>NC_091286.1:85528894-87938894 GCF_032444005.1 Ranitomeya imitator
CCTCCCATTCTCAAAAAATTTTAGTAGTGAACAGCTCATTGCCCAAGCTACTAGCCTCCCCTGTAGTTCCAGATTGGCTGGTCATCTAGCTTAAGAGCGCACAACGCTTGTACGCACTAGAATTTGGACCTCTTTCACATGTTCATGTTTCCAGTATGTGTTACCTCCATTTTTTTCATGGATACCACACATACCCATTACTGCATGTATTGCTATGCGCCGCACGCTCCGCTCCTGAGTGACGGCGGCAGTGCCGAGTATTAACATGCGAGACTCGCCCGTATTTCTTGCATGTGTGATCCCGGCCTAAGTGTTTTTTATGGACGTGGACGAGTGAAGGAGGCCTTTGAGTCTGCTATCAGCACTGTGAAATAATCCAGATCTCTAGATCTGGCCAGCTTCAGTTCCCCTTCACTTCTTTCATGTAACAAAGGCAGATCTGCCTAATTTAGCAGCTTGGAAGAGCATTCAGTTTGGACCACTGATGCGACCATGCCGCTTGTCCTATCTGTCAATCTTTAGGAGCATCCTGCCCCCAGTAAGCAGCAATCCAGGAGGTAAAGGAACAATATGCCCCCAAAAGGGGAAATAAAAACAATCCTTTAAACAAACATGAACAAAATGTATACAATGGCACATAGGATTCATTGGCCATCCATCAACCTTAGACACCTATGTTAAAAATACATGTATGCTTAACATATACCCTCGTTGAGTAGATGGAGTAAAATTGAATTGAAGCAGTAACATGGCAAATTGTACAGCTCAAGGTTAAAGGTATGAGATTGTTTTTCTTTGTTTTTGCAAACTTAAAAATGCAAATCAATCTAAAAACAAAAGAGCGAGTAGGTGTCTGCGAATAAGGGCTCATTCAAATGAGTGTATAAATCAGACGTGTGTTATCTGATTTTTAATTGGACAGCACACTGACCCATGTTATTCAATAGGATCGTTCAGATGAATTATATTTTTCATGGTCCAAGTGTCTATGAGAAAAAAATTACAGCATGCTTTACTTTCATCCACGTTTAGGTTGAGACTCACTCATTCAAGTCTATGGGTGATAGAAAAAAATCGGATCCTACATTGAACATCAGAGTGACATGCGATTTTTAGAGATAGTTTTCTGTTATAAACCAAGGAAACTGTATTTGATAATGTACATGATTTAATGTAGTTGTATCTGCATCTGCACTGCTATATTTAAACTACAATTTCCAAGAAGTACAAGTACAATTACATATGTAATATGCACGGATAGCGCCACCGCTTTCTATAACTCCACCCTCACATCAGCCATAGACTCAGTTGCCCCTCTCATGCATGGCAAAGTGCGACAAATCAATAGGCAACCCTGGCATAACAACCTCACCAAAAAACTCCGACAAGCATCCAGGGTCGCTGGGCGGCGTTGGAAAAAAACACGCCTGCCAGACAACTTCACCACTTTCAAACAAGCTACACTTGCCTTCAAACTAGCCCTCATTTCTGCTAAACAGACCTATTTCACTAACCTTGTATCTTCACTATCCTACGACCCAAAACAACTGTTCAGCACATTTAACTCTCTCCTCTGCCCACCACTGCCACCTCCAACTCCCCTAATCTCTTCTGAGGACTTTAGAAATTAATAATCCCATTTCCTACTAATTAAATATTTCATGGCACTTTAAAAATATGGACATGCAATATCACTCATTTTAGTGCAATAAGGTATGTTATAGATCTATTGTTAGTGTTTCTTATGTGCTGCATGTGCATTATACACAAACAGATTTACATTTTGAATACTCTCTGCAATGCACAAAATTGCACAGCACTGCTGCATGCACAGTACACACACACACTCAGCTTTGCCATGTACACAAACACAAAGCTCTATTACACATCCACACAGCTATGATACACACACACAAGTAACCCTGCTACATGCTTGTGCACACAACTGTACATGTGCACACACAGCTTTGCTATATTCTCACAAACACAAATCTACTACATCAACACACACACACACAAAATCAGTAAAGTTAAGGCAAAACACAAACTCAGATTAGCAACAACATTACACATACTTTAGCTCAGGTACGCCAACATACACACAGTGTGCATCAACGCACACAGCTCAGCTATATTTACATACTTAGATCAGCTACATCAACACACGCACACTCAATGTATACTCTACCACATTTTTAAATTCCTTCCTAGTATGTGATTGATCACATGACCTAGGGAGTTTCTGGAGAATACATATGGCATTAGAGATGTTCAGGCTCTGGCTATCAATCCTTCAGTCCCAGGAGTACTTTTACAGGTATTAAATTAAAAATCACCCTGAAGTAATTTTTTCCGGGAAATTAGCACAAGATATGCAATCTGATATAACCTTAAAGCAAACCAGTGACGTGGGATAGTAGTCCACTCATAGTGGTATAGTAACCCTGAGCATCTGACCTTATTTGTGCTTAGTGTACTTGGCAAAAACCAGCTTGTTGACTGTTACATGGAGCTGCGGAGACAACCTATTGTCATGTTATTATTATTATTACTATTTATTATTATAGCGCCATTTATTCCATGGCGCTTTACATGTGAGAGGGGTACACATAATAAAAACAGGTACAATAATCTTGAACAACACAAGTCACAACTGGTACAAGAGGAGAGAGGACCCTGCCCGCGAGGGCTCACAATCTACAAGGGATGGGTGAGGATACAGTGGGTAAGGATAGAGCTGGTCATGCAGTAGTTTGGTCGATTGGTGATTATTGCAGGTTGTAGGCTTGCCAGAAGAGGTAGGTCTTCAGGTTCTTTTTGAAGGATTTGATGGTAGGTGAGTCTGATATGTTGTGGTAGAGAGTACCAGAGTAGGGGTGATGCGCGAGAGAAATCTTGTATGCGATTGTGGGAAGAGGAAATAAGAGGGGAATAGAAAAGGAGATTTTGTGAGAATCGGAGGTTGCATGCAGGAAAGTACCAGGAGACGAGATCACAGATGTATGGAGGAGACAGGTTGTGGATGGCTTTGTATGTCATGGTTAGGCTTTTGTACTGGAGTCTCAGGGTAATGGGGAGCCAGTGAAGGGATTGACAGTGGGGAGAGGCCGGGGAATAGTGGGGGGACAGGTTGATTAGTCGGGCAGCTGAGTTTAGAATACATTGGAGGGGTGCAAGAGTGTTCGAGGGGAGACCACAGAGCAGGAGGTTACAGTAGTCAAGGCGGGAGATGATGAGGGCATGGACTAGGGTTTTTGCAGATTCTTGGTTTAGGAATGTACGGATCCGTGATATATTTTTGAGTTGATGTTCTTGGAGAAAGAGCTCCTTGGCGATGCAGTGCGCCGATCTGATTGATGCCTCAGATAAGGTAGAATAACACAAGTGTAACTCGTGATGAACCGTTTGATAGAGAAAGGATGAACAGTTTTTCTGGGAGTATTCAAGGAATGTTTTTATACTGAAAGATCTTTCGTGGACTTCAAACTATTGGCCAAAAATGTAAAACCTGTTTGACTTATTTCTAAACAAGGACTGTCAATCATCAGGCTGCTAAAACACCATTCATCGTTAAATTTCTAATGATCAATTACTCTAAATTGTTAATTATTATCAATCTTAGATTAATGTGTATGGCCTTGTTAAGTCTTTATAAGTAAGAAAATGGGAAAATTTTATTCAAATTCGATATTTTGTAAATTCAGCTATGATTATTACTTAGTATTATAATCCTTAAAGTTTTACAGGTATGTCAAGGCTTTTCCATCACATATCCTTGAATGTATAGCAAGTTATGATAAGCCTTTGTAAACATCATAACATTAGGGATACAGTAAGTTAAACAATGCACATGTACCTCATTGTTTTTGGTAAACAAGTTGTCGTAATAGATGAATGTTGATAGTTGTTGCTTTTAAGCACAATTCTCTCTCCATTTCTTTTTACTGGTCCAATAAGTCTCTAATGTCACTCTGCTTGAATCCAATGGCATATTGATATTTTTATTGCTAGGCAATTAAGTGAATCCCAACTTTTCAGTTCTAAAACCAATTCTGTAATGAAATGTCAAATTAAGGAATGAGAAACACTGAACACACTGTGATGAGTATCAGGAATTTAAAGGGGGCTGAAGTTCAATCAAAGCTGTTTTAGCAGATTTTGTTTGCTTATTTTTTTAGTTTAGTACAGTGAAGATATTTAGTTTAATGCCCTGCTTTAGTATGTTCAAAAGTGAAGTGCAGAAGGCATTAAGAATTGAGAAAAAGTACGATGTTTAACCTTTAGCTCTCTAATTTGTTACAAGCCTTCTTGATAAGTCAACTGACAACAGAGCCCAATAGCAGATAAGTATCTGGAATTTAGTGAGACCGTTCAAGATTTTCAGCAATATTGCACTAATGGTAAACATTTTGGTAAATTCTACTTGGCAGGAATGTGTCGCCATGTGCCATTGTACTTATTCTGCTCATAGGGCTGGTGATTTAAAGGAGATGTCAGATCCAGAACCTCTGGATGGTGGGTTCTGCCCAGTCACCAATGTTAGAGTGGCTGGAACCTGTAGAGCCATCAGGTCTGGCAGGATGGGTGCGTGTGCTGTCCCTCTGAAGTTATCAGCTGCCTGCTTCAGTCCATTGGAGAACACCATACCTTACTAATGTTTCAAGCCCTACTAATGTTTCCAGTTTGCTGCTGGAAGCTGCAAGATAAAAAGATTTGTGCTGTTTTTTGAGCTGTGCGCACAGGAGCCGTTCTGTCCAGCGTGTCCACATGGACATTCCTTTTCTGAATCCTGCTCATACAGGTATTGTACCTATGACCAGGTTTTAAATACATCAGATAGGGAATACATACATTAGTTAGGACTGCTCTGATATGGGTATACCTTGACGTTTGGTAGAGCGGCTTAATATACATTTAATGCAAAAAAACTATCAACCAAATACCCTGTTTTTTCCATCTTTTTGGCTACGTTCACATTAGCGTCGCGTCGCCGTTGCGTCGGCGACGCAGCGGCGACGCAAGGAAAAACGCGCGCAAACGCACGCAAAAACGCGCGCGTTTTGCGACGCGTGCGTCGTTTTTTGCCGAAATCGGACGCAAGAAAAATGCAACTTGTAGCGTTTTCTTGCGTCCGACGCTAGCGTCTAAAACGACGCACGTGTCGGAAAACGCGTGCAAAAAGACGCACGCGTCCCCTATGTTATACATAGGGGCGCGTCGCCGCTGCGTCGCCGCTGCGTCGCCGCTGCAACAGCGACGCACATTAGCGTAACGCTAATGTGAACGTAGCCTTTACGAGCACTTGCTGTTCACTGTGATTTTTTTGTGCAACAGAGTGTTTTTGGTTTTACTGTGCTTTTTTGTGTTTTCAAGTCTCTTGGTGGTGTGAACATGTCTCTACAGGCTTGTTCACTGTGTGCGCAGCTCATGTGTTCATTGTTTTACATCACTGAGTTCAGTGTTGCAACCCCTACCTCATGCTGTCTTCAGATTACCTAACAAAAACCTGGTGGTGACAGATTCCCTTTAAAAGCCTAAATCTGATTATGTTGTTCTACAGTGCTGAAAAACATTGAGATAGGGAGTGGCAATCTCAGTCTGTGAACAAGAATACAAAGATACAAGTTACATAGGGAGATCCGGCTGGTCCTGCTCTGGTACACTATTAATGTACAGTGCCAGCAGCTTTCCTCTAAGCAGCAAAGGGCCGGGCGGCCCGTAATTGCTGCAGGTGGAGCGGCCTGGGGGGATGGGGGCACTTGACCAGGCATGTGGGACACAGGAGCTAATGACAACATATTAGTAAATTAGAATTGTAGGCAACAAGGAAACAAAAAAGACTTTAAATGCAGTTTGTCTGTCTCCAGAATCATTGGCATGCATGTTATCGGAACATCATGTATTTAATTAACTTTTTCCAGTTTAATAATAATTTAAATCTTTGTTTATGAAAGTAATAATAGAAGGAACATGTTCCTGCTTTATGAAATTGTATATCTATTGATGCTTCTATATGCAACACCTTTTCTTGGCTGATAATTTGCTGATATGTCATTACAGCTTCGACTATACACTGTGTTTGAAAACAGAACCTGTGAGGTCACGTTTTCAAAGGCGCAAAATGTATCTGAGTAAGTGACAGTAATTCTCATAAAATAAACATTTGTCTTTGTAAATAGACTTTCTAAAAGGATCTACCTTTTTATCCTTTGGAGAAAAAACTACAAAAGAATGAAAACATTGAACATGAAAGGGATAAAACAGGTAGTATGTTTCTTGGTGATAAGCGCTATTTCTTAGGAGCCCCAATTTGAATTGTATTGTACACACATTCAAACCAGTTGTTCTTATATACACATTTAGTTGGAAACTAATTGGCAAGGGTGATATACAAATGATCATATAAAACACTCTTCAAATCTATGAAAAAATGGTAGGAATTTAATTATATATTTTTTATATTAACCCTTTGAGGACATAGCCATTTTTCGTATTTTCACTTTTATTTCTCCTTCCCACTTTTATTTTTCTTTGCTCTGAAAAAAGAATGTTCTTGGGCCATTGTCTGTTTCTTGAACAACTGAGGGCAATCTCATTCAACAACAATAATTGCAGATTACCATGAGCAGAGTTTTTTATTGAACCAAGTATTGTAATACAATGCAGATCAGGACTCACAGGCCCCTTTCTCAATTACGAGAGACAAATAAACAGTAAATTAAAACACATTTGATGCAGGCAGTCAAGGCAGGGATTGAATTCTGAGAATAATGCTCCAATTGTTTTTATTTTTTGTAGCGCATTCTATCTACCAGCCACACTGCTGAAGCTGATGAGAAGACTAATACAGCTTCATCCAAAACCTAGCAGTGTGTGGATTAGGTGTTCAAGCTGACTATTGAATCACACAACCTCCTTGACTCTTCAATGCTGTCTAAGGCTGGGTTCACACTGAGTTAACAGCAGCCCGTTCAACACATGCGTTAATCGGGTGGCGTTAACGCAAGGGCCGACTTGCCATCGCTAGCACAGATAGAGCTAGCAGATGCTTTATCTGCGCTAACGGTGACGGACCCGGTAACGCTGCAGCCCGCGTCCCAGGGTCCGTCACTCAATGGCAGAACATCGCTAGCGCACGCCTATTATGGGCGTGTGCTAGCGATGCGCCTGAAGTAGAGCTCAATGGCAGCATTAACAGACTGTATTACACCGCGCTATGCCGCGGTGTAACGCAGTCCATCTAACAGACTGCTAAAACGCAATCTAAACCCAGCCTAATGGCATCTTCCAACATACTCAGCAACACGCCTAAGCACCATAATTCAACAGCCATAGCTGTCCAAATTCTCATTTGGAGTCAATATACCCATCTACTGTAATGGATGAAAGTGTTAGCACCTTTGAAATTCTTCCAGAAAATGAAGTATTTCTCCCATGAAATGATGGCAATTACACATTGTGAATATACAAAGGTAAGTGGGTGCATTCCCAGCAAGTACATAAGATGGAGCAAATTATAGAGCCCCACTCTTTCGCTGGCTCACCAGGACTTAGAATATCTGTGAATTCAGAGTTTCAAGGGCCAATAACCATAACCAGTAGCAACCCACTTTTGGTGGGCACCCACAGAGATGAGGTATCGGCAAGTTTAGTAAGCTGACAGTCAATTGAGGTATGTGACCAGGTGACCTGATTGTCCCAATCAGGATTCTGCAAATGTCTTTGAGGGTTCAGTGATGGTCAATGGAGCTGATCTGTATTCCTCCAGTTGGTGCCATAGTTCCCTCCCTGCTGTTCTGTAGAGTCTCTCTGTAGAAGGAGAAAGATCTCTTTTTGTACTCACAGCAGTCCTTCAGGGAAGTATCCACAGATTTGAGGGGGGGGTGGGGGTGGTAGGAGGTCATCACTCAATGTTCAAGTATTCAATTAACCTGTATATTTTGTCCTTCAATGATTGCACACAAGGCTGCATTAACTAATACAATAGATAGTCAGCATTCATTCACCAAATTAATAAACATCAATTATTCAATTAGCCTATGCCTTTGTACCTCAAGGGTAGTAGAACAATCAGCTGTAGGGACTGACACAATAGGTAATCAGCAGTCATTCATCTAAGCAACAAACATCAGTTCAACCTAAAACAAGAGTAAACATTAAGGTTCATATGAACAATAGCTCAATTTCCTGGGCCTATTGAATAATATATCTGGCATAATCAAGAAAAAATGTGGTAAAATCACAGACATATTTTTTTATACACGTTTATTTCCTTTGTGTGAACTGGAACAACACAAAAAAAAAACAAAGAAAAAAAGGCAAATTGGACATGATTTCACATTAAACCCCACAAATGAGCAAAACAAAACTGTTGGCACCTTTCCAAAGCTGTGGGTAATCAACTTTATTCAAGTATGAAATGCTCCTTCAAACTCACTTGTAACAGTGACTAACGGCAACAGTAACAGTAACTTGTAACTCACAAGCAGCAGGTAAGGGCAATATGAAAGCAACATATTAAACCAGATAAAACAAGAACTTGATTCAATCTTTACATTATGTGTCTGAGAGTGCCAGACTAAGCATGGAGAACCGAAAGAGAAGAGAAGAACTGTCTGAGGACTTGAGAACTAAAATTGTTGAAACATATCAACAATCTCAAGGTTACAAGTACATCTCCAAAGAACGTGATGTTCCTTTGTCCGTAGTGTGCAACATAAAAAAAGTTTACAACCCATTGTACTGTAGCTAATCTCCCTGACATGGACAGCAGAGAAAAATTAATGAATGGTTGAAATGCAGAATAGTCCATATGGTGGATAAGCAGCCCCAATCAAGATCCAAGAAAGTTCAACTAGTTCTGCAGGCTCGGGTTGCATCAGTGTAAGTGCAAACTATTCTCCTGGCTCTTACTGAAACCTGGATCCAGCAGTCAGACACAACCGCTGCTGTTGCTCTTTCATATGGTGGCCTACATTTCTCTCATACACACTGTCAGACTCTACATCCCCTTCTCCCTGTGAGTGGTGGTTGTGTATTGTCCTCCAGGCTCCTCCTGTCAGTTTCTTGATCACTTTGACACCTGGCTTCCACATTTTCTATCCTGTGACATCCCCACCCTCATCATGGGAGACTTTAATATCGCCACTGGTTTTCCCCTCTCCCCTTCTGCCACTCATCTTTTATCTCTAACCTCCTCCTTTGGCCTTTCATAGCTTACTAACTCTCCTTTGCAAGAAGATGGAAATTCCTTGGATCAGGTCTTCTCCCGTCTCTGCTCAGTGCATGATTTTACCAACTCCCCTCTCCTGCTCTCTGACCACAACCTTCTTTCATTTTCTGTCTATAACTGTCATCCCGCTCAGGATGCCCCCACTTTCCACACTTATAGAAATATATGTGCCGTTAGCACCCAGAAACGTATGAAGAATTTGCATTCATCATTGGCCCCAATTTTCTCCCTCTCATGTCCTGACTCTCCTGAATCAATATGATGAAGCACTGCACAAAGTGCCATGGATGAAGCTGCACCTCCTATAGAACAACTCAGCACAGACCGCAACAACCCTGGCACATGCTGCAAGCACATTTCCTGCAGCCATTTCCAGCAACTTCTGTGGAGAAAATCTAATCTGGCCGAAGATTTCATCCATTATAAGTTTATGCTTAAAACATACAACTCTTCCCTTTACCGCTCCAAACAAACTTACTTCCAACACTCTCATTACCTCTCTGTCCAACAATCCAAATGTCTCTTTTGACATTTTTCATTCCCTCCTCAATTCAAGTGCAGGCCCCAACCACGGATCTTAGTGCTGATAATTTGGCTAATTATTTTTTAAAAATTGACCATATCCGACAGGAATTTTTCTCCCAATCCCCTCCCACTGCATCTAGCTCACTCTCTGTGAACCAGATCCAGAAGAAGTGATCAGGCTCTTTGGATCTTCTTGCCCTAATACTTGCACCAGTGACCCTATTCCCTTGCATCTCCTCCAGTCCTTTTCCCCAGCTGTCACTACTCACCTAACAAAAATATTCAATCTCTCTTTCTCTTCTGGTATCTTTCCCTCCTCACATCAGCATACTTCCATTACTTAAAAAAAATCATCCCTTGACCAAAACCGTGCTGCTAACTCTAGACTTGTCTCTAATCTTCCCTTCATCTCTAGACTCCTGGAACGCTTGGTCCACTCTTGTCTAATCCTCTATCACTCTCTTCTTGACTGTCTGAAATCCGGTTTCTGTGTTTTTCAATCTTCTGAAACTGTCCTCACTAAAGTCACTACTGATCAATTAACAGCTAAATATAATGGTCACTACTCTTTGATGATTCTCCTGGATCTCTCTGCAGCATTTGAAACTGTGGATCACCAGCTGCTCCTCGCTATGCTTTGCTCCATCGACCTCAAGGACACTATTCTCTCCTGTCTGTCTGTCTGTCCTGGCGGCCTCGACCAATCAGAGACGGGCACAGCATCGATGTAGAAATCCCGCGTCTCTGATTGGTCGAGGCCTGGCGGTCAGTCCTCCTGACACTTCTATATTGATCAGTCCTCCTGACACTTCTATATTGATCAGTCCTCCTGACACCTCTATATTGATCAGTCCTCCTGACACTTCTATATTGATCAGTCCTCCTCACACCTCTATATTGATCAGTCCTCCTGACATGTCTATATTGATCAGTCCTCCTGACACTTCTATATTGATCAGTCCTCCTGACACTTCTATATTGATCAGTCCTCCTGACACTTCTATATTGATCAGTCCTCCTGACACCTCTATATTGATCAGTCCTCCTGCCATTCTATATTGATCAGTCCTCCTGACACTTCTATATTGATCAGTCCTCCTGACACCTCTATATTGATCAGTCCTCCTGACATTCTATATTGATCAGTCCTCCTGACACTTCTATATTGATCAGTCCTCCTGACACTTCTATATTGATCAATCCTCCTGACACTTCAATATTGAACAGTCCTCCTGACACTTCTATATTGATCAGTCCTCCTGACACTTCTATATTGATCAGTCCTCCTGACACCTCTATATTGATCAGTCCTCCTGACACTTCTATATTGATCAGTCCTCCTGACACTTCTATATTGATCAGTCCTCCTGACACTTCTATATTGATCTGTCCTCCTGACACCTCTATATTGATCAGTCCTCCTGACACTTCTATATTGATCAGTCCTCCTGACACCTTTATATTGATCAGTCCTCCTGACACTTCTATATTGATCAGTCCTCCTGATACCTCTATATTGATCAGTCCTCCTGACATTCTATATTGATCAGTCCTCCTGACACCTCTATATTGATAAATCCTCCTGACACTTCTATATTGATCAGTCCTCCTGACACTTCTATATTGATCATTCCTCCTGACACTTCTGTATTGATCATTCCTCCTGACACTTCTATATTGATCAGTCCTCCTGATACCTCTATATTGATCAGTCCTCCTGACACTTCTATATTGATCAGTCCTCCTGATACCTCTATATTGATCAGTCCTCCTGACATTCTATATTGATCAGTCCTCCTGACACTTATATATTGATCATTCCTCCTGACACTTCTGTATTGATCAGTCCTCCTGACACTTCTATATTGACTAAGGGTTTTTCCGTCTGTCTGTCTTTCTGTCTGTCTGTCTGTCTTTCTGTCTGTCCTGGAAATCCCACGTCTCTGATTGGTCGAGGCCGCCAGGCCTCGACCAATCAGCGACGGGCACAGCATCGACGTAGAAATCCCGCGTCTCTGATTGACACTTCTATATTGTTCAGTCCTCCTGACACTTCTGTATTGAACAGTCCTCCTGACACTTCTGTATTGATCAGTCCTCCTGACACTTCTATATTGATCAGTCCTCCTGATACCTCTATATTGATCAGTCCTCCTGACACTTCTATATTGATCAGTCCTCCTGACACTTCTATATTGATCAGTCCTTGTGACACTTCTATATTGATCAGTCCTCCTGATACCTCTATATTGATCAGTCCTCATGACATTCTATATTGATCAGTCCTCCTGACACCTCTATATTGATAAATCCTCCTGACACTTCTATATTGATCATTCCTCCTGACACTTCTGTATTGATCAGTCCTCCTGACACCTCTATATTGATCAGTCCTCCTGACACTTCTATATTGATCAGTCCTCCTGACACCTCTATATTGATCAGTCCTCCTGACACTTCTATATTGATCAGTCCTCCTGACTCTTCTATATTGATCAGTCCTCCTGACACTTCTATATTGATCAGTCCTCCTGACACTTCTATATTGATCAGTCCTCCTGATACCTCTATATTGATCAGTCCTCCTGACATTCTATATTGATCAGTCCTCCTGACACCTCTATATTGATAAATCCTCCTGACACTTCTATATTGATCATTCCTACTGACACTTCTGTATTGATCATTCCTCCTGACACTTCTATATTGATCAGTCCTCCTGATACCTCTATATTGATCAGTCCTCCTGACACCTCTATATTGATCAGTCCTCCTGACACTTCTATATTGATCAGTCCTCCTGACACTTCTATATTGATCAGTCCTCCTGACACCTCTATATTGATCAGTCCTCCTGACACTTCTATATTGATCAGTCCCCCTCACACCTCTATATTGATCAGTCCTCCTGACATGTCTATATTGATCAGTCCTCCTGACACTTCTATATTGATCAGTCCTCCTTACACTTCTATATTGATCAGTCCTCCTGACACTTCTATATTGATCAGTCCTCCTGACACCTCTATATTGATCAGTCCTCCTGCCATTCTATATTGATCAGTCCTCCTGACACTTCTATATTGATCAGTCCTCCTGACACCTCTATATTGATCAGTCCTCCTGACATTCTATATTGATCAGTCCTCCTGACACTTCTATATTGATCAGTCCTCCTGACACTTCTATATTGATCAATCCTCCTGACACATCAATATTGAACAGTCCTCCTGACACTTCTATATTGATCAGTCCTCCTGACACTTCTATATTGATCAGTCCTCCTGACACTTCTATATTGATCAGTCCTCCTGACACTTCTATATTGATCAGTCCTCCTGACACCTCTATATTGATCAGTCCTCCTGACACTTCTATATTGATCAGTCCTCCTGACACCTTTATATTGATCAGTCCTCCTGACACTTCTATATTGATCAGTCCTCCTGACACTTCTGTATTGATCAGTCCTCCTGACACTTCTATATTGATCAGTCCTCCTGACACTTCTATATTGATCAGTCCTCCTGACACTTCTATATTGATCAGTCCTCCTGATACCTCTATATTGATCAGTCCTCCTGACATTCTATATTGATCAGTCCTCCTGACACCTCTATATTGATAAATCCTCCTGACACTTCTATATTGATCAATCCTCCTGACACTTCTATATTGATCATTCCTCCTGACACTTCTGTATTGATCATTCCTCCTGACACTTCTATATTGATCAGTCCTCCTGATACCTCTATATTGATCAGTCCTCCTGACACTTCTATATTGATCAGTCCTCCTGATACCTCTATATTGATCAGTCCTCCTGACATTCTATATTGATCAGTCCTCCTGACACTTCTATATTGATCATTCCTCCTGACACTTCTGTATTGATCAGTCCTCCTGACACTTCTATATTGACTAAGGGTTTTTCCGTCTGTCTGTCATTCTGTCTGTCTGTCTGTCTTTCTGACTGTCTGTCTGTCTGTCCTGGAAATCCAACGTCTCTGAGTGGTCGAGGCCGCCAGGCCTCGACCAATCAGCGACGGGCACAGCATCGACGTAGAAATCCCGCGTCTCTGATTGACACTTCTATATTGTTCAGTCCTCCTGACACTTCTGTATTGATCAGTCCTCCTGACACTTCTGTATTGATCAGTCCTCCTGACACTTCTATATTAATCAGTCCTCCTGATACCTCTATATTGATCAGTCCTCCTGACACTTCTATATTGATCAGTCCTCCTGACACTTCTATATTGATCAGTCCTTGTGACACTTCTATATTGATCAGTCCTCCTGATACCTCTATATTGATCAGTCCTCATGACATTCTATATTGATCAGTCCTCCTGACACCTCTATATTGATAAATCCTCCTGACACTTCTATATTGATCATTCCTCCTGACACTTCTGTATTGATCAGTCCTCCTGACACCTCTATATTGATCAGTCCTCCTGACACTTCTATATTGATCAGTCCTCCTGACACCTCAATATTGATCAGTCCTCCTGACACTTCTATATTGATCAGTCCTCCTGACACTTCTGTATTAATCAGTCCTCCTGACACTTCTATATTGATCAGTCTTCCTGACACTTCTATATTGATCAGTCCTCCTGACACTTCTATATTGATCAGTCCTCCTGATACCTCTATATTGATCAGTCCTCCTGACATTCTATATTGATCAGTCCTCCTGACACCTCTATATTGATAAATCCTCCTGACACTTCTATATTGATCATTCCTCCTGACACTTCTGTATTGATCATTCCTCCTGACACTTCTATATTGTCAGTCCTGCTGATACCTCTATATTGATCAGTCCTCCTGACACTTCTATATTGATCAGTCCTCCTGACACTTCTATATTGATCAGTCCTCCTGACACTTCTATATTGATCAGTCCTGCTGACACTTCTATATTGATCAGTCCTCCTGATACCTCTATATTGATCAGTCCTCCTGACATTCTATATTGATCAGTCCTCCTGACACCTCTATATTGATAAATCCTCCTGACACTTCTATATTGATCATTCCTCCTGACACTTCTGTATTGATCATTCCTCCTGACACTTCTATATTGATCAGTCCTCCTGATACCTCTATATTGATCAGTCCTCCTGACACCTCTATATTGATCAGTCCTCCTGACACTTCTATATTGATCAGTCCTCCTGACACTTCTATATTGATCAGTCCTCCTGACACCTCTATATTGATCAGTCCTCCTGACACTTCTATATTGATCAGTCCTCCTCACACCTCGATATTGATCAGTCCTCCTGACATGTCTATATTGATCAGTCCTCCTGACACCTCTATATTGATCAGTCCTCCTGCCATTCTATATTGATCAGTCCTCCTGACACTTCTATATTGATCAGTCCTCCTGACACCTCTATATTGATCAGTCCTCCTGACATTCTATATTGATCAGTCCTCCTGACACTTCTATATTGATCAGTCCTCCTGACACTTCTATATTGATCAATCCTCCTGACACTTCAATATTGAACAGTCCTCCTGACACTTCTATATTGATCAGTCCTCCTGACACTTCTATATTGATCAGTCCTCCTGACACCTCTATATTGATCAGTCCTCCTGACACTTCTATATTGATCAGTCCTCCTGACACTTCTATATTGATCAGTCCTCCTGACACTTCTATATTGATCTGTCCTCCTGACACCTCTATATTGGTCAGTCCTCCTGACACTTCTATATTGATCAGTCCTCCTGACACCTTTATATTGATCAGTCCTCCTGACACTTCTATATTGATCAGTCCTCCTGATACCTCTATATTGATCAGTCCTCCTGACATTCTATATTGATCAGTCCTCCTGACACCTCTATATTGATAAATCCTCCTGACACTTCTATATTGATCAGTCCTCCTGACACTTCTATATTGATCAGTCCTCCTGACACCTCTATATTGATCAGTCCTCCTGCCATTCTATATTGATCAGTCCTCCTGACACTTCTATATTGATCAGTCCTCCTGACACCTCTATATTGATCAGTCCTCCTGACATTCTATATTGATCAGTCCTCCTGACACTTCTATATTGATCAGTCCTCCTGACACTTCTATATTGATCAATCCTCCTGACACTTCAATATTGAACAGTCCTCCTGACACTTCTATATTGATCAGTCCTCCTGACACTTCTATATTGATCAGTCCTCCTGACACTTCTATATTGATCAGTCCTCCTGACACTTCTATATTGATCAGTCCTCCTGACACCTCTATATTGATCAGTCCTCCTGACACTTCTATATTGATCAGTCCTCCTGACACCTTTATATTGATCAGTCCTCCTGACACTTCTATATTGATCAGTCCTCCTGACACTTCTGTATTGATCAGTCCTCCTGACACTTCTATATTGATCAGTCCTCCTGACACTTCTATATTGATCAGTCCTCCTGACACTTCTATATTGATCAGTCCTCCTGATACCTCTATATTGATCAGTCCTCCTGACATTCTATATTGATCAGTCCTCCTGACACCTCTATATTGATAAATCCTCCTGACACTTCTATATTGATCAGTCCTCCTGACACTTCTATATTGATCATTCCTCCTGACACTTCTGTATTGATCATTCCTCCTGACACTTCTATATTGATCAGTCCTCCTGATACCTCTATATTGATCAGTCCTCCTGACACTTCTATATTGATCAGTCCTGCTGACACTTCTATATTGATCAGTCCTCCTGATACCTCTATATTGATCAGTCCTCCTGACATTCTATATTGATCAGTCCTCCTGACACCTCTATATTGATAAATCCTCCTGACACTTCTATATTGATCATTCCTCCTGACACTTCTGTATTGATCATTCCTCCTGACACTTCTATATTGATCAGTCCTCCTGATACCTCTATATTGATCAGTCCTCCTGACACCTCTATATTGATCAGTCCTCCTGACACTTCTATATTGATCAGTCCTCCTGACACTTCTATATTGATCAGTCCTCCTGACACCTCTATATTGATCAGTCCTCCTGACACTTCTATATTGATCAGTCCTCCTCACACCTCGATATTGATCAGTCCTCCTGACATGTCTATATTGATCAGTCCTCCTGACACCTCTATATTGATCAGTCCTCCTGCCATTCTATATTGATCAGTCCTCCTGACACTTCTATATTGATCAGTCCTCCTGACACCTCTATATTGATCAGTCCTCCTGACATTCTATATTGATCAGTCCTCCTGACACTTCTATATTGATCAGTCCTCCTGACACTTCTATATTGATCAATCCTCCTGACACTTCAATATTGAACAGTCCTCCTGACACTTCTATATTGATCAGTCCTCCTGACACTTCTATATTGATCAGTCCTCCTGACACCTCTATATTGATCAGTCCTCCTGACACTTCTATATTGATCAGTCCTCCTGACACTTCTATATTGATCAGTCCTCCTGACACTTCTATATTGATCTGTCCTCCTGACACCTCTATATTGGTCAGTCCTCCTGACACTTCTATATTGATCAGTCCTCCTGACACCTTTATATTGATCAGTCCTCCTGACACTTCTATATTGATCAGTCCTCCTGATACCTCTATATTGATCAGTCCTCCTGACACTTCTATATTGATCAGTCCTCCTGACACCTCTATATTGATCAGTCCTCCTGACACTTCTATATTGATCAGTCCTCCTGACTCTTCTATATTGATCAGTCCTCCTGACACTTCTATATTGATCAGTCCTCCTGACACTTCTATATTGATCAGTCCTCCTGATACCTCTATATTGATCAGTCCTCCTGACATTCTATATTGATCAGTCCTCCTGACACCTCTATATTGATAAATCCTCCTGACACTTCTATATTGATCATTCCTACTGACACTTCTGTATTGATCATTCCTCCTGACACTTCTATATTGATCAGTCCTCCTGATACCTCTATATTGATCAGTCCTCCTGACACCTCTATATTGATCAGTCCTCCTGACACTTCTATATTGATCAGTCCTCCTGACACTTCTATATTGATCAGTCCTCCTGACACCTCTATATTGATCAGTCCTCCTGACACTTCTATATTGATCAGTCCCCCTCACACCTCTATATTGATCAGTCCTCCTGACATGTCTATATTGATCAGTCCTCCTGACACTTCTATATTGATCAGTCCTCCTTACACTTCTATATTGATCAGTCCTCCTGACACTTCTATATTGATCAGTCCTCCTGACACCTCTATATTGATCAGTCCTCCTGCCATTCTATATTGATCAGTCCTCCTGACACTTCTATATTGATCAGTCCTCCTGACACCTCTATATTGATCAGTCCTCCTGACATTCTATATTGATCAGTCCTCCTGACACTTCTATATTGATCAGTCCTCCTGACACTTCTATATTGATCAATCCTCCTGACACATCAATATTGAACAGTCCTCCTGACACTTCTATATTGATCAGTCCTCCTGACACTTCTATATTGATCAGTCCTCCTGACACTTCTATATTGATCAGTCCTCCTGACACTTCTATATTGATCAGTCCTCCTGACACCTCTATATTGATCAGTCCTCCTGACACTTCTATATTGATCAGTCCTCCTGACACCTTTATATTGATCAGTCCTCCTGACACTTCTATATTGATCAGTCCTCCTGACACTTCTGTATTGATCAGTCCTCCTGACACTTCTATATTGATCAGTCCTCCTGACACTTCTATATTGATCAGTCCTCCTGACACTTCTATATTGATCAGTCCTCCTGATACCTCTATATTGATCAGTCCTCCTGACATTCTATATTGATCAGTCCTCCTGACACCTCTATATTGATAAATCCTCCTGACACTTCTATATTGATCAATCCTCCTGACACTTCTATATTGATCATTCCTCCTGACACTTCTGTATTGATCATTCCTCCTGACACTTCTATATTGATCAGTCCTCCTGATACCTCTATATTGATCAGTCCTCCTGACACTTCTATATTGATCAGTCCTCCTGATACCTCTATATTGATCAGTCCTCCTGACATTCTATATTGATCAGTCCTCCTGACACTTCTATATTGATCATTCCTCCTGACACTTCTGTATTGATCAGTCCTCCTGACACTTCTATATTGACTAAGGGTTTTTCCGTCTGTCTGTCATTCTGTCTGTCTGTCTGTCTTTCTGACTGTCTGTCTGTCTGTCCTGGAAATCCAACGTCTCTGAGTGGTCGAGGCCGCCAGGCCTCGACCAATCAGCGACGGGCACAGCATCGACGTAGAAATCCCGCGTCTCTGATTGACACTTCTATATTGTTCAGTCCTCCTGACACTTCTGTATTGATCAGTCCTCCTGACACTTCTGTATTGATCAGTCCTCCTGACACTTCTATATTAATCAGTCCTCCTGATACCTCTATATTGATCAGTCCTCCTGACACTTCTATATTGATCAGTCCTCCTGACACTTCTATATTGATCAGTCCTTGTGACACTTCTATATTGATCAGTCCTCCTGATACCTCTATATTGATCAGTCCTCATGACATTCTATATTGATCAGTCCTCCTGACACCTCTATATTGATAAATCCTCCTGACACTTCTATATTGATCATTCCTCCTGACACTTCTGTATTGATCAGTCCTCCTGACACCTCTATATTGATCAGTCCTCCTGACACTTCTATATTGATCAGTCCTCCTGACACCTCAATATTGATCAGTCCTCCTGACACTTCTATATTGATCAGTCCTCCTGACACTTCTGTATTAATCAGTCCTCCTGACACTTCTATATTGATCAGTCTTCCTGACACTTCTATATTGATCAGTCCTCCTGACACTTCTATATTGATCAGTCCTCCTGATACCTCTATATTGATCAGTCCTCCTGACATTCTATATTGATCAGTCCTCCTGACACCTCTATATTGATAAATCCTCCTGACACTTCTATATTGATCATTCCTCCTGACACTTCTGTATTGATCATTCCTCCTGACACTTCTATATTGTCAGTCCTGCTGATACCTCTATATTGATCAGTCCTCCTGACACTTCTATATTGATCAGTCCTCCTGACACTTCTATATTGATCAGTCCTCCTGACACTTCTATATTGATAAGTCATGCTGACACTTCTATATTGATCAGTCCTCCTGATACCTCTATATTGATCAGTCCTCCTGACATTCTATATTGATCAGTCCTCCTGACACCTCTATATTGATAAATCCTCCTGACACTTCTATATTGATCATTCCTCCTGACACTTCTGTATTGATCATTCCTCCTGACACTTCTATATTGATCAGTCCTCCTGATACCTCTATATTGATCAGTCCTCCTGACACCTCTATATTGATCAGTCCTCCTGACACTTCTATATTGATCAGTCCTCCTGACACTTCTATATTGATCAGTCCTCCTGACACCTCTATATTGATCAGTCCTCCTGACACTTCTATATTGATCAGTCCTCCTCACACCTCGATATTGATCAGTCCTCCTGACATGTCTATATTGATCAGTCCTCCTGACACCTCTATATTGATCAGTCCTCCTGCCATTCTATATTGATCAGTCCTCCTGACACTTCTATATTGATCAGTCCTCCTGACACCTCTATATTGATCAGTCCTCCTGACATTCTATATTGATCAGTCCTCCTGACACTTCTATATTGATCAGTCCTCCTGACACTTCTATATTGATCAATCCTCCTGACACTTCAATATTGAACAGTCCTCCTGACACTTCTATATTGATCAGTCCTCCTGACACTTCTATATTGATCAGTCCTCCTGACACCTCTATATTGATCAGTCCTCCTGACACTTCTATATTGATCAGTCCTCCTGACACTTCTATATTGATCAGTCCTCCTGACACTTCTATATTGATCTGTCCTCCTGACACCTCTATATTGGTCAGTCCTCCTGACACTTCTATATTGATCAGTCCTCCTGACACCTTTATATTGATCAGTCCTCCTGACACTTCTATATTGATCAGTCCTCCTGATACCTCTATATTGATCAGTCCTCCTGACATTCTATATTGATCAGTCCTCCTGACACCTCTATATTGATAAATCCTCCTGACACTTCTATATTGATCAGTCCTCCTGACACTTCTATATTGATCAGTCCTCCTGACACCTCTATATTGATCAGTCCTCCTGCCATTCTATATTGATCAGTCCTCCTGACACTTCTATATTGATCAGTCCTCCTGACACCTCTATATTGATCAGTCCTCCTGACATTCTATATTGATCAGTCCTCCTGACACTTCTATATTGATCAGTCCTCCTGACACTTCTATATTGATCAATCCTCCTGACACTTCAATATTGAACAGTCCTCCTGACACTTCTATATTGATCAGTCCTCCTGACACTTCTATATTGATCAGTCCTCCTGACACTTCTATATTGATCAGTCCTCCTGACACTTCTATATTGATCAGTCCTCCTGACACCTCTATATTGATCAGTCCTCCTGACACTTCTATATTGATCAGTCCTCCTGACACCTTTATATTGATCAGTCCTCCTGACACTTCTATATTGATCAGTCCTCCTGACACTTCTGTATTGATCAGTCCTCCTGACACTTCTATATTGATCAGTCCTCCTGACACTTCTATATTGATCAGTCCTCCTGACACTTCTATATTGATCAGTCCTCCTGATACCTCTATATTGATCAGTCCTCCTGACATTCTATATTGATCAGTCCTCCTGACACCTCTATATTGATAAATCCTCCTGACACTTCTATATTGATCAGTCCTCCTGACACTTCTATATTGATCATTCCTCCTGACACTTCTGTATTGATCATTCCTCCTGACACTTCTATATTGATCAGTCCTCCTGATACCTCTATATTGATCAGTCCTCCTGACACTTCTATATTGATCAGTCCTCCTGACACCTCTATATTGGTCAGTCCTCCTGACACTTCTATATTGATCAGTCCTCCTGACACTTCTATATTGATCAGTCCTCCTGACACCTCTATATTGATCAGTCCTCCTGACACTTCTATATTGATCAGTCCTCCTGACACCTCTATATTGATCAGTCCTCCTGACACTTCTATATTGATCAGTCCTCCTGACACTTCTATATTGATCAGTCCTCCTGACACTTCTATATTGATCAGTCCTCCTGACACTTCAATGTTGATCAGTCCTCCTGACACTTCTATATTGATCAGTCCTCCTGAAACTTCTATATTGATCAGTCCTCCTGACACTTCTATATTGATCAGTCCTCCTGATACCTCTATATTGATCAGTCCTCCTGATACCTCTATATTGATCAGTCCTCCTGACACTTCTATATTGATCAGTCCTCCTGACACTTCTATATTGATCAGTCCTCCAGACATTCTATATTGATCAGCCCTCCTGACACTTCTATATTGATCAGTCCTCCTGACACTTCTATATTGATCAGTCCTCCTGACACTTCAATGTTGATCGGTCCTCCTGACACTTCTATATTGATCAGTCCTCCTGAAACTTCTATATTGATCAGTCCTCCTGACACTTCTATATTGATCAGTCCTCCTGATACCTCTATATTGATCAGTCCTCCTGATACCTCTATATTGATCAGTCCTCCTGACACTTCTATATTGATCAGTCCTCCTGACACTTCTATATTGATCAGTCCTCCTGACACTTCTATATTGATCAGTCCTCCTGATACCTCTATATTGATCAGTCCTCCTGACACTTCTATATTGATCAGTCCTCCTGACACTTCTATATTGATCAGTCCTCCTGACACTTCTATATTGATCAGTCCTCCTGACACTTCTATATTGATCAGTCCTCCTGATACCTCTATATTGATCAGTCCTCCTGATACCTCTATATTGATCAGTCCTCCTGATACCTCTATATTGATCAGTCCTCCTGACTCTTCTATATTGATCAGTCCTCCTGACACTTCTATATTGATCAGTCCTCCTGATACCTCTATATTGATCAGTCCTCCTGACACTTCTGTATTGATCAGTCCTCCTGACACTTCTATATTGATCAGTCCTCCTGACACTTCTATATTGATCAGTCCTCCTGACACTTCTATATTGATCAGTCCTCCTGATACCTCTATATTGATCAGTCCTCCTGATACCTCTATATTGATCAGTCCTCCTGACTCTTCTATATTGATCAGTCGTCCTCACACTTCTATATTGATCAGTCCTCCTGATACCTCTATATTGATCAGTCCTCCTGACACTTCTATATTGATCAGTCCTCCTGACACTTCTATATTGATCAGTCCTCCTGACACTTCTATATTGATCAGTCCTCCTGACACTTCAATGTTGATCAGTCCTCCTGACACTTCTATATTGATCAGTCCTCCTGAAACTTCTATATTGATCAGTCCTCCTGATACCTCTATATTGATCAGTCCTCCTGATACCTCTATATTGATCAGTCCTCCTGATACCTCTATATTGATCAGTCCTCCTGACACTTCTATATTGATCAGTCCTCCTGACACTTCTATATTGATCAGTCCTCCTGACACTTCTATATTGATCAATCCTCCTGACACTTATATATTGATCATTCCTCCTGACACTTCTGTATTGATCAGTCCTCCTGACACTTCTATATTGACTAAGGGTTTTTCCGTCTGTCTGTCTTTCTGTCTGTCTGTCTGTCTTTCTGTCTGTCCTGGAAATCCCACGTCTCTGATTGGTCGAGGCCGCCAGGCCTCGACCAATCAGCGACGGGCACAGCATCGACGTAGAAATCCCGCGTCTCTGATTGACACTTCTATATTGTTCAGTCCTCCTGACACTTCTGTATTGAACAGTCCTCCTGACACTTCTGTATTGATCAGTCCTCCTGACACTTCTATATTGATCAGTCCTCCTGATACCTCTATATTGATCAGTCCCCCTGACACTTCTATATTGATCAGTCCTCCTGACACTTCTATATTGATCAGTCCTTGTGACACTTCTATATTGATCAGTCCTCCTGATACCTCTATATTGATCAGTCCTCATGACATTCTATATTGATCAGTCCTCCTGACACCTCTATATTGATAAATCCTCCTGACACTTCTATATTGATCATTCCTCCTGACACTTCTGTATTGATCAGTCCTCCTGACACCTCTATATTGATCAGTCCTCCTGACACTTCTATATTGATCAGTCCTCCTGACACCTCTATATTGATCAGTCCTCCTGACACTTCTATATTGATCAGTCCTCCTGACTCTTCTATATTGATCAGTCCTCCTGACACTTCTATATTGATCAGTCCTCCTGACACTTCTATATTGATCAGTCCTCCTGATACCTCTATATTGATCAGTCCTCCTGACATTCTATATTGATCAGTCCTCCTGACACCTCTATATTGATAAATCCTCCTGACACTTCTATATTGATCATTCCTCCTGACACTTCTGTATTGATCATTCCTCCTGACACTTCTATATTGATCAGTCCTCCTGATACCTCTATATTGATCAGTCCTCCTGACACCTCTATATTGATCAGTCCTCCTGACACTTCTATATTGATCAGTCCTCCTGACACTTCTATATTGATCAGTCCTCCTGACACCTCTATATTGATCAGTCCTCCTGACACTTCTATATTGATCAGTCCCCCTCACACCTCTATATTGATCAGTCCTCCTGACATGTCTATATTGATCAGTCCTCCTGACACTTCTATATTGATCAGTCCTCCTTACACTTCTATATTGATCAGTCCTCCTGACACTTCTATATTGATCAGTCCTCCTGACACCTCTATATTGATCAGTCCTCCTGCCATTCTATATTGATCAGTCCTCCTGACACTTCTATATTGATCAGTCCTCCTGACACCTCTATATTGATCAGTCCTCCTGACATTCTATATTGATCAGTCCTCCTGACACTTCTATATTGATCAGTCCTCCTGACACTTCTATATTGATCAATCCTCCTGACACATCAATATTGAACAGTCCTCCTGACACTTCTATATTGATCAGTCCTCCTGACACTTCTATATTGATCAGTCCTCCTGACACTTCTATATTGATCAGTCCTCCTGACACTTCTATATTGATCAGTCCTCCTGACACCTCTATATTGATCAGTCCTCCTGACACTTCTATATTGATCAGTCCTCCTGACACCTTTATATTGATCAGTCCTCCTGACACTTCTATATTGATCAGTCCTCCTGACACTTCTGTATTGATCAGTCCTCCTGACACTTCTATATTGATCAGTCCTCCTGACACTTCTATATTGATCAGTCCTCCTGACACTTCTATATTGATCAGTCCTCCTGAAACTTCTATATTGATCAGTCCTCCTGACACTTCTATATTGATCAGTCCTCCTGATACCTCTATATTGATCAGTCCTCCTGACACTTCTATATTGATCAGTCCTCCCGACACTTCTATATTGATCAGTCATCCTGACACTTCTATATTGATCAGTCCTCCTGACACTTCTATATTGATCAGTCCTCCTGATACCTCTATATTGATCAGTCCTCCTGACATTCTATATTGATCAGTCCTCCTGACATTTCTATATTGATAAATCCTCCTGACACTTCTATATTGATCATTCCTCCTGACACTTCTGTATTGATCATTCCTCCTGACATTTCTATATTGATCAGTCCTCCTGATACCTCTATATTGATCAGTCCTCCTGACACCTCTATATTGATCAGTCCTCCTGACACTTCTATATTGATCAGTCCTCCTGACACTTCTATATTGATCAGTCCTCCTGACACCTCTATATTGATCAGTCCTCCTGACACTTCTATATTGATCAGTCCTCCTCACACCTCGATATTGATCAGTCCTCCTGACATGTCTATATTGATCAGTCCTCCTGACACTTCTATAT
This sequence comes from Ranitomeya imitator, assembly GCF_032444005.1. Lineage (NCBI taxonomy): Eukaryota > Metazoa > Chordata > Amphibia > Anura > Dendrobatidae > Ranitomeya > Ranitomeya imitator. Next base: position 85,554,593 of record NC_091286.1, read on the forward strand.
TGATCAGTCCTCCTGACACTTCTATATTGATCAGTCCTCCTGACACTTCTATATTGATCAGTCCTCCTGACACCTCTATATTGATCAGTCCTCCTGCCATTCTATATTGATCAGTCCTCCTGACACTTCTATATTGATCAGTCCTCCTGACACCTCTATATTGATCAGTCCTCCTGACACTTCTATATTGATCAGTCCTCCTGACACCTCTATATTGATCAGTCCTCCTGACACTTCTATATTGATCAGTCCTCCTGACACTTCTATATTGATCAGTCCTCCTGACACTTCTATATTGATCAGTCCTCCTGACACTTCAATGTTGATCAGTCCTCCTGACACTTCTATATTGATCAGTCCTCCTGAAACTTCTATATTGATCAGTCCTCCTGACACTTCTATATTGATCAGTCCTCCTGACACTTCTATATTGATCAGTCCTCCTGACACCTTTATATTGATCAGTCCTCCTGACACCTCTATATTGATCAGTCCTCCTGACACTTCTGTATTGATCAGTCCTCCAGACATTCTATATTGATCAGTCCTCCTGACACTTCTATATTGATCAGTCCTCCTGACACTTCTATATTGATCAGTCCTCCTGACACTTCAATGTTGATCGGTCCTCCTGACACTTCTATATTGATCAGTCCTCCTGAAACTTCTATATTGATCAGTCCTCCTGACACTTCTATATTGATCAGTCCTCCTGATACCTCTATATTGATCAGTCCTCCTGATACCTCTATATTGATCAGTCCTCCTGACACTTCTATATTGATCAGTCCTCCTGACACTTCTATATTGATCAGTCCTCCTGACACTTCTATATTGATCAGTCCTCCTGATACCTCTATATTGATCAGTCCTCCTGACACTTCTATATTGATCAGTCCTCCTGACACTTCTATATTGATCAGTCCTCCTGACACTTCTATATTGATCAGTCCTCCTGACACTTCTATATTGATCAGTCCTCCTGATACCTCTATATTGATCAGTCCTCCTGATACCTCTATATTGATCAGTCCTCCTGATACCTCTATATTGATCAGTCCTCCTGACTCTTCTATATTGATCAGTCCTCCTGACACTTCTATATTGATCAGTCCTCCTGATACCTCTATATTGATCAGTCCTCCTGACACTTCTGTATTGATCAGTCCTCCTGACACTTCTATATTGATCAGTCCTCCTGACACTTCTATATTGATCAGTCCTCCTGACACTTCTATATTGATCAGTCCTCCTGATACCTCTATATTGATCAGTCCTCCTGATACCTCTATATTGATCAGTCCTCCTGACTCTTCTATATTGATCAGTCGTCCTCACACTTCTATATTGATCAGTCCTCCTGATACCTCTATATTGATCAGTCCTCCTGACACTTCTATATTGATCAGTCCTCCTGACACTTCTATATTGATCAGTCCTCCTGACACTTCTATATTGATCAGTCCTCCTGACACTTCAATGTTGATCAGTCCTCCTGACACTTCTATATTGATCAGTCCTCCTGAAACTTCTATATTGATCAGTCCTCCTGATACCTCTATATTGATCAGTCCTCCTGATACCTCTATATTGATCAGTCCTCCTGATACCTCTATATTGATCAGTCCTCCTGACACTTCTATATTGATCAGTCCTCCTGACACTTCTATATTGATCAGTCCTCCAGACATTCTATATTGATCAGTCCTCCTGACACTTCTATATTGATCAGTCCTCCTGACACTTCTATATTGATCAGTCCTCCTGACACTTCAATGTTGATCAGTCCTCCTGACACTTCTATATTGATCAGTCCTCCTGAAACTTCTATATTGATCAGTCCTCCTGACACTTCTATATTGATCAGTCCTCCTGATACCTCTATATTGATCAGTCCTCCTGATACCTCTATATTGATCAGTCCTCCTGACACTTCTATATTGATCAGTCCTCCTGACACTTCTATATTGATCAGTCCTCCTGACACTTCTATATTGATCAGTCCTCCTGATACCTCTATATTGATTAGTCCTCCTGACACTTCTATATTGATCAGTCCTCCTGACACTTCTATATTGATCAGTCCTCCTGACACTTCTATATTGATCAGTCCTCCTGACACTTCTATATTGATCAGTCCTCCTGATACCTCTATATTGATCAGTCCTCCTGATACCTCTATATTGATCAGTCCTCCTGATACCTCTATATTGATCAGTCCTCCTGACTCTTCTATATTGATCAGTCCTCCTGACACTTCTATATTGATCAGTCCTCCTGATACCTCTATATTGATCAGTCCTCCTGACACTTCTGTATTGATCAGTCCTCCTGACACTTCTATATTGATCAGTCCTCCTGACACTTCTATATTGATCAGTCCTCCTGACACTTCTATATTGATCAGTCCTCCTGATACCTCTATATTGATCAGTCCTCCTGATACCTCTATATTGATCAGTCCTCCTGACTCTTCTATATTGATCAGTCGTCCTCACACTTCTATATTGATCAGTCCTCCTGATACCTCTATATTGATCAGTCCTCCTGACACTTCTGTATTGATCAGTCCTCCTGACACTTCTATATTGATCAGTCCTCCTGATCTATATATATAATTGTCTAAGGGTTTTTCCATCTGTCTGTCTGTCTGTCTGTCTGTCCAGGAAATCCCGCGTCTCTGATTGGTCGAGGCCGCTAGGCCTCGACCAATCAGCGACGGGCACAGTGACGATGATGTCATAAAGGACGTAGACATCCCGCGTCTCTGATTGGTCGAGGCCTGGCGGCCTCGACCAATCAGCGACGGGCACAGCGACGATGATGTCATAAAGGACGTAGAAATCCCACGTTTCTGATTCAGCGACGGGCACAGTATCGACGTAGATGTCATAATGGTTGCCATGGCGACGATGATGTCATAAAGGTTGCTTCGACCAATCAGGGACGGGAACAGTCTGACGCAAATTCTGGAATCATCATTGTCCATATACTACGGGGACATGCATATTCTAGAATACCCGATGCATTAGAATCGGGCCACAATCTAGTCTTCTATATATATAATTGTCTAAGGGTTTTTCCGTCTGTCTGTCTTTCTGTCTGTCTTTCTGTCTGTCTGTCTGTCTGTCCTGGAAATCCCGGCTCTCTGATTGGTCAAGGCCGCCAGGCCTCGACCAATCAGCAACGGGCACAGCGACGATGATATCATAAAGGACGTAGACATCCCGCGTCTCTGATTGGTCGAGGCCATCAGGCCTCGACCAATCAGCAACGGGCACAGCGACGATGATGTCATAAAGGACGTAGACATCCCGCGTCTCTGATTGGTCGAGGCCGCTAGGCCTCGACCAATCAGCAACGGGCACAGCGACGATGATGTCATAATGGTTGCCATGGCGACGATGATGTCATAAAGGTTGCCTCGACCAATCAGTGACGGGCACAGTCTGCCGCGAATTCTGGAATCATCATTGTCCATATACTACGGGGACATGCATATTCTAGAATACCCGATGCGTTAGAATCGGGCCACAATCTAGTAGATGTTAAGCTTGCAAGCAGGGCCCTCACTCCTCTAGATATCTGTTGATTTATGTGATTATTGTTATTCTGTAATTTCTTTTATTGTGTGTACAAGTCACCTCTAAAATGTAAAGTGCTGCGGAATATATTTGGCGCTATAGAATTATTATTATTATTATTATTATTATTATTATCTGTTGACATTTGAATTAAATGAAATGCTATGGCAGTAGACCCAGGAGGACCTCACTTCTGAAACACAGACGTAAAAAAGCTAGACTGCAGTTTTCCTAAATATACATGAGTAAGCCAAAATCCTTCTGGGAAAGCGTCTTGTAGACAGATGAGGCTAAGATAGAGCTTTATGGTAAAGCACATCATTCTGCTATACCAAAAACAGAATGAGGCTTACAAAGAAAAGAACACAGTATCAACAGTCAAATGTGGTGGAGGTTCAAATATATGTTGGTGCTGTCTTGCTGCCCTGGGACTGGGTGCTTTGACTCTGCACAAGCCAAAATGAAATCTGAAGATTACCAACAGGTTTAGGGCCGCAAAGTAGTACCCAGTGTCAGAAAACTGGGTTTGCATCCTAAGTCATGGGTTTTCCAGCAAGACAATGACAACAAACATACTTCAAGAAGCACCAAAAAATGGATGGAAAAAAGTACTGGAGAGTTCTGAAGGGGTCAGCAATTAATCCAGAACTAAATTCCATTGAACACCTGTGGAGAGATCTTAAAATTGCTGTTGGGAGAAGGCACACTTCAAATATGAGAGACCTTGATCAGTTTGCAAAAGAAGAGTGGTCAAAAATTCCAGCTGAGAGGTGTAAGAAGCTTGTTGATGAATATAGGAAGTGATTTATTGCAGATATTTCAACCAAAAATTAAGTTAAGGGTGCCAACAATTTTGTCAGGTTCATTTTGTTTTTTGTTTTTGTGAAATGATGCCCTGTTTGCAAATTTTTCTCAGATTGTTTTGTATCATTCCAATACACACAAAGGAAATAAACATGTGTATAACAAAACATGTTTCCTGAGAGAAATACTTCATTTTCTGGAACAATTCCAGGGTGCCAACACTTTCGGCCATGACTGTATTTTCTTTATTGTGATTAATTATTTAGTTTTTCCAGTTCATCATGTTTACATTTCTTTCTGTAAAGCCCTCTGGCACCATATATTGGGCGGAACTGCATGGCTTTGCCGCCTTTTTTTTGTATTTTAAATATTTTTTTTTATGAACTGTCTATATGTTTTTTTCTACTCAATCAATGGTCTGTGAGCCCTAAAATTTGTTGTTTTTCAAGACTTGATTCAATAAAAATGTTTTCTTCCGGTTATCTCTGGTTAGTTTCACTTAATGTAAGCACACTTTATTATCCTAGAAAGGCTGAGATCCAAGCACAATCTTGTCTCATCACATTATTGCCTCTCTTAGTGAAATATGGCAGCTACAGTGTATATTACTAGGAAATGACTTTGGCAGCAGCACTTTCAGGCATTCATACTTTGATTGGTATTGTGTCCAAAGGTGAGCATCTTACTTTACATGCTGATTCTTTCATTGTTTTGTACTTATCTTCCCAATGGCACTTGATTTCTTTGATTTCTTTCCCACTTGCCATTTTTTTTCCCGATTAAGCTCTATGATGACTTTTTGTTCCAGGCAAGATATTTTTTTTAAATAGCACTAATTATTTTCTGTATTACCTATTGGAAAGTTGAAAATAATTGTGTGGTGAACCTGAAAAATAGCAGTCAATTCATTGCTTTTTACAAAGTACACTATGCAGCAAAAAGAACCTGTTACTTCTACATATTTTAATTTAATAAAAAAAATGGTTTGCATCCGCAGATTCTGAGAGCCATGTTTTTCAGTCCATTTTATTTTTTTTGTGCTGAATGAGCAATACATTTTTTTGTACCACTGGCCTACAAAATTACTTTTTATCCCTTTTAATTCTATTTTTGAAGGATGAAAATAAGAACAAAATATAGCAATTCTGCTGACATTTTGTGAAAGGCCAGAGCCCCCCGGCAGTTCATCCATGTTTTCTTGTGCTTCAGACTTCGGGAAAATGGCCACCGGGAGGCGGCGCATGCGCAGATGGACATCTCAGCACCAAGATCTCGGGAGATGAGATTTCAGCACTGAGATTTCATCCCTCGAGATCTTGGTCCCAAGATCTCCATCTGTGCATGCACCACCCCCCGGTGACCATTTTCCCGAAGTCCACCGCACAGGAAAGCATGGACGAACTGCCGGGGGACTCTAGCCTTTCACAAAATGTCAGCAGAGCCCCCACACAGCGGCGGACACCTTGGGCAGTGGCGGAAACCCTGGGCATGAACGGCAGACACCCCTTCATCCCAGCCTGCCACGGTACCGGTAAGTGGCATATCCGCATTGTAAGACGCACCGCCATTCCCGCACAAATTTTTGGGGAAAAAGTGCGTATTACAAAGCGAAAAATACGGTATATATTTACATTAAAATAGAGATTGTGTGATCTCTACAACACTTCTATATTGCAGTGTATTGGTATTTTACTTATATCACATGAAACAGAAAAATGGTAGGCATGGGGGTCTTCAGTGGCTCAGATGGGATCAAAGAGGCTATTGACCACAGCATCTAGGAGTTAAACTGCTACAATCAGAGTTTCTGTATAATACAGCCAGAACTACATATTTGGGTATAGAGAAGACTTAGTTATTGACCCAATCCATAAAACATCTACACACATTTAGCATTTCCAAAATAATAATTACTGTTTCATGGTGGCTTAGATTTTTGAGGGTAGATCTCAAATAAAAACAGACATTACATTACAGAGTTTTTAATTTATAATAGAAACAAGACTATTGAAGGCTCTACTTGTTTTCATGAGCTTACAATCTATGAAGAGAAAAATAAAATGAAAATCTACTTAATAACAATATTACATGGCTTTGAAGTGTTCATTTGAACTTATATACTGTTATATATATGTATATATATATATATATATATATATATATATATATATATATATATTACTAAAGGACATAGAGAAGACATGTGTTAGGTGTTCAGTTCCCACCTCTGCACAGGGGGAATCTCAAACCATCCCTGCTGCATCTCCTATTCTTCTCCAGCCGCAGTGGAGCCTGCTCAGTGGAGACATCGGTCCCAGCACCTGCGAGGACTCGATTCTGGGACTATGTCCTGCTTTCTCCCTTCTGAGCATGCCCAAAGGAAGACCTCTCATTGGAGGTCAGGGGTCACACGCTGAGGTTCTGAAGCAACTCCCATTGGTCCTCTAGGAAGGTCCTGAAGTTGCTGCAACTATAAAAAGTTTGCATGGCCGCACAGCCATGCGCTAGTGTCAATCTTTGTCATCTGCTTTGTGCCAGTGTGGTCATGTTTGCTTGTGGTCAGGGTCGGCTGTAATAGCCACTAGAACACCGGCACCTCTGGTGAGGAGTTTATTTGCATGTATTCAGGGCCTGGCTGAAATAAGCCACTAGAATACCAGCACCTCCGGTGAGGAATTGTTTGTGTGCTTCTCTGACTGCATGACCACTGACTGCTATCAGCTCAGCAGTTAGCTGAGAACTCCTGTGAGCGTAACAGGAAACAGTGTTTTCCTATATCTGCGACTCTGTGAAGAAACAGAGATCGCTTATACTGCCATATAGTGCCATTTGCTAGCAGCAGGTTCTCCTCTTGCATGGTGGACCCCGGGCTGCGAACGCACCAATAATAACATCTATATTTACTCGGTGCGTTCCGCCTGCACTAACAACATGATGGTGAAAAAAAAAACAATACCAATGATTTTAGGCCACACCCAATGATGTATCCTCATAAGTTGCTCTGAAAAGCTCTTTGTGCTCTATAGTACATTTCTGCCAGTCTTCATAATTTTACTTAGTTTTTAGTATCTTCTATGCTATGCGTCAATTGGTAATTATGCTATGTGACTCCCTGTGGGCTTTAAAGCATTAATGCATGTTTCTGTGAATGATTGCATCTGAGAACTAGAACATATCACATCAAGATGCAGTTCATGAAATCATCTTGTTGATATGCATTTGGAAGCACACATTTACAGTCTTGTTAATGACTCTTTTTTAGCCAAAACAAAGAGAACATCCAAATAACTTTAAATAAGGTAATAGTTACAGTCCTGCTCATTGTTAATGGCATCCATGAAATTTAAACACATAATGTGGAATATCTCCTGAAAAAATGAATCAAGTTTAATAGTTTTTTTGTGTAAAACACTTGTGTTAAATCAAAAATAGCATATTCTAAGCAATAATTTACAGCAAAAAACAATGATGAGGGGGAACAGAATAACCAAAGGCTTGCTGTGACACTGGTATTGGCACCCTTTACATTATGTTAGTTTGGAAACACATTTTGAATCACCTGTGGTAAATTACAAATGAGAATCACTTTTGATTAATCATCGGTGCCCATGTGACATGAATTAGCCAACGAATGATGACTTAAGTGTTTTAAAAAGCCACATGGTAGGCCGTGTTCCTGTGTCACAATGGTGAATACAAGGGAGCCGTCTAAAGACATCAGAACTGCTATTATTAGAAAACACAAAACTTCCAAAAGTTATCAGGTCATCTCCAAAGACCTTGGTATCCCAGTTTCATCAGTGTGCAATGTTATTAATACGTTTGCCAAGCATGGAACCATCAAGAGCTTCCCTGGAAGTGGGGGAAAGAGAAAAATTGACAAGAAATGTCTTTGAAGGTTGATGTGAATGGTGGAAAAAAACACCACATCAAACAACCAAAGACCTGAAGGCCAACCTGGAACAGTCATGGTTTCAACAAATACCATATGCCACACACTAAACAAAGCAGAGCATTATGGCCAAAGGCCAAGGAAGAAACCATTGCTGAAGAAAAGGCATCAAAAGGAATGACTGATCTTTGCCAAAGAGTACCTTCACAAACTACAATCCTTCTGAGAAAATGTTCTGTGGGCAGATGAAACAAAAATAGAGCTTCTTCGCAATGCAAAGCAACAGTTTCTTTACAGACGACTCAATGCAGCTTAAAGGGACTCTGTCACCCCCCTCCAGCCGTTATAAACTAAAAGAGTCACCTTGTGAAGCAGTAATGCTGCATTCTGACAAGGTGGCTCTTTTTAGTTTTTGCTTCCGTTATTCCCTCAATAAAGTGTTTTATAATTTTCCACATATACCTATCTTTAGACCTGGAGGCAGGTCTGAAGCCTCCTCTTTGAAGCGCCCAACTGCCGTCAGTCATCTCTTCTGGGCCGCTGGTCGCCTCCCCCTCAGCGCTGTTTTCTTCTGAAATCCAGCACCTGCGCTGTGCGTGCCCGCCTTGGGCAGGTGCATTGAGCATTGGCCGCCATAGCTCTGATGCCGGGTTCCTGGCTGCGCCTGTGCGGGCAGTGCGGCCACCCTGTTACTGAATCCCCGCCCTGCACTGTGTTATGCATTATGCAGAGTGCGGGGCACAGATTTAACCCTTAAATTTAATAGCTACAGCATTTTTTAGCTACATCGTGCACCTTAAACATTATTATTGCTAATTAAGCTCATTTTTGATAGCTACATCTTTGAAATGCTATTTATTGCCTTTGTACATTGCGTGTGTCTCTTACTCATGTTTTTTGTGATATGTGTATCTACTGGCCTTGAGACACATAAGACTGAATTACAACCTACTCTACCAGGTGCTAGCTTTAACACTGTTTTTGTATTGGACGGTTATCTGAGCCTTAAATACCAGTTTTTGATTCATTGCTGTGTTGAGCCTTCATTGTTTATTATATATAATTTTTTGTCCTGTTTTCATGAGGGGGAAGTTACATCAACCAGGGAATTATTCTTGTGTGTTTTTAAATTTTTTATAGTATCGTTGGTCTGTGTGCCCACTTTAATAAAGTTTACATTGTTTACAATAATGTTTGGTGATCTCCCTATCAGCATGTCCTTTTCTCTCTCTGTATTCATTAATTCTTTTTGCACGCTGTGGGATTGATCCCGACTTCTTATTTAGCCTTGTTCTATGGTGCCCTCCATTTTCTGTTTATAAATATGGTCTGATCATATCACAGCTATGGGGCAGGGAAGTATGCAAAAGAGTATACAGATATTACAGCATGGGATCACATCTGATTTGTTTTGTGAGGTAAAACAAGTTTTCAAACAGGCAGGGAAATGTTATCCTTACAGAAAGCAGCAGCTGTGATCCAATACGGTCATGTCTGTATACTCTCCTTTGTTGTTGTTACCATATGTTCTCTAACCTGTGCCACACTAAGGAAATCCTCAAAACATGATCCATTGCGGGACCATGAGGACTGGAGTTTGTGAAATACTGCATTAGAGTGAAGGCCCTTTTCTGTTCCAGTATGGATGTGTCCTTGTTAACAAGGAGGAATAGTGTTGCAAGTTGGAGTGGAGGAACTTTCCTGACCTGTAGGACACCCCAACCTAAACTCCATTGAACACATTTGGATTGAATTGAAATGTTACCTGATAGCTAGACCTTTTTGGTCAAAATCGGTGCTTGACCCCACAAATGCTCTTTTAGTTAAATAGACATAAATTCCCACAGACACACTTCAAAATATAGTAGAAAGATATTTCAGAAGAATGGAGGTTTTATAGCCACCAAAATGCCCAAAGGTCTGTAATCAGATGGTCCGTGCACTCATTTAGGTTTGATCTCAAGCACATCTGTGTCTGGCCCATAGTCCTGAACAGCTCATTTATACTTTACAAAAACATGGATATCTGGGGAATAAGACATTGGATCACAGATATCAAGGTAACATTTTATGTAGCTTCCTATGACCTACATGCCATATAGACAGCTTGGTAGGGTTGATTCTACTAGCAGATTCTCTTTAAAATAAGCAATTATGTTTTACTTAAAATAGTACAGTATATTTAACTTTAAGATCATGCTAATTGTCAAGGGCAATCGTGTGGGAAATTCCTGGAAAGTCCCACCTGATGTACAGTAGAAGACGTTAAAGGGAACCTGTCACCCCGTTTTTTGAGATTGAGCTATAAATACTGTTAAATAGGGCCTGCGCTGTGTGTTCCTATAGTGTATGTAGTGTACCCCGATTCCCCATGTATGCTGAGAAATAACTTACCAAAGTCGCCGTTTTCGCCTGTCAATCAGGCTGGTCAGGTCGGGAGGGCGTGGTGACATCGGTGGTTCTTCCTCAGCTTTACGTTGGTGGCGTAGTGGCGTAGTGGTGAACAAGCAGCGCGCGATCTGCGCTGTAATCCCTTGCATCGGTGGGGGCGGCCATCTTCCTGGGGCCGCGCGTGCGCAGATCGAGTGCTCTGCTGCACGGGGCTTCAGGAAAATGGCCGCGGGATGCCGCGCGTGCGCATTAGAGATCGCGGCGGCCATTTTCCCAAAGCCGAGATGCAAACTCGGCTTTGGGAAAATGGCCGCCGCGATCTCTAATGCGCACGCGCGGCATCCCGCGGCCATTTTCCTGAAGCCCCGTGCAGCAGAGCACTCGATCTGCGCACGCGCGGCCCCAGGAAGATGGCCGCCCCCACCGACGAAAGGGATGACAGCGCAGATCGCGCGCTGTGTCTTCACCACTACGCCACTACGCCACCAACGTAAAGCTGAGGAAGAACCAGCGATGTCACCACGCCCTCCCGACCTGACCAGCCTGATTGACAGGCGAAAACGGCGACTTTGGTAAGTTATTTCTCAGCATACATAGGGAATCGGGGTACACTACATACACTATAGGAACACACAGCGCAGGCCCTATTTAACAGTATTTATAGCTCAATCTCAAAAAACGGGGTGACAGGTTCCCTTTAAGGTTGAATTCTTCATGCAATGACAATTTTCTAAAGTATAAAAGTCACAACTTTTTGGGTCACTTGTATAGAGATGTTTGTAGCCTCATCACTTTTCTGAAAAGTAGACAACACATAGTATTTACACCAAACATGTGGTGTAAATGATAGCAAGGATCTTCTCCAGCTTATAGCAAAGTACGTATATTAAGAGTTTGTAGGAGTGAGATTTGGTTTTATCTGCCATGAGTGCTAATCGATTTAAACTCCTCCTCCTACTCCTCTATATAACCCGGATATTTTATTGACTATGTATTTTGTCATATTAATGAATAATTGTGTTCCTATTAAATACTAAGTTTTGAAAATGAAAGCTGGACTGTTGATGCTCCAGATTTTACATTGGTGTACATATTCGACCAATAAACATAGAAACTTTGCAAAGAATATAACTCTTAAGTATTAATTTACTTTTTAATTATTACATGACAGCTGATGCCCATAGTCTAGCTCTTTTGGAGAGGTCTACAAACCCCTTCAATACGACAAACATTTAATACATAAAAAGGATGGTTTCCTACTTCAAGAAAAAAAAATATTTCAAACAAAATCATTATTTCCCAAATGTATTGTCAAGTCATAGTGATCATTATAAGATAATCTCTTGTTCTTCATTTTCTCAAGACTGTATATGTTGGTCCCTGGTGAATGGTTGTTCTAATGTAGTTGTAAAAAAAATTGTACTTTAAAGAATAATATATGCATTAAGAAACGTAACACATCTACCCTAGCAAAGTTAATCAGCTGAGAACATAACTATTTTCTTAATGTTGGATTTGGGACCTGTTAAGAACAAAACTGGTCTCTGAGTACATTACATTATCATTTTTTGCTTTGAGCAAGAACAATTTACCTTTACTATAATCATCTAGTGTTGTTTCACCCTAGACACTTGATGGAGAGAATAAGCTCAAGGGTGGACTGTTAATCTATTGAGGAAAATAGAGCAATGGTAATCTGAACACCAAGGTGCTTTCTAGGGCATTCTTACTTGTACAGTGTAAAAAGATCCCTGTAGGATTAAATGCTAAAGCATTCTTGTTTGTAACCATTGAATTAAAACTAGAGGCTGTAAAGCAAGTAGTTGTCAGGCATGGGTACTTTGGGTAAGGTTGGTAAATGTGCCCAGTCCAAGAGAGATGATTGTTGTTCATGCAATACATTTTGAAACAGTGAAAAAAGTGTGAATGCCTGCATCCACCTTACACCTTTCCCTTTTGCTACTCCTCTGATTCTCCATCTCATAACATTTTCAAAATATTAATAACAACTGGAGTTGAGCGATTAGTAAAATGCTCGGATGCTAGTTCAAGTAAGGAGTATAATGGGGTCAATGAGAAATCATAGTATTTTTCTGGTAGACCCTGCGAGGAGGTTTGGGGGGCAGTAAAAATGTTGAAATGGATAGAAAAAGTGATGTATAGAAAGAGAATAGTAAGAGGACGATCCCTAGAAGGATCGCTGACTCCCAGATCACTGCTGAGAACAATGGTACCACACTTTTACTCTACTTTAAAGACTGACGATAAAACATTCAAAATCGATGAGAAATTGGAGTTTTCAGGAAATAAATGTTAAAAAGCATTATTTCCAGTATCTTGACTTGTATATAAAGCAAAATGAAAAAGAATTTAAAATACATATAATTTATGTAAACCAAAATTTAAATTTTTATCAAAACATTGAAAATTTCAGTGTAATTTATTTAAAAAGGAAGTAAGAACTGCAAAAAATATGATGTAAGAGGGACTCAGATACACCCTGTATTAAAGATAAAGGAGGGCCTCATACATATTCTGTTCAAATTGTTATGCAATGGTACTCCTAGACTCATAAAGGTTATGAACTCAGTACAAAGCCTGCCAAAAATTACAAGCAGGATCATCCATAGACCATTGAAGGCAACAACTTGTGGGCCTAATTTAAAATTTTGAAAGTATAGTTGATGCACTTCTTGGAAGGAGAGATGAAGGGTTCTCCTTGTAGCATGGGTATAGCAGGGTGAACAACCAGCACTCTTTTTTGACCAAGATGAATGTAATGTGAATGTCACAGGAAAGGCAGGCAGCCAGCCCCTGTTTTTCATCCTTCTGTCGTCACTGGCCACAAACGCTTGTCCATGTGTTGGTCGTTAAGTGTACAATCCCACTAACAGCATTGGTAAGGACATGGGTGATATTCCTGGACATGTGCTGGTGTAAGGCTGGAATGTGACATCAGGAGAAACAGTGGTGGTTATGACTTGACTACCAAGGAACGAAATGTGTAAACCTGTAGAAGGCCAATTTCTATTTTTATTTCAAACTAATAGAATTTCACATAAAGCACATTCTACATTATTTATGACAATATCCATCCAATTTTTGAACAACTAAATTTGTCAACCTGTGGCAGGCCAATTTTTTCTTTTTTCTTTTAAACCAACAAAATTTCACACAAAGCAGGTTATACACTATGCATGGCAATAGTCAATTTTTGAAAAACCACATTTGTTTCCCTGTAGTAGGGTCAATTTTTGTTTTTATTTCAACCAAACAAAATTTCACACATACCAAGTTCCACAGTGTATATGATAATAGTTACTTTTTTGAACAACCAAATTTGTACACCTGTTGCAGACCAATTTTTCTTTTTAATTTCAAACCAATTACATTTCACGCAAAGCAGGTTATACAGTATGCATGACAATAGTCAATTTTTGAACAACCAAATCTGTACACCTGTAGCAGGCCAATATTTATTTTTATTTCACACAAAGCAGGTTCAATAGTGTATATAGCAATAGTCAATTTTTAGAACAAAATTTTTTTTTAAACTGTAACAGGCCAAGCAGTTTTTAAATATTTTAACCCCAACATAATCTTACATGAAGCATGTTAAATTGTATGGATGACTAACTGAATCCAGAAAAAAAATTCAATGCTTTTCTGGAGTTTTTTATATACCACCGTAATGTAGTGATAACCGCATTAAACTGTATGGATGACTAATTGAATCCAGAAATGTTTTTTGGACATAAATATTTTTAAATTGTAGTTGATGTACTTCTACACTCATAAAGGCTTGCAGAAAGTGTAAAGCCAGAAAACAACTAAAAGGAGGGTCATCCATTCATCCATAGACCCCTGAAAGGCAACAACTGTCAGGCCTCATTCATATATTTTTAAAATGTTGTGGCTGTACTCCTTGTTGTAAAGCTAGAAAAAAATTACATGGAGATTAATACTGTAATTCTATTCAGTTGGCCGCATCTTCTTTACCTTCCTCGGGAGGCTAGGGGGACTGCTTCAACCTGCTTCCTGGAGCCCGATCTCTGGCACCTTGGCTGTAAGTGACCTGGATTCAGGTAGTTCCAGAGACCCTAACATATAGAAATGTGCAACAACCCTTGTGTCACTTGCACCATAGCCTGCTCCCGCATAGGAGATGGGGAACTCAAAGGACAGTTCAATCTCTATGGGGTGGCAGCTCCATCCCAAGTTGCCTCTAAAAGCCTTTCCCAGACCCGTTCATTTCTTAAGAAGTATACTTCCTGCTCCCTTCCTTCTTGGATCACACCCAACGCATACCAGCGATGTTTCCCCTCCATTTTGAGGGGACCCTGGTTCCAGCAGTCAGCTCTTGCAGCCTTCGAGGTAAGTGTTCTATCTCTACTGCCCAGTGGTTGAAAGAGGTGCCATTGCATGTCCCAAACTCTTCGATAGACCCCCATCTCCACTACTAGCTGTAACTAACGATCTCCCTTTGGGATGTCAACTGTAGGTACCTTGTGGTTAGTGGGTCCGCTAGCATTTTTCCAGCCCTGATCCTGGCTTGTCTCCTTGCCTCTTCTGAACAGCCTAGGCCGCACCGTCTGCACACCAGTTCCTTGATCCTGGCTCTCCTGTCCACAGTTCATAAGAAACCCAGCAGTGGGTTCGAGCTTTGGTGGTTCTGGGAAAGCAGCTGGTTCTGGACCAAAGGCTCTGGCCACCTCCGCTGTCACACAAGCTTGGTCTGGCTCCTCCGGTCATTCTATTGGGAGTCTCACTTGATTCTGCCGTTTTTCTTGTAAACTAAGCATGTTACACTTTATGGATGACTAATTGAATCCCAAAAAAATTTGCAACACTTTTTGGAATGATATTCAGTGGGGAAAAAAGTATTTAGTCAGCCATCAATTGTGCGAATAGGTAGACCACAACTATGAGAGCCAAGATAAGAAAACAAATCCAGAAAATCAACTTTCCTGATTTGGCAAGAATTATTTTGCAAATTATTGTGGAAAATAAGTATTTAGTCATTAACAAAAGTTCATCTCAATATGTGTTATATATTCTTTGTTGGCAATGACAGACGTCAAACGTTTTCTGTAAGTCTTTACAAGGTTTAACCCCATCTTCCACTCCACAGTCTTTACCTCTGTTGTTTACGTGTGCATATTTGTATGATTGGTATTTTCCTTAATCACTTTTCGTTAGTACACTACTACTCCCCTCTACCCTGGGTGGGGGAAGGGTACAGGCTGAGTCAAGAGCTAAGCCAATTATGTGAACAGGGCAAGCTAGGGCGCCCCTAGCATTAGGGACAATGAAGGAGCCGCTGGTCATGGGACACCTGGCAGCAGAGTCATGACATCCACTTTGTTCATAAATAATCAGAGGAATAACATAAGAATGTGATCACTCCTTTTTAGATGCAGACTAACGAGCAGATCTAATTTGAGGCAGGTGTTTTTTTGGGTATGAACATTTACAGGGTGATTCCATAATTTTTTCCACAGAATTGAGTGTTTCCATAATTTTTCCCCTATGCTTGGTTAAAAACATTTTTGTTCTTGATTTCTTTTAGTGTTTCATAAAGCCAGAAAGTTGCCATTTGAAATTACTTTAGTTTTGTGCTATGTCTGTGATCTGCTTTTTTTTCTACAAGATTAAACAACTGAATGAACATCATCCAAGGCTGGTGATTCCATAATTTTTGCCAGGGATTGTATATGTTCCAATACTTTTATTTCTTGAAGCACTACTTTGGCTTTTTTGTATTTCAACATCAAACTGCCATCACTAATAAATGATCCCTGCACATAGTAAAATACTTACCAACCACCACCTTTTCTGTTCCCAGCTCTCTTCCGGTTGGTCTTCTACAGATTGTGAAGTGCCAGATTTCTCCACTTCTCAATGTAAGTCTATGATATACAGAATGGAGTTCTCATAGACTTACATTGAGAGCCTATATCTTTTACAATTGACTTCCAGTTGGTCAGGAACTGCAATCACAAGATGTTGGAATATGACACAGAGCAATCCCAAGAAGAGCTGGTAATTATATTACTAAGGATAGGTAACATGCATTATTAATACCCCTCAGGCAGTGAAATAGAAAGAAAATAAAGTGATGCTCTAGACATTTTTAGTATTTACTAATTTGAGATTTCAGGAATGGTGACAGGTCCTCTTTAATGCCTCCTCCAAAACTGCTATTTAATGTCATAATTATATTATAATTAGGTCCAGATAAAATCATCTGCAACCCCTATAGGTGGAGACTGGTGTACAGAAACTGAAGAGTCTGATAGGAGCAGACAGCGTTTCTGAGTAGGAAACATTAGTCCCTGCTAAACTGAGCAGCCGCAGAGGACAGGACTGATTGACTGAGAATTCTGCCTTCCATTCCTAAGTGACTAAATTCTAAGGCCATGTTCACACGTTGCGGATTTTACCTCAGATCCGCAGCATTTTTGATGCTGCGGATCTGCAGCAGTTTCCCATGCAGCTTACAGTACAATGTAATCCTATGGAAAACCCAATCCGCTATGCACATGCTGCAGAAAAAAATGCATGGAAACACAGCATTGTTTTTTCTGCAGCATGTCAATTCTTTGTGCTGATCTGTAGCGTTTCTGCACCAGTTGACTTGCATTGAGTCGGGCACATCCGCCGCAAAACTGCAGATGTAAAAAAGGTCTGCGGTTTAGCTGCGGATGAAATGCTGCAGATCGGGAGGAGGGAGTGTGTGGGAGGAGTGTGGGCGGTGACTGTGTGCGTGTATGTGTGTGCGGGCGAGGTTTGCGGGCTGTCAATGGGTCTGACGATGCATCTTCGGGGCTGTCAGGGGTCTGTGCGGGGCTGTCAGGGGTCTGTGTGGGGCTGTTGGGGGCCTGTGCGGGGTTGCAGGTGCATCTGCAGGGCTGTTGGGGTTCTGCCGGGGCTGTCAGGGGTCTGTGTGGGGCTGTCTGCTGGGGCTTACGAGGATCTGAACGGGGCTGCCGGTGGGTCTGCTGGGGCTGTCGGGGGTCTGTGCAGAGCTGTCGGGGGTCTGCGGGCTGTCTGTGGGGCTGTGTGAGAGGGTCTTTGGGTGTGTGTTTGTGCATGCAGGCATCGTCCGATGGGACTACAAGTCCCATCGGGCTATGCCTGCTACAGTGACAGTGATTGACACATTAGCCAATGATGGGACAGTAGTAGTCCTATCATCCGGCTAATGTGTTGAATATAAAAAAAGCAAAAAAACATATACACATACAGTACATACAACATATAACAAGTACATGCAACATACAGAACATACAACATATGACATACTGTACATACAACATACGACAGAACATACAACATACAACAGTACATACAACATATGACATACAGTACATACAACATACAATAGTACATACAACATATGAAATACAACAGTACAAAACAAAATACAACATACAACAGTACATACAACATATGGCATACAGTACATACACCAGTACATTCAACATATGACATACAACATTACATACAACATACAGCAGTACATACAACATACAACAGTACATACAACATACAAAAGTACATACAACATATGACATACAGTACATACAACATACAACAGTACATACAACATATGACATACAGTACATACAGCATACAACAGTACATACAACTTGGAAACATGTGAATGCAATCGACAATCAGTTGAACAACTCTATGTGCATAATTTCTGGTGCTACCAGACCTATACCCGTCCACTGGTTACCTGTCTTGAGCCATATCGCACCTGCAAATCTGAGAAGACAAAAGCTCCTACTTAAAGAATACATTGTTAGTGAATAACGAAAATCTCCCAATACATCAAAATATCCAAGATGTTCAAATACAGTGACTGAAATCAAGAAATCCACCCATGTGAACCGCAATTACCCTGTATGAGCATGATTTCAATTTAGAAGAGAAATGGCGTGAACTTTGGGTCAGTGCAGTAGACGGTGAGCCTCAAACATTTCCTCACTTTCAAAATCCACCACCAGGATTTAATCTGCCATGGAAAACCTGGGTCACTTTGAATCGTATCAGAACAAACTTTGGTGTCTGTGCAGATCTTTTGCATAAGTGGGGAAAATCTGACTCTCCTGCCTGTGATTGTGGAGCTGACCATCAAACAATTCAGCACATTGTTGAGGAATGTCCCCTCAGATCTTATACTGGTGACAAGAATGATTTCTATACTGAAAATGACAATGTTATTGCATACATAGAAAATCTCGATATCCGACTCTGATTTCTGTTCCTTTGTTCTTTTCAATCACTATTTATCATTTATTTATTCTTATATGA
The DNA here is from genome assembly GCF_032444005.1 of Ranitomeya imitator. Lineage (NCBI taxonomy): Eukaryota > Metazoa > Chordata > Amphibia > Anura > Dendrobatidae > Ranitomeya > Ranitomeya imitator. The sequence goes on from NC_091286.1 coordinate 85,573,586, forward strand.
TGTTTAAATATATGTTCATGCAATTAACTAAAAAGTACATACAACATATAACATACAGTACATACAACGTACAGCAGTACATACAACATTATTTTATTATTATTATTATACATTTTTATAGCGCCATTTATTCCATGGCACTTTACATGTGAATACGAGGCAAATATAGACAAATACATTAAACATGAGCAGATAACAGGCACACGGGTACATAAGGAGGGAGGACCCTGCCCGCGAGGGCTCACAGTCTGCAGGGGATGGGTGATGAAACACTAGGAGAGGGTAGCAGCATACAGCAGAAGATACAAAATACAACAGTACATACAGCATACAACAGTACATACAACATACAGTACGTATAACATACAGCATACAACACATAACATACAGTAGATACAACATACAGTACATACATACAGTACATACAACACATACATATAGACATACAGTACATACAACACATAGAGTACATACAACATAGAGTACATACTCACCATCACCTTAATCCCCAAAGCCCTTGCTCACCTGTAAAAAATATTAAAATAATAAGCAAACAATATACTCCCTGATCCACAGAAATCCAATTAATATGAGTGTCCCACGACGATCTCCCGTGAAGAGCAGCCACATCAGCTGATGCAACCATTTTCCAGGGGCTCCAACGATACAATGACGGAAGGGAACTCTTCTGCACTGTATCCTTCCACCTCTGTGAGAAATAGTCCCTAATCTCAATTGTGGCACTGCTGTGTGGGAAAATTCCCACGCAGCTTTGCCATAAAGTGAGACCAATGAACTCAGGTACCCTCTTCAGTGATGCACTGCAGTAGCCATTGTCTCCTGTCAGTGTGTCACTGGAGGCCCTATAGAGCAGTGACATCACCCGACGTCACTGTTCTATAGGGGAGATCGTCTTGGGACACTATTAATTGGACTATGGTGAAAAGTGAATATACGGTTGGTTTATTGTTTTTAATTTTTTGCAGGTGATGGAGTATGGTAAGTATGGTGAAATTAAGAATATTAAAATACTTTTTTCTGGCTGTGTCTTTTTTTTAACTCTTTCACTACTATAGGATTAGTAATGTATACGCGTCTTATTGACGCTTCTCCATTATTAACCGAGCTTAATGTCACCTTACAATAGCAAGGTGACATTAATCCCTTATTACCCCATATCCCACCACTAAAGGGGAGTCGAAAGTGAGGGGCTAAGTTCCGGAATTGGCGCATCTTACAGATGCGCCATTTCTGGGGTGGCTGGGGGCTGGTATTTGTAGTCGGGGGGCAAATATCCATGGCCCCTCTCTAGGCTATGAATATCAGCCTGCAGCTGTCTGTGTTGCCTTTCTGGCTATAATATATAGGGGGACACCAATTAATTTTTTGGGGTTTCCCCCTATTTTAATAGCAAGTAAAGGCTACGCAGACAGCTGCAGGCTGATATTCATAACCTGGGAAGGCTACAAATATTGGCCCCAGACTGTCGGCTTTCCCCCTCTGGTGGAGAAAATTGTGCGGGAGCCCACGCCATTTTTTTCCATTTTTTTTTTAAATTAAACATGTTCATTAATCAACATCGGCCTTGCTGTTATATATCTATGGATATATCTATGAATAAATCTATATATCTATAGATGAATATCTATGGTTATATCTATAGCTATATCTATAGATATAACTATGGATAACTATGGATATCTATATATCTATATCTATCTATCTATCTATCTATCTATCTATCTATCTATATCTATGGATATCTATATATCTATGGATATATCTATAGATATACTTATAGATAGATAGATATATCTATAGATACATAGATATATCTATCCATATATCTATCTGGCTGCTTTCACACATCAGGTTTTTGCCGTCAGGCACAATCCGGCGAGTTTTGAAAAAAAACGGATATGTTCTTTTTTCCGCCGGATCAGTTTTTTTCTCATAGAGTTGTATTAGCGCCGGATTGCACCTGATGGCCACGTGTTTCATCCATTTTTTGCTGTTTCCGGCGGATGGAGAAAACTTACAGAGGAACGTTTTTTTTGTCTGGCGAAAAAATGCCCAGTGACTGATCTGGCGAAAAACGTATGAAACTCAGATGTGAAATGATGAATCTGGTATCCGAATCTGGTTTTTCATGGATTTTTCCATTCAAATCATGCACATTTTCTGTTCTCTCTCTCTAAAAAAAAAAAACGGATCAGTTGCATCAGTTTTTCACTATTTGCAACTGATTTGTTTTTTCAAAAATTCGCCGAATCCTGCCTGATGGAAGAAAGCTGATGTGTGAAAGTAGCCTAGCTATCCATATATCTGTCTACATCTATCCATAGATATATCTATCCATACATATCATATATACTCGAGTATAAGCCAACCCGACTATAAGCCGACCCCCCTAATTTTGCCACAAAAAACTGGGAAAACTTATTGACTCGAGTATAAGCCTCGGGTGGAAAATGCAGCAGCTACCGGTGAATTTCAAAAATAAAAATAGATGCTCCATACCGTTCATTATGGCTCCATACCTGTGCCATATAGTGCTCTGCACCGTTCATTATTGCCCCATAGCTGTGCCATATAGTGCTCTGCACCGTTCATTCTTGCCCCATAGCTGTGTTATATAGTGCTCTGCACCATTCATTATTGCCCCATAGCTGTGCCATATAGTGCTCTGCACTGTTCATTATTTCCCCATAGCTGTGCCATATAGTGCTCTGCACTGTTCATTATTGCCCCATAGCTGTGCCATATAGTGCTCTGCACCGTTCATTATTGCCCCATAGCTGTGCCATATAGTGCTCTTCACCGTTCATTATTGCCCCATAACTGTGCCATATAGTGCTCTGCACCGTTCATTCTTGCCCCATAGCTGTGCCATATAGTGCTCTGCACCGTTCATTATTGCCCCATAATTGTGCCATATAGTGCTCTGCACCATTCATTCTTGCCCCATAGCTGTGCCATATAGTGCTCTGCACCGTTCATTCTTGCCCCATAACTGTGCCATATAGTGCTCTGCACTGTTCATTCTTGCCCCATAGCTGTGCCATATAGTGCTCTGCACTGTTCATTCTTGCCCCATAGCTGTGCCATATAGTGCTCTGCACTGTTCATTATTTCCCCATAGCTGTGCCATATAGTGCTCTGCACTGTTCATTATTTCCCCATAGCTGTGCCATATACTGCTCTGCACCGTTCATTATTGCCCCATAACTGTGCCATATAGTGCTCTGCACCGTTCATTCTTGCCCCATAACTGTGCCATATAGTGCTCTTCACCGTTCATTATTGCCCCATAGCTGTGCCATATAGTGCTCTGCACCGTTCATTCTTGCCCCATAACTGTGCCATATAGTGCTCTGCACCGTTCATTATTGCCCCATAGCTGTGCCATATAGTGCTCTGCACCGTTCATTTTTGCCCCATAGATTCTCCGTATAATGCTGTGCCATTGCTGCAGCAATAATAAAAAAAAAAAATGCCATACTCACCTCTCTTGCTTTCAGCTCCCAGCGTCCGGTCCCAGCGTCTCTCTGCACTGACTGATCAGGCAGAGGGTGCCGCGCACACTATATGCGTCATCGCGCCCTCTGACCTGAACAGTCACTGCAAGAGGACGCGAAGACAGAGCGGAGCCCGGCGTGTGGAACGCGGGCAGGTGAATATAATATACTCACCTAGTCCCGGCGCTCCTGACGCTGCCCCTGCTTGTCACACTGTCTCCGGGTGCCACAGCTCTTCCTGTCAGCGGTCACTGGCGCCGCTCAGAGGAATGAATTGTGGCTCCACCCCTATGGGAGTGGAGTCCATATTCATTTTTCTAATGAGCGGTCCCATGTGACCGCTGAACAGGGGAAGAGCTGCGGCACCCAGAGACAGTGTGACAGGCAGGGGCAGCATCAGGAGCGCCGGGACTAGGTGAGTATGCCTCAGCGCCCTCTTCCCCTCACCCGCCGACCCTGCCACCCACCGTGACTCGAGTATAAGCCGAGAGGGGCACTTTCAGCCCCAAAATTTGGGCTGAAAATCTCGGCTTATACTCGAGTATATACGGTATATCTATAGATAGATACATAGATCTATCTATTCATATATCTATAGATCTATTGATCTATATTTATATCTATCTATCTATCTGTGTGTGTAATGGAGTGTGGGTTGGACAAATGTAAAAGAGGAGGTTGGACAAGAAATGACATCACAATTTTTTTGCTCAATAATGCATCTTTATTTAGCTTTCAAAAACGCAGCGAAAACCTGCAAAAAAAGGCATAAAAACTCACCTGCGTTTTCTGCCAAGAGATGCAGAATCCGCACAAAAAATTCCTGAGGCAAATCCACAATGTGTGCACATACCCTAAAACCCCAGGCTAGAACCCTGTGTTACTATCGAACTGTCACATCAAGGAGTGAGTAGCTACTGATGGGACTTGTGGTTCCACTATGCAGAAGTATATACACACGTGGTCAAAATTGTTGGTACCCTTCGTTTAATGACAGAAAAACCCACAATGGTCACAGAAATAATTTGAATCTGACAAAAGTAATAATAAATAAAAAAATCTATGACAATGAACAAATGAAAGTCAGACATTGCTTTTCAACCATACTTCCACAGAATTAAAAATAAATAAAACTCATGACATAGGAATGGACAAAAATGATGGTACCCTTAACTTAACATTTTGGTGCACAACCTTACAATCACAGCAAATAACCATTGTGCAAGAAAAATACAGGGATCATTTTCTCTGCTATATTTATTGAGACATGTGGCCCCACATGCCCCTTTAAAAATCCACCAGTAAACTAAAAAAATAATTGTTTTAGCTCCTTATTAATATTATAATGCTAGGGTCGCACAGCAGTATTAAAAAGCAGTCCAAGTTTCACCCTGAAAAGTGCTACAATTTTTTCTCTTCCGTCATCCATGTGCAAGCAGTGTGCAATCAGTGTTTTACAGCAGCAGCTATTAATAGTTTCCAAGACCATTTAGTTTCCTATGCTACAGAATTGCAATGTATCTGTAAAAATCGGATGCTGCACTGTGCCTTCGTTTGGCATCTGATTTTATTCTCGTACCCATAGACTTGAATGGGTGAGTCTCATGCGATTTCAGAGTAAAGTCACATGCAAATTGCCTCTTCTGAGAAAAAGAGGACTTAAACTCTATAGCGCCACCTGTTGGAAGTAGCGATCCTACAAGTCACAATCGACCCTTTAAACGAGTCGTGCGATATGACTTAGGATAAAAGCCAAATCAGTATCTCAATTCGCAGACACGGTGTTTCGGGCTGTTGGCCCTCGTCAGTGTAAAGACGAGGCAGAGTAAAGTCACAGCATTCTGAGATTTTTTTACACACAGATTTTTGTCAGTGAAAAAAAAATTCATCTGCACTGCCTCATTGAATAACATTGGTCCGAGTGCAATCCCTTTAGCTATTGGACAGCACTTGTCTTATTTATGTGGTCGTATGCACGAGCCCAAATAGTGGGATGATTCTTTTAAGGTGTCAGTGAGCCGTTTCCCTTATAGGGTCACATGTTACTTATATAATATGTCTACCCTTTTTTATATTGGTGAAAAATGTAATTTTATTGTAATCTAAACTATAAGCAAAATACTTATTATAAATTGCTCTGTTAGTACTCTTTGTATAGTCTCTCTTCTATCTAGCAGTCTTTTTGACCACCTTAGAAGACCACTGCTACATACAAGATTCATCTTATACATCATATTTTAAAATTGTGGATATTGAGAAACCTTGAGAACAAAATTGTCCTGTAGCAAGTATCCATTAAGACTGAGCAGAGAGTTGATGTCTTGAACTCCTACAATTAAATCACAAAAGGCACGCTTTTTTGTCATCTGTACAGTATTCCCTGTTGCGTAACTGAACTTAACAGTAACCGTACCATATTTCCAACTCTGCCCTGCTGGGATCACTGATGCCTGTGGATTAGGGAACAATGAAAGAAAGCAGAATAAGGTTTTGAACGTAGACCCCAGTAAATCTGCCGGTAGACTCTCCTCGTAGAAGCCCGACTAGTGGACTATCAAAGTCTTAAACTAGTTAAACTTCTTTTCACCTTTATTGCTGGCCTTTTAAAATGAAATAAAATGATCTTCAAAAGGTGTAACAAAGTCAAGTCAGAAAAGCATCATTTGTACAATCATAACACAGATAAAAGTGACACCACTAAAAATTGCCTTCATATATCAGTTTCTGGTTAGGAACGATGACAGAAAAAGCATTGAAAGATCATAAAGGAAAAAGAAACTTCAGGTCAAGACCCCATATGCTCAACCTTCTATGTAACACTAATTTTTGCAATTTTGCAATTTGCCTATACAGTACCATATAGTGAAACATTGTTTTTGTCTTCCAGTTTAAAGACTGTCAGTAAAAGGAAAAGGAAAACTTGTAAATATCATTATGGAGTCTCAGGATGTGCATGTTGAATAACCTTTGATATGATTCACAATGACAAGATAGATAGTTACTTTCATATCTTGGTGGAAACAACAGAATTGTGTGCATTTTGTTCCCGAGTCTTTAGATGTATATATCTTTTCAGAGAGATATGTCTTACAGAGGCATGGATGCTAAGATCAGTCATGTGTCTATAAAGTAAGTGAAGTCAGTGGATGAATGGGAAGGGGAGTGAAAATGGCTTTACTCTGGAGAGTTTGTGTGTGCCAGATCAGATTCAGCAAAACACATTCAACCAAAGGCTAATGGAAAATACAACAGCCAAATAGTGGGCTCAGCAAATGTTCTGTAAATTAATAATGTACCCTTTTGTTACAATTGTTCTCTGAACATTTGAATTCTTTTCCCACTTGGTAAAATAACTTTTTAATAAGCATATGTCAACAGGATTCCATTTTACAGGGTTTATATATTTTCACCAGACTGGATATGACTTAGGAAAGCTAGAGATGAGTTAAATGACCCACACACCTCATGAAACTTTCAGATTGCTAATAAATGTATTTTCCTGAAATGACTTGCAAGTACAGATGATCAAATTTATTGAAAATCAAATTCTCCAAATTTGTTGAATTTTTCTAAAAAAATTGATTTGCGTTCTCTGCAAATCACAATACTGCAAAGTTTCCAAATGTCCTGAAAAGACATGTCTGATACTCTGACGTAGCCTAAGGGCTATTTCAGATGTCTTTGATAATCGGTCCAACCAATGTCGGATCGCAATACACGGACTGGCCTCACATCTCATGACCTGAGTGTGCTAGCATCATATGTTTCTATGAGGCTGTCAGGATCGGGTCAGGAGATGTGTGGCCAGACTGTGCATTGCGATCTGACATTGGACCGATAGACATCTGAAATAGCCCTTTGTACGTTAAAGTGACTTTCCCATTGGAAAGGATATTACCATAATTGGGTGGTAACTAACAACTGATATAATAATACTGCGCTCTGACAGACTTGTCATGTTTTTATAAATTAAATAAAGGTCTTGCCAGAGGCCATTTAGGCCAATGGTGAACTGCATTTCATACTACTACTGCCTGGAAAGTTTCTGCCAGAGGTGCCTGTAGTCCTTCTGCAAGTGGCTCTCACAAATTTTGCCATGGTAAGGGTATTTTTTTCTCCATTACCGTTTTACACTATTTTGTTCACTTGCTTCATCCTACAACACATATCTTCTTCAGGCTAGTCTGTACTCCTATATGGCCATGAACAAGGTCATGTGACCGAAATGTTGGCCCAACTGTACACAGACCCTTTTTTGCTTAAGACTGATGTGAAATGAACCTCTAATTTTCATTTTTGAGTTGGAGGGCCAGTCATTGACTTGAGCATTGGCATTTACAGTGCCTACAAGTAGTATTCAACCCCCTGCAGATTGAGCAGGTTTACACATTTGGAATTAACTTGGCATTGTGACATTTGGACTGTAGATCAGCCTGGAAGTGTGAAATGCACTGCAGCAAAAAAGAATGTTATTTCTTTGTTTATTTTTTTTTTAAATTGTGAAAAGTCTTTTCAGAGGGTCATTTATTATTCAACCCCTCAACCCACCAGAATTCTGTTTGGTTCCCCTAAAGTATTAAGAAGTAGTTCAGGCACAAAGAACAATGAGCTTCACCTGTTTGGATTAATTATCTCTTTTTCCAGCCTTTTCTGACTATTTAAGACCCTCCCCAAACGTGTGAACAGCACTCATACATAGTCAACATGGGAAAGACAAAGGAGCATTCCAAGGCCATCAGAGACAAGATCGTGGAGGGTCACAAGGCTGGCAAGGGGTACAAAACCCTTTCCAAGGAGTTGGGCCTACCTGTCTCCACTGTTGGGAGCATCATCCAGAAGTGGAAGGCTTATGGAACTACTGTTAGCCTTCCACGGCCTGGACAGCCTTTGAAAGTTTCCTCCCGTGCCGAGGCCAGGCTTGTCCGAAGAGTCAAGGCTAACCCAAGGACAAGGAAGGAGCTCTGGGAAGATCTCATGGCAGTGGGGACATTGGTTTCCGTCAATACCATAAGTAACGTACTCCACCGCAATGGTCTCCGTTCCAGACGAGCCCGTAAGGTACCTTTACTTTCAAAGCGTCATGTCAAGGCTCGTCTACAGTTTGCTCATGATCACTTGGAGGACTCTGAGACTAGTTCTAGGTTCTCTGGTCTGATGAGACCAAGATCGAGATCTTTGGTGCCAACCACACACGTGACGTTTGGAGACTGGATGGCACTGCATACAACCCCAAGAATACCATCCCTACAGTCAAGCATGGTGGTGGCAGCATCATGCTGTGGGGCTGTTTCTCAGCCAAGGGGCCTGGCCATCTGGTCCGCTTCCATGGGAAGATGGATAGCACGGCCTACCTGGAAATTTTGGCCAAGAACCTCCGCTCCTCCATCAAGGATCTTAAGATGGGTCGTCATTTCATCTTCCAACAAGACAACGACCCAAAGCACACAGCCAAGAAAACCAAGGCCTGGTTCAAGAGGCAAAAAATCAAGGTGTTGCAGTGGCCTAGTCAGTCTCCTGACCTTAACCCAATTGAAAACTTGTAGAAGGAGCTCAAGATTAAAGTCCACATGAGACACCCAAAGAACTTAGATAACTTGGAGAAGATCTGCATGGAGGAGTGGGCCAAGATAACTCCAGAGACCTGTGCCGGCCTGATCAGGTCTTATAAAAGACAATTATTAGCTGTAATTGCAAACAAAGGTTATTCCACAAAATATTAAACCTAGGGGTTGAATAATAATTGACCCACACTTTTATGTTTAAAATTTATAAAAATTTAACTGAGCAACAAAACTTTTTGGTTTGTAAGATTTATGCATCTGTTAATAAATCCTGCTCTTGTTTGAAGTTTGAAGGCTCTAACTTATTTGGATCTTATTAAACCTGCTAAAACTACTTGTAGGCACTGTATATTTTAGTTCAATAAACTATAACTTAGTCTGTAGTTGATAAGAAACAAGAACTTCCAATATGTTGAAAGTTGTAGTCCTGCCAACTTTTGGGGAGCAACAGGTTGGAGAGAATTTCGTTAGCTCTATGTTCTAATTCAAAGTGATATCCGAACATCTATGAATCCATTAGATTTGTACAGTTTGTATATTATATAAGTTAAAGTATTCAGCAACAAATTTCAATAAATGTCATAGACCGGTAAAGAATCAGAGATGGAGTTTAAATAAATTTTATCTTTCAACTCAACAATTGTTTCTTTCTAAGTCTTGATTATTTTATTTTTGCAGTCCATATAGTAAACTTAAATGTAGCTGTTTTCAACCATTTGGGCACATCAAAGTTTCAGTTAATGCACTGCTGATGAGTTTTTTCTGTTAGAGGATAAGATTGCTTTCATGAAATGTACCGCACAGATAATTTATTTCAAAGCAAAAGTCAGCAATTTAGAAAATCATAGCATGTAAATGTGACTTTCATACATAGTCCAGCTTTGCCTAACTAAAATAAAAATGAAGTATATAGGTAATTGGGGTGAGAAGGAAGTAACCAATTTTGGTTGCAACACTGAGAGGCACAAAGTGGACATGATCTCGCATCTGTATTTATTTGAAAATAAACCAAAATATTATTTGAAACAGTTATTAAAAATGCTAATATTAATAGAAGAAAAATAATTTAAATACCATTATCAGCAGTGCATGAAGAAGTAAACAAAATGCACATAATACATGAATAATTCACATATAAAATGCATATATATATTGTAAGGCCGCTGCGTTTCCGCCAGTGAATTTAGTGCGATTGTGATCCAGGCAAGTTTAAAGCAAATCTGTGTGTAAAGCTTGCGCAGATTACAAGCATCATTTGCTGATAGATGCTACTGCACATGTGCCGCCACTGAAGCCATTTTGGTGAAGCAAAAAAACAAAATTGGCTGCAGCAACATGGCAGCGGCGCATTCGCAGAAGCATCTATCATTAAGCATATATGCCATTTTGCTGAAGGTAATTTTTTTTCCAAGCCCACAATATTAACTGCAATATTTTAAATCTGAGGCAGATCGCTGATCCTTCAGTTGTTTAACCCCTTCATGACCTTGGGATTTTTCATTTTTCCGTGTTCGTTTTTCACTCCCCTCCTTCCCAGAGCCATAACTTTTTTATTTTTCCGTCAATTTGGCCATGTGAGGGCTTATTTTTTGCGGGACGAGTTGTACTTTTGAACGACATCATTGGTTTTAGCATGTCGTGTACTAGAAAACAGGAAAAAAATTCCAAGTGCGGTGAAATTGCAAAAAAAGTGCAATCCCACATTGGTTTTTTGTTTGGCTTTTTTGCTAGGTTCACTAAATGCTAAAACTGACCTGCCATTATGATTCTCCAGGTCAGTATGAGTTCATAGACACCAAACATGACTAGGTTATTTTTTATCTAAGTGGTGAAAAAAAATTCCAAACTTTGCTAAAAAAAAAAAAAAAAAAAAATTGCGCCATTTTCCGATACTCGTAGCGTCTCCATTTTTCGTGCTCTGGGGTCGGTTGAGGGCTTATTTTTTGCGTGCCGAGATGACGTTTTTAATGATAGCATTTCGGTGCAGATACGTTCTTTTGATCGCCCGTTATTGCATTTTAATGCAATGTCGCGGCGACCAAAAAAACGTAATTCTGGCGTTTCGAGTTTTTTTCCCGCTACGCTGTTTAGCGATCAGGTTAATACTTTTTTTTATTTGATAGATCGGGCGATTCTGAGCGCGGCGATACCAAATATGCGTACATTTGATATTTTTTTTATTGATTTATTTTGATTGGGGCGAAAGGGGGGTGATTTAAACTTTTATGTTTTTTTTATTTTTTTCACATTTTTTTAAACTTTTTTTTTTAACTTTTGCCATGCTTCAATAGCCTCCATGAGAGGCTAGAAGCAGGCACAACCCGATCGGCTCTGCTACATAGCAGCGATCTGCTGATCGCTGCTATGTAGCAGAATTGCACGTGTGCTGTGAGCGCCGACCACAGGGTGGCGCTCACAGCGACGGGCAATCAGTAACCATAGAGGTCTCAAGGACCTCTATGGTTACAATAAACAAGCATCGCCGACCCCCGATCATGTGACGGGGGTCGGCGATGACGTCATTTCCGGCCGCCCGGCCGGAAGCGGTAGTTAAATGCCGCTGTCTGCGTTTGACAGCGGCATTTAACTAGTTAATAGGTGCGGGCAGATCGCGATTCTGCCCACGCCTATTACGGGCACATGTCAGCTGTTCAAAACAGCTGACATGTCCCGGCTTTGGTGCGGGCTCACCGCGGAGCCCTGCATCAAAGCAGGGGAGCCGGCATCGGACGGTATAGTACGTCCGATGCCGGTAAGGGGTTAAGCCTAAATAATGACCCACCTCAAAGCACAAGAATCTCATTAACTGAAAATAAAGATTAAACAACAACCACTAGATGGATTTTTTCAACCTAGGTATAATTTTAATCAGTGTAACAGTGCCAACCTGACAGCTTAGGGTACCGTCACACAGTGGCATTTTGATCGCTATGACGGCACGATCCGTGACGCTCCAGCATCGTAACAATATCGCTCCAGCGTCGTAGACTGCTGTCACACTTTGCAATGTACGACGCTGGAGCGATAATTTCATGATGTATGTGCGATGTAGAAGCCGTTGGTTACTATGCGCACATCGTATACAATATCGTGCACACCTTTGTTACACCATGCGATCATGCCGCCACAGCGGGACACTAGACGACGAAAGAAAGTTTCAAACGATCTGCTACGACGTACGATTCTCAGCGGGGTCCCTGATCGCAGGAGCGTGTCAGACACAGCGAGATCGCTGGAACGTCACGGATATATCGCTGGAACGTCACAAATCGTGCCGTCGTAGCGATCAAAATGCCACTGTGTGACGGTACCCTTACAGCAAAATCCTGAAGACAGGTTCACTTTAAGTAAACGTCTTTATTGTCCAAATAATGCGCATGTGATATTGGGAAATTGCTCTCCTCCGGATCATAGCTGGGAACAGGTAAATAAAGTAAATTTGCACCCCCATAGGGTTCACGGGTGCTAGCGTGGTTGCCCATGTCGCTGGCTTTGGTCTGTGTTAGCTTCGCACAGCCAAGTATATGACCACAGCACCTTCTGCATGTGAAACCAAACAAAAAATGGACCCACTCAAACATTTACTGCAGGTTTACAAAAAAACGTGGCCATGGACCACTTGTAAGACCCACATTAGAGGGAGAGCTTTGTCCAGCTTCCATCCTATAGATCTCTCCTAAAATAAAAGACCAATACAAGTTTTCCTATATTTACTTGGTTAAATAATTCGACCCACTCCGCACTTACTTTTATTTTGCACTGTAACCACAACTGTGGTTGTGATTACAGTATGCTTCTAAACACATACTGAGGGATACATAACAAACCTCACATATGATTCCCATCACTGTCTAACCCTATATAGATACTGTGGTAGATTGGCTCATTTGGCTGCACATAGAGGTAGGCACAAGAACACTGTCTCTTAAATCTTCCACTGGTTTATTAAAACTACTGCATAAACCAGTGCAATGTTAGCAAAAAGCAAACCCAGTCTTGTTAACCTAACAGGAAAGCAAAAACATAACGTATGGTACAGTCTTTGCTGTTGCGGGAATCCACCCTCTTCAGGAACAAACAACAGCTTTTCTTAACATGAAAAACCAAGCTCTAAAGCTTTGCACCTTCATGTCCACCCCTTCTGAATGCTGTAGAAGGCTGGGTATTTATTTTCTGGACTCCTCACGCTCTACAGCTATTCAATTAACCCAGCACTATACATGCTTGATTAATTTCAACACTTAGTGTGCTTAGTGTGCTTAAAGTGCCGTCCCCTCTCGTAGCTATGTGAACCTTATCTTCCATTCTATGGGAAGAGTCTTCATCCATCTTCTGCACAGGTGCCAATGAGTCACCTTGCAGTAGCAGAGACTCCCCAATGCCTGCACAGAAGATTGATGAATAGAGATTGGCAGAGCTCTGTATGTATGGGCTCTGCAAGTTCTGCCAAACAGTTTAAAAAAAGTTCAGCATCAGGTACCAGCACAGTATACAGACCCGAACACGGACAGCATTCACTTGAATAGGGAGCCCGAACATCCACTGTTTGACATGCTGTCATGTGCATGACAGTGCTTCAAACACTGCCTCTGATCAATGGTAAAATCACTACTGCCGGTCATACAGCCACGGTTCCCACGCTGTTAAAGCTGTGATCGGAGGAAAAAAGTTTACCTCCAGTCACTGGCATCGACGGATAGGACTACTGCTCCTATCAGCTTATGCCTGCTGCCACTAGTAACAGCAAGAGTAGGCAAGGCTGATGGGAGACGCTCTAAATAAATAATTTTAAAAAACACCGGCTTAGGTTCCCTTGTATTTTTCATAAGCAGACAGGCAAAAATGACAGCCGAGGGCTGCAACCCTCAGCTGTCAGCTTTAACAATGTTGGGTATCAAGAAGAGAGGGATCCCCATACCGTTTTTTTATAATTTAAATAAATTTAAAAATAAAAATGGACTGGTGTCCCCCTCATTTTTGACAACCAGCCAAGCTAAAACAGTCATCTGGGTGCTGGTATTCTCAGGCTGGTAATGGGCCATGTATATTGCCCCCCAGCCTAAAAACAGCAGCCCACAGCTGCCCAGAAAAGGTGTATCTATTTGATGCACCAATTCTGGTGCTTTGCCCAGGTCTTCCCACTTGCTCTGTGGCAATTGTAAATGGGTTCATATTTGTGGGGTTGATGTCACCTTTGTATTGTCCGGTGACATCATAGAATCATAGAATGTTAGTGTTTAAAGGAACCTTAAGGGTCATTGTGTCCAACTCTTCTTACTTGCCCTGTGGCAGTGCCAAATGAGGTTGATGTCAGTGACATCACCACTAGTCACTGAGGCTGTGCTCGCAGCAGCTCATTTCTCAGTGGTTCTGAGCCTCAATGGTCACATCTTGGCTCCATCCAGATTGAGAACTGTTTATCCCCAGACATGGATTATGGCATGGGACAGAAGGATAAAAAGTTGAGGGGTATGGTTGTTTTTGTTGTTTTATTACAGAAGACAATGGCTTCAATGGAATGGGCATTGGGTGAGTATAACTATATTTGTTATTTTTAAATGAAAAAGGAAAAGTGTGTTTTTTATTTAAAATAAAAGACCTTATTCTATCTGTGTGTTTATTTACAATATAACTATAGGATTAGTAATGAATAGATGTCTTATAGATGCCTCTCCATTATTGTGCTTTCATTATTCTCATTTGCACATGAAAACACGAGAAGCAATGGAATGAAACTGAAAGGGAGAAGATACAGATTAGATATTAGAAAAAACTTACAGTGAGGGTGATCAATGAGTGGAGCAGGCTGCCATGAGAAGTGGTGAGCTCTCCTTCAATGTAAATCTTTAAACTGAGGCTGGACAGACATCTGTCTGAGATGATTTAGTGAATCCTGCATTGAGCATGGGGTTGGACACGATGACCCTTAAGGTCCCTTCCAACTCTAATATTCTATGATTCTATGATGTCACCTGAAAATACAAAGGTGACATTAACCCCACAATAATGAACCTCACTTGCCATTGCCACAGGACAAGTGGGAAGATCGAGCAAAGCACAAGAATTGGTGCATCAAATACATATGTCTTTTTGGGCGGCTGCAGGCTGCTATTTTTAAGCTGGGGCCAACATCCATGGACCATTACCAGCCTGAGAATACCAGCCCCCCAGCTGTTTGACTTAGCAATGCTGGCTGTCAAAAATGAAAGGACCCTATGGCATTTTTAAAAATTATTTATTTAAATAATTTAAGAAAACAGCGTGAGGAAGCCTTTACTTTTGATAACCAACCTTGCTAAAACTGACAGCTGAGGGTTCCATCTGTCAGTTTTGCCTGGCTGGTTATCAAAAATATGTAGTTTTATAAAACTTATTTATTTAGAGCCCAGGCACCAGATAATGAATATTCCCATCACCTACCACCTGCTCATGCTGTTATTAGCAGCAGCAGGTGTAGGCTGATGGGAGCAATAGTCCAATCAGCTGGTGCCAGTGACAGGAAGTAAACGTTTTACCTCCAATCATAGCTGCTCACTGTGATGGTTCAAGGGGTTAAAAACAGAAAGTGGACCCTCTAGACCGTGACGACGAACCCCCCACAGATGAGCTGACCAGATAGACCGCCCCATATACAGGGAGATTTAGGGGCAGGCCCGTGAGGGACTATCGCCACGGAAGCTGGAGGACCGGGACGGGAGAAGACCAGGGAGTAGCAGGGAGGGTAGGAACAAAGGATAGGAGAATACTGCTGAGACACAGAGCTGGCGGGTATGACAGGGACAAGAGGATAGCGGACACACTGCAGAAACACAGACACTGCCAAAGTACTGCAAAGGCATGGGAACTGACGGACATACCGCAGCGGTACAGGGACTGACGGGAACACTACAGAGACGCAAGGTCAGAAGAGATGCTGTAGAGGCACAGGACCTGGCAAGGTAACGCTGAAATACAGAGACTGGCAGGGTTCTGGAAAGACAAGATAAACCCAAAGTCAGAGAGCAACGAACTCACAGAGACCAAGGGCGGCCAGGAGCACTTGAAAGTACAAATGATCATCAGGCACAGAGGGACGGTAGGAAGCAGTTTAAATACCTTAAGTAGCGCCGACTTCTGGGTACTAGTCCTCCAGAACCATAGAGAGGATGATAAGGAGCGCCAACAGAAGATCAGAAGTGTGCGTGTGCAGCTCTAAACCTGGCGTGCGTGCGCACGAGAAGCAGAAGCCAGGAGCAAGTGCAGAGAGGAAGACGCTGCAGAAGGAGAGGTGCGCCAGGACGCCAAAGACAGGCAAGTATGACAGGGCAGAGGAAGCGGCAGCAGTGATGTGATAGTACCCACGTCTTTACATCCCTCCCTCCTCTTTAGGCTAGAAAGAAACCTTGCTAAAATTCGAGGAGCCTGAATGTTTTCTCGAGGCTCCCAGGATCTCTCCTCAGGACCGAAACCCTTCCAGTCGACCAAAAACAAAGTTCTACCTCTAAATTTTTTCATGGCCAAAATGTCCTTAACCTCAAAAGCATTGTCTGCGGAAACAGGCAACTGTGAAGAAAGGGTCGAGGTATGAAACTGATTAAAAACTACAGTCTTAAGAAGAGATACATGAAAGGAATTAGGGATACGAAGAGAGGCAGGTAACTTTAGTCTGTAAGAAACATTGTTAATATGTGCCAAAACCTTAAAACGACCAATATAATGGGGACCCAGTTTATGTGAAGGGATTTTAAGGCAAATAAATCTAGAAGAAAGCCTGACCATGTCCCCAGGATGGAATACAGGAGAATCGAGACACCTTTTATCTGCATGTCTCTTCATTCTATGCTGAGCTAGTTCTCCAGACCCTGGATAATTCTCTAGACAGAAGATCTGCCGCCGGCACAGTAGAGACAGGAGGAACCGGTGGAGGAAGACCAGGATGTTGTCCGTAGATGACAAAAAATGGAGATTTGGTAGAAGCTTCGCTGGTTTGATTATTGTAAGAAAACTCAGCCCATGGTAGTAAGTCAGACCAATCATTCTGATGAGCACTGGGGAAATGCCGGAGATAAGTAACCAGGATCTGATTTGTACACTCCACTTGGCCGTTGGACTGTGGATGATAGGCCGAAGAGAAATCAAGCAAGATGTTCAATGACTTACAGAGAGATCTCCAGAACCGGGCAGTGAACTGAACTCCACGGTCATAAATAATATGCTTAGGAAGACCATGAATGCGAAAAATATGTTGAACAAAAATCTTTGCCAACTCAGGAGCCGAAGGCAGACCAGGAAGAGCAATGAAATGAGCCATTTTAGAAAAACGGTCCACGACCACGAGGATGGCGGTGCAACCAGAGGAACGAGGCAGATCAGTTAAGAAATCCATTGCAGTATGTTGCCACAGAGCAGTAGCCACCGGAAGAGAAAGAAGAAGCCCGGAAGGTAGCTGTCTGGGTACTTTGTTCTTGGCACAGGAAGGGCAGGAGACGACGAAAGCACAAACATCCTTCAAAAGAGTCAGCCACCAGTAGTAGCGAGAAATTAGATCAAGGGTTTTCTTGAAACCGACATGGCCTGCTAGCTTTATACTCATAATGACCGTCTTTGGTGTTAAACGCAGTCTTCCATTCGTCTCCCGAACAAATTCGGATCAAGTTATAAGCTCCTCTGAGATCCAGTTTAGTGAAGAATCGTGCTCCACGCAGCCAATCAAAGAGTTCTGGGATGAGAGGAAGTGGATATTTGTTCTTAATGGTGATGTTATTGAGGCCACGGTAATCAATGCAGGGATGAAGGGAACCGTCCTTCTTCTTGACGAAGAAAAAACTAGCTCCTGCAGGAGAGGTGGACTTCCAAATAAAGCCTCTGGCCAGATTCTCTTGATCGTATTTAGACATGGCTTGAGTCTCGGAGGGTGACAGAGGATAAATATGACCTCTAGGAGGAGTAGAGCCGGATACAAGATCAATCGGACAGTCGTACGGGTGATGCGGAAGTAGGACCTCTGTCTCCTTTTTGTTGAAAACGTCCGAAAAAGAATGATAAGCCATGGGTAGATTCGCTAGTTCAGGAGCCGAGGGAGAGAAACTAGATGGCTTGATGGGTAGCAGGCATCTGTTTTGACAAAACTGTCCCCAGGATAGGACGTCTCCAGTACGCCAGTTCAAAGTAGGTTCATGATTTCTTTGCCATGGGAGTCCCAAAAGAAACGCATGGGATAAAGATGGTAAAACATAAAACACCAACTTTTTTCTTTTTTCGATGTAGAGCTCCAATTTGAATCTCAATCTCCTTGGTGACGGAAGTAACAACCTCCCACAAAGGCTGACCATCGACAGAAGCTATTTGCCTAGGAACCTCCAAGGATCTGACAGGAATCCCAAGCCTCCTGACCAGCTCAAGTTGAACAAAATTCCCAGGCACACATTTATCAACATAAGCCTCAAGAGAAAAGCGACTGAAACCCATGTGTAAAATGACAGATAAAATCAAAGGTGGAGAGGAATCATGGCTACCTAGGGAGGCCTCTCTTAACCCCTTCCCGACCTTTGACGCATACGCTGCGTCATGAAAGTCGGTGCCATTCCGACCCATGACGCAGCATATGCGTCATGGAAAGATCGCGTCCCTGCAGATCGGGTGAAAGGGTTAACTCCCATTTCACCCGATCTGCAGGGACAGGGGGAGTGGTAGTTTAGCCCAGGGGGGGTGGCTTCACCCCCTCGTGGCTACGATCGCTCTGATTGGCTGTTGAAAGTGAAACTGCCAATCAGAGCGATTTGTAATATTTCACCTAAAAAACTGGTGAAATATTAGAATCCAGCCATGGCCGATGCTGCAAAATCATCGGCCATGGCTGGAAACACTTATGTGCACCCACCCCACCCCACCGATTGCCCACCCAGCCCCCCGATCTGTGGTCCGCTCCCCTCCGTCCTGTGCTCCGCTCCCCCGTCCTCCTGTCCGCTCCCCCCGTGCTCCAATCACACCCCCCGTGCTCCAATCAAACCCCCCCGCACTCCGATCCCCCCCGCACAGCGATCACCCCCCCGCACAGCGATCACCCCCACCGCACAGCGATCACCCCCCAATGTTCCGATCCACCCCCCGTGCTCCGACGCCCCCCCCTGTGCCCTGATCTCCCCCCCTTATACTTACCTAGCCTCCAGGGGTCCGTCCGTCTTCTTTCCTGGGCGCCGCCATCTTCCAAAATGGCGGGCGCATGTGCAGTGCGCCCGCCGAATCTGCCGGCCGGCAGATTCGTTCCAGAGTGAATTTTGATCACTGAGATATAACCTATCTCAGTGATCAAAATAAAAAAAATAGTAAATGACCCCCCCCCCCTTTGTCACCCCCATAGGGTTAGGGGTAGGGTTAGGGGTAGGGTTAGGGGTAGGGTTAGGGTTAGGGGAAGGGTTAGGGGTAGGGTTAGGGTTAGGGGTAGGGTTAGGGTTAGGGGTAGGGTTAGGGGTAGGGTTAGGGGTAGGGGTAGGGTTCGGGATGTGCACACGTGTTCTGGTCCTCTGCGGATTTTTCCGCAAAAGATTTGATAAATCCGCAGTGCTAAACTGCTGTGGATTTACCGCGGTTTTTCTGCGCATTTCACTGCGGTTTTACAACTGCGATTTTCTATTGGAGCAGTTGTAAAACCGCTGCGGAATCCGCAGAAAGAAGTGACATGCTGCGGAATGTAAACCGCTGCGTTTCCGTGCAGTTTTTCTGCAGCATGTGTACAGCGATTTTTGTTTCCCATAGGTTTACATTGAACTGTAAACTCATGGGAAACTGCTGCGGATCCGCAGCGTTTTCCGCAGCGTGTGCACATACCTTTAGAATTAGGCCATGTGCACACGGTGCGGATTTGGCTGCGGATTCGCAGCAGTGTTCCATCAGGTTTACAGTACCAAGTATACCTATGGAAAACCAAATCCGCTGTGCCCATGGTGCGGAAAATACCACGCGGGAACGCTGCGTTGTATTTTCCGCAGCATGTCAATTCTTTGTGCGGATTCTGCAGCGTTTTACACCTGTTCCTCAATAGGAATCCGCAGGTGAAATCCGCACAAAAAACACTGGAAATCCGCGGTAAATCCGCAGGTAAAACGCAGTGCCTTTTACCCGCGGATTTTTCAAAAATGGTGCTGAAAAATCTCATACGAATCCGCAACGTTGGCACATAGCCTTAGGGTTGGGTTGGAATTAGGGTTGTGGTTAAGGTTAGGGGTGTGTTGGGGTTAGGGTTGTGATTAGGGTTACGGCTACAGTTGGGATTAGGGTTAGGGGTGTGGGGGGTTAGGGTTGTGTTGGGGTTATGGCTACAGTTGGGATTAGCATTAGGGGTGTGGGGGGCTTAGTGTTGGAGGTAGAATTGAGGGGTTTCCACTGTTTAGGCACATCAGGGGGGCTCCAAACGCAACATGGCACCACCATTTATTCCAGCCAATCTTGTATTCAAAAAGTCAAATGGTGCTCCCTCACTTCCGAGCCCCGACGTGTGCCCAAACAGTGGTTTACCCCCACATATGGGGTACCAGCATACTCAGGACAAACTGCGCAACAATTACTGGGGTCCAATTTCTCCTGTTACCCTTGAGAAAATAAAAAATTGCTTGCTAAAACATCATTTTTGAGGAAAGAAAAATGATTTTTTATTTTCACGGCTCTGCGTTGTAAACGTCTGTGAAGCACTTGGGGGTTCAAAGTGCTCACCACATATCTAGATAAGTTCCTTGGGGGGTCTAGTTTCCAAAATGGGGTCACTTGTGGGGGGTTTCTACTGTTTAGCCACATCAGGGGCTCTGCAAACGCAACGTGACGCCCACAGAGCATTCCATCAAAGTCTGCATTTCAAAAGTCACTACTTCCCTTCTGAGCCCCGACGTGTGCCCAAACAGTGGTTTACCCCCACACATGGGGTATCAGCGTACTCAGGAGAAACTGGACAACAACGTTGGGGTCCAATTTCTCCTGTAACCCTTGGGAAAATAAAAAATTCTGGGCTAAAAAATTATTTTTGAGGAAAGAAAACGTATTTATTATTTTCACGGCTCTGCGTTATAAACTTCTGTAATGCACTTGGGGGTTGAAAGTGCTCACCACATATCTAGATAAGTTCCTTTGGGGGTCTAGTTTCCAAAATGGGGTCACTTGTGGGGGGTTTCTACTGTTTAGGCACACCAGGGGCTCTGCAAACGCAACGTGACGCCCGCAGACCATTCCATCAAAGTCTGCATTTCAAAAGTCACTACTTCCCTTCTGAGCCCCCACGTGTGCCCAAACAGTGGTTTACCCCCACACATGGGGTATCAGCTTACTCAGAAGAAACTGGACAACAAATATTGGGGTCAAATTTCTCCTGTTACCCTTGGGAAAATTAAAAAATTCTGGGCTAAAAAATTATTTTTGAGGAAAGAAAACGTATTTATTATTTTCACTGCTCTGTGTTATGAACTTCTGTGAAGCACTTGGGGGTTCAAAGTGCTCACCTCACATCTAGATAAGTTCCTTTCGGGGTCTAGTTTCCAAAATGGGGTCACTTGTGGGGGGTTTCTACTGTTTAGCCACATCAGGGGCTCTGCAAACGCAATGTGATGCCCGCAGAGCATTCCATCAAAGTCTGCATTTCAAAACGTCACTACTTCACTTCCGAGCCCCAGCATGTGCCTAAACAGTGGTTTACCCCCACATATGGGGTATCAGCGTACTCAGGAGAAACTGGACAACAACTTTTGGGGTCAAATTTCTCCTGTTACCCTTGGGAAAATAAAAAATTGTGGGCTAAAAAATCATTTTTGAGAAAAGAAATTTTTTTTTTATTTTCATGGCTCTGCGTTATAAACTTCTGTGAAGCACTTGAGGGTTCAAAGTGCTCACCACACATCTAGATAAGTTCCTTTCAGGGTCTGGTTTCCAAAATGGGGTCATTTGTGGGGGATCTCCAATGTTTAGGCACACAGGGGCTCTCCAAACGCGACATGGTGTCCGCTAATGATTGGAGCTAATTTTCCATTTAAAAAGCCAAATGGCGTGCCTTCCCTTCTGAGCCCTGCCGTGCGCCCAAACAGTGGTTTACCCCCACATATGGGGTATCTGCGTACTCAGGACAAACTGGACAACAACATTTGTGGTCCAATTTCTCCTTTTACCATTGGCAAAATAGGAAATTCCAGGCTAAAAAATCATTTTTGAGAAAAGAAAAATTATTTTTTATTTTCATGGCTCTGCATTATAAACTTCTGTGAAGCACCTGGGGGTTTAAAGTGCTCAGTATGCATCTAGATAAGTTCCTTGGGGGGTCTAGTTTCCAAAATGGGGTCACTTGTGGGGGAGCTCCATTGCATAGGCACACAGGGGCTCTCCAAATGCGACATGGTGTCCGCTAACAATTGGAGCTAATTTTCCATTCAAAAAGTCAAAATACGCGCCTTCCCTTCCGAGCCCTGCCGTGTGACCAAACAGTGGTTTACCCCCACATATGAGGTATCGCCGTACTCGGGAGAAATTGCTCAACAAATTTTAGGATCCATTTTATCCTATTGCCCATGTGAAAATGAAAAAATTGAGGCGAAAAGAAATTTTTTGTGAAAAAAAAGTACTTTTTCATTTTTACGGATCAATTTGTGAAGCACCTGAGGGTTTAAAGTGCTCACTAGGCATCTAGATAAGTTCCTTGGGGGGGTCCAGTTTCCAAAATGGGGTCACTTGTGGGGGAGCTCCAATGTTTAAGCACACAGGGTCTCTCCAAACGCGACATGGTGTCCGCTAACGATGGAGATAATTTTTCATTCAAAAAGTCAAATGGCGCTCCTTCCCTTCCGAGCCTTACCATGTGCCCAAAAAGTGGTTTACCCCCACATGTGAGGTATCGGTGTACTCAGGAGAAATTGCCAAACAAATTTTAGGATCCATTTTATCCTGTTGTCCATGTGAAAATGAAAAAATTGAGGCTAAAAGAATTTTTTTGTGAAAAAAATGTACTTTTTCATTTTTACGGATCAATTTGTGAAGCACCTGGGGGTTTAAAGGGCTCACTATTCATCTAGATAAGTTCCTTGGGGCGTCTAGTTTCCAAAATGGGGTCACTTGTGGGGGAGCTCCAATTTTTAGGCACACGGGGGCTCTCCAAACGTGACATGGTGTCCGCTAAAGAGTGCAGCCAATTTTTCATTCAAAAAGTCAAATGGCGCTCCTTCCCTTCAAAGCCCTGCCGTGCGCCCAAACAGTGGTTTACCCCCACATATGAGGTATCAGCGTACTCAGGACAAATTGGACAACAACTTTCGTTGTTCAGTTTCTCCTTTTACCATTGGAAAAATAAAAAAATTGTTGCTGAAATATCATTTTTGTGACTAAAAAATTAAATGTTCATTTTTTCCTTCCATGTTGCTTCTGCTGCTGTGAAGCACCTGAAGGGTTAATAAACTTCTTGAATGTGGTTTTGAGTACCTTGAGGGGTGCAGTTTTTAGAATGGTGTCACTTTTGGGTATTTTCAGCCATATAGACCCCTCAAACTGACTTCAAATGTGAGGTGGTCCCTAAAAAAAATGGTTTTGTAAATTTCGTTGTAAAAATGAGAAATCGCTGGTCAAATTTTAACCCTTATAACTTCCTAGCAAAAAAAAATTTTGTTTCCAAAATTGTGCTGATGTAAAGTAGACGTGTGGGAAATGTTATTTATTAACTATTTTGTGTCACATAACTCTCTGGTTTAACAGAATAAAAATTCAAAATGTGAAAATTGCAAAATTTTCAAAATTTTCGCCAAATTTCAGTTTTTATCACAAATAAACACAGAATTTATTGACCTAAATTTACCTCTAACATGAAGCCCAATATGTCACGAAAAAACAATCTCAGAACCGCTAGGATCCGTTGAAGCGTTCCTGAGTTATTACCTCATGAAGGGACACTGGTCAGAATTGCAAAAAACGGCAAGGTCTTTAAGGTCAAAATAGGCTGGGTCATGAAGGGGTTAAGGTTGTAAAGGGACTCAGTAGTCAACACCAGATGACCAGGTTCATCAAACATCTTGCGAAAAGTATCTAAAAAGAGAGCAAGTTGAGAAACCACTGGATCATCTCGCTCCCAAAGATGGTTAACCCAAGCCAAAGCTTCGCCCTCCAAATGGGAAACCACAAAAGCTACATTTGCTCAGTCAGTAGGGTACAGTAGCGGGGATAATTCAAAGTGTAGTTGACACTGATTGAGAAACCCGCAACATAATTTAGGATCCCCACCATACCGAGGTGGCCTGGCTAGACGGGGCGAGGGCTGCGGAGCGGATGCCTGAACAGGAGCAGAAGCGGCAGTCTGAAGGGAGAGAAGCTGATTATCGACAGAGGCCATATAAATCAAAATATGGGACTGAATGTCCCATTGTTGGCTTAACTCTTGCTGTAGAGATGCCAACTGAAAGGCGTTACCAGGGTCTATAGACTGCAATGCCGCGAGACGAAACTCCATGTTCTTAAGGAAGGACATGATTCTAGTCTGGTTCTCCCGCAAAAAAAGTAACTCTTTTTGAGTGGCAGAGACACCAGCGGGGTCCATGGCCTTCCGGGTACTAGTCCTCCAGAATCATAGAGAGGACGATAAGGAGCGCCGACAGAAGATCAGAAGTGTGCGCGCGCAGCTCTAAACCTGGCACGCGAGCACGCACGAGAAGCAGAATCCGGGAGCGAGTGCAGTGAGGAAGACGCTGCAGAAGGAAAGGCGCGCCGGGATGTCGAAGACACGTAAGTATGACAGGACGGAGGAGGCGGCAACAGCGGTGTGATACTCTTGCTGTAATTTGATAGCGTGGGAAACGCTGCTGTATGACCGGCAGTAATGATTTTACTGCTGATCAGAGGCAGTGTTTGCCATGCTGTCATGCACATGTGAGTGCGAGAAATACCCTTGTGGTCGCGGGGCCGAATCTGAACAGTAACACAGTCTTCCTGAGGAAGTCCGTGTTCGGAGTCCATGCCTGAAAAGTAAGTGTTCGATACGGATGCCGAACTTTACTGTTTGGATTTGCTCATCTCTATTGATGAAAACTCTGCCCTTTGAAGGGCAGCTAAGGCTCCCATAATTGTGCAAGTAGACAACACATACGTGGAATTACAGCGCTGGAACTACAAGTAACAGGCCAGTATGAGGTGCATGGGAAGGGGGTGCCATTATAATGAAGTCAAGAGGAAGGGATTACTTCCATGCACAACACGCCCGGAGCCTGGAATAAATCATTAACATAAAACATTCTAACTGCATTTCTCAAGATCTACACCTCAGCTATGAGGCATACAGGTAACACACTATATTACCTGTAGGCCCATAGCAATAGCTCAAAAACATTTGGGGAATTCCTTTTAAGTAATATTCTGGTTTTCAGCTTATTTTTAAATTATTGTCGAACATTAATTTGTATGTACTGTATTTCCTGAAATAATTTAGTGAAATGTTACATTTTCATATGTATGTGTATATGTACACAGTGGGGAAAAAGTACTTAGTCAGCCACCAATTGTGCAAGTTCTCCCACTTAAAAGATGAGAGAGGCCTGGAATTGACATAATAATAGACCACAATTATGAGAGTCAAAATGAGAAAACAAATCCAGAAAATCACCTTGTCTGATTTGGCAAGATTTATTTTAAATATTATTGTGGAAAATAAGTATTTGGTCACCTAAAAACATGCAAGATTTCTGGCTCTCACAGACCTGTAACTTCTTCTTTAACCCCTTCATGACCTTGGGATTTTTTGTTTTTCCGTGTTCGTTTTTCGCTCCCCTCCTTCCCAGAGCCATAACTTTTTTACTTTTCCATCAATTTGGCCATGTGAGGGCTTATTTTTTGCGGGACGAGTTGTACTTTTGAACTACATCATTGGTTTTAGCATGTCTTGTACTAGAAAACGGGAAAAAAATTCCAAGTGCGGTGAAATTGCAAAAAAAGTGCAGTCCCACACTTGTTTTTTGTTTGGCTTTTTTGCTAGGTTCACTAAATGCTAAAACTGACCTGACATTATGATTCTCCAGGTCATTACGAGTTCATAGACACATAACATGACTAGGTTATTTTTTATCTAAGTGGTGAAAAAAAATTCCAAACTTTGCTAAAAAAAAAAAAAATTGCGCCATTTTCTGATACCCGTAGAGTCTCCATTTTTCGTGATCTGGGGTCGGTTGAGGGCTTATTTTTTGCGTGCCGAGATGACGTTTTTAATGATAGCATTTCGGTGCAGATACGTTCTTTTGATCGCCTGTTATTGCATTTTAATGCAATGTCGCGGCGACCAAAAAAACTTAATTCTGGCATTTCGAATTTTTTTCCCGCTACGCTGTTTAGCGATCAGGTTAATGCTTTTTTTTAATTGATTGATCGGGCGATTCTGAGCGCGGCGATACCAAATATGTGTAGATTTGATTTTTTTTATGGATTTATTTTGATTGGGGCGAAAGGGGGGTGATTTAAACTTTTATATTTTTTTTTATTTTTTTTACATTTTTTTCAACTTTTTTTTTTCACTTTTGCCATGCTTCAATAGCCTCCATGGGAGGCTAGAAGCAGGCACAACTCGATCGCCTCTGCTACATAGCAGCGATCTGCTGATCGCTGCTATGTAGCAGAAATGCAGGTGTGCTGTGAGCGCCGACCACAGGGTGGCGCTCACAGCCACCGGCGATCATTAACCATAGAGGTCTCAAGGACCTCTATGGTTACAATGGAGATGCATCGCCGACCCCCGATCATGTGACGTGAGTCGGCGATGACGTCATTTCCGGCCACCCGGCCGGATGCGGTAGTTAAATGCCGCTGTCTGCGTTTGACAGCGGCATTTAACTAGTTAATAGGTGCGAGCAGATCGCGATTCTGTCCGCGCCTATTACGGGCACATGTCAGCTGTTCAAAACAGCTGACATGTCCCGGCTTTGGTGCGGGCTCACCGCGGAGCCCTGCATCAAAGCAGGGGATCTGACCTCGGACGTACTATCCCGTCCAAGGTCAGATAGGGGTTAAGAGTCTCCCCTGTCCTCTGCACTTTACCTGTAGTAATAGCACCTATTTGAACTTGTTATCACTGTAAAAGACACCTGTCCACAACCTTAAACAGTCATGCTCCAAACTCTACTATGGTGAAGATTAAAGAGCTGTCAAACGACACCAGAAACAAAATTGTAGCCCTGCACCAGGCTGGGAAGACTGAATCTGCAATAAGCAAGAAGCTTGGTGTGATGAAATCAACTGTGGAAGCAATAATAAGAAAATGGAAGACATACAAGACCACTGATAATCTCCCTTGATCTGGGGTTCCGCGCAAGATCTCACCCTGTGGGGTCAAAATGATCACAAGAACGGTGAGCAAAAATCCCAGAACCACACGGGGGACCTAATGAATGACGTGCATAGACCTGTGACCACTGTAACAAAAGCTGCCATCAGTAACACACTACGCCGCCAGGGACTCAGACCCTGCAGTGCCAGACATGTCCCCTACTTAAGCCAGAACACTGTCCGAGCCTGTCTGAAGTTTGCTAGAGAGCATTTGGATTATTTAGAAGAATATTGGGTAAATGTCATATGGTCTGATGAAACCAAAGTAGAACTGTTTGGTAGAAACAATACTCGTCATGTTTGGAGGAGATAGAATGTTGAGTTGCATCAAAAGAACACCATGCCTACTGTGCAGCATGTGGGTGGCAACATTATGCTTTAGGGCTGTTTCTCTGCAAAGTGACCAGGATGACTGATCCGTTTATATGAAAGAATGAATGGGGCCATATATCGTGAGATTTTGAGTGCAAACCTTCTTCCATCCCATCAGCAAGGGCAAACGTGGATGGGTCTTTCAGCATGATAATGATCCCAAGCACACCACCAGGGAAACGAAGGAGTGGCTCTGAAAGAAGCATATGAAGGTTCTGGAGTGGCCTAGCCAGTCTCCAGATCTCAACCCCATAGAAAATCTTTGGAGGGAGTTGAAAGTTCGTGTTGCCCAGCGACAGGCCAAAAGCATCACTGATCTAGAGGCGATCTGCATGGTGGAATGGGACAACATACCACCAACAGTGTGTGCCAACCTTGTTAAGACTTACAGAAAATGTTTGACCTCTGTCATTGCCAACAAAATACACAGTATATAACAAAATATTGAGATGAACTTTTGTTAATGACCAAATGCTTATTTTCCACCATAATTTGCAAAATAAATTTTTCCAAATCAGACAAGGTGATTATTTGGATTTGTTTCCCAATTGGTGGCTGACTAAATACTTTTTTTCCTCACTGTATATACAATGTGGGGTTTTCCAGTAGCTGGAGAAGGCTTACAGTCATGGCCAAAACTGATGGCACCCTGGAAATGATTGCAACTACTCATGTTTTGTTATACACATGTTTATTTCCTTTGTGCACATGGGAACAACAAAAAAAACTGAAAAAATGGCAAATTGGACATAAATTCATACGAAACCTCCAACATGGGTCAGACAAGATTGTTGGCATCTTTCCAAAAGTGTGGGTAAATGTGATGCTCATTCAAACTCACCTGTGGCAAGCAAGATGTGTGGGTAAACTGAAAATCACACCTGTAACCAGATGAAAATGTAGCTTAATCTTTGCAATGTGCAATATTAAGCATGGATAACAGAAAGAGGAGAAGAAAACTGTCTGAGAACTTGAGAAGCAACATTTTTGAAAAATATCAACAATATCAAGGTTACAAGTCCATGTCAAAATATCTTGTTCCTCTGCTCATAGTGCACAACAAAATGAAGAAGTTTATAAACCATGGAGTGATAGCTAATCTCCCTGAATGTGGATGGCAGAGAAAAATTGATGAAAGGTTGCAACGCAGGATAATCTGGATGGTGCATAGGCAACCCCAGTCAAGTTCCAAAGAGATTTAAGCTGTCTCCCAGGCTCATGTTGCATCAGTGTCAACATCAACTATCCATCAATATTTGAATGGAATTAAATGCTATGTCAGGAGACCCAGGAGGACCCCACTGCTGACACAGAGACATAAAAACGCTGGACAGAAGTTTGCCAAAATGTACATGAGTACTCTACAACCCATACCTGGGCTTGTACTATGCAAGTACTGTGCTAAAATCTGCTGTTTGTGCTCTGCACCCCCACACCTTTTGGAGTACTGTCCTTAAAGCCACTGTGTTTACTCTACACCCCCCTGTAAGAGTACTGTCCTTTAAGCTGCTGTGTGAATGCTGCACCCACCCTCGCCTCTGGGAATACTGTCCTTGAAGCTGCTGTGAGTACTCTGCACACCCTACCTGAGGGAGCACTGACCTTGAAGCCACTGTGTGTACTCTGCACCCCTCCACCTGTGGAAGTACTGTCATTTAATTCATTGTGTGTACTCCTCACCCCCCACCTTTGGAAGAACTGTTCTTGAAACCGCTGTGTGTACTCTGCACCTCCCCACTTGTGAGAGTACTGACCTTGAAGCCGCTGTGTGTACTCTGAAACCCCATGTCTGTGGGATTAATGTCTTTGAAGCTGGTGTGTGTTTTCTAGTAGTATGAAAAATAAATAATTGGCATCAGCAGTCTCATTGTCATTAGTAGGCCAAAGAAAGTATTTTTCAGGACCTCTGTGTTTTTTAGTAGTCTGTGAAATTAATTATTGGCATCAGCCATCTAGTTGCCCTTTCTAGTCCAAAAAATATTTTTTCTGGCCTGGTATGTTCTTTTTAGTAGTCTTTTAATTAAATAATTGGTATCAGCCATCTAGTTGCCATTTCTAGGCCCAAAATATAATTTTTCTGAACTAGTGTTTGTTTTTTTCTAGTCTGTGAAACAAATAATTGGCATCAGCTGTCTAGTTGGCATCAGCCATCCAAGCCAACTCCAACAAAGTGGGTGGACTAGGGAAGGGATGTGGTTTGGGACGAAAGTGGTTTGAATTACATCATAAATGTATACTAGCCCCTGAATGGAGCATCATCTCTACTCCACACTACTTCACTCCTGTTGTAAGATGTGCCAGATTCATTAAGAGGCAAACATGGTGCATATTACTCCTATACAAAATGCCAATCTTAATAATTTTGGGCCAGTTTAGGACTGGGATATGAAGCAATACGCTTAGTTTATTTCTCAGTACGGTTTCTGAGATAATTTGCCCTCAGCCACAGCATCAGAAGATATATTTGTTAAAAAATAAAGACAATAATTCACCAGAAGGAGTTCAAAGAAAAAGTGATCATGTTGCTTAAAAAAAAATGCTTCTTTTGTTTATCAGAGATGTCTGAAAATTGAGAGCTAGACAATTTTTTCTTTGCACAAATTTAGATAAATCTTCCTAATGCATCTTGTTACTGCATACCACTATAATAATGTATAGTAATAACTTTAGGCAACATAGACATCAATGTAGAAATATAGATGTAAAGTATAAAGTAAAATCTCCTACAGAATGCTAAAACAATACCAGATGATAATACATGAGAATCAAGTTTTTCTAATTCCGAAACTCTATGTCTGTAGTGTAAGACTTTCAATAAAGAGTCTAATTTTCCTAAGGGGGCAGTTATCATTGAAATCCCAATAGCACACACACATTAGTGAGGATTTACGCCTTTGTGATGCACAACTTATGGCTTGAAAGCTCTGAGATAAGTCTCAAATGGCTTATTTCCTTTCCTGGGGCGTGCCACCACGTCCAGCTCAGTGATTTTATTTACTGGAAATTTTGATTGATTTTGTTGAAATATGTTTAATCATTGTGTTTTTGGTCATAAACAAATGATAATAGGAAATAATGTATTATTTATTGATCATAAATAGTGTTGAGCGATACCGTCCGATACTTGAAAGTATCGGTATCGGATAGTATCGGCTGATACCCGAAAAATATCGGATATCGCCGATACCGATATCCGATACCAATACAAGTCAATGGGACATCAAGTATCGGAAGGTATTCTCATGGTTCCCAGGGTCTGAAGGAGAGGAAACTCTCCTTCAGGCCCTGGGATCCATAGGGATGTCTAAAATAAAGAATTAAAATAAAAAATATTGATATGCTCACCTCTCCGGCGGCCCCTGGACTTCACACTGCTAACCGGGAGGCTTCTTTGTTTAAAAAGCGCGCCTTTCGGACCTGTGAATGACGTCCCGGCTTCTGATTGGTCGCGTGCCGCCCATGTGACCGGCACGCGACCAATCAGAGGCTGCGACGTCATTCGCAGGTCCTCAATTCCTAGAATTAGCAGTTTTGTGAATGAGAATGACGTCGCGGCTTCTGATTGGCCGCGTGCCGGTCACATGGGCGGCACGCGGCCAATCAGAAGCCGCGACGTCATTCTCATTCACAAAACTGCTAATTCTAGGAATTGAGGACCTGCGAATGACGTCGCGGCCTCTGATTGGTCGCGTGCCGGTCACATGGGCGGTACGCGACCAATCAGAAGCCGGGACGTCATTCACCGGTCCGAAAGGCGCGCTTTTTAAGCAAAGAAGCCTCCCGGATAGCAGCGTGAAGTCCAGGGGCCGCCGGAGAGGTGAGCATATCAATATTTTTTATTTTAATTCTTTATTTTCCACATCCCTATTGATTCGATACCGATACCCGATATCACAAAAATATCGGATCTCGGTATCGGAATTCCGATACCGCAAATATCGGCCGATACCCGATACTTGCGGTATCGGAATGCTCAACACTAATCATAAATCATTTGCTCACCAATATACTAGTGAAGTAGGAAGTTGCCATTATTAATTGGAAAATAATACAAAAATAAAAACACTAATATGTTATTAACTAGAGATGATCAAATTAGAGTTGAGCAGCTTTTACTTTTTTAGGATTGAGTTGGGTTTTGCGAAACCCGACTTTGTCAAAAGTTGGGTCGGGTGAAATCAGAAGATTATTTCGAAAAGTCGGGGGCCAACCGAAACACGAAACCCAATGCAAGTCAATGGGGAATCAAAGTCGGCAGTGAGTGGAGGATAGGAAAACACCTACAGTGTCCATTTTAATGCCAAAAAGATCAATTCTTATTTCTTAAGCTTGTCAATCTTAATTTACTTTATAATAATAGTTAGGCATTGAAAACAGGGGGTCATTTGGCTAAAGTTGTGGGGGGGTAGGGCTGACTCAAGATTTTTGTGGGCCCAGGAAAGGCGGAATACGTCACAGCGGTGGAGCAGGGAGAGGTAAACCTTTCAACTTTGCAAGTGCTGTGATCCTGAGCAAGCAGGAGGGGCCCACTCGTTGGCACTTGGCACTGGCACAGGGCCCCTCATAGTAATGCGGTGTGTTTTACAGTGGGTGGTGCCTCCCACTGCCAGAGACACTTTTGCGTACTATGAGGGGCCCTGTGCCAGTGATATCACCAACGAGTATGCCCCCCCACCTGATGAAGGAACCTGCACTTTCATCTGCACCTTCCTCTTTGTCCCCGTGTTAGGTGGTATAGTATGCGGGAAGGGGAACCTGACTTTCAGCAGGGTCAGATTCTGGCTGTGTAGAGTGCAAGGGGAATGTAGTGGTCTGGGTCAATGTACCAGCAGACTCATCTAGCAGTGGCTGGGCAATGGGCAGGATGAGGAGGAAACACAGATATAGGCCCAAATAATAAAGTAGGCTAAATGCAGTTCAAAATTGGTAACAGGACTAAACAGGAGACCTAGCTTTGTTAAGTGGAGGACAACTGTAATAAGTGGTGCAGACACAGTTAGTAGGCCCAAAATAAAAAAGTAGGCTAAATGCAGTTCAAAATTGGTACCAGGACTAAACAGGCGGCATAGCTTTGTTCAGTGGAGGACAACTGTAATGAGTGGGGTAGACACAGTTAGTAGGCCCAAAAAATAAAGTAGGCTAAATGCAGTTCAATATTGGTAACAGGACTAAACAGGTGACATAGCTAGGTACTGGGGTGGGCTCCTCTGCTGAGTAGCACACAGTGGTAGTAGGCACAAAGTATTAACTGGTCTAAATGGAGGCCAGGGCCCCTGTTTATTTTATCTATCATATCAACAAATTTGTATTGGCAGTGCCATTGGAGGATTTAACAGCACAGACAACACAGTGATGGAGCAGGGAGAGGTAAGTATTAGGGTTGAGCGAAACGGGTCGAACATTTTCAAAAGTCGCCGACTTTTGGCGAAGTCGAGTTTCATGAAACCCGATCCGACCCCTGTGCGTGGTCGGCCATGCGGTACGCGACTTTCGCGCCAAAGTCGCGTTTCAATGACGCGAAAAGCGCCATTTCTCAGCCAATGAAGGTAAACGCAGAGTGTGGGCAGCGTGATGACATAGGTCCTGGTCCCCACCATCTTAGAGAAGGGCATTGCAGTGATTGGCTTGCTGTCTGCGGCGTCACAGGGGCTATAAAGGGGAGTTCCCGCCGACCGCCATGTTACTGCTGCTGATCTGAGCTCAGGGAGAGGTTGCTGCCGCTTCGTCAGAAGCAGGGATAGCGTTAGGCAGGGTCCATTAACCACAAAACCGCTTGTGCTGTAGCGATTTCCACTGCCCAACACCACCTTCGGTGTGCAGGGACAGTGGAAGCTCCTTTTTTTTTTTTTTTTTCCTCAGCGCTGTAGCTCATTGGGCTGCCCTAGAAGGCTCCCTGATAGCTGCATTGCTGTGTGTACGCCGCTGTGCAAACTAACTGCTTTTTTCAAAGCACAAATCCTCTTGTTCCTTCCTTTCTGCACAGCTATCTTGTTTGTTTGTCCACACTTTTTATTTAATTTGTGCATCAGTCCACTCCTTATTGCTGCCTGCCATACCTGGCTGAGATTACTGCAGGGAGATAGTAATTGAAGGACAGTTCCTTTTTTTTTTTTTTTTTTTTTTGTGGGAGATTAAGATTGACATTTCTGCTAGAGTGGCATCTCTGTCTGTGTCATCTCTCACTCAGTGGGCCATAGAAAGCCTATTTATTTTTTTGCTTGATTTGGGTTCCAAAATCTACCAGAAAAAATCACAACATCAATCAGTGGGAGAAAAATATTGGCCTCAGGGCTTGTGTGCCACTCCTTACTCCTGTGTGTGCCATCTCTCACTCAGTGGGCTATAGAAAGCCTATTAATTTTTTTGCTTGATTTGGGTTCTAAATTCTACCTGAAAAAATCAATAAATCAATCAGTGGGAGATTAATATTGGCCTTTGGGCTTGTGTGCCAGTCCTAAGCGTGCCATCTCTCTCTCTCTCAGATAGTGGGCCATAGAAAGCCTATTTTTTTATTATTTTATTGGGTTTATAAATTTTCCCTGGAAAAAAAAAAAAAAGTGGGAGATTAATATTGGCCTCTGGGCTTGTGTGCCAGTCCTGAGCGTGCCATCTCTCTCACAAATAGTGGGCCATAGAAAGCCTATTTATTTTTTTGGTTGATTTGGGTTCATAATTCTACCTGAAAAAATCAATCAATCAATCAGTGGGAGATTAATATTGGCCTTTGGGCTTGTGTGCCAGTCCTAAGCGTGCCATCTCTCTCTCTCAGATAGTGGGCCATAGAAAGCCTATTTATTATTATTTTTTTTATTGGGTTTATAAATTTTCCCTGGAAAAAAAAAAAAAGTGGGAGATTAATATTGGCCTCAGGGCTTGTGTGCCACTCCTTACTCCTGTGTGTGCCATCTCTCACTCAGTGGGCCATAGAAAGCCTATTAATTTTTTGGCTTGATTTGGGTTCCAAAATCTACCTGAAAAAAATCACTAAATCAATCAGTGGGAGATTAATATTGGCCTCTGGGCTTGTGTGCCACTCCTGACTCCTGTGTGCGTCATCTGTCACTCAGTGGGCCCTAGAAAGCCTATTTTTTGTTTTATTGGTTTTCTAAATTCTCCCTGAAACAATCATTTTATTTTCTTTGGTTTCTAAATTATTCCTGAAAAAAATCATTTTTTTTGTATTTTTATTTCTCTCAAGTCTCCCTGAAAAAAAAAAAAAAAAAAAATCTGTGGGAGATTCATATTGCCCCTTCTGCTTGTGTGCCAGTCTTGACTCCTGGGTGTGCCATCTCTCTCTCTCTCCCCAATTGTGGGCCATAGAAAGCCTATTAATTTTTTTGCTTGATTTGGGTTCCAAAATCTACCTGAAAAAAATCACTAAATCAATCAGTGGGAGATTAATATTGGCCTCTGGGCTTGTGTGCCACTCCTGACTCCTGTGTGCGTCATCTGTCACTCAGTGGGCCCTAGAAAGCCTATTTTTGGTTTTATTTGTTTTCTAAATTCTCCCTGAAACAATCATTTTATTTTCTTTGGTTTCTAAATTATTCCTGAAAAAAATCATTTTTTTTGTATTTTTTTTTCTCTCAAGTCTCCCTGAAAAAAAAAAAAAAAAAAAAAAATCTGTGGGAGATTCATATTGCCCCTTCTGCTTGTGTGCCAGTCTTGACTCCTGGGTGTGCCATCTCTCTCTCTCTCCCCAATTGTGGGCCATAGAAAGCCTATTAATTTTTTTGCTTGATTTGGGTTCCAAAATCTACCTGAAAAAAATCACTAAATCAATCAGTGGGAGATTAATATTGGCCTCTGGGCTTGTGTGCCACTCCTGACTCCTGTGTGCGTCATCTGTCACTCAGTGGGCCCTAGAAAGCCTATTTTTGGTTTTATTTGTTTTCTAAATTCTCCCTGAAACAATCATTTTATTTTCTTTGGTTTCTAAATTATTCCTGAAAAAAATCATTTTTTTTGTATTTTTTTTTCTCTCAAGTCTCCCTGAAAAAAAAAAAAAAAAAAATCTGTGGGAGATTCATATTGCCCCTTCTGCTTGTGTGCCAGTCTTGACTTCTGGGTGTGCCATCTCTCTCTCTCTCCCCAATTGTGGGCCATAGAAAGCCTATTAATTTTTTTGCTTGATTTGGGTTCCAAAATCTACCTGAAAAAAATCACTAAATCAATCAGTGGGAGATTAATATTGGCCTCTGGGCTTGTGTGCCACTCCTGACTCCTGTGTGCGTCATCTGTCACTCAGTGGGCCCTAGAAAGCCAATTTTTGGTTTTATTTGTTTTCTAAATTCTCCCTGAAACAATCATTTTATTTTCTTTGGTTTCTAAATTATTCCTGAAAAAAATCATTTTTTTTGTATTTTTTTTTCTCTCAAGTCTCCCTGAAAAAAAAAAAAAAAAAAAAAATCTGTGGGAGATTCATATTGCCCCTTCTGCTTGTGTGCCAATCTTGACTCCTGGGTGTGCCATCTCTCTCTCTCTCCCCAATTGTGGGCCATAGAAAGCCTATTAATTTTTTTGCTTGATTTGGGTTCCAAAATCTACCTGAAAAAAATCACTAAATCAATCAGTGGGAGATTAATATTGGCCTCTGGGCTTGTGTGCCACTCCTGACTCCTGTGTGCGTCATCTGTCACTCAGTGGGCCCTAGAAAGCCTATTTTTGGTTTTATTTGTTTTCTAAATTCTCCCTGAAACAATCATTTTATTTTCTTTGGTTTCTAAATTATTCCTGAAAAAAATCATTTTTTTGTATTTTTTTTTCTCTCAAGTCTCCCTGAAAAAAAAAAAAAAAAAAAAAATCTGTGGGAGATTCATATTGCCCCTTCTGCTTGTGTGCCAGTCTTGACTCCTGGGTGTGCCATCTCTCTCTCTCTCCCCAATTGTGGGCCATAGAAAGCCTATTAATTTTTTTGCTTGATTTGGGTTCCAAAATCTACCTGAAAAAAATCACTAAATCAATCAGTGGGAGATTAATATTGGCCTCTGGGCTTGTGTGCCACTCCTGACTCCTGTGTGCGTCATCTGTCACTCAGTGGGCCCTAGAAAGCCTATTTTTGGTTTTATTTGTTTTCTAAATTCTCCCTGAAACAATCATTTTATTTTCTTTGGTTTCTAAATTATTCCTGAAAAAAATCATTTTTTTTGTATTTTTATTTCTCTCAAGTCTCCCTGAAAAAAAAAAAAAAAAAAAATCTGTGGGAGATTCATATTGCCCCTTCTGCTTGTGTGCCAGTCTTGACTCCTGGGTGTGCCATCTCTCTCTCTCTCCCCAATTGTGGGCCATAGAAAGCCTATTAATTTTTTTGCTTGATTTGGGTTCCAAAATCTACCTGAAAAAAATCACTAAATCAATCAGTGGGAGATTAATATTGGCCTCTGGGCTTGTGTGCCACTCCTGACTCCTGTGTGCGTCATCTGTCACTCAGTCGGCCCTAGAAAGCCTATTTTTTGTTTTATTTGTTTTCTAAATTCTCCCTGAAACAATCATTTTATTTTCTTTGGTTTCTAAATTATTCCTGAAAAAAATCATTTTTTTTGTATTTTTATTTCTCTCAAGTCTCCCTGCAAAAAAAAAAAAAAAAAAAAATCTGTGGGAGATTCATATTGCCCCTTCTGCTTGTGTGCCAGTCTTGACTCCTGGGTGTGCCATCTCTCTCTCTCTCCCCAATTGTGGGCCATAGAAAGCCTATTAATTTTTTTGCTTGATTTGGGTTCCAAAATCTACCTGAAAAAAATCACTAAATCAATCAGTGGGAGATTAATATTGGCCTCTGGGCTTGTGTGCCACTCCTGACTCCTGTGTGCGTCATCTGTCACTCAGTCGGCCCTAGAAAGCCTATTTTTTGTTTTATTTGTTTTCTAAATTCTCCCTGAAACAATCATTTTATTTTCTTTGGTTTCTAAATTATTCCTGAAAAAAATCATTATTTTGGTATTTTTTTTTCTCTCAAGTCTCCCTGAAAAAAAAAAAAAAAATCTGTGGGAGATTCATATTGCCCCTTCTGCTTGTGTGCCAGTCTTGACTCCTGGGTGTGCCATCTCTCTCTCTCTCCCCAATTGTGGGCCATAGAAAGCCTATTAATTTTTTTGCTTGATTTGGGTTCCAAAATCTACCAAAAAAAATAACTAAATCAATCGGTGGGAGATTAATATTGGCCTCTGGGCTTGTGTGCCACTCCTGACTCCTGTGTGCGTCCTCTCTCACTCAGTGGGCCCTACAAAGCCTTTTTTTTTTTTCCTAAATTCTCCCTGAAACAATAATTTCATTTTATTTGTTTTATAAATTCTTCTGTAAAAAATATTTTTTTTTTAAATTTTTTTTTTTCTGAAGTCTCCCTTTTAAAAAAAACAAACACAAATCAGTGGGAGATAAATATTTACATTTGCGCTTCAGTGACAGTCCTGCGTGTGTGCCATCTCATTTGTTGCCAACAACAACAGAGTGTGTAACATTGTGGCTGATTTTCGTTGTGGTGTCACTCACCTGTAAAGGGGTAGCTAAATCATACTGAAGTTATAGCTCACCGTGTAAGTTGTGTGACAGCAACAAATACCGTTCGTTTGTTAACGTTTTTAAAACAATGAGGAAGTCTGGTGGAAGAGGTCATGGCCGGGGGCGTTCATTGTCAGCTGGTAATGATGGTAGTGGTAGTGGTGGAGCATCAGATGGTCGTGGGAAAAAAAATATTGCACCTAAGTCTGGAGCTGTGGAGCCAGGTTCGTCGTCTGGCTACACAAGGCCTCGAACGCTCCCTTTTCTGGGAGTAGGAAAACCGCTTTTAAAGCCGGAGCAGCAAGAGCAAGTTTTGGCTTATCTTGCTGACTCAGCCTCTAGCTCTTTTGCCTCCTCTCGTGAAACTGGTAAATGTCAAAGCAGCGCGTCGTTAGTGGATGTTCACGGTCAGGGACAAGTCGCTTCCTTGTCCTCTTCAGCAAAAACAACAACAGAGAAGAATGCAGCAGGCGACACAATGGGTTACTCCATGGAGCTCTTTACACATACCGTCCCTGGCTTAGAAAGTGAAGCAGTTAACAGTCCATGCCCATTACAAGTTGAATCTGACATGGAGTGCACTGATGCACAGCCACAGCCAGACTACTATCCTGGTCCTTTGACTCAGACCACAACATTGCCATCGCAGGGTGCTGATCAAGAATCAGACCCTGATGAGACTATGTTGCCCCATCACGAACGCTATACCACCGACCGCCACGGTGACACAGACGAAGTTGCACACGAGCTACAAGAAGAGGTAATAGATGACCCAGTTCTTGACCCCGATTGGCAGCCATTGGGGGAACAGGGTGCAGGCGGCAGCAGTTCTGAAGCGGAGGAGGAGGGGCCGCAGCAGGCATCAACATCGCAACAGGTTCCATCTGCCGGGCCCGTATCTTGCCCAAAACGCGTGGCAAAGCTAAAACCTGTTGGAGGACAGCGTGGCCATCCGGTTAAAGCTCAGTCTGCAATGCCTGAAAAGGTATCCGATGCTAGAAAGAGTGCAGTCTGGCATTTTTTTAAACAACATCCAATTGATCAGCGCAAAGTCATCTGTCAAAAATGTTCAACTACCTTAAGCAGAGGACAGAATCTGAAAAGTCTCAATACAAGTTGCATGCATAGACATTTAACCACCATGCATTTGCAAGCCTGGACTAACTACCAAACGTCCCTTAAGGTTGTAGCACCCTCGGCCAATGAAGCTAGTCAGCAACGCAACATCCCTTCCGGCAGTGTAGGGCCACCATTTTCCGCACCACCTGCAGTATCTGTGCAGGTTTCTTTGCCAGGCCAAAGCCGTCAGGGTCAGGGAATCACCAGTTTCGTAGTAGGAAACACTGCATCTAGGGCACCGGTGGCAACAATACCATCTCCCACCGTCTCTCAGTCTGCCATGTCCACCGGCACCCCCGCTAGTTCCACGATCTCCAGCTCTCCAGTCCAGCTCACCCTACATGAGACTATGGTTAGAAAAAGGAAGTACTTAGCCTCGCATCCGCGTACACAGGGTTTGAACGCACACATAGCTAGACTAATCTCGTTAGAGATGATGCCTTACCGGTTAGTTGAAAGCGAAGCTTTCAAAGCCCTGATGGACTACGCTGTACCACGCTACGAGCTACCCAGTCGACACTTTTTTTCCAGAAAAGCCATCCCAGCCCTCCACCAGCATGTTAAAGAGCGCATCGTCCATGCACTCAGGCAATCTGTGAGCACAAAGGTGCACCTGACAACAGATGCATGGACCAGTAGGCATGGCCAGGGACGTTACGTGTCCATCACGGCACACTGGTTAAATGTGGTGGATGTAGGGTCCACAGGGGACAGCAAGTTTGGGACAGTTCTGCCTAGCCCACGGTCTAGGAAACAATTGGCTGTAGCCGTTCGCACCCCCTCCTCCTCCTCTTCGTCCTCCTGCAGAAGCGAGAGCTCATCCACAGACCGCAGTCGCACAACCACTCCATCCGCAGCTGCCACTGTTGCACACCAGGTCTCCCATTATGGGGCAGCTACTGGCAAACGTCAGCAGGCTGTATTGGCTATGAAGTGTTTGGGCGACAACAGACACACCGCGGAAGTTCTGTCCGAGTTCTTGCAGAAAGAAACGCAGTCGTGGCTGGGAACTGTAGATCTTGAGGCAGGCAAGGTAGTGAGTGATAACGGAAGGAATTTCATGGCTGCCATCTCCCTTTCCCAACTGAAACACATTCCTTGCCTGGCTCACACCTTAAACCTGGTGGTGCAGTGCTTCCTGAAAAGTTATCCGGGGTTATCCGACCTGCTCCTCAAAGTGCGTGGACTTTGCTCACATATCCGCCGTTCGCCCGTACACTCCAGCCGTATGCAGACCTATC
Source organism: Ranitomeya imitator (assembly GCF_032444005.1). Taxonomy (NCBI): domain Eukaryota; kingdom Metazoa; phylum Chordata; class Amphibia; order Anura; family Dendrobatidae; genus Ranitomeya; species Ranitomeya imitator. Next base: position 85,614,191 of record NC_091286.1, read on the forward strand.
AGCGTTCTTTGAACCTTCCCCAGCATCGCCTAATCATAGACGTTGCAACAAGGTGGAACTCAACACTGCACATGCTTCAGAGACTGTGTGAACAGAGGCGGGCTGTTATGTTTTTGTGGGAGGATACACATACACGGGCAGGCAGTAGGATGGCAGACATGGAGTTGTCAGGTGTGCAGTGGTCGAAGATTCAAGACATGTGTCAAGTCCTTCAGTGTTTTGAGGAATGCACACGGCTGGTTAGTGCAGACAACGCCATAATAAGCATGAGCATCACCCTAATGCGTCTGCTGATGCAAAGTTTGACGCACATAAAGGATCAGGCGTCTGCAGCTGAGGAAGAGGAAAGCCTTGATGACAGTCAGCCATTGTCTGGCCAGGGCAGTGTACAGGACGAGGTAGCGGGCGAAGAGGAGGAGGAGGACGAGGAGGATGATGGGGATGATTATATTTTTAATGAGGAAGCTTTTCCGGGGCCACTGGAAATTGGTGGCGCGGCAAGGCCGGGTTCTGGTTTTTTGAGGGACACAAGTGACGTGGATTTGCCTGAAACTGCCCCTCAACCAAGCACAACCGCAGATTTGAGAACTGGAACTTTGGCCCACATGGCGGATTATGCCTTACGTATCCTCAAAAGGGACACACGCATAACTAAAATGATGAACGATGACGATTGCTGGTTGGCCTGCCTCCTTGATCCTCGCTATAAAGGCAAATTGCAAAATATAATGCCACATGAGAACTTGGAACTAATATTAGCAACCAAACAATCAACTCTTGTTGACCGTTTGCTTCTGGCATTCCCTGCACACAGCGCCCGTGATCGTTCTCACACGAGCTGCAGGGGCCAGCAGACCAGAGGAGTTAGAGGGGCAGAAATCAGAAGTGGCGTTGGCCAGAGGGGTTTTCTGACCAGGTTGTGGAGGGATTTTGCTATGACCGCAGACAGGACAGGTACTGCAGCATCAATTCAAAGTGACAGGAGACAACATTTGTCCAGTATGGTTACAAACTATTTTTCATCCCTTATCGATGTTCTCCCTCAACCGTCATTCCCATTTGATTACTGGGCATCAAAATTAGACACCTGGCCAGAATTGGCAGAATATGCATTGCAGGAGCTTGCTTGCCCGGCAGCTAGTGTCCTATCAGAAAGAGTATTCAGTGCTGCAGGTTCAATACTAACAGAAAAAAGGACTCGTCTGGCTACCCAAAATGTAGATGATCTAACCTTCATTAAAATGAACCACAACTGGATTTCAAAATCTTTTGCCCCACCTTGCCCGGCTGACACCTAGCTTTCCTATGAAAAGGTCTTGCCTGTGGACTATTCTGAATGCCTTTTCCAATCTCGTAATTTTCAGCACCTGATTGCCCAGCATACGACATGTTTACACCTCACTAAATGGCCAAACTCCCCACACGGGGCCGTGGTATCGACACTTGGCGACAGCACCCGTGAGAGTGCAGTTTGTCTGAAGAGGTGGGTGAGCCCACTTTTGGTCGACGGCACTGCCACTGGGTCCCTCCTAGTACAATAAAGTGTCTCTGGCGGTGGTGGTGCGCACCCAACGTCAGACACACCGTTGTAATATGAGGGGCCCTGGGCCTGTACCGCCGGCCACAAGACAGTTTCCCCCCACCCCAGCTCAAACAGTGCTCTACCACTTGCAAAATTATCTCACAGCTCCACCAATGTTTAGTCTATGCGCTGACATCCTTCAATGCCTGCCACTGACAATACCATTGTATTGACATTTTTGTTATGTTAGGCCTTCGATGCCTGTCTGTGGTCACTCCTTCCACTAGGCCTCCACTGACCACACCACTGCTGCCCGTGTACCCCTGGAACCAATTTAAAATTGCCTACAGCCATGTGTTATCATTTTAGGCCTTCGATGCCTGTCTGCGGTCACTCCTTCCACTAGGCCTCCACTGACCACACCACTGCTGCCCGTGTACCCCTGGAACCAATTTAAAATTGCCTACAGCCATGTGTTATTATTTTAGGCCTTCGATGCCTGTCTGCGGTCACTCCTTCCACTAGGCCTCCACTGACCACACCACTGCTGTCCGTGTACCCCTGGAACCAATTTAAAATTGCCTACAGCCATGTGTTATTATTTTAGGCCTTCGATGCCTGTCTGCGGTCACTCCTTCCACTAGGCCTCCACTGACCACACCACTGCTGCCCGTGTACCCCTGGAACCAATTTAAAATTGCCTACAGCCATGTGTTATTATTTTAGGCCTTCGATGCCTGTCTGCGGTCACTCCTTCCACTAGGCCTCCACTGACCACACCACTGCTGCCCGTGTACCCCTGGAACCAATTTAAAATTGCCTACAGCCAGCCCAATTTTTTTATTTTAGGCCTTCGATGCCTGTCTGCGGTCCATTCTTTCAACTACTACTACACTGACCAGGTCACTGCTGCCCGTGTACCCCTGGAACCAATTTAAAATTGCCTACAGCCATGTGTTATTATTTTAGGCCTTCGATGCCTGTCTGCGGTCACTCCTTCCACTAGGCCTCCACTGACCACACCACTGCTGCCCGTGTACCCCTGGAACCAATTTAAAATTGCCTACAGCCAGCCCAATTTTTTTATTTTAGGCCTTCGATGCCTGTCTGCGGTCCATTCTTTCAACTACTACTACACTGACCAGGTCACTGCTGCCCGTGTACCCCTGGAACCAATTTAAAATTGCCTACAGCCATGTGTTATTATTTTAGGCCTTCGATGCCTGTCTGCGGTCACTCCTTCCACTAGGCCTCCACTGACCACACCACTGCTGCCCGTGTACCCCTGGAACCAATTTAAAATTGCCTACAGCCATGTGTTATTATTTTAGGCCTTCGATGCCTGTCTGCGGTCACTCCTTCCACTAGGCCTCCACTGACCACATCACTGCTGCCCGTGTACCCCTGGAACCAATTTAAAATTGCCTACAGCCAGCCCAATTTTTTTATTTTAGGCCTTCGATGCCTGTCTGCGGTCCATTCTTTCAACTACTACTACACTGACCAGGTCACTGCTGCCCGTGTACCCCTGGAACCAATTTAAAATTGCCTACAGCCATGTGTTATTATTTTAGGCCTTCGATGCCTGTCTGCGGTCACTCCTTCCACTAGGCCTCCACTGACCACACCACTGCTGCCCGTGTACCCCTGGAACCAATTTAAAATTGCCTACAGCCATGTGTTATTATTTTAGGCCTTCGATGCCTGTCTGCGGTCACTCCTTCCACTAGGCCTCCACTGACCACACCACTGCTGCCCGTGTACCCCTGGAACCAATTTAAAATTGCCTACAGCCATGTGTTATTATTTTAAGCCTTCGATGCCTGTCTGCGGTCACTCCTTCCACTAGGCCTCCACTGACAACACCACTGCTGTCCGTGTACCCCTGGAACCAATTTAAAATTGCCTACAGCCATGTGTTATTATTTTAGGCCTTCGATGCCTGTCTGCGGTCACTCTTTCCACTAGGTCTCCACTGACCAGGTCACTGCTGCCCGTGTACCCCTGGAACCAATTTAAAATTGCCTACAGCCATGTGTTATTATTTTAGGCCTTCGATGCCTGTCTGCGGTCACTCCTTCCACTAGGCCTCCACTGACCACACCACTGCTGTCCGTGTACCCCTGGAACCAATTTAAAATTGCCTATAGCCATGTGTTATTATTTTAGGCCTTCGATGCCTGTCTGCGGTCACTCCTTCCACTAGGCCTCCACTGACCACACCACTGCTGCCCGTGTACCCCTGGAACCAATTTAAAATTGCCTACAGCCATGTGTTATTATTTTAGGCCTTCGATGCCTGTCTGCGGTCACTCCTTCCACTAGGCCTCCATTGACCACACCACTGCTGCCCGTGTACCCCTGGAACCAATTTAAAATTGCCTACAGCCAGCCCAATTTTTTTATTTCAGGCCTTCGATGCCTGTCTGCGGTCCATTCTTTCAACTACTACTACACTGACCAGGTCACTGCTGCCCGTGTACCCCTGGAACCAATTTAAAATTGCCTACAGCCATGTGTTATTATTTTATGCCTTCGATGCCTGTCTGCGGTCACTCCTTCCACTAGGCCTCCACTGACCACACCACTGCTGCCCGTGTACCCCTGGAACCAATTTAAAATTGCCTACAGCCATGTGTTATTATTTTAGGCCTTCGATGCCTGTCTGCGGTCACTCCTTCCACTAGGCCTCCACTGACCACACCACTGCTGTCCGTGTACCCCTGGAACCAATTTAAAATTGCCTACAGCCATGTGTTATTATTTTAGGCCTTCGATGCCTGTCTGCGGTCACTCCTTCCACTAGGCCTCCACTGACCACACCACTGCTGCCCGTGTACCCCTGGAACCAATTTAAAATTGCCTACAGCCATGTGTTATTATTTTAGGCCTTCGATGCCTGTCTGCGGTCACTCCTTCCACTAGGCCTCCACTGACCACACCACTGCTGCCCGTGTACCCCTGGAACCAATTTAAAATTGCCTACAGCCAGCCCAATTTTTTTATTTTAGGCCTTCGAATGCCTGTCTGCGGTCCATTCTTTCAACTACTACTACACTGACCAGGTCACTGCTGCCCGTGTACCCCTGGAACCAATTTAAAATTGCCTACAGCCATGTGTTATTATTTTAGGCCTTCGATGCCTGTCTGCGGTCACTCCTTCCACTAGGCCTCCACTGACCACACCACTGCTGCCCGTGTACCCCTGGAACCAATTTAAAATTGCCTACAGCCATGTGTTATTATTTTAGGCCTTCGATGCCTGTCTGCGGTCACTCCTTCCACTAGGCCTCCACTGACCACATCACTGCTGCCCGTGTACCCCTGGAACCAATTTAAAATTGCCTACAGCCAGCCCAATTTTTTTATTTTAGGCCTTCGATGCCTGTCTGCGGTCCATTCTTTCAACTACTACTACACTGACCAGGTCACTGCTGCCCGTGTACCCCTGGAACCAATTTAAAATTGCCTACAGCCATGTGTTATTATTTTAGGCCTTCGATGCCTGTCTGCGGTCACTCCTTCCACTAGGCCTCCACTGACCACACCACTGCTGCCCGTGTACCCCTGGAACCAATTTAAAATTGCCTACAGCCATGTGTTATTATTTTAGGCCTTCGATGCCTGTCTGCGGTCACTCCTTCCACTAGGCCTCCACTGACCACACCACTGCTGCCCGTGTACCCCTGGAACCAATTTAAAATTGCCTACAGCCATGTGTTATTATTTTATGCCTTCGATGCCTGTCTGCGGTCACTCCTTCCACTAGGCCTCCACTGACCACACCACTGCTGCCCGTGTACCCCTGGAACCAATTTAAAATTGCCTACAGCCATGTGTTATTATTTTAGGCCTTCGATGCCTGTCTGCGGTCACTCCTTCCACTAGGCCTCCACTGACCACACCACTGCTGTCCGTGTACCCCTGGAACCAATTTAAAATTGCCTACAGCCATGTGTTATTATTTTAGGCCTTCGATGCCTGTCTGCGGTCACTCCTTCCACTAGGCCTCCACTGACCACACCACTGCTGCCCGTGTACCCCTGGAACCAATGTAAAATTGCCTACAGCCATGTGTTATTATTTTAGGCCTTCGATGCCTGTCTGCGGTCACTCCTTCCACTAGGCCTCCACTGACCACACCACTGCTGCCCGTGTACCCCTGGAACCAATTTAAAATTGCCTACAGCCATGTGTTATCATTTTAGGCCTTCGATGCCTGTCTGCGGTCACTCCTTCCACTAGGCCTCCACTGACCACACCACTGCTGCCCGTGTACCCCTGGAACCAATTTAAAATTGCCTACAGCCATGTGTTATTATTTTAGGCCTTCGATGCCTGTCTGCGGTCACTCCTTCCACTAGGCCTCCACTGACCACACCACTGCTGTCCGTGTACCCCTGGAACCAATTTAAAATTGCCTACAGCCATGTGTTATTATTTTAGGCCTTCGATGCCTGTCTGCGGTCACTCCTTCCACTAGGCCTCCACTGACCACACCACTGCTGCCCGTGTACCCCTGGAACCAATTTAAAATTGCCTACAGCCATGTGTTATTATTTTAGGCCTTCGATGCCTGTCTGCGGTCACTCCTTCCACTAGGCCTCCACTGACCACACCACTGCTGCCCGTGTACCCCTGGAACCAATTTAAAATTGCCTACAGCCAGCCCAATTTTTTTATTTTAGGCCTTCGATGCCTGTCTGCGGTCCATTCTTTCAACTACTACTACACTGACCAGGTCACTGCTGCCCGTGTACCCCTGGAACCAATTTAAAATTGCCTACAGCCATGTGTTATTATTTTAGGCCTTCGATGCCTGTCTGCGGTCACTCCTTCCACTAGGCCTCCACTGACCACACCACTGCTGCCCGTGTACCCCTGGAACCAATTTAAAATTGCCTACAGCCAGCCCAATTTTTTTATTTTAGGCCTTCGATGCCTGTCTGCGGTCCATTCTTTCAACTACTACTACACTGACCAGGTCACTGCTGCCCGTGTACCCCTGGAACCAATTTAAAATTGCCTACAGCCATGTGTTATTATTTTAGGCCTTCGATGCCTGTCTGCGGTCACTCCTTCCACTAGGCCTCCACTGACCACACCACTGCTGCCCGTGTACCCCTGGAACCAATTTAAAATTGCCTACAGCCATGTGTTATTATTTTAGGCCTTCGATGCCTGTCTGCGGTCACTCCTTCCACTAGGCCTCCACTGACCACATCACTGCTGCCCGTGTACCCCTGGAACCAATTTAAAATTGCCTACAGCCAGCCCAATTTTTTTATTTTAGGCCTTCGATGCCTGTCTGCGGTCCATTCTTTCAACTACTACTACACTGACCAGGTCACTGCTGCCCGTGTACCCCTGGAACCAATTTAAAATTGCCTACAGCCATGTGTTATTATTTTAGGCCTTCGATGCCTGTCTGCGGTCACTCCTTCCACTAGGCCTCCACTGACCACACCACTGCTGCCCGTGTACCCCTGGAACCAATTTAAAATTGCCTACAGCCATGTGTTATTATTTTAGGCCTTCGATGCCTGTCTGCGGTCACTCCTTCCACTAGGCCTCCACTGACCACACCACTGCTGCCCGTGTACCCCTGGAACCAATTTAAAATTGCCTACAGCCATGTGTTATTATTTTAGGCCTTCGATGCCTGTCTGCGGTCACTCCTTCCACTAGGCCTCCACTGACAACACCACTGCTGTCCGTGTACCCCTGGAACCAATTTAAAATTGCCTACAGCCATGTGTTATTATTTTAGGCCTTCGATGCCTGTCTGCGGTCACTCTTTCCACTAGGTCTCCACTGACCAGGTCACTGCTGCCCGTGTACCCCTGGAACCAATTTAAAATTGCCTACAGCCATGTGTTATTATTTTAGGCCTTCGATGCCTGTCTGCGGTCACTCCTTCCACTAGGCCTCCACTGACCACACCACTGCTGTCCGTGTACCCCTGGAACCAATTTAAAATTGCCTATAGCCATGTGTTATTATTTTAGGCCTTCGATGCCTGTCTGCGGTCACTCCTTCCACTAGGCCTCCACTGACCACACCACTGCTGCCCGTGTACCCCTGGAACCAATTTAAAATTGCCTACAGCCATGTGTTATTATTTTAGGCCTTCGATGCCTGTCTGCGGTCACTCCTTCCACTAGGCCTCCATTGACCACACCACTGCTGCCCGTGTACCCCTGGAACCAATTTAAAATTGCCTACAGCCAGCCCAATTTTTTTATTTCAGGCCTTCGATGCCTGTCTGCGGTCCATTCTTTCAACTACTACTACACTGACCAGGTCACTGCTGCCCGTGTACCCCTGGAACCAATTTAAAATTGCCTACAGCCATGTGTTATTATTTTATGCCTTCGATGCCTGTCTGCGGTCACTCCTTCCACTAGGCCTCCACTGACCACACCACTGCTGCCCGTGTACCCCTGGAACCAATTTAAAATTGCCTACAGCCATGTGTTATTATTTTAGGCCTTCGATGCCTGTCTGCGGTCACTCCTTCCACTAGGCCTCCACTGACCACACCACTGCTGTCCGTGTACCCCTGGAACCAATTTAAAATTGCCTACAGCCATGTGTTATTATTTTAGGCCTTCGATGCCTGTCTGCGGTCACTCCTTCCACTAGGCCTCCACTGACCACACCACTGCTGCCCGTGTACCCCTGGAACCAATTTAAAATTGCCTACAGCCATGTGTTATTATTTTAGGCCTTCGATGCCTGTCTGCGGTCACTCCTTCCACTAGGCCTCCACTGACCACACCACTGCTGCCCGTGTACCCCTGGAACCAATTTAAAATTGCCTACAGCCAGCCCAATTTTTTTATTTTAGGCCTTCGAATGCCTGTCTGCGGTCCATTCTTTCAACTACTACTACACTGACCAGGTCACTGCTGCCCGTGTACCCCTGGAACCAATTTAAAATTGCCTACAGCCATGTGTTATTATTTTAGGCCTTCGATGCCTGTCTGCGGTCACTCCTTCCACTAGGCCTCCACTGACCACACCACTGCTGCCCGTGTACCCCTGGAACCAATTTAAAATTGCCTACAGCCATGTGTTATTATTTTAGGCCTTCGATGCCTGTCTGCGGTCACTCCTTCCACTAGGCCTCCACTGACCACATCACTGCTGCCCGTGTACCCCTGGAACCAATTTAAAATTGCCTACAGCCAGCCCAATTTTTTTATTTTAGGCCTTCGATGCCTGTCTGCGGTCCATTCTTTCAACTACTACTACACTGACCAGGTCACTGCTGCCCGTGTACCCCTGGAACCAATTTAAAATTGCCTACAGCCATGTGTTATTATTTTAGGCCTTCGATGCCTGTCTGCGGTCACTCCTTCCACTAGGCCTCCACTGACCACACCACTGCTGCCCGTGTACCCCTGGAACCAATTTAAAATTGCCTACAGCCATGTGTTATTATTTTAGGCCTTCGATGCCTGTCTGCGGTCACTCCTTCCACTAGGCCTCCACTGACCACACCACTGCTGCCCGTGTACCCCTGGAACCAATTTAAAATTGCCTACAGCCATGTGTTATTATTTTATGCCTTCGATGCCTGTCTGCGGTCACTCCTTCCACTAGGCCTCCACTGACCACACCACTGCTGCCCGTGTACCCCTGGAACCAATTTAAAATTGCCTACAGCCATGTGTTATTATTTTAGGCCTTCGATGCCTGTCTGCGGTCACTCCTTCCACTAGGCCTCCACTGACCACACCACTGCTGTCCGTGTACCCCTGGAACCAATTTAAAATTGCCTACAGCCATGTGTTATTATTTTAGGCCTTCGATGCCTGTCTGCGGTCACTCCTTCCACTAGGCCTCCACTGACCACACCACTGCTGCCCGTGTACCCCTGGAACCAATGTAAAATTGCCTACAGCCATGTGTTATTATTTTAGGCCTTCGATGCCTGTCTGCGGTCACTCCTTCCACTAGGCCTCCACTGACCACACCACTGCTGCCCGTGTACCCCTGGAACCAATTTAAAATTGCCTACAGCCAGCCCAATTTTTTTATTTTAGGCCTTCGATGCCTGTCTGCGGTCCATTCTTTCAACTACTACTACACTGACCAGGTCACTGCTGCCCGTGTACCCCTGGAACCAATTTAAAATTGCCTACAGCCATGTGTTATTATTTTAGGCCTTCGATGCCTGTCTGCGGTCACTCCTTCCACTAGGCCTCCACTGACCACACCACTGCTGCCCGTGTACCCCTGGAACCAATTTAAAATTGCCTACAGCCAGCCCAATTTTTTTATTTTAGGCCTTCGATGCCTGTCTGCGGTCCATTCTTTCAACTACTACTACACTGACCAGGTCACTGCTGCCCGTGTACCCCTGGAACCAATTTAAAATTGCCTACAGCCATGTGTTATTATTTTAGGCCTTCGATGCCTGTCTGCGGTCACTCCTTCCACTAGGCCTCCACTGACCACACCACTGCTGCCCGTGTACCCCTGGAACCAATTTAATATTGCCTACAGCCATGTGTTATTATTTTAGGCCTTCGATGCCTGTCTGCGGTCACTCCTTCCACTAGGCCTCCACTGACCACATCACTGCTGCCCGTGTACCCCTGGAACCAATTTAAAATTGCCTACAGCCAGCCCAATTTTTTTATTTTAGGCCTTCGATGCCTGTCTGCGGTCCATTCTTTCAACTACTACTACACTGACCAGGTCACTGCTGCCCGTGTACCCCTGGAACCAATTTAAAATTGCCTACAGCCATGTGTTATTATTTTAGGCCTTCGATGCCTGTCTGCGGTCACTCCTTCCACTAGGCCTCCACTGACCACACCACTGCTGCCCGTGTACCCCTGGAACCAATTTAAAATTGCCTACAGCCATGTGTTATTATTTTAGGCCTTCGATGCCTGTCTGCGGTCACTCCTTCCACTAGGCCTCCACTGACCACACCACTGCTGCCCGTGTACCCCTGGAACCAATTTAAAATTGCCTACAGCCAGCCCAATTTTTTTATTTTAGGCCTTCGATGCCTGTCTGCGGTCCATTCTTTCAACTACTGCTACACTGACCAGGTCACTGCTGCCCGTGTACCCCTGGAACCAATTTAAAATTGCCTACAGCCATGTGTTATTATTTTAGGCCTTCGATGCCTGTCTGCGGTCACTCCTTCCACTAGGCCTCCACTGACCACACCACTGCTGCCCGTGTACCCCTGGAACCAATTTAAAATTGCCTACAGCCATGTGTTATTATTTTAGGCCTTCGATGCCTGTCTGCGGTCACTCCTTCCACTAGGCCTCCACTGACCACATCACTGCTGCCCGTGTACCCCTGGAACCAATTTAAAATTGCCTACAGCCAGCCCAATTTTTTTATTTTAGGCCTTCGATGCCTGTCTGCGGTCCATTCTTTCAACTACTACTACACTGACCAGGTCACTGCTGCCCGTGTACCCCTGGAACCAATTTAAAATTGCCTACAGCCATGTGTTATTATTTTAGGCCTTCGATGCCTGTCTGCGGTCACTCCTTCCACTAGGCCTCCACTGACCACACCACTGCTGCCCGTGTACCCCTGGAACCAATTTAAAATTGCCTACAGCCATGTGTTATTATTTTAGGCCTTCGATGCCTGTCTGCGGTCACTCCTTCCACTAGGCCTCCACTGACCACACCACTGCTGCCCGTGTACCCCTGGAACCAATTTAAAATTGCCTACAGCCATGTGTTATTATTTTATGCCTTCGATGCCTGTCTGCGGTCACTCCTTCCACTAGGCCTCCACTGACCACACCACTGCTGCCCGTGTACCCCTGGAACCAATTTAAAATTGCCTACAGCCATGTGTTATTATTTTAGGCCTTCGATGCCTGTCTGCGGTCACTCCTTCCACTAGGCCTCCACTGACCACACCACTGCTGTCCGTGTACCCCTGGAACCAATTTAAAATTGCCTACAGCCATGTGTTATTATTTTAGGCCTTCGATGCCTGTCTGCGGTCACTCCTTCCACTAGGCCTCCACTGACCACACCACTGCTGCCCGTGTACCCCTGGAACCAATGTAAAATTGCCTACAGCCATGTGTTATTATTTTAGGCCTTCGATGCCTGTCTGCGGTCACTCCTTCCACTAGGCCTCCACTGACCACACCACTGCTGCCCGTGTACCCCTGGAACCAATTTAAAATTGCCTACAGCCAGCCCAATTTTTTTATTTTAGGCCTTCGATGCCTGTCTGCGGTCCATTCTTTCAACTACTACTACACTGACCAGGTCACTGCTGCCCGTGTACCCCTGGAACCAATTTAAAATTGCCTACAGCCATGTGTTATTATTTTAGGCCTTCGATGCCTGTCTGCGGTCACTCCTTCCACTAGGCCTCCACTGACCACACCACTGCTGCCCGTGTACCCCTGGAACCAATTTAAAATTGCCTACAGCCAGCCCAATTTTTTTATTTTAGGCCTTCGATGCCTGTCTGCGGTCCATTCTTTCAACTACTACTACACTGACCAGGTCACTGCTGCCCGTGTACCCCTGGAACCAATTTAAAATTGCCTACAGCCATGTGTTATTATTTTAGGCCTTCGATGCCTGTCTGCGGTCACTCCTTCCACTAGGCCTCCACTGACCACACCACTGCTGCCCGTGTACCCCTGGAACCAATTTAAAATTGCCTACAGCCATGTGTTATTATTTTAGGCCTTCGATGCCTGTCTGCGGTCACTCCTTCCACTAGGCCTCCACTGACCACATCACTGCTGCCCGTGTACCCCTGGAACCAATTTAAAATTGCCTACAGCCAGCCCAATTTTTTTATTTTAGGCCTTCGATGCCTGTCTGCGGTCCATTCTTTCAACTACTACTACACTGACCAGGTCACTGCTGCCCGTGTACCCCTGGAACCAATTTAAAATTGCCTACAGCCATGTGTTATTATTTTAGGCCTTCGATGCCTGTCTGCGGTCACTCCTTCCACTAGGCCTCCACTGACCACACCACTGCTGCCCGTGTACCCCTGGAACCAATTTAAAATTGCCTACAGCCATGTGTTATTATTTTAGGCCTTCGATGCCTGTCTGCGGTCACTCCTTCCACTAGGCCTCCACTGACCACACCACTGCTGCCCGTGTACCCCTGGAACCAATTTAAAATTGCCTACAGCCATGTGTTATTATTTTATGCCTTCGATGCCTGTCTGCGGTCACTCCTTCCACTAGGCCTCCACTGACCACACCACTGCTGCCCGTGTACCCCTGGAACCAATTTAAAATTGTCTACAGCCATGTGTTATTATTTTAGGCCTTCGATGCCTGTCTGCGGTCACTCCTTCCACTAGGCCTCCACTGACCACACCACTGCTGTCCGTGTACCCCTGGAACCAATTTAAAATTGCCTACAGCCATGTGTTATTATTTTAGGCCTTCGATGCCTGTCTGCGGTCACTCCTTCCACTAGGCCTCCACTGACCACACCACTGCTGCCCGTGTACCCCTGGAACCAATTTAAAATTGCCTACAGCCAGCCCAATTTTTTTATTTTAGGCCTTCGATGCCTGTCTGCGGTCCATTCTTTCAACTACTACTACACTGACCAGGTCACTGCTGCCCGTGTACCCCTGGAACCAATTTTTAAATTGCCTACAGCCATGTGTTATTATTTTATGCCTTCGATGCCTGTCTGCGGTCACTCCTTCCACTAGGCCTCCACTGACCACACCACTGCTGCCCGTGTACCCCTGGAACCAATTTAAAATTGCCTACAGCCATGTGTTATTATTTTAGGCCTTCGATGCCTGTCTGCGGTCACTCCTTCCACTAGGCCTCCACTGACCACACCACTGCTGTCCGTGTACCCCTGGAACCAATTTAAAATTGCCTACAGCCATGTGTTATTATTTTAGGCCTTCGATGCCTGTCTGCGGTCACTCCTTCCACTAGGCCTCCACTGACCACACCACTGCTGCCTGTGTACCCCTGGAACCAATTTAAAATTGCTTACAGCCATGTGTTATTATTTTAGGCCTTCGATGCCTGTCTGCGGTCACTCCTTCCACTAGGCCTCCACTGACCACACCACTGCTGCCCGTGTACCCCTGGAACCAATTTAAAATTGCCTACAGCCAGCCCAATTTTTTTATTTTAGGCCTTCGATGCCTGTCTGCGGTCCATTCTTTCAACTACTACTACACTGACCAGGTCACTGCTGCCCGTGTACCCCTGGAACCAATTTAAAATTGCCTACAGCCATGTGTTATTATTTTAGGCCTTCGATGCCTGTCTGCGGTCACTCCTTCCACTAGGCCTCCACTGACCACACCACTGCTGCCCGTGTACCCCTGGAACCAATTTAAAATTGCCTACAGCCAGCCCAATTTTTTTATTTTAGGCCTTCGATGCCTGTCTGCGGTCCATTCTTTCAACTACTACTACACTGACCAGGTCACTGCTGCCCGTGTACCCCTGGATCCAATTTAAAATTGCCTACAGCCATGTGTTATTATTTTAGGCCTTCGATGCCTGTCTGCGGTCACTCCTTCCACTAGGCCTCCACTGACCACACCACTGCTGCCCGTGTACCCCTGGAACCAATTTAAAATTGCCTACAGCCAGCCCAATTTTTTTATTTTAGGCCTTCGATGCCTGTCTGCGGTCCATTCTTTCAACTACTACTACACTGACCAGGTCACTGCTGCCCGTGTACCCCTGGAACCAATTTAAAATTGCCTACAGCCATGTGTTATTATTTTAGGCCTTCGATGCCTGTCTGCGGTCACTCCTTCCACTAGGCCTCCACTGACCACACCACTGCTGCCCGTGTACCCCTGGAACCAATTTAAAATTGCCTACAGCCAGCCCAATTTTTTTATTTTAGGCCTTCGATGCCTGTCTGCGGTCCATTCTTTCAACTACTACTACACTGACCAGGTCACTGCTGCCCGTGTACCCCTGGATCCAATTTAAAATTGCCTACAGCCATGTGTTATTATTTTAGGCCTTCGATGCCTGTCTGCGGTCACTCCTTCCACTAGGCCTCCACTGACCACACCACTGCTGCCCGTGTACCCCTGGAACCAATTTAAAATTGCCTACAGCCATGTGTTATTATTTTAGGCCTTCGATGCCTGTCTGCGGTCACTCCTTCCACTAGGCCTCCACTGACCACATCACTGCTGCCCGTGTACCCCTGGAACCAATTTAAAATTGCCTACAGCCAGCCCAATTTTTTTATTTTAGGCCTTCGATGCCTGTCTGCGGTCCATTCTTTCAACTACTACTACACTGACCAGGTCACTGCTGCCCGTGTACCCCTGGAACCAATTTAAAATTGCCTACAGCCATGTGTTATTATTTTAGGCCTTCGATGCCTGTCTGCGGTCACTCCTTCCACTAGGCCTCCACTGACCACACCACTGCTGCCCGTGTACCCCTGGAACCAATTTAAAATTGCCTACAGCCATGTGTTATTATTTTAGGCCTTCGATGCCTGTCTGCGGTCACTCCTTCCACTAGGCCTCCACTGACCACACCACTGCTGCCCGTGTACCCCTGGAACCAATTTAAAATTGCCTACAGCCATGTGTTATTATTTTAGGCCTTCGATGCCTGTCTGCGGTCTATCCTTCCACTAGGCCTCCACTGACCAGACCACTGCTGCCCGAGTACCCCTGGAACCAATTTAAAATTGCCTACAGCCAGCCCAATTTTTTTATTTTAGGCCTTCGATGCCTGTCTGCGGTCCATTCTTTCAACTACTACTACACTGACCAGGGCACTGCTGCCCGTGTACCCCTGGAACCAACATCAGAAAATATAAAAATAAGTATTTTGCTTACAAAAAAGAAAATACTGGAGAGATATCAAATGCAGACATTTTAACATTAAAAACAAACACACAACTAAAATCTGGTACAGTACTAAAAATGGCCACCAGCTACAATTACTTTCTCCTGCAAGTAGTTAACTGAAAGGTTTTTTAAATTGAAAACACACATATGGCATCCACCGAGTGTTGTCCTGTCGCGTCTTCTTCATATTATTGCCGAGAAGATGCAAAACAATGAAAATAATAAAATCATTAATTACCAAAATAATAGAGAAAGTCAACACCACATTGCAAATAAACATTCATTCCAAATAAAGAAGCAGGGCGCGTCCGAGGGTGAGTATATACCTAATAAGAATATAATCACCCTCGGACGCGCAATGCTTATTTCCAACAGCCTTCCTTCCTAAGAATCAGCCCTTCCGTGGTGTAGAGAGACGTTGTGTTACACTCCAAGGTGTTCCCCAGGTTGCCTTTCCTGAGCTTCGATCTTCCGGCTCTCGTTTAGTAGTTGTTGGAAACTACGCTGCATTAGGCCTTCAAATTGGGTATGGGGTGTAGAGAGAGGGTGTTCCCCAGGTTGCCTTTCCTGAGCTTCGATCTTCCGGCTCTCGTTTAGTAGTTCTTGGAAACTACACTGCATTAGGCCTTCAAATTGGGTATGGGGTGTAGAGAGAGGGTGTGTTACACTCCAAGGTGTTCCCCAGGTTGCCTTTCCTGAGCTTCGATATTCCGGCTCTCGTTTAGTAGTTGTTGGAAACTACACTGCATTAGGCCTACAAATTGGGTATGGGGGAAACATTGGCGCATCTGCGGTCCCTCCTTCCTCTAGGCCTCCACTGACCTGTCTACTGCTGCCCGTGTTCCCCTGGAACCAATTTTAAATTGCCTACAGGCAGCCCAATTTATTATGTTAGGGCTTCGAAGCCTGTCTGCGGTCCCTCCTTCCACTAGGCCTCCAGTGACCTGTCTACTGCTGCCCGTGTACCCCTTGAACCAACATCATAAAATAAAAAAAAAAGTATTTTGCTTATAAAAAAGAAAATGTTGGTGAGATATCAAATGCAGACATTTTAACATTAAAAACAAACACACAACTAAAATCTGGTACAGTACTAAAAATGGCCACCAGCTACAATTACTTTCTCCTGCAAGTAGTTAACTGAAAGGTTTTTTAAATTGAAAACACACATATGGCATCCACCGAGTGTTGTCCTGTCGCGTCTTCTTCATATTATTGCCAAGAAGATGCAAAACAATGAAAATAATAAAATCATTAATTACCAAAATAATAGAGAAAGTCAACACCACATTGCAAATAAACATTCATTCCAAATAAAGAAGCAGGGCACGTCCGAGGGTGAGTATATACCTAATAAGAATATAATCACCCTCGGACGCGCAATGCTTATTTCCAACAGCCTTCCTTCCTAAGAATCAGCCCTTCCGTGGTGTAGAGAGACGTTGTGTTACACTCCAAGGTGTTCCCCAGGTTGCCTTTCCTGAGCTTCGATCTTCCGGCTCTCGTTTAGTAGTTGTTGGAAACTACGCTGCATTAGGCCTTCAAATTGGGTATGGGGTGTAGAGAGATGGTGTGTTCCACTCCAAGGTGTTCCCCAGGTTGCCTTTCCTGAGCTTCGATCTTCCAGCTCTCGTTTAGTAGTTCTTGGAAACTACACTGCATTAGGCCTTCAAATTGGGTATGGGGTGTAGAGAGAGGGTGTGTTACACTCCAAGGTGTTCCCCAGGTTGCCTTTCCTGAGCTTCGATCTTCATGCTCTCGTTTAGTAGTTGTCGGAAACTACGCTGCATTAGGCCTACAAATTGGGTATGGGGTGTAGAGAGAGGGTTTGTTACACTCCAAGGTGTTCCCCAGGTTGCCTTTCCTGAGCTTCGATCTTCCTGCTCTCGTTTAGTAGTTGTTGGAAACTACGCTGCATTAGGCCTTCAAATTGGGTATGGGGTGTAGCGAGAGGGTGTGTTACACTCCAAGGTGTTCCCCAGGTTGCCTTTCCTGAGCTTCGATCTTCCGGCTCTCGTTTAGTAGTTCTTGGAAACTACACTGCATTAGGCCTTCAAATTGGGTATGGGGTGTAGAGAGAGGGTGTGTTACACTCCAAGGTGTTCCCCAGGTTGCCATTCCTGAGCTTCGATCTTCCGGCTCTCGTTTAGTAGTTGTTGGAAACTACGCTGCATTAGGCCTTCAAATTGGGTATGGGGTGTAGCGAGAGGGTGTGTTACACTCCAAGGTGTTCCCCAGGTTGCCTTTCCTGAGCTTCGATCTTCCGGCTCTCGTTTAGTAGTTCTTGGAAACTACACTGCATTAGGCCTTCAAATTGGGTATGGGGTGTAGAGAGAGGGTGTGTTACACTCCAAGGTGTTCCCCAGGTTGCCTTTCCTGAGCTTCGATCTTCATGCTCTCGTTTAGTAGTTGTCGGAAACTACGCTGCATTAGGCCTACAAATTGGGTATGGGGTGTAGAGAGAGGGTTTGTTACACTCCAAGATGTTCCCCAGGTTGCCTTTCCTGAGCTTCGATCTTCCGGCTCTCGTTTAGTAGTTGTTGGAAACTACGCTGCATTAGGCCTTCAAATTGGGTATGGGGTGTAGCGAGAGGGTGTGTTACACTCCAAGGTGTTCCCCAGGTTGCCTTTCCTGAGCTTCGATCTTCCGGCTCTCGTTTAGTAGTTCTTGGAAACTACACTGCATTAGGCCTTCAAATTGGGTATGGGGTGTAGAGAGAGGGTGTGTTACACTCCAAGGTGTTCCCCAGGTTGTCTTTCCTGAGCTTCGATCTTCCGGCTCTCGTTTAGTAGTTCTTGGAAACTACACTGCATTAGGCCTACAAATTGGGTATGGGGTGGAGAGAGATGGTGTGTTACACTCCAAGGTGTTCCCCAGGTTTCCTTGCCATTGCTTCGGTCTTCCGACTCTCGTTTAGTAGTTGTAGAAAAGTACACTGCATTAGGCCTACAAAATGGGTATGGGGTGGAGAGAGATGGTGTGTTACACTCCAAGGTGTTCCCCAGGTTGCCTTTCCTGAGCTTCTATCTTCAGGCTCTCATTAAATTGTGGTTAAATGGAACAACTGCATTTGGCGTACTAGTTGGTTTGGGGCCTACTATCGGTGTCTGCCACTCCTTGCTGTTCTCCTGGTTTCCTGTCCTGAAATTCCATTTTCAGGCTCTCGTTAAGTAGTTGTTAATGTTAGACTGCATTTGGCCTACTAGTTGGGTTGGGGCCTACTATCGGTGTCTGCCACTCCTTGCTGTTCTCCTCCACTGAACAAAGCTGTGCCGCCTGTTTACTACGGTTGCCAATTTTGAACTGCATTTCGACTACTTACTGATTTGGCCCTACTCTCTGTGTCAGCCTCTCATTCCAGTTGTCCTCCACTGCAATGCCCCCTGGTTATTCCTGTGTTACCAATTTTGAACTGCATTTAGCCCACTTTATTCTTTGGGCCTATATCTGTGTTTCCACTTCATCGTGCCCATTGCCCAGCCAGTGATAGATGAGTCTGCTGGTACATTGACCCATAACGCAACATTCCCCGTGCATGCTACACAACAACATTGTGACCCTGCTGAAAGTCAGGTTGCTCTTCCCGCATACCATACCACCTTACACGGGGACAAAGAGGAAGGTGCAGATGAAAGTGCAGGTTCCTTCATCAGGTGGGGGGAGGAATACTAGTTGGCGACGTCACTGGCACAGGGCCTCTCATAGTACGCAAAAGTGTTGCTGCCGGTGGGAGGCGCCCCCGCCATGCAAACACACCGCTGTACTTTGAGGGGCCCTGTGTCAGTGCCAATGCCAACAAGTGGGCCCCCCCTGCTTGCTCAGGATCACAGCACTTGCAAAGTTGAAATACTTACCTCTCCCTGCTCCACTGCCGTGACGTGGTCCAGATTTCCTGGGCCCACTAATTACTTGAACCAGCCCTACCCCACACAACTTTAGCCAAATGACCCCCAATTTCAAATGCCTTCCAATTATTATAAGGTAAATTACGCTTGACAAGCTTCATTAAGAAGAATGGATGGTTTTGACATTAAAATGGGCACTCTAGGTGTTTTCCTGGCCCCCACTCACTGCCGACTATGCTGCCCCATTGACTTGCATTGGGTTTCGTGTTTCGGTCGATCCCGACTTTACGTCATAATCGGCCGATTTCACTCGACCCGACTTTTGAGATATTCGGGTTTCGCGAAACCCGGCTCGACTCTAAAAAGGTCAAGGTCGCTCAACTCTAGTAAGTATTGCAAGTGGTAGAGCACTGTTCGAGCTGGGGGGAACACTCTCTCGTGGGCGGCGGTACTGGCACAGGGCCCCTCATATTACAGTGGTGTGTCTGACGTTGGTTGTGCACCACCACCGTCAGAGACACTTCATTGTACTATGAGGGGCCCTGTGCCAGTGCCGTCGCCCAAGAGTGGGTGCACCCACCTGTCCAGGCAAACGGCACTCGCATGGGTGCTTGCGTCAGGTGGTTACCACAACCCTGTGGGGGGAGTCAGCCCATTTAGGGAGGTATAAAAATGGCCTGTGGTGGACATTCAGCAGCTGCAAATGGTGGAATTGGAGAAGTCAGTAAGAGGAGGCCAAAAGCAAGACATTTTTCAGGCAAGCTATGTGTCAGCACGAGAAAGTGGGGCAAAATAATTTGAAATCCATGATTGGTTCATTTTAATGAAGATTAGATCATCAACATTCTGGGTAGCCAGACATGTCCTTTTTTCGGTCAGTATTGAACCAGCAGCAGTGAAGACTCTTTCTGATGGCACACTAGAAGCAGGACAAGCAAGCTCCTGTAATGCATATTCTGCCAATTCAGGCCATGTGTCTATTTTAGAAGCCCAGTAATCAAAGGGGAATGACCTGTGAGGGAGAACATCGATAAGGGAGGAAAAGTAGTTCGGAACCATACTGGACAAACGCTGTCTCCGGTCACTTTGAATCAATGCAGCAGTACCTGTCGTGTCAGCGGTCATTGCGAAATCACTCCACAACCTGGTCATAAAACCCCTCTGTCCAACGCCACTTCGGATTTGTGCACCTCTAACACCTCTGCCATGTTGCCCCCTACGGCTCGTGTGAGAACTATCACCGCCGCTGTGTGCTGGGAATGCCTGAACCAAACGGTCAACAAGAATTCCTTGTTTGGTAGCCAATATTTGCTCAAGGTTCTCATGTGGCAAGATATTTTGTAATTTTCCTTTATATCGTGGATCCAGGAGGCAGGCCAACCAGTAATCGTCATCGGTCATCATTTTGATAATGCGGAGGTCCCTTTTTAGGATACGCAAGGCATACTCAGCCATGTGGGCCAATGTTCCAGGTGTCAATTCACTGCTTGTGCTGGGTTGAGGAGCACTTTCTTGCAAATCAACATCACTTGTGTCCCGCAAAAACCCTGTACCTGACCTTGCAACGCCACCAGTTTCTATTGCCCCCTGTGAAGCATCCTCCTCCCATAAATATTCATCCCCATCATCCTCCTCCTCCACCTCATCCGAGAGAGTTCCCTGAGCAGACAATGGCTGTCTGTCATCAAGGCTTCCCTCCTCCTCGGCTGCAGACGCCAGCTCCTTAATGTGCGTCAAACTTTGCATCAGCAGACGCATTAGTGGGATGCTCATGCTTATGATTGTGTCGTCTGCACTTACCAGCCGTGTTCATTCCTCAAAACACTGAAGGACTTGACAGAGGTCTTGGCGCTTCGACCACTACACAACAGACAACTCCATGTCTGCCATCCAACTGCCCGTGTATGTGTATCCTCCCACAAATTAATTACAGCATGCCTCTGTTCGCACAGCCTCTGAACCATGTGCAGTGTGGAGTTCCACCTTGTTGCAACGTCGATTATTAGGCGGTGCTGGGGAAGATTCAGCGATTGCTGATGGTTCAGCATACGGCTGGAGTGTACGGATGTGCGAGCAAAGTCTTCACACCTTCAGGAGCAGGGCTGGTAACTCCTCCAGATAATTTTTGAGGAAGCACTGCACCACCAGGTTCAAGGTGTGAGCAAGGCAAGGTATGTGTTTAAGTTCTGAAAGGGCTATGGCAGCCATAAAATTCCTTCTGTTATCACTGACTACCTTGCCTGCCTCAAGATGTACACTGCCCAGCCATGACTGAGTTTCTTGCTGCAAGTACTCGGCCAGTACTTCCGCGGTGTGTCTGTTGTCGCCCAAACACTTCATTTCTAACACAGCTTGCTGACGCTTACCACTAGCTGTTCGATAATGGGACACCTCGTGTGCAACACTGGCAGCTGTGGATGGAGTGGTCGTGAGACTGCGCTCTGTGGATGAGCTTTCGCTTCTGGAGGAGGAGGAAGAGGAGGAGGGGTGGCGAACGCCTACAGCCAACTGTTTCCTAGACCGTGGGCTAGGCAGAACTGTCCCACTATGGCTGTCCCCTGTGGACCCTGCATCCACAACATTAACCCAGTGTACCGTGATGGACACGTAATGTCCCTGGCCATGCCTACTGGTCCATGCATCTGTTGTGAGGTACACCTTTCTACTGACTGATTGCCTCAGTGCATGGACAATGTGGTCTTTGACATGCTGGTGGAGGGCTGGGATGGCTTTTCTCGCAAAGAAGTATCGACTGGGTAGGTCATAGCGTGGTACTGCGTAGGCCATCAGGGCTTTGAAAGCTTTGCTTTCAACCAATCGGTAGGGCATCATCTCTAACAAGATTAGTCTAGCAATGTGGGCGTTCAAACCCTGTGTATACGGATGAGAGGATGAGTACTTTCTTTTCCTAACGAGAGTCTCTTGTAGGTTGAGCTGGACTGAAGAGGTGCATATGGTGGAACTAGCAGTGGTGGTGGTGGTGGACATGGCGGGTTGAGAGAGGGTTGGTGATGGTATTCTCAATGTTGGCCTACATAAAGTGTTTCCTACCAAGAACCTTGTGATTCCCTGACTGCTTTGGCCTTGCGACGATACCTCCACATTTGCTGCTGGTGGTGTCCTAACTGGTGGGCTTACAGTGAAGAACGCAATGTAGCATTGCTGACTACCTTCATTCTGAGCAGGTGCATCAATGGTACAAGACGTTTGGTAGTTAGTCTAGGCTTGCAAGTGCATGCTGGTTAAATGTCTAAGCATGCACGTTGTATTTAAATTTTGAAGATTCTTCCCTCCGCTAAAGGTCTTTGAGCATTTATTACTGATAACTTTTGACTGATCATTCGGATCTTGGTTAAAAAATTGTCACACTGCACTCTTCCTACTTTGGAATACCTTTTCAGGCATTGCACATTGTGCTAGTTGCACCGGATGTCCACGCTGTCCTAAAACTGTTTTTTTTTTTTACAAACGTTTTTGGCCTGATATGTGCCTTCCAGATGACAGCTGTTGCGATGTAGATGGCTGCTGTGGATCATCCTCCTCCGCTTCTGAGCTACTGGCAGTGGCACCCTCTTCCCCAATGGCTGCCAATCTGGGTCAACAACTAGGTCATCTATCACCTCCTCTTCAATGTTATGTGCACCTTCCTCTGTGTCACCGTGTAAGGTGCTATAGCGTTCGGGACGGGGCACCATAGTCTCATCAGGGTCAGATTCTGGCTCAGTACACTGCGAGGGCAATGAGTGATCTAAGTCAATGGAACAGCATTAGAATCTAGCTATGGTTGTGCATCAGTGCACTCCATGTCCGA
Organism: Ranitomeya imitator; assembly: GCF_032444005.1. Lineage (NCBI taxonomy): Eukaryota > Metazoa > Chordata > Amphibia > Anura > Dendrobatidae > Ranitomeya > Ranitomeya imitator. The sequence goes on from NC_091286.1 coordinate 85,637,215, forward strand.
TTTATCTTGTAATGGGCAGTTAACAATTTCCTGTTCTAACCCAGGCATGGTATGTGTAAAGAGCTCCATGGAGTAACCTGTAGTGTCGCCTGACGCATCCTTCACTTTTGTTTTGGGTGAAGGAGACAAGGAAACATCTTGTTCCTGACTGGGAGCATCCACTGACGACTCACTGCTTTTATATTTGGAACTTTCTGAAGAGGAGGCGAAAGAGCTAGAGGCTGAGTCAGCAAAGAAAGCCAAAACTTTTTCCTGCTGCTCCAGCTTTAAAAGCTACTACTCCCAGTTAAGGGAGCCTTCAAGGCCTTGTGTAGCCAGATGATGACGCTGGCTCAACACCTCCAGCCTTAGGTGCTATTGTGCTTTTGCCACTACCACCAGATGCACCACCACCACCATCAGTACCAGCTCGCAACCACCGCCCACAGCCTCTTCCACCTGACTTCCTCATTTTTTGGAAAATCTAACCAAAATAACAACCGTTACGTGGTACTGTAAAACAAGGTAGAATGTGTGTATAAACATGTTGAGATTTAAATCTCCCTTTATTTTTGGGAGACTGAACAAAAAATTCAGTCCCTGTGAGAAAAACAACACAATGTAAGTGGCTGAAAGTGGCTGGCTGATATACGACAAACTAACAGGACAGAAGTATATCCACTTTGTGAGAATTTGAATCTCCCCTTTTTTTTGGGAGACTGAACCACAACTTAGGCCCAGTGTATAACGCAATCTAAGTGGCAGAAAGTGGCTGGCTGATATACGACAAACTAACAGGACAGAAGTATATGCACTTTGCGAGAATTTGAATCTCCCCTTTTTTTTGGGAGACTGAACCACAACTTAGGCTCAGTGTATATAACAACACAATGTAAGTGGCAGAAAGTGGCTGGCTGATATACCACAAACTAACAGGACTGAAATATATCCACTTTGTGATAATTTGAATCTCAGTTTTTTTGGGGGGAGACTAAACCAAACCTCAGGCCCTGTGCATAAAACAACACAATGTAAGTGGCAGAAAGTGGCTGGAAGATTTATGAAAAAATACAAGGACTGTAGTACAATTTCAATCTCCCTACAATGATCTCAGGACAAGTATGGCAGCAATAAAAAGGACTGCTGCACACAAAAGTGTGGACAAATAAACAAGATAACTGTGCAGAAAGGAGCAATAGGATTTTTACCTTGAAAAAAAACAGTTGGTTTGCACAGCGGCGTGCAAACAGCAATGCAGCTATCAGGGAGCCTTATAAGGCAGCCTAATAAGCTACAGAGCTGATGCACAAAAATATAGCCTCCACTGTCCCTGCAAACAAATGGTCGTGTTGGACAGCGGAAATCGATACAGCACAAGCAGTTTCGGGGCTTAGTCTTCCCTCCCTAACTATATCCCTTCTTCTGATGATGCTGCGGCAACCTCTCCCTATGCTACGATCGGCAGAAGTAAGATGGCGGTCAGCGTGCATGCCCCTTTATAGCCCCTGTGACGCCGCAGAAAGCAAGCCAATCACTATCATGCCCTTCTCTAAGATGGTGGGGACCGAGACCTATGTCATCACGCTGCCCACACTCTGCATCCTCCTTCATTGACTGAAAAATGGCGCTGAACGCGTCATACGAAACTCGACTTTGGCGCGAAGATTGCCAACTCATGGCCGATCCCACACTAGGATCGGGTTGGGTTTCATGAAACCCGACTTTGCCGAAAGTCGGCGATTTTTGAATTTGTCCGATCCGTTTCACTCAACCCTAGATCAAATCAATCTGCTGGAAATCGACTGTGAGTTAAATTTTATGAAATTCACAATCCCCAGTGGATTATAATAATTTGTGATTCCATTTACACAGATTTCTAAAAAAAATATAGGCTGCCACTTCACAAACTGACTAACACTGCATAAGCAAGGGGTGGTCTCATATAACATTGGATGCTGCCATGCAGGATTTCACAGAATGCTTTGAAGCCATTACATCACTTGGTCTGCTGCATCCAATCACTGGGGACTACCACAGCCACTATAAAAGATGAAGTAGGGAATACAGATGTCGTTTTATGGTTTCACAGCCTAGGGCTATGCGGTCAGAGTGCACAGTTCATTATCATAGATAGGGATAGAAAAGCCCTAACCCATTTGGTGTACTTCTGTAGCTGAAGAACATAACAGATGGGAGTGTGAGTCTCAGTTTGGGAATAATACATACATTCAAGTAATAGGGAGGTGCACAACCTACAGGGTTTGTGTAACTGTAAATTGATTGATCTATAATATACACCATTGCTGTAATTTTTCAAACTGTTTGCAATTGTAATAATTTTCTTATTTTTTCACATCTTTGTGCACTACAAACAAAGAGGGCAATTTAACGGCTATTTTTTCAACTGAACATTAATGCTGAAGCAAAAGCTATTCTGAGAAAGTGTTTGTTTGTTGGCTTCTGAGACTGAAAAGCAGGGGAGAACATAGATAACATAGTATGACTGCCTCTACAGTCCCACAACATTGTATAATAATCCATGTAGTCCCCCAATGCAAAATGATGGCCCTCACAGTCCCACAGCACAGTATTACAGTTGCTGAAGTCCAACAACAGATTATGATGTCCTGCAAAGTGACACAGCACCGTAATATGGCTTACACACAGCCCTTTACACAGCATAATAGCCCCCACACAGCCCTCCACACAGTATAATGGTCCCACACAGTCCTGCACACAGTACAACAACCTTCCACAATACCAGAAAGCAGTGTAATGCTTCCCATACAGGTTAATAACCCCACAAAGTTCTTCAAACAGCATAAAGGCCTCCACATAGTATAGTGGCCACCCACAGCCCCACACACAGTTGAACAATCCCCACATACAGTTGATGACCCCCAAAGCTTCCCACAATTTATGATTCCCCCACACTCATTGATAAAATAAAAATTGTAATAAAAAATGGGGGGTTTCAATGACTTGCAATTTTGTTTCGGTCTCAGATTCACCATACTTTTGCTTGTAAATCAGATGTTTTTGGAGGCAACTACTGTTGTTACTTGTCCTGGGAGGACTCTGAACAGGATTGGGTCACTACACAGGGCAGAGCACAAATAAGAAATATTGTTATAACATATCAAACAAAAATTCTTGGTATTCCATTCATGCAATTTCTTTAATGAATTTCTCAATTTTTTCTGCACAGTATTGGACCCTCCTGAAAACTTGTAACAAAAAAGGCTCTGGTAGTGGTTTTTTTTTTACTTATAATCCCTTTATTCACTATGAAACAAATATCAGGGATCTTAGCAGACAGGTGGATCCTGCTAACGTTTGTCAGATACGCCTTCAAGAGTTTTCTATATTGAACAATTATCTTCTTCACAGGCTTCATGTTCAACAGAATTAAATTTGCATTAGTAATGGCTAATATTGTACTGATGGAGTGTCTATTGTCAGTTCTTCAGCTGCAACATTACGATTTTCCAATACAGGCTCTTCATTCAGCAGCGATATTTATTGGCACTAAAGGATGGAGAGTGACAGTTTGAGCAACAGTCTCTGTATTTCATGGTTTGGACATTAAAGATTTCAGTGAGATGCAGGTTGTATTGCAGCTAAGGATCATCAAACGGTGTGTGCTGCCTTCCTATCACTTGAGTTTGACACATCGTGGATCAAAATAACAGATTAATAGAAAGGGCTGCTGATGACCCAGCAGCCATGCTGCACATTGACATCAAAAATAAGCTTAGTGGTAGGTAGGTAGATGGTCCTTTAAAATGATTTCAGGTAATTAGGCCAAAAGCTTAAAATAACAGTTTTTTTAAATTTGTAATTCATAAATTAATAGTACACATGAAAATAAGCAATTTTGTAATGTATAGGTGCATCTCACCAAATTAGAATATCATCAAAAAGTTAATTTATTTCAGTTCCTCAATACAAAAAGTGAAACTCATATGTTATTTAGAGTCATTACAAACAGTGATCTAATTCAAGTGTTTATTTCTGTTAATGTTGATGATTATGGCTTACAGCCAATAAAAACCCAAAATTCATTATTTCAGTAAATTAGAATACTAGAATATAACACCAGCTTGAAAAAATGATTTTAAAATCTGAAATGTTGGTCAACTGAAATGTATGTTCAGTAAATGCACTCAATACTTGGTCGGGGCTGCTTTTGCATCAATTACTGCATCTATGCGGCGTGGTATGGAGTCGATTAGCCTGTGGCACTGCTGAGGTGTTATGGAAGCCCAGGTTGCTTTGAGAGCAGCCTTCAGCTCATCTGCATTGTTGGGTCTGGTGTCTCATCTTCCTCTTGACAATACCTCATAGATTCTCTATGGAGTTAGGGTCAGACAAGTTTTCTGGCCAATCAAGCACAGTGATACTGTTGTTTTAAGCCAGGAATTGGTATTTTTGGCAGTGTGGACAGGTGCCAAGTAATGCTGGAGAATGAAATTTCCATCTCCTAAAAGCTTGTCGGCAGAGGGAAGCATGAAATGCTCTTAAATTTCTTGGTAGATGGCTGCGCTGACTTTGGTCTTGATAAAACACATTTTACCTACACCAGCAGTCGACATGGCTCCCAAAGCCATCATTGATTGTGGATACTTCACACTAGACCTTGGAAATCAAGGTCCCAGAGTCTGGGGAAGGGTGTTGAGACAGACAATCCAAGCTGCTTGAGGTCTAGTGTGAAGTTTCCAAAATCATTGATGGTTTGGGGAGCTATGTCATCTGATGGTGTAGGTACACTATGTTTTATTAAGACGAAAGTCAGTGCAAGCATTCTACCACGAAATTTTAGAGCACGTCATGCTTCCCTCTGTTGACAAGCTTTTTGGAGATGGAAATTTCATTCTTGGCACCTGTCCAAACTGCCAAAAGTACCAATACCTGATTTAAAAACGACAGTATCACTGTGCTTGATTGGCCAGCAAACTCAACTGACTTTAACCCCATAGAGAATCTCTGGGGTATTGTCAGGAGGAAGATGAAAGACACCAGACCCAACAATACAGACGAGCTGAAGGCTGCTAGCAAAGCAACCTGGGCTTCCATAACATCTCAGCAGTTCCACAGGCTCATTGCCTCCATGCCACACCGCTCATTCCATAGTCTTGTGGCTGGACATCATAAAGCAATGGCTCCTTACATGGAGGCTGTATACATGCTGAATGATTTTGATACTGCGAACCTGTGGTCCCTACATCCACTGTATATGAAAATGCCCACTAGTCACATATAAAGGCATCACATTCTATATATGGATAGGTCATATAATGCTGTGTTGTGATTAGCTATTATTAGTCAGTAGTGACCTAATAATTACCAACTTTACAGCACATATTCATATATGGTAAATATTACTATGATAAAAATTGATGTACATATTGTATTTAAAAAAATCCTTTTGTTGTCATATTGCTATCTTTGGTCCCAATATGTATCCACATGTATAGTTTTATACTACCATATACTAGATATTATATACATATAATATATACATATAATTGAATATAAATGTAACATGTGAAACAATCCTCTAAAACAATTGTATACAGAGGGTAAAAAAAAGTATTTAGTCAGCCACCAATTGTGCAAGTTCTCCCACTTAAAAAGATGAGAGAGGCCCACAATTGACATCATAGGTAGACCACAACTATGAAAGTCAAAATGAAAAAACAAATCCAGAAAATCACCTTGTCTGATTTGGCAAGATTTATTTTGCAAATTATGGTGGAAAATAAGTATTTGGTCATTAACAAAAGTTCATCTCAAAATTTCGTTATACAGTGGGTATGGAAAGTTTTCAGGTCCCTTTAAAATTTTCACTCTTTGTTTCATTGCAGCCATTTGGTAAATTCTAAAAAGTTCATTTTTTTTCTCATTAATCTACACTCTGCACCCCATCTTGAAAAAAACCCAAAAATGTAGTAATTTTTGCAAATTTATTAAAAAAGAAAAACTGAAATATCACATGGTCATAAGCATTCAGACCCTTTGCTCAGTATTGAGTAGAAGCATCCTTTTGAGCTAGTACAGCCATGAGTCTTCTTGGGAATGATGCAACAAGTTTTTCACACCTGGATTTGGGAATCCTCTGCCATTCTTCTTACAGATCCTCTCCAGTTCCATCAGGTTGGATGGTGAACTTTGGTGGACAGCCATTTTTTGGTCTCTCCAGAAATGCTCAATTGAGTTTAGGTCAGGGCTCTGGCTGGGCCAGTCAAGAATGGTCACAGAGTTGTTCTGAAGCCACTCCTTTGTTATTTTAGCTGTGTGCTTAGGGCCATTGTCTTCTTGGAAGGTGAACCTTCGGCCAAGTCTGAGGTCCAGAGTACTCTGGAAAAGGTTTTCATCCAGGATATCTCTGTACTTGGCTGCATTCATGTTTCCTTCAGTTACAACCAGTCATCCTGTCCCTGTAGCTGAAAAACACCCCAATAGCATGATGCTGCCACCACCATGTCTCACAGTTGGGATTGGATTAGGCAGGTGATGATCAGTGCCTGGTTTTCATCACACATACCGCTTAAAATTATCAATACAAAGGTATATCTTCATCTTATCAGACCAGAGAATCATATCTCTATTAGTCTGGGAGTCCATGTGTTTTTTAGCAAACTCTATGTGGGCTTTCATATGTCTTGCACTCAGGAGAGGCTTCCCACGGGCCACTCTGCCATAAAGACCTGACTGGTGGAGGGCTGCAGTGATAGATGATTTTGTGGAACTTTCTCCCATCTCACTACTACATCTCTGGAGCTCAGCTACAATGATCTTGGGGTTCTTCTTTACCTCTCTCACAAAGGCTCTTCTCCCATGATTGCTCAGTTTGACTGGACGGCCAGGTCTAGGAAGACTTCTGGTGGTCCCAAACTTCTTCCATTAAAGGATTATGGCGACCAGTATGCTCTTAGGAACATTGAGTACTGCAGAAATTCTGTTTTAACCTTGGCCAGATCTGTGCCTTACCACAATTCTGTCTCTGAGCTCCTTCGCCAGTTCCTTTGACCTCATGATCCTCATTTGGTCTGACATGCACTCTGAGCTGTGAGATCTTATATAGACAGGTGTTTGCCTTTCCAAATCAAGTCCTATCAGTTTAATTAAACACAGCCAGACTCCAATGATGGAGTAGGACCATCTCAAGTAGGATCGCAAGAAAATGGACAGCATGTGACTTAAATATGAGTGTCTGAGCAAAGGGTCTGAATACTTATGACCATGTCATATTTCAGTTTTTCTTTTTTATTAACTTTGCAAAAATGTCTACATTTCTGTTTCTTCAGTCAAGATGGGGTGCAGAATGTACATTCAAGAGAAAAAATTAACTTTTCGAATTTACCAAATAACTACAATGAAACAAAGAGTGAAAAATTTAAAGGGGTATGAATACTTTCCGTATTGACTGTATATAGTTTGTTGGTAATGACAGAGGTCAAACGTTTTCTGTAAGTCTTTACAAGGTTGGAATACACTGTTGGTGGTATGTTGGCCCATTCCTTCATGCAGATCTCCTCTAGAACAGTGATATGTTCTGCCTGTTGCTGTGCAACACAGACTTTCAACTCAGCCCAAAGGTTTTCTATGGGGTTGAGAACTGGAGACTGGCTAGGCCACTCCAGGACCTTCATATGCTCCTTATGAAGCCACTCCTTTGTTGTCCTGGTGGTGTGCATGGGATCATTATCATGTTGAAAGACCCATCCACGTTTCATCATTAATGCCCTTGCTGATGGTAGGAGGTTTGCACTCAAAATCTCACAATACATGACCCCATTCATTCCTTCATGTACCTGGATCAGTCATCCTGGTCCCTTTGCAGAGAAACAGCCCCATAGCATGATGTTTCCACCACCATGCTTCACAGTAGGTATGGTGTTCTTTTGATGCAACTCAGCATTCTGTCCAAACACGATTAGTTTTGTTTCTACCAAACAGTTCTACTTTGGTTTCATCAGACCATGTGACATTCTTCAAATACTCTTCTGGATAATGCAAATGCTTTTTAGCAAACTTCAGATGGGCCTGGACGTGTTCTGGTTTAAGCAGGGGGACATGTCTGACACTGCAGGATCTGAGTCTCTGGTGGCGTAGTGTCTTACTGATGTATCCTTTGTTAGGGTGGTCCAAGCTCTATGCATTTCATTCACTAGGTCCCCGTATGGTTTACCATTCTTGTGATCATTTTGACCCCACAGGGTGAGATCTTGCGTGGAACCCCAGATCGAGGGAGATTATCAGTGGTTTTGTATGTCTTCCATTTTCTTATTATTGCTCTCACAGTTGATTTCATCACACCAAGCTACTTTCCTATTGCAGATTCAGTCTTCCCAGCCTGGTGCAGGGCTACAATTTTGTTTCTGATGTCCTTCGACAGCTCTTTAATCTTCACCATAGTAGAGTTTGGAGTGTGACTGTTTGAGGTTGTGGACAAGTGTCTTTCATACTGATAACAAGTTCAAACAGGTACGATTATTACAGGTAATGAGTGGATGACAGATTAGCCTCTTAAAGAAGAAGTTACAGGTCTATGAGAGCCAGAAATCTTGCATGATTTTAGGTGCCCAAATACTTATTTTCAACCATAATTTGCAAAATAAATCTTGCCAAATCAGACAAGGTGATTTTCTGGATTTGGTTTCTCATTTTGACTCCCATAATTTTGCTCTACCTATGTAAATTACGGGCCTCTCTCATCTTTTTAAGTGGGAGAAATTGCACAATTGGTGGCTGACTAAATACTTCTTTCCCCACTGTATATCATGTGTGGAAGATCGAAACAAACTGTTTGTAAAATAGACTTTGTCACTTCACTCACTACTCTCCATACTCACAATAAGCTGTCACATGTTTTGCAAGCCTAAAGGATAAGAACACATATAACTAGATAAAAGGTAAAAGATTGTAGTCCGCATTCAGAACCCTGGGGTACATTGTTCTCAGTCGTCTAATTCACATAATTTATTTTCATTTTAACAGTTTAATTCTATCCCCTCCTCTTTTTAAGTGTGTTACACTGTCTATAATCTGAAATCTAAGTGGACTAACACAATGTTTTTGCTCATAAAAATGCTTAAGGATAAGAAGTTCAATTTTCTTTGTTCTAATATTGGACTTGTGTTGGCCAATACGCTGTCTCACTGCCTGTGTGGTCTCATTAAATAAATAATTAAATAAACCCCTAGTCAGTGTTGAATGTTTAATAGCTTTTAATTTTGAGCACTCTACCAGTATGTTAATGTTGAAATGTCTCTCCCTTCAGTACATTGCTACAATTGCAACATGATAGGGATGAAAATATACCAAATATCACTTTATTTAAAAAAATTTTGTCGTGATATTTTACTTATCTGCACTTACTATTTGCTCACAAAGTGATTTTGCTTTCAAAAAAGCCATTATTGAAAGTTCCTGGAAAGCCTGAATGTGTGGGTCTAAATCTCTTATGTGTAGCATTCCTAAATGGAGCTCTACCTCCTCTGCAATCATATGGACAGCTTCAGACAGGACCCTCCCATCGACTGATGACACCAACAAAGGATTATCAAAGCATTGGATGGGAGTTTGGTACCACTCTACCAGTTCTTGCTACATGAAATTTCCACCTGCATTGGAATCTAGGTAAGCTGGTTCAAGGAAACCTGAGCCTCCACAAGATATAGATAAGGTCAGAACCAATGGTGGAGAGGTACCACTTTTGCTCAGGAAGGCCTCTCCTACTGACCCTAATTTTTTGAGTTTTCCGATCCCTTGGGACACATACGGATAAGATGTTCTGTACTACTACAATAGTAGCACAGTCCCTTTGCATGGTGGTGTTCCTGTCATTATTCTACCAACTTAACATGGTCGAGATCCATAGGTTCCAAGGCAGTAGCCAGCATAGATGGCAGAGTAATCGGCGGCCTTTGAAAAGATGGGGCTGGGCAAAGCGTTTTCTTTTCACGTGCCAACTCTCTAGAATGTCCCAGAAACATGAGGCCGATTAGGATAGTTAAGCAAATTAGATCATCCAATGTGGCAGGAATTTCTGAACCAGCTAGTTCATCTTTAATTCTTCTGGATAATCACTCCCAAAATGCTGCCACAAGTGCTTCATTATTCCAGCCAAGTTCGGAAGACAGAGTGTGGAACAGAACTGCATTTTGGCCTACGGTCAAACTACCCTGACACAGCCTGAGGAGGGAAGATGCTACAGAAGTGACACTGCCCTGCTTATCGAAGACCTTGCGGAACTCTTCCAGGAAAACCAGCAAATCCGAGGTCACCGGATCTCTTATTTCCCATGGTAATGCCATGATCCTAGTTTTCGGCCTGATGTGCAAGGGGTTAATTATGTGTTGCCTCTTTTTGGTTCTGGGAGGGATTTTTATAGCCTTGGTTAGCTCAATTCTATGGTTTATTGACACCTGCTTGACACCTAACTACTTTTTTGTCTCACTCCTTTTGTCATGCGCTATCCTTCTGTTACTGACCTTGGCTTGTCTGACCCCACTTCGGGCATTGCCATCTCTAATTTACAGCCTTGCACCCCTCAGTTCGCTTGGGTGCTAGCTCATGTCTTTAAGTCCTTCCCGCTCTGGTTACATGACCCGCCAGGTCCTTGTCTGTGTCTCTTCACACCACTGCTTCAGCCTGCTTCTCTGTCCTTCCCTCCCCCTCTAGAGTATGCGTAAATTGTGAAAAACTGATGCAACGGATCCGGTTTTCTGCTAGATCCGACTAGCGGATCCGGCAAAAAAAAAAACGATCCTTCGCATCAGTTTTTCATCCAATTCGTCCTTTTTTTATCTGTTTTATGACGGATTACAACCAATCCGGTTTTTAAAACCGCCCATGGGAGGCTCCCAAACTTGATTGATTACTGAAAACCTATATATACAGTGTTACTACAGCCCATCTTTGACAGGTTGTAGAGCAAGTGGTGAAGGAGGAAGGCGTGATGGCAAACATTCTGAAGATTTCTGTGGATTTTACTTTTGAGGTGAATCGTCTGAAAGCGATTGCTCTGGAGAAGGAGCGAGAGAGACAGCGTATCATGCGTCTGCGCCGATGGCATTTTTGGATCCATCCAATCACAGCACAGAGAATGATGCGTCGGGTTTATTCTACTTTATATATGGAATTATAAGGAAATCCCGAGAAGTTTTTCAGCTACATCCGGATGAAAGCGGAGTTCTTCGACTTGTTGGTGGAGCGGATTGGACACCTCATCGCAAGAAGTGATACATATTGCCGCTTCTCAGTTTCACCAGGGGAGCGTCTGATGGTGACTCTTAGGTAAGCTAATTTTATTGTATCTCCTACTGTTAAAGCACACTTATAACTGTAATGTTGCTGCTGGTATTTTTTAATAATTATTTTTATTGTATCTCCTACTGTTAAAGCTGACTTATAACGGTAATGTTATTGCTGGTATTTTGTATTAATTTTCACTTGCTTTTTTTACTGATTCCTTGCAACTGGAGAATTCTTTTCGTCACTACATTTTCTGTTTAGACTTGGAATTTCCACCATATCGGGAATTGGAAGCACACCTGCTGTGCATTGTGAGACTCTTTACATGGCAAATTTATACCACATCCCACAATGGAGAGTTGGCTGGAAATAGCAGAAAAGTTCCAACAAATTTGTCAGTTTCCCAATTGCTTGGGTGCAGTGGACGGGAAACATATCCGCATCGTCAAACCTGCTGTATCTGGATCTGAATATTTTAACTACAAAAATAATTCTCCATTGTGCTCATGGCCATCGCAGAGGCAAAATACAAATTTACCACAGTCGATATTGGGGCCTATGGCTGCCCCAATGATTCGCAAGTTTTTAAAGTGTCTGCAATGGAGCGTCATCTCTATGGGTACACCGTGAAATTTCCACCAACAAGACCACTGCCTGAAACCTCGGGGCCACCAATGCCATTTGTATGTGTTGGAGATGAAGCGTTCCAACTCTCGGAACACCTGCTGAAGCCATACTCAAGTAGTGGTCAACTAAGAGAGTTTTTAATTACCACCTAACACGAGCACGAAGAATGATGGAGTGTGCTTTTGGGATTCTAACAGCCAAATGGCAAGTTCTGTTGACTGCTATCAACCTGAAGACAGACACTATTAACAAGATGTTGAAAGCTTGTGTGGTCATGCACAATTTGGTTATATGCAAGGAACAGATTTCCATTAATGACCACTTTGAAGAAACCACCTTGCATGATTATCAGAACATTACTTATAGAAGTTTTGTGTCAGTTTCCAGAATGAGGGACAAATTTGCTGAATACTTTATTTCACCTCAAGGAAGAGTACACTGGCAGGATGAAATAGTTTGAAAAATTAGTCTTGACCCTTGTTACCCAAAGTGTTGGACCTGGTTGGGTTTTACCCAAACTTTTTTCCATGTTGTACCCAAAGTATCGTACCTGGTTGGGTTTTACCAACAGTATTGTACCTGGTTTGGTTTTAACCAAGGTATTGTACCTGTTTTACCAAAAGTATTGTACCTGTTGTACCCAAAGTATCGTACCTGGTTGGGTTTTACCTAAAGTATTGTATCTGGTTTGGTTTTAAACAAAGTTTTGTACCTGTTTTACCCAAAGTATTGTACCTGTTGTACAAAAGTATCGTACCTGGCAGGGTTTTACCCAAAAGTATTGTACCTGGTTTGTTTTTAACCAAAGTTTTGTACCTGTTTTACCCAAAGTGTTGTAAATGTTTTACCCAAAGTATTGTACCAGGTTGGTTTTTACCCAAAGTATTGTACCTTGTTTTACCCAAAGTATTTAACTTTAAAATTTAATAAATGAAACACAAAATTTTTAAACCAAAAAATTGTTTTATTTACAAATGTTTTACACATTTTTTAATAAATTTACATAGTGTGGGGTGGAGATAATACTGGAGGGGCTGTCAGATTGGGACACTTCGAGAGTGGGAGTGTGGAGAGAGGATTGTGGTGGTGACAGATCAGGAGGAAAAACAGAAGGTGAAGGGGTGGAGAAAGAAAGAGAATATGAGGACATAAAACTGGGAGTAGTGCTGGGAATTTGGAAGGTTTTTGGGGTGGAGTGAAGGGATTGGGAGGCAAAAGAGGTGGTGGGTGGAGAAGAAGGTTGTGTTTGGGGCATGATCGGTGTGGAAGGAGACTGGTGGTACTGGGCAGGGAGTAGAGGTTAGGCAGGAAGTGGATGCACAGATTATGTGGGTGGGAGCTGGTCCTGGGCAGGATGCTGATACTGGGCATGAAGCTGGTACGGGGCATGATGCTGGTATTTGTATAGGAGGGGGAGGAGGGACAGTGGCTGGAGGGGGGGCCAGTGTGGGAGGAAATACCGGGGTGGGTGGAGTTACTTGGGAGGTAACATGCGCTAGGGCAAATGGTCAGGCTTGCCTTATATGCATCTGCTGGTCAGGAGATAGCTTGTCTATGCGCTCGAGTACTACCTGGAAAAAGTGCTGCAGACGATGCTGAGGAAAAAAGAAAAAAGATAGGTAATTAATATATTGATATTGCTTGGCCCTGGCTCAAACCCCAAAAAAGTGTTAAACATGTAAATATTTTTTATTAAATGGGGTGGGTAATATTTTCCTTCTGCTCACCATCGTTGACCGGAGGAACGACAGGGCTCTAGCATATTTGTATTTGCTCCTGCATCCTCCAGATCCACTTGGGGCCTGCATCTCCTTGCTGAACTCCTTCTTGAAGTGATACCTGTTTGATCGCCACCTCTTGACAACTCTTTCGCCTGTAAAGTGAAAGCACAAATTGATTAGTATGCAACACATTAGATCCAGCAACATAACTGAACTGTGAATACTTACAACCATGATTCTGGGCTAGTGTTGAGCGATACCGTCCGATACTTGAAAGTATCGGTATCGGATAGTATCGGCCGATACCCGAAAAATATCGGATATCGCCGATACCGATATCCGATACCAATACAAGTCAATGGGACACCAAGTATCGGAAGGTATTCTGATGGTTCCCAGGGTCTGAAGGAGAGGAAACTCTCCTTCAGGCCCTGGGATCCATATTAAGGTGTAAAATAAAGAATTAAAATAAAAAATATTAATATATTCACCTCTCCGGCGGCCCCTGGACTTCACGCTGGTAACCGGCAGGCTTCTTTGTTTAAAATGAGCGCCTTTAGGACCTGCGAATGATGTCGCGGGTTCTGATTGGTCGCGTGCCGCCCATGTGACCGCCACGCGACCAATCAGAAGCCGCGACGTCATTCGCAGGTCCTTAATTCCTAGAATTAGGAGTTTAGTGAATGAGAATGACGTCGCGGCTTCTGATTGGTCGCGTGGCGGTCACATGAGCGGCACGCGACCAATCAGAACCCGCGACGTCATTCGCAGGTCCTAAAGGCGCTCATTTTAAACAAAGAAGCCGGCCGGTTACCAGCGTGATGTCCAGGGGCCGCCGGAGAGGTGAGCATATCAATATTTTTTATTTTAATTCTTTATTTTACACATCCCTATGGATCCGATACCGATACCCGATACCACAAAAGTATCGGATCTCGGTATCGGAATTCCGATACCGCAAGTATCGGCCGATACCCAATACTTGCGGTATCGGAATGCTCAACACTATTCTGGGCCCCAACATCAAGGTCCTCCCAGTGGTCCACAAGTTGTTGGCATACTTTCTCCTAGAGCCGACGGGTAACACCAAGATCTGTGTGGCGGCGGTCCCCCATATTCTACAGTGGCTCCCGCTCTCGGATTAGATCGATGAGGGTTTCGATGTCTAGCCCAGCCTCCTCATCATCCGAGTCAGGAGCATGCTGTGAAGCATGTTAAAAATGACAAAAACAAAGACAATAGACTCAAAACAATAAAGTAAAGTGGAAAAAAAGGTACTTGCTAGATGGTGACCATCGTAACGCTCACGCCGATGACCCTGGTACAAAAAAATCTGGACTGGTACAGGAACCTGATCACCAGCTAGCAACCTGCAGACTAACTACAATTGTTGCTCAGACACCTCCCAACAGCTGGAGGTCTTAAGTACTAAGTGACTCCCAGCTATAGACTCAGGGCACAATAGGAATGCACAGAGACTGTCCCTTTAAAAACAGGAAGTGCATGGACAAAGCGTGCTACCAGAGGGCCTGTGAGGTGCCCACTGACTCTGATGCAGAGGAACTGTGGAGGAAACAGGACAGCAGCCAAGGCGGTGAGTATCTTGACATTTCTGCAGAGATGCTGATACAGCTGTTATAATACCAATAGTACAGGACACTTGGGGTCTCAATGAAAAGTCCAAAGTAGTGATGAGCGAGTGTGCTCGTTACTCGAGTATTCCCAAACATGATCGGGTGTTCTCCGAGTATTTGGGCATCGTCTTAAATTTAGTTTGTGTCGCTGCAGCAGCATGGTTTGTGACTGCTAGACAGCCTGAATACATATGGTGATTTCCTAACAAACAAGCAATCCCTGCCTGTATTCAGGCTGTCTAGCATCTTCAAATCATGCAGCTGCGGTGACACAAACTAATTTTACGAGCACGCCCAAATACTTGGAGAACACCCGAGCATGCTCTGGAAAACTCAAGTAACGAGCACACTCGCTCATCACTAGTCCAAAGCATATGTTCTCCTGCATCTCAAAACATCAAGTGGGCACCCCATTCTGTGACAATTAATGTCAGCCATGGTATCTTCCAGCGAGGTTGAATGCATGTGATCATTTCTCGATAGGTAGCTGAATCCAAAAGCTGGTAAGGCAGTGACTGCCTTTCTAGCAACTTGACAGGATGCGAACTTAGAAGGCTAACCAGCGGATGACAGGGAGCATAAGATTGTTTGCTTGACACTCAATCAGCTATGAAAATTTGCCATTTTGATGGAGAAGGAGAAGGGAGAGGTGTCTTTGGAGTACTATACACAGTATAAGAGGATGAAAATGATGATGGTGGTGATGACAACAACAAAAAATGGACTACCTAAGGGTGCAGCTTGGCTGATAGAAAGGCGAGTGTGGTTAGAAAGGGAAGGAGGACAACTTAAGGCTTACACTGATTGCTGGCTGGCTTGACTTTGCCAAATGAGCAGGTGATGTTGATTCATCCTTCACCGCAGCACATTTCCTGCACCAGAGCTGACAGCAGGAAAAGCTGATTTGGCCCAAAAGGATGTTTTTGACACATGTCGCCTGAGCTGTACATTGCTGATGCTAGCAAACTCCTCTGAATATTTAGGCTCATTATCATCTCTGTCTGGTTTCCAGGTTTTCGATCAAGACAGAATCATCATCATCTTCATCGTTATCCATGATTTGGCTGTTGTGTGCCTCTGTATGTGAAATGGCCAGAGCTCATTGTCCTACATCAAGATTCCCACACCGAGGTTTACCCTGGCTAGAATGTTACTACCATGGACAGTGTCTCTACCACCTGAGCTCGCTGATTGCTGTTAGAATCAAGTTAGGCTACGTTCACATTTGCGTTGTTGTGTGTTGCGTTGGCGACGCAATGCACAACGCACGCAAAAACGCATGCAAAATGCAGCAAAATGCTGCGTTTTGTGACACATGCGTTCATTTTTAAAGCGCAAAAAAATGCAACAAGCAGCGTCCTCTGCGCCCTGATGCTTGAGCCCAAAAAACGCATGCATCACAAAACGCAACAAAACGCATGTCCATGCGCCCCCCATGTTAAATATAGGGGCGCATGGTGCATGCGTCGCTGCGGTTGTGCCCGACGCACCGCAAATGTGAACATAGCCTTATTCATCTCCTTCGGCACCATGTGTTTTGATAAAAAAGGCTTCCAATATCGGGCAAGTGGCATCTGCCTCATGGGGTTTTTATATGAACATATCAGGTTGAAGGTTGAACTCAATGTCTACTTTCATCCTTAAAGCTATGAAACTATAATATTGTTAGCCTATTAATGACCTGTGGTGTACATTTTGGTCACAGGTCATGCAAGACAAGCCCGCTGTTGCCACTATGTCTTGCGCAGATTTTGGCTGTCCTACAGGAAAAATAAAAAAGCAAAAATGAAAAATTGTCAGTTCCTGAAAGGGTGAAGGGCAATTTTTTTTCAATAGCTGCCAGAGCCACATTATACTGTCATAAAATAGTGATTGTGCTTCTTTGTCATCAGGTACTTTCTCTTTTACCAGCTTCTCCTTTTACAAAACATCATATTCTGTGTAACCTTATTTGCTATACTTTGCACTTACCTCCAATTGAAAAAAAACTAAAAGCATTTTCAATGCATTTTAATTTAAAGAATACAGATCTTTATTTCTGACTTTGATCTTCTATATCAAGAGCAAATCATAAGTAGGATTTGAAATTTTTGTCCTTGCATTGTAGTGAGGACCTGGCGATCTACGCCAATGTAAGAAACATTAGTTATAATAATTTTTCACTTAACATTTATGGGGAGATGAAAGTGATGCCAGATATCAGTGGGTCATGCAGAGCCTGATAAATCTCATTAAATAATGCTACTATCATGAAAAGCAAAAGGATCATAGGGAGTTCAAAATAGCACAGTTATAAATACAAATGCTTGATTTGAATGACTTATTTTACTTTCATATAAAAAATGTATGCAAAAAGTTAAAGAATACTACTTACAAACACACACACATATATATATATATATATATAATAAATGTAAACTATAAATTTGGACACTCGTTTATATCTACTGAAAATTAAATGGCAAATATTTTGCAGTTATTATCAACCAAACCATTGATAAAGTTAAATATCAAGCTTTTCATGTATTGGTGAAAGCTTTTCGAAAAGTATTTCTGCCTAAACAACATAGAACATAGCACTCATACCCTGTACTGTGAAAACTATTAAATCACTAATCACCAGAATAGAAGAGGGGATTTCTTTGGGTCTCTGCTGATGCAAGGCAATAAAGATATTCCTGAAAGATGAGGCAAGTTGTACATTTACAGTGTCCATTTTAGGACATTAACAGATATCAAGGTGAAACATCAGAATAATGTCAGTTTGAGGCTAAATACCCTGTCTGAGATCTGACTTTGACATCTGACTTTGACAACTGACTTTGACAACTGACTCTCATATGTGACTTTGACATGTAACTTGGATGTGACTTTGACATCTGATTTTGACATCTGACTTTGACAACTGACTCTAATATGTGACTTTGACAAATGACTTTGATATGTATCTTTGACAACTGACTTTGACATGTGAATATGATATATGACTTTGACAACTGACTCTGATATGTGACTTTGACATCAGACATGCCTATGTGACTTTGATGTGTGAATTTGATATGTGGCTTTGCCATCTGGCTTTAATATATGACTTTGACATCTGACTCTGACATCTCAGTTTAACTCTGAAATCTTACATTCATATCTGACTAATAAAAAAAGTCCACTGTCGGCTACTGGGATTTGAAGCCCAAATTCTATGTTTAGAAGCCAGTACACTTACCATTGAGCTATCCACTCAATTGAAGAAATAATGTGCTAGCCAAAGGAGCTCTGACGGCCTTTAGGTACCAGGATAAGATAGTCAGAATCATTGTGAGATCATATGCAGGTGCACTTGGCCCTGGGTTCCTTCTTATGCTAGGCCTCATGCGGCTGACTTGTGTCAGCAGTTCCTACATGATAAAGGTATTTATACACACTATCCTCAGATAAGATGCCATGTTCATTTTTTGTAGTCATACCATAAATATCATAATAAAGGAGGCTAATGTAGCCAGTGACACTCTCAGAAACATGATTAATGCGAGAAAGAAAAAGAGAACAAAACATCCCAAAGATAAAATTCAATATTTATTCAAAACACATATATCATAAAAATACAATACTTAATAAATACAGTTCATGATAAAGCAATTTAATGAATAACAAATGTAAAGCACCAAGGTCCCAAATACTAGTGGGAGGGCAGAGAATGACAGTAATATAAAGAAAGTGCTACCCAAATAGGTCTGTTCCCTTGTAAATATCAGTCAAGAGTAAGAAATAGCACCCAAATAGGTAAGTCACTTATTACATAAAGATCTTTTGATAGCAAATGTCTCATACAGAACAATAAAACATATACTAGGTACTAACAATCAATCTCAAAGTCAAATAAGACCAACTAGTAAAAAAGGTATATATCATTTTAAGGGAGCAAAAGTGCGTGCAGTGAATTAAAAACTGTCCTTACCCATATTTATTTCCACTTAGGTACCTAGTGCAGCAGGTGTAAATAAATGTACATATTTTTTACTAGTGAAATGGAAATGTGTCATCTTAACCTTAGCTTTTTTAGAGATCATTTCATCTTCAACTTGCTTAATTGTTCACAATAACAGCAACACAATAACAGCAATTTTAACCAAGGATGTCCAAACTATCTATCTATCTATCTATCTATCTATCTATCTATCTATCTATACAATGGGTATGGAAGGTATTCTGACCCCTCTAAATTTTTCACTCTTTGTTTCATTGCAGCTTTTTGGTAAATTCAAAAAAGTTCATTTTTTTCTCATTAATGTACACTCTGCACCCCATCTTGACTGAAAAAACAGAAATGTAGAAATGTTTGCAAATTTATTAAAAAATAAAAACTGAAATATCACATAGTCATAAGTATTCAGACCCTTTGCTCAGTATTGAATAGAAGCCCCCTTAAGAGCTAGTACAGCCATGAGTCTTCTTGGGAATGCTGCAACAAGTTTTTCACACCTGGATTTGGGGATCCTCTGACTTCTTCCTTTGAGATACTCTCCAGTTCTGTCAGGTTGGATGGTGAACGTTGGTGGACAGCCATTTTCAGGTCTCTCCAGAGATGCTCAATTGGGTTTAGGTCAGGGCTCTGGCTGGGCCAGTCAGGAATGGTCACAGAGTTGTTCTGAAGCCACTCCTTTGTTATATATTTAGCTGTGTGCTTAGGGTCATTGTCTTGTTGGAAGGTAAACCTTCGGCCAAGTCTGGTCCACAGCACTCTAGAAGAGATATCTCTGTACTTGGCCGTATTCATGTTTTCTTCAATGGCAACCAGTCATCCTGTCCCTACAGTTGAAAAACACCCACATAGCATGATGCTGCCACCACCATGTTTCACTGTTGGGATTGTATTGGGCAGGTGATGATCAGTGCCTGGTTTTCCACATACATAATGCTTGGAATAATCACCAAAAAGGTCTATCTTTGTCTCATCAGACCAGATAATCATATTTCTCATAGTGTGGGAGTCCTTCATGTGTTTTTTAGCAAACTCTATGCGGGCTTACATATGTCTTGCACTGAGGAGAGGCTTCCGTCAGGCCACTCTGCCATAAAGGCCCGACTGATGGAGGTCTGCAGTGATAGTTGACTTTGTGGAACTTTCTTCCATCTCTCTTTTGCATCTCTGGAGCTCAGCCACAGGGATCGTGGGGTTAATTTTACCTCTCTCACCTAGGATCTTCTCCCATGATTGCTCAGTTGGCTGGATGGCCAGGTCTAGGAAAACTTCTGGTGGTCCCAAACTTCTTCCATTTAAGGAATATGGAGGCCACTGTGCTCTTAGGAACCTTGAGTACTGCAGAAATTCTGTTGTAACCTTGGCCAGATCTGTGCCTTGTCACAATTCTGTCTCTGAGCTCCTTGGCCAGTTCCTTTGACCTCATGATTCTCATGTGGTCAAACATGCACTCTGAGCTGTTGTAAAGGATAATTTGTGGATTAAATACTGATGAAGGGGTCCGATAGACCTTGAAACACGTTGAATAAACCACCAGAGTTCTTCAATATATCTGAATTTGTTTCATTGTGGCAGCGTGGATTTAATCCACAAATTATCCTTTACAACGTCTCTGAAAAGGTCGCGTTGGCGGCCCGTGGATCTGCAGCAGCCGATACACATATGCTTTTGCTTTATGCCATCAGAGGAGCAGCTCCTTGTTAAAAACTGCAATTAATCTGGTCTTAACCCTATTTGTGCTTTTTTATCTACTTAATTTACTAATGCAGTCTGAGCTGTGAAGTCTTATATAGACAGGTGTGTGCCTTTCCAAATCAAGCTCTATCAGTTTAATTTAACACAGCTGGACTCCAATGAAGGAGTAGCACCATTTCAAGGAGGATCACAAGTAAATAGGCAGCATGTGACTTAAATATGTGTGTCTGAGTAAAGGGTCTGAATACTTGTGACCATGTGATATTTCCGTTTTTCTTTGTTAATAAATATGCAAAAGTTTCTACATTTCTGTTTTTTTTCAGTCAAGATGGGGTGCAGAGTATACATTTATGAGAAAAGAGAAAATAACTTTTTTGAGTTTACCAAATGGCTGCAATGAAGCAAATAGTGAAAAATGTAAAGGGGTCTGAATACTTTCCGTACCCACTGTATATATATATATATATATATATATATATATATATATATATATATATATATATATATACTGTATATATGCATAATATCCTCCCTTCTCTATAGTACAGATAGTATTCTTAGTCCTATGGCTTCTTTCTTTTCTTCCATCATGAGTTTATTAAGGTTAATAAATGATTGCAAATTTGCAGCAATTTATTATACGTGTGTTTTAGGAAACACTGGTTCATTTGCAATGGTGATTTACTGTATCTTCACTGCATATTATACTGTGACAAAGATAAATCAACAATACTTTATTAATTTGCGGAGGTGATGAACCATCTTTATATTAAATTTGTATCTTATAAGGATAATTCAATTTGCAAGTGTACTAATTTAAAATGCACAGATATAACTCACATTACTGGGCTGTGTAAAAGTAGATAAGAATACGAGCAAATTAAGGTCTCTATTTATTAGTAAATGATTTGGCCACAATTATATCTTTCTGCAATTAAATTGCAAATTGGTGAATACTTGATTACAAAATATTAGCAAGAGCTATAAAAATTTCTCCATATAAAGCTGTGCCACATATAATGCTCTGCACCGTTCATTATGGCCCCATAGATGCTCCATATAAAGCTGTGCCACATATAATGCTCTGCACCGTTCATTATGGCCCCATAGATGTTCCATAGAAAGCTGTGCCATATATAATGCTCTGCACCGTTCATTATTGCCCCATAGATGCTCCACATAAAGCTGTTCCACATATAATGCTCTGCACCGTTCATTATGGCCCCATAGATGTTCCATAGAAAGCTGTGCCATATATAATTCTCTGCACCGTTCATTATGGCCCCATAGATGTTCCATAGAAAGCTGTGCCACATATAATGCTCTGCACCGTTCATTATGGCCCCATAGATGCTCCATGTAAAGCTGTGCCACATATAATGCTCTGCACCGTTCATTATGGCCCCATAGATGTTCCATAGAAAGCTGTGCCATATATAATGCTCTGCACCGTTCATTATGGCCCCATAGATGTTCCATAGAAAGCTGTGCCACATATAATGCTCTGCACCATTCATTATGGCCCCATAGATGCTCCATGTAAAGCTGTGCCATATAGAATGCTCTGCACCGTTCATTATTGCCCCATAGATGCTCCACATAAAGCTGTGCCACATATAATGCTCTGCACCATTCATTATGGCCCCATAGTTGCTCCTCATAAAGCTGTGCCCCATATAAAATGCTCTGCACCGTTCATTATGGGCCCATAGATGCTCCACATAAAGCTGTGCCCCATATAGAATGCTCTGCACCGTTCATTATGGCCCCATAGATGCTCCAAAGAAAGCTGTGCCATATATAATGCTCTGCACCGTTCATTATGGCCCCATAGATGCTCCATACAAAGCTGTGCCATATAGAATGCTCTGCACCAGTCATTATGGCCCCATAGATGCTCCACATAAAGCTGTGCCACATATAATGCTCTGTACCGCTCATTATGGCCCCATAGATGCTCCATATAAAGCTGTGCCATATAGAATGCTCTGCACCGCTCATTATGGCCCCATAGATGCTCCATATAAAGCTGTGCCCCATATATAATGCTCTGCACCGTTCGTTATGGCCCCATAGATGCTCCATAGAAAGCTGTGCCATATGGAATACTCTGTACTGTTCATTATGGCCCCATAGATGCTCCACATAAAGCTGTGCCCCATATATAATTCTCTGCACCGTTCGTTATGGCCCCATAGATGCTCCATAGAAAGCTGTGCCATATAGAATGCTCTGCACTGTTCATTATGGCCCCATAGATGCTCCATATAAAGCTGTGCCACATATAATGCTCTGCACCATTCATTATGGCCCCATAGATGTTCCACATAAAGCTGTGCCATATATAATGCTCTGCACCGTTCATTATGGCCCCATACATGCTCCATAGAAAGCTGTGCTGTTGTGAATTCTGTGGCTGAGTTCACTTCTGTGGTCACAAGTGGTATTGCAGTCTCTGGGCTTCCTCCCTCAGGTGTTTTGGTGAGCTCGTTGGCTGCCTTGCTATTTAGCTCCACCTGAGTCTGTCTTCCTTGCTCCTTGTCAATGTTCCAGTGTTGGATCTGAGCTACTGCATCTTTCCTTGGGCCTGCTGCTCTGCTAGATAAGTGCTTCTAGTTTGTTTTCTGTTTTTTCTGTCCAGCTTGCTATTAACTTTTGCTGGAAGCTCTGAGAAGCAAAGGGGTGCACCGCCGTGCTGTTAGTTCGGCACGGTGGGTCTTTTTGCCCCTTTGCGTGGTTTTCGTTTTAGGGTTTTTTGTAGACTGCATAGTTCTCTTTGCTATCCTCGCTCTGTCTAGAATATCGGGCCTCACTTTGCTGAATCTATTTCATTCCTACGTTTGTCTTTTCATCTTGCTAACAGTCATTATATGTGGGGGGCTGCCTATTCCTTTGGGGTATTTCTCTGAGGTAAGTCAGGCTTGTATTTCTATCTTCAGGCTAGTCAGCTCCTCAGGCAGTGCCGAGTTGCATAGGTAGTTATAGGCGCAATCCACTGCTGCTTATAGTTGTGTGAGGATAGATCAGGTACTGCAGTCTACAGAGATTCCACGTCTCAGAGCTCGTCCTATTGTTTTTGGTTATTGCCAGATCTCTGTATGTGCGCTGATTACTGCACGCTGTGTTGCCTGATTGCCAGCCATAACAGTACAAGGAGCCCCGCCAATGATTCCCAATAGAGGGAAAAAAGAAATCCTGACATCATTTTTTTTTCTTAGCTCTGTCTTCAGTCTTTTTTTTCCCCTAGACATTAGAGTGCTTCAGGACACAGCTGTGGACATGGATATTCAGGCTCTGTGCTCCTCAATGGATAATCTCGTTGTAAATGTACAAAAGATTCAAGATACTATTGATCAGAAATCGATGCTAGAACCAAGAATTCCGATTCCTGATTTGTTTTTTGGTGACAGAACTAAGTTCCTGAGCTTCAGAAATAATTGTAAGCTATTTTTGGCCTTGAAACCTCATTCTTCTGGTAATCCTATTCAACAGGTTTTGATTATTATTTCTTTTTTGCGCGGCGACCCACAGGACTGGGCGTTTTCTCTTGCACCAGGAGATTCTGCATTGAGTAATGTTGATGCATTTTTCCAGGCGCTGGGATTGCTTTACGATGAGCCTAATTCAGTGGATCAGGCTGAGAAAAATCTGCTGGCTTTATGCCAGGGTCAGGATGATGTAGAAGTATATTGTCAGAAATTTAGAAAGTGGTCAGTACTCACTCTGTGGAATGAATCTGCACTAGCGGCTTTGTTCAGAAAGGGTCTCTCTGAAGCTCTTAAGGATGTAATGGTGGGATTTCCTATGCCTGCTGGTTTGAATGAGTCTATGTCCTTGGCCATTCAGATCGGTCGTCGCTTGCGCGAGCGTAAATCTGTGCACCATCTGGCGGTATTGTCTGAGAGTAAACCTGAGCCTATGCAGTGCGACAGGACTATGACTAAAGTAGAACGGCAAGAACACAGACGTCTGAACAGACTGTGTTTCTATTGTGGTGATTCTACTCATGCTATTTCTAATTGTCCTAAACGCACTAGGCGGTTCGATAGCTCTGCCGTTATTGGTACTGTACAGTCCAAATTCCTTTTGTCCATTACCTCAATGTGCTCTTTGTCATCGTATTCTGTCATGGCATTTGTGGATTCAGGCGCTGCCCTGAATCTGATGGATTTGGATTATGCTAAACGTTGTGGATTTTTCTTGGAGCCTTTGCGGTGTCCTATTCCGTTGAGAGGAATTGATGCTACACCTTTGGCCAAGAATAAGCCTCAGTACTGGGCCCAGCTGACCATGTGCATGGCTCCTGCACATCAGGAAGTTATTCGCTTTCTGGTACTGCATAATTTGCATGATGTGGTCGTGTTGGGGTTGCCATGGCTACAAACCCATAATCCAGTATTGGATTGGAACTCTATGTCGGTAACCAGCTGGGGTTGTCAGGGAGTACATGGTGATGTTCCATTTTTGTCTATTTCGTCATCCATTCCTTCTGACATCCCAGAGTTCTTGTCGGACTTTCAGGATGTATTTGAAGAGTCCAAGTCTGATGCCCTACCTCCGCATAGGAATTGTGATTGTGCTATCGATTTGATTCCTGGTAGTAAATTCCCTAAGGGTCGCTTATTTAATTTGTCCGTACCTGAACACACCGCTATGCGCAGTTATGTGAAGGAGTCCCTGGAGAAGGGACATATTCGCCCATCGTCGTCACCATTGGGAGCAGGGTTCTTTTTTGTAGCCAAGAAGGATGGTTCGCTAAGACCGTGTATTGATTACCGCCTTCTTAATAAGATCACTGTTAAGTTTCAGTATCCCTTGCCATTGATTTCTGACTTGTTTGCTCGGATTAAGGGGGCTAGTTGGTTCACCAAGATAGATCTTCGTGGTGCGTATAATCTGGTGAGAATCAGGCAGGGAGATGAATGGAAAACGGCATTTAATACGCCCGAGGGTCATTTTGAGTATCTGGTGATGCCGTTCGGACTTGCCAATGCTCCATCTGTTTTTCAGTCTTTTATGCATGACATTTTCCGTGAGTATCTGGATAAATTCTTGATTGTTTACTTGGATGACATTTTGATCTTCTCAGATGATTGGGAGTCTCATGTGAAGCAAGTCAGAATGGTTTTCCAGGTACTGCGTGCTAATTCCTTGTTCGTGAAGGGATCAAAGTGTCTCTTCGGTGTGCAGAAAGTTTCATTTTTGGGGTTCATCTTTTCCCCTTCTACTATCGAGATGGATCCGGTTAAGGTTCAGGCCATCCAGGATTGGACTCAGCCGACATCTCTAAAAAGTCTGCAGAAATTCCTGGGCTTTGCTAATTTTTATCGTCGCTTCATCTGTAATTTTTCTAGCATTGCCAGACCATTGACCGATTTGACCAAGAAGGGTGCTGATTTGGTTAATTGGTCTTCTGCTGCCGTGGAAGCTTTTCAGGAGTTGAAGCGACGTTTTTGCTGTGCCCCTGTGTTGTGTCAACCTGATGTTTCTCTTCCGTTCCAGGTCGAGGTTGATGCTTCTGAGATTGGTGCAGGGGCGGTTTTGTCACAGAGAGGTTCTGGTTGCTCAGTGTTCAAACCATGTGCTTTCTTTTCCAGGAAATTTTCTGCTGCTGAGCGTAATTATGATGTGGGCAACCGAGAGTTGCTGGCCATGAAGTGGGCATTCGAGGAGTGGCGTCATTGGCTTGAGGGTGCTAAGCATCGCGTGGTGGTTTTGACTGATCATAAGAACCTTACTTATCTTGAGTCTGCCAAGCGCTTGAATCCTAGACAGGCCCGTTGGTCGTTATTTTTTGCTCGTTTTGATTTTGTGATTTCATACCTTCCGGGCTCTAAAAATGTGAAGGCGGATGCTCTGTCTAGGAGTTTTGTGCCCGACTCTCCGGGGTTATCTGAGCCGGCGAGTATCCTCAAGGAAGGAGTCATTGTGTCTGCCATCTCCCCTGATTTGCGGAGAGTGTTGCAGAAATTTCAGGCTAATAAACCTGATCGTTGTCCGGCCGAGAAACTGTTCGTCCCTGATAGGTGGACTAGTAAAGTTATCTCTGAACTTCATTGTTCGGTGCTGGCCGGTCATCCAGGAATCTTTGGTACCAGGGAGTTGGTTGCTAGATCCTTCTGGTGGCCATCTCTGTCACGGGATGTGCGTGCTTTTGTGCAGTCCTGTGGAATTTGTGCTAGGGCTAAGCCCTGCTGTTCACGTGCCAGTGGGTTGCTTTTGCCCTTGCCGGTCCCGAAGAGGCCTTGGACACATATTTCGATGGATTTCATTTCTGACCTTCCCGTTTCTCAAAAAATGTCGGTCATTTGGGTGGTCTGTGATCGCTTTTCTAAAATGGTCCATCTGGTGCCCTTGGTTAAATTGCCTTCCTCCTCTGATTTGGTGCCTTTGTTCTTCCAGCATGTGGTTCGTTTACATGGCATTCCTGAGAATATTGTTTCTGACAGAGGTTCCCAGTTTGTCTCGAGGTTCTGGCGAGCCTTTTGTGGTAGGATGGGCATTGACCTATCTTTCTCCTCGGCCTTCCATCCTCAGACTAATGGCCAGACCGAACGAACCAATCAGACCTTGGAAACATATCTGAGATGTTTTGTTTCCGCTGACCAGGATGATTGGGTGTCATTTTTGCCGTTGGCTGAGTTCGCCCTTAATAATCGGGCCAGCTCGGCTACCTTGGTCTCTCCATTTTTCTGCAATTCTGGGTTCCATCCTCGTTTCTCTTCAGGACAGGTTGAGTCTTCGGACTGTCCTGGTGTGGATTCTGTGGTGGACAGGTTGCAGCAGATCTGGACTCAGGTGGTGGACAATTTGACCTTGTCCCAGGAGAAGGCTCAGCTTTTCGCTAATCGCAGACGCCGTGTGGGACCCCGACTTCGTGTTGGGGATCTGGTTTGGTTATCTTCTCGTCATATTCCTATGAAGGTTTCCTCTCCTAAATTTAAACCTCGTTTTATTGGTCCGTATAGGATTTCTGAGATTCTCAATCCGGTGTCTTTTCGTCTGACCCTCCCAGACTCCTTTTCCATACATAATGTATTCCATAGGTCGTTGTTGAGGAGATACGTGGCACCTATGGTTCCATCTGTGGAGCCTCCTGCCCCTGTTTTGGTGGAGGGGGAATTGGAGTATATTGTGGAGAAGATTTTGGATTCTCGTGTCTCTAGACGGAAACTCCAGTATCTGGTCAAATGGAAGGGTTATGCTCAGGAAGATAATTCCTGGGTTTTTGCCTCTGATGTCCATGTCCCAGATCTTGTTCGTGCCTTTCATGTGGCTCATCCTGGTCGGCCTGGGGGTTCTGGTGAGGGTTCGGTGACCCCTCCTCAAGGGGGGGGTACTGTTGTGAATTCTGTGGCTGAGTTCACTTCTGTGGTCACAAGTGGTATTGCAGTCTCTGGGCTTCCTCCCTCAGGTGTTTTGGTGAGCTCGTTGGCTGCCTTGCTATTTAGCTCCACCTGAGTCTGTCTTCCTTGCTCCTTGTCAATGTTCCAGTGTTGGATCTGAGCTACTGCATCTTTCCTTGGGCCTGCTGCTCTGCTAGATAAGTGCTTCTAGTTTGTTTTCTGTTTTTTCTGTCCAGCTTGCTATTAACTTTTGCTGGAAGCTCTGAGAAGCAAAGGGGTGCACCGCCGTGCTGTTAGTTCGGCACGGTGGGTCTTTTTGCCCCTTTGCGTGGTTTTCGTTTTAGGGTTTTTTGTAGACTGCATAGTTCTCTTTGCTATCCTCGCTCTGTCTAGAATATCGGGCCTCACTTTGCTGAATCTATTTCATTCCTACGTTTGTCTTTTCATCTTGCTAACAGTCATTATATGTGGGGGGCTGCCTATTCCTTTGGGGTATTTCTCTGAGGTAAGTCAGGCTTGTATTTCTATCTTCAGGCTAGTCAGCTCCTCAGGCAGTGCCGAGTTGCATAGGTAGTTATAGGCGCAATCCACTGCTGCTTATAGTTGTGTGAGGATAGATCAGGTACTGCAGTCTACAGAGATTCCACATCTCAGAGCTCGTCCTATTGTTTTTGGTTATTGCCAGATCTCTGTATGTGCGCTGATTACTGCACGCTGTGTTGCCTGATTGCCAGCCATAACACTGTGCCATATATAATGCTCTGCACCGTTCATTATGGCCCCATAGATGCTCCTTATAAAGCTTTCAAATATATAATGCTGCTGCTGCAATAAAAAAAAAAAAATCACATACTCACCTCTCTTGCTCAGGACGCCGGCGCTTTCAATATTTACCTGCTCCTCGTGCGGCTCCGTCTCCAGCACTGACGCTCAGCAGAGGGTGCGCACTGACTACATCACCGCGCCCTCCGACCTGAGTGTCACAGCCAGAGGACGTTGGAGACGGAGCCGCACCAGAGCGAGGAGCAGGTAAATATCGCGCAGCGCTCCCCTCCCCATATAATTACCTGCTCCGACGCGGTCCCTGCAGTCCCTGCTTCTCCCGGCACTGCATCTTCTTCTTGTATTGAGTGGTCACAGTTACCGATCATTACAGTAATGTATATGCGGCTCCACCTCTATGGGAGGTGGTGCCGCATATTCATGACTGAAAATGAGCGGTAACTGTGACCGCTCAATACAGGAAGAAGATGCAGTGCCGGGAGAAGCAGGGACGTGCAGGGACCGCGCCGGAGCAGGTAAGTATAACTAGACAGCCCCCGCTCCCCCTCCTCTGCCGACCCCCGGGTATGACTCGAGTATAAGCTGAGAGGGGGACTTTCAGCCCAAAAAAATGGGCTGAAAATCTCGGCTTATACTCGAGTATATACGGCATATTCATGTCTTTCACGAATAAAACTTGTACCTATTATAGTTTATAGGGCTATTCACATGTTTATGTATTTTTGTAGTTCAAGTGGTCCATGCCTAAACCTGGTTGCAAGTAAGCTGAGCCGCAGTACTCAATGTCAATTAGCAGCTGCGAAACCAAATATTTTAGGGTATATAAAAAGAGAGATAATATTTTGTTATCCCAACATATAGTTACAGCTCTGTAAATCACTTGTAAGGAAACATCTATAATAAGGGATCCAGTTTTGAGCTTCACATTTTAAAAAGGATATTCAGAAGTTTGAGTCAGTTGCAAGGCAGCAACTAGATTACTACATGGGATGGAAGCTGTCTCATATGATGAGAGGTTGGAAATGTTGGGCTTATTTAGCTTAGAAAAAAAGACATCTCAGAGGAGATCTCATTTACAGTTGTGCTCAAAAGTTTACATACCCCAAATTTTTGCTTTATTGGCCTTTTTGTCAGATAATATGAATGATAACACCAAAACATTTTCTCGACTCATGGTTAGTGGATGGGTGAAGCCATTTATTGTCAGACTACTGTGTTTTCTCTTTTTAAATCATAATGACAACCCAAAACTTTCAAATGACCCTGATAAAAAGTTCACATACCCCATTTCTTAATACCGTGTATTGCCCCCTCTAACATAAATGGCAGCTTGAAGTCTTTTGTGGTAGTTGTGGATGAGGTTCTTTATTTTCTCAGATGGTAAAGCTGCCCACTCTTTATGGCAAAAAGCCTCCAGTTCCTGTAAATTCCTAGGCTCGCTTGACATCTCCCCAGAATGGCTCAATGATATTGAGTTCAGGAGACTGAGATGGCCACTCCAGAACCTTAACTTTGTTTTGCTGTAGCCAGTGACTGGTCGACTAGGCCTTGTGTTTCGGATCGTCATCATATTGGAGCATCCAAGTACTTCCCATGCGCAGCTTCCAGGATGATGAGTGCAAATTTGCCTCCAGTATTTGCTGATAACGTGCTGCATTCATCTTTCCATCAAATTTGACCAAGTTTCCTGTGCCTTTGTAGCTCACACATCCCACAACATAAGCGATTGTGCTTATGACTGCTTGTGTGCCATTATAAGAGGTTCTACTGAGGATTAATTGATCAGTCAATTACATGTTTTACTATTCTTACATTTTCTATCAATAAAAGTTTATAAAACTGATGTTTGTGCCATGTGAGTGTGGCTGGAATAAAAAAAAAATTGGAGGTGTTGCAGGAGGTGTGAGGTTACCCAGAAGGCTTAGACAGCTCCCTCAACCACCAGGTCCTCATTAAAACTTCAATTCCAAGCTGTAAATGCTGGGCCAGAGCCTGATACCTCATGCATGGCATATGGCTGACTGCTGCTGTGCTATTTGCAAATTTCTACTATGTGTCAATTGATGCCACTATTCCTGGTTTCTGGCTCTAAATTTAGCTGTTTGGAAAGCATTTTGTCATGCCGTAAGGTGTTGTCTATGAGTTCCCTTTTGCCTCCCATTGAATCTAATGGGGTTCGGGTACTTTTGGCGAATCCAAACCGAACCAAGCCTTGAAAGCTTAGCTTATCTGTAGTCATGTGGCCAGATGAGATCAAAATAGAACTTTTTGCTATCAACTCCACCTGCAGTGTTTGGAGGAAGAACCCAAACAACACCATCCCAAGCGTTAAGTGTGGTGGAGTAAACATATTTTAGAGTGCTTTTCTGCAAAGGGGACAGGACGACTGTACCTTATTGAAGGGAGGATGGATGGGGTCATATTGGCAAACATCTCCTTCCCTCAGAAAGAGCAAGCAAAATGGGTCGTGGCTGAGTCTTACAGCATGACAATGACCTAAAACAGCATGTAGAAAAGCCGTGGAGACACCATCACGTGTTTCTCAACGCAAGCAATAAATAGCCAGGTCTTTCACCGGGAAGGAACAACCACAGGAAGGGCAGCATCCGAAAGGAAAACCACCTATGCCAAAACATGGTATCCATCCACAGACAGCTGTTTCGGGGTATTTGCCCCTCATCAGTGTGAAGTAGGAAACTAGCTATTAGGAGCAGTGCCTGGTAAAAGGACTATAAAACATAAGGATGAATGACCTCGGGGAGATCAAAACATCCAACACCGCGGAGACACCATCACGTGTTTCTCAAAGCAGTGATCCAGAACACTGCCCCCATCCATTATGGGAAATATGCAAATGCATGTAGAAAAGCCACGGAAACACCATCACGTGTTTCTCAATGCAAGTAATAAATAGCCAGGTCTTTCACTGGGAAGGAACAACCACGGGAAGGGCAGCATCCAAAAGGAAAACCACATATGCCAAAACATGGTATCCATCCACAGACAGCTGTTTCGGGGTATTTGCCCCTCATCAGTGTGGAGTAGGAAACTGGCTATTAAGAGCAGTGCCTTTCTGCAAAGGGGACAGGACAACTGTACCTTATTGAAGGGAAGATGGATGGGGTCATGTACCGCAAGATTTTGGCAAACATCTCCTTCCCTCAGAAAGAGCAATCAAAATGGGTCGTGGCTGAGTCTTACAGCATGACAATGACCTTAAACACACATCCACAGCTACTAAGGAGTGGCTCCGTAAGAAACATTTCAAGTTCTTGGAGTGGCCTAGCCAGTTTCCAAACCTGAACTCAATAGAAAATCTTTGGAGGGAGCTGAAACTCAATATTTTCCAGGTAGAGCCCTGAAATATGAAAGATCTGGAGAAGATCTGTATGGAGGAGTGGGCCAAATCTGTGCTGCAATGTGTGCAAACTCGGTCAAGAAATACAGGAAACGTCTTACCTCGGTAATTGCATAGTTGTCTATACCAAATATTAGGTTCGGGTTTTCTATTGTATCAAATACTTATTTCATGTAATAAAATGCAAATTAATTATGTAAGATTCTGTGTCTTACAGTTGAAGGTTACCTACAATAAAAATTGACCTCTCCAGTCTCCAGTCTTTGTAGGTGGGAAAACTTGCAAAATCTGCAGTGTATCAAATACCTATTTTCCCCACTGTAGCTTTTTGAAAGTCAAGTCCAGCAATACCTTTATCCAGATTGTCTGTTTTTCCATTACTGAGAAATTAGTGTTTGAAATTATATGCAAATGACGCAGTAGATCTTAAAGGGATTTTCCCATGAAAAAAGTACATTTTGATTAATAGATCTTGGAATAAAAATAAGTTATACAATTAGATGTTAAAAACAAATGTTCTTGTGCTGAGATAATCTTATAAATGTGCTTCTGCTGTCTACTGTGTAATGGGTGCGTCTGACTGTGCAAGGTCCTGGTCTGATCATACCACATCTCTTGGGCAGAGGTGGAAGCAAAAAAGAGTATACACACAGGACAGCACATGATCACAGCCAGGCTTGGACTGGCTCATCTTAGAACTGGAGGATTCTACGGTGGGCCCAGGCACTGGAACCTGCTGGAATACTGACCAGCAGCTGCCTAGGGCCCCCACTGTTCCAGAGGCCCCCAGCTAGTGGCTATGGGGCCCCTGAGTCAAGGGGGCCCGCCCTGTGTCAGTAGCAGCAGCTGCAGACAGGATCCTATCCCTGCTGCTAAAGCAAAATGAATATTCATGCAAAGACTCACACAGAGCAGCTCACTTCCTGGCATCCTGCTTGACATCATCATCCAGTGTGCTGTCTCAGACAGAAAGCTTCCAGCGAGGAAGAGTCTGCTGTGATGAGCTGCTGCTGTGGGGAGGTGAGCTGTGCTGTGTGCCTGCTTGTGTGTGTGTGCCTGCGTGTGTGTGTGCCTGCGTGTGTGTGTGCCTGTGTGTGTGTGTACCTGCGTGTGTGTGTGTGTGTGCCTGCTTGTGTGTGTGATGAGCTGTGGTGAGGTGTGTGTGTGTGAGTGTGTGTATGCCTGCGTGTGTGTGTGATGAGCTGCTGCTGCAGTGAGGTGTGTGTGTGTGGTGGTGAAGGACAATGATATTGGTGGGGGAGACAATGATGGAGGTGCTGGGCAATTTTGGTGGTGGGGGAGACAATGATGGAGGTGATGGGCAATGGTGGTGGTGAGAGAAATTGATGGAGGTGATGAAATGAGCAATGATGTGGTGGGGGAGGCAATGATGGAGGTGATGAGCAATGGTGGTGGTGGGAGGCAATGATGGAGGTGATAGGCAAAGATGGTGGTGGGGGAGGCAATGATGGAGGTGATGATGGAGGTGATGAAATGGGCAATGATGGTGGGGGAGGAGGCAATGATGGAGGTGGTGGAATGGGCAATGGTGGTGGTGGGAGGCAATGAGGGAGGTGATGAAATGGGCAATAATGTTGGTGGGGGGAGGCAATGATGGAGGTGATAGGCAATGGTGGTGGTAGGAGGCAATGATGGAGGTGATGAAATGGAAAATGATGGTGGGGAGGAGGCAATGATGGAGGTGATGATGGAGGTGATGAAATGGACAATGATGATGGGGGAGAAGGCAATGATGCAGGTGGTGGAATGGGCAGTGATGGAGGTGGTGGGGGAGAATGAAAGGGGTGGAGGAGGAGAAGGCAATGATGGAAGTGTTGATGCGGACAATGATGGGGTGGAGAGGGACTGCATTATACTTTATGAGGGGGCTACATTATATTCTGTGAGGGGGACTGCATTATTCTCAGGGAACTACATTATATTATGGGGGCTGCATCATGCTATATGAGGGGGCTACAGTATACTCTATTGGTGGGCTGCATTATATTCTGTGGTGGGGCTACATTCTCTCAGGGGACTACATTACTGTATATTCTGTGGTGGGCTGCATTATACTATATGAGGGGGGCTGCATTATACCCTATGAGGGTGCTGCATTATATTCTATAGTGGGGACTGCGTTATACCTGAGGGGGTTGCATTATATTTTGTGGGGTGCTGCATTATATTCTATGAGAGGGGACTGCATTATATTTTATGAGGTTGCTACCCCAACCCTTGCTACATAATTAAGATGTGCACTACCTTATATTATACAGATATTAGCACTTTTTACCGCTCAGTTGGTGGTCTTGTATCTATTTCTATGTAGCTACATAGTGGGCCCCAAGAATGATTTTCTCTGGTGGTCCCAAGGTGCTCCAGTCCGACGCTAATCACAGCTGATTATTTTTGTGAGGCAAAAAGTCACTGCCTGTTTTACAGCAATCTTTTACCTCAAAGAAAGAATCAGAATTCATACCATGCTGTATTGTTCATCATGAATACATTTTTGTTTCCTCCCCTGGCCAAGAGCTGTGGTTTGAGCTGACCATGTTCAGACACAACTGGATCGCCTCCATGGGGCTGTGGGGTACTTGGTACCAGGTCCTGCGGTTCACAGGGGAAGTCACGGTGGCTGACCTGGTCCGTGGCCCTGGGACGTCCGTGTAAAAGGGAAAGATCTCAAAAGGGATAAAGTTTGTGTTCGTGACGCCACCTGTGGTATTCAGTCAGGGTGGTTGACGCTGCATTAAGGAGTCCACTGGGGTGATGTTATGGCAGCTAGATGATATAACTTGCTACTAGTGAAGTATGTCTCCAGGGCTTCCCGGTGTGTAGATGGTGGATGTTGAGAGGCGCAGAGAAGAATGAGGACACAAGGTTGCAGTCTCTTTACCTTTACTGAAGACTTCAGCATCCACAGTCCAGGGCACCAGATCACAGGGCAGGCAGAGTCCGGCCGGTTTGGAGGCAAGTCCAGAGTTCCCTTGTCCAGGTGGAAATCAGTAGCCTTCCCTTGCGCTGCAGTGTTGTAGTCCTTTACTGCTAAGCTTCTTGTAAGGTCCTCACAACTGTTGTAGATGTTATGTCTCTCTCTCTGTTTTCAGGATAGGATATGACAAACCCGTATGACTGGTGGCTTGAGGCAGTTTATAGGGACTCTATCATTCCCCAGCCTCTAAGGGGTGCCACTATGCCTCCTTGGTGTAGGGTGGACAGGTAATGTGAAATTAGCTGTCCTGCCAGTCTCTGGAGCAAGGCATAAAGGTCGTTACTCCCTTGGTGTTCCGGCTACCGGGCTTCTGCGCCTCAGAAGGAGGCAGCCTGTGTAGGGCTGGTCCCCTTCTGATATCCACTACTTTGCTACGACTTCTTTGCACGCTCGCTGCAATACAATTCTGCCTTCAATGTCTCTTTCTAGGAGCTGCAGCTCTGAGGGCATGCACAGCTCTGTGTCCTTCTCCTTTGCTCTCCGACAGGATCCCACCCCTGCCGGGGACCAACTAACTGAGCGGAGCTCAGCCAGCAACTGACTAACTTTCCTTACAGGCGACCAGTTTTACCTATGTGGGGAGTGACCTAATAAATAGGGTCAGGAGCTCCCCCTGGTGGCCTGGAGTGTGAAATGTGTTGCATGTTTGTGATACCTGGATGCAGTTATCCTTCTTTGCCTCAAAACATAGCATCACTCTCCCTGAGAGGAAAGCAATACCACTGAGAAGACCTGGACCCTGGGGCGCTGCACAACCTTTACACAGTACACAGCAGGGGCACATTTATAAGAATATCCCAGTACAGGAACATTTTTTTAACACATCTAATTGTGAAATGTGTTATTATTAGTGTTGAGCGATACCTTCCGATACTCAAAGGTATCGGTTTCGGATGGGATCGGCCGATATCCAAAAAATATCGAATATCACCGATACCGATACCCGATACCAATGCAAGTCAATGGGACACAAGTATCGGAAGCTATCCTGGATGGTTCCCAGGGTCTGAAGGAGAGGAAACTCTCCTTCAGGCCCTGAGATCCATATTCATGTAAAAAAGAAAGAATAAAAATAAAAAATATGGATATATTCACCCCTCCGCCGGACCCTGGCTCTCAGCGCTGCAACCGTCTGCCTCCGTTCCTAAGAATGCAGTGAGTGAAGGACCTTCGATGACATTGTGGTCAGGTGACCGGTCACCTGACCGCTCTCGTGATCGCGATGTCATCGAAGGCCCTTCACTCACTGCATTCTTAGGAACGGAGGCTGCCGGTTGCACCGCTGAGAGCCAGGGTTCGTCGGAGGGGTGAGTGTATCCATATTTTTTATTTTTATTCTTTATTTTTTACATGAATATGGATCCCAGGGCCTGAAGGAGAGTTTCCTCTCCTTCAGACCCTGGGAACCATACGCACCGCACACGCCGAAGATGACTGGGAACACTTCCGATTCCGATTTCCGATATCGCAAAAATATCGGAACTCGGTATCAGAATTTCGATACAGCAAATATCGGCTGATACCCGATATTTGCAGTATCGGAATGCTCAACACTAGTTATTATTCAAAAGTCTATTGATTAAAATGTTGATTAAAATTAAATGCGTTCATGTGAAAACTCTTTTAAGCTTCTGTAGCGCCAGGTCTATACCCCACTCACTGGCAACACTACCTGCATGACATACAGCTCCTTTGCCTATAGCCACACAGCACAGAGGCTGTCAGTGAGGCAGTTCTGGGCATGGAATTGAGCTGTAGTAACAGAAACTTTAGATCTACAGTTGAGATGAGTGATGATCACTAAAATGCCAGGTTGCTCATTACTCGAACTGAGCAATTGCTAATGTTCGGATGCTCGTTTCCAGAAATGGGAGTAAATGGTAAATCCGAGCATTTTTACAAAAGACCCTACAAGATGGTCTAGGGGGCAGTGGAAATGTTGAAATGGATGAAACAGTGATGAATGGAAGGAGAACAGCATTGGGAATATTACTGGAAGCATCTCTGACTCCCGATCGCTGCTGAGAACAAAGGTGTCAAACTTTTACACCACTTTAAGGATTGACAATAAAGCATTCAAGCAATTAGAGTTTACAGGAAAACAAACATCAAGAAACATTCTATGTATAATGTCTTGCATGTAAGGCAAAATTTAAACAGGATTTAGAAAAAATAATAATATAAACAAACCAAAACTGAAAGTTTTATAAAAAAAATTGGAAATTTCAGTGTAATTTATGAATGAAGCAACAACTGCCAAAAATGTGATGGAAGAGGGACCCAGATACACTCTATATTAGACAATAAGGGGGTCCTCATACATATTCTGTTCAAATTGTTATGTAGCCGTTCTCCTAGAAACATAAAGGCTCCGATTCTCACAAGATCTCCTTCTCTACTCCCTTCTTATATTACCACAATCGCATACAAGATTTCACCCCTACTCTGGAACTCTCTGCCACAGCATATCAGACTCTCGCCATTCTATCGAAATCTTCAAAAAGAACCTGAAGACCCACCTTTTCCAACAAGCCTACAACCTGCAGTAACCACTGATCGACCAAACCGCTGCACGATCAGCTCTACCCTTGCCTACTGTATCCTCACCCATCCCTTGTAGATTGTGAGCCCTCTTGGGCAGGGTCCTCTCTCCTCCTGTATCAGTTGTGACCTGTATTGTATAAGATTATTGTACTTGTTTTTATTATGTATACCCCTCCTCACTTGTAAATCGCCATGGAATAAATGGCGCTATAATAATAAATAATGATAATAATAATCTATACACCATTGAAGGCATCAACTGTAGTGCCTCATTCAAATATTGTAAACAAAGTAAAGTTGCCGTATTCCTCCACTCATAAAAGTTCTGCACAGTGGAAAGCCTGCAAGAATTACAAGCAAGGTTATCCATACACCCTTCAAGTCACCAGCAAAAGTATCCCATTCAAATATTGTGAATAAAGTGTAGTTGTTGCACTCTTACACTCATAAAGGCTCTGCACACAGTTCAAAGACAGGAAAAAAATAAAATCAGGTTCATCCATATACCCTTGAAGGCAACAACTGGAGGGCCTTGTTAAATACTTTGAAATGGTAGTTGATGTACTCCTAGACTCATAAAGGCTTTGTACAAATGCAAAGCCAGGAAAAAATTATAGGTAGGGTCATTCAGTCATCCATAGACTCTTAAAGGCATCAGTGGGTGGGCCTCATTCAAATATTACAGATTAAAAACACTTTATGTGCTGCTGTCATCTGATGGTGTGGAAACGTTAGGGCCTCTCAGCACTTTCTGTTTTGACAGGAGAAAGCACCTGTCTGTTTTGACTCTCTGGTGACACTAAAAACCCGCTCAGACAAAATGCTAGCAGAAGTTCATCACAACATCTCCAAGCTTCCAGCTTTGAGACCCAACAGCTAAATGTCACAGATGAATTAGTGAGTACGTTGGTTTTGTCAGCCAGGTATTGCTTGACCATCTTTAATAACTTTTCCCTCTTGGTCAAAAATCCTAGCCATCCAGGCCTTAATGCTGGGAGGGTGTCATGAAATTGGCCCAGGCATTTAACAGTGTACCTCGCCTCTGCTGTACCTGGTGTTATGGTGTTCCTGGGGGGATCTCGAACCATGTCCTCTGTGGTCTCCCATTCGTCCTCAGCCGCAGAGGAGCCTGCTCAGTAGAGATATCAGTCCCAGCATCTTGTTCAGGCTGATGTTGTATGTTTGGCTACTGCTGCCATCCCAGGTCCAGGTATTGTAACCAGCAATAATCAGCAGTGAGCGGACGCTCCTGGGACTAAGGTCCAGGTATTGTAACCAGCAATAATCAGCGGTGAGCGGACGCTCCTGGGACTAAGTCCTGCTTTTTGTCTACTGAGCATGCCTGTGGGACGACCTCTCATTGGAGGTCGTAGGTCACATGCTCAGGTCCTCAAGCAGCTCTTATTGGACCACTGGCAAGGTCCCGGAAGGCTGCAGCTATAAAAGGTTTGCATGGCCGTTCAGACATGTGCTAGTTTAAACAGAAATTGTGTGTGCATGGATGCGTGTATGTTATCTCATGATAGCTCCTAATCATTCCCCTCCCTAGTGTTGTTGTATGTGGTTGGGAGTGTGGAGCAAGTACAGAGCCAGATAGTGCAATCCAGCACAGAGCACAAGTACAGCATCAATTTAGAAGTGTTCGCCAGTGCGGCACCATGTGCAACTAGTGTGCTTTCCTGTCTCAAGTTAGGGTGGTTATTGCATCCACCAGAGCGGCGCTGCACACACACAGTGCACAAAATCTATTATTTAGTTTTCCCTGGCACCGCAGGTGCGGCGCCGAGCACTAGTGGGTCTACAGGGACACTAACCCCTTGTCCTTGGGGCAGGGTCCTGTGACCAAACACTAGCGTTCATTCTGTGGCATTTCAGCTCTGTGACTTAACAGGGTTTGTTTCTAATTCATACCAGGTGACGTTAACCCTTGTGTTCTTACTATACCGCCATATTCTGTCAGCCAATACCGAGTAGCAGGTAATATCTCTGCACGGTGGATCCGGGCTGCAAACGCACCTTATAGCTTCCTTTATATTATTTGTTGCAGTCCACAAGCCCTAACACCTGGTGTGTGCTCCTTGCACCCTCGCCTCTGCTCCTTGGTTCAGTTAGGAAGCTTGTCCTCTGCTGCTAGCATTGTCTGATGGGAATTTTTCCAACATATCTTCTACAATGGCTTTTTGCTATAGCAGCATTTTAATAGACCCCTCTACTTCAAGAAGGCTCTCCTTGTGGCTTGTGTTTAACAGGCTGAGCAACCAGTACTGTTTTTTGGCAAAGATAAATGTAGCACAAAGGTCAGGGGAAAGGCAGCGGTACATAAAATCTGTAATATGTACCAAGGTCCTTACAGTCAACATTTCCTTTCTCTACCATGATGACTACTGTTTGACTCCTCCTCTTCCATCTCTTCCTCCTCATTACCCTCCTCTGCCCATTCACATAGTAGAGATGCAACAAATCTTTTGTGAGTACTAGCCTCTGTTGCACTCCGGTTCCTCTTCCTCCTCAGCCTCCACGTCCTCATTGTTACCCAATCTGCGCTGAGCAGATGAGGTGAGATTGGGCTAGGTAGTACATCCCTGTCTCATGTCTTCCTTTATCTCCACCTGGTCCGCATGCAAAGCTTCATGTTTAATTTTCAGGAGCAGCTGTTTAAATAGGCACAGAATCCAGATCATTGCGCTAATGATGGCGTCATCATAGCTAACTATCTTTGTGGAGTCATCAAAGTTTTGGAGAACATCACAAATGTCAGACATCCATGGCCACTCTTCACTTATTAGATGTGGAGGCTGACCAGAAATTCCAACGGTTGTGTTGGAGCTCTTACTCAACAACTAGCCTCTGCTGCTCCCAAAGGCTTGCCATCATGTGCGGAGTGTAGTTTAAGTGCATGGCGATGTTGCACACCAGTATGTGAGCAGGTACTTGCATGGGCTGCTGAAGCACAGTCAGAGCGGCAGCAGCTGTAGCTGATTTGCGGAAATGGGTGATGACGCAGCATATCATAAACTGAAGCTCTGGCAAATATGGGTAGGTTTTCATAAACCACTGAACTTGTGGGCCAAGCATGGCACATGTGTGAGCTTGCCAACCTTCATAGCCGCCACTAGGTTACACCCATTATCACATACGACCAAGGCTTGTTCTTGCTATGAGAGCCACCGATCTGTCTGGTCTGTCATTCTTTTCAATAACTGTGCCGTGTTGTGCAGTTTGTCTCCTAGACAAATTAGCTGCAGAAGAACCTGTTGATGCTTCACTAAGGCAATGTTGCAGAGCTTCTGGCTGATGTGTTCTCTGATATTGCACATCAGAGATGGAGGATGAGGAGAAGGAGTGGGTGCAGGAACCTTATGTAGTAGGTAGAGGAAACCCTGATAGACGTACCGCCATCAATTCTCTGAGTCAGTAGCAAATATGCCTTGCCAGAATGGGACTCTGCCCTGGCCTCCACAATGTTCACCCTGTGTGTGGTCAGTGAAATATAACATCCCTGGCCACAAGCGCTTGTCCACTTGTTGTTCATTAAGTGGACAATTCCAGTAACCGTGTTGGTAAGGACATGGATAATGCTCCTGGACATGTGCTGGTACAAGTTGGGGATGCCACACCAGGAGAAATAGTGGTGACTGGGGACCAAGTACTAAGGGACCAAATTTGTTAATCTGTAGCAGGTCAATTTTATTTTTAATTTCAAATCAACAAAATTGCACTCAAACAAAGTTCTACAGTATACTGTATATGACAATATTTCATTTTTGAACAACCAAACCTGTACATTGGTAGCAGGTCAATTTTATTTTTGATGTCAAACCAACAGAATTGCACACAAACCAAGTTCTACGGTATATATAACATTGGACAATTTTTTTAACAAAAAATATTTTGTGAACTGAGCCAGGCCAAGCGGTTTTTAAAATTTTAACCCACCGTAATTTTATACAAAGCATGTTAAACTGTATGTATGAATAATTGAAGCCATAGAAAATTTTGGTAGTTTTTCTTGAGTTTTATATACCATCATAATGCAGCAAGAACCGCATTAAGCTGTATGGATAAATAATTAAATTCATCAAAAATTTTTGGAAGAGTTTTTTGAGTTTTTTTGAGTTTATAAAACTCAAAAAACTCTTCCAAAATTTTTTGATGAATTTAATTATTTATCCATACAGCTTAATGCGGTTCTTGCTGCAACAAGAACTGCGTTAAACTGTATGGATGAATAATTGAACCCATACATTTTTGGAAGGGTTTTTTTGAGTTCTACACACCACCATAATGTAAAAAGATACCACGTTAAACTGTATGGATGGCTAACTGATTCCCCAAAAAATTTTGGAACGTAAATATTTTGAAATTTTAGTTGCTGTACTCCTAAACTCATAAAGACTTTGCAGAAAGTTCAAAGCCAGGAAAAAATCATAAGACGATTCATCTAGTCATCCATATATCCGTGATTGGAAACAACTGGCATGCATCATTAAAATATTTTTAAAGTGTACATGCTGAACTCATACACTCAAAAAGGCTTTGCTGAAAGTGCAAAGCAATGAAAAAATGATAAGTATGGTAATACAGTAATCCAGTTCTGATGTCTGCTTTTTCTTCTCCTTCCTTGGGAGTCTGGGGGAACTGTCTCCACTTGCTTTCTGGAGCCCTATTCCCAGGTGTCTGGGCTGTAAGTGACCTGACTTTGGGTAGTGCTGGAACCTCCAACATTTAGGAAAGAGCGACAGCCCCCGATGTCACCTGAACTATCGCCTGCTCCCGAGGACAGTATGATCTTCTGAAGTGGTAGTAGCCACATATAGAGCAGCCTCGAGGAGCCTCTCCCAGATCCCTTCATTCCTCTAGAAGCATTCATCCTGCTCCTTTCCTTCTTAGATCACACCTCTGCATACCAGAGATGTTGCCCCTCTATTTTGAGAAATGTGACCCTTATTCCAGCCGTCAGCTCTTGCAGTCTTCAAGGCAATTATTCCATCTCTACTGCCCAGTGGTCGAATGAGATGCAAAGATGAGTCCCAAACTCTTCAATGGACCCCCCTCCTGCCAGTCTTATGTAATGACCTCGCCCAGATGCCAACTGTCAGTACCTTGCGGCTCAAGGGCACACTAGCTTTCCTCCATCCCTGATCCTGGTTTGCTCCTTATTTCTTCCAAACAGCTTAGGCACCGCAGTCCACTCACCAGTTCTTGGATCCTGCCTTTTCCATCCACAGTACGCAAGAACCCCAGTGGTGAAAGCTGGTCATGTTATGAGCCTTGGTGATTCAGGAGCAGTGGCTGATTAAGGACCAGAAGCTCCTGCCACCTCCA
This sequence comes from Ranitomeya imitator, assembly GCF_032444005.1. NCBI lineage: Eukaryota > Metazoa > Chordata > Amphibia > Anura > Dendrobatidae > Ranitomeya > Ranitomeya imitator. Next base: position 85,680,463 of record NC_091286.1, read on the forward strand.
CTGTCACACCAGCTTCCTCTGATTCCAATATTCCTCCTGTCACTCCCCTTCAGGAGTCTAGCTTGATTCTACCATCTTTATCGCTCACAGAGCACATAATACTCTATGGATGAGTAATTGAATACAGAAAAATGTTTAAACCCTTTGTTGCAGTGTTGCATGCCACCAAAATGTACAGCAAAGCATGTTTGAGTATTATACAGTATAACATAGAATGTATCAGAGAACACATAATACTCTATGAATGAGTAATTGAATACAGAAAATTTTTTTAATGCTTTTTGGAAGTGTTACACAACACCAAAATGTACCACAGATCACATAATATTATAGGGATGAGCAATTGCATATAGAAAATTTTTTCAACCCTTTTTTGGAGTGGTATATAATGCATAATTGTACCATAAAGCACCTAATACTCTATGGATGAAAATATGGCACATTTTTTCACCCAAAAATAAAAATGTGCTCTACTGCCGCAGCTAGTCTATATATTTAACAATGGACTGCAAAGCCCTAATCTCTGCCAACAGACTGTATTCAGCCACTCTCACTGCTCCTTCAACTCTCTCTCTCTCCCCAGACTAAATGTAGACTGTATATCATACAAACAGCAAAGAACAAAATTAGCCCTTACAAGGACTGTTAGTAGGACGGTGAATGTTAGTAGGAAGGTTCAGCTTCGGCATGAGTATCAACACTATAGGAATCTGATTCTTTAAACTGTGCACACAAATGGCTGGACAAGCACTCTTTCCCTCCAATAACAACTATCAAAAAGCTGTACAATGACAGCAGTGTTCCAAGCCTGGCGGTGTCTGCCCTTTTATAACCCTTGATGATGTCACACGCCCAGCCAACCACAGAAATGCCACTACGAAGATGGCTACTGAATTACATTGATTCGCAGGCAATCCCAGCATGCTTATTGGCTGTGTAACAGGCACCAAAAATGCAGGGCAGGGATTCGAGTTTGAAATTGATCACCGGCTTATGTTCGCCGGATTCTGAGCATATCCATGCACCCAGATACTAGAGTGATGTCTGAATATCAACAAGCATGTTCGCTCAACCCTAATCTACAGCATAATAAGCATATCAACTCAAACACTGATTTCTCAGTAACAGCGGAATCGCCTGACCATGTAAAGATATTGCTGGACTTGTCTTTGAAAGGGATACATTCATATATAAACACTTTTGGCTGTGAAATCCTGCTGACAGACTCTCTGTAATGGGATAATACACCACGATAACAGACACAAAAAAGACGATTATCTTTCATAATACTGTATGATATGCATACATGTAATTAAAGGCAAAAAATATTAAAATGGAAAAGCTATATTCTTATATACAAACAAGTTATAATATGATGTTCCATTCGCATAGTACAATTGTTGTTTCATATTTCAGTGTTATATAATTTGCTCAAAGTAAATTATTTAGCTGGTCAGAGAAGTGCACTTTTCTATGTTGAGTGGACAGACAGTCGGAGGCAGTGAGGCATACCATATTCACAGGAAAAGTCAAGCAGCATAAAACTTTCATTACCGCTGAACATGAAAATATAGCCTTTCTCAAACCATGGATTTCAAGTGACCCTTAAAGATGACCACAGACATACAAAATCCTCATCTATCTACATTTATAGTCGAGGCACAGGTAGCATCAGTAAGGTGCAACATTATGTAGAACCTTAAAGATTAAGCTCTGAAGGACAAAATGAGCCTTAGCTATCTTAATCTACTCTTTTCCACTTCAAAGCAGCCCATGTAGCATTAAGGTCTGAAATTACCCCTGAGGCATTTCAGTTTTGAACCAACAGTACAAAATTGCACTTTCTGATAATAATAGGAGTCTACAGTTGTGTTTCATCAATTATGTAGCTGATGGTGTCAGTGACTTTTTAACCCCAGCTATTAGGAAGCATGGAATAACTATCTGATGAGATGAACAAGATGAAGAAACCAAGGAAAACAATAGCTAACTATGCTTAAAGAATATATTAAAGGACATTATACTTCACACAAAATCTAGTTTATATGTATTCAAATATTTTACAATTTACCCAACTTGATTTTTGTTGTAAGAGTTTTAATTAATTATTTGTTTTCACATAACCTATTCTTTATATTTATTCCACTTGCTATAATGTATGTCTGTCCATTTTGCAGAGATAAACCCATTCAAATATACAAAACCTTAGATCTGTTCGTAATTCCTATTTGAGGTGAATAAGAGGTGAATAAATAGATACAATGTCGAGTTTTTAGAAATTTTATTAACGTAATTCAAACAATCTGCGATTTGCTTTGTGCAAATTGCTGGCAGATACCATTTTAAATATTGCAGAAGATTGCATCATCCAGAGAAATATCACATGATTTTGGACATTGCTTCCTCCTTAATACCTTGCAGGTATCACATGACGTCACATGATATAGCACAACAAATCTTGAGGGACTATCATATACTGTAAAACAGCAGAAACAAGAAATGCAGCAGCCATTTTGTGATGAATCTGGATAGTGTGAAGATGTTACAGCTCACAACTTAGTCATTGAGAGGGAGATAAAGAGGGAGAGAAAGCACTGAATATAAAGGACAGATAGTGTGTAACTGCGCAGCAGTGGAGAACCATAACTATTCGTTTACCCACAGCCATATATGTAAAAGTCACATTACTAAAACTGTTTGCATTAAAGGATTTGTTCGCTTTCAGACAATGTTTTGCCTTCGATGTAGTTTTGCAAAAATACAATGAAATGAAATGAGAAACCACTTTGTGTTCACCTTCTTTAAGTCTACTGGTGAGTCTTTGCTGTTGCTCTGAGTGTCTGTCACTGGCGTCAGCGCTTACATCATTTTAAATTCACAGCAGCCTATCAGTGAGGTTGGAAGCTCTGCCCCTGTAGAAGGAACACCCTTTCAGAGTTACTGTGCTCAGTGATTGGCTGTCACACTTTTGATGTGACTTCAACACCGTAGCCAATGCCAGACACTGATAACAGTGGTGGAAAATTATCGTTGGTGACGACAGTGCTTTTATTCTTAATTATGCCTGACATATTATTTAGTAGGCCCAGAGACATGAGCTATTGTTCATATGAGTCTGAATGTTAGGCTGTTGTAGGTTAGATTGATATTTGTTGATTTGTCAAAGGATTGCTTACCTTCTATTGTATCAGTCCTTGCAGCTTATTGTTCTGCTATCCTTGAGGAACAAAGGCGCTTGTAAATTGAACAATCAGTTTGTCAGTTTGGTCAATGCCTGCTGACCACTTATTGTATCAGTCCATGCACCTTGTTGTCTGCAGGACAAAATATGCAGGCTAATAGAACACTCGAACAATGTGATTTGACCTCCTCCCACCTCCCCAAACCTGTGGATAATGGTCTGAAACACAGCAGCCAGTATAAAAAGGGATCTTTCTCTTTCTACAGGAAGACTCCACAGGACACTTTCATTTGCACCATCTTATGTACTTGCTGGGATTGTACTATTTGTTATTGGCTATTGGTGGTTCAATAAAGTATTGACACTGTGTTACCCTCACCCTGTGTTGTTGAATAGAATTCTGTCCATGGAAAAGGAGAACTAGCATTCAATAAAATGAGCCCTAGTCCATGTCATCTTTCTAAAGACAGCCAGGACAGAGGATGAGAGCATCCACATACCCTTGTGTCTCCACACCGTTGAAACCAAGTAAAGTTGTGTACATCACAGTTTGTTATGCTTCAGCAAAATACAACTGGGGCATTGTCTGAAATATAAATGATGAATACCCTGATGAAGAAGGACTGCGTTCCTTCGAAACGTGTCGGTTGTCTGCTTGGTCCCAGTGTTGCTCCACACTTTTTGTGATGTCACACAGTGAGCGCTCCCGTCGGCCATTTTTTTTTCTCTTTTCCTTCACTGTCTCTAGGGACGCCACCGGCCGGGGCGTTCCTGGTTTCCACACCGACTCACCGCCTTCCTGTTTGGCTGCTGCCACCTGGCGCTGGCTTCCTCGCCCAGTACTTGTTCCTCAGGATCAGCGTCTCATGTGCTGGACTCACTTTCCAGGCGCTCGGATCCTTGGTACCTCTGGCACTACGTCTATCATCAGACCTCGGTGAGTCAGACTCGTATTGGTTAGTGCCAACACATCTGGTACCACGTTGTGCTCAGCATATTATTTATCACAGTGCACTTATCCTTCCACTTTTTCCCATCACATGTAGCAGGGACTCAGCGGGGAGTTTATTAATAGGGGCAACTTTTGTATACTCCACATATTGGTATGTAGATTCCTCATCACAGACATTCCTCTTTAGCGCGGTATCATCCTGTTTTACTAATATTGTTTACTTACATTGACAGCCCTGGCATCTGGCTGTTTTGATACCAGCAGCAAAGGGTATCTTTTCTATTGGTAGCGCTGGTGTTTTCCTTTGTTGAAATACAAATGCTTTAAAGGGAATCTGTCAGCCAGATTTCACCTCCAGATCATATATTTGTATGTGTACCACTTTCACAGCCCGCTATTCAGCTGTTGGTTACAGCACCCCAATTTCAAGCTTGCTGGCCTCCCCCAAAAAGTGATCTCAGGGAAAAGGATTAGGCAGTTGGATGATTCAACCTTTTGTTCTAAGGGAATAATCTGTCAGCAGCAAAGTCTGATAGAAGATTGCTCCCCTATCCCTATCACTAGCATACCGCCAAAGGTGGCCGACCACCTGGCTGCTATGGAGCCACTTTGGATGCCAATACAGTGGAAAACAATGATGGGAGAGGGAGTCATCAGCTGATGATCCCTCTCCTATCATTCCTCCTCTACGTCAGCCTTCTGTGCTGAGCAGTGCAGAGAGTCATAAGATGCACTGCATAGATTGGAGAAAAAGGACCAGAGAGAGGTGAGTATTTGCTTATTTATTTTTTAATTTAAGGCGCTTAATTCAATATGGAGGACTATATGGTACTATTATATTATACAGAGGACTATATTGGGTCCATAATACTGTATGGAGAACTATATGGGGCCAAAAATACTTTATGGAAGACTATATGGGGCCCATAATACTGTAAGGAGGATAGTACTGTTTGAAGGACTATATGGGGTCCATAATACTGTATGGAGAACTATGTGGGACCAATAATACTGTATGGAGGACTAAGTGGGGACGATAATACTGTATGCCGGACTACAGGGGCCCATAAAACCTTATGGAGAACTATATTGGGCCTATAATACTGTATGAAGGACTATGTGGGGCCCAATATACTGGAAGATTGTATTGTGCCCATACTACTGATTGGAAGACTATGTAGAGCCAATAATACTGCATGGAGCACTATCTGGGGCTCAAAATACCAACTGGAGGACTATATGGGGCTCGTATTACTTTATGGAGGACTATGTGGGGCCCATTATACTGCATGGAGGGCTATGTGGGGTCCATTATACTGTATGGAGGTGTCTGTGGGGCACATTATACTTTATGAAGGAATATGTTACCTTACCATACCCTTACCAGCAGGACAGGGTCCCAAACACAACTAGACACACAACTAGACACACTATCAGAGGGGAGCTTTTTAAACGTAATATCTAGCTCAACGGAAAGAAGGCCACACCCTTGTTTACTAAGTACCCAATTCTATGTTTATATGCACTATTGCTTTTACTTATTTACTTACAATAGGGAATTTGTTCATTTTGTTTCAGTGCTGAGTTTTGTCTGTTTAATTGCCAGTGTGAACATGCTATTATTTTGCATGGATATCAACAGTTCACTTTTTAGGTTTAGTTTTAGGTTGCTGCTTTTAGTGTATTTAGTGGCCTCTCATCATTTGAGCTGGATAGTACATTTAAACTTCTCCCACTAGCTGTATGTTTATGTTTGGGACCCAGTCCTGCTCAGCTCTCTGCTCTCAGCTTTCATTAACACAGGACGTCACTATGACGCATAGAAAGGTTTTAATATTACAGCTTAGGACATCCCAAACTTGAGTACACCATGATGTAGGTGGGATGGCTTTTACACCTTGTTTTTTTAACCCCTTAGTGACCGAGGCAAATTTTTGAAATCTGACCAGTGTCACTTTATGTAGTAATAACTCTGCAACGCTTCAACAAATCCCAGTGATTTTGAGATTGTTTTTTCGTGACACATTATACTTTATGATAATGGTAAATTTTGTTCAACATTTTTTGTGTTTATTTATAAAAAATATCAAAAATTTGAGAAAAATGTTAAAAAATTAGCAATTTTCTAAATTTGAATGATTATCCCTTTAATCCAGATGGTCATACCACAGCAAACCATTAATAAATAACATTTCCCACATGTCTGCTTTACATCAGGACCATTTGTAAAATATTATTTTATTTTTTTAGCAGTTTAGGAGGTTTAAAAATGTAGCAGCAATTTTTCACTTTTTCAAAGAAATTTACAAAATTTATTTTTTTAGGGACTTATCCATGTTTGAAGTGACTTTAGGGGTCCCATATATTGGGAAACCCACAAACGTGATACCATTTTAAAAACAGCACCCCCTGACATATCAAAAACTGCGGTCAGGTAGTTTATTAACCCTTCAGGTGCTTTACAGGAATTAATGCAAAGTGGTATGACAGAAATGAAAATGTGTATTTTTACCACCTAAATGTCTCTAACTTCTAAACAGATTACTACAGCCGTCAGACTCTAAGGCCTCTATTTGGTCATGAATTGCCATGGCAAACATCAGGACAACAAAATCATGATCTGAGGGCACCAATTGGGACAAAGAAGAAGCCCCCACGCTCTGTTAACCATTTATAATGATGTAGTCACTATTGACAGCAGCATCTAAGGGGCTAAACAGATATGGACGGTGCAAATACTGATCGTGGCTGATACAGCAAGTTGTCAGCTATAGTGTACAACTGACAGATGCTGGATTGTCACCTGTATGGGGATACTATTCTCTTATATCTCAGGTCAGTTAAAAGACGTATTGGCGGTCATTAAGGGGTTAAATCTATAATGGTGTTTACTAAGCATCCAACTTTATTTATGTGCACAATTATTATAGTTATTTACTCACAGCAGTTTATTTGTTCATTTTATTTCTGCCTTGGGTTTTACTCCATAGAGGTTGTCTTTATGCAAGGGTGGGCAGAAAAAAGCCTTTACTTTCATTTTCAGTTTACCAAAAGACATGTGGGAGACTCCCCAAATGTATGGAAGACGTTACAGTGGTCAGATGAGACCAAAATTCTTTTTTTGCCACCAAGGTAAATTCCAAACCAAGATAACTCATCACCTCAAGAACAACATCCACACAGTGAAACATGGTAATAATAATAATATATAATAATTTTTATTTATATAGCGCCAACATATTCCGCAGCGCTTTACAAATTATAGAGGGGACTTGTACAGACAATAGACATTACAGCATAATAGAAATACAGTTCAAAACAGATACCAGGAGGAATGAGGGCCCTGCTCGCAAGCTTACAAACTATGAGGAAAAGGGGAGACACGAGAGGTGGATGGTAACAATTGCTTTAGTTATTCAGACCGGCCATAGTGTAAGGCTCAGGTGTTCATGTAAAGCTGCATGAACCAGTTAATTGCCTAAGTATGTAGCAGTAACGACACAGAGGGCTATTAACTGCATAAAGTGAATGAGAACATGATGCGAGGAACCTGATTGTTTTTTTTTTTTTTTTTTTTATAAATAGGCCACACAGGGATCGTTAGGTTAATGCATTGAGGCGGTAGGCCAGTCTGAACAAATGAGTTTGTAGGGCACGCTTAAAACTGTGGGGATTGGGTATTAATCGTATTAACCTAAGTAGTGCATTCCAAAGAATCGGCGCAGCACGTGTAAAGTCTTGGAGACGGGAGTGGGAGGTTCTGATTATTGAGGATGCTAACCTGAGGTCATTAGCGGAGCGGAGGGCACGGGTAGGGTGGTAGACTGAGACCAGAGAGGAGATGTAGGGTGGTGCTGAGCCATGGAGTGCTTTGTGGATGAGGGTAGTAGTTTTGTACTGGATTCTGGAGTGGATGGGTAGCCAGTGTAATGACTGGCACAAGGTAGAGGCATCGGTGTAACGGTTGGTGAGGAATATGATCCTGGCAGCAGCATTCAGGACAGATTGGAGTGGGGAAAGTTTGGTAAGAGGGAGGCCGATTAGTAGAGAGTTACAATAGTCCAGACGAGAATGAATAAGTGAAACAGTAAGAGTTTTTGCAGAGTCGAAAGTAAGAAAAGGGCGAATTCTAGAAATGTTTTTGAGATGCAGGTAAGAAGAGCGAGCCAATGATCGGATGTGGGGGGTGAATGAAAGGTCAGAATCAAGGATGACCCCAAGGCAGCGGGCATGTTGCTTTGGAGTAATGGTGGAACCGCACACGGAGATGGCAATGTCAGGCAAAGGTAGGTTAGTAGAGGGAGAGAACACGAGGAGTTCAGTTTTTGACAGGTTAAGTTTCAGATAGAGGGAGGACATGATGTTAGAGTCAGCGGTAAGACAATCACTGGTGTTTTCTAAAAAGGTCGGTGTGATATCAGGAGAAGAAGTGTATAATTGGGTGTCGTCAGCATAGAGATGGTACTGGAAACCAAATCTACTGATAGTTTGTCCAATAGGGGCAGTATACAACGAGAAGAGGAGGGGGCCTAGGACTGATCCTTGAGGAACCCCAACAGTAAGGGGAAGGTGAGAGGAGGAGGAACCAGCAAAACATACAGTGAAGGATCGGTCAGAGAGATAGGAGGAGAACCAGGAGACCATGGTAGTGGCAGCATCCTGCTCTGAGGATATTTTTCAACAGCAAAGATAAGGAAAATGGTCCGAGTTAAGGGGAAGATGGATGGTGTGAAATACAAGGATATTCTTTAGCAAAACCTGTTTCAGTCTGTCAGTGATTTGAGACTGCTAACGCTACACTCAAGTGGTTAAATGAGAAACGTGTAAAAGTTATTGCGTGGCCTATTCAAAGCCCAGACCTTAATCCAGTTTAGATCTGTGGTTAGACTTGAAGATTGCTGTTCACCAGAGTAAACCATCTAACTTAAAGGAGGTGGAGCAGTTTTGCCTTGAGGAATGGTGAAAAATCCCAGTGCCCAGATATGGAAAGCTTATAGATACTTATCCAATGTGACTTGCTGCTGTAGCTTCTGCAAAGGAAGCTCTAAAAAGTACTGACTTAAGGGAGGTGAATGGTTATGCACAAGTGATGGGCTAACTTGTGGATGTTCGGGTCCTACGATTCGGTTACTAGAACAGTACCCGAACTCGAACTCCATTCAGATAAATGGGGAGCCCTAACATCTGTTGTTTGCCACACTGTCATCTGCATGACAGCGATGCAAGCATGGGCCTTAATTGGTGGTAAGATCATCATCGCCGTCAGAGAACTGCTGTTTCCACGCTGTTAAATGACAATGTGAGAAAACAGCTGTAACTGGTGGTAAAAATGTTACTGTCGGTCATAAGCACTGGCTGATGAGAGAGTACAACTCTCATCAGCCTATGCCTGCTGTTGCTGGTATTTTTGACAACCTACCAAGCTAAAGCAAACAGATGTGGGCTGGTATTCTCAGACTGGTAAGTGGCCATAGATATTGGCCCCTTCAGCCCAAAAAAAGCAGCCCGCATTCAGCCCAGAAAAGGACCATCTGTAAGATGCATCAATTGTGATGCTTTGTCCAGCTCTTATTAATTGCCCTGGTGTGGTACTAGGTGGCGTAATGGTTTTGGGGTTGATGTCAGCTGTTTTATGGTCTCTAAGGCCAGTTTCATGCTAGCGTTTCTGTGTGCAGCGTTGGCCTGCGAATAGATCCGCATAGATCCGAATGCATCTTGCGTACCTATATTTAACATTATGTACGCAGGGACATGTAGGGACATAAGTTGTATGCGAATGCGTCCCCGTGTGTCATTTTGACGTTCCCGACTAACTCAACATGTTGCGTTCGGCGGGTACGTCAAAACGACGCACAAGGACAAATCTGCATACAACGCATGTCCCTGCATGTCACTGCATACACAATGTTAAATATACTGTAGGTACGCAAGACGCATGCAGATCTTAAGGAAAGAAGTACGCAGGCCTATGCTATGTACAGAAATGTTAGTGTGAAACCTGCCTAACATCAAGCACACAGGTTAATAATGGAGAGGCGTCTACAAGACGCTTCCATTACTAACCCAATAGTTAGATTGTAAAAATAACACAGCAGTACTAAAATCCTACCCCACAACCATTACCTCACTTGCCACCACACCAGGTCAAGTGGGAAGAGTGCGGCAAAGCTGTTGTGAATTCTGTGGCAGAGTTCACTCCTGTGGTCACAAGTGGTACTTCGGCTGATTCTCTCTGGGAGCTTCCGTTTGTGGAGGAAAGTGGTACTGCAGCTTCTGAGTTTCCTCCCTCAGGTGATCTGGTGAGGTCGTTAGCTGCTTCTCTACTTAACTCCACCTGATGCTTTGATCTATGCTTCCTGTCAATGTTCCAGTGTCGGACTTGTGTTTCTCTGGATCATTCCTGTGGCCTGCTGCTCTGCATAGCTAAGTGCTTCTTTGCTATTTGTTGCTATTTTTTCTGTCCAGCTTGTCTATTTGTTTTGCTGGAAGCTCTGGGACGCAAAGGGTGTACCTCCGTGCCGTTAGTTCGGTACGGAGGGTCTTTTTGCCCCCTTTGCGTGGTTTTCTTTAGGGTTTTGTGTAGACCGCAAAGTTATCTTTCCTATCCTCGTTCTGTCTAGAATATCGGGCCTCACTTTGCTGAATCTACTTCAACCCTACGTTTGTCTTTTCATCTTACTCACAGTCATTATATGTGGGGGGCTGCCTTGTCCTTTTGGGTGTTTCTCTGAGGCAAGGTAGGCTTATTTTTCTATCTTCAGGCTAGTTAGTTTCTCAGGCTGTGCCGAGTTGCATAGGGAGCCTTAGGCGCAATCCACAGCTGCCTCTAGTTGTGTTTGTAGAGGATCAGTAATTGCGGTCTACAGAGTTTCCACGTCTCAGAGCTCGTTCTATTATTTTGGGTTATTGTCAGATCACTGTATGTTAGTGTTGAGCGATACCTTCCGATATCGGAAAGTATCGGTATCGGATAGGATCGGCCGATATTCAAAAAATATCGGATATCGCCAATACCGATACCCGATCCCAATGCAAGTCAATGGGACCAAAATATCGGAATTAAAATAAACCCTTTCTTGCCTTGTAGGTTCATTCTACATGAAGGAAAACAACTAAGAATAATGCCGGATGTATTTGGGGAGGTGGCGGAGACATTAAAGTCATAGAGGTTTATCCCAATCAAATAGAATAGCATGTTTTGGTTTTTTTTAAGACGTTCGGAGTGACAAAGATATTGACTATGTAAATTTTTTTTTTTATTTTGTCAGATATTGATGTTTCACTATTCCACGCCCTTCCCCTACTTTTTTTTCTTTTTTTTTTTACCTTTCCCACACTTTCATCTTCATCATCATCATCAGCATCTTTGACATCAACTTCTTCTTCACCTTATTCATCTTCTTCTTCATCCTTTACCTTTTTTTTAATTTTTTTATTACATTCTTCATATTCATTTTATTCAACTATTATTATTCTTCCTATTCTACATATTCTTTTTATTCCACTGTTATTATTCTTCCTATTCTACTTCTTCATCATATTCTCATTTGTGACAGGCATTCCCGTAGTTGTTATCTATAAAAGTTTTAAGATTACACCTTCCGTTCTGCCAGTCACAAAAGTTACATTTGTCCGCGTTCAGTTTGGCCTGCAGCATCAGGCTTTATCCAGGGGCACCACGAGGAGGAACGGACTCACCCCCATACACTGCTTAGTCTTCTTCTGCATATAATTTAGATAATATCTTTTGCTCTGATATTAAGTCTTATGCTTAATGTTCTTCTGCTCTTTGTTCTGCAGCCTCTTGTTCTTCTGCTTCTCGGTCTTCCATGTCGTCGTCTCCAGGGTCGTCGTCTCCAGTGTCGTCATCTCCGCCGTCGTCGTCTCAGCCGTCGTCGTCTCCGCCGTCGTCGTCTCCGCCGTCGTCGTCGTCATCGTCATCGGGGTGGTCTTCCGGGTCGTTGTCGTCGTCATCGGGGTGGTCTTCCGGGTCGTCGACTTTAGGGTCTTCAACTTGGAAATGTAGCAGAAGGTACAAGAAGGCTGAGAAAATGCCAAGAACCAGCTGATGAAACTGGAACTCGGATGGCTACCCGAAGGTTCAAGAGCCTATGGAACTACCGAGGACCAGCTGACGTTACTGGAACCCGGTTACTAAGCAGTAGGTACCCGTGCTAAAAGCACTACCAAGGACCGCCTGACTTTGGCGGAACTCGGATACCCAGAAGGAGGCACCTAAGCCAAAGGCTCTGAACGGAACCAGCTGACGTTACTGGAACCAGGATGGGGAGCAGAAGGTACAAGAGCAAAAGACACTGCCGAGAACCAGCTGACGGTACTGGAACCCGGATGGGTAGCCGAAGGTCCAAAAGCCAATGGAACTATCGAGGACCAGCTGACGTTACTGGAACCCGGTTACTAAGCAGGAGGTACCCGTGCCTGCAAGCACTACCAAGGACCGCCTGACGTTGGTGGAACTTGGATACCCAGAAGGAGGCACCTAAGCCAAAGGCTCTGCCCGGAACCAGCTGACGGTACTGGAACCAGGATAGGGAGCAGAAGGTACAAGAGCAAAAGACACTGCCGAGAACCAGCTGACGGTGCTGGAACCAGGTGGTGGACCCGAAGGCCCACAGGAGAGGAGAGAACAGCTAGGCCGCGAGGCAGCCGCAGTTACCGAACCCCAACAGTCCTACAGGGGGAGCTGGGCCTACTGGCACTACAGAACCAGCCTTGACTACCAGTTCACGCAGCCCACATAGGAAGCTCCTAAACTGGAGGCACCCTGGAGTTGGCTAACCCGACCGCACCACGACGGGGCAAGCATAGGCGTCTCAGTGAGCTTGACACAACCCGGAAACAGCTGACGGTGCTGAAACCAGGCTTGGCACGAGGGAGTACCTGTGACAAGAACACTGCCGAGAACCAGCTGGCGGTGCTGGAACCCGGATGCGTTGCCCCAGTGTGCAAGAGCCAATGGCACCGAGGACCAGCTGACGGTGCTGGAACCCGGTTACTAAGCTGTAGGTGCCCGCGTTTAAAAGCACTACCAAGGACCGCCTGACGTTGGCGGAATTCGGATACCCAGGAGGAGGCACCTAAGCCAAAGGCTCGGCCCGGAACCAGCTGACGGTGCTGGAACCAGGTGCTGGACCCCAAGGCCCACAGGAGAGGAGAGAACAGCTAGGCCGCGAGGCAGCCGCAGTTACCGAACCCCAACAGTCCTACAGGGGGAGCTGGGCCTACTGGCACTACAGAACCAGCCTTGACTACCAGTTCACGCAGCCCACATAGGAAGCTCCTAAACTGGAGGCACCCTGGAGTTGGCTAACCCGACCGCACCACGACGGGACAAGCATAGGCGTCTCAGTGAGCTTGACACAACCAGGAAACAGCTGACGGTGCTGAAACCAGGCTTGGCATGAGGGAGTACCTGTGACAAGAACACTGCCGAGAACCAGCTGGCGGTGCTGGAACCCGGATGCGTTGCCCCAGTGTGCAAGAGTCAATGGCACCGAGGACCAGCTGACGGAGCTGGAACCCGGTTACTAAGCTGTAGGTGCCCGCGCTTAAAAGCACTACCAAGGACCGCCTGGCGTTGGCGGAACTCGGATACCCAGGAGGAGGCACCTAAGCCAAAGGCTCGGCCCGGAACCAGCTGACGGTGCTGGAACCAGGTGGTGGACCCCAAGGCCCACAGGAGAGGAGAGAACAGCTAGGCCGCGAGGCAGCCGCAGTTACCGAACCCCAACAGTCCTACAGGGGGAGCTGGGCCTACTGGCACTACAGAACCAGCCTTGACTACCAGTTCACGCAGCCCACATAGGAAGCTCCTAAACTGGAGGCACCCTGGAGTTGGCTAACCCGACCGCACCACGACGGGGCAAGCATAGGCGTCTCAGTGAGCTTGACACAACCCGGAAACAGCTGACGGTGCTGAAACCAGGCTTGGCACGAGGGAGTACCTGTGACAAGAACAATGCCGAGAACCAGCTGGCGGTGCTGGAAACCGGATGCGTTGCCCCAGTGTGCAAGAGCCAATGGCACCGAGGACCAGCTGACGGTGCTGGAACCCGGTTACTAAGCTGTAGGTGCCCACGCTTAAAAGCACTACCAAGGACCGCCTGGCGTTGGCGGAACTCGGATACCCAGGAGGAGGCACCTAAGCCAATGGCTCGGCCCGGAACCAGCTAACGGTGCTGGAACCAGGTGGTGGACCCCAAGGCCCACAGGAGAGGAGAGAACAGCTAGGCCGCGAGGCAGCTGCAGTTACCGAACCCCAACAGTCCTACAGGGGGAGCTGGGCCTACTGGCACTACAGAACCAGCCTTGACTACCAGTTCACGCAGCCCACATAGGAAGCTCCAAAACTGGAGGCACCCTGGAGTTGGCTAACCCGAACGCACTACGACGGGGCAAGCATAGGCGTCTCAGTGAGCTTGACACAACCCGGAAACAGCTGACGGTGCTGAAACCAGGTTTGGCACGAGGGAGTACCTGTGACAAAAACACTGCCGAGAACCAGCTGACGGTGCTGGAACCCAGATGCGTTGCCCCAGTGTGCAAGAGCCAATGGCACGACCGAGGACCAGCTGACGGTGCTGGAACCCGGTTACTAAGCTGTAGGTGCCCGCGCTTAAAAGCACTACCAAGGACCGCCTGGCGTTGGCGGAACTCGGATACCCAGGAGGAGGCACCTAAGCCAAAGGCTTGGCCCGGAACCAGCTGACGGTGCTGGAACCAGGTGGTGGACCCCAAGGCCCACAGGAGAGGAGAGAACAGCTAGGCCGCGAGGCAGCCGCAGTTACCGAACCCCAACAGTCCTACAGGGGGAGCTGGGCCTACTGGCACTACAGAACCAGCCTTGACTACCAGTTCACGCAGCCCACATAGGAAGCTCCTAAACTGGAGGCACCCTGGAGTTGGCTAACCTGACCGCACCACGACGGGGCAAGCATAGGCGTCTCAGTGAGCTTGACACAACCCGGAAACAGCTGACGGTGCTGAAACCAGGCTTGGCATGAGGGAGTACCTGTGACAAGAACACTGCCGAGAACCAGCTGGCGGTGCTGGAACCCGGATGCGTTGCCCCAGTGTGCAAGAGCCAATGGCACCGAGGACCAGCTGACGGTGCTGGAACCCGGTTACTAAGCTGTAGGTGCCCGCGCTTAAAAGCACTACCAAGGACCGCCTGGCGTTGGCGGAACTCGGATACCCAGGAGGAGGCAACTAAGCCAAAGGCTCGGCCCGGAACCAGCTGACGGTGCTGGAACCAGGTGGTGGACCCCAAGGCCCACAGGAGAGGAGAGAACAGCTAGGCCGCGAGGCAGCCGCAGTTACCGAACCCCAACAGTCCTACAGGGAGAGCTGGGCCTACTGGCACTACAGAACCAGCCTTGACTACCAGTTCACGCAGCCCACATAGGAAGCTCCTAAACTGGAGGCACCCTGGAGTTGGCTAACCTGACCGCACCACGACGGGGCAAGCATAGGCGTCTCAGTGAGCTTGACACAACCCGGAAACAGCTGACGGTGCTGAAACCAGGCTTGGCACGAGGGAGTACCTGTGACAAGAACACTGCCGAGAACCAGCTGGCGGTGCTGGAACCCGGATGCGTTGCCCCAGTGTGCAAGAGCCAATGGCACCGAGGACCAGCTGACGGTGCTGGAACCCGGTTACTAAGCTGCAGGTGCCCGCGCTTAAAAGCACTACCAAGGACCGCCTGGCGTTGGCGGAACTCGGATACCCAGGAGGAGGCACCTAAGCCAAAGGCTCGGCCCGGAACCAGCTGACGGTGCTGGAACCAGGTGGTGGACCCCAAGGCCCACAGGAGAGGAGAGAACAGCTAGGCCGCGAGGCAGCCGCAGTTACCGAACCCCAACAGTCCTACAGGGGGAGCTGGGCCTACTGGCACTACAGAACCAGCCTTGACTACCAGTTCACGCAGCCCACATAGGAAGCTCCTAAACTGGAGGCACCCTGGAGTTGGCTAACCCGACCGCACCACGACGGGGCAAGCATAGGCGTCTCAGTGAGCTTGACACAACCTGGAAACAGCTGACGGTGCTGAAACCAGGCTTGGCACGAGGGAGTACCTGTGACAAGAACACTGCCGAGAACCAGTTGGCGGTGCTGGAACCCGGATGCGTTGCCCCAGTGTGCAAGAGCCAATGGCACCGAGGACCAGCTGACGGTGCTGGAACCCGGTTACTAAGCTGTAGGTGCCCGCGCTTAAAAGCACTACCAAGGACCGCCTGGCGTTGGCGGAACTCGGATACCCAGGAGGAGGCACCTAAGCCAAAGGCTCGGCCCGGAACCAGCTGACGGTGCTGGAACCAGGTGGTGGACCCCAAGGCCCACAGGAGAGGAGAGAACAGCTAGGCCGCGAGGCACCCGCAGTTACCGAACCCCAACAGTCCTACAGGGGGAGCTGGGCCTACTGGCACTACAGAACCAGCCTTGACTATCAGTTCACGCAGCCCACATAGGAAGCTCCTAAACTGGAGGCACCCTGGAGTTGGCTAACCCGACCGCACCACGACGGGGCAAGCATAGGCGTCTCAGTGAACTTGACACAACCCGGAAACAGCTGACGGTGCTGAAACCAGGTTTGGCACGAGGGAGTACCTGTGACAAGAACACTGCCGAGAACCAGCTGGCGGTGCTGGAACCCGGATGCGTTGCCCCAGTGTGCAAGAGCAAATGGCACCGAGGACCAGCTGACGGTGCTGGAACCCGGTTACTAAGCTGTAGGTGCCCGCGCTTAAAAGCACTACCAAGGACCGCCTGGCATTGGCGGAACTCGGATATCCAGGAGGAGGCACCTAAGCCAAAGGCTCGGCCCGGAACCAGCTGACGGTGCTGGAACCAGGTGGTGGACCCCAAGGCCCACAGGAGAGGAGAGAACAGCTAGGCCGCGAGGCAGCCGCAGTTACCGAACCCCAACAGTCCTACGGAGGAGCTGGGCCTACTGGCACTACAGAACCAGCCTTGACTACCAGTTCACGCAGCCCACATAGGAAGCTCCTAAACTGGAGGCACCCTGGAGTTGGCTAACCCGACCGCACCACGACGGGGCAAGCATAGGCGTCTCAGTGAGCTTGACACAACCCGGAAACAGCTGACGATGCTGAAACCAGGCTTGGCACGAGGGAATACCTGTGACAAGAACACTGCCGAGAACCAGCTGGCGGTGCTGGAACCCGGATGCGTTGCCCCAGTGTGCAAGAGCCAATGGCACCGAGGACCAGCTGACGGTGCTGGAACCCGGTTACTAAGCTGTAGGTGCCTGCGCTTAAAAGCACTACCAAGGACCGCCTGGTGTTGGCGGAACTCGGATACCCAGGAGGAGGCACCTAAGCCAAAGGCTCGGCCCGGAACCAGCTGACGGTGCTGGAACCAGGTGGTGGACCCCAAGGCCCACAGGAGAGGAGAGAACAGCTAGGCCGCGAGGCAGCCGCAGTTACCGAACCCCAACAGTTCTACAGGGGGAGCTGGGCCTACTGGCACTACAGAACCAGCCTTGACTACCAGTTCACGCAGCCCACATAGGAAGCTCCTAAACTGGAGGCACCCTGGAGTTGGCTAACCCGACTGCAACACGACGGGGCAAGCATAGGCTTCTCAGCGAGTTTGACACAACCCGGAAACAGCTGACGGTGCTGAAACCAGGTTTGGCACGAGGGAGTACCTGTGACAAAAACACTGCCGAGAACCAGCTTGCGGTGCTGGAACCCGGATGCTTTGCCTATCAAACATTGTCTTCCTACAGCCCCAACTAGCGGTGTTGGAGCAAAGGGTAAGCAGGGGGAGCAGAGTGTAGGCCGAAGCCTGCACTGGAGTCAGCTTTGTGTCTGCGTTGCGTTTGCAGGACACTTTGCCGGCTACACAGTGGGGGAACAGCAGGCGGTGCTGAACCCCACTAACACATTGGCTGGTGTTTTTCTCTGTGCAGCTAGCACTTCAGGGCAAAAACTAGCGGTGTTTAAGCCCAGGGTCAGCAGGAGGAGAGGAGCAGAGTGTAGGCCGAAGCCTAGTTGAACCAATTTCAAAGGTAACCTTTAACCCCCCCTCAGGTGTTACAAAGTACAAGTGCATTAATGCTGCACAAGAAAAGGTTGCTCTATTAATTTGTCTACTTGCACACGCTGAATGCAACACGTACACAATTTAGCCCATTCTACAGTCAAACTGTAGTTGAGGCGTGACTTGTATTTTTAAGGAGACGCAGCATAGGTGTCCCAAATAACGCCTTTGTGCTTGGCGCAGCTTCCTGAGCGTTGTTTTTTGCTGTACAGGAGTCTGCGCTCTTGTGTTATCCCTTGGCAATGCCCTGTTAGCGCTGCACGTCTTATGACCTCATTTCATGTTGGCCGCTGCGGTTAACGATGGCCATAAATCCCAGACCCACACTGCCTTTTCATAAAGTCACACTGCGGTGCTGGGATTCGTGGCCTTGAGCAGTAAATATTTTCGACGCTCACACACGTCCTTACACCTGCTTCAGACTGGGCGACCTCTGCTGATCCCTTTTCGCATGCCGCGGCCAGGAGGCCGCACAGTCTGAAGAAGGCGGAAGGAGATGAGTGATGACAGGGGAACATATGCACTGCTCGTGCCCATAA
This sequence comes from Ranitomeya imitator, assembly GCF_032444005.1. Lineage (NCBI taxonomy): Eukaryota > Metazoa > Chordata > Amphibia > Anura > Dendrobatidae > Ranitomeya > Ranitomeya imitator. The sequence goes on from NC_091286.1 coordinate 85,699,221, forward strand.
ACCACACCCTCGCTGACAAAATAAGTAAGACAACGAGGGGCGTTGTTTCACGCAGGGCGGATGCACAGGCGCAGCCAGCTAACCATGATGTCAAAAGACGGGAAGCGCTACCAAGGGGGGTGCTGCGTATCATTACAAAGGAAAGTCACACCTCAGGGACAGTGGAATGGTCTCAATGAGACACATTTTGTACGTGTTGAGTTCCACGTGGGCAAGGAGAAATAGTCAGCCACCTTGTACAAATGCAGCAGTACTGCTGAACAAGGTGGCTGTTATACATAGAAACTCCTGGGGGTGGGGGGCAGGCTCCCTTCAATTTCAGTTCATGTGCCTGCATGGCGTTTGCAGGGCACGTTGCCGGCTACACAGCTGGGGAACAGCTGGCGGTGCTGAACCCCACTGACACATTGGCTGGTGTTTTTCTCTGTGCAGCTAGCACTTCCAGGCTAAAACTGGCAGTGTTATGAGCCCAGGGTCAGCAGGAGGAGGAGAGTAGCAGAGTGTAGGCCGCAGCCTGCACTGGTGGCAGCTTTTGTTCTGTTGTGCCTGCGTGGCGTTTGCAGGTCACGTTGCCGGCTACACAGCTGGGGAACAGCTGGCGGTGCTGAACCCCACTAACACATTGGCTGGTGTTTTTCTCTGTGCAGCTAGCACGTCCGGGCAAAAACTGGCGGTGTTAGAGCCCAGGGTCAGCAGGAGGAGGAGAGGAGCAGAGTGTAGGCCGAAGCCTAGTTGAACCAATTTCAAAGGTAACCTTTAACCCCCCCTCAGGTGTTGCAAGGTACAAGAGCCACACCTTGTGCAGCATTAATGCTGCACAAGTAAAAGGTTGCTCTATTTAGTTTGCTCCTTGCACACGCTGAATAAAACACGTACACTATTTAGCCCATTCTACTGTAAAACAGTAGTGGAGGCGTGACTTGTCTTTTTAAAGAAAAGCAGCACAGGTGTCGAAAATAACACCTTGGTGCATGGGCGCAGCTTCCTGAGCGTTGTTATTTGCTGTACAGGAGTCTGCGCTCTTGTTATCCCTTGGCCATGCGCCGTGAGCGCTTCCTGTCTTCTGACCTCATTTCATGTTGGCCGATGCGGTTAGCGGTGGACATGAATCCCAGACCCACAGTGTGTTTGGAAAAAATCACACTGCGTGGCTGGGATTCGTGCCCTTGTGCAGTTAATATGTTTGCCGCTCACACATGTCCTTACACCTACTTCAGACTGGGCGGCCTCATCTGATCCCTTATCGCATGCCGCGGCCATGAGGCCGCACAGTCTGAAGAAGGCGGAAGGAGATGAGTTAAGACAGGCGAACATATGCACTGCACATGCCCATCAATAACACCCTCGCAGCCAAAATATATGAGACAACGAGGGGCGTTGTGTTGGGCAGGGCGGACGCACAGGCACAGGCAGCCAACCAATGATGTCAGAAGACGGGCAGCGCTACCAAGGGTGGTGCTGCGTATCATTAGAAAGGAAAGTCACACCTCAGGGACAGTTGAATGGTCTCAATGAAACACAGTTTGTACGTGTTGAGTTCCACGTGGGCAAGGAGAAAAAGTCAGCCACCTTGTACAAATGCAGCAGTACTGCTGTACAAGGTGGCTGTTATACATAGAAACACCTGGGGGTGGGGGGCAGGCTTCCTTCAATTTCAGTTCATGTGCCTGCGTGGCGTTTGCAGGACACGTTGCCAGCTACACAGCAGGGGAACAGCTGGCGGTGCTGAACCCCACTAACACATTGGCTGTTGTTTTTCTCTGTGAAGCTCGCATTTCCGGGCAAAAACTAGCGGTGTTAGAGCCCAGGGTCAGCAGGAGGAGGAGAGGAGCAAAGTGTAGGCCGAAGCCTGCACTGGTGGCAGCTTTTGGTCGGTTGTGCCAGCGTGGCTTGTGCTGGACACGATGCCGGCTACACAGCAGGGGAACAGCTGGCGGTGCTGAACCCCACTAACACATTGGCTGTTGTTTTTCTCTGTGAAGCTCGCATTTCCGGGCAAAAACTAGCGGTGTTAGAGCCCAGGGTCAGCAGGAGGAGGAGAGGAGCAGAGTGTAGGCCGAAGCCTGCACTGGTGGCAGCTTTTGTTCTGTTGTGCATGCGTGGCGTTTGCAGGTCACGTTGCCGGCTACACAGCTGGGGAACAGCTGGCGGTGCTGAACCCCACTAACACATTGGCTGGTGTTTTTCTCTGTGCAGCTAGCACGTCCGGGCAAAAACTGGCGGTGTTAGAGCCCAGGGTCAGCAGGAGGAGGAGAGGAGCAGAGTGTAGGCCGAAGCCTAGTTGAACCAATTTCAAAGGAAACCTTTAACCACCCCTCAGGTGTTGCAAGGTACAAGAGCAACACCTTGAACAGCATTAACCCCTTAGTGACCGAGCCAAATTTTTGAAATCTGACCAGTGTCACTTTATGTGGTAATAACTCTGCAACGCTTCAACAAATCCCAGTGATTTTGAGATTGTTTTTTCGTGACACATTATACTTTATGATAATGGTAAATTTTGTTCAACATTTTTTGTGTTTATTTATAAAAAATATCAAACATTTGAGAAAAATGTTAAAAAATTAGCAATTTTCTAAATTTGAATGATTATCCCTTTAATCCAGATAGTCATACAACAGCAAACCATTAATAAATAACATTTCCCACATGTCTGCTTTACATCAGCACCATTTGTAAAATGTTATTTTATTTTGTTAGCATTTTAGGAGGTTTAAAAATGTAGCAGCAATTTTTCACTTTTTCAAAGAAATTTACAAAATTTATTTTTTTAGGGACTTATCCATGTTTGAAGTGACTTTAGGGGTCCCATATATTGGGAAACCCACAAACGTGATACCATTTTAAAAACAGCACCCCTAAACATATTGAAAACTGCTGTCAGGTAGTTTATTAACCCTTCAGGTGCTTTACAGGAATTAATGCAAAGTGGTATGACAGAAATGAAAATGTGTATTTTTACCACCTAAATGTCGCTAACTTCTAAACAGATTACTACAGCCGTCAAACTCTAAAGCCGCTATTTGGTCATGAATTTCCATGGCAAACATCAGGACAACAAAATCATGATCTGAGGGCACCAATTGTGACAAAGAAGAAGCCCCCACACACTGTTAACCATTTATAATGATGTAGTCACTATTGACAGCAGCATCTAAGGGGTTAAACAGATTTAGATGGTGCAAATACTGATCGTGGCTGGTATAGCAAGTTGTCAGCTATAGTGTACAATCGACAGATGCTGGATTGTCATCTGTATGGGGAGGCTATTCTCTTATATCTCAGGTCAGTTAAAAGACGTATTGGCGGTCATTAAGGGGTTAATGCTGCACAAGTCTAAGGTTGCTCTCTTCATTTTGCTCCTTGCACACGCTGAATAAAACACGTACACTATTTAGCCCATTATACTGTCAAACAGTAGTGGAGGTGTGACTTTTCTTTTGAAGAAGACGCAGCACAGGTGTCAAAATTTACACCTAGTTGCTGGGCGCAGACTCCTTACCGTTGTTATTTGCAGTACAGGAGAGTGCGCTCTTGTGTTATCCCTTGGCAATACCCTGTTAGTGCAGGCCGTCTTATGACCTCATTTCATGTTGGCCGGTGCGGTTAACGATGGCCATAAATGCCAGACCCACAGTGCCTTTCCATAAAGTCACACTGCGGTGCTGGGATTCGTGGCCTTGTGCAGTAAATATGTTCGCCGCTCACACATGTCCTTACACCTGCTTCAGACTGGGCGGCCTCAGCTGATCCCTTATTGCCTGCCACGGCCATGAGGCCGCACAGTCTGAAGAAGGCGGAAGGAGGGGAGTGAAGACAGGCGAACATATGCACTGCTCGTGCCCATCAATCACACCCTCGCAGTCAAAATATATGAGACAACGAGGGGCGTTGTGTCGGGCAGGGCGGACGCACAGGCACAGCCAGCCAACCAATGATGTCTGAAGACGGGCAGCGCTAACAATGGGGGTGCTGCGTGTCATTAAAAAGGAAAGTCACACCTCAGGGACATTGTAATGGTCTCTAATGAGACACATTTTGTACGTGTTGAGTTCCACGTGGGCAAGGAGAAAAAGTCAGCCACCTTGTACAAATGCAGCAGTACTGCTGTACAAGGTGGCTGTTATACATAGAAACACCTTGGGGTGGGGGGCAGGCTCACTTCAATTTCAGTTCATGTGCCTGCGTGGCGTTTGCAGGTCACGTTGCCGGCTACACAGCAGGGGAACAGCTGGCGGTGCTGAACCCCACTAACACATTGGCTGGTGTTTTTCTCTGTGCAGCTAGCAATTCCGGGCAAAAACTAGCATTGTTAGAGCCCAGGGTCAGCAGGAGGAGGAGAGGAGCAGAGTGTAGGCCGAAGCCAGCACTAGTGGCAGCTTTTGGTCAGTTGTGCCAGCGTGGCTTGTGCTGGACACGATGCAGGCTACACAGCAGGGGAACTGCTGGCGGTGCTGAACCCCACTAACACATTGGCTGTTTTTTTTCTCTGTGCAGCTCGCATTTCCGGGCAAAAACTAGCGGTGTTTGAGCCCAGGGGCAGCAGGAGGAGGAGAGGAGCAGAGTGTAGGCCGAAGCCTGCACTGGTGGCAGCTTTCTGTCAGTTGTGCCAGCGTGGCTTGTGCTGGACACGATGCCGACTACACAGCAGGGGAACAGCTGGCGGTGCTGAACCCCACTATCACATTGGCGGGTGTTTTTCTCTGTGCAGCTAGCACTTCCAGGCTACAATTGGCGGTGTTAAAGCCCAGGGTCAGCAGGAGGAGGAGAGGAGCAGAGTGTAGGCCGAAGCCTCGTTGAACCAATTTCAAAGGTAACCTTTAACCCCCCTTCAGGTGTAGCAAGGTACAAGAGCCACACCTTGTGCATAATTAATGCTGCACAAGTAAAAGGTTGCTCTCTTAATTTTGCTCCTTGCACACACTGAATAAAACACGTACACTATTTAGCCCATTCTACTGTAGAACAGTAGTGGAGGCGTGACTTGTCTTTTTAAAGAAAAGCAGCACAGGTGTCGAAAATAACACCTTGGTGCATGGGCGCAGCTTCCTGAGCGTTGTTATTTGCTGTACAGGAGTCTGCGCTCTTGTTATCCCTTGGCCATGCGCTGTGAGCGCTTCCTGTCTTCTGACCTCATTTCATGTCGGCCGTTGCGGTTAGCGATGGACATGAATCCCAGACCCACAGTGTGTTTTCTAAAAATCACACTGCGTGGCTGGGATTCGTGGCCTTCTGCAGTAAATATGTTTGCCGCTCACACATGTCCTTACACCTGCTTCAGACTGGGCGGCCTCATCTGATCCCTTATCGCATGCCGCGGTCATGAGGCCACCCAGTCTGAAGAAGGCGGAAGGAGATGAGTGAATACAGGCAAACATATGCATTGCACATGCCCATCAATCACATCCTCGTTGTCCAAAAAAATTAGACACCGAGGGGCGTTGTTTCGAGCAGGGCAGACGCACAGGCGCAGCCAGCTAACCAATGATGTCAAAAGACGGGCAGCGCTAACAATGGTGGTGCTGCGTATCATTAGAAAGGAAAGTCACACCTCAGGGACAGTGGAATGGTCTCAATGAGACACATTTAGTACGTGTTTAATTAAACGTGGGCAAGGAGAAAAAGTCTGCCACCTTGTACAAATGCAGCAGTACTGCTGTACAAGGTGGCTGTTATACATAGAAACACCTGAGGGTGGGGGGCAGGCTTCCTTCAATTTCAGTTCATGTGCCTGCGTGGCGATTGCAGGACACGTTGCCAGCTACACAGCAGGGGAACAGCTGGCATTGCTGAACCCCACTGACACATTGACTGGTGTTTTTCTCTGTGCAGCTCGCATGTCCGGGCAAAAACTGGCGGTGTTAGAGCCCAGGGTCAGCAGGAGGAGGAGAGGAGCAAAGTGTAGGCCGAAGCCTGCACTGGTGGCAGCTTTTGGTCGGTTGTGCCAGCGTGGCTTGTGCTGGACACGATGCCGGCTACACAGCAGGGGAACAGCTGGCGTTGCTGAACCCCACTAACACATTGGCTGTTGTTTTTCTCTGTGAAGCTCGCATTTCCGGGCAAAAACTAGCGGTGTTAGAGCCCAGGGTCAGCAGGAGGAGGAGAGGAGCAAAGTGTAGGCCGAAGCCTGCACTGGTGGCAGCTTTTGGTCGGTTGTGCCAGCGTGGCTTGTGCTGGACACGATGCCGGCTACACAGCAGGGGAACAGCTGGCGGTGCTGAACCCCACTAACACATTGGCTGGTGTTTTTCTCTGTGAAGCTCGCATTTCCGGGCAAAAACTAGCGGTGTTAGAGCCCAGGGTCAGCAGGAGGAGGAGAGGAGCAGAGTGTAGGCCGAAGCCTAGTTGAACCAGTTTCAAAGGTAACCTTTAACCCCCCCTCAGGTGTAGCAAGGTACAAGAGCCACACCTTGTGCAGCATTAATGCTGCACAAGTAAAAGGTTGCTCTATTTAGTTTGCTCCTTGCACACGCTGAATAAAACACGTACACTATTTAGCCCATTATACTGTCAAACAGTAGTGGAGGCGTGACTTGTCTTTTTAAGGAGACGCAGCACAGGTGTCAAAATTTACACCTAGGTGCTGGGCGCAGATTCCTGAGCGTTGTATTAGCTGTACAGGAGTCTGCGCTATTGGGATCCCTTGGCCATGCGCTGTGAGCGCTGCCTGTCTTCTCACCTCATTTCATGTTGGCCGTTGCGGTTAGCAATGGATATGAATCCCAGGCCCACAGTGTGTTTTCAAAAAATCACACTGCGTGGCTGGGATTCGTGGCCTTGTGCAGTAAATATGTTTGCCGCTCACACATGTCCTTACACCTGCTTCAGACTGGGCGGCCTCAGCTGATCCCTTATCGCCTACCACGGCCAGGAGGCCGCACAGTCTGAAGAGGGCGGAAGGAGATGAGTTAAGACAGGCGAACATATGCACTGCACATGCCCATCAATCACACCCTCGCAGCCAAAATATATGAAACGAGGGGGGTTGTGTCGGGCAGGGCGGACGCACAGGCACAGGCAGCCAACCAATGATGTCAGAAGACGGGCAGCGCTACCAAGGGGGGTGGTGCGTGTCATTAAAAAGGAAAGTCACACCTCATGGACATTGTAATGGTCTGTAATGACACACATATTTTACGTGTTTTATTCTACGTGGGCAAGGATAAAAAAACAGCCATCTTGTACAAATGCAGCAGTACTGCTGTACTAGGTGGCTGTTATACATAGAAACACCTGGGGGGGTGGGGCCAGGTTCCCTTTAATTTCAGTTCATGTGCCTGCGTGGCGTTTGCAGGTCACGTTGCCGGCTACACAGCAGGGGAACAGCTGGCGTTGCTGAACCCCACTAACACATTGGCTGGTGTTTTTCTCTGTGCAGCTAGCACTTCCGGGCAAAAACTAGCGGTGTTTAAGCCCAGGGTCAGCAGGAGGAGGAGAGGAGCAGAGTGTTTGCCGAAGCCTGCACTGGTGGCAGCTTTTGTTCTGTTGTGCCAGCGTGGCTTGTGCTGGACACGTTGCCGACTACACAGCAGGGGAACAGCTGGCGGTGCTGAACCCCACTGACACATCACCTAGTGTTTTTTCTGTGTAGACAACACTTCCAGGTGGCAACTGACAGTGTTGAAACCCAGGGAATCAAAGAGGAGCAGAGTGTAGGCCGAAGCCTGCAGTGGAGCAAGTTGAAAGGGAACCTTTAACCCCCCCCCCCCCCCCTCCAGGCATTTGTTGCTGAAAGAGCCATCTTGTACAGCAGTAATACTGCACATGGAAAATGGTGGCTCCGAAAATTATGCTCCTTGCAAACGCTGAAGTACACACTCATATAATGTGTCCCCTCACACTGTCAAACCGTCCCGGAAGTGGGACTTTCCTTTGTAATGTGACACAGCAAAGCCGTCATTCCAACCCCCTTGGTGCCGTGCGCCACCTCCTCAACGTTGTTTGGTTCTGTCACGGAGCCCGCGCTGTAATGTTATCCCTTGGCCATGCACAGTTAGCGGTGCCCGTCTTCTGACATCATGTAGGTGTCAGGCTGGCAGTGCCTGTGCGTCCAAGCTGCCCGAGATCCAACCTTGCAGTGTCATCTAATGTAGTCCCACTGCGGGCCAGGGATCCATGGGCATGCGCAGTGCATATCATCGCCTCTCACTCACCTCCTTCCTGCTTCTTCAGACTGTGCGGCGTCACGGCCATGGCATGCTATTAGGGATCAGCTGACGCCACCTAGTCTGAAGAAGCGTGAAGAAGGGGAGTGAGAGGCTAGTATATGCACTGCGCATGGCCATGGATACCACGCCCACTGTGGGATCACATTAGACGACACTGCGAGGTGGGATTTCGGGCAGCGTGGACGCACAGGCGCAGCCAGGACAACAACAAATGATGTCAGAGGACGGGCAGCGCAAACTGTGCATGGCCAAGGGATAACATAACAGCGCAGGGTCCATGACGGAATTAAACAACGCTAAGGAGCCAGCGCACGGTGGCAAGGGGGTAGCAATGACGGCTGTGCTGCGTCACATTACAAAGGAAAGTCCAACCTCCGGGACGGTTGGACGGTGTGAGGGGACACATTACATGAGTGTGTAGTTCAGCGTTTGCAAGGAGCATAATTTCAAGAGCGACCTTTCCCTTGTGCAGTATTAGTGCTGCACATGGTGGCTCTTTCAGTAACAAACGCCTAGGGGGGGGGAAACAGGTCCCCTTACATTTTAGGTGTGCCAGCGTGGCGGTCGCATGACACGTTGCCGGATACACAGCTGGGGATCAGCTGATGTTACTGAACCCCAATAACAGAGGAGCGACTGTTGACTGTGCAGACAGCACTTCCAGGCACCAACTGGCGGTGTTAGAGCCCAGGGACAGCAGGAGGAGCAGATTGGAGGTATTGCCGCACACACAGCTGGGGATCAGCTGACGTTACTGAACCCCAATAACAGAGGAGCGACTGTTAACTGTGCACACAGCACTTCCCGGCACCAACTGGCGGTGTTAGAGCCCAGGGACAGCAGGAGGAGCAGATTGGAGGTATTGCCGCACACACAGCTGGGGATCAGCTGACGTTACTGAACCCCAATAACAGAGGAGCGACTGTTAACTGTGCACACAGCACTTCCAGGCACCAACTGGCGGTGTTAGAGCCCAGGGTCAGCAGGAGGAGCAGAGGAACAGAGTGTAGGCCGAAGCCTGATTGGAGCAAGTTGAAAGGGAACCTTTAACCCCCCCCCAAGACGTTTGTAGCTGAAAGAGCCATCTTGTGCAGCACTAAGGATGCAAAAGGAAAAGGTTGCTCTTTTAATTATGCTCCTTGCAAACACTGAAGTAAACACTAAAAATGTGTCCCCTTATACCGTTCAACCGTCCCGGAGGTGCAAATTTCCTTCGTAATGGGACACAGCACAGCTGTCATTCCTATCCCCTTGGTGCCGTGCGCTGCCTCCTCAGCGTTGTTTTAAGCTGTCACGGAGCCTGCGCTGTTCTGTTAGCCCTTGGCCATGCCCAATTAGCGCTGCCTGTCTTCTGACATAATTTGGTGTCAGGCTGTCAGTGCCTGTGCATCCACACTGCTCCAGATCCCACCTCGCAGTCTCGTCTAACGTAATCCCACTGCGGGCCTTGGATCCATGGGCATGCGCAGTGCATATCATCGCCTCTCACTCACCTCCTTCTTGCTTCTTCAGACTGTGCGGCGTCACGGCCGTGGCATGCTATTAGGGATCAGCTGACGCCGCCTAGTCTGAAGAAGCGTGAAGAAGGGGAGTGAGAGGCTAGTATATGCACTGCGCATGCCCATGGATCCCAGGCCCGCAGTGTGACTCAATCAGAAGACACTGCGAGGCGGGATCTCGGGCAGCGCGGCCGCACAGGCGCAGCCAGCCTGACACCAAATTAAGTCAGAAGACAGGCAGCGCAAATAGGGCATGCCCAAGGGATAACAGAACAGCGCAGGCTCCGTGACAGCTTAAAACAACGCTGAGGAGGCAGCGCATGGCACCAAGGGGGTAGGAATGACGGCTGTGCTGCGTCACATTACGAAGGAAAGTCCCAGCTCCGGGACGGTATAACGGTATCAGTGAACACATTTTATAAGTGTTAAGTTCTGCGTGTGCAAGGAGCTAAACCAAAAGAGCTACCTTTTCCTTGTGCAGCATTACTGCTGCACAAGATGGCTCTTTCAGTAACAAACGACGGGGGGGGGGGGGGGCAGGTTCCCTTACATTTAGGTTGTTGTGCCAGCGTGGCGGTCGCAGGACACATTGCCGGCTACACAGCTGGGGATCAGCTGACGTTACTGAAACCCAATAACACTGGGTCGTATGTTTTTACTGTGCAGCCTGCACTTCTGAGCCGCAACTGGCGGTGTTGGAGCCCAGGAATAGCAGTTCAGGTGGTAGAAAGATGAACACAGCAGCAGACCTGGATGACACCCAATTACTTAATCAGGCAGAGGAGTGGCAAATTCCTGCGAGATCCAGGCCTGGTTCATTTTCAGGAAAGTAAGCCGGTCAACGTTATCGGAGGACAGTCGCATGCGACGGTCTGTTTGTACACCACCTGCGGCACTAAAGACACGTTCCGATAAGACACTAGCCGCAGGGCAAGCCAGCACCTCCAATGCATACTGGCTTAGCTCTGGCCATGTATCCAGCTTAGAGACCCAAAACTTGAACGGGGAAGAGCCGTCTGGGAGTACAGTAAGAGGGCAAGCCATGTAGTCTGTCACCATCTGACGGAACCGTTGCCTCCTGCTGACTGGAGCCGCCGGTGATGGTGTAGACATTTGGGGCGGGCACACAAAAGTGTGCCAGAGTTGTGCCATACTGGGCTTGCCTTGGGCAGAGGCACTGCTTCTGCTCCCTCTTTGGGCAGAGCCTCCCCCACTGCCTCGACGCACTGAGCTGCTTTGTAAAGCACTAGCAGCACTCCTCTCAGTTGGACAGGAGAAGATGATGGAATTCACCAGTGTGTCGTGGTACTCCCGCAATTTACGCTCCCGGGTCAACGCTGGGATGAGGTTTTGGACGTTGTCCCGGTAGCGAGGATCGAGGAGGGTGAACACCCAATAATCAGGCATGTTGAGAATGTGGTCGATGCGGCGGTCGTTTCTCAGGCACTGCAGCATGAAATCCACCATGTGCTGCAGAGTGCCAACTGGCCCAGAAACGCTGTCCCCTGCTTGAGACATGATCTCTGCCCGCTCGTCATCACCCCACCCTCGCTGTACACACTGACCACTGGACAATTGTGTCGCTCCCTCCTCTGGACGGAGCTCTTCCTCCTCCATTGACTCCTCCTCATCCTCCTCACAAATTGGCCCCTGCGTACCCCTTTGTGAGGAACCACGTGGCGCTGACTCTCCAGAAGCTGATGGAAAAGGTGACTCCTCATCCTCCACCTCTTCCACAACATCATCCCTTAACCCTTGCAAAGTTTGCTGAAGCAGGCAGATAAGGGGGACAGTCATGCTGACTAGTGCATCATCTGCACTTGCCATCCACGTGGAATAATCAAAAGGACGCAAAACCTGGCAGACGTCCTTCATAGTGGCCCACTCTGTGGTTGTGAAGTCTGATCGGCGCTGACTGCGACTTCTTTGCGCCTGATGCAGCTGGTACTCCATAACTGCTTGCTGCTGCTCACACAACCGCTCCAACATATGTAAAGTGGAATTCCACCGGGTAGGTAGGTCACATATGATGCGGTGTTCCGGAAGGCGGAATCGGCGCTGCAGAGCAGCAATGCGGGATCTGGCCAAGATGGAACGCCGCAAGTGAGCACACTCTAGGCGGACCTTGTGCAGCAGGGCATCAAGATCCGGATAGTCCCTCAGAAAACTCTGCACAACCAAATTGAGCACATGTGCCAGACATGGGATGTGAGTGAGGTTGCCAAGGGCCAAAGCTGGCACCAGATTTCGGCCATTGTCACACACTACCATGCCTGGCTGGAGATTCGCTGGCAGTAACCACACATCGCTCTCCTGCTTGATGGCATTCCAGAGCTCCTGCGCTGTGTGGCTTCGATGCCCCAATGAAACTAGTTTCAAGACGGCCTGCTGACGTTTGGCCACGGCTGTGCTCATGTCGGTCATAGGTAAACGTTCACGGGTCCATGTGGATGTGGACTGTGACGGATCCTGCAGAGAGGAATCTGAGGAACTGGTGTAAGAGGAGGAGTCGATGCGTACAGACTGGATTCCTGCAATCCTTGGAGTGGGCAGGACACGTCCTGCGCCACTCGCACGATCTGTACCTGGCTCAACAACATTAACCCAATGGGCAGTGAGGGAAACGTATCGCCCCTGTCCATGCTGACTGGTCCACGCATCGGTGGTGAGGTGGACCTTGCTACTGATGGCGTTCAGTAGCGCATGTTTTATGTTTGCCTCAACATGCCTGTGCAGGGCAGGGACAGCCTGCCTGCTGAAGTAAAAGCAGCTGGGCACCTTGTACTGTGGGACTGCCAATGCCATCAAGTCACGGAAGCTGTCAGTCTCCACCAGCCTGAACGAGAGCATTTCCAGGGACAACAGTTTGGCAATGCCTGCATTCAGAGCCTGTGCTCGGGGGTGGTTGGCTGAGAATGCCCGCCTTTTCTCCCATGCCTGTACTACCGATGGCTGTAGAGTAGACTGGGAGTGTGAGGATGACTGGGAAGGTGGTGCTGTGGGTGGAATTACACAAGGTCTCTGGACAACAGTGCCAGAGGTTCTTCCATGGCGATCCTGGGAGGAAGCCAAACCAGCTGTGCGTGAGCTGGAGGAAGAGGCAACACGAGCTGAAGAGGTGGTAGCTGCCGCTGTTGGTTGGCCTACATCTTCAGTCTGTTTCTGTAACTCCACCGCGTGCCTGGTCCGCACATGTTTCCACATATTTGTGGTATTGAGGTTGCTGACATTTTCCCCTCTTTTTACTTTCTGATGACACAGCTTGCATTTGACAAAACAAATGTCATCTGCAACTGTGTCAAAAAAGGACCAGGCACTGCAAGTCTTGGGAGCGCCCTTTTTGGCTTTGGAAAGAGACAGGCTCCTAACGGGTGCCAAAGTGGAGGCTACAGGCTCCGCAGTCTTCCCCCTCCCTCTCCCTCTTTGGCCCGTAAGGGGAAGCTCTTCCTCAGAGCTGCTCCCACCACCTTCCTGTTCCTCACGTCACGATGGGTCAAGGACCTCATCATCTCCACTACCCTCTGCCACCAACTGCTCCTCCTGGGTAGTCTCGGCAGCACAGTACGCACCAGAAAGCGGCACCTGAGCTTCATCATCAGATGCGTACTGCGCTGTGGTCACCGGAGGCACTGGCCCACCTGCCTCTTCAGAGTCAGAGAGAAAAAGCTGTTGGGCATCACTGCACACTGCCTCTTCTTCCATTTCTCCAATGCTGCTTGGCTGGCCCCCTGTTTCCAAGCCAAGAGATTCAGAGAACAGAAGTAGAGACGGCTCCTGTGCTGGGCTCTCTGACTGCCTGGCCAATTTGGCAGGTGGTGAAGAGACAGATGGCTGCTCTCCAGTGCTCTGTGCCTGAGAGGATGTGGCACTAACTGAAGTCGATGCCGAGGCGTTAGCTGCCATCCACCCGACAACGGCTTCAATTTGGTCTTCACGCAGCAGCGGTGCACGGCGCTCTCCGACAAAGCTGCGCATGAAGGACTGTTCCCTGCTGAAACTGAGTGACGACGAGTCACCGGCGCCCGCAGCAGGCACAGAATCACCACGTCCTCTCCCTGCTCCTCTCCCTGCTCCGCGCCCACGCCCACGTGCCTTACTCCCTGCCCTCTTCATCTTGGTTGACAGATAAAGATAAGCAGAAAAGTACTAAGGCCTTAGTGTGCTTATTCCTGAAATGCTCCTCCTAACAGGTGTAAGAAACACTAATGTTGTAAAGTGTGGACTAAACTTTATTATTTTTCAAATGTGGCCTACACAAGTGTTAAGTTGTGTTTGGTGAACTTTACTTTTTTTTTTGTGCAGATCGGGCTACAGAGCTAGTTTAAATCACACGGAGACCGTGCAGACAGCCGTAAACGGCGCTGCAAGGCCAAAAAACCCTCCTCTAGGTTATCCTATGTAGTGTTTTTCCACTATTTAGCTGGAGACGGGTGGAAAGACACTAATAGGAATTTTTTTTTTTAAATTTTAAACAGGCTGCACTATTTGAAAAAAAGGAAATTGTTTTTCAAGGTATGAGGCAGTAACGCACCCTGAGCTGAATCCAACCGGCTATAGCTGCACACAGACTACAGGGCGAGCTGCGCTCACACAGAGACCGTGCAGACAGCCGTAAACGGCGCTGCAAGGCCCAATAAACCCCCTCTAGGTTATCCTATGTAGTGTTTTTCCACTATTTAGCTGGAGACGGGTGGAAAAACACTAATAGGAATTTTTTTTTTTTAATTTTAAACAGGCTGCACTATTTGAAAAAAAGGAAAATTTTTCTCAATGTATGAGCCAGTAACGAACCCTGAGCTGAATCCAACCGGCTATGGCTGCACACAGACTACAGGGCGAGCTGGGCTCACACGGAGATCGTGCAGACAGCCGTAAACGGCGCTGCAAGGCCCAAAAACCCCCCTCTAGGTTATCCTATGTAGTGTTTTTCCACAATTTAGCTGGAGACGGGTGGAAAAACACTAATAGGGAATTTTTTTTTAAATTTTTAAACAGGCTGCACTATTTGAAAAAAAGGAAAATTTTTCTCAAGGTATGAGCCAGTAACGAACCCTGAGCTGAATCCAACCGGCTATGGCTGCACACAGACTACAGGGCGAGCTGGGCTCACACGGAGACCGTGCAGACAGCCGTAAACGGCGCTGCAAGGCCCAAAAAACCCCCTCTAGGTTATCCTATGTAGTGTTTTTCCACAATTTAGCTGGAGACGGGTGGAAAAACACTAATAGGGAATTTTTTATTACATTTTTAAACAGGCTGCACTTTTTGAAAAAAAGGAAAATTTTTCTCAAGGTATGAGCTAGTAACGAACCCTGAGCTGAATCCAACCGGCTATGGCTGCACACAGACTACAGGGCGAGCTGGGCTCACACGGAGACCGTGCAGACAGCCGTAAACGGCGCTGCAAGGCCCAAAAACCCCCCTCTAGGTTATCCTATGTAGTGTTTTTCCACAATTTAGCTGGAGACTGGTGGAAAAACACTAATAGGAAATTTGAGAAAAAATGTGCAGCAGGCTGCACTATGAGCAAACAAGGACAACTGTGTGAGGCAGTGTGAACCCCCCCTGAGCTGAATACAACCGGGTATATGGCTGCACACAGACTACAGAGTGAGCTGCACACACACACACACACACACAGAGACCTTGCAGAACGCTGTTAAAACAGCGCTGCAAGGCAAGAGCAAGGTGAACAGTGAAGAACACACAGCGTTTTGCTAAATTAGCCTTTGGAAAGGAAAATAAAGCAATTAGCTAGCTCAACTGGCCCTCAGTTAGAACACAGCGTCCTGTCCCTAACTGAAATCACAGCAGAGTGAGCGCAAAATGGCGGCAGCGTTTTTTATAGTGCAGAGTGACATCATTTCAGCAGCCAATCACAGCCTTGCCAGTACCTACATGCCCACCATGCTAAACAGGATGTGCCCACACTTCCAATCATTCCTCATTGGCTGCTGCGTTCAGTTTGAATTCTGGGAACTTCCGATTCCGGTATCCGATACGCGGGAAGTATCGGAATTCGGTATCGGAATTCCGATACCGCAAATATCGGCCGATACCCGATACTTGCGGTAACGGAATGCTCAACACTACTGTATGTGCTCTGATCGCTATGTACATTGTGTTACTGAATTGCCTAGCATAACAGTACAGGAAGCCAAAAGTACTAATGATTCTCAATAGAGGGAAAAAAGAAGTTCTGAGACCATTTTTTTTCCTTTGCACTGTGATTTGTCTTTTTTTTCCCCTAGACATTTGGGTGGTTCAGGACACAGGTGTTACAATGGACATTAAAGGTCTGTCTTCATGTGTAGATCAGCTCACGGCAAGAGTTCAAGATATTCAAAATTTTGTGGTTCAGAATTCTTTGTTAGAACCGAGAATTCCTATTCCAGATTTGTTTTTTGGAGATAGAACTAAGTTTCTGAGTTTCAAGAATAATTGTAAACTGTTTCTGGCTTTGAAACCTCGTTCCTCAGGTGACCCAGCGCAACAGGTTAGGATCGTCATTTCTTTTTTGCGTGGCGACCCTCAGGACTGGGCATTTTCTCTTGCGTCAGGAGATCCTGCATTGAGTGATATCAATGCGTTTTTCCTGGCGCTTGGATTGCTGTACGATGAGCCTAATTCAGTAGATCAGGCAGAAAAAAATTTGCTGTCTCTTTGTCAGGCTCAGGATGAGATAGAGCTACAGTGCCTACAAGTAGTATTCAACCCCCTGCAGATTTAGCAGGTTTACACATTTGGAATTAACTTGGCATTGTGACATTTGGACTGTAGATCAGCCTGGAAGTGTGAAATGCACTGCAGCAAAAAAAGAATGTTATTTCTTTGTTTATTTTTTTTTTAAATTGTGAAAAGTCTTTTCAGAGGGTCATTTATTATTCAACCCCTCAACCCACCAGAATTCTGTTTGGTTCCCCTAAAGTATTAAGAAGTAGTTCAGGCACAAAGAACAATGAGCTTCACATGTTTGGATTAATTATCTCTTTTTCCAGCCTTTTCTGACTATTTAAGACCCTCCCCAAACTTGTGAACAGCACTCATACATGGTCAACATGGGAAAGACAAAGGAGCATTCCAAGGCCATCAGAGACAAGATCGTGGAGGGTCACAAGGCTGGCAAGGGGTACAAAACCCTTTCCAAGGAGTTGGGCCTACCTGTCTCCACTGTTGGGAGCATCATCCGTAAGTGGAAGGCTTATGGAACTACTGTTAGCCTTCCACGGCCTGGACAGCCTTTGAAAGTTTCTTCCCGTGCCGAGGCCAGGCTTGTCCGAAGAGTCAAGGCTAACCCAAGGACAACAAGGAAGGAGCTCCGAGAAGATCTCATGGCAGTGGGGACATTAGTTTCAGTCAATACCATAAGTAACGTACTCCACCGCAATGGTCTCCGTTCCAGACGAGCCCGTAAGGTACCTTTACTTTCAAAGCGTCATGTCAAGGCTCGTCTACAGTTTGCTCATGATCACTTGGAGGACTCTGAGACTGACTGGTTCAAGGTTCTCTGGTCTGATGAGACCAAGATCGAGATCTTTGGTGCCAACCACACACGTGACGTTTGGAGACTGGATGGCACTGCATACGACCCCAAGAATACCATCTCTACAGTCAAGCATGGTGGTGGCAGCATCATGCTGTGGGGCTGTTTCTCAGCCAAGGGGCCTGGCCATCTGGTCTGCATCCATGGGAAGATGGATAGCACGGCCTACCTGGAGATTTTGGCCAAGAACCTCCACTCCTCCATCAAGGATCTTAAGATGGGTCGTCATTTCATCTTCCAACAAGACAACGACCCAAAGCACACAGCCAAGAAAACCAAGGCCTGGTTCAAGAGGCAAAAAATCAAGGTGTTGCAGTGGCCTAGTCAGTCTCCTGACCTTAACCCAATTGAAAACTTGTGGAAGGAGCTCAAGATTAAAGTACACATGAGACACCCAAAGAACCTAGATAACTTGGAGAAGATCTGCATGGAGGAGTGGGCCAAGATAACTCCAGAGACCTGTGCCGGCCTGATCAGGTCTTATACAGTTAGGGCCAGAAATATTTGGACAGTGACACAAGTTTTGTTATTTTAGCTGTTTACAAAAACATGTTCAGAAATACAATTATATATATAATATGGGCTGAAAGTGCACACTCCCAGCTGCAATATGATAGTTTCCACATCCAAATCGGAGAAAGGGTTTAGGAATCATAGCTCTGTAATGCATAGCGTCCTCTTTTTCAAGGGACCAAAAGTAATTGGACAATGGACTCTAAGGGCTGCAATTAACTCTGAAGGCGTCTCCCTCGTTAACCTGTAATCAATGAAGTAGTTAAAAGGTCAGGGGTGGATTCCAGGTGTGTGGTTTTGCATTTGGAAGCTGTTGCTGTGAGCAGACAACATGCGATCAAAGGAACTGTCAATTGAGGTGAAGCAGAACATCCTGAGGCTGAAAAAAAAGAAAAAATCCATCAGAGAGATAGCAGACATGCTTGGAGTAGCAAAATCAACAGTTGGGTACATTCTGAGAAAAAAGGAATTGACTGGTGAGCTTGGGAACTCAAAAAGGCCTGGGCGTCCACGGATGACAACAGTGGTGGATGATCGCCGCATACTTAATTTGGTGAAGAAGAACCCGTTCACAACATCAACTGAAGTCCAGAACACTCTCAGTGAAGTAGGTGTATCTGTCTCTAAGTCAACAGTAAAGAGAAGACTCCATGACAGTAAATACAAAGGGTTCACATCTAGATGCAAACCATTCATCAATACCAAAAATAGACAGGCCAGAGTTAAATTTGCAGAAAAACACCTCAGGAAGCCAGCTCAGTTCTGGAAAAGTATTCTATGGACAGATGAGACAAAGATCAACCTGTACCAGAATGATGGGAAGAAAAAAGTTTGGAGAAGAAAGGGAACGGCACATGATCCAAGGCACACCACATCCTCTGTAAAACATGGTGGAGGCAACGTGATGGCATGGGCATGCATGGCTTTCAATGGCACTGGGTCACTTGTGTTTATTGATGACATAAGAGCAGACAAGAGTAGCCGGATGAATTCTGAAGTGTACCGGGATATACTTTCAGCCCAGATTCAGCCAAATGCTGCAAAGTTGATTGGACGGCGCTTCATAGTACAGATGGACAATGACCCCAAGCATACATCCAAAGCTACCCAGGAGATCATGAGTGCCAAAAAGTGGAACATTCTGCAATGGCCAAGTCAATCTCCAGATCTAAACCCAATTGAGCATGCATTTCACTTGCTCAAATCCAGACTTAAGACGGAAAGACCCACAAACAAGCAAGACCTGAAGGCTGCGGCTGTAAAGGCCTGGCAAAGCATTAAGAAGGAGGAAACCCAGCGTTTGGTGATGTCCATGGGTTCCAGACTTAAGGCAGTGATTGCCTCCAAAGGATTTGCAACAAAATATTGAAAATAAAAATATTTTGTTTGGGTTATGTTTATTTGTCCAATTACTTTTGACCTCCTAAAATGTGGAGTGTTTGTAAAGAAATGTGTACAATTCCTACATTTTCTATCAGATATTTTTGTTCAACCCTTCAAATTAAACGTTACAATCTGCACTTGAATTCTGTTGTTGAGGTTTCATTTCAAATCCAATGTGGTGGCATGCAGAGCCCAATTCACGAAAATTGTGTCACTGTCCAAATATTTCTGGCCCTAACTGTAAAAGACGATTATTAGCTGTAATTGCAAACAAAGGTTATTCCACAAAATATTAAACCTAGGGGTTGAATAATAATTGACCCACACTTTTATGTTTAAAATTATTAAAATTTAACTGAGCAACAAAATGTTTTGGTTTGTAAGATTTATGCATCTGTTAATAAATCCTGCTCTTGTTTGAAGTTTGAAGGCTCTAACTTATTTGCATCTTATTAAACCTGCTAAATCTGCAGGGGGTTGAATACTACTTGTAGGCACTGTATATTGCCAGAAATTTAGAAAATGGTCCGTGCTCACTCAATGGAATGAATCTGCGCTTGCAGCCATTTTCAGAAAGGGTTTCTCTGAAGCCATTAAGGATGTCATGGTGGGATTTCCTATGCCCGCTGGTTTGAATGAGTCTATGTCTTTGGCCATTCAGATCGGTCGACGCTTGCGTGAGCGTAAATCTGTGTACCATTTGGCGGTATTACCTGAGATTAAACCTGAGCCTATGCAGTGCGATAGGACTATGACCAGAGTTGAACGGCAAGAACACAGACGTCTGAATGGGCTGTGTTTCTACTGTGGTGATTCCGCTCATGCTATCTCTGATTGTCCTAAGCGCACTAAGCGGTTCGCTAGGTCTGCCGCCATTGGTACTGTACAGTCAAAATTTCTTCTGTCCGTTACCTTGATATGCTCCTTGTCGTCGTATTCTGTCATGGCGTTTGTGGATTCAGGCGCTGCCCTGAATTTGATGGACTTGGATTATGCTAAACGTTGTGGGTTTTTATTGGAGCCCTTGCAGTGTCCTATTCCATTGCGAGGAATTGATGCTACACCTTTGGCCAAGAATAAGCCTCAGTACTGGACCCAGCTGACCATGTGCATGGCTCCTGCACATCAGGAGGATATTCGCTTTCTGGTGTTGCATAATCTGCATGATGTGATCGTGTTGGGGTTGCCATGGCTACAAGCCCATAATCCAGTATTGGATTGGAATTCCATGTTGGTGTCCAGCTGGGGTTGTCAGGGGGTACATGGTGATGTTCCATTTCTGTCAATTTCGTCATCCACCCCTTCTGAGGTTCCAGAGTTCTTGTCTGATTACCGGGATGTATTTGATGAGCCCAAGTCCGATGCCCTGCCTCCACATAGGGATTGTGATTGTGCTATCAGTTTGATTCCTGGTAGTAAATTCCCAAAAGGTCGACTATTTAATTTATCCGTGCCTGAGCACACCGCTATGCGCAGTTATGTGAAGGAATCCCTGGAGAAGGGCCATATTCGCCCGTCGTCGCCATTGGGAGCAGGGTTCTTTTTTGTGGCCAAGAAGGATGGTTCGCTGAGACCGTGTATAGATTACCGCCTTCTTAATAAGATCACTGTTAAATTTCAGTACCCCTTGCCATTGTTATCTGATTTGTTTGCTCGGATTAAGGGGGCTAGTTGGTTCACTAAGATAGATCTTCGTGGTGCGTATAATCTGGTGAGAATCAGGCAAGGCGATGAATGGAAAACTGCATTTAATACGCCCGAGGGTCATTTTGAGTATCTAGTGATGCCGTTCGGACTTGCCAATGCTCCATCAGTGTTTCAATCCTTTATGCATGACATCTTCCGTGAGTACCTGGATAAATTCCTGATTGTGTACTTGGATGACATTTTGATCTTCTCGGATGATTGGGAGTCTCATGTGAAGCAGGTCAGAACGGTTTTTCAGGTCCTGCGTGCTAATTCTTTGTTTGTGAAGGGATCAAAGTGTCTCTTTGGTGTGCAGAAGGTTTCATTTTTGGGGTTCATCTTTTCCCCTTCTACTATCGAGATGGATCCGGTTAAGGTCCAAGCCATCCATGATTGGACTCAGCCGACATCTCTGAAAAGTCTGCAAAAGTTTCTGGGCTTTGCTAATTTTTATCGTCGCTTCATCTGCAATTTTTCTAGTGTTGCCAAACCATTGACCGATTTGACCAAGAAGGGTGCTGATTTGGTCAAATGGTCTTCTGCTGCTGTGGAGGCTTTTCAAGAGTTGAAGCGTCGTTTTTCTTCTGCCCCTGTGTTGTGTCAACCAGATGTTTCTCTTCCGTTCCAGGTCGAGGTTGATGCTTCTGAGATTGGAGCAGGGGCGGTTTTGTCACAGAGAGGTTCTGGTTGCTCAGTGATGAAACCATGCGCTTTCTTTTCCAGGAAGTTTTCACCTGCTGAGCGAAATTATGATGTGGGCAACCGAGAGTTGCTGGCCATGAAGTGGGCATTCGAGGAGTGGCGTCATTGGCTTGAAGGAGCTAAGCATCGCGTGGTGGTATTGACTGATCATAAGAACTTGACTTATCTCGAGTCTGCCAAGCGCTTGAATCCTAGACAGGCTCGTTGGTCGTTGTTTTTTGCCCGTTTTGACTTTGTGATTTCGTACCTTCCGGGCTCTAAAAATGTGAAGGTGGATGCTCTGTCTAGGAGTTTCGTGCCCGACTCTCCGGGTTTATCTGAGCCGGCGGGTATCCTCAAGGACGGAGTAATTGTGTCTGCCATCTCCCCTGATTTGCGGCGGGTGCTGCAAATATTTCAGGCTAATAAACCTGATCGTTGCCCAGCGGAGAGACTGTTTGTCCCTGATAGGTGGACGAATAGAGTTATCTCTGAACTTCATTGTTCGGTGTTGGCTGGTCATCCTGGAATATTTGGTACCAGAGAGTTAGTGGCTAGATCCTTTTGGTGGCCCTCTGTGTCGCGGGATGTGCGTACTTTTGTGCAGTCCTGTGGGATTTGTGCTCGGGCTAAGCCCTGCTGTTCTCGTGCCAGTGGGTTGCTTTTGCCCTTGCCGGTCCCGAAGAGACCTTGGAAACATATCTGAGATGCTTTGTTTCTGCTGATCAGGATGACTGGGTGTCCTTTTTGCCTTTGGCTGAGTTCACCCTTAATAATCGGGCCAGCTCGGCTACCTTGGTTTCGCCGTTTTTCTGCAATTCTGGGTTCCATCCTCGTTTCTCTTCAGGACAGGTTGAGTCTTCGGACTGTCCTGGTGTGGATACTGTGGTGGACAGGTTGCAGCAGATTTGGACTCAGGTAGTGGACAATTTGACCTTGTCCCAGGAGAAGGCTCAACTTTTCGCTAATCGCAGACGCCGTGTGGGTCCCCGACTTCGTGTTGGGGATCTGGTTTGGTTATCTTCTCGTCATATTCCTATGAAGGTTTCCTCTCCTAAGTTTAAACCTCGTTTTATTGGTCCGTATAGGATTTCTGAGGTTCTTAATCCTGTGTCTTTTCGTCTGACCCTTCCAGATTCTTTTTCCATACATAACGTATTCCATAGGTCATTGTTGCGGAGATACGTGGCACCTATGGTCCCATCTGTTGAGCCTCCTGCCCCGGTTTTGGTGGAGGGGGATTTGGAGTAAATTGTGGAGAAGATTTTGGATTCTTGTCTTTCAAGACGGAAACTCCAGTATCTGGTTAAATGGAAGGGTTATGCTCAGGAAGATAATTCCTGGGTTTTTGCCTCTGATGTCCATGCTCCCGATCTTGTTTGTGCCTTTTATGTGGCTCATCCTGGTCGGCCTGGGGGCTCTGGTGAGGGTTCGGTGACCCCTCCTCAAGGGGGAGGTACTGTTGTGAATTCTGTGGCAGAGTTCACTCCTGTGGTCACAAGTGGTACTTCGGCTGATTCTCTCTGGGAGCTTCCGTTTGTGGAGGAAAGTGGTACTGCAGCTTCTGAGTTTCCTCCCTCAGGTGACCTGGTGAGGTCGTTAGCTGCTTCTCTACTTAACTCCACCTGATGCTTTGATCTATGCTTCCTGTCAATGTTCCAGTGTTGGACTTGTGTTTCTCTGGATCATTCCTGTGGCCTGCTGCTCTGCATAGCTAAGTGCTTCTTTGCTATTTGTTGCTATTTTTTCTGTCCAGCTTGTCTATTTGTTTTGCTGGAAGCTCTGGGACGCAAAGGGTGTACCTCCGTGCCGTTAGTTCGGTATGGAGGGTCTTTTTGCCCCCTTTGCGTGGTTTTCTTTAGGGTTTTGTGTAGACCGCAAAGTTTTCTTTCCTATCCTCGTTCTGTCTAGAATATCGGGCCTCACTTTGCTGAATCTATTTCATCCCTACGTTTGTCTTTTCATCTTACTCACAGTCATTATATGTGGGGGGCTGCCTTGTCCTTTGGGGTATTTCTCTGAGGCAAGGTAGGCTTATTTTTCTATCTTCAGGCTAGTTAGTTTCTCAGGCTGTGCCGAGTTGCATAGGGAGCCTTAGGCGCAATCCACAGCTGCCTCTAGTTGTGTTTGGAGAGGATCAGGAATTGCGGTCTACAGAGTTTCCACATCTCAGAGCTCGTTCTATTATTTTGGGTTATTGTCAGATCACTGTATGTGCTCTGATCGCTATGTACATTGTGTTACTGAATTGCCTAGCATAACACAAAGCATCAGATTTGGCACATCTAATAGATGCGCCTTTTCTGGGGAAGCTGTGGGCTGCTATTTTTAGGCTGGAGGGCAACGTGCATGACCCCTTACCAGTGAGAATACCAACCTCCAGCTGTTTGCTTTAACTTGGCTGATAGTCAAAAATTGGAGGGACCCCATTCCATTTTTTAACCCCTTCATGACTGGTGCAGATATGTTCTTTTGATCGCCCATTATTGCATTTTAATGCAATGTCACAGTGACCAAAACAAAGTCATTCTGGCGTTTTTACTTTTTTTCTCGTTATGCCATTTAGCAATTAGGTTAATCCTTTTATCATTGATCGATCGGGAGATTCTGAATGTGGTGATACCAATTTTGCGTAGTTTTGTTTTTTTATTGTTTTATTTTGAATGGGAAAAAGGGGATGATTTAAACTTTTATCTTTTTATACTTTTAAAAACATTATTTTTAAAAAAATTTCCATGCTTAAATAGTCTCCATATGAGATTAGAAGCTGGCACAACTTTATCAGCTCAGCTATATAGAGGCGATGTCCAGATCACCTCTATGTAGCTGGATTACTGAGTTGCTATGAGCGCCCACCACTGGATGGTGCTCATAGCAATCTGGCACTGACAACCATAGGGATCTCAAGGAGACCTGTGGTTGTCATGCCAACGCACCGATGACCCCAAACCATGTGACGGGGTCACCTGTGTGCGTATTTCCGGCCCGATGGCCTTAAGTGCGATTTAAATGCTGCTGTCAGAGTGTGACAGCGGGATTTAACTAGATAATAGCTGCAGGTGGATCGCTATTCCACTCACGGCTACTGTGGGCACATGTCAGCTGTTCAAAACAGCTGACATGTCCCCGGAAAGATGTGGGCTCACAGCTGGAGCACACATGAAAGCGGGAGATACTGACATCAGTGTACTAATGGACTGGAACCCCTCTATTCTTGATAATCAGCCATGATAAAGCTGGCATCCGAGGGTTGCCACTTGCAGCTGTCAGTATTGCCTGCACTGTTTATTAAAAATAAAAGAGACCCCATGTCATTTTTTAAAAAAATGCATTTGCACAGGCGCCAGCTAACGAATACTCCCATCATCAATGCCTGCTATGGCTGTTATCAGCAACAGCAGGCATAGACTGATGAGAGTAGTACTCTCTAATCAGTCAACACCTATGACTGGTAGAAACTGCATCTGTCCGACTGGCGGTAATGATCTTACCACTGATCAGAGCCACTTGTGTTTCTCTACCTGTCATGCAGATGACAGAATGGGAAACAGCCGATGTACGGGGTGCTGAACCTGAACAGTAACACCGACTTCCTTGAGAAGTCCATGTTCGGGGTCCATGCACGAACTCTTAAGTGTTCGGTAAGGACTCCAAACTTTCCAAAAAAGGAGAATATAACCCATTAAAATATCTGTCAGCTAAATGACCATTTGGCTAACAGGTATCTAATTTGTATGCCAGCGTAAGTCACATTTTCTCCACCAACTGATATAAAGTTAGATGGTCTGCAGATTATGTTAACATCTGTCACATCTAGTGATGAGAGAATTTACTTGAGTGGAATTGAAATCTCAAATTTTACAATAATTCTCATTTGACAAAAATGTGGATTTTTTTGTAATTGCTTGTGCATGGATTCAGCAAGATGATGGCCATCTGGCATCTTTCTGACACCAGGAATGCTGAAATATTCAAACTGGGCTGAGCTTTCCGGCTCTGATGAGGCCAGCGACGATTTTGCGCATAAGGTCAAGAAAGGTCAAGAAATCATAATGTGCATTGTAACTTTATCTCACAAGTGTACAACCACCTTGGGCCTCATCAAAGCTAGAAGGCCCAGTCTAGCACAAAAAGGTCTGGAAACATGCTACAGGGACCAGACGGGAAATGCTGAAGAGCAGAAGGGCTGGGGAGGTGAACAGTCAGGTGAGTATAAGTATTTTAAACTTGTTTGTATTTTGTTGATGTCTGCAAAGTCTTTAGAAGATAATAAGGGACATTTAATTTGTGAAAAAAATAATTTTCTGCAAATTGGATTTCCAAAAAATCTGTGCAACTTGGCATATTTGAATTTTGCACAATCCGTTCATTTCCACAGATGCGGTTTAATATCTATCTGGTTCATAAAAATAGCAAACCGCATATCTATAATAATTGCACATTTGTAGATTTCAGTATAGTGAGACAGAATAATACAATTATATGTCTTTGAAAAAATGTTGAGACGTAAGCACATGAGTGATTTGGGAACAATGACAATATATTATGGACTGACACCCTGAATACAACTGAATAAATAGGTTACAAATATTTGATTCCTTTGTATAACATGTTTGATATGAGAGTAATGTATTAACTATTATTTAATTTGTATTCATATTAAAGATTATTACAGAAAAAGAACAAGAAATATACCCAAGGAAAAGTCAATCTATTTTCCACACTCGACTTCTGGGAGAAGCTCAAAGCAGACTTTGCCAAGTTATACATCAATTGAAAATAAGTCAAACCATGGTTTTAAATGGCTACATTTTTATTACTGAAGGGTTTTAAAAACTAATTAATAAAGTGAGATATAATATAGAGTATGAGAAACCTACTGCTGTATATCAAAATAAAGAAAAGCATTTCAGACAATTTGTGGCAGGAAAGGCTATTGAAGCTGAGAACAGAATAATCTATTATTTTTTAAGTGCAGAAAATGTATTTCTATTATTTCTATTCAGTTTTTTTCATGCATGACTTTATAAGAATTTCCAGAGCAAATTGTGGAATAAAATTTTCTGCATATTTTATTCAATATAACCTTTGATTTAAATATTTCTCTAAATGTATAAAGACCTTAAAATAAGATAATAAGATGGTTGTGATTTACATAATTCGTAAATATTTTTATTAATGATTAATAATATAATTAAAAGGAGAAAGATCGGCACACTGTCCTTTTAATAGAATTATGTGCTTAAGGCTGGGGTCACACTTGCGATTGCAATGCGAGAAACTCGCGCTGGTCTCTCGCATCAATATCCGGCACCGCCGCCAGAACTCAGGGCCGGAGTTTGCGGCTGCATGTATTTCTATGCAGCTGAACAGTCCGGTCCCGAGTGCCGGCGACAGTACCGGGTATTGATGGGGGAGACTCACGCGAGTTTCTCGCATTGAACTCGCAAATGTGACCCCGGCCTAAGGAAGGGACTCATGGTCCACCACAAAAGTAAATGAGACTGTCAAAAGCAGATATGGACCAATGTTTCAACTGGAATTGGTCTTTTTCAGGGACATCTGATGTGAGTCCAGGTAGGCTGAAATCTAGTAGAGCAATAACGTAAATTGTAAGATCTCTTTCATATCAAGGAGGACCTGTGTGGAGCAAGATCCAGGAACCAAGAAGCAGGGTGTAAACATGATTTCTACAGGATGACTGAATGGAGAGGGTGGATAAACTTTTTTTTCTCTCCTCATCAGAGAAAAACTGATGCCACTCTTATCAAACTCTGATCAAAGTCTAATCAGAATAATAGGACCGTTTTTCTCAGATGTGGAGAGAATGGTTAGGCGACCCATCCCTAATAATAATATAACAGTAATTATTGTCATTGTTATCAATGTTATAGTATTTATTATTACAGCAACAGTAGCAGCAGCAGTAGTTGTAGTAGTGGTACTTAAGTTTTATGGCTAAATATATTTTTTATATAATCAAAACATGCAGGATTAAATGTCACTTCTTGGATAATAGATAGCACTACTTTTATTAATCTGTATAATTGATGTCAGAATGTGGACATCTAAAATCATAGTTCTATAGAATTCTGGTCAACTCCTGTCATAAAGTTTCATATAAATCATTTAAACGATGCACACAAGAAGCAAAGTAAAAAAAAATCCTGATGATGTACAGACATAGATAAAAAATAGTTTTATTAAGAATTTTCTTTTGTGCAAGCAAAGTGAATTGCAGAAAATGACTATGTTTTATCATGTTGGACTGGTAGGCACAGGTGATACCCTGATCAGGTGTGCATGTATAATAACTTCCAAAAATAATCACTGTTTTGAATAATTTCCACCCAAATCTTGCAGAATCAACATATTCTTTATAAGTATCTCATAAATCTTTACCATGGTTGTGAATCCAAATTCGATGCTAGAAGCTTAACGGCTTGAAGAATTTATTCATCTGAATGCATTATTGGTTGTAGAATTTATACAAAGCAAAACAGATTGTAAGCATCCATTAACCTCTTCCCAGAGGGGAAATCTTTAGTTTCTCTTGGGACCTTTTCCTATACGGCAAGATATTTAGGATGATGTCATGAACCCATAAGGCTTTGTACACTCTATTAGCTTGTGTATCAGTGTAACGCATCTTTTAACTTTTATATACAGTGGGGCAAAAAAGTATTTAGTCAGTCAGCAATAGTGCAAGTTCCACCACTTAAAAAGATGAGAGGCGTCTGTAATTTACATCATAGGTAGACCTCAACTATGGGAGACAAACTGAGAAAAAAAAAATCCAGAAAATCACATTGTCTGTTTTTTTATCATTTTTTTTGCATATTATGGTGGAAAATAAGTATTTGGTCAGAAACAAACAATCAAGATTTCTGGCTCTCACAGACCTGTAACTTCTTCTTTAAGAGTCTCCTCTTTCCTCCACTCATTACCTGTAGTAATGGCACCTGTTTAAACTTGTTATCAGTATAAAAAGACACCTGTGCACACCCTCAAACAGTCTGACTCCAAACTCCACTATGGTGAAGACCAAAGAGCTGTCAAAGGACACC
This sequence comes from Ranitomeya imitator, assembly GCF_032444005.1. Lineage (NCBI taxonomy): Eukaryota > Metazoa > Chordata > Amphibia > Anura > Dendrobatidae > Ranitomeya > Ranitomeya imitator. The sequence continues at coordinate 85,727,761 of NC_091286.1, forward strand.
AGAAACAAAATTGTAGCCCTGCACCAGGTTGGGAAGACTGAATCTGCAATAGCCAACCAGCTTGGAGTGAAGAAATCAACAGCGGGAGCAATAATTAGAAAATGGAAGACATACAAGACCACTGATAATCTCCCTTGATCTGGGGCTCCACGCAAAATCCCACCCCGTGGGGTCAGAATGATCACAAGAACGGTGAGCAAAAATCCCAGAACCACGCGGGGGGACCTAGTGAATGAACTGCAGAGAGCTGGGACCAATGTAACAAGGCCTACCATAAGTAACACACTACGCCACCATGGACTCAGATCCTGCAGTGCCAGACGTGTCCCACTGCTTAAGCCAGTACATGTCCGGGCCCGTCTGAAGTTTGCTAGAGAGCATTTGGATGATCCAGAGGAGTTTTGGGAGAATGTCCTATGGTCTGATGAAACCAAACTGGAACTGTTTGGTAGAAACACAACTTGTCGTGTTTGGAGGAAAAAGAATATTGAGTTGCATCCATCAAACACCATACCTACTGTAAAGCATGGTGGTGGAAACATCATGTTTTGGGGCTGTTTCTCTGCAAAGGGGCCAGGACGACTGATCCGGGTACATGAAAGAATGAATGGGGCCATGTATCGTGAGATTTTGAGTGCAAACCTCCTTCCATCAGCAAGGGCATTGAAGATGAAACGTGGCTGGGTCTTTCAACATGACAATGATCCAAGGCACACCACCAGGGCAACGAAGGAGTGGCTTCGTAAGAAGCATTTTAAGGTCCTGGAGTGGCCTAGCCAGTCTCCAGATCTCAACCCTATAGAAAACCTTTGGAGGGAGTTGAAAGTCCGTGTTGCCAAGCGAAAAGCCAAAAACATCACTGCTCTAGAGGCGATCTGCATGAATGAATTGGCCAACATACCAACAACAGTGTGTGGCAACCTTGTGAAGACTTACAGAAAACGTTTGACCTCTGTCATTGCCAACAAAGGATATATTACAGAGTATTGAGATGAAATTTTGTTTCTGACCAAATACTTATTTTCCACCATAATATGCAAATAAAATATTAAAAAAACAGACAATGTGATTTTCTGGATTTTTTTTTCTCAGTTTGTCTCCCATAGTTGAGGTCTACCTATGATGTAAATTACAGACGCCTCTCATCTTTTTAAGTGGTGGAACTTGCACTATTACTGACTGACTAAATACCTTTTTGCCCCACTGTAACACATCAGAATTTTTAATGTTTTTTTATGTAATGGTTATCTATTGTATTATTAGACAAAACGTTATCATTACTTTATGTGTCTAGTACCTAGAGATTAATGAACTGATTTCATGCAAATTAAATTCATGTCGTATTTTTAGGAATGAGCTGAACCAGGTGATTTTCAATAATTTGCATTTGACATTATGTGAATCGCCTAACATGGCACCTGCCATTTTACACATTGCAACAGATTACATTAGTCAGACAAGGATCACACAAACATGGGCTTCCCCATAATGACTTGCAGCTATCACTAGAGATGAGCGAGTGTACTCGTTGCTCGGGTTTCCCGAGCATGCTCGGGTGACTTCCAAGTATTTGTTAGTGTTCGGAGATTAAGTTTTCATCGCGGCAGCTGAATGATTTACTGCTACTAGACAGCTTGATTGAGGATTCCCTGGCAACCAGGCAACCCCCACATGTGCTCAGCCTGGCTAATAGCTGTAAATCATTCAGCTGAAGCAATGAAAACTTAATCTCCGAATTCTAACAAATACTCGGAGGTCACCCGAGCGTGCTCGGGAAAACCCAAGCAACGAGTATACTCACTCATCACTAGCTATCACAATACATGGCATAGCAAAAGCAATCAGGAGGGACAATCATAGTCTGTATAAAAGCAGAAGCAATAACTGGAGCAGCCGTTTTGTAGTGAATCTGGATAGTGAGATGACATCACAGCTCCCAATTTAGCTATACAGATAGAGAGAGAAATCGTAAACAAATTGTACAGATAGCATCAATGTGTTATATCACAGCAGTGAAAAATATTTGTGTATGAAAGAAATAGGATAATGCTATACATAATTTTCACAGCAATTGGAGGCTTTAGAGTACTTTTTTGGTTTGCAACAAATTGAATTTTTTCTCTTCCTCTTTCTAGGCTGTAAAACCATAAAATGGCTGCTGCTTTCCCTGCTTCAGGTTTGCTACAGGCTCTGATGGTCCTTTTTTGATTGGTTGCACTATAGCATGTGATCTGATAGCTCCAATGCATTATGGAGAAGCCTTTCATCTTGACGCCCACTACTGAGGTCATGTGAGCCGTTTCTGACTAATTCAATCATCAGCAATATCTAAAATGGTGTTGGGCTTCTTTTGGGTGAATCACGCAAATCAAATAGCAAGTTATTCAAATCTGTCAGAAATAGAGATGGGCAAACCCAAACACTATAGTTCAGCGTCCTGTTCGGGCATGGACATCAAACACGGACTTCACCAGGAAGTCCTTGTTACTGTTCGGGTTTGGCTGCCCAAACACTGGGTGTTTGTTGCACTGCTATTAGCGGCAGCGGGTGTCAGATAATGGGAGCTGTAGTCCCATCAGCTGACACCAGTGACCAAAAGTAAACTTTATACCTCCAATCACAGGTGAGTGCTCCTGCTGTCTTTTGACAATGTGGGAACCGTGGCACTCTAACTGGCGGGGATGGTTTCACTGCCGATCAGAAGTGGTGGTTTCCTTGCTGTCATGCACATTGCAGCGCAGTAAACACTGGATGTTTGGGCCCCTCATTCAAGTGAATGGGGTCCAGGTACTGTTCTGGTACCCGAACCTGAACTTTTTGTAACTGTTGGGCCGAACCCCCGGACCTGAACATCCAGGTGTCCACCCATCTCTAGTAAGGACCTCCAAATTTCACGAAATTTAACCCCTTAGCGACCGCCGATACGTCTTTTAACGGCGGCCGCTAAGGGTACTTAAACCACAGCACCGTTAATTAACGGCGCTGTGGAAAAAGTGAATAGTGCCCTCCAGAGTCGAATTTTCTCCGGGGTCTCGGCTGCCGAGACCCCAGAGAACATGATTCGGGGGGTTTTGTACCGACCCCGCATTTGTGATCGCCGGTAATTAACCGTTTACCGGCGATCACAAAAAAAAAACACGATCTCTTTTTAATTTCTCTGTCCTCCGATGTGATCGCACATCAGAGGACAGAGAAAAGGGGTCCCCGATCGCCCCCCGATACTCACCTATCTCCCCCGGTGCTCCTCGTGGCTCCCGGTGGGCGCCGCCATCTTCAAAATGGCGGGCGCATGCGCAGTGCGCCCTCCGGCCGGCCCCGGGAGAATCTTTGGGGTCTCGGCTGCCGGGGGTAGCCGAGACCCCAAAGAGCATGATTGGGTTCGTTTTACCGACCCCTGTTTTGCGATCGCCGGTAATTAACTGTTCACCGGCGACCGCAAAAAAAAAAAAAAAAAAAAGCAAAGTGTAATTCTCTGTCCTCTGATGTGATCGCACATCAGAGGACAGAGAAATAGGGGGATTTGGGGACCCTATTATACTTACCGGTGTCCCTGGGTCCTCCTGCTGCTCCTCCTGGCCGCCGGCATCTTCTGGGGAAAAGAAAATGGCGGGCGCATGCGCAGTGCGCCCACCATCTGTCTCCATCTGCCGGCCGGCAGGAGAAGAGCAGTTGGGGCTAAAATTAGGGTTAGGGCTAGGGTTAGGGTTAGGGTTAGGGCTAGGGTTAGGGTTAGGGTTAGGGCTAGGGTTAGGGCTAGGGTTAGGGCTAGGGTTAGGGTAAGGGTTAGGGTTAGGGCTAGGGTTAGGGCTAGGGTTAGGGCTAGGGCTAGGGTTAGGGCTAGGGTTAGGGCTAGGGTTAGGGTTAGGGCTTGGGCTAGGGTTACGGTTAGGGCTAGGATTAGGGTTAGGGCTAGGGTTAGGGCTAGGGTTAGGGCTAAATTTAGGGTTAGGGTTGGGGCTAAATTTAGGGTTAGGGTTGGGGCTAAATTTAGGGTTAGGGTTGGCGCTAAATTTAGGGTTAGGCTTCTTTCACACTTACATCGGTACGGGGCCGTCGCAATGCATCGGCCCGACATACCGACGCACGTTGTGAAAATTGTGCACAACGTGGGCAGCGGATGTAGTTTTTCAACGCATCCGCTGCCCAATCTATGTCCTGGGGAGGAGAGGGCGGAGTTACGGCCACGCATGCGCGGTCAGAAATGGCGGATGCGACGTACAAAAAAAGTTACATTGAACTTTTTTTGTGCTGACGGTCTGCCAAAACACTGATCCAGTGCATGACGGACGCGAAGTGTGGCTATCCGTCACGATCCGTCGGCAATAAAAGTCTATGGGCAAAAAACGCATCCTGCGGGTACATTTGCAGGATCCGTTTCTTGTCCAAAGCGACGGATTGTGACAGATGCCAAACGATGCAAGTGTGAAAGTAGCCTTAGGGCTAGGGTTAGGGTTGGGGCTAAAGTTAGGGTTGGGGCTAAATTTAGGGCTAGGGTTGGGGCTAAAGTTAGGGTTAGAGTTGGGATTAGGGTTAGGGTTTGGATTAGGGTTAGGGTTGGCATTAGGGTTACGCTTGGGATTAGGGTTACGTTTGGGATTAGGGTTAAAGGTTAGGGTTGTGATTAGGGGTGTATTGGGATTAGGGTTAGGTCTGAGGTTAGTGTTGAGATTAGCATTAGGGGTGTGTTGGATTTAGGGTTTTGATTAGGGTTATGGTTGACATTAGGGTTGTTTTGGGGTAAGGGTTGTGATTATCGTTAGGGTTAGTGATTAGGATTATGGATCGGGTTGGGATTAGGGTTAGTGGTGTGTTGGGGTTAGGGTTGGAGCTAGAATTGGGGGGTTTCCACTGTTTAGGTAAATCAGGGGGTCTCCAAACACGACAGCCAATTTTGCGCTCAAAAAGTCAAATGGTGCTCCCTCCCTTCTGAGCTCTGCCGTGCGCCCAAACAGTGGGTTACCCCCACATATGGGGCATCAGCGTACTCGGGAAAAATTGGACAACAATTTCTGGGGTCCAATTTTTCCTGTTACGCTTGTGAAAATAAAAACTTGGGGGCTACAAAATCTTTTTTGTGGAAAAAAATATTTTTTATTTTTATGACTCTGCATTATAAACTTCTGTGAAGCACTTGGGCATTCAAAGTTCTCACCACACATCTATATAAGTTCCTTGGGGGGTCTAGTTTCCAAAACGGGGGCACTTGTGGGGGGCTACTACTGTTTTGGTACATCAGGGGCTCTGCAAACGCAACATAACGCCCACAGGCCATTCTATCTAAGTCTGCATTCCAAAACGGCGCTCCTTCCCTTCCGAGCTCTGCCGTGCGCCCAAACGGTGGTTTACCCCCACATATGGCACATCAGCGTACTCGGGATAAATTGGACAACAACTATTGCAGTCCAATTTCTCCTGATACCCTTGTGAAAATAAAAACTTGGGGGCTACAATATCTTTTTTGTGGAAAAAAAAATATTTTTTATTTTCACGACTCTGCATTCTAAACTTCTGTGAAGCACTTGGGCATTCAAAGTTCTCACCACACATCTAGATAAGTTCCTTGGGGGGTCTAGTTTCCAAAATGGGGTCACTTGTGGAGGGTTTCAACTGGTTAGGTACATCAGGGGCTCTGCAAAAGCAACATAACGCCCGCAGACCATTCTATCAAAGTCTGCATTCCAAAATGGCGCTCCTTCCTTCCGAGCTCTGCCGTGCGCCCAAACACTGGTTTACCCCCACATATGGGGTACCAGCATACCCGGGACAAATTGGACAACAACTTTTGGGGTCCAATTTCTCTTGTTACCCTTGTGAAAATAAAAACTTGGGGGCTAAAAAATCTTTTTTGTGGAAAAAAAAATATTTTTTATTTTCACGACTCTGCATTCTAAACTTCTGTGAAGCACTTGGGCATTCAAAGTTCTCACCACGCATCTAGATAAGTTCCTTGGGGGTCTAGTTTCCAAAATGGGGTCACTTGTGGGGGATTTCTACTATTTAGGCACATCAGGGGCTCTCCAAATGCGACATGGCGTCCGATCTCAATTCCAGATGATTCTACATTGAAAAAGTAAAACGGCACTCCTTCTCTTCCAAGCTCTGCGGTGTGCCCAAACAGTGGTTTACCCACACATATTGGGTATCAACGTACTCAGGAGAAATCGCACAACAACTTTTGTGGTCTAATTTCTCCTGTTACCCTTGTGAAAATAAAAATTTGTGGGCAAAAAGATCATTTTTGTAGAAAAAATGCGATTTTTTATTTTCACGGCTCTACGTTATAAACTTCTGTGAAGCACATGGGGGATCAAAGTGCTCACCACACATCTAGATAAGTTCCTTAAGGGATCTAGTTTCCAAAATGGTGTCCATTGTGGGGGGTTTCCACTGTTTAGGCACATCAGGGGCTCTCCAAACGCGACATGGCGTCCAATCTCAATTCCAGACAATTCTACATTGAAAAAGTAAAACGGCACTCCTTCCCTTCCAAGCTCTGTGGTGCGCCCAAACAGTGGTTTACCCTCACATATCGGGAATCGACGTATTCAGGAGAAATCGCACAACAACTTTTGTGGTCTAATTTCTCCTGTTACCCTTGTGAAAATAAGAATTTGTGGGCAAAAAGATCATTTTTGTGTAAACAAAAGCGATTTTTTATTTTCACGGCTCTACGTTATAAACTTCCGTGAAGCACTTGGGGGTTCAAAGTGCTCACCACACATCTAGATAAGTTCCTTAAGGGGTCTAGTTTCCAAAATAGTGTCACTTGTGGGGAGTTTCTACTGTTTAGGTACATCAGGGGCTCTCTAAACGTGATATGGCGTCCGATCTCAATTCCAGCCAATTCTGCATTGAAAAAGTGAAACGGCGCTCCTTCACTTCCAAGCTCTGCGGTGCGCCCAAACAGTGGTTTACCCCCACATATGGGGTATTGGCGTATTCAGGAGAAATTGCGTAACAAAAATTATGGTTACATTTCTGTTTTTACACATGTGAAAATAAAAAAATGGTTCTGAATTAAGATGTTTGCAAAAAAAAGTTAAATGTTTATTTTTTCCTTCCACATTGTTTCAGTTCCTGTGAAGCACGTAAAGGGTTAATAAACTTCTTGAATATGGTTTTGAGAACCTTGAGGGGTGTAGTTTTTAGAATGGTGTCACACTTCATTATTTTCTATCATATAGACCCCTCAAAATGACTTCAAATGTGATGTGGTCCCTAAAAATAAAATGGTGTTGTAAAAATGAGAAATTGCTGGTCAACTTTTAACCCTTATAACTCCCTAACAAAAAAAAATTTTGTTTCCAAAATTGTGCTGATGTAAAGTAGACATGTGGGAAATGTTATTTATTAACTATTTTTTGTGACATATCTCTCTGATTTAAGGGCATAAAAATACAAAGTTTGAAAATTGCAAAATTTTAAAAATGTTCGCCATATTTCCGTTTTTTTCATAAATAATCGCAAGTAATATCGAAGAAATGTTACAACTATCATGAAGTACAATATGTCACGAAAAAAGCAATCTCAGAATCAGCAGGATCCGTTAAAGCCTTCCAGAGTTATAACCTCATAAAGTGACAGTGGTCAGAATTGCAAAAATTGGCTCGGTCATTAAGTATCAAATTGGCTCTGTCACTAAGGGGTTAACTCAAAATAAGTTTGCATTGAATCAATTTGCTCATCTCTAGTAATCAGAGCATATCTAAAACTACAACTGCTGTGGGTTGTTTTTGATTTGTAGTAGTTAAAGAAGCACTCCAAACAAAGTTTTTATCCTCTTAATATATTGCTATCATCATATTATATAGCAATGTGTACTTATAATTGCTCATGTTGCTTTTCTATCCAACTAATTTTACTCTTTTCTCTGCTCTATGTAAAAACATAATACATCTTGTCCCTGCATGATTCATTCACCAATTCAACCCCTCATCTGTTCTGCTCCACCACGCGCCATAGACTTTTGTAGTAACTCATGATTTGTGCAGATAAAATTGACCTGCTCCTACTGTTTTCAATCATGTGATATAATAGATTTAATGGAAAACAGAAGAATTATCTGGGTAGAAAAGCAAAATGAGCAATTGTATGTACGTACACAGTGCTATATAATATGATGATTACAATATATTAAGAGGATAAAAATTTTGATGGGATTGCTTCTTTAATATCTATCAAAAGCTGTTCAAGGAAATATAAGAGGTGATTACAAGCTTTCGAGTACTGAGACTCACGCAAATCAAGTTTTTGGGAAAAATGTGTCAATTGAACAAAAATCTGGAAAGTGCCTGTGGCATAAAAAATGTTTAGTATACTTCTAGATGAATTCCTTGATGGCTGTAGTTTCTAAAATGTGGTCACTTCTGGGGCGTTTTCATCTGCACTAATACTTCTGGGTTCTGAAAATATGTTATCGCGAATGAAAACAAATTCAGTAAATTTTCCTCCAAAAGCCAATTGGCACTTCTTCTCTTCTAAGCCGTGCAGTGTACAAAAGACTAATATACAATTACATAAACAAAATTGCCATTCTTTCATAAATTAGTCAACATATATGTTTTTTTCTGTAATTAATCCTTGTGAAAATAAAAACTTTGGGACTAATACAAATGTTGAACTCTTTCTCAACATTAAATGTAATAGTACATCTTATGTCTGGTACCCGCCTAAGGAGAGGGCTCAGGAGCTAGGCCCACATGATATGTGACAGATGCCAGCTGTAATATATTACTGGCATCTGCCTATAAATACAGAAGCCAGAGAACCCTCCTGTTGCTGTAGGTTAGCTTCTTTAATTAGTTGCCATCTTGGTCCCCATGTGAAGCCCACCTTGTTGGTGGACTTCATTAGAGATAGTCTTTTTTTTCCAATACAGTATATACTGTAATACCATGGTATAGCTGTACACTGTCATTTCCATTAGAGTGTCAATAATAACAAAACAATTCAATCCTCAACACAATTCAATATCCTGAAAAAAAGAAAATGTTACTTGTTGCAGCAAATGGTGACACAGTCGAAAACTTTTTTTTTTTACAAATATCAATTTTTTTCCACCATTTAAATAAAGAAAAAACTATGCAGTCACTCATTATTATAAACCGCTGTCACTCAGTGCCAAGGGTGTGGTTACAGCCACTGTTCTCTATACACTAAACAGTGACTGAAGCCATGCCGCCACTGCCGCGTCACTGAAAACTTGAACGTTACAGGGAGGAATAAAGTTCATCTCCTCCACCGCGCAGGTTCACAACATTATTAACCTGCAGGTTAATAGTTTTTTTATGTGACAGTTTCCCTTTAAGGTAGAGAGGACCAGATTGATTTGCGGGACTCTGGTCCAGCATTCAGGTCAGTGGTACCTGGCTGCTACATGGGAGTTCAACAAATCTCTAACCTTCCGGCGTCACCGCTGTGACTTTTGATTAGCCAGGGCTGGCTCAATGTCACTGACCTTGGCGCTGAACCAAAATCCAGGAAATCGATCCACTCATCTCTAGTGTACGGCTAAGTTCCCAAAATGAGTATTTGATGAATTTTTGATGTTGTAGATTTTCTGGAGAATTACTCGTTTTTTAAATGTGCCTATTTATCATGTTATTTTTTCTTCAGTTTTTGTCAATTTTTGGTATTCCATGTATTAAATTAAACTGGTTGGTTTTGGATTCTTTCCGTTACTTAGCTTTAATAAAACTTTACTGACAAACTGATTATGCGGATTACATGTGCTTTGAATGCTTTCGGAAATGCACTAAAAATTTACAATTAAAATAAAATGCATATTTATTGAAATATTGAAATAAAAATTGTCATGTTGTGCACTTCAAAAATGCACTACAAGTCAGTTTATGCAGCAAAGCAGAAAGAGTGGCCATCAGATTTCTGGAAGTCCTATTTGCCTTGCTAAACTTTTAACACGCAAATTGTTTCAATTTCAGAAAATTCAACTAGAAGTCGATCTGCCGCATATCAATCAACTCGTCTTTATTGTTAATAACCTATTTAACTTACATTGCCTATTTTGTACTGGTCGCGGCTAGTAGTCTGTATATTCTAAGGTGAAGTCTGCTTAACCTTCGTCCGGCTGAGTAGGTACAATTGTAACTATTCCGTTTTAAAATTGCAATAACTTTTTTTTTCGAAAAGCCGTAGAGGGCTGAAATTTCATGACATCTCTGCAGTTTTGGACCAGAATATATTGACCAAATTTCAATAAAATATATATGAAGGTACAATTGTACCTCTGCAGCCTGTTAACGTTGTAAAATTATGCAGCCTGACGAAGGTTAAGGAGCTTTGGTGACATTACTAACGTGACCATCATGTCACCAAAGGTTCTATAACTGCAGGTGTCTGGAGGAATTGAAGAGGAGATATGCTAGTTTGTACAGTTATGTGCATTATGTGTATATGCATGTGTATGTGCAGTGTGCGTGTGAAGATATGATTAAATTTGAATAAATGTTGATTTTTGTTGAAAAATAAATTTCTTCGAAAAAAAAATAAGACATCTCCTGAAAATAAACCCTAACCCATCTTTCAGAGCAAAAAATATTGTAGGACCCTGTCTTATTTTCGGACAAACACAGTACTTGGGAAAGACACGAAAAGCCAGTCAGCAAGACAATATATACATATATTCAGACACATTTATAATGTGCAGTAGTGTACAGAGCGACTGTGAGAAATACTGTTAAATAAATGGATTTGATTCTGAGAAACAGTATAGAATTCGATGCACTGTTAATAAGAGTCAAATTAAGTACCATGTCCGGCCTTATTGAAAAATATGCTTTAGGGCAAACTAAACATTATCATATACAGCAAATGCATTGGGATTAAAAATATACCTATTAATATTATGCAAATAAAATTAAAATCAGCTATAAAACTTGAAGTGTAGAAAAGTGTTATTAATAAATACAATCAGATTGGAAAATAAAGTATCAGTTCTTATCTGTCCAGAGATAGCACTAAACTAGTCAGTAGGCCCTCTAAAGCAGAAAACACAGATAACAGGTGTCGCTGAGAGTGGTCAGTTCTATATTTGGCTCTATTATTGGTTCAAAAATGCCAATCAAACAACATAGACATCATAGAAACAGTAAACATGTCTGTGCAAATGTAATACAACATTATAAGTAGATATAATAATAATAATAATAATTTTTATTTATATAGCGCCAACATATTCCGCAGCGCTTTACAAATTATAGAGGGGACTTATACAGACAATAGACATTACAGCATAACAGAAATACAGTTCAAAACAGATACCAGGAGGAATGAGGGCCCTGCTCGCAAGCTTACAAACTATGAGGAAAAGGGGAGACACGAGAGGTGGATGGTAACAATTGCTTTAGTTATTCGGACCAGCTATAGTGTAAGGCTCGGGTGTTCATGTAAAGCTGCATGAACCAGTTATCTGCCTAAGTATGTAGCAGTACAGACACAGAGGGCTATTAACTGCATAAAGTGTATGAGAACATGAAGCAATCTCACCGATGTGCGCAGTCCAATATGATCTTAAGGTGTAGTCTCTTCATATAACTCTCATCTCTGGCACTACCATAGACAATCTCTTACCCTATTGTCGAATGGTAATTAAATCAGTCAATTTGGATTCAATTTTTGGAATTTCTGGCTACAGAATGCTGCAAAATTATGAACCAATAAAGGAATGCATGGAAATCTTGACAGAGGCACCGCATGGGGCCCCAAGTCCTTGCCCCTCTCCCGAGTGACCCTGTGCATTGCCTTAGGTACATTGGTGGATGACAAAGAGCAGCCGTGATGTCCTCTGGAGGTCATTCATGTCACCCTCACCATGCGAGGGGTGTTTTCTCTCCTCGTGGTGCTTCTGTACCTGCCAGCACAGCAAGCCGCTCTCCCTTCCGACCGCCCCTCATACCATATGTTACATGCTGGTGTCCTGCAAATATAGTGAATCAGAGTTTGAATCTGGGGAGGCAGTCTGATAAATGGGTACGAGATCCAAGGAAGGCAGCAGTCAATAATACTAATAAATAATAATAATTTTATTTCTATAGCTCCAACATATTCTGCAGAACTTTACATCTTAAAGGGGACTTGTACAAGCAATAAAAGACATTACAGAATAACAGTAATCTCATAAATCAAGAGGATTGAGGGCCCTGCTTGCAAGCTTACAGTCTATGAGGAAATAGGGGCGACACGAAAGGTGGATGGTAACAATTGCTTACATTGTATGGTCCAGCCATGAATATAATAAATAGTATTTTCACATAACACATCAAGCAAATTAACCACTTCTCAACTGAGTCAGCAGTTGATCTTGCAAGACATAATGGTCATCAATGACAATTTAAAGGGACTCTGTCACCCCCTCCTGCCGTTAGAAACTAAAAGAGCCACCTTGTGCAGCAGTAATGCTGCATTCTGACAAGGTGGCTCTTGTAGTTATTGGTGCAGTCAAAGCAGAAATAAAGCATTTTATAATTTCTCAAAAATACCTGTCTTTAGACAGGGAGGCAGGTCTTAACCCCCCTGCTGCAAACGCCACACCTCTGTTATTCGAAGCTTCTTCTGTGCCGGGCGCCGCCCCCTCCACGCTGTTTTCCAATCAAATCCGGCGCCTGCGCTGTTTAGTTCTGCCAGGGGCAGGCGCAGGGAGCGCTGCCCGCCTGACCTCAGATGCAGTCTCGCAGACTGCGCCTGTGCGGCTGCCCTGCTTGTGAATTCCAGCCCCGCAGTGTGTTATGTGAATGAAAAGGAACTGTATGGTAGGAGACCCAGGAAGACCCCACTTCTTACCCCGAGACATAAAAAAGCCCGGCTGGAGTTTGCCAAAACTTACCTGAAAAAGCCTAAAACGTTTTGGAAGAATTCTCTCTGGTCAGATGAGACAAAAGTAGAGCTTTTTGGGCAAAGGCATCAACATAGAGTTTACAGGAGAAAAAAGAGGCATTCAAAGAAAAGAACACGGTCCCTACAGTCAAACATGGCGGAGGTTCCCTTATGTTTTGGGGTTGCTTTGCTGCCTCTGGCACTGGACTGCTTGACCGTGTGCATGGCATTATGAAGTCTGAAGACTACCAACAAATTTTGCAGCATAATGTAGGGCCCAGTGTGAGAAAGCTGGCTCTCCCTCAGAGGTCATGGGTCTTCCAGCAGGACAATGACCCAAAACACACTTCAAAAAGCACTAGAAAATGGTTTGAGAGAAAGCACTGGAGACTTCTAAGGTGGCCAGCAATGAGTCCAGACCTGAATCCAATAGAACACCTGTGGAGATATCTAAAAATGGCAGATTGGAGAAGGCACCCTTCAAATATCAGGGGCCTGGAGCAGTTTGCCAAAGAAGAATGGTCTAAAATTCCAGCAGAGCATTGTAAGAAACTCAATGATGGTTACCGGAAGTGGTTGGTCGTAGTTATTTGGGCTAAAGGTTGTGCAACCAATTATTAGGCTGAGGGTGCCAATACTTTTGTCTGGCCCATTTTTGGAGTTTTGTGTGAAATGATCAATGTTTTGCTTTTTGCTTCATTCTCTTTTGTGTTTTTTCATTTAAGACAAATTAAATGAGGATAATAATACCAAATAATTTGTGTTTGCAATCATTTTCAGGAAGAAACTGAGTATTATCTGACAGAATTGCAGGGGTGTCAATACTTTTGGCCATGACTGTATGTTTTGTATTTTGCTTTATTTTTTTGGGTTGGGGTCTGGAGTTTTAAGAGCATTGGACAGTGTCTTTTGGTATTTTAAAGAAGGAGGTAGACGCAGCGTTTAGAGGTTACAGACCTGTACTCGGGGTTAGCCCCACAGTGAGTCATGGCACAGGTGACCGTAAAAACTGTGGTTAATCCAGTCAGAAAAACTTTAGAATGATGTCTGTACAGGTTAGAGAGGGAACTCAGGTTCTTAGGCCTGCAGGAGATCTTGAGGTAAAACAGAATTCATGTGTGTTCTGCTCTCCCTGAAGGCATCCCCCAGACTAAAGAACATTCTAGACTTGCCTTGAAAACAGCTCCTCCTATTGACCATGTGACTAGGAGCTGGCCAATAGGACACTGAATTCACATATCAGATCCTTACAAAGCAATAATTATAAGTCATTGTACACTTTCACCATTAGGTGGCACCAGAACACAGCAAATGAGAAAATCATTGCATCTAAAATGGAGGTGACTAGAAATAGAGAATTACAGCTCACAAATGCAGAGGATAATGTAGAGGGGGCAGTTTGAGAGTGAGCTGTAGTGTTCAGAAGCTACTCACAATCCTGTATAACTTAAAGGGAAGGACACATTCTGGACTGGGTCACTACAGTGACCAAAACAACAGCCAAGAAGGAAGAGAACAGTGAAATTGTCTGTGGTCACCCCCTGCAGAACCACTCCTATATTGTGGTTGTCTTGCTAATTGCTTATTCTTTCTGCATGTTGTCTGTTTCATTTGCACAATAGCAGGAGAAATTGATTCATAATTGGTTTTGCTTCATAACTGTACAGGTTGATTTTAAAGAAGTGTGTTTCACTTGGAGTTACTTTGTGCTGTTTAAGTGTTCCTTTAATTTTTTGAGCAGATTATATACTACTAGCTATTGAACCCGTTCTACGCCCGGGTGGCGAGCATTTATATTGGTATATGGTCTCCATCCTGTCATGTGCTGCTCCATCCTGCGTCCCCATCCTGTCATGTGCTGCTCCCATCCTGCACCCCCATTCTGACATGGGCTGCTCCCATTCTGCACCCCCATCCTGTCATGTGCTGCTCCATCCTGCGCCCCCATTCTGTCATGGGCTGCTCCCATTCTGCACCCCCATCCTGTCATGTGCTGCTCCATCCTGCGTCCCCATCCTGTCATGTGCTCCCATCCTGCACCCCCATCTTGTCATGTGTGTGCCTCCATTCTGTCATATGCTGCTCCCATCCTGCACCCCCATTGTCATGTGCTGTTCCCAACCTGCACCCCATTCTGTCATGTGCTGCTCCCATCCTGTGCCCCCATTCTGTTGTAATGTGCTGCACCCATTCTGCCTGTTCCTGTTTCCATTCTGCCATATGTTGCTCCTATCTTTCTCTCTCCGGCTCTACTGCCCGAGTGCGGGCAGCTGTGCTGAGTGTGGGCGGCTGTGCTGAGTGCGGGCGGCTGTGCTGAGTGCGGGCGGCTGTGCCCTGAGTGCGTGCGGGCGGCTGTGCCCTGAGTGCGTGCGGGCGGCTGTGCCCTGAGTGCATGCGGGCAGCTGTGCCGTGAGTGTGTGCGGGCGGCTGTGCCCTGAGTATGTGTAGGCAGCTGTGCTCTGAGTGCGGGCGGCTGTGCTCTGACTGCATGCAGCTGTGCCCTGAGTGCGTGCGGGGGGCTGTGCTCTGAGTGCGTGCGGGTGGCTGTGCCCTGAGTGCGTGCGGGCGGCTGTGCTCGGAGTGCGGGCGGCTGTGCTCAGCGTGCGGGCTGCTGTGCTCTGAGTGCGGGAGGCTGTGCTCTGAGTGCGGGCGACTGTGCTGAGTGCGGGCAGCTATGCTCTGAGTGTGGGCGGCTGTGCCCTGAGTGCCTGCGGGTGGCTGTGCCCTGAGTGCGTGCGGGTGGCTGTGCCCTGAGTGCGTGCTGGTGGCTGTGCCTTGAGTGCGTGAGGGCAGCTGTGCCATGAGTGAGTGCGGCGCTGTGCCATGAGTGGGGGTGGCGCTGTGCCGTGAGTGCGGGTGGCGCAGTGCCGTGAGTGCGGGCGGCGCTGTGCCGTGAGTGCGGGCGGCTGTGCTCTGAGTGCGGGCGGCTGTGCTCTGTGCGGGCGGCTGTGCTCTGAGTGCGGGCGGCTGTGCTCTGAGTGCGGGCGGCTGTGCTCTGAGTGCGGGCGGCTGTGCTCTGCGTGCGGGCGACTGTGCTGAGTGTGGGCGGTTATGATCTGAGTGCGGACGGCTGTGCCCTGAGTGTGTGCGGGCGGCTGTGCCCTGAGTGCGTGCGGGCGGCTGTGCCCTGAGTGCGTGCGGGCGGCTGTGCCCTGAATGCGTGCGGGCGGCTGTGCCCTAAGTGCGTGCGGGCGGCTGTGCCCTGAGTGAGTGCGGGCAGCTGTGCCATGAGTGAGTGTGGCACTGTGCTGTGAGTGTGGGTGGCGCTGTGCCGTGAGTGCGGGCGGCGCTGTGCCGTGAGTCTGGGTGGTGCTGTGCCATGAGTGCGGGCGGCTGTGCTCTGAGTGCGAGCGGCTGTGCTCTGAGTGCGGGCGGCTGTGCTGAGTGCAGGCGGCTGTGCTCTGAGTGTGGGCGACTGTGCTGAGTGTGGGTGGCTATGCTCTGAGTGCGGGCGGCTGTGCCCTGAGTGTGTGCGGGCGGCTGTGCCATGAGTGAGTGCGGCGCTGTGCCGTGAGTGTGGGCGGCACTGTGCCGTGAGTGCGGGCGGCGCTGTGCCGTGAGTGCGGGCGGCGCTGTGCCGTGAGTGCCTGAGTGCGGCGCTGGCTATAGATACACCCCTGCAGCCAGCAGCACAGCGAGGGCTGACTCCGCCCACTCGCGTCACTGGTCACATGCCTGTGGTGACATCATCGAAGGTCCTGGAGCTCCGCTGGGCTCTACAGCTACCCTGACTGGAGCTGCAGAGCATGGAGCCTCCATGGCCGGTATATTGGGGGGAATAAGTAAGTTAGGCAGCGTCACTCTGTTCCAGACTGCGCAGTCGTGCGTCGCGCTTGCGCAGTCTATAAAGGCTTCGGACAGAGTGACGTTCCCATCGTTATATTATAGATGATTGGCTGCTAAAGGGTCACAATACACAATCATGTTTGGCAAAGGCCTTGAAATAGTGGATTATATTTTACAATAACAAAATATCGCTATTAGACATCTCTTTCTTATCCTCCTAATTAAATACAATGGACTATTCAGTGTACCAGTTCTGTAAAATTAGAGAGAGGAAACATATTGAGCTTTTCATTAGAGGGTGTAAAGTATTGCTAAACAGCTATTATGTATAGCATTCCCCTAATCATTAATAGTAATAATTTATGCTGACTTACTAAATTGCCACAAATTCTAATCAACTTTAAAATATTTCCGATTCAGCATTAGTTTAAACACTGAGACTATTAATCAAGAACTATCCACCTAGATTCAGTAGGTCTATTAATGGGTAGATTATAATTCAAGTCAATTAACTACTAATTACATTACAAAAATGCTCCTTCATTACTTACATAGATGGTTTTATGCTGACTTATTAAAAATGTTTGATATGTAAAAAAGGTCTGCGGGAGACATTATGGATTGTCATGAATTATATTAAAGAGCATTCCAGTTGCACAATGTTTGTAAAAGTTACATAAACTGTGGAAATTTAGACTTGTCTATTCACATGCAAATTCCTACTAAACGTTTTCAGAGAAGAATGCTCAAAAGTCAAGGTAAAGCATTACATACTCCTTGATGATTGCAACGTGACAAGAGGTTTTTTATTCAGAAATGCAATACATAGATATGCCAGCGTTGTAGGAGTATACTTCCTTGTGACAGTCAGTTTTGACTCTCATCGGTGTTTTTCAGTAATGTCGCTGTAACAGAGATAACAAACAGGCATCCTATGAGTGTGATAGCATAAAGGACACATATAGTATATACAAAATACGTGCAATATATATATTATTATTTTTATTATTATTATTAATATTATGAGACACACCTTGTTGCGTTTGGATGGCTTTTACACTTTTTTATAAAAAATTATTAACTAACGTTTTTTATAACGTGTATAGTTATATTAGAATTCATACATGCATTACTCGCAGTATCTATAACGCTGCGTGATGCCTACAGCAGCATAGGTGTGCACCTGCATTATAATTTTATTGTTAAGGTGTGCAGGCCCTTTTATTTCCTTGTAGTCTGTATTGGAGGTGTAGTCCCCGATTGGGCTCTGCACCCTTATGCACCCAACTTTTCCAAAAAGGTTTAATTACAATTAGTGATGAGCGAGCGTGCTCGTTACTCGAGTTTTGTGAGCATGCTCAGGTGTTCTTCATGTATTTTGGGCGTGCTCGTAGATTATGCTTGTCTCTGCAGCTGCATGATTTGCGGCTGTTAGACAACCTGAACACATGCAGGGATTGCCTGTTTGTTAGGGAATCCGCACTATTCAGGCTGTCTAGCAGCTGCAAATCATGCAGCTGCAGAGACAAAAACATAACTTACGAGCACGCCCAAAATAGTTTGAGAACACCCGAGCATGCTCGGAAAGCTCGAGTAACAAGCACGCTCGCTCATCACTAATTACAATCTAAGTCTGGCTCATATCTCTTCTCTATTTTATTTGAGGACTGTATGGTCCCATGAAGACGTGAGTCATTAGAGCTAAGGACCATTCATATGCGGTACACCCTGTCGTGGTTATATGGCAAGTCTGATTGTCAATTTTCTTGATGAGGTTGTCTCAACTCAAAAATATGCTACAGTGCTAATAAAGATGAAACATTAATTCAGAATAGCTTTTTTTAACACTTCTGTAGGTTGTAGTAAATCTGCCACAGCCTTCCCTATTTGTTATATCTGTATGTTTTTCTACACTGGTAAAAAAAAAAAAAAAAAATCAACCTAATGATACACTATGCATATAATTGCCCTCTACTAACAATTTAGACAATTGCGAAGACATGAAAGTATTATATATCCTTTATAAAACTATTCAGCTTAGTAGTGCTAATTCTTTCGGATTCTATTTGCATAGATTGATGCAGTCCATGTATGGGGGAAATTGCATCATTTCAACACAAGCCTTATCTCTTTGCATTGATGAATTACTCCTACTGTGTTTGCTTGGGGCAATGTTGGTAACTGAAGAAAACTCAATTTCAAAGAATTCTATATGTGCACATTGACTGTCTATTAGACACATCGTACTGTTATAGAACCCTAAGAGAAATCATTAGAGATGACCTGCTTAAAATTCAGTAAAGGGAACAGGAAATACTTGTGAATCGTAAAGTGGGTGTTTCCTTGATGCCATGCACACTTTAAATCTAAGGCCATAAAGAATTCCTCTGTCGTTCAAGTGGCGCGGAATTTTTTAAAGGGTTAATAAAACCATGCAATTAAATGATATTTCTTTGCAGTATATGTGAAGAGTAAGTATTTTCCTCCCGCGATTGTCAACTTAAACTCATTTGTCTTGCTTTTCCCTTATTGTTTTACCATCTCGATACATCTGTTTAACATGAGATGCAGAAAATGACAGGACTCAGACAGCTACTGCACCCAATGACAAAGATTACTGTCATCCAGCTTCATCACTTAATTCATCACTGGCAATGGTGCATTCCATTTTGTGGTATCTTAGCAACACCCAATAAAAGCAAAACATGGTCTCCATGTGGCAGGACGGAATTCCACTTTCCAGAATACCTTTACATAAATATATAATAATCTTTGGTACTTTACATTTTTATTTTTACAAATGACTAAACTTTCAATATATTTAAATTGTAAGCTGATTTCTGCAGATACATCTTTCAGGCAATATTGCGCAGATTTAGTGATCTTCTTTTCAAATATTGATATCGGGCTGCAACTCTCACTTGATGAAATATATTTTTGGTAAAATTAATACTATGTATTAAAGAGAAGAATATTCATTTGTCAGGCTGAAGATTTTCTGCGAACGATTCTTGTTTTAGAAAATGAATATCAAAGAATCCATGTGCAGAAAAAAATAGAAGTGCACTCACCAGTCCTGTGTATTACGAGCCTTTATTGGAAATACATGCAGGCAAACATAAGGGGGAACGTGGAATGAACGGACAACGGCCGTTTCGTGCTGCTGCACTTCTACGGGTCCGAATGCCTACAGGCATTCCTGTAGGCATTCGGACCCGTAGAAGTGCAGCAGCACGAAACGGCCGTCGTCCGTTAATTCCACATTCTCCCTTAAGTTTGCCTGCATGTATTTCCAATAAAGGCTCGTAATACACAGGACTGGTGAGTGCACTTCTATTTTTTCTGCTCATGGATTTTCGTACTTGACTCATTTTGGTGCACCCGAATGTCCGTTGGGGTGTCTTATGGACTCTGCAGCGGCACAAAGCAGTAGGCTTTTGGGGAAGTAAAAGGTAGCAGTGCCGTGTTATTTTCTTCTTGCTAGAATATCAAAGAATGTTTTTATTGATTTAATCCCTTACCCTCCGGGACCATTTTCCGTTATTGCGTTTTCATTTATTGCTCCCCTTCTTCCCAGAGCCATAACTTTTTTTTATTTTTTGGTCAATATGCACATGTGAGAGCTCGATTTTTGCGGGACAAGTTGTACTTTTGAAAGACGACATTAGTTTTAACATATCATGTACTGGAGAACAAGAAAAAATTCTAAGTCCGGTGAAATTGCAAACAAAATGCAATTTCACACTTACTGTTTGTGTTTCTCTTTTACAATGTTCACTAAATGCTTAAACTGACCTGCCATTATGATTATCCAGGTCATTATGAGTTCATAGACACCAAACATGTCTAGGCTCTTTTTTATTTAAGTGGAGAAAAAAAATGCAAACTTTGGTAAAAAAAAAATTGCACAAATTTCCCAGACCCGTAGTGTATCAATTTTTCATGATATGGGGCTTGTTGAGGGCTTATGTTTTGCACACTGAACTGACATTTTTATTGATACCATTTTGATGTATATACAATATTTTGATTGCATTTAATTGCAATGTAGCAGCAACCAAAGAAACGTAATTCTTGAGTTTTGAATTTTTTATCGCTACGCCGTTTACCGATCTAGTTAATTCTTCTTTTATAATGACAGATCAGGTGATTCTGAAAGTGGCCATACCAAATATGTGTATGCTTGATATTTTTTATTGTTTTGTTTGGAATGGGGCTAAAGGGGGGGATTTGAACTTTTATATTTTTTAAATTTTTTTTAACTCTTTGCATGCTTCAATAGTCTCTAGAAGCTGCAGTTGTCCGATTGGCTCTGCATCATACAGGTGATGATCAGATCTGGTTGCGGATCACCGATGGGTTGGCATGACAATCACATGACGGGGTCACCGATGAGTGTGATTTCCGGTGAGCTTCCCGGAGGTTAAATGCCACTGACAGAGATTGACAGCGGCATTCAATGGGTTAAAATCTATGGGTTGATCGCAATTCCACCCACGGCTGTTAGAGGCACACATTTTATACAGCTGACATTTGCCAAGAAAGATGTGGGCTCAGCACTGGAAGATTGTTATGTGGGCATATTATTATGCCCAACGTCGAAAAGGGGTTAAAGTAGTTAATCAGACACTAGCGCTAAACATGATGAAAAGCTACCCATCTGCACTGTTTGGTGAACAACTACCACCCATTGCTTGAAAATTGTAAAAAAAAAGTTAAAGAAGTCTAAATGGTGCACCAGGCAGATAAAGGTGTGCACATATAGAATAAGGTGACATTGATATTAAGATGAGGTCTCTGTCGTGGTGCACAGATCTTGTTGTGGTATATCGAGGGGTTGCAGGGTAGGTAAGCTGGGGCTGCGCTGCTGCATTTTGATTGTCTTACCTACTCTGGACAGCAAGTACTCACTTCCTGGACCAGCTTGATACACTGATCTCTCGGTATCCAACAACAGGATCTGTGCACCACGGCATCATCTCCCATTGCTCCCTGAATCTGAGATAATGGACTTCACGCATCTCCCACAGAGTGACATAGCAGCAGGTCTAGTGCATCACGGCACTTTCTCTCATCGTTCCCAAGGGCCAAAAGCAGTGAACTTCACCCATCTTTTATACAGTCACTTAACAGCAGTTAAAGAAAACTTCCTTTCCCAAATTTATCTTGTCACACATATTTACACATATTATGCATAAATAACACCAGTTATACCAATATATTGAGCAATTACTTATGCGACTATCAACTAGGGACCTCATCTAAACACCGGTCTCACCTTATACTATAAGTGCACACCTTAATCTGCCCGAAGCGCCGTTTGGACTTCATTAACTTTATTTTTAATGATTTACTTATCGTTCCTTAAAGAATACATGCAAATAAAATGATGACAAATCCTATATAAAAAGTTAGCAGAAGTACATGTAGTATGGTACTTACAGTACATAGGATCTGCATCATTCCTCTTAATACACATCTCTATTTAAAGGGACACTGTCACCTGAATTTGGAGGGAACAATCTTCAGCCATGGAGGCGGGGTTTTCGGGTGTTTGATACACCCTTTCCTTACCCACTGGCTGCATGCTGGCTGCAATATTGGAATGATGTTCATTCTCTGTCCTCCGTAGTACATGCCTGCACAGTCTGCAATCTTGCCTTGCGCAGGTGTGTACTACGGAGGACAGAAAATGAACTTCAATCCAATATTGCAGCCAGCATGCAGCCAGCGGGTAAGGAAAGGGTGTATCAAACACCCGAAAACCCCGCCTCCATGGCTGAAGATTGTTCCCTCCAAATTCAGGTGACAGTGTCCCTTTAAGTTTATTTTGTCAATATTCATAGAATCATTGGTAGAGCTGGAAGGGACATCGTGTCCAGCCCCCTGCTTAATGCAGGATTCGTGAACCATCTCAAACAGATGTCTGTCCAGCCTCTGTTTGAAGATGTCCATTGAAGGAGAACTCACTACCTCTTGTTGCAGCCTGTTCCACTCATTGATCACCCTCACTGTCAAAAAGTTTTTTGTAATATCTAATCTGTATCTTCTCTCTCTTATCTTTGTGTGGAGCTAAAAAGCTGTTCTGACTAAATTTCACATTCCCTTCCTTCTCACATCAGTATCACACTAAAGCCATGTTCACACATTCAGTGTTTGTTCAGTATTTTATATCAATATTTGTAAGCCAAAACCAGGAGTGGGTGAAAAATGCAGAAGTGGTGCATATGTTTCTATTATATTTTTCCTCTGATTGTTCCACTCCTGATTATGGCTTACAAATACTGAATATGTGAACATGGCCTAATGCTACATCCGTGTGTGTATGTTACCATCTGAGAGAAATAGCCTATTTTTTTATTTAATTGTAATCCTAGCCGCTGTTAGGGGTCGAGTTCCCGCTTCTGCTCAGGGGGAATCTCGAACCACCTCTGCTGCGGTCTCCCATTCTTATCCAGCCGCAGTGGAGTCTGCTCAGCAAAGATGTCGGTCCCAGCGTCTTGCTCATTCTCACTCTGTTCTGAGAGTTACTGCTGCTTCTCCAGTCTCTGCCATTAAAGTCAGTGCTGGTCAGCAGCGAGCGGACTTCTCTGGGACTAAGTCCTTGTCTGCACGTACTGAGCATGCCCAGGGTAAGATCTCCCGTTGGAGATCGAGGGTCATGTGCTCAGGCTCTGCAGCACATTCCATTGGTCCTCTTGGCAGGTCTTGGAAGGGCAAAAGTGCTGTAGCCACTTCCTGTGCTGCAACTATATAAACTGCGCATGACCGCACGGCCATGCGCTAGTATTGTCTTACAATTGTTAATGTGTGTATGTTGTGAGTGCAAGTCGTCCTTGGATACCCCTACCCTATTGAATGTCTGTTCGCGGAAGGTGTATGGTTGCTATCTAGCGCCCAACTTATCCTACAGCACGAATCACACATTACAGCTTCCAGTTGCTGTGACCGCCAGTACGGCGCCGTGCACTTCCTCTGTGCTTTCCTTACCCAAGCCTGGGTGGTTAGTGGCGTTCGTCAGTGCGGCACCGCATGCACTCTTGTGCCTTAATATTCTTATTCAGTTTCCTTACACACCCAGTTGCGGTGTTGTGCCAGCAAGGGTCTAATCGGACTTCAATCCTAGTTGGGGTTGAGTTCGCTGACTACTTGCTCGCGCTTTAGGTGCGGTACCGCGGTCCTGTGACTTAACAGGATTGCTTCTTTCACTCTGGGTGAGGTTTAACCCACGCGTGTATACTTTAGTGTACCGCCATATAGTCTGCAAATTGCTAGCAGCAGGTTTTCACCTGCACGGTGGACCCCGGACTGCGAACGCATCTATATCATCTGTCTTGGTGCGTTCCGCCAGTCCTAACAGAATACTAGCGGCAGGGTCTGGCTAGTAAAATGGCGGACGACCAGCGTTTACAGAGGTACATCCAGCAGCTGGAGGGAAGGTTGGCGGCTCTTGAGCGTACAACCTCAGCTGTGGATGTCACTGCTGTAGCTGTTCAGGCTGCAAGTGTAGCCGCAGCCAGTTTGTCCGCTGCCACCCCTGCTCCGACTTTATCCCGTCTCCCGCTTCCTGACAAGTTTGCTGGCGACAGTAAACATTGTCGCGGATTCGTGAGCCAGTGCTCTATACATCTTGAGCTCCTGGCGTCACGTTTTCCTACGGAGCGGGCGAGAGTGGGATTTATCCTATCTCTCTTGTCGAGCAGGGCGTTGGAGTGGGCAACTCCACTCTGGGAGCGAGATGATCATGTGGTACAGAGTGCTCCTCTCTTCTTGGACACTCTGAAGCAGGTCTTTTTAGGGCCTCGGGTTACCCACGATACCGCACTCCAATTGTTGTCTATTACACAGGGTACGTCCGTGGTCAGCCAGTTTGCCATCCAGTTCCGGACTCTAGCTTCTGAGTTAGAGTGGCCAGACAAAGTTCTTATTCCGGTGTTCTGGAGGGGACTGGCAGACCATGTGAAGGACGCCTTGGCCACTAGGGAGATACCGCCCACACTGGAGGAACTTATTTCTGTGTCTACCTGCATCGACCTCCGTTTTCACGAGCGGAGGTTGGAGCGGACCAAGTGTAGGCAGAGGTTTCGGCTGGCTCAAACTTTCGCCAAACCTCTGGAATCCCCTGTCTTGGCGTCAGATTCCCATGAGGCCATGGAGGTTTCTCGAGCGGGACCTAAATCTCTAGCCGCTTGAGTACCCGTGGTTTGTAATAGCTGTCAACAACATGGACATTACGCCAATAAATGTCCGCGGCGGTCGGGAAACGATCGCGTCTAGTAACCATTGGGGGAGGTTCACTAGACACGGCGGCATTCTCCTCCAAACTGTCCTTTAAAGGGACAATCCTGTTAGGCTCCTCCACTCTAACAGTCGAGCTTTGTGTGGATTCAGGAGCAGAGGGAAACTTCATGTCCTCTGCTTTTGCTATACCACTAGTCATGCTCGCCAAACCAATAACGGTTAGAGTTGTGAATGGGGCGACACTCCCACTGCAAATCACACACCAGACAGTTCTGTTCTCGCTGTCCATATCTCCTTCCCACCAGGAGATTATTTCCCTTCTTGTCCTTCCTGAGGGAATGGATGAGATTTTGCTGGGAATACCCTGACTCCGTTTCCACTCGCCACATATTGAGTGGTCCTCAGGGAGAATATTGGGTTGGAGTAAGTCTTGTTTGGGCAGGTGTGTGAGTGAGTGTGTACAGGTCTCTACTACCGAAGTACCCGCAGATCTTTCATCACTTCCCAGGTATTATTGGTGTTATGCAGACGTGTTCTCTAAAAAGGCTGCTGAGACTCTACCGCCCCATCGCCCTTACGACTGTCCTATCGACCTCTTGCCTGGAGCCGAACCTCCTCGGGGAAGGGTATATCCCCTCTCTCTCCCTGAGACGGAGGCTATGTCTCAATACATTCAGGAGAATTTGGCAAGAGGGTTTATAAGGAAGTCAGTGTCTCCGGCAGGGGCGGGATTCTTCTTCGTGCAAAAGAAGAACGGGGAGTTACGTCCTTGCATCGATTACAGGGGTCTCAATGCTATCACTATTAAGAACAAATACCCATTGCCCCTGATATCGGAGCTCTTTGACAGATTAAGGGGAGCTAAAATATTCACCAAATTAGATCTGGGGGGTGCCTACAATCTGATTCGCATCCGTGAGGGGGACGAGTGGAAGACGGCTTTCAATACCAGGGATGGGCACTATGAGTACCTGGTGATGCCTTTCGGGCTCTGTAATGCCCCAGCCGTTTTTCAGGACTTTGTCAACGATATCTTCCGGGATATGCTTTCTACCTCGGTCGTAGTCTATCTGGATGATATTCTCATCTTCTCTCCAGATATTGACTCCCACCGGAGAGATGTTGGCAGAGTCTTCGAACTCTTACGGGCGAATTCCTTATATGCAAAGTTGGAGAAGTGTGTGTTTGAGCAGGAGTCCTTGCCTTTCCTGGGCTATATCATCTCGGCCCAGGGATTGGCTATGGATCCTGCCAAACTACAAGCAGTGATGGACTGGCAGGAACCCCATTCTCTTAAAGCGGTGCAGCGCTTTATGGGGTTCATAAATTACTATCGCCAGTTCATTCCCCACTTCTCAACTTTGGTAGCTCCCTTGGTATCCCTCACCAAGAAGGGAGTGAATCCCAAATCGTGGTACGAAGGGGTCTCCAAGGCCTTCACTTCTATAAAGTCCCATTTTGCTAGCGCTCCCATCTTACATCGTCCCGATGTGGGTAAGCCATTCCTTTTGGAAGTGGATGCCTCATCCGTTGGTGCTGGAGCAGTCCTCTATCAAAAGGATGCTCAGGGTCGGAAGCACCCATGCTTCTTTTTCTCAAAGACCTTCACACCAGCGGAGAGAAATTACTCTATCAGGGATAGGGAGTTGCTGGCAATGAAGTTGGCCTTTTCGGAGTGGAGACATCTCTTGGAGGGTGCTCGGTTCCCATTCCAAGTTTTCACGGATCACAAGAATTTGGTCTATTTACAAACAGCCCAGCGGCTGAATTCTCGTCAGGCCAGATGGTCCTTGTTTTTCTCCCGGTTCCACTTTACCCTACATTATCTCGCCAGGGAGAAAAACATTCGTGCTGACGCTCTCTCTCGCTCCTTCGTGTCAGCTGAGGAGGAGGAGGACGAGCCTCGGCTCATTGTCCCTTCGGAGAGTCTGAGAACTGTAGCTCCGGTTTCGCTAGAGTCTGTGTCCCCGGGCAAGACTTTTGTTCCCATCAATTTGCGTCCGGAGGTTCTCTCTTGGGCTCATTCGTCCAGAGTGGGTGGACACTTTGGGGCAAAAAGGACATCTGAGTTACTGGCGAGAATGTACTGGTGGCCACATATGGTTCGTGACGTCGGAGACTATGTTCAGGCATGTGTCTCTTGTGCCAAGAATAAGTCTTCCCGACAACGGCCAGCTGGTTTGTTGTACCCTCTGCCGGTGGCAGACAGGCCCTGGGAGATGGTCGGGATGGATTTTGTTGTGGGTCTGCCCAAGTCTCGTGGCTGTACCATTATTTGGGTAATCACCGACCATTTTTCTAAAATGGTGCATTTGGTGCCGCTTCCCCGGTTACCTTCTGCACGGGCCTTGGCAGCGTTGTTTGTCAAACACATCTTTCGTCTTAACGGTATGCCAGACAAAATTGTCAGTGACCGAGGTCCCCAGTTTGCGTCTCGGTTCTGGAGAGAGCTTTGTCGTCTTCTCAGTATCGAGTTGAATCTCCCTTCGGCTTATCATCCTGAGACGAATGGGTTGGTAGAGAGAGTCAACCAGACCTTGGTCACATATCTGCGACATTTTGTTTCTGCTAAGCAGGATGACTGGGCATCTTTGCTACCGTGGGCGGAGTTTGCTCTTAACAATGCTGTTGCTGATTCCACTGGACAGACTCCATTCCTCCTTAACTATGGTCAGCATCCGCGAGTACCTGTGCCCATGCCCGTGTCTTCCGCCGATTCCAGGGTGGCAGACTGGGCTGTGGAGGCACGGGACATTTGGGATCGCACTCAGGATGCCATTCAGGCTTCCAAGGAGAGAATGAGGTCCTCCGCCGATGCACATCGGCGCCCCGCTCCAACCTTTGCTCCTGGCGACTTAGTGTGGCTCTCCGCCCGTAACATCAGGCTGCGAGTTGAGTCTACCAAGTTTGCACCTCGCTACTTAGGTCCTTTTAAGGTCCTCGAACAGGTTAATCCTGTGGTTTACCGTCTGGCCCTTCCTCCACGCCTAGGTATTACCGACACCTTTCATGTGTCCCTCCTTAAGCCCGTCTACATGTCCCCGTTTTCTGAGTCATCTACTGGGACGTCGGGTTCGTCTACGGACGATTACGAGGTGAACGCTATCTTGGGGTACAAGGTGGTTTGTGGCAAAAAATTTTATTTGGTGGACTGGAGGGGTTTACGGTCCTGAGGATAGATCCTGGGAGCCTGCTGAGCACACTCGGGCTCCGCAGCTCATTGCTGCCTTCGAACGTAGCAAGGCCCAAGGAGGGGGGGGCCCTAGGAGGGGGGGTAATGTTAGGGGTCGAGTTCCCGCTTCTGCTCAGGGGGAATCTCGAACCACCTCTGCTGCGGTCTCCCATTCTTATCCAGCCGCAGTGGAGTCTGCTCAGCAAAGACGTCGGTCCCAGCGTCTTGCTCATTCTCACTCTGTTCTGAGAGTTACTGCTGCTTCTCCAGTCTCTGCCATTAAAGTCAGTGCTGGTCAGCAGCGAGCGGACTTCTCTGGGACTAAGTCCTTGTCTGCACGTACTGAGCATGCCCAGGGTAAGATCTCCCGTTGGAGATCGAGGGTCATGTGCTCAGGCTCTGCAGCACATTCCATTGGTCCTCTTGGCAGGTCTTGGAAGGGCAAAAGTGCTGTAGCCACTTCCTGTGCTGCAACTATATAAACTGCGCATGACCGCACGGCCATGCGCTAGTATTGTCTTACAATTGTTAATGTGTGTATGTTGTGAGTGCAAGTCGTCCTTGGATACCCCTACCCTATCGAATGTCTGTTCGCGGAAGGTGTATGGTTGCTATCTAGCGCCCGACTTATCCTACAGCACGAATCACACATTACAGCTTCCAGTTGCTGTGACCGCCAGTACGGCGCCGTGCACTTCCTCTGTGCTTTCCTTACCCAAGCCTGGGTGGTTAGTGGCGTTCGTCAGTACGGCACCGCATGCACTCTTGTGCCTTAATATTCTTATTCAGTTTCCTTACACACCCAGTTGCGGTGTTGTGCCAGCAAGGGTCTAATCGGACTTCAATCCTAGTTGGGGTTGAGTTCGCTGACTACTTGCTCGCGCTTTAGGTGCGGTACCGCGGTCCTGTGACTTAACAGGATTGCTTCTTTCACTCTGGGTGAGGTTTAACCCACGCGTGTATACTTTAGTGTACCGCCATATAGTCTGCAAATTGCTAGCAGCAGGTTTTCACCTGCACGGTGGACCCTGGACTGCGAACGCATCTATATCATCTGTCTTGGTGCGTTCCGCCAGTCCTAACAGCCGCATTCAAGTTGATTAAGTTTATTTGCTCAACACTTTTTTTCCTGAAGCACATCAGGCGACCCTTTTTTTATTCACTCACTGACTCACTGTATCCGTTAAAAAATGGACAGAACAGTGAAGTAAAAAATATGTCCTTCTAGCTTCATCCATGTCTCATGGATTCCCACAGACTTTAATGGACTGGTGTTTTTTAAACTGATGTGTGTGTATAGATTAAGGAAACTTTGTTTCAGACTATTTGCAGAGAAAAAAATGGACAGTAGCCGGCTCCGGCTTACTTTGTCTGCCCTGTTGAGGAGCAAAGTACTGCAGTGCGCAGGCGCCGGGTCTCTCTGATCTTTCCCGACACCTGCACACTGCAGTACTTTGCTCCTCAACAGGGCAGACAAAGTACACCTGCACCGAAGCCGTGGCAGGAAGACAAGAAGAGGACGTCATCATGTGAAGATAGGAGGTGCCGGACACGGACCGCAGCGCCCATCGGACCCGGACCACAGCGGGACCACCCCTGGGTGAGTATAATATAACCTGTTTTTCTTATCTTTCAGGTTACATTGGGGGCTTATCTACAGCATTACAGAATGCTCTAGATAAGCCCCTGATAACAGTGGCCTTCCCTTTAATATCCTGGTATACATGGCTCCCTTATCCTTATCCTTGTATGCAGGGCCCCCATCTTTGTCTTGGTATGCATGCCCCTCTCATTCTCTTCCTAATATGCAGGGCCCCATCTCTGTCCTTGTATGCATGGCCCCATCCTTATCCTGGTATGATTGGCCCCCATCCCCATCCTGGTATGCAGGGACCCATTCTTATCCTGGCATGCAGGGCCTCCATCCCCATCCTGGTATGCAGGGACCCATTCTTATCCTGGCATGCAGGGCCTCCATCTCCAGTTTAGTATGCATGGCCCCAATCCCTATCCTAGTATGCAGGGACCTCATCTCCATCCTGGTATACATGGCCCCATCCTTATCCTGATATGATTGGCCCCATCCCCATCCTGGCATGCATGGCCCCATCCTTATCCTAGTATGCATGGCCCCATCCTTGTCCTGGTATGCATGGCCCCATCCTTAACCTGGTATGATTGGCCCCCTTCCCTATCTTGGTATGCATTGCCCCAACAGAGAAAAACCCCCAAAAGATTCTTACCTTCCCTGCTAACCCTCGCAGCATCCTGCTCCAGTACTAGCAGCTGCTTAATTCTTGTAAGCAGCACATTGAAGTGAGGTCATGCGCTGCTTACAAGCTGCTGAAGACAGCTGCCAGAATGCTCACTGTTCTCCATGCTGGGAACAGTGATTATTCATTGCTCTTTAGCGAGCACAGTGTCAGCTGCAGCCACCAGGTTCCTGCAGCTGCTGGGCTTTCACGTGTGCCGCTACTAAAGGGATGGAATATTCATTGCATTCCACGCCTATGGGAGTGGAATGCAGTGAATATTCATTGACTTAAGTAGCCGGCACACTCGAAAGCTAGGCAGCTGCAAGAAGACGGCTGCTGTGGCTAACACTGTGCTAGCTAGGAATAAATGTTCACTCCTTTCTATGTCCATGGGCATGGAATGCAGTGAATATTCATTTCTCTTTAGTAGCGGGCACAGGAGTTAGCCGCAGCAGTCAGCTCCTGCCTCCTGTGACCCGCTGCTTCGCCGCTGCAGCTCCCCCACCTCCCCACCTCAGCCAGATTAGAGACATCCAGATTATAATATGCACCCCCCATTTTCCTCCACATTTTTGGAGGAAAAAAATTGCATCTTATAGTCTGAAAAAAAGGTTTAGTATCCCTTATGAAATCCTTAGTCACGGTGGGAAGGGGAGTGGATGAATCATTTGGTGGCAAGTTGGCAACAAGGTCCAAATAGCTACAAAAGAACACTAAGTTTCTCTTTATACGAGGATAGTTATGATACTGCATTAACAACATACTTTAATTGTGTATTTTTATGTGCACTTCTGTTAACATCCTTATAAAAAAGGAAAAAGACTGTTTAAAAGAAAAGAACTACTTTTTACCATTTATAATTAACTAGATGGTGGCCCGATTCTAACGCATCGAGTATTCTAGAATATGCATTTCCACGTAGTATATTGCACAGCCCACATAGTATATTGCCCAGCCACGTAGTATATTGCAAAGTCACGTAGTATATTGCACAGTCACGTAGTATATTGCCCAGCCACGTAGTATATTGCCCAACCACGTAGTATATTGCCAAGCCACGTAGTATATTGCCCAACCACGTAGTATATTGCCCAGTGATGTAGTATATTGCCTAGTGACGTAGTATATTATGCAGCCACGTAGTATATTGCCCAGTGATGAAGTATATTGCCCAGTGATGTAGTATATTGCACAGCGACATAGTATACAGCAGAGAGCCACGTAGTATATTGCACAGCGACGTAGTATACAGCACAGAGCCTTGTAGTATATAGGCCAGTCACGTAGTATATTGCACAGCGACGTAGTATACAGCACAGAGCCACGTAGTATATTGCACAGCGACGTAGTATACAGCACAGAGCCACGTAGTATATTGCCCAGTAACATAGTATATTGCCCAGTGACGTAGTATACAGCACAGAGCCACGTAGTATATTGCACAGCGAAGTAGTATACAGCACAGAGCCACGTAGTATATTGGCCAGTCACGTAGTATATTGCCAAGCTACGTAGTATATTGCCCAGCCAGGTTTGTCACAGTTTAAAAAATAAAAAATAAACATATACTCACCTTTCCGAGGGCCCCTTGTAGTCCACGACAGCTTCTGGTCCCAGGGTTGGTATAAACGCAGGACCTGTGATGATGCCGTGGTCACATGACCGTGACGTCATGGCAGGTCTTTCTAGCGCAGGCGCACAGGGCCTGTGATGACGTCGCGGTCACATGACCGTGATATCATGGCAGGTCCTTCTCCCATACCATCTTTGCCACCGGAACCTGCAACGGAAGATGGCAGCCGGCGCGAGTGACTATGGAGGGTGAGTATAGTAGGTTTTTTTATTATTATTTTTAACATTACATTTTTTACTATTGATGCCGAATAGGCAGCATCAATAGTAAAAAGTTGGGGACACACAGGGTTAATAGCGGCGGTAACGGAGTGCGTTACCCGTGGCATAACGCGGTCCGTTACCGCCGGCATTAACCCTATGTTAGCGGTGATTGGAGGGGAGTATGTGGGCAACAGGCACTGACTGCGGGGAGTAAGCAGCGGCCATTTTCTTCCGGACTGTGCCCGTCGCTGATTGGTCGCGGCAGCCATGACAGGCAGCTGGCGAGACCAATCAGCGAATGAATATCCGTGACAGACAGAAGGACAGATGGAAGTGACCCTTAGACAATTATATAGTAGATAATTTCAACATTTTCAGCTTTTTTTAAAGGTAAGGAATTTCAAGAATTGCAAAGCTTTTCTGAATACATGATTTCATAAAATACCATTTAAAATTTTAACCTCAACCACAAAGACCCAATAAACATCACAAAACAAATAAAGAGTATAAAAACAAAAAATTAACTGATAAACTCCTCATTTACTTCTACATTGCAACTTTTAGTATTGAACTGTATTTTAAAAAAACGACACCGGCACTTTTTTTTGAGTATTGGCTTTTGGCAGAAGTGTTTTGTGATTTCCACTCATTCCATGACATTGTAATGATGTTACCACACACAACTTTATCTTGCATGAAAAGGTGAAGTCATGAGTGATTTCTTCAATTTAAAAGCACTCAACCCTCACAGTGCTAGAAATGAATATTTTGCATATATTCATGCAAGAATGATTCAATTTAAGATTTCTATTTTCAAAGCTTGCTTGAAACCTTGGCTATGTTAGTAGTAAAATTGCTAAAATCTATAATAAGATTTATTGTAGATGAGTAGCATTTTATTTAGTATTTCATGTTAACATGCTTTTAGGGTACGATGGCAACGTGGAAATGTATCTTCCTGTCCTTGTTCAAGCAAAAATCACAATTGTTTTCAGACATCTGCATTTTGTACAAATTATTATAATTAAATTAAAATTTAACTGTGTTGCCTGCTGCCTAATAGTACAAAAATAGTTTAATTTAATATATAATTTGTTTTACTTTTTCGCTAATGTATTGAGAATCAACAGAAACTCTGGTTATTATTATCTTCATCACTATTATTACTATTATTAATATTATTATTATTATGATGATTCTTGCAATGGAGAAGTTTAAGAGGGTTTTTGAGAGAATATTTTTTTTGCTCTGCTCAAACTGTTATAAATATTGAAATTATACTTTTTCTCCTCAATCCCCTGTACCTTCTGGAGATTACCTGGTCCCTGCTGATCTTTTGCTTTTCACTCCTATCCTCAACACACTGGAAATGCTTGCTCTGTCAAATAGTGGCTGAAACAAGCACTGTCCATCTAATCAAAACAGCAAAAACAAGAATGAAACCTGATCGACCCAATTAAATTAAAGGCTCTTTTGGGTCCCTTTGCTGTCTGACATAAGGTGGATCCAGCATTGTAACTTTCGTTATAAATAGAAGCTAGAAAGTTAGAGCAAACATTGCCTTACTTATTTTATATTTTCGCTGGAAAATGTCAAATTATAAGCACTACTATATTAAGTGATCACCATGCAGCTCAGTTTTCCTTCCATCACATATACTATAATTTTCAAGAAAAGTCTAAATAACGTACATCATGATAATGACATTGAAAACTAGCTTGTATTATTCATTGTAGGTGCATGTAAAATATATTCCGTACCCTGATGAAGGAGTGCGTTACACTTTGAAACGCGTAGGTTAGAATTGGCCCAACTGAGGCTCCATATGCCAGTGACGTCACTCACTGCTCTGCAGTGTCGGCCATTTTTCATGTGTATCCAGGGACGCCTCTGGCCGGGACATCTCTGGCGCTACACGTAGTATCTGCAGTCTCCACCTGCAGCACCCACAGCTACTGACATCGGCTAACGCCGGTATCCGCACACTCACCCCCCGAACGGACGGGAGCTGCTTCCAGCTGCAGCGGACACCTATGCATGCAGGTCCGACATCTTGATCTGAAGTAAGCAGTCCAGCCGCTCAACGATTTCTACACGGCTTCATGCAGTAGGTAACACAGCACCAACAGTTACCATTCATTATTGCGATATTGTGATATTATTACAAAGGCTCAGTAGTTCAGGCACAAGTAGGTTCACTATGTATACAGAGGATCAGTGTATCCCTCCTTTATTGAATACATGGTGGCCGACTAACTGGATAGTAAGTAGTGGTTGCCGCTCACGAGTATCTTTATGACATACTAGGACCGTGAACGTAGTCTAGTCCTAGCCACTTGTAGCATGGTATTTCTAATTTATATATATTGATTGGTTTGCCCCTTTGTCGGATCGGGCACATTATCCGACGGATATACCGGTGGCACTTGTGTGGTCTATATTTTTGGTTATAGCGCCAGTGTATTTTATCCATAAAATATATTCCGATTTAGAAATTATAAATATACATTTCTACATGTGCTGCATTTTTAGGAAATGGCTAAAACCAGCAAATCTGAACAAAACAATCAGCTAAAATGGCTGCCCGTCATTTCAGACACCACAGAACATTACATTAGCCATAGAAGAATTAAATGACCTTGAGAATAGCTCGACATGCTACCCCACGATGCATAGAAAGTATTGCATCACATAGCACAGTACCTAGTGGCTATCATAGCCTGTATAAAAGCAGAAGCAGAGAATGCAGTCGCCATTTTATGATGAACCTAAACAGTGAGAGAATGTAACAGCTCACAACTTAGCCAAATGAGATTAAGAGCAAAGGAAAACCATAAAACACTGAAGAAACTATACAGCAAATTTTGTCAAAATCAGAGAAATCAGCCTTAACACATTTACACTGTGGCCACTAAACAACCAGATACTAGAATAAAAACAATGAGCAAATACTTTGCAGCGAGTAAATAAGTAATTAGTAATAGTACATGTAAATAATATAGGGTACTTAGCTGAAACTATTTTAATCAAAAAATCATAAATGTCATCCCACCGTGACAAGATATGCCAATCAAGATGGGCCTGGTCAGTAGATCTCAAAACAGACAGGAGCAGGGCAGGACCTTACACTACATAATTATTTCCCGTCTTAAATTGTGTTCCCTTTTTGTTGAAACCACATTTGTTATGCACCAGTGCTGTGATGCTGCAGACTTTGCTTTATGGAATCCTTAAATAATAGAAATATTGGTCTGTCTTCTTATCTACCTAATTCATGCCATAATCGGGGATATATGCCATCTGGGCTCGGTCATTTGTATATTCTTTACTGTTTTTGATGCTGAATTAAGCAGGTGACATTTGACTGATAATTTCTGGAGTCCTTGATCATGTCTTCTAAAGTATATCTACTATAGAGAAAAAGGCATTTAGTAGATTGGCCATTCTCTTTTCCACTTTCACAGTTTCTCCTAGATTATATTTGAAGGGCCAACCCTATAATTTTTTAGTTTCTTACTATTTATGTAGTTCAAGAATATTTTAGAATTATTTTTACTTTTTTGGCAATGAGCCTCCCAGTCTCAATCTTTGCCTTGAATTGCATTGTAGACAATTGATAATAATCATACCGTATATACTCGAGTATAAGCCGAGATTTTCAGCCCATTTTTTTGGGCTGAAAGTCCCCCTCTTGGCTTATACTCGAGTCATATACCCGGGTGTCAGCAGGGGAGGGAGAGCGGGGGCCGTGTAATCATACTTACCTGCTGCGGCGCGGTCCCTGCAGTCCCTGGCTTCTCCGGCGCTGCAGATTCTTCCTGTACTGAGCGGTCACATGGCACCGCTCATTACAGAAATGAATAGGCGGCTCCACCCCCATAGGGGAGGAGCCGCATATTCATTGCTGTAAATGATCGGTGCCATGTGACCGCTCAATTACAGGAAGAAGCTGCAGCGCCGGAGAAGCCAGGGACTGCAGGGACCGCGCCGCAGC
Organism: Ranitomeya imitator; assembly: GCF_032444005.1. Classification (NCBI taxonomy): domain Eukaryota; kingdom Metazoa; phylum Chordata; class Amphibia; order Anura; family Dendrobatidae; genus Ranitomeya; species Ranitomeya imitator. The sequence continues at coordinate 85,763,876 of NC_091286.1, forward strand.
AGGTAAGTATACGGGGAGCGCAGCGCAGCGCTATAATTACCTGCTCCTCACTCCGGTGCGGCTCCGTCTGCAGCGTCCTCTAGCAGTGACGCTCAGGTTAGAGGGCGCTGTGACGTAGTCAGTGCGCGCCCTCTGCTGAGCGTCAGTGCTGGAGACAGAGCCGCACGAGGAGCAGGTAATTATTGAAAGCGCCGGCGTCCTGAGAAGAGAGGTGAGTATGTGATTTTTTTTTTATGGCAGCACCAGCAGCATTCTAAGGAGCACCTATGGGGCCATAATGAAAGGTGCAGAGCATATATGGGGCAGCATTCTAAGGAGCACCTATGGGGCCATAATCAAAGGTGCAGAGCATATATGGCACAGCATTATAAGGAGCAACTATGGGGCCATAATCAACGGTGCAGAGCATATATGGGGCAGCATTCTAAGGAGCACCTATGGGGCCATAAAGGTGCAGAGCATATATGGGGCACAGCATTCTAAGGAGCATTTATGGGGCCATAATCAAAGGTGCAGAGCATATATGGCACAACATTATAAGGAGCATCTATGGGGCCATAATCAAAGGTGCAGAGCATATATGGCACAACATTATAAGGAGCATTTATGGGGCCATAATCAAAGGTGCAGAGCATTATATATGGCACAGCATTATAAGGAGCATCTATGGGGCCATAATCAACGGTGCAGAGCATTCTATATAGCACAGTTGTATATGGAGCATCTATGGGGCAATAATGAACGGTATGGAGCATCTATTTTTATTTTTGAAATTCACCGGTAGCTGCTGCATTTTCTACCCTAGGCTTATACTCGAGTCAATAAGTTTTCCCAGTTTTTTGTGGCAAAATTAGGGGGGTCGGCTTATACTCGGGTCGGCTTATACTCGAGTATATACTGTATATTACTGTGTAATTACAATTGCTCATTTTGCCTTTCTATCCAGATAATTCTTTTTTTTTCTCTGCTCTATGTAGAAACAGGAAGTCTTTTGTCCCTGCAGTTATCATTCCTCCCTTCAACGCCTGACCAAGCTACATTCTCCTTCCCCTGCCAGGGACTTTTGCAGTGACTTATGAATCATACATGGAAAATGTACCTCCTGCTTCTGTATAGAGTTTAGCAGGGCCGGACTGGCTATCGGGCAGTTCTGGCAAATGCCAGAAGGGTCAGTGCCAGTAGTGGGCCGCTGCACGCCGACTCACCCTTCCCCTCCCCCAGCACCGCCGCTGCCACATTCAACTATACCGGTGTCATAGATGCCGGTACAGTTGAATGCAATGATGGAGGAGAGAGCGCCACCTGATGCTCCCTTTCCAATCATTCCCCGCTCTGCCTCTGACACTGCGAGTGCGCGCGCACTCACTGTGTCCCAGGCAGTGCAGCGGCAGCCGCTGAGACAGGAGCAGGGAGCACCGCAGGCACGAGGGGAGGTGAGGAGTGTTTTTTTACTGGTCTGTGGAGCCATTCTAGGGGGGGAGGAGAGATGTGAGCTCTGCTGTATACTACTATGTGGGTTCTGCTGTATACTGCTATGTGGGCTCTGCTGTATACTGCTACGTGGGCTGTGCTATACACTACTATGTGGGCTCTGCTGTATACTACTGTCTGGGCTGTGCTATACACTACTATGTGGGCTCTGCTGTATACTGCTATATGGGCAGTGCTGTATACTATTGTGTGGGCTCTGCTGTATACTACTATGTGGGCTGTGCTATATACTACTATGTGGGCTCTGCATTATACTACTATGTGGGCAGTGCTGTATACTACTACAGTGGGGCAAAAAAGTATTTAGTCAGTCAGCAATAGTGCAAGTTCCACCACTTAAAAAGATGAGAGGCGTCTGTAATTTACATCATAGGTAGACCTCAACTATGGGAGACAAACTGAGAAAAAAAAATCCAGAAAATCACATTGTCTGTGTTTTTTAACATTTTATTTGCATATTATGGTGGAAAATAAGTATTTGGTCAGAAACAAAATTTCATCTCAATACTTTGTAATATATCCTTTGTTGGCAATGACAGAGGTCAAACGTTTTCTGTAAGTCTTCACAAGGTTGCCACACACTGTTGTTGGTATGTTGGCCCATTCCTCCATGCAGATCTCCTCTAGAGCAGTGATGTTTTTGGCTTTTTGCTTGGCAACACGGACTTTCAACTCCCTCCAAAGGTTTTCTATAGGGTTGAGATCTGGAGACTGGCTAGGCCACTCCAGGACCTTGAAATGCTTCTTACGAAGCCACTCCTTCGTTGCCCTGGCGGTGTGCTTTGGATCATTGTCATGTTGAAAGACCCAGCCACATTTCATCTTCAATGCCCTTGCTGATGGAAGGAGGTTTGCACTCAAAATCTCACGATACATGGCCCCATTCATTCTTTCATGTACCCGGATCAGTCGTCCTGGCCCCTTTGCAGAGAAACAGCCCCAAAGCATGATGTTTCCACCACCATGCTTTACAGTAGGTATGGTGTTTGATGGATGCAACTCAATATTCTTTTTCCTCCAAACACGACAAGTTGTGTTTCTACCAAACAGTTCCAGTTTGGTTTCATCAGACCATAGGACATTCTCCCAAAACTCCTCTGGATCATCCAAATGCTCTCTAGCAAACTTCAGACGGGCCCGGACATGTACTGGCTTAAACAGTGGGACACGTCTGGCACTGCAGGATCTGAGTCCATGGTGGCGTAGTGTGTTACTTATGGTAGGCCTTGTTACATTTGTCCCAGCTCTCTGCAGTTCATTCACTAGGTCCCCCCGCGTGGTTCTGGGATTTTTGCTCACCGTTCTTGTGATCATTCTGACCCCACGGGGTGGGATTTTGCGTGGAGCCCCAGATTGAGGGAGATTATCAGTGGTCTTGTATGTCTTCCATTTTCTAATTATTGCTCCCACTGTTGATTTCTTCACTCCAAGCTGGTTGGCTATTGCAGATTCAGTCTTCCCAGCCTGGTGCAGGGCTACAATTTTGTTTCTGGTGTCCTTTGACAGCTCTTTGGTCTTCACCATAGTGGAGTTTGGAGTCAGACTGTTTGAGGGTGTGCACAGGTGTCTTTTTATACTGATAACAAGTTTAAACAGGTGCCATTACTACAGGTAATGAGTGGAGGAAAGAGGATACTCTTAAAGAAGAAGTTACGGGTCTGCGAGAGCCAGAAATCTTGATTGTTTGTTTCTGACCAAATACTTATTTTCCACCATAATATGCAAATAAAATGTTAAAAAAACAGACAATGTGATTTTCTGGATTTTTTTTTCTCAGTTTGTCTCCCATAATTGAGGTCTACCTATGATGTAAATTACAGACGCCTCTCATCTTTTTAAGTGGTGGAACTTGCACTATTGCTGACTGACTAAATACTTTTTTTCCCCACTGTATGTGGGCAGTGCTGTATACTACTGTGTGGGCAGTGCTGTATACTACTATGTGGGCTGTGCTGTATACTGCTACATGGGCTGTGCTGTATACTGCCAGGTGGGCTGTGTTATCTGTTATGCTGGTTGTGCTATATACTATGGGGGTTATATTATATTCTATGGGGGAGGCCGTGTTATATACTATGTGGCTGTTATAATATACCCCCACACCCCCACAATAGTATATATTTTATGGGGGAGGCTGTGTTATACTATGGGAGGCTGCATTATATTCTATGGGGGCTACATTATATATTATGGGGAGGTGGACTGTATTCTCAGCAGCACATAGCTGGTATAAACTGTAGATGTGCTGCTGATAACATGATACTGTATGGTGATCTGTTAGTGATCTATTAGTGATCGTTCTGTCCCATCAATATTCCTCAGCTGGTGGAAAGAGGCCGGGAAACAAGCGTTGAACAACTTCAGTATTGTTGATCAAACTCATTTAGCGGCCTGAACTCAGCACTTGTAAATACAACCGAAATTCTTTTGTGTGATGTGCAATATGTTAGTATTTGGGGCCCCATTTTAAACTTTGCCTAGGCGTAGGACCCCACTTTGACTAAAATCGGCCCTGCCTACAAGTGTATAAAGATATTATACAGTCACCATGTGACAAGTGGGCCTGTGTAACTTCAAATGCCAGGGCTGAATTTTAGTCCCAGTCCGGCCCTGGAGTTTAGAAGGATTCAGCTAGTTTTTAATCATGTGATGTCAATGACCTAATGGAAAATAGAAGTCCTAGCTGTGTACAAGGGTGAAATGAGCAATTGTATGTACACAGTGCTATATAATTTGATAATATATTATTGCAATATATTAAGAGGATAAAAATGTTGCTAGGACTGCTTCTTTATGGAGAAAAAGAGCTGTATAAAGTAGTCACAGGGACCTAGATTCTTGTGTTTTTTCAGCCATATTAATGCAATCCCGTTTAATTTCCAAATGTCATATCTTAAGCCCTGAAGCCCTCTTCATCATGTGCAAGCTCCACAGTCCTCAATATTTATGATCTGTGGATCATTCTGATTACAATTCGCTAATTGACAGCTTTCTCAGCATGCATGGTTTAAGGAAATACCTGTCCATCAGCATTGGGTGGGAGGTGAGCCGCAGCTAATACTCATAAGTAGGGGGTTCCAGCTCTGTAGAAGATAAGTAAAGGTCTTCTGAAAATGACTGAAAGAAGCAAATTAATAAAACTGTGGAATCAGAGCCTCTGCTATTACTTTATTCTGCTCTTATGACAAGATAGAAGATTTTGTGGATGCAGCCCTAGCAGCCAATAATGATATAAAGTCAAGGTGTTCAAATAGACAAAAGTGGTTTAATTAAATGTGTTTCAAGGTTCAAATTTCCTCTTCTTCAGGACATAACTGAAAGGTACACTTGTGGTTATGTCCTGAGGAACAGGTCATTTGAACCTCGAAACTCGTTGAATTAAACCACTTTTGTCTATTTGAACACCTTGACTTTATATCACTATCAGAAGCGCGGACTACATCCACAAAATCCTCTATCTTGTCATATCTGATATGGTCTCTTGTGGACCCGTGGATCTGCTGCAGCTGGAATCCTTATTGAGATCTATATGCCTTATCGATAGATCTATCAGGTTAGTGCAATTTGATTTGAATGAAATTTGTGTTCTTTGGATAAGACCCTATTGCACTGATCTCTTCTACAGTTTATTCCCTTTATTCTGCACTCAGCATAAACATGTCAATAGATTTCCTTTAAGGACTCATCACCCCACACTTTGATCTACATATCTGCTTAAGGTTTGCTCCATAACATGACATACTTTATTACAGAGGTTTAGCTCTTGAGGCATTGTGTTTTACAGATAATACCTGTTATAGACCTGGTGGTTAGGAGCACCCGGAATGACCTGATGGTTAAACTCACACAGGACAAGCTCTGGGAAGTGGGAGCTCTGCTGACCGCAAATCCCTAATCCTATCACACAACTAGAAATAGCTGTGGAGCGTACCTAAATCTGCCTAGACGCCTCTTCACAGCCTAAGAGCTAACTAGCCCTAGAGATAGAAAATAAAGCCTACCTTGCCTCAGAGAAATTCCCCAAAGGAAAAGGCAGAGCCCCACATATATTGACTGTGAGTTAAGATGAAAGTCACAAACACAGAAATGAAACAGGTTTCAGCAAAGGGAGGCCAGACTTACTAAACAGACTGAGGATAGGAAAGGTATCTTTGTGGTCAGCACAAAAAACTACAAAAAGACCACGCAGAGTGTGCAAAAAGACCTCCGCACCGACTCACGGTGCGGAGGTGCCACTCTGCATCCCAGAGCTTCCAGCTAGCAAGGCAAAATCATGATAGCAAGCTGGACAAGAAAACAATGAACAAATAATTAACTAGCAGGGACTTAGCTTCTGCTGGAGTAGACAGGTCACCAGAAAGATCCAAGAGTGAACTGAACCAGTACAAGAACATTGACAGCTGGCATGGAGTAACGATCTGAGTGGAGTTTAATAGAGCAGCCAGCCAAAGAATAAACTACGTCACCTGTGGAAGGAACCTCAGAAGCAGCAGTTCCACTCACAGCCACCAGAGGGAGTCCATGGACAGAACTCGCCGAAGTACTGTTCATGACCACAGGAGAGAGTTCGATAACAGAATTCACAACAAATACCCCAGATATTTATTCTCACTGCTGTTATTTTTCGCATTAACTATGTGTTAGGTGTCGGGATTTTCCCGCTGCATGGGATGGATCCCTGGCCTTGTTGGGTGCTGTGGTCTCCCATGCACCAAAGGAAACCAAATTAATTTACCGTATATACTCGAGTATAAGCCGACCCGAGTATAAGCCGAGACCCCAATTTTGCCACAAAAAACTGGGAAAACTTATTGACTCGAGTATAAGCCTAGGGTAGGAAATGCAGCAGCTACTGCTAAATTTCAAAAATAAAAATAGATACCAATAAAAGTAAACTTGATTGACACATCAGTAGGTTAAGTGTTTTAAAATATCCATATTGAATCAGGAGCCCTATATAATGCTCCATACACTTCATGATGGGCCCTATAAGATGTTCCATACAAAATATGCCCCATATAATGCTCCATAAAGTTCATGATGGGCCCCATAAGATGCTCCATATTAAAATATGCCCCATATAATGCTGCATAAAAGGTTAGTGATGGCCCCATAAGATGCTCTATAGAATATTATGCCCCATATAATGCTGCACAAAGGTTGATGGCCCCATAAGATGCTCCATAGAACATTATACCCCATATAATGCTGCATAAAGGTTTATGGCCCCATAAGATGCTCCATAGAATATTATGCCCCATATAATACTGCACAAAGGTCAATACCCCCATAAGATGATCCATAGAATATTATGCCCCATATAATGCTGCACAAAGGTTGATGGCCCCATAAGATGCTCCATAGATTATGCCCCATATAATGCTGGACAAAGGTTGATGGCCCCATAAGATTCTCCATAGAACATTATGCCCCATATAATGCTGCATAAAGGTTGATGGCCCCATAAGATGCTCCATAGATTATCCCCCATATAATGCTGCACAAAGGTTGATAGCGCCATAAGATGCTCCATAGCATATTGTGCCCCATATGCTGCTGCTGCTGCGATAAAAAAATGACATACTCACCTCTCATCGCTCAGGCCCCCACCACTTGCGATATTAACCTGTCCTCGTTCCACCACCGCATACCGCTGTGTCTTCTGGCTCTCTGCAGTGACTGTTCAGGCAGAGGGCGCACACTAAACACATCATCGCGCCCTCTGACCTGAACTTCACAGCCAGAGGATGCAGAAGATGGAGCCCGGCGGTGGAACGGGGACAGGTGAATATCGCAATGTTCGTCCTCCCCGTCATACTCACCCCCTCCTGACGCAGTCCCTGCTTCTCCGATGCGATGGTCTCTGGCACTCCGATGCGATGTTCCTGTGTTTAGCGGTCACATTGTATCACTCATTACAGTAATGAATATGCGCTCCACCCCTATGGGAGTTGAGTCGCGTCCATATTCATTACTTTAATGAGCGGTACCATGTGATTGCTGAACACAGGTACAAGCTGCCAGAGTCAGAGACAATCTGAAAGGCAGGGACCATGCAGGGAGCAGGTGAGTATAATGTGACAGCCGCCGCTCCACCTCCCCCGCCAACCCCCTGGGACAATGACTCGAGTATAAGCCGAGAGGGGCACTTTGAGCCTAAAAAGGGCTGAAAATCTTGGCTTATACGCTACTATATACAGTAATATGAGATCCAAATGCATAGTCTAAATGGAAGATCTGTGATTCACAATACGCAGTGACATTCTACCCCTTACATCTCTCAGGTTGGCATGACACACTCTTCACAGTAACCCCCTTTTACGAAGGGTCCCAAAACTCTCGGGGCTGGATTTACCTGGATGGGCCAAATAAAAGGACTGTATCAATCTAACCTGAGATGCCGGCACCCACATGCTCTCCTCCAGACCATATCCTTTCCAATGTACCAGGAACTGTACAGAGCATCTAACCATATGAGAATCAATAACTTTTGCTACCTGAAATTTTAAATTGTCATCGATGGTAACTGGTGGTGGTGATAAAGGTGATGGTTCCACAGGCACAACAAAGTTTTTTGAGCAAAGACTTGTGAAAAACATTATGGATCTTGAGAGTCAGTGGAAGCTTAAGACGAAAAGCTACAGGGTTGATTATGGTGACCATCTTAAAAGGACCAACAAACCTAGGGCCTATTTTCTAAGAAGGAACTTTCAGTTTAATACTTTTGGTGGATAGCCATACTAAATCATTCACACCCAGGTCCGGACCTGACAATTGTTTCTTATCAGCCATTCATTTGTATTTCTCCCCCTTGATCCTTGAATTATTCTGAACCTTGTCCTACACAGATGATATCGGAGACAATTATTCCTCCCCAGGGTCCCCCAAAGACTCATCTTTACTGAAGGTACAAAATTCTGGTTGGTATCCAAAAAATGGTGACTTACCAGTGGACTCACTACAAAGATTGTTTATTGCAAACTCAGGCAGTGGTTGAAAAGAAGACCAATCCTCCTTTTTATCTGACCCAAAACATCTGAGGTAAGTTTCCAAACTTTGGTTTAGGCATTGAGACTGGCCATTAGTTTGAGGATGGGGTGTCAAACAAAAGGATAGATGCATCCATAAATGAGCACAAATGAGCAGAGGATGAATGAAGATCCATGAAAAAATCCATGGATGGATGAGTCCATGGTTAGTCAGGAATGGTCTATGGCAAAAGAGCCCCAAACGGACGAGTGTGTGGGATCTTGGAACGTGCACAGGCACAACACGAAGACATAAAGTTAACTACATCCTTACACAAACTTGGCCACTAGAAATGATGAGAAAGGAAGTACACGGTCACCTTACCACCTGGGTGCCTAGCCAGAGTTGAGTCATGACGTGCCTTCAAAATTTTAAGATGCAGGAGAACAGGTACAATCAATTTTTCTGAAGGAGCAATGGGGGTGCCCCATTGAGCCTTCTATACCTCACCATCAAGTTCAGAACACACTGCGGAGACGATCACCCTTTCTTGCAAAATAGTGACCACTGACCACATCATCAGCATTCCCACCTCTAGGGAAACACTGAGACAAAACATCCCCTTTGACTTATTTTAATCCCAGGACAGTTATACACATGATGAAGAGGCTGTTTTTGACATCCCTTTTCAGACATTTCCTCAAAAACAGAAAGGTGAAATGGAGTGATTTTAGTCGAGACACTAAAAATAGTAGGCAATTATTTTTGCAGAAATTACTCCACTTAATAATTTCTCTGGCCTGCAAGTCTATGACTGGATTATGTTTAGTCAACCAGGGAAGACGCAGCACAATATGAGTAGGAAGACTTTCCAAAATATAACAAGAAAAGAGCTCCCTGTGAAAAGCGCCTATGCACAGGTTCACACCATGCACTACTTGTGTAAATTTCCCTGTCTGAGAGGCGTAGAGTCGATTGCAAATATGGGGATGGGCTTCACCAGAGTTCTAAAGGAAAGACCCAGGTACCATATGAACTAAGCATCCACCATATATCCATGGATGGATATTTTCTCAGTTTTCATACCAATAACTACTTCTGAGAAGAAGTTTTCTGATGGCTTTTTCTGCTTTAGGAAAAGAAGGACAGACCTCAATGAAATGCCCCTTTTGACCACAGAAAAAACACAACCTTGTTTTGCAGCTAACCGTAAGAGACTCATACCAGAAGCAGCTGAAATGGAATAGCATAGAAAGGGTCATTAACCTCTTCAGCACCAAAGGAACCCAAGTTCATTTAATATGGGATCCAAATAAACAGGCTAAATGGAAGAACTGTGCTTCATAAAACGCAGTGATCATCTACCCCCAGATTTCCCAGGTTGACGTGACATACTCGTGACAAGCGTTACATATAAAAGCATATTTTATAGCTTTCGAGGACCGAGAGCATGCAGGAGACTAATGATCTTTGAGGCTGAGTTCTCGGTCAGGCCCTTGAACTGCAGTTACCTCGGTGAGATCGCCACTAGCAAAGTGATAAAGTCTCACGGAGCAGCACTCTGCTCTGAGAGTTCACCGCAGTTCACTGTGAGAAATTTCTCCCATGCACAGAAACGACAGCGCAACAAACACCCGTTGTTTGGTGTCCATACCCGAACATTATGTGTTCAGTACAGACTCTGAACTTTACTGTTCGGATTCACTCATCTCTACTCAGGAGGAAAGAGCAATGTATTAACTTATCCAATGATTGGAAAAAGTACAGTTCCATTTTAAGTTGTGCTGCAATTATAACATCTTGCCAATCCAACAAGATGCCAACAGGTAGCAAGAGGTGCCATCAGCTGCGGGCACTGAATCTTTTTGCTGAAATCCAGTTAATTTTGAGTAATTCTTCATGCACTGGTTGTTATACAAGGTGAAGGCTATAGGCAGACAAGCAACCCATAGTTTCTACTATCTAAATTAGTAACATTCTTCTTATGTATTTTGAATGTAGTCTTTTGAGTCTTTTTTTAATATTGTCGTTGTTAATGATAATAATGCAGATTCCTATAGATACTCAAGAGGAGAAGGCCAAGTTTAATTAAAAAATTATTGCTATAATTACTTACAAAAATAAATTTGTAATTGGCTTTGCTTTTACTTGTATTTCACTATTCAATTTAAAATAAGAACGATGGGCCATTAAAATTACTTTCATTCAGATTTGAGCCAGACTCTTTTATAAATGAAATGTAACAAGGCAGCCACATCTTATGTTTGTGGTTAATTTTTTAATTTTAAAGATGAATGCTTTGTAATTTATGTGATTTACTGTTAATAGAAGTCGTTAGAGGTTGAACTTGGACATGTAATATTTCCAGAGGACCTTAATCATATATTTCTCATGGATTACTTATGAGACTGCGAACCCTGCAATCTTTCAATAAATAAACTAGAAAACTTTTAAAGACCTAAGTACTGGAAATATACAAATAGCTATGTATCAAAGGAATATATTCATATTTTTCAAAATTATTTGTTCATGCTCCTATTAATTTTATTATGATGTTTATAGTTTTCTAAAGGGAATCTGTCACTACTTAAAAATAAAAGCATGGGTTATAGTCAGGGGTGAACCTAGGCTCTCTGCTGTCTGAGGCAAACAGCAAATCGGCGCCCTCCCATAGTAAATGTTTTAAATCAGTAAAAAATGGCGCTTTTTCTCCAACAGACCATGCCTCCTTGTCCTGAAACGCTTAGCCAATCACAAGTGCCGCACACAGGGCTGTCCAGGGCTAATAGCAGGTGCCTTCCCATTGGGTTGAGCGAGGGATGTGGGAGCAGGAAAGAGGACAAGTGCCACTGACCAACCACCACTTGGGAGAAACATGGCTGAATGCCTGTATGTACCGAGGGGCGACATTGGACGTGGTGTGTAAGTTATGGCCAGTCAGTCCTGCAGCAGAGGCGTATGTGAATGGTACAATGCATCCTGCACCATGGGTGCACATAGAAATTATGGGGCCCCATAGCAGAAGTTCTAATTGGGCCCCCCACCAGACCCCACCAGCCCATGTATCGTATTGTGCCCCTCCAAATTTCTAAAAAAATGGTAACACTACTACCTGAAAAAGAAGAGGCATATTAAGCTAGCTATATAGTGGTATAAGGGACCTAGCTCCTGTAAAATACACACTAGAGCAGTACAATTTTCTGAGAAAATTACTTTAAATCTAATGCAAATGAGGAGATTTTGGTGCACCCCCATGATTGGTCTATGGGGTTTTGGTCAAAGGAGCCACATGTAAAATTTATTCTCCACTCTCTCCTCCTATGTTCACACTATGTAAGGTTTTGCTGCATTTTTACCTTGGTTTTATGCTACTCTAAACCTGCATTTTTTATTCTGATTCAGGGAAAAGCTGTTATTTGCAGAAAGTGAAACCTGCACAGGTTTTGCTACATTTTGGAAAGAATGAGCGTCAATTCTTTTCTGCGTTTTTGGAGCGTGCTATGGGCGAAAACAAAGAAATGCAGTGTGTGAACATAGCCTTAGTGTATGTGCTCAACATCTGGAGGCGCTGCATCTTGGAAGCAGTGTCTCCGGACCTGTGGAAACCTACTGGTTAACGCAGGGAGACCGCAGCTGCCTTGTACTCACGATCTGCGATTGGTGCAGGGCGGCTTCTCCCTGCATTCACCCGATGGAGATCTCTTCTGACTCTGCAGCATTAAATGAACATGCTGCAGAGATGCAGAAGTCCCTAAACTTGCACTACAGCTAATACAACGCTGCAGAGGGGAGAAGCATAGTGAGGATGGGATTTCTCGAAATTCCATCTATTATGTTGCTACTGTACTATGCAGCGTTTTGGACGCTACGGTAAGACACTGTGACCTAAATGCTGCGTTCACTGATCGTGAAAATGTACCCTTAGAATGGGAGTAATGGTGATTGATCTCTTGGCCAAGAAAAGTGTGCATCAAAGCCCCTTCATTTGTATTTTAATTAAAAGTAATTTTCTCTGGCTCTGCACCATTATAATGTTCCGTATTTTTCGAACTATAAGATGCACTTTTTCCCCCTAAAAATTGTGGGGAAATTGGGGGTTGCATCTTATAGTGCAAACACAGGCATTATGTGGGGTTGCGGAAGTGGTATAGTGGCGGTAGAAGAGCGATGATGCTGAGGCTCGCTGTCAACATTGGGTGGTGTGGAGTGCACCTGAGCGGGGTCCCGTTTTCATAATGCTGGCAGCAGAAATGTGGTGACGCCACAGCCCAGTGTCCATGGTGGGTAGAGTCGAGTGCCTCATCCAGTTGCCCTGCGGCCACCTTCATGAAGCTGTGGGCCGCCGGAGGCGGCATGTTCCCAGATTGAGATTTTGGCGGTCCAGGGCATCAGGAAAGTGGCCGCAGGAGGCCGCACATGTGCAGATTGAGATCTCGGCAGCCATTTTCCTGAAGCCGAGATCTGCTGAGATCTCAAGTCTGCACACGAAGAGCCTCAGGAAGATGGCCGCTGTGAAACTGGTGATGCTGTCGGCTCTTCCCGCCGTGGACACAAGGCCGCGGCATCACCACATTTCTGCCTCCAGCATCCTGACGAAGAGACCCTGCTCAGGTGCACTCCATACCGCCCACCGCCGACATCAAGCCTCAACATCGCCACACTTCTACCGCTGCACCTCTGCCTCACCGCCGACACCGGACCTGCAGCATTGCACCCCGGGACTGCAGCATTGCCCCACTTCTTCAGCCACTCGCTCTACTACCGTAGGCCACCAGGTAAGAGACCTTAAATTCAGACAATAAGATGGACCCCCATCTTATAAAATTATTTTTTTTGCTATTTTCCACCCAAAAATTTGGGGTGCATCTTATGGTCCGGTGTGTCTTCTAGTCCAAAAAATGCTGTACTGTGCTCTTTATAGGAGCCAAGTCCCCTTTATAACTTGTTTAATATGCATTTTGGGGGTGATTGATGCCCTATAAATATATAAATCACATCATCACCACAACAAGAAAAGTAAATATGTAACACTTAAAGTTTGTCCCATTTGGAACATGGCAAAATTAAAGAATATGTCATCTAGTGAATGTCCTATACTTGTAAATGCAGGTCCCACTGATGAAGGGAAAAAATAAACTACAGATCCAGCTAGAGGCGTAATTACAACAGGTGCAGGGGTTGCAATCACACCCGGGGTCTGGAACCTAGGGGGCCCCAAAAGTACATTTAGCCAATATCAGGGGTGTCAAACTGCATTCGAGGGCCGCAAACCATGCGTGTTTTCAAGATTTCCTTAGCATTGCACAAGGCGCTGCAATCATTATGTGTGTAGGTGATTAAATTATCACCTGTGCAGTGCAAGGAAATCCTGAAAACATGACCTGTTTGCAGCCCTCGAGGAATGCAGTTTGACACCCCTGGCCAATATGAAAAGACCAATGGACAGGACTCCGGATACTTAGGGGAGCTTACAGGTTACACTGTGCTGGATATATGCAAGGGATTGTTATTGGAGGGGATTTATTATGTGGGATCCTGCCAAGCAGAGACAATTGTGGGTTTAAGCCTGATCATACTCAAGAATCACAGGCAGTATATCCATATACATTCATTCACTCATTTATAAACAGAAAAACACACACTGTTCCCTACATACTACAGACACACTATTACATACACAAGAAATCTATGCATCCATTTACACACAGGAAAGCATACACTATTCACACTATTACTTACACTATAAATGACATTCCATATACTCATGTGTGCTGCAGCAGAACTGTCACTGCTTGCCCCATCCCAGGACACCAGGGGCAGAGGTTAGTGCTCCATATTGGCCCCAGCACAGGAGGATACAGGCAGCTGCTGCCTCTGGAATGCCAGCCTGGTCCGTGAGGTACTCGGTACCAGGTCGGTACTTAAAGGGATGAGTCATGGCGGCGGTCACCCAGTCCACCCTGGGCACCCATGTTAAAGGGAATGTCTTTTAAGGGGTGTGTGAAAAATAAAAGTTTGTAGTGTTCAGTCAGGGATGACCAAAGCTGCTTCAAGGGGTCTTCTGGGGTGATGTTATGGCGGCCAGATTGTATAACTTCTCACAGGTGAAGTAGGTCCTCAGGGCTCGATGTGAATAGATAGAAGATAGTGAGTGGTGCAGTAAAGAACGAAGGACGCAGTTGTGCAGTCTTTTTACCTGGTTTACTGATGGTAGCAGGCAGCCACAGTCCAGGGCACCAGATCACAGGTACAGGCAGGGTCCAGCTGGCTTGGAAGCAAGTTCAGAGTTCAGCTTTACCAGGTGGAGTTAAAATCTTTCCTTCTAGTGCTGTGGTGTAGTTCCTTACTGCCTATGGCTTCATAGCAAGGTACTCTCAGTTATATCTGTCCTTTATGGAAGTGGGACACAAACCTGTATGACAGGTGACTCGAGCCTTTTAACAGGATCTCTATGATGACCTGGGCTCTATGTGTCACTGTGTCTCCTGGGTATTAGGGTGGACAGGTTACGTGTAGTCTAGCTGTCCTACAGGTTTCTGCTGTGCCTCCTAGAGTATGACACAACCTCGGTCTTCCGGTATCTACACTCTGTCAGGGAGGTAGGCATCTTGCAGCTGTTCTCCCTTGTGGTCACTCTTTTGCGCTTCCCTCTCCGGCACGTTCACTAAAAGCTGTTCTTCCTTCTGTATATTGCTATCCAGGGGCTACAGCACTTTAGGCTGTACGGCCCCTCACCCATCCTTCTGCCTCAGACTGCTCCAGTCTGCTGTGCGGCACCAACTGACTAATTCTTCCCAACTGCCTAGCAACTGCATAGCAACAAACTCCTCTACCCGCCCAGAGAGAGCAGCTCTCCTGAAGTCAGGTGTAGAGCTCCCCCTTCTGGGTCAGAACGGTGTTGTATTTGCTTTGTGTTACCTAATGAAAGGAATCCTTCATCACTTCCAAGCGTGACATCACTCTCCCCATAAGGAAAGCAATGCCACTGTGACAACCAGGACCCTGGGGTGTCACACCTTCTCTATGAGTCTTTGCAGACAGGATCTCCTCCTCCTCCTCTCGGTCCTACTGCCTTCTGTGATCTCAGGACTGCAGCTGGCTGCAGAGAAAGGAGTTATGTAGGGGACAGTGTACAGAGGCACCAGCAGGCAGTGTTAGCAGCTATTCTAAGGAATGGTGGGGGCTGAGGGCCCTTCCTGCAGTGGAGGGAGCAGCCTTACATTTGGAGCCAGGAAGGGGCAGCATCAACTTGTGACACTGCCACCTGCCAAGAAGCAACGAAGAGTGGTGGTGGTGGGAGACTCACTACTGAGAGGCACAGAAGCAGCCATCTGCAGACCGGACATAACTGCAAGAGAAGTATGCTGCCTTCCAGGTGCGATGATCAAGGATGTGACCGATAGGATACCAAAGCTCTTCAGCTCCAAGGACGTCCACCCATTTCTTCTGATACATGTTGGCACCAATGACACGGCAAGGAAGGACCTACCGACAATCTGCAAGGACTTTGAAGAGTTGGGGAAGAAAGTAAAGGAACTGGATGCACAGGTAGTTTTTTCTTCTATCCTTCCAGTAGATGGGCATGGCACCAGGAGATGGAACAGGATCCTTGATGCAAACAACTGGCTAACACGATGGTGCAGACAACAAGGATTTGGATTCCTGGACCACGGTGTGAATTACTGGTATGATGGACTCCTCGCCAGAGACGGACTACACCTCAACAAACCTGGGAAACACACATTCGCCAGAAGACTCGCTACACTCATCAGGAGGGCGTTAAACTAGAAGAAGAGGGGACGGGAAGAAAAACATTAGACTCGAACAAAGCTGACCCAGGAATACATACTCAGAAGGGAGGTAAGAACATTTCTAAAACAATCCACAGTGAGGAGATTGGAACAAAACAAAATCGTCTAAACTGCATGCTCGCAAACGCCAGAAGCCTGACAAACAAGATGGAAGAACTAGAAGCAGAAATATCTACAGGTAACTTTGACATAGTGGGAATAACCGAGACATGGTTAGATGAAAGCTATGACTGGGCAGTTAACTTACAGGGTTACAGTCTGTTTAGAAAGGATCGTAAAAATCGGAGAGGAGGAGGGGTTTGTCTCTATGTAAAGTCTTGTCTAAAGTCCACTTTAAGGGAGGATATTAGCGAAGGGAATGAGGATGTCGAGTCCATATGGGTTGAAATTCATGGAGGGAAAAATGGTAACAAAATTCTCATTGGGGTCTGTTACAAACCCCCAAATATAACAGAAAGCATGGAAAGTCTACTTCTAAAGCAGATAGATGAAGCTGCAACCCATAATGAGGTCCTGGTTATGGGGGACTTTAACTACCCGGATATTAACTGGGAAACAGAAACCTGTGAAACCCATAAAGGCAACAGGTTTCTGCTAATAACCAAGAAAAATTATCTTTCACAATTGGTGCAGAATCCAACCAGAGGAGCAGCACTTTTAGACCTAATACTATCTAATAGACCTGACAGAATAACAAATCTGCAGGTGGTTGGGCATTTAGGAAATAGCGACCACAATATTGTGCAGTTTCACCTGTCTTTCACTAGGGGGACTTGTCAGGGAGTCACAAAAACATTGAACTTTAGGAAGGCAAAGTTTGAACAGCTTAGAGATGCCCTTAATCTGGTAGACTGGGACAATATCCTCAGAAATGAGAATACAGATAATAAATGGGAAATGTTTAAGAACATCCTAAATAGGCAGTGTAAGCGGTTTATACCTTGTGGGAATAAAAGGACTAGAAATAGGAAAAACCCAATGTGGCTAAACAAAGAAGTAAGACAGGCAATTAACAGTAAAAAGAAAGCATTTGCACTACTAAAGCAGGATGGCACCATTGAAGCTCTAAAAAACTATAGGGAGAAAAATACTTTATCTAAAAAACTAATTAAAGCTGCCAAAAAGGAAACAGAGAAGCACATTGCTAAGGAGAGTAAAACTAATCCCAAACTGTTCTTCAACTATATCAATAGTAAAAGAATAAAAACTGAAAATGTAGGCCCCTTAAAAAATAGTGAGGAAAGAATGGTTGTAGATGACGAGGAAAAAGCTAACATATTAAACACCTTCTTCTCCACGGTATTCACGGTGGAAAATGAAATGCTAGGTGAAATCCCAAGAAACAATGAAAACCCTATATTAAGAGTCACCAATCTAACCCAAGAAGAGGTGCGAAACCGGCTAAATAAGATTAAAATAGATAAATCTCCGGGTCCGGATGGCATACACCCACGAGTACTAAGAGAACTAAGTAATGTAATAGATAAACCATTATTTCTTATTTTTAGTGACTCTATAGCGACAGGGTCTGTTCCGCAGGACTGGCGCATAGCAAATGTGGTGCCAATATTCAAAAAGGGCTCTAAAAGTGAACCTGGAAATTATAGGCCAGTAAGTCTAACCTCTATTGTTGGTAAAATATTTGAAGGGTTTCTGAGGGATGTTATTCTGGATTATCTCAATGAGAATAACTGTTTAACTCCATATCAGCATGGGTTTATGAGAAATCGCTCCTGTCAAACCAATCTAATCAGTTTTTATGAAGAGGTAAGCTATAGGCTGGACCACGGTGAGTCATTGGACGTGGTATATCTCGATTTTTCCAAAGCGTTTGATACCGTGCCGCACAAGAGGTTGGTACACAAAATGAGAATGCTTGGTCTGGGGGAAAATGTGTGTAAATGGGTTAGTAACTGGCTTAGTGATAGAAAGCAGAGGGTGGTTATAAATGGTATAGTCTCTAACTGGGTCGCTGTGACCAGTGGGGTACCGCAGGGGTCAGTATTGGGACCTGTTCTCTTCAACATATTCATTAATGATCTGGTAGAAGGTTTACACAGTAAAATATTGATATTTGCAGATGATACAAAACTATGTAAAGCAGTTAATACAAGAGAAGATAATATTCTGCTACAGATGGATCTGGATAAGTTGGAAACTTGGGCTGAAAGGTGGCAGATGAGGTTTAACAATGATAAATGTAAGGTTATACACATGGGAAGAGGGAATCAATATCACCATTACACACTGAACGGGAAACCACTGGGTAAATCTGACAGGGAGAAGGACTTGGGGATCCTAGTTAATGATAAACTTACCTGGAGCAGCCAGTGCCAGGCAGCAGCTGCCAAGGCAAACAGGATCATGGGGTGCATTAAAAGAGGTCTGGATACACATGATGAGAGCATTATACTGCCTCTGTACAAATCCCTAGTTAGACCGCACATGGAGTACTGTGTCCAGTTTTGGGCACCGGTGCTCAGGAAGGATATAATGGAACTAGAGAGAGTACAAAGGAGGGCAACAAAATTAATAAAGGGGATGGGAGAACTACAATACCCAGATAGATTAGCGAAATTAGGATTATTTAGTCTAGAAAAAAGACGACTGAGGGGCGATCTAATAACCATGTATAAGTATATAAGGGGACAATACAAATATCTCGCTGAGGATCTGTTTATACCAAGGAAGGTGACGGGTAGAGTTGAGCGACCTTGACCTTTTTAGAGTCGAGCCGGGTTTTGCGAAACCCGACTATGTCCAAAGTCGGGTCGAGTGAAATCGGCCGATTATGACGTAAAGTCGGGATCGACCGAAACACGAAACCCAATGCAAGTCAATGGGGCAGCATAGTCGGCAGTGAGTGGGGGCCAGGAAAACACCTAGAGTGCCCATTTTAATGTCAAAACCATCCATTCTTCTTAATGAAGCTTGTCAAGCGTAATTTACCTTATAATAATTGGAAGGCATTTGAAATTGGGGGTCATTTGGCTAAAGTTGTGGGGGGTAGGGCTGGTTCAAGTAATTAGTGGGCCCAGGAAATCTGGACCACGTCACGGCAGTGGAGCAGGGAGAGGTAAGTATTTCAACTTTGCAAGTGCTGTGAACCTGAGCAAGCAGGGGGGGCCCACTCGTTGGCATTGGCACTGGCACAGGGCCCCTCAAAGTACAGCGGTGTGTTTGCACGGCGGGGGCGCCTCCCACCGGCAGCAACACTTTTGCGTACTATGAGAGGCCCTGTGCCAGTGACGTCGCCAACTAGTATTCCTCCCCCCACCTGATGAAGGAACCTGCACTTTCATCTGCACCTTCCTCTTTGTCCCCGTGTAAGGTGGTATGGTATGCGGGAAGAGCAACCTGACTTTCAGCAGGGTCACAATGTTGTTGTGTAGCGTGCACGGGGAATGTTGCGTTATGGGTCAATGTACCAGCAGACTCATCTATCACTGGCTGGGCAATGGGCACGATGAAGTGGAAACACAGATATAGGCCCAAAGAAGAAAGTGGGCTAAATGCAGTTCAAAATTGGTAACACAGGAATAACCAGGGGGCATTGCAGTGGAGGACAACTGGAATGAGAGGCTGACACAGAGAGTAGGGCCAAATCAGTAAGTAGTCGAAATGCAGTTCAAAATTGGCAACCGTAGTAAACAGGCGGCACAGCTTTGTTCAGTGGAGGAGAACAGCAAGGAGTGGCAGACACCGATAGTAGGCCCCAAACCAACTAGTACGCCAAATGCAGTTGTTCCATTTAACCACAATTTAATGAGAGCCTGAAGATAGAAGCTCAGGAAAGGCAACCTGGGGAACACCTTGGAGTGTAACACACCATCTCTCTCCACCCCATACCCATTTTGTATGGCCTAATGCAGTGTACTTTTCTACAACTACTAAACGAGAGTCGGAAGACCGAAGCAATGGCAAGGAAACCTGGGGAACACCTTAGAGTGTAACACACCCTCTCTCTACACCCCATACCCAATTTGAAGGTCTAATGCAGTGTAGTTTCCAAGAACTACTAAACGAGAGCCGGAAGATCGAAGCTCAGGAAAGGCAACCTGGGGAACACCTTGGAGTGTAACACACCCTCTCGCTACACCCCATACCCAATTTGAAGGCCTAATGCAGCGTAGTTTCCAACAACTACTAAACGAGAGCCGGAAGATCGAAGCTCAGGAAAGGCAACCTGGGGAACACCTTGGAGTGTAACAAACCCTCTCTCTACACCCCATACCCAATTTGTAGGCCTAATGCAGCGTAGTTTCCGACAACTACTAAACGAGAGCCGGAATATCGAAGCTCAGGAAAGGCAACCTGGGGAACACCTTGGAGTGTAACACACCCTCTCTCTACACCCCATACCCAATTTGTAGGCCTAATGCAGCGTAGTTTCCGATAACTACTAAACGAGAGCCGGAATATCGAAGCTCAGGAAAGGCAACCTGGGGAACACCTTGGAGTGTAACACACCCTCTCTCTACACCCCATACCCAATTTGAAGGCCTAATGCAGTGTAGTTTCCAAGAACTACTAAACGAGAGCCGGAAGATCGAAGCTCAGGAAAGGCAACCTGGGGAACACCTTGGAGTGGAACACACCATCTCTCTACACCCCATACCCAATTTGAAGGCCTAATGCAGCGTAGTATCCAACAACTACTAAACGAGAGCCGGTAGATCGAAGCTCAGGAAAGGCAACCTGGGGAACACCTTGGAGTGTAACACAACGTCTCTCTACACCACGGAAGGGATGATTCTTAGGAAGGAAGGCTGTTGGAAATAAGCATTGCGCGTCCGAGGGTGCTTAGATTCTTATTAGGTATATACTCACCCTCGGACGCGCCCTGCTTCTTTATTTGGAATGAATGTTTATTTGCAATGTGGTGTTGACTTTCTCTATTATTTTGGTAATTAATGATTTTATTATTTTCATTATTTTGCATCTTCTCGGCAATAATATAAAGAAGACGCGACAGGACAACACTCGGTGGATGCCATATGTGTGTTTTCAATTTAAAAAACCTTTCAGTTAACTACTTGCAGGAGAAAGTAATTGTAGCTGGTGGCCATTTTTAGTACTGTACCAGATTTTAGTTGTGTGTTTGTTTTTAATGTTAAAATGTCTGCATTTGATATCTCACCAGTATTTTCTTTTTTATAAGCAAAATACTTATTTTTATATTTTCTGATGTTGGTTCCAGGGGTACACGGCCAGCAGTGCCCTGGTCAGTGTAGTAGTAGTTGAAAGAATGGACCGCAGACAGGCATCGAAGGCCTAAAATAAAAACACATGGCTGTAGGCAATTTTAAATTGGTTCCAGGGGTACACGGACAGCAGTGGTGTGGTCAGTGGAGGCCTAGTGGAAGGAGTGACCGCAGACAGGCATCGAAGGCCTAAAATAATAACACATGGCTGTAGGCAATTTTAAATTGGTTCCAGGGGTACACGGACAGCAGTGGTGTGGTCAGTGGAGGCCTAGTGGAAGGAGTGACCGCAGACAGGCATCGAAGGCCTAAAATAATAACACATGGCTGTAGGCAATTTTAAATTGGTTCCAGGGGTACACGGGCAGCAGTGACCTGGTCAGTGTAGTAGTAGTTGAAAGAATGGACCGCAGACAGGCATCGAAGGCCTAAAATAAAAAAATTGGGCTGGCTGTAGGCAATTTTAAATTGGTTCCAGGGGTACACGGGCAGCAGTGGTGTGGTCAGTGGAGGCCTAGTGGAAGGAGTGACCGCAGACAGGCATCGAAGGCCTAAAATAATAACACATGGCTGTAGGCAATTTTAAATTGGTTCCAGGGGTACACGGGCAGCAGTGACCTGGTCAGTGTAGTAGTAGTTGAAAGAATGGACCGCAGACAGGCATCGAAGGCCTAAAATAAAAAAATTGGGCTGGCTGTAGGCAATTTTAAATTGGTTCCAGGGGTACACGGACAGCAGTGGTGTGGTCAGTGGAGGCCTAGTGGAAGGAGTGACCGCAGACAGGCATCGAAGGCCTAAAATAATAACACATGGCTGTAGGCAATTTTAAATTGGTTCCAGGGGTACACGGACAGCAGTGGTGTGGTCAGTGGAGGCCTAGTGGAAGGAGTGACCGCAGACAGGCTTCCAAGGCCTAACATAACAAACTTGGGCTGGCTGTAGGCACTTTTAAATTGGTTCCAGGGGTACACGGGCAGCAGTGGTCTGGTCAGTGGAAGTCTAGTGGAAGGAGTGACCGCAGACAGGCTTCCAAGGCCTAACATAACAAAATTGGGCTGGCTGTAGGCACTTTAAATTGGTTCCAGGGGTACATGGGCAGCAGTGTATGGTCAGTGGAAGTCTAGTGGAAGGAGTGACGGCAGACAGTCTTCGAAGGCCTAACATAACAAAATTGGGCTGACTGTAGGCACTTTTAAATTGGTTCCAGGGTAACACGGCCAGCAGTGGCCTGGTCAGTGTAGTAGTTGTAGAAAGAAGGGACCGCAGACAGGCTTCGAAGGCCTAACATAACAAAAATGTCAAAACAATGGTATTGTCAGTGCCAGGCATTGAAGGATGTCAGCGCCTAGACTACACATTGGTGAAGCTGTGAGAGATAATTTTGCTAGTGGTAGAGCACTGTTTGAGCTGGGGGGGGGAACTGTCTTGTGGCCGGCGTTACAGGCACAGGGCCCCTCATATTACAACGGTGTGTCTGACGTTGGGTGCGCACCACCACCGCCAGAGACACTTTATTGTACTATGAGGGACCCAGTGGCAGTGCCGTCGACCAAAAGCGGCCACACCCACCTCTTCAGACAAACAGCACTCTCAAGGGTCCAAGCGCAAAGTGGCGATAGCACGGCCCCGTGTGGGGAGTTTGGCCATTTCGTGAGGTGGAAACATGTCGTATGCTGGACAATCAGGTGAAGAAAATTACGAGATTGGAAAAGTCATTCAGAATAGTCCACAGGCAAGACCTTTTCATAGGAAAGCTAGGTGTCAGCCGGGCAGGGTGGGGCAAAAGATTTTGAAATCCAGTTGTGGTTCATTTTAATGAAGGTTAGATCATCTACATTTTGGGTAGCCAGACGAGTCCTTTTTTCTGTTAGTATTGAACCTGCAGCACTGAATACTCTTTCTGATAGGACACTAGCTGCCGGGCAAGCAAGCTCCTGCAATGCATATTCTGCCAAGTCTGGCCAGGTGTCTAATTTGGATGCCCAGTAATCAAATGGGAATGACGGTTGAGGGAGAACGTCGATAAGGGATGAAAAATAGTTTGTAACCATACTGGACAAATGTTGTCTCCTGTCACTTTGAATTGATGCTGCAGTACCTGTCCTGTCTGCGGTCATAGAAAAATCACTCCACAACCTGGTCAGAAAACCCCTCTGGCCAACGCCACTTCTGATTTCTGCCCCTCTAACACCTCTGGTCTGCTGGCCCCTGGAGCTCGTGTGAGAACGATCACGGGCGCTGTGTGCAGGGAATGCCAGAAGCAAACGGTCAACAAGAGTTGATTGTTTTGTTGCTAATATTAGTTCCAAGTTCTCATGTGGCATAATATTTTGCAATTTGCCTTTATAGCGAGGATCAAGGAGGCAGGCCAACCAGTAATCGTCATCGTTCATCATTTTTGTAATGCGTGTGTCCCTTTTGAGGATACGCAAGGCATAATCCGCCATGTGGGCCAAAGTTCCCGTTGTCAAATCTGCGGTTGTGCTTGGTTGAGGGGCAGTTGCAGGCAAATCTACGTCACTTGTGTCCCTCAAAAAACCAGAACCCGGCCTTGCCACGCCACCAATTTCCCGTGCCCCCGGGAAAGCTTCCTCATTAAAAATATACTCATCCCCATCATCCTCCTCATCCTCCACCTCCTCTTCGCCCGGTACCTCGTCATGTACACTGCCCTGACCAGACAATCGCTGACTGTCATCAAGGCTTTCCTCTTCCTCTGGTGCAGACGCCTGATCCTTTATGTGCGTCAAACTTTGCATCAGCAGACGCATTAGGGGGATGCTCATGCTTATTATGGCGTTGTCTGCACTAACCAGCCGTGTGCATTCCTCAAAACACTGAAGGACTTGACACATGTCTTGAATCTTCGACCACTGCACACCTGACAACTCCATGTCTGCCATCCTACTGCCTGCCCGTGTATGTGTATCCTCCCACAAAAACATAACAGCCCGCCTCTGTTCGCACAGTCTCTGAAGCATGTGCAGTGTTGAGTTCCACCTTGTTGCAACGTCTATGATTAGGCGATGCTGGGGAAGGTTCAAAGAACGCTGATAGGTCTGCATACGGCTGGAGTGTACAGGCGAACGGCGGATATGTGCGCAAAGTCCACGCACTTTGAGGAGCAGGTCGGATAACCCCGGATAACTTTTCAGGAAGCACTGCACCACCAGGTTTAAGGTGTGAGCCAGGCAAGGAATGTGTTTCAGTTGGGAAAGGGAGATGGCAGCCATGAAATTCCTTCCGTTATCACTCACTACCTTGCCTGCCTCAAGATCTACAGTGCCCAGCCACGACTGCGTTTCTTGCTGCAAGAACTCGGACAGAACTTCCGCGGTGTGTCTATTGTCGCCCAAACACTTCATAGCCAATACAGCCTGCTGACGTATGCCAGTAGCTGCCCCATAATGGGAGACCTGGTGTGCAACAGTGGCAGGTGCGGATGGAGTGTTTGTGCGACTGCGGTCTGTGGACGAGCTCTTGCTTCTGCAGGAGGACGAGGAGGAGGAGGAGGAGGGGGTGCGAACGGCTACAGACAACTGTTTACTAGACCGTGGGCTAGGCAGAACTGTCCCAAACTTGCTGTCCCCTGTGGACCCTGAATCCACCACATTTACCCAGTGTGCCATGATGGACACGTAACGTCCCTGGCCATGCCTACTGGTCCATGCATCTGTTGTCAGGTGCACCTTTGTGCTCACAGATTGCCTGAGTGCATGGACGATGCGCTCTTTAACATGCTGGTGGAGGGCTGGGATGGCTTTTCTGGAAAAAAAAGTGTCGACTGGGTAGCTCGTAGCGTGGTACAGCGTAGTCCATCAGGTCTTTGAAAGCTTCGCTTTCAACTAACCGGTAGGGCATCATCTCTAACGAGATTAGTCTAGCTATGTGGGCGTTCAAACCCTGTGTACGCGGATGCGAGGCTAAGTATTTCCTTTTTCTAACCATAGTCTCATGTAGGGTGAGCTGGACTGGAGAGCTGGAGATCGTGGAACTAGCGGGGGTGCCGGTGGACATGGCAGACTGAGAGACGGTGGGAGATGGTATTGTTGCCACCGGTGCCCTAGATGCAGTGTTTCCTACTACGAAACTGGTGATTCCCTGACCCTGACTGCTTTGGCCTGGCAAAGATACCTGCACAGATACAGCAGGTGGTGCGCTAAATGGTGGTCCTACACTGCCGGAAGGGATGTTGCGTTGATGACTAGCTTCATTGGCCGAGGGTGCAACAACCTTAAGGGACGTTTGGTAGTTAGTCCAAGCTTTCAAATGCATGGTGGTTAAATGTCTATGCATGCAACTAGTATTGAGACTTTTCAGATTCTGACCTCTGCTTAAGGAAGTAGAACATTTTTGACAGATGACTTTGCGCTGATCAATTGGATGTTGTTTAAAAAAATGCCAGACTGCACTCTTTCTAGCATCGGATACCTTTTCAGGCATTGCAGACTGAGCTTTAACCGGATGGCCACGCTGTCCTCCACCAGGTTTTGGCTTTGCCACGCGTTTTGGGCAAGATACGGGCCCGGCAGATGGAACCTGTGGCGATGTTGATGCCTGCTGCGGCCCCTCCTCCTCCTCTGCTTCAGAACTGCTGCCGCCTGCACCCTGTTCCCCCAATGGCTGCCAATCGGGGTCAAGAACTGGGTCATCTAATAACTCTTCTTGTACCTCCTGCGCAACTTCGTCTGTGTCACCGTGTCGTTCGGTGGTATAGCGTTCGTGATGGGGCAACATAGTCTCATCAGGGTCTGATTCTTGATCAGCACCCTGCGAGGGCAATGTTGTGGTCTGAGTCAAAGGACCAGCATAGTAGTCTGGCTGTGGCTGTGCGTCAGTGCACTCCATGTCAGATTCAATTTGTAATGGGCATGGACTGTTAACTGCTTCACTTTCTAAGCCAGGGACGGTATGTGTAAAGAGCTCCATGGAGTAACCCGTTGTGTCGCCTGCTGCATTCTTCTCTGTTGTTGTTTTTGCTGAAGAGGACAAGGAAGTGACTTGTCCCTGACCGTGAACATCCACTAACGACGCGCTGCTTTTACTTTTACCAGTTTCACGAGATGAGGCAAAAGAGCTAGAGGCTGAGTCAGCAAGATAAGCCAAAACTTGCTCTTGCTGCTCCGGCTTTAAAAGCGGTTTTCCTAATCCCAGAAAAGGGAGCGTTCGAGGCCTTGTGTAGCCGGACGACGAACCTGGCTCCACAGCTCCAGACTTAGGTGCAATATTTTTTCCCCCACGACCACCTGATGCTCCACCACTACCACTACCCTCATTACCAGCTGACAATGAACGCCCCCGGCCACGACCTCTTCCACTAGACTTCCTCATTGTTTTAAAAACGTAACCAAACTAACGTTATTTGTTGCAGTCACACAACTTACACGGTGAGCTATAACTTCAGTATGATTTAGCTACCCCTTTACAGGTTGGTGAGACCACAGCGAAAATCAGGCCCAATGTTACACACTCTTTTTTTGGTGGCTGCAAATTAGAGAGATGCCCCACACGCAGGACTGTCACTGAAGCACAAATGTTAATATTAATGTCACACTATTATTTTTTTTTTATTTTTATTTTTTTCAGGAACACTTTAGAAACCCCCCCAAAAAAAAAAAAAAGATTTTTGCAGGGAGAATTTAGAAAACAAATGTAACAAACTATATGCTTTCTATGGGCCACTGAGTGAGAGATGACGCACACAGGAATCAGGAGTGGCACACAAGCCCAGAGGCCAATATTTTTCTACCAATGATTGATGGAGTTATTTTCTCTGGTAGATTTTGGAACCCAAATCAAGGAAAAAAAATGTAGGCTTTCTATGGACCACAATTGGAGAGAGAGAGAGAGAGAGAGAGAGATGGCACACCCAGTAGTCAAGACTGGCACACAAGCAGAAAGGCCAATATTAATCTCCCACTGTTTTTTTTTTTTTTTTTTTTTTTTTTTTTTTTCAGGGAGACTTTAGAAAAAAAAATAATAAAAAAAATATGATTTTATCAGGAAGAATTTAGAAACCAAATAAAATAAAATGATTTTTTCAGGGAGAATTTATAAAACAAATAAAAACAAAAATAGGCGTTCTATGGCCCACTGACTGAGAGATGACGCACACAGGAGTCAGGAGTGGCACACAAACCCAGAGGCCAATATTTTTCTACCAATGATTGATGTAGTTATTTTCTCTGGTAGATTTTAGAACCCAAATCAAGGAAAAAAAATATAGGCTTTCTATGGACCACAATTGGAGAGAGAGAGAGAGAGAGAGAGAGAGAGATGGCACACCCAGGAGTCAAGACTGGCACACAAGCAGAAAGGCCAATATTAATCTCCCACTGTTTTTTTTGGTTGTTTTTTTTTTTTTTTTTTCAGGGAGACTTTAGAAAAAAAAATAATAAAAAAAATATGATTTTATCAGGAAGAATTTAGAAACCAAATAAAATAAAATGATTTTTTCTGGGAGAATTTATAAAACAAATAAAACCAAAAATAGGCGTTCTATGGCCCACTGACTGAGAGATGACGCACCCAGGAGTCAAGACTGGCACACAAGCAGAAAGGCCAATATTAATCTCCCACTGTTTTTTTTTTTTTTTTTCAGGGAGACTTTAGAAAAAAAAATAATAAAAAAAATGTGATTTTATCAGGAAGAATTTAGAAACCAAATAAAATAAAATGATTTTTTCTGGGAGAATTTATAAAACAAATAAAACCAAAAATAGGCGTTCTATGGCCCACTGACTGAGAGATGACGCACCCAGGAGTCAAGACTGGCACACAAGCAGAAAGGCCAATATTAATCTCCCACTGTTTTTTTTTTTTTTTTTCAGGGAGACTTTAGAAAAAAAAATAATAAAAAAAATGTGATTTTATCAGGAAGAATTTAGAAACCAAATAAAATAAAATGATTTTTTCAGGGAGAATTTAGAAAACAAATAAAACCAAAAATAGGCGTTCTATGGCCCACTGACTGAGAGATGACGCACCCAGGAGTCAAGACTGGCACACAAGCAGAAAGGCCAATATTAATCTCCCACTGTTTTTTTTTTTTTTTTTCAGGGAGACTTTAGAAAAAAAAATAATAAAAAAAATGTGATTTTATCAGGAAGAATTTAGAAACCAAATAAAATAAAATGATTTTTTCAGGGAGAATTTAGAAAACAAATAAAACCAAAAATAGGCGTTCTATGGCCCACTGACTGAGAGAGAGAGAGAGAGAGATGGAACGCTTAGTACTGGCACACAAGCCCAAAGGGCAATATTAATCTCCCTTTTTTTTTCCAGGGAGAATTTCTAAAACCCAAAAAAAAAAAAAAATAGGCTTTCTATGGCCCACTATTTGTGAGAGAGATGGGACGCTCAGGACTGGCACAGATGGCACGCTCAGGACTGGCACAGAAGCCCAGAGGCCAATATTAATCTCCCTTTTTTTCTGGTAGAATTTATAAAACCAAAAAAAAATTTAAATAGGCTTTCTATGGCCCACTATTTGTGAGAGAGATGGCACGCTCAGGACTGGCACAGATGGCACGCTCACAACTGGCACACAAGCCCAGAGGCCAATATTAATCTCCCTTTTTTCAGGGAAAATTTATAAAACAAAAAAAAAAAATAAATAGGCTTTCTATGGCCCACTATTTGTGAGAGAGATGGCACGCTCAGGGCTGGCACAGATGGCACGCTCAGGACTGGCACACAAGCCCAGAGGCCAATATTAATCTCCCTTTTTTTCAGGGAGAATTTATAAAACCCCCAAAAAAAATAAAATAGGCTTTCTATGGCCCACTATTTGTGAGAGAGATGGGACGCTCAGGACTGGCACAGATGGCACGCTCAGGACTGGCACAGAAGCCCAGAGGCCAATATTAATCTCCCTTTTTTTCTGGGAGAATTTATAAAACCAAAAAAAAATTTAAATAGGCTTTCTATGGCCCACTATTTGTGAGAGAGATGGCACGCTCAGGACTGGCACAGATGGCACGCTCACAACTGGCACACAAGCCCAGAGGCCAATATTAATCTCCCTTTTTTCAGGGAAAATTTATAAAACAAAAAAAAAAAATAAATAGGCTTTCTATGGCCCACTATTTGTGAGAGAGATGGCACGCTCAGGGCTGGCACAGATGGCACGCTCAGGACTGGCACACAAGCCCAGAGGCCAATATTAATCTCCCTTTTTTTCAGGGAGAATTTATAAAACCCCCAAAAAAAATAAAATAGGCTTTCTATGGCCCACTATTTGTGAGAGAGATGGGACGCTCAGGACTGGCACAGATGGCACGCTCAGGACTGGCACAGAAGCCCAGAGGCCAATATTAATCTCCCTTTTTTTCTGGGAGAATTTATAAAACCAAAAAAAAATTTAAATAGGCTTTCTATGGCCCACTATTTGTGAGAGAGATGGCACGCTCAGGACTGGCACAGATGGCACGCTCACAACTGGCACACAAGCCCAGAGGCCAATATTAATCTCCCTTTTTTCAGGGAAAATTTATAAAACAAAAAAAAAAATTAAATAGGCTTTCTATGGCCCACTATTTGTGAGAGAGATGGCACGCTCAGGGCTGGCACAGATGGCACGCTCAGGACTGGCACACAAGCCCAGAGGCCAATATTAATCTCCCTTTTTTTCAGGGAGAATTTATAAAACCCAAAAAAAAATAAAATAGGCTTTCTATGGCCCACTATTTGTGAGAGAGATGGCACACTCAGGACTGGCACACAAGCCCAAAGGCCAATATTAATCTCCCACTGTATTTTTATCAGGGAGAATTTATACACCCCACAAAAAAAAATACAGAAAAATGAAAAGGCTTTCTATGGCCCACTATGTGAGAGAGATGGCACACACAGGGATGGCACTCTAGCAGAAATGCCAAATTGCCAATCTTAATCTCCCACCAAAAAAAAAACAAAAAAAAAAACAGGGAATGTCCTACAATTACTATCTCCCTGCCTGCAGTAATCTCAGCCAGGTATGGCAGGCAGCTACTATCTCCCTGCCTGCAGTAATCTCAGCCAGGTATGGCAGGCAGCAATAAGGAGTGGACTGATGCACAAATGAAATAAAAAGTGTGGACAAACAAAAAAGATAGCTGTGCAGAAAGGAAGGAACAAGAGGATTTGTGCTTTGAAAAAAGCAGTTGGTTTGCACAGCGGCGTACACACAGCAATGCAGCTATCAGGGAGCCTTCTAGGGCAGCCCAATGAGCTACAGCGCTGAGGGGAAAAAAAAAAAAAAAAAACTTCCACTGTCCCTGCACACCGAGGGTGGTGTTGGACAGTGCAAATCGCTGCAGCACAAGCGGTTTTGTGGTTAATGGACCCTGCCTAACGCTATCCCTGCTTCTGACAAAGCGGCAGCAACCTCTCCCTAAGCTCAGATCAGCAGCAGTAAGATGGCGGTCGGCGGGAACGCCTCTTTATAGCCCCTGTGACGTCGCAGACAGCAAGCCAATCACTGCAATGCCCTTCTCTAAGATGGTGGGGACCAGGACCTATGTCATCACGCTGCCCACACTCTGCGTTTACCTTCATTGGCTGAGAAATGGCGCTTTTCGCGTCATTGAAACGCGACTTTGGCGCGAAAGTCGCGTACCGCATGGCCGACCCCGCACAGGGGTCGGATCGGGTTTCATGAAACCCCGACTTAGCCAAAAGTCGGCGACTTTTGAAAATGTTCGACCCGTTTCGCTCAACCCTAGTGACGGGCACAAGGGGGCATTCTTTGCGTCTGGAGGAGAGAAGGTTTTTCCACCAACATAGAAGAGGATTCTTTACTGTTAGGGCAGTGAGAATCTGGAATTGCTTGCCTGAGGAGGTGGTGATGGCGAACTCAGTCGAGGGGTTCAAGAGAGGCCTGGATGTCTTCCTGGAGCAGAACAATATTGTATCATACAATTATTAGGTTCTGTAGAAGGACGTAGATCTGGGGATTTATTATGATGGAATATAGGCTGAACTGGATGGACAAATGTCTTTTTTCGGCCTTACTAACTATGTTACTATGTTACCTGGCCACTGTAATTGTCACACACTGAGGAGATTTATGTCCTTTTCTGGCTCCAAACTCCTCCTGCCTCACTGGTGATGTCCTGATCAGCTGGTGAGTGAGGGGGGAAGAAGACAGAGGAGGAGCCAGTGCTGGAGGCGGCCCCGAGCTCTGCACAGGAGCAATGCTCAGGACTTTGTGCATCAGGTCTCCTGCACTGAGCGCTCCCACTGCCACCCAGTAGGTGGTGCCGCCTGAGGCAACAAGCTCAAGTTGCCTCATTATAGGTGAGCCCCTGGGTATAGTAACGATTGTCACACATGGAAGTATTTTGAGCTACATTGAACAAAACTTCCAAACACTCCTAGGCACTTCATGACAATTTCAACAGACTGCAAGAGGTTACCTTCCTTCACTCTGATAATTGATGGGGGTCTTGGTGGCCCAAACTCCTTAAAAAAGGATTAATTTTCTCTCCAATAGTCAGATATCAATGATTTGTCTTGGAAAATCATTTTATCCAATCATAGCCGTAACACAGTAAATCTCTATCTCATCTGAAAATTAAATGGATTCCCCCAATATCAAAACAAAGCATCTATTCACAGTATAGGTGTCAAATGATGTTCTGACTAATAGAGTCCTTATTGATTATAAGAAGGAGGTCCCATATCCCACACTTTGAATGGAACTGCTGACACACATGCACATTTCTGCTCTTTTCAAAATCTATGTAGCAACAGCACCCCTGCATGCTTTTCCTCTCCCCAGCAGGGACACCAAATCACTCACCTTCGCATCCCCTGTTCCTCATTTCCTCCTCCTTCCTCTCTGACTGCTGCCCAGGGTCTGCGCATGGCACACACATCCCCGAACACTGTTCTTAGGATGCGCTCGCTCTCCCTCCTTCTTAAAGAGGCCACATACTCTCCTAAACTGTCCCCAGCCAATGGCTGGGAGACACTTATGATTTAAGGCACCTCCACCTGCATGGAGTTGCTTGTGCAACATTGTTAGTCTGTTCCCAGCACGCTTGTAAGTTCTCTGGTCCCTGTATATTAATTCCCACTAGTTCAACTAGTGTTTGCCCATCCCTAACCCTACCTGCTGATTCTTGCCTTGTTCCTGTCAGTCCTTCCTAGTACCACCTTTGTCAGTCGGTATTTTCAGCCAGAATCACCAGCACCTGCCATGCTAATCTATATATCAGTCAGAGCCACCTTTACCTGCCATGGCAATCTGTATATCAGCCAGATCCATCGGCATCTTCCAGTGCCTATCTGTGTGCCAGCCGTACCTATCTGCATCTGTGGTTTCTGTGTTCCTGCCTGTATCAGCTGTACTCTCTTACTGGGCTTTTCCAGCTACTTGTCCCTTGGGTGTCAGCTTCCATGCATCCTTGTTCTGTCCCAGAGTAGCACCTGGTGTCCATTGAGTGCAAAGTCTAACCCCACCATCAGGGATTCTTTTGTTGAGTCAGTTGCTCACCTAGCCACGTCTCTCCAGGCTATCCTCGGACCACTGTACAGCGGTTCCACCACTGCTGTTACAATACCATAGGATGGAAGAAATAGCTGAGTACTGTCTCCATTAGTGCTACTGATTTTGAAGAGAGCAGCAGTGTGCTTGCTTATCAGTAGTGTTGAGCATTCCGATACCGCAAGTATCGGGTATCGGCCGATACTTGCGGTATCGGAATTCCGATACCGAGATCCGATACTTTTGTGGTATCGGTATCGGA
Source organism: Ranitomeya imitator (assembly GCF_032444005.1). NCBI lineage: Eukaryota > Metazoa > Chordata > Amphibia > Anura > Dendrobatidae > Ranitomeya > Ranitomeya imitator. Next base: position 85,797,083 of record NC_091286.1, read on the forward strand.
TACATAGAGATGTGTAAAATAAAGAATTAAAATAAAAAATATTGATATATTTACCTCTCCGGCGGCCCCTGGACTCAGCGCGGGTAACCGGCAGGCTTCGTTGTTCAAAATCAGCGCTTTTAGGACCTCAGAATCACGTCCCGGCTTCTGATTGGTCGCGGGCCGCCCATGTGACCGCCATGCGACCAATCACAAGCTGCGACGTCACCGCAAGCTATTAACGCGCTCATTTTTAAAAATGAGCGCGTTAATGGCTTTCAAAGACGTAGCGGCTTGTGATTGGTCGCGGCCACGCGACCAATCACAAGCCGCGACGTCACCGCAAGCTATTAACGCGCTCATTTTTAAAAATGAGCGCGTTAATGGCTTTCAAAGACGTAGCGGCTTGTGATTGGTCGCGTGGCGGTCACATGGGCGGCCCGCGACCAATCAGAAGCCGGGACGTGATTCTCAGGTCCTAAAAGCGCTGATTTTGAACAACGAAGCCTGCCGGTTACCCGCGCTGAGTTCAGGGGCCGCCGGAGAGGTAAATATATCAATATTTTTTATTTTAATTCTTTATTTTACACATCCCTATGGATCCCAGGGCCTGAAGGAGAGTTTTCTCTCCTTCAGACCCTGGGAACCATGAGAATACCTTCCGATACTTGATGTCCCATTGACTTGTATTGGTATCGGATATCGGTATCGGCGATATCCGATATTTTTCGGGTATCGGCCGATACTATCCGATACCGATACTTTCAAGTATCGGACGGTATCGCTCAACACTACTTATCAGCAATTCTATTCAAACAAGAAGATCCTTCTTGAGATTGTTGGTGGTCCCGTAACAGAAGCTAAACCCATACCACACACGTATTCTGTGGACAGATTTTTTAAGTTTTGAATATGGAAAAGGCTTTAATATTTTTAAGATATATTCTAGTCATCTATCTATCTATCTAAAAAAGAAAAATTGGAGGCAGCACACAGTTTTGTAGTGAAAAAGAGCTATTTAATCAGCCCATAAAGCGACGTTTTGGTCCCATATCTATCTATCTATCTATCTATCTATCTATCTATCTATCCTATAAGTCCAGATAATATTTGCCAAATCCAAACATTGCCATTATGCCAGTAAAAATAAGTGATTTTTAAAAATAATTTATAAACCAATTCAATGCGCTTACCCCAAATCTTTTCTAGTATGATGTGCTTGTATAAAAGTTTGACAGCTCTTATAATTTTAAATTGCTCTGCACTGAATATGCCCAGAAACTTGATCACTTTCAAATTCAAGGGCTTATAAAAATTTGAAGTACTTCTATAATTTTAAATTGCAAAGCGTACAATGGAGACTGATTTAAAATTATATGACCGCTTCAAATTTTTTGAAAAAGGTCTTCAATTTAGAAGTGAATCAAGCAGCTTAATAATTCAAAGGAGCCTGTAGTGATTGCTCATGACAAAGTAAACAAGTCGTTTCATGGATATTTTGTATATATAATAAACATACAGCAAAATAACAATATAGTATGTATTAAATCAATAAAACAAAATAAGGTAATTGAACTGCAGGCAATAACCTGTGCAATTGCTACTTCTGGGTCAAAGATCTTATTAAAAAACCTGGTACACTATATTGTACTTGTTAAATTCAGGCTAGTACAAGATAATATAATGGAAGTCAAAGCACACTATTATACATTTGCACAAAATTATACGTTTTAAATACATTCAAAATGCCCTAAATGAATAAAAATGCTCAAATTGATGTATTGAATGTATATCAAGGACACTTTTACCTCATGTAAGGAATATTTCTTGGTCTTCTGTTTTCTGTGCACATTTGTGGGAACACAGAACCCTTTTCTGTAAAAGTATATTCCTCTGCATATCGGCAAGAAATACTACAAGGCCTGCCATAACTGTAGACACAACTCACCCTTTATCTATGGCACGTTATATGTGCACCTCTATGCATTTTTTACTGATAATATAAAATCTACAGGTGGATGTGTAACATCAGGATTCTCCCACTGTGCGGGATAGATCCCAGGCATTGTCTGCTTCTGCGGTCTCCCATTCGGGGCCAGCCGCTGCGAGTGTTGCTCAGTGCAGATGTCGGTCCCAGCGTCTTGCTCAGGCTCGTGGTATCCACTTGGTTACTGCTGGTTCTCCAATCAAGTCTTTGGTAACCAGCGATATGCGGGTGCAGCCCTGCGCTCTGGAGTCAAAGTCCAGAGATCGCCTTACTGAGCATGTCCGTGATGTGGCGTCTTCTCATTGGTGGTCAAAAGTTCACTGCTCTGGTGATGTGGCAGCTCCAGATTGGTCTGTCAGCGATGTCATGGCCGGCTAGGCGTGAGTGTTTAGGGTGGAGCCTAGGGTTTAAAAGGCTCTCAGCGGCGCACACGGGTGCGCTAGTATCATTTATCTTTGGTGTGCGTGTGTGCATGTTTGCTCAGAGACTGTACATGTTGGCAGGCAGATTTCACACTGATGCAGTTTCTTACCCTTTGCTCAAAGCCTGAGTCTCTAATCTGCTACATGCTTTGGGTGTCGGTCAGGTACAGGTTCAGTAGTGCCAGGACTGGGGTAACTAGTCGCTTGGCTTAGCATCTGTTTCGTTCATGTGCTCAATTGGCACAGTTCAGTACAGAGCAAGCTCAACCATTATACTATACTTCTCTGTGAAGTCAGTAGGGTGTTGTACCTAGCATCATATAAGTCCTTTCTTTTGGCTTAGTATCTGCTTGATTTCATGGGTGCAGTTAGCACAGTTTAGTTGCAGAGCAAGCTCTCTCCACATGCTATCATTCCTGTGATGTTTAACAGGGTATAGTACTCAGCATACTGAGTGCAGTACCTCTCAGTGAAGTAACTGAGCTTGGTACTCTGTGTTCTGATCACACTGTGTGGCGTTAACACAGTGTGTTCAAGGTAACGCTCACTGCTTTGTTCATTGTTCACACTAGCAGCAGTCATACATCTCTGCATGGTGGATCCTAGGCTGCTATTGCACTTTATTTTATATTTTATTTAGTGCAATCTGCCAACCCTAACAGGATGTATACACTTTATATGGACATTGCATTTATTTATATGATTGGTAAACACAGTAACTTGAAAACTTGTTCATACCCCATGAACTTTTCCACATTTTTTCAAATTACATCCACAAACTAAAATGTATTTTATTGGAGGTGTGTATACCAATACAAAGTAGCAAGCATTTCTAACATGTAAAGAAAACAATATTTGATTTTCCAAATATTTTAAAAACATAACTGTGAAAATTGTGACTAGAGATGGGCAAACCCAAACAGTAAAGTTCAGGGTCCGTACTGAACACCTACTGTTAGAGCACAGACTTCTCTAGAAAGTCTGTGTTACTGTTCGGGTTTTGCATCCCGAACATCGGGTGTTTCTCATGCTGTCATCTACATGACAGCGTGAGAAACGCTATAGGCTCTGATTGGCAGTAAGATTATTACCGTCGGTCAGAGATCTGCAGTTCCCATGCTGTCAGATGACAGCATGAGTCCACAGCTGTGATATTCTGCAAAAAGTTTGCCTCCGGTCACAGGCATCGGCTGATGGGAATACTACTCACATCAGCCTATGCCTGTGGATGCTGATAGCAGTTAGAGCAGGAGCTGCTGATGGGAGCATTCATTAGCACTTGTTCTGCAAATAAATTTTTGTAAAAATACGTGTGTGTTCCCCTGTATTTCTGATAACTAGCATTGCAAAACTAGCAGTTGAGGGCTGCAACCCTAGGCTGTCAGTTTTATCTTGGCTGGTTATCAAAAATAGAGGGTTCCTCATGCAGTTTGTGAAAATTAAGTAATTTAAAAAAGGGTGTGGGGGACCCATTTTTAAATTACTTAGTTAATTATCTTAACAACCAGCCAAGCTAAATCAGACAGCTGGAGGGCTGGTATTTTCAGACTGGTAAGGGGCCATAGATATTGCCCCAGCATAAAAATAGAAGCCCACTGCCACCCTATAAAAAGCACATCTATTAGCTGCACCAATTGTTACACTTTGCCTGGCTCTTCCCACTTGCCCTGTGTTGGTGGCAAGTGGAGTTAATATTTGTGGGGTTGATGTCACCTTTGTATTGTAAGGTAACATCAAGTCAATGAGTTTGTAATGGAGAGGCATCTATTAAATGCCTCTCCACTACTAATCCTATAGTTATATTGTAAATAAACACACAGCAAGAATGCAGTCCTTTATTTGAAACAAAAAACTCACACTTTAAAAATAACAAGCACAGTTATGCTCTCCTTACACCCATTCCATTGAAGTCCTCGTCCCCTGTAAAAAACAGAAAATTATATCAATAAAAATATCCATGGCCCCTTACCAGCCTGAGAATACCAGCCCCCAGTTATCTGCTTTAGCTTGGCTGGTTGTCAAAAAGGAGCACACCCCAAGCTGTTTTTTTTATTATTTGTTTAAATAATAAAAAAAATTGTGTGGGGACCCCCTATTATTGATAATCAGCCATGCAAAAGCTGACAGTTGAAGGTTGCAGCCCGCAGCTGTCAGTTTTGCATGGTTGGTCTTAAAAAATACCAGGGAACCACATCATTCTTTTAAATTATTTATAGCACAGGTACAGACTGATGAGTACTCCCATCTGTGTTGCCAGCTCTTCCTATCAGCCAATGCCTGTGACCGGAGGTAAACTTTCCAAAATGCATCAGGCTACTTTAGATGCTCTTTTGTATACTTCTGACACTGAATTCTATGGTGAGGACGGAGGAGAGTTTTTTTCTGATGAATATTTCATGAAAAGCATATTTGTGCAAGTTTCTCTGAACAGTAGAACAATATACAGCAACTCCAGAGTTTGCTAAATCTTTCTGAAGGTCTTTTGCAGCAAAGCGTGGGTTTTGATTTGCTTCTCTAGCAATCCAACAAGCAGCTCTCACTCACATATTGCTTAGTTTTCCAGACCTTATCTTGACCTCCACTGTGACTGTTAACTGCCATTTCCAACTGAGGAAAGGGAAACTTGAAAATGCTTTGCTATCTTTTTATAGACCTTTCCTGCTTTCTGGGCCTCTACCATTTTCATTTTCAGAGTGCTATGCAGCTGCTTAGAATAACCCATGGCTGCTGTTTTTTTGCACAAGTTTATAGGAGTCTCGGTTATTATAAACCTGCGAAATTTGTATCGCCTGGCCATTCCTAACGATGATAGTGAGCACACCATAACCGTAACAGGCTAGCTAAGGTCTGAAACCTTATAATAATAATAATAATAATTTTATTTATATAGCGCCAACATATTACGCAGCGCTTTACAATTTATAGAGGGGACTTGTACAGACAATAGACATTACAGCATAACAGAAATCACAGTTAAAAATAGATACCAAGATGAATGAGGGCCCTGCTCGCAAGCTTACAAACTATGAGGAAAAGGGGAGACACGAGAGGTGGATGGTAACAATTGCTTTAGTTATTCGGACCAGCCATAGTGTAAGGCTCGGGTGTTCATGTAAAGCTGCATGAACCAGTTAACTGTCTAAGTATGTAACAGGACAGACACAGAGAGCTATTAACTGCATAAAGTGTATGAGAACATAATACGAGGACCTTTTTTTTTTTTTTATGATAGGCCACACAGGGATAGTTATGTTAATGCATTGAGGCGGTAGGCCAATCTGAACAAATGAGTTTTTAGTGCACGCTCAAAACTGTGTGGATTGGGGATTGATCATATTAACCTGGGTAGTGCATTCCAAAGAGTCGGCGCAGCACGTGTAAAGTCTTGGAGACGGGAATGGGAGGTTCTAAATATTGAGGATGCTAACCTGAGGTCATCAGCGGAGCCTTGGTCAAAGTTATCTGAACACACACCTCTCCAAGGGTGCCCAAATTATTGCATCTTTCCATTTCCCGTTTTTGTAATTTTTAAAATAAAAAAAGACAATATTTTTCTTTTGCCTAAAATACAAATGAAATGTGTCGTGATTAACTTTAGCCCTTTTAGAGATAATTTCATCTTCAACTTGCTTAACTGTTGACAATAACAGTAATTTTGACCAGGGGTGCACAAACTTTTACATGTCACTGTAGATAGTCAGAGAGATATTTGATAGATACATAGATAGCTACATAGATGGATGGATGGATAGATAGATAGATAGATAGATATGATAGATAGAAACTGCTTTCCAGGTATTTTTACTGTAATAAATAACTAATTACAAAAAAACAACATTGGGTCCCCCACATTATTAATAACTAGCAAATGCAAGCATGCAGCTGCTGTGTTATATTAATTGGCTGCAAATGTCTATGGTTATTGGGTCCTTCCCAGACTAAAGATAGCAGCCCTCAGCTGCCACAGAATTGGTGCATCCTTTTTGATGTGCCAACTCGGGTGCTTAGCCCCAGCTGTTGCCTACCGTCCTGGAGCAGGGGCAATCAGGAAAATTGTTTTTGGGGTTGATGTCAGCAGCTGCCACTAACTCCAATCCCAGGGGTAAATAACAGAGACATCAGTCAGACAACCCCATTAATCTCAGTAAATCAAAGGAAAAGAAAGCACATACACATAAAAATCCTTTATTTAAAAAAAGCACCCCCAGACAAATCCCCTATTTCAACAATTTATTACCCAAAAACACTACTCAGTAGGTCCGATGCAGTCCACATCAAGGTCCCGTGACGATCTCTGACTCTGCTAGATCAGGCTGATGTGTCAGGGAGTTTACCGCCTTCCTCACATCACTGCTCATCACAAGGGCTGGCTCTCATGCTACCCTCAGAGTGAGAACCAACAGCAGCTGCTACAGCATATCAAGCTTCATTTAATGATCAAGGCTTCATATGCTGCGACACATCAGAGCGGTGACAGTGGTGCCGTGGACCACGTCAGACCTGCGACGGACCTTTACTTTCTAATAAATGGGTAAATGAGAATTGTCAGGGAGTGTTTTTAAATAAAAGGCTTTTGCATGTGTTTATTTGCTTTTAAATAACTCATCTGCCAGTTAAGCAGATATAAATGCTTAATGAAAATCCACTGCTTCCCTTGCCAATTCTCAGGGCCAAGAGATGGGAGGGGGAAGAAGTAAATACTTATTTTATCCAATGATTTCATAGGTCAGTTGGCCGAGCATTGGGTCCTCAGGTCTTAGATAGACTCGATGATGCAATGTTGCCTGCCACTTACAGTAATGCCAGTAGCCAAAATGGCTATTGCATTACTGTGTATAGCAGACAATCCTTGCATGTTGATTGGCTGTCTAACTGTTGTTAAGCATGCAGGACATGGACTCCAGCACTATGCTCGATACTTGGCCAAGTAATGCATGTGCCCGAGCAACGAGCAGTGCTGAGCATGTTCGCTCTTAACTAATGAACATTACTGTAGAGTGTCAAGGCTGAGACCAAGAAATAGAGATGATTAGGGATTGGGTAATCCAAGCATTTTCTTTACTATTGTTATTTTTAACCAACCATTTATTGTGAGGCATTTAAAAATAATCTGATGCTGCCATATTCATTGCAAAGGTTAAGGTAAAGACCAGGAATACCCGTAGGTCGCACATACTGTACAGTATAAAATGGCTGAGGACACTGCCCCAGAACTCCCTGATGAAGCTAACACATGAAATGTGCATTGAGGGACCAGGCAGTGTGATCTACTAAATGGTGCTTTGATGATGGTGAGTTCTCGTTGTCACTGGTGCTATTGTACTACTACACTTTATTAGAAGCTCTGGAAGTGAGCAGCCTTTCTGATATCAATTGTTATATATTATAAATATTTTGTATTCAATTTTGGTTAGAGTTTCAGTTAAAAGAGTTGACCTGTCAAAACTGGTAAGTCTGCAGTCACACAGAGTGACTGCAGACTTGTTAATCCCCCAGTGCACAAACTGTGCGCTGCAGGGATTCGGAGGTTTCAGACCCAGAACTGGAGGGCATGGATGAGTTATGCATAATCCTGGCCGGTGGGCATGAACTTGCTCCATATACTTGTATGCAGAGTGAGGCTGTGCCAAGTGGCTGGGGGTATGCATGGCTCTTAAATACCCTCTGGTCCTAGATCTAAAACCAGCGAATCCAAGCAGCGCACTGTGCGCACGGGGGATTCATAAGTTTGCAGTAACACAGAGTGACTGCAGACTTACCGATTTTGACTGGACATCCCCTTTAAGGGTCATTGTATGAATTTAAAGTTTTTATAATGATAATTAGGGTTGAGGGAAACGGATCGGACAATTTCAAAAGTTGCCGACTTTTAGCAAAGTCGGGTTTCATGAAACCCAACCCGATCCTAGTGTGGGATAGGCCATGCGGTCAGCGATCTTCGCACCAAAGTCGGGTTTCGTATGACGCATTCAGCGCCATTTTTATATATATATATGTCATTGAGACACATATATATATTTATATTTACTTCAGTGCGATATAGCAGAAAAGCCGGTAATTCAATTGCCGGCTTTTCATTTCTCCTTCCTAAACCCAACATGATATGAGACATGGTTTACATACAGTAAACCATGTCATATTCCCATTTTTTTTGCATATTACACACTACTAATGTTAGTAGTGTGTATGTGCAAAATTTGGGCGCTGTAGCTATTAAATTTAAGGGTTAAATCCCAGAAAAAACTGGCGTGGGCTCCCGCGCAATTTTCTCCGCCAGAGTGGTAAAGCCAGTGACTGAGGGCAGATATTAATAGCCTAGAGAGGGTCCACGGTTATTGGCCCCCCTGGCTAAAAACATCTGCCCCCAGCCACCCCAGAAAAGGCAAATCTGGAAGATGTGCCTATTCTGGCACTTGGCCACTCTCTTCCCACTCCCGTGTAGAGGTGGGATATGGGGTAATGAAGGGTTAATGTCACCTTGCTATTGTAAGGTTGTCATTAAGCCAGATTAATAATGGAGAGGCGTCAATTATGAAACCTATCCATTATTAATCCAATAGTATGAAATGGTTAAAAAACACACACAATATTGCAAAGTATTTTAATGAAATAAACACACAGGTTGTTGTAATATTTTATTCCACTCTCAATCCACCTGAAGACCCTCGACCTGTAACAAATTAAAAATAATAAACCAACAATATCCCATACCTTCCGATGATCTGTCACGTCCCACGATGTAAATCCATCTGAAGCAGTTAAATTATTTTACAGGCAGGAGCTCTGCTAATGCAGCTGTGCTCAGGAAAAGCCGACAACTGATTTACCTGCTTTTAAGCTATCTAGCGCTGTATGATATATTAATATATATATATGTGTCTCACTGATATATATATATATATATATATAGACAGTACATATGTTTTTATGATTTTTTGAGCACATGGATCCATTGTATGTCCGTATGTCGGCTTTGCAATCCTGCGAGAAAACCTCGCAGTACGGATGCCATACAGATTACATATTTCCCATTGACTTGCATTGGGTTTCGTGTTTCGGTCGATCCCCGACCCCGACTTTTCGCGATAATCGGCCGATTTCACTCGACTCGACTTTTGAGAAAGTCGGGTTTCGCGAAACCTGACTCGACCTTAAAAAAGTAAAAGTCGCTCAACCCTAATGATAATCATTATATTCCTATTTACAATCATGTTTTATTCCCCTGATTACAACTATGTTTGATTCTATAGTTGTGTAGCCACTTTAATACCCTCCTTCTTTCTTTGATTCATTTATCATAGATATATTTTTTCATTCATCTTTTTGGCATGTTGTGATATGCCAGTGACAGCACTGCCTTTTCCTTTTTTTCGGGTTTTAATGCTGTGATTTTAGTTCTATTTTCTTAGATTTTTATATATAAAAGTAATTGTAGTTAATAAAATTATAGTTATTTTATGCATATGGCTTTTTGTATTGATTAATTTATTAATGTAATATACTTTTGGTGAGTTAATTATCAGCATTTTGAGGACTCTCATTGATTTCAAGGACAGACATACAACATGAGCAGCCAGTTCAGCTACAAAGAGGCCCTGTCAGTTACATGTTAATCAGTTGGGACAATGATTTGTTCTTTCTGTGTTCTCCTCTCCTAATCAGAAAATTGTGCAGGAATGTCCCAGTAAATGTTTGTGCTCATTAAATACTTTTATATTTACTTTGTTTTTCTTGAAGTGTAGCCTACCCTGGGATTCAAACTCAGAACCTCTAGCATGGCAGGCAACAGCTGGCAGACAACAGCTTTAGCTGTGAGACAAACGATGAACTGCAAAGTACAAAAGGATTTTTGTTTCCAAAAAAAGATCTAAACAGCATTCTTCTATAATACACGCATATTGTACTGGAATATAAATATATATGTTTATACACCAGTATATCTCTAAATATCTGTAAAATAAAGGTAAAATCAAAGTCATAATTAACAAAAAAAATGTATGCAAACATCGGCGCTCCACATGCGAATAAAAGACCCGAAGCTCGGAACTGATATAGAGAGCTGCTTGTGGTTAAAGCAGGTTCTGTGTACACCTGCTAAAATTCAAGAACTAGTATAAGGCAATAATAATCACCGTGCTAGTCTATATACATATGATATCATGAATAGTGAATCCGAATGATTCCGTGTTTGTATCTAATGTGTATAAGGAGAAAAACTTACTGAGTCAAAAATCTGGATTAAGTTACAGGTGCTCGTTAGAAAATGTAGTAGTCCGGAGGTTTAATGGGATGCGTTCTCCACTGTTTAGGGAAGAATTTTTTTAACAGGACTTAGTGAGGATTAGTGGCGCCACTATTTAAGAGCGAGATAGCGAGTATCCAAATTGACTTACTGGGGTCACAGTACATGGTGTAATATATTGATGATCCCTATGAATATATAATAATAGATAGTATGGTCTGTGGATCCTCCATGTATGGACTTCACTAGTAGGGATCGTGATGGTAGGAGATGTAGTTTTCTGTGAAATTCCTCTAGTTTGAGCAAGACAGTATTCACTCTAGGTTGTCTGATCGAGATAGAATGAGTTCTGTAGTCAGTGTACTTACTGCTGATTCTGTTGAGGACGTTGGGTATATATCTATAAACTCATGTAGATGTGAGTATATTCAGCATTAGACTACAGCAGCGACTTTGGAAAAAAGAGTAATGTAACAGTGAGTATATGAATAATATTGTAAGGAAAAAATGGATTGGTGGTCCTCACTGGTTTATGCGCTGGTGTTAGGGAGCGTGTGGTATATCTCGAGTCCAGAGAGATAGCCGCTGTGCTGTAGAGGAAGACCGCTAAGCTATAAATGGGTGACCGCTAAGTTGGAAGCCAGCAAGTCCTTACGTGCCCTGGCCGGAAGCAACACGGAGGACGCGGCGGGATTGGAGGGGGCTGAGTCTTGGGGTGACGTCACCAATTTGGGAAGGACGGGTGCGCAGGAGGAACACTAAGCCAACACGTTTCCAGAGATGCCAGCCCTCTTCGCCAGAGTTGTTACCGCCTGCGTCTAGGTCCGTCCTTATATAGGAAGAGTATCCTCCGCCCTCCCTTAAGTGCATCTGCGGTGAATCTTGTATGGAGTACTTGGGATTCAATTAAGGATTAGTAATGGTAGATGGGGAATGATTCACAGTCTGAAGTAGAATGATGAGCTGATAGAATTATTAGAATATTAAACAGGGTCTAGGTGTGTATTTTAAAATGTGCCAATGAGCAAGAGAATATAAAAGAAGACTTTATTAGGTTTTAACTAAAAACCGCATAAGAGCGTATTATGATATACACATAATGTTTGCAATGGTATCAAAAATAAATATTAAAATAAAAGTGAAAATAAAAAGCTACCTTGTGGGCTATGTAAAAGCATAGCTGATGCGATGCATAGATAAGCTTCTGGAGTTCCTATAAAAATGTGTGAATGCATAAATAGATTTATTTAACTAAAAACGCTGCATGTGCTGGAAACCTTTGAGGGACATTTGTTATCCCTCTAGTGGGTACCAACATGGTGTTAAAACATTAATATAATATTTGGACCCTTCACATTTCATTGTGATGAATGTTTTTTATCGTTCCAGTGGGTTCCAATGTAGTATTGAAAAGAGGGCAGAGTGTCTTAGAACCATTGCGTTCCATTATATTCCTTTTTATTTTTATGTGGCATTTTTATTGTTCTTTATATTATATTTCTGTTGATTATTCTTGATGTTAATCTACTTCATGTGCTGAATTATACATGGAAGAAGGAGGAATATAGTAAGCACATGAATGCGTAAATAAATCAATATATCTTAAAAAATGAATTGCAGTTCTTATATTTATATATTTATAGTTTTATGTTAATTAAAATGCATAAAGCTCTATTTCTTGATTCAACCCTTTTGGTGCTGGGGTGTCTAAAGAGAAAATCCATTTAGACTCTGCCCTTGACATATGTTTGATGTAGTTGCCCCCTCTCCAGTTTTTGGGGACTAGTTGGATACCGTAGAATGTGATGCCCAAACATGAATTATTATGTTTTTCACGAAAATGTCGTGATAGAGGGTGACCCATGAACCCTTTGTTGATGTTATTCAGATGTTCCTTGATACGGTCCCTCAGCCGTCTCTTGGTACAGCCAACATAAATCTTGTTGCATGGGCATTTGAGGATATAAATGACTCCAATAGATTCACATCAAATCACAGATTTAATAGAATATTCATGAGTGCCATCCGCATCTTTAAAGGAAGTATGTATCTTTCTGCCACATTTAGTGCGCTGGCAGCAGGGGCATTTGCCACATGGTATAAAACCAGTAAGTACACTGACTAAAGAACTCATTCTATCTCGATCAGACAACCTAACGTGAATACCATCTTGCTTAAACTAGGGGAATTTCACAGAAAACTACATCTCCTACCATCACGATCCCTACTAGTGAAGTCCATACACGGAGGATCCACGGACCATACTATCTAATTATTATACAGTATATCAATATGGATCATCAATATATTACACCATCTACTGTGACCTCAGTAAGTCAATTTGGATACTCACTATCTCGCTCTTAAATAGTGGCGCCACTAATCCTCACTAAGTCCTGTTAATAAAATTCTTCCCTAAACAGTGGAGAGCGCATCCCATTAAACCTCAGGTCTACAACATCTTCTAATGAGCACCTGGAATTTAATCCAGATTTTTAACTCAGTAAGTTTTTCTCCTTATACACATTTGATACAAATATGGAATAATTTGGATCCACTATTCATGATATTGTATATATATAGAGTAGCGCGGAGATTATTATTGTCTTATCATAATTTTTTTTCTTGTAAATTAAAAAAACAGTCCATAATAGTAAAATTTGCATTGTACTTTTTTTAAAAGACACATCACAAACCAGTAAATGACACAGACATGTTTGGTATCCCTGTTATCAGAAAAACCTGTACAATACAATGTGCAAATTATTCATAGCGATAGGTCAAGATGAGCATGTATATTTGCGTGTAATTGAATTGCACTCAAATTTTTCAAAAATCTGCATTTGCCAAAATGAATATTTTTTGCAGCTTGATTCTGCCATTGGCAACCATTTTTTTCTGAACAATAAAGGGCTATCAAAAGGTTAAAAAATAAGAAAAAATCCTTATACTCATATCATTCCTCACTTCTCTGTCCTTCTGCTTCTCTCTGTCAACTGTCTGATCCCCACTGCATCTTCTTATTAGTGTCACTCGGGCTGAGCCGAAAGATCTGGTCATGGCGCACATTGTAAAGTCATAAGTTCTGCATGCTTGTGCAGAACCATTTGGGGCTTCATCTAAGCCAGAGGTCCTCACCTAGCCTGAGAGGTCCAAGTTTGATAAAGGTTCAATGTTTATGAGATGCAATGTAGCATTACACTTTATGGGCTAATAAAGAGTACAAATTTTTGGCACATTAAAATTGAAGTGCTGACCTCCCTTCCTTTTGTTCAGTCTGTAAATTTAGTTAGATTGCTTAGATCATTTTTAGAGATGAGCGAATATACTCATTTCTCGAGATTTCCCAAAGCACTCTCGGGTGTCCTCCGAGTATTTTTAGTGCTCAGAGATTTAGTTTTCCTCACCTCAGCTGAATGATTTACATCTGTTAGCCAGCTTGATTACATGTGGGGTTTCCCTAGCAACCAGGCAACCCCCACATGTACTTATGCTGGCTAACAGGTGTAAATCATTCAGCTGCAGCGATGAAAACTAAATCTCCGAGCACTAAAAAATACTCGGAGGACACCCAAGTGTGCTATTCGCTCGTCATAAATCATTTTATAATTTTGTCATTAAAAAGACACATATAGAAAATTAGTTTTTAGTTCTTAATTCTGTCTTTGAATTTTTAGGTAGTTCAGATTTCTGAACCAGTCAAATAGGCTGTGACCTGTTGAAGTACAAGAATGAACAAGGGCATTTAATTGGTAATTTATGGTCCAGAGGTATTTTGATCTTATGCCGGTAGAGGTTGGGTTCTCCTGTGAAGAGAATGAAGAGGAGGTCAGCATAATGTATAAATCAGAAAGCAGGAATGACATATCTGTTAAAGATGACTTCAGAAATTAAAGGAATTGTAAAATTGTATTGTTCTATAGTAAAATATTAATACAAATGAATAATTCATGAATAATAGATCTGTGTGCCTTTTTAGTCAGTGTAGGCAAGTGTAATATTATGCTTTTTGCTCTGAGGTGATGATGGCGGAAATAAATAGGAGTAAATCAGTACACTATGGCAACCTAAAGGAATATGTAGCCTAGTTGGAAAATTGGCTTTAGCCTGCGAGAGACTATAAATCAATCCCTGTTTGTAGGGACAGTTATATTAGACATTCAAATCAGTGGCAGTGAAGTATAGACATGCTTGAGTTATTTTGGCATTGTGTTAAATTATGTGTTAATGTTAAAGGTTAATCAAAGGCAAGCTAGACAATTTAAAGCAAGTGCTTGATTAGGGAAATACGAAACAGTCTTGTACTAGAGAAAGAATGAACTTTAATTTGGCAGACCACTAACCAATTACAGAAAATACCTTGCTGCTCATTATCAATCCATTGCTAATGTGCACCAAAATATCTACTCTTTGTAAAAGCACAGCAAACAATTGTGACACAAGGCTACAACACCTTTAAAATAGGCTGCATATTGGAAAGAAAAAAGCGCGTTGGAAAATTTGTCACTTCAGGGATTTTCATATATACATAGAGTGAAGAGTAAATCGGTAGCAATGTTTTGAACTTTTGCCATTCAACCATTTCTTGCCAACCTCGACATATGCTTTGTGTTGTTGTCCTGTTGGAACACTATGTCGTCCTTTTTATATCCATAGTGCTTGAGTGTACAAAGTAACTCATCGTATGATACTCACATGTAGCTCAGCATTGAGACAACCAACAATTCTGGTCAAGTATCCAATGCCTTTGGCTGTAAAATAACCCCATATCTTCAGGATTCCTCCACCAAACTTGACATTTCCTTTAATTTCTCAATCCATTAGCCCCATTTTCCCTGGTTTCTTTCCATTTGCACCTATCAGAGCCTAGTCTATTGGCTTTTGTGTGATTGCTCCAAATCACCTATTTTAAATCTTTTAAATGTCCACTTTTCATACTTCTTTGCTAGGTTGAACTGACGCATCTTATGACAATATTGAAGCTGAGGCTTCTTCAACTTTTTTCAGCCCACCATTCCAATCTTTTGTAATGAGCATCACATGGTGCTTGCATCCACATCTGTGATCTCACTATTATGAAGCATTCAATCACCTCCACTGCAGTGTTCATCATCTCCAGAACTGATAGACCTTGGGATGAACCGACTTGTTGACGCAGATATTTTGCCTGGATTTTCACCTTTTGGATGGACGGACTACATGTAGTATTCTTCCAACTGTCGTAGCACTGACATGATGCAGCTTGGCAATTTTCTTAGCCAAGAGACCACTTTGAATGAGCTAGATGATGATGTTTCTCTTTTTTGGGGAAATTGTCTCCAGGGCTAGTCCTCAATTTGAACCAATGACCATACACTTGTGAATCAACCTAATAATACAATGAGCTATTAGGGAGAACAGGTTGTATTTGTAGTATTTAGGAACTAAAATATTTTTCCACCACTAGGAGAAAACAGTAATAATGTGACATGTGGCACCTCCTATACATAGCTGAACTTGGCATAGACGGCAACAACCCTGGCACATGCTGCAAACACATTTCCTACAGCAGTGCTCCAGGTGCGCCAAATGTCTGCGAGAAAAAACAATCTACCTGAAGATTTCATCCATTATAAGTTTATGCTTATACTAGAGCATGGCTATGCAGCCGTGCTATCCTTTTGTAGCTGCAGCCCTCCGGTACCTTGCTGATGGCCCAATCTGAGCTGCTTGAGGACCTGAGCATGTAACCTCCAACCGCCAAGGAGCTGTCATCTCACGGCATGCTCAGATGGAGAAAATCTGGACGTAGTCCCAGGAACGTCTGCTTGCCGCTGACTAATGCTGTTTGCTATAGCTGAACATGGGATGGCAGCAGCAACCAAACGCAAAGCATTAGCATGAGCAAGATGCTGGGACCGACGTCTCTGCTAAGCAGAATTCTCTGTGGCTGAAGAAGAAAGGGAGACTGCAGAGGGCACAGCTCAAGATTTCCCATTTTGCAGCAGCGGGATCTCGACGCCTAACATTACCACCCCTCTTAGGGCCCCCCTCCTTGGGCCTTGCTACACTCAAATTCCACAATGAGCTGAGGAGCCCGGTTGTGCTGAATAGGTTTCTAGGTCCTGTCCTCTGGCCCATGACCCTTCCAATCCACCAGAAAGAAATTTTGCCAAGTACCATCTTGGACCCGGCAATGGTGTTCACCTCATAATCATCTATGGACAAGCTTGATGTTCCGGCAAATGACTCAGAAAACCTGGACATGTGAACAGGTTTTAGGAGGGACATATGAAAGGTGTCGGTGATACCTAGGCATGGAGGAAGGGCTAGATGGTAGATCACAGGGTTGACATGTTCCAGGACCTTGAAGGGACCTATGAAGCGAGGCACAAACTTAGTGGACTCAACTCGCAGCTTGATGTTATGGGCAGAGAGCCACACTAAGTCACAGGGGCAAAAGTCAGAGCGGAGCACGGATGCGCATCGGTGGAGACCCTCATTCTCTCCTTGGAGGCCCAGATGACATCCTGTGTGCAGTCTCAAATGTCACTTGCCTCCACCGCCCAGTCTGCCACCCTAGAGTCGGTGGATGACACAGGCATGGGCACAGGGACACGCAGATGCTGAGCATAATTAAGGAGGAACGGGGTCTGCCCAGTGGAGTCAGCAATGGTGTTGTTCAGCACAAACTCCATCCACAGTAGCAAGGATGCCCAGTCATCCTGCCTGGTGGAGAGAAAATGTCACAAATATGTGAGCAGGGTCTGATTGACCCTCGCAACCAACTCATTCATCTTGGGATGGTAAGTCAAAGAGAGATTTAACTCTATGCTAAGCAGATGACAGAGCTCTCTCCAGAACCGAGATGCAAACTGGAACCCAGGTCACTGACAGTTTTGTCAGGCATGCAGTGTAGGTGAAAAATGTGTTTGATAAACAATGCCGCCAAAGCCCATGCTGAAGGTACCCATGGAAGAGGCACCAGATGTACCATTTTAGAGAAATGGTCGGTGACTACCCAGATAATGGTGCAGCTATGAGACTTGGGTAAGCCCACCATAAAGTCCATCCTGACCATCTCCCAGGGTCTATCCGCCACCAGCAGTCGGTAAAATAAACCAGAAGGGCGCTGCCAAGGAGACTGATTCTTGGTACAGGAGATGCACGTCTGAATATAGTCTCCGACGCCAGTGGCCATATGCAGCCATCAGTACGTCCTCGCCAGGAGCTCAGATGTCCTCTTAGTCCCAAAATGTCCACCCACCCTGGATGAATGAGCCCATGAAAGAACCTCCGGTTGCAAATTAGAAGGGACAAAAGGCTTGCTCGGAGGCATAGACTCTAGCAAAACCAGGGTCATAGTTCTCAGGCTCTCTGAAGGGACAATAAGCCAAGGCTCCTCTTCCTCCTCAGATGACACTACAGAGTGGGACAGAGGGTCGGCACGAATGTTCTTCTCCCCAGAGAAAAAATGGAGGGTGAAGTGAAAGTGGGAGAAGAACAGGGACCAACTGGCCTGGCAAGAGTTCAGCCGCTGGGTAGTTTGCAAATACATTAAATTTTTGTGGTTGGTGAATACTTGAACGGGGTAATGAGCCCCCTCTAGGAGGTGTCTCCACTCTGAAAAGGCCAACTTCCTTGCTAGCAACTCCCTGTCCCCGATGGAATAATTCCACTCTGCCGGTAAGAAGGTCTTGGAGAAAAAGAAGCAAGGATGCTACCAACCTTGAGCATCCTTCTGGAAGAGGACGGCTCCAGCACCGACTGATGAGGCATCCACTTCCATGATAAATAGTTTATCAACATGGGGACAATGTAAAATGGGAGCACTAGCATAGTGAGACTTAATAGAGAGAAAGGCCTTGGAGACCTCCTCCGATTACAACTTGGGATTAGCTCCCATCTTGGTGAGGGCAACCAGGGGAGCTACCAAAGTTGAGAAGTGGGGAATGAACAGGCGATAATAGTTAATGAACCCCATAAAGCGCTGCACTGCTTTAAGACAATGGGGCTCCTTCCTATTCCATCAAAGCCTGTAGCTTGGCAGGATCCACGGCCAGTCACTGGGCGGAGATAATATAGGCCAGGAAAGGCAAGGACTCCTGCTCAAACACACACTTCTCCAACTTGGCATAGAAGGAGTTTGCCCATAGGAGGTCGAAAACTTTGGAAACATCTCTCCGGTGGTAGTCAACATCTGGAGAGTAGATGAGAATATCATCCAGATAGAAAACAACAAAGGTGGATAGCATATCCGGGAAGATATCATTCACAATATTCTCCCAGAGGACCACTCTATATGATTAGAATGGTGGCTTAACCAGGATACCCCTAACAAGACCTCATCAATACGCTCGGGTATGACCAACAGGGAGATTATCTCCTGATGAGCTGGAGACATGGTGAGAGTGAGTGGGATGGTCTGGTGTGTGATCTGTGAGGGTAGTGTCATCCCATTTACCACTCGAATGGTGACTGGCTTGGTGAGCATCACCAGATGTATTGCGTGCCATTGGGTGAAGGCTAAAGGGATGAAATTGCCCTCTACCCCGGAATCCACACAAACATCCACCGCATGAGTGGATGGGCCTCTTGTAAGTGTCCCCTTGAAAGAAAGTTTGGAGGAAAACACCGCTGTGTCTAGAGAGCCTCCTCCTATAGCTACTAGATGGGAAAGTTTTCCCGACCACTGAGGACATTGGGAGGTAAAATGTACTGACTGCTGGCAGACATGGCAGACCATGAGTGCACGAGAGGTCCGGGACTTAGATCCCGCTTGTGACACCTCCATGGCCTTTGGGGCTTGAATGTCTGATCCGGGGATTCCAGCGGTCTGGCGAAGTTAGGAGCCAGCCAAAACCTCTGCCAACACTGGGTTCACTCTAACCCTCGCTTGGAGAAACGAAGGTCAATGCCAGTGGAGACTGTTATTAGCTCCTCCAGTCTGGCTAGACTCTCCCTAGTGGCCAGAGCGTCCTTCACATGGTCAGCCAGCCCCTTCCAAAAAACAAGGATGAGGACTTTATCCGGCCACTCCAGCTCAGATGATAAAGTCCAGAAGTGGATGGCAAAGGGACTGGCCACGAATGAGCCCTGTATCAATGCCAACTAGTTTTTATTCCCAAATCCCAAATCTATTAATGAATATGCATTTTGTTTGTGGGACAACTCCTTTAAGTAAATATATTTTTATTTTTTTCCTTCAGCTTTTTCCTGTTTATTCAGCTTTTACAGTGGTTGAAGTTGTGTAAATTCATAAGAAAGTCAAATAGTACAACAGAACAGTATACTCTCCACTTTCATATGTAAAAATATAATTTAATTATTTTGTTTCATTAGAAATAATTAGTGCAAATATGACCATGAAAATGCGCCATTCTTGTCCCTTTCCCATTCCTTCTGATTTTAATCTCTGGTCTCAGCAGAGAAAGGAGAAACTGTATTTCTTATCTTCTATGACAGTGATAAATTCTTAAATACTGAGCAATAATTGCAGTGACCACAAGTATTATTATGTAATTAATCCATCATGGAATTACTGTACCATTGCTATTCTATTATATGGTAATGCTTTGTTTTATAAATGTTATTCATTTTAATTTACTTACTGCCCTTTTCTTGGGTTAGCTAGATAACAATACTGAATCTGTTTGGTTATTAATTAAGGAGTCTTTGATGGGATTAACAAAATTATTTAATTTGTACGGTATTAGTACTGTTTGAAGTACTATTTGAAAATGGTCTAATCACCAATTTGTCTTTATGAGCAGCTTTTTTGAAAAATCCACATAATTTTGATAGAAGTTAGCGGTGTTGATCATTTTTTTCACCTTGACGTCTGATCTTTATTTTAGAAATTTGTGCAATAAAGCCTATTTTAATGGATCTAAAGAACTCATGGCTGAGATGTATTTACTCAATAAAAGGTTCTTCATGGTATCCTGGAATAAATTTAACTGTCTTCTGATTGCACAGTTCTAAAAGCAATAAACAAAAAAGGCTTTTTTTTATTTTAACTTCTAAGATTATATCATTAACATACAGTATATTATCAAATATAAAACAGAAATATTATTAGAAATGTACCTTTTTAATTCATTACTATTTGTAGTCACTTTTTAGTTTTTTAAAATTAAAAAAAAAATCTTAATTTTTAGAGCTCAGAAAACAAAACCCGTCCACACTTCTAAGTCACAGCTCTCTGCGTATATCATCCATTGACAGTGACCTGCTTATCAGAGGAGGGGTCAGAGATGAATCATTGCTCAAGTGAGCACCAGCCCTAACAATAATGATAAAACCTTAATTGTAAGTAGACAGCAGCACACAGTCAAAAAAGTAACACATTGTTGAAATCCGTATTTCTGCCCCTATCTCTTGCTGTCTTCTGATTACATAGCAAAAATCTGCTCACAGATTCTCTTTAATGGGCTTGCCAAATGCTAGGACAACCCCTTTTTAAATAATGTATGCCCCTTTGCAAAATAATAATGTCCAATGCTTATCTTGCAAACTGGCGCTGTTAGGGTTGGCAGATTGCACTAAATAAATTATAAAATGAAGTGCAATCGCAACCCGGGATCACAGGGATTAACATGGATTGAGCTAGCTCTGCAACTAAACGGTGCGAACTGCACACACATGAAAGAAGCAGATGCTGAGCCTAGAGAGAGAGCTCTTTCACACTAGATACTATACCCTGTCGCTTACACAGAGAAGTATAGCATAAGGGTTGGGCTTGCTCTGTAACTGAACTGTGTAAATCACGCACATGAGAGAAACAGATGCTAAGTCAAGCTTCACTATGGTGAAGACCAAAGAGCTGTCGACGGACACCAGAAACAAAATTGTAGCCCTGCAGCAGGCTGGGAAGACTAAATCTGCAATAGGCAATCAGCTTGGTGTGATGAAATCAACTGTGGGAGCAATAATAAGAAAATGGAAGACATACAAGACCACTGATAATCTCCCTCAATCTGGGATCCTGCAGTGCCAGATGTGTCCCCTGCTTAAGCCAGTACATTTCCGGGCCCATCTGAAGTTTGCTAGAGAGCATTTGGATTATTCAGAAGAGTATTGTGAAAATATCATATGGTCTGATGAAACCAAAGTAGAACTGTTTGTTGGATACAAAACTCGTCATGTTTGGAGGAAACAGAATGCTAATTTGCATCCAAAGAACACCATATCTACTGTGAAGCATGGGGGTAGCAACATCTTGATTTGGGACTGTTGACTGATCCGTGTACATGAAAGAATGAATGGAGCCATGTATCTTGAGATTTTGAGTGCAAACCTCCTTCCATCAGCAAGAGCATTGAAGATGAAACGTGGATGGGTCTTTCAGCATGATAATGATCCAAAGCACAACACCAGGTCAACAAAAGAGTGGCTTCATTGAAAGCATATGAAAGTCGGGAAGTGGCTTAGCCAGTCTCTAGATCTCGACCTCATAGAAAATCTTTGGAGGGAGTTGAAAGTCCATGTTGCCCAGCGGTAGGCCCAAAACATCACGGCTTTAGAGGAGATATGCATGGATGAATGGGCCACCATACCACCAACAGTGTGTGCCAACCTTGTGAAGACTTATAGAAAACATTTGACCTCTGTCATTGCCAACAAAGGATATATAGCAAAATATTGAGATGAACTTTTGTGAATGACCAAATGCTTATTTTCCACCATAATTTGCAAAATAAATCTTGCCAAATCAGACAAGGAGATTTTCTGGATTTGTTCTTTCAGTTTGACTCTCATAGTTGTGGCCTACCCATGATGTCAATTAGAGGCCTCTCTTATCTTTTAAAGTGGGAGAACTTGCACAAATGGTGGTTAACTAAATACTTTCCCCCCAACACTGTATGCAGTGTAATATAGAAACAGAGTGTGCACACAGGCACATTGGAATAGCTGAGATGAGTTAACCTAGAAACACATATTGGAGGATATGAAGCAGAGCCCGGTGATTAATCCGAGCTAGTTTCATCAAGTGGCATCCAAGAGTTGAGCAATGTGGCAGTGAGACTCAATGACACACTATCTGAATGCTCAGATGGCATGCCACTGCCTAAGCTGGACTAAAGAGGCCTATGGGAATGACATTAAAAGAGTGCAAAAAGCTAATATGGGACATCAGAAAGGGACAGCCACCATGTAGAGAAGAAGCAGTGCCCGACGCTTTGTGCAGACTTGTGATGAGTAGACCAATACCTCATTGAAATCAATAGGGGCCCAAACTTTGAAGCTGGAAAATCTCTTTCCCTTTCACCTGCAAAACTGAACACTAAAACGGACTTCGAGGAGAAGTCTGTGTTTGGATTTCAGCACCGGAGATCAGAGTTGAGAACGGGTTCTTTAACCCCTTTCTGACCTCGGACGGGATAGTACGTCCGAGGTCAGAAGCCCCGCTTTGATGCGGGCTCCGGTGGTGAGCCCGCATCAAAGCCGTGACATGTCAGCTGTATTGAACAGCTGACATGTGCCTGTAATAGGTGCGGGCAGAATCGCGATCTGCCCGTGCCTATTAACCCCTTACCGGCATCGGACGTACTATACCGTCCGATGCCGGCTCCCCTGCTTTGATGCAGGGCTCCGCGGTGAGCCCGCACCAAAGCCGGGACATGTCAGCTGTTTTGAACAGCTGACATGTGCCTGTAATAGGCGCGGGCAGAATCGCGATCTGCCCGCACCTATTAACTAGTTAAATGCCGCTGTCAAGCGCAGACAGCGGCATTTAACTACCGCTTCCGGCCGGGCGGCCGGAAATGACGTCATCGCCGACCCCCGTCACATGATCGGGGGTCGGCGATGCTTGTGAATGGTAACCATAGAGGTCCTTGAGACCTCTATGGTTACTGATTGCCCGTCGCTGTGAGCGCCACCCTGTGGTCGGCGCTCACAGCACACGTGCAATTCTGCTACATAGCAGCGATCAGCAGATCGCTGCTATGTAGCAGAGCCGATCGTGCTATGCCTGCTTCTAGCCTCCCATGGAGGCTATTGAAGCATGGCAAAAGTTAAAAAAAAAAAAGTTTAAAAAAAATGTGAAAAAAATAAAAAAAACATAAAAGTTTAAATCACCCCCCTTTCGCCCCAATCAAAATAAATCAATAAAAAAAATATCAAATCTACGCATATTTGGTATTGCCGCGTTCAGAATCGCCCGATCTATCAATTAAAAAAAAGTATTAACCTGATCGCTAAACAGCGTAGCGGGAAAAAAATTTGAAACGCCAGAATTACGTTTTTTTGGTCGCCGCGACATTGCATTAAAATGCAATAACGGGCGATCAAAAGAACGTATCTGCACCAAAATGCTATCATTAAAAACGTCATCTCGGCACGCAAAAAATAAGCCCTCAACCGACCCCAGATGATGAAAAATGGAGACGCTACGAGTATCGGAAAATGGCGCAATTTTTTTTTTTTTTTTTAGCAAAGTTTGGAATTTTTTTTCACCACTTAGATAAAAAATAACCTAGTCATGTTTGGTGTCTATGAACTCGTAATGACCTGGAGAATCATAATGGCAGGTCATTTTTAGCATTTAGTGAACCTAGCAAAAAAGCCAAACAAAAAACCAATGTGGGATTGCACTTTTTTTGCAATTTCACCGCACTTGGAATATTTTTTCCCGTTTTCTAGTACACGACATGCTAAAACCAATGATGTTGTTCAAAAGTACAACTCGTCCCGCAAAAAATAAGCCCTCACATGGCCAAATTGACGGAAAAATAAAAAAGTTATGGCTCTGGGAAGGAGGAGAGCGAAAAACGAACACGGAAAAACGAAAAATCCCCCGGTCATGAAGGGGTTAACTAGTTAAATGCCACTGTCAAACGCAGACAGTGGCATTTAACTACTGCTTCCGGCCGGGCGGCCGGAAATGATCGCATCGCCGTCCTCCGTCACATGATCGGAGGTCGGCAATGCTTCAGCATTGTAACCATAGAGGTCCTTGAGACCTCTATGGTTACTGATCCCAGGCAGCTGTGAGCGCCACCCTGTGGTCGGCGCTCACAGCACACCTCCACATAGCAGCGAACATCAGATTGCTGCTATGTAACAGAGGCGATCGTGTTGTGCCAGCTTCTAGCCTCCTATGGAGGCTATAGAAGCATGGCAAAAGTTAAAAAAATGTGAAAAAATAAAAAAAATATAAAAGTTTAAATCACACCCCTTTCGCCCCAATCAAAATAAATCAATAAAAAAATCAAACCTACACATATTTGGTATTGCCGCGTTCAGAATTGCCCGATCTATAAAAAAAAAGCATTAACCTGATCGCTAAACGGCATAGCGAGAAAAAAATTCGAAACGCCAGAATTACGTTTTTTGGGTCGCTGCGACATTGCATTAAAATGTAATAACAGGCGATCAAAAGAACGTATCTGCACCTATATGGTATCATTAAAAATGTCAGCTTGGCACGCAAAAAATAAGCCATCAACTGACCCCAGATCATGAAAAATGGAGACGCTACGAGTATCGGAAAATGGTACAATTTTATTTATTTTTTTTTAACAAAGTTTGGATTTTTTTTTCACCACTTAGATAAAAAATAACCTAGTCATGTTAGGTGTCTATGAACTCGTACTGACCTGGAGAATCATAGTGGCAGGTTAGTTTTAGCATTTAGTGAACCTAGCAAAAAAGCCAAGCAAAAAACAAGTGTGGGATTGCACTTTTTTTTGCAATTTCACCGCACTTGGAATTTTTTTGCTGTTTTCTAGTACACGACATGCTAAAACCAATGATGTCGTTCAAAAGTATAACTCGTCCCACAAAGAAATAAGCCCTCACATGGCCAAATTGATGGAAAAATAAAAAAATTATGGCTTTGGGAAGGAGGGGAGCGAAAAACGAACACGGAAAAACGGAAAATCCCAAGGTCATGAAGGGGTTAAAGTTCAGGTTCCTGCATCTCTAGCCAGGACTGGTCAGTAGCAGAAAAATGTAATTTCAAGTTTTCTGGATTCAAAAATAAAAAATAAAAAAAATTGGCTGCCTGGAGGTACTGTTAACGATTAGTGTTGAGCGATACCGTCCGATACTTGAAAGTATCGGTATCGGATAGTATCGGCCGATACCCGAAAAATATCGGATATCGCCGATACCGATATCCGATACCAATACAAGTCAATGGAACATCAAGTATCGGAAGGTATTCTCATGGTTCCCAGGGTCTGAAGGAGAGGAAACTCTCCTTCAGGCCCTGGGATCCATAGGGATGTGTAAAATAAAGAATTAAAATAAAAAATATTGATATATTTACCTCTCCGGCGGCCCCTGAACTCAGCACGGGTAACCGGCAGGCTTCTTTGTTCAAAATCAGCGCTTTTAGGACCTGAGAATCACGTCCCGGCTTCTGATTGGTCGCGGGCCGCCCATGTGACCGCCACGCGACCAATCACAAGCCGTGACGTCATTCTCAGGTCCTTAACACGCTCATTTTTTTAAAAATGAGCGCGGTAATGACTTTCAAAGACGTAGCGGCTTGTGATTGGTCGCGTGGCCGCGACCAATCACAAGCCGCTACGTCTTTGAAAGCCATTAACGCGCTCATTTTTAAAAATGAGCGCGTTAATAGCTTGCGGTGACGTCGCGGCTTGTGATTGGTCGCGGCCACGCGACCAATCACAAGCCGCTACGTCTTTGAAAGCCATTAACGCGCTCATTTTTAAAAATGGCCGCGACCAATCACAAGCCGCTACGTCTTTGAAAGTCATTAACGCGCTCATTTTTAAAAATGAGCGCGTTAATAGCTTGCGGTGACGTCGCGGCTTGTGATTGGTCGCGTGGCCGCGACCAATCACAAGCCGCTACGTCTCTGAAAGTCATTAACGCGCTCATTTTTAAAAAATGAGCGCGTTAAGGACCTGCGAATGACGTCGCGGCTTGTGATTGGTCGCGTGGCGGTCACATGGGCGGCCCGCGACCAATCAGAAGCCGGGACGTGATTCTCAGGTCCTAAAAGCGCTGATTTTGAACAACGAAGCCTGCCGGTTACCCGCGCTGAGTCCAGGGGCCGCCGGAGAGGTAAATATATCAATATTTTTTATTTTAATTCTTTATTTTACACATCTCTATGTATCCGATACCGATACCCGATACCACAAAAGTATCGGATCTCGGTATCGGAATTCCGATACCGCAAGTATCGGCCGATACCCGATACTTGCAGTATCGGAATGCTCAACACTATTAACGATAGCTCAACTTAAGAATGGAAATTCATTTTAAGAAAGTTTTTTTTATTATGAATCCTATTTTATATTATGTTAGATATTCCATAAAATTGGTATATTTATATTATGTTAGATATTCCATAAAATTGGTATATCTAATGAAAAGTTTTAAAAAAAAATCACAGGATTTTAAAATAATCTGTGCAAATGGCTCATATTTCATGCATAAAAGGGTCAGGTTTAATTAAAAAACATGGAGTGAAACTTTTCCTGCAAAAAATATTGAGGATATTGTCTCTCCTTATGGATTAGATTTGAAAACATTATAGAAATATTTATTATTATTATTATTATTATTATTTACATGGATCTTTAAAAAAATGAATGACAAGAGTACCTAATCAGTACCACTGCAGCAGGGATGACTGCTAAATTAATAATAGAAAAATGAATAAATTATATAATGTCATAGAGCAAAAATATAAAAATATAGCTTTTTTCATGATGGCTGTAGCATCTCCCCTACATACCCTTTGCTCATATGGTTTCTTTTCTTTTTACCTGCTTGCCTGAAAATGTTTCCTCTCTATTTTTTTAGCAGCAGGATCCCTTCGCTACTTCTTTTTCTGCATTCCAAGAGAAGACCTGCATTGTCATCGCAGTGCTACCATTATATCTTTGGCTTTCTGACAGTCATAAAGGGAGATTATAAAGAAAAAGATTGCAAGATTTGTGAAATAATAACATACAATGTTATCTCACATTTTTATTTATATTTACATTTTTCTTAAAGGATTATTCATCATATCACAGCAATTTAATTTTTTGTAAAATTTGTAGAGCATTTTAAACTATTACATTTCAATCCTGACACACACATGTTTTTCTAAAATATTGTAGTTTTTCAACAGATTTTCAGAGAAGCCATACATGTTTTCTACTGCACACATCAAATTTTCTATGCACATTCCTAGCCACAGTTTTATGATATTCAAAAGCAATCCAAATGCATTTTCATCTATATTGGGATTTATACGATATAAATTGACAAACATAATTTACAATGTGTTGTTCCCTCTAGAGGAGGATGCATGCACTCTCTTACATATTTATTTGACTCTGAGACATTTGGTTCTGTTTATTTCTTTACCATGAACCTGAAAACTAGATGATTTTCTATGTATTTTTTGCACTTAGTAGAATCTTTACACTGCTCTTCACTTTTTCTTTTTTAGACAACATGTGACATTTTATTCACTTTTCAGTCATTAACAAACAACTTTAAAAAAATGTAATCTCTTTTGTCAACCCTTCAGTGACCAGGTCTGAATAAACCTTAATAACTGGCCAATTTGTTTTTCTTTTCGATTTTGCCTCTTGTCTTTACAGCAGCAAAGAATGTATTTTTAGCATTTTTTATATATATTTTAATATATTTAGTATATTTTTTCTCTGAATCAACTATCTAATTGGTAAAAACAAAGGGGAGTATTATAAAGACAACACCAAAACTAAAAACTAAAAATCCCCTATATATCCTTCTTCTAGTGTTAGGGTCGTGACCGACCTGTTTTAGGTTTTAAATGCATGCAAATTCTACACACATTTGTTTATTGCATCAAGACTTTTTGACTTTTTCAGGAACTTATTTTTAAAGAAAATACAATAAAATAAAACTATTTTACTAAATTGTAAAATGCGCTTATTAAAATTATAACATTTGTGTTGTTGGGGTTAATTTCGACCCAGGTCTAATATAAGAGTAAAAAAAACAATAATAAATCCCAAAACTGAACTCATAAACACAATATAAACCAACAGCCCACAGCCAGCTCTACCTCCAACAACGTGAGTTAGGGACATGTCCAGGCATGTATGGCCAAATCAGCTTAGAGTTGGTACTTTGCAGAGTATAGTTTATATTATTCTCTGGAGGTTCATTTGACAATACTTTTATATTGAAAACGAAGGGTATGCTCTCAAATGAAAGGCCCAGGGGGCCACAACAAAAACATTAAAATCAATCCTTCCATGGATGAGAAACCCTAACAAGGTAACTAAGAGGTAAGAAACAAATTGGATCATAAATAACTGTTTTTAGGGTATCCTAGGGGTGATTTAAGACACGGGTTAAAACCGACCTGTTAACATAAGAAAGAGTACCAATATTAGATATATCACTATAGAATTGGAGCATGAGGGACTAGTTATTATATATATCAGAGAGTGATACATATCAATATATATGTACTGGGTATAATATCCAGTAGTGCTAAACAAGAGATATAGATCAAGATTGATCTGTATTCAATTGTTTCCTGTTTGTGATATTGATAGACTAAAGGTACTGTCACACT
This sequence comes from Ranitomeya imitator, assembly GCF_032444005.1. Taxonomy (NCBI): domain Eukaryota; kingdom Metazoa; phylum Chordata; class Amphibia; order Anura; family Dendrobatidae; genus Ranitomeya; species Ranitomeya imitator. The sequence goes on from NC_091286.1 coordinate 85,826,239, forward strand.
AGACGATATCGCTAGCGATCCGTGACGTTGCAGCGTCCTCGCTAGCGATATCATCCAGTGTGACAGGCAGCAGCGATCAGGCCCCTGCTGGGAGATCGCTGGTCGGGGAAGAAAGTCCAGAACTTTATTTCGTCGCTGGACTCCCCGTAGACATCGCTGAATCGGCGTGTGTGACACCGATTCAGCGATGTCTTTGCTGGTAACCAGGGTAAACATCGGGTAACTAAGCGCAGGGCCGCGCTTAGTAACCCGATGTTTACCCTGGTTACCATCCTAAAAGTAAAAAAACAAACACTACATACTTACCTACCGCTCTCTGTCCTCCAGCGCTGTGCTCTGCACTCCTCCTGCTCTGGCTGTGAGCGTCGGTCAGCCGGAAAGCAGAGCGGTGACGTCACCGCTCTGCTTTCTGGCTGCCCGGCGCTCACAGCCAGACCAGAGAAGCAGAGCACCGAGGACAGACAGCGGTAGGTAAGTATGTAGCGTTTGTTTTTTTACTTTTTAGGATGGTAACCAGGGTAAACATCGGGTTACTAAGCGCGGCCCTGCGCTTAGTTACCCGATGTTTACCCTGGTTACCGGGGACCTCGGGATCGTTGGTCGCTGGAGAGCTGTCTGTGTGACAGCTCTCCAGCGACCAAACAGCGACGCTGCAGCGATCCGGATCGTTGTCGGTATCGCTGCAGCGTCGCTATGTGTGACGGTACCTTAAGTGATTACCTAGGGATTGAAGGGACAGCCACCATGGAGCGGGGGCACCAAATTGCAAATAAGGGTGCCAACCTCCGCTAACAGGAAGGCTATCAGACCTTAGGGCCTACTAGAGACAGGGAAGTCATATTGTTTTTTTTCTTTTTTCCCTTTATGGGCTGCTACCCAAATTGCCGGGCTGATATCCCTCTTTTTGCCGGGTTGATATCCCTCTTTTTGGGATGTTTTCTAATAAATTCTGTGTAACTTTTGCTATTATCCGTGTCTGATTAATTAATAAAGGAGTATTTTTGATAGGCGTAGAATTTTTAGTTTTGGTGTTGTCTTTATATTTTTTCTCTGACAAAACTGTATGAAGCTATGTTTTATGTGGGACAAATTTTTTTCAACATAAATAGAAAACAAAAGTGATTTTTGAATTTTGATTTAAATTTCTTTTGTGCATATTGTTTTCTGTTCATGTTTCACACCAAAAAAACCACCACTAAATCTTTCAGACTATTACAGTAGTGTGCATACCTAATATGTTTAGGTCGTTTTAAGTTTGGACACACCTTCTCATTTAAAGATTTTTCTGTATTTTCATGACTATGAAAATTGTACATTTACACTGAAGGCATCAAAAGTATGAATTAACACATGTGGAATTATATACTTAACAAAAAAGTGTGAAACAACTGAAAATATGTCTTATATTCTAGGTTCTTCAAAGTAGCCACCTTTTGCTTTGATGACTGCTTTGCACACTTTTGGCATTCTCTTGATGAGCTTCAAGAGGTAGTCACCGGGAATGGTTTTCACTTCACAGGTGTGCCCTGTCAGGTTTAGTTAGTGGGATTTAATAATGTTGGCCTACTGAAATGTACGTTCATTAAAGGGAACCTGTCACCCGCAAAATTGAAGGTGAGCTAAGCCCACCGGCATCAGGGGCTTATCTACAGCATTCTGCAATGCTGTAGATATGCCCCCGATGTATCCTGAAAGATAAGAAAAAGAGGTTAGAATATACTCACCTGGGCGGTCTGATCCGATGGGCGTCGTGGTCAGGGTCGGACCTCCTATCTACTTACGATGATGTCCTCTTCTTGTCTTCATGCTGCGGCTGCGGCTCCGGCTCCGGTGTACTTTGTCTACCCTGTTGAGGGCAAAGCAAAGTACTGCAGTGCGCAGGCACCGGGAAATGTCAGAGAGGCTTGGCGCCTGCACACTGCAGTACTTTGCTCTGCCCTCAACAGGACAGACAAAGTACACCGGAGCAGGAGCCGCAGCGTGAAGACAAGAAGAGGACGTCATCATAAGAAGATGGGAGGCCCTGAACCGGACCGCGACGCCCATCGGATCGGACCGCCCGCCCTGGTGAGTGTAATCTAACCTCTTTTTCTCATCTTTCAGGATACATCGGGGGCTTATCTACAGTATTACAGAATGCTGTAGATAAGAACCTGATGCCGGTAGGCTTAGCTCACCTTCAGTTTTGGGGGTGACAGGTTCCCTTTAATGAACGTACATTTCAGTAGGCCAACATTTCAGATTTTAAATAATTTTTCAAGCTGGTGTTATAAAGTATTCTAATTTACTGAGATAATGACGTTTGGGTTTCATTGGCTGTAAGCCATAATCATCAACATTAACAAAAAATAAGCACTTGAAATAGATCAGTCTGATTGTAATGACTCTATATAATATATGAGTTTCACTTTTTGTATTGGAGAACTGAAATATATTAACTTTTTGATAATATTCTAATTTTGTGAAAAGCAGCTGTACATTGACGCAATGTTAAAGTCCATGACCAATTGCTACACTATGCAGTGCTGTTTGTTACCTTGTAATGTGAAATAGAAAATGTAAATATTAATAATTTTAAGCATGAAGGCCAGATTGTGTTATTGTCCTGAGATCACATTGCGTAACCATAATTTTAGTTTTATTTATAAATCAATAGTACTTTCCTATTACTGAGATAAGAGATGACAATTAGTGCTCATAAAGTTCTACAGATTGGGAGGAGGATGGAGAACTGTTCTAAAAACTAAAATATGATATATTTAAAAAAAATGCATTTAACAAAATATAAAGATTAAAAATAATTATACTATCACAGCAGAATCAGTACCTCACAACCATTTCCACTTTCCCCACTTTTCAAGAAAAAGATCTATTTAGATAAAGGAGAAAAAATAAAAGAGAAATTTTATTTTTACCCTCCAAATATTTTATTCTATTTCATTTGTTTTCATTGATTTTGCTTCGTAAACCAGTAGCTTTCATGTTTCTTCACTGACTAAGCCTAGTAATGAGTTTTATATTAATTATTTTTTTCACCCACTATTTAGATTAAGAATTGCAACTTCAACCTTCACTTGAAAAATATTTTGCCCAAAACAATGCAAATTGGGTGACATCCCCATATACAGCTCTGGCAAAAATTAAGAGACTACTGCAAAATGTTCAGTTTGACTGATTTTTATAGTTATAGGTATATTTGTGAGTAAAATGTAAATTGTTCTTTTATTCTATAAACTTCTGACAACATTTCTATGAATTTCCAAGCAATAAGTTTTGTTTTTTTCTTCTGACGAAGAAAAATGGTCAAAATAAAAAAAAGTGCTTTCAGACGTCAAATAATGCAAAAAAAACAAGTTCATGGTCATTTCCAAACAACAATACTAATGTTTTAACTCAGGAAGAGTTCAGAAATCAATATTTTGTGGAATAACCATGATTTTTAATAACAGCTTTCATGCACTTTTGCATGCTTTCCACCAGTCTTTCACACTGCTTCTGGCGCAAAAATTTAAGCAGTTCTTTGTTTGATGGCTTGTGTCTTTCCATCATCCTCTTAACACTAGAAGTCCCAGAGAGCGGTCATTTAACATTTCTACCTTTTGGAACCTTTGGAGCTCGAAATTTCTGGGACTTTTAGTGTTAATTACATTCCAGAGGTTTTCAGTGGGGTTCAGGTCTGGCAATTGGGCTGCCCATGACAGGGTTTTGATGTGGTGGTCTGTTAATTTTTGCCAGAGCTGTAGTATGGACAAAATCTGCTTTTTCCAGATGGCTTCTCAGACATGCCACTTCTCCATTTAATTCCTATTTTTTTTCGACTACCAATCCCAAAATGTAATACAATTGATTGACTGTGTTGAATTGCATCAATTGATCACTCTCATTGATTCAAAATTCATTAATATTCCTATAAATATTTTCCCACTTACTTTGCTCAAACTTCTCAAACCTCTTGAAGCAAATGGTTAATAAAAGTGATAACTTTATTACACCAAAACAATATAAAGAAGAGGCATAACTCTGGATTATTTCAGGAATACATATAAATTCTAGGATCCTGTAAATTATTTACAAAAAAACCCTCTGCGTTAGAACATCAACACTAGAGAGCAGATGTTTAGAAATTCAAACTGACTGCTGAATTTCCCCTCCAAAATTTGATTTACAGTGAATACATTTGGCAAATCGCATAAATAAAAAACCTCTTATTGCGTGGAAAATATATATAGAAAACTGTTAGTTCCCATTGGATGCAATTGAAAATGTTTTAAGGTCTGTAATGCAAACACCATGTCCAAATATCCAAACACAATATCCAAATGACTTCCACCTATCTTGACAGGGGGATATGGATTGTGACCAGAGGTAACCAACAGCATATTTTACGACATGCCGCAGTATCAGACTTTTTAGGCTACTTAATTTGTGTAAAATGTCTAAATAATGTTTCTTTGGGGGTATAGATGCATGAATTTTCCACACAGTTTCCTTCCTTTTTTTCTATATTGTTCTCTATCTTCCTCTTTTCTCTTTTCTCTGTCTACTTGTCTTCTGTTTCCACTGTTTCTCACTACTTGACCACAACCAAGTTTTAACACTACAGTCCTACTTGATTACTTGATCATTAACTTGTTCTGCAGATCCGCATCTTCTTTTCCCTTTTGGGTGCCAGAATATCTGGCAATGCTGATGCTCTGGAACTTCTGCCTGGGAGGCTTCACTCATCTCACATACTCAATCTAGTTTAGGCCCATTACCTTCAAGAGTTATATACTCGGGGTCTTGGGACTAGGTGTCCTCTCCTAGGACCTGTCTCCAGAAGTTCACTCTGTCTCTTAGCCACTTCTGCTCTGGATCTTGCTATCCCTTTCGTCTCCTCTCACTTAAGGTCTCCCCAGAATGCGGCACTGTCCATCTTGGAGCTTTAGGTTTACTTGCAGTGGACTACAGTCCCTATCTGATATTCTAACATGAAATTGACACTTTCCTTCAACTTAGTCCCTCTCACTCTTGGCTAGTTCCAAGCATCCAACCATTAACTGATACTGTGCCTTTTGTTATACTACACAAACTATGAGTATTGGTAACACTTTTAACATACATCACAAGTCACATTGCAGCTGTGATGTAGTGACTCGTGTCACAGGTAGGAGTCGCTATGTGTTCTCCCCAGGTTGTGCATGGAGACGGATGAAGTTCATAGGTGTGCATGGTAGCTAAAAATTTCCAGCACGGGTTTTCCATGTGGCTGAAAGCCACAGGTTTGTTTGTTAAAAAACCCTGCAGTAAGGGGTATGGGTGTGTCAGTTGTCAAGTGTAATATCAGTGTCAGTCTGGTGTGTTCTAGTGTGGAGAGTAGAGGCCTGCAGAGCGCTGGCTGTGTGTGAAGCAGCACAGGCCAGTGGAGCCAGCAGCTGTGGCAGCTAAATAGCCTGGCACCCACAGCGTACGCAGTGATGTAAGTCGTCCATGGTGTATGGTCTTGGATGTGGACAGTCCTGTGCCCGGAGGTGTCCCGGAGGTGGATGTCCAGTGTCCGAAAGAGGACTGGCATGTGTAACAATTGCATACAGGTGGATATGGTGACCGGCTGCTATCCAGGGGATATCCTGGGCTGTGTACAGCTGTGTGAGTAAAGAGACTGTGATACAGTGATTCAGGACACCCCAAGGAAATAGTCAGAGGAGGACTAACGTGTGTCTAGTCTGCAACATGTAAAGCTGTGTTTGAAGACTGGTGTGTGGTCGCCCAGGAATCCTGGACAAGGAGAGGTCCAGCATGTTTAGGGCCTGCAATTTAAATGTCATATGATATGTAGTGCTATGAACTGCTGTGAATTGATCACAGATAATATACACTGAAGTTATATGCTTTGAAATGATATGCACTAGTGTGTGAATTGGACTTTAATGCTGTGAGGAAACACATTAAAGAGACTTTGTGTTGGAACTTTGTGGGTCACTGCCTCTTCACTGCGTACGGTGCTACCGCAGTATTACACAGCACATAGCATTTTACAACAATAAACTTGTTTTTTCAAGAAGCAAACATGGGCGACATGTCCATGTCCTTATACAAACAGAAAAAGTCATAGCATTTTCACACTGTGGGGTGTAACAATGATACATGTTTGGGGGGTATAAAGTGTTTTCCACTTTACTAAATGAAGAAGCAATAGCTTTATTTATAAACTGTCCAAAACTTATAGGCATACTATATTGTTTTCAATGTGAAGAAGCAATGGCCTCTAAAACCAGAAATGAAAAAATATTATTTTTTGTAGCTTGCAATTGGTTAGCTTATCACAAAAAAATTATGACTAGTGTTGAGCATTCCGATACTGCAAATATCGGGTATCGGCCGATATTCGCTGTATCGGAAATCAGATACCGAGTTCTGATACCTTTGCGATATCGGATGCCGGAATCAGAAGTTCCCATAGTGCAATGATATACTATAATGGAGTGTGGGTGGTGCATGGGTGGAGACTGCGTGTGTGTGTGTGCGGGGTCTTTGCGTGACCGTGGGGGGTCTGTGCGGGCCTGCTGCTGGGGGTCAGTACAGACCTCTCTGAGGGTCTGTGCATGCCTGCCAGGGGTCTTTGCGGGCTGCTGGGGGTCTGTGCAAGCTGCCGGGGGTTCTGTGTGGCCTGCTGGGGCTCTGTGCAGACTGCCGGGGGTTTGTATGGGCCTCTTGGGGGTCTGTGCGTGCCTGTCGAGGATCTGTGCGGGCTAACGGGGGTCTGTGTCTGCCTGTCGGGGGTCTGTGCAGGCCTGCCGGGGCTCTGTGTGGGCTGCCGGGGGTCTGTGTGAGCCTGCCGGGGGTCTGTGCGGGCCTACCAGGGCTCTGTGCGTACTGCCGGGGGTCTGTGCGGGCTGTCGGGGTTCTGTGCGGGCTGCCGGGGGTCTGTGCAGGCTGCCGGGGCTCTGTGCGGGCGGCCGGGGGTCTGTGCGGGCTGCCGGGGTCTGTGCGTGTGTGCAGGCCTCGTCCGATGGGACTACAAGTCCCATTGGACGATGCCTGCTATAGTGACAGTGATTGACACATTAGCCAATGATGGATCAGTAGTAGTCCCATCATCCAGCTAATGTGTTGAATGTAAAAAAAATACTACATACATACTACATACATGCATACTACATACATACTACATACATACATACATACATACTACATACATACTACATGCATACTACATACATACTACTTACTATATACATACTACATACATACTACATACATACATACTACATACATACATACTTACTACATACATATATACTACATACATACTACATGCATACTACATACATCCTACATATACAGTGGGGCAAAAAAGTATTTAGTCAGTCAGCAATAGTGCAAGTTCCACCACTTAAAAAGATGAGAGGCATCTGTAATTTACATCACAGGTAGACCTCAACTATGGGAGACAAACTGAGAAAAAAAAATCCAGAAAATCACATTGTCTGTATTTTTAACATTTTATTTGTATATTATGGTGGAAAATAAGTATTTGGTCAGAAACAAAATTTCATCTCAATACTTTGTAATATATCCTTTGTTGGCAATGACAGAGGTCAAACGTTTTCTGTAAGTCTTCACAAGGTTGCCACACACTGTTGTTGGTATGTTGGCCCATTCCTCCATGCAGATCTCCTCCAGAGCAGAGATGTTTTTGGCTTTTCGCTTGGCAACACGGACTTTCAACTCCCTCCAAAGGTTTTCTATAGGGTTGAGATCTGGAGATTGGCTAGGCCACTCCAGGACCTTGAAATGCTTCTTACGAAGCCACTCCTTCGTTGCCCTGGCGGTGTGCTTTGGATCATTGTCATGTTGAAAGACCCAGCCACGTTTCATCTTCAATGCCCTTGCTGATGGAAGGAAGTTTGCACTCAAAATCTCGCGATACATGGCCCCATTCATTCTTTCATGTACCCGGATCAGTCGTCCTGGCCCCTTTGCAGAGAAACAGTCCCAAAGCATGATGTTTCCACCACCATGCTTTACAGTAGGTATGGTGTTTGATGGATGCAACTCAGTATTCTTTTTCCTCCAAACACGACAAGTTGTGTTTCTACCAAACAGTTCCAGTTTGGTTTCATCAGACCATAGGACATTCTCACAAAACTCCTCTGGATCATCCAAATGCTCTCTAGCAAACTTCAGACGGGCCCGGACATGTACTGGCTTAAGCAGTGGGACACGTCTGGCACTGCAGGATCTGAGTCCATGGTGGCGTAGTGTGTTACTTATGGTAGGCCTTGTTACATTGGTCCCAGCTCTCTGCAGTTCATTCACTAGGTCCCCCCGCGTGGTTCTGGGATTTTTGCTCACCGTTCTTGTGATCATTCTGACCCCACGGGGTGGGATTTTGCGTGGAGCCCCAGATCGAGGGAGATTATCAGTGGTCTTGTATGTCTTCCATTTTCTAATTATTGCTCTCACTGTTGATTTCTTCACTCCAAGCTGGTTGGCTATTGCAGATTCAGTCTTCCCAGCCTGGTGCAGGGCTACAATTTTGTTTCTGGTGTCCTTTGACAGCTCTTTGGTCTTCACCATAGTGGAGTTTGGGGTCAGACTGTTTGAGGGTGTGCACAGGTGTCTTTTTATACTGATAACAAGTTTAAACAGGTGCCATTACTACAGGTAATGAGTGGAGGAAAGAGGAGACTCTTAAAGAAGAAGTTACAGGTCTGTGAGAGCCAGAAATCTTGATTGTTTGTTTCTGACCAAATACTTATTTTCCACCATAATATGCAAATAAAATGTTAAAAAAACAGACAATGTGATTTTCTGGATTTTTTTTCTCAGTTTGTCTCCCATAGTTGAGGTCTACCTATGATGTAAATTACAGACGCCTCTCATCTTTTTAAGTGGTGGAACTTGCACTATTGCTGACTGACTAAATACTTTTTTGCCCCACTGTATACTACATACTACATACATGCTACATACATACATACTATATACATACTACATACAACATACTACATACATACTACATACAATGCATTCATACATTACATACAATACATACATGCAGACATACAGTACATTAAACATAGATTACATACTCACCATTACTTGTCATTTTGATCACCGAAGCAAGTGTCATCTGTAAAAAATATTAAAATAACAAACAACCAATATACTCCCTGATCTGCAGAAATCCCACGAGTGTCCCACGACGATCTCCCGTGGAGAACGGCAGCATCAGCTGATGCGACCGCTCTCCAGGGGCTCCAGGAATCCAATGATGGGAGGAAGGTATCCTTCCGCACTGTATTCTTCTGCCGCTAAAAAAAAATAGTCTCTAGTCTCACTTTTGGCATTGCTGTGTGACAAATTTTCCCACGTAGCAATTGCCATAAAGTGAGACTTGGAACTATAGTAACCTCAGTGATGCACTGCAGGAGCCATTGTCTTCTGTCAGTGTGTCACTGAAAGTCCTATAGAGCAGTGACATCACCCGATATCACTGTTCTATATTGGAGATCGTCGTGGGACACTCGTTATTAATTGGACTATGGCGGACAGGTAGTATATGGTTTATTATTTTACTTTTTTTGCAGGCGTTGCACTATGGTAAGAATGGTTAAATGAAGAATATTAAAATACTTTTTTCCTAATGTGTGTGTTTTATTAACCCTTTATTACTATTGGATTAATAATGGATGGGAAAAGTTCTCACACAGCAATGCCAAAAGTGAGACTAGGGACTATTTTTTGTTACAGCGGTGGAGGAATACAGTGCGGGAGGATACCTTCCTCCCGTCATTGTATTCCTGGAGCCCCTGGAAAGCGGTCGCATCAGCTAATGCTGCCGTTCTTCACGGGAGATCGTCGTGGGACTCTTGTGGATTTCTGCGGATCAGGGAGTATATTGGTTGTTTGTTATTTTAATATTTTTTACAGGTGACACTGGCTTCGGGGATCAAAATGACAAGTAATGGTGAGTATGTAATCTATGTTTAATGTATTGTATGTCTATATGTATGTATTGTATGTAATGTATGAATGTACTGTATGTAGTATGTATGTAGTATGTATATATGTAGTATATATGTAGTATGTATGTTTTTTGTTTTTTGCTTTTTTTACATTCAAGATATCTGGATGATGGGACTATTACTGTCCCATCATTGGCTAATGTGTCAATCATTGTTATTGTAGCAGGCATCTTCTGAAGGGACTTGTAGTCCCATCGGACAATGCCTGCACACATGCACAGACCCCCGGCAGCCCGCACAGACCCCGGCAGCCCGCACAGAGCCCCGACAGGCCCGCCCAGAACCCCGGCAGCCCGCACAGACCCCCAGCAGGACCGTTCACACCCCTAGCAGGCCCACACAGATCCCCGGCAGGCCCGCACAGACCCCCGGCAGCCCGCATAGACCTCCGGCAGCTCGCACAGAGCCCCGGCAGGCCCATACAGACCCCCAGCAGGCCCGCACAGACTCCCGGCAGGCACGCACAGACCCCCTCAGCTGCACAGACCCCCAGCAGGCCCATACAGACCCTCGGCAGGCATGCACAGACTACCAGCAGGCACATACAGTCCCCTGGCAGCCCGAACAGACCCCCAGCAGCCCGCACAGAGCCCCGGCAGGCCCATACTGACCCTCAGCAGCCCGCAGAGACCCCCGGCAGGCACACACAGACCCCCAGCAGCTCGCACACACCCCCTTGAGGCCCCAACAGATCCCCAGCAGGCCTGCACAGACCCCGCCTGCACGCACAGACACACACAGTGTCTGCCCACGCACCACCCACACTTTTCCCCCCTCCGTAGCAGGATGTAGAAGGACAGAAAGGGCTTATTTACATTCTGATATTTGTGTCCCATTGACTTGCATTGGTATCGGGTATCGGTATCGGCTATATCCGATATTTTTTGGATATTGGCCGATCCAATCTGATACCGATACTTCTGGATATCGGAAGGTATCGCTCAACAGTCAACACTAATCATGACACAATTACAAAAGCTTTTCATTAAGCCACTCAAAAGTTAGCCCCTTCTTTCTTAAGACAAAATAGTGGTACTGTTTTAAACTTGAAAAAGTTCTGGTTTGTTGTCATCAAGCCTTTTCAAAACCTAGTCCTATTTTCAGAGCTATTCCTTGAGGGTATAAAAAGGGCATGGCTATGCATTGTCTGTGGCAAGAGCAGTAAAGGGTTAAGATGGGGCAGGAAAGTAGATGCTTATCGGTTTAGCATCAGCAAGGGCAGCCTTAGAAAATGCATTACTGCAATATAAATGATATGATGAACAGTGAGTAGATGCCCTGAAGAGTGTAGTCCATCAACACTAGCAGATCAGTGTAGATGACAGTCATTGGACAGGCAGGCAAACAGATAGCATAGTTGATTTTATCATTGTCATTAGCAGTTGGTACATGAAAATGTACACTCATTCATACCAGACAAATGTTAGGTTTTGTGCTTTGGCAGATAACCTGGATTGCGTTGATGTGATATATCCATCGGCCACATTGAATACCCCTTTGGTATGACAATGGAGGCTGGAAACAACAGTATTCCATAATGAAACTGGCTTAGTTTACGCCACTGGAAAAAAATGTTGACTCATAGATTCATGGGATCACAGTGCAGAATATTTGCTTGAGTAAGAGCACAATCTAGGTATGACTGAACCTGGCTGTTGAGATTTTGCATCCATGGTTTCTCAATTGTGCCAGGTTGTCCCAGTGGCAGAAAAAACATCTTGTCCATAATGTCAAATATACTGTAGATGTTAGTGCTGCTTCCTCAGCTGCTTGTTGCATTCCTAATGCTGGTAGTTGGGGAAGCGTTGTGAACAAAGACAAAGAATAAATATCACATCAGCACACCTTGTCTTGGTATTGTTAAATCTAATAAGGGTGCAGTGAGTGGACAGAGGCTCCCAGGTGAAAATGATCAGGAAGAAGGCAGGAAGACATCCAGCCATGGCAATGACTATGAAAACATTATTTATTAGTATTTATAACATATATAAAGAGAAAAAATAAATATAAATACATTAGGTGGAAAAAGTGGGAACATTGTGTCTTGCAGGATCGAAGTGGTGTTTCCTGATCAGTCTTGTTGGAGGCAGGTGTTTTCTCACCGACAACTTCACAGAGTAGGTATCAGAGGTTATCTTGTAGAAAGCTTATTTGGACTCCCTTTCAGTTGGGAAAAATTCCCCCAGTCTGCTGTAGCTATCCAATAGTCATCATTTTGCTTCATTTTAACAATGCGTATATCTTCCCACAAGCACTGCAGCATGCAGGTTGCCATGCCCGTCAGTATGACTGAGGGCCCCATCATTTTATTATTATAATGCCAATGCGACGGTTGGTTGTCATTACTGGCATTGTAGTCATCATGATTTTCTGCCTTGTCTGTTGCTTGTACCAAGCCTATGTCCCCCTCCACTTCCACCTCTCCTTCCATCTCCTCCTTTTACTTCTGTTCATTATTCAAATTCTGAAGCATGTGGCATGGTCTTTCAGGGTCCCAAGAGTCATAAGACTATGATGAACAGATGTAAATTGGTGTTGTTCCTCTATCCCCTCTTGCACGCTGTTGAGTGTTTTTTTTAAGATAAATGTTAGCTGGATTACACAGCTGATTCCACGTATCTCTACTGACAAATTTGATCACCTCTTCAAAGGACTTCAATAGGTGACACGCATCCTTCATTTAGTGCTATTGTCAGATTTCAAAGTTACCCACTCTGCAGTTTGACTGGTGCATGTAACGGTGTGACCCAACACAACTGATGGTCAGTCAATGGGCAGCACAACTTACAAACAACGGGATGGAAAAGGTGAGAGGAAGGCCCTACCTATAGGGAATGGGAAATGTTCACCAACTGAGCTCAAACCTAAGCCTGTCCCTGCACTCCCATAACTCCCTATTCGGGTCCTTCACCCCACCGCAATCAGGATACTCCTCATCCCTAGGAGTCACCTATTACTGCCCTGGCTAGTGCACTGGCCGGCAAGGAGCACTAGCCTCACCTCTGCAGATAATACACACAAGGAGAAGTGACAAACACCAAAGGGACAAGGTAAAAGAAAACACACTTAGCTGATAAACACCACTGTTAAGCTCCACAGCACAGAAAACAACAGCAACTGGAATCCAATCACCAGATGTGGCTAACACCAGATAGCTGCTCTTGCTTGGCTGGTCTCCAGAAAGAAACTGTATCACCAACAGTTAGCTGATGCATCAGGTGACCTTTTAACCCTTTTCTGACAGCTGATGGAATAGTACATCAGCTGGCTGCATCGCTCGCTTTGAGGTGGGCTCCGGCTGTAAGCCCACCTCAAAGCCACGACATGTTAGCTGTTTTCAACAGCTGACATGTGCCCGCAATGGGCGCAAGTGGAATCGCGATCAGCCCACGCCCATTAACTAGTTAAATGCCGCTATCAAAATCTGACAGCGGCATGTAAAAAGCACTATCGGCTACATGGCTGGAAGTACATGCACCGCTGGCCCCATCACATGATCTAGGGTCATCGGTGCATTGCCATCACAACCAGAGGTCTCCTGAAGACCTCTATGGTTGTTGATGATTGATTGCTATGAGCACCACCCTGTAATTCAGCTACATAGAGGTGATCTGTAGGAGAGGTGATCGAGTAGTGGATGCTTCTAGCCTCCCATGGAGGCTATTGAAGCATGCCATAATTTAAAAAAAGTGTTTAAAAATATAAGAAAAATATAAAAGGTCAAATCACCCCCCTTTCGCCCCAATCAAAATAAAACAATAAAAAAATCAAACTTACACATATTTGGTATCGCCACATTTAGAATCTCCCAATTCTATCAATAAAAAGGATTAACCTGATCGCTAAATGGCATAGGAAGAAACAAAAAAATCAAAACGCCAAAATTATGTTTTTTTGGTCGACACGGGCGTTCAAAAGTACGTGTCTGCATAATACTAGTTTAATAAAAAATGTCACCTCAGCACGCAAAAAATAAGCCCTCAACCCACCCCAGGTCAAGGAAAATGGAGACGCTACCGGTATCGGAAAATTGCGCAATTTTTTTTTATCACTTAGATAAAAGATAACCTAGACATGTTTGGTGCCTATGAACTCGTAATGACCTGTAGAATCATAATGGCAAGTCAGTTTTAGCATTTATTGTACCTAGCAAAAAAGCCAAACAAAAACAAGTGTGGGATTGCATTTTTTTTTTGCAATTTCATCGCACTTTGAATTTTTTTACCATTTTCTGTTACATGACATGGTAAAACCAATGGTATTGTTCAAAAGTACACCTTGTCCCTCAAAATATAAGCCCTCACATGGCCATATTGATGGAAAAGTAAAAAGTTATGGCTCTGGAATGAAGGTGAGTGAAAAACGAAAAAATGAAAAAAGCTAAGGTCAAGGCTTTAAAGGATGGTGGGAGTGGTCATCACCAGCATCAGCTGACCCAGCAGCACTGCAGTAACATCAGATTGCCAGTAGGGGAAAGAAACTGATATTAACCCCTTCATGACCAAGGGATTTTTCGTTTTTCCGTGTTCGTTTTTTGCTCCCCTCCTTCCCAGAGTCATAACTTTTTTATTTTTCCATCAATTTGGCCATGTGAGGGCTTATTTTTTGCGGGACGAGTTGTACTTTTGAACAACATCATTGGTTTTAGCATGTCATGTACTAGAAAACAGGAAAAAAATTCCAAGTGCGGTGAAATTGCAAAAAAAGTGCAATCCCACATTGGTTTTTTGTTTGGCTTTTTTGCTAGGTTCACTAAATGCTAAAACTGACTTGACATTATGATTCTCCAGGTCAGTACGAGTTCATAGACACCTAACATGACTAGGTTATTTTTTATCTAAGTGGTGAAAAAAAATTCCAAACTTTGCTAAAAAAAAAAAAAAAAAAAAATGGCGCCATTTTCCGATACTCGTAGCGTCTCCATTTTTAATGATCTGGGGTCGGTTGAGGGCTTATTTTTTGCGTGCCGAGATGACGTTTTTAATGATAGCATTTCGGTGCAGATGCGTTCTTTTGATCGCCCGTTATTGCATTTTAATGCAATGTCGCGGCGACCAAAAAAACGTAATTCTGGCGTTTCGATTATTTTTCCCGCTACGCTGTTTAGCGATCAGGTTAATACTTTTTTTTAATTGATAGATTGGGCGATTCTGAGCGCGGCGATACCAAATATGCGTAGATTTGATATTTTTTTTATTGATTTATTTTGATTGGGGCGAAAGGGGGGTGATTTAAACTTTTATGTTTTTTTTATTTTTTTCACATTTTTTTAAACTTTTTTTTAAAACTTTTGCCATGCTTCAATAGCCTCCATGGGAGGCTAGAAGCAGGCACAATGCGATCGGCTCTGCTACATAGCAGCGATCTGCTGATCGCTGCTATGTAGCAGAAATGGAGGTGTGCTGTGAGCGCCGACCACAGGGTGGCGCTCACAGCCACCGCTCATCAGTAACCATAGAGGTCTAAAGGACCTCTATGGTTACAATATACAAGCATCGCCGACCCCCGATCATGTGACGGGGGTCGGCGATGACGTCATTTCCGGCCGCCCGGCCGGAAGCAGTAGTTAAATGCCGCTGTCTGCGTTTGACAGCGGCATTTAACTAGTTAATAGGTGCGGGCAGATCGCTATTCTGCCCGCGCCTATTATGGGCACATGTCAGCTGTTCAAAACAGCTGACATGTCCCGGCTTTGGTGCGGGCTCACCGCGGAGCCCTGCATCAAAGCAGGGGAGCCGGCATCGGACGGTATAGTACGTCCGATGCTGGTAAGGGTCTTAACCACCGATGGTCCAAAAGAAAAAAGTTTTAAACTGAGTGGAACCATAGCTGCCATAAATCCAAAAATGGATTGTGACACTTTTCAATTTTTGAATTTCCACAAAAATTTAAAATAACCAATATATTTTGTTCAACTTCACAATTGTGTTCCACTTGTTGTTGATTCTTCACCAAAAATTTACATGTGGTATTAGTTCCAGGGAGCCAAATACTGTTGCATGGCACTGTAAATAAAAGGCAATAGATTGTAATCAAAATTTATCCCATAAGAGGTTAATGTGCCCATTTTTTATTCAAAACATCTCCTTTTTCCTAAGTTTTAGAAGTCTATCGTCACCTCATCTCAATATTGGTACCTCATCAATCACTTGATAACAAAATTGTGAGACGCTAGGTCCTGCTTCAATAAAAATGTTTAGAGATCCGGAGATCATTTTTTTTTTTAGAATTTATAGTCGATTTATGTTGCCCAACATGGGCCTCCAATTCCTGAGTTGTCTATAATGAAGTCCGCAAGGGCATATCAAGAGATATATTACGTGATCGGATTTACATGTATAATAATCATGGATTTTATGTCTTTCTAGTATAGGAATGTTGGAAAGTGTCACCCTAATCACTGGTTACAATTACAACAAGAAAGACATGGGTATATCCTGTGTATAGGTGTCAACAAAAATGCTGTTCATTTCCATTCCCTTCTACATCAGCCCTAAAAAGAGTATTCCTAATCGATCTAGGTTGGTGGAATGACTTGATTGGTGGTTCCTGAAAAATATCAATGGTGGGATGTGTGTTGGTAATTATATGCCAGTGTTTTCTCACAACATTGGCAATAGGTCTATTATGGGTACTATATGTGGTCACGAATGGGTTTCTATTTTTTTCTGTTTAACAATTGGGGATTATTTTGTACAGTGAATTTTTTAACAATAGTTTTTTTTAATTCTCTCCTTTTTGAGAAAATCAGAAGCTATTCTCTCAATTTGTTGCAGTATGTAGTTAAGGAACGTATTGTGGATGAAAACTATGTTAATCCTTTGTCACTTATCACTGCACTTGGTTTAGATTGTGATGGCATCTCCCCACAAAGTCACTATGTATGGGGATCTAGAACCTGTTGTAAATCTGCAAGGTTAAGAGTTGGACACATGGATTTTCCATGGGGATGCAACTGGATGATTTATAACAGTAAGGCTAATCTGGATGTGTTTAAATGTGACTTATATTATGCATTTATGTATTATGATCATGTGACTTTGGTTTCCAAAGCATTGGCACATTAGTATGAACATAACTCAATTTTTCTTTTGCTTTTAATATAGCAATTATGTGTTTTGAGAGGGCACTTGTTTTTAAATTGTTTTAAGTTGTTTTAATGCTTTATTTGTTTTGATGAATAGATGGTTGTCATGACAGACGGAGGGGCTTGAACTAAAAGGAAGAGGTGGATCCCATCTTCTCTGGTGTATAAAAAAACACAATCAAGTATTCTGCAGTTTATGACTGTTAGGCCAGGATCACACACACAGTGAGATACGGCCGAGTCTCGCAGGTTAAAAACAAGCTCTGGCATTGGCACTCCAGAGTGGAGCGTGTGGCCGCACAGCAATACATGGAGCCGCACGCTCCGCTCCGGAGTGCCGGTGCCAGAGCTTGTTTTTAACCTGCGAGACTCGGCCGTATCTCACTGTAGTGTGACTCCAGCCTAATATTTATTGTGCTTCTTGCTTGAAAAAGGTCTTTCAATTGTATTTCACCATGTGATGTTTAGAAATGAAATAAAGGTTATGTTTTATTGTTATTTTCTGCCTCGGAATCTTCGATTTTCCATGGCTCTAGACCTTGTGGGGGGTCTAACTGAGTCACTACGGAGTCAACAGTGGTGCATGAGAATCACTCTTGGACCAACATTAGCACCACTTTAGTAAACCAAATTCTTATTTAGGCTTTTCTATCCCTATCTGTAAAGAAAAGCTCTGACCATCTATTGCTAGATTGTGGGCAGTGCTTCTGCTGCAAAAATAACTCTAATGACCAGATCACTACCTTCATGTGGACCCAGCATCACTACCGGCTGGATCGCTTTGCTTATCGGAACAACAGCATGAACGAGACACAGGAGGATGCTCTTTAAATTTAGCTCAACTAACTGACTTTTACCTGTCACTTATGGACCCTCCCTGTGCAATGCTCTCATAGCAAGGTAAACTTTTGAGAACCATGAAGGACTTGCTTACTACTACATTGCATTTACAGAGGGACTATACACTACTATCTTTCATGTTGTGTTGTATTAACAATTTTGCCACCAAAATAGATATTTTTGTCTATTATTCTGATACTATTAGGCTATGTGCACACGTCAGGATTTCTTGCAGAAGTTTGCTGACAAAAACCAGGACATTTCTGCCAGAAATCCGCATGCATTTTTTTCCGCGTTTTTAATGCATTTTTTACGCGTTTTTTATGCGGTTTTCTTGCCTTTTTTCCCAATGCATTAAATAGCGGGAAAAACGCGAAAAATCCACAAAAGTGAGGGTATGTGCACACGTTCAGGTTTGTTTGCGTTTTTTTCACGTTTTTTCGTTGATAAAAAAGCTATAAAATGCATTAAAAACACATACATATGCAGCCTATCATTTGGAATGCTTTCAACAATTTTTGTGCACATGATGCGTTTTTTCTGTGAAAAAAATGCATCGCGGTTAAAAAAGCAGCATGTTCATAATAATGAACATCAGAAAAGAAAAAAAGTATTGCCTTAAAAATGTCAACACTTTATTGAGAAAATTATTTCAAAAGTATATCTAAAAGATTTTTAGCAAATAACAAAAATACAATAAAACTGTGAAGACACATAGTACAAAATGAAATTTGCCTGACCAGTATGGAAAAATGTGCCACGGGTTAGAATGGTCTGAAAAAAGCTACAGCAGCAAATAGCAGATAATAATAGAATGTGTATCAGAAAGGGCAAGAAGCCTCTTTAAATGGTCAAGGAGACCTATAAAATGGATTAAATTCACAATGATATATCAAGTGACTAATAGATACACCGTACATAATTTAGAAAAAAGGTATTACATCATATAAATGTATAAAGTGTCTCAGTGCAAGCACAAGAGTCAAAAAGATAGCAGGGCTAACTAGCAGCTATGAAAGGCAAACATGAGGAACAAATTTGGCTGTGGATAACCTGGTTAGATGTATACAGCACTAGTGGCGAGGGCACATTACCTATGAGGTGCAGACCGGAATCTCCGACGCGCGTTTCGTGTACAGCTTTCTCGAGGGATATTAGTGTATCTGTCAGAATCTTGGAGCTTACAGTATATATTTTGAGTGTTTTTAACATTAGTTGCAGCGGGTGTGTTGCGACGTTGCGGCTGGGAGGATCCACCTGACGTCACCAGGTAATCGGCATCATGTGACACTGAAACTCCTTCCCACCTGACGTATCAGCATGGGAGAGAGCTATTTGGCCAAAGGCTTAATACCCAGGGGATTATGCATATGCATTATGCCTTCTTTTCCCATTGAGGATTCTGTCTTTAGAGGAAGATGGGAGGAATCCTGCACAATCTGCTCTAAATCTCTGATTGAACTCCTTATAGGAAATAACAAAAAAACTCTTGAGAAATTGGATACTGACATAGAATCTACTCGGCTTAAATCACTTGACAATCTGCCATCAGCTGAAATTGAAGCTCTCAATAAAGATCTTGATAATCAATTCACTATATAGGAAAAAGAAGTCAAAGAAACCAAAGCAAGGAAATTCCAAGTGGCCATCTGGAGGTAGACGTGAACAGACCCCTACACGATCTTCCTCTATATCATCTGTATCTTCACGAGAAAGTAATGGCTCTCACCAGTGGAGCTATAACTTACGTAAAAATTACTTCTTTAAAAAAAGTGACACTCCTAGAAAATTCCATGCACGACCCAATAATCCCTCATCTCCCAAAATGCAGGCGATTAATTTATCTAACATCGTACTCACCTCATCTCAAATGGAGATCCTTAGCTTGGGCCTCTCTTTCTCACCTTCATCCTCTTTTGATCCCTTCCTAGCTACCAAATACCTCCAACTCTTTGCCCACAAATTAGTCTTGAAAAAATGACACGATAAACCACACTTTGGGGAAACCTGGACTGAGGAAGTATTACAAGCTATCTCTATCCTTGAGGAACTAAGGGATGAGTCGTCAGACCCAAAACCTACAGGTAAATTTACACCACCCATTCCCTCAAAATTCCCCCCCTTAATTTATATTCTAATATTGAGTTATTTGTCAAGCTTATGACTCAAGAGTTTGAACAAATAAAGATTCCTGGGGCTAGGTATAACCTCACACCCCCGCAAAGAACAGCCCTTATTGAACTGAAAAATCTTAGGGAGGTGGTTATCGAACAAGCTGATAAGGGGGGTAATGTAGTGGTTTGGCCTGTTCACATGTACGAAAAGGAAGCCTTTAGGCAGTTGAGGGACACTACATGCTACAGGAAGCTAACCTTCAACCTCTCCTTGAAATTCAAGGTGGAATTACAAGACATTCTTGACAGGGCTTATGATCAGGGCCTCATAACTATGGATCAGAAAAATCACCTGATACCCCTCTATCCTAAAATGGCCTGCATCTACTTTATCCCTAATATCCATAAAAATGCTTATACTCCACCTGGGCGCCCGATCGTCTCCGGTAATGGTAATCTGACAGAAATCATCTGTAAGTACATAGAATTCCACCTTAAACCGCTGGTCGTGGACCTTCCTTCTTATGTTTAGGACACTGGTGATGTCCTTAGAAAAATTAAAGGTATTCCTGTAGACAATGATATGTGGTTGGTTACCATGGATGTTGAATCCTTGTACACTTCCATCCAACATCAGGCCGGCATCCTGGCTGCTAAAACTTTTTTCATGATGTCAGAACATCAGTCCGATTTTGTAGAGTTCCTCCTTATCTTAGTCAGATTTGCTTTGGAACATAACTTTTTCATATTCAAGCAGAGTATATATTTACAACAGCAAGTGACTGCGATGGGGGCGGCCTTTGCATCTTCTTATGCAAATTTGCTTATGGGGATGTGGGAGAGAGACATTTATTTCTCCAAACCGGTGGCCCATATCGAGCGGGTCCTGTTCTGGGCCCACTACATAGATGACATCCTCATGGTGTGGCAGGGCCTGAAGCAGGACCTTCTTGATTTAATTGGAATACTAAATGACAATAGATTTAACATCAAATTATCCTACAAACATAGTCAAACTTCCATTGATTTTCTTGATATTCAGATATCGGGTACTCAGGGTGGCCTATTGGAAATTAATGTATATCGCAAAGACACAGCGGTGAACTCGTTTCTTCACATCTCCTCCTCTCACCCTCAACCACTCATTTCTAGTATACCTGTAGGCCAATTCCTCAAGGCCAAGAGAATTTGCTCTAATGAAAAAAATTTTGCTGAACAAGGCGGCATTTTATCTTCTAGATTTAAGAAGAGGGAGTATTCAAAAAGAAGCATCAAGAAGGGCCTGAAGAGGGCTGAAAAAGCAAACCGAATGGAATTACTAAAAACTTGTAACAAGCCCACCTATGATTCCAAAATATGATTTATCACTACATATAGTAATAGTTGGCATCATATGAAAGACGCCTTGGAGAAATTTTTGCCTCTATTGAAAATAGATCGTATTCTCTTGAAACATTTAGCGGATTATCCTTTTATCACTTATAGAAAATCTCCTAATCTCAAGGACCATCTGGTCCACAGCTACTACTCCGGACCCGCTTTGGAGAAAGCATTCTCTTCTAGAGGACCTAAATGGGACTTTTATCCATGTGGCGACTGTATCGCCTGCCCCAACATGTTATGTGCCACTACGCTTGATTCCTGTGATGGAAAAACAACTTTTTCCATCACTCAGCGCATTACATGTAATACCATTGGTTTGATTTATTACATCTTTTGCCCCTGTCTCAAGGTCTATGTAGGGCTCACCTCTAGACCTCTCAAAACCAGAATTAGAGAACATTACCGATATTGTGAATGCGCGTGAAATAGAATATCCAACACTCCTCAAATCGGTACTCAGGCACTTCAAGTCAACTCATGACTGTAATGCTTCCCTCTTGAAAGCCATAGGTATAGATAAGATTTATATAGATGCTAGGGGTGGAAACTGGAGAAAATCCCTCGCCCAACTAGAAGCCCGATGGATCTATAGGATAGGATCACTTTAACCAGTTGTCCTTAATGAAATTCTTAGCTTTGCCCCATTTCTCTAGTTTTGTATTACATTGTTTTAGCTTTTTTATCATGTTTTTAACATTTCCTTTTTCTTTTATTAATAGATTACCATTATTATGTGTTTATCTTCCCATGCTGCAACCCTTTTTCCACTATTGCCTGTTTTTGAACGTTCTTGGCACCTGTTATGTGGACTACCATCTATTATCCGCTGGCTTTTTCTACTGCACTCTCCAATGATTGAATGGACCCTATCAAGTGCACATTTGGACTCAAGCCTTTATTTTTTTATTATCATTTTTGTCTTGCTTATATTTATATTTTCATGTTACACAAGGATGTTCTAATTCATATATCACATATCATGGGGATTCACCCTCTCTAGGTATTTTATCCAAATACCTCCCTTTTACAGCTTTCATGTTTTTCTCCCATATCTCATATGTTTCGTCATTGTTTTTCAATTACAAACCATTTTCAAATAAGGATCTTTTTACACTTTTTATCCAGTTCCCTTTATTCCACACATCCTTACACCATCTCTTTAGTCCCTTTTTTCACCACACTTTCAGTTTCTTTCACACCACGCATCACACTTTCCTTCCTGGGTCCCATTCACATTATGTTATTGATTACACACAACGCATTCCCTACAGATCTCACTTACACTCTGCACCTGTTCCCATTCGTTCTTATACACTCCCTTGGCTCCATTCACCAGAGGTGTGCGCTCCGTCTGGGCTTCCTGCACGAGAGTTGCTGGGGCGGCGTGTCTCTATGTGTTGTGAATTCCGCTCTTGGGCTCCCTCCGGTGGCTGTAAGTGGCACTTTTGTGAGTTCTGCTCTTGGGCTCCCTCCGGTGGTTTTAAGTGGAATGGCTGCTCCTTGGATTTAGCAGTCTGCAGCTGCTTCCACTGATTGTCTTTCTGCTCGGCTATTTATGCCTGGCTCTTCCCTTCAGCCAGTGCCACTTGTCAATGGTTCCTGGTTGGATTCACATCTCTCTTGGATTTCCCTGAGATCCTGACCAGTTCAGCAAAGATAAGTTCTTTTTTTGCTCTTTTCTGTCCACACATTGTGGACTTATTCGTTCTGTGCATTCTTTGTTTTGTCCAGCTTGTCAGTATGGATTAATTCAGTTTAGCTGGAAGCTCTGGGAAGCAGATTTACCCTCCACACCTTTAGTCAGGTGTGGAGATTTTTGTAAACTCTGTGTGGATTTTTTGTAGTTTTTAATACTGACCGCACAGTATTCCGTCCTGTCCTATCTATCTAGCTAGACTGGCCTCCTGTGCTAGATCCTGGTTTCATTCTACGTATGTCTTTTCCCTCTCCACTCACAGTCATTACTTGTGGGGGGCTATCTATCCTTTGGGGATTTTCTCTGAGGCAAGATAGTTTTCCTGTTTCTATCTTTAGGGGTAGTTAGTTCTCAGGCTGTGACGAGGTGCCTAGGTAGTGACAGGAGCATCCCTCGGCTACTTCTAGTGTTGTGTTGAGCTTAGGGACTGCGGTCAGTACAGGTACCAATTCCGTCAGAGCTCGTCCCATGTTGCTCCTAAACCACCAGATCATAACAGTACAAGTGGCCAAAAATGAATTAAATGCATCTCAAAAGAAGGAAACAAAAAATTCTGAGCTATTTTTTTTTCTGTGCTCTGTTTTGTCTTTTTTTTCCTCTTGATCTCTGGGTGGTTCAGGATTTATGCTCTGGCATGGATGTTCAGGGTTTGTTTTCTCGTGTGGATCAACTTGCTGCAAGAGTACAGAGTATCCAAGATTATGTTGTCCAGACTCCGGCTTTGGAGCCTAAAATTCCTACTCCTGATTTGTTTTTTGGGGACAGATCCAAGTTTTTGAACTTTAAAAATAACTGCAAATTGTTTTTTGCTTTGAAACCCCGTTCTTCTGGTGATCCCATTCAGCAAGTTAAAATCATCATATCCTTGCTGCGTGGTGACCCTCAGGATTGGGCATTCTCCCTTGAATCAGGGGATCCGGCATTGCTGAATGTAGATGCATTTCTTCAAGCGCTCGGATTATTGTATGACGAACCTAATTCTGTGGATCATGCAGAAAAAACCCTGTTGGCCCTGTGTCAAGGTCAGGAAGCGGCAGAATTATACTGCCAGAAATTTAGGAAATGGTCTGTGCTCACTAAATGGAATGAGGATGCTCTGGCTGCTATTTTCAGAAAAGGTCTTTCTGAAGTCCTTATAAGATTTCTGAAATTATCAATCCGGTGTCTTTTCGTTTGGCTCTTCCAGCCTCTTTTGCCATTCATAATGTTTTCCATAGATCTTTGTTGCAGAGATATGTGGTGCCCGTTGTTCCCTCGGTTGATCCTCCTGCCCCGGTGTTGGTTGAGGGAGAGTTGGAATATGAGGTTGAGAAAATTTTGGATTCTCGTTTTTCGAGGCGGAGGCTTCAGTATCTTGTCAAGTGGAAGGGTTATGGCCAGGAGGATAATTCTTGGGTTGTTGCCTCCGATGTCCATGCCGCCGATTTGGTTCGTGCTTTTCACTTGGCTCGTCTTGATCGGCCTGGGGGCTCTGGTGAGGGTTCGGTGACCCCTCCTCAAGGGGGGGTACTGTTGTGAATTCCGCTCTTGGGCTCTCTCCGGTGGTTGTAAGTGGCACTTTTGTGAGTTCTGCTCTTGGGCTCCCTCCGGTGGTTTTAAGTGAAATGGCTGCTCCTTGGATTTAGCAGTCTGCAGCTGCTTCCACTGATTGTCTTTCTGCTCGGCTATTTATGCCTGGCTCTTCCCTTCAGCCAGTGCCACTTGTCAATGGTTCCTGGTTGGATTCACATCTCTCTTGGATTTCCCTGAGATCCTGACCAGTTCAGCAAAGATAAGTTCTTTCTTTGCTCTTTTCTGTCCACACGTTGTGGACTTATTCGTTCTGTGCATTCTTTGTTTTGTCCAGCTTGTCATTATGGATTAATTCAGTTTAGCTGGAAGCTCTGGGAAGCAGATTTACCCTCCACACCTTTAGTCAGGTGTGGAGATTTTTGTAAACTCTGTGTGGATTTTTTGTAGTTTTTAATACTGACCGCACAGTATTCCGTCCTGTCCTATCTATCTAGCTAGACTGGCCTCCTGTGCTACATCCTGGTTTCATTCTACGTATGTCTTTTCCCTCTCCACTCACAGTCATTACTTGTGGGGGGCTATCTATCCTTTGGGGATTTTCTCTGAGGCAAGATAGTTTTCCTGTTTCTATCTTTAGGGGTAGTTAGTTCTCAGGCTGTGACGAGGTGCCTAGGGAGTGACAGGAGCATCCCACAGCTACTTCTAGTGTTGTGTTGAGCTTAGGGACTGTGGTCAGTACAGGTACCACCTCCGTCAGAGCTCGTCCCATGTTGCTCCTAAACCACCAGATCATAACACTATGTACCTGGTTCTGCCTCCCCATGCTGACGCGTCAGGTGGGGAGGAGCTTCAGTGTCACATGACGTCGATTACCTGGTGATGTCAGGCGGATCCTCCCAGCTGCAGCGCCACAACACACCCGCTGCCACTAATGTTCAAAGCACTCATGATATATAAGCTCCAAGATTCTGACATAAAAACACTAATACCCCTCGAGAAAGCTGTACGCGAAACGCGCGTCGGAGATTCCGGTCTGTACCTCATAAGTATTGTGCCCTCGCCACTAGTGCTGTATACATCTAACCGGGATATCCACAGCCACATTTGTTCCTCATGTTTGCCTTTCATAGCTGCTAGTCAGCTCTGCTATCTTTTTGACTCTTGCACTTGCACTGAGACACTTTATACATTTATATCATGTAATACCTTTTTTCTAAATTATGTACGGTGTATCTATTAGTCACTTGATATATCATTGTGAATTTAATCCATTTTATAGGTCTCCTTGACCATTTAACGAGGCTTCTTGCCCTTTCTGATACATATTCTGTTATTATCCGCTATTTGCTGCTGTAGCTTTTTTCAGACCATTCTAACCCATGGCACATTTTTCCATACTGGTCAGGCCAATTTCATTTTGTACTATGTGTCTTCACAGTTTTATTGTATTTTTGTTACTTGCTAAAAATATTTTAGATATACTTTTGAAATAATTTTCCCAATAAAGTGTTGAAATTTTTAAGGCAATAGCTTTTTTTCTTTTCAGATGTATTTGTTCTTGAAAGCTGCCTAACCTAGGCGTGTTGCAATTTTGAAGGATGTTCATTATTTTGCGGATTTTTTGCGTTTTCCCCACTATTTAATGCATTGGGAAAAAAACGCGAAAAACATGCACAAAAAACGCGAAAAAATGCATGCGGATTTCTGGCAGAAATGTCCTGTTTTTGTCAGGAAATTTCTGCAAGAAATCCTGACGTGTGCACATAGCCTAATGAACATGCTGCTTTTTTTTTACCACGATGCATTTTTTTCACGAAGAAAAATGCATCATGTGCACAAAAATTGCAGAATGCATTCTAAATGATAGAATGCATATGTTTGCGTTTTTAATGTGTTTTTATAGCGTTTTTATCGCGGAAAAAAATGCGAAAAAACCTGAACGTGCACATACCCTAATACTACGTTTTTTCATTACATTTTGTGCACATAAAATATTTTGGTCTAATGTAGAGTTTTTGTCCATTTGCTAACATTATAGTGTATGCATCTCGGTTTGAATATTGATCTTGAACAGGTCTCCCAAGAGTATTATTTGGATTTATTATTGTTCAATTTTCCTTACAATTTTTCTATCTTTGGTTAAGCTCTGTCTCATTCAACTTATCTTGGCAGTATTCTTTTATTCCTAACATGGAAGATCTCCTATATCTAATTTACTTTTTGGCAGGTTAGGACACAGGACCAGTCTCTCTACCAGCAGCTATAGCCTTCAGTTGGTTTAGGAAAAGCACCACTGGTTTTCTTCAGTTGTCCAGGACTTCAATATATTTCCTGGAAAAGCAGTAAGTTATTTTAACATTGGATATGTGGTAAAAGAATAAAAATTGTTTGCCTAACTTTAATATCAACCCCTTAAATCAATTAAGCTGACTACTGATCCACCAATAATCTTGTTATTATGAGGCTAAGGCTACTTTCACACTTCCATCGCTACGGGGCCGTCGCAAACCGTCAGCCCGATGTACCGATGAACGTTGTGCAAAGTAGTGCACAACGTGGGCTGCGGATGCTGATTTCAGATGCATCCGCTGCCCATTATGAGTTCCGGGGAGGAGGAGGCGGAGTTTCGGCCGCACATGCACAGTCGAAAATGGCGGACACATCGCACAAAAAAACGTTACATTGAACGTTTTTTTGTGACGACGGTCCGCCAATTACCGGCGCATCCAGTGCATGACGTATGGAACATGTGTCCATACTTCTCGATGCGTCGGTAATACAAGTCTATGTGCAAAAACGCATCCTGCGGGCAACTTTGCAGGATGCGGTTTTTGCACAGAACGATGCATTGCAACGTCTCTATAAAGACGGAAGTGTGAAAGTAGCCTAAAGGTACCGTCACACTAAGCAACGCTGCAGCGATACCGACAACGATCCGGATCGCTGCAGCGTCGCTGTTTGGTCGCTGGAGAGCTGTCACACAGACAGCTCTCCAGCGACCAACTATGCCGGTAACTAGGGTAAACATCAGGTTACTACATACTTACCTTCCGCTGTCTGCCCCTCGGCGCTCTGCTTCTCTGAGCTGGGTAAGCACAGCAGCCGGAAAGCAGAGCGGTGACGTCACCGCTCTGCTTTCCTGCCGCTGTGCTTACACAGGGCAGAGAAGCACAGCGCCGAGGGACAGACAGCGGAAGGTAAGTATGTAGTGTTTGTTTGTTTTTTACTTTTACGCTGGTAACCAGGGTAAACATCGGGTTACTAAGCGCGGCCCTGCGCTTAGTAACCCGATGTTTACCCTGGTTACCAGCGAAGACATCGCTGAATCGGCGTGACACACGCCGATTCAGCGATGTCAGCAGGAAGTCCAGCGACGAAATAAAGTGCTGGACTTTCTGCAGCGACCAACGACATCACAGCAGGATTCTGACACAGAGCAAAGTGACTCTTTTGTTACTAGGCTCCAATTCATATAGAGGACACCTTGTCATGTACAGATGGGCTCATGCAAGTTGATCAAATACTGTATTCCTTATGTTTTAAATAAAGTGAGGAAAAAAAGAATTTGATACACTGCCAAATTTGTAGTTTTCCCACCTACAAAAAATGGAGAGATCTGTAATTTTTATCATAGGTACACTTCAACTGTGTATTTTCTTCAAAGGGCCTTGCAGTTAATCATGGCATGAATCTAACACTCATCTCTATTCTCTTCATACAGGTATATATTTTCTTAGTCTGCTCCATATATCCATATGTCCTGCATATATCCTGCAACCTCATTTCCATCTCTTCAAACATATTTGATGGTATATAATTCCTTCACCTGCTGCATATATCCTACAACCACATTTCCATCTGTGCAAGTATAGTTAATGGCATATATTTAGATCATCTGCTGCATATATCGTGAATATGGAGCTCCCGCTAGGGCCGTGGGGTACTCGGGCCGAGTCCAGTGGTCATTAAAGGGGTGGTCACGGTGGCAGTGACCTGGTCCATGGCCCTGGGTGTCCAAATTAAAGGAAAGGTCTTTAAAGGGGTTGTTGTATAAAGAATGTTTGTGACGCCACCTGTGGTATTCGGTCAGGGATGACCGACGCTGCTTAAAGGGGTCCATTGTGGATGATGTAATTGCAGCAGAGATGGTATAGCTTCCCACAGGTGAAACCTAGTCCCCGGGGCTCCCGGTGTAGTATTCAAAGATGGTAGATGGTGTGGTGCCAGAAAGAATTAGAGGACACAAGATTGGGTCTCTTTACCTTTTACTGGTAGTATGCAGCCACAGTCGGGGGTGCGGATCACAGGTGATGGTGAAGTCCAGCCAGCTTGGAAGCGGTTCAGAATGCCCCTAGCCAGGTGGAGTGTGGACGCCTGTGGACTGCTCTGTGTTGCAGTCCTTTGCTGCCTAAGGCCTCACCCAAGGTCCTCACTTTCTCTCTCTGTCCTATTAATAGGACAATATTGGTATGGCAGGCAACTCGAGCCTTTTTACAGGTGTCCCTACTTGTGGCAACTCCGGACTCTATATGCTGCTGTGCCTTCGGATGTAATGTTGTCTGCATTCCGGGGCTGCCGGTGGCCAGGGCAAAGTCATTTTCTGGAGTCGAGTCAGTTGCCGGGGGAGGGGCAGTTGCTAAAGTGGAGTCGGTCACCGGGGCAGGGTCGGTCTTAATACCTGCTCCAGATGTTGTCCTTTTGGTGCTGGTCTACTCCTCTGCCGGGGCTGCAGACGCTGGTTGCAGGATGGGACTCGGCTCCTCCAGTGCGATCTTCCTCCGCAGGGCCACCTACCATCTGATTACCACGGTCAGCTCCGTGCTCATGAGCTGGCAGCACAGCTCCTTCACTTGAGCTCCCAGGATCTCCAGATCCACAAGTGTCGGTAGGTCGGGGTCTTCCTCCCGTCGTCCACAACAGTCCTCTGCTGCTTCTCCACCCTCCGGATGTCCACCGCTCACCATCTTTTGCTCCAGGTTCGCTGCTAGACTCCACCCACGATAGCACGCCTTTCTTCTCCTGCGCACCTTGTGGTGCTGTAATGGTGGCAAGTTTACGCAATTTTTAACACAGTCTTTGGTGCACAGGACCCGACTCTTCGGGTCGGTCCATCCTGTTCGTGATGACAAGTTGGAGCTCTTGCTAGGGACACTGGGTACTCAGGCCTGCTCCGGTGGTCATTAAAGGGGTGGTCACGGTGGCAGGGACCCGATATGTGGCCCTGGGAGTCCAAGTTAAAGCAAAGGTCTTTAAAGGGGTTGTTGTAAATAAATAATGTTCATGACCCCACCTGTGGTATTCGATCAGGGATGATTGATGCTGCTTAAAGGGGTCCACTGTGGATGATATTATTGCAGCATGAATCTTATAGCTTCCCACAGGTGAAGCCTAGTCCCCAGGGCTCCTGGTGTAGTAGGCAAAGATGGTAGATGGTGTGGTGCCAGAAAGAATTAGAGGGCACAAGATTGCAGTCTCTTTACCTTTCACTGGTAGTATGTAGCCACAGTCTAGGGTACATATCACAGGTGATGGTGAGGTCCGGCCAGCCTGGAAGCGATTTGGAATCCTCCTAGCCAGGTGGGGATGAAAGCCTTCCTTACTGCACTCTGTTGTAGTACCTTGCTGCCTAAGGCCTCACACAAGGTCCTCACTTTCTCTCTCTGTCCTATTAATAGGACAATATCCATATGGCAGGCAACTCAAGACTTTTTACAGGTGTCCCTACTTGCGGCGACTCTGGGCTCTATATGCTGCTGTGCCTTCGAATGTAATGGTGGACAGGTGACTTGAAATCTCCTGCCCGCCGGTTTCTGCTGTGAGGCATACAGTTACCCCCACAACCTCGGAATTCTGACTTCCGATTTATTGCGCTTTATCTGGAGTGAGCCATCTCGCAGCTCCACTCCCAGTATCTTTCCTCTCCTTTGCTTCTTCTTACCTCACAGTCTCTTACAATCTGTTCTGTCTCTCTCGTCTTTCCAGGAGCTCATGTCTGCTCAGCCCCAGCTTTTCTCAAGACTGCCTACCTAACTCCTCCTCCAGCCAGAATATATAGAGAAGCCACCCAAAAACTGGATCAGAGCTCCTTCTTCTGGCCTGTAGTCAGAACACTGTTGTGTGTATGTGTGACCTGTTAAAGGGATCCTTCCTCGATTCCAGGCATGGCATCACCCTCCCCATGAGGAAGGCAATACCACTGTAACAACTGACTTCTTGGGGTGTTACACATACAGTACAGACCAAAAGTTTGGACACACCTTCTCATTTAAAGATTTTTCTGTATTTTCATGACTATGAAAACTGTAAATTCACACTAAAGGCATCAAAACTATGAATTAACACATGTGGAATATTATACTTAACAAAAAGGGGGAAACAACTGAAAATATGTCTTATATTCTAGGTTATTCAAACTAGCCACCTTTTGCTTTGATGACTGATTTGCACACTCTTGGCATTCTCTTGATGAGCTTCAAGAGGTAGTATATAATTCCACATGTGTTATTTCATAGTTTTGATGCCTTCAGTGTGAATTTACAATTTTCATAGTCATGAAAATACAGAAAAATCTTTAAATGAGAAGGTGTGTCCAAACTTTTGGTCTGCACTGTATATCCTGCAACCTCAATTATGTCTCTGCAAGCATATTTCGTGGCATATATTTTATTCATCTTACTTAGCTGATCCTGAGGCTGTAACGTCATCCCACTAGCTCAAAGAGTTTCATGATCCATGTTGACCTGCAAACTTGTTTGTTTATCTCTACATATATTGTTTCCTTCTGTCTAAAGTTGGTTGATTGATTGGTAACAACTTACAAGTCAAATTAGTGATAGATCTAACAACAAGCCTCCTGTAGGGGACATTTATTCACATTTTATTCCAAATGCATTTTATTCAAAATGTCTTGCAGTTAATGGTGGCAGTTAGACAGGGCAGGAGACAGGTAAGACATTTGAAGAAACCTATTTCCAGAACATTTGGATTGCAACAGATATTCAACATATGTATTTGCATAATTTATATTCTGGCTGCTGCATTCGTTCACATCCACTGTCCTTGCACAATCTCTATGTATTCCATCCATATCAGCCCCTCTTTCCTCTCCTATGCACAGCACTCACAATCTTTTCACAGTCTCAAACTGCACAGATCCATTCAGTCCCAATATACAACACAAGAGAAGCTCTCACAAATCACTTAACCATTGGCTCACTCTTTTTATCCTCTTTCTCCTACTCACAGGAGATATCTTTCCCAACCCTAGCCATTGTATTAGTAAGTCAAACCCCTCACATTCTACACTCAGAGACCCCTCAAATCTGATTAATATTCCTTACATGCCTTCTGTCTCTTTTAACTGTGCCCTCTGGAATTCATGCTCCGTTTGTAACAAACTTCATACATGACATCATCCTTTCTGATTCTCCTAATCTTCTTACTCTTACTGAAACCTGGATCCAGCAGTAAGACACCACCTCCACTGCTGCTCTGTTATATGGTGGATTACATTTCTCTCATACCCCGAGATCGGACAAAACACCATTTGGAGATGTTGGTCTGCTCCTATCAACCAACTGTACTTTTAACATTATCCCCAATTACTCTCACTTATCTTCTCTTCTTTTTGAGGTAGATGCTGTCAGACACTGCTACCCCTTCTCCCTTCAAGTGGTAGTTATATATTGTTCTTCGGGCCTCTTATGTTAGTTCCTTAACCACTTTGACACCTAGCTTCCATATTTTCTATCCTGTGACATCTGCACCCTCATCATTGGAGACTTTAACATCCCCATTGATTTTCCCCTCTCCCCATCTGCCACTTAATTTCTATTTCTAACCTCCTCCTTCAGCCTTTCACAGCTTATGAACTCTTCTACACATGAAGATGAAATTACGCCGGACCTGGTCTTCTCCAGGCTCTGCTTAGTGTATGATTTTACCAACTCCCCTCTCTCACTCACTGACCAGAAACTTCTTTTATTCTCTGTCAAAAACTTTCAACCTGCACAGGACACCCACACTTTTCAAAATTAAAGAACTATATGTGCAATTACCGTATATACTCGAGTATAAGCCGACCCGAGTATAAGCCGACCCCCCTAATTTTGCCACAAAAAACTGGGAAAACTTATTGACTCGAGTATAAGCCTAGGGTGGAAATGCAGCATTTACCGGTGAATTTCAAAAATAAAAATAGATCATTATTTCCCCATAGCTGTGCCATATAGTGCTCTGCACCGTTCATATTGCCCC
Organism: Ranitomeya imitator; assembly: GCF_032444005.1. Taxonomy (NCBI): domain Eukaryota; kingdom Metazoa; phylum Chordata; class Amphibia; order Anura; family Dendrobatidae; genus Ranitomeya; species Ranitomeya imitator. Next base: position 85,859,140 of record NC_091286.1, read on the forward strand.
ATATCTGTGCCCCATATATGCTCCGCACCGTTCATTTTTGCCCAATATCTGTGCCCCATACAGTGCTCTGCACCGTTCATATTGCCCCATAGATGCTGCACAGATGCCCCATATAGTGCTCTACAGCGTTCATTGTGCCCCATAGATGCTGCACAGATGCCCCATAGTGCTCTGCAGCGTTCATTGTGCCCCATAGATGCTGCACAGATGCCCCATATATTGCTCTGCAGCGTTCATTGTGCCCCATAGATGCTGCACAGATGCCCCATATAGTGCTCTGCAGCGTTCATTGTGCCCCATAGATGCTGCACAGATGCCCCATATAGTGCTCTGCAGCGTTCATTGTGCCCCATAGATGCTGCACAGATGCCCCATATATTGCTCTGCAGCGTTCATTGTGTCCCATAGATGCTGCACAGATGCCCCATATATTGCTCTGCAGCATTCATTGTGCCCCATAGATGCTGCACAGATGCCCCATATAGTGCTCTGCAGCGTTCATTGTGCCCCATAGATGCTGCACAGATGCCCCATATATTGCTCTGCAGCGTTCATTGTGCCCCATAGATGCTGCACAGATGCCCCATATAGTGCTCTGCAGCATTCATTGTGCCCCATAGATGCTGCACAGATGCCCCATATAGTGCTCTGCAGCGTTCATTGTGCCCCATAGATGCTGCACATAAATCTGTGCCATGGCCGCTGCTGCTGCTATAAAAAAAAAAAAAACACATACTCACCTCTCTTGATTGCAGCTCCCAGCGTCTCGTTCCGGCGTCTCCCCGCTCTGACTGATCAGGCAGAGGGCGCCGCGCACACTATATGCGTCATCGCACCCTCTGACCTGAACAGTCAGAGCGCAGACGCCGGGAAGATGGAGCGACGCCCGGCGGCTGGAACGTGGACAGGTGAATATAACATACTCACCTAGTCCTGGCGATCCTCGCGCTGTCCCTGCCTTCCTCCCCGTCTTCTGTGCTGCAGCCTCTTCCTGTCAGCGGTCACCGGCACCGCTGATTAGAGAAATGAATAGGCGGCTCCACCCCTATGGGAGGTGGAGCCGCCTATTCATTTCTGTAATGAGCGGTCCCACGTGACCGCTGAAGAGGGGAAGAAGCTGCAGCACAGAAGATGGGGAGGAAGGCAGGGACAGCGCGAGGATCGCTGGGACTAGGTAAGTATACCTCAGCGCCCTCACCCCCTCACCCGCCGACCGCATCGCTACCGTGACTCGAGTATAAGCCGAGAGGGGCACTTTCAGCCCAAAAATTTGGGCTGAAAATCTCGGCTTATACTCGAGTATATACGGTATTACCCAGAAAAATTTTGAAAAATTTTCAGTTGTCATTGGCTCCAATCTTCTCCCTATCATGTCCAGACTCAGCACTAAAACATTATAATGAAACACTGCAAAGTGCTCTGGATGAAGCAGCAACTCCTAGAAATAGAACAAGTTGGCACAGATGGCGACAAAACTGGTGCATGCTGCAAACAGGTTTCCTACAGCGGTGATCCAGATGCACCAAACATCTGTGGAGAAAATCCAATCTGGCCCTAGAATTCATCCATTATAAGGTTATGCTTAAAACATACAACTCTTCAAACAAGCCTATTTCAACACCCTCATTACCTCACTATCCAAGTATAGTAGGATAGGCTTGGAGCTAGGGTTAGGGTTGGGGCTAAAGTTAGGATTGGGCTAAAGTTAGGGTTGGTCTAGGGTTAGGGTTGTGGTTATGGTTAGGATTACAGTTAGGGTAGGGATTAGAGTTAGGGGTGTGTTGGGGTTAGGGTTGGAGTTAAAAATTGAGGGGTTCCACTGTTTAGGTACATCAGGGGGTCTCCTATCGCGACATGAGGTACTATTGATTCCAGCCAATCTTGTATTCTAAAAGTGAAACAGTTACTCCCTCCTTTCTGAGCCAAATAGTTGCTTTCCCCCACATACCGGGTATTGGTGTACTCTAGATAAAGTTCACAACAAATTTTGTGGTCCATTTTCTCCTGATAATCTTGTGAAAATAAAAAAAAATGGTTCCAAAGTAATTTTTTTTGTGAAAAAAGTAAAACATTCATATTTTTCTTCCACATTGCTTTAGTTCTCTTGAAGCAGCTGAAGAGTTAATAAACTTCTTGAATGTGGTTTTGCGCACTTTGAGGGGTGAAATTTTTAGAATGGTGTCACTTTTGGGTATTTTCTCTTATATTGACCTCCCAAACTCACTTCAAATGTGAGGTGGTCCCTAAAAAAATCGTTTTAAAATTTGGAAAAATGAGAAATCACTGGTCAAATTTTAACCCTTATAACATCCTACCAAAACAATTATGTTTCCAAAATTGTGGTGTATTGGAAAGTAGACATGTGGGAAATATTATTTATTAACTACTTTGACGTCACCGCTGTGCTCTGCTTTACGGCTGACAGTCAGTGCGGGAAGGTGACGGCGGGGGACGTGACAGACACCGGAATGTAAGTATGTACTGTTTTTTTTTTTTACGTTTACAATATTAACCAGGGTAAACATCGGGTTACTAAGCGCGGCCCTGCGCTTAGTAACCCGATGTTTACCCTGGTTACCTGGGGACATCGGCATCGTTGGTCACTGGAGAGCTGTCTGTGTGACAGCTCTCCAGCGACCACACAACGACTTACCAACGATCACGGCCAGGTCTTATCGCTGGTCGTGATCATTGGTAAATCGCTTAGTGTAACGGTACCTTAAGAGTACAGTGTCAGTCTTTGCTAATGACACCAGACAATATAGAAAATTAAAAACTGACCATGACAGTAGAAAATTACAAATTAATCTGGATAAGATGTTGGAATGGCCAAACACTTGGCAAATGAGATTTGGAGATTTAATGTTGATAAACGTAGAGTGATTCACCTAGGATGTAGTAATCCTATTACTGCACATACATTAAATGGAAGTATGCTCTGGACTATAGAACAGGAGAAGGACTTGGGTATTCCGATTACAAGTAAGCTGAGCAGCAGTACTCAATGTCAAGCAGCAGCTGCAAAAGCAAACAAGATTTTAGGGTGTATAAAAAGAGAGAGAGAAAAAAATCCTGCGATCCTAATGTATTATTACTCCTCTATAAATTACTTGTGAGGCCACATCTAGAATATAGGATCCAGTTTTAGGCACGGTAACAGCCAAAACTGCGGGCTCTACCCGCTCTACCCTCACATGCGCAGTAACAATGTGGCTGTTACTGCGCCTGCGTAGGGAATAGCGGTGACATCTTTGCTTTACTTGTGCAGCCGCAGTAACAATAACACGGCCACGAACTGCACCTGCAGTGACAGATATACGTCACCGCTATTCCAAGTAACAGCCATAACTGCGCAGTGTACACGCGCATGCTTACTTACAATTTTTGGGATTACCTCACGCAGCACAAACTTCTCCACTGTCCCTCACACAGAAGTTAATTTCACTGCACTCCCGATGTGATAGCATTGGGCCTATTTGTAGTCTATATATATAATCGCCTGTCCCCGAATCCCATAAGGTACCGCCACAGTGTTATTTGCGCCTGCACAAGTGACATACACGTCTCCGCTATTCCCACCCAGTGTATATCACTTGCGCAGTCACAGTTCGTGGCTGCAAGGTCACGAACTGCGCCTGCGCAAGTGACATTCACGTCACCGCTATTCCTGTGCATGCGCAGTTACAGCCAAAACTGTGCACTCTACCCTCTCTATCCACACACTCGGTAATGAGGCGGCAGTTACTGCGCCTGCAAATTTCACTGCACTCGCGATGCAGTAGCATCGGGCCTATTTCTAGTTTATATATATAAATACAAGTATGGTCAATACAAAGGACTGACATGTGAATTTTTCCTTACAAAGGACAAGGAGGCACTCACCATGGGCAAAAGAAAGGAAATTCCAGCAGCTAAATAGGATTCTTTACAGTAAGGACAGTCAGACCGTGGAATGCCGACCACAAGAGATAGTAATGGCAGACACTATAACAACTTAAAAAAAAAGAGCTGAATGCTTCCTTCAGCACAAATGGAATTGTGGGATATAGATAATTTAGTGACAAAGAATATACAGTTGGTGAGAAAGATTGAACTTGATGGACCTAGGTCTTTTTTCAACCTATAGAACTATGTAACTAATGCCAAAGTAATGACAACATGTTATTTTTAAAGGGAATCTGTCATCAGGGTTTTCTTTTACAGTTATTTAGCATTGACTGGGCTGCATAGTGCAATTTTGATAAAATCACTGTTTTATCATCATGAGATTATCACTAGAGGACTAGCAAACCTGCAGCCAAGCATTTTCATGAGCTCTGTATAACCACCCTCATCACGGATTGAAAGCATTTTCTGTACACTCTATCTGGGCAAAAAGCTGCCAATCAGTGGTGTGGACGGGGAACTGGTAGATCTGCAGGAGATAAAACAATGATTTTATCAAAATAACAGCAAACAGTTCAGTAAATGACATGTAATTTGAGTAAGGGCCTCTGCCTCTACATTATGGCATTCTTGGATTTAGGGGCAAAAACCTGGTGGCAGATTATCATTTAATGCGACTGTGGCAGACAATCACCGGTATGTAGTAATTCACGGAATAATCCATCCTGCCAATATTAAGCAGAAGACAGTGCTGTTTAAAGCTAACTATGGAGTTGTTTGATTGACAAATAACCTGCTGCGCATTATTGGCAACATTTTCTGCACTGTTGATGATAACAAAGCAAAAAAGCAATTAAAACCAGGGGTGCACATGTTCTGAGTAAATGGGAAATGGGTTCAAGAAACCCCTAGTCTGACAATGTCAATGTGGTTTCCAATGAAGAGTTGCCTCAATCTTGTCTAAGGATGGCTAAATGTGTAGATTTATTTTTGCTATTTTAGCACACATTTATTTTTTATAGAGGTTTCTTTTAAGCTCCACTATCCATTGGGAAAAAAAAGAGAGAAAATGCTATTAACATTTATGATGGCAACATATTCATGTGTAGTTTGTATCTTTAAAGTGAACCTGTCCGCTCTTTTGGCCACTATAAGATACGGCCACTGCCTTTCAGGGCTTATCTACAGCATTCTCTAATGCTGTAGATAAGCCCCCGGTCCGACCTGCAAGATAAGAAAAATATGTTTTATTATACTCACCTGGGGGGGCGGTCCGGTGCGGTCCGGTCCGATGGGTGTCACAGGACTGGGTCCGGCGCCTCCCATCTTCTTGTGATGTCACCTTCCTGTTGCTTCATCGGCCCCCGGCATTGCGCTCCTGCGCAGGCATACTTCTCTGCCCTGTAGAGGGCAGAACAAAGTACTGCAGTGCGCAGGCGCCGGGAAAAGGTCAGAGAGGCCCAGCGCCGGTGCACTGCAGTACTTTACTCTGCCATCAACAGGACAGGGCAGATAAGTACGCCTACACAAAAGAGCAATGCCAGGGAGCGATGAAGCATGCAGGAGGGCGGCGTCACAAGAAAATGGGAGGGGCCGGAGCCGGACCCGGACCTGCGACACCCATCGGACCGAACCGTCCCCCGGTGAGTATAATGAAACTTATTTTTCTTATCTTTCAGGTCAGATCGGGGGCTTATCTACAGCATTATAGAATGCTCTACATAAGCCCTGAAAGGCAGTGGCCATATCTTATATCGGCCAAAACTGCTGACAGGCTTCCTTTAATATTAGCAGTAAAAATATAAAAAAAATAATATGATCATTTTATATCAAATGTTACAATTATAACAGTAACAACCACAACAATAATAACACGCATTTAGCTTAAATAATAGAAAGATTTGGTGACTTAATTTACAGGAGATGAATAGTTTCTTTTTTGAGCACAGGATAGATCTGATTCGTGAATAGAAATCTTCAGTAGAATTCTGCCTTGTAAATATAATACAGGAATAAGCTGCTATCTAAATTTCATCTTCTTTGCATTTCATACAGCATGGTTATGTCAAACAAAATACCTTTTTTTTATTTTCATCATGCAAATGTATGCTCTATTATTTCTACTACATAAAAATGGACGAAAAATTGATGTGAGCCTGTCTGAGCAGATCGTAGACAGAAAGGAATTGGTGCTTAGGGACACCGGTGACATTAGTGCCACATGCTTCTCCTCTCTTCAGCTCACAGTTTCTCAGTGGCCAGCTATTCCTCTCATTCTCGCTGTAATGGCCTGCACCTACAGTAATTTACATAATACTCCTCCGACACCTTTACTTTAGTCATCAATCACTGTACTTTCTCTCAGTCTATCTTTTGTCTGAGCATGTCTCTTCTTTATCAGGCCATGCACAAAAGATTAATTTCACAGTTTTTCTTCTTCCTTTCTTTCCCAGCAAGATACAAAGCTCAAGAAATGACAGAAGCAAGATAATGAAAACAACAATGCAAGCATTTTTTTTTTTTTTTTTTGCTCTTGCGGGTTGGATCAGTAGATACTTTTTGACCTCATTCTGTGCTGTACTTCTTAAGAATAAGCTTTACTGCATTATTCTAAGTTAAAATAATTTACAGATTTAACTGAAGCGAATAATGTATAAGACTAAGCACCATATTTGTTGTGATGAAAAAAAAAAATTCTATTGAATTTAAAAGAAAGAGATGAGGATGCCATTCTGTTGGGATTTGACTCAGACATATAAAGAAATTAATTGTAATAAATGAAGATACACTGGATACTTTGTTTAAAGTATAATCTCAGTATATTACATTTAGGGAAAGTGAAAGGCATGCTTATTATCATTTATAATGATCTGATCAATAAATTGGAAATATTAACAATAACGAGCTTTATTAGTATTGTGGCACCCCTAGAGGTATTTGCCACAAATATAGTTACTGACACTGAATACAAATACTAAAATAGCAAGACTGCACTACCTCCTCCGGCCAGAAGGGGGAGCTCCAGAGACTCCCCTTGATCTATTCTGGTCTGAGAGAAGAACTGGCAGTTGGACTAAGGAGCTGAAAGTGAGAGGTCATACAGCTGAATTTCTAACAGCCCTATGACGGTTTCCAGGCCCAAATCACCGGCCTGAGGAGAAGAGGGATAGAGAAAAAGGACATTGTGAGAACCGGGTAGCATTAATCACTACCCAGAACAGGCGCAAAGATGGATACCGGATCCGTGGCTGTATTCATTATATATAATACAGCAACCGGAAAAACGTTAGGTGATATCAGCTTCACTAGGGTCGGACGCAGCAACAGACACAGAGTTCAGCGGTACTCCCGGAGGGGGTAAGCCGATAAAAGGACTCGGGTTGCCCATCGAACCAGGACCCGGAGGGGACAGATTGGGCCGGCATGCCAGTTCACATACAGCAGCAGGGCCACACAGATATTGCGTACAATAAGAGGCGAAGACCCCGGCAGGGTCAAAGTAACTCAGAGTTCCCATACAGACTCCGGTGACAGGACTGGTTGTAAATCCTTTTTTGCTAAAGTAAACTGGTTAAACGTTTCAGTGCCTCAGTCTTTCATTTGGACAATAGCCATCTATCCAGGATTGGGATCATCACCGCTGGGAGAACCTGCTGCTGATCAAGTAAGTGTCTGTTCCCTCACGATACCCTTTACACTGTGCATTGCCTGATGCCACAGCACCGGGTCAAGCCACCCGTGACATCCCCCTCAAGAGACAGACTCCATTGGTCCGGTGCTGGGTACCCCGGTCTCTCGGGCGTCACAATTGGCGTCACGAACAGGATTCAGCCAGCCCATATACCGGGTATTGTGTGCCATGATTGGAGTCCAAAATTGTGAAAACTTGGATGAAAAATCTTGAAAATTGACTTTATTAAAGAAAATTCCATTTCCCATTGAAAACTATTGAAAGTGACTTTTCCCCATTGGTTATAATGGAGTAAAGATGGCCGCCATCCCCTGAGGTAATCACCTCATAACCGTTAGGCACGAGACTGTTAATTGAGCTACGCCATCACCTGAGCCCCAGTCTAACTGAAAAACTTCAGAATCCGCCATTACAGAGCGCGCGGCGGGTGGGAGCAGCAGGGGGCGTGTCATTGTGGGCGGCACCTAGCTGAGCGCTCTGACGTCAGAGCAAGGGGAAAATCGATCCTGCTGCACAGCGGAACGAATCTATACTATCCCGACGGAAGCGGAGGACCGGAAGGGTCCGGATTAACTAAGGGGGTACAGTATGTCGCAGCACGGAGACGCCGCAGCACCCGGCGACGCTAATGCAGCTGAAAGACAGAGTGTCGATAGAGAGTCCGGTAGCGCAGCGGTGCAAGGAGTGGCGCCCATCATGCCGGTGCTGATGCCATATACCCCGGGTGGTCCATGGCTTCCAATGTATGAAGGTGAGCCTAATACCCTTGACGATTTCAGAGAAAAGATGCTGGCCCATTTTGACATGTTCCCCGTGGGTGAAGTTCAGCGTGTTAGTCTCCTGATGATGCAGTTAAGTGGCCATGCTAAGCGAGAAGTCACAGCATGGGCAGCTGATCTAAAAGGCACTGTTGAACGCATATTTGCTGGATTAAAAGCTACATTTGAAACCACTGCCAGCAGCAAAGCTAAAGTACGATTCTTTAATTGCAAACAAAAAGTTAATGAGTGCGTGAGAGACTTTGCCTTAAACCTGCAGGAAGCCCTTAAATCACTTACACTGGCTGAACCCATTTTTAACACCGGAGCGGATAAACTGCTAAGAGATCAATTTATTGAGGGACTCTACACCCCTTCTCACCGGGGGCATGTGAGCATGCTTGTTTTTAAGAACCCTGAATTGACATTTGCCCAATTAAAGGAGAGCGTTATACGTCTCCAGCTGGCAGAAGCACCTCGGGATCAGGAGCCTGCGCAACTCATGGCAGAGGCTCCTCAACAACATGGAGTACCAGTGACATCAGCTATGTCCGGGGCCATTGCTAAGCCCCTGGGGCCCAGTACTAATGAGGCTCTTCAACAAAAGCTTGACTCTTTAACTGATGTTGTTGCTTCAATGGCTAAAACCATGCAGGAGATGAGAGGACTAGTGTTGAGCGATACCGTCCGATACTTGAAAGTATCGGTATCGGATAGTATCGGCCGATACCCGAAAAATATCGGATATCGCCGATACCGATATCCGATACCAATACAAGTCAATGGGACATCAAGTATCGGAAGGTATTCTCATGGTTCCCAGGGTCTGAAGGAGAGGAAACTCTCCTTCAGGCCCTGGGATCCATAGGGATGTGTAAAATAAAGAATTAAAATAAAAAATATTGATATGCTCACCTCTCCGGCGGCCCCTGGACTTCACGCTGCTATCCGGGAGGCTTCTTTGTTTAAAAAGCGCGCCTTTCGGACCTGTGAATGACGTCCCGGCTTCTGATTGGTCGCGTGCCGCCCATGTGACCGGCACGCGACCAATCAGAGGCTGCGACGTCATTCGCAGGTCCTCAATTCCTAGAATTAGCAGTTTTGTGAATGAGAATGACGTCGCGGCTTCTGATTGGCCGCGTGCCGCCCATGTGACCGGCACGCATGAGAATGTGCGTAGACTACCGGCAGATTAATAACATCACCCATAAAGACTCCTACCCCTTGCCTAGGATAGAAGAGTCCTTGACTGCTTTGAAATCTGCTAATTATTTTTCCACCTTAGACTTAACAAGCGGGTATTGGCAAGTCCCTGTGGCTGAGAGAGATAAGGAAAAGACGGCATTCACCACACCAATGGGTCTAAGTGAATTTAATCGCATGCCATTCGGACTCTGCAATGCATCCGGTACCTTCCAGCGGCTGATGGAATGCTGCCTCGGACACAAGAACTTCGAGACCGTCCTCCTGTACCTAGATGATGTGATCGTCTACTCAAAGACTTACGAACAACACTTAAAAGACTTGGCAGAAGTGTTCGAAGCCTTATCCAGGTATGGCATGAAAATCAAGCCATCCAAATGTCACCTTCTCAAGCCAAAGGTACAGTACCTGGGACACATTGTGAGTTCAGAGGGAGTAGCACCGGATCCTGAGAAAATAACTGCCATAAGGGATTGGCTGAGACCTACCAGCGCAAAAGAAGTGAGGCAATTCCTGGGATTGGTGGGTTACTATCGCAGATTTATAAAAGGATTTACCAAGTTGGCAGCACCATTGCAAGACGCTCTGGTAGGGCAGACGAAGAAACCTTCAAACCGAAACCCTCCTTTCCAGTGGAACGACGAAAGGGAAGACTCCTTTGAACAACTAAAGAAGGCACTAACCGGAGAGGAGGTTCTGGCATACCCAGATTACTATCAGCCTTTCATCCTCTACACCGATGCCAGCAATGTGGGACTAGGAGCGGTGCTGTCACAAAAGCAAGAAGGTCGGGAGAAAGTCGTCGCCTTTGCAAGTAGAAAGCTCCGGCCTACTGAAAGAAATCCAGAAAAGTATAGCTCCTTCAAATTGGAACTACTGGCAGTAGTTTGGGCTGTGACTGAACGTTTCAAACACTATCTGGCCGCTGCAGAATTTATTGTCTATACTGACAACAATCCGTTGACCCATCTGGACACAGCCAAATTAGGTGCGTTAGAACAGCGATGGATAGCCCGGTTATCTAATTACAACTTCAAGATCAAGTATCGAGCAGGTCGCAAGAATGGAAATGCCGATGCCCTATCCCGGATGCCACACTTGAGAGATGTAGAAGAAGAAACGGGGGAGCTTGAAGAAATTGAACTACCAGCCTTCCATCATCCCAAGGCGAAACATCATCAGTCAAGTACCTATCAGAAACAACAAGAGGTGAATTTTAATCCGTTAGCACACCATAGATGGGCTGACACCCAAGACAGCAATCCGGCTGTGAAGTTGGTGAAGGAACTGTTAACTGAGCAAAGTGCATATCCCGATGAGGATGCCCCAGAAGAGACGCATCAACTCTGGAAAGAGAGAGGCAAAATGTTCCTGTATCAAGGGAAGCTCTGTAGAAGGTACACCAGTCCGAAAACACATGAATTGGTTTGGCAGATTATCGTGCCTAAACAAGATGTGAAGATGGTCCTCGAAGCTTACCATAATGGTGCTGGTCACTTCGGTTGGAAAAAGTTAGAAGTACTTCTAAGAGAAAGATTTTATTGGGTCGGGATGAGAAAATCAATCGAACAGTGGTGCAGAAATTGTGGCCCGTGCAACCTCAGAAGAAACGATCAAAAGAACCAAAGAGCACCACTGCAGCCCATAATCACCAAACAACCACTTGAACTTGTAGCCATAGACCACGTGAAGTTAATACCAAGCCGGTCCGGCTATGTCTATGCCTTGACCATCGTGGACCATTATTCACGCTTCTTGGTAGTAGTACCCGTAAAAAATCTGACAGCAAAAACAGCAGCCAAAGCGTTCCAAACGCACTTTTGTAGACCCCATGGATATCCGGAACAGGTTCTCACCGACCAAGGTACAGCCTTTGAATCAGAGATCTTCAGAGAATTCTGTAATATGTATGGTTGCAAAAAGATCCGGACGACGGCCTATCATCCACAAACAAACGGCTTATGCGAGAAGATGAACCATATTGTAATAGACCTACTAAAGACTTTACCTGAGACAGAAAGGAATCAATGGCCAGAGAAATTGCCTGACTTGGTGGATCTGTATAATCATGTCCCGGTGAGCTCCACAAACTGCACCCCAGCTTACCTTAAGCGTGCAAGACCCGGCCAATTACCAATCGATCTAGAAATGGGAATTCTGAAACCAGACGCAGAAGTTCAAGACTCCAATTGGGATATCATACGGCAAAAGCAGTATCACCAAGTGCAAGAGAGTGTGGAAAGAAGCCTTCAGCAAACTAGAGAAAGACAAGAGCGAACTTTCAACCAGAATGCTCTAGCGACCCCATTAAGACCGGGTGACCAAGTGCTCAAGAGAAATCGTCGAACCAATAAACTAGACAATCAGTGGGAAGCCGTACCCTACACAGTTTTACCAACAAGAATGGATAATCCTAAAATGTGTCTCATTAGCAAAAACGGGGGCTTATCATCTGTACTAGTGTCAAGAGACAATCTTAAATTATGTCCGGAAGCATTGAAAGAGACAGAAGTTGTCCAGCCAGAACCAGAAGTTATTCAACCCATGCAGGTCCAACCAGTAAAGGAAAAAGAAGAAGAAATGTATCACACCTGTATAGGAGACTTTCCCAAAACCCTACTAACATACCATGGTGCAGTAGTGGTTCCCATGGTGGCCTTTTACCCAACACCGAACCCAATACCAGAAGTCCCAAGACAGGAAGAGGCTGACCCCGTACTACAGGAGATTCCAGGCCAGGAAGAACAGATTCCTGATCAGAGTGATCCCATTCACGGTGGACTTGCCAACTCCATAGTCGTGGAATTATCTTTAGCAGAGCGGGCAGATACTACATCCGCAGTAGACAGTAGTACACCACATGGAGAGATACCGCTGTTACGTATATCACAGCGTAGTACCCAGGGTCAATTACCGGCCAGGTATGCGGATTACCAACTATAAAACTATAGTCATTGTTATCATTCTGCAACGTTTAAGCCCAGTACCTACAGAGACTTGTCTGTATGAACTTCTTGCATATTCTTGAACTTTTTATCAGCCCGGAGGCACTAAATCAAAGCTCCAGAAAGACTGCTTTTTGAACTTTGCTTTTTGCTCTTTTTGAACTTTCTTTAGACGTTATATTGATAACTCCGTTGGAAAAAAATGGAACTAAATTCTTGGACACAAAGTGCAGTGCCTTTCCTAGTACCTTCAAGGATAGAACTGTATTAATGGACGCTATTTGAAGTGACTTTTTACAGAACTCTATTTTTGTTTCCTTGAGTGGTTTTTGTAACTTTTCATTTTTAAGACTCTGTACATATTAATTGTTATTTCAAAATGTTATCGTCCCACAGTCCCGGAGTACTGTTCTTAACTAAGGGGGAATGTGGCACCCCTAGAGGTATTTGCCACAAATATAGTTACTGACACTGAATACAAATACTAAAATAGCAAGACTGCATTACCTCCTCCGGCCAGAAGGGGGAGCTCCAGAGACTCCCCTTGATCCATTCTGGTCTGAGAGAAGAACTGGCAGTTGGGCAGTTGGGCTAAGGAGCTGAAATGAGAGGTCATACAGCTGAATTTCTAACAGCCCTATGACGGTTTCCAGGCCCAAATCACCGGCCTGAGGAGAAGAGGGATAGAGAAAAAGGACATTGTGAGAACCGGGTAGCATTAATCACTACCCAGAACAGGCGCAAAGACGGATACCGGATCCGTGGCTGTATTCATTATATATAATACAGCAACCGGAAAAACGTTAGGTGATATCAGCTTCACTAGGGTCGGACGCAGCAACAGACACAGAGTTCAGCGGTACTCCCGGAGGGGGTAAGCCGATAAAAGGACTCGGGTTGCCCGTCGAACCAGGACCCGGAGGGGACAGATTGGGCCGGCAGCCAGTTCACATACAGCAGCAGGGCCACACAGATATTGCGTACAATAAGAGGCGAAGACCCCGGCAGGGTCAAAGTAACTCAGAGTTCCCATACAGACTCCGGTGACAGGACTGGTTGTAAATCCTTTTTTGCTAAAGTAAACTGGTTAAACGTTTCAGTGCCTCAGTCTTTCATTTGGACAATAGCCATCTATCCAGGATTGGGATCATCACCGCTGGGAGAACCTGCTGCTGATCAAGTAAGTGTCTGTTCCCTCACGATACCCTTTACACTGTGCATTGTCTGAGGCCACAGCACCGGGTCAAGCCACCCGTGACATCCCCCTCAAGAGACAGACTCCATTGGTCCGGTGCTGGGTACCCCAGTCTCTCGGGCATCACAGTATTATTAATACTCATTCTAATAAGTGGTTTTTTTTCTTTTCAGATACACCTTTTGTTTAGATCTTTATCCCATGTATGAAATACTGAAAATTCCAGTTTTAAAGTAATTTTCAACTTAGCATAATTTTATATTTTTAAAATATTTTTTTGCTTCAAAATTGCACCCATAGTGCTCTTGTCAATCTGTGCTGCTGGTGGATAGACTTTGGCCAGAATTAGTTTCATTCCCCATCTGGAAATTGACAATATGGTCCCTTCTTCTCTTCCCTTCAGAAAGCGTCTTCATGGTTGTGTTGAGAGACTGGGGGATAATACAAGCACAATAGGGTCTTAGCTGGTAAACCAGCATATAATGAAAAATTGGTAGCTGCCCACCATTATGGTTGGAGGGGTCCAACTTGATATATGAGTGAAAAAAAGTGGGTGATTTGCGTTGGTTGTATTGTGTCCACAACAAATATCCAATATACAACATCAAAATGTCTATGTGGTTTTATTCTCAATGCGTTTCGAACTAGGCAAACCTCTTCAGGAGAAACAGTCAGGAAAACTATTTATGGTTCTTTTGAAGAAGCTTTCCAACTTTGAAACACTGTGTATTTTTTTATGATCCACAATAAGAATATGATATTTAATGCTGGAATAACCCATTTAAGCACAGAAAGGCAATTCATAGCCAAACAAAAAATGTTCAGTTGGTCATACTGAGAGCTCAATGGCTACTGCATGACCTTATGTCTACCATCTTATGATAAAATAGTCAAACCATAGTAACCAATAGTATAGTAACCAATAGGCTCTCTGTTGAGCAAGATGCTGCCTGATGTGTTTGAGTACCATAAAAGTTGATTCTACAATCATTCTATGTTATTATTATAATTATGTATTATTATAGCGCCATTTATTCCATGGCGTTTTATATGTGAGGAGGGGTATACATAATAAAAACAAGTACAATAATCTTAAACAATACAAGTCACAACTGGTACAGGAGGAGTGAGGACCCTGCCCGCGAGGGCTCACAATTTACAAGGGATGGGTGAGGATACAGTAGGTGAGGGTAGAGCTGGTCACGCAGTGGTTTGGTCGATCGGTGGTTACTGCAGGTTGCAGGCTTGTCGGAAGAGGTAGGTCTTCAAGTTCTTTTTGGAGGTTTCGATGGTAGGTGAGAGTCTGATATGTTGTGGTAGAGAGTTCCAAAGTAGGGGTGATGCGCAAGAGAAATCTTGTATGCAATTGTGGGAAGAGGAGATAAGAGGGGAGTAGAGAAGGAGATCTTGTGAGTATTGGAGGTTGCGTGCAGGAAAGTACCGGGAAATGAGGTCACAGATGTATGGAGGAGACAGATTGTGGATGGCTTTGTATGTCATGGTTAGAGTTTTGTACTGGAGTCTCTGGGCAATGGGGAGCCAGTGAAGGGATTGACAGAGGGGAGAGGCCGGGGAATAGCGGGGGGACAGCTGGTTTAGTTGGGCAGCAGAGTTTAGAATAGATTGGAGGGATGCGAGAGCGTTCGAGGGGAGGCAACAGAACAGTAGGTTGCAGAAGTCAAGGCGGGAGATGATGAGGGCATGGACTAGTGTTTTTGCAGATTCTTGGTTTAGGAATATACGGATCCGTGAAATATTTTTGAGTTGAAGGTGGCAGGAAGTGGAAAGGGCTTGGATATGTGGTTTGAAGGAGAGATCAGTGTCAAGAATTACCCTGAGGCAGCGAGCTTGTGGGACTGGGGAGAGTGGGCATGCAATATATACTGTATATAGTCATCTTCTGTATGTGTTTCAAACTGCTTACAGCTTTAACACCAGTCATACTTTATGATATTTTTGTATAGACAAAGAGATTCTTGCAATGGTTATTGTATCGAGTTTGCAAATTTTTATTATTTTTTTTTTATTTACGAGGAATAGAGCTACACACATGTTTAAAATTATAATTTTCAAGTGTTGTCATGTTGCGACAATAATTATAATTATAAATGAAGATTTGAAAACATCTACAGTGCAGACCAAAAGTTTGGACACACCTTCTCATTTAAAGATTTTTCTGTATTTTCATGACTATGAAAATTGTACATTCACACTGAAGGCATCAAAACTATGAATTAACACATGTGGAATTATATACTTAACAAAAAAGTACAAAAAAAACTGAAAATATCTAATATATAATTGCCTAGAATACTACTTCCTGCAATTTGTGCCAACTTCCGTGGCTTTGTCCGGAGCTAATGTCCGGAGCTAATGTCCGGAGCTAATGTCCGGAGATAAGTGACGTCAACAGTGTCCAGTGTCTGATTGGTTGCCGCCTGCTGCGAGCGACCAATCAGAAACGTGCCGTACTGTGACACAATCAGCCTGCCATTTTGGTGTGATTTTTGAATTTTTACCTCACAGCAAGTTTCTACTGCGTGGAGGCGGGCCCAGTGACGTTGCTCTTCAAGCTCCTGCCGAATTTCGTCAAAAAAATGATAATACCATTTACCAAAACTATATATATTTAGTTGTGAAGTGGTTCAGTGACATTTTCACACCAATTTTGAACTTTTGTTTGGTGTTTTCTCCATATACTGCCTATTATTCACTGACTGTTATACTGAGAGACTGCCGTTTATTAACCTCTTCTTTGCCACATTGGGTATATTGCTCTATTATTTGCCACATAAGGACATTGCCCATTATTGCCCAGCAATTTCTCTGCAATATAAACTGCCTATTTATTAATATCTGCATTCCTGCAAAGAACTATTGCCTATTATTAACTGGCTATTTTCCTACTACCTGACACTGCCCACAACACGCAAAGTTGTCGTCTGATGTCTTTCATCCCTCCCCTCATAAGCATGTTCATGGATCCTGTGTAACTGTACCTTAAATAACAAGAATTGTCAAGAGCTGGTGAGTGCAGCCATTTTTTGTTCTTTCTTACTATTATTTATTAATTGTATTATTCTTACATTTGAATAAATAAAGTATATATGGATTCTAGACTCCCGATTCTTTAGAATCGGGCTGCCATCTAGTGTCTTATATTCTAGGTTCTTCAAAGTAGCCACCTTTTGCTTTGATGGCTGCTTTGCACACTCTTAGCATTCTCTTGATGAGCTTCAAGAGGTAGTCACCAAGAATGGTATTCCAACAATCTTGAAGGAGATCCCAGAGATGCTTAGCACTTGTTAGCCCTTTTGCCTTCACTCTGCGGTCCAGCTCACCCCAAACCATCTCAACTTGGTTTAGGTCTGGTGACTGTGGAGGCCAGGTCATCTGGCGTAGCACCCTGTTGTGAATTCTGTTGTCGGACTCCCTCCTGTGGTCATGAATGGTACTTCGGCTGGTTCTGTCCATGGACTTTCTCTGGTGGCTGTGGGTGTTTCTGAGTTTCCTTCCACAGGTGACGAGGTTAATTCGTTAGCTGCTGCTCTATTTAACTCCACTTAGATCTTTGCTCCATGCCACCTGTCAATGTTCCAGTATTGGTCTAGTTCACTCCTGGATCGTTCTTGTGACCTGTCTTCCCAGCAGGAGCTAAGTGACTGCTTGTTTTTCTCTGGTTTGCTATTTTTCTGTCCAGCTTGCTATTTTGATTGTTGTCTTGCTTGCTGGAAGCTCTGGGACGCAGAGGGAGCGCCTCTGCACCGTGAGTCGGTGCGGAGGGTCTTTTTGCACCCTCTGTGTGGTCTTTTTGTAGGTTTTTGTGCTGACCGCAAAGTTACCTTTCCTATCCTCAGTCTGTTCAGTAAGTCGGGCCTCACTATGCTTAATCTATTTCATCTCTGTGTTTGTATTTTCATCCTTACTCACAGTCATTATATGTGGGGGGCTGCCTTTTCCTTTGGGGAATTTCTCTGAGGCAAGGTAGGCTTTATTTTTCTATCTTTAGGGCTAGCTAGTTTCTTAGGCTGTGCCGAGTTGCATAGGGAGCGTTAGGAGCAATCCATGGCTATTTCTAGTGTGGTTGATAGGATTAGGGATTGCGGTCAGCAGAGTTCCCACGTCCCAGAGCTCGTCCTATATTATCAGTAACTATCAGGTCATTCCGTGTGCTCTTAACCACCAGGTCCATTGTTTTCCTGACCACCAGGTCATAACAGTACAGGTGGCCAAAAGTACTAATGCATCTCAATAGAGGGATAAGAGAAGTTCTGAGACCATTTTTTTTTCTTTGCAGTGTGTTTTGTCTCTCTTTTCCCCTTTACATCTGGGAGGTTCAGAACACAGGTGTAGACATGGACATTCAAGGTCTGTCCTCTTTGATGGATAATCTCACTATAAGTGTACAAAACATTCAAGATTTTGTGGTTCAGAATCCGATGTCAGAGCCTAGGATTCGAATTCCTGATTTGTTTTTTGGTGATAGATCTAAGTTCTTGAATTTCAAAAATAATTGTAAATTGTTTCTTGCCTTGAAACCTCGCTCCTCAGGTGACCCTGTTCAACAAGTAAAGATCATTATTTCTTTCTTACGTGGTGACCCTCAAGACTGGGCATTTTCCCTTGCACCAGGAGATCCGGCATTGCGTGATGTTGATGCGTTTTTCCTGGCGCTTGGATTGCTTTATGACGAACCTAATTCAGTGGATCAGGCAGAGAAAATCTTGCTGGCTTTGTGTCAGGGTCAGGATGAGGTAGAGATATATTGTCAGAAGTTTAGAAAGTGGTCTGTGCTCACTCTGTGGAATGAATGTGCCCTGGCAGCAATCTTCAGAAAGGGTCTCTCTGAAGCCCTTAAGGATGTCATGGTGAGATTTCCCATGCCTGCTGGTCTGAATGAGTCTATGTCTTTGGCCATTCAGATCGATCGACGCTTGCGTGAGCGTAAAACTGTGCACCATTTGGCGGTACTATCTGAGCATGGGCCTGAGCCTATGCAATGTGATAGGATTTTGACCAGAGCTGAACGGCAAGAACACAGACGTCGGAATGGGCTATGTTTTTACTGTGGTGATTCCACTCATGCTATCTCCGATTGTCCTAAGCGCACTAAGCGGTTCGCTAGGTCTGACACCATTGGTACGGTACAGTCTAAATTTCTATTGTCCGTTACTCTGATTTGTTCTTTGTCATCCTATTCTGTTATGGCATTTGTGGATTCAGGCGCTGCCCTGAATTTGATGGACTTGGAGTATGCTAGGCGCTGTGGTTTTTTCTTGGAGCCCTTGCAGTATCCTATTCCATTGAGAGGAATTGATGCTACACCTTTGGCCAAGAAT
The DNA here is from genome assembly GCF_032444005.1 of Ranitomeya imitator. Classification (NCBI taxonomy): domain Eukaryota; kingdom Metazoa; phylum Chordata; class Amphibia; order Anura; family Dendrobatidae; genus Ranitomeya; species Ranitomeya imitator. Next base: position 85,878,156 of record NC_091286.1, read on the forward strand.
AAGCCTCAGTACTGGACCCAATTGACCATGTGCATGGCTCCTGCACATCAGGAGGATATCCGCTTTCTGGTGTTGCATAATCTGCATGATGTGGTCATTTTGGGGTTGCCATGGCTACAGGTTCATAATCCAGTATTGGACTGGAAATCTATGTCTGTGTCCAGCTGGGGTTGCAAGGGGGTACATGGTGATGTTCCATTTTTGTCTATTTCGTCTTCCACTCCTTCTGAAGTTCCAGAGTTTTTGTCGGATTATCGGGATGTATTTGATGAGCCCAAAGCCAGTGCCCTACCTCCTCATAGGGATTGCGATTGTGCAATTAATTTGATTCCTGGTAGTAAGTTTCCTAAGGGCCGATTGTTCAATTTATCTGTGCCAGAACACGCCGCTATGCAGAGTTATATAAAGGAATCCTTGGAGAAGGGTCATATTCGCCCGTCGTCATCACCGTTAGGAGCAGGTTTCTTTTTTGTGGCCAAGAAGCATGGTTCTTTGAGACCTTGTATTGATTACCGCCTTCTCAATAAAATTACAGTCAAATTTCAGTATCCTTTGCCATTGCTGTCTGATTTGTTTGCTCGTATTAAAGGGGCTAGTTGGTTCACCAAGATAGATCTTCGAGGGGCGTATAATCTTGTGCGTATTAAACAAGGCGATGAATGGAGAACAGCATTTAATACGCCTGATGGCCATTTTGAGTACCTGGTTATGCCATTCCGGCTTTCCAATGCTCCATCAGTATTTCAGTCCTTTATGCATGACATCTTCCGAGAGTACCTGGATAAATTCCTGATTGTGTATTTGGATGATATTTTGGTCTTTTCGGATGATTGGGAGTCTCATGTGAAGCAGGTCAGAATGGTGTTCCAGGTCCTTTGTGCGAATTCCTTGTTTGTGAAGGGGTCAAAGTGTCTCTTTGGAGTTCAGAAGGTTTCATTTTTGGGGTTCATTTTTTCCCCTTCTACTATCGAGATGGACCCTGTCAAAGTCTAGGCCATTTACGATTGGACTCAGCCGACATCTGTGAAGAGCCTGCAAAAGTTCCTGGGCTTTGCTAATTTTTATCAGCGCTTCATCGCTAATTTTTCTAGTGTTGCTAAACCGTTGACTGATTTGACCAAGAAGGGTGCTGATGTGGTCAATTGGTCTTCTGCAGCTGTAGAGGCTTTTTAGAAGTTGAAGCGTCGTTTTTCTTCTGCCCCTGTGTTGTGCCAGCCAGATGTTTCGCTCCCGTTTCAGGTTGAGGTTGATGCTTCTGAGATTGGAGCTGGGGCTGTTTTGTCGCAAAGAAGTTCTGATGGCTCGGTGATGAAGCCATGTGCTTTCTTTTCTAGAAAGTTTTCGCCTGCTGAGTGCAATTATGATGTTGGTAATCGAGAGTTGTTGGCCATGAAGTGGGCATTCGAGGAGTGGCGTCATTGGCTTGAAGGAGCCAAGCATCGCGTGGTGGTCTTGACAGATCACAAGAATTTGACTTATCTTGAGTCTGCCAAATGGTTGAATCCAAGACAGGCTCGATGGTCGTTATTTTTCTCCCGTTTTGATTTTGTGGTTTCGTACCTTCCGGGCTCTAAGAATGTGAAGGCTGATGCCCTGTCAAGGAGTTTTGTGCCTGACTCTACGGGTGTTCCTGAGCCGGCGGGTATTCTCAAGGAGGGGGTAATTTTGTCTGCCATCTCCCCTGATTTGCGGCGGGTGCTGCAAAAATTTCAGGCTGATAGACCTGACCGTTGCCCAGCAGAGAAACTGTTTGTCCCTGATAGATGGACTAGTAGAGTTATCTCTGAGATTCATTGTTCAGTGTTGGCTGGGCATCCTGGAATCTTTGGTACCAGAGATTTGGTGGCTAGATCCTTTTGGTGGCCGTCTTTGTCACGGGATGTGCGTTCTTTTTAGCAGTCCTGTGGGACTTGTGCTCGGGCTAAGCCCTGCTGTTCTCGTGCCAGTGGGTTGCTTTTGCCCTTGCCAGTCCCGAAGAGGCCCTGGACGCATATTTCTCTGGATTTTATTTCGGATCTCCCCGTCTCTCAAAAGATGTCGGTCATTTGGGTGGTTTGTGATCGCTTTTCTAAGATGGTCCATTTGGTACCTTTGTCTAAATTGCCTTCCTCCTCTGATTTGGTGCCATTGTTTTTCCAGCATGTGGTTCGCTTGCATGGTATCCCGGAGAACATCGTTTCTGACAGAGGTTCCCAGTTTGTTTCGAGGTTTTGGCGATCTTTTTGTGCTAGGATGGGCATTGATTTGTCTTTTTCCTCGGCTTTCCATCCTCAGACAAATGGCCAAACCGAACGAACTAATCAGACTTTGGAAACATATCTGATATGCTTTGTTTCTGCTGATCAGGATGATTGGGTGTCCTTTTTGCCGTTGGCTGAGTTCGCCCTTAATAATCGGGCCAGCTCGGCTACTTTGGTTTCGCCGTTTTTCTGCAATTCTGGTTTCCATCCGCGTTTCTCTTCAGGGCAGGTTGAGTCTTCGGACTGTCCTGGTGTAGATACTGTGGTGGATAGGTTGCAGCAGATTTGGACTCATGTGGTGGACAATTTGACATTGTCCCAGGAGAAGGCTCAACGTTTCGCCAACCGCCGGCATTGTGTGGGTCCCCGACTTCGTGTTGGGGATTTGGTTTGGTTGTCGTCTCGTTATGTTCCTATGAAGGTTTCCTCTCCTAAGTTTAAGCCTCGTTTCATTGGTCCGTATAAGATTTCTGAGGTTATCAATCCTGTGTCATTTCGTTTGGCCCTTCCTGCTTCTTTTGCCATCCATAATGTGTTCCATAGGTCGTTGTTGCGGAGATACGTGGCGCCTGTGGTTCCATCCGTTGATCCTCCTGCCCCGGTGTTGGTTGAGGGGGAGTTGGAGTATGTGGTGGAGAAGATTTTGGATTCTCGTATTTCGAGACGGAGACTCCAGTACCTGGTCAAGTGAAAGGGTTATTTTCAGGAAGATAATTCCTGGGTTTTTGCCTCTGATGTTCATGCTGCCAATCTGGTTCGTGCCTTTCATTTGGCTCGTCCTGGTCGGTCTGGGGGCTCTGGTGAGGGTTCGGTGACCCCTCCTCAAGGGGGGGTACTGTTGTGAATTCTGTTGTCGGGCTCCCTCCTGTGGTCATGAATGGTACTTCGGCTGGTTCTGTCCATGGACTTTCTCTGGTGGCTGTGGGTGTTTCTGAGTTTCCTTCCACAGGTGACGAGGTTAATTCGTTAGCTGCTGCTCTATTTAACTCCACTTAGATCTTTGCTCCATGCCACCTGTCAATGTTCCAGTATTGGTCTAGTTCACTCCTGGATCGTTCTTGTGACCTGTCTTCCCAGCAGAAGCTAAGTGACTGCTTGTTTTGCTCTGGTTTGCTATTTTTCTGTCCAGCTTGCTATATTGATTGTTGTCTTGCTTGCTGGAAGCTCTGGGACGCAGAGGGAGCGCCTCCGCACCGTGAGTCGGTGCGGAGGGTCTTTTTGCGCCCTCTGCGTGGTTGTTTGTAGGTTTTTGTGCTGACCGCAAAGCTACCTTTCCTATCCTCAGTCTGTTCAGTAAGTCGGGCCTCACTTTGCTTAATCTATTTCATCTCTGTGTTTGTATTTTCATCTTTACTCACAGTCATTATATGTGGGGGGCTGCCTTTTCCTTTGGGGAATTTCTCTGAGGCAAGGTAGGCTTTATTTTTCTATCTTTAGGGCTAGCTAGTTTCTTAGGCTGTGCCGAGTTGCATAGGGAGCGTTAGGAGCAATCCACGGCTATTTCTAGTGTGGTTGATTAGGGATTGCGGTCAGCAGAGTTCCCACGTCCCAGAGCTCGTCCTATATTATCAGTAACTATCAGGTCATTCCGTGTGCTCTTAACCACCAGGTCCATTGTTGTCCTGACCACCAGGTCATAACAGCACCCCATCACTCTCCTTCTTGGTCAAAAAGCCCTTACACAGCCTAGAGGTGTGTTTGGGGTCATTGTCCTGTTGAAAAATAAATGGTGGTCCAAATAAACGCAAACCGGATGGAATAGCATGCCGCTGCAAGATACTGTGGTAGCCATCCTGGTTCAGTATGCCTTAAATTTTGAAAAAATCCCCAACAGTGTCACCAGCAAAGCACCCCCACACTCTCACACCTCCTCCTCCATGCTTCATGGTGGGAACCAGGCATCTAGAGTCCATCCGTTCACCTTTTCTGCGTCGCACAAAGACACGGTGTTTGGAACCAAATTTGGACTCATCAGACCAAAGAAGAGATTTCCACTGGTCGAATGTCCATTTCTTGTGTTCTTTAGCCCAAACAAGCCTCTTCTGCTTGATGCCTGTCATTCGCAGTGGTTTTCAATCAGCTATTTTACCATGAAGCCTGTTGCACAAAGTCTTCTCTTAACAGTTGTTGTAGAGATTAGAGATGGGCGGTGTTCAAGTCGAACTGTTCGCCAATCTCAAATTCGACCTGTTTTGGGCGGTGTTCGAGTCGTTTGACGAACCCGAACAATTTGCTTAAAATTCGGCTGTTCGAGTTTCTGTTTGATAACTGTTCGTTCAGCAAAAGCCTTGCTTGATTTGCACATTTAAATTGTTTATCATTGTTAATAGACTGTTTCAGTGTATAGTGGGCGGGGAGGGCGGGGGATAGATCTGTGCTGAAATAACGCAGATCTCCATTTTTTTTTCTTTCCCGCATTTACAATGGGGCGGTGCAGTCTCTCAGCCTATCAGCTGTGCACACACTCACAGCGATGTGCATGTGATGCACACAAGCAATGGCATGTGTCATTGGCTGTGTATGTCACATGTCCTTGCCCTGTAAGAACCAGCCATTTGCCCCGTCGCCACCATTTTCTCACTGCTGCAGCTTAGTGTTAGACGGCACCGCTTCTGCTGTGGGCGCTATACAGACTAATAGTGGTTTTTTGGAGCAAATTGTCAGAGAGATAGGTTTAGGGAGTTGGGAGGAGTTGGGACTAGATGTAATATCAGCCCTTTTCAGGGTAGGATACAGCAGTTCATAGCACTGATTGACAGGCAGGTCTGTGCCAGTGCTGTGCAAGTGATTGTCACAGCATTTGGTGTAATCTAGCTCAGTCAATCCTTTTGGGCTAGTAGCATTGTCTAATAGTCATCTGAGTAGCCCACCTATGAAGCTAGCTACACCACCTGTGTATCTCAATTTTCACTACATCTAATCCAGTTGATAGTTTAGGGCCTAGGAGCAGTGTCTGCACGTCAGCAGAGAAGCCTGCCTGTGAAACAAACTATACCGCCTGTGTATCTCAATTTTCACTGCATCTAAACCAGTTGATAGTTTAGGGCCTAGGAGCAGTGTCTGCATGTCAGCAGAGTAGCCTGCCTGTGAAACAAACTATTCCACCTGTGTATCTCAATTCTCACTGCATCTAATCCAGTTGATAGTTTAGGAGCAGTGTCTGCACGTCAGCAGAATAGCCTGCCTGTGAAACAAACTATACTGTCTGTGTATCTCAATTTTCACTGCATCTAATACAGTTGATAGTTTAGGGCCTAGGAGCAGTGTCTGCATGTCAGCAGAGTAGCCTGCCTGTGAAACAAACTTCACCGCCTGTGTATCTCAATTTTCACTGCATCTAATCCAGTTGATAGTTTAGGGCCTAGGAGTAGGATTACGTGAAACGGATCGGACAAATTGAAAAATCACCGACTTTCGGCAAAGTCGGGTTTCGTGAAACCCGACCCGATCCTAGTGTGGGATTGGCCATGAGGTCAGCGATCAGCGCGCCAAAGTTACGATTTGTATGACTTTTCAGTGCCATTTTTCATCCAATGAAGGAGGACGCAGAGTGTGGGCAGCGTGATGACATACAGTTAAGTCCATATATATTTGGACAGAGACAACATTTTTCTAATTTTGGTTATAGACATTACCACAATGAATTTTAAACAAAACAATTCAGATGCAGTTGAAGTTCAGACTTTCAGCTTTCATTTGAGGGTATCCACATTAAAATTGGATGAAGGGTTTAGGAGCATCAGCTCCTTAACATGTGCTAACCCTGTTTTTAAAGGGACCAAAATTAATTGGACAGACTAAATAATTTTAAATAAAATATTAATTTCTAGTACTTGGTTGAAAACCCTTTGTTGGCAATGACTGCCTGAAGTCTTGAGCTCATGGACATCACCAGACGCTGTGTTTCCTCCTTTATGATGCTCTGCCAGGCCTTCACTGCGGTGGTTTTCAGTTGCTGTTTGTTTGTGGGCCTTTCTGTCAGAAGTTTAGTCTTTAACAAGTGAAAGGCATGCTTAATTGGGTTGAGATCATGTGACTGACTTGGCCATTCAAGAATATTCCACTTCTTTGCTTTAATAAACTCCTGGGTTGCTTTGGCTTTATGTTTTGGGTCATTGTCTATTTGTAGTATGAAACGACAACCAATCAGTTTGGCTGCATTTGGCTGGATCTGAGCACACAGTATGGCTCTGTATACCTCAGAATTCATTTGGCTGCTTCTGTACTGTGTCACATTATCAATAAACACTAGTGACACAGTGGTACTGGCAGGCATGCATGCCAAAGCCATCACACTGCCTCCGCCGTGTTTTACAGATGATGTGGTATGCTTTGGATCATAAGCTGTACCACGCCTTCGCCATTCTTTTCTCTTTCAATCATTCTGGTAGAGGTTGACCTTGGTTTCATCTGTCCAAAGAATGTTCTTCCAGAACTGTGCTAGTTTTTAAGCAAAGTCCAGTCTAGCCTTTTTATTCTTAATGCTTATGAGTGACTTGCACCGTGCAGTGAACCCTCTGTATTTACTTTCATGCAGTCTTCTCTTTATGGTAGATTTGGGTATTGATACGCCGACCTCCTGGAGAGTGTTGTTCACTTGGTTGGCTGTTGTGAAGGGGTTTCTCTTCACCATGGAGATTATTCTGCGATCATCCACCACTGTTGTCTTCCATGGGCGCCCAGGTCTTTTTGCATTGATGAGTTCACCAGTGCTTTCTTTCTTGCTCAGGATGTACCAAACTGTAGATTTTGCCACTCCTAATATTGCAGCAATTTCTCGGATGGTTTTTTTTCTGTTTTCGCAGCTTCAGGATTGCTTGTTTCACCTGTATGGAGAGCTTCTTTGACCGCATGTTTACTTCATAGCAAAACCTTCCAAATGCAAGCATCACACCTCAAATCAACTCCAGGCCTTTTATCTGCTTAATTTAGAATGATATAACGAAGGAATTGCCCACACCTGTCCATGAAATAGCCTTGGAGTCAATTGTCCAGCTACTTTTGGTCCCTTTAAAAACAGGGTGGCACATGTTAAGGAGCTGAAACTCCTAAACCCTTCATCCAATTTTAATGTGGATACCCTCAAATGAAAGCTGAAAGTCTGAACTTCAACTGCATCTGAATTGTTTTGTTTAAAATGCATTGTGGTAATGTCTATAACCAGAATTAGAAAAATTTTGTCTCTGTCCAAATATATATGGACTTAACTGTAGGTCTCAGTCCCCACCATCTTAGAGAAGGGCATGACAGTGATTGGCTTGCTTTCTGTGGTGTCACAGGGGCTATAAAGGGGCGTGCACGCCGACCGCCATCTTACGTCTGTCGATCTTAGCATAGGTTGCTGCAGCTGCATCAGAAGAAGGGATATAGTTAGGGAGGGAAGATTAAGCCCCGAAACTGCTTGTGCTGTAGCGATTTCCACTGTCCAACACCACCTTTTCTTTGCAGGGACAGTGGAGTTTATATTTTTGTGCATCAGCTCTTTAGCTTATTAGGCTGCCTTATAAGGGTCCCTGATATCTGCATTGCTGTTTGTATGCCGCTGTGCAAACCAACTGCTTTTTTAAAAGCAAAAATCCTGTTGCTCCTTTCTGCACAGTTATCTTGTTTATTTGTCCAAACTTTTGTGTGCAACAGTCCTTTTTATTGCTGCCATACTTGTCCTAAGATCATTGTAGGGAGATTGAAATTGTACTACAGTCCTTGTGTTTTTTGGTATATCTTCCAGCCACGTTCTGCCACTTACATTGTGTTGTGTTATACACTGGGCCTGAGTTTTGGTGCAGTCTCCCCCCAAAAAAAGGGAGATTTAAATTGGCACTAAGTGGATCTATGTCAGTTCTCTTAGTTTGCCGTATATCTTCCAGCCATGTTCTGCCACTTACATTGTGTAGTGTAACACACTGGGCCTGAGTTTTGGTGCAGTCTCCCCCCCAAAAAAAGGTAGATGTAAATTGGCACTAAGTGGATCTACATCAGTTCTGTTAGTTTGTCGTATATCTTCCAGACACGTTCTGCCACTTACATTGTGTAGTGTAATACACTGGGCCTTAGTTTTAGTGCAGTCTCCCCCCCAAAAAAAGGTAGATGTAAATTGGCACTAAGTGGATCTACGTCAGTTCTGTAAAGGCCCCTTCACATTAAGCGACGCTGCAGCGATACCGACAACGATCCGGATCGCTGCAGCGTCGCTGTTTGGTCGCTGGAGAGCTGTCACACAGACAGCTCTCCAGCGACCAACGATGCCGGTAACCAGGGTAAACATCGGGTAACTAAGCGCAGGGCCACGCTTAGTAACCCGATGTTTACCCTGGATACCATGCTAAAAGTTAAAAAAAACAAACACTAGATACTTACCTACCGCTGTCTGTCCTCCAGCGCTGCGCTCTGCTTCTCTGCTCTCCTCCTGTACTGTCTGTGAGCCGGAAAGCAGAGCGGTGACGTCACCGCTCTGCTTTCCGGCTCACAGCCAGTACAGGAGGAGTGCAGAGCGCAGCGCTGGAGGACAGACAGCGTTAGGTAAGTATGTAGTGTTTGTTTTTTTTTACTTTTAGCATGGTAACCAGGGTAAACATCGGGTTACTAAGCGCGGCCCTGCGCTTAGTTACCCGATGTTTACCCTGGTTACCAGTGAAGACATCGCTGGATCGGTGTCACACACGCCGATCCAGCGATGTCTCCAGGGAGTCCAGCGACGAAATAAAGTTCTGGACTTTATTCAGCGACCAACAATCTCCCAGCAGGGGCCTGATCGTTGGTCGCTGTCACACAGAACGATTTCATTAACGATATCGTTGCTACGTCACAAATAGCAACGACATCGTTAACAATATCGTTATGTGTGAAGGTACCTTTAGTTTGACGTATATCTTCCAGCCACGTTCTGCCACTTACATTGTGAAATGTAATTCACTGGGCCTGAGTTTTGGTGTAGTTTCCCCCCCAAAAAAGGGAGATTTAAATTGGCACTAAGTGGATCTACGTCAGTTCTGTTAGTTTGTCGTATATCTTCCAGCCACCTTCTGCCACTTGCATTGTGTAGTGTAATACACTGGGCCTGAGTTTGGGTGCAGTCTCCCCCCCAAAAAAGGGAGATTTAAATTGGCACTAAGTGGATCTACGTCAGTTCTGTTAGTTTGTCGTATATCTTCCAGCCACCTTCTGCCACTTACATTGTGTAATGTAATACACTGGGCCTTAGTTTTGGCGCAGTCTACCCCCAAAAAAGTGCAAAAGTGTTTCTGGCAGTGGGACGCGCCACCCGCCATCAAACACACTGCCGTACTATGAGGGGACCTGTGCCAGTGCCTACTAGTGGGCCCCCCCTGCTTGTTCAGGATCACAGCACTTGCAAAGTTTAAATACTTACCTCTCCCTGCTCCACTGCCGTGATGTTTTCCACGTTTCCTGGGCCCACAAAAATCTTGAGCCAGCCCTACCCCCCCACAACTTTAGCCAAATGATCCCCTGTTTTCAATGTCTAACTGTTATTATAAAGTATATTAAGATTGACAAACTTCAGTAATACGAATTGATGTTTTTGGCATTAAAATGGGCACTGTAGGTGTTTTCCTGTCCTCCACTCACTGCCGACTTTTATTCCCCATTGACTTGCATTGGGTTTCGTGTTTCAGTCGGCCCCCGACTTTTCACAATAATCGGCCGATTTCACCCGACCCAACTTTTGAGAAAGTCAGGTTTCGCGAAACCTGACTCGATCCTAAAACACTAAAAGTCGCTCAACTGTAGTCTCCTCCAGTCTGCAATTCAGCTGAGTGAGGCTACTATTAATGAAGTTATTAAAGCGTGTGTTGTTTTGCACAATTTTACGAGACTTCATGATTGTCCTGCATCTGTTCTCGGTGAAGAAATGTTGCCCAATGTGAGTAGCCCTACACCACATGGCCCTCCTCTGCCCCTTTCTGGAATCAAAGTGAGAGATATTTTAACAAATTATTTTGTTTCTCCTCAGGGTGCTACTCCCTGGCAAGATTATGCTGCTTCTCAGCTGTGATTTACTTATTTTCAAAAAATATTATCAACATTATAAATTTGTTTCATACAGAAACTGTACTCTGTGTGTTGTATTTACTTATTTACCAAATGCTTATGAGCATATGTGTAAGAATGATTGTCCCACAAACGTCAATTGACTTTTGACAACATTTTTTACTTCCAGCAAAAGCCTTTTGTTGTAAACTTGAAACCATATTTTTTTCATATGGTTTTTTTGTGTTTCTCTTTTTTTTTTAGATCCACAACAGAACAAACTGCAATTACAGCACAAAGTGAAACAAAACATGGTTACGCGTAACAAATATAAAACAAAATAACTTTGTGCTACAGATTTCTGTAAGTTGGTGGAGGTGATGGAGGCAGATCAGGGTCCTGCTCAGGTGGCCTTTGTTGGTCCAATTGTCCTTCACCCTGTGTGGATGCTGAGTGTGGTGGATCAAAATACAGGCCTTGCTCATATTTGCCAGTTTGGTATTGGCCATAAGGGAATTGTCTCTGGTCCTCATGCTGCGGAACATATTGGCTGGATTCATAGCCACCCCCAATATGGCCATGTCGTCCAAACCCAGGTTGGGACCAGCCTCCAGCACTGGGTCTGGAAAAGTGGCCATATTGGGAAGGTTGGTTGTAGGCTGCCATATGGTATGGTGCTGGCCTCAGTTGATTTTGGGTGGGGAGGGGTTGAGGTGTAGGCACACATGGAGGAGGTGCTTCAAATCCTGATTGACCATGCACCTGTTGAGGTCGTGGAAGGTGCAAGAGGTTATGTGGTGAAAGCTGCCTTCTTTCAATAAATTCCAAAACCTCATAGGGGTAAATTGGGGAGGTGCATAAATCAATCAGGAGTTGAATACACCCTCTCACACGTAACCTCACCTCACGGGAAAGGGGACGAAGGTACCGGGCCAGGCTGTGAGCAAAGGCCTCCTCACCATCATCCGTGGCTGCCCTGGCCAAATAATTGAGGACACCAGTGTCCACATCCCTCCTACTGGCTTGCAGCTCTCTCCTTCTGTGGCCTCTGCATAAAGGCCCAGCTGCCTGTGGGGAGGACATCAGTGGGACAGTAGGGTTGCTGCTTTGGCCATGCTCTTCCTGGCTTCCAGGATCAGGTACTGGTGAGGGTGGTGGTGCTGCTTCTTGGACACTTGCTGCTGTCTCTTGTGATGCAGTAGCCAATGCTCCAGGAAGTATGGAGGTAGAAGAGGCCAAAGATGGGCCTGCCACCTCTTCTTCAACACCAACGGGATCGATCACAGCCTCCGAGTCCGACCCAGCCTCCCTCTCAGTGAGGTTGGACTGTGTTCTGGTATTAAAAAAATTATAAAAAAATAAATGGTGAGTCATTTGCTAACATAAGTTTATTATACATCTGTGACCTCGTCTCCTGGTAATTACCTACACGCAACATCCAATACTCACAAGATCTCCTTCTCTACTCCCCTCTTATCTCCTCTTCCCACAATTGTATACAAGATTTATCTTGTGTCTGACCCCTACTTTGGAACCCTCCACCAAAACACATCAGACTCTCGCCTACCATTGAAACCTTCTAAGAGACCCACCTCTTGTGACAAGAATATAACCTTCAGAAACCACCTATCAACCAAACCACTGCATGACCAGCTCTACCCTCGCCTACTGTATTCTCACCCACCCCTTGTAGATTGTGAGGCTTCGCAGGCAGGGTCCTCTCTCCTCCTGTACCAGTTCTGACTTGTATTGTTTAAGAATTTTGTACTTGTTTTTATTATGTATATCCCTCCTTACATGTAAAGCTCCATAGAATAAATGGCGCTCTAACATTCAAAAATAACAATAACAATAATAATATTAATAATAATTGTGTTGTGATGTTTTTACTTATGGTTTAAGATCCATGCTAGGATCCAAAAAGGAAAGTCTATTATAATATATGTATTTGGGCTTTTTGGTTGGAGCTGCTGACCCACTTCATGCCCGCTGCTGCCTTTCCCGGCGGTATTGGTCCCTGATGCTGCGCCATCGTGTCATAACATCTTCCACTGCAATGACATGGTAAAAAATATTTTATAAGCTCATTCTGCACATTGCTTAAAACAGTTGGCATTGATTGATCATATCTTAACGATGCTAATAAAATGCCTTCTCAAAGGGATTTCCTAAAGTTTAAATTGCTTAAACCAAAAAAAACATTATACACAATAAAATAAAGCAACACAAGGACAGGGTACACTCCCCTCTGTACCAGTCTGGCGTTTACAAAAATAAGACCCAACGCACCATCTAGATTATGTATGTACGTAAACCCGTTCTCATGTTCAGCATCTTTGTTTTTGGACAAAAATAACAAAAAAACATACTTGACTAAGCCAAAAAAAAAAAAAGGAAATCATGTAGGTAAAGCATTTTTCAATGTTAATTAATGTCACAACATGAGTGTACTTACAAAGTTGTGTCTGCTCTGCACGTAGCCGTTGGGCATAATCTGGGAATAGGATCCCACAGATGGTCCTCCAAGCTGCCTCTTTCCTGGCCCAGTTTGAATAATTTTGATCACGTTGGTCCCAGATTTCTGGCCTTTCTTGGACCAGGATGAGGAGCTGATCAACATTGATGATGCTTGCCACGCTGCTTGGAACTCCATGGAGGCGAGTACCAGACTTCCGGGATGTCTGTCTGGCTTTTTGAGCTAATTAGCATGTCTGAGCTTCCTGATTGAGGGCTTGGCACATTTCCTGGCACCTGGAGATGTCTGGCGTATTTCTCACAAGTCACACTGCTGGTCCGTGTGTAATCCGTATTTTTCTTGCCCCCATTGACTTTCATCGGCGGATTTTTTGTGCAATTTGCTGACAAGACAAACGCAGCATGTTGCGATTTTCTATGGCCGTACAAGACCGTATAATACGGATCCGTAAAATACAGCAGATAAGAGAAGAGAATCATTGTACCGTATGCAATCCGTATTTTCTGCGCCTCTCACACGTCCATAAAACTCGCTAGTGTGACGCCGGCCTAAATGTTGCTAACTCTGGAATAGGCCGCTGTAGCTGACAGACTTTAAGGCCATTATTTTGCCATTAATTGCCAAGCCAAACATTAGGACCACATGATCAAGATCTCAGGGTGACGATGGGGTTGAAGAGTGACCCCCACACTCTGATAACCATCTAGATGCTGTAATCATTATTGACAGCAGCATTAAAGGGACAAAGTAACTATAGTTGGTACCAACACAAATCGCGGCTGATGCAGCATGTTGCCATCTATATTGTACAGCTAACAGCTGCTGGATTTTCACACGTCAGGGGATGTTAGTCTCTTATAATGCAGGTCAGTAAAAAGACGTATTGTTTATCACAAAGATGTTAAGGTGCTTTTTGGCGGCTCAGCAAGAGGATGTTTGGTCTTCATTTTTACCTCTCGCTGAGTTTGACTTTAACAGTGGGGTAAATAAGTCTACTGGAAACTTACCGTTTTTCTGTCATTATGGTTTTCATCCCCATTTTGGAGAATATTTTTGGATTAATTCTGAATGTCATGGGTTGGAAGTTGCTGTGCAGAGGCTTGGGGATGTCTAAAGGGAGATACAAAACAATATTGGAACCGCTCAGATTCACTAAAATTGGAAGGTTGATAGAAATTGTTCATTGGGTCCTGTTTTTAACATTGGGGAAAGAGTCTCGTTATGGTTTAGAAATATTAGTCTTAAAGGATAGTTGGCAAAGTTGGATGCAAATTTTATTGGGCTTTTTGTGATCCTGGAGGTAGTCACTCCAGTGTCATTTAGATTATAGCTCCCTACATCCCTTTGCATCCCAAATGTTTTCCATAAGCCTCTATTAAAGGAACTTGTCACTTCAGCAGTGTCTCTCTCAAACCCACCTCCCCTGGTTTCAGTCAATGGGGGCTTCGAGTATGAGCTTCAGACAATTGTGGATTCTTGTACCTCGTCCACTAGTAGAGATACAGATCTGAGGAGAGATCCTAGGTTCCAGATCAAGATGTGAAGGTTAGTCAGGGCCTTCCATCTGAGATTTCCTGGGAAACCTGGGGGTCCGGTGGCTCCCTCTAGAAGAGTGGGTACTGTCACGATGCAAACCATCAATGTGTCTGAGATGCAGTTACTGACAGCTCAGCCATCCAATCAGGTGCAGGGACATGCTGAAGGTGTCAGTACTTTGAATGACAGCTCGGTCATTCAGTCTAGTGCAGGATAGTGCTGAGCTGTTGGTGTTTTGATTGATGGCTCAGCCAGCCAATCTGAGACAGGGTGATTCTGGGCTTCCTTAGGTTTGTTGTCCTATAGCACAATAAAGTTGGATTCAAAATTATGCCTCGCTGATGGTATAGTAGGATGGATAAGTATATGTCTATATTTCTCAGGATTGAGGACACTATCAATGTTCAGCAAGTTCCCAAATCTATTTACCGAAATGCAGCCAAAAATTTGCAATGAACCTCCATCATGCTACATATTGTCTTCAAATCCTCATTATTGTACAACTCTCCAGCTCTTCAACAAGTGAACTACCTTCTTTTACTGCTAAATATTTCATAATTTGACTCATGAGTTCACAGCAGTAGATGAGTGTAGCTGGGTCTCAATAGTTGCTCAACATTGCCCATTTCTTAGTGCCAGTAATACTAAGAAGCACAGGGAGAAATATATCCACTATACAATACCATCAGAAAGGCATTTAATTGGTTCCCAATTTACTTTGCATCAGGGCAACAACCTCAAACATACAGCCAATGCAATTAAGAACTTTTTTTAGTTCAATGAAGACCAACAAGTACTGGAAATGATGATATAAAGAGGCAAAAGGATTTGTGCAAGTATACATCAACAGAATATCTGTGGTTAGGTCTGCACGTGTGCCTGGAAGAAATAATGCTTTGATACTGTTTTGAAGGAGACAAAGGGCAGAAACAAAATATACATTTGATTTAGATTTCTCTTTTGCTTATTCGCTTTGCATTTTCTTAACCTTCCTCTAGTGTTAGCTTTCTGTTACTTTTTCTTATGTTAACGGGTCGGTTTTGACCCTTGTCTTAAATCACCCCTAGGATACCCTAAAAACAGTTATTTATGATCCAATTTGTTTCTTACCTCTTTGTTACCTTGTTAGGGTTTCTCATCCATGGAAGGATTGATTTTAATATTTTTTTGTGGCCCCCTGGGCCTTTCATTTGAGAGCATACCCTTCATTTTCAATGTAAAAATATTGTCAAATGAACCTCAAGAGAATAATATAAACTATACTCTGCAAAGTACCAACTCTAAGCTGATTTGGCCATACATGCCTGGACATGTCCCTAACTCAAGTTGTTGGAGGTAGAGCTGGCTGTGGGCTGTTGGTTTATATTGTGTTTATGAGTTCAGTTTTGGGACTTATTATTGTTTTTTTAATCTTATTTTAGACCTGGGTCGTAATTGACCCCAACAACACAAATGTTATAATTTTAATAAGAGCATTTTACAATTTAGTAAAATAGTTTTATTTTATTGTATTTTGTTTAAAAATAAGTTCCTGAAAAAGTCAAAAAGTCTTGATGCAATAAACAAATGTATGTAGAATTTGTATGCATTTAAAACCTAAAACGGGTCGGTCACGACCCTAACACTAGAGAATGTGCACAGTCACACTGTGGCAATTTCCAGACAAAACCTAGAATAAAACCAATAAGCAAATATCCTGCAATAAGTAAGTAAATGGTAATAGTAAAAAAACATGTAAATAACCTAGTTGACACTATTTGGCATAAAAGCCATCCCACCGCAACAAGGTCAGTCAGGATGATCCTTAGCACTAGTATTCCACTAGACATTGTCTTGGTGTGCTGGCCCATGTTCTCGGTATTGCTTTGTACAATTATGGGCATGCCCTATCCCAATTGGGCTGTGGAAGTCGACATTATAGTTTGCCTCATTGTTTTTATCATAGGTTGTATTTATTCTCTCACTTTTAAAAACCAAAAGGATTACAAGTTATTGTCCAGAGTAATCTTAAAGGGAACCTGTCAAGTCCCCTGTGCCACCAGAACTACCAGCAGTTGTGTCTGCATATGTAAATACCCTGCATAACAGTATTTCATTACAAACATAAACAGATCTTGAGAAAAAGTGTTTCTAAGGTTCTTTTATGATATGTAAATGAGGGCTTTGACTGGTCCATGGGGGTTAGTGTCCACAGACTAGTCGGCCCACTTAGATGTTTTCTGAACTTCCAATCATGTGCGACACACCCCACTGAAGGCGGCACTTTCACACCCGGCTTCAGAAGATGAACACAGTGACAGAATGAAGCTGCACGCATGTTGTGAGAGTTGAGTATAGCACAGGGGCGGGATAACATCTAAGTAGGCCGACTAGTCTGGGGACACTTCTGAACGCCCCATAGATTAGTCAAAGCCTCATTTACATATCAAAAATGGACTTTAGAAATCCTTTTTCTAAAGATCTGGTTAAGCATGTAATGCAATAAAGGGGCAGGTAGGCAGGGAATATACATATGCTGACACAACTGCTGGTGGTTCTAGGGGCACGGGAACCTGTCAGGCTCTCTTTAATAATAGTTCTTTTATTATAACTGACTGTAACATACCATTAACATGCAGTGCTTTTGATACCATAGACACAGTTTTTAGATAACGCATTGCGATATGCTGATTTCACTTGCTATATGAATCTTTATGTCAAAAGTTGCATTTTTATTGGCATTTTTCATCATATTCATGACGTACATTTTTCTTCAAAAGGTTCGCTTCTTCAACTTGCCACAAAGACAGACAGTAATAAATTCTAGTAGGGCACAGTGAAGGAATCGTAGCTGCAAGCAACAATAAAAAGCAATGAGCTGGGTGTCAACTAAGTAACTCCAGTTTACACTTCATTTTCTGCTTTTATTAGAGATTCAGAATATGAATTTACTAATGAAATACAGGCGTTTTCTGTTGGAGGCAATGTTTTTATCATTCAGGCTGTGTTTGCTTACACTGTATTGTTTTATCATCTTATGGGCAGGCATTGCTTGTCAGACAGGGGCTCCCCGATTAGGGAAAAAAAAAACAGAAAACATCACATAGCAACACCTTGACATAGATGTTCAGCTGCTCTGACTGTGGCTGCGTCACCTTTAGCCCTGCCTGTCTACTGCTGGATTTCATTTTCTGCATTCATACATCAATAAGCTTTGCATGCTGACACCTAATTTTGCAGGCTACTTTGGTTTTAGAGCTGATGTTTTGCATACGACCACCCACCCCCTCCTGACATCTATTGACTTAAAGGAGGAAAAGGAGAGCAGGAACAGAAAAAAACTCCCTCTCTCTGCTGCAGATGTAATTCTGCTTATAACAGAACATATATATATATATATTTATATATTTATATATAATTTGAATTTTTATACATCTACGGTATGTATAGATCATGAAAGTTAGGAGGACGCACTTGCAGATAGATGTGCAGGTAATACATAATACATGCTTGAGCTTCAACATTTGATATTGGGTGCATATGATCTATCTGCATTAACAAAAAAGTTAAAAATATATATATATATACTGTATCCAGATTGTGCAAAAGTTTTTATAAGATGTTGAAACATTCTTCAAAGAAAACATTCTCTCAAAATAGAAGTGGTCAGAGATTTTTTTTATACATTAACAAAATGCAGAGTGAGTTAAACAATAGCATAGCTATCGGGGGGCAGAGGGTGAGGTCGCCACAGACCTCGCGCTCAGAGGAGCCCACCAGGAGCTAGGACTACTCTTATGTACATTGACATGCGCACCACGGCAATATTCAGTAATTAAGCTGTGTGGTAGAGCAGGGAGACACGATCTCCCTGCATTACTACTCTCTGTTCTGTAGACTGCAGATCGCTTTAATCCTGTGGTCTTAAGAATACCAGGGAGATGCAGTGGCCATGGTGCCAACACACTAACAGGACGTCAGAGTCTTGGTGCAGTGATGTCATTGTGTCACACCTGGACTCTAACATCCAGTGAGTTGGTGCTATCACACCAGCGCATTGGTCCATCCTTGCTTCACTGGTGTACTCATCAGAATCTTGGATTAAGTGAGCATACAGTTGTGGCCAAAAGTATTGACACCCCTGCAATTCTGTCAGATAATACTCAGTTTCTTCCTGAAAATGAATGCAAACACAAATTCTTTGTTATTATTATCTTCATTTAATTTGTCTTAAATGAAAAAACACAAAAAGAATTGGAGAAAAGAAAGAAGACCAAAGAACTGTCTGAGGACTTGAGAAACCAAACTGTGAGGAAGCATGAGCAATCTTTAAGCTACAAGTCCATCTCCAAAGACCTGAATGTTCCTGTGTCTACCGTGCACAGTGTCATCAAGAAGTTTAAAGCCCATGGCACTGTGGCTAACCTCCCTACATGTGGACAGAAAAGAAAAATTGAAAAGATTTCAACGCAAGATTGTGCGGATGTTGGATAAAGAACCTCGACTAACATCCAAACAAGTTCAAGCTGCCCTGCAGTCCGAGGGTACAACAGTGTCAACCCGTACTATCCGTCGGCATCTGAGTGAAAAGGGACTGTATGGTAGGAGACCCAGGAAGACCCCACTTCTTACCCCGAGACATAAAAAAGCCAGGCTGGAGTTTGCCAAAACTTACCTGAAAAAGCCTAAAACATTTTGGAAGAATGTTCTCTGGTCAGATGTGACAAAAGTAGAGGTTTTTAGGCAAAAGCATCAACATAGAGTTTACAGGAGAAAAAAGAGGCATTCAAAGAAAAGAACACGGTCCCTACAGTCAAACATGGCGGAGGTTCCCTGATGTTTTGTGGTTGCTTTGCTGCCTCTGGCACTGGACTGCTTGACCGCGTCCATGGCATTATAAAGTCTGAAGACTACCAACAAATTTTGCAGCATAATGTAGGACCCAGTGTGAGAAAGCTGCGTCTCCCTCAGAGGTCATGAGTCTTCCAGTAGGACAATGACCCAAAACACACTTCAAAAAGCACTAGAAAATGGTTTGAGAGAAAGCACTGGAGACTTCTAAGGTGGCCAGCAAAGAGTCCAGACCTGAATCCCATAGAACACCTGTGGAGAGATCTAAAAATAGCAGTTTGAAGAAGACACCCTTCAAATATCAGAGACCTGGAGCAGTTTGCCAAAGAAGAATGGTCTAAAATTCCAGCAGAGCATTGTGAGAAACTCATTGATGCTTACCGGAAGTGGTTGGTCGCAGTTATTTTGGCTAAAGGTTTTGCAACCAAGTATTAGGCTGAGGGTGCCAATACTTTTGTTTAGCCAATTTTTGGAGCTTTGTGTAAAATGATCAATATTTTGTTTTTTGCTTCATGCTCTTTTGTGATTTTTCATTTAAGACAAATTAAATGAAGATAATAATACCAAAGAATTTGTGATTGCAATCATTTTCAGGAAGAAACTGAGTATTATCTGACAGAATTGCAGGGGTGTCAATACTTTTGGCCGCAACTGTATGATTTATTTTATTTTAATTAATACTTTTGGTGGACGGTGGGGTATAATAAGCAATGGGGGACCCTCATACAGTGTAAGGGGCCTTCTAACAAATTGTAGGGAATACTGTGGGGTTCCTTTTTAAAGTGTGAGAACCATTATACAGTTTAGTAGCTAATGTCGGGGCCATTTTGGGCCTACCGAGGGAGCAATTATACAGTGTTGGGACTAATTTGGGTAGCCCTCACACAGTGTAGGGGGCACTCATACATTGTAAGGACATCTGTGGGGCATTCTCATGAAGTGTGGGTGCCATTTTACAGCATGGAGGACATAACACAGTTTGGGCTTACCATGGGGGTAATCATATGCTTTGGGAGCTAATGTGATTATACAGTTTGGGGACTAATGTGGGAGCTATTACACAGTGTGGCTACTACTGTGGGGGCATTATAAAGTGTATGGGCCATTACTCAATGTGAGGGCTACTGTAAGGGGTCATTATACTGTGTTTTTGGGCAGCAGTGGGGATGTCATATTGTTTATAGGCGAGCTATGGGGTATAATACTGTGTTAAGTGGAGCTGTGGGCACATCATACTGTGTATAAGGGAGCTGTGCGTCCACTATAATGTGTATAGGGGAGTTATGGGGGCATTATGCTGTGTATAGAGGAGCTGTAGAGGCAGTATATTGTGAATAAGGGAGCAGTTGGTACATTATACTTTGCTGTGGGCCCATCATACTGTGTATAAGGGAGCTGTAGGCCTGTCATAGTACGTATAGAAGAGCTATACATGAGGAGACTCGGTGGACGTTATTAAATGTTAAGTAGGCACATTATTGTTATATGGACACTCAGAGTATCGTGACAGTCAAAGGTTACTTTCAAGATTCAAAATGTGGGCATTTGCACAGGTCATTATAATTTTCTAATTTTCTAGGGGGCAATTTTACCATCTAGAGGACACAAGGGAGGCATTATTACTATGTAAAGGGCAAAGTGGTGGGCATTATTATCTGGGGCAATAAGAGGAGAACTGTGTTTGTGCCACAGCAGTAATAGGGACACATATGGCAGCAGGGTTCAGTATTGGGGTATCAGTAGGATGAGGAGTTTGTGCAGGTTGGGAATAGATGTTGACGGTGCCGGAAATGTGAGAAGTCAAATGTTTCTTTGTTGTCATCTCTGCAGGCAAGTTGTGGTTGGAGTAAATTATTGTGTTGGTCTGAGCAAGATGAAAAAGAGAGGAAAAGTGAACGACTCCATCTGAAAGAACATCATCTGTAAGTCACTATTTATAACTGTATAGTAATCACTTATATGTTATATGCTAAAAATGAGCAAAACAGAACAGTACCAAAGCCTGAAACCAAACCCGGACCCCATTCACTTGAATGGGGGGCCAGAACATCCAGTGTTTGCCATGCTGTCATGTGCATGCATGAATGTGGTTGCATAAATATGCACATTCAAAGTTAATGCTTTGTTAACAAACCACTTAAAGCGAACCTGTCATCAGGATTGTGCTCAGTAACCTACAGACCCTGTAAGGTTAGTGCAGTTACACTGATAAAAATAATACCTGGGTTGATGAAATCTGTCCTGTGGTTGTTGTTTCATTTGTATTTGCATTTTTCAGTTAATGAGATTCTCATGTTTCAGGGTGGGCCTGTGGGCAGGTCTTTTTTGGTGCTCTGCTTATGTCAGTGCTTATGGGCACCGCCAGTCAACTGCCTCCTATTTTAAATACTGTGCTTGCACACTTCATGTTGTGGTATTTGTAAAAAAAAAAATTTAGCTACAGCAAAATGGCGCCGGCAGCGCATGCGCAGTTGTATCTATCGCTTGCCGATGGATACTATTGTGCAAGTGCTGCTGCTGGTACCATTTTTCTGCAGCCAAATTGTTTTTCCTCCAACATCATGGCACCTCTGGTGGCGCATTTATTGTAGCATCTATCTGCCGATCTGCCAATAGATGCTACTGCACAAGTGCTGCCACCTGCACTGTTTTCCTGTAGCCAAATGTATTTTTCCTCCAACAACATGGTGCCGGCGGCAGTGCATGCACAGTAGCATCTATCGGCAAGCCATTTTGATATAGTTATTTTTTTTTTCTCAAGACCACAATGTGAACTGTGCAAGCGCAGTATTTAAAGTAGGAGGCAGGTCACTGAAGGTTCAGTGACCTGTCTTTTGAATATAAAAGTCTGAATATGAGAACAGAGCACAAAATAAAGACCCACCCACAGGTCTGCCCTGAAGAATATTACCTGAAAACTGCAAATACAGTTTAACCCCTTAATCTCATATCACGTACTATCCTGTCGAGGTGACCTGAGACTTAATTCCCAGTGACAGGATAGTACATCATATGCGATCGGCTGTGCTTACGGGGGGAGCTCGGCCAATCTCGGCTGAGTGTCAGCTGACCATCGCAGCTGACATCCCGCACTATGTGCCTGGAGCAGTCACGGACCACCCCTGGCACATTAACCCTCGGCACACTGCGATCAAACATGATCGCAGTGTTCCGGCGGCTTAAGGAAGCATCGTGCAGGGAGGGGCCTCCCTGCATGCTTCCCTGAGACCCTCGGAGCAACGAGTTGTGATCGCGTTGCTCCAAGGGTCTCCTACCTCCTTCTCCCTGCAGGCCCCAGATCCAAAAAGGCCGCAGGGCTACATCCGGGTCCTGCAGGGAGGTAGCTTACCAGTGCCTGCTCAGAGCAAGCGCTGGTAAGCCTGCAGCCCTGCATGTCAGATTGCTGATCTGACACAATGCTGTGCAAAGTGTCAGATCAGCGATCTGTCACTATAACATGATGCCCCCCCGGGGGAATGTTACAAAGTAGAAAAAAAATATTCACATGTGTAAAAAATAAATAAATAAATAAATTCCTAAATAAAGAAAAAAAAATATTGTTCCCATAAATACATTTCTTTATCTAAATAATAAAAAAAAAGACAATAAAAGTACACAAATTTAGTATCGCCGCGTCCGTAACGACCCCACCTATAAAACTGTCCCACTAGTTATCCCTTGAATGAATGCGGTAAAAAAAACAGAAAAAAAAAACAGGCAAAAAACAACGCTTTATTATCATACCGCCGAACAAAAAGTGGAATAGCATGCGATCAAAAAGACGGATATACATAACCATGGTACCGCTGAAAACATCATCTTGTCCCGCAAAAATGGAGCCACCATATTGCATCATCAGTGAAAAAATAAAAAAGCTATAGCCTCAGAATAAAGCGATGCAAAAATAATAATTATTTCTGTAAAATAGTTTTTATCGTATAAAAGCGCTGAAACATTCAAAAATGATATAAATGAGGTATCGCTGTAATCAGCCTGACCCGAAAAATAAAACTGCTTCATCAATTTTGCCAAACGTGGAACGGTATAAACACACACCCCCCAAAGAAATACATGAATAGCTGTGTTTTGGTGATTCTGCCTCACAAAAATCTGAATAAAAAGCGAACAAAAAATGTTACATGCCCGAAAATGTCAACTTGTACCGCAAAAAACAAGACCTCACATGACTCTGTGGACCAAAATATGGAAGAATTATAGCTCTCAAAATGTGGAGATGCAATAACTATTTTTTGCAATAAAAAGCTGTCAATCATAAAAATCCGCTAAAAAAATTCTATAAATAGTAAATCAAACCCCCTTCATCTCCCCCTTAGTTAGGGAAAAATAATAAAATTAAAAAAATGTATTTATTTCCATTTTCCCATTAGGGTTAGGGCTAGGGATAGGGCTAGGGTTGGGGCTAGGGTTAGGGCTAGGGTTAGGGCTAGGGTTAGGGCTAGGGTTAGGAATAGGGTTAGTGTTTGGGCTAGGGTTTGGGTTAGGGTTAGTGTTAGGGGTAGGGTTAGGGCTAGGGTTTGGGCAAGGGTTAAGGCTAGGGTTAGGGCTAGGGTTAGGGTTAGGGCTAGGGTTAGAGCTAGGGCTAGGGTTAGGGCTAGGGTTAGGGTTTCCATTATAATTGTGGGTTTCCACTGTTTAGGCACAACAGGGGCTCTCCAAATGCGACATTGCGTCCGATCTCAATTTCAGCCAATTCTGCATTGAAAAAGTAAAACAATGCTCCTTCCCTTCCGAGCTCTCCCGTGTGCCCAAAACAGGGGTTTACCCCAACATATGGGGTATCAGCGTACTCAGGACAAATTGGACAACAACTTTTGGGGTCCAATTTCTCTTGTTACCCTTGTGAAAATAAATTTTTGGGGGGCTAAAAAAACATTTTTGTGGGAAAAAATGATTTTTTTTATTTTCACGACTCTGCGTTATAAACTGTAGTGAAACACTTGGGGGTTCAAAGTTCTCACAACACATCTAGATAAGTTTCTTGGGGGTCTAGTTTCCAATATGGGGTCAATTGTGGGGGGTTTCTACTGTTAAGGTACATTAGGGGCTCTGCAAACGCAATGTGACACCTGCAGACCATTCCATCTAAGTCTACATTCCAAATGGCGCCCAAACAGTGGTTCCCCCCACATATGGAGTATCAGTATACTTAGGACAAATTGGACAACAACTTTTGGTGTCCAATTTCTCCTGTTACCCTTGGGAAAATACAAAACTGGGGGCAAAAAATTAATTTTTGTGGGGAAAAAAATAATTGTTATTTTCATGGCTCTGCGTTATAAACTGTAGTGAAACACTTGGGGGTTCAAAGCTCTCACAGCACATCTAGATAAGTTCCTTAGGGGGTCTACTTTGCAAAATTGTGTCACTTTTGGAGGGTTTCAATGTTTAGGCACATCAGTGGCTCTCCAAACGTAACATGGCATCCCATCTCAATTCCTGTCAATTTTGCATTGAAAAGTCAAACGCCGCTCCTTCCCTTCTGAGCTCTGCCATGCGTCCAAACAGTGGTTTACCCCCACATATGGGGTATCAGCGTACTCAGGACAAATTGCACAACAACTTTTGTGGTCCAATTTCTTCTCTTACCCGTGGGAAAATAAAAAATTGGGGGCAAAAGGTCAATTTTGTGAAAAAATAGGATTTTTTATTTTTACGGCTCTGCATTATAAACTTCTGTGAAGCACTTGGTTGGTCAAAGTGCTCACCACACATCTAGATAAGTTCCTTAGGGGTCTACTTTCCAAAATGGTTTCACTTGTGGGGGGTTTCAATGTTTAGGCACATCAGTGGCTCTCCAAACGCAACATGGCATCCCATCTCAATTCCTGTCAATTTTGCATTGAAAAGTCAAAAGGCGCTCCTTCCCTTCCGAGCTCTGCCATGCGCCCAAACAGTGGTTTACCCCCACATATGGGGTATCAGCTTACTCAGGACACATTGTACAACAACATTTGGGGTCCTTTTTCTCCTGTTACCCTTGGTAAAATATATCAAATTGGAGCTGAAGTAAATTTTGTGTGAAAAAAGTGAAATGTTCATTTTTATTTAAACATTCCAAAAATTCCTGTGAAACACCTGAAGGGTTAATAAACTTCTTGAATGTGGTTTTGAGCACCTTGGGGGGAGCAGTTTTTAGAATGGTGTCACACTTGGTTATTTTCTATCATATAGACCCCTCAAAATGACTTCAAATGAGATGTGGTCCCTAAAAAAAAGTGGTGTTGTAAAAATGAGAAATTGCTTGTAAACTTTTAACCCTTATAACTCCCTAACACAAAAAAATTTTGGTTCCAAAATTGTGCTGATGTAAAGTAGACATGTGGGAAATGTTACTCATTAAGTATGTTGTGTGACATATCTCTGTGATTTAAGGGCATAAAAATTCAAATTTGGAAAACTGCGAAATTTTCACAATTTTCGCCAAATTTCCATTTTTTTCACAAATAAACGCAAGTCTTATCAAATAAATTTTACCACTATCATGAAGTAGAATATGTCATGAGAAAACACGTCAGAATCATCAGAATGTGTTGAAGTGTTCCAGAGTTATAACCTCATAAAGAGACAGTGGTCAGAATTGTAAAAATTGGCCCGGTCATTAACGTGCAAACCACCCTTGGGGCTTAAGGGGTTAAACAACAACCACAAGATGGATTTCATCAACCCAGGTATCATTTAATCAGTGTAATGGCACTGACAGTGTCTGTATTTTACTTAGCAAAACCCTGATGACAGGTTCAGACAGTATTTTCTCTTTTTGGGTAGTAGTCAATCAGTATGGCATGAGCCAAATGTAAGCCCCTTTTCAATGACCTTTATAGAGAGTTTCCAAAAATATTGTGCATTCTGTACAAAGATAAACGATCATACAATGCTGAGTTAAATAGATGCCTAAACAATGTCATACATGTCATACCGATAATAAAGTATTTAGATAGGTTAGATAAATATCTGTCTACCTGTCAATCTCCAATTATTGTTTAGTTTGCAAATTGAATCTCATATGAATCTCATATACTGTATATGAAAAACACTGATAAGAGGTAGGGAAGTACTAAGCTGGGGAAATTCTACTGATTATTTGACAGTTGCAGTTTACTTCATTTATTTTCCAAAGAGAAATACACAAGTAAGTGAATTAGGTGCATATTATAACTGGTGTGTACCTTTGCCATAAATATATATTACATTTATTGACAAGAGTACAGTTCAAGTGAAATTTGCACAACTATGACAAATTTTGCTCCAGTTGATGGAACTCTGCATCAAGTGGCCTCTTCTCCGCTTCCTCCACCTTAACATCACACATAGTACAATCCTCAGAGGTGGAACCCCAATTACCCTTGTTTACCCCCATATCACAACTTTCCAACTGCCCAACTGACTGTGCACTACAGATGGGCCAGTCTGCAGAACTGTTTACACATTCTATTCCATTGGCATCAGAGGTCTGCTCAAAAGATTCACAGAATCCAGAGGAGGAAAGTATCTGCACTGATGGCCACAATTTTTCTTGTTGAAACAGGGCCAGATAAAGCAGGGTCTGTGTATAATCCAGACCCTTGTCACCAGATGTTAACCCCCGGGGGTGGTGGTGTTAATCTGACCGCGTGCAACGCATCATGAAATCTGAAGAATACCAAAGGATTTGGGGTTGCAATGTTGTGCCCAGTGTCAGAAAGCTGGGTTTGGGTTCTAGATCATGGGTCTTTCATCAAGACAATGACCCCAAGAAGCACCCAGAAATCATTAGAAACAAAGCGCTGGAGAGTTCTGATATTGCCAGCATTGAGTCTAGATCTTAATCTCATTGAACATCTGTGGAGATATCTTAAAATTGCTGTTGGGAAAAGGCACCATTCAAATATGAGAAACCTGGAGCAGTTTGCAAAAGACGAGTGGTCTAAGATTCCAGTTGAGAGGTGTAAGAAGGTCCTGAAGTGGCCTAGCCAGTCTACAGATCTGAAGCCAATAGAAAATCTTTGCTGTAGCTCTAATTCAATGTTGCCCAGTGACAGCCCTGAAACCTGAAGATCTGGAGAAGATCTGTATGGAGGAGTGGACCAAAATCTCAGCTGCAGTGTGTGCCAAGTTCGTAAAGAACTACAAGAAACACCTGACATCTGTAATTACAAAAAAAGATTTCTGCATCAAATATTAAGTTATGCTTTTCTACTATATTAAATACTTATTTCATGCAATAAAATGCAAATTAATTATGTGAAAATACTACAATGTGATTTTCTGGATTTTTTTTAGATTCTGTCTCTCACAGTTGAAGTGTAATATGATAAACATTATAAACCTATCCATTCTTTATAGGTGGGAAAACTTGCAAAATCAGCAGTGTATCAAATACTTATTTTCCACTGTATGCTTGTTCATTCTACTGTCTGTAGACAGGTTAGATGGTGCAACCCACTTACTGAAGATTATAGCATGAGCAACTTTATTGCAATTGCCAAAACATCTCTGACCAGTTTACGGGTCGGGCATGAATTTCTGTCTGATTAAACCTGATGAAGGGAAAAGACCATTCCCAAGATGCATGGTCCAATAAACTTTCCTTTTTACTTCGATTCTGATCATCCTCATTCTCACTGCCATCTTATTGTCCTGTTGGACAACTTACCTATTCGAGAAAAGTACAGAAAATGAAAGGTGCAAACAGAGTAATATTTGCTTTTATTTGCCTTGGAATAATAGCTTGTTATTTAATCAGACAATCAGTGCATAAATAAAACAGATCATGGTCAGATGCTAGGAAATTTTATCTAGAGTTTGAGGGTCTTAACAGAAGAAATAAAAGTGAATATTACAAAGTCTACCATTTTGGATTCAATTTTATGTGCTTATTTAAAAAAAATATATTTTTAGTGAAATGAATAATAACCTCTGAATTTCCTGAGTGACATGAAAGAAAGCTCGTTCAATTTTTTTAATAGTGTCCATGAAATATACAATGAATCTAATGATTCATATAAAATATTTCGCACAGCAAAACCAGTCTCCACCTTTAAAAAGTGCTAGACTCTCACAGAGGAGTATTTCTAGCACGAATTTCGAGAAATATGTACCACCATGAGAGGTTTTATGTGAAGAAGTCTCTCACCAATATTCACCATATACGTACTGTGGAATTTGATAGGCACTATATATAGTGGGCTCAAGAGATGATAGGCAGCAGGTGCTGAATATGTTTTACAGCTGAAACTCACCTGCAACTGTTGTAATTGGAGTTGGCTAGCTGTTTAATTACTTAGATGATGTAGTCGAAGTAACAAAGTTTGTATACTTTTAATATATTGCAATCATCATAGTATATAGCACTGTCTACTTACAATTGCTCAAATTGTCTTTCTACCCAAATAATTATTCTCTTTCCTCTGCTCTAAGTAGAAACAAGAAGATTCTTTTCCCTGCATGACTCTTTCCCCTCTTCAACTCCTGACTCAGCTGCTCTACTCCTCCTCGCTGTTAGGGACTTTTGCAGTAACCCATAACTTGTGCAGAGAAAATTGACCTACTTTACTACAAAAAGGATTCAGCTAGTCAGTTTTTAATCACGTGATGACATAGACCTAATCAAAAACAGAAGAATTAGATGGGTAGAAAGGCAAAATTAGCAATTGTAAGTGTACAGTGCCATATAATATGATGACTGTAATATATTAAGGGGGTAAAAACTTTGATGTGACTACATCTTTAAAAGTAGTAAAACAATATAAGTTGGTATCGCAGTAATCATGTTCACTAGAGATGAGTGGATGAGGGAAAATTTGAATATGCCTGTTTGCATATTTTTTCTAGGGAAATTTGATTTACATAGAAATAAGTATCTGCAAATGGAATGCCTCTTTTTATGCCCCAGAGTCTGGAGAGATATTAATCGGAATATATACAGAAAAAAAATTATACCCCACTGATTGCTGACCTCTCTGTTCCCTCCACTACTTACCGCTACCCTTCCAGTGCTCGTCACATCTTCAGATCAGTGTCTGCAGCGTTGAAATGTGTCCTACGTCTCAGTCAGAGGTCGAGCAATGAGAAACACCTGCTATTGGTTGAGACAGTAAGAGCTGTGACTTCATGAAAACTCCTAATCCTCAGGAAGTGGTTCTACTATCTCTGCATGTCTTACTGTGTCTATGTGAGTATTTTCTTACCAACACAGATATTCAGCATCTGTGCTCATCTTTTAGTGAGACAATTGAGACTTGGTGGTGGGTAGTCAATGACCACAAAAGGAAAAGCCAGAATTTCAAAACCAGGCCAATTTTCGATGTTCATTTCTTTCCATGCATGTAGTTTTGATAGCTCAAAGTTTTTATTGTTTGACTATTCAAATATTTTTTGCTTTTTTTAACCCTTTTCTGCCATCCGATATACTATTCCGTTCATGTGTCCTGGGCCCTAATCAGGGGCTGGCTGGCACTTTTCAGCCTGGGGGGCAATCGCAAGGCAGTGGCCCTCCAGTTGTGGTGCTTTTGCACTGCTTATCTTTGGCCGCTGCATTAAAGCAGCAGAGATAACAGGCTTTAAAAACAGGCTGGTACATAGATATGGGAAAAGAATGGAGCTACCTGCATATATATGGAAGCAGAACCAAGCTTGCTGCCTATATACATACTGTAACAGAAGCAACATGACTACATAGACACGAAACCGGAACCAAGATTGCTATGTAGACAAGGAAACTGACTGCAGCTTACTGCAGAGATATGCGAGAAGAACCGAGCTTACTACAGAGATATAGGAGCAGAACTGAGCTTACTACAGAGATATAGAAACAGAATGGAGCTTACTACAGAGCTATGGGAGCAGAACCGAGCTTGCAACAGAGCTATTGGAATAGAAAGGAGCTTACTACAGAGATATGGGAGCAGAACTGAGCTTACCACAGAAATATAGGAGCAGAACTGAGTTTACTGCAGTGATATAGGAACAGAACGGAGCTTACTATAGAGCTATGGGAGCAGAAATGAGCTTACTACAGAGATATAGGAACAGAATGTAGCTTACTACAGAGCTATGGGAGCAGAATCAAGCTTACTACAGAGATATGGGAACAGAACGGAGCTTACTACAGAGATATGGGAGCAGAACCGAGCTTACCACATAGATAAGGGTGCAGAACCGAGCTTACTACAGATATATGGGAGCAGAACCGAGCTTACTACAGAAATATGGGAGCAGAACGAGCTTACTGCAGAGACATGAGAGCAGAACCGAGCTTACTACAGAGATATGGGAGCAGAACCGAGCTTACTGCAGAAATAAGGGAGCAGAACCGAGCTTACTGCAGAGATAAGAGAGTAGAACCGACCTTATTACAGAAATATGGGAGCAGAACCGAGCTTGCTACAGAGATATGGAAGCAGAACCAAGCTTAGTACAGAGATATGAGAGCAGAACTAAGCTTACTGCAGAGATAATGGAGCAGAACCGGGCTTACTATGTCTACTACAAGGTACGGAAACAGAACCAAGCTCAAGGCATACATATGGTGCCAGAATCTAGATTACTACATTGATACAGTACCAGAACCAAGGTTACTGCTTAGAAATGGTACCATAACTGAACTTACTTACAAACATACATACAACTCCAGAAACACGGACATGTAAACACACAGTACGGCAGGGGCATTGCTAGGGTTCTTAAAGACCAAGGACCCAAGCCCCAAAGTGCATGTTTCACCATACGACCACCCTATAGCCATTTAAAATAGCATCTACTATATAATTGTCAAAGGGTCACTTCCATCTTTCTGTCTGTCCTTCTGTCTGTCTGTCATGGATATTCATTGGTCGTGGCCTCTGTCTGTCATGGAAATCCAAGTCGCTGATTGATCGTGGCAAAACGCCCATGACCATTGCCACGACCAGCGACGGGCGCAGTCCGGCAGCAACATGGCCGCTCCTTCCTCCCCACAGTCAGTGCCCACTCCATACTCCCCTCCAGACAGCGCTCACACAGGGTTAATGGCAGTGCTAATGGACCATGTTATGCTGCGGTGTAACACACTCCATTAACGTTGCTATTTACCTTGTGTGACCAACTTTTTTACTATTGATGCTGCCTATGCAGCATCAATAGTAAAAAAATCTAATGTTAAAAACAACAAAAAAATAAAAAATCATCATATACTCACCTTCCGGCGCCTTTCCAGCTCCTCACGATGCTCCGGTGACCGGTCCATGCATTGCGATCACGCGAAATGATGACGTAGCGGTCTCGCGAGACCGCTATGTCATCATCTTGCGAGACCGCAATGCACTCTTGAGACCGGAGCACGCGAGGAACGTCGGTAAACCCTTCCTGGATCCAGGGGCCAACGGAAGGTGAGTATATAACTAATTTTTATTTTAATTCTTTTTTTTAACAGTGATATGATGCCCACATTGCTATATACTATGTGGGCTGTGCAATATACTACGCGGGCAGGGCAATATATTACGCGGGCTAGGCAATGTACTACGCGGGCTGTGCAATATACTACGCGCGCTGGGCAATATACTACGCGGGCTTGGCAATATACTATGCGGGCTTTGCAATATACTACATGGCTGGGCAATATACTATGTGACTGGGCAATATACTATGTGGCTGGGCAATTGTTGTGAATTCTGTGGTCAAGCTCCCTCCTGTGGTCATGAGTGGTACTTCGGCTGGTTCTGTCCTTGAGCTTCCTTTGGTGGATGTGAGTGGAGCTGCGGCTTCTGAGTTTCCTTCCTCAGGTGACGAGGTTAAGTCGTTAGGTGCTGCTCTATTTAACTCCACCTAGTTCTTTGTTCCTGGCCTCCAGTCAATGTTCCAGTATTGGTCTTGCTCTCTCCTGGATCGTTCTTGTGGCCTGTCTGCCCTGCATAAGCTAAGTTTTGCTGGTGTTACTTTTGTTTGCTATTTTTCCTGTCCAGCTTGCTATATTGGTTTTTCTTGCTTGCTGGAAGCTCTGAGTCGCAGAGGGAGCACTTCCGTACCGTTGGTCGGTGCAGAGGGTCTTTTTGCCCCCTCTGCGTGGTTGTTTGTAGGTTTTTGTGCTGACCGCAAAGCTATCTTTCCTATCCTCAGTCTATTCAGTAAGTCGGGCCTCACTTTGCTAAAATCTATTTCATCTCTGTGTTTGTATTTTCATCTTTACTCACAGTCATTATATGTGGGAGGCTGCCTTTTCCTTTGGGGAATTTCTCTGAGGCAAGGTAGGCTTATTTTTCTTTCTTCAGGGCTAGCTAGTTTCTCAGGCTGTGCCCGAGGCGCCTAGGTCTGGTCAGTAGCGCTCCACGGCTACCTCTAGTGTGGTATGATAGGATTAGGGATTGCGGTCAGCAGAGTTCCCACGTCTCAGAGCTCGTCTTATGTTAATAGTAACTATCAGGTCACTTTGTGTGCTCTTAACCACTAGGTCCATTGTGGTTCTGAATCACCAGTTCATAACAGTACTGGAGGCCCAAAGTACTAATGCTTCTCAATAGAGGGAAAAGAGAAGTTCTGAGACCATTTTTTTTTTTCTTTGCACTGTGTTTTGTCTTTCTTTTCCCCTTTACATCAGGGTGGTTCAGAACACAGGTGTAGACATGGACATTCAAGGTCTGTCCTCTTTGATGGATAATCTTGCTATAAGTGTACAGAACATTCAAGATTTAGTGGTTCAGAATCCTATGTTAGAACCTAAAATTCCTATTCCTGAGTTATTTTCTGGAGATAGAGCTAAGTTTCTGAATTTTAAAAATAATTGTAAACTATTTCTGGCTTTGAAACCCCGCTCCTCTGGTGACCCAGTTCAACAAGTAAAGATCATTATTTCTTTATTACGTGGCGACCCTCAAGACTGGGCATTTTCCCTTGCGCCAGGAGATCCTGCATTATGTGATATTGATGCGTTTTTTCTGGCGCTCGGGTTGCTTTATGATGAACCTAATTCAGTGGATCAGGCAGAGAAAATCTTGCTGGCTCTGTGTCAGGGTCAGGATGAGGTAGAGATATATTTTCAGAAGTTTAGGAAGTGGTCTGTGCTCACTCAATGGAATGAATGTGCTCTTGCAGCAATTTTCAGAAAGGGTCTCTCTGAAGCCCTTAAGGATGTCATGGTGGGATTTCCTATGCCTGCTGGTCTGAATGAGTCTATGTCTTTGGCCATTCAGATCGATCGACGCTTACGTGAGCGTAAAACTGTGCACCATTTGGCGGTATTATCTGAGCATAAACCTGAGCCTATGCAATGTGATAGGACTTTGACCAGAGCTGAACGGCAAGAACGCAGACGTCGGAATGGGCTGTGTTTTTACTGTGGTGATTCCACTCATGCTATCTCTGATTGTCCTAAGCGCACTAAGCGTTTCGCTAGGTCTGCCACCATTGGTACGGTACAGTCGAAATTTCTTTTGTCCGTTACTTTGATCTGCTCGTTGTCATCCTATTCTGTCATGGCATTTGTGGATTCAGGCGCTGCCCTGAATTTGATGGACTTGGAGTTTGCTAGGCGCTGTGGGTTTTTCTTGGAGCCCTTGCAGCATCCTATTCCATTGAGAGGAATTGATGCTACGCCTTTGGCCAAGAATAAGCCTCAGTATTGGACCCAACTGACCATGTGCATGGCTCCTGCGCATCAGGAGGATATTCGCTTTTTGCTGTTGCAGAATCTGCATGATGTGGTCGTGTTGGGGTTGCCATGGCTACAAGTCCATAACCCAGTATTGAATTGGAAATCTATGTCTGTGTCCAGCTGGGGTTGTCAGGGGGTACATGGTGATGTTCCATTTCTGTCTATTTCATCATCCACCCCTTCTGAGGTCCCAGAGTTCTTGTCAGATTAACGGGATGTATTTGATGAGCCCAAGTCCAGTGCCCTACCTCCGCATAGGGATTGCGATTGTGCTATCGATTTGATTCCTGGTAGTAAGTTTCCTAAAGGTCGACTGTTTAATTTGTCTGTACCTGAGCACGCCGCTATGCGGAGTTACGTAAAGGAATCCTTGGAGAAGGGTCATATTCGCCCATCGTCGTCGCCATTGGGAGCAGGGTTCTTTTTTGTGGCCAAGAAGGATGGTTCGCTGAGACCTTGTATTGATTACCGCCTTCTAAATAAAATCACAGTCAAATTTCAGTACCCCTTGCCGCTGCTGTCTGATTTGTTTGCTCGGATTAAGGGGGCTAGTTGGTTCACCAAGATAGATCTTCGTGGTGCGTATAATCTTGTGCGTATTAAAAAGGGCGATGAATGGAAAACAGCATTTAATACGCCCGAGGGCCATTTTGAGTACCTGGTTATGCCATTCGGGCTTTCTAATGCTCCATCAGTATTTCAGTCCTTTATGCATGACATCTTCCGAGAGTACCTGGATAAATTCCTGATTGTTTACTTGGATGATATTTTGGTCTTCTCGGATGATTGGGAGTCTCACGTGAAGCAGGTTAGAATGGTGTTCCAGGTCCTGCGTGCGAATTCTTTGTTTGTGAAGGGGTCAAAGTGTCTCTTTGGTGTTCAGAAGGTTTCATTTTTGGGTTTCATTTTTTCCCCTTCTACTATCGAGATGGACCCTGTTAAAGTTCGAGCCATTTATGATTGGACTCAGCTGACATCTCTGAAGAGTCTGCAAAAGTTCCTGGGCTTTGCTAATTTTTATCGTCGCTTCATCAATAATTTTTCTAGTATTGCTAAACCGTTGACTGATTTAACCAAGAAGGGTGCTGATGTGGTCAATTGGTCTTCTGCTGCTGTGGAAGCTTTTCAGGAGTTGAAGCGTCGTTTTTCTTCTGCCCCTGTGTTGTGCCAGCCAGATGTTTCGCTCCCGTTCCAGGTCAAGGTTGATGCTTCTGAGATTGGAGCAGGGGCTGTTTTGTCGCAAAGAAGTTCTGATGGCTCGGTGATGAAACCATGTGCCTTCTTTTCCAGGAAGTTTTCGCCTGCTGAGCGTAATTATGATGTTGGCAATCGAGAGTTGCTGGCCATGAAGTGGGCATTCGAGGAGTGGCGTCATTGGCTTGAAGGAGCTAAGCATCGCGTGGTGGTCTTGACTGATCACAAGAACTTGACTTATCTCGAGTCTGCCAAACGGTTGAATCCTAGACAGGCTCGTTGGTCGCTGTTTTTCTCCCGTTTTGACTTTGTGGTTTCGTACCTTCCGGGCTCTAAAAATGTGAAGGCGGATGCCCTGTCTAGGAGTTTTGTGCCCGACTCTCCGGGTTTGCCTGAGCCGGCGGGTATTCTCAAGGAGGGGGTGATTTTGTCTGCCATCTCCCCTGATTTGCGGCGGGTGCTGCAAAAATTTCAGGCTAATAGACCTGACCGTTGCCCAACGGAGAAACTGTCCCTGATGAATGGACGAGTAGAGTTGTCTCTGAGGTTCATTGTTCGGTGTTGGCTGGTCATCCTGGAATCTTTGGTACCAGTGATTTGGTGGCTAGATCCTTTTGGTGGCCGTCTCTGTCACGGGATGTGCGTTCATTTGTGCAGTCCTGTGGGATTTGTGCTCGGGCTAAGCCCTGCTGTTCTCGTGCCAGTGGGTTGCTTTTACCCTTGCCGGTCCCGAAGAGGCCCTGGACACATATCTCTATGGATTTTATTTCGGATCTCCCCATCTCTCAAAAGATGTCGGTCATTTGGGTGGTTTGTGATCGCTTCTCTAAGATGGTCCATTTGGTACCCTTGTCTAAATTGCCCTCTTCCTCTGATTTGGTGCCATTGTTTTTCCAGCATGTGGTTCGTTTACATGGCGTTCCGGAGAACATCGTTTTTGACAGAGGTTCCCAGTTTGTTTCGAGGTTTTGGCGAGCCTTTTGTGCTAAGATGGGCATTGATTTGTCTTTTTCCTCGGCTTTCCATCCTCAGACAAATGGCCAAACTGAACGAACCAATCAGACCTTGGAAACATATCTGAGATGTTTTGTTTCTGCTGATCAGGATGATTGGGTGTCCTTTTGCCTTTGGCTGAGTTTGCCCTTAATAATCGGGCCAGCTCGGCTACTTTGGTTTCGCCGCTTTTCTGCAATTCTGGTTTCCATCCTCGTTTCTCTTCAGGGCAGGTTGAGTCTTCGGACTGTCCTGGTGTGGATACTGTGGTGGATAGGTTGCAGCAGATTTGGACTCATGTAGTGGACAATTTGACATTGTCCCAGGAGAAGGCTCAACGTTTCGCTAACCGCAGGCGCTGTGTGGGTCCCCGACTTCGTGTTGGGGATTTGGTTTGGTTGTCGTCTCGTTATATTCCTATGAAAGTTTCCTCTCCTAAGTTTAAGCCTCGTTTCATTGGTCCGTATAGGATTTCTGAGGTTCTTAATCCTGTGTCTTTTCGTTTGACCCTTCCAGCTTCTTTTTCCATCCATAATGTATTCCATAGGTCATTGTTGCGGAGATACGTGGCACCTGTAGTTCCATCCGTTGATCCTCCTGCCCCGGTTTTGGTTGAGGGGGAGTTGGAGTATATAGTGGAGAAGATTTTGGATTCTCGTATTTCGAGACGGAAACTCCAGTACCTGGTTAAGTGGAAGGGTTATGGTCAGGAAGATAATTCCTGGGTCTTTGCCTCTGATGTTCATGCTGTCGATCTGGTTCGTGCCTTTCATTTGGCTCATCCTGGTCGGCCTGGGGGCACTGGTGAGGGTTCGGTGACCCCTCCTCAAGGGGGGGGTACTGTTGTGAATTCTGTGGTCAAGCTCCCTCCTGTGGTCATGAGTGGTACTTCGGCTGGTTCTGTCCTTGAGCTTCCTTTGGTGGATGTGAGTGGGGCTGCGGCTTCTGAGTTTCCTTCCTCAGGTGACGAGGTTAAGTCGTTAGGTGCTGCTCTATTTAACTCCACCTAGTTCTTTGTTCCTGGCCTCCAGTCAATGTTCCAGTATTCGTCTTGCTCTCTCCTGGATCGTTCTTGTGGCCTGTCTGCCCTGCATAAGCTAAGTTTTGCTGGTGTTACTTTTGTTTGCTATTTTTCCTGTCCAGCTTGCTATATTGGTTTTTCTTGCTTGCTGTAAGCTCTGAGACGCAGAGGGAGCACCTCCGTACCGTTAGTCGGTGCGGAGGGTCTTTTTGCGCCCTCTGCGTGGTTGTTTGTAGGTTTTTGTGCTGACCGCAAAGCTATCTTTCCTATCCTCGGTCTATTCAGTAAGTCGGGCCTCACTTTGCTAAAATCTATTTCATCTCTGTGTTTGTATTTTCATCTTTACTCACAGTCATTATATGTGGGAGGCTGCCTTTTCCTTTGGGGAATTTCTCTGAGGCAAGGTAGGCTTATTTTTCTTTCTTCAGGGCTAGCTAGTTTCTCAGGCTGTGCCCGAAGCGCCTAGGTCTGGTCAGGAGCACTCAACGGCTACCTCTAGTGTGGTATGATAGGATTAGGGATTGCGGTCAGCAGAGTTCCCACGTCTCAGAGCTCGTCCTATGTTAATAGTAACTATCAGGTCACTTTGTGTGCTCTTAACCACTAGGTCCATTGTGGTTCTGAATCACCAGTTCATAACAGGCAATATACTATGTGGCTGGGCAATATAGTACGTGACTGGGCAATATAGTACGTGACTGGGCAATATACTACGTGGCTGGGCAATATACTACATGGCTGGGCAATATACTATGTGACTGGGCAATATACTATGTGGCTGGACAATATACTATGTGGCTGGGTAATATAGTTTTGTGACTGGGCAATATAGTACGTGACTGGGCAATATACTACGTGACTGGGCAATATACTACGTGGCTGGGCAATATACTACGTAGCTGGGCATTATACTATGTGGCTGCAAAATATACTACGTTGGTGGGCAATATGCTACGTGGCTGGGCAATATACTAGGTGACTGGGCAATATACTACGTGGCTGGGCAATATACTACGTGGCTGGGCAATATACTATGTGGCTGAGCAATATACTATGTGGCTGGGCAATATAGTACGTGACTGGGCAATATAGTACGTGACTGGGCAATATACTACGTGACTGGGCAACATACTACGTGACTGGGCAATATACTACATGGCTGGGCAATATAATATGTGGCTGGGCAATATACTATGTGGCTGGGCAATATACTATGTGGCTGGGCAATATACTATGTGGCTGGGCAATATAGTATGTGACTGGGCAGTATAGTACGTGACTGGGCAATATACTACGTGGCTGGGCAATATACTACGTGGCTGGGCAATATACTACATGGCTTGGCAATATACTATGTGGCTGGGAAATATACTACGTGGCTGGGCAATATACTACGTGGCTGGGCAATATACTAGGTGACTGGACAATATACTACGTGACTGGGCAATATACTACGTGACTGGGCAATATACTACGTGGTTGGGTAATATACTACGTGGGCTGTGCAATATACTACATGGACATGCATATTCTAGAATACCCGATGCGTTAGAATTGGACCACCATCTAGTGTATATATAGTTACAGTATACCACTTTTGCTAACCAAAAACACACAATGCAAAGACCAATATTATCAAGGCCAAAACAATATGGCTGCACAATGCCCATTACCATCACCACCACACAGCGAATACATAATATAATATGACCATTACCTCTACATAACAAAACACTCTATACAAAGACCAATGACACCACCATACACCTTCTACTACATAACGACCATAAAACATTAAGCTGTTACTAAAAATGTAGAAAAAAAAGCTACTAAAAAGAGCAATATTCCGACCTTACAGGAACCGTATATTGGTAGATACCAGTCCTGCACAACACACACATGATTCCAGTACAGTTATATATAGTATCTTACAGCTGATGTTCTTTCTGATTTGGTCTCTCACTTTTCCCGTCTTTTCCATCTGGCCCAGACCGACATGACAACTCCAGCCACAACTCGTCTGCACAGATTACAGCAAAAACACATTTGACTTCTCTCATTTCCATCAACATCTCCATCTATTACCAAACTACAAAAATTCCCCACTCTGCATGCACTTGAGGAGAGGAACAGTGACCCCGATATTTAAAAAATTGTGTCATTACTATGATTACTCCCTCCCCCCCAAATTAAAGTGAAGAATACAATATCCCAAATGCCCCCTTCTAGCAACAAATACCCTTTAGTGTCCACTTAAAGATAACAATGCCCCCCCAAGAAAAAAAATAATGGAACCTGAGTGCCCCTATTAAAACTAATAATGTCCCCATTTGTAACAAATAATGTCCTCTGAGTGCCCACACAGCTCTAAATACACAGAATGATTTTCCTACAGACCCCAAAACACAATATAATGGTCCCCAAAGCCCTTTATTATACATTGATGATCCTAGAGCTCCCTACGTACCTTATAGTAAAATGGCTACATAGCACCTATATAAAATATGATGTTCCCATTGCCCATATACAGCATGATGGCCTCCACTGCTGCTATATACAGCATGAAGGTCCCCATTGTCTCCTGTATATAGTATGAAGGTCCCCACTGCCCCCTGTATATAATGTCTAACAAAGTGGCTCACGGATAACAACGTCAATGTAGACATGTGGGAAATATTACTTATTAAGTATTTTGTGTGACATATCTGTGTGATTTACCGGCATGAAAATTCAAATTTGTAAAATTGCTAAATTTTCAACATTTTCGCCAAATTTCCTTTTTTTTTCACAAATAAATGAAAGTCAAATCAAAAAAATTTCAGCACTATCATGAAGTACAATATGTTTTGAGAAAACATCATCAGAATCACGGGGATCCATGGAAGCGTTCCAGAGTTATAACCTCATAAAGGGACAGTGGTCAAAATTGTAAAAATTGGCCTAGTCATCAACGTGCAAACCACCCTTGGGGGTAAAGGGGTTAATGTTACCTTACGCCTAATTTCTATGTCAATTTCATTTTTTTATTTTTGATTCCTTGCCAACGTCATAAAAAAAAAAATGTAAAGAAAAAAATAAGAGATATGTGTATGTTTTTCAAACTTTTTCCCATTTTTTTAAGAGCACAATGTCCTACTAAAATCTGTTTTCTACTTTACACTATAATTATTTTTATATGTTGGGCAGATGTTATTTTCTCAACGGTCTTTAATTTGTCACTTTCTTTTTATTAATTTATATTTTATTTTTACATTTTCGGTCCCCAATGACGTCAAGAAAAAACTTTTGAACACTAAAATGCATTTTTTTCTATAACATACTTCCCTTGTAACTAAGGCTGTCATATTAACCATTGTTACAGAGCAAATTCTGCTTCTCAAATGCATTTACAAATAATATGAATTTGCCTAAACTCAGCAGTTTTTGCTTCTTTCAGGGATTACTGATTACGTGAACACTAGTTCAGGTGGAAGAAGAACCCCAACTTCTTCCAAAATTGTAAATACAGCACTCATTCAGTACTTAAAAAGGCAGAGATGGTAATAAACGATACCTGCCTTCTCTATGACGAGTCATTAGTGCAGCTGCAGACTCTGGGAAGACACTCTAAAATGATGAAGCAGAGTGATAGGCAGACCACTTCAATGGTTTTAAAGTAGAGCTGTCAAGTTTTTATAAACTAATATTTTATTGTGGGCTGAGTGGGCTCTCTGAGTGCAGTGGGCACCAGTATTTGCCTGTGTTTGTCATGTGCTGTCTCAAACCCTTAAGGATAGGTTTATATTACATATATGCTCTTGATCAGATGTTCGCCTACATTTTTATGCAAAATAAAGTACACTGAGAAAAGAAATGAACTTACAT
Source organism: Ranitomeya imitator (assembly GCF_032444005.1). NCBI lineage: Eukaryota > Metazoa > Chordata > Amphibia > Anura > Dendrobatidae > Ranitomeya > Ranitomeya imitator. The sequence continues at coordinate 85,918,925 of NC_091286.1, forward strand.
ACAAAGTGTATAATTTTGGGATGCATATATTAAATTGATAAGTAAAAACAATCCAGGTGGTGTTAAATCTCAGATCCTTTTTTGACGGAAATTGAAGATTTGTTTTACCTTTTGTAGACTATGCTTATGTTTTTCTTCCTCATCATGATTACTTCCATTCTGCACACTGATCTCTTAATTCATGCCCAGCGCTTGGTACAACATTAGATGATAAAAATATTACATTAGCTGCACAGATGGTTATCCCTCACTGTTCTCTTCTTCTGCATGCCCCGGAATTGTAAGAACTGGGTCATCATGCCATGTGCATTTACCAATTATATTGTGAATGTCAGGCTAATGGTGACTACACTTAGAATAAGTGGGCAAGCAATATTTAGTACTCATCATCAATCTGAGATGAACATAATTAAAAATGCTTAAACAAATGTTCAATTTACATTGGATATATTGTTGCCATGTCATTGGGTGACCCTTTTACTGATGCTTAAATGATACAGAATGTGCATAGGTAGATCTTTTACTATTCTAGGTCTACTGCACAGTCAGCAATTCTAGTGTCCTATGGTTAAATTACCTGTACAGATTTATGTTTGTGTAGTACATAAATCATTCTATCAGATATAAGGAAAGAAGCCACATACACAGAAAATGAATATGTTGAATAAAAATGCAAGCTAATAAGGCAGTATAGACAAATATGACCCAGTGAACAGTGATTGATCTATGTGATGATTTACATGATGCTTACGTTCTTCTTTGCAAGTTTGACCTCCAGACTGGTGAATTAAATTGGGAATTCCATCATCCACAGAATTGAACCACATAGTACCAATCTCGAAATAATAGTAATTTTCAATCATTTCATGAAATTATATTTCTATTGGGCTTGCTGTTTTTAACCAATAATTTACAGCATTCCTGCCTGAACTATGGGAAAACGTTACCATGAAATATGAAATGTGAAACATTGAGGAAGATTTATCAATACTGTTGTAGGAACAAATTCTACTTATAAATAGTGTTGAGTAGGGTTGAGCGAAACGGGTCGTTCATTTTCAAAAGTCGCCGACTTTTGGCAAAGTCGGGTTTCATGAAACCCGATCCGACCCCTGTGCGGGGTCGGCCATGCGGTACGCGACTTTCGCGCCAAAGTCGCGTTTCAATGACGCGAAAAGCGCCATTTCTCAGCCAATGAAGGTGGACGCAGAGTGTGGGCAGCGTGATGACATAGGTCCTGGTCCCCACCATCTTAGAGAAGGGCATTGCAGTGATTGGCTTGCTGTCTGCGGCGTCACAGGGGCTATAAAGGGGAGTTCCCACCGACCGCCATCTTACTGCTGCTGATCTGAGCTTAGGGAGAGGTTGCTGCCGCTTCGTCAGAAGCAGGGATAGCGTTAGGCAGGGTCCATTAACCACCAAACCGCTTGTGCTGTAGCGATTTGCACTGTCCAACACCACCTTCGGTGTGCAGGGATAGTGGAAGCTACATTTTTTTTTTTTCTCAGCGCTGTAGCTCATTGGGCTGCCCTTGAAGGCTCCCTGATAGCTGCATTGCTGTGTGTACGCCGCTGTGCAAACCAACTGCTTTTTTCAAAGCACAAATCCTCTTGTTCCTTCCTTTCTGCACAGCTATCTTGTTTGTTTGTCCACACTTTTTATTTAATTTGTGCATCAGTCCACTCCTTATTGCTGCCTGCCATACCTGGCTGAGATTACTGCAGGGAGATAGTAATTGAAGGACAGTTCCTTTTTTTTTTTTTTTTTTTTTTGCGGGAGATTAAGATTGGCATTTCTGCTAGAGTGCCATCCCTGTCTGTGCCATCTCTCACTCATTGGGCCATAGAAAGCCTATTTATTTTTTTGCTTGATTTGGGTTCTAAAATCTACCTGAAAAAATCACTACATCAATCAGTGGGAGAAAAATATTGGCCTCAGGGCTTGTGTGCCACTCTTGACTCCTGTGTGCATCATCACTCACTCAGTGGGCCATAGAAAGCCTATTTTTTTTTTTGCTTTATTTGGGTTCTAAATTCTACCTGAAAAAATCAATAAATCAATCAGTGGGAGATTAATATTGGCCTTTGGGCTTGTGTGCCAGTCCTAAGCGTGCCATCTCTCTCACAAATAGTGGGCCATAGAAAGCCTATTTATTTATTTTTTTGGTTTTATAAATTCTCCCTGAAAAAAAAAAGGGAGATTAATATTGGCCTTTGGGCTTGTGTGCCAGTCCTAAGCGTGCCATCTCTCTCTCTCAGATAGTGGGCCATAGAAAGCCTATTTATAATTTTTTTTATTGGGTTTATAAATTTTCCCTGAAAAAAAAAAAAAAAAGTGGGAGATTAATATTGGCCTCTGGGCTTGTGTGCCAGTCCTGAGCGTGCCATCTCTCTCACAAATAGTGGGCCATAGAAAGCCTATTTATTTATTTTTTTTTGGTTTTATAAATTCTCCCTGAAAAAAAAAAGGGAGATTAATATTGGCCTTTGGGCTTGTGTGCCAGTCCTAAGCGTGCCATCTCTCTCTCTCTCAGATAGTGGGCTATAGAAAGCCTATTTATTATTTTTTTTATTGGGTTTATAAATTTTCCCTGAAAAAAAAAAAAAAAAGTGGGAGATTAATATTGGCCTCTGGGCTTGTGTGCCAGTCCTGAGCGTGCCATCTCTCTCACAAATAGTGGGCCATAGAAAGCCTATTTATTTATTTATTTTGTTTTATAAATTCTCCCTGAAAAAAAAAAAAAGGGAGATTAATATTGGCCTTTGGGCTTGTGTGCCAGTCCTAAGCGTGCCATCTCTCTCTCTCAGATAGTGAGCCATAGAAAGCCTATTTATTTTTTTGGTTGATTTGGGTTCTAAATTCTACCTGAAAAAATCAATAAATCAATCAGTGGGAGATAAATATTGGCCTCTGGGCTTGTGTGCCACTCCTGACTCCTGTGTGCGTCATCTCTCACTCAGTGGGCCATAGAAAGCCTATTTTTTGTTTTATTTGTTTTCTAAATTCTCCCTGAAAAAATCATTTTATTTTATTTGGTTTCTAAATTCTTCCTGAAAAAATCATTTTATTTTATTTTATTTTTTTTCCAAAGTCTCCCTGAAAAAAAAAAAAATCAAATCGGTGGGAGATTAATATTGCACTTTCTGCTTGTGTGCCAGTCTTGACTCCTGGGTGTGCCATCTCTCCCTCTCTCTCCAATTGTGGGCCATAGAAAGCCTATTTTTTTTAGCTTGATTTGGGTTCCAAAATCTACCTGAAGAAATCACTACATCAATCATTGGGAGAAAAATATTGGCCTCTGGGCTTGTGTGCCACTCCTGACTCCTGTGTGCATCATCTCTCACTCAGTGGGCCATAGAAAGCCTATTTTTTGTTTTATTTGTTTTCTAAATTCTCCCTGAAAAAATAATTTTATTTTATTTGGTTTCTAAATTCTTCCTGAAAAAATCATTTTTTTTATTATTTTTTTTTTCTAAAGTCTCCCTGAAAAAAAAAAAAATCAAATCAGTGGGAGATTAATATTGCCCTTTCTGCTTGTGTGCCAGTCTTGACTCCTGGGTGTGCCATCTCTCTCTCTCTCTCCAATTGTGGGCCATAGAAAGCCTATTATTTTTTTAGCTTGATTTGGGTTCCAAAATCTACCTGAAAAAATCACTACATCAATCATTGGGAGAAAAATATTGGCCTCTGGGCTTGTGTGCCACTCCTGACTCCTGTGTGCGTCATCTCTCACTCAGTGGGCCATAGAAAGCCTATTTTTTGTTTTATTTGTTTTCTAAATTCTCCCTGAAAAAATCATTTTATTTTATTTGGTTTCTAAATTCTTCCTGAAAAAAATCATTTTATTTCATTTTATTTTTTTTCCAAAGTCTCCCTGAAAAAAAAAAAAAATCAAATCAGTGGGAGATTAATATTGCCCTTTCTGCTTGTGTGCCAGTCTTGACTCCTGGGTGTGCCATCTCTCTCTCTCTCCAATTGTGGGCCATAGAAAGCCTATTATTTTTTTAGCTTGATTTGGGTTCCAAAATCTACCTGAAAAAATCACTACATCAATCATTGGTAGAAAAATATTGGCCTCTGGGCTTGTGTGCAACTCCTGACTCCTGTGTGCGTCATCTCTCACTCAGTGGGCCATAGAAAGCCTATTTTTTGTTTTATTTGTTTTCTAAATTCTCCCTGAAAAAATAATTTTATTTTATTTGGTTTCTAAATTCTTCCTGAAAAAATCATTTTTTTTATTATTTTTTTTTTCTAAAGTCTCCCTGAAAAAAAAAAAAATCAAATCAGTGGGAGATTAATATTGCCCTTTCTGCTTGTGTGCCAGTCTTGACTCCTGGGTGTGCCATCTCTCTCTCTCTCTCCAATTGTGGGCCATAGAAAGCCTATTATTTTTTTAGCTTGATTTGGGTTCCAAAATCTACCTGAAAAAATCACTACATCAATCATTGGGAGAAAAATATTGGCCTCTGGGCTTGTGTGCCACTCCTGACTCCTGTGTGCGTCATCTCTCACTCAGTGGGCCATAGAAAGCCTATTTTTTGTTTTATTTGTTTTCTAAATTCTCCCTGAAAAAATCATTTTATTTTATTTGGTTTCTAAATTCTTCCTGAAGAAATCATTTTATTTTATTTTTATCTTTTTCCAAAGTCTCCCTGATAAAAAAAAAAAAATCAAATCAGTGGGAGATTAATATTGCCCTTTCTGCTTGTGTGCCAGTCTTGACTCCTGGGTGTGCCATCTCTCTCTCTCTCTCCAATTGTGGGCCATAGAAAGCCTATTATTTTTTTAGCTTGATTTGGGTTCCTGTTATGTATGCTAATGACAGGTGTTATGAAGGCAATCCAGAAACACAGTGTGCTTAGCGATCAGAGCGCACACAGTGATCTGACAAATACCCAAAAATACAAGAACGAGCTCTGAGACGTGGAAACTCTGTAGACTGCACACCTGATCCTATCCTAAACACAACTAAAAGCGGCTGTGGATTGCGCCTAGCAACTACCTAGGCAACTCGGCACAGCCTAAGAAACTAGCTAGCCTGAAGATAGAAAAATAGGCCTGACTTGCCCCAGAGAAATTCCCCAAAGGAAAAGGCAGCCCCCCACATATAATGACTGTGAGTAAGATGAAAAGACAAAACGTAGGGATGAAATAGATTCAGCAAAGTGGGGCCCGATATTCTAGGACAGAGCGAGGACAGTAAAGCGAACTTTGCAGTCTACAAAAAAAACCCTAAAGCAAAACCAAGCAAAGGGGGCAAAAAAAAACCACCGTGCCGAACTAACGGCACGGCGGTACACCCTTTGCATCTCAGAGCTTCCAGCAAAACAAAAGACAAGCTGGACAGAAAAAAAGCAACAAAAAAGCAAAAGGCACTTAGCTATACAGAGCAGCAGGTCACAGGAACAATCAGGAGAAGCTCAGATCCAACACTGAAACATTGACAAGGAGCAAGGATAGCAGCATCAGGCGGAGTTAAGTAATGAAGCAGTTAACGAGCTCACCAGAACACCTGAGGGAGGAAGCTCAGAAGCTGCAGTACCACTTGTGACCACAGGAGTGAATTCAGCCACAGAATTCACAACAGTACCCCCCCCTTGAGGAGGGGTCACCGAACCCTCACCAGAGCCTCCAGGCCGACCAGGATGAGCCGCATGAAAGGCACGAACAAGATCGGAAGCATGAACATCAGAGGCAAAAACCCAGGAATTATCTTCCTGAGCATAACCCTTCCATTTAACCAGATACTGGAGTTTCCGTCTAGAAACACGAGAATCCAAAATCTTCTCCACAATATACTCCAATTCCCCCTCCACCAAAACCGGGGCAGGAGGCTCAACAGATGGAACCATAGGTGCCACGTATCTCCGCAACAACGACCTATGGAATACATTATGTATGGAAAAGGAGTCTGGGAGGGTCAAACGAAAAGACACAGGATTGAGAACCTCAGAAATCCTATACGGACCAATAAAACGAGGTTTAAATTTAGGAGAGGAAACCTTCATAGGAATATGACGAGAAGATAACCAAACCAGATCCCCAACACGAAGTCGGGGACCCACACGGCGTCTGCGATTAGCGAAAAGTTGAGCTTTCTCCTGGGACAAGATCAAATTGTCCACTACCTGAGTCCAGATCTGCTGCAACCTATCCACCACAGAATCCACACCAGGACAGTCCGAAGACTTAACCTGTCCTGAAGAGAAACGAGGATGGAACCCAGAATTGCAAAAAAATGGAGAAACCAAGGTAGCCGAGCTGGCCCAATTATTAAGGGCGAACTCAGCCAACGGCAAAAAGGACACCCAATCATCCTGGTCTGCAGAAACAAAACATCTCAGATATGTTTCCAAGGTCTGATTGGTTCGTTCGGTCTGGCCATTAGTCTGAGGATGGAAAGCCGAGGAAAAGAATAGGTCAATGCCCATCCTAGCACAAAAGGCTCGCCAAAACCTTGAAACAAACTGGGAACCTCTGTCAGAAACAATATTCTCAGGAATGCCATGCAACCGAACCACATGCTGAAAGAACAAAGGTACCAAATCAGAGGAGGAAGGCAATTTAGCCAAGGGCACCAGATGGACCATTTTAGAAAAGCGATCACAGACCACCCAAATGACTGACATCTTTTGAGAAACGGGAAGGTCAGAAATGAAATCCATCGAAATATGTGTCCAAGGCCTCTTTGGGACCGGCAAGGGCAAAAGCAACCCACTGGCACGAGAACAGCAGGGCTTAGCCCTAGCACAAATCCCACAGGACTGCACAAAAGTACGTACATCCCGTGACAGAGATGGCCACCAGAAGGATCTAGCCACTAACTCTCTGGTACCAAAGATTCCAGGATGACCAGCCAACACCGAACAATGAAGTTCAGAGATAAGTTTATTAGTCCACCTATCAGGGACGAACAGTTTCTCTGCTGGACAACGATCAGGTTTATTCGCCTGAAATTTTTGCAGCACCCGCCGCAAATCAGGGGAGATGGCAGACACAATGACTCCTTCCTTGAGGATACCCGCTGGCTCAGATAAACCCGGAGAGTCGGGCACAAAACTCCTAGACAGAGCATCCGCCTTCACATTTTTAGAGCCCGGAAGGTACGAAATCACAAAGTCGAAGCGGGCAAAAAATAACGACCAACGGGCCTGTCTAGGATTCAAGCGCTTGGCAGACTCGAGATAAGTCAAGTTCTTATGATCAGTCAATACCACCACGCGATGCTCAGCTCCTTCAAGCCAATGACGCCACTCCTCGAATGCCCACTTCATGGCCAGCAACTCTCGATTGCCCACATCATAATTACGCTCAGCGGGCGAAAACTTCCTGGAAAAGAAAGCACATGGTTTCATCACCGAGCAATCAGAACCTCTCTGTGACAAAACCGCCCCTGCTCCAATCTCAGAAGCATCAACCTCGACCTGGAACGGAAGAGAAACATCTGGCTGACACAACACAGGGGCAGAACAAAAACGACGCTTCAACTCCTGAAAAGCTTCCACAGCAGCAGAAGACCAATTAACCAAATCAGCACCCTTCTTGGTCAAATCGGTCAATGGTTTGGCAATGTTAGAAAAATTACAGATGAAGCGACGATAAAAATTAGCAAAGCCCAGGAACTTTTGCAGACTTTTCAGAGATGTCGGCTGAATCCAATCCTGGATGGCTTGGACCTTAACTGGATCCATCTCGATAGTAGAAGGGGTAAAGATGAACCACAAAAATGAAACTTTCTGCACACCGAAGAGACACTTTGATCCCTTCACAAACAAAGAGTTAGCACGCAGGACCTGAAAAACCATTCTGACCTGCTTCACATGAGACTCCCAATCATCTGAGAAGATCAAAATGTCATCCAAGTAAACAATCAGGAATTTATCCAGGTACTCTCGGAAGATGTCATGCATAAAAGACTGAAACACAGATGGAGCATTGGCAAGTCCGAACGGCATCACTAGATGCTCAAAATGACCCTCGGGCGTATTGAATGCAGTTTTCCATTCGTCTCCTTGCCTGATTCTCACCAGATTATACGCACCACGAAGATCTATCTTAGTGAACCAACTAGCCCCCTTAATCCGAGCAAACAAGTCAGATAACAATGGCAAGGGATACTGAAATTTAACAGTGATCTTATTAAGAAGGCGGTAATCAATACACGGTCTCAGCGAACCATCCTTCTTGGCTACAAAGAAGAACCCTGCTCCCAGTGGTGATGACGATGGGCGAATATGTCCCTTCTCCAGGGATTCCTTCACATAACTGCGCATAGCGGCGTGTTCGGGCACGGATAAATTAAATAATCGACCTTTAGGGAATTTACTACCAGGAATCAAATTGATAGCACAATCACAATCCCTATGCGGAGGTAGAGCATCGGACTTGGGCTCTTCAAATACATCCTGATAATCAGACAAGAACTCTGGGACCTCAGAAGGGGTGGATGACGAAATCGACAAAAATGGAACATCACCATGTACCCCCTGACAACCCCAGCTGGATACTGACATGGAATTCCAATCCAATACTGGATTATGGGTTTGTAGCCATGGCAACCCCAACACGACCACATCATGCAGATTATGCAACACCAGAAAGCGAATAACTTCCTGATGTGCAGGAGCCATGCACATGGTCAGCTGGGCCCAGTATTGAGGTTTATTCTTGGCCAATGGTGTAGCATCAATTCCTCTCAATGGAATAGGACACCGCAAAGGCTCCAAGAAAAACCCACAACGTTTAGCATAATCCAAATCCATCAGATTCAGGGCAGCGCCCGAATCCACAAACGCCATGACAGAAAACGACGACAAAGAGCATATCAAGGTAATGGACAGAAGGAATTTGGACTGCACAGTACCAATGACGGCAGACCTAGCGGACCGCTTAGTGCGCTTAGGACAATCAGAAATAGCATGAGTGGAATCACCACAGTAGAAACACAGACCATTCAGACGTCTGTATTCCTGCCGTTCAACTCTAGTCATAGTCCTATCGCACTGCATAGGCTCAGGTTTAACCTCAGGCAGTACCGCCAAATGGTGCACAGATTTACGCTCGCGCAAGCGTCGACCGATCTGAATGGCCAAAGACAAAGACTCATTCAAACCAGCAGGCATAGGAAATCCCACCATGACATCCTTAAGAGCCTCAGAGAGACCCTTTCTGAACAAAGCTGCCAGCGCAGATTCATTCCACTGAGTGAGTACTGACCATTTCCTAAATTTCTGACAATATACTTCTATATCATCCTGACCCTGGCACAAAGCCAGCAAATTTTTCTCAGCCTGATCCACTGAATTAGGCTCATCGTACAGCAATCCGAGCGCCAGGAAAAACGCATCGACACTACTCAATGCAGGGTCTCCTGGCGCAAGAGAAAATGCCCAGTCTTGAGGGTCGCCGCGCAAAAAAGAAATAATAATCAAAACCTGTTGAATAGGATTACCAGAAGAATGAGGTTTCAAGGCCAGAAATAGCTTACAATTATTTTTGAAACTTAGAAACTTAGTTCTATCTCCAAAAAACAAATCAGGAATAGGAATTCTTGGTTCTAACATAGATTTCTGATCAATAGTATCTTGAATTTTTTGTACATTTATAACGAGATTATCCATTGAAGAGCACAGACCCTGAATATCCATGTCCACACCTGTGTCCAGAATCACCCAAATGTCTAGGGGGAAAAAAAAAAGTGAACACAGAGCAGAAAAAAAAAAAAAAAAAAAAAAATGATGTCAGAACTTTTTCTTTCCCTCTATTGAGAATCATTAGTGTTGGCTCCTTGTACTGTTATGTATGCTAATGACAGGTGTTATGAAGGCAATCCAGAAACACAGTGTGCTTAGCGATCAGAGCGCACACAGTGATCTGACAAATACCCAAAAATACAAGAACGAGCTCTGAGACATGGAAACTCTGTAGACTGCACACCTGATCCTATCCTAAACACAACTAAAAGCGGCTGTGGATTGCGCCTAACAACTACCTAGGCAACTCGGCACAGCCTAAGAAACTAGCTAGCCTGAAGATAGAAAAATAGGCCTGACTTGCCCCAGAGAAATTCCCCAAAGGAAAAGGCAGCCCCCCACATATAATGACTGTGAGTAAGATGAAAAGACAAAACGTAGGGATGAAATAGATTCAGCAAAGTGGGGCCCGATATTCTAGGACAGAGCGAGGACAGTAAAGCGAACTTTGCAGTCTACAAAAAAAACCTTAAAGCAAAACCACGCAAAGGGGGCAAAAAAAAACCACCGTGCCGAACTAACGGCACGGCGGTACACCCTTTGCGTCTCAGAGCTTCCAGCAAAACAAAAGACAAGCTGGACAGAAAAAAAGCAACAAAAAAGCAAAAGGCACTTAGCTATACAGAGCAGCAGGTCACAGGAACAATCAGGAGAAGCTCAGATCCAACACTGAAACATTGACAAGGAGCAAGGATAGCAGCATCAGGCGGAGTTAAGTAATGAAGCAGTTAACGAGCTCACCAGAACACCTGAGGGAGGAAGCTCAGAAGCTGCAGTACCACTTGTGACCACAGGAGTGAATTCAGCCACAGAATTCACAACAGGTTCCAAAATCTACCTGAAAAAATCACTACATCAATCATTGGGAGAAAAATATTGGCCTCTGGGCTTGTGTGCAACTCCTGACTCCTGTGTGCGTCATCTCTCACTCAAGCCTATTTTTTGTTTTATTTGTTTTCTAAATTCTCCCTGAAAAAATCATTTTATTTTATTTGGTTTCTAAATTCTTCCTGAAAAAATCATTTTTTTTATTATTTTTTTTTCTAAAGTCTCCCTGAAAAAAAAAAAATCAAATCAGTGGGAGATTAATATTGCCCTTTCTGCTTGTGTGCCAGTCTTGACTCCTGGGTGTGCCATCTCTCTCTCTCTCTCCAATTGTGGGCCATAGAAAGCCTATTATTTTTTTAGCTTGATTTGGGTTCCAAAATCTACCTGAAAAAATCACTACATCAATCATTGGGAGAAAAATATTGGCCTCTGGGCTTGTGTGCCACTCCTGACTCCTGTGTGCGTCATCTCTCACTCAGTGGGCCATAGAAAGCCTATTTTTTGTTTTATTTGTTTTCTAAATTCTCCCTGAAAAAATCATTTTATTTTATTTGGTTTCTAAATTCTTCCTGAAGAAATCATTTTATTTTATTTTTATCTTTTTCCAAAGTCTCCCTGATAAAAAAAAAAATTCAAATCAGTGGGAGATTAATATTGCCCTTTCTCCTTGTGTGCCAGTCTTGACTCCTGGGTGTGCCATCTCTCTCTCTCTCTCTCCAATTGTGGGCCATAGAAAGCCTATTATTTTTTTTGCTTGATTTGGGTTCCAAAATCTACCTGAAAAAATCACTACATCAATCATTGGGAGAAAAATATTGGCCTCTGGGCTTGTGTGCCACTCCTGACTCCTGTGTGTGGCATCTCTCACTCAGTGGGGCATAGAAAGCCTTTTTTTTTAATTTTTTTTTTAATTTGGTTTCTAAATTGTCATTGGAAAAATCATTTTATGTTATTTGGTTTCTAAATTCTTCCTGAAAAAATCATTTTATTTTATTTTGTTTCTAAAGTCTCCCTGAAAAAAAAATAAAAAATAAAAATAAACAGTGGGAGATTAATATTTACATTTGTGCTTCAGTGACAGTCCTGCGTGTGTGGCATCTCTCTCATTTGGTGCCACCAAAAACAGAGTGTGTAACATTGTGCCTGATTTTCGTTGTGGTCTCACCCACCTGTAAAGGCTAAACAATACTGAAATTATAGCTCACCGTGTAAGTTGTGTGAAAGCAACAAATACCGTTAGTTTGGTTACGTTTTTAAAACAATGAGGAAGTCTGGTGGAAGAGGTCGTGGCCGGGGGCGTTCATTGTCAGCTGGTAATGAGGGTAGTGGTAGTGGTGGAGCATCAGGTGGTCGTGGGAAAAAAAATATTGCACCTAAGTCTGGAGCTGTGGAGCCAGGTTCGTTGTCTGGCTACACAAGGCCTCGAACGCTCCCTTTTCTGGGAGTAGGAAAACCGCTTTTAAAGCCGGAGCAGCAAGAGCAAGTTTTGGCTTATCTTGCTGACTCAGCCTCTAGCTCTTTTGCCTCCTCTCGTGAAACTGGTAAATGTAAAAGCAGCGCGTCGTTAGTGGATGTTCACGGTCAGGGACAAGTCGCTTCCTTGTCCTCTTCAGCAAAAACAACAACAGAGAAGAATGCAGCAGGCGACACAACGGGTTACTCCATGGAGCTCTTTACACATACCGTCCCTGGCTTAGAAAGTGAAGCAGTTAACAGTCCATGCCCATTACAAGTTGAATCTGACATGGAGTGCACTGATGCACAGCCACAGCCAGACTACTATGCTGGTCCTTTGACTCAGACCACAACATTGCCCTCGCAGGGTAATGATCAAGAATCAGACCCTGATGAGACTATGTTGCCCCATCACGAACGCTATACCACCGACCGACACGGTGACACAGACGAAGTTGCACACGAGCTACAAGAAGAGGCAATAGATGACCCAGTTGTTGACCCCGATTGGCAGCCATTGGGGGAACAGGGTGCAGGCGGCAGCAGTTCTGAAGCGGAGGAGGAGGGGCCGCAGCAGGCATCAACATCGCAACAGGTTCCATCTGCCGGGCCCGTATCTTGCCCAAAACGTGTGGCAAATCCAAAACCTGTTGGAGGACAGCGTGGCCATCCGGTTAAAGCTCAGTCTGCAATGCCTGAAAAGGTATCCGATGCTAGAAAGAGTGCAGTCTGGCATTTTTTTAAACAGCATCCAATTGATCAGCGCAAAGTCATCTGTCAAAAATGTTCAACTACCTTAAGCAGAGGGCAGAATCTGAAAAGTCTCAATACAAGTTGCATGCATAGACATTTAACCACCATGCATTTGCAAGCTTGGACTAACTACCAAACGTCCCTTAAGGTTGTAGCACCCTCGGCCAATGAAGCTAGTCATCAACGCAACATCCCTTCCGGCAGTGTAGGGCCACCATTTTCCGCACCACCTGCAGTATCTGTGCAGGTTTCTTTGCCAGGCCAAAGCAGTCAGGGTCAGGGAATCACCAGTTTCGTAGTAGGAAACACTGCATCTAGGGCACCGGCGGCAACAATACCATCTCCCACCGTCTCTCAGTCTGCCATGTCCACCGGCACCCCCGCTAGTTCCACGATCTCCAGCTCTCCAGTCCAGCTCACCCTACATGAGACTATGGTTAGAAAAAGGAAGTACTTAGCCTTGCATCCGCGTACAAAGGGTTTGAACGCCCATATAGCTAGACTAATCTCGTTAGAGATGATGCCCTACCGGTTAGTTGAAAGCGAAGCTTTCAAAGCCCTGATGGACTACGCTGTACCACGCTACGAGCTACCCAGTCGACACGTTTTTTCCAGAAAAGCCATCCCAGCCCTCCACCAGCATGTTAAAGAGCGCATCGTCCATGCACTCAGGCAATCTGTGAGCACAAAGGTGTACCTGACAACAGATGCATGGACCAGTAGGCATGGCCAGGGACGTTACGTGTCCATCACGGCACACTGGGTGAATGTTGTGGATGCAGGGTCCACAGGGGACAGCAATTTTGGGACAGTTCTGCCTAGCCCACGGTCTAGGAAACAGTTGGCTGTAGCCGTTCGCACCCCCTCCTCCTCCTCCTCGTCCTCCTGCAGAAGCGAGAGCTCGTCCACAGACCGCAGTCGCACAACCACTCCATCCGCAGCTGCCACTGTTGCACACCAGGTCTCCCATTATGGGGCAGCTACTGGCAAACGTCAGCAGGCTGTATTGGCTATGAAGTGTTTGGGCGACAACAGACACACCGCGGAAGTTCTGTCCGAGTTCTTGCAGAAAGAAACGCAGTCGTGGCTGGGCACTGTAGATCTTGAGGCAGGCAAGGTAGTGAGTGATAACGGAAGGAATTTCATGGCTGCCATCTCCCTTTCCCAACTGAAACACATTCCTTGCCTGGCTCACACCTTAAACCTGGTGGTGCAGTGCTTCCTGAAAAGTTATCCGGGGTTATCCGAACTGCTCCTCAAAGTGCGTGGACTTTGCTCACATATCCGCCGTTCGCCCGTACACTCCAGCCATATGCAGACCTATCAGCGTTCTTTGAACCTTCCCCAGCATCGCCTAATCATAGACGTTGCAACAAGGTGGAACTCAACACTGCACATGCTTCAGAGACTGTGCGAACAGAGGCGGGCTGTTATGTTTTTGTGGGAGGATACACATACACGGGCAGGCAGTAGGATGGCAGACATGGAGTTGTCAGGTGTGCAGTGGTCGAAGATTCAAGACATGTGTCAAGTCCTTCAGTGTTTTGAGGAATGCACACGGCTGGTTAGTGCAGACAACGCCATAATAAGCATGAGCATCCCCCTAATGCGTCTGCTGATGCAAAGTTTGACGCACATAAAGGATCAGGCGTCTGCAGCTGAGGAAGAGGAAAGCCTTGATGACAGACGGCCATTGTCTGGCCAGGGCAGTGTACAGGACGAGGTAGCGGACGAAGAGGAGGAGGAGGACGAGGAGGATGATGGGGATGATTATATTTTTAATGAGGAAGCTTTTCCGGGGCCACTGGAAATTGTTGGCGCGGCAAGGCCGGGTTCTGGTTTTTGGAGGGACACAAGTGACGTGGATTTGCCTGAAACTGCCCCTCAACCAAGCACAACCACAGATTTGAGAACTGGAACTTTGGCCCACATGGCGGATTATGCCTTACGTATCCTCAAAAGGGACACACGCATTACTAAAATGATGAACGATGACGATTACTGGTTGGCCTGCCTCCTTGATCCTCGCTATAAAGGCAAATTGCAAAATATAATGCCACATGACAACTTGGAACTAATATTAGCAACCAAACAATCAACTCTTGTTGACCGTTTGCTTCTGGCATTCCCTGCACACAGCGCCCGTGATCGTTCTCACACGAGCTGCAGGGGCCAGCAGACCAGAGGTGTTAGAGGGGCAGAAATCAGAAGTGGCGTTGGCCAGAGGGGTTTTCTGACCAGGTTGTGGAGTGATTTTGCTATGACCGCAGACAGGACAGGTACTGCAGCATCAATTCAAAGTGACAGGAGACAACATTTGTCCAGTATGGTTACAAACTATTTTTCATCCCTTATCGACATTCTCCCTCAACCGTCATTCCCATTTGATTACTGGGCATCCAAATTAGACACCTGGCCAGAATTGGCAGAATATGCATTGCAGGAGCTTGCTTGCCCGGCAGCTAGTGTCCTATCAGAAAGAGTATTCAGTGCTGCAGGTTCAATACTAACAGAAAAAAGGACTCGTCTGGCTACCCAAAATGTAGATGATCTAACCTTCATTAAAATGAACCATAACTGGATTTCGAAATCTTTTGCCCCACCTTGCCCGGCTGACACCTAGCTTTCCTATGAAAAGGTCTTGCCTGTGGACTATTATGAATGACTTTTCCAATATCGTAATTTGCTGCACCTGATTGTCCAGCATACGACATGTTTACACCTCCCTAAATGGCCAAACTCCCCACACGGGGCCGTGGTATCGCCACTTGGCGCCAGCACCCGTGAGAGTGCTGTTTTTTTTTCTGAAGAGGTGGGTGTGCCCGCTTTTAGTCGACGGCACTGCCACTGGGTCCCTCATAGTACAATAAAGTGTCTCTGGCGGTGGTGGTGCGCACCCAACGTCAGACACACCGTTGTAATATGAGGGGCCCTGGGCCTGTACCGCCGGCCACAAGACAGTTTCCCCCCCCAGCTCAAACAGTGCTCTACCACTTGCAAAATTATCTCTCACAGCTCCACCAATGTTTAGTCTATGCGCTGACATCCTTCAATGCCTGGCACTGACAATACCATTGTATTGACATTTTTGTTATGTTAGGCCTTCGAAGCCTGTCTGCGGTCCCTCCTTCCACTAGGCCTCCACTGACCATTGTACTGCTGCCCGTGTACCCCTGGAACCAATTTTAAATTGCCAACAGCCCAATTTTGTTATGTTAGGCCTTCGAAGCCTGTCTGCAGTCCCTTCTTTCTACTACTACTACACTGACCAGACCACTGCTGCCCGTGTACCCCTGGAACCAATGTTAAATTGCCTGCACCCCTATTTTTGTTATGTTAGGCCTTCGAAGCCTGTCTGCGGTCCCTCCTTCCACTAGGCCTCCACTGACCATTGTACTGCTGCCCGTGTACCCCTGGAACCAATTTTAAATTGCCAACAGCCCAATTTTGTTATGTTAGGCCTTCGAAGCCTGTCTGCAGTCCCTTCTTTCTACTACTACTACACTGACCAGACCACTGCCGCCCGTGTACCCCTGTAACCTATTTTAAAATGCATACAGCCAATTTTTTTCTCTATTTTACAATTATAAAGCCCAGATGGACTACGCTGTACCACGGTAAGAGCTACCCAGTCGTCACTTCTTTTGTGAGAAAAGCCATCCCAGCACTACAGCATCATGTAAAAATCTGCATTGCCCATGCTCTCTGGCTATCTAATAGTAGAAAGGTGCACCTGACAACAGATGCATGGACCAGTAGGCATGTCCACGAAAGGTTAGATGTCCATTACGGCGCACTGGGTTAATGTTGTGGATGTATGGTCCACAGGGGACAGCCTACAAAGTCTGTCTGCAGTCCCAAATATATATTGTCCTCTGCTTACCACACCAATGCTGCCTGTGTACCCCTGGAACATTTCATAAACTCCATTGACCAAAATTTGGGGTTTACAGCCTACTACCAGTGTCTGCCGCTCCAAGGTGTTCCCCGGGTTGCCTTTTCTGAGCTTTGATCTTCAGGCTCTTCTTAAGTAGTTGTTGAAAACAACACTGCATTCGGCCTACAAGTTGGGTCTGGGGTGTAGAGATGGTGTGTTCCACTCCAAGGTGTTCCCCAGGTTTCCTCTCCATTGCTTCGATCTTCCTGCTCTCGTTTAGTAGTTGTTGGAAACTACACTGCATTAGGCCTACAAATTGGGTATGGGGTGTAGAGAGACGGTGTGTTACACTCCAAGGTGTTCCCCCGGTTTCCTCTCCATTGCTTCGATCTTCCTGCTCTCGTTTAGTAGTTGTTGGAAACTACAGTGCATTAGGCCTACAAATTGGGTATGGGGTGTAGAGAGATGGTGTGTTCCACTCCAAGGTGTTCCCCAGGTTTCCTCGCCATTGCTGCGATCTTAATGCTCTCGTTTAGTAGTTGTTGGAAACTACAGTGCATTAGGCCTACAAATTGGGTATGGGGTGTAGAGAGATGGTGTGTTCCACTCCAAGGTGTTCCCCAGGTTTCCTCACCATTGCTTCGATCTTCCTGCTCTCTTTTAGTAGTTGTTGGAAACTACACTGCATTAGGCCTACAAATTGGGTATGGGGTGTAGAGAGACGGTGTGTTACACTCCAAGGTGTTCCCCAGGTTTCCTCTCCATTGCTTCAATCTTCCTGCTCTCGTTTAGTAGTTGTTGGAAACTACAGTGCATTAGGCCTACAAATTGGGTATGGGGTGTAGAGAGATGGTGTGTTCCACTCCAAGGTGTTCCCCAGGTTTCCTCGCCATTGCTGCGATCTTCCTGCTCTCGTTTAGTAGTTGTTGGAAACTACACTGCATTAGGCCTACAAATTGGGTATGGGGTGTAGAGAGATGGTGTGTTACACTACAAGGTGTTCTCCAGGTTGCCTTTCCTGAGCTTCTATCTTCAGGCTCTCATTAAATTGTGGTTAAATGGAACAACTGCATTTGGCGTACTAGTTGGGTTGGGGTCTACTATCGGTGTCTGCCACTCCTTGCTGTTCTCCTGGTTTCCTGTCCTGAAATTCCATTTTCAGGCTCTTGTTAAGTAGTTGTTAATGTTAGACTGCATTTGGCCTACTAGTTGGGTTGGGGCCTACTATCGGTGTCTGCCACTCCTTGCTGTTCTCCTCCACTGAACAAAGCTGTGCCGCCTGTTTACTACGGTTGCCAATTTTGAACTGCATTTCGACTACTTACTGATTTGGGCCTACTCTCTGTGTCAGCCTCTCATTCCAGTTGTCCTCCACTGCAATGCCCCCTGGTTATTCCTGTGTTACCAATTTGAACTGCATTTAGCCCACTTTATTCTTTGGGCCTATATCTGTGTTTCCTCCTCATCCTGCCCATTGCCCAGCCAATGATAGATGAGTCTGCTGTAAATTGACCCATAACGCTAAATTCCCCGTGCACGCTACACAGCAAGATTGTGACCCTGCTGAAAGTCAGGTTCCTCTTCCCGCATACCATTCCACCTTACACGGGGACAAAGAGGAAGGTGCAGATGAAAGTGCAGGTTCCTTCATCAGGTGGGGGGAGGAATACTAGTTGGCGACGTCACTGGCACAGGGCCTCTCATAGTACGCAAAAGTGTTGCTGCCGGTGGGAGGCGCCCCCACCGTGCAAACACACCGCTGTACTTTGAGGGGCCCTGTGCCAGTGCCAGTGCCAACGAGTGGGCCCCCCCTGCTTGCTCAGGATCACAGCACTTGCAAAGTTGAAATACTTTCCTCTCCCTGCTCCACTGCCGTGACGCGTTCCAGATTTCCTGGGCCCACTAATTACTTGAACCAGCCCTACCCCCCACAACTTTAGCTAAATGACCCCCAATTTCAAATGCCTTCCAATTATTATAAGCTAAATTACGATTGACAAGCTTCAGTAAAAAGAATGGATGTTTTTGCCATTAAAATTGGCAGTGTAGGTGTTTTCCTGGCCTCCACTCACTGCCGACTATGCTCCCCCATTGACTTGCATTGGGTTTCGTGTTTCGGGCGATACCCGACTTTTCGCGATAATCGGCCGATTCCACTCGACTCGACTTCTAAGATAGTCGGGTTTCGCGAAACACGACTCGACTCTAAAAAGGTCAAGGTCGCTCAACCCTAGTGTTGAGCGATACCTTCCGAAACTCAGAAGTATCGGTATCGGATAGTATCGGCTGATATCCAAAAAATATCGGATATCGCCGATACCGATACCCGATACCAATGCAAGTCAATGGGACACAAATATCGGAATGTAAATAAGCCCTTTCTGTCCTTCTATATGCTGTTTTGGAGGGGGGAATAGTGTGGGCGATGCATGGGCGGACACTGTGAGTGTCTGTGTGTGCGGGCGGGGTCTGTGCGGGCCTGCCAGGGATCTGTACGTGCCTACCAGGGCTCTGTGCGGGCCAAGCGGGGCTCTATGCGGGCTGCCCGGGCTCTATGCGGGCCTGCCAGGGCTCTATGCGGCGTGCCGGGGATCTATGCGGGCTGCCCAGGCTCTATGCGGTGTGCCAAAGCTGTATGTGGGCTGCCCGGGCTCTATGTGGCGTGCGAGGTCTGTGCGGCGTGTCGGGGATCTATGCGGGCTGCCCGGACTCTATGCGGTGTGTTGGGGCTGTATGTGGGTGCCTGGGCTCTATGTGGCATGCGGGATCTATGCGGCATGCTGGGGTTCTGTGCAGGCATCTTCTGATGGGACTACAAGTCATATCGGATGATGCCTGCTACACCGACAGTGATTGACACATTAGCCAATGATGGGACAGTAGTAGTCCCATCATCCGGCTAATGTGTTGAATGAAAAAAATAAATACTCCATACATACTCCATACATACTCCATACATACTACATACAGTACGTACATATAGACATACAGTACATTAAACATAGAGTTCATACGTACCATTACTTGTCACTTTGTTTCCCTGAGCAAGTGTCAACCTGTAAAAAAGATTAAAATAGCAAACAACCAATATACTCCCTGTCCGCAGAAATCCACGAGTGTCCCACGACGATCTCCCGTGGAGAACAGCAGCAACAGCTGTTGTGACCGCTCTCCAGGGGCTCCAGAAACACAATAACGGGAGGAAGGTATTCCTCCGCCGCTGTAAAAAAATAGTCCCTAGTCTGACTTATGGCATTGCTGGGTGAGACATTTTCCCACGCAGCAATTGCCATAAAGTAAGACTTTGAACTTTAGTAACCTCAGTGATGCACTGCAAGAGCCATTGTCTTCTGTCAGTGTGTCACTGAGGGTCCTATAGAGCAGTGACATCACCCGATGTCACTGTTCTATAGGGGAGATTGTAGTGGGACACTCTTTATTAATTGGACTACGGCGGACAGGGAGTATACGGTTTATTATTTTACGTTTTTGCAGGCGTTGAAGTATGTTAAGTATGGTTAAATGAAAAATATTAAAATACTTTTTTCCTAATGTGTGCGTGTTTTATTAACCCTTTCTCACGTCCGCCATTTTTGACCGCGCATGCGCGGCAGAAACTGCCCCCTCCTCCCCAGACTTCAGAATGGGCAGCGGATGAAAAACTGCATCCGCTGCCCAAGTCATGCACAAATTTCACATCGTGCGGCGGTACGTCGGCCCGACGCATGGCGACGGACCCGTACCGATGCAAGTGTGAAAGAGGCCTTTATGAGCATTGAATTTTAAAAAAAAACAAAAAACGGTGTGGGCTGCTGTGCAGTTTTCTGCGCCAGAGGGGGAAAGCTGACGGCCGGGGGCCAATATTTGTAGCCTGCTATGAATATCAGCCTGACGTGTGGCCCCCCTATATTTTATAGCCAGAAAGGCTTCGCAGACAGCTGCAGGCTGATATTCATAGCCTAGAGAGGGGCCATGGATATTGGCCCGCCCGGCTACAAATACCAGTCCGCAGCCGCCCCAGAAATGGCACATCTGTAAGATGCACCAATTCCGGCACTTAGCCCCTCTCTTCTCACTCCCGCGTAGCGGTGGGATATGGGGTAATAAGGGGTTAATGTCACCTTGCTATTGTAAGGTGACATTAAGCCGGGTTAATAACGGAGAGGCATCAATAAGACGCCTATCCATTATTAATCCAATAGTAAGAAAGGGTTAATAAAACACGCACACATTAGGAAAAAAGTATTTTAATATTCTTCATTTAACAATAATTACTATACTTCAGCGCCTGCAAAAAACATAAAATAATATACCGTATACTACCTGTCCACCGTAGTCCAATTAATATCGAGTGTCCCACGACGATCTCTCCTATAGAACAGTGACATTGGGTGATGTCACTGCTCTATAGGACCCTCAGTGACACACTGACAGGAGACAATGGCTCTTTCAGTGCATCACTGAGGTTACTAAAGTTCAAAGTCTTACTTTATGGCAATTGCTGCGTGGGAAAATGTCTCACCCAGCAATGCCATAAGTCATACTAGGGACTATTTTTTTACAGTGGCGGAGGAATACCTTCCTCCCGTCATTGTGTTTCTGGAGCCCCTGGAGAGCAGTCGCATCATCTGATGCTGCTGCTCTCCACGGGAGATTGTCGTGGGAGACTCGTGGATTTCTGTGGACAGGGAGTATATTGATTGTTTGTTTTTTTCATATTTTTTACAGGTTGACACTGGCTTCGGGGATCAAAATGACAAGTAATAGTGAGTATGTAATCTATGTTTAATGTACTGTATGTCTATATGTATGTCATATATGTAATGTATGAATGTACTGTATGTAGTATGTATGTAGTATGCATGTATGTAGTATGTATGTATGTATGTAGTATGTATGTAGTATGCGCGTATGTAGTATGTATGTAGTATGTATATAGTATGTATGCAGTATGTATGTTGTATGTATGTAGCATGTACGTAGTATGTATGTATGTATGCATGTAGCATGTATGTTTGTAGTATTTATGTATGCAGTTTGTATGTAGTATGTAGTATGTTTATATCATGTATGTAGTATGTATGCTCTATGTAGTGTGTATGTATGTAGTATGTTTGTAGTGTGTATGTATGTATGTATGTATGTAGTATATATGCAGTATGTATGTATGTAGCATGTAGTATGTATATAGTATGTATGTATGTGGTATGTATGGAGTATGTATGTATGGAGTATGTATGTATGTATGTATGTAGTATGTATGTAGTATGAAGTATGTATGGAGAATGTATAGAGTATGTATGGAGCATGTATGGAGTATTTTTTTTTCATTCAGCACATTAGCCGGATGATGGGACTACTACTGTCCCATCATTGGCTAACGTGTCAATCACTGTCAGTGTAGCAGGCATCGTCCGATGGGATTTGTAGTCCCATCGGACGATGCCTGCACACACGCAGAGAGCCCCTGCACACACGCAGAGAGCCCCGGCAGCCCACACAGAGCCACGGCATCTCGCACAGAGCCACGGCAGTCCACACAGAGCCACGGCAGCCCGCACAGAGCCCTGGCACACACGCACAGAGCCCCGGCACACATGCACAGAGCCCGGCACATAAGCACAGAGCCCTGGCACACACGTACAGAGCCCCACAGTCATGCACACCGCCCACACACACACACACATGCAGTCTCTGTCCACGCACCGCCCACACTTCATTATAGTGCATAATTGCACTATAGGAACGTATGATTCCGTTATCCGATATCGCAAAAGTATCGGATCTCGGTATCGGAATTCCGATACAGCGAATATCGGCGATACCCGATATTTGCAGTATCGGAATGCTCAACACTACTTATAAATAAAAACTATATTTAATATTTGATCTACTTATTGAAATGTTGCAACTTTTAGAAGATGGTTTGATGGTCTCTATCAGAACTGAACAAGCCATATCTGAGCTTCATTTTTGTTTTAAGACTTTATTAATCCCACAAGACAAGATACAATCCAAAAATCAACATGTCCTCCAGTTTCAGCTGCTTTGGACTGTCATAAAGTTAACTAATACCAATATCAATGGAGGGCTCATTTTAATTACACCTTATTGTTCATATATTACATTGGTGTCTTCAATTACGGTAACTAAATTATTGCCAACTTACTCAGTTACAGACTGGTTGGAAAGTAGTATCAAGGACTCCTGTTTCAATCCCAATGCATCTTGGCTATCTCATTTACAATTAGAGGGGTTTTCTGGCATTAGAAAAATATAGCTGTTTTCTTTTCAGAAACAGCTCCATCCCTGGCCATGGTTTGCATGTGGTATTGCTGCTAAGCTTTATTCATGAAAAATAGGGTACATAATAAAAAGAGGAGTGAAGCAAAGGCGTAGTCATGTCACAATCTGCATTCAGAATTCAAAGAAGGTAGCAGATAAAACAAAGGGGCTATGCATCAGCTGGTAAAAGGCAAATCCAAGGTCAGGCAACAAAGATTAGAGTATTAGAACTTAAAGCACATAGAAGAAACACCTCTTAAGCAGAGCTACAACTGGCAAAGATAAGAGGCAGACTGCCAGTTAAATAGCCTTGGAATCATCATGAACAGGAGACACCTGCAGGAAACCCAGCATGCCCGGCCCTTATTTGACGACTGGGATGTAATTCTCTACACTGATAGCTCAATACGCTAAAGCCTCAGATTGACGCAAACTTCACAAGCTGATACAAAATCTTTAATATCATTATTCATAGATGGCCACTAAAAAAGCCTAGGAAAAGCTTTCCAGATTGCCATGACCCCAGGATGACTACTCAAGATGGAATCATGAAACTCCTTCAACAGATGCAATCTTAGGTAGACAGTTACAGATCATTTTGATCCTGGAGTGGTGGAAGGAGTCAACGACTGGACTTTGTGGATCTCAGCTTCCAACTCCAAGGATATCACAGAAACCTCAAAGTTATTAGGGAGAATGGAGGATTGAGGTTCTGGATGAGAAACTGAACTAAGGGTATGTTCACACGTTCCTGATTTCCATCCTTTTTTTCAGGACTGTTTTTTAAAAAACTGCAGCTCTTGGCAGAAAACGCAGGTCCTTTTTTTGGTCCTTTTTTTGTCCTTTTTTGATGCGTTTTTTGATCCTTTTTTTGATCCTTTTTCTATGCAGAGTCTGTGTGTTTTCTAGGAAGTTTTTTAGGGTTAAAATGGCTGAAAATACCCTAACCCTACCCCTAACCCTACCCCTACCCCTAACACTAACCCTACCCCTAACCCTAACCCTACCCCTAACCCTACCCCTAACCCTAACCCTAACCCTAACCCTACCCCTAACCCTACCCCTAACCCTACCCTTACCCCTAACCCTACCCCTAACCCTACCCCTACCTCTACCCCTACCCCTAACCCTACCCCTAACCCTACCCCTACCCCTAACCCTACCCCTACCCCTATTCTAACCTTAGTGCGAAAAAAAAAATTCTTAATTTTTTATTGTCCCTACCTATGGGGGTGACAAAGGGGGGGGGGAGGTGTCATTTACTATTTTTCCATTTTGATCACTGAGATAGGTTATATCTCAGTGATCAAAATGCACTTTGGAACGAATCTGCCGGCCGGCAGATTCGGCGGGCGCACTGCGCATGCGCCCGCCATTTTGCAAGATGGCGGCGCCCAGGGAGAAGACGGCCGGACGGACACCGGGACGCCGGGTAAGTATAAGGGGGGGAGATTAGGGCACGGGGGGGGCATTGGAGCACTGGGGGGGGCATCGGAGCACGGGGCGGTGGGATTGGAGCACGGGGGGGCGGGATCGGAGCACGGGGGGGCAGCCACACTCCGCCCACGCACTTCCGCCCGCTTCCCCGCACTTCCTGCTGCAGCGGTTCTGCACCACAAACCGCAGTAAAACCCGCAGATATTTTTTTCATCTGCGGGTTTTACTGCGGGTTTGACCTCACAATGGAGGTCAATGGGTGCAGAACCGCTGCGGCTCCGAAAAAAGAAGTGACATGGTACTTCTTTTTTCCCGCAGCTATTCAGCGCGGCTTTTTTTTTTATTTTCCGCATTGTGGGCACAGCAGTTCCTGTTTTCCATAGAGTACAATGTAATGTACCCTGCATGGAAAACAGCTGCGGACCCGCAGCAGGAAAATCGCGGGTCCGCAGATTTCCGTCTCCAAATATGAGAATCCAAAATCTTCTCCACCACATACTCCAACTCCCCCTCAACCAACACGGGGGCAGGAGGATCAATGGATGGAACCACAGGCGCCACGTAACTCCGCAACAACGACCTATGGAACACATTATGGATGGCAAAAGAAGCAGGAAGGGCCAAACGAAATGACACAGGATTGATAACCTCAGAAATCTTATACGGACCAATGAAACGAGGCTTAAACTTAGGAGAGGAAACCTTCATAGGAACATAACGAGACGACAACCAAACCAAATCCCCAACACGAAGTCGGGGACCCACACAGCGCCGGCGGTTAGCGAAACGTTGAGCCTTCTCCTGGGACAATGTCAAATTGTCCACCACATGAGTCCAAATCTGCTGCAACCTATCCACCACAGTATCTACACCAGGACAGTCCGAAGACTCAACCTGCCCTGAAGAGAAACGCGGATGGAAACCAGAATTGCAGAAAAACGGCAAAACCAAAGTAGCCGAGCTGGCCCGATTATTAAGGGCGAACTCAGCCAACGGCAAAAAGGACACCCAATCATCCTGATCAGCAGAAACAAAGCATCTCAGATATGTTTCCAAAGTCTGATTAGTTCGTTCGGTTTGGCCATTTGTCTGAGGATGGAAAGCCAAGGAAAAAGACAAATCAATGCCCATCCTAGCACAAAAAGATCGCCAAAACCTCGAAACAAACTGGGAACCTCTGTCAGAAACGATGTTCTCCGGGATACCATGTAAATGAACCACATGCTGGAAAAATAATGGCACCAAATCAGAGGAGGAAGGCAATTTAGACAAAGGTACCAAATGGACCATCTTAGAAAAGCGATCACAAACCACTCAAATGACCGACATCTTTTGAGAGACGGGGAGATCCAAAATAAAATCCATAGAAATATGCGTCCAGGGCCTCTTCGGGACCGGCAAGGGCAAAAGCAACCCATTGGCACGAGAACAGCAGGGCTTAGCCCGAGCACAAGTCCCACAGGACTGCACAAAAGAACGCACATCCCGTGACAAAGACGGCCACCAAAAGGATCTAGCCACCAAATCTCTGGTACCAAAGATTCCAGGATGCCCAGCCAACACTGAACAATGAATCTCAGAGATAACTCTACTAGTCCATCTATCAGGGACAAACAGTTTCTCTGCTGGGCAACGGTCAGGTCTATCAGCCTGAAATTTTTGCAGCACCCGCCGCAAATCAGGGGAGATGGCAGACAAAATTACCCCCTCTTTGAGAATACCCGCCGGCTCACTAACACCCGGAGAGTCAGGCACAAAACTCCTTGACAGGGCATCAGCCTTCACATTCTTAGAGCCCGGAAGGTACGAAACCACAAAATCAAAACGGGAGAAAAATAACGACCATCGAGCTTGTCTCGGATTCAACTGTTTGGCAGACTCAAGATAAGTCAAATTCTTGTGATCTGTCAAGACCACCACGCGATGCTTGGCTCCTTCAAGCCAATGACGCCACTCCTCGAATGCCCACTTCATGGCCAACAACTCTCGATTACCAACATCATAATTGCGCTCAGCAGGCGAAAACTTTCTAGAAAAGAAAGCACATGGCTTCATCACCGAGCCATCAGAACTTCTTTGCGACAAAACAGCCCCAGCTCCAATCTCAGAAGCATCAACCTCAACCTGAAACGGGAGCAAAACATCTGGTTGGCACAACACAGGGGCAGAAGAAAAACGACGCTTGAACTCCTAAAAAGCCTCTACAGCTGCAGAAGACCAATTGACCACATCAGCACCCTTCTTGGTCAAATCAGTCAACGGTTTAGCAACACTAGAAAAATTAGCGATGAAGCGCCGATAAAAATGAGCAAAGCCCAGGAACTTTTGCAGGCTCTTCACAGATGTTGGCTGAGTCCAATCGTAAATGGCTTGGACTTTAACAGGGTCCATCTCGATAGTAGAAGGGGAAAAAATGAACCCCAAAAATGAAACCCTCTGAACTCCAAAGAGACTCTTTGACTCCTTCACAAACAAGGAATTCGCACGAAGGACCTGGAACACCATTCTGACCTGCTTCACATGAGACTCCCAATCATCCGAAAAGACCAAAATATCATCCAAATACACAATCAGGAATTTATCCAGGTACTCTCGGAAGATGTCATGCATAAAGGACTGAAATACTGATGGAGCAATGGAAAGCCCGAATGGCATAACCAGGTACTCAAAATGGCCCTCGGGAGTATTAAATGCTGTTTTCCATTCATCGCCTTGTTTAATACGCACAAGATTATACGCCCCTCGAAGATCTATCTTGGTGAACCAACTAGCCCCTTTAATATGAGCAAACAAATCAGACAGCAACGGCAAAGGATACTGAAATTTGACTGTAATTTTATTGAGAAGGCGGTAATCAATACAAGGTCTCAAAGAACCATCCTTCTTGGCACAAAAAAGAACCCTGCTTCTAACGGTGATGACGATGGGCGAATATGGCCTTTCTCCAAGGATTCCTTTATATAACTCCGCATAGCAGCGTGCTCTGGCACAGACAAACTGAACAATCGGCCCTTAGGAAACTTACTACCAGGAATCAAATCAATTGCACAATCGCAATCCCTATGAGGAGGTAGGGCACTGGCCTTGGGCTCATCAAATACATCCCGATAATTCGACAAAAACTCTGAAACTTCAGAAGGAGTGGAAGACGAAATAGACAAAAATGGAACATCACCATGTACCCCCTGGCAACCCCAGCTGGACGCAGACATAGATTTCCAGTCCAATACTGGATTATGAACCTGTAGCCATGGCAACCCCAAAAAGACCACATCATGCAGATTATGCAACACCAGAAAGCGGATATCCTCCTGATGTGCAGGAGCCATGCACATGGTCAATTGGGTCCAGTACTGAGGCTTATTCTTGGCCAAAGGCGTAGCATCAATTTCTCTCAGTGGAATAGGATACTGCAAGGGCTCCAAGAAAAACCCACAGCGCCTAGCATACTCCAAGTCCATCAAATTCAGGGCAGCGCCTGAATCCACAAATGCCATAACAGAATAGGATGACAAAGAACAAATCAGAGTAACGGACAATAGAAATTTAGACTGTACCGTACCAATGGTGTCAGACCTAGCGAACCGCTTAGTGCGCTTAGGACAATCGGAGATAGCATGAGTGGAATCACCACAGTAAAAACATAGCCCATTCCGACGTCTGTGTTCTTGCCGTTCAGCTCTGGTCAAAGTCCTATCACATTGCATAGGTTCAGGTCCGTGCTCAGAAAGTACCGCCAAATGGTGCACAGCTTTACGCTCACGCAAGCGTCGATCGATCTGAATGGCCAAAGACATAGACTCATTCAGACCAGCAGGCATGGGAAATCCCACCATGACATCCTTAAGGGCTTCAGAGAGACCCTTTCTGAAGATTGCTGCCAGGGCACATTCATTCCACTGAGTGAGCACAGACCACTTTCTAAACTTCTGACAATATATCTCTACCTCATCCTGACCCTGACACAGAGCCAGCAAGATTTTCTCTGCCTGATCCACTGAATTAGGTTCGTCATAAAGCAATCCAAGCGCCAGGAAAAACGCATCAACATCACGCAATGCCGGATCTCCTGGCGCAAGGGAAAATGCCCAGTCTTGAGGGTCACCACGTAAGAAAGAAATAATGATCTTTACTTGTTGAACAGGGTCACCTGAGGAGCGAGGTTTCAAGGCAAGAAACAATTTACAATTATTTTTGAAATTCAAGAACTTAGATCTATCACCAAAAAACAAATCAGGAATTGGAATCCTAGGCTCTGACATCGGATTCTGAACCACAAAATCTTGAATGTTTTGTACACTTATAGTGAGATTATCCATCAAAGAGGACAGACCTTGAATGTCCATGTCTACACCTATGTTCTGAACCACTCAGATGTAAAGGGGAAAAGAGAAACAAAATACACTGCAAAGAAAAAAAAATGGTCTCAGAACTTCTCTTATCCCTCTATTGAGATGCATTAGTACTTTGGGCCACCTGTACTGTTATGACCTGGTGGTCAGGACAATAATGGACCTGGTGGTTAAGAGCACACGGAATTACCTGATAGTTACTGATAATATAGGACGAGCTCTGGGACGTGGGAACTCTGCTGACCGCAATCCCTAATCCTATCAACCACACTAGAAATAGCCGTGGATTGCTCCTAACGCTCCCTATGCAACTCGGCACAGCCTAAGGAACTAGCTAGCCCTAAAGATAGAAAAATAAAGCCTACCTTGCCTCAGAGAAATTCCCCAAAGGAAAAGGCAGCCCCCCACATATAATGACTGTGAGTAAAGATGAAAATACAAACACAGAGATGAAATAGATTAAGCAAAGTGAGGCCCGACTTACTGAACAGACTGAGGATAGGAAAGGTAGCTTTGCGGTCAGCACAAAAACCTACAAAAAGACCACGCAGAGGGAGCAATAAGACCCTCCGCACCGACTCACGGTGCGGAGGCGCTCCCTCTGCGTCCCAGAGCTTCCAGCAAGCAAGACAACAATCAAAATAGCAAGCTGGACAGAAAAATAGCAAACCAGAGAAAAACAAGCAGTCACTTAGCTTCTGCTGGGAAGACAGGTCACAAGAACGATCCAGGAGTGAACTAGACCAATACTGGAACATTGACAGGTGGCATGGAGCAAAGATCTAAGTGGAGTTAAATAGAGCAGCCAGCTAACGAATTAACCTCGCCACCTGTGGAAGGAAACTCAGAAACACCCACAGCCACCAGAGAAAGTCCATGGACAGAACCAGCCGAAGTACCATTCATGACCACAGGAGGGAGCCCGACAACAGAATTCACAACACCAATGTCACAGCCACTTGCGGCAGTGGAGGGCTTTTGGAAGCTTTCATGAAACTATTTATCTGACTCTGAAACTGACATTGTGATTATTCCAGACTCTGGCATTCATTAACCAGATACTGAATCATGTGCATCATATTTGCAAACTGATCACAGAGCATGTGAACAGGATTCATACTGGAGGAGGCAAAGGCTTAGTCAAGTCACGGTCTGGGGTCAGAATTCCAAGAAGAAAGCAAATAAGACCCCTTTCTACCAGCTGACGAAATATACAAAGTAGACACAGGAGTAAGACTGGGTATTACAATTAAGAAATATTATAACCAATGTACCAATAGTCTCCTCACAAGTGAATACCAAATAGTAAACCAAGCCACCACCTGTGTCAAAAAGGTATAGTGAAACCACTACAAGAACAAAAGAAGCATGCACCGGATATGGATCAAATTGCACTATATATATGCATCTTTTTTGACATGTGCAGGTAAGAAAAGCATATTTTATGAATAATAAACCTATAAATAGGGCACCGGAGATACAGAGCTCCGCCATAATATCTAATATAATAACCCAAAAGAGAAATGGACACAGTGAGCTAAAATATAACAATTTTTATTATGTATAATTATTAAACAATAGAGAGAAGTAAAAAGCTTATTTAACAAGATGCACAAAAGAATAAAATAAGAGAGGCGACACTAGTGCCGCACACGGAGCAAATGATGTACTATAGGGGCAACACAAAGACTAAGATTATATGTAGTTCTACCACATTACCAATGTAAAAAGTATATATAAAATATATATAAGAGACAGTCCTCACTGAAAGTCATGTATAATGCATAAATGCAGATAGAGAAAGGACCGGCTAGTAGAATAAAATATATGAATCTATGGCAAGTAATGTATAGTATGTGTGCTCCCAGAGATATTAATACAGGACGATATACACTATGATATGCAAAAAGAAAACAGTGATAAAGTGCCTAGTGCAAGATATATATATCTATATATTCAAAGGTAATCCATACCATAGGAAGAGTGGCAGAATATGTAATACGGCACAAGATAAGCCAAAATAAAGCCAAGCTATAGTGGACGATATATACTAGGATATGCAAAAAGTAAGCAGAAATAAAGTGCTTAGTGCAGAGTATGCCTGAAGTATCTGAGAAGTACAATATGCATAGATAGGGTACCGACCTGGATCCGTGTGCGGGAGAGGGAGCCCCGACGCGCGTTTCGCATGTATTGCTTCCTCGGGGGGCGCTCAAAGGAAGGAGGAAGGAAGCAATACATGCGAAACGCGCGTCGGGGCTCCCTCTCCCGCACACGGATCCAGGTCGGTACCCTATCTATGCATATTGTACTTCTCAGATACTTCAGGCATACTCTGCACTAAGCACTTTATTTCTGCTTACTTTTTGCATATCCTAGTATATATCGTCCACTATAGCTTGGCTTTATTTTGGCTTATCTTGTGCCGTATTACATATTCTGCCACTCTTCCTATGGTATGGATTACCTTTGAATATATAGATATATATATCTTGCACTAGGCACTTTATCACTGTTTTCTTTTTGCATATCATAGTGTATATCGTCCTGTATTAATATCTCTGGGAGCACACATACTATACATTACTTGCCATAGATTCATATATTTTATTCTACTAGCCGGTCCTTTCTCTATCTGCATTTATGCATTATACATGACTTTCAGTGAGGACTGTCTCTTATATATATTTTATATATACTTTTTACATTGGTAATGTGGTAGAACTACATATAATCTTAGTCTTTGTGTTGCCCCTATAGTACATCATTTGCTCCGTGTGCGGCACTAGTGTCGCCTCTCTTATTTTATTCTTTTGTGCATCTTGTTAAATAAGCTTTTTACTTCTCTCTATTGTTTAATAATTATACATAATAAAAATTGTTATATTTTAGCTCACTGTGTCCATTTCTCTTTTGGGTTATTAGCATATTTTATGAGTATACATATACATTATTTTAAATTTTTATTGGTTACTGTTTGTTATTATACATAACTAAAAGTGATACATTCAGAATATTCCCTGTCATCCTTTTTCTTTTCTGGCTTGATCCATATCCGGTGCATGCTTCAGCTGACAAAATATTACGTCAGCTGGCAGAACCCCCGCTTTGAGGTGGGCTCCAGCGGTGAGCCCACCTCAAAGCCACGACATGTCAGCTGTTTTGTACAGCTGACATGTGCGCGCAATGAGCGCGAGTGGAATTGCGATCTGCCCGTGCCCATTAACTATTTAAATGCCGCTGTCAAACGCTGACAGCGGCATTTAACTAGGGCTCCCGGCCGCTCGGCTGGAATTGCTCGCACCGCTGACCCCTGTCACATGATCGGGGGTCATCGGTGCATTGCAATAACAACCAGAGGTCTCCTTGAGACCTCTATGGTTGTTGATGGTCGATTGCTTTGAGCGCCACCCTGTGGTCGGCGTTCAAAGCAACCGTGCATTTCTGCTACATAGAGGTGATCTGTGCTTCACCTCTATGTAGCAGAGGCGATCGAGTTGTGCATGCTTCTAGCCTCCTATGGAGGCTATTGAAGCATGCCAAAATAAAAAAAAGTGTTTAAAAATATAAAAAACAAATATATGTATAAAAGTTCAAATCACCTCCCTTTCGCCCCAATCACAATAAAACAATAAAAAAAAATCAAACCTACACATATTTGGGATTGCCGCGTTCAGAATCGCCCGATCTATCAATGAAAACAAAGGGTTAACCTGATTGTTAAATGGCATAGCAAGAAAAAAAAGCAAAACGCCAAAATTATGATTTTTTTGGTTGCCGCAAAATTGCATTAAAATGCAATAACGGGCGATCAAAAGAACGCATCTGCACCAATATGGTATAATTAAAAATGTCGGCTCGGCAGGCAAAAAATAAGCCCTCACCCAACCCCAGATCACAAAAAATAGAGACGCTACCGTTATCGGAAAATTGCGCAATTTTTTTTTTTTTTTTTAAGCTAATTTTGGAATTTTTTTTCACCACTTAGATAAAAGAGATCCTAGACATGTTTGGTGTCTATGAACTTCTAATGACCTGTAGAATCATAATGGCAGGTTAGTTTTAGCATTTAGTGAACCTAGCAAAAAAGCCGAACAAAAAACAAGTGTGAGATTGCACTTTTTTTGCAATTTCATCGCACTTGGAATTTTTTTTCCCATTTTCTGTTACACGACATGGTAAAACCAATGGTATCCTTCCAAACTACAACTCGTCCCGCAAAAAATAAGCCCTCATATTGCCATATTGATGGAAAAATAAAAAAGTTATGGCTCTGGAAATAAGGGAAGAGAAAAACGAAAACGAAGAAGCAAAAAAAGCTCCGGGGGTGAAGGGGTTAAGCAAATAGATGGTCAAATCCAAGTTCGGGCAGCAAAGATCATAATAGTAGAACTCAAAGCACAGAGAAGCACACACCACTTGAGCAGAGCTACAGCTGTCACAGATCAGAAGCAGGCAGCCAGCTTAATAGCCTGGGAATCATTCCAAACAGGACACAACTGTAGGAAACCAGGCACGCCCCAGCCCTGATTGGGCATCTGGATGGTCACTCTCCACAATCAGCAAGCCCATGCCTCAGATTGGACAGCTGAACTGTCTTTCATGATACCAATAGCTCAGCATAGCCCTGCCCAAGATTGAACAATTAAGTTGTCACTCAGCACACTGAGTGGAGGGGATTATGACATGCTGTTAACATTATTTTGGGCATCTATATACTCTATTAATTATTCCTATTCATGGTATTCTTAGTTCTCTTTTCCTGAATTACCTTGATATATATATATATATATCATAATTACAATACATTTTTGCGGGACCACATGCATACCCTGGGATGAGGGGTGCGAGATTAACAGCAGTAAAAAAAACATGATTTTTTGATTGAAGGTCACAGCATGTGCATGCAACCTTTGTCTCTGTTTGGCCACTCAGTGGTTATGATGTGTATTTAACCCCTTCAAGTCGCAGCCCTTTTTCATTTTTGCGTGTTCGTTTTTCGCTTCCCTCCTTCCCAGAGCCATAACTTTTTTATTTTTCCGTCAATATGGTCATGTGAGGGCTTATTTTTTGCGGGACAAGTTGTACTTTTGAATGACACCATTGGTTTTACCATGTCTTTTTACTAGAAAACGGGAAAAAAATTCCAAGTGCGGTGAAATTGCAAAAAAAAGTGCAATCCCACACTTGTTTTTTGTTTGGCTTTTTTGCTAGGTTCACTAAATGCTAAAACTAACCTGCCATTGTGATTCTCTAGGTCATTACGAGTTCATAGACACCTAACATGACTATTTTTTATCTAAGTGGTGAAAAAAAATTCCAAACTTTGCTAAAAAAAAAAAAAAAGTGCCATTTTCCGATACCCGTAGCGTCTCCATTTTTCGTGATCTGGGGTCGGGTGAGGGCTTATTTTTTGCGAGCCGAGCTGATGTTTTTAATGATACCATTTTTGCGCAGATACGTTCTTTTGATTGCCCGTTATTGCATTTTAATGCAATGTCGCGGCGACCAAAAAAACGTAATTCTGGCGTTTTGGATTTTTTTCTCGCTACGCAGTTTAGCGATCAGGTTAATGCTTTTTTTTAATTGATAGATCGGGCGATTCTGAACACGGCGATACCAAATACGTGTAGGTTTGGTTTTTTTTTTATTGTTTTAGTTAGGATGGGGCGAAAGGGGGGTGATTTAAACTTTTACATTTTTTTTATATTTTTTTCATATTTTTAAAAACATTTTTTTTTTACTTGTGCCATGCTTCAATAGCCTCCATGGGAGGCTAGAAGCTGGCATAGCCTGATCGGCTCTGCTACATAGCAGCGATCATCAGATCACTGCTATGTAGCAGAAATGCAGGTGTGCTGTGAGTGCCGACCACAGGGGGGCGCTCACAGCAGACCTGCATCAGTAACCATATAGGTCTCTAGGACCTCTATGGTTACCTTCCTGATGCATCGCCGACCCCCGATCATGTGACGGGGGTCGGCGATGACATCATATCCGGCCGCCCGGCCGGATGCGGTAGTTAAATGCCGCTGTCTGTGTTTGACAGCGGCATTTAACAGGTTAATAGCGGCGGGTGAATAGCGATTTCACCCGCTGCTATTGCGCGCACATGTCAGCTGTACAAAACAGCTGACATGTCGCGACTTTGATGTGGGCTCACCGCCGGAGCCCACATCAAAGGGGGATTCACGGCATGCGCCGTACTAGTACGGCGCATGTCGTGAAGGGGTTAATCCTATTAAAGGTTTAGCAAGCAAGGTGATATTTTAAATCAGAGTCTTAAACTAAATGATAACAGAAAAGATATAGATATACAAATGGAAAATACATATATGTGTATATGTATGTGTGTATATATATATACTTTTACAAACATGTATACACACATACATGCACATTTACTCTCTCTCTCTCTCTATATATATATACACAGTATATTTATATATAGTAAAATTACAACAATATTCCCCTTTTAAAAGGGCTTCGACAGTTTGTTAGAAAGTACATTTGGCATTCCACAGGTTACTGCGGTAGTCCGTGGACAAAACTTAATTTGAAATGGCTCAACTCTAAGGAGGTAGAAAGAAAACTTTAAAGAGAACCTTTGACAGCCTTTCCATGCAGTTAGCATTTTGTGCCTGCTCAAATGCCTCACTAGCAGTGATAAATGAGTATTTTTTGATATGTACTTTTTTCCCTGACAGCTACAGTTTTGGCCAGAGGGCCATAACAGAATTTAAGCTTTTGCACAAAATGAGTTAAACACACTGCATCTGATATTCCTAAAGAAAAGAAGCCTTGGAACTAAGTGTAGAAATGAGTTATCAAGGTATGCTCCTGGGTACACAACTTGGAGAGCAGATGTCAGTCTAGTAAAGCCTGATACTGAACATGCCTACTTTAAATCCGAGCGGATGAAATACGAAGCTCCTTCCTTGGTATTTAATACCACTTTATGAGGTGCCATCTTATAAAGACAATACTTGCATTATGTGGAATGCATGTGACATATTTTCCAAAACCGACAGAAATATTTATTATTATGGTTTTATAAACCTTTACTTTGTCTGTTTCGTGTCTCTGCAGTCTGGTAGACTTTTGTACAGAGGATAAATACCAAGTGATAGATTTTTACAAAGCAATAATATTATGCTGGTGGTTTATTTTTCTTGCATATCCAACTCAGTTAACCCAGGTATCAGCTTGACTTAATTAGAAAACCATATATGCGTTGCATGACTCCTTTCTGAATAGCTAAATGGACGGGAATGCCAAGACGCATCCACTCACAACTTTTTTCACATTTCCTATTTAGTAAACTAACACTGACTTTAGCACAGTTCAGGTGTGCTTATTATTTAATTAAAAAAAAGAGTAAAGTTGCTGGAACCTTCACTAATCACTGAAAAAAATCTTTACATTGACTTTATGTAAATCCAAAACTTGAAATAGAGGGGCTCATTGCTCTACTAAAGGTTTGCGTTTCAGTAATGCCAAGGTATTTTAGACAACAGTAGATACAATGTCATCATGTTTAACATTTTGGTAAGTGTTTTATTGGAATCTAAACAATATACCCAAATATTACCAT
Organism: Ranitomeya imitator; assembly: GCF_032444005.1. Taxonomy (NCBI): domain Eukaryota; kingdom Metazoa; phylum Chordata; class Amphibia; order Anura; family Dendrobatidae; genus Ranitomeya; species Ranitomeya imitator. Next base: position 85,955,258 of record NC_091286.1, read on the forward strand.
ATTGACACCCCTTTGATCTTGTTAAAAAATGTTCTTCCTGTACATTATGTGTTTTGCCCCAAACAAAAAATCCTGTTTCTTGCAGGCTACAAAATAAGAACTTTTTTATGTTTGCGTTCTTCCCTAAGAAAATATATTCAGTAGAAGCACAACCCCCACACTATTTAAATAATGCATAGGTGTATTTTTTGGCTCTGATAGAACATGAGTGCACCCAGCCATAATGTTGAAAATTAGGTTATTTTACTTGTTGGTAGACTGATATCACACATAAAATGTCTACACATTTTGAGTCTTGTCTGTCTTATTACTCCTAGAAAGGAAAAAAGTTTGCTAAGTTAAATGAAATAGCCAAACATATTGACTAAAATGAGCTGTGGAGTCTAAGGTAGCCTACCTTTTCAGCAAGGACCCCGCAAGGAAGTTTGGACCCAACAGTGGAGATCCCAAGGCTGCAATCAATATCAGAGAGTCACAGAAGCAATGATGTTTATATATATCTGTACAGTGAGTGAAAAAAGTATTGAGCACGTCAACAATTTTCTAAGGAAATATATTCCTAAAGGTGCTATTGATATGAGACTCTCACCAGATGTCAGTAACAACCCATCCAATTAACACAAGCAACAAAATCAAAGCATATATATCCATAAATTAAGTTGCATGTAATAATGAGAAATGATAAATGGAAAAAGTATTGAACACATGAAGAAAAACAGGTGCAAAATAACATGGAAAGGTATGACACCAGCTGAAATCTATCAGTAATTTGAAAGCAATACTGACATTTACTGAAAAATGATATCAATTGATTCAACTGATAGTCTATAGAAAGGTGTCTCATTAACAAGGTACCATACAAGAAACTTCTCATGATGGGTAAAACCATTGAGCTATCTCAAGACCTTTGCAACATTATGAAATTTCTAAACTACTGAAAGTCATTTCACCATAAACTGGCCAAGCCCAGGTGAACCCTGCAAGTTTTCAAAGGAGTGAAACAAATATAAGAAGAGTTGTCCAAGAGCTAAACACTACCTGTGGAGAGCTACAGAAAAACCTTGAATCAGCCGAAACAATTATTTCAAAGAAAGCTATAAGTAATACACTCCACCTTCATGGGCTGTATGCTTGCTCACGACGCAAGATTCCATTGCTGAACAAAAAGCATGTTCAAGTGCGTTGGCTCAGCAACAGTTAGACAAGCCTGTGATATACTGGGAAAATACAGACAGGTCGGATATAAAAATTGAACTCTTAGAGTTCCCTAATACCATGTTTCGAGACCAAAATACACTGAATATCACCCCTAAAACAACATACCAACAGTGAAGTTGGAGGTAGGGACATCATAGTGTGGGGCTGTTTTTCAGCCTACAGCAAGGGCACACTTCATTAAATTGAAGGGACGAATAATGGACAAATGTACAGAGACATTCTTGATAAAAAATCTGCTGCCATATACCAGAATGATGAAGATAAAATGAGGGTAGACATTTAAGCAAGACAAATTCTCAATAGGTTTAAAAGAAAGAAAGTAGAGCTGCTAGAATGGCCCAGCCAATCACCTGACCTAAATTCAATATAAAATGTATGGAAAGAACTAAATTTCAAAGTTCATAGAAGGAGCACACAGAATCTTTAAAATTTGAGGAGTGTTTGTGTGGAAGAATGAGCCAAAATCACACCTGAGCAATGCATGCGACTAGTTGCTCCATACAGGAAGCATCTTGAAGCTGTCATCATCAAAAAAGACTTATGTACAAAGTATTAAATAAATTACTTTTTTCCTATGTCACTTCTCATTATTACACAAAACTTTATTTATATACTTCTATGGTTTTATTTCTTTGACTGTTTGGATTGGATGAGTTCTTACTGACATTTGGTTATAATATCATGCCAATAGCACCTTATGAAATATACAGTATTTACTTGGAAATTGGTGACGGATCTAATACTTATTTCATCTCTGCTATAGATATACACACAACAGGCTAGTCACCATGTATGTATATAAACTCATACGTAGGCAGTAAGTGAGGGACCTGGCAATGTTTAAATTATTAGCTTCCAAAGATATAATCAAAAGCAAACCAAGAGTAAATGTCCCCTTGTATATCCACAAAACACATCAACAATAAGTGAAAAAAATAAAATAGCATGAAAAAAAAAATTCTTTAGCAATAGATCTTGCCCTTGCATGAGAGATAGATCTACAAACCTGATGTCACATACAGACTAAATAGTTATCTGTATTGAGGCTGAAACTTTTTTTTATTTCTTATGAACAATACAAAAATCACCCTAGAACCTTGTGTAAAAACTCTCTGTCACATGATGTTATAATGGTTTTATGACTAAAATTCAAGAAAGATCTGTATGCTTTTCCTGAGAAATATAATATTATATGTTATGGGCCCTAGATTCTGTGATGGGATCATTGATCTAGGGAACTTGTCTAATTGCTGTTTTTGAAGATGGGAATGAAATTTTCCCTAAAATGGAGAAATGAGAGTCTACCTCTGAGGTATTTGCCTTCATCTGGATAAATACGTTAAGCTATAGGTTGAATTTAATTGACTTAAGTCTATTTTCAACCTTAAAAACTATGAAATTATAGATGTAGAACCACAGGGAGTCATGGTGCAGTTGAAATTGATATGCCTTTAGTCACTTTGCATGACTGCAGACTTATGAATCTCCCCCGTGCACGCACTTTGAGCTGCGCGGATTCAACGGTTTCTGAGTCAGGACATGAGGGTATGTATGAATTATACATACTCCCAGCCAGATCCCATCCAGTGGGTGTGGCCTCGCTCCATACACTTGTATGTAGCGAGGCCATGCTCTCTTGTCAGCCACTCCAACTGGATGGCCGCATCATTAGTTGGGACTAGTGTTGAGCGATACCTTCCGATATCGGAAAGTATCGGAATCGGATAGGATCGGCCGATATTCAAAAAATATCGGATATCGCCGATACCGATACCCGATCCCAATGCAAGTCAATGGGACCAAAATATCGGAATTAAAATAAACCCTTTCTTGCCTTGTAGGTTCATTCTACATGAAGGAAAACAACTAAGAATAATGTAGGATGTATTGTGGGAGGTGGCGGAGACATTAAAGGCAATGAGGTTTAGCCCAATCAAATAGAATAGCATGTTTTTTTTTTTTTTTAAGACGTTCGGAGGGAAAAAGATATTGAGTATGTAAAATTTTTTTTATTTTGTCAGATATTGATGTTTCACTATTCCACGCCCTTCCCCTTCTTTTTTTTTCTTCTTTTTTTTTTACTTTTCCCACACTTTCATCTTCATCATCATCAGCATCTTTGACATCAACTTCTTCTTCACCTTATTCATCTTCTTCTTCATCTTCTACCTATTTTTTTTTTTATTACATTCTTCATATTCATTTTATTCAACTATTATTATTCTTCCTATTCTACATATTCTTTTTATTCCACTGTTATTATTCTTCCTATTCTACTTCTTCATCATATATCATATATCATATCATATTTGTGACAGGCATTCCCGTAGTTGTTATCTATAAAAGTTGGAAGATTACACCTTCCGTTCTGCCAGTCACAAAAGTTACATTTGTCCGCGTTCAGTTTGGCCTGCAGCATCAGGCTTTATCCAGGGGCACCACGAGGAGGAACGGACTCACCCCCATACACTGCTTAGTCTTCTTCTGCATATAATTTAGATAATATCTTTTGCTCTGATATTAAGTCTTATGCTTAATGTTCTTCTGCTCTTTGTTCTGCAGCCTCTTGTTCTTCTGCTTCTTGGTCTTCCATGTCGTCGTCTCCAGGGTCGTCGTCTCCAGTGTCGTCATCTCCGCCGTCGTCGTCTCAGCCGTCGTCGTCTCCGCCGTCGTCGTCGTCGTCATCGGGGTGGTCTTCCGGGTCGTCGTCGTCGTCATTGGGGTGGTCTTCCGGGTCGTCGACTTTAGGGTCTTCAACTTGGAAATGTAGCAGAAGGTACAAGAAGGCTGAGAAAATGCCAAGAACCAGCTGATGGAACTGGAACTCGGATGGCTACCCGAAGGTTCAACAGCCTATGGAACTACCGAGGACCAGCTGACGTTACTGGAACCCGGTTACTAAGCAGGAGGTACCCGTGCTAAAAAGCACTACCAAGGACCGCCTGACGTTGGCGGAACTCGGATACCCAGAAGGAGGCACCTAAGCCAAAGGCTCTGCCCGGAACCAGCTGACGGTACTGGAACCAGGATGGGGAGCAGAAGGTACAAGAGCAAAAGACACTGCCGAGAACCAGCTGACGGTACTGGAACCCGGATGGGTAGCCGAAGGTCCAAGAGCCAATGGAACTACCGAGGACCAGCTGACGTTACTGGAACCCGGTTACTAAGCAGGAGGTACCCGTGCCCGAAAGCACTACCAAGGACCACCTGACGTTGGTGGAACTTGGATACCCAGAAGGAGGCACCTAAGCCAAAGGCTCTGCCCGGAACCAGCTGACGGTACTGGAACCAGGATGGGGAGCAGAAGGTACAAGAGCAAAAGACACTGCCGAGAACCAGCTGACGGTGCTGGAACCAGGTGGTGGACCTGAAGGTCCACAGGAGAGGAGAGAACAGCTAGGCCGCGAGGCAGCCGCAGTTACCGAACCCCAACAGTCCTACAGGGGGAGCTGGGCCTACTGGCACTACAGAACCAGCCTTGACTACCAGTTCACGCAGCCCACATAGGAAGCTCCTAAACTGGAGGCACCCTGGAGTTGGCTAACCCGACCGCACCACGACGGGGCAAGCATAGGTGTCTCAGTGAGCTTGACACAACCCGGAAACAGCTGGCGGTGCTGAAACCAGGCTTGGCACGAGGGAGTACCTGTGTCAAGAACACTGCCGAGAACCAGCTGGCGGTGCTGGAACCCAGATGCGTTGCCCCAGTGTGCAAGAGCCAATGGCACGACCGAGGACCAGCTGGCGGTGCTGGAACCCGGTTACTAAGCTGTAGGTGCCCGTGCTTAAAAGCACTACCAAGGACCGCCTGACGTTGGCGGAACTCGGATACCCAGGAGGAGGCACCTAAGCCAAAGGCTCGGCCTGGAACCAGCTGACGGTGCTGGAACCAGGTGGTGGACCTGAAGGTCCACAGGAGAGGAGAGAACAGCTAGGCCGCGAGGCAGCCGCAGTTACCGAACCCCAACAGTCCTACAGGGGGAGCTGGGCCTACTGGCACTACAGAACCAGCCTTGACTGCCAGTTCACGCAGCCCACATAGGAAGCTCCTAAACTGGAGGCACCCTGGAGTTGGCTAACCCGACCGCACCACGACGGGGCAAGCATAGGCGTCTCAGTGAGCTTGACACAACCCGGAAACAGCTGGCGGTGCTGAAACCAGGCTTGGCACGAGGGAGTACCTGTGTCAAGAACACTGCCGAGAACCAGCTGGCGGTGCTGGAACCCAGATGCGTTGCCCCAGTGTGCAAGAGCCAATGGCACGACCGAGGACCAGCTGGCGGTGCTGGAACCCGGTTACTAAGCTGTAGGTGCCCGCGCTTAAAAGCACTACCAAGGACCGCCTGACGTTGGTGGAACTCGGATACCCAGGAGGAGGCACCTAAGCCAAAGGCTCGGCCCAGAACCAGCTGACGGTGCTGGAACCAGGTGGTGGACCCGAAGGCCCACAGGAGAGGAGAGAACAGCTAGGCCGCGAGGCAGCCGCAGTTACCGAACCCCAACAGTCCTACAGGGGGAGCTGGGCCTACTGGCACTACAGAACCAGCCTTGACTGCCAGTTCACGCAGCCCACATAGGAAGCTCCTAAACTGGAGGCACCCTGGAGTTGGCTAACCCGACCGCACCACGATGGGGCAAGCATAGGCGTCTCAGTGAGCTTGACACAACCCGGAAACAGCTGGCGGTGCTGAAACCAGGTTTGGCACGAGGGAGTACCTGTGACAAAAACACTGCCGAGAACCAGCTGGCGGTGCTGGAACCCAGATGCGTTGCCCCAGTGTGCAAGAGCCAATGGCACGACCGAGGACCAGCTGACGGTGCTGGAACACGGTTACTAAGCTGTAGGTGCCCGCGCTTAAAAGCACTACCAAGGACAGCCTGACGTTGGCGGAACTCGGATACCCAGGAGGAGGCACCTAAGCCAAAGGCTCGGCCCGGAACCAGCTGACAGTGCTGGAACCAGGTGGTGGACCCCAAGGCCCACAGGAGAGGAGAGAACAGCTAGGCCGCGAGGCAGCCGCAGTTACCGAACCCCAACAGTCCTACAGGGGGAGCTGGGCCTACTGGCACTACAGAACCAGCCTTGACTACCAGTTCACGCAGCCCACATAGGAAGCTCCTAAACTGGAGGCACCCTGGAGTTGGCTAACCCGACTGCAACACGACGGGGCAAACATAGGCGTCTCAGCGAGTTTGACACACCCCGGAAACAGCTGACGGTGCTGAAACCAGGTTTGGCACGAGGGAGTACCTGTGACAAAAACACTGCCGAGAACCAGCTGGCGGTGCTGGAACCCAGATGCGTTGCCCCAGTGTGCAAGAGCCAATGGCACGACCGAGGACCAGCTGGCGGTGCTGGAACACGGTTACTAAGCTGTAGGTGCCCGCGCTTAAAAGCACTACCAAGGACCGCCTGACGTTGGCGGAACTCGGATACCCAGGAGGAGGCACCTAAGCCAAAGGCTCGGCCCGGAACCAGCTGACAGTGCTGGAACCAGGTGGTGGACCCCAAGGCCCACAGGAGAGGAGAGAACAGCAAGGCCGCGAGGCAGCCGCAGTTACCGAACCCCAACAGTCCTACAGGGGGAGCTGGGCCTACTGGCACTACAGAACCAGCCTTGACTACCAGTTCACGCAGCCCACATAGGAAGCTCCTAAACTGGAGGCACGCTGGAGTTGGCTAACCCGACCGCACCACGACGGGGCAAGCATAGGCGTCTCAGTGAGCTTGACACAACCCGGAAACAGCTGACGGTGCTGAAACCAGGCTTGGCACGAGGGAGTACCTGTGACAAGAACACTGCCGAGAACCAGCTGGCGGTGCTGGAACCCAGATGCGTTGCCCCAGTGTGCAAGAGCCAATGGCACGACCGAGGACCAGCTGGCGGTGCTGGAACCCGGTTACTAAGCTGTAGGTGCCCGCGCTTAAAAGCACTACCAAGGACCGCCTGACGTTGGTGGAACTCGGATACCCAGGAGGAGGCACCTAAGCCAAAGGCTCGGCCTGGAACCAGCTGACGGTGCTGGAACCAGGTGGTGGACCCCAAGGCCCACAGGAGAGGAGAGTGTTGTGAATTCTGTGGCTGAGTTCACTTCTGTGGTCACAAGTGGTATTGCAGTCTCTGGGCTTCCTCCCTCAGGTGTTTTGGTGAGCTCGTTGGCTGCCTTGCTATTTAGCTCCACCTGAGTCTGTCTTCCTTGCTCCTTGTCAATGTTCCAGTGTTGGATCTGAGCTACTGCATCTTTCCTTGGGCCTGCTGCTCTGCTAGATAAGTGCTTCTAGTTTGTTTTCTGTTTTTTCTGTCCAGCTTGCTATTAACTTTTGCTGGAAGCTCTGAGAAGCAAAGGGGTGCACCGCCGTGCTGTTAGTTCGGCACGGTGGGTCTTTTTGCCCCTTTGCGTGGTTTTCGTTTTAGGGTTTTTTGTAGACTGCATAGTTCTCTTTGCTATCCTCGCTCTGTCTAGAATATCGGGCCTCACTTTGCTGAATCTATTTCATTCCTACGTTTGTCTTTTCATCTTGCTAACAGTCATTATATGTGGGGGGCTGCCTATTCCTTTGGGGTATTTCTCTGAGGTAAGTCAGGCTTGTATTTCTATCTTCAGGCTAGTCAGCTCCTCAGGCAGTGCCGAGTTGCATAGGTAGTGATAGGCGCAATCCACTGCTGCTTATAGTTGTGTGAGGATAGATCAGGTACTGCAGTCTACAGAGATTCCACGTCTCAGAGCTCGTCCTATTGTTTTTGGTTATTGCCAGATCTCTGTATGTGCGCTGATTACTGCACGCTGTGTTGCCTGATTGCCAGCCTCAACAGTACAAGGAGCCACACCAATGATTCCCAATAGAAGGAAAAAAGAAATCCTGACATCATTTTTTTTTCTTAGCTCTGTCTTCAGTCTTTTTTTTCCCCTAGACATTAGAGTGCTTCAGGACACAGCTGTGGACATGGATATTCAGGCTCTGTGCTCCTCAATGGATAATCTCGTTGTAAATGTACAAAAGATTCAAGATACTATTGATCAGAAATCGAGGCTAGAACCAAGAATTCCGATTCCTGATTTGTTTTTTGGTGACAGAACTAAGTTCCTGAGCTTCAGAAATAATTGTAAGCTATTTTTGGCCTTGAAACCTCATTCTTCTGGTAATCCTATTCAACAGGTTTTGATTATTATTTCTTTTTTGCGCGGCGACCCACAGGACTGGGCGTTTTCTCTTGCACCAGGAGATTCTGCATTGAGTAATGTTGATGCATTTTTCCAGGCGCTGGGATTGCTTTACGATGAGCCTAATTCAGTGGATCAGGCTGAGAAAAATCTGCTGGCTTTATGCCAGGGTCAGGATGATGTAGAAGTATATTGTCAGAAATTTAGGAAGTGGTCAGTACTCACTCAGTGGAATGAATCTGCACTAGCGGCTTTGTTCAGAAAGGGTCTCTCTGAAGCTCTTAAGGATGTAATGGTGGGATTTCCTATGCCTGCTGGTTTGAATGAGTCTATGTCCTTGGCCATTCAGATCGGTCGTCGCTTGCGCGAGCGTAAATCTGTGCACCATCTGGCGGTATTGTCTGAGAGTAAACCTGAGCCTATGCAGTGCGACAGGACTATGACTAAAGTAGAACGGCAAGAACACAGACGTCTGAACAGACTGTGTTTCTATTGTGGTGATTCTACTCATGCTATTTCTAATTGTCCTAAACGCACTAGGCGGTTCGATAGCTCTGCCGTTATTGGTACTGTACAGTCCAAATTCCTTTTGTCCATTACCTTAATGTGCTCTTTGTCATCGTATTCTGTCATGGCGTTTGTGGATTCAACCGCTGCCCTGAATCTGATGGATTTGGATTATGCTAAACGTTGTGGATTTTTCTTGGAGCCTTTGCGGTGTCCTATTCCGTTGAGAGGAATTGATGCTACACCTTTGGCCAAGAATAAGCCTCAGTACTGGGCCCAGCTGACCATGTGCATGGCTCCTGCACATCAGGAAGTTATTCGCTTTCTGGTACTGCATAATTTGCATGATGTGGTCGTGTTGGGGTTGCCATGGCTACAAACCCATAATCCAGTATTGGATTGGAACTCTATGTCGGTAACCAGCTGGGGTTGTCAGGGAGTACATGGTGATGTTCCATTTTTGTCTATTTCGTCATCCATTCCTTCTGACATCCCAGAGTTCTTGTCGGACTTTCAGGATGTATTTGAAGAGTCCAAGTCTGATGCCCTACCTCCGCATAGGAATTGTGATTGTGCTATCGATTTGATTCCTGGTAGTAAATTCCCTAAGGGTCGTTTATTTAATTTGTCCGTACCTGAACACACCGCTATGCGCAGTTATGTGAAGGAGTCCCTGGAGAAGGGACATATTCGCCCATCGTCGTCACCATTGGGAGCAGGGTTCTTTTTTGTAGCCAAGAAGGATGGTTCGCTAAGACCGTGTATTGATTACCGCCTTCTTAATAAGATCACTGTTAAGTTTCAGTATCCCTTGCCATTGATTTCTGACTTGTTTGCTCGGATTAAGGGGGCTAGTTGGTTTACTAAGATTGATCTTCGTGGTGCGTATAATCTGGTGAGAATCAGGCAGGGAGATGAATGGAAAACGGCATTTAATACACCCGAGGGTCATTTTGAGTATCTGGTGATGCCGTTCGGACTTGCCAATGCTCCATCTGTTTTTCAGTCTTTTATGCATGACATTTTCCGTGAGTATCTGGATAAATTCTTGATTGTTTACTTGGATGACATTTTGATCTTCTCAGATGATTGGGAGTCTCATGTGAAGCAAGTCAGAATGGTTTTCCAGGTACTGCGTGCTAATTCCTTGTTCGTGAAGGGATCAAAGTGTCTCTTCGGTGTGCAGAAAGTTTCATTTTTGGGGTACATCTTTTCCCCTTCTACTATCGAGATGGATCCGGTTAAGGTTCAGGCCATCCAGGATTGGACTCAGCCGACATCTCTAAAAAGTCTGCAGAAATTCCGGGGCTTTGCTAATTTTTTTCGTCGCTTCATCTGTAATTTTTCTAGCATTGCCAGACCATTGACCGATTTGACCAAGAAGGGTGCTGATTTGGTTAATTGGTCTTCTGCTGCCGTGGAAGCTTTTCAGGAGTTGAAGCGTCGTTTTTGCTGTGCCCCTGTGTTGTGTCAACCTGATGTTTCTCTTCCGTTCCAGGTCGAGGTTGATGCTTCTGAGATTGGTGCAGGGGCGGTTTTGTCACAGAGAGGTTCTGGTTGCTCAGTGTTCAAACCATGTGCTTTCTTTTCCAGGAAATTTTCTGCTGCTGAGCGTAATTATGATGTGGGCAACCGAGAGTTGCTGGCCTTGAAGTGGGCATTCGAGGAGTGGCGTCATTGGCTTGAGGGTGCTAAGCATCGCGTGGTGGTTTTGACTGATCATAAGAACCTTACTTATCTTGAGTCTGCCAAGCGCTTGAATCCTAGACAGGCCCGTTGGTCGTTATTTTTTGCTCGTTTTGATTTTGTGATTTCATACCTTCCGGGCTCTAAAAATGTGAAGGCGGATGCTCTGTCTAGGAGTTTTGTGCCCAACTCTCCGGGGTTATCTGAGCCGGCGAGTATCCTCAAGGAAGGAGTCATTGTGTCTGCCATCTCCCCTGATTTGCGGAGAGTGTTGCAGAAATTTCAGGCTAATAAACCTGATCGTTGTCCGGCCGAGAAACTGTTCGTCCCTGATAGGTGGACTAGTAAAGTTATCTCTGAACTTCATTGTTCGGTGCTGGCCGGTCATCCAGGAATCTTTGGTACCAGGGAGTTGGTTGCTAGATCCTTCTGGTGGCCGTCTCTGTCACGGGATGTGCGTGCTTTTGTGCAGTCCTGTGGAATTTGTGCTAGGGCTAAGCCCTGCTGTTCACGTGCCAGTGGGTTGCTTTTGCCCTTGCCGGTCCCGAAGAGGCCTTGGACACATATTTCGATGGATTTCATTTCTGACCTTCCCGTTTCTCAAAAGATGTCGGTCATTTGGGTGGTCTGTGATCGCTTTTCTAAAATGGTCCATCTGGTGCCCTTGGTTAAATTGCCTTCCTCCTCTGATTTGGTGCCTTTGTTCTTCCAGCATGTGGTTCGTTTACATGGCATTCCTGAGAATATTGTTTCTGACAGAGGTTCCCAGTTTGTCTCGAGGTTCTGGCGAGCCTTTTGTGGTAGGATGGGCATTGACCTATCTTTCTCCTCGGCCTTCCATCCTCAGACTAATGGCCAGACCGAACGAACCAATCAGACCTTGGAAACATATCTGAGATGTTTTGTTTCCGCTGACCAGGATGATTGGGTGTCATTTTTGCCGTTGGCTGAGTTCGCCCTTAATAATCGGGCCAGCTCGGCTACCTTGGTCTCTCCATTTTTCTGCAATTCTGGGTTCCATCCTCATTTCTCTTCAGGACAGGTTGAGTCTTCGGACTGTCCTGGTGTGGATTCTGTGGTGGACAGGTTGCAGCAGATCTGGACTCAGGTAGTGGACAATTTGACCTTGTCCCAGGAGAAGGCTCAGCTTTTCGCTAATCGCAGACGCCGTGTGGGACCCCGACTTCGTGTTGGGGATCTGGTTTGGTTATCTTCTCGTCATATTCCTATGAAGGTTTCCTCTCCTAAATTTAAACCTCGTTTTATTGGTCCGTATAGGATTTCTGAGATTCTCAATCCGGGGTCTTTTCGTCTGACCCTCCCAGACTCCTTTTCCATACATAATGTATTCCATAGGTCGTTGTTGAGGAGATACGTGGCACCTATGGTTCCATCTGTGGAGCCTCCTGCCCCTGTTTTGGTGGAGGGGGAATTGGAGTATATTGTGGAGAAGATTTTGGATTCTCGTGTCTCTAGACGGAAACTCCAGTATCTGGTCAAATGGAAGGGTTATGCTCAGGAAGATAATTCCTGGGTTTTTGCCTCTGATGTCCATGCCCCAGATCTTGTTCGTGCCTTTCATGTGGCTCATCCTGGTCGGCCTGGGGGTTCTGGTGAGGGTTCGGTGACCCCTCCTCAAGGGGGGAGGTACTGTTGTGAATTCTGTGGCTGAGTTCACTTCTGTGGTCACAAGTGGTATTGCAGTCTCTGGGCTTCCTCCCTCAGGTGTTTTGGTGAGCTCGTTGGCTGCCTTGCTATTTAGCTCCACCTGAGTCTGTCTTCCTTGCTCCTTGTCAATGTTCCAGTGTTGGATCTGAGCTACTGCATCTTTCCTTGGGCCTGCTGCTCTGCTAGATAAGTGCTTCTAGTTTGTTTTCTGTTTTTTCTGTCCAGCTTGCTATTAACTTTTGCTGGAAGCTCTGAGAAGCAAAGGGGTGCACCGCCGTGCTGTTAGTTCGGCACGGTGGGTCTTTTTGCCCCTTTGCGTGGTTTTCGTTTTAGGGTTTTTTGTAGACTGCATAGTTCTCTTTGCTATCCTCGCTCTGTCTAGAATATCGGGCCTCACTTTGCTGAATCTATTTCATTCCTACGTTTGTCTTTTCATCTTGCTAACAGTCATTATATGTGGGGGGCTGCCTATTCCTTTGGGGTATTTCTCTGAGGTAAGTCAGGCTTGTATTTCTATCTTCAGGCTAGTCAGCTCCTCAGGCAGTGCCGAGTTGCATAGGTAGTGATAGGCGCAATCCACTGCTGCTTATAGTTGTGTGAGGATAGATCAGGTACTGCAGTCTACAGAGATTCCACGTCTCAGAGCTCGTCCTATTGTTTTTGGTTATTGCCAGATCTCTGTATGTGCGCTGATTACTGCACGCTGTGTTGCCTGATTGCCAGCCATAACAGGAGAGAACAGCTATGCCGCGAGGCAGCCGCAGTTACCGAACCCCAACAGTCCTACAGGGGGAGCTGGGCCTACTGGCACTACAGAACCAGCCTTGACTACCAGTTCACGCAGCCCACATAGGAAGCTCCTAAACTGGAGGCACCCTGGAGTTGGCTAACCCGACCGCACCACGACGGGGCAAGCATAGGCGTCTCAGTGAGCTTGACACAACCCGGAAACAGCTGACGGTGCTGAAACCAGGCTTGGCATGAGGGAGTACCTGTGACAAGAACACTGCCGAGAACCAGCTGGCGGTGCTGGAACCCAGATGCGTTGCCTATTAAAGATTGTCTTCCTAGAGCCCCAACTAGCGGTGTTGGAGCTAAGGGTAAGCAGGGGGAGCAGAGTGTAGGCCGAAGCCTGCACTGGAGGCAGCTTTGTGTCTGCGTTGAGTTTGCAGGACACTTTGCCGGCTACACAGTGGGGGAACAGCTGGCGTTGCTGAACCCCACTAACACAATGGCGTGTGTTTTTCTCTGTGCAGCTAGCACTTGCGGTCAAAAACTAGCGATGTTAGAGCCCGTGTTGAAGCAGGAGGAGGAGGAGAGGAGCAGAGTGTAGGCCGAAGCCTATTTGAACCAATTTCAAAGGAAACCTTGAACCCCCCCTCAGGTGTTACAAAGTACAAGAGACACACCTTGTGCAGTATTAATGCTGCACAAGTGAAAGGTTGCTCTATTAATTTGTCTACTTGCACACGCTGAATGAAAGACGTACACAATTTAGCCCATTCTACAGTCAAACTGTAGTGGATGCGTGACTTGGCTTTTTAAGGAGACGCAGCACAGGTGTCCCAAATAACGCCTTGGTGCTTGGCGCAGCTTCCTGAGCGTTGTTATTTGCTGTACAGGAGTCTGCTCTCTTGTGTTATCCCTTGGCAATGCCCTGTTAGAGCTGCCCGTCTTATGACCTCATTTCATGTTGGCCGGTGCGGTTAACGATGGCCATAAATCCCAGACCCACAGTGCCTTTTCATAAAGTCACACTGCGGTGCTGTGATTCGTGGCCTTGAGCAGTAAATATTTTGGCCGCTCACACACGTCCTTACACCTGCTTCAGACTGGGCGGCCTCTGCTGATCCCTTCTCGCATGCCGCGGCCATGAGGCTGCACAGTCTGAAGAAGGCGGAAGGAGATGAGTTAAGACAGGTGAAGATATGCACTGCTCGTGCCCATCAATCACACCCTCGCAGTCAAAATAAGACAACGAGGAGCATTGTTTCAGGCAGGGCGGACGCACAGGCGCAACAAGCCAACCAATGATGTCAGAAGACGGGAAGCGCTACCAAGGGGGGTGCTGCGTATCATTAGAAAGGAAAGTCACACCTCAGGGACAGTGGAATGGTCTCAATGAGACACATTTTGTACGTTTTGAGTTCCACGTGGGCAAGGACAAAAAGTCAGCCACCTTGTACAAATGCAGCAGTACTGCTGTACAAGGTGGCTGTTATACATAGAAACACCTGGGGGGGGTGGGGGGCAGGCTCCCTTCAATTTCAGTTCATGTGCCTGCGTGGCATTTGCAGGTCACGTTGCAAGCTACACAGCAGGGGAACAGATGGCGGTGCTGAACCCCACTGACACATTGGCTGGTGTTTTTCTCTGTGCAGCTAGCATGTCCGGGCAGAAACTGGCGTTGTTTGAGCCCAGGGTCAGCAGGAGGAGGAGAGGAGCAAAGTGTAGGCCGAAGCCTGCACTGGTGGCAGCTTTTGGTCAGTTGTGCCAGCGTGGCTTGTGCTGGACACGATGCCGACTACACAGCAGGGGAACAGCTGGCGGTGCTGAACCCCACTAACACATTGACTGGTGTTTTTCTCTGTGCAGCTAGCATGTCCGGGCAGAAACTGGCGGTGTTTGAGCCCGGGGTCAGCAGGAGGAGGAGAGGAGCAGAGTGTAGGCCGAAGCCTGCACTGGTGGCAGCTTTTGGTCGGTTGTGCCAGCGTGGCTTGTGCTGGACACGATACCAACTACACAGCAGGGGAACAGCTGGCGGTGCTGAACCCCACGAACACATTGACTGGTGTTTTTCTCTGTGCAGCTAGCAGTTCCGGGCAGAAACTAGCGGTGTTTGAGCCCAGGGTCAGCAGGAGTAGGAGAGGAGCAGAGTGTAGGCCGAAGCCTAGTTGAACCAATTTCAAAGGTTACCTTTAACCCCCCCCTCAGGTGTTGCAAGGTACAAGAGCCACACCTTGAACAGCATTAATGATGCACAAGTCAAAGGTTGCTCTATTTAATTTTGCTCCTTGCACACGCTGAATTAAACACGTACACTATTTAGCCCATTATACTGTCAAACAGTAGTGGAGGCGTGACTGCTAGTCTTTTTAAGGAGACGCAGCACAGGTGTACAAATTTACACCTAGGTGCTGTGCGCAGATTCCTTACCGTTGTTATTTGCAGTACAGGAAACTGCGCTCTTGTGTTATCCCTTGGCAATACCCTGTTAGTGCAGGCCGTCTCATGACCTCATTTCATGTTGGCCGTTGCGGTTAACGATGGCCATAAATCCCAGACCCACAGTGGCTTTTCCTAAAGTCACACTGCGGTGCTGGGATTCGTGGCCTTGTGCAGTAAATATGTTCGCCGCTCACACATGTCCTTACACCTGCTTCAGACTGGGCGGCCTCAGCTGATCCCTTATTGCATGCCGCGGCCATGAGGCCGCACAGTCAGAAGAAGACGGAAGGAGGGGAGTGAAGACAGGGGAACATATGCACTGCTCGTGCCCATCAATCACACCCTCGCAGTCAAAATATATGAGACAACGGGGGGCGTTGTGTCGGGCAGGGGGGACGCACAGGCACAGCCAGCCAACCAATGATGTCAGGAGACGGGCAGCGCTAACAATGGGGGTGCTGCGTGTCATTAAAAAGGAAAGTCACACCTCAGGGACATTGTAATGGTCTGTAATGAGACACATTTTGTACTTGTTGAGTTCCACGTGTGCAAGGAGAAAAAGTCAGCCACCTTGTACAAATGCAGCAGTACTGCTGTACAAGGTGGCTGTTATACATAGAAACACCTGGGGGGGTGGGGGGCAGGCTCCCTTCAATTTCAGTTCATGTGCCTGCGTGGCGTTTGCAGGACACGATGCCAGCTACACAGCAGGGGAACAGCTGGCGGTGCTGAACCCCACTAACACATTGACTGGTGTTTTTCTCTGTGCAGCTAGCATGTCCGGGCAGAAACTGGCGGTGTTTGAGCCCGGGGTCAGCAGGAGGAGGAGAGGAGCAGAGTGTAGGCCGAAGCCTGCACTGGTGGCAGCTTTTGGTCGGTTGTGCCAGCGTGGCTAGTGCTGGACACGATGCCAACTACACAGCAGGGGAACAGCTGGCGGTGCTGAACCCCACGAACACATTGACTGGTGTTTTTCTCTGTGCAGCTAGCATGTCCGGGCAGAAACTGGCGTTGTTTGAGCCCAGGGTCAGCAGGAGTAGGAGAGGAGCAGAGTGTAGGCCGAAGCCTAGTTGAACCAATTTCAAAGGTTACCTTTAACCCCCCCCTCAGGTGTTGCAAGGTACAAGAGCCACACCTTGAACAGCATTAATGATGCACAAGTCAAAGGTTGCTCTATTTGATTTTGCTCCTTGCACACACTGAATAAAACACGTACACTATTTAGCCCATTATACTGTCAAACAGTAGTGGAGGCGTGACTACTAGTCTTTTTAAGGAGATGCAGCACAGGTGTCAAAATTTACACCTAGCTGCTGTGCGCAGATTCCTGAGCGTTGTTATTTGCTGTACAGGAGTCTGCGCTATTGGGATCCCTTGGCCATGCGCTGTGAGCGCTTCCTGTCTTCTGACCTCATTTAATGTCGGCCGTTACGGTTAGCGATGGACATGAATCCCAGACCCACAGTGTGTTTTCAAAAAATCACACTGCGTGGCTGGGATTCGTGGCCTTGTTCAGTAAATATGTTTGACGCTCACACATGTCCTTACACCTGCTTCAGACTGGGCGGCCTCATCTGATCCCTTATCGCCTGCCGCGGCCATGAGGACACCCAGTCTGAAGAAGGAGGAAGGAGATGAGTGAACACAGGCAAACATATGCACTGCACATGCCCATCAATCACACCCTCGCTGTTCAAAAAAATAAGACACCGAGGGGCGTTGTTTCGAGCAGGGCAGACGCACAGGCGCAGCCAGCTAACCAATGATGTCAAAAGACGGGCAGCGCTAACAAGGGTGGTGCTGCGTATCATTAGAAAGGAAAGTCACACCTCAGGGACACTGGAATGGTCTCAATGAGACACATTTTGTACGTGTTGAGTTTCACGTGGGCAAGGAGAAAAAGTCAGCCACCTTGTACAAATGCAGCAGTACTGCTGTACAAGGTGGCTGTTTTACATAGAAACACCTGGGGGTGGGGGGCAGGCTCCCTTCAATTTCAGTTCATGTGCCTGCGTGGCGTTTGCAGGTCACGTTGCAAGCTACACAGCAGGGGAACAGCTGGCGGTGCTGAACCCCACTGACACATTGACTGGTGTTTTTCTCTGTGCAGCTCGCATGTCCGGGCAAAAACTGGCGGTGGTAGAGCCCAGGGTCAGCAGGAGGAGGAGAGGAGCAATGTGTAGGCCGAAGCCTGCACTGGTGGCAGCTTTTGGTCAGTTGTGCCAGCGTGGCTTGTGCTGGACACGATGCCGGCTACACAGCGGGGGAACAGCTGGCGGTGCTGAACCCCACTAACACATTGGCTGGTGTTTTTCTCTGTGCAGCTAGCACTTCCGGGCAGAAACTGGCGGTGTTTGAGCCCAGGGTCAGCAGGAGGAGGAGAGGAGCAGAGTGTAGGCCGAAGCCTGCACTGGTGGCAGCTTTTGGTCAGTTGTGCCAGCGTGGCTTGTGCTGGACACGATGCCGACTACACAGCAGGGGAACAGCTGGCGGTGCTGAACCTCACTAACACATTGACTGGTGTTTTTCTCTGTGCAGCTAGCAGTTCCGGGCAAAAACTAGCGGTGTTTGAGCCCAGGGTCAGCAGGAGAGGAGCAGAGTGTAGGCCGAAGCCTAGTTGAACCAATTTCAAAGGTTACCTTTAACCCCCCTCAGGTGTTGCAAGGTACAAGAGCCACACCTTGTGCAGCATTAATGCTGCACAAGTAAAAGGTTGCTCTATTTGTTTCGCTCCTTGCACACGCTGACTAAAACACGTACACTATTTAGCCCATTATACTGTCAAACAGTTGTGGAGGCGTGACTTGTCTTTTTAAGGAGACGCAGCACAGGTGTCAAAATTTGCACCTAGGTACTGGGCGCAGATTCCTGAGCGTTGTTATTTGCTGTACAGGAGTCTGCGCTATTGTGATACCTTGGCCATGCGCTGTGAGCGCTTCCTGTCTTCTGACCTCATTTCATTTCGGCCGTTGCGGTTAGCGATGGACATGAATCCCAGACCCACAGTGTGTTTTCAAAAAATCACACTGCGTGGCTGGGATTCGTGGCCTTGTGCAGTAAATAGGTTTGCCGCTTACACATGTCCTTACACCTGCTCCAGACTGGGCGGCCTCAGCTGATCCCTTATCGCCTACCACGGCCAGGAGGCCGCACAGTCTGAAGAAGGCGGAAGGAGATGAGTTAAGACAGGCGAACATATGCACTGCTCGTGCCCATAAACCACACCCTCGCTGACAAAATAAATATGACAACGAGGGGCGTTGTTTCTAGCAGGGCGGATGCACAGGCGCAGCCAGCTAACCATGATGACAAAAGACGGGAAACGCTACCAAGGGGGGTGCTGCGTATCATTAGAAAGGAAAGTCACACCTCAGGGACAGTGGAACGGTCTCAATGAGACACATTTTGTACGTGTTGAGTTCCACGTGGGCAAGGAGAAAAAGTCAGCCACCTTGTACAAATGCAGCAGTACTGCTGTACTAGGTGGCTGTTATACATAGAAACACCTCGGGGGGTGGGGCCAGGTTCCCTTTAATTTCAGTTCATGTGCCTGCGTGGCGTTTGCAGGTCACGTTGCCGGCTACACAGCAGGGGAACAGCTGGCGTTGCTGAACCCCACTAACACATTGGCTGGTGTTTTTCTCTGTGCAGCTAGCACTTCCGGGCAAAAACTAGCGGTGTTTGAGCCCAGGGTCAGCAGGAGGAGGAGAGGAGCAGAGTGTAGGCCGAAGCCTGCACTGGTGGCAGCTTTTGTTCTGTTGTGCCAGCGTGGCTTGTGCTGGACACGTTGCCGACTACACAGCAGGGGAACAGCTGGCGGTGCTGAACCCCACTGACACATCACCTAGGGTTTTTTCTGTGTAGACAACACTTCCAGGTGGCACCTGACAGTGTTGAAACCCAGGGAATCAAAGAGGAGCAGAGTGTAGGCCGAAGCCTGCAGTGGAGCAAGTTGAAAGGGAACCTTTAACCCCCCCCCAGGCATTTGTTGCTGAAAGAGCCATCTTGTACAGCAGTAATACTGCACATTAGGGTTGAGCGACCTTCACTTTTATAGGATCGGGTCGGGTTTCACGAAACCCGACTTTTGGAAAAGTCGGGTCGAGTGAAATCGGCCGATCCTATAAAAAAGTCGGGGTCGGGGTCGGCCGAAACTCGAAACCCAATGCAGTGCATTGGGTTTCCATGGTTCCCAGGGTCTGAAGGAGCGGAAACTCTCCTTCAGGTCCTGGGATCCATATTTAAGTGTAAAATATAGAATTAAAATAAAAAATATCCTTATACTTACCCTCTGACGCGCCCTGGTACTAACCGGGAACCTTCCTTCCTTAGAATCAGCCTTCCAGGACCTTCGGTGACGTCGCGGGTGACGTCGCGGCTTGTGATTGGCCGCGCGGCCGCCCATGTGACCGCTCGCGCGGCCAATCACAAGCCGCGACGTCACCCGCGACGTCACCGAAGGTCCTGGAAGGGCTGATTCTTAGGAAGGAAGGCTGTCGGAAGGAAGCAGGGCGCTTCCGAGGGTGAGTATATTCCCATTAGGTATATACTCACCCTCGGAAGCGCCCTGCTTCCTTCCGACAGCCTTCCTTCCTAAGAATCAGCCCTTCCAGGACCTTCGGTGACGTCGCGGGTGACGTCGCGGCTTGTGATTGGCCGCGCGAGCGGTCACATGGGCGGCCGCGCGGCCAATCACAAGCCGCGACGTCACCGCGACGTCACGGCAAGGTCCTAGAAGCGCGGATTCGAAGGAGGAAGGCTGCCGGTTAGTACCAGGGCGCGTCAGAGGGTAAGTATTGCAATATTTTTTATTTTAATTCTATATTTTACACTTTAATCTGAATTCCGATACCAATTCCCGATATCTTAAACATATCGGGAATCGGGATCGGAATTCCGATTCCAGATTCAAAAGATCGCCGACTTCATGGCCGACCCCCCACTGGGGTCGGGTCGGGATTCATGAAACCCGACCTTACCAAAAGTCGGCGACTTTTGAACAATTTCGACCCGTTTCGCTCAACCCTACTGCACATGTAAAATGGTGGCTCCGAAAATTATGCTCCTTGCAAACGCTGAAGTACACACTCATATAATGTGTCCCCTCACACCGTCAAACCATCCCGGAAGTGGGACTTTCCTCTGTAATGTGACACAGCACAGCCGTCATTCCAACCCCCTTGGTGCCGGGCGCCACCTCCTCAACGTTGTTTGGTTCTGTCACGGAGCCTGCGCTGTAATGTTATCCCTTGGCCATGCACAGTTAGCGGTGCCCGTCTTCTGACATCATGTAGGTGTCAGGCTGGCAGTGCCTGTGCGTCCAAGCTGCCCGAGATCCAACCTTGCAGTGTCATCTAATGTAGTCCCACTGCGGGCCAGGGATCCATGGGCATGCGCAGTGCATATCATCGCCTCTCACTCACCTCCTTCCTGCTTCTTCAGACTGTGCGGCGTCACGGCCGTGGCATGCTATTAGGGATCAGCTGACGCCGCCTAGTCTGAAGAAGCGTGAAGAAGGGGAGTGAGAGGCTAGTATATGCACTGCGCATGGCCACGGATACCAGGCCCACTGTGGGATCACATTAGACGACACTGCGAGGTGTGATTTCAGGCAGCGTGGACGCACAGGCGCAGCCAGGACGACAACAAATGATGTCAGAGGACGGGCAGCGCAAACTGTGCATGGCCAAGGGATAACATAACAGCGCAGGGTCCATGACGGAATCAAACAACGCTAAGGAGGCAGCGCACGGTGCCAAGGGGGTAGCAATGACGGCTGTGCTGCGTCACATTACAAAGGAAAGTCCCACCTCCAGGACGGTTGGACGGTGTGAGGGGACACATTACATGAGTGTGTAGTTCAGCGTTTGCAAGGAGCATAATTTCAAGAGCGACCTTTCCCTTGTGCAGTATTAGTGCTGCACATGGTGGCTCTTTCAGTAACAAACGTCTAGGGGGGGGGGACAGGCCCCCTTACATTTTAGTTGTGCCAGCGTGGCGGTCGCATGACACGTTGCCGGATACACAGCTGGGGATCAGCTGACGTTACTGAACCCCAATAACAGAGGAGCGACTGTTGACTGTGCACACAGCACTTCCAGGCACCAACTGGCGGTGTTAGAGCCCAGGGACAGCAGGAGGAGCAGATTGGAGGTATTGCCGCACACACAGCTGGGGATCAGCTGACGTTACTGAACCCCAATAACAGAGGAGCGACTGTTGACTGTGCACACAGCACTTCCAGGCACCAACTGGCGGTGTTAGAGCCCAGGGACAGCAGGAGGAGCAGATTGGAGGTATTGCCGCACACACAGCTGGGGATCAGCTGACGTTACTGAACCCCAATAACAGAGGAGCGACTGTTGACTGTGCACACAGCACTTCCAGGCACCAACTGGCGGTGTTAGAGCCCAGGGACAGCAGGAGGAGCAGATTGGAGGTATTGCCGCACACACAGCTGGGGATCAGCTGACGTTACTGAACCCCAATAACAGAGGAGCGACTGTTGACTGTGCACACAGCACTTCCAGGCACCAACTGGCGGTGTTAGAGCCCAGGGACAGCAGGAGGAGCAGAGGAACAGAGTGTAGGCCGAAGCCTGATTGGAGCAAGTTGAAAGGAAACCTTTCAAACAAGACGTTTGTAGCTGAAAGAGCCATCTTGTGCAGCACTAAGGATGCAAAAGGAAAAGGTTGCTCTTTTAATTATGCTCCTTGCAAACACCGAAGTAAACACTAAAAATGTGTCCCTTTATACCGTTAAACCGTTCCGGAGGTGCGAATTTCCTTCGTAATGGGACACAGCACAGCTGTCATTCCTATCCCCTTGATGCCGTGCGCTGCCTCCTCAGCGTTGTTTTAAGCTGTCACGGAGCCTGCGCTGTTCTGTTAGCCCTTGGCCATGCCCAATTAGCGCTGCCTGTCTTCTGACATAATTTGGTGTCAGGCTGTCAGTGCCTGTGCGTCCACGCTGCTCCAGATCCCACCTCGCAGTCTCGTCTAACGTAATCCCAGTGCGGGCCTTGGAACCATGGGCATGCACAGTGCATAACCTCGACTCTCACTCCCCTCCTTCCCTCTTCTTCAGACTGTGCGGTGTCACGGCCGTGGCATGCTAGGGATCAGCTGACGGCGCACAGTCTAAAGAAGGCGGAGGGAAATGAGCGAGAGCCCGAGGGGAAGATATGCACTGCGCATGCCCATGTATCCCAGGCCCGCAGTGTGACTCAATCAGAAGACACTGCGAGGCGGGATCTCGGGCAGCGCGGCCGCACAGGCGCAGCCAGCCTGACACCCCATTATGTCAGAAGACAGGCAGCGCAAATAGGGCATGCCCAAGGGATAACAGAACAGCGCAGGCTCCGTGACAGCTTAAAACAATGCTGAGGAGGCAGCGCATGGCACCAAGGGGGTAGGAATGACGGCTGTGCTGCGTCACATTACGAAGGAAAGTCCCAGCTCCGGGACGGTATAACGGTATCAGTGAACACATTTTATAAGTGTTAAGTTCTGCGTGTGCAAAGAGCTAAAAAAAAAGAGCTACCTTTTCCTTGTGCTGCACAAGATGGCTCTTTCAGTAACAAACGCCGGGGGGGGGGGGGACAGGTTCCCTTACATTTAGGTTGTTGTGCCAGAGTGGCGGTCGCAGGACACATTGCCGGCTACACAGCTGGGGATCAGCTGACGTTACTGAAACCCAATAACACTGGGTCGTATGTTTTTACTGTGCAGCCTGCACTTCTGAGCCGCAACTGGCGGTGTTGGAGCCCAGGAATAGCAGTTCAGGTGGTAGAAAGATGAACACAGCAGGAGACCTGGATGACACCCAATTACTTAATCAGGCAGAGGAGTGGCAAATTCCTGCGAGATCCAGGACTGGTTCATTTTCAGGAAAGTAAGCCGGTCAACGTTATCGGAGGATAGTCGCATGCGACGGTCTGTTAGTACACCACCTGCGGCACTAAAGACACGTTCCGATAAGACACTAGCCGCAGGGCAAGCCAGCACCTCCAATGCATACTGGCTTAGCTCTGGCCATGTATCCAGCTTAGAGACCCAAAACTTGAACGGGGAAGAGCCGTCTGGGAGTACAGTAAGAGGGCAAGCCATGTAGTCTGTCACCATCTGACGGAACCGTTGCCTCCTGCTGACTGGAGCCGCCGGTGATGGTGTAGACATTTGGGGCGGGCACACAAAAGTGTGCCAGAGTTGTGCCATACTGGGCTTGCCTTGGGCAGAGGCACTGCTTCTGCTCCCTCTTTGGGCAGAGCCTCCCCCACTGCCTCGACGCACTGAGCTGCTTTGTAAAGCACTAGCAGCACTCCTCTCAGTTGGACAGGAGAAGATGATGGAATTCACCAGTGTGTCATGGTACTCCCGCAATTTACGCTCCCGGGTCAACGCAGGGATGAGGTTTTGGACGTTGTCCCGGTAGCGAGGATCGAGGAGGGTGAACACCCAATAATCAGGCATGTTGAGAATGTGGTCGATGCGGCGGTCGTTTCTCAGGCACTGCAGCATGAAATCCACCATGTGCTGCAGAGTGCCAACTGGCCCAGAAACGCTGTCCCCTGCTTGAGACATGATCTCTGCCCGCTCGTCATCACCCCACCCTCGCTGTACACACTGACCACTGGACAATTGTGTCGCTCCCTCCTCTGGACGGAGCTCTTCCTCCTCCATTGACTCCTCCTCATCCTCCTCACAAATTGGCCCCTGCGTACCCCTTTGTGAGGAACCACGTGGCGCTGACTCTCCAGAAGCTGATGGAAAAGGTGACTCCTCAACCTCCACCTCTTCCACCACATCATCCCTTAACCCTTGCAAAGTTTGCTGAAGCAGGCAGATAAGGGGGACAGTCATGCTGACTAGTGCATCATCTGCACTTGCCATCCGCGTGGAATAATCAAAAGGACGCAAAACCTGGCAGACGTCCTTCATAGTGGCCCACTCTGTGGTTGTGAAGTCTGATCGGCGCTGACTGCGACTTCTTTGCGCCTGATGCAGCTGGTACTCCATAACTGCTTGCTGCTGCTCACACAACCGCTCCAACATATGTAACGTGGAATTCCACCGGGTAGGTAGGTCACATATGATGTGGTGTTCCGGAAGGCGGAATCGGCGCTGCAGAGCAGCAATGCGGGATCTGGCCAAGCTGGAACGCCGCAAGTGAGCACACTCTAGGCGGACCTTGTGCAGCAGGGCATCAAGATCCGGATAGTCCCTCAGAAAACTCTGCACAACCAAATTGAGCACATGTGCCAGACATGGGATGTGAGTGAGGTTGCCAAGGGCCAAAGCTGCCACCAGATTTCGGCCATTGTCACACACTACCATGCCTGGCTGGAGATTCGCTGGCAGTAACCACACATCGCTCTCCTGCTTGATGGCATTCCAGAGCTCCTGCGCTGTGTGGCTTCGATGCCCCAATGAAACTAGTTTCAAGACGGCCTGCTGACGTTTGGCCATGGCTGTGCTCATGTCGGTCATAGGTAAACGTTCACGGGTCCATGTGGAGGTGGACTGTGACGGATCCTGCAGAGAGGAATCAGAGGAACTGGTGTAAGAGGAGGAGTCGATGCGTACAGACTGGATTCCTGCAATCCTTGGAGTGGGCAGGACACGTCCTGCGCCACTCGCACGATCTGTACCTGGCTCAACAACATTAACCCAATGGGCAGTGAGGGAAACATATCGCCCCTGTCCATGCTGACTGGTCCACGCATCGGTGGTGAGGTGGACCTTGCTACTGACGGCGTTCAGTAGCGCATGTTTTATGTTTGCCTCAACATGCCTGTGCAGGGCAGGGACAGCCTGCCTGCTGAAGTAAAAGCGGCTGGGCACCTTGTACTGTGGGACTGCCAATGCCATCAAGTCACGGAAGCTGTCAGTCTCCACCAGCCTGAACGAGAGCATTTCCAGGGACAACAGTTTGGCAATGCCTGCATTCAGAGCCTGTGCTCGGGGGTGGTTGGCCGAGAATGCCCGCCTTTTCTCCCACGCCTGGACTACCGATGGCTGTAGAGTAGACTGGGAGTGTGAGGATGACTGGGAAGGTGGTGCTGTGGGTGGAATTACACTAGGTCTCTGGACAACAGTGGAGGAAGAGGCAACACGAGATGAAGAGGTGGTAGCTGCCGCTGTTGGTTGGCCTACGTCTTCACTGTGTTTCTGTAACTCCACCGCGTGCCTGTTCCGCACATGTTTCCACATATTTGTGGTATTGAGGTTGCTGACACTTTTACCTCTTTTTACTTTCTGATGACACAGCTTGCATTTGACAAAACAAATGTCATCTGCAACTGTGTCAAAAAAGGACCAGGCACTGCAAGTCTTGGGAGTGCCCTTTTTGGCTTTGGAAAGAGACAGGCTCCTAACGGGTGCCAAAGTGGAGGCTACAGGCTCCGCAGTCTTCCCCCTCCCTCTCCCTCTTTGGCCCGTAAGGGGAAGCTCTTCCTCAGAGCTGCTCCCACCACCTTCCTGTTCCTCACGCCACGATGGGTCAAGGACCTCATCATCTCCACTACCCTCTGCCACCAACTGCTCCTCCTGGGTAGTCTCGGCAGCACAGTACCCATCAGAAAGCGGCACCTGAGTTTCATCATCAGATGCGTACTGCGCTGTGGTCACCGGAGGCACTGGCCCACCTGCCTCTTCAGAGTCAGAGAGATAAAGCTTTTGGGCATCACTGCACACTGCCTCTTCTTCCATTTCTCCAATGCTGCTTGGCTGGCCCCCTGTTTCCAAGCCAAGAGATTCAGAGAACAGAAGTAGAGACGGCTCCTGTCCTGGGCTCTCTGACTGCCTGGCCAATTTGGCAGGTGGTGAAGAGACAGATGGCTGCTCTCCAGTGCTCTGTGCCTGAGAGGATGTGGCACTAACTGAAGTCGATGCCGAGGCGTTAGCTGCCATCCACCCGACAACGGCTTCAATTTGGTCTTCACGTAGCAGCGGTGCACGGCGCTCTCCAACAAAGCTGCGCATGAAGGACTGTTCCCTGCTGAAACTGAGTGACGACGAGTCACCGGCGCCCGCAGCAGGCACAGAATCACCACGTCCTCTCCCTGCTCCTCTCCCTGCTCCGCGCCCACGCCCACGTGCCTTACTCCCTGCCCTCTTCATCTTGGTTGACAGATAAAGATAAGCAGAAAAGTACTAAGGCCTTAGTGTGCTTATTCCTGAAATGCTCCTCCTAACAGGTGTAAGAAACACTAATGTTGTAAATTGTGGACTAAACTTTATTATTTTTCAAATGTGGCCTACACAAGTGTTAAGTTGTGTTTGGTGAACTTAACTTTTTTTTTGGTGCAGATCGGGCTACAGAGCTAGTTTAAATCACACGGAGACCGTGTAGACAGCCGTAAACGGCGCTGCAAGGCCAAAAAACCCTCCTCTCGGTTATCCTATATAGTGTTTTTCCACTATTTAGCTGGATACGAGTGGAAAGACACTAATAGGAATTTTTTTTTTCAAATTTTAAACTGGCTGCACTATTTGAAAAAAAGGAAATTGTTTTTCAAGGTATGAGGCAGTAACGCACCCTGAGCTGAATCCAACCGGCTATGGCTGCACACAGACTACAGGGCGAGCTGCGCTCACACAGAGACCGTGCAGACAGCCGTAAACGGCGCTGCAAGGCCAACAAACCCTCCTCTAGGTTATCCTATATAGTGTTTTTCCACTATTTAGCTGGATACGAGTGGAAAGACACTAATAGGAATTTTTTTTTTCAAATTTTAAACAGGCTGCACTATTTGAAAAAAAGTAAAATTTTTCTCAAGGTATGAGGCAGTAACGAACCCTGAGCTGAATCCAACCGGCTATGGCTGCACACAGACTACAGGGCGAGCTGGGCTCACACGGAGACCGTGCAGACAGCCGTAAACGGCGCTGCAAGGCCAAAAAACCCTCCTCTCGGTTATCCTATATAGTGTTTTTCCACTATTTAGCTGGATACGAGTGGAAAGACACTAATAGGAATTTTTTTTTTCAAATTTTAAACTGGCTGCACTATTTGAAAAAAAGGAAATTGTTTTTCAAGGTATGAGGCAGTAACGCACCCTGAGCTGAATCCAACCGGCTATGGCTGCACACAGACTACAGGGCGAGCTGCGCTCACACAGAGACCGTGCAGACAGCCGTAAACGGCGCTGCAAGGCCAACAAACCCTCCTCTAGGTTATCCTATATAGTGTTTTTCCACTATTTAGCTGGATACGAGTGGAAAGACACTAATAGTAATTTTTTTTTTCAAATTTTAAACAGGCTGCACTATTTGAAAAAAAGTAAAATTTTTCTCAAGGTATGAGGCAGTAACGAACCCTGAGCTGAATCCAACCGGCTATGGCTGCACACAGACTACAGGGCGAGCTGGGCTCACACGGAGACCGTGCAGACAGCCGTAAACGGCGCTGCAAGGCCAAAAAACCCTCCTCTCGGTTATCCTATATAGTGTTTTTCCACTATTTAGCTGGATACGAGTGGAAAGACACTAATAGGAATTTTTTTTTTCAAATTTTAAACTGGCTGCACTATTTGAAAAAAAGGAAATTGTTTTTCAAGGTATGAGGCAGTAACGCACCCTGAGCTGAATCCAACCGGCTATGGCTGCACACAGACTACAGGGCGAGCTGCGCTCACACAGAGACCGTGCAGACAGCCGTAAACGGCGCTGCAAGGCCAACAAACCCTCCTCTAGGTTATCCTATATAGTGTTTTTCCACTATTTAGCTGGATACGAGTGGAAAGACACTAATAGGAATTTTTTTTTTCAAATTTTAAACAGGCTGCACTATTTGAAAAAAAGTAAAATTTTTCTCAAGGTATGAGGCAGTAACGAACCCTGAGCTGAATCCAACCGGCTATGGCTGCACACAGACTACAGGGCGAGCTGGGCTCACACGGAGACCGTGCAGACAGCCGTAAACGGCGCTGCAAGGCCAAAAAACCCTCCTCTCGGTTATCCTATATAGTGTTTTTCCACTATTTAGCTGGATACGAGTGGAAAGACACTAATAGGAATTTTTTTTTTCAAATTTTAAACAGGCTGCACTATTTGAAAAAAAGTAAAATTTTTCTCAAGGTATGAGGCAGTAACGAACCCTGAGCTGAATCCAATCGGCTATGGCTGCACACAGACTACAGGGCGAGCTGGGCTCACACGGAGACCATGCAGACAGCCGTAAACGGCGCTGCAAGGCCAAAAAAACCTCCTCTAGGTTATCCTATATAGTGTTTTTCCACTATTTAGCTGGATACGAGTGGAAAGACACTAATAGGAATTTTTTTTTCAAATTTTAAACTGGCTGCACTATTTGAAAAAAAGGAAATTGTTTTTCAAGGTATGAGGCAGTAACGCACCCTGAGCTGAATCCAACCGGCTATGGCTGCACACAGACTACAGGGCGAGCTGCGCTCACACAGAGACCGTGCAGACAGCCGTAAACGGCGCTGCAAGGCCAAAAAACCCTCCTCTAGGTTATCCTATATAGTGTTTTTCCACTATTTAGCTGGATACGAGTGGAAAGACACTAATAGGAATTTTTGTTTTTCAAATTTTAAACAGGCTGCACTATTTGAAAAAAAGTAAAATTTTTCTCTAGGTATGAGCCAGTAACGAACCCTGAGCTGAATCCAACCGGCTATGGCTGCACACAGACTACAGGGCGAGCTGGGCTCACACGGAGACCGTGCAGACATCCGTAAACGGCGCTGCAAGGCCAAAAAAACCTCCTCTAGGTTATCCTATATAGTGTTTTTCCACTATTTAGCTGGATACGAGTGGAAAGACACTAATAGGAATTTTTTTTTTCAAATTTTAAACAGGCTGCACTATTTGAAAAAAAGTAAAATTTTTCTCAAGGTATGAGCCAGTTACGAACCCTGAGCTGAATCCAACCGGCTATGGCTGCACACAGACTACAGGGCGAGCTGAGCTCACACGGAGACCGTGCAGACAGCCGTAAACGGCGCTGCAAGGCCCCAAAACCCCCCTCTAGGTTATCCTATGTAGTGTTTTTCCACAATAGAGCTGGAGACTGGTGGAAAAACACTAATAGGAAATTTGAGAAAAAATGTGCAGCAGGCTGCACTAAGAGCAAAAAAGGACAACTGTGTGAGGCAGTGTGAACCCCCCCTGAGCTGAATACAACCGGGTATATGGCTGCACACAGACTACAGAGGGAGCTGCACACACACACACACACACAGAGACCTTGCAGAACGCTGTTAAAACAGCGCTGCAAGGCAAGAGCAAGGTGAACAGTGAAGAACACACAGCGTTTTGCTAAATTAGCCTTTGGAAAGGAAAATAAAGCAATTAGCTAGCTCGACTGGCCCTCAGTTAGAACACAGCGTCCTGTCCCTAACTGAAATCACAGCAGAGTGAGCGCAAAATGGCGGCAGCGTTTTTTATAGTGCAGAGTGACATCATTTCAGCAGCCAATCCAAGCCTTGCCAGTACTTACATGCCCACCATGCTAAACAGGATGGGCCCACACTTCCAATCATTCCTCATTGGCTGCTGCGTTCAGTTTGAATTCTGGGAACTTCCGATTCCGGTATCCGATATGCGGGAAGTATCGGAATTCGGTATCGAAATTCCGATACCGCAAATATCGGCCGATACCCGATACTTGCGGTATCGGAATGCTCAACACTAGTTGGGACACAAGTGTATGGAACAAGGCCGCAACCACTGGACGTCTCTGGCCAGGAGTATTCAAAACTCATACAAACTCACGAGTCCAGGCTCAGGCTCAGAAACAAGTGAATCCCCGTAGCGCACAGTGCATGCACTGTAGAGATTCATAAGTCTTCAGCCACACACTTAGTGACTGCAGACTTATCGATTTGGACCAGGCAACCCCTTTAAGGTATACTGTCACTGTGGAAAATTTGAGAAGAAAAATGTAGGAATCCAACTCCAGGATGTAAAATATCAAAAAATACTTTATTCAAACATTTAAAAATTGGAACAAGGGCTTACAAATGACCAGCAAAATAGTTAGGGAGCAGCCATGGACGACTGAACGCGTTTCGAACAACTGCTGTGTTCTTGGTCTTCAGTACAAAAGTGGAAAATCCACGCCTTCTTTAACCCCTTCCCGATCTTTAACGCACCGTATGCGTCATGAAAACCTGTGCCATTCAGACCTGTGACGCAGCATATGCGTCATGGCCGGATGGGGCTCCTACAGGCCGGGTGAAAGGGTTAACTGTAATTTCACCCGGCCTGCAGGGACAGGGGGGGTTGTAATTTAGCCCAGGGGGTGGTTTCGCCCTTCCCCCCCCCCCCGTGGCTACGATCGCTCTGATTGGCTGTTGAAAGTGACGTTTCACTTTCACTTTCAATCAGAGCGATAGTAATATTTCACCAATGAAAATTGGTGAAATATTACAATCCAGCCATGGCCGATGCTGCAATAGCATCAGCCATGGCTGGAGATCGCGATCTGACCCCCCACCGCCACCGATCTCCTCCCCTCCGATCCTCCGTCCTGTTATCTACTGTCCCCCGCTCCCCTCCGGTCTCCTGTCCGCCCCCCCGCTGTCCACTCCCCCCCGCTGTCCAATCACCCCCCCATACTTACCGACCTGGGTCCCTCCCGGTGTCCATCCGTGTGTTCGATGGGTGCCGCCATCTTCCAAAAGATGCCGGCAGATTCATTACAGGTACATTTTGATCGCTGTGATAGGTTCTATCACAGCGATCAAAATAAAAAAAAATAAATAAACCCCCCTTTATCACCCCATGGATAGGGACAATAATAAAATAAAGAAATTTTTTTTTTCTTTGCCTGGTTAGGGTTAGGGATGGTTCACACTGCGTCTAAGCATTCCGTTTGTCCGTTACGGCCGCCATTGACAGCAATGTTGGACGCATGAGTGAGGGAGTGACGGACCTGGAGACGCGGGCTGCAGCGTTTCCGGGTCCGTCACTGCTAGCGCAGATAGAGCTAGCAGATGCTCTATCTGCGCTAGCGTGGTGCAAACGTCGGCACTTGCGCTATCAGCAGCCCGTTAGCGTATGTGCTGAACGGGCTGCTGCTAGCGCAGTGTGAACCTGGCCTTAGGGTTAGGGTTACGGCTAGAATTAGGGTTAGAACTAGGGTTAGGGTTAGAATTAGGCTATGTGCACACGGTGCGGATTTGGCTGCAGATCTGCAGCGGATTTGGCTGCGGATCTGCAGCGGATTGGCCGCTGCGGATTCGTAGCAGTTTTCCATCAGGTTTACAGTACCATGTAAACCTATGGAAAACCAAATCCGCTGTGCCCATGGTGCGGAAAATACCATGCGGAAACGCTGTGTTGTATTTTCTGCAGCATGTCAATTCTTTGTGCGGATTCCGCAGCTTTTTACACCTGTTATTCAATAGGAATCCACAGGTGAAATCCGCACAAAAAACACTGGAAATCCGTGGTAAATCCGCAGGTAAAATGCAGTGCCTTTTACCTGTGGATTTTTCAAAAATGGTGCGGAAAAATCTCACACGAATCCGCAACATGGGCACATAGCCTTAGGGTTAGGGTTGGAATTAGGGCTAGGGTTGGAAATAGGGTTAAGATGAGGCTGTGGTTAGGGTTATGCTTAGGGTTAGGGGTGTGTTGTGGTTAGGGTTGGGATTAGGGTTAGGATTAGGGTTGGGGTTGGGATTAGGGGTGTGTTCAGGTTAGGGTTGGGGTTAGGGTTGTGATTAGGGTTATGACTAGAGTTGGGATTAGGGTTAGGGGTGTGTTGGGGTTAGTGTTGGAGTTAGAATTGAGGGGTTTCCACTGTTATGGCACATCAGGGGTCTCCAAACGCAATATGGCGCCACCATTGATTCCAGTCAGTCTTGCATTTAAAAAGTCAAATGGTGCTCCCTCCCTTCCGAGCCCCGATGTGCGCCCAAACAGTGGGGTACAACATACTCAGGACAAACTGGGCAACAATTATTGGGGTCCAATTTCTCCTGTTACCCTTGTGAAAATAAAGAATTGCTTGCTAAAACATAATTTTTGAGGAAAGAAAAATTATTTTTTATTTTCACGGCTCTGCGCTGTAAACTTCTGTGAAGCACTTGGGGGTTAAAAGTGCTCACCACATATCTAGAAAAGTTCCTTGAGGGGTCTAGTTTCCAAAATGTGGTCACTTGTGGGGGATTCTACTGTTTAGGCACATCAGGGGCTCTGCAAACGCAACGTGACGCCCGCAGACCATTACATCAAGGCTGCATTTAAAAAGTCACTACTTCCCTTCCGAGCCCCGACGTGTGCCCAAACAGTGGTTTACCCCCACATATGGGGTATCACTGTACTCAGGACAAACTCGTCAACAAATTTTGGGGTCCAATTTCTCCTGTTACCATTGTGAAAATAAAAAATTGCTTGCTAAAACATCATTTTTGAGGAAAGAAACATGATTTTTTATTTTCACGGCTCTGCTTTGTAAACTTCTGTGAAGCACTTGGGGGTTCAAAGTGCTCACCACATATCTAGATAAGTTCCTTGGGGGTCTAGTTTCCAAAGTGGGGTCACTTGTGGGGGGTTTCTACTGTTTAGTCACATCAGGGGCTCTGCAAACGCAACGTGATGCCCACAGACCATTCCATCAAAGTCTGCATTTCAAAAGTCCCTACTTCC
The DNA here is from genome assembly GCF_032444005.1 of Ranitomeya imitator. NCBI lineage: Eukaryota > Metazoa > Chordata > Amphibia > Anura > Dendrobatidae > Ranitomeya > Ranitomeya imitator. The sequence continues at coordinate 85,988,290 of NC_091286.1, forward strand.
ATTCCGAGCCCCGACGTGTGCCCAAACAGTGGTTTACCCCCATATATGGGGTATCAGTGTACTCAGGACAAACTCGGCAACAAATATTGGGGTACAATTTCTCCTGTTACCCTAGTGAAAATAAAAAATTGCTTGCTAAAACATCATTTTTGACGAAAGAAACATGATTTTTTATTTTCTCGGCTCTGCGTTGTAAACTTCTGTGAAGCACTTGGGGGTTCAAAGTGCTCACCACATATCTAGATAAGTTCCTTGGGGGGTCTAGTTTCCAAAGTGGGGTTGTTTGTGGGGGGTTTCTACTGTTTAGGCAAATCAGGGGCTCTGCAAACGCAAAGTGACGCCCGCAGACCATTCCATCAAAGTCTGCATTTCAAAAGTCACTACTTCCCTTTTGAGCCCCGACGTGTGCCCAAACAGTGGTTTCCCCCCACATATGGGGTATCAGCCTACTCAGGACAAACTGGACAACAACTTTTCAGGTCCAATTTCTCCTGTTACTCTTGTGAAAATAAAAAATTGTGGGCTGCAAAATAATTTTTGAGGAAAGAAAAATGATTTTTTATTTTCACGGCTCTGCGTTATAAACTTCTGTGAAGCACTTGGGGGTTTAAAGTGGTCACCGCACATCTAGATTAGTTCCTTGGGAGGACTAGTTTCCAAAATGGGGTCACAAGTGGGGAAGCTCCAATGTCTAGGCAAACAGGGGGTCTCCAAACGCGACATGGTGTCAGCTAACGATTGGAGCTAATTTTTCATTCAAAAAGTCAAATGGCACACCTTCCATTCCGAGCCCTGCCGTGTGCCCAAACAGTGGTTTACCCCCACATGTGAGGTATCAGTTTACTCACGAGAAATTACCCAATACATTTTAGGATCCATTTTATCCTGTTGCCAATGTGGAAATGAACAAATTGAGGGGAATAGAAATTTTTTGTGAAAAAAAAGTACTTTTTCATTTTTACGGATCAATTTGTGAAGCACCTGGGGGTTCAAAGTGCTCACTATGCATCTAGATAAGTTCCTTGGGGGGTCTAGTTTCCAAAATGGGGTCACATATGGGGAAGCTCTAATGTTTAGGCACACAGGGGCTCTCCAAACGCGACATGGTGTCCGCTAATGATTGGAGCTAATTTTTCATTCAAAAGTCAAATGGCGCTCCTTCCCTTCCGAGCCTTGCCATGTGCACAAACAGTGGTTTGTGACCACATATAAGGTATCGGTGTACTCAGGAGAAATTGCCCAACACATTTTAGGATCCATTTTATCCTGTTACCCATGTGAAAATGAAAAAATTGAGGCTAAAAAGATTTTTTGTGAAAAAAAGTACTTTTTAATTTTACGGATCAATTTGTGAAGCACCTGGGGGTTCAACGTGCTCACTATGCATCTGAATAAGCTCCTTGGGGGGTCTAGTTTCCAAAATGGAGTCACTTGTGGGGGAGCTCCAATATTTAGGCACACAGTGGCTCTCCAAACGCAACATGGTGTCCGCTAAAGATTGGAGCCAATTTTTCATTGAAAAAGTCAAATGGCGCTCCTTCCCTTCCGAGCCCTGTCATGCGCTCAAACAGTAGTTCCCCCCCACATATGGGGTATCGGCGTACTCAGGACAAATTGTACAATAACTTTTGGTGTCCAGTTTCTCTTTTTAGCCTTTGGAAAATAAAAAATTGTTGCTAAAACATCATTTTTGTGACTAAAAAGTTAAATGTTAATTTTTTCCTTCCATGTTGCTTCTGCTGCTGTGAAGCACCTGAAGGGTTAATAAACTTCTTGAATGTGGTTTTGAGCACCTTGAGGGGTGCAGTTTTTAGAATGGTGTCACTTTGGGGTATTTTCAGCCATATAGACCCCTCAAACTGACTTCAAATGTGAGGTGGTCCCTAAAAAAATGGTTTTGTAAATTTTGCTGTAAAAATGAGAAATCGCTGGTCAAATTTTAACCCTTATAACTTCCTAGCAAAAGAAAAAATTGGTTCCAAAATTGTGCTGATGTAAAGTAGACATGTGGGTAATGTTATTTATTAACTATTTTGTGTCACATAACTCTCTAGCTTAACAGAATAAAAATTAAAAATTTTAAAATTGCAAAATTTTCAAAATTTTAGCAAAATTTCCATTTTTTTCACAAATAAACGCAAAAATTATCGACCTAAATTTACCACTATCATGAAGCCCAATATGTCACGAAAAAACAATCTCAGAACCGCTAGGATTCGTTGAAGTGTTCCTGAGTTATTACCTCATAAAGGGACACTGGTCAGAATTACAAAAAACGGCCAGGTCTTTAAGGTCAAAATAGGCTGGGTCATGAAGGGGTTAAAGCTGTGCCCAACAGATGGAAGATAATTAGCAGACAACATGTGAAAATTACCAAAAAAAAACAATTAATCAAATAAACACAGAATGTAAAAAAAAAAAAATACAAACACAGATAGAATAAATCTACACATGAAGGAGAGAAGTAACAATATAACTATAATTAACATTATAGCATCATTTCTTTTCTGAGATTCAATCCCAAAGGTGCCCTGGTATTAAGACAAAGGATCCAAAAGGCTTCTCTATCACGCAGTTTCCTCTCTCTATAACAATAGTTATATTGTTATTTCTCTCCTTCATGTGTAGATTTATTCTATCTGTGTTTGTATTGTTTTTTTTTCACATTCTGTGTTTATTTGATTAGTTGTATTTTTGGTAATTTTCACATGTGGTCTGCTAATTATCTTCCATCTGTTGGGCACAGCTTTAAAGAAGGCGTGGATTTTCCACTTTTGTACTGAAGACTAAGAACACAGCAGTTGTTCGAAACGCGTTCAGTCATCCATGGCTGCTCCCTAACTATTTTGCTGGTCATTTGTAAGCCCTTGTTCCAATTTTTAAATGTTTGAATAAAGTATTTTTTGATATTTTACATCCTGGAGCTGGATTCCTGCATTTTTCTTCTCAACTTTTCCACATCTTGGTAAAGATGTCATTTCCGTGCTCGGACGATACCACCACAGCGATTTAACTTCTAATGGGTGAGCTCAATCAACTTTTTTCGTATTTATACTGCCACTGTGCAGTAAACTTCACTAAATTTTAGCAAGCTTAGAAACTACGTGATTGATGAGCTATTAGAGAATACATCCAAAAAGAAGTTTATTTAGTGATTCATTTTTATATAACACATAATCAAGTCATGCAGTTATTGCATTATATCTGGCTCTTTCAGTCATAGTTGTAACTAAATCCTTTGTTAGAGAAGTCGACACACTACACATAAACATAAGAACACACATGCACATAAGCTTCAAGGCCGAATTTGCTAAATAATTAAATAACCAATTCTAAACTTAAGTATAAAAATGCCCTTGACAAATTTTCACAGTATTGCATTTTGTTAAAATATTTAGCAATCTCATTAAGGAAATGTCTTTATTTTACATATTAGTTGCACTTCGGGATGTTACAATAAAGAGGTCTACTAGTGCAAAAAAAAAATTATTTTGCCCAGATACTCACAACGATTTGCATATTTACATATATTGCTGAACCATCATTCTTATATTTTCTCTGGATCATCAACATCTATATATAGCGTTGATAGATAACATTTCTACAAATTTGTTTCTTTATGGCCAATATTAATATTTTCAGCTGCAGTGTCTTTTCCTAATGTTATTCTGAAGACAGGTTCATTCAAAGCTACTTGTATAGTTTAATCTTTTAAAAGACTTAACGGACCTTACATTTTTTTTTTGGAGTAATTTTAACTCCATAATTACAGGTAGATTTACAAGAATGAAAGAAATACAGTGATAACATATGAATTAGGTGAGGACTACAAGGTGATTTGGGTAAAGCAACTGTTATACAGCAATAAAGATCAAAGTATGCAGCTCCTTACTTTGAAGAGGCACTCCCATTAACTTTGGCTACGTTCAGACTAGCGTTGTGCGCCGCTGCGTCGGCGACGCAACGCACGACGCACGCAAAAACGCGGCAAAACGCACGCAAAAACGCTGCGTTTTGCGACGCGTGCGTCGTTTTTTGCTGAAAATCGGACGCAAGAAAAATGCAACTTGTTGCGTTTTCTTGGTCCGACGCTTGCGGCAAAAAAGACGCATGTGTCGCCAAACGCAACAAACAAAAGCGCATGCGTCCCCCATGTTAAACATAGGGGCGCATGACGCGTGCGTCGCCGCTGCGTCGCCCGACGCTAACCCGATGCACACTAGCACAACGCTAGTCTGAACGTAGCCTTTTTTGGTCATTAAAAGTGTGTATATGTGGATGCAATGTATAGTAAGTGGAGAGTGTATTGATACTCACCTACCACTGCTCTCTCCAGTGTCCAGCTCCATTCTTTTCTTCATCTCAGTGATGTCACCAGGAAGTAGACACTCTGGGACACACTGTGCTTTACGTGACCGGGAAGTGACTTATACATTGTAAGCCCATGGAGCATCAGATTGAGACACCATAGACTTACATTGTAAAAGAGACTTCCAGTTTACGCATAATGCAAAGAATTATCCGGGTAGTCACAATTGTGGTGATGCCACTCAGAAGTGAAGCAGAACGGTTCTGGATCCCGTAGAGAGCAGCGGTAGGTGAGTACATTAACACACTCTCACTACATTACATCTATATATAGACACATTTTATGAATAAAAAGCTTAATAGGAGTGATTCTTTAAAAAATTGGTTGCCCCAGATTTGTTATTTTTCTATATATCAACTATTAAAAAGAGTGGTCAGAAGTAACCCTAATGCCATTGAAAGGGACCAATTTTCTAGCAAACGTCGGACATGAATTTTAGGATTTTGGTATCCCGACATACAAGCTTTTGAAACACTTCTTGTAGTGAAAGAGCAAGATATAGCGAGATCTCACTATTTGCACTAACCCCATGATGCTGCATACTGCATGCCAGGATCTCTAGCCTAGAAATTTAGACCTTACTTTTACTAGAAAATCTGGCCACTTTGAGGGTGGGGATTAGATTTACTTTTGGGAACTCTTTTTAACAATTGATATTTGGAAAAACCACCAATTTGTGGCTGCTATTCTTTTATTAAATAAAAATATCAGCCCCGGGCAGGTGAAAGGTGCACTTTAAATAGGCACTCAAATAAAAAATCTTGCGCTCTTGACATATTGCTTTCAATATTTTATATAGCACTGTATTCTTACAATTGCCCATTTTGCTTTTCTACCCAGCTAATTATTCTCTTTTCCATTAGGTCCTTGACATCACGTGAATAAAAATTGGCTTGCCAAATCCTACTAAGCTCTACAGGTCCTTCTCAAAAAATTAGCATATAGTGTTAAATTTCATTATTTACCATAATGTAATGATTACAATTAAACTTTCATATATTATAGATTCATTATCCACCAACTGAAATTTGTCAGGTCTTTTATTGTTTTAATACTGATGATTTTGGCATACAACTCCTGATAACCCAAAAAACCTGTCTCGATAAATTAGCATATCAAGAAAAGGTTCTCTAAACGACCTATTACCATAATCTTCTGAATCAACTAATTATCTCTAAACACAAGCAAAAGATACCTGAGGCTTTTATAAACTCCCTGCCTGGTTCATTACTCAAAACCCCCATCATGGGTAAGACTAGCGACCTGACAGATGTCAAGAAGGCCATCACTGACACCCTCAAGCAAGAGGGTAAGACCCAGAAAGAAATTTCTCAACAAATAGGCTGTTCCCAGAGTGCTGTATCAAGGCACCTCAATGGTAAGTCTGTTGGAAGGAAACAATGTGGCAGAAAACGCTGTACAACGAGAAGAGGAGACCGGACCCTGAGGAAGATTGTGGAGAAGGACCGATTCCAGACCTTGGGGAACCTGAGGAAGCAGTGGACTGAGTCTGGTGTGGAAACATCCAGAGCCACCGTGCACAGGCGTGTGCAGGAAATGGGCTACAGGTGCCGCATTCCCCAGGTAAAGCCACTTTTGAACCATAATCAGCGGCAGAGGCGCCTGACCTGGGCTACAGAGAAGCAGCACTGGACTGTTGCTAAGTGGTCCCAAGTACTTTTTTCTGATGAAAGCAAATTTTGCATGTCATTCGGAAATCAAGGTGCCAGAGTCTGGAGGAAGACTGGGGAGAAGGAAATGCCAAAATGCCTGAAGTCCAGTGTCAAGTACCCACAGTCAGTGATGGTGTGGGGTGCCATGTCAGCTGCTGGTGTTGGTCCACTGTGTTTCATCAAGGGCAGGGTCAATGCAGCTAGCTATCAGGAGATTTTGGAGCACTTCATGCTTCCATCGGCTGAAATGCTTTATGGAGATGAAGATTTCATTTTTCAGCACGACCTTGCACCTGCTCACAGTGCCAAAACCACTGGTAAATGGTTTACTGACCATGGTATTACTGTGCTCAATTGGCCTGCCAACTCTCCTGACCTGAACCCCATAGAGAATCTTTGGGATATTGTGAAGAGAAAGTTGAGAGACGCAAGACCCAACACTCTGGATGAGCTTAAGGCCGCTATTGAAGCATCCTGGGCCTCCATAACATCTCAGCAGTGTCACAGGCTGATTGCCTCCATGCCACGCCGCATTGAAGCAGTCATTTCTGCCAAAGGATTCCCGACCAAGTATTGAGTGCATAACTGAACATTATTATTTGATGTTTTTTTTGTTTGTTATTAAAAAACACTTTTATTTGATTGGATGGGTGAAATATGCTAATTTATTGAGACAGGTTTTTTGGGTTATCAGGAGTTGTATGCCAAAATCATCAGTATTAAAACAATAAAAGACCTGACAAATTTCAGTTGGTGGATAATGAATCTATAATATATGAAAGTTTAATTGTAATCATTACATTATGGTAAATAATGAAATTTAACACTATATGCTAATTTTTTGAGAAGGACCTGTATATAGAAACAGGCCAATTTTGCCTGTATGAGTCATAAGTCACTGCAAAAGTCATTGGTAGGGTGGAGTGGGAGCAGCTGGGTCAGGAGTTGAAGAGGGGAATGATAAATGCAGAGACAAGATACTTACTATTTCTACATAGAGCACAGAAAACAGAAGAATTAGCTGGGTAGAAAGGCAAAATGAGTAATTGTAAGTACACAGTGCTATAAATGTGATGATTACAATGTATTAAGAGGATAACAACTTTGATTGGAGTGCTTCTTTAAGCAACTGCTAGTTTTACTGAGCTGCCGGCAACTCTTGTGCAATGTGACTCAGTTGCATCTTGCTGATACTAACCGCAAACATGTTGCAAACATGGCTGCAATGTTTCATATTGTGGGAATTGCCATTGAAAGATGTTCTGTCTAAAACTACAAGTCTGCTGTCCCTTTATGTGACTGCAGACTTGTGAATCCTCACATCTCTCGCACCGGAAGCGCCGGTCATGTGATTGCAAGTATGCGATATGCATGTCCCAGCCATAACCCGGCTAGATGGGCACGGCCTCACTCATTGCAAGCATATTGAGCGAGGCTGGAAACAGTCTAGTTGGATTGTGGTCAGGAGTACAGTATGTATAGCCCATACCAGGGGTCACATGACCACCGTTTCCAGCGATGACAACAGAGAACCCTCACAGGGCACAGTGTGTGCAATGTCAGGTTTGAGAAGTCTGCAGTCGCATAGAGTGAACATAGACTTGCAGTTTTTAGACCAGACAACCCATTTAACTTCTGAAAAAAATAGAAAAGAAAGCTACAAAGTCACATGATAATTCAAGCATGACATTTGCTTGGAGAAAGGCAACTTTGATTCAACCAAGGTCATTGGCGCAGCCCATTTCTAAAGTGTGTACATCACTTATCACTGAATAAAGTCATAATTGAAGGAGCCTTACTGTTTCAGTAGTTTGTTCTCCATCTGCATATGCGATTGTGTCAGTTTTAAACTAAGTAAACTATAGGCAGCAGAAACTGAGAAATTGTAAGGCTATGTTCACACATTTATTTTTTACTGCTTTTTTTCTCCAGCCAAACCCTGATCTCTTGGCAGTAAAAAAGCTGCAAACAAAAAGCAGATTTTATTTATTTATTTTAATCATTTATATAGCATCATTAATTCCATAGCTCTTTACAAACATTATCAGGACATAGTCTATTGACAGTGAGCTGACTATCACAGAAAGGGGTGGAGTTGCACCAGAACTCAAACCCTACTGTAGTCCAGCAGTGATAATTCCCAGGTGATAAATCCTTTATTGTAAGTATACAACACACAGCCTATTAAGTGACACGTCACTGAAATCTGTGCTTCAGCTTGTACCTCATGCTGTCTCAAAAAATTTAGACAAAACTACTGACGGATTCCCTTTAAGTGATCCCTTGGATAGAACCACTTAAATGCTGCCAATGTCAGATATTAACGATACAGTTGGATTCATTTGCCATTGTAAAAAAATGTACCATTATGGATAGAGATGTGTTTAAAAGTGTATTTGATGGAGTTAATGAAAACTGAACTCTAGACAAGCACTGCAAACCTTCTACTACCTACAGTATTTATTGAACCTATTTGTTTAGTAGGATGCCACATTGGCATTACATCGCAGCCCAGTGCACACTTGATGTTGCTGCTGCCTACTAGTCATAAGAGTGCCGTGGATGTCATATATACAGGGTGGACCTTGTATATGGATACACCTAAAGAAAATGGGAATAGTTGGTGATATCAACTTCCTGTTTGTGGCACATTAGTATATGGGAGCGGGAAAACATTTCTGGATGGGTGGTGACCGTGGCTGCCATTTTGAAGTCTGCCATTTTGGATCCAACTTTATTTTTTTCGAATGGAAAGAGGGTCATGTGACACATCAAACTTATTGAGAATTTCACAAGACAAACAATGCTTTGCTTGGTTTTAACGTAACTGTATTTATTTTATTAGTTATTTACAAGTTTCTTTTTGTTTACAGCCATTGACATGCCGCAGAGGTTAACACGTGAGGAGCGGATAGAAATTGTGTTGATGTCTGGTGAACGCAGTACCCGGGTCATTGCAACAGATTTCAATGCAAGACATCCTGTGCAAGAAAGCTGTCACCATTCCCAAGTTATTTAGGTGTATCCATATAAATGGCTCATCACTGAACATAAGGTTCTGTGTAAACTGAGGGTCCTTTTCCAATTTTTGTTTCGCCCATTCTGCAAATTCCGAGCGCCGATCTGGCATCAGTCGAACATCCCTTCGGCGGATATTAGCTACTCACAAATGGCGCCCTCACAAAATCCATCTTCTGCTGCATCTCAACAAGGATGACCCAGATGGGTGCGCTGAATTTGCAGAATGGGCAAAACAAAAATTGGAACAGGACCCTCAGTTTACACAGAAAATTATGTACAGTGATGAGGCAAACTTTTTTGAGTGGGCCGTTTATATGGATACCCCTAAATAACATGGCAAATTATTTTCATGAAAAACACACACAAAATTTCAGCTCACCCTTCTTGAATGATCTCCATGAGTTTTAATCAGTCCGAGCACGGAAAGGGCTTCTGCCAAAGCTCTCTGGGAACGGTGAAAGTAAGAAAAGAATCCAGCTCAGGAAAATGTATAAAATCGAAAATTCTTTATTCCAAATAATTTTTAAATCGAGAAGAAACACTGCATGTCAAAAATCAACAATATCCAAAAAATGGAAGGACAACCATGGTACAGCTGAACGCGTTTCGAACACGAAGTGTTCTTAGTCCACAGCAAGCAACAAAAATTGGAACAGGACCCTCAGTTTACACAGAAAGTTATGTACAGTGATGAGGCAAACTTTTTTGAGTGGGCCGTTTATATGGATACCCCTAAATAACATGGCAAATTATTTTCATCCCTGTAATAAGATAAAAATTTAGATACCATACTGCAGTCAGAAGGTCATCAGTTATCTACAGGTTCCCATAACAGATGTAGGCCTTAGGTACTCTGGGATTGCCATTCCTGGGAAAGGGATTTTGAAATTCGGTAATAGAGCTCAGAGTGTCTTTGGAATTTCTGAAATTTTCTGTTAATTGTATTTATTTATTTCTTTTAACTTTTTCAACTAATAATTAAAAAAAGCTATTTTAATAAGAATTTAAAGAAACATAATCATTCTTGTAATTTAAATATTTTTTTTTCCTGAAATAGCAGCATTATATTTAAGTCTTGCTTTCCTATTAGAATAACTTTTGATAAACCAATATGTATTATTAAGAGGCAGCTTATACAGTTAGGGCCAGAAATATTTGGACAGTGACACAAGTTTTGTTATTTTAGCTGTTTACAAAAACATGTTCAGAAATACAATTATATATATATAATATGGGCTGAAAGTGCACACTCCCAGCTGCAATATGATAGTTTCCACATCCAAATCGGAGAAAGGGTTTAGGAATCATAGCTCTGTAATGCATAGCGTCCTCTTTTTCAAGGGACCAAAAGTAATTGGACAATGGACTCTAAGGGCTGCAATTAACTCTGAAGGCGTCTCCCTCGTTAACCTGTAATCAATGAAGTAGTTAAAAGGTCAGGGGTGGATTCCAGGTGTGTGGTTTTGCATTTGGAAGCTGTTGCTGTGAGCAGACAACATGCGGTCAAAGGAACTCTCAATTGAGGTGAAGCAGAACATCCTGAGGCTGAAAAAAAAAGAAAAAATCCATCAGAGAGATAGCAGACATGCTTGGAGTAGCAAAATCAACAGTTGGGTACATTCTGAGAAAAAAGGAATTGACTGGTGAGCTTGGGAACTCAAAAAGGCCTGGGCGTCCACGGATGACAACAGTGGTGGATGATCGCCGCATACTTAATTTGGTGAAGGAGAACCCGTTCACAACATCAACTGAAGTCCAGAACACTCTCAGTGAAGTAGGTGTATCTGTCTCTAAGTCAACAGTAAATAGAAGACTCCATGACAGTAAATACAAAGGGTTCACATCTAGATGCAAACCATTCATCAATACCAAAAATAGACAGGCCAGAGTTAAATTTGCAGAAAAACACCTCAAGAAGCCAGCTCAGTTCTGGAAAAGTATTCTATGAACACATGAGACAAAGATCAACCTGTACCAGAATGATGGGAAGAAAAAAGTTTGGAGAAGAAAGGGAACGGCACATGATCCAAGGCACACCACATCCTCTGTAAAACATGGTGGAGGCAACGTGATGGCATGGGCATGCATGGCTTTCAATGGCACTGGGTCACTTGTGTTTATTGATGACATAAGACCAGACAAGAGTAGCCGGATGAATTCTGAAGTGTACCGGGATATACTTTCAGCCCAGATTCAGCCAAATGCTGCAAAGTTGATTGGACGGCGCTTCATAGTACAGATGGACAATGACCCCAAGCATACAGCCAAAGCTACCCAGGAGTTCATGAGTGCCAAAAAGTGGAACATTCGGCAATGGCCAAGTCAATCTCCAGATCTAAACCCAATTGAGCATGCATTTCACTTGCTCAAATCCAGATTTAAGACGGAAAGACCCACAAACAAGCAAGACCTGAAGGCTGCGGCTGTAAAGGCCTGGCAAAGCATTAAGAAGGAGGAAACCCAGCGTTTGGTGATGTCCATGGGTTCCAGACTTAAGGCAGTGATTGCCTCCAAAGGATTTGCAACAAAATATTGAAAATAAAAATATTTTGTTTGGGTTATGTTTATTTGTCCAATTACTTTTGACCTCCTAAAATGTGGAGTGTTTGTAAAGAAATGTGTACAATTCCTACATTTTCTATCAGATATTTTTGTTCAACCCTTCAAATTAAACGTTACAATTTGCACTTGAATTCTGTTGTAGAGGTTTCATTTCAAATCCAATGTGGTGGCATGCAGAGCCCAACTCGCGAAAATTGTGTCACTGTCCAAATATTTCTGGCCCTAACTGTATATTGTCATCTCGTGTCTTTGGAAACAATGATTATTGGTGCACCTAGAATACATAAAAGATCAGCGTTGATAACACTTAAAAAGCTTAAAGGCCCATTTTGGCACTAAAATAACTGTACTTATTTATGGTTTCTCCATCTGTGTCTCTAAAATGAGACTGTTAATTGGCATTCTAATTTTAATTCCCTGACACATTGAGGTGTGAAAGCAAGGCACTTTTAAAATTATTATATAAGGCATCATAAAATTAAAGCCTTTAGTCACATGAATTTACAGCTTTGGATAGTTATAAGAATTTACTGACAAGTCTAGAAATGCATTTGCAATGTAATCTGTATATATTTAAAAAAAGAAAAATAAGTGAATTGACATGAAATGACTGAGAGTTGAATTTCATGAAATTTCAAGGTCCCAAAGGACTCAAACAATTTGTTATCTGATGTACGTAAATCGTCAAAAGCCTGCATAAAAGCTGAGGCAGGGAAAGCTGCTGCCATTTTAGAGTTATGCAGCTTAGAGAGAACACCTCAAACTGTATAGCTCAGCATAAGAATTAGGGAGAGAAAGGTCTAAAACAGATTGGACAATTGCTGTAGTGTTGCAAAAATAGAAAATTAGAATAATAATAGTAGTCTGTGAATAATGCATAGATTCAATTGATTGGTGAAGAGAGCAATAGTAGAGTTGTCAGCATCTGCAAACTCTGAGTGACGCTGAGTCACTTCTCATGGACAAGCCATGAGTCGGGATAGTCAAGGAGTCAAAGTTCAAAAGCCAGGAGGGTACGTCATAAACATAAGGAAGAGACAAAGGCATAGTCAGGTAATGGTTCAATGTCAAAATACCAGGAAGATAGAAAATCAGCTGTGATGAGTCGGTGCTTGCGGTGATCTCAATGAGGTCACCGCAGTTCATCAGCTCATAGTGAAGTGGGGGAAAACAGTCTCAGTGGCCTGCGGTAACCTCGTTGACATCACTGCTAGCTACTGAGGCTGGGCTCGCAATACCTCATTCTCCCGTGGTTTTCAGCCTGAACGGTCGCATCATGGCACCCTCCAGGTTATAAACCATATATCGTAAATATGGATAATGTCTTAGGACATCATCACTTCAGACAATTATTTATTTATTTATTTTTTTTTTTTCACAGGGAATATGGGCATCGGTCATTAGGGGCAAGGTGAGTATCATGGTTGTTTTTTATTTTCTGTTTTTTACAGGGCACGAGGGCTTAAATGGAAATGGTGTAAAGTGAGTATAAATTTTTTTTTTTTTTTAACTTTTACTTCAAATATAATGAGTCTGTGTCATTTGTTTCAATTAGAGGACTTTATTCTGGCTGCATGTACAGTATATTTGAAAACTTACTATGAGGTTAGTAATACCTCTCTGTTATTAACTTGTGGGCTTGATGTCAGCGGCCATACAAAAGCTGACATGAGCCCAACAAATATTACTCCACTTACCACCGTCACAGGCCAAGTGGGAAAAGTCAGGCAAAGCACCAGAATTGGCACATCCAAAAGACGCGCCTTTTCTGGGGCTGCTCTTTTTAGGCTTGCCGGAGCAATATCCATGGCTCCTTACCAGCCTAAGAATGCCAGCCCCAAGCTTTCTGCTTTAGCTTGGCTGTTTGCTAAAAATGGGGGGAACCAATGTTGTTTTTTTTTTTCATTATTAACTTAAATAATAAAAAAACACTTGAGGAGCCATCTATTCTTGATAAGCAGCCATGAAAAAGTCGACAGCTGAGTGTTGCAGCCTGCAGCTTTACCATGCTGGTTATCAAAAATTGAATAGACCCCACAAAAATTTGTATTATTATTTATTTATAGCACAGGTGCCAGCTGATGAATGCTTTTGTCAATGGCGCTTGTTCCCGCTGTTATCAATGGCAGCAGACTGAGTAGTACTCACATCAGAATTTCCAAAAAACAACAACACCAGCACCCTTGCTAGCAGGGAATAACCTAAAAATAAGGATAACAAGCTGCTGGCAAAAACCAAAATCCTGTGCGCAAAATCCAATTAATTAAATAGGTAACCAGAAAGACAAAAATGGTTTGCATGCTAGTCCTTATAGCAAGCCCCTAATTCCCACCTGGACTAACCGTGGAAGTATAGAATAAAATGACACAATCGCAATATAATGCTAATAATAATAGAGCCAGAGGATAGTGCCTCCTCCCTGCAGCAGGCCAGGATCCAAAATGGCCGTGGCATCCGGGTCCTGCAGGGAGGTGGCTTCACAGCGCCTGCTCAGAGCTGATCTGACACAGTGCACAGCAAAGGGTCAAATCTGCAATCTTACACTATAACATGATGTCCCCCCTGGGGCAATGTTATAGTGTAAAAAAAAAATATTCACACACATGTGTAAAATTTTTTTTAAAAAATTCCTAAAAAATTTCCTAAAAAAAAATATATATATTGTTCCTATAAATACATTTCTTTATCTAAATAAAAAAAACAGTAAAAGTACACATATTTAGTATCGCTGCGTCCTTAACGACCCGACCTATAAAACTGTCCCACTAGTTAACCCCTTCAGTGAACACCGTAAAAAAAAACGAGGCAAAAATCAACACTTTATTATCATACCGCCAAAGAAAAAGTGAAATAATATGCGATCAAAAAGATGGATGTGAATAACCATGGTACTACTGAAAACGTCATCTTGTCCCCCCAAAAATGAGCTGCCATACAGCATCATCAAAGAAAAAATAAAAAGTTATAGTCCTCACAATAAAGCGAAGCAAAAATAATTATTTTTTCTATAAAATAGTTTTTATCGTATAAAAGCACCAAAACATAAAAAAATGATATAAATGAGGTATCGCTGTAATCGTACTAACCCGAAGAATAAAACTGCTTTTTCCATTTTTTTCCAAACACGGAACGGTATTAACTAGGGTTGAGCGACCTTTACTTTTATAGGATCGGGTCGGGTTTCACGAAACCCGACTTTTTCAAAAGTCGGGTCGAGTGAAATCGGCCGATCCTATAAAAAAGTCGGGGTCGGGGTCGGCCGAAACCTGAAACCCAATGCAGTTCATTGGGTTTCCATGGTTCCCAGGGTCTGAAGGAGCGGAAACTCTCCTTCAGGCCCTGCGATCCATATTTTAGTGTAAAATAAAGAATTAAAATAAAAAATATCGCAATACTTACCCTCTGACGCACCCTGGTACTAACCGGGAAACTTCCTTCCTTAGAATCAGCTTTCCAGGACCTTGCCGTGACGTCGCGGTGGCCCATGTGACCGCTCGTGCGACCAATCACAAGCCGCGACGTCACCGCGACGTCACCGAAGGTCCTGGAAGGGCTGATTCTTAGGAAGGAAGGCTGCCGGAAAGAAGCAGGGCGCGTCCGAGGGTGAGTATATTCCTATTAGGTGATTGGTTGCGCGAGCGGTCACATGGGCGGCCGCGCGGCCAATCACAAGCCGCGACGTCACCGCGACGTCACCGCAAGGTCCTGGAAGGCTGATTCTAAGGAAGGAAGGTTCCCGGTTAGTACCAGGGCGCGTCAGAGGGTAAGTATTGCGATATTTTTTATTTTAATTCTTTATTTTACACTTAAATCTGAATTCCAATACCAATTCCCGATATAAACATATCGGGAATCGGTATCGGAATTCCGATTCTAGATTCAAAAGATCGCCGACTTCATGGCCGACCCCACACAGGAAACCCGACCTTGCCAAAAGTCGGCGACTTTTGAAAATTTTCGACCTGTTTCGCTCAACCCTAGTATTAACGCCTCCTCCAAAAGAAATTCTTGAATAGCTGGTCATTCTGCCTCACAAAAATCGAAATAAAAAGTGATCAAAAAATGTCACATGCCTGAAAATGTTACCAATAAAAATGTCAACTTGTCGTGCAAAAGATAAGACCTCACATGACCCTGTGGACCCAAATATGGAAAAATTATAGCTCTCAAAATGTGGTAACGCAAAAAATATTTTTTGTAAGAAAAAGCGTCTTTCAGTGTGTGACGACTGCCAATCATAAAAATCCGCTAAAAAAACACTATAAAAGTAAATCAAACCTCCCTTTATCACCCACTTAGTTAGGGGAAAATAAAAAAAATTTAAAAAATGTATTTATTTCCATTTTCCCATAAGAGTTAGGGCTAGGGTTAGGGTTAGGGCTAGGGTTAGGGTTAGGGCTAGGGTTAGGGCTAGGGTTAGGTCTAGGGTTAGGTCTAGGGTTAGGGTTAAGGCTAGGGTTAAGGCTAGGGTTAGGGTTGGGGCTAGGGTTAGGGTTAGGGTTGGGGTTAGGGTTAGGGTTGGGGCTAGGGTTAAGGCTACAGTTAGGGTTGGGGCTAAAGTTAGGGTTAGGGTTGGGGCTTAAGTTAGGGTTAGGGTTTGGATTACATTTACGGTTGGGAATAGGGTTGGGATTAGGATTAGGGGTGTGTCAGGGTTAGGGGCGTGGTTAGGGTTAACGTTGGGAATAGGGTTAGGGGTGTGTTTGGATTAGGGTTTTAGTTATAATTGGGGGTTTCCACTGTTTAGGCACATCAGGGGCTCTTCAAACGCGACATGGCGTCAGATCTCAATTCCAGACAATTCTGCGTTGAAAAAGTAAAACAGTGCTCCTTCCTTCTGAGCTCTCCCGTGCGCCTAAACAGGGGTTTACCCCAACATATGGGGTATCAGCGTACTAAGGACACATTGGACAACAACTTATGGGGTCCAATTTCTCCTGTTACCCTTGGGAAAATACAAAACTGGGGGCTAAAAATAATTTTTGTGGGGAAAAAAAAGATTTTTTATTTTCACGGCTCTGCGTTATAAACTGTAGTGAAACACTTGGGGGTTCAAAGTTCTCACAACACATCTAGATAAGTTCCTTGGGGGGTCTAGTTTCCAATATGGTGTCACTTGTGGGGGTTTCTACTGTTTAGGCACATCAGTGGCTCTCTAAACGCAACATGGCGTCCCATCTCAATTCCAGTAAATTTTGCATTGAAAAGTCAAATTGTGCTCCTTCCCTTCCGAGCTCTGCATTGCGCCAAAACAGTGGTTTACCCCCACATATGGGCTATCAGCGTACTCAGGACAAATTGTACAACCAGCTTTTGGGTCCAATTTCTTCTCTTACCCTTTGGAAATTAAAAAATTGGGGGAGAAAAATTCATTTTTGTGAAAAAATATGATTTTTTATTTTTATGGCTCTGCATTATAAACTTCTGTAAAGCACTTGTTGGGTCAAAGTGGTCACCACACATCTAGATAAGTTACTTAGGGGGTCTACTTTCCAAAATTGTGTCACTTGTGGGGGGTTTCAATGTTTAGGCACATCAGGGGCTCTCCAAACGCAACATGGCGTCCCATCTCGATTCCAGTCAATTTTGCATTGAAAAGTCAAATGGCGCTCCTTCGCTTCCAAGCTCTGTTATGCACCCAAACAGTGATTTACCCCCACATATGGGGTATCAGCGTACTCAGGACAAATTGTACAACAACTTCTGGGGTCTATTTTCTCCTGTTACCCTTGGTAAAATAAAACAAATTGGAGCTGAAATAAATTTTTTGTGAAAAAAGTTAAATGTTCATTTTTATTTAATCATTCCAAAAATTCCTGTGAAACACCTGAAGGGTTAATAAACTTCTTGAATGTGGTTTTGAGCACCTTGAGGGGCAGTTTTTTATAATGGTGTCACACTTGGTTATTTTCTATCATATAGACCCCTCAAAATGACTTCAAATGAGATGTGGTCCCTAAAAAGAAATGGTGTTGTAAAAATGAGAAATTGCTGGTCAAATCATAACCCTTATAACTCCCTAACAAAAAGAAATTTTGGTTCCAAAATTGTGCTGATGTAAAGTAGACATGTGGGAAATGTTACTTATTAAGTATTTTGTGTGACATATCTCTGTGATTTAATTGCATAAAATTTCAAATTTGGAAAATTGCTAAATTTTCAAAATTTTTGCCAATTTTCCACTTTTTTCACAAATAAACGCTGATAATATCAAAGAAATTTTACCACTATCATGAAGTACAATATTTCACAAGAAAACAGTGTCAGAATTACTGGAATCCGTTGAAAAATATTTAGAATTGAGAGTCCTCAGTGGACTGAGGACTCTCAATTCTAAATATTTTTCTATCCCCTGGGAAACGTTGAAGCGTTCCAGAGTTATAACCTCATAAAGGGACAGTGGTCAGAATTGTAAAAATGTTCCCGGTCATTAACATGCAAACCACCCTTGGGGCAAAGGGGTTAATAGCCATCATTGAAGCTGCACACTTGGATAGTTTAGCAGCATTACATCTATATTCATTGATACTGATCTCCCTCCAGTCATCAGACGGATTTGTGTTGGAGACATTGAAGATCAGTGTTTGTAACATTTATTATTTGGGGCAACTATTGCTTGCAGCATATCTAATGCTTAAAGCAGATTGTCAATATGTTTTACTGCTAATATACATTATCCCCAGTTTTTGTCATTCTGCAGTAGTACTTTCAACGTTTCCAGCCTGCAGTACATTGTTGTGTGCATACAAGTGACTATATGGGCCATCATCCTCTGGCTCTATTATAATTAGCATTATATTGTGATTGTGTCATTTTATTCTATTCTTCCACAGTTAATCCAGGTGGGGATTAGAGGCATGCTAAAAGGATTAGCATGTAAAAACATTTTTGTCTTTCTAGTACTCACATAAACTGACGCCTCTGTGACCAGCGGTAAACTTTTTAAAATTTCTAAATTTCCCTGAAAAAATGAAAATTTACTGACACATTTTTAAACTTTCTTAAATGTTAACAAAATAAAAACATTTTACAAATGGTGCTAATGTAAAGCAGACATGAGTGAAATGTTATTTATTAATGTTTTTGTTTGGTATGACTATGTGGATTAAAGGGATAATTTTTCATAGTTTGAAAATTGCAATTTTTTGGAATTTTTTGTCAAATTTCTGTCATTTTTATAAAAAAAGACTAAACAGATCAACCTAAATTTACCATTATCATAAAATATAAAGTGTCACGAAAAAAAATATCAAAATCAATGGGTTGTATTGAAGCATTCCAGAGTTATTGCTACATACAGTAAAGTGACATATCAGATTTTAAAAAAGCATATAGTTATCACTGGTTATACCCGCTTACCCAAAGACAGATATGTTGAGGTGGAAAAGGCATTCAATAGCATACTAGGAAAACGAAGGGCTTACCAGCACATGTGATTCGCAGCAATTGATTCACAGCAAATTGATTTGGTTTTTAAATTTAAACACAGCTGAAATTTGAATTTCAAAAGATTTTATCATTTTTAATATACAGTATATTTGTCTTAGTCCAAAATGTCTTGTTCAATTGCCACCTAAAAGATAAACCTAAATCAGTAATGGAACACAAAAGTGAAAAATATAGTATTACCTATGCTTCAGTTAATTTGTTTTTCTCTTTTCTCTATAGCAAAAATGATGGTTTCAATATTGCAGAAAGGGTTACTTACTTTTTTCTAAAGAATAAGTGTGGCTTTCAGTTGTGGCATGTCCTGAATTTCAACAATCAGTGACATTAACATCACATGGCGATGTTCAAACTTACATCATACTTGAATTTAAAAAAATGATACAGAGGTTAAACCTAGAGATGATCAAATGTATTCCAGTGAAATTTAATTTTGCTTGAATATTTCAAAAATTTGCTTAAGCTAATATGTCGATTTTTTTTTCAATTAGCTTCAGCGTGAATTATAGTCCTATTCACTTCACAGCTGCACAGCTGACCTGTCCAACCCTTCTGCTCCTCAAAATCACACTTCTGGTGCTGGTTGCATCTTCTACTTACAATTGCCGAGCACTGAATTCTCGAGTCTCTCCACGCTAGGCCAAGATTTCTGACTCTGTTCATGGATTTTCACTTGAGCTAGGCCACAGTGTACTTCACAACATTATGATTTTATGCGTGCTTTGCATGGAACCTGCCCTGGCCTTATCAGTGCTGGAGTCCAGGGAAATTGACCAATAAATTAAGTATAAGTATTTTTTTTATTTTTACATGTAATGCCAGAGCATAATAAGGGACATTCAATTAATAACTATAACTATATCTTCACTGCAAATTGAATTCCCCTGGAAAATTAATGCGTGCTGGTAAATTTGAACTTTGCTTGATCCTCTTGAGCTAAATCAATTGTAAACCACAAAAAATGTGATAGAATCCTAGAACACACTATAGAACCTAGAAAAACCAAGGATCCCTAAAATGTAACTTTTATTGAAAAACAGTTTAAAAGGTCTCTTTTCATAAACAATAAAAACAAGTTACGTACCTGTTAGGTCCTAGGGGGTCATTATACTTAGCCCTGCCTAGCAGTGGGGGTAGGCACCCTAATTTTATGTGGTAGGCGCCCCTACTCCATGTCGACTCGCCCTCAGAATCCCTAGACGTCCCTAAAATGCAGGAATCCTGATAAGACCTAAAAAATCCCTATAGGAAAAAAACTACCTGGCAGTGGGGGTAGGCACCCTAATTTGAAACGGTAGGCGCCCCCACTCAGCATCAACTGGCCCTAGGGTCCCTCAAAAGTCCCTCAAATGGGGATAGAAAGATAGAAAAAATGTCACAAATACACCCTGGCACCCCCAAAAAAAAACACAACAGATAAAAGAGAAAAAAAAATGATATATAATGAAGAAAAAAATGTCTCAGATGTTGCATGGAGAAAAATAATAATACAATCAATAATATACCGGGCATCCGTAAACAAAACAGAGTATGCCCCACAGAATAAAAGCGGTGAACAAGATGCAATGAAATTAATATTGTCCAAATAGAACCATATATACAGTCATAATCAAAAGTATTGACACACCTGCAATTCTGTCAGATAATACTAATTTTCTTCCTGAAAATGATTGCAAACACAAATTCTTTGGTATTATTATCTTCATTTAATTTGTCTTAAATGAAAAAACACAAAAGAGAATGAAGCAAAAAGCAAAACATTGATCATTTCACACAAGTCTCCCAAAATGGGCCAGACAAAAGTATTGGCACCCTCAGCCTAATAATTGGTTGCACAACCTTTAGCCAAAATAACTGCGACCAACCGCTTCCGGCAACCATCAATGAGTTTCTTACAATGCTCTTGGAATTTTAGACCATTCTTTGGCAAACTGCTCCAGGTCCCTGATATTTGAAGGGTGCCTTCTCCAAACTGCCATTTTTAGATCTCTCCACAGGTGTTCTATGGGATTCAGGTCTGGACTCCACCTTAGAAGTCTCCAGTGCTTTCTCTCAAACCATTTTCTAGTGCTTTTTGAAGTGTGTTTTGGGTCATTGTCCTGCTGGAAGACCCATGACCTCTGAGGGAGACGCAGCTTTCTCACACTGGGCCCTACAGTATGCTGCAAAATTTGTTGGTAGTCTTCAGACTTCATAGTGCCATGCACACGGTCAAGCAGTCCAGTGCCAGAGGCAGCAAAGCAACCCCAAAACATCAGGGAGCCTCCGCCATGTTTGACTGTAGGGACCGTGTTCTTTTCTTTGAATGCCTCTTTTTTTCTCCTGTAAACTCTATGTTGATGCCTTTGCCCAAAAAGCTCTACTTTTGTCTCATCTGACCAGAGAACATTCTTCCAAAACGTTTTAGGCTTTTTCAGGTAAGTTTTGGCAAACTCCAGCCTGGCTTTTTTATATCTCGGGGAAAAAAGTGGGGTCTTCCTGGGTCTCCTACCATACAGTCCCTTTTCATTCAGACGCTGACGGATAGTATGGGTTGACACTGTTGTACCCTCGGACTGCAGGGCAGCTTGAACTTGTTTGGATGTTAGTCGAGGTTCTTTATCCAACATCTGCACAATCTTGCGTTGAAATCTCTTGTCAATTTTTCTTTTCCGTCCACATCTAGGGAGGTTAGCCACAGTGCCATGGGCTTTAAACTTCTTGATGACACTGCGTACGGTAGACACAGGAACATTCAGGTCTTTGGAGATGGACTTGTAGCCTTGAGATTGCTCATGCTTCCTCACAATTTGGTTTCTCAAGTCCTCAGACAGTTCTTTGGTCTTCTTTCTTTTCTCCATGCTCAATGTGGTACACACAAGGACACAGGACAAAGGTTGAGTCCACTTTAATCCATGTCAACTGGCTGCAAGTGTGATTTAGTTATTGCCAACACCTGTTAGGTGCCACAGGTAAGTTACAGGTGCTGTTAGTTACACAAATTAGAGAAGCATCTCATGATTTTTTGAACAGTGCCAATACTTTTGTCCACCCCCTTTTTTATGTTTGGTGTGGAATTATATCCAATTTGGCTTTAGGACAATTCTTTTTGTGTTTTTTCATTTAAGACAAATAAAATGAAGATAATAATACCAAATAATTTGTGTTTGCAATCATTTTCAGGAAGAAAATGAGTATTATCTGACAGAATTGCAGGGGTGTCAATACTTTTGGCCATGACTGTAGTTTCCAGGGTACAAAAATTAATAGATGGAAAATACCACAATGTTACAGTGTTTTAGCGCAATGTGAGTAGTCTCCTATAGCCAGAGAAGATGAGCCCTATAGGCGACCATATTCATGGTATAAGAACACAATCGTCCCTACCAGCCTCAGAGTAATAATGTACTACCAACCGTATTAATCATATGCCGGTTACAGTGTTACCTCCTAAAGCCCTGGAAACACAACTATATGGATTCAAAAATTGAGGCTGGTAGGGACTTCAGTATTGGATGCCATCAGCTACACCTGTTGCTTGGGTTTGATATCAGAGCTTTCTGTATGTAGGCTATGGTGTGTTTGAAGTGGGCTGTCTGACTAGTTTGTTTCAATAGCTAAACTAGCCACCTTCTTTCTCTAAACATTGGCTCTGTCAGAAAAAGGCTTAGTTATTGAATGAGCCAGTGAACATTATTGGCCAAATGTAGCAAAAGAAAAAGGAATTTGCCTCACCATGTGAATACATTGGATAATGGTTAATCCGCTGACCGACGGTAAGTACATTTTTCAAAAAGGAGCAATCTGTATTGCACCAATAGTAGATACAATCTGTTAGGAGTCGAGTTTCCTCTGCTGCACAGGGGGAATCTCGATCTGTGTCTGCTGCGGTCTCCCATTCTGCTTCGGCCGCAGTGGGCTCTGCTCAGCGGAGGCGTCGCTCCCAGCATCTCGCTGGGACTGATTCTGTGCAAAGGGTTACTGCTGCCTTTTCCGAGTCTCCTGTTGTACCCTGCACTGATCTGCGGCGAGCGGGTTTCCCTGGGACTAAGTCCTTATTTGCACACACTGAGCATGCCCTGGACAGGATCTCCCGTTGGAGATCGAGGGTCACATGCTCAGGTGCTGCAGCACATCCCATTGGTCCTCTTGGCAGGTCCTGAAAGGGCAAAACTTCTGTAGCAGCTTCCTGTGCTGCAACTATATAAACTGCGCATGACCGCACGGCCATGCGCTAGTATTGTCTTGATAATATGTGTGTGTGTTGTGAGTGAAAGTTGCTCTTTAAAATACCCTCCCTATTGGATGACTGTTCGCGGAAGGTGTATGTTTGCTATCTAGCGCCCGACTTATCCAACAGCACGTTACACACATAACAGCGTCTAGTTGCTGTGATTGCCTGTACGGCGCCGTGCGCTTCCTCTGCGCTTTCCTTACCCAAGCCTGGGTGGTTAGTGGCGTCCGTCAGTGCGGCACTGCATGCACTCTCGTGCCTTTATATACTATTTTAATAGTTTCCTTACACACCCAGTTGCGGTGTTGTGCCAGCAAGTGGTCTAATCGGACTTCAAACCTGTGTTGGGGTTGTGTTCACTGACTTCTTGCTCGTGCTCTATGTGCGGTACCGCGGTCCTGTGACTCAACAGGATCGCTTCCTTCACGCAGGGTGAAGTTAACCCGTGCGTGTATACTTATAGTACCATCATATAGTCCGTCTTACTAGCAGCAGGGTTTTTACCTGCACGGTGGACCTCGGACTGCGAACGCACCTAGTTTCATATCTTCTATACTTGGTGCGTTCCGCCAGTCCTTAACATAATCTTCAATCTTTATTTCATATTGTAAAAATAATTAAAAGTTCTTGCCAGTAGATAGAGAATGCTCAGACACTTTTCTGGCATTGCTACCTTTGATCATTGAGCATTGGCCACATGCATACAAATTGAGATTCATTTACACAAACTGAACAGTGGCACTGAACAATCACTGATCACCCATTTGCTGTTCAATGGTAGTTCAAAAACCCTCTTTAAACTAGCGGATTGCTCCATCTTTGTTCACTGAACATCCTGTAATGTGCATAGGCTTCCATTGTTCTCAGCACTGCGAGTCCTGTTGCAGTGGTGGATGCGCTGTCTAGATCGATGATCTTTTGTACAGTATGAAAGATCACTTCACTCCATGAATGAGCGTTTTGCTCATTTGTTGGGTGTCTAGCACCCTGTTTAGATTGCAAGGAGCGTTCATTCACAATAATCTTGCACTATAAATTAACTTTTATTCTGAGAAAAAATGTTAGTGGAATGAAAACCATACCCCCAATTTTTTTTTATATGTGCTTTCAATGTATTAGTTCTTGAAAGCAATCAAAATAGATAAAAAATAAATGACAGTCTAAAAGTTAATATTTTCTACAATACAAATACTAAACATTTTGAAGGGGTATGAAATATATTTAATTTTGCTCTAAGATCAAAGTGCCAGCATTAGTGTTTGCTGCTCTGTATATGACACAAAGCAGAATATTTCCTTGAACCAGTTCATTACAATAAATAATACAAAAATTTAGACGTCTTTCAGAACAAGAGGTTATAAACAAATTGATTACAGTGTATTTATCTCTGTGTGATATGAATGAAAATAAAGAAATACAATTAAACTAAAATGATTTCTGGTTGAAGACCTTTAACAAAATAGTCCAGACTGCGAGGAAAGACTAACTGTATCTTCTCTGTTCTACATATTAATAAATATATATATATATATATATATATATATATATCTTTGTAAACATTGAATAATAATTTTTATCTAAATGTTCAACTTCATGATCTGCAACCCCATAAAATGTTTATCTGGAGACGCTGATGCTAATATTTAAAAGATTATTTTCTCTGTTGGTAGTATGGCTAAAGAAAAATGTGTGCAGGGTTATTTTTAGGAGAACTTTGAGCTTACATAGGAGCACAGTGGTCGAGACGTATGATAAGGCCCACTCAAGGGGTTTTTATAACAGCATGTAATTTTATTCCTGTCTTCCAGGTCTTCCTGAATAAAAGAGGGTGGGATTACTATATTCTCCGCCCTAATGTGGGTGTGTAGGAGTGTTCCCGAAATGGGTATAGGAAATCCCAGAAGGGTTAGATTTATGGTGGCACCTAAACACCGCCAGAAATGTTGCCAATGATAGTATTGCGTTTTATCGAAAGCAAAATATTTCTGTTTTTATTGGATGTTTGGTTCAGCTTTTCTTTTTGCAAAATTCCAGGGATGTTGTTACCGTATAAGTAGCTCTCCAGCATTTTTTGCACTTTTAATGCTAATTCACCAGCAAAATTTTGGCAGTTTTAGTAATTTTTTATTCAAATCCATTTGCCTTCATAAATTTAGAACCCATCATTGTGGGCAGAAAAATTATGTGATTTTTCTTTACTTACTGATAGTAGATAAAAGCTATTGTCACTGCAGAATTCTTTCTAAAAAGAAGACACCGAGCGCATTGTCATAATTGCTAATGGCACTTTACACTTAGAGGTGCCTAAGGAATTTTCTGTCCAATTACTGATTTTTTTTTTAAACGCTTAAAAATGTTTGCTTGGGGTTAAAATTTGGCATAAAATGTGTAGAATATGATGTATGTCTGTAGCTTCAGAACAGCTTGACTTCCAAAATACAGCTAGAGCAAAAATTAAGAGACAACCACATCAAAACCCTGTCACGGGCAGCCCAATCTCCAGACCTGAACCCCATTGAAAACCTCTGGAATGTAATCAAGAGGATGATGGATAGTCAGAAGCCATGTAAGCTGTGATTGAAAATTATGGTTATTCCACAAAATATTGATTTCTGAACTCTTCCTGAGTTAAAGCACTGGGTTTTTTGTTTGCTTTTTTTTCTCCATTTTTCTTTTTCAGAAAAAAAACAATTATCGCTTGAAAATTCGGAGACATGTTGTCAGAAGTTTATAGACTAAAAGAACAATTTACATTTTACTCAAAAATATACCTATAAAGAGAAAAATCAGACAAACTGAACATTTTGCAGTGGTCTCTTCATTTTTGGCAGAGCTGTATGTCGATGTCAGGGTTGCAGAACAACCAATTGTAAACTACAGCATACAAGGTATTAGTGGCATATTTAGAAAGTAAATGCCCATCACATTGATATGTTTTTACATTTTTAGGTAAATAAAGTGAATAGTTGGAGAGAACAGTACTTTCCACTAATTATTTTTTTAACCCGATTTCATAGTAAGGCGTATTGCTTTTCTAAATTATTATTTTCTTTGGTTTCATGAGCTGCTTTTTATGCTTTTGTATGTATTTCGAACGTTTTACAAGAAAAGTTACAAAGTTCATCACTGTAATTTTTAATTTTATTCATGTAGAATTTCTTTTGATGGAAAGATCTTGTTTTAAAAGATGTATTACATGCACTGTGCAAAAAAAGAATGTTAAGTACTAAAGTGCACATGAACATGACAATGTAAAATACAATAGTAAGACATATTAACAGAAGAAAAGCTAATTTGCAGCTTAATGGAGAAAATCTGCATAGTTTGTATTGTTTGTATTCTAATTCTGACCTTGTATTAAGAATTTGTTTACAGAAATTAGAAACATAAGGTCTCATAAAAATCTCTCTTATTTATTAAATATTTTCATTTATGTGCCTTAAAGAAAGCAGTATGACTCTTTTCATATGCAGTCATAAATCACAGTTATAGCACCTAAATTACTTAAAGGGGTGGTCTGATACTACCATAGATTTTAATTCTAAATGTCTATTTAATATAACAATCTACTATCTTTTCTAATATGCTTTAATTAAAAAATTCCCACCATACTCTCTGTCCTAACTGCTTTATTTTTTTTTACCTACTTCCATTTTTGTGACATTTTGATCACTGACGCAGATTCTGCCTCTACCTTGAAACAAGGCGACTTTAGTGATGTCCATGGCAGGGACTAGGCTTGTCTTTGGTCTCCTGAGCATGCTTCAGTTGTCAATTCCAATGTATGCTCAGATCTCTTCTCACTGTGCAATATTTTTTTCAAGCACAGTGACAGTGCGCTCCCTCATCAGCTCTAATGCAAAGTGAATGGCCTTGCAAGAGAGCACATTATCAGAGTGTTTCAAATTCATGGGACCTGCAAATTTAATTAACTTTGACTTGAATTTAATTGGCATCAATCGATTAACTCATCTCTAGTGCTTACCTGACAGTACGTTTGGTAACAAATTATCCATATCTAGACTTTGTCAGTCTGAAGATTTTTATTTACCAACTATCATATCTATATATTTTAATTAAAAACAGATTTTTTTTAGCCATGCTGTGTTAAATGTTTATCCCAGAGATGCATCATTTTTCAGAAAACACAATAAATGCATACCTATTGTCAATGTACATACTACACACAATATAAAATGTATTTCCTGCATCTTTGTCTCTTTTTTCATCTCTTTTGTCCCTCTGTCCATCCAGCTTCACATAGCAGAATTAGCTGTCTTATTCTCAACTGCTAAAACTATATTTACCAGCAGCACTTCCTTCTCTTAAGTCTTGAAGGCCTCCTTCCTCTTCTTTGTTCTACTGACTTGTTCAACTTCTTTGATTTATCATCAGGCTAAGCCAAGTATATATTTCACCTTATGCTTTCTGTGACTCTCTGTTCCTCTGCAAAACCTTGTTAGTCTTATTTTATCTTTTGCCATCTACATCTGTAAAGCTGCAAGTGTGTTGCCGTAGCTGATTATAGCAGAGCTTAATTCTCTAACACTCCTCCACAATGGTAGCGTAGGATTGGCTTTGCTGCATGCTGCTGACAGATTTGTGATGTGAAATTGCAAGTGCTGCTCTGTTTATGGATATGACAGAAGACTATCCTGTTATATGCATCTATAGAGTGCTATTTGCAGTTTCAAATCACTGCTTTCTCAGCATTTAATCTCAGCCCCTGTATACAGTACCATCATATAGTGTATTCTCTCAGCCCCTGTATACAGAGCCCCATCCTGTAGTAAAATTCTCCTATCAGTCCCTTACAAACAGAACATCACTTCTCTTAGTCACCAGTACACCTGCACACTTGTACACTGTTTCATCCTACTTCATCCCTCTCCTCACTGTAATGAAAGAGGCTTCCTACATTTCCTTAACACCATCCTTCACAGAAGAAACTCTTATCTAGACACCGCACCGCAATGATGGCAGGAAGTCATCCGATAGCAATGGTAAATGGAGCGTAAATAGAGTCTGGTGCGTTTTCTTTAGGGAAAGTGATATGTGCAAAAAAGGGCACATTTAAACATTGGTTATACTGGCACAATTTTATAACTAAAGGTGCACATAATTGTAAGACCACAGTGTGATTTTGGGAGTAAACCTTTAAATCAGTTACCAATGTGGTTTCATCTACAAGAATAAATATTTTATGCTATAAAAAAACAGTGGATTTTCATACTCAAATTGGTGGGAAATGATTACATTGTTTTGGCTCACGAGTGCCAAAAATGAATATTTAGCTTGTTAGTCATTCTCCTAATTATTGGAGTCTAGAGTCTACATGGAAAGGTGAAATAACATCTAACTTATTTTTATTTTTCTCTGTTTTACTGTTTATTAATCTCTATCAAACAAATCTACAAAATGAAAGCCAAAGTTTTAGTTGAAGAGCTTAAATCTTTTACATCGTAATCATGTAGAAATCCGATACGGCCTTTAAAACATCAAGAAATCATAAACTCCAGTAGATAGCTGGAAGCCAGTGTAGGAAAGGGTTGTATAGACTTTTGGGAAGTATATCCCATTCACTGCATTATTTCCATAATTTTATTTTGCTTACCTGTGACCATATTTTAAATTTAAGAACTCCCGTAGATGCTATTCTGTAAAAAGGCTTATTGCCATAGAAATACACATCACCGTGTATTCAAATAAAGAGATGCACGAGTACAAAAGTGCATAATGTTAGAGATAATTTATGCAATGTCACATCAAAGTGATGAAAAATGCAGGCACTTGCAGTCTCAAAAAAAAAAAAATCAAAGTACAGTTTACTCTCTGAGTAGTGATAATTAGAGATGAGCAGACTGATTTGCAGAAAATCCATTTCGAGTTGAATTTCCTGAAATTCACAATTTCATGCGAAGTTTACCATTTTTAAATTTGATTTGTGGTTAACAAAAAAGACTTGTCTGCAGGTACGGACTGGGGATGCAATTCAGCCCTGGCGTTTGAAATCACACAGGCCCTTGTTGTCCCCGTCCCCAAGCATCATATGGGATATATTACTAATATTACCCTGGATGGAAGAAAGGAAGATTTACAAGACAATATTTCTAATTATACCCACGGCATGCTGAGGTAAGTGACGGAATGAGCGGCTTTGTACTCCTTTCACAACTGTTAACAGTATGAGTGCCTTGAGAACATTGATTCTGTTAACAACGTAGCACAAAGGCAGCCCACAACCAGACCGGCCCTTCTGGCATTTGCCAGAATTGCCAAATGGCCAGTCCGGCCCTGCTTGTCTGGCACAATTTCCTACACTGTTGAAGCAGAGAGTAGACAGACATTATTTTGCATTGTTCTCTGGCCTCCACATAATGCCCAGCAGCTATGGCATCCAGTGGATTATCATACTTTGCACAGTGGTAATCAGCGGTTGCCAGCTGAAAATAGCTTGAACAGCAGAGTCATTTTCCATCTCCAGAGTCGCTAAGTATCTGTCTCCTGCAGAGTGTAAGGTTATATAGCCAGTGGGTTTCTCTCTTTCCCTGTAAAGTGTAAGCTCTAAAACTCAATGGGATTCTCTTTCTCCCGTAGAGTGTAATCTATTATCGTCAGCAGGGTCCTCTTTCTCTGTCTCCTATAAGTTGTAAGCTCTTATGGTCAGCGGAGTCCTCTTTTTCTGTCTCTTCAGTAGAGTTTAAGTTCTTTTCATCAGTGAGGCTCTCTCTCCTCTCACCTATGTGTATTTTATGTGCAATTACAAGCTATTCACTGGGAATCAAATTTTTGGAAAAATTTGGCAAAGTTGGTGAATTCAAAAAAGATCCACTCATCTCTACTGATAAAATTTAGGAGAATTAGTGTTTGTGAGACAAAAATAATAACTAATAGGGCTTTGACTTCTCTAGATGTTAATGCACAGTGGATCCTTGGAATCTAAGACGCCGCACCAAATATAGGCAGCTTTGATACCGGCAGCAACTTTGTCCCTGTTATTTTTTTTGGGATATACAAGAACAATGGCTTCAGCGAAACAAATGCTATCAATAATTGTTAGAATGGTGTCTATATCTTTTTTCCTTCCAGTGTATGTGGTGCTAAATGTAAAAAAAAATGATTGGAGTGATACCTCTACTGGTTAAAGAGAAATGTTATATTATATTATTTGAATCAAAAGTGTGTAAATAAAAAGTTGTAAGCATAAGTTAGGTTAATGGATTAACATTGAAAGCACCTTCATCTCCTTCATCATTGTTTGCATTATTTATATGCACAAATGTCTTATTGTATTCTCTCTCAATTGCTGTGCTCTTGTCTCAGTCATTGATTTGTAAACTATCCTATTGAGAAGGCTTTTTTTGCTTAGGAAGCATGTAAATACAATTTTTCTGGTTAGCCAATAGAGGTGTCACTTCTAAAATACTTTTCTCTTTTTGGCTATAAAAATTTTTACAATACAGCTGCCCAGCACTGGTGAGAGCACACAGTGTAAAAAGTAGAAAAAAAACAAACATTTTATGATTTTATGAAACTTTCACATAAAAAAGAACAATGTAAGGTTCCACAACAAACTGAAATATCAAGATTGTGGATTGTTGACATACAGTAACCTGGAAATAGCAGGGTAGATGACGAAGAAAAGCAAAGGGCTCAAAAATATCAAGGCTTGAAATTAAAATTCATAGACTATGGCACAATACCAGAAGGTATACTACCAGGGGTCATCAGCATACTGAATGCTATCCCCAAGAATCTCTTATCTCAACAAAATCACCATCAATCGGTTG
The DNA here is from genome assembly GCF_032444005.1 of Ranitomeya imitator. Classification (NCBI taxonomy): domain Eukaryota; kingdom Metazoa; phylum Chordata; class Amphibia; order Anura; family Dendrobatidae; genus Ranitomeya; species Ranitomeya imitator. Next base: position 86,019,364 of record NC_091286.1, read on the forward strand.
CAGAAAGCAGCTCATGTAGATTTTATTATATGACAAATTTATAAAAAATTCTATTTATTTTAAAATCTAACAAAAATGAATGGGATTGATAATAACTGCTTCATTATTTTACATGTGTATAGGTAAAAATGCCAGTAAAATGCCAAATAAAGTCAAACATTTTTACAGAATTTTAACCCAAAAAGATGATTGATAAGCTAAAAAAACAAACAAAAAATGTTATTTTAACATTTTTCTAAAACATTTCATAAGAGTAATGACAAGGAAAACATGATAATAGCTTTACTTTCATGCTTATTGTTGCAATCAAAATTATTAAATCCCCGTTGCAAATTTGGTTTGTTGTAAAAAGGTAGAATGGTTTATTATTAGCAAAATGTAAACTGTCTCATGATCTGGTCACTCAATCATTTTCTTTACATCTGAGAAAACGGTTTGGGTATTCTGATTAGACTTTGATCATGGTGACATCAGCATTTCTTGGAAATGGAGAGAAAAGAAAAAGGTTCTCTGAGTTCTCCTTTCAGTCGGTCCAGAAAATTAAACCACACTAGGATGACATCTGAGTGCAGTCCGATTTTTTCATAGACTCGTAGACTTGCATTGACGATTTTGTTCAGACATTCCGATCAAAATCGGACATTTCTCCCTCTCAGTCCAAGGACAAAATTGGATATGTGCACAGCGCCATACAGTATCATGGATTAAAGTCCTATTCCTGAAATCCACGGAGAGTACTTGTCCAAGAAAATCGGTTGTGTGCAGGAGCACAAACAAGAACAATTTGAAAACCTGGAGACAAAATTGTAATTTTAATAACTACTGCAATCTCAGAATTAGTTAAGACTTTCATACCAGGCAGTTATGACATGCTGTCATTGTGATATATTGTCAGACACCTTTGTCTAGAGCAGTACTTCATGGATAATAGCCTCCAGTTCACTAAGATCATTGGGTTTGCATACTGCATTTACCTTCTTCAAATCTCACCCATTATTTATTATGTGGATGCAGTTAGACAACTACTCCAGAATCTTCCAGCAATTCTTCTGAAGCCAAACTTTGGCTATCGGAGTGGTCTGAAAGTGAAAATTAATTTTTATCTGAACTCCTATCTGTTTTATAGTATAATCTAAGCTATTTTCAAATATATTTGCTTTAAAATTTCCCTACCATTCCCCAACTACACTATCTCTTAGTCTATTTCTTTAAACTTCCTGTCGTCACTGATGATACTTTTTTTCAGGGATGAGGTAGAGGCTGCAGTAGTGACCATAGACTCTGCCCTATGCTTTGATTGCCCTCTGTTTAGGTATCCCAGGATGCACTGAGGGCTCTCAATTTAATCATAGTCATAGTCATCAATCATTATTAGGCAGGAAGTAAAAAATAAATAGACTAACAGATAGTTTAGTTGGGGAACATTAATTTTTAAAGCAAGTATTTTTGAAAATAGCTTAACGTTTAGCATCAAATGCAGAGACTTTTAGATAAAATTTACTTTCGCCTTCGGACCACCTCTTTAAGTTTTAGAAATGCTTAGAATCCTTGTCCTGTTGGAAGGTCCTCTGACTCCCAAGCTACTGCTTTCTCACAGAAGGAATCATGTTTTCTCATGAAACTTTATTGAAGTCATCTTGCCCTCTACACTTTGCTGGTTCCCAGTACCAGAGAAATTAGAACAGTGTGCTACCATCATGCTTTACTGTTGGTAGGGCTTTCTTTTGAACATGTGCTACATTCTTCCTACTACTTTCAGAAGGTTTGTGGATGACCTGCTCCTGGTTTTGTAGAGAGATCCTCTTAACATTGAGGGTTTCACTACATATTTAAATTCAAACAAACTTTATCTTAAATTTACAGTTAGCACACCTAGTAAAGAGACTCCTTCCTTTTGGGGTATCCTGAAACTCATAAGGTTGATACATCCTTACTTAGGAAAAAGGTCTCTGGTAATAAACATTTACATCAATCCAGCTCACACCCCAGCCACACCATATGGTCAATACCCTATGATGAATTATATTGTGCTGAACGCATCTGTTCTGCATATGACTCCATTATGAAAAAAGGTGTTAATATCTCCAAATACCTAATTCAGAGGGGCTATAATAATTTTGAAGTAAAACATGCCTTTAAAACCATTTCAGGCAAACCTAGATCCTCTTCATCTCATAAAGGACATTCCTCCCGTATTATGGATAGCCAATCGGTCATCCCATTTTCAACTGCTTATAGCCCACAGTATAATAAATAAAAAATAATACTCAAATATTTGTCATTTATCAACCAGGACGAAAGCAGGTGCAGATGCTTTGCTAGGAGAGGTTTAACCCTTGGCAATATTCTGTCCCCCAGTCTCCCAAAACATCCTAGTCCCACTTCTAATTGTCTAACAACTTCCATAGGTGTGGAAGCACCAGGTGTAACGTATGCTCTTATGCACTAGACAAAACTAAAGCCCTTTCAATATCTCCAAAAGTAGATCATAAAATCACCACCTTCATGAACTGCGACACCAAGCATGTCGTGGATTGTATCCAATGTGTATCAAACATATATAGAGAAAACGGCATTATGTAAAGACAGTGACACAAAATGTAAACAATCAAGGGTACCACATGCTATGAATGTTAAGGTGTCCCAAATGACCCCTGATGAAGCCACCCCAATGAGTAGTGACACACATTGGGCTTTGGGTTCACTTTTCTTCTTATCAGTCTCCAGTATGGGTGACATTACCTTCCTTGTCAGTCTTTATCTTCATTATTACCTTGCCAGACAGGACAGGTGACTCTTCAGTCCTATTTTGGACAATTTAACTGGCATCATATGTGGTATCGTTGATAGTTTATATTTTGTGTTTGTGAGTCTACTTTATTGCTTGTTTCGACTTTATCTATAGGCATCTCTTTGCACCTGTTTAGATGAATTCAACAATTCCTTCCTGGATTTCTGTGACTTCCACCTACCTATCTGGTCTTAATTTTCCCATGCTGCATTTATATATATGTGTGACCTGTATGCAGATTTGACATTTGACACTATACTGTTATGGTCTGGTTTCTAGCAAATTGCTCTTGACTTTTTTAATTGTTATCAAATTTTGCTGTCTTACTTGTTAATAAAAGTATTTTTCTACTTACCAGGTGATCACTGTCTTTACACAGTACCCTATCTCTCTATATATTTCATGCACGTTTTTGCATTACGTGACAAGTAGATCCCTTTATGAATCTGTGGTTATGCCCTCTTTTTCTAGTTGTTTGCATCCAATGTGTATCATGTCTAATCAGAAACATCGAGTGTACAACCTGCAAACTTAAGAAAGGGATAACAGACCACATAGCTAATCTAATTGGAAACAATAGCTCCTATTCAGGAGCTTCAAAACAGTTTGTGGGAACTTACACATTTTAAGTTTTTTTTGGTCTTGAAAAAGTTAGCTATCCGAGACGTGGTGGTGTTAGGAGTCGAGTTTCCTCTGCTGCACAGGGGGAATCTCGATCCGTCTCCGCTGCGGTCTCCCATTCTCCTCCAGCCGCAGTGGAGCCTGCTCAGCAGGGACGTCGATCCCAGCGTCTCGCTCAGTCTGACTCTGTGAGAAGAGTTACTGCTGCTTCTCCAGCTTCTGCCTGTAAAGCCTATACTGGTCAGCAGCGAGTGGACTTCTCTGGGACTAAGTCCTTGTCTGCGCACACTGAGCATGCCCAGGGCAAGATCTCCCGTTGGAGATCGAGGGTCATGTGCTCAGACTCTGCAGCGCATTCTATTGGTCCTCTTGGCAGGTCTTGGAAGGGCAAAGTTTCTGTGGCCGCTTCCTGTCCTGCAACTATATAAACTGCGCATGACCGCACGGCCATGCGCTAGTGTACAATTTAATACGTGTGTTTGTTGTGAGTGCAAGTCGTTCTTTAAATACCCCTACCCTATTGTATGATTGTTCGCGTATGGAGTATGGCTGCTATCTAGCGCCCGACTTATCACTCAACGTGTCACACACGTGTCAGCGTCTACTGCTGTGACCGCCAGTGCGGTGCCACGCGCCAGTGTGCGCTTCCTGACCCACGTCTGGGTGCTTAGTGGTGCCTGCCAGCACGGCACAGTTCGCACTTCGGTGCCTTTATTATATAATTCCTTTCACACCCAGTTGCGGTGTAGTGCCAGCAAGGGTCTAATCGGACTACAATCCCTGTTGGGGTTTAGTTCGCTGACCACTTGCTCGCGCTCTATGTGCGGTACCGCGGTCCTGTGACGCAACAGGATCGCTTTCTTCACGCTGGGTGAGGTTTAACCCACGCGTGTATACTTTTGAATACTGCCATATTGTCTGTCATTTCCTAGCAGCAGGTTTCACCTGCACGGTGGACCCCGGACTGCGAACGCATCTATATCATCTCTCTTGGTGCGTTCCGCCAGTCCTAACATTACACTAGCGCCAGGGTCTGGCTAGTGATGACAGACAAACAGCAATCTCTGCGGCATATCCAGCAGCTGGAGGGTAGGTTGGCGGCTCTCGAGAGCGCGACCTCAGCTGTGGATGTTACTGCAGTAGCTATACAGGCTGCCAGCGTGGCTGCAGCTACTATGTCCATTGCCACCTCTGTTCCGACATTATCTCGCCTCCCGCTGCCAGAAAAATTTTCTGGTGATAGCAAGTTTTGTAGGGGATTTGTGAGTCAGTGCTCTATTCACCTCGAGCTCCTGGCTACACGTTTTCCCACAGAGCGGGCTAAGGTGGGATTTATTCTGTCTCTATTGTCGGACAGGGCGTTGGAATGGGCTACGCCGCTGTGGGAGCGTGGAGATCATGTGGTGCAGAGTGCTCCGCTGTTTCTGAGCGCTCTGAAACAGGTCTTTTTAGGACCTCAAGTCACCCATGATACTGCGCTCCAATTGCTGGCATTAACTCAGGGTGAGTCCTTGGTCAGTCATTTTGCCGTCCAATTCCGCACCTTAGCATCTGAGCTGGATTGGTCGGATAAAGCTCTTATCCCCATATTTTGGAGGGGCTTGGCTGACCACGTAAAGGACGCTCTGGCCACTAGGGAGATTCCTGCCACACTGGAGGAGTTAATAACTGTCTCCACTCGAATTGACCTCCGTTTTAACGAGCGGAGGTTAGAGCGAGCCCAGTGTAGGCAGAGGTTTCGGCTGGCTCCTACTTTCGCCAAACCTCTGGAATTTTCGGTCCTGGTTCCTGAGTCACATGAGGCCAGGGAAGTGTCACAAGCAGGATCTAAGTCCCGGACCGCTTGTGCACTCAGGGTCTGTCATGTTTGCCAGCAGTCAGGACATCTAGCCTCCAGATGTCCTCAGCGGTCGAGGAAACGTCAGCGTCTGGTGGTCGTAGGTGGAGGTACACTAGACACCGCGACGTTTGCCTCTAAGTTGTCCTTTAAGGGGACAATTACTATTGGCTCATTCTCCCACTCGGTAGAGCTCTGCGTGGATTCTGGGGCGGAGGGCAATTTTATGTCTTCTGCCTTTGCCCAACGTCACGCAATACCCCTGGTTATGCTTGCTCAACCAGTAACGGTGCGAGTGGTGAATGGGTCGACATTGCCCTCACAGATAACACACCAGACCATCCCTTTTACTCTGTCCATGTCGCCATCTCATCAGGAGATAATTTCTCTGCTCGTCATTCCGGAAGGAATTGATGAGGTCCTGTTGGGAATACCTTGGCTATGGTACCACTCTACTCATATCGAGTGGTCCTCAGGCAGAATTCTGGGTTGGGGTGAATCTTGTGGGGGTAGGTGTCAGAGGGAGTGCGTTCAGGTTGCTACTACTGAGGTACCCGCAGATCTATCCTCTCTCCCCAAGCAGTATTGGTCTTATGCAGACGTGTTCTCCAAAAAGGCGGCGGAGGTCCTTCCGCCTCATCGCCCCTATGACTGTCCTATTGATCTCTTGCCTGGTGCTGAGCTTCCCCGGGGTCGAGTTTATCCGTTATCTCTCCCGGAGACGGAGGCAATGTCACAGTACATCCAGGAAAATCTGGCAAGAGGATTCATTAGGAAGTCAGTGTCACCTGCTGGGGCAGGGTTCTTCTTCGTGCAGAAGAAGAATGGGGAATTGCGCCCATGCATAGACTACAGGGGTCTTAACGCCATCACCGTTAAGAATAAGTATCCTTTGCCCTTGATATCTGAGTTATTCGATAGACTTCGGGGAGCAAGGGTATTTACTAAATTAGATTTGCGGGGTGCTTACAACCTGATTCGCATCCGTGAGGGGGACGAATGGAAGACGGCCTTTAACACCAGGGATGGGCACTATGAGTATCTGGTGATGCCCTTCGGGCTCTGTAATGCCCCAGCCGTTTTCCAAGACTTTGTGAACGATATCTTCCGGGATATGCTTTCCACCTCGGTCGTAGTTTATCTGGATGATATTCTTATCTACTCTCCAGATATTGACTCCCACCGGAGAGATGTTTGCAAAGTCTTCGACCTCCTACGGGCAAACTCCCTCTATGCCAAATTGGAGAAGTGTATGTTTGAGCAGGAGTCTTTACCTTTCCTGGGCTACATCATCTCGGCCCAGGGATTGGCTATGGATCCTGCCAAACTACAGGCAGTGATGGACTGGCAGGAACCCCATTCTCTGAAAGCGGTGCAGCGCTTTATGGGGTTCATAAATTACTATCGTCAGTTCATCCCCCACTTCTCAACCCTGGTAGCTCCCTTGGTATCCCTCACCAAGAGGGGAGCGAATCCTAAATCGTGGTCCGAAGAGGTCTCCAAGGCCTTCACTTCTATTAAGTCCCACTTTGCTAGTGCTCCCATCTTACATCGTCCCGAGGTGGATAAGCCATTCCTAATGGAGGTGGATGCCTCTTCCGTTGGTGCAGGAGCAGTCCTCTATCAAAAGGATGCTCAAGGTCGGAAGCATCCATGCTTCTTCTTCTCAAAAACCTTCTCACCAGCGGAGAGAAATTACTCCATCGGGGATAGGGAGTTGCTGGCAATGAAGTTGGCCTTTTCGGAATGGAGACATCTCTTGGAGGGTGCTCGGTTCCCATTCCAAGTCTACACGGACCACAAGAATTTGGTCTATTTACAGACAGCCCAGCGGCTGAATTCTCGTCAGGCCAGATGGTCCTTGTTTTTCTCCCGGTTCCACTTCACTCTACATTATCTCGCCGGGGAGAAGAACATTCGTGCTGACGCTCTCTCTCGCTCCCTGGTGTCAACTGTGGAGGAGGAGGACGAGCCTCGGCTCATTGTCCCTTCAGAGAGTCTGAGAACCGTAGCTCCGGTTTCGCTTGAGTCTGTGCCTCCGGGCAAGACTTTTGTCCCCATCAATTTGCTTCCGGAGGTTCTCTCGTGGGCTCATTCGTCCAGAGTGGGTGGACACTTTGGGGCAAAGAGGACATCTGAGTTGTTGGCGAGAATGTATTGGTGGCCACATATGGTTCGTGACGTTGGAGACTACGTTCGGGCATGTGTCTCCTGTGCCAAAAATAAGTCTCTCCGTCAACGGCCAGCTGGGTTGTTATACCCTCTGCCGGTGGCAGACAGGCCCTGGGAGATGGTCGGGATGGACTTTGTGGTGGGTTTGCCCAAGTCACGTGGCTGTACTGTCATTTGGGTTATCACCGACCATTTTTCTAAAATGGTGCATTTGGTGCCACTTCCCCGGCTACCTTCTGCACGGGCCTTGGCAGCATTGTTTGTTAAACACATCTTCCGTCTTCACGGTATGCCAGACAAAATTGTCAGTGACCGGGGTCCCCAGTTTGCGTCTCAGTTCTGGAGAGAGCTTTGTCGCCTTCTCAGTATCGAGTTGAATCTCTCTTCGGCATATCATCCCGAGACGAATGGGTTGGTGGAGAGAGCCAACCAGACCTTGGTCACATATCTGCGACATTTTGTCTCTGCTAAACAAGATGACTGGGCATCTTTGCTACCGTGGGCGGAGTTTGCTCTTAACAATGCTGTAGCTGACTCCACTGGACAGACCCCATTCCTCCTTAACTATGGTCAGCATCCGCGGGTACCTGTGCCCATGCCCGTGTCTTCCGCCGATTCCAGGGTGGCAGACTGGGCTGTGGAGGCACGGGACATTTGGGATCGCACTCAGGGTGCCATTCGGGCTTCCAAGGAGAGAATGAGGTCCTCCGCCGATGCTCATCGGCGCCCCGCTCCGACCTTTGCTCCTGGCGACTTGGTGTGGCTCTCCGCCCGTAACATCAGGCTGCGAGTTAAGTCCACTAAGTTTGCGCCTCGCTACTTGGGTCCCTTCAAGGTTCTCGAACAGGTTAATCCTGTGGTCTACCGCCTGGCTCTTCCTCCACGCTTGGGTATCACCGACACCTTTCATGTGTCCCTCTTGAAACCCGTATACATGTCCCGGTTTTCCGAGTCATCTGCCGGGACATCGGGTTCGTCTACGGACGATTACGAGGTGAACGCTATTTTGGGGTGTAAGGTGGTACGCGGCAAAAAGTTCTATCTGGTGGATTGGAAGGGTTATGGTCCAGAGAACAGGTCATGGGAGCCTGCTGAAAATATTCGGGCCCCACAGCTCATTGCTGCCTTCGAACGTAGCGAGGCCCAAGGAGGGGGGGGCCCTAGGAGGGGGGGGTAATGTTAGGAGTCGAGTTTCCTCTGCTGCACAGGGGGAATCTCGATCCGTCTCCGCTGCGGTCTCCCATTCTCCTCCAGCCGCAGTGGAGCCTGCTCAGTAGGGACGTCGATCCCAGCGTCTCGCTCAGTCTGACTCTGTGAGAAGAGTTACTGCTGCTTCTCCAGCTTCTGCCTGTAAAGCCTATACTGGTCAGCAGCGAGTGGACTTCTCTGGGACTAAGTCCTTGTCTGCGCACACTGAGCATGTCCAGGGCAAGATCTCCCGTTGGAGATCGAGGGTCATGTGCTCAGACTCTGCAGCGCATTCTATTGGTCCTCTTGGCAGGTCTTGGAAGGGCAAAGTTTCTGTGGCCGCTTCCTGTCCTGCAACTATATAAACTGCGCATGACCGCACGGCCATGCGCTAGTGTACAATTTAATACGTGTGTTTGTTGTGAGTGCAAGTCGTTCTTTAAATACCCCTATCCTATTGTATGATTGTTCGCGTATGGAGTATGGCTGCTATCTAGCGCCCGACTTATCACTCAACGTGTCACACACGTGTCAGCGTCTACTGCTGTGACCGCCAGTGCGGTGCCACGCGCCAGTGTGCGCTTCCTGACCCACGTCTGGGTGCTTAGTGGTGCCTGCCAGCACGGCACAGTTCGCACTTCGGTGCCTTTATTATATAATTCCTTTCACACCCAGTTGCGGTGTAGTGCCAGCAAGGGTCTAATCGGACTACAATCCCTGTTGGGGTTTAGTTCGCTGACCACTTGCTCGCGCTCTATGTGCGGTACCGCGGTCCTGTGACGCAACAGGATCCCTTTCTTCACGCTGGGTGAGGTTTAACCCACGCATGTATACTTTTGAATACCGCCATATTGTCTGTCATTTCCTAGCAGCAGGTTTCACCTGCACGGTGGACCCCGGACTGCGAACGCATCTATATCATCTCTCTTGGTGCGTTCCGCCAGTCCTAACAGGTGGAGATTGGCAAAAAATGCTTAATGATGAGAGAAGCCTTTTGGATATTGCACTTAGATACAAAGTTTCCTAAAGGGATGAATATTAAAAAGTATTTGTTCTATGAATATTGATTGTATATATTCTACTAAAATTTGTCTTCATTGGTGTTTGTACATCTGCTGTTTCTCATTATTTGATTACTTCCTTCGCTTTGATTGGACTTTTTTCCTCTATTTCAACCAGCTTGAATGTTCTTACCAACATCCTATGACTAATGGCGCTTTGCCACTCCAGAAGCACACTAGGTTGTTTATATTGTTTTGTCTTAATAATTTTTGAATAAATTTTGGATTTTACCTGGTTCGTGTGCTGACAAAAAAAAAAACAAGAAAAATACGTAACCAAGGATCAAAAAACCAAGAAAAAACAAAAAGAACCTTGTATCCTATTGCATGACTTTTAGGATAAAACTTAGTATTTATTTATTCACTTAAAAAAACATCATACCATGCAATCAACATGCAAACAACCATGCTAAACTGATTCTACCCCTCACACTGTAAATACTAATTGAACCTGCCTGACAGCGGAGGTTGGCACCCTACAATATTCACGAGATAGGCTCCCCAGCTCCACGACCGCTGTCCCTGAAACTCCTGTCAACTATGAATAGTGTGATACCAAATAAGCCACCATTCAGACATGACAAGAAAATGAACTGGACAGTGATTGCCTATTTTCAGATAAATAATAGATGGCAATTAGACAGTGTGAGAAAGAGTGAATGACATAATAACACAAAGTGAAAAAGTGCATAATAATCAATGCTGTCAAGCAGGTTCAATTAGTATTTACAGTGTGAGGGGTAGAGTCAGTTTAGCATGGTTGTTTGCATGTTGATTGCATGGTATAATGTTTTTTAAGTGAATAAATAAATACTAAGTTTTATCCTAAAAGTGATGCAATGAAATGCAAGGTTCTTTTTTGTTTTTTTCTGGCTGCTGTGCTGAAAACAAATCCTCCTTTTCCCCTTTCATTGCCATGCTCACCAGTAGGATCGACACCCACTTGTGATATACCAGCAACCTCAACTGAATTTCAGTTACCAGCTACTTGCGAGGAGACTCCCTGCCCCTCCTCTCTCACAGTTGTTATATTAGCTGTGTTGAGTAGTGTTGAGCATTCCGATACCGCAAGTATCGGGTATCGGCCGATACTTGCGGTATCGGAATTCCGATACCGAGATCCGATACTTTTGTGGTATCGGGTATCGGTATCGGATCAATAGGGATGTGTAAAATAAAGAATTAAAATAAAAAATATTGATATGCTCACCTCTCCGGCGGCCCCTGGACATCACGCTGGTAACCGTCCAGCTTCTTTGTTTAAAATGAGCGCGTTTAGGACCTGCGAATGACGTTGCGGCTTCTGATTGGTCGCGTGCCGCTCATGTGACCGCCACGCGACCAATCAGAAGCCGCGACGTCATTCTCATTCACTAAACTCCTAATTCTAGGAATTAAGGACCTGCGAATGACGTCACGGCTTCTGATTGGTCGCGTGGCGGTCACATGAGCGGCACGCAAGCAATCAGAAGCCGCAACGTCATTCGCAGGTCATAAACGCGCTCATTTTAATCAAAGAAGCCGGCCGGTTACCAGCGTGATGTCCAGGGGCCGCCGGAGAGGTGAGCATATCAATATTTTTTATTTTAATTCTTTATTTTACACCTCACTATGGATCCCAGGGCCTGAAGGAGAGTTTCCTCTCCTTCAGACCCTGGGAACCATCAGGATACATTCCGATACTTGATGTCCCATTGACTTGCATTGGTATCAGATATCGGTATCAGCGATATCCGATATTTTTCGGGTATTGGCCGATACTATCCGATACCGATACTTTCAAGTATCGGACGGTATCGCTCAACACTAGTGTTGAGTTATTTGTCTTCTTAATGTTTCATTTTATTTGTTGCAATCTGCAGAAAGTTTTTAAAGTTTGTTAATAATCTAATTTGCAATGGTAATTGATTGATTTTGATTGCAACTGTACATTAAATATGTAGTTTTCACAAATTTTCGTAATAGTGTCTTGATAATTAATTACAATTTAGTTTGAACAGTGAGTTACAGTACCATTACATATGCAACTGAATAAAGTAATTGCAGCATCTGTGGGCAAATTTTTCCTGCAAATCCTTTGCAAAATTTGTAAGTTTACTGAAAATTTAATCCAATGCATTGCTAGGGATAAAATCAGCTGTAAAGATTTGAAAAAACAAACAAATTGACATGATGAAGAATTTAAACTCAAACTGAATTTCAGTTTGGGCATGGATTTTTCTTTTACAGCATATAAATGAGAATTGTTAAAATGTCATCCAGTTTATTGGTACTCTAACACAGGGGTCCCCAACTCCAGTCCTCAAGGCCCACCAACAGGTCATGTTTTCAGGATTTCCTTTGCATTGCACAGGTGATGCAATTATTACCTGGGCAAGACTAAGGAAATCCTGAAAACATGACATGTTGGTGGGCCTTGAGGACTGGAGTTGGGGACCCCTGCTCTAACACACTGCAGATTTTCTAACATTGTTAGGTCTTTTATATTACAGGTATATGCAACTCTCTTGTGGAATAGGGGACCTCATTGTCGTCATGTCTTTCCAATTTTGATGCTGGATTTTTAAATTTGTTATCAATAAAACATTGGACTTTTTACTGAAATGGAGTTTCACACTGGAGATTTCTTTTCCTGCATTTGCTACAGACAACTCCCCTGATCAGTGTGTCTCCGTGCGACGACTAACAGAGGATCATTCAGAGACTGGTGAGCTGACTTTGTTCCCCCTTTTCCCTTTTTTCCTCCATATACATATAATAATACTTGGCACTTCAAATTGAAGATTTTCGAATGAGATTTTATTATTTTTGTCAATCCAGAAATATAAAGTAAAATTTTGGTCTCAAAACATGAACGTTCATCAGAAATGGATTGTTGAAAGTTACAGGAAGATAATAATGCTGTGACCAGTGCTGAAGAAATCTGTGTCTGATGAAGGTCCATGTTTGGGAACCAATACTATTCATTTCCGATTGACAAAATTTTTTAGAAAATCCTATTTAACACCCCAAGGGTGGTTTGCATGTTAATGACCACCCCAATTTTTACAATACTAAACTTTGTTAATTTATGAGGTTATAACTCTGGAATGCTTCAATGGATCCTGGTGATTCTGACAAGATTTTCTCATGACATATTATACTTCATGGCAGTAGTAAAAATAAATTGATATGACTTGCGTTTATTAGTGAAAAAAAACGGAAATTTGGCAAAAATTTTGAAAATTTAGCGATTTTTTAACTTTGAATTTTCATGCCCTTAAATCACACAGATATGTCACACAAAATACATAATAACTAACATTTCTCACATGTCTACTTTACATCAGCACAATTTTGGAACAATTTTTTTGTTAGGGAGTTATAAGGGTTAAAATTTGACCAGATATTTCTCATTTTTACAATACAATTTTTTTTATGGACCAGATTGCATGTGAAGTCATTTTGAGGGGTCTATATGATAGAAAATACCCAAAATTGACACCATTCTAAAAACTGCACCCCTCAATGTGCTCAAAACCACATTCAAGAAGCTTACTAACCCTTCAGATGCTTCACAGAAATTTTTGGAATGTTTAACAAAAATGAACATTTAACTTTTTTCACCAAAAAATTAATTCAGATCCAATTTGTTTTATTTTACCAAGGGTAACAGAAGAAATTGGATCCCAAAGGTTGTTGGACAATTTGTCCTGAATAAGCTAATACCCCCATATGTGGGGATAAACCACTGTTTGGGCACATGGCAGAGCTCGGAAGGGAAGGAGCACCTTTTGACCTTTCAGTGCAAAATTGGCTGGAATTGAGATCAGACACCATGTCGCCTTTGGGGAGCCCCTGATGTGCCTAAACATTAAAACCCCCCACAAGTGACACCGTTTTGGAAAGTAGACCCCCTAAGGAACTTATCTAGATGTGTGGTGAGCACTTTGACCCACCGAGTGCTTCACAGAAGTTTATAATGTAGAGCCGTAAAAATAAAAAAAATGATCTTTTCGCCCCCAATTTTTTATTTTCCCAAGGGTAACAGAAGAAATTGGAACCCAAAAGTTATTGTGCAATTTGTCCTGAGTACGTTCATACCCCATATGTGGGGGTAAACCACTGTTTGGGCGCATGGCAGAGGTCGGAAGGGAAGGAGCGCAGGTTGACTTTTCAATGCAAAATTGACTGGAATTGAGATAGGACACTATGTTGCGTTTGGAGAGCCCCTGATGTGCCTAAACTTTGAAATCCCCCACAAGTGACACCATTTTAGAAAGTAGACCCCCTAAGGAACTTATCTCGATATGTGGTGAGCACTTTGACCCACCAAGTGCTTCCCAAAAGTTTATAATATAGAGCCGTAAAAATAAAAAATCATATTTTTTCACAAAAATGATATTTTTGCCCCTAATTTTTATTTTCCCAAGGGTAAAAGAAGAAATTGGACTCCAAAAGTTGTTGTGCAATTTGTCCTGCATACGCTGATATCCCCTATGTGGGGGTAAACCACTATTTGGGCGCATGGCAGAGCTTGGAAGGGAAAGAGCGCCATTTCACTTTTCAATGCAAAATTGACTGGAATTGAGATAGGACGCCATGTCGCGTTTTGAGAGCCCCTGATGTGCCTAAACAGTGGAAACCCCCACAAGTGACACCACTTTGGAAAGAAGACCCCCTATGGAACTTATCTAGATGTGTTGTGAGAACTTTGAACCCCCAAGTGTTTCACTACAGTTTATAACGCTGAGCAGTGAAAATAAAAAATCCTTTTTTTTTCCACAAAAATTATTTTTTAGCCCCCACTTTTGTATTTTCCCAAGGGTAACAGGAGAAATTGGACCTTAAAAGTTGTTGTCCAATTTGTCCAGAGTACGCTAATACCCCATATGTGGGGTAAACCACCATTTGGGTGCATAGCAGAGCTCTGAAGGGAAGGAGCACCGTTTGGAATGCAGACTTTGATGGATTGGTCTGCAGGCGTCAGGTTCCATTTGCAGAGCCCCTGATGTACCTAAACAGTAGAAACCCCCCATAAGTGACTGTATATTGGAAACTAGACCCCCCAAGGAACTTATCTAGATGTGTTGTGAGAACTTTGAACACCCAAGTGTTTCACTACAGTTTATAACAGAGCCGTGAAAATAATAAATATTTTTTCCCACAAAAATAATTTTTTAGCCCCCATTTTTTTCCAAGGGTACCAAGAGAAATTGGACCCCAAAAATTGTTGTCCCATTTGTCCTGAGTACGCTGATACCCCACATGCTGAGGTAAACCCCTGTTTGGGTACACAGGAGAGCTCGGAACGGAAGGGGCACTATTTTACTTTTTCAACTCAGAATTGGCTGGAATTGAGATCGGACGCCATGTCGCGTTTGGAGAGCCTCTGATGTGCCTAATCAGTGGAAACCCCTCAATTCTAACTCCAAACCTAACCCGAACATACCCCTAACCCTAATTCCAACCCTAACCACACCCCTAACCCCAACACACCCCTAAACCCAGCGTACCCATAACCCTAATCCCAACCCTAACCACACCCCTAACTCCAACAGACCCCTAACCCTAATCCCAACCATAACCCTAACCATACCCCTAACCCTGACACACCCCTAACCCTAATCCCAACCCTAATCCCAAAATGTGAATGTAATCCAAACCCTATCCTTAACTTTATCCCTAACCCTAAACCTAACTTTAGCCACAACCCAACCCTAACTTTAGCCACAACCCTAACTTTAGCCCCAACCCTTACCCTAGCATTAGACCCAACCCTTACTTTAGCCCCAATACTAACCCTAACTTTAGCCACAACCCTAACCCTAACTTTAGCCCCAACTCTAACCCTAACTTTAGCCCCAACCCTAACTTTAGCCCCAACCCTAACCTGTTGTGAATTCTGTGGTCAAGCTCCCTCCTGTGGTCGAGAGTGGTACTTCGGCTGGTTCTGTCTGTGAGCTTCCTTTGGTGGATGAGAGTGGTACTGCGGCTTCTGAGTTTCCTTC
Source organism: Ranitomeya imitator (assembly GCF_032444005.1). NCBI lineage: Eukaryota > Metazoa > Chordata > Amphibia > Anura > Dendrobatidae > Ranitomeya > Ranitomeya imitator. The sequence continues at coordinate 86,035,024 of NC_091286.1, forward strand.
CTCAGGTGATGAGGTTAAGTCGTTAGGTGCTGCTCTATTTGACTCCACCTGGTGCTTTGATCCTGGCCTCCAGTCAATGTTCTAGTATTGGTCTTGCTTCCTCCTGGATCGTTCCTGTGGCCTGTCTATCCTGCATAGCTAAGTTTTGTTTGTGTTTTTTTGTTTGCTATTTTTTCTGTCCAGCTTGCTATATTGGTTTTTCTTGCTTGCTGGAAGCTCTGAGACGCAGAGGGAGCACCTCCGTACCGTTAGTCGGTGCGGAGGGTCTTTTTGCCCCTCTGCGTGGTTGTTTGTAGGTTTTTGTGTTGACCGCAAAGCTATCTTTCCTATCCTCGGTCTATTCAGTAAGTCGGGCCTCACTTTGCTAAATCTATTTCATCTCTATATTTGTATTTTCATCTTACTCACAGTCATTATATGTGGGGGGCTGCCTTTTCCTTTGGGGAATTTCTCTGAGGCAAGGTAGGCTTATTTTTCTATCTTCAGTGCTAGTTAGTTTCTCAGGCTGTGCCGAGTTGCATAGGGAGCGTTAGGCGCAATCCACGGCTACCTCTAGTGTGGTGTGATAGGATTAGGGATTGCGGTCAGCAGAGTTCCTACGTCTCAGAGCTCGTCCTTGTTTTTGGTATTTGTCAGGTCACTTTGTGTGCCCTGAACTTCAATGTCCATTGTGATTCTGAATTACCTGTTCATAACACTAACCCTAGTGTTAGCCCCAACCCTAACTGTAGCCCTAACCCTAACATCAGCCCCAATCCTAACCCTAACTTTAGCCCCAACGCTAACCCTAAGTTTAGCCACAACCCTAACTTTAGCCCCAACCCTAACTGTAGCCCTAACCCTAACTTTTGCCCCAACCCTAACTGTAGCCCCAACCCTAACCACAATGGGAAAATGGAAATAAATACATTTTTAAAATTTTATTATTTTTCCCTAACTAAGGGGGTGATGAAGGGGGGTTTGATGTACTATTTATAGCCAATTTTTATGATTGGCTGCTGTCACACACTAAAAGACGTTTTTTATTGCAAAAAATAGTTTTTGCGTCCCCACATTTTTTGAGAGCTATAATTTTTCCATATTTTGGTCCACAGAGTCATGTGAGGACTTGTTTTTGCGGGACGAGTTGACGTTGTTATTTTTAGTACAATGTCCGGGCACGTGACATTTTTTGATCGCTTTTTAGTCCGATTTTTGTGAGGCAGAATGACCAAAAACCAGCTATTCATGAATTTCTTTTGGGGGGGCTTTTATCATGTTCCGCGTTTGGTAAAATTGATAAAGCAGTTTTATTCTTCAGGTTAGTACGACCTCATTTATAACTTTTTTAATGTTTTGGCGCTTTTATACGATAAAAACTATTTTATATAAAAAAAATAATTATTTTTTCATCTCTTTATTCTGAGGACTATACCTTTTTTATTTTTTCGCTGATGATGCTGTATAGTGGCTTGTTTTTTGCGTGACGAGATAATGTTTTCTGCGGTACCATGCTTATTTATGTCCGTCTTTTTGATCGCGTGCTATGCCACTTTTTGTTTGGCGGTATGATAATAAAGCATTGTTTTTTGCATTGCTTTTTTTTAACAGTGTTCACTGAAGGGATTAACTAGTGGGACAGTTTTATAGGTCGAGTCGTTACAGACACGGCGATGATAAATATGTGTACTTTTATTGTTTTTTATTATTATTTAGATAAAGAAATTTATTTATTGGAACTATATTTTTTTTCTTTATTTAGGAATTTTTTTTTTACACATGTAAATATATATTTTTTAACTTTTTAACTTTGTCCCAGGGTGGGGCATCAGAGTATAGTGTCAGATCGCTGATCTGACACTTTGCAAAGCACTGTGTCAGATCAGCAATCTGACAGGCAGTGCAGGAGGCTTGCCGGCGCCTGCTCTCAGCAGGCACTTGCAAGCCACCTCCCTTCAGGACCGGGAAGGAGCCCCGCAGCCTTCTTGGATCCAAAGCCTGCAGGGAGGAGGATATAGGAGACCCTCTGATCGCGTTGTTCCGAGGGTCTCAGGGAAGCATGCAGGGAGCCCCCTCCCTGCGTAATGCTTCCCAATGCCGTCGGAACGCTGCCATCATGTTTGATCACAGTGTTCCAGGGATTAATGTGTCGGGAGCGGTCTGTGACCGCTCCTGGCACATAGTGCCGGATGTCATCTGTAATAATCAGCTGACACCCGGTGGCGATCGGCCGCGCTCCCCGATCACCTATGACGTACTATCCAGTCACTGGGAATTAAGTCCCATGTCACCTCGACAGGATAGTACATCATAGGGGATTAAGGGGTTAATGTGCTTATTTTCTTTGATGCCTTGGCTGTATGTTTTGGGTCATTGTCTGCTGGAAGACCGAGCCACGACCCATTTTTAATGTCCTGGAGGAGGGAAGGAGGTTGTCGCTCAGGATTTTGTGGTACATGGCTCCATCCATTCTCCCATTGATGCAGTGAAGAAGTCCTGTGCCCTTAGGAAAGAAACACCCCAAAACATAATGTTTCCACCTCCATGCTTGACAGTGGGGACGGTATTCTTTGGGCCATAGGCAGCATTTCTCTTCTTCCAAACACAGTGAGTTGAGCTAAAGCCAAAGACCTCAATTTTTGTCTCATCTGACCCCAGCACCTTCTCTTTTGACTCTCTTTAGCCACCAACAATGTAATCCATACACCAATGTGTATTACAACTTCTCATCTGGGCCAAAAGCAGATGTCAGGGAAAATGATTAGACATATTAAAATTCAAAGTATTTGAACCTTTATTTTTGTGATGGATACATTTTGTTCATTGTCTATAGGATTTCTATAGCTATCAGAGTACAATGCTCAGATATCCTTACGAGTCCCAAAGATCTTGAACATAATGGTGGCGATCATGGGCATCTATTTAAATGGGGCGCTTTGCAGTCAATCCCCAGGATCAGTAAGAGTGATAGTTTGACATTTCCTATGATGAGAATAACCATTTTAAAGCTAATAATTTATTTATACAGTGTTTATTTTTTTATTCAGAAAAAAAAATCAATAAAAGTAATTATTCACAATGTAATAAGGCTTTTTGTTGATGTGCATTGGACATTGTTGGAGCCAAAATATCCTATACTATAAGCAAAGGAAAAAAGCCCCAAAAACTACAACAACACAACTTCTCATTACAATAATATATCAAATAATATAATGTTAGCTTAATTATGCCCTTTGAGAATAGAGAAAACTGAATACAACCTTCAATTTACAGCTGTTTGGTGTGGAGATTCTGAAATATTATATATGAAAAAATATTATTTATTGTGACCAGAAGTCAGTATATAAATTCATGATGGAAAATCTGTATATTCACAAATGAGGGCTATTCATCTGCCGAATACTGCATTCTTCAGCTGTCCAGAGCAGCATCAGTCGCACTCCTTCAGCTTTTGTGTTCATCTCGAAGCCTCTTCATCCAAATTGTTCATCATCTTGATAGCGGAGTTTTATCTTGCTCTAGTACAGCTGCATTCAGCCTATCACAAGTGCAGAAAGATACAAGAGAGCAAGGCACAAATAAAAGTGGGAATTAATGGCCAGTAAACACATGAGGATAATTTGTACTTTCTAAATAATAATAAAATGAGGACAGGCTAATTACTGGCTTAACTAGGGCAGCCTGTGGATCTTTATGTCAAAAGGATCGGAGTAATTATTTGCCATCAAAGAACATTCAGATTGTTGCACAAAAGCAAAAACCTTACTATTGGATCTTGCTTTAAAAAAAAACAAGTTTTGAAGCTGAATTCTTGAACAGCAACATAGTGACATGAAGCATACTTTGGCACGAAAATTATCTACAACTTCTATTTTTAATTTTTTTCATGGAAAATGTACAAGTTCAATGTAGATGCTAAATTACCATATTTAGTAAACACAATTGCTTTAAATGAAATATATTATTTAAAATTGTCTTTGATTTTCAAAGGAAATCAATAGAGATGTGTGGATCTCTTGAAATTCAAATTGCCCAAAAATTTGATTTGCACTGATTTCAATACTGGAAAGTGTACTGCTGCTGCCGGCATCCCTGCATGGTGTCTCCTTCTCTCTCCATGCAGGGACACAGGCTTAGTCACTGCCCCAGCCCTCTCAGCATGGTCCCAGAGTACTTCCTGTGTGCCCCTGTGCACACCACACTCTGTTTCAGCAGTGCGTCCTGCTCTTACCAGTGCGCCCACATGATTATTGCCCCCTGCTAACAACTGGGAGGCATTTAGTAATGTGTTGACCGGCAAGATGTCTTCCAACCAATAGCTGGGAGGCTTCTTGTATAAGAGGCACCTTTTCCAATAGGGTGGTGCCTTTAGCAACTGTGTCTTTAGGTGGTTTAGTATGTGCAACTGTATGTTTTATGGTCCCCTGTCCCTAGTCTGTTATAAATATTGCCATTTCCTGTGTCCTGTTAGTCCAGTATAGGCTGTCCTTGCTACCTGTGACTGTGGTGGTGGTGTCTTTATCTTGAAAGCGTGTCTGAGGTATCTGTACCCAATGACAGGATTGGTGGTACCAGAACTGTTTTCCATGGCCTGTGTGTCATTACCTATCCCTAATGGCTATCCTGTCTGCACAGTCTGAACTTTCCAGTAGACGTCCTGCCCTGTCTAGGAATCTGGATTAAAGACTGGGGTCAGCTGCTACTGCTGGATGCTGCCCTAGAGTGGCACCTGCCACAAAAACCTGACCTCACCACTAAAGGCTCCAGTAGATACCAAGGCAGCTGCTTAGTTATGCCCCTCTAGGGTAGGTCCAGTCTGTGGCTCAGTGGGTCCACAAACCATGTGCGCCACCTCAGGGCATAACAGAAAGCTTGTAATTGCTCATAAAATATAAATGGGGAGATGAGACAGATACAGTGCTTTCACTGTTTTCTTACACTGTGTATGATATTTTGCTTTAAAATCTCTTGATAATATTTTGACTTCATGATTCCTGTTACACGGTCAAAACCTGTAGTACCAGATGCAGCAAAGCAACCCCACAGAATGATGGATCCTCCACCATGCTTAACTATTGGTAGGGTGTTCTTTTCCTTATTTGTCAATGCTCTCTGTGGCAAACAGCAGTCATTCCTTGTCAATTTTCCTTTTTTCCCCACATCTTGATGGTTCCATGCTTGGCAAACTTATTAATAAAAATGCACACTTCTCAAACTGTGATACCAAGATCTTTGGAGATGGCCTTATACCCTTTGTAAGTCAGGTGTTTGCTAATAATAGCAGTTCTGATGTCCGCAAACAGCTCCTTTGCTTTCACCATTGTGTCAAAGGAACAGGACCTACCATGTGGCACATTAAAACACTGAAGTCATCATTCATTGGCTAATTCATGTCACATGGGCATTGACAATCACAGGTGATTCTCATTTGTGATTTACCACAGGCCAGTCAAAATGTGTTTCCATACTAATTTAATGTAAATGGTGCAAATACCAGTGTCACAGAAAGTTTTAGGTTTTTCTATTTTCCCTCCCATTGTTTTTTGTTCTACATTATTATTTATCATTTGCTCTTTTATATTTAACATGAGTGCTGTATGCAATAAAACTGTTTCACTTGATTCATTTTTTTCAGGAGATTTTTTATGTACATAAATATCACGGGTGCCAGTAACAATGAGCAGGACTGTAACCTTATTAAATAATAGGGCTTACATTTTATAGGTAAAAGAATACCCTGCTGACAATAAGAGATTACTCTCTACAGGACAAAGAGAGCTTACGTGCTACAGAAGAGAGACCTACGCAGTAACTCCAGAGATGGAAAATTACTCTGCTGTACAAATTTTGCTCCATCCGTTAACCAATGATGGCCCTGGTAATGTCCACCACTGTATAAGGTTTTATAGTCCATATGATTTCACAGCTGAAGAGCATTTTGCAGAAACCTGCATGTCAATGCAACATTATGTTTGCATGCATGCTCTCTGATGCTTTAGCAGTGTCGAAAATAGTTCCAGGCAAGGGTTTTATTTCTGAACTATGAATCAAATCTCAAAATGTTTGAATTTGCCTGAAACCACAAATTTTAGGAAATTCAACCCAAACTCAATCCTCTGTCAATTGATCCATTCATCTCTAGAAACCGGTATTCAGTACCATTACCATACTTAAAAAGTATTCACCATACTTCTGTTTTTTTTTAGAAAAAGAGGACTTTTTACCAAATTTTTCATGTTGGGATGGAGCTTTTCTTCTTTGTTCCAATGCATCTAAGAAGATAAAAGCAAACATACTTGATTAGAAATTATTATTATTATTTTAATTCACGTTTGCCAGGTTTGCTGAAGTTTTTCAAAAAATGTAATGTCCAGAAAATTGATTTGCCATCAATACTTTAAAACTTGAAATTCACATTAAAAGATATGCTACCATGCAAGGTCCCCTAGGACTTCCCCTAGGAATACAAAAATATTGTATTGGCTTGCTGCTTTTTAGTGCATTAAAATGAATGAAAAAAATAAATTTGTAACTAAAACTCAAGTGCAACATGACAAATGTTAGCTAGGTAGCGACATCATATCAATAATCAATCATACTGAGACTGGCAATGCTGGCAATCCTTTCTCCTTCGCATTTGAATCTCTGTATTATTTGCGGACTACTAAATTTATCTTCTTTACAGCTGCAGATGTTTAAAATATTTCTATTTGGAGCATTTGTACAATGTTTTAGGGCTTTCTACTCTTATTTTTGTTGTTAAGCTGTGAGCCATGATGTTCTCTGACTATTCTAAATTACCCTAAAATGGCTGCTGCGTTCCCTGATTTGGCTTTTACACAGTCTATGATAGTCCATCCTGATTGGCTGTGCTATACTATGTGATTGTTATAGCTACAAGCTAAAACCCGCACGTTTATGCCTGAGGTCATTTTAACCTTTGTGGCTAATGCAATTTTTTGCACTGTGCAAAATGGTGTGCATTTTTTTGGCAATTTATACAAATCAAAATGCAAATTCTTCTAAGTCGAGGGGACCTCAAACTTTATAACATTTTATTCAAATTTAATTTGTATGAGATTGATATGTGCATCTCATGTCTTGATTAAAAATATACAACTATTTTAAGTTCACAGCTCTAATTTAGATCTTGACCTGCAACTTTTTTTGCTTATTCGATGTATTTAGCAAGACATTTTGTACAGATGATTGAGAGTACAATTTCAGTCAGACTACACAGTGTTTGCAGTGTATTTTTAGTGAGACAAATATATTTATATAGGAACTGTAAAAACAGAAAGGCAGGATAATTTTAATTATAGGCAATATGCAATGTAACACCAGGAAGCACAGAGCCAGCTATGTCAGCAGACATACTCCTACTGTACTCCTTCCTTTCATACATACTCCTACTGTACTCCTTCCTTTATGTAACATAAAAGTATAAAAGTATAAGATTACAAAAACAGCAAGGATAGTGAGAAGGAGGAGCACATCAAACAGGCACCTATCCAATGATAAGGCATGATCAGGGTGCTGGCATGCATGAAATGCAAGAAGCTAACCACACCCCTGGTCTGTTGCATAGCATCCTAGAAGGGAGGTTGAGCATTCAAATGCAGTAAATGTTGCATAAAATGAGATCATAGTGAATTATAGTTAAATCACAGGAAGTTACAGATAAGAAATATTAGAGGTATAAAAGTCTTGGAATTTTTCGACAGGATGTAGATTGAAATACATCTTAATCGCCCTAAAATAACCTTTAAATGTGTTGCACCAATTAAAATATTGAATGCACCCGGAATACCCTTTAATTGTGCCAATTAAAATAATGATTCTAAACCTTGATCTACTCTCCAAAATAACTAATAAAATTAAAAGCTTTACAACTTATACCTCAACCCTCAAGCTTAGCAAATTTCATGGAAAACACACTGCAAAATACCTGTTCTGAGTCGCAATAACAGCTGATGAACAAGCTTTTTAAACTTATGTAATGCTCCTCTAGATTTGAAAGCCTTTATTTTTCACTTGGTACAGAGCTACCAAAAAGACTCCAAGCATTTTCTACTGAGTTTTAGGATTAGTTTACTATAATAAACCAAAGGTTTTGCTAAATAACTCAATTATTGGTATTCTAGTGTGTCTTGGAACAAGACCTCGAGGAGGGCTGCAACTATCTATAGGAAAGCGGTATCAAGTGTAGAAGGGTGAAGTTAAAGTAGGCATTAATTACAATGAAAATCAGTCTTAGGCAGGTCACATCTAAATTGGTAGTCAATCCTCTAGGTAAAACAAGACAACCAACACAGCTTTAGATTTGATTACATCGCATGCAAGAAAAATGTGCTGCAATGTGTCTTTTATTAAAAGTGCTTTTGGGCAGTGTGTATGCCACAGGGATTTTAATAAAACATTAGTAATACCCTATTGGACTTTGTAACTTGGGCTTTCTGGCTCTTTCTTAGTTAAGCAGTAAGCTGTTTCTTTTGATAAATTTATTTTACAGCATCAGTTAAATACTGAAAGAGTAAACACCAAAAAAGAAAAGGTAGAAAGAGTAAATCTTCAGAAGAGTAAATAATCAATCATAGAAAATAGACACGAATTCAAAGAGGCAAAACACATTCAGTTTACATTATTTTATGCTCCAAGTTAGTAGTGGATCCAGCACATGGAAATAAATAAAATCAATGTTTATTCCAAGAGAGTTAAGAAAATCATCATCAGTGTATATTCCAAAAAAGATTAGGCTTTTTGAACCTTTGAATTTCCTGGTTCTCATTTATTACTAGTCATTGTAGGATAAAGATTGTGGTATTAATGCATGTGGTTTATGGATGTGGCTCATTAACCATTATGGATTGTGGTTCATTCCAGGTATTCCAAACTAGGACACTTTCCACTAGGCTTGATAAGAAAACATTTAAAAATAAAATGGTGATATTAAAAAATGTACGCAATATATGATAGTAGACTTAATAGAGTTGTCCGTTACTAGGGCAACCCCTTTTTGATCAAAATGTTTGGCCCCATAAAAAAATAAAGCCTACATTCACCTCCCGTTCTGGAGCTATTCCTTTGATTTTGGCACTCGTGATCCTGAGCCACTTGCGGTTGTTGTTACACTGACGCTGGCACCCAATTAGTGCTGGCGTCACTGTTAGTGATGGGCAGTTTTTCTGTAAATCTCAAGTTTGGGGTTGGAGATGAAGCGAACTTGCATCCGAACCCCAAACTTGGACTTTACAGATATGGGATGTGGCGGGGGGGGGGGGGGGTTGTAAAAAAAGCAGAAAATGAATAATAAGCATTATAATTATACTTACCGGTCCAGCAATGTGTCCTCCCATCCCGCTGTCTCCCGGGCTCATCTGCTTCCGGGGCTGCTCATTACCTTCCAGCGGTATTCACTGCACTCGGCAGTCTTCGGCTTTTTCTGGCAGTGGTCGTGTAGTGACGTCAAGTGATCACAGTGATCACAGAATAAAAAGTTTTTAAGTGTCCTTAAATAAGATGTATAGTAGAAGAGCAACAAGGTCACTAAAATCAAAGAAGGCTAATTTCCATCCGCTAAGAGTTGATCTTAGTGCCATGAACTTGGGCAATGCATGCAAAGCAAGTGGCATATTTTTATAAACATCCTGAATTTATCCTGTACAAAATATATACCCTATGAGAATAATCAAGCTAAAAATAAGAGAAAACCACTATGGCTAAATAGAGCTGTAAGAAGAGGAATACATTACAAAAAGAAAATATTTATGTAACTAAAGTAAGGGGGTAATGATGAGCAGAGATGAGTGGATCAATCCACAGAGGATAGATTTCAAGTTGAATTTTCAGAAATCAGCAGTTTCACACACATTTAAGTTGTGGATTTGAAAAATAAATTTATGTTATTTCTGCAAAAATATTGTTTTAGCCTTAAGTTTGAAATGCGGACAATGGATAATAAAAGAAAACAGACCCCATAATTAATTACGCAATTTCTAATTTCTCCCAAATGTCATCATACCCCATGTGGACAAAAACTGCTGTTAGGTCACATGGTAGAGCTCAGAAAGGAAAGAGCGCTATTTTATGTTTGGAGTGCAAATTTGTCTGGAAAAGAGTGTGAATGTCATGCAGATGCCTGGCATAACAAAATGGCAGGGACCCCCAACAATTGACCCTATTTGGAAACTAGACCCCTCAAGGAATTTATTTGAGGGTGTTCTGATCATCTAAAAAAAACATTTATAACATTTAGATGTAGAAGCAAAAAAATATTTTTTTTTCCACTAAAATTTATATTGTACATGTAAGGTAACAGGAGCAAATTGACCTCATAATTTTTTTAAGCAATTTCTTCCAACTACAGTGATACTCCACAAGTGGTCAACTGCTGTTTTGGGTATTGTAGGATCCCCAAGTCCTTCTCCCTGTCAGATTTACCCAGTGGTTTCCCGTTCAGTGTGTAATGGTGATATTGATTCCTTCTTCCCATGTGTATAACCTTACATTTATCATTGCTAAACCTCATCTGCCACCTTTCAGCCCAAGTTTCCAACTTATCCAGATCCATCTGTAGCAGAATACTATCTTCTCTTGTATTAACTGCTTTACATAGTTTTGTATCATCTGCAAATATCGATATTTTACAGTGTAAACCTTCTACCAGATCATTAATGAATATGTTGAAGAGAACAGGTCCCAATACCGACCCCTGCGGTACCCCACTGGTCACAGCGACCCAGTTAGAGACCATTTATAACCACCCTCTGCATTCTATCACTAAGCCAGTTACTAACCCATTTACACACATTTTCCCCCAGACCAAGCATTCTCATTTTGTGTACCAACCTCTTGTGCGGCACGGTATCAAACGCTTTGGAAAAATCGAGATATACCACGTCCAATGACTCACCGTGGTCCAGCCTATAGCTTACCTCTTCATAAAAACTGATTAGATTGGTTTGACAGGAGCGATTTCTCATAAACCCATGCTGATATGGAGTTAAACAGTTATTCTCATTGAGATAATCCAGAATAACATCCTTCAGAAACCCTTCAAATATTTTACCAACAATAGAGGTTAGATTTACTGGCCTATAATTTCCAGGTTCACTTTTAGAGCCCTTTTTGAATATTGGCACCACATTTGCTATGCGCCAGTCTTGCGGAACAGACCCCGTCGCTATAGAGTCCCTAAAAATAAGAAATAATGGTTTATCTATTACATTACTTAGTTCTCTTAGAACTCGTGGGTGTATGCCATCCGGACCCAGAGATTTATCTATTTTAATCTTATTTAGCCGGTTTCGCATCTCTTCTTGGGTTAGATTGGTGACCCTTAATATAGGGTTTTCATTGTTTCTTGGGATTTCACCTAGCATTTAATTTTCCACCGTGAATACCGTGGAGAAGAAGGTGTTTAATATGTTAGCTTTTTCCAAATAAAGCAAAAAATCTAACAGATACCTTAAATCGAAAGCTGGATCATTCCTGCTTTCTGCAGTTCAGTTTGGGACACCACTGATCAGTTAATGGGTGGTTGAATGGATGTCACACTGGAATAGTGGAGCACCCGCCAGGGCCTAGGGGTTAATTGGTACCGGGTCCGGTCGTCATGAAAGGGGTGGTCACGGTTGCAGCAACCCAGTCCGTCGCCCTGGGCGTCCAAGTTAAAGGGAGAGGACTTTAAAGGGGTGATTCAGAAATAACAATGTTTGTGACACCACCTGTGGTATTCAGTCAGGGGTGACTGACACTGCTTAAAGGGGTCCTCTGAGGAGTGATGGTACTGCAGCAAGGATGGTATGGCTTCCCACAGGTGAAGCCAGGTCCCCAGGGCTCCCGCTGTGTTTGGCAGGGATAGTGTAGTGCCAGAAATAATTAGAGGAAGCAAGGTTGCAGTCTCTTTCTTGTTTACTGGTGATTCACAGCCACAGTCCAGGGTATCGGTAACAGGTGTTGGAAAGGTCCGGTCGGCCTGGAAGCAATTATGGATCCCTTTCTCGGGTGAGGTTAGAAAGCCTTCCTTCTCGCTCTTTGAGGGGAGTCCCTTGCTGCGTATGGCTCCACACAAGGTCCTCTCTTTCTCTGTCCTAAGAGAGTACCAACATGGTAGGCAACGTGAGCCTTTTTACAGGGGTTTCTCAGATGACTCTGGGCTCTGTATGTTGCTCTACCATTGGGTGTGGGTGCGGACAGATGACCTGAAGTCTTCTGCCCTCCGGTTCTGCTACAGGACATATAGTTCCACACAGCCTCGGGCTCCCGGTGCCCAGTTCCTGCACTCCATGGTGGAAGGAGCTCAGTCGCAGCTCTCTTCCAGCTCCTTAATTCTCCTGTGCTTCTTCCCTCTGGCACACTCTGCAAAAGCAATACTCTCTGCTCCTTTTCTCTGGCCTGGAGCTGCAGCCTCACGTGCTGCATGGCCCCAGCTATCCTGCTCACTCTCCTCTCTCCTCTAACTGTCTGCTCCAGACCACTGTCTGGCACAAACTAACTAACTCTTCCTCCAAGCCAGAATATACTGTAAAGCTATATCTAGGGAAGCTCCACTGAAACCGGATCTAGAGCTACCGCTTCTGGCATGGAATCAGAACATGTTGAATGTTTGTGCTACCTGTTGAAGGGTTTATCCTCGCTTCCAGGCATGGCATTACCTTCCCCAAAAGGAAGGCAGCTCCACTGTAACAACCGGTTTCCTGGGGTGTTACAATAGCAGTACTAAAATGCCATCTCAAAGATTAACAGAAGGATTTAAAGTGAACCATACCTGGCTGTGTTAATGCAGCCAGTGTCTGATACATAATACCCAATCCATGGGCAGCATGTATCAGCTGACAGGTTCACTTTAATTGGTAAAACAGCATTGAACAGAACTAGTTACAGTTGCTGCTGTTGGAAGTAAGTGTATAAAAATGCTGGTGTCTAATGGTACATCATGGAGTGGGAATGGTTTCAATTCTAGTTAAGCTACAAATAATAATCTATGCAAACCATGGTGTCTAGGCATAAAACGGAGACAAATAATCTAAACTGTGTAAAATCGGCAATGTGTGTCCTTGGTGTTGATAAATCTGTAACAATATAAGGTAAGGGCATATTTACACAACCCTAGAGCTGGCTTTTTTTTAATTTCCATATTATGTCTGCAATTCCCAGGCTGAACACAAATCTACTGACCTGAAAAATTAAAAAAACATATATGTTTATGAAGTCAGATCGGGAATAGTGGCTGTAACCTGACCATAAAATGTGGACCACACTATAATTCCTAAGAAGTGGAGTTTTATTTTTCTTCATTTGGGACATATATTAGGTTTTTCTTCCTGGCTCTATAGTTAATGTTGTGTATTTGACAGTTTATCAAATTGGTGAACGTTCAACACGTAGCACCCAGGCAAATATGCTATCAACCCACCACCTATCAATAAATCCTGCCTTTTTACTTTTTCAAAGCTATCATCAAGAACACTTTTTTATTAATCAACCTTGTTAGGGCTAGCGGAACGCACCAAATAATAAGACTGATAGTGTACGGTGCGTTCGTAGCCCGGGGTCCACCGTGCAGAGATGGAACCTGCTGCTGAGTAATGACGGACTATATGGCGGTACTCATAAGTATACTCGCGTGGGTTAAACTTCACCCAACGTGAAGGAAGCGATCCTGTTGCGTCACAGGATCGCGGTACCGCACATAGAAGGCGAGCAAGCAGTCAGCGAACTTAACCCCAACTATGATTGAAGTCCGATTAGACCACTTGCTGACACAACACCACAACAGGGTGTGTTAGGTAACTCTTATAATTAGAGCACCGAAGTGCGAACTGTGCCGTGCTGGCAGGCACCACTAAGCACCCAGACGTGGGTCAGGAAGCGCACTACTGGCGCGTGGCGCCGCACTGGCGGTCACAGCAATACACGCTGATACGTGTGTGACACGTTGAGTGATTTGTCGGGCGCTAGATAGCAGCCATACTCCATACGCGAACAGTCATACAATAGGGTAGGGGTATTTAATGAACGACTTGCACTCACAACAAACACACGTATTCAATTGTACACTAGCGCATGGCCGTGCGGTCATGCGCAGTTTATATAATTGCAGGACAGGAAGTGGCCACAGAAACTTTGCCCTTCCAGGGCCTGCCAAGAGGACCAATGGAATGCGCTGCAGAGCCAGAGCACATGACCCTCGATCTCCAACGGGAGATCTTGCTCTGGGCATGCTCAGTGTGCGCAAACAAGGACTTAGTCCCAGGGAAGTCCGCTCGCCGCTGACCAGCACTGACTTTAATGGCAGGAGCTGAAGAAGCAGCAGTAACTCTCTGTACAGAGTGAGAGCGAGCAAGACACTGGGAGCGACGTCCCTGCTGAGCAGACTCCACTGCGGCTGGAGGAGAATGGGAGACCGCAGCGGAGACGGATCGAGATTCCCCCTGTGCAGCAGAAGAAACTCGACTCCTAACATTACCCCCCCTCCTAGGGCCCCCCCCTCCTTGGGCCTCGCTACGCTCGATGGCAGCAATGAGCTGTGGGGCCCGAATGTTTTCAGCAGGCTCCCAAGACCTGTCCTCTGGACCATAACCCTTCCAATCCACCAAATAAAACTTTTTGCCGCGTACCACCTTGCACCCCAAAATAGCGTTCACCTCGTAATCGTCCGTAGACGAACCCGATGTCCCGGCAGATGACTCGGAATACCGGGACATGTATACGGGTTTCAAGAGGGACACATGAAAGGTGTCGGTGATACCCAAGCGTGGAGGAAGAGCCAGGCGGTAGACCACAGGATTAACCTGTTTGAGAACCTTGAAGGGACCCAAGTAGCGAGGAGCAAACTTAGTGGACTCAACTCGCAGCCTGATGTTACGGGCGGAGAGCCACACCAAGTCGCCAGGGGCAAAAGTCGGCGGAGGACCTCATTCTCTCCTTGGAGGCCCGAATGGCATCCTGCGTGCGATCCCAAATGTCCCGTGCCTCCACAGCCCAGTCTGCCACCCTGGGATCAGCGGAAGACACAGGCATGGGCACAGGAACACGCGGATGCTGGCCATAATTTAAGAGGAATGGAGTCTGACCGGAAGAGTCGGCTACGGCATTGTTAAGTGCAAACTCTGCCCACGGTAGCAAGGATGCCCAGTCATCCTGTCTGGCAGAAACAAAATGTCGCAGATATGTGACCAAGGTCTGGTTGGCCCTTTCTACCAACCCATTCGTCTCGGGATGATATGCCGAAGAGAGATTTAACTCAATACTGAGTAGACGACATAGCTCCCTCCAGAATCGAGACGCAAACTGGGGACCCCGGTCACTAACAATTTTGTCTGGCATACCGTGTAAGCGAAAGATATGCTTGATAAACAAGACAGCCAACGCCCGTGCAGATGGTAGCCGTGGAAGAGGAACCAAATGCACCATTTTGGAAAAATGATCGGTGATCACCCAGATAATGGTGCAATTACGAGACTTGGGTAAGCCAACCACAAAGTCCATCCCGACCATCTCCCAGGGCCTGTCAGCCACGGGCAGAGGATAAAGCAACCCAGCTGGCCGTTGCCGAGGAGTCTTGTTCCTGGCGCAAGAGACACACGCCCGAACGTACTCCGTGACATCACGAGCCATATGCGGCCACCAGTATGTCCTCGCCAGTAACTCTGATGTCCTTTTAGTACCAAAATGTCCACCCACCCTGGACGAGTGTGCCCAAGAGAGAACCTCTGGTCGCAAACTAGATGGAACAAAAGTCTTGCCCGGGGGCACAGACTCCAGCGAAACCGGGGCCACGGTTCTCAAACTCTCGGTGGGGACAATAAGCTGAGGCTCCTCCTCCTCCTCCGCAGATGACACAACGGAGCGAGAGAGAGCATCGGCCCGAATGTTCTTCTCCCCAGAAAGGAAATGGAGGGTGAAATGAAACCGGGAGAAGAACAAGGACCATCTGGCCTGGCGAGAATTCAACCGCTGAGCTGTCTGCAGATACACCAAATTTTTGTGATCTGTGAAGACTTGGAAGGGAAAACGTGCTCCCCCCAAGAGATGTCTCCACTCCGAGAAAGCCAACTTCATGGCTAGCAACTCCCTGTCCCCGATGGAATAATTCCTCTCTGCTGGTGCGAAGGTCTTGGAGAAAAAGAAGCAAGGATGCTTCCGACCTTGAGCATCCTTTTGGAAGAGGACTGCTCCAGCACCAACAGAAGAGGCATCCACCTCCATGATAAATGGCTTATCAACATCGGGGCGATGAAGAATGGGAGCGCTAGCGAAGTGTGACTTTATAGAGATAAAAGCCTTGGAGACCTCCTCAGACCACAATTTGGGATTCGCCCCCTTCTTGGTGAGGGCAACCAAGGGAGCTACCAAAGTTGAGAAATGCGGGATGAACTGGCGATAATAATTGATGAACCCCATAAAGCGCTGCACCGCTTTAAGAGAATGGGGTTCCTGCCAGTCCATCACAGCCTGTAGTTTGGCAGGATCCATAGCCAATCCCTGGGCTGAGATGATGTAGCCTAGGAAAGGTAAGGACTCCTGCTCAAACATACACTTCTCCAACTTGGCATAGAGGGAGTTTGCCCGTAGGAGGTCGAAGACTTTGCAAACATCTCTCCGGTGGGAGTCAATATCTGGAGAGTAGATGAGAATATCATCCAGATAGACTACGACCGAGGTGGAAAGCATATCCCGGAAGATATCGTTCACAAAGTCTTGGAAAACGGCTGGGGCATTACAGAGCCCAAAGGGCATCACCAGATATTCATAGTGCCCATCCCTGGTGTTAAAAGCCATCTTCCATTCGTCCCCCTCACGGATGCGAATCAGGTTGTAAGCACCCCGCAGATCTAACTTAGTAAATACCCTTGCTCCCCAAAGCCTATCGAACAGTTCAGATATCAAAGGCAAAGGGTATTTATTCTTAACGGTGATGGCGTTAAGACCCCTGTAGTCTATGCATGGACGCAATTCCCCACTCTTCTTCTGCACGAAGAAGAACCCTGCCCCAGCAGGTGACACTGACTTCCTGATGAACCCTCTTGCCAGATTTTCCTGGATGTACTGTGACATTGCCTCCGTCTCCGGGAGAGATAGCGGATAGACTCGACCCCGGGGAGGCTCAGCACCAGGCAAGAGGTCAATAGGACAGTCATAGGGGCGATGGGGCGGAAGGGTCTCCGCCGCCTTTTTGGAGAATACGTCTGCATACGACCAATACTGCTTGGGGAGAGAGGAAAGATCTGCGGGTACCTCAGTTGTAGCTACCTGAACGCACTCCCTCTGACACCTACCCCCACAAGATTCACCCCATCCCAGAATTCTGCCTGAGGACCACTCGATATGAGGAGAGTGGTACCGTAGCCAAGGTATTCCCAACAGGACTTCATCAATTCCCTCTGGAATGGCGAGCAGAGAAATAATCTCCTGATGAGATGGCGACATGGACAGAGTAAAAGGGATGGTCTGGTGAGTTATCTGTGAGGGCAGAGTCGACCCATTCACCACTCGTACCGTTACAGGTTGAGCTAGCATAACCAGAGGTATTGCGTGGCGTTGGGCGAAGGCAGAAGACATAAAATTGCCCTCCGCCCCAGAATCCACGCAGAGCTCTACCGAGTGGGAGAATGAGCCTATAGTAATTGTCCCCTTAAAGGACAATTTAGAGGCAAACGTCGCCGTGTCTAGTGTACCTCCACCTACGACCACTAGACGCTGACGTTTCCTCGACCGCTGAGGACATCTGGTGGCAAAAATGTCCAGACTGCTGGCAAACATGACAGACCCTGAGTGCACAAGCGGTCCGGGACTTAGGTCCCGCTTGTGACACTTCCCTGGCCTCATGTGACTCAGGAACCAGGACCGGAGATTCCAGATGTTTGGCGAAAGTAGGAGCCAGCCGAAACCTCTGCCTACACTGGGCTCGCTCTAACCTCCGCTCGTTAAAACGGAGGTCAATTCGAGTGGAGACTGTTATTAACTCCTTCAGTGTGGCAGGAATCTCCCTAGTGGCCAGAGCGTCCTTTACATGGTCAGCCAAGCCCCTCCAAAATATGGGGATAAGAGCTTTATCCGACCATTCCAGCTCAGATGCTAAAGTGCGGAATTGGACGGCAAAATGACTGACCAAGGACTCACCCTGAGTTAATGCCAGCAGTTGGAGCGCAGTCTCATGGGTGACTTGAGGTCCTAAAAAGACCTGTTTTAAAGTGCTCAAAAACAGAGGAGCACTCTGCACCACATGATCGCCACGCTCCCACAGCGGCGTAGCCCATTCCAACGCCCTGTCCGACAATAGAGACACAATAAATCCCACCTTAGCCCGCTCTGTGGGGAAACGTGCAGCCAGAAGCTCGAGATGAATAGAGCACTGACTCACGAATCCCCTACAAAATTTGCTATTACCAGAAAATTTTTCTGGCAGCGGGAGGCGAGAAAATGTCGGAACAGGGGTGGCAATGGACAAAGTTGCTGCAGCCACGCTGGCAGCCTGTACAGCAACTGCGGTAACATCCACAGCTGAGGTTGCGCTCTCGAGAGCCGCCAACCTACCCTCCAGCTGCTGTATATACCGCAGGGATTGCTGTTTGTCCGTCATCATTAGCCAGACCCTGGCGCTAGTGTAATGTTAGGGCTAGCGGAACGCACCAAATAATAAGACTGATAGTGTACGGTGCGTTCGTAGCCCGGGGTCCACCGTGCAGAGATGGAACCTGCTGCTGAGTAATGACGGACTATATGGCGGAACTCATAAGTATACTCGCGTGGGTTAAACTTCACCCAACGTGAAGGAAGCGATCCTGTTGCGTCACAGGATCGCGGTACCGCACATAGAAGGCGAGCAAGCAGTCAGCGAACTTAACCCCAACTAGGATTGAAGTCCAATTAGACCACTTGCTGACACAACACCGCAACAGGGTGTGTTAGGCAACTCTTATAATTAGAGCACCGAAGTGCGAACTGTGCCGTGCTGGCAGGCACCACTAAGCACCCAGACGTGGGTCAGGAAGCGCACTACTGGCGCGTGGCGCCGCACTGGCGGTCACAGCAATACACGCTGATACGTGTGTGACACGTTGAGTGATTTGTCGGGCGCTAGATAGCAGCCATACTCCATACGCGAACAGTCATACAATAGGGTAGGGGTATTTAATGAACGACTTGCACTCACAACAAACACACGTATTCAATTGTACACTAGCGCATGGCCGTGCGGTCATGCGCAGTTTATATAATTGCAGGACAGGAAGTGGCCACAGAAACTTTGCCCTTCCAGGGCCTGCCAAGAGGACCAATGGAATGCGCTGCAGAGCCAGAGCACATGACCCTCGATCTCCAACGGTAGATCTTGCTCTGGGCATGCTCAGTGTGCGCAAACAAGGACTTAGTCCCAGGGAATTCCGCTCGCCGCTGACCAGCACTGACTTTAATGGCAGGAGCTGAAGAAGCAGCAGTAACTCTCTGTACAGAGTGAGAGCGAGCAAGACACTGGGAGCGACGTCCCTGCTGAGCAGACTCCACTGCGGCTGGAGGAGAATGGGAGACCGCAGCGGAGACGGATCGAGATTCCCCCTGTGCAGCAGAGGAAACTCGACTCCTAACAAACCTGTTACTGAAAAATGTTGTTTATTTCATGAAGTTAAAAATTGTAGATTTTTTACTGCCAGATTCATTTTGAGCCATTTTTATAAATGTTACATTTACCTATACAGATATTTCTACATGACTGAATGTTTTGTCTTGCCTGTTTGCAAGTTTTAGTCTATCTTACGTAGTGCGGCTGTGATCACACCGTGTAGTAATGAGACAGTGACACAGTAAAGTTCAACGCAAATGTCTTTATTGTCCAAAACTCACAAACGAAAGGCAAACGGTATCCTCCGGATCGCAGCCGTGGGAATCAAACCAGTCTGCATCTGAGACCAGTTGCCATGGGTGACTGGACTACCGTGTCACGTTGAGGGGTCACCAGGCGTTTTGCTTCCCTTGACTCTGTGTTAACTTCACACACGCCTGATGTTGCAGAGCCACCTGCTCTGCAGCTTGCAAACCATCAAGGACTCCCCCAAACCTTTGTTGCAGGGCTTTTAAATGGGATAAGTGGCCGTGGGCCATTTGTAAGATCCAACTGGAGGGAGTGAACCGCCCCTCTGCCATCCTGTAGTTCACTCCGAAAATAAAAGCCCATGCCGAGTTTTCTTGAAACTGCCTTGGCCAAATAGCTTTACTAAGTCCAAGCTTACTTATATCCTGCACTGCAACCACAGCTATGTCTGTGACTGCAATGCACTCCAGCGGCCTCAAGGTTCATCCCGGAGGGATACATTCTGCATATAATTCCCCTCACTGCCTCATACTTACTATGGTCATTGGATAAAAAAACAGACGGGGAAGTTACTTACCCGATTCCTATGCATAAATTTACACCACATTATGCTATCTTCTCTATATCAAGTAAGCTGTCCTTAATACATGTTTTGCTTTTTTTTTTGAATATTGAAAGCCTTTTCCCACTGACTTTAAACAAATGACTTAATGTACTTTGACAAACAGATGTACTTGCCGTTATTAGCATTTCATAAATTCACTCGAAGGTGGACTGCATTCAGATACATACAGTGTCATTTGTTGAGCAGTTAGCTAAATTTGGATGTGCAGAATAGTCATTATTTTTACCGAAGAAATAAAGGCACTAATTACTTACAGACAAGATACTTAGCACAAACAGATAAGCTTCAAAATGAAAAATTCTCGGTTTTATGCTAATTATGTTCTCTGCCTTGTTTTCATAGTCTGATAATTTGAGGCTTTAAAATCTCCAGGAAGCCATTAATTGGAATTCTTCAATAAAAAAAATAAATTGCATGGAAGTGGAAGATGAGTTGTAAAGGCAAACTCTTATTGCATTGTACAGTAAATATTCTAATATGGCTATTTATGAATTAGATGGAGTTATTCAAAAGAATAATGTGATGTTTTTAGATGGTCTCATCAAAAGGAACTAATAGTCTAGCATTTGAACTCTAGCTCTTCGTGTTCCCAGGAGTGCATTTTGTTCAGTCTTGTGACTGCCATGCTTTATGAGGCAATAGGCATCTAAACAGCAGTTATCATCTACCCTTCATCATAGACAGCGACAGCAGTTACTGTTCTGATAGAAATTGTTTATGAGTTTGTGAACTAAATGCCTAAAATCTTTGCCACGGCATGCCAACCCAAAAAATTTGGAAGGCTTGTGATAAAATAGACTGTGTTACAATTCTAAAATATCATGTTGCAAATTGCTTCATGAGGACAGCTATGCATTCAGTAAATGAACCAAGATTAGCCCAAAAAAACTATCAGTAACCCCACTGAAGTTTACCTTACGGTATTTTTGGTATGATTGCCATCTGTCAAAGCATCAGATCACATTCGGACCAATGCTAGTGCACGATGCAATGCACATGTCCAAATTTTCTCCTTGGACAGAGATTGTCCAAAGAAAATAACGCTGCATACCCAAGCTTGAGACGATATTTGGATTGAATTTAACCATGCAAATCAATGAGTGAGTTATTTTTTTCTCCATCTTCTGCCTATCCAAGAGAATCGGGGCACACTGTGATCCCACTTTGATCAGACTCTGCTCAGAGTTTGATTAGTGCATCATTTGCACAATCAACATGATTTTTTTGGATGAGAGAATCTATGGTCATCTGCACCTGCCTGCTCTTCAATACAATACCACCCACCTCCCATGCATGTCACACTGCCCTGTGATGTGCAGTTTGCAGCACCATAATCCTGCACATGTGCCATGCATGCCCCGGAGCCTGAAATAAATCATTAACATAAAAGATTAAAAGTGACTTTTTCAAAAATCTAGACCCCAGCTATGAGGTATACAGGTAAGACTTCTTTAACCATTCGATTATTTGAATGCCCATAGTTTTAGCTTAAATTCGTCCAGGGGGTGACAAATTCCCTTTAACGGAATATGGACAAGGTGGAAAAACCAGAGGTTAATCAAGATTTGTCATTTTTAGGTCCTCTTGTAGGATAGTACACTAAAACTTAGGTCAAACAGAACATTGAAGAAAAATATTGGACCATTCTGAAGCAACCTGCTTTAACTTTTGATCTCACTCACAATCTCTGAACGAATGTGAACCTCATAATTGAGAGAAGAATTAGGGGCAACTTCTCAGCGGTGTGCGGCTCTGTGTGTCTTGCCAGAAATTCTTCACCAGTTGTAGAGAAATGCTGGCAATTTTACAGAATGTGTTGTGTGCATGCAGCTACCCCCTGCCCAGGTTCCTCACACGCTTCGCTCATTTCAGCAGACCTATTCAAACTGTCAGTAAATGCCAAAAGTTGCAAATGTTATCCCTATTCTTTGTTGTGCAAAAGGTTTGGGGCTTTTCAAAGTATTTTATTCCAGTTTTGTAGCATACAAGCTTTGAAGAATCTGTCTCTTTATCTTTTTCCAAGCTTCGTAAAAAATGTATTGCTGTCTCTTAATTCTTTGAAATAAAATGATAAGTAAAAGTTACTTAAACTTATATCTATGCCATCTTCCCTTTTTTTTTATTTGGGATACTAAATCTAGAACACTAGTTATGTTTAATTAAATGTGAAACAAAGAATAGTCAAGAAATAAATATTTCACTTTCAAAGTTTGTGAAAGCATCAGACTTTTACATAATTGGGTACACAAAAATGAGTTAAAATATTATAGACTTTGTCATTCTTTTTTCTGTGTAAAATTATCCAATATCACATATGTTAGGAGTTGAGTTCCCGCCGCTGCACAGGGGGAATCTCAAACCATGTCTGCTGCGGTCTCCCATTCTGCATCGGCCGCAGTGGAGCCTGCTCAGCGGAGACGTCGGTCCCAGCGTCTCACTGAATCTGATACTGTGCAAAGGGATACTGCTGCTTCTCCAGGCTTTACTATTGTACAAGGCGAGCAGGTTTTTCTGGGACTAAGTCCTGCTTTGCACACACTGAGCATGCCCAGGGCAAGATCTCTTAGTGGAGATCAAGGGTCACATGCTCAGGTACTGCAGCAACTTCCATTGGTTCTCCAGGAAGGCCCTGTACCTGATCAAGTTCTGTGGCAGCCTTCCATTGGTCCTTCTTGGAAGGTCCTGTAGGTGCTACAACTATAAAGGGTTCTCATGACCGCACGGCCATGCGCTAGTGTCAATTTATATATGAGCTCAGCGCCAGTGTAGTCATGTTTTGTATGCAGTCAGGGACCTGGCTGAAATAAGCCCCTAGAATGCTGGCACCTCTGGCGAGGAGTTTTGTGTGTGGGTATTCAGGGACCCGGCTGAAATAAACCCTTTGAATGCTGGCACCTCTGGCGAGGAGTTTCATGTTTGCATTTGACTGCATGATCACCATCTGCTCTCCTAAGTAGCTGTGTGCCTCTGTGAGCCAAACAGGGCACAGCGTTATATTTGCTAACAGACTCTGTGAAGTAACAGAGTCTGTTTATACCACTATATAGTACCGCCATATCTAGCTGCAGGTGCTTTCCTGCACGGTGGATCCCGGGTTGCGAACGCACCAACTTCCTCTAATAAAGATATATTTGGTGCGTTCCGCCAACCCTAACAACGTATATGTGATTGAGAAAATATGTAAACCATTGAGATTAGCAAAAAATTTGAAGGTGAAATAGAGTCTAGTGTTTTCTTTTTTCAGTCATTGGAGTGAAAATCAGGTGTGAGTGCGAAATCTGATTTCAAGATCTGAAGATCTATCAAAGGCTGACCATTGCAAAACATGATTTTGTAAGTGCATCATGGCACAAACAAAGGATATTTCTCAAGCTGTCAGTAGAATATTATTGATGCTCATCAGGCTGGGAAAGGTTAAAAAATGTTCTACTTAAAAATGTGCTAAAAAACCATGTAGCATGATGCAGTGGTAGGCACAGTTACCTTGTAGCAGCACTAGCCTTTTGGGTATGAATCCTGAAACAAACTAAACTAATAAATTAGTATATGAGCAAAGATGAACAACAGTAGTGGTATTCACAAATGTAACTCTCTGGTAATGTATCTATATATATAAAGTGCCATAAGACCTAACCTTTAATTGAACCTAGCTAAAAATACTAAACAGGTAATTAAACAGCCATGCAGTGGCACTCAACCATATTAAGGGCATCAGTGATTCAGCCTCAGATTTGCCTGATAGCCACTATTATAGGTATCACCATAATACACATACTAGAGGCTATCAGGCACATCTGAGGCTCAATTACAGATGCCCTTAATAAGGCTTAGTGCACCTCTACACCCTCTTACATATTTTTTTCTGCCCAAACGTAAACCTACCCTAAATATCACATATTCCTCTGATGAGGCCATAGTAATAGGATGAAAACACACAGGAAATAGTTTTGTGGGTTAATAGTAATAGGGTTTAACTTGGGTACTGCCATTGCTAGGGCTGAAGTCCTTCACACGAGGCACGACAGGGGATTATAGGTTCTACGTACAGACCTTTCTCCATCCTCCAGCACTGTGTTCCATGCCGGATTGCTAAAGGATTAGGGTGAGATCTTGCCAATTTATTCTACCTGCACTGTTATCGCCGTGGGCACTGTATAAAATTCCGTTTTCTGTTTTGGCTGTATGTGCAATATGTGTTGTTTGTTGGTTTTTATCTACACCTGATTCCTGTTTGGTATTTTAAACTAGGTTGAATTAAATGTTACATTTTATGGTACTCATTGCTTTATACAGTTGTGCTCAAAAGTTTACATACCCCGGCAGAATTTTTGCTTTCTTGGCCTTTTTCCAGAGAATATGAATGATAACACCAAAACTTTTTCTTCACTCATGGTTAGTGGTTGGGTGAAGCCATTTATTGTCAAACTACTGTGTTTTCTCTTTGTAAATCATAATAACAACCCAAAACATCCAAAAGACCCTGATCAAAAGTTTACATACCCTGGTGATTTTGTCCTGATAACATGCACAGAAGTGGACACAAATGGCTACTAAAGGTAACATCCTCACCTGTGACCGGTTTGCTTGTAATCAGTGTGTGTGCATAAAAGCTGAGTGAGTTTCTGGGATCCAGACAGACTCTTGCATCTTTCATCCAGCCACTGATGTTTCTGGATTGTGAGTCATGGGGAAAGCAAAAGAATTGTCAACTATGGGAAAAGGTAGTTGAACTGTATAAAACAGAAACGAGATGCAAAAAGATATCCAAGGAATTGAAAATGCCAGTCAGCAGCGTTCAAACTGTGATTTGCAAATGGAAAATCAGGGGCTTTGTAAAATCAAAACCACGATCAGGTAGACCAACAAAAATGTCATCCATAACTACCAGGAAAATTGTTTGGGATGCAAAGAAAAACCCATAAATAACATCAGCTGAAATACAGGACTCTCTGAAAACTAGTGGTGTGGCTGTTTCAAGATGCACAATAAGGAGTCACTTGAACAAAAATGGGCTGCATGGTTGAGTTGCCAGAAGAAAGTCATTACTGCGCAAATGCCACAAAGTATTTGGCCTTCAATACGCAAGACAGACCAGAGACAAGCCTCAAAACTTCTGGAACAAGGTAATTTGCAGTGATGAGGCCAAAATTAAACTTTTTGGCCAAACCATAAACGTTACATTTGGAGAGAGGTCAACAAGGCCTATGAAGAAAGGAACACCTTTCCTACTGTAAAGCACAGAGGTGGATCGTGGATTTTTTGGGGATGTGTGAGCTACAAAGGCACAGGAAGCTTGGTCAATGTTTAAGGAAAGGCATATGCAGCATGCTATCAGCAAATTTGCACTCATCAGCCTAGAAGCTGAGCATGGGACGTACTTGGATGTTCCAACATAACAATGATCCAAAACACAAGGCCACGTCGACCTGTCATTTGCTACAGCAGAACAAAGTGAAGGTTCTGGAGAGGCCATCTCAGTCTCTTGACCTTAATATCATTGAGCCACTCTGGGGAGATCTCAAGTGCGCAGTTCATGCTAGACAGCCCAGGAATTAACAGGAACTGGAGGCTTTCCGCAAAGAAGAGTGGACATCTTAACCATCTGAGAAAAATAAAGAACCTCATTCACAGCTACCATAAAAGACTTCAAGCTGTCATTGATGTTAGAGGGGGAAAAACACAGTATGTAAACTTTTGATCAGGGTCATTTGGATGTTTTGGGCTGTCATTAGAAAAATATTTAGGATTGAGAGTCCTCAGTGGTTGATACCTTTTAATGGCTAAGTGAAAAAATTGTAAATTGCAAGCTTTCGAGACTACTCAGGTCTCTTCATCAGAAAAAACTAATACAAAATCTGAGGACTCACATATTTATACACAACATAGCACAGAAATAATGCAATAGATAAGACAAGTGACATGAAGCAGAACTATCTTTATGGGAGAGGGATAAACAGAATAAACATAAATATTGGAACGGTTCATAGATAAGGAGTGTGAAAGTTTTATTGTCCTCTGATTAGGGTCTGGTTCTGTGTTGTGATGCCCCCACAAGGCCTGAGGAGCAAATTCCTTAATTGATGTAAAAAGTAGTGTTGAGCGATACCGTCCGATACTTGAAAGTATCGGTATCGGATAGTATCGGCCGATACCCGAAAAGTATCGGATATCGCCGATACCGATATCCGATACCAATACAAGTCAATGGGACACCAAGTATCGGAAGGTATCCTGATGGTTCCCAGGGTCTGAAGGAGAGGAAACTCTCCTTCAGGTCCTGGGATCCATATGAATGTGTAAAATAAAGAATTAAAATAAAAAATATTGATATATTCACCTCTCCGGCGGCCCCTGGACATCACCGCGGTTAACCGGCAGGCTTCTTTGTTTAAAATGCACGCGTTTAGGACCTGAGGAATGATGTCGCGGCTTCTGATTGGTCGCGTGCCGCCCATGTGACCACCACGCAACCAATCAGAAGCCGCGACGTCATTCCTCAGGTCCTAAATTCCTAGAATGAGGAGTTTAGTGCCTGAGAATGACGTCGCGGCTTCTGATTGGTCGCGTGGCGGTCACATGGGCGGCACGCGACCAATCAGAAGCCGCGACGTCATTCCTCAGGTCCTAAACGCGCTCATTCTAGGAATTTAGGACCTGAGGAATGACGTCGCGGCTTCTGATTGGTCGCGTGGCGGTCACATGGGCGGCACGCGACCAATCAGAAGCCGCGACGTCATTCCTCAGGTCCTAAACGCGCTCATTTTAAACAAAGAAGCCTGCCGGTTACCCGCGGTGATGTCCAGGGGCCGCCGGAGAGGTGAATATATCAATATTTTTTATTTTAATTCTTTATTTTACACCTCACTATGGATCCGATACCGATACCCGATACCACAAAAGTATCGGATCTCGGTATCGGAATTCCGATACCGCAAGTATCGGCCGATACCCGATACTTGCGGTATCGGAATGCTCAACACTAGTAAAAAGACATAAATCCATGCAACACATTCATTCTTTCACTGAGTGTGTCAAAGGTTATCATGAGTTTATACACCCAGACCCTTCTGTCTCTCTGAGATTTGAAGTAACCTTTTAATACAAGTAATTTCATGCCCATGGTACTGTGATTAGGGAGACAAAAATGTTTGGCCATAGGTAGATCCAATCTTTTTTCTCTTTTTGTATGGCGTTGAAAATTCATCCTTATTTTCAGTTTTTGCCCTGTCTTTTCTACCTACTGACCCCCAGCTGGACATTTGGTACATTTAATTAGGTACACCATATTAGATGTGATGCAGCTAAAAGTACATGGGATCTTGTAGTCCTGATGTGAGTTGGGGATCTTTATCTTGTCCATGGTCATTATAAATGGACATGTTTTGCATTTTTTCTGGTTGCAAGGAAAGGTTCCTCTGGCTATTGGAGGCGACAGGGAGCTTCTGACAATGGGGCTGCTTGAAACACAATAGTGTAGGGTCTGGGAATATGGATTGTAATTGGGCATCTTTTGGTAGCAAAGGTTGTAATTTCCGTGCCACTCCCCTTAGCACTTTCAGATTTGGATTGTAGGTGAGTGCTAGAATCGGGAAGTGCCATGGTGTGCTTACAGCCGCCGGTCACTATATACTTTGCGATGGCGGAAGCCATGCCAGCTACACCTTTATATCTGAAAGGTGGAGGCTGCCGGGAGGAATAATGTTCATGTCTTTCAGTACAATGGCTGTACTGCTTCAGAACACTATTAACCTGCAGAGTAACCCCATACAGTGGGGCAAAAAAGTATTTAGTCAGTCAGCAATAGTGCAAGTTTCACCACTTAAAAAGATGAGAGGCGTCTGTAATTTACATCATAGGTAGACCTCAACTATGGGAGACTGAGAAAAAAAAATCCAGAAAATCACATTGTCTGTTTTTTTAACATTTTATTTGCATATTATGGTGGAAAATAAGTATTTGGTCAGAAACAAAATTTCATCTCAATACTTTGTAATATATCCTTTGTTGGCAATGACAGAGGTCAAACGTTTTCTGTAAGTCTTCACAAGGTTGCCACACACTGTTGTTGGTATGTTGGCCCATTCCTCCATGCAGATCTCCTCTAGAGCAGTGATGTTTTTGGCTTTTCGCTTGGCAACACGGACTTTCAACTCCCTCCAAAGGTTTTCTATAGGGTTGAGATCTGGAGACTGGCTAGGCCACTCCAGGACCTTGAAATGCTTCTTACGAAGCCACTCCTTCGTTGCCCTGGCGGTGTGCTTTGGATCATTGTCATGTTGAAAGACCCAGCCACGTTTCATCTTCAATGCCCTTGCTGATGGAAGGAGGTTTGCACTCAAAATCTCATGATACATGGCCCCATTCATTCTTTCATGTACCCGGATCAGTCGTCCTGGCCCCTTTGCAGAGAAACAGCCCCAAAGCATGATGTTTCCACCACCATGCTTTACAGTAGGTATGGTGTTTGATGGATGCAACTCAGTATTCTTTTTCCTCCAAACACGACAAGTTGTGTTTCTATCAAACAGTTCCAGTTTGGTTTCATCAGACCATAGGACATTGTCCCAAAACTCCTCTGTATCATCCAAATGCTCTCTAGCAAACTTCAGAGGGGCCCGGACATGTACTGGCTTAAGCAGTGGGACACGTCTGGCACTGCAGGATCTGAATCCATGGTGGCGTAGTGTGTTACTTATGGTAGGCCCCCCGCGTGGTTCTGGGATTTTTGCTCACCGTTCTTGTGATCATTCTGACCCCACGGGGTGTGATTTTGCGTGGAGCCCCAGATCGAGGGAGATTATCAGTGGTCTTGTATGTCTTCCATTTTCTAATTATTGCTCCCACTGTTGTTTTCTTCATTCCAAGCTGGTTGGCTATTGCAGATTCAGTCTTCCCAGCCTGGTGCAGGGCTACAATTTTGTTTCTGGTGTCCTTTGACAGCTCTTTGGTCTTCACCATAGTGGAGTTTGGAGTCAGACTGTTTGAGGGTGTGCACAGGTGTCTTTTTATACTGATAACAAGTTTAAACAGGTGCCATTACTACAGGTAATGAGTGGAGGAAAGAGGAGACTCTTAAAGAAGAAGTTACAGGTCTGTGAGAGCCAGAAATCTTGATTGTTTGTTTCTGACCAAATACTTATTTTCCACCATAATATGCAAAAAAAATGTTAAAAAAACAGACAATGTGATTTTCTGGATTTTTTTTTCTCAGTTTGTCTCCCATAGTTGAGGTCTACCTATGATGTAAATTACAGACGCCTCTCATCTTTTTAAGTGGTGGAATTTGCAGTATTGCTGACTGACTAAATACTTTTTTGCCCCACTGTATATGCAGATTAATAGCATTTAGGGACATGACTGATTCCCATTAATTACAGAACTCTATTTATTTTGATTATTTGGGATTTGCAAATCAAACGAAAGATTACAAATTTTGCAAAAATTCCACATTTGGAGTAAACCAATGAACAGGTTGCATACATTTTTCTCTTTGTCTTGCTAGTTTTATGCCAAAAACATTGTGCATGCTTGATATTTTATGATTTTTTGGGGGCTACTCTTGTTTTCTTTCTCTGTTTTAAGGCATTTTGATGTGATAATCTAATATGCTCAACATTTTTTTTGCAAGTTTCATATCCTCTTCTTATCATATGGAGCAAAATCCTCCACAAAACATGAAAACAGAGATATATGGAGATAAGGTGGTTGCCATAGATTTCTATGGGTTCAACTTTTTACTTATAGTCAGCTATAATACAATAGTATGTGTGAACCTTAAGTCATAACATGACGTGATGATTTATTGTAATTACTTAACAGGTTAAAACAAATGTATTTGTGATCAGTGTGTTAGAGAATTTCAAGAAAAGAAATGAGGACACAATAAAGGAACTTTTCATAACCTTAAAATAAGTTGCTGATTTGATTTATTGTAAAAATGGGGTAACTATTCAGGTGAAGATTTATCAGGAAGCAAAGAAAAACAATTGTGAATTGTTTTATTTATTTATAAATCTGGCCCAGTTAAGTAAAGTAGACATTTTGATAAATAGCCTCTATTATTCTTTCTTCTATTTGCTGCATTAACACTTGTACTGACATTGCACAGTCATCTGAACAATTCTACACCATTTCATACAGCACGGACAATATCTCTGCCCAATGTCTATAAAATGTTATTTTAAATAATAATAATGCTAATAATAGTAATACTACAGAATATATTTATTGTATGAAGAGAAGTTAATAAAAATGGAATGCTAAAAATATCAGTGTAAGGCATTGTACCTATGCCGCTCATCACAGCTTATTTAAGCACAAATAGTAGTATTTATTTCAGTACAGTTTGTGCAAACAATGCTAAGGTTATTAAAATAGTAAATAATAATGAGCGAATTTGTCGGAATTCAAATCCTGAGTTCAGTCAAATTTAGACAGAACAATTTATTTACATCACATTTAATTGATGTAAATTAAACATGTCTTATGCTCTGGATACCCCTCAAGACCCAGTCCGGACTTTTTTCACAGAATCCTATCCAGTCAGAAACCTAGAAAAAACAAAATGAGCATATACCCCATAACAGGGGAGGACATTGACAGCTTGGGGCCAATGTGAAGAAATGTGTTTGGGACCCCCATATATATGTGTGTGTTTTTATTTATTTACTTTTTTTTCATTTTGTATGTGACAAAAAAATATATACTTAATTAGTTCAGGCTCACATAAAGCCAATGGAACATAAATAAATCTGACATCTACCCTTTTCTGCTTCTCGATTTCCAATTTTGCAGTGTGACCTGTGGCAGTGAAAGCAAAGTCATATCATTAGTTTTGGTTGCCAAGCAATTTAATTACAACTCTATTGAAATACTGAAGGCCTATGTAATGGGCTGGGTGGTGGAACCACTGTGCCATGGGCCAAGGAAAGTGTAGAGAGGTGTGACTAGGTGCCTCATCAAATCTGACTCTGGACACATGGAGGCTGATGATACTGTGATCCAAACACAGACTAAGGAGGTGGAACCAGCTGCTAATCCAGTACTGACCATGGGAAGATGGCAGCTGACCCCCTAGAGAGGGGTAGTTGGGATAGCCTGAAGGAAGGTATGGTAGATGCAGGCACTGCAGGAATGCGGGAACCATGACAGGACTGGCTGATGTAGAGATAAGAACTGGCAGTTGCGGACTGGATTGGCTGAATAGCAGAAGAGAACTGGCAAGGGTGGTTTTGACCAGCTGATGAACAGAAGAGTACTGGCATGTACAGAATGGACCAGCTGATGAACAGAAGAGTTGGCAGGTGTGGGCTGGACTGACTGATGAAAAAATAAGCACTGGCAGGTGTGGACTGGACTGGCTGATGAAAAGAAGAGCACTGGCAGGTGCAGGGTGGACCCGCTGATGAACAGATGAGCTGGCATGGCTCATAGAAAAGAAGAAAGGCAAGGATCATAGATAGACAAGTATATGAGGATACGAGCACTGGGACCAGAGAACTAACAAGAGGGTTTAGTGACAAACTTGCAATGTTGCACATGCACTTCCAAGCTGTAGGCGGTGCCTTAAATAGTAAGTTTCCTCCAGCAATTGGCTGGGGACATTTTAGGAGGATTTGCAAGGCCCCTTTATTATAGGAGAAGAGTGTGCACCCTAAGAACAGTGCCTGGGGACCTGCATGCGGTGCGGGCACTCTGGCCAGCTGCAGACCCGGAAGGAGGAGACAGAGCAGGGGCCCTGGCGGTTAGTACGCAGGTGTCTCTGCCAGAGGAAGGGGCAGAGGGCAGAGATGCCAACATGACAGTACCCCCATTATGCCCCTTCTTTTTGGAGCCCGCAAGAAATCTCTCCAGGAGGTGAGGGCATGGCTGTTCTACCTGGACTCCCAGGACCTCTTATTAGGACCGAACAGAATGTTCTTTACCTTGAAAATGTCTTCAGTGCTGACTGGGGCAAGAGTGGTACTAGGATCTTTGAAGATAGAACTGAAGATGACAGGTTTGAGAAGAGACACATGAAAGGAATTGGGGAATTCGTAAGAAGGTCCGAGATTTTGTGTTTGTAGGATACTGGATTAATTTGTTTCAACACCTCGAAGGGACCAATGTAGTGGGAATTCAATTTATAAGAGGGTATGTTGAGACAGACATGCTTAGCTGATAACCAGATCTGTTATGTTTGCTAATGACAGGTGTTATGAAGGCAATCCAGAAACACAGTGTGCTTAGCGATCAGAGCGCACACAGTGATCTGACAAATACCCAAAAATACAAGAACGAGCTCTGAGACGTGGAAACTCTGTAGACTGCACACCTGATCCTATCCTAAACACAACTAAAAGCGGCTGTGGATTGCGCCTAACAACTACCTAGGCAACTCGGCACAGCCTAAGAAACTAGCTAGCCTGAAGATAGAAAAATAGGCCTGACTTGCCCCAGAGAAATTCCCCAAAGGAAAAGGCAGCCCCCCACATATAATGACTGTGAGTAAGATGAAAAGACAAAACGTAGGGATGAAATAGATTCAGCAAAGTGGGGCCCGATATTCTAGGACAGAGCGAGGACAGTAAAGCGAACTTTGCAGTCTACAAAAAACCCTAAAGCAAAACCACGCAAAGGGGGCAAAAAAAACCCACCGTGCCGAACTAACGGCACGGCGGTACACCCTTTGCGTCTCAGAGCTTCCAGCAAAACAAAAGACAAGCTGGACAGAAAAAAAAAAACAAAAAAGCAAAAAGCACTTAGCTATACAGAGCAGCAGGTCACAGGAACAATCAGGAGAAGCTCAGATCCAACACTGAAACATTGACAAGGAGCAAGGATAGCAGCATCAGGCGGAGTCAAGTAATGAAGCAGTTAACGAGCTCACCAGAAAACCTGAGGGAGGAAGCTCAGAAGCTGCAGTACCACTTGTGACCACAGGAGTGAATTCAGCCACAGAATTCACAACAGTACCCCCCCTTGAGGAGGGGTCACCGAACCCTCACCAGAGCCCCCAGGCCGACCAGGATGAGCCGCATGAAAGGCACGAACAAGATCGGAAGCATGAACATCAGAGGCAAAAACCCAGGAATTATCTTCCTGAGCATAACCCTTCCATTTAACCAGATACTGGAGTTTCCGTCTAGAAACACGAGAATCCAAAATCTTCTCCACAATATACTCCAATTCCCCCTCCACCAAAACCGGGGCAGGAGGCTCAACAGATGGAACCATAGGTGCCACGTATCTCCGCAACAACGACCTATGGAATACATTATGTATGGAAAAGGAGTCTGGGAGGGTCAAACGAAAAGACACAGGATTGAGAACCTCAGAAATCCTATACGGACCAATAAAACGAGGTTTAAATTTAGGAGAGGAAACCTTCATAGGAATATGACGAGAAGATAACCAAACCAGATCCCCAACACGAAGTCGGGGACCCACACGGCGTCTGCGATTAGCGAAAAGTTGAGCTTTCTCCTGGGACAAGATCAAATTGTCCACTACCTGAGTCCAGATCTGCTGCAACCTATCCACCACAGAATCCACACCAGGACAGTCCGAAGACTCAACCTGTCCTGAAGAGAAACGAGGATGGAACCCAGAATTGCAAAAAAATGGAGAAACCAAGGTAGCCGAGCTGGCCCGATTATTAAGGGCGAACTCAGCCAACGGCAAAAAGGACACCCAATCATCCTGGTCTGCAGAAACAAAACATCTCAGATATGTTTCCAAGGTCTGATTGGTTCGTTCGGTCTGGCCATTAGTCTGAGGATGGAAAGCCGAGGAAAAGGATAGGTCAATGCCCATCCTACCACAAAAGGCTCGCCAAAACCTTGAAACAAACTGGGAACCTCTGTCAGAAACAATATTCTCAGGAATGCCATGCAACCGAACCACATGCTGAAAGAACAAAGGTACCAAATCAGAGGAGGAAGGCAATTTAGCCAAGGGCACCAGATGGACCATTTTAGAAAAGCGATCACAGACCACCCAAATGACTGACATCTTTTGAGAAACGGGAAGGTCAGAAATGAAATCCATCGAAATATGTGTCCAAGGCCTCTTTGGGACCGGCAAGGGCAAAAGCAACCCACTGGCACGAGAACAGCAGGGCTTAGCCCTAGCACAAATCCCACAGGACTGCACAAAAGTACGTACATCCCGTGACAGAGATGGCCACCAGAAGGATCTAGCCACTAACTCTCTGGTACCAAAGATTCCAGGATGACCAGCCAACACCGAACAATGAAGTTCAGAGATAAGTTTATTAGTCCACCTATCAGGGACGAACAGTTTCTCTGCTGGACAACGATCAGGTTTATTCGCCTGAAATTTTTGCAAATCAGGGGAGATGGCAGACACAATGACTCCTTCCTTGAGGATACCCGCTGGCTCAGATAAACCCGGAGAGTCGGGCACAAAACTCCTAGACAGAGCATCCGCCTTCACATTTTTAGAGCCCGGAAGGTACAAAATCACAAAGTCGAAGCGGGCAAAAAATAACGACCAACGGGCCTGTCTAGGATTCAAGCGCTTGGCAGACTCGAGATAAGTCAAGTTCTTATGATCAGTCAAGACCACCACGCGATGCTTAGCTCCTTCAAGCCAATGACGCCACTCCTCGAATGCCCACTTCATGGCCAGCAACTCTCGATTGCCCACATCATAATTACGCTCAGCGGGCGAAAACTTCCTGGAAAAGAAAGCACATGGTTTCATCACTGAGCAATCAGAACCTCTCTGTGACAAAACCGCCCCTGCTCCAATCTCAGAAGCATCAACCTCGGCCTGGAACGGAAGAGAAACATCTGGCTGACACAACACAGGGGCAGAAGAAAAACGACGCTTCAACTCCTGAAAAGCTTCCACAGCAGCAGAAGACCAATTAACCGAATCAGCACCCTTCTTGGTCAAATCGGTCAATGGTTTGGCAATGCTAGAAAAATTACAGATGAAGCGACGATAAAAATTAGCAAAGCCCAGGAACTTTTGCAGACTTTTCAGAGATGTTGGCTGAATCCAATCCTGGATGGCTTGGACCTTAACTGGATCCATCTCGATAGTAGAAGGGGTAAAGATGAACCCCAAAAATGAAACTTTCTGCACACCGAAGAGACACTTTGATCCCTTCACAAACAAAGAGTTAGCACGCAGGACCTGAAAAACCATTCTGATCTGCTTCACATGAGACTCCCAATCATCTGAGAAGATCAAAATGTCATCCAAGTAAACAATCAGGAATTTATCCAGATACTCACGGAAGATGTCATGCATAAAAGACTGAAACACAGATGGAGCATTGGCAAGTCCGAGCGGCATCACTAGATACTCAAAATGACCCTCGGGCGTATTGAATGCAGTTTTCCATTCATCTCCTTGCCTGATTCTCACCAGATTATACGCACCACGAAGATCTATCTTAGTGAACCAACTAGCCCCCTTAATCCGAGCAAACAAGTCAGATAACAATGGCAAGGGATACTGAAATTTAACAGTGATCTTATTAAGAAGGCGGTAATCAATACACGGTCTCAGCGAACCATCCTTCTTGGCTACAAAGAAGAACCCTGCTCCCAGTGGTGATGACGATGGGCGAATATGTCCCTTCTCCAGGGATTCCTTCACATAACTGCGCATAGCGGCGTGTTCGGGCACGGATAAATTAAATAATCGACCTTTAGGGAATTTACTACCAGGAATCAAATTGATAGCACAATCACAATCCCTATGCGGAGGTAGAGCATCGGACTTGGGCTCTTCAAATACATCCTGATAATCAGACAAGAACTCTGGGACCTCAGAAGGGGTGGATGACGAAATTGACAAAAATGGAACATCACCATGTACCCCCTGACAACCCCAGCTGGATACCGACATGGAATTCCAATCCAATACTGGATTATGGGTTTGTAGCCATGGCAACCCCAACACGACCACATCATGCAGATTATGCAACACCAGAAAGCGAATAACTTCCTGATGTGCAGGAGCCATGCACATGGTCAGCTGGGCCCAGTATTGAGGTTTATTCTTGGCCAAAGGTGTAGCATCAATTCCTCTCAATGGAATAGGACATAGTAACATAGTAACATAGTAACATAGTTAGTAAGGCCGAAAAAAGACATTTGTCCATCCAGTTCAGCCTATATTCTTAGGTGTCCTATATAGGACACCGCAAAGGCTCCAAGAAAAACCCACAACGTTTAGCATAATCCAAATCCATCAGATTCAGGGCAGCGCCCGAATCCACAAACGCCATGACAGAAAACGACGACAAAGAGCATATCAAGGTAATGGACAGAAGGAATTTGGACTGTACAGTACCAATGACGGCAGACCTAGCGGACCGCTTAGTGCGCTTAGGACAATCAGAAATAGCATGAGTGGAATCACCACAGTAGAAACACAGACCATTCAGACGTCTGTATTCCTGCCGTTCAACTCTAGTCATAGTCCTATCGCACTGCATAGGCTCAGGTTTAACCTCAGGCAGTACCGCCAAATGGTGCACAGATTTACGTTCGCGCAAGCGTCGACCGATCTGAATGGCCAAAGACAAAGACTCATTCAAACCAGCAGGCATAGGAAATCCCACCATGACATCCTTAAGAGCCTCAGAGAGACCCTTTCTGAACAAAGCTGCCAGCGCAGATTCATTCCACTGAGTGAGTACTGACCATTTCCTAAATTTCTGACAATATACTTCTATATCATCCTGACCCTGGCACAAAGCCAGCAAATTTTTCTCAGCCTGATCCACTGAATTAGGCTCATCGTACAGCAATCCGAGCGCCAGGAAAAACGCATCGACACTACTCAATGCAGGGTCTCCTGGCGCAAGAGAAAATGCCCAGTCTTGAGGGTCGCCGCGCAAAAAAGAAATAATAATCAAAACCTGTTGAATAGGATTACCAGAAGAACGAGGTTTCAAGGCCAGAAATAGCTTACAATTATTTTTGAAACTTAGAAACTTAGTTCTATCTCCAAAAAACAAATCAGGAATAGGAATTCTTGGTTCTAACATAGATTTCTGATCAATAGTATCTTGAATTTTTTGTACATTTATAACGAGATTATCCATTGAAGAGCACAGACCCTGAATATCCATGTCCACACCTGTGTCCAGAATCACCCAAATGTCTAGGGGAAAAAAAAAAGTGAACACAGAGCAGAAAAAAAAAAAAATGATGTCAGAACTTTTTCTTTCCCTCTATTGAGAATCATTAGTTTGGCTCCTTGTACTGTTATGTTTGCTAATGACAGGTGTTATGAAGGCAATCCAGAAACACAGTGTGCTTAGCGATCAGAGCGCACACAGTGATCTGACAAATACCCAAAAATACAAGAACGAGCTCTGAGACGTGGAAACTCTGTAGACTGCACACCTGATCCTATCCTAAACACAACTAAAAGCGGCTGTGGATTGCGCCTAACAACTACCTAGGCAACTCGGCACAGCCTAAGAAACTAGCTAGCCTGA
This sequence comes from Ranitomeya imitator, assembly GCF_032444005.1. Classification (NCBI taxonomy): domain Eukaryota; kingdom Metazoa; phylum Chordata; class Amphibia; order Anura; family Dendrobatidae; genus Ranitomeya; species Ranitomeya imitator. The sequence goes on from NC_091286.1 coordinate 86,072,908, forward strand.
AGATAGAAAAATAGGCCTGACTTGCCCCAGAGAAATTCCCCAAAGGAAAAGGCAGCCCCCCACATATAATGACTGTGAGTAAGATGAAAAGACAAAACGTAGGGATGAAATAGATTCAGCAAAGTGGGGCCCGATATTCTAGGACAGAGCGAGGACAGTAAAGCGAACTTTGCAGTCTACAAAAAACCCTAAAGCAAAACCACGCAAAGGGGGCAAAAAAAACCCACCGTGCCGAACTAACGGCACGGCGGTACACCCTTTGCGTCTCAGAGCTTCCAGCAAAACAAAAGACAAGCTGGACAGAAAAAAAAAAAAAAAAAAAAGCAAAAAGCACTTAGCTATACAGAGCAGCAGGTCACAGGAACAATCAGGAGAAGCTCAGATCCAACACTGAAACATTGACAAGGAGCAAGGATAGCAGCATCAGGCGGAGTCAAGTAATGAAGCAGTTAACGAGCTCACCAGAACACCTGAGGGAGGAAGCTCAGAAGCTGCAGTACCACTTGTGACCACAGGAGTGAATTCAGCCACAGAATTCACAACACAGATCTTATCTCCAGTATGAAACAGAGGCAACAACATTTCTTGTCCGCCTGTCTTTTCCTCCACTTGGAGGATTTTAATAAGGATGACTTGGTGTCCTCCCAGATCTCCGAGAAACTCTTGATGAGGGAATGAGCAGCAGGTATATCGGAGGTGGTAGACACAGGAAAGTTGATTTTGGGTGTTTACCGTAGAACAAAAAAAAACACTTTTGGCAGAAGATTCACTCACAAGGTTATTATATGAGAGTTTGGCCCAAGGCAGGAGATCAACCTAGTCACTGTTGTGAGCATTGACAAAGTGCCAGAGGAAATTAGTCATAATTTAATTGAACCATTCCATCTGGCCATGGACTGATGATGGTAGGATGCTGAGAAATGAAATCCAAGGTAACATTCAGTATCTTACAAATACCCCTCCAGAAACAAGAGGTACACTGGACACCTCTATCTAATACAATGCGGAATGGTAGACCATGGATATCAAAAATATGTAGAATAAATTCCATTGCCAGCACTGGCGCAGATGAAAGGCTGGTAGTGGAGAGAAATGAACCATCTTGGAAAAGCGAGCCACAACCACCCAGGTGACTATACTCCCTGCTGATGCTGGCAGATCAGTGATGAAATCCATAGCAATATGCTGCCAGGGAGCAGATGGCATTGGCAAGAGAAGCAACTGACTGGTTGGAAGCTGCATGGGAGTCCTGTTTGGGCACATGAGGGACAGCAAGTCGAAATCCACAATGTCTTTGGGCAGAGTCGGCCACCAATACTGTGGGGAAATGAGATGGGCCATCTCCTTCTTTCTGGCATGATCCACCAGCTGAGACAAGTGACCTCAGAGAAGAACCTGCTTCCTATCAGGTTCAGCTACGTAAGTCTTACTGAGGGAAAACAAGACAAGTCCAACAGAAAAACTACAATTATTATCATGTCAATGCATCTAGATGGGTGGTTACAGTCGATAGGTAAAAGAGAATTTTATCCTGCTGCTCCTTCTGGCATTTGATCTCCAGGAAAAGGTCAGAGAAAGGAGAGGTCTGGGAGTCAGTGGATTCCGTGGCCTGTACAAACTGTAATGGGATGGGTGGTGGAACCACTGTGCAGAGGGCCAAGGAAATCCTGGAAGGACGTGACTAGGTACCTCACCAAATCAGAAGTCGGACACATTTCAGCTGACAATACAGTGATCCAAGGTGGGACTAAGGAGGTGGAACCTGGTGTTACTCCACGACTGACTTTGGGAAGATGGCAGCTGACCTCCTAGAAATGGGCAGATGATCAACCCAAAGGAAGGTACAGCATATGCAGGCAGGCACTGCATGAACACGGGAACCATGGATACTGACTGGACCAACTGACATAGAGAAGAGCACTGGCAGGTACGGAATGGATCGGCCGATGAACAGGAGAGCACTGGAAGGGGTGGAATGGACTGTCTGATGAGCTGCATCCTATACAAAGTAGGAAAGCAGTACTGTACATACTGGATAAAATGTCATGCAGATCTGTCATTTCTTTGTCTGTGGGATGGTCCTGTTTGCCTTTTTTTCATGGATACTAAAATAGTGTATTGATATTTGTCTGATTACACTGGTCTACAAAAAAAAAATTTCTGGCATGGACTTTACGTACAGTTTTAGACTAATTTGAGGGTGCTGAATTCAAATCTGATCTCATAATTTCTCTATCACATCACGTTCTTGCGCTACAGGTATATAGCCCATTTTCAAGAATTCCATGATAAATGTAAGCAGTGTATGAAAAGTGCCGGTTTATATGGTTCACTATGGTAAATTTCATTTTCATTTAGTCTCCCAATAAATGTGAGAATATCTTTGTTTTCTTTGAACATGCATAATTCCCATTTGTTATGATAACACCCTTGTTTTCTGTGCTACTGGACAGTAGAGCTACAGCAGAGCATTGGGTGAAAACTGAATGGCCTCAGCAACAGAGTTTGGCATCTGGCGATAAGAATGCCATCCATGATCCTCTAGTGGATAGGAAGGACATTGTCTTTCCTCCCTTACACATAAAACTTGAATTAATGAAGCAGTTCGTCAAAGCTCTCAATCACAGTGGAGAATGCTTTAACTACATATGTTCAACTTTTCCTGGTCTTAGTGAAAAGAAGAAAAAGGCTGGAATATTTGATGGACCTCAAATAAGAACACTTATGAGAGACCCAAATTTTATCACATCAATGAATGAGACAGAAGAAAGAGCTTGGGATCCATTTGGTAATGTGGTGCAGAATTTTCTAGGGAATAAGAAAGCAGACAACTATGAAGAGATTGAGGAAGAGCTACTAATGAGTCTGCGAAATCTTAGATGTAGAATGAGTATCAAGATTCAATATTTACACAGTCATTTGGACTTTTTCCAGAGAACCTTGGTGATGTGAGCGAGGAACAAGGGGAGCGTTTTCATCAGGACATTAAAATAATGGAAGAACGGTATCAAGGCCGGTGGGACTCACATATGATGGCTGACTATTGCTGGAGCTTGATGAGAGACGACTCAGAAGCTGTACATCACAGATCAGCCAAGAAAAGAAAGTTCAAATAGCTGCCATTTGTCATTCATCTGTGTGCCATATATATGTGTTTTTATATTTTGTAGTTTAATTCTGTAAATATATTTGATTTGCTGTGCATGGACTTTGCAATCTTTGTTATTCCTTGATTAAAAATATACAATGTAGTATCGAAAATCATGTGTTATTATCATAAAACATTCCATAGGAGTAATTTTCATCAAAAATTGAAGATATCTCGAAATCCCGATGTGATAGCCAAAAACGGAGTTCAAATTCGTAATCAGCAGCCAAAATTGACCTAAAATATGTTTTAAAACCTTTTGACCAGTGATATTATTTACAATTCATTGCATTTATAACCCTCCGTCACATACAATATTTGGACTAACGAGTTCACATACAATGTGCCTGTCAGGCGCCTGCTGGAAAAATACCTATAATATCTAATGTTTGCAATTTCAGTGCTCTAAAAGTGATCAGTGACCTTCATAGGGATGTAATAAAAGAGACTACACATAATCAGTTGCAAAAAAAAACATTTACTTAACATAAAACTAATAACTATGAAATACAAACTTTTCAAAACTCCCGCCAAATAGTCCCCAGTTCGACTCTCTCAAAAAAATGTACAAAGAAAATTTTTGAACACAAACTTAATTTTAAGGTACCTTAAGTACTATTAAAAACATATTCAATCAGAAGTAGATGCTGAGGTTTCCCCAGAAAAGTCACACTTGCAGAGCAAATAGCAAGAATTACACACCATTTTTGCATGTGTCAGGCAAATTGCTTTATGACATTTGAGACATTCATAATTTGAAAGCCTTCTGGTTCCGCTTTCCGTTTGGCAAGTGGTGCATCTCCTTCTTTTGTGAGGTGGTGCAGATGGTGACTTTTCACCATCATCTTCTGGGCGGAACCTTTTGAGCTGAACTTGAAGGCGAGAGGGGATACCGATTGTTTTCACGCTTCTCCTGCGTAGCTCTCCAAGTACTAGTTCATGGGCCAATTTTTTCAGATACAATCGTCTACGGAGTGGTTCAAGCTTGTTTTCAAGATAAATTACTTGTGAATTTATACCACCCAAATTCAACATAGCAAAAAATATGACCATTGGCCAGCGTTTGATGTTTCTGCTGACGTTGAAAGTGGAGCACATCTGATCTGCTGTATCCACACCCCCTTTGGTGGCATTGTAAAATGTAATTATCTCCGGGGTTTTTTCTGCCCCAGTCCCAGGATCGATGGCAGCATCATCATGAAGTGTTGATAGAAGAAGTACGATTTTTTTGGCATGTGGTACATAGGAAACTAAAGCCTTTCCATTATGGAATGCAAACATACTGCTGTACTGTTGTCTCTCTTTCACACTTACAAACTGTGGCGGCAATTCCCTTTTGTTTTTTCTTACAGTTCCCACATATGACAGCTTCTGAATTTTCAGATAATCAATCAGATCACAACTTGTAAACCAATTGTCAGCTGTAATATTGCGACCCGATCCAAATAAGGGTTCAGCCAGTCTTTTTACAACATCAATGGGTTTGTTGCTCACACAGTAAGGACCTTCTGGTTGTTTTCCTGCATAAACTTCCAGGTTGTAAGTGTAGGTCTTACTGGCATCAACAAGGGCATAAATTTTTATTCCATATTTGTTTGGCTTTGACGAAAGGCACATCTACCACGAAAACCAGGGAGCATTTCGTCAATAGTGAGATTCTCTCCAGGGTAATAACTTTGTTTACAGTTTACAACAAATCTTTGAAATATATCACGAATTGGAGCAAGTCGGTCATGTGTTTTGCGTTCGGTTCGGGTAATTCTGTCGTCAAACCGAAGGCAACGAATTAGAATCTTGAATCTGTTTATGGACACAACAAGGCTAAATTTTTCAACTCCATCCCCATCTTTACCCCAAAGTTCCTCCAAACTTTGTCTATTTGCCCTATAAGCTCCTGCAAGGTACAGTAATCCAAAAAAAGCACGCAGTTCTATTTCATCTGTGGGCTTGATGGTTCTGTTGCAGATGTACTTGTCCTTTATAATGTCTATATATTGGTTGGTATATGTGACAATAGAGTCCAGAATGTCATCTGTAAATATACTGTTCCAGCATTCAACTGCAGTTTTTGCATTACGTGCAGTTCCTATTACTGCAGGAAGGTGAGTAATAATGTTTAAAGGTTCCCTACGTTTTTTCTGGAATGGCTTCTTGTTCCATTTAGTATTTTTATCTTTTCCAATATAATATGATCCAACTTCTTCATCCTCACCACTGTCACCATCTTGCTCTGTTTCAGAATCCAGGACACATTCTTCCACCTCATCATGAGAATCAATCTCACTTTCCTCTCTTAAATCCTCATTCAGTGTGAGGTCTCTATCATCTAACAGCATGTTTGTTACTTCCTCAACGTCAAGTTGTTTGGATAAATTGTACATTTTCCTCTCCATTTCAGCAGATAATCTGAAGCAAGAGAAGGAATATGTTAGGGAACTACTGTATATGCCTGAGCAGCACACTTTCTTTTATAAAATCTCCCTTATTTCTATGAAATATCCTCACATTTTGTGCTATACATTCATAAAACAAGCTAAATAAACTATTGTGATGAATAAAAACATAAAATACCAACCTTACTGAATGTGACGTATTCACATACAATGAGCCTCAGAGATCTGTGCAGCTATATCCTCTCCCCTGAAGCTCTGAAATCCAACTGTGATATCAGGTTTCACAGACCTTCAAGAGACAGGAGACTACCTGGAGGGAGGGGGTTTCCTCACAATCTGGTGAGGAAGGAGAAATGAAAGTAAAAGAGAAGCGCCTGTCAGATCAGTTGTATGTGATGGAGGGATAATAATGCACCCTCCCCTGTCTGTTTATACAAACAATGCAAGAAGGATGCATATATCTATAAAATAGCAGCTTTTAGGGAAGCAAAAATCTAAATTAAATTAAGAATTTTAAATTGAAATATTAATAGCTATAAAAGAAACCTTTTTTTAAAAAATACCGTACTTAAATTAAATAGGACTATTAAAGAAAAATAACAATAATAGCATTAATAAGAATAAGAATAATAAATTGCAAGAAATGCTTCTTTATAAAAGTATCCAAATATGTAGGGTTAAAAGGAATACCTGAACTCAAATATTTTTATGTTTTACACTTTATATTGACATTTTATAGTCATATTGTGTGCTCCCGTGAGCCATGAATATACTCATGTACAGGAGGTTCGCATATCTGGGTCACAAGTTTGCTGGAGGTCATTAAAAGGCTACAAAATAGAGCATGGCTAATTTTGAAGTTGTGGAAATTTTCTCACATGCATTAAACACATTTCAAATATGAATGCTTGGATTAGCTAGAACTCTAGTAATTATTCATGGATTTTACTGGGAAGTGAACCCTAATGAATAGTGTCTTGTACTGAAACCATTAAATGCTAAGTCAGCTGATTTAACCAAACCTATCAAAAATGTTATTCCCAGGAATGATTTCTGTTATATTTATATAAAATAGTAATACAGTGAATTTATACTTTTACATGTTTCAATACCTCTATCAATTCATAGAGAGGTCAATATACGTACATCTATGTATATGTACAGGATATTTGAAAGTTACAATTTTACCATACTTTGCTTTGTTTTCAGTGGAAAAGAAAACGACAGAAAAATAGTAAGAAACATAAACAGTGAGAGGAGATGAGTGAAAACTTTAGAAATTCAATTTCACCGAAGGCCGAATTTTCCTCAAAAATTTGATTCGCTGTGAATAAATTTGAGCGAATATCATATTGGAAAGCTTGTAACTGCCTGGAAAACAAATATGCAGAAGAAGAACAAGAGAGGACCCTGCTAACCAAAAAAATGTTGACAATGTACTGAAGTGAAAGGACCCTGCTGACTATAAAATATTACACTCTACAGGCTAGAGAGAGGACCCTGTTAACAACAAGAGAAAGAAACATAGGTTGCCGATAATTAACAGGGCAGAGAAATACACCTGTGCAGGAGCCTGATGTCGGGGACCCTGTGTGGATGAAAAAGGGACAAATTATCCCCACGAAGCAAAAAGGAGGGCGGCGATTGTAAGAAGATGGGAGGCGCCAGACCAAAGCCAGTGACACCCCTCTGACAAGAGTCCCACAGGTGAGTATGATAAAAGGTCTCTTTCATCACAGAATGCCGTATATCAGGCCTGAAAGGTGGTGACCATATCTCTTATCGGCCAAACCTGGTGGCAGGTTGGCTTTAAGATGTTCGAATTTGCTTGAAACAGCAAAATTCCAGAAGGTCGACTCAAAAACAATACTCTGCAGATCAATCCACTCATAGCTAGTGATGAATAAAATTCCAAACTTTGCAATTTATCAGCAAATGTAACCATTTGGTAGGCAGATTGCACAAACAAGAGGCAGTACCATGTAGATAGTTAACAATTTAAGACTAGGGGTTATTGTAAAGTTATAGTCTACAAGATATGTTTAGATTTTTGTGTAGATTATGTAAATTATACGTAAACTATCATCTTAAAAATGTTACTAGGTCCTATGAAATATTTATCTTCATAAAAGGAATAGCACCATTTCATGGATTTCAAACTGTCTTTTCCAGGGACTTTGTCACCATATTTTTGCCAACTAATCTGAAAGCAACATGATGTCAAGGCAGAGACCCTGATTCCAATGATATGTCAGATGTTGGCTTCTTTGCTGTAGTTTTCTGATAAAGCAGGGATTTTATCATTAGGCAAGCCTATGCATAACTCACAGCACTGGTAGATCTGCAGCAAATAAAGCAGTGATTTTACCAAAATGACCATAAGCACAAGCCTCTTGGCCGGCAGTTAAATATTACTTAGTATTTGTGCTAATTGACAAGTGGATGGTGTCAGGCTGTTAAATAGAGATGAGCATATGATCCAAAATTTGAATTTTCCTGTTTGCACAGATTTTCTTATAATTTTAGTTTCCTGAAAAGCTAATTTAAGGTCTCTTTTTATGACCTGGAATCTCTTCAGATAGTTGAAAAAAAAACCCTTATATTCATTTCATCATTCATTTTTCTATTTCCTTCACTACTTACCACCACATCAATACGCAAAGAGAAAAGAATACGCTGATAGGGAGATCACCAACCAATTACAAAATATGGCTTTTATTAGAAAAGTGCACACAGAAAAACAGTACAATAAAACCACTTAAAAAACACATACATGAAAACAATGCCCTGTAGATAGTAAGAAATCCCCCTCCTCCCCCCATCCAAACTGAACACTCCCGCTGATCTGGCAAAAGTTACAACCCAGGAAGGTATACATGCAGGTGCTGAGTGCATAAACACTAAACTAAAGCTCCTATCCCCAATATGCAGTAATCTAACATGAAGCGGTCAAACACATACCACCTGAGAGTCCGACGGACTAGTGAAATGTAAATAACCCTATCTAACACTGATAGTGTAATGTCTGCTACCTGCACACATAAATAAAGAAACCACCGGAGACCAGACGGAGGTGGACATGACTTGGGGATGGGTGGACTGAGAACTCCTGCAGCCTTTGTTTGTATTGCAGTGTAGATTTTAAACAAGAGTGATGTTGCTTTAAGAGGAAGGAGTTTAGATGTTTGTGCCTGGTGTATTACTGTGAGGAGGGTGGGGCTTATATAGGGGAGGCAACTCTGGCTCTCCCTCTTTCTCTCACACGATGGACAGGAGGAAACATGTCTGCAGTCTCAGGGAGTATAATACTGTGGTTATCACCTCACATTATAGCTGATAGGAGCACATTCACTTCACACATCATATATTAGTGTAGTATCAGCTCCTACATCATATATGGGATCAATTTTACCTCAGAAATTCATGTAGCTGCCATGTTCCCTCATGTGTACCTCCCTGCAGACATGGCTGATATACTATCCACATTCATCATGTATTAGTATAGTCTCAGCTCTTACATCTTATTTGGGAGTAATATTACCTCAGAGATTCATGTAGCTGCCATGTTCCTTCATGGGTCTGTTACAAGTTGCCTCACACACTGCAGAGACAGCTCCTGTGTGACCTGCTTACAGACATGGCTGTTGTGTCTTATTTCTGCTGTATTGTGCAGAGTCTTCATGAGTTTTGTGTATCTGTGTAGTGGGTCAGAGCATTGACACATACAGTGTCTGCTATTGGTAGCATGGAGCTGGGCAGTTACAGGGACTCGTCACTGGTGAGAGGGAGCAGTAAAGGGATGGTATATATATATATATACCTTATATATATATGAGGGTAAGAGGCTTCATGTCTGTGCATTGCATGCTGCTGTCTGCTGATTCCCCTTTTCCCATTTATGGAGTCTGGTGACCTGTATGTGACCTCATCTCTGCTACAGTACAGTCTGATGATGCTGGGTGATAACCAGGTTACTATCACTATCTATATGTGATATATGAGAAAAGGCTCCATCTCTGCGCAGCATGCTTATCATGTATACAGACTTTGAGTACATGTTAGATCACGGGTCTCCAGGTTATTTTCCTTGCTGCACATATAATCTGTACATGACTTCCAAATCCGTGCTTTATTTCTGGAGATAAGGCAGCCTTTAGTCCTATTATGTTGCATGCTGTCCTGCCTGATATATCCACCCCTTTTTCTGTATATACTTATGGCTGCAGGCAGCTTATCACAAGCCTGAGTGGATTACCTGGAGCCTTACTATATATATTTTATCAGGTGTCAATAATTATTCAGGGAGTAATTCAGCACATGGTGGGGTGGTGAGTGGGCACTAATAACTCTGCACATGGTGGGGTGGTGAGTGGGCACTAATAACTCTGCACATGGCGGTATGGTGAGTGGGCACTAATAACTCAGCACATGGCGGGCAGTGAGTGGGCACAAATAACTCAGCACATGGCGGGCAGTGAGTGGGCACTAATAACTCAGCACATGGCGGGCAGTGAGTGGGCACTCCTAGTGTGATGCTGCACCTTGCTCTGGAGAACACATCATGGGCCCAGTTTTCAGCCCTGTCTCTCGTCTATTGTATGTAGGTAGTGTGACTGACTGGGGACACAGACATTGCCATTTTCTGCACATACACTTATGGCTGCAGGCAGCTTATACTAGACCTACATATTATATTTTCTTATGATGTATGTGCAGCTGGTGGTTAGAGAGCCTGTCTGTAACTGCTGTAGAGGAGCAGGCGGCTTCTTTATTGTTACAGCATATAACAGCATTGCCCATCATCGAATGTATCTGACCTTATGATGGGACATTTTCCAGGATCAACCTGTAATATACCTTGGTTGTAAACTTACATGGTGTTTTCATCTTCACTTATCCCACATGTTGTGCAGTTAGGGGGGGGGGAGGGGTCCTTGAAGTTGGTTATAAATTGGTCTGGGGGATCCATTGGGATATGGATTCCTCTTTTTGGAATTTAATTTGGTTCTTGATCTGGTGAATGGTAGAGGGGATTTTCAGCAAGGGTTTGTTGAATCCTCAGGAAGTTCAAGTGAACATTGGAACCCTGTGGTTATGGTGCTCCCGAGCTAGTGGGGTAACGGCTGGGAGTAATTGTTGGTACATTTTATGTTCACTTTTTGTTTGGTAATCACCAGATCTTATGAGCTTCAAGGACTCCTCCCAGCATGTTAATGTTCTTTATGCTTTGATGTTTTATTGTATGCTGTTTTTAATTCTTATATTGTCCCCTTCATATATTTGCAGGAATGGTGTATATCCACTGAGTGCTAAATTTTATATTACCTAAGATGGTGGATAGCACAGACTAAGTGGATTACCTGGAGCCGGGCAGTTGGGGAGTTCCTTGAAGTTCGTTACAAATTGGTCTGGGGGATCCATTGGGATATGGATTCTTCCTTTTGGTATTAAATATGGTTCTGATCTGGTGAAATGTGGAGGGGAGTTTCGGCAAAGGTTTGTCGGATCCTCAGGAAGTTCAAGTGAACATTGGAACCCTGTGGTTATGGTGCTCCCGAGCCAGTGGGGTAACGGCTGGGAGTAATTGTTGGTACATTTTATGTTCACTTTATGCTTGGTAATCTCCAGATCTTATGAGCTTCAAGGACTCCTCCCAGCTAGCTAAGGTTATTTATGCTTTGTTAGGTTATTGTATGTTTGTATTAATAAAGGTGTGTATTAAAAAAAAAAAAAAAAAAAAGCACTTATTTGTTTCTTTTTTAGTGGGTCCTTGAAGCTAATTATAATTTGGTCAGTAGGGGTAACCATCTCAGGTATGGACCCTCTGTTTAGGGGGGGGTGTTCATCATAGTATCACCCCTTGTGTGGAGGAGTAAACATCTCGGGTGTGGCCCCTGGATGGAGGGGTGTACATCATAGTATGACCCCGTGGAATGGAGATGTAACCATCTTTGGTATGGCCCCCTGGTGTGGAGGAGTGACCATCACGGTATGGCCCCCTGGTCTCCAGAAGCATTTATATCTTACAAGACCCTGTTAGGGTAAAGTCCCTGTGGTCATGGCAATCATATTCTACATGCATACAAATTGGGTTATATGCCTGGGGTGTTGGACGAGGTCCTGAATATCTTACAAGACCCTGTTAGGGTAAAGTCCCTGTGGTCATGGCAATCATATTCTACATGCATACAAATTGGGTTATATGCCTGGGGTGTTGGACGAGGTCCTGAATAGTACCTGGACAGGTCATATGCCTGGGGTGTTGGACGAGGTCCTGAATAACACCTGGACAGGTCATATGCCTGGGGTGTTGGACTATGTTCTGAATAGCACCTGGACAGGTTATATGCCTGGGGTATTGGACTGACGTCCTGAATAGCACCTGGACAGGTCATATGCCTGGGATGTTGGACTGATGTCCTGAATAGCACCTGGACAGGTTATATGCCTGGGGTGTTGGACTGACGTCCTGAATAGCACCTGGACAGGTCATATGCCTGGTGTGTTGGACGAGGTCCTGAATAGTACCTGTGACTTGAGAATGCTGAGGCACTGATTTTGACTGTTTATATTGACCAACTCCTATTTCTTTCAAGGTTGTTGTCTGGAGAATGCAGTAATCTGGGGCATCAAACTGAAGAGCAATGTACCTAATATGGATGCCCTGGAGTCAGTGGGAGTGACTAAGAGAAAAGTAATAAAATGCATCCCGATGCCCTTTAGCCAGTGGGAGCGGCTAGGGGTGAAGACATCAAGTGCATTGACACGAAGGGCAATGTGCCTATTCCCAATGCCTTTGTCCCAGTTGGAGAAGGTTAATGGTATATGTTATCAAGTGCCTGTAAAGCAATTAACAATGGCGTGGCAAGGTTATTAATAATGTCTTTGTAGACTTTTCTGCAATAGGCTTATTTCATTTACCATGTTCAAATATTGCAGAAATTATTTAAATTATTTAATGATCGGTTATAATGTCGATTTTATATTGTGTATGGCTTTTAATTACTCCTTGTTTATAGTATCTTTCTCTTTATATACACTCATCACTTTTTGGGTAGTAATAGTAAGTGGGTTTAAGAATTGGTTACTGCACAGCCCAGCTACTGTATGTAATGGTGGTTTCTTGAACTGAAATCTGTGAATTAGTGAGTTATTAGAGCTGGCTACAATACATGCAGTATAATAGTTTTTGAGGCATCACAGATGTCATTATACAGGTAGTCAGACTGTGGCTACCCCTTTGTTATGGTTTAGTTTCTGCATTCCCTATTATAGGATCCACATTGCAGGGTGTTTAGCGGCTGTTATTTTGCTGTAGTTACCATATTATCGATCATAATTTGGTAGTGTTGCATTGTTAAAATTAATCTGTTGCAGTCCTGGAATTTTGTTCCTTATATGCACAGTCTTTCCATAGCATGCAGATCTGGTTGTTGACTTTATTAGGCATGGGTGATGGGGGTCGAGTCCATTCAAGGTGTCAAATGGCCTCGCTGGTGGCGGTTTAGGAGTCAGGTGGAAGTTGCAGACAAGTTAAGGTGGACTCATTTTAACTAATAGAGGATGTAAAACCTCATGGTGGTGAGCAGGCTCGGCTTTGGTGGCCAGCCTCAAGGACGTTGTAATGGTAACATCAATCAGGGGCGGGCACAGTGGTTAAGCACAGGGTGAGGATAATAGGGTCATTGGTGCCCTGAAAGTTTACTGGCTCTGCTTGAATGGCAAGCCAGTGCGTGCCGCCCCTTTATGGCTGTCTGTCCTGGTGCTGTATGTCAGACAGCTGGGGATATCGCAGTACTTGTGAATCCCAATGTACTAGCACTCCACCTGACTCCTACTGTGATTATTTAATCCTGTGATTTGAATAAAAGCTGTGGCCATTTTGACAACCAAAATAATGTGTTTTGTGTATTTATTTTAGTACCTAGGTTTACAGTAGTTATGGTGGTTTTAAGAAGGAGTGGGGTCCATCCCATATCCAAAAGTCAAGAAACCACCGGAGACTAGACGGAGGTGGACATGACTTGGGGATGGGTGGACTGAGAACTCCTGCAGCCTTTGTTTGTATTGCAGTGTAGATTTTAAACAAGAGTGATGTCGCTTTAAGAGGAAGGAGTTTAGATGTTTGTGCCTGGTGTATTACTGTGAGGAGGGTGGGGCTTATATAGGGGAGGCAACTCTGGCTCTCCCTCTTTCTCTCACACGATGGACAGGAGGAAACATTACCCGCCCTCCCGCCCTGTTTATAATCTCTGTCCTTAGACTTTGTAATTATTGCTTGTATAATGATAAATGCTTTATTGTATTTTTGAATTTGTCATTGTATATCTTGTACCAGGTTCAATTGTATATTGGCTATAAAGAGTTATTATTTGTGGCAACCTTCTAAGCCCAAGGGAAGGGCAATCCTTCAGCCATGGTTCCCTGGAGGTTTCCTCCACAGGGGGTTTTTCCTCTCCTGAGTGCTGTAGGATGACTCTTTGTGAGTCGGGGGTTTGCCAAGTTTAGTCCCATTAATGCTTTTGCAGGGACTCCTAATTTTTAAGTTTGCAAAAATGATTTAATTATTTAAAAAAAAAAAAAAAAAAAAAGGTGTCAAATGAGACTTGGAATTTATAACCCGTCACGGCTTTGCGGTTTAGGAGTCAGGTGGAAGTTGCAGACAAGTTAAGGTGGACTCATTTTAACTAATAGAGGATGTAAAACCTCATGGTGGTGAGCAGGCTCGGCTTTGGTGGCCAGCCTCAAGGACGTTGTAATGGTAACATCAATCAGGGGCGGGCACAGTGGTTAAGCACAGGGTGAGGATAATAGGGTCATTGGTGCCCTGAAAGTTTACTGGCTCTGCTTGAATGGCAAGCCAGTGCGTGCCGCCCCTTTATGGCTGTCTGTCCTGGTGCTGTATGTCAGACAGCTGGGGATATCGCAGTACTTGTGAATCCCAATGTACTAGCACTCCACCTGACTCCTACTGTGATTATTTATTCCTGTGATTTGAATAAAAGCTGTGGCCATTTGGACAACCAAAATAATGTGTTTTGTGTATTTATTTTAGTACCTAGGTTTACAGTAGTTATGGTGGTTTTAAGAAGGAGTGGGGTCCATCCCATATCCAAAAGTCATGAACAGTGAGCACGACCAATGTCTAAATCAGAGCAAGTGGGAGACAAAATAAGAGATACAGAGGGTATATACGTTACACAGGTGCTGCAGAGCCACAGGCAGCCAGGAGGTGTGACGGAGCTGAAGCCAGGGTGTCAGTCAGGAGAGAGGAGGGGGGCCGAAGCCCAACGCGTATCGCTACACACAGGTAGCTTCATCAGGGGCAGAAAGAGTATACCTGAGGCACAATTCAAAGATCTATATATAGCCCCAATTACATACCGGAGTGAAGGGATTCAGAACAGCTGTGAGAGCTCCAGAGTTCCCCGAGGTCCAAATGCTAGGAGTATGTGCGCGCACCTTAATGCGCAGGTGCCAACCAGTGATGCCGATGGCTCAGGTGCGCCCTCCTTAATGAGAGAGCCAGAGAACAAATGCGCATACTCCCGATATAAACATGTTGCTATGGCCACCAGAAAAAGCCGGCCGGCCAAACAAAGTAACATAGAGATGCGCATGCGCCTGTAGAGCGCCCAGTCGCAGGATGGAAATATAAATATAAACAATGATAATATTGCCCGAGACGCCAGTACATCGGCGCCAAGAGGCAAGACTGAACGTTCAGTTGAACACATATAAGCCAAGCATATTCTGCGAATAAAGGCAAATAACCCTGGCCTTAGAGCTAAGCCGGCAAAAAAAAAAAAAATTTATAGATCGCAGATATAGACAGCAGTGCAAGCGCTAACACGCAGTAAAACTAAGATGTACGCGCCACATAGTGCGCGGGCGCTAATTAGCAATGCCGCCGGCTATAGACGCATATATATTAACAGAATGTACATTCATGCAGCTATACCCATTATCGGCGTACACGAATCGCCATAACACCCACAGTGGGCCAGCAAAACAAGATGTGACACCGAAACCACCCCATGCGTAAAAAACATTTTCCAAGCCACCAATCCTACGATATTAACCTGAACGATGAAAATAGTAGCCAAGGAACGCGCAGGCGTCAACGTTGAAATTCATTAATGTGAAAAACCAGGCACAAACCGCACATGTTCCAAAAGGAAATTAGTTGTCATGTCCACAAAATTACACCGGACACAGAAGGCATATTACAGATAAATGCAGGTGCAAACGCACAATATACAGAATACAAAAAAAAAAAAAAATTGAAGTTTAAAGCTGTTTGTAAAAGCCTGTAAATAATAAGTCCTCGTTGAGCCCACAGGGGGATTGGCTTTGAAGTTCGAAAATCCACTTGGACTCGCATCGAAGAAGAGCCTGTGTAACGTTGCCCCCCCTAATATTCATGTGGACAGTCTGTAGGCCCATAACTTTGAAAGTAGATGTTTTCCCCCCATGGATGTCCAAGAAGTGCGAGGCCACCGAAGTGAGCATTTTGTTCTTCTCTCGGTCCCTGGATGCTGTAGAAATATTAGACAGGTGCTGCTGCGTTCTCTTCCGCAATTCTTGGGTAGTCTGACCCACATAGATATTAGGGCAGCCGCAAAATATTGCATAGACAACATTTCGTGACCTGCATGTAAAAAATTCTCCTGGACGAATCTGAAATGATAAGGTCAAAATTGAATAGCCGTCCTGTGCAATCATGAATTGGCACACACTGCAGTGGCCACATGGATATGTACCATAGACCTTTGTACCCCGATTCAAACTCACAGTGGGTCGTTGGTAATGACTGCGGCACAAATTGTCCCTTAAATTCCTAGCTCTTCTTGCTACCATATTAGGAGATGTAGAAATAAAAGGGAGAATCTTCTTGTCATTTGCAAGGATAGCCCAATTGTTAGAAAGAATGTCCCGAATGTCTGACCACTGGTTGTTAAAAGTAGTTATTAATGGTAGCGAAGAGAGAGGTTCACGTACCTTCTTAGTTAGCAGACTTTGTCTCTCCGTGCCGCGGGCACGTTGGTAGGCTTGGGAAATAATTCTCCGAGGGTAGCTCCTATTTATAAAACGGTTGGACAAGTCCGTCGCCTGTGATTCGAAATCCAAATTGGAGCTACAATTTCTCCTGAGGCGAAGGAATTGGCCCCTCGGGATACCATTTTTGAGATGACCTGGATGGAAGCTGTCGTAGTGTAAAAGGCTATTAGTGGCGGTTGTCTACCTGAAGAGACTACACACAATATGGGAATCCTTGATGGCTAATTTCAGATCCAAAAAATCAAGCATTGTCTCTGAAATGACAGATGTAAGTCTGATGTTAAAGGTGTTACAATTTAGGTCTCCAATAAATTGCCTGCACTCCTCAAGTGACCCCGTCCAGAAAAAGATGACATCGTCAATATAGCGACGCCACATTGTCGTTTTGGGAAAGGCCGTATGTTTAAAGACAGTTTGCTCCTCCCACCATCCAAGAAATAAATTCGCGTACGATGGTGCACATCTAGCCCCCATAGCTGTACCTGAGGTTTGTCTGTAGTACTTCCTGTCGAAGACAAAATAGTTTTTGTCCAAGATAAAGTATAAGAGTTCCAAAAGAAAACTATCATGACTTATATCTCTCTTGCTGTTCTTAGCCAGGAAGTACCTTACAGCTTGCATGCCCAGTTGATGTGTAATCCTGGTATAGAGTGATTCTACATCCAGACTCACCAAAAAAGTACCAAGTGGCAGGTGAACAATCTCAAGGAGCTGTATAAGATGGGACGAGTCTCTAATGTATGAGTCCAGAGACAGGACCAACGGTTGTAAATAGTGGTCCACATAGATGCAGGGACGTTCAAAGAGACTGCCAATTCCGGAGGGGGGAGGAGAAAGAGGAGACACATACAACAGGAAGAGTCGTCCACGGAGAAATTGGTCACCCACATTCAAGAGGACAACCCGTTACAACAAGAGATGATAATTGATCCAGCAAACAGTTTTGACGGTGATTTACAGATCATTAACCTTTCAAATTATGAATTGTCTCACGTGGAGAGAAGAGTCCTTTCCAAAGGCTTATCCTTCTCACCTATGAACAAACTGAACAAATTTATTTTAATTAAGGATTTGTATTTGTTTTGCCGCCAACTAACATTCAAGGTTCAGGTTAATATCGTAGGATTGGTGGCTTGGAAAATGTTTTTTACGCATGGGGTGGTTTCGGTGTCACATCTTGTTTTGCTGGCCCACTGTGGGTGTTATGGCGATTCGTGTACGCCGATAATGGGTATAGCTGCATGAATGTACATTCTGTTAATATATATGCGTCTATAGCCGGCGGCATTGCTAATTAGCGCCCGCGCACTATGTGGCGCGTACATCTTAGTTTTACTGCGTGTTAGCGCTTGCACTGCTGTCTATATCTGCGATCTATAAATTTTTTTTTTTTTTTTTTTGCCGGCTCAGCTCTAAAGCCAGGGTTATTTGCCTTTATTCGCAGAATATGCTTGGCTTATATGTGTTCAACTGAACGTTCAGTCTTGCCTCTTGGCGCCGATGTACTGGCGTCTCGGGCAATATTATCATTGTTTATATTTATATTTCCATCCTGCGACTGGGCGCTCTACAGGCGCATGCGCATCTCTATGTTACTTTGTTTGGCCGGCCGGCTTTTTCTGGTGGCCATAGCAACATGTTTATATCGGGAGTATGCGCATTTGTTCTCTGGCTCTCTCATTAAGGAGGGCGCACCTGAGCCATCGGCATCACTGGTTGGCACCTGCGCATTAAGGTGCGCGCACATACTCCTAGCATTTGGACCTCGGGGAACTCTGGAGCTCTCACAGCTGTTCTGAATCCCTTCACTCCGGTATGTAATTGGGGCTATATATAGATCTTTGAATTGTGCCTCAGGTATACTCTTTCTGCCCCTGACGAAGCTACCTGTGTGTAGCGATACGCGTTGGGCTTCGGCCCCCCTCCTCTCTCCTGACTGACACCCTGGCTTCAGCTCCGTCACACCTCCTGGCTGCCTGCGGCTCTGCAGCACCTGTGTAACGTATATACCCTCTGTATCTCTTATTTTGTCTCCCACTTGCTCTGATTTAGACATTGGTCGTGGTCACTGTTCATTATTTATGTGTGCAGGTAGCAGACATTACACTATCAGTGTTAGATAGGGTTATTTACATTTCACTAGTCCGTCGGACTCTCAGGTGGTATGTGTTTGACCGCTTCATGTTAGATTACTGCATATTGGGGATAGGAGCTTTAGTTTAGTGTTTATGCACTCAGCACCTGCATGTATACCTTCCTGGGTTGTAACTTTTGCCAGATCAGCGGGAGTGTTCAGTTTGGATGGGGGGAGGAGGGGGATTTCTTACTATCTACAGGGCATTGTTTTCATGTATGTGTTTTTTAAGTGGTTTTATTGTACTGTTTTTCTGTGTGCACTTTTCTAATAAAAGCCATATTTTGTAATTGGTTGGTGATCTCCCTATCAGCGTATTCTTTTCTCTTTGCGTATTGGTTTACTGTTTTTGTACGCTGTGGGATCGATCCCATTGTCTATATTTTTATATGTCTATGGTGCCCTCCATACTATTCATATATATACTTACCACCACATGTCTGCTCCTTTCACATTCTTTAAATGCTGTTGGCCATGCTAAAATACCAGGGCCTCTCAAATTAAGTTCATGCCTCTGGGTTTGATTAGCATGGAAGGATTCTGCACACGGGTATGCAACAGTTATGGTCCATGAAGTATCAGCGTGACCTTTGCAGGTGTATGCAATGCCATGATTAGAACCTATAATGAGGTAGATGGAAGCACTTTTGAACACTGTCTGGCCTGTGATTTGGCAGTGTCAGTCTTTTTAGGTGTGCATAAGAGCAGGGTTGACCACAGTTTTATGCACTTCTGAAAAGGACACCACTTAACAGACCCCAGCCTGAGTCCAGAGTAACTTCTCTGCCTCATTATAGTGAATGGATCAGTTGGGGCTTTCATGTGAATCACGTCATTCAGAGATTTAGATGGAAACCCTTATATAAGTGCTCAGTGTAGAGCACAGGATAAATGTGTTTCAAAATGTTATGTAACATGTTCCCAACAAAAGCTTCAGCTCAATCCACTAAAAAAGCAAATCCTCACTCTGATTCGTCTCCTGTCAAGTTTTCAGCCTGTTGTCGCACAGGTGGATTTCATGGGATTGTGGCTAACAGCGATCAAGTGGGGCTCGTAGTACAAGACAAACTGAGTGAAGATGCATAAGCCAAGGAAGAAATTGAAGAGGCTGAGGTGATGGATGTACAACAGTCAGGAGATGAAGAGGATAATGATACACTCTCTGTTGTCTGTGGTTGGTAGAAGGGGACAGATAATACAGATAACTGCAGGTCAGATCGAATACATTATTATCTCAGTGGGTGCCCACCAAAAGCAGGGTGCTGCTGGCTGAGATGGTCCTGCAAGCCCAGAAGGCACCGCAGAAAGGTGAGATTCTGTCAATGAGAGTAGAATTATTGTTAGCACAGTGGAATGACAAGAACAGAATCCGTACTCTGGGACTAGGGATGAGTGAACCGAACCTGTAGAACCTGGAGAAGTAAACTGGGCCCAGAGACCTTTGTTGAAATCCATTCTGCATTTTCTTTGCTGCCTGTGTTGTGCTGTATTGTATTTCAATGGAGCCCATGGAAGTCAAGGACAATCACCGGGCAGCTAATTATTTGTAGGTGTGCA
This sequence comes from Ranitomeya imitator, assembly GCF_032444005.1. Lineage (NCBI taxonomy): Eukaryota > Metazoa > Chordata > Amphibia > Anura > Dendrobatidae > Ranitomeya > Ranitomeya imitator. The sequence goes on from NC_091286.1 coordinate 86,093,201, forward strand.
ATGATTGTTTAATAAACTTGTTATTGTTGTTATTAGACCTCCTTAATAAACTGTTAAACTTGTCGGTAGTTTTTTATGTGGGCAATTTTCGCATTCTTCTGTGCTGCAGAGCATCTCACTTATAATTCTATGCTATTCTCTCTTCTGCAGAGCATCTCACGTATACCTGCATACTATGCCTCTGTCCTGCAGAGCATTTAACCTATATCTCTTTGCTATTCTCTGTCCTGCAGAGCATTTAACCTATATCTCTTTGCTATTCTCTGTCCTGCAGAGCATCACACCTATAATTCTATATTATTCTTCTGCCCTGCAGAGCATCTCACGTATGCCTGAATACTATCCCCCTGTCCTGCAGAGCATTTAACCTATATCTCTAGTGCAATTGATTGGGACGATATCCTGAGACATAAAAATACACAAAGAAAATGGGAGACGTTTATTAGCATCCTGGATAGGACCTGTGCACAGTATATACCGTATGGGAATAAACATACTAGAAATAGGAGGAAACCAATATGGCTAAATAGAGCTGTAAGGGGCGCAATAAGTGACAAAAAGAAAGAATTTAGAGAATTAAAGGAAGTAGGTAGTGAGGAGGCATTAAATAAATACAGAAAATTAAATAAATTCTGTAAAAAGCAAATCAAGGCAGCAAAGATTGAGACCGAGAGACTCATTGCCAGAGAGAGTAAAAATAATCCCAAAATATTCTTTAACTACGTAAATAGTAAGAAACTAAAAAAATGATAGTGTTGGCCCCCTTAAAAATAGTCTGTGTGAAATGGTGGATAAGAATGAGGAAAAAGCCAATATGCTAAATGACTTTTTTATCAATATTTACACAAGAAAATTCCATGGCAGATCAGTGATAACAAAAATTCCCCATTAAGTGTCACCTGCTTAACCCAGCAGGAAGTGCGGCGGCGTCTAAAAATCACTAAAATGGACAAATCTCCGGGCCCGGATGGGATACACCCTCGAGTACTGCAGGAATTAAGTACAGTCATTGATAGACCATTATTTTTAATCTTTAGAGACTCCATAATAACAGGGTCTGTACCACAGGACTGGCGTATAGCAAATGTGGTGCAAATATTCAAAAAGGGGACAAAAACTGAACTCGGAAATTATAGGCCAGTAAGCTTAACCTCTACTGTGGGTAAAATCCTGGAGGGCATTCTAAGGGACGCTATACTGGAGTATCTGAAGAGGAATAACCTCATGACCCAGTATCCGCACGGGTTTACTAGGGACCGTTCATGTCAGACTAATTTGATCAGTTTCTATGAAGAGGTAAGTTCTGGACTGGACGAAGGGAACCCAGTGGACGTAGTGTATATGGACTTTTCAAAAGCTTTTGATATGGTGCCACACAAAAGGTTGATACATAAAATGAGAATAATGGGGATAGGGGAAAATATGTGTAAGTGGGTTAAGAGCGGGCTCAGGGATAGGAAACAAAGGGTGGTTATTAATGGAACACATTCGGACTGGGTCGCGGTTAGCAGTGGGGTACCACAGGGGTCAGTATTGGGCCCTCTTCTTTTTAACATATTTATTAATGACCTTGTAGGGCGCATTCAGAGTAGAATTTCAATATTTGCAGATGACACCAAACTCTGCAGGGTAATCAATACAGAGGAGGACAATTTTATATTACAGGATGATTTATGTAAACTAGAAGCTTGGGCTGATAAATGGCAAATGAGCTTTAATGGGGATAAATGTAAGGTCATGCACTTGGGTAGAAGTAATAAGATGTATAACTATGTGCTTAATTCTAATACTCTGGGCAAAACCGTCAATGAAAAAGACCTGGGAGTATGGGTGGATGACAAACTCATATTCAGTGGCCAGTGTCAGGCAGCTGCTACAAAGGCAAATAAAATAATGGGATGCATTAAAAGTGGCATAGATGCTCATGAGGAGAATATAATTTTACCTCTATACAAGTCACTAGTTTGACCACACTTAGAATACTGTGCACAGTTCTGGTCTCCAGTGTTTAAAGGGAACCTGTCACCCCGTTTTTTGAGATTGAGCTATAAATACTGTTAAATAGGGCCTGCGCTGTGTGTTCCTATAGTGTATGTAGTGTACCCCGATTCCCCATGTATGCTGAGAAATAACTTACCAAAGTCGCCGTTTTCGCCTGTCAATCAGGCTGGTCAGGTCGGGAGGGCGTGGTGACATCGGTGGTTCTTCCTCAGCTTTACGTTGGTGGCGTAGTGGCGTAGTGGTGAACAAGCAGCGCGCGATCTGCGCTGTAATCCCTTGCATCGGTGGGGGCGGCCATCTTCCTGGGGCCGCGCGTGCGCAGATCGAGTGCTCTGCTGCACGGGGCTTCAGGAAAATGGCCGCGGGATGCCGCGCGTGCGCATTAGAGATCGCGGCGGCCATTTTCCCAAAGCCGAGATGCAAACTCGGCTTTGGGAAAATGGCCGCCGCGATCTCTAATGCGCACGCGCGGCATCCCGCGGCCATTTTCCTGAAGCCCCGTGCAGCAGAGCACTCGATCTGCGAACGCGCGGCCCCAGGAAGATGGCCGCCCCCACCGATGCAAGGGATTACAGCGCAGATCGCGCGCTGTGTCTTCACCACTATGCCACTACGCCACCAAGGTAAAGCTGAGGAAGAACCAGCGATGTCACCACGCCCTCCCGACCTGACCAGCCTGATTGACAGGCGAAAACGGCGACTTTGGTAAGTTATTTCTCAGCATACATGGGGAATCGGGGTACACTACATACACTATAGGAACACACAGCGCAGGCCCTATTTAACAGTATTTATAGCTCAATCTCAAAAAACGGGGTGACAGGTTCCCTTTAAGAAAGACATAGCTGAACTGGAGCGGGTGCAGAGAAGAGCGACCAAGGTTATTAGAGGACTGGGGGGGGTCACCAATACCAAGATAGGTTATTACACTTGGGGCTATTTAGTTTGGAAAAATGAAGGCTAAGGGGAGATCTTATGTTAATGTATAAATATAGGAGGGGACAGTACAAAGACCTTTCTGATGATCTTTTAATCATAGACCTGAAACAGGGACAAGGGGGCATCCTCTACTTCTGGAGGAATGAAGGTTTAGGCATAATAACACGCGGATTCTTTACTGTAAGAGCAGTGAGACTATGGAACTCTCTGCCATATGATGTTGTAATGAGTGATTCATTACTTAAATTTAAGAGGGGACTGGATACCTTTCTTGAAAAGTATAATGTTACAGGGTATATACACTAGATTCTTTGATAGGGCGTTGATCCAGGGAACTAGTCTGATTGCCGTATGTGGAGTCGGGAAGGAATTTTTTTCCCCAATGTGGAGCTTACTCTTTACCACATGGTTTTTTTTGCCTTCCTCTGGATCAACATGTTAGGGCATGTTAGGTTAGGCTATGGGTTGAACTAGATGGACTTATAGTCTTCCTTCAACCCTAATAACTATGTTACTAGATGTCAGACCGGTGTGAGCGCAGGGGGCAAAATCCCTGCAAATTCTTCCCATGCTTCGCAGCAATCTGCATCCTATACACGCTGTCAGACCTGTGTGAAGTGTGCGAAGAGAGTGTGTTACATAAGTTGTGCACATAGGGGATGGGAAGGTGGTGGAACTCTTATGATGACAGGAACTGCGCATGCTCGGCCAGCTGATCGGCCTCTCAGAGGATGGAATGGAATAGCGCCAGGGGGTATACAAAAGATAAATGTTATTTTTGAAGGGAGATTAATTTTTAATAACTGTAAATTACAAAAACATTTATTTCCACATTGTCTGCTTAATTAAATGTATTCTTTATGGTGGCACAACCCCTTTGACTATACACAGTGCTTCTAATCCAGAATGTACATTCAGATGGAGACAGCAGGTTTACCTGACTGCTGTGGTTTCAGGTAGATTGGTGACATTTAAGTGAAAGACATCTTGCACATATTTCATAGAATCCTACTCTCTTGATGCATCACCTATTTTTCAGCGAAACGCGCTTCCTAGCGCAGTAATGCCAGCCATATCCATAATTGTAACCTTTTATTGATACCTGAACAACACTGTAAATATTGCAGGGCTTAAGGTTAGACTATTAGTGTAAGAGTTATGTCTATACGGCATATGCAGCAGGACTGAAATTTAGAACCTTTCTGCATCTAAATCACAGAGTAGATGTCAGAAATGTACATTTTTCCTCCTTTATTACCATTGGAAATGCTGAATACGGCTTATTATTGAGAGAAATAATACAAGGAATAGGTGGCTTTCTTAAAAGGCATTAGTGTCATGTGTGAAGCACCCATTTGTGACAACTGCATAGACCTTTGAATAGGAAATTGAGGTTTTCTACCTTTTAAGTATAAAAATGCTAATTTGGGATTCACAGTCTCTGAACTGGAGGACTGCATTTCACATGGAGTATTTTTTTTTAATTTCCAGTTGAAAGAAGGCATTTGGCACACAACTGCCTACAGCCAACTGTCAACAAAAATCAACCGTAATAGCACGCTACTGTCACTGATTTATGTGGTGATGTGATAATCTCCTCAATTTAGTTAGCTATATCTTCTTCACACAAAATAGCTAAAAGTCTTGCCAGCCATTTCTGAATATCTAGAGGTATCATTAGGATGATAATGGACCATATTAAAGAAATGCTCACAATTTAAAACTGTCAGGAGAAAAAGAAAAAGCTGGGATTAGGCAATAACAAACTATACAAACAGTATTTTTCACTTTTTCTAAATACAGTATGTGCTTTTCGTGGTCTGAGGATAAAGCACAAGTGCACTTCCATAGTATCTAGAACTAATAATTTGTAAAATGCAAAGTTTGATTGTATATAATAAAAAGCCAAAATCTGCCTTAAAAAAAAATCACTTTTAATATTAACTATTGCAATTCTTAGGCCACGATCACACGTTCAGTATTTTACATTAGTAATTGTAAGCCAAAACCAATAGTGGTTGAAAAATACAGAAGTGGACCACGTTTCCATTATATTTTTCCTCTGATTGTTCCACTCATGGTTTTGGCTTATAAATACTGATAATAATAATAATAATCTTTATATAGCGCTAACATACTCCGCAGCGCTTTACAGTTTTGCACACATTATCATCACTGTCCCCGATGGGGCTCACAATCTAGAATCCCTATCAGTATGTCTTTGGAATGTGGGAGGAAACCGGAGTGCCCGGAGGAAACCCACGCAAACACGGGGAGAACATACAAACTCTTTGCAGATGTTGTCCTGGGTGGGATTAGAACCCAGGACCCCAGCGCTGCAAGGCTGCTGTGCTAACCACTGCGCCACTGTGCCGCCCTGACGTAAAATACTGATCAAATACTGAACATGTGAATGTGGCCTAAGACTCATTCACCACTCTTATATTTCTTTAAAGGGACTCTGTCAGCTCAGAAAAAAATGGCTTTCAAAAAGAGAGTCTGTCTGTTGAATGTTCAAACTCAATACAGGTGTTCGGTTCATCATGACGTGCCCAATCATTTAAACACACCTTCCCACTTACTGGTTTCCTTCAATCTCCCCATCCACCAACTTATTTAACAGCTCTGGCTTCATAGATCCAGAGAAGGATGAAGATAAATGGGAAATAAGCAGGTGAGAAGGTGTATTTAAATGTTTGGTCACACCATGATGCACTGAGCGCCTGTACTTGGTTTGAGCTGACAGAGGTCCTGTAAATCAGGTCCTACCGTACATAGAATTGATAGTATATAGCAGAGAGTAGACAAACAAAACCAATCAATTTCCTCTTTCCTATTCCTAGCATCTTACAGTAGCTAGCTGGCTATTCTTTATACACATGACTAGTAATAACGTGTTTGCAACAGATCCAGTATTATAAAAACTGTGTCCATTACAAGTGTTGCAAAATTGATGAACACTTTGATTCTATTTTCCATCAATTTTTGTTCTGTTTGTAAAGGATTTGTTTTGTGTTTTTGAACACTGTGACGAAGTCACTGGTAAAGTGCTGGAGGGGAGATATGTTTCACTATGACTAATAGCAACAGTGAAATAAAATCCAGAGTTTCTTCCTCCAGCACATTAAGGCTTAAGATAACTTGTATAATGGGCTGGTTTTTATGTGGCCAACCAAAGAGCGGGTGGGAGATTGTCCACCTTATCTCCACCTGCAGAGGCGGCACTGCACTTTGCTGACAGAACCTGTGTGATGTCACAGTCAAGTGATCAGTCACATGGGTGAGGAGTCACATGGTCTGGGTTTAAATAACTGAACTCCAGGGGCAGTCTGAGTTCTGGAAATCTTGGAGAGGAAGACTCCAGAAAAGGGTTTGCACACACGGTGCCTGAAAAAGGACATTGCTAACCCTGAGTGGGCTGACCCCCACTAATGCAAGCACTGCACGTAGTGCTGCTGTTTTATTTTGCTTTGCTGTTTTGCCCAGAGGGCCATGTTTATTTTGTGCTTAACACTTGGTTTATGCTGTATCCAATAAACCAAGTGCATCCTTAAAGATGTAGTGTTCCCGTGACTACCACCGTGTGCAGCCGAGTCAGTCGATCCACCACAACACCTATAGCATTTTTAACATGTCAAATGGTTAAACCATTGAATCTAGTAATGGATGACATAATAGATGACCAATAGTGATGGATGAACCTGAACAGTAAAGTTCGGCGTCCATACCGAGCACCTAATATTCGGGCATGGACTCCGAAAACAGACTTCACCAGGAAGTTCATGTTACTGTTTGGGTTTGGCCCCTGAACACTGTGTGTTTCTCGTGCTGTCATGGGAATGTTAATGCTGCAAACACTGCTTCTGATTGGTGGTAAAATAATTATCGCTGGTCAGAGAGCCGCGGTTCCCACACTGTCAAACAGTGTGAGACCGAAGCTGTGACCAGAGTTGAAAAGTTTACCTTCAGTCACTGGCGTCAGTGAAAGCACTACTGCTCCCATCATCCTGTGCCTGCTGCCGCTACTAACAGTGAGAGCAGGTGGTGGCTGATGGTAGTATTCATCAGCCGGTGCCTGCACTCTAAATAAATATTTGAAAAAAAACCTGCTTGGGTTCCCCTTTATTTGTGATAACCAGCCAGACAAAACTGACAACTGGGGGCTGCAAATTGTTACAGTGAAGAAGCAATATAACAATGCTATTGATAACCAACCAAGTCTGACTGTATGCTTTTGATGCACAACTTATGTAGGATAAATGGCGTATATTTCCCTGCTGAAAAAATTTTGCAGGATTACTATCGCAGGAAAATTTGCCTACCTCATTTGGACTTGTTACTTTGCAGGAGCAATATAGCGATGGAATGCTATTGATAATTAAACTGGTACAGTATAAATGTTGTATAATATTTCCCTAGTCAAACAACTTTGCAGGATTACTATCGCAAGAAAATTTGTCAACCTTCAACCTTAGATGGACTTCTTGCAGTGCAGTAGCAATATAACAATGCTATTGATAACCAACTAAGTCTGGCTGTATGCTTTTGATGCACAACTGCTATAGTATAAATAGTGTACAATATTTCCCTGCTGACAAAAATTTGTAGGATTACTATAGCAGGAAAATTTGCCCAACTCAAATGAATTTGTTTCTGTGCAGGAGCAATATAGTGGTGCTATTGCTAACCAACTAAGTCTGGCTTTTGTCACACAAATGATGTAGTGTAGTATAAATGGCGTACAATATTTCAGTGCTGAAAAAAATTGCAGGATTTAAAGCAAAAAGAATATTATTAGCTTGAGAACTATAGGGGCTTTTGGTATGAGTTGCAGCCGAAAGAACGTGCAATTTACCCTATTCTGTACTACACTGTTTGTTCAGCACAATCTCGCCCTACATGCTGTTATCATCAATATGAATAAATTAGTCCTTATAAGGGCTGTTGTTGCAGTTGAAAGAAAGATTGCAGGTGTCTAATCCCTGACTATACGAAGTTACAACTCTGTCCCTAGCTCAACAGTGCAGCACATCTCTCTGCTCTGCCTGTGTCCGTTGCTACACTGGGGCGATCATGGTGTCACAGGTCACTATGCAGCCAGCCAATCACAGTAATGCCACAACCATGATGGCTATGGCATTACAGTGACTGGCAGGAAATCCCTGCATGTTTATTGGCTGTTTAAGAAGGACCAAACATGCAGGGCGGTTACTTGAGCTTGCGCACGACCATTAAAAAATACTCGCCAATTAACGAGCATCTCGAGCACACTGATGCAAGTGCAAGTAACAATCAGTGACAAGCACGCTCGCTCATCACTTATGTGTAATAAAAAAAAAATACTTGGGGTCTCTCATTATTTTCATAACCAGCTGAGGGAAAGCTCATGGCTGGGGCTCAGGTTAATATTCTGTGAAGAGGCAAATATCCTTAAAGGTTCCCAGGTTATTAATATCAGCTCACAGCTGTTTGCTTAGCCTTTACTCTTTATTACAGGTTAGACCCCTCAAAAATGACACGAGTTTCCCCATAATACCTAACCAGCAAAGGCTAAAGAAGACAGCTGTGTGCTGATATTAATAGCCTAAGAAAGGGCCATCAATATTGGCCACTCCTAGACTAAGAACATAAGCCCTCAGCCACCCCAGAAATAGCGTATCCACAAGATGCGCCAATTCTGGCTCTTAGCCTTGCTCTTTCCACTTGTTCTGGTGCGATTGCAAATGGGGTAATAGTTGTGGGGTTGATGTTAGCTGTTTTCTGGACACTGATATCAAGCCCATGGGTTAGTAGTGGAGAGGTATCTATAAGAAAACAAATTTCTCCAACGAAGATACTTGTAAAAATAAAATTTCAAGATTATTTCTTACACATAAAAAAATGTGACATGCTGGCAGACCACCTAATACCCCAGAAGCAAACTGACACATTTCGACTATACAGTTTTATTCATGAATTAGACCTTGAATAAGACTGTGTAGTCAAAACACATTGGTTTGCTTCAAGGGTACTAGGTGGTCTGCCAGCATGTCACATTTTTTTTTACATAAAAGAAATAAATGTGAAATTTTATTTTATCAAGTATCTTCACAGGAGAAATCATTTTTCTTCCTTCATTCTTGGTGGTGCATCCCGGACCAAGGCGCCTCCGTGCGGAGATCATACCCATATCAAGGTGCAGCAGACAACACAAGGTGAGCTGACTCTCCCACTCCCTTTCCCATTAGCTAGGCATCACTATGACACCTCCATTACTAACCCCATAGTCAACTATAATAAAGACAGACACGGAGTAAAATCCTTTAATTGAAATAAATAAGCAGACTCCTTCATTTGAAATAAGAACTCCCCAACCCTCTGTTACCCACTTATTTGCCAAAAATTAAAATTAAAAAGTGGTTATATTCACCTTTTCGCTGTTAATGCATCAATGGCCATGTCCCATGAGGATCCAGGTGGTTTGGAGAGTGGTCACTTTAGTGATGCAACTGCTTTCCACGCCAGCCGGAACACACTGAGCAGAGTGTGAGAAGCTCTGCTTGGATCGGTGGTAACCTTAATTATGTCAACACCTCAGTGTGATCCAGTTGGTGTGGAGAGAGGTCAAATCCACAGGACGTGTGACAGAGTCCTTAGAGTGCCTTCACACATAACGATATCGTTAACGATATCGTTGCTTTTTGTGACGTAGCAACGATATCGTTAAGGAAATCGTTATGTGTGACAGTGACCAACGATCAGGCCCCTGCTGGGAGATCGTTGGTGGCTGAGGAAAGTTCAGAACTTTATTTCGTCGCTGGATCTCCCTCTGACATTGCTGGATCAGCGTGTGTGACACCGGTTCAGCGATGTCTTCACTGGTAACCAGGGTAAACATCGGGTTACTAAGCGCAGGGCCGCGCTTAGTAACTCGATGTTTACCCTGGTTACCAGCGTAAACGTTAAAAAAACAAACACTACATACTTACCTTCAGCTGTCTGTCCCCGGCGCTGTGCTTCTCTGCACTCCTCCTGCATCCTGTGTCAGCGCCGGCCAGCCAGAAAGCACAGCGGTGACGTCACCGCTCTGCTTTCCAGCTGACCGGCGCTGACAGTGCAGAGGAAAGCAGAGTGCCGGAGGACAGACAGCTGAAGGTAAGTATGTAATGTTTGTTTTTTTAACGTTTACGCTGGTAACCATGGTAAACATCGGGTTACTAAGCGCGGCCCTGCGCTTAGTAACCCGATGTTTACCCTGGTTACCGGGGGCCTCGGGATCGTTGGTCGCTGGAGAGCTGTCTGTGTGACAGCTCTCCAGCGACCAAACAGCGACACTGCATCGATCGACATCGTTGTCGGTATCCCTGCAGCGTCGCTTAGTGTGACGGTACCTTTAGTCTGTCAGTTATTTGAAACTGGTACGGAGGTTCACCTTCTAACAAGACAATGACTCAAAACATACTGCTAAAGCAACACTCCCGTGGTTTAAAGGGAAAAGTGTAAATGTTTTTAAGTGGTCTTGATAAAGGCCAAACTGTAATCTAATTAAGAATTTGTGGCTAGATTTGAAGATTGCTGTTCACCAGAGGAAACCATCTAACTTGAAGGAGCTGGAGCCTTGAGGAATCGACAACAATTCTAGTGGCAAGATGTATAAAGCTTATAGAGACTTATCCAAATTGACTTACAGCAGTAATTGCTGCAACAGGAGGCTCTACAAAGTACTGACTTTAGGGGGTATATAGTTATGTACACTGAAGTTTTCAGTTATTTTTTCCGATTTGTTTTCTTCACAACAAAAAGAAAACCAAATGTTCACAGTTGTAGGCATGCTCTTTACATGAACTGATGAAAACCCTCAAAAAAAACGACAAAAATCCATGTTGTGAAGTAACAAAACACAAAAAATGCCAAGTGGTTGAATACTTTCAAAAGATACTGTATAAGGTGATGACACCTCTTCTGAGATTACTACTAAAACAACACCAATTGTATAAAGTGGAAACAGGCTGTGAACTCCAAAATATTTAACAATTATGTTGTTTCTCTTAATTTCAACATAAAACAATTAAGGTATATGCGCACGTAAGAATTTCTTGCAGAAAATTCCTGAAGAAAACCGGACATTTTCTGCAAGAAAACCGCATGCGTTTTTACAGCGTTTTTTGCGCGTTTTTTTCCCAGAGTTTTCCCAATGCATTATATAGCGGGAAAAAAGCATAAAAATACAAAATTAATGAACAAGCTGCGTATCTTACCGTGATGCATTTTTTTCGCGGAAAAAACGCATCATGTGCACAAAAATTGCAGAATGCATTCTAAATGATAGGATGCATATGTATGCATTTTTTATGCGTTTTTATCACGAAAAAACCACAACGTGTGCGCACAGCCTAAATCGTAATTCAACTAACATCGTATATAAAATTGATTGCTCTGCATACAATTAAGCATCAGTGGGACGCACCTCATGTGACCTTAAAACATATCTGAGCATCTATATGACATTTCAAATATGACAAGCACAAATCGTAAATATATCTGCAGAAGCAAAGCAGTTTATTACTTACCTCTCACGAAACATTACATCTCTTCAAATATACGGCATAGCCTTGGCATGGTTAGATGTCAGATGATGTCTCCTCACACGTGAGGCTTTCTGGATCTACAATCTGGGCATGAGAATTCCAAATGGTCTCAACAAAGGCAATGAGATCATGTTTCATTACTTATTTCAAAGCTCTTTTTTAATGTTATTATTTTATTTAAGCTATGGATTTGAATTATTTTTTGCACAATTGATTTTACAGCTTATTTACACAGCGTCGGACTGGAGTACCTTGGGCCCACCAGAGAAAAATCATTCTCAGGTCGCACCTTGCAGTTACAGTATATAGAAATAATACTAATTCTGTTGCAAAATGAGATAATATCAAAGTGTTTATTAGCCTACCACGGAAACCTTCAAAAGGAACCTGAAGACCCACCTCTACCAACAAGGCTACAACCTGCAATGATCCTCAGTCTACTGAACCTCCGCACGACCAGCTCTACTCTCCACTAGTATATCCTCACCCATCCCCTGTAGACTGTGAGCCCTCGCGGGCGGGGTCCTCTCTCCTTTTGTATTTGTGTGTGCCTTGTATTGCTCATGTTTATTGTACTTGTCTATGTATGCCCCTTTTTCACATGTAAGTAAAGGGCGCTATAATAGTGAGTAATAATAATTAGCCAATAAATAGCCAATTTAACTTAATGTATAAATAACAAACTAAAGAAACACTCCAGGCAAAACAGAAACACTTATGTCTCATTCAGGGCCTGTTGGAAAGTTGCATAACACAACAATAAATACTTTCAAGGTACATTTCCTTAAAGTATACGTTCCACAAATGGAACTTGCATCTCTTTTGAGCACAGGGCCCCGTCACACAGTGATGTAAGTGGTGAGTTAGACAAAATTCTGGCCATCTTTCCACTAGCAGCGAAACAGATGCTTGCTCCATTTGTGAGAACCACATCTAGTATTGTGGCACATCCTGGAAATATGGGAGTACCCATTAAAGTCCAACAACAAAAAAATGAGTATTATTTACTAGATAAAAATAAATATTATTAGTGTTGAGCATTCCGATACCGCAAGTATCGGGTATCGGCCGATATTTGCGGTATCGGAATTCCGATACCAAGTTCTGATATTTTTGCGATATCGGGAATCGGTATCGGGATGAAGATTGATGTGTAAAATAAAGAATAAAAATAAAAAATATTGATATACTCACCCTCGGACGTGCCCTGGTTGTAACTGCTGCAACCGCCATGCTTCTGTTCCTAAGAATGAGCGCGTGAAGGACCTTCGATGACGTCGCGGCTTGTGATTGGTCACGTGAGCGGTCACATGAGCGGTCACGTGACCAATCACAAGCCGCGACGTCATCGAAGGTCTTTTACGCGCTCATTCTTAGGAAGAGAATCATGGCGGTTGCAGCGGTTACAACCAGGGCGCGTCCGAGGGTAAGTATATCAATATTTTTTATTTTTATTCTTTATTTTACACATGAATATGGATCCCAGGGCCTGAAGGAGAGTTTCCTCTCCTTCAGACCCTGGGAACCATAGAGGAATACCTTCCGATATTTATGTCCCATTGACTTGTATTGGTATCGGATATCGGTATCGGCGATATTAGATATTTTTCAGATATCGGCCGATACCATCCGATACCGATACTTTCAAATATCGGACGGTATTCCTCAACACTAAATATTATATAAAACCGACTTTACTTAACAAAATGTATGATTCCCCCAAAAATAGGAATTTCACCTTTCCCAATTTTAAAAATTGGAAATCAAATTTGCCTAAAAGCCATCTCAGCATATTCTTAGCATCTACTCAGTAATACAAATGCACAAAATTAGCTCAAAGTATGTTGAGAATATGCTGGGATCACCCAGCAGCACCATTGAAGCAGCACAGCCAACTTGCCCCACCAACAACAGTGTTAGGACCCCTTCACATGTGCATATAAAACAAGTACATGTTACACTGATATCAGTGTCACCAGTGTTTTCAATCGGTGTGCGTCCATGTGCGATCTGTGCTTTTTCCAGTATGAATAGTGGAGATGAAATTACAAAGCCTCTCGCATACTTTCAATGTTAAACACGTACAGCACACGGATGGCATACGGACGACATGTTTACATGGACCCATAGACTTGTATTGGCCCTTGTCATCTGTGCTGCTGGGAAAACTCGGACATGAGTGCAGCATCGTAAGTTAAATAGGGAACACGTGGCATCTGTGAAAAACATGATACCCGGTTGTGTGAGCGGGCCGTATAGTCACATAATAGAAAACATTAGCAGAATTGCCGTCTTTTTCTACATCCTACCTCACAAACAGCAGAATAAAAAGAGATTAAAGAAAAGTCTTACATGTCCCCCAAACTACCCCGCTACATCCCTTCTGGCTCCGTGGCCGATGGTTCGGGGTCCCTGATGGTTATTATTCACTTTGCAGCTATAATATAAAGTGAAGCCACAAGATGATTGTAGCCCAGTGCTAAGACTGGCGGAGACCTCCGGAGCCACAAGACCCCTGCAGCCCAGTGCTGAGACTGGCGGAGACCTCCGGAGCCTCAAGACCCCTGCAGCCCAGTGCTAAGACTGGCGGAGACCTCCGGAGCCACAAGACCCCTGCAGCCCAGTGCTGAGACTGGCGGAGACCTCCGGAGCCACAAGACCCCTGCAGCCCAGTGCTGAGACTGGCGGAGACCTCCGGAGCCTCAAGACCCCTGCAGCCCAGTGCTAAGACTGGCGGAGACCTCCGGAGCCACAAGACCCCTGCAGCCCAGTGCTGAGACTGGCGGAGACCTCCGGAGCCACAAGACCCCTGCAGCCCAGTGCTGAGACTGGCGGAGACCTCCGGAGCCACAAGACCCCTGCAGCCCAGTGCTGAGACTGGCGGAGACCTCCGGAGCCACAAGACCCCTGCAGCCCAGTGCGGAGACTGGCAGAGACCCGCAGAGCATCAGAGCTGGAGCCGCAGGGGATTTACCATTTCATGCTAATTATTTATACAGTCTCAGAAAACCCCTGTAGACACTGTTCACATGCACCATTTTTGCTGTGGATTGATTTACAGTGTTGGCAGGAAATATTCTGCTTTTTTCTAGCCTTTTCACTTGCATTTTTGTGTCCCATTCATTTGAATAGGGAAATAACGCTGCAGAAATGCTGAAAGATGATGGCAACAGATTTATTAAAAAAAATAGTGTCTTCTTGCTGCTGTCCGTGTCTGGCCGCTGTACTGGGACAGCGCGGAATAGCATAGTAGGCTGCACTATTCCACACAATAGTAAATTAAGCCACTGAGCTTCTGCAGTGCGTCCGGGGACTCTGCCTGAATCCCCCTAAAATAGGATTCACATAAATCCCCTATGGGGAAACAGACTGTAATTACACAAGCAGAGGTCAAATTAATTTGTTTTTGTTTTTCTGAAATTAACTGATTTATTTTCTTTGGGTATGTGCACATGATCAGGAATTGGCAGCGCTTTGTATGGAGCACTTGTCCGCTGCGGGCTACTGAACGCAGGTGACTCCACATGTGACCACTGAACCGTGTGGAATCACACATACAATACATCATACTCGCATCTCTGCAAGGTAAATATACATCTTGTGGTCTGGAAAGACCAAACCGCATGTCCATCTCTGCGGGTGGTCCGCGGGTGTCGGTGCATGTATAGTGGGCATGGGATTTCATGAAACCCCATCCACTATGCTGTAACATCTGGTCGCTGCACAAGTACGCAGCGTCCAACCCGCAGTGATTACTGATCACGTGCACCTAATCATTAGAGTCTGTGTTTTTCAAAAATTGTCCACTTTTCTGTGGCTGTTGGGACAAACAGACACGTTCAGTTGGGACAGACGGACACGTTCAGGAAAAAAAACACCACCTGAGGAATTGATTTGAGCTCCATTCCTGTGATTGCAATCTATGGCTCTATAGGGGATTCAGGCAGAACCCACCAAAAGACAGTGTGAACAGGCCCTAATATAAAACACAGGCATTAGACATTAACTGCTGATCCTTATTATGGCGACTACAATTACAGAACTATATATGCAGCACATATACACAGATATACACTGTACATGTACACACATTATATAACCTTTATACATATAGAGATATACACTATATACTGTATATATAGTATACAGTGTGTACAAAAACAAAATAATGTATACACAGAAACATTAGCTTATATACAGTATTCTCACATACATTTACACAATATACTACACACATGCAGTATACAAATATAATATACACAGACGCACATCCTATATACTGTATGTACGTGCATATATATATATATACACACACACACATGCACCACAGATATACACAGTCATACTATATACTGCATATATGCACACATATACTATACACCATAAATCTTTATTTAATACATTAAAATACAAAACAAAAGACATAAACCAGGTGCGTGTCAGTTGACAATAAGAAAACAATAATAAACACCAAGGGCCTTTCGTCAACTACATAACAAGGTGTGTTATAAAAAGTTGACATTTAACCCCTTGTCCGCGTATAGTGGTCAGTTGGCAACCATCATAAACAATGCTCAAGGTGTTGGCATTATTACAAAGGAATTGGCTGAGGCATTGGTGGTTGCTGAACCCACAATCGCAACATTTTATATGTTGCCCAAGGTTCATAAGGATGCGCGGTCGCCCCCTGGACGACCAATTATCTCAGGGACAGGGAACTACCTGGAAAAAGTGAATCAGTGGATAGATTCCAAATTACAACCCTTAGTGGAGGAGCTGCCCTCCTTTTTGAAGGATACTGGGGAGCTCCTCCGCAGGGTTGATGGACTTCATCTGGAGAGGGATGCGATGCTGGTGACAGCAGATGTAGAATCGCTGTACACCAGCATACGCCATAAAGATGGTCTGAGTGCTGTGAAGTTCTTTTTAGGGACATCTACACTCCCACAAGGGATAAGATTATTACTGTTGGAACTTTTGGAATTTGCACTTATGCATAATTTTTTTGTTTTCAAGGGGTCCTTCTACCTGCAGCTCCAGGGAACGGCGATGGGGGCGGCCTTTGCGCCTGCCTATGCTAACCTTTTCCTGGGGCTGTGGGAGAGGGACCTCTTCCTGTCAGATCAGGGGGAGTCAATGTGCCGCGTCCTGTCTTGGACGCGGTACGTTGACGACATATTGCTGATCTGGCAGGGTTCTAAAGAGATGTTTGATAAATTTTTTGTAGGCTTGAATAGCAACGATTATAACATCTTTCTCACATTTTGTGGAAGTAGTGAGGAGATTGAGTTTCTCGATGTCAAACTGAGGAGGGATACCAATGACGAGATACAGACAAACATCTTTCGCAAAAAAACAGCGACTAATATGTTATTGCATGCTTCCTCCTCACATCCGAATCATATTATACGCTCCGTACCAACTGGTCAATTCTTACGGTTGCGCAGATTATGTTCAAATCAACAAGATTTTCTCACCCAAGCGGAGGACTTAAAGGTCAGATTGAGGGACAGGGGATACAGTGGGAGGATGATAAAACGTGCGTTTAATAGGGCTAAGCACTCCCCTAGGGACGATCTTCTGTATAAAAATTGCAAAGGAGATAGTAAGGATATTGTTCGGTTTGTGACCAACTACCACTCCCAGTTCCCCATGCTCAGAAGAATTTTTGAAAAATCATGGCATATATTGAGAGCTGATCCAGTTTTGGCTAGATTTTTGCCAGAAAAGGCTGCTATCACTGCCAGGAGATCACGGAATCTCCGTGATATCTTGGTCTGTAGCCACTATGTGGATAGCAGACCAAGAACATTTTTGGATGCGGTACCTGTGAGGGGTGGATGTGCCCCCTGTGGGCGGTGTGTGGCGTGTCCCAACATAGAAAGATGTAGTACTTTTGCGGACGCGGGTAATTCTCGAGTATATCACATTAAAAAAAAGATTACCTGCGTGAGCAAAAATGTTATCTACTATGCAACGTGCCCCTGCACGAAAATTTATGTGGGCTTAACAACGAGGCATTTGAAAGTGCGGGTGAGAGAGCACGTGTTGGGCATCACCGCAGCTGCCGCCTGTGAGGACACGTCCACCCTAAAAACAATACCGCGCCATTTTAAAGAATACCATGGCTGTGATGGGAGCCTTTTAAAAGTTAGAGGAATTGACATGGTGGAGCTGGGTATTCGTAGAGGTGATATTCCGAAAAAACTAGCCCAATTAGAATCCAGATGGATCTGGACATTGGGAACATTATATCCAGGTGGACTGAATGAAAATCTGAGCTATGCCCCATTTCTCTGATTGTTTGTCTGACGTCTTACCAATGTAGGTTTACAATTTTGACAACAATTGTTTTTAATGGTGTTTTAAGTGCAATTTATTAATTTTATTTTATTTTTCCGGTTCTGTGTAGTTTCCCTGGATATGTTCTAATACGCTGTTCCTTTAAGATCTTAGTGATGGATGGACCTTCAGTACCTGCCTTCTCTAAAAATATCCACATCTGTCAAGCGGCAAGAAAAACAGTCTTGATAACACAAATATATGTTTATTATTATTATTCCCTAATTTTTACTGTTATATATCTGCTATGGATTATGATGTGTTGCATGCGGCATTATGTATAAGGCAAGGGGAGGTTGATGAAGTGATACAAGTATTATGATCTGGGCCGTATATGAGTGTATAGGATTATATAGATATTGGTGGCCAGTGATTTGCTATACTTCTCTGCCTGACGCGCGGTCCCATGGTCTCCGACGGCTCCCCGGGGCACTCGGTGTCTCTACGCGGTACCGCGCATGCGCGGTGCTGTGTGACGCCGATGCTCTGTGGCGTCGCGATGACTATGGAGACGCGCGCGTCACTTCCGGTAGTGACGTACATCCGGCATAGCACTGTGGCGCAGGAATTGGTAGCGATAGGATGTGTGGGGCTATTTAAGGCACGGGACCCGGAGAGGTGAGTGCCCCCTGACGAAGGACGGGACCGAAACGCGCGTTGGGGCGGGCACTCACCCCCCTGGTTCCCCACCTGCTGTGCACCTTACAACTATGTAAGTAGTAGATATATTTTTCCCGGTTGAGAGACCTGTTGGGTTGGTATCCTTTATGTTTGGTACCGGACCCTATTCTCTGAAGGGAGATTCTCTCCAGGGATTCCAGCATGACCGTGTGCTTTGCGCCGGTATAGATATATATACTTTAGGCCGGTACTAGGGGTTACATGAGTAATCTATACGGGTTCTGCTAGAGGGATTGTGTGCAGCGGACCATAGTTGTGTGATGTATAATAAATATAGGAACATTGTTTATTACAATATTACTCTGGTAAATGGTGCAATAGTTTAGCGCCTCTATGGTGGGGTACCGGTGGGGGTGGGGCCCTTGGTGTTTATTATTGTTTTCTTATTGTCAACTGACACGCACCTGGTTTATGTCTTTTGTTTTGTATTTTAATGTATTAAATAAAGATTTATGGTAATTTTATGGATGAGTACATCATTTTTCCCTATGGGAATCAGGTTCTATGTATATGGATGTGTCCTTGGTATAAGGTCTCCACATGGGGTGGTGGTATGATAAATTAATTAGCAGATATAATATAATTATCACCCTCCCCAATATGTGGTATTGGTGTTTGTTGGTGGTTTATATACTATATACACATATACAAAGTGGGGGGTAGAGGGGGTTTGGGAAATACGAGCAAGGACTGCAGAGGATGTACAGTGTTATTCACTGTAAGGAATGCTGTACACTGTCTGTGGACTTCATAAAGGGGCTGCAGATGCAGGGGGACCCATTTGTGGGTGTCAGGAACTGAGGCTGGGGGTGGGCCCACCGAAGGATTCTCCAGTGACCCCATACCCCAGTCTGACCCTGTATTCACATGTTACAATTTTGTAATTAATGCATGAGTCACATGTTATATGCAGGACCTGACATGTGTCACATGATTTGATGTGATCATTTGATTGGTTCACATGTATTTTAAATCTTTGTGCAAACCAAAAGGATATAGCTTTGATAAAGATCGTTGCTGCAAATGAAAGGCAATGCTGTTTCCTCTTGTCCAAGTATGATTCTGGAGCATCTGTTATTTTAACATGAAATGAATAAAGTTTGGATTTTATCCAAGGAGCTGGAATACCCAAATCCTTTTCTGCGTTGCTACTAACCACTAGTGATTGTCTTTCCCCTGTCTCTGACATCATATCCTCCCTCTGTCTAAGGCCGGCCTCACACTAGCGAGTTTTACGGACGTAAGAGAGGTGCAGAAAATACGGATTGCACACGGTACAATGCATCTCTATGGCCAAGCTTCTATCTGCCGTATTTTACGGATCCGTATTATACGGCCTTCTACGGCCGTAGAAAATCGCAGCATGCTGCGTTTGTCACCGTAGTGCGCAAAAAATTAGCCAATGAAAGTCTATGGGTGCGAGAAATATACGGATTACACACGGACCAGCAGTGTGACTTGCGTAAAATACGCCAGACATCTCCAGACATCGCCAGGTGCAAGGAATTGAGACAAGCCCTCAATCATGAAACATAGACATGCTAATTAGCTCAAAAAGCCACACAGACATCCCGGAAGTCTGGTGCTCGCCTCCACAGAGTTCCAAGCAGCATGGCAAACATCATCAATGTTGATATGCTCCTCATCCTGGTCCAAGAAAGGCCTGAAATATGGGACCAGCGGGATCCTAACTATTCTAACCGGGCCAGGAAAGAGGCAGCTTGGAGGGCCATCTGTGGGCTACTATTCCCTGATTATGCCCAACGGCCACGTGCGGAGCAGACAAGTCTATGTAAGTACACTCATGGAAACAGGAACACATGGGCTACTTGCACAGTGAACAAGTCTGTATGATCATGTTCACACACCACCAATAAGCCTGAAGACACAAAAGAGAATAGTAAAACCAAAAACACTCAGTTTGAAAAAATGTTGCAGTAATCCGCAAGTGCTAGTAAAAGATGTAAAAAAAAAGGGGAATTTGGTTGATACGTTTTTTGCAAAAAATGTATACTAAGCTGCTCTACCAAACTTCACGGTATACCCTTATACCCGGTATACTGCTCTGATAAGGGTATACCGTGAAGTTTGGTAGAGCAGCTTAGTACATTTTTTGCAAAAAACGTATCAACCAAATACCCTGTTTTTTACATCTTTTACTAGCACTTGCAGATTACTGCAACATTTTTTCAAACTGAGTGTTTTTGGTTTTACTATTCTCTTTTGTGTCTTCAGGTAAGTACACTCATGTATTCACAAGATTTTACTTTAAAAGATGCTTTCCCTACATGATTACTTGAGCAATCCTTTTTATCTTTATATGTCATTTATGGCCTTTTTGTCATTTTATAAAGCTGAGTAACATGCCAAAGTGTTTCTGGACATAGTTAATCTGGATCTTGCCCTGCTAAATATTTTCTTGGCCTCATACCCCGTCCAGAGGGTTGTTGTCCCTTGTCTTATTTTTACATAATTTCGATCATTATTCTCATTATAGCACAAGTCATTTTCCTTTCCTATCCTATCATATCTTACCTAATGTATGTTTGCAAGAACAGGGTTCTCTCCCCTCTCTACCAGTCTGATACTGTCAAGTTATTAACTTTTGGCGATATATAGCCCTCTGCATGTAACCCCTTAATCATCTGACTCACCATGGAAATTATTGTGCTCTAGCAACTTTTTGCTTAAAAATTACAAATATGTCTGACAACTGGAATAAGCTATGTTCAGAATGATATAGAACATTATTTGTGCCCTTGTAATTGCAGTGCATGATGTTATGACACGATGGCGCAGCATCCGGGACCAATACCGGTGGGAAAGACAGCAGCGGGCTAGGAGTGGGTCAGCAGCCCCACTGAAGAAGAGGAAGTACATATATTATGACCGTCTTTCCTTTTTGGATGCCAGTATGGATCTTAGGCAGTAAGTAAAAACCACTGTACACATTTGTAATGAAAATAAATCATAGTCTTTTTTGTGGATTAGGGTTATGACATTGCAAATTCCATGTAAGGATGTGTCAATATAGTGCACACAATAATGTAAACAAGCATAAATTTAAAAAGTGTCCTGGAGGAGAGAGGACCCTGGCTGCCAAGCATCCCAAGATTCAACAAGGGATGGGTGAGAATGTAGTATGCGAGTTTAGAGATGTTCAGGCAGTGTTTTGTGGTATGGGTTGTTACTGCATGTTATCTGATTGTTTGAAGAGGTGGTTGTGCCTGGTTTTTGTCTAGCTTGAAATGGTATGCCACATTATGATGTGTCGTGATAGTGTTTGGTACATTTGTGGGTCTCTACAAGACAAATCTTGTATATTCTTGTGTGAATATGAGATAATAGGGGAGTAGAGAAGGAGATGTTGTGCTGATCTGAGGTTGTTTTTTTGTGTTAATATTGCACACCGATGTGTAATTAAACAATATCAAAAGAATAATTTCCTTTTATTGTTTTCTTAACAGAACACAGTCAAACCTCACAGAGAGGGAAACCGGATCAGAATCAGACCCTATCATTGAGTGTAAGTGTGGAGGAAGAGGTTGCAGGACCATCTTTGGCTGCATCAGCATCCATCATTGAGGACCCATCAGCATCATCATCACTGCAGGCAGCAGCAAGTGAGGAAGATGCTGCACCACCACCCTCAGCAGCACATGATGCGGAAAGGCTTGTGGAACATGGCCACAGCAGCAGCCCTACAGGCCCACTGGTGTCATCCCCACAGGCAGCTGGGCGAAGGAGAGAGCTTGAAGCCAGAAGAAGTGATGTTGATGCTGGGGTCCTCAACTATTTGGCCAGGGCAGCCACAGATGATGGCGAGGAGGCCTTTGCCCGCAGCCTTGCCCGATACCTTAGACCCCTTCCCCGTGAGGTGAGGCTACGTGTGAGAGGGTGTATACAAATCCTGATTGATTTAAGCACCCCTCCAAATAACCCCTATGAGGTTTTTGAATACCTGGAGCGAAGGCAGCTTGGCCAAACCAACCTCTTGCGCCTTCAATTCCCTCAACAGGAGCCAAATCAATCAGGATTTGCTGCACCTACTCCACGTATGCCTCCCCTTCAACCCCTCCCATCCCAAAATCTACAAAGGCCATTAGAGTACCAAATGGCAGGCTTCAACCCCAATCCCAATATGGCCACTTCTCCAGACCCAGTGATGTTGGCTGGTCCCAACCTGGGTTTGGACAACATGGCCATTTTGGGTTGGGGTATGATGCAAGGCAATGATGCACAGAGCCAAATGGCTTATGGTCAACACACATCTGGCCAATATGGACAAGGCCAGTATTCTGGGCCACAAGCCACTGCATCCTCACAGGATAAACTGCCATCGGCCCAACAAAGGCCCCCAGACCAGGACCCAGAGCTGGCAACATCTTCCCCACCAACTTACAGGGATCTGTAATTTTTTTATGTTTTTTTGTTTTTGTTTTGGTAGCTGGCTACCATGTTAATTTTGTGTTTTCTAAACATTTCCACTTTGTTGTGGATCCTTGGTATAAAGCAACCCATAAAAAAGGCTTATAAAAACCATATGGCTAAAATATGGTGTTAAAAACCAAAAAAAAAGGGTTGCAAAGTTAGTAAAAAGTTTTCCAAAAAGCCAATTGATGTTTGTAGACTAATCATTTTTGCATCACACACATATTCAGAAAACAGAAACATATGGTCATTAAGGAAAAAAACACACACAGTACGTTTTCAGTGGATGATAATAGTATATTTCAAAAACATATCTTTAAAAAAAAAAATCACAACTGAGAAACAGCATAATCTTGCCAGGGAGTAGAACCCTGAGGAGAAACAAAATAATTGGTCAATACATCCCTAACTTTGATGCCAGAAAGGGGACGGCGCGGAGGTGGGCCATGTGGTGTTGGACTAATGACACTACGCAACATGTGTTCATCATTACCATCTGAGAAGCAATCATGTATGCGGGTATAGTTGTGCAAAATTACTGATGCTTTGATTACTTCATTGACTGTAGCCTCACTGAGCTGCATGGCAGTCTGTAGGACACGCCATTTGGCCACCAGAATACCAAAGGCGCACTCCACCAGTCTGCGCGCCCTAGAAAGGCGCAAATTAAATATTCTCTGACGGTGGTCCAGGTTGCGCCGGGGATAAGGCCTCATGACGTGTCTGGTGAGTTGGAAGGCCTCATCTCCAACCAAAAAAAAAGGCAGTGCTTCTGCAGTGGAACCTGGGAGTTGTTGTGGTGGTGGGAGGTCTAACTGGTTTTCACGTAGCCGCCGACCCATTATAGACGAATTGAAGACCCTAGAGTCTCCAGTTCGTCCATAGGCCCCAATGTCTACAATTATAAACCTGTAGTTACTGTCAACTACAGCTAACAGAACTACAGAGAAAAACTGCTTATAGTTGTAGAATTGGGAGCCAGAGTTCGGCGGCTTATGTACCCTAATATGTTTCCCATCCACCGCTCCAATGCAGTTTGGGAAGTCACAATTGACCTTGAACCCATGGGCTATTTTGAGCCAATCAGCCTGTTTGGGCTCAGGCATCACAAGGTCCTTAAGTCTATCCCATATTTGGCGACAGGTTAACCACACAATGACAGAAATGGTGGAGTGGCCAATCAAAAATTCAAGGTGGAGACCCGCAAAGGACAATCCAGTGGACAGAAATCTGTAAGTGAAACAAACACAAAAAATTAGGTAGGTTTCAAGAGTGCACACAAAACATGAATAAGCACAATCATATTTGCATTTGTGTGATACTAAATTAACACTGAAAAGGGAAAAATGTCCTTAAGGGGCTGAAATATAACAGTTACATCACGTTGTCACATCTGCTTTGGCCTTAATGTACACATATTATGGGTAAAAATTTAAAAAAGAAGAAAAATTTTTTAAAAAGATCATCAACATACAGTATGTAAGGATGGAGAATACATACCGTAACGTGAGGAGAAGACGCTTCTCAGCAGAGATGGCTTTGCGCAGCCTTGTGTCCTGAAATGTTATTCCTAGGCGTAATATCTCCAACAATCTGTCAAATGTTTGGATAGACATGCGACAGTAGAGATAAAACTTGTCTGGATGTTCCCGCAGAGCTGTATATAGCCGATGAAAATGGCCTTTAGTGAGGTGTTTAGTCAGAAGAGGATGCACCCACATTCTTCTGCTCCTCCTTCGAGGATCCACAATCACAGGGTATGGGTGCCCAAACCGACGAGACAATAGCCAGTTAAACAAAACCCGCTGCGTTGGGGTGAACTGCAGGTAGTCAGACATGGTCCAAATGTTACAACAACACTCCAACAGTTGCAAAACCACAAAATGACCATATGGGAGTGAGACACCTGTTGTAGAGGTCTTAAATAGGGTTGATGAGGGTAATTTAAATCAATTTCAGCCGCCAAAACCGTTAAATGTCCATTTTGTCAGGTTGTGTGAAAAATACGCATTACGGTGGGCATACGGATTACATACGCAACATTACATGCGCAAAATACGCGACCACACCTTGCCTACGGAGTTCTTACGGATCACCGTATTTCTAATTTTGGAGCGTATTACGGCCGTAAAATATGGAACGTATTTTTCAACGCTGAGTGTGAGGCCGGCCTAAAACTGAATTTGTAAAAAACTGATCTCCTTGTGTTTCCTCCTTCTTCTATCCTTCCCAATACTAATATTGCCATTTCCAGATGCGGTTCTACCTGTACTCCCCTGCAGCATGCCCACTGTTTTGGGGTTATGTTTGATTCAGATGTTCAGTTATGAACCCCAAAACGAGTACCATATTTTCTGGCGTATAACACAACTTTTTGACCCCTAAACATTTTCCCAAAAGTCGGGGGTCGTCTTATACGCTGGGTACGGCGTGTGCAGGGAGCGATCCTGGATGTCGGCGTGTGGTTCCCAGGGTCTGGAGGAGAGGAGACTCTCCTTCAGGCCCTGGGTGTTATGAGAGGCAATTCAATATCACAATGGACATGGAGGTCAGAGCACATACAGTGATCTGACAATAACCCAAAATAATAGAACGAGCTCTGAGGCGTGGGAACTCTGCAGACCGCAATCCCTGATCCTCTCCAAACACAACTAGAGGCAGCCGTGGATTGCGCCTAACGCTGCCTATGCAACTCGGCACAGCCTGAGAAACTGACTAGCCTGAAGATAGAAAAAATAAGCCTACCTTGCCTCAGAGAAATACCCCAAAGGAAAAGGCAGCCCCCCACATATAATGACTGTGAGTAAGATGAAAAGACAAACGTAGGGATGAAATAGATTCAGCAAAGTGAGGCCCGATATTCTAGACAGAACGAGGATAGGAAAGATAACTTTGCGGTCTACACAAAACCCTAAAGAAAACCACGCAAAGGGGCAAAAAGACCCTCCGTACCGAACTAACGGCACGGAGGTACACCCTTTGCGTCCCAGAGCTTCCAGCAAAACAAATAGACAAGCTGGACAGAAAAAATAGCAACAAATAGCAAAGAAGCACTTAGCTATGCAGAGCAGCAGGCCACAGGAATGATCCAGAGAAACACAAGTCCAACACTGGAACATTGACAGGAAGCATGAATCAAAGCATTAGGTGGGGTTAAGTAGAGAAGCACCTAACGACCTCACCAGATCACCTGAGGGAGGAAACTCAGAAGCAGCAGTACCAGTTTCCTCCACAAACGGAAGCTCCCAGAGAGAATCAGCCGAAGTACCACTTGTGACCACAGGAGGGAGCTCTGCCACAGAATTCACAACACCTGGGATTCATATTCATGTAAAAAATAAAGAATAAAAATAAAAAACATGGCTATACTAACCCCTCCGACGGCCCCTGGCTCACAGCGCTGCTAGCGTCTGCTTCCATTCCTGAGAATGCAGAGAGTGAAGGACCTTCGATGACGTCGCAGTCACATGAGCGGTCAGGTGACCAGTCACGTGACCGCTCATGTGACCGCGACGTCATCGAAGGTCCTTCACTCTCTGCATTCTCAGGAACGGAGGGAGACGCTAGCAGCGCTGTGAGCCAGGGGCCGTCCGAGGGTGAGTATATCCATGTTTTTTTATTTTTATTCTTTATTTTTTACATGAATATGGATTCCAGGACCTGAAGGAGAGTCTTCTCTCCTCCAGACCCTGGGAACCACACGCCGACATCCAGGATCGCTCCCTGCACACGCCGTACCCGGCGTATAAGACGACCCCCAACTTTTGGGAAAAATTTTAGGGGTCAAAAAGTCATGTTATACACCGGAAAATATGGTACTCGTTTTGGGGTTCATAACTGAATAAGAGTTTCAGGTCAGGATATTGTCTCACACTTACAAGAACAAATTCTGCCTAGTGAGGGGGGAGTTTGAAGGGGCACTTTAAGTTGAAAGGTTATTCTCAATTTCTTTAATTGTTAAAATTACCTCTGCAGTCTAGAAGGAGTGGCTGGTCCCTAGGCAAATGCTTCCCACCCCAGATGTTTTTGCAAATGCTTCCAACCCCAGGAACGTTGAGTCATCAACGCAAAAACATTAGCAGCCTTGCTGCACTGGAGCCTGGGTCCAACTCCATCAAGGACAGCACCTGCAAAGAGTTTTGTATGTTCTCCCTGTGTTTGCAAGGGTTTCCGCCCTAATTTTTCTTCCCACATTCCAATGACATACTGATAGGAAATTTAGATTGTGAATCTCAATGGGGACAGTGCCACTAATGTCTGTAAATGTCTGTAAAGCGACGTGGGATTATTGGCGCTATATAAGTGATAAAAAAAATTAATAAATAGAAATTGATGACACTTTTGTGGTATCTGCACAAAATTTGTGAAAATATTTGCTCTCCAAGTTGGGTCTCCTTCTTTTGTGTTGCCTGAATTTATCAAAGCTCTCAGAACACCAGGCCTACGCCTGTCACTCATCCACCAGTTACTGATCAAATGTTAAGCAATAAATGCTGCTCCAAGCCCTGTCCAATGCTTAAATGTGGCATGGTTGAATGACCACACTATTAGCACTAAGAATTTATATTGTGAAATGTTAACTCCTGGCTGGAGCACAATACCAGTACAATACCACAATAGGGCAGCATGGTGGCTCATTGGTTATCACTGGAGCCTTGCAGCACTGGGGTCCTGGGTTCAAATCCCACCAAGCACAACATCTGTTTGTATGTTTTCCCTGTGTTTGCATGGGTTTTCTCCAGGTATCCTGGTTTCCTCCTATACTCCAAAGACATACTGATAGGGAATCAAGATTGGGAGCCCCATTGGGGACAGTAATGATAATGTAGGTAAATCATTGTGGAATAAGATAGCAGTATATAAGCAAAGCATAGAAAATAAATAAATGCTAACACTGCTCTTAAACAGACAGGATCATAGGAATCTAGAAGGCAGGGTACAGATATGCTTACGAAAAATAAATGTTACAAAATCAATTTAACTATAAGCATAAATAACACATAGTATAAACTGTGTCAAATCACAAAGTCAGAGTTCTCCATGAAGACATTTTAAGTCCTACTACAGCTTTACCCTATACGAATGCTGTGCAACTAGTATATAGTAGTTCATAATGTACATTAATGTTTTGAATATATATTACTTGCACATAATTTATAGACACATAATAAAAACAAATAGTAGATTTAAAGTATAACAAAAAATGGAAATCAGAAGGTATCTATCCATAGTCTCTCGTCCAAATCCTTTTTGATCTGCCCCCATTCAATAAATAGGAAGCCTGCATACATCTGCATATTGCATAGAAACTGCAAGCTTCAGTACACACTAATCAAGAGAATTCATATAGTGCAGAAAAAATATCAACAATACGGCCATTGTTGTTTTATCCCCCACCACTGGAAAACCTGAAGCATGGTTAATATGGTCCAGTGGAAAATGAACCGACAAAATTGTAATGTGAAAAAAACTGAGCTCATTCAGGTGTGATGTTTTCTTGCATACATATTTCTCTCTTGACCCATGATATTCGACTGCATATAGGGTAAAGAAAATGATCTCACATAGAAATGTGATGTCCTTTGCTGCCAGGGGCTGTTGCTGTTTTAAATGGAGAAAAGGCACAATGCATGAAGAAGGAAAATTAAAGTGTATTCATTTTAGAAATTAGATACAGTGTCAAGAGACTGGAGATAGCTATGGCCTGAAAATTGAGATTCAGGCTTACATACAGTTCAGTGAACTTTTGGCCGAAGCCATTTTTTTACATTTCCATTGACATTATGTTGTAAATAAAATATCAGAAAATAAGCAGCTACAGTATATAATAAAATATTTTTTTCTGCTTTAGGTAGCATTACTTGCAATGTAAATAAAAAGTATCATATATATATTTGTTTAGTTTGACACTTGCTGCAATATTTCTATACCTGTTTTTGTAATTTGATCCACCTGTGAGGAGCAATATTTTGTCAAACTAGCTTACTTGGTTACTTACTCGGTAAAATTATTGTATCTATAGTTTTGGAGGAGTATTATCATCTAGATGGATATATTGCCACATTATGACCTGTGAGGAACTTACTTCCACTCCTTCGGTGTTTTGTTCCCTGGCTCCACTTCATCTCCTCTTGCTCTCGCTGTCGGGGTACCTCAAGGCTCAGTCTTTGGCCCCTTCTCTTCTCCCTCTACACGGCCCCAATTGGACAGACTATCAGCAGATTTGGCTTTCAGTACCATCTATATGCTAATGACACACAACTTTACATGTCATCCCGTGACCTTACCCCCGCTGTACTACAGAACGCTAGTGACTGTCTGTCCGCAGTCTCCAACATCATGTCCGCTCTCTATCTCAAACTCAACCTTTCCAAAACTGAACTTCTTCTGCTCCTGCCATCTAATAACCTCTCTAAATCTGACATTTCCCTCTCAGTAGGTGGCATCATAATAACACCCCGGCAGCAGGCCCTCTGTCTGGGTGTTATGTTTGACACCAATCTCTCCTTCACCTCCCATATACAATCTCTTGCCCGCTCTTGCCTCTTACACCTAAAGAACATCTCCAGAATCTGCCCTCTTCTCACCAGGGCAGGTGTTGTGAATTCTGTTGTCGAACTACCTCCTGTGGTTGTGAATGGTACTTCGGCGAGTTCTGTCTATGGGCTCCCTCTGGTGGCTATGAGTGAAGCTGCTGCTTCTGAGGTTCCTTACACAGGTGACGTGGTTTATCCTTTGGTTGGCTGCTCTATTTAACTCCTCTCAGATCGTTACTCCATGCCAGCTGTCAATGTTTTTGCATTGGTTCAGTTCGCTCCTGGATCTCTCTGGTGACCTGCCTTCTCCTGCAGAAGCTAAGTTCCTGATAGTCATTATTTGTTCACTGTTTTCTTGTCCAGTTGGTTATCATGATTTTGTCTTGCCAGCTGGAAGCTCTGGGATGCAGAGTGGCCCCTCCGCACCGTGAGTCGGTGCGGAGGTCTTTTTTGCACACTCTGCGTGGTCTTTTGTAGGTTTTTGTGCTGATCGCAAAGTTACCTTTCCTATCCTCTGTCTATTTAGTAAGTCTGGCCTCCCTTTGCTGAAACCTGTTTCATTTCTGCATTTGTGACTTTCATCTTTACTCACAGTCAATATATGTGGGGGGCTTCCTTTACCTTTGGGGAATTTCTCTGAGGCAAGGTAGGCTTTATTTTCTATCTCTAGGGCTAGATAGCTCTTAGGCTGTGACGAGGCGCCTAGGTCTGGTCAGGAGCGCTCCACGGCTATTTTTAGTGTGTGTGATAGGATTAGGGCTTGCGGTCAGCAGAGCTCCCACATCCCAGAGCTCGTCCCGTATGAGGTTTAACTATCAGGTCATTCCGGGTGCTCCTAACCACCAGGTCATAACAGTACAGCTGGCCAAAAGTATTAATGCATCTCAATAGAGGGATAAGAGAACTTCTGAGACCACTTTTTTTTCTTTGCACTGTGTTTTGTCTTTCTTTTCCCCTAGACCTTTGGGTGGTTCAGGACACAGGTGTAGATATGGACATTCAAGGTCTGTCCTCTTGTGTGGATCATCTCACTGCAAGGGTACAAAACATTCAAGATTTTGTGGTTCAGAATCCTATGTTAGAGCCTAGAATTCCTATTCCTGACTTATTTTCTGGGGATAGATCTAGGTTCTTGAATTTCAAAAATAATTGTAAACTGTTTCTAGCTTTGAAACCCCGCTCCTCTGGTGATGCCGTCCAACAGGTAAAAATCATTATTTCTTTGTTGCGTGGTGACCCTCAAGACTGGGCATTTTTCCTTGCGCCAGGAGATCCTGCATTGCGTGATGTTGATGCGTTTTTTTCTGGCGCTTGGATTACTTTATGATGAACCAAATTCAGTGGATCAGGCAGAGAAAATCTTGCTGGCTTTGTGTCAGGGTCAGGATGAAGCGGAGGTGTACTGTCAGAAGTTTAGAAAGTGGTCTGTGCTTACTCAGTGGAATGAATGTGCCCTGGCGGCAATTTTCAGAAAGGGTCTTTCTGAAGCCCTTAAGGATGTCATGGTGGGATTTCCCACGCCTGCTGGTCTGAATGAGTCTATGTCTTTGGCCATTCAGATCAATCGGCGCATGCGTGAGCGCAAAGCAGTGCACCATCTGGCGGTATTCTCTGAGCATAGGCCTGAGCCTATGCAGTGTGATAGGACTTTGACCAGAGCTGAACGGCAAGAACACAGACGTCGGAATGGGCTGTGTTTTTACTGTGGTGAATCCACTCATGCTATCTCCGATTGTCCTAAGCGCACTAAGCGGTTCGCTAGGTCTGCCAGCATTGGTACGGTACAGTCTAAATTTCTTTTGTCCGTTACTCTGATTTGCTCTCTGTCGTCCTATTCTGTAATGGCATTTGTGGATTCAGGCGCTGCCCTGAATTTGATGGACTTGGAGTTTGCCAGGCGCTGTGGTTTTTCCTTGGAGCCCTTGCAGTATCCTATTCCATTGAGAGGAATTGATGCTACGCCTTTGGCCAAGAATAAGCCTCAGTACTGGACTCAATTGACCATGTGCATGGCTCCTGCACATCAGGAGGATATTCGCTTTTTGGTGTTGCATAATCTGCATGATGTGGTCGTTTTGGGGTTGCCATGGCTACAGGTCCATAATCCAGTGTTGGATTGGAAATCTATGTCTGTGTCCAGCTGGGGTTGTCAGGGGGTACATGGTGATGTTCCATTGCTGTCAATTTCGCCTTCCACTCCTTCTGAAGTCCCTGAGTTTTTATCAGATTACCGGGATGTATTTCAGGAGCCCAAGTCTGGTGCCCTACCTCCTCATAGGGATTGCGACTGTGCTATTAATTTGATTCCTGGTAGTAAGTTTCCTAATGGTCGTCTGTTTAATTTATCTGTGCCAGAGCATGCCGCTATGCGGAGTTATATAAAGGAATCCTTGGAGAAGGGTCATATTCGTCCGTCGTCGTCACCATTGGGAGCAGGGTTCTTTTTTGTGGCCAAGAAGGATGGATCTTTGAGACCTTGTATTGATTACCGCCTTCTTAATAAGATCACAGTCAAATTTCAGTATCCTTTGCCGCTGCTGTCTGATTTATTTGCTCGGATTAAGGGGGCTAGTTGTTTCACCAAGATAGATCTTTGTGTTGCGTATAATCTTGTGCGAATTAAACAGGGTGATGAATGGAAAACGGCATTTAATACGCCCGAGGGCCATTTTGAGTACCTGGTTATGCCATTCGGGCTTTCTAATGCTCCATCTGTGTTTCAGTCCTTTATGCATGACATCTTCCGAGAGTACCTGGATAGATTCATGATTGTATATTTGGATGACATTTTGGTCTTTTCGGATGATTGGGAGTCTCATGTGAAGCAGGTCAGAATGGTGTTCCAGGTCCTTCGTGCGAATTCCTTGTTTGTGAAGGGGTCAAAGTGTCTCTTTGGAGTTCAGAAGGTTTCATTTTTGGGTTTCATTTTTTCCCCTTCTACTATCGAGATGGACCCTGTTAAAGTTCAGGCCATTTACGATTGGACTCAGCCGACATCTGTGAAGAGCTTGCAGAAATTCCTGGGCTTTGCTAATTTTTATCGTCGCTTCATCGCTAATTTTTCCAGTATTGCTAAACCGTTGACTGATTTGACCAAGAAAGGTGCTGATGTGGTCAATTGGTCCTCTGCGGCTGTAGAGGCTTTTCAGGAGTTAAAGCGTTGTTTTGCTTCTGCCCCTGTGTTGTGCCAGCCAGATGTTTCGCTCCCTTTTCAGGTTGAGGTTGATGCTTCTGAAATTGGAGCAGGGGCTGTTTTGTCGCAAAGAAGTTCTGATGGCTCGGTGATGAAACCCTGTGCCTTCTTTTCTAGAAAATTCTCACCTGCTGAGCGCAATTATGATGTGGGCAATCGGGAGTTGTTGGCCATGAAGTGGGCATTCGAGGAGTGGCGACATTGGCTTGCAGGAGCTAAACATCGCGTGGTGGTCTTGACGGATCACAAGAATTTGACTTATCTCGAGTCTGCCAAACGGTTGAATCCTAGACAGGCTCGATGGTCGCTCTTTTTCTCCCGTTTTGATTTTGTGGTTTCATACCTTCCGGGATCTAAGAATGTGAAGGCTGACGCCCTGTCAAGGAGTTTTGTGCCTGACTCTCCGGGTGTTCCGGAGCCGGCGGGTATTCTTAAAGAAGGGGTAATTTTGTCTGCTATTTCCCCTGATTTGCGGCGTGTGCTGCAAAAGTTTCAGGCTGATAGACCTGACCGTCGCCCAGCGGAGAAACTGTTTGTCCCTGATAGATGGACTAGTAGAGTTATCTCTGAGATTCATTGTTCAGTGTTGGCTGGTCATCCTGGAATCTTTGGTACCAGAGATTTGGTGGCTAGATCCTTTTGGTGGCCTTCTTTGTCACGGGATGTGCGTTCTTTTGTGCAGTCCTGTGGGACTTGTGCTCGGGCTAAGCCCTGCTGTTCTCGTGCCAGTGGGTTGCTTTTGCCCTTGCCGATCCCGAAGAGGCCCTGGACGCATATTTCTATGGATTTTATTTCTGATCTCCCTGTTTCTCAAAAGATGTCGGTCATTTGGGTGGTTTGTGATCGCTTCTCTAAGATGGTCCATTTGGTACCCTTATCTAAATTGCCTTCCTCCTCTGATTTGGTGCCATTGTTTTTCCAGCATGTGGTTCGTTTTCATGGCATTCCGGAGAACATTGTCTCGGACAGAGGTTCCCAGTTTGTTTCGAGGTTTTGGCGGTCCTTTTGCACTAAGATGGGCATTGATTTGTCTTTTTTTTCGGCTTTCCATCCTCAGACTAATGGCCAAACCGAACGAACTAATCAGACTTTGGAGACATATCTGAGATGCTTTGTTTCTGCTGATCAGGATGATTGGGTGTCCTTCTTGCCTTTGGCTGAGTTCGCCCTTAATAATCGGGCCAGCTCGGCTACTTTAGTTTCTCCTTTTTTCTGTAATTCTGGTTTCCATCCTCATTTCTCTTCAGGGCAGGTTGAGCCTTCGGACTGTCCTGGTGTGGATGCGGTGGTGGACAGGTTGCAGCAGAATTGGACTCATGTGGTGGACAATTTGACATTGTCTCAGGAAAAGGCCCAACGTTTCGCTAACCGCCGGCGTTGTGTTGGTCCCCGACTTTGTGTTGGGGATTCGGTTTGGTTGTCATCTCGTCACGTTCCTATGAAGGTTTCCTCTCCTAAGTTTAAGCCTCGTTTCATTGGGCCATATAAGATTTCTGAAGTTCTTAATCCTGTGTCATTTCGTTTGGACCTTCCAGCTTCTTTTGCCATCCATAATGTGTTCCATAGGTCGTTGTTGCGGAGATACATGGCGCCTATGGTTCCCTCCGTTGATCCTCCTGCCCCGGTGTTGGTCGAGGGGGAGTTGGAGTATGTGGTGGAGAAGATTTTGGATAATCGTGTTTCGAGACGGAAACTCCAGTACCTGGTCAAGTGGAAGGGTTATGGTCAGGAAGATAATTCCTAGGTGTTTGCCTCTGATGTTCATGCTGCAGATCTTGTTCGTGCCTTTCATTTGGCTCATCCTGATCGGCCTGGGGGCTCTGGTGAGGGTTCGGTGACCCCTCCTCAAGGGGGGTACTGTTGTGAATTCTGTTGTCGAACTACCTCCTGTGGTCGTGAATGGTACTTCGGCGAGTTCTGTCTATGGGCTCCCTCTGGTGGCTATGTGTGAAGCTGCTGCTTCTGAGGTTCCTTACACAGGTGACATGGTTTATCCTTTGGTTGGCTGCTCTATTTAACTCCTCTCAGATCGTTACTCCATGCCAGCTGTCAATGTTTTTGCATTGGTTCAGTTCGCTCCTGGATCTCTCTGGTGACCTGCCTTCTCCTGCAGAAGATAAGTTCCTGATAGTCATTATTTGTTCACTGTTTTCTTGTCCAGCTGGTTATCATGATTTTGTCTTGCTAGCTGGAAGCTCTGGGATGCAGAGTGGCCCCTCTGCACCGTGAGTCGGTGCGGAGGTCTTTTTTGCACACTCTGCGTGGTCTTTTGTAGGTTTTTGTGCTGATCGCAAAGTTACCTTTCCTATCCTCTGTCTATTTAGTAAGTCTGGCCTCCCTTTGCTGAAACCTGTTTCATTTCTGCGTTTGTGACTTTCATCTTTACTCACAGTCAATATATGTGGGGGGCTTCCTTTACCTTTGGGGAATTTCTCTGAGGCAAGGTAGGCTTTATTTTCTATCTCTAGGGCTAGATAGCTCTTAGGCTGTGACGAGGCGCCTAGGTCTGGTCAGGAGCGCTCCACGGCTATTTTTAGTGTGTGTGATAGGATTAGGGCTTGCGGTCAGCAGAGCTCCCACATCCCAGAGCTCGTCCTGTATGAGGTTTAACTATCAGGTCATTCCGGGTGCTCCTAACCACCAGGTCATTACAGGCAGGGCTCTGGCTGGGCTAGTCAAGAATGGTCACATAGTTGTTCTGAAGCCACTCCTTTGTTATTTTAGCTGTCTGCTTAGGCTCATTGTCTTGTTGGAAGGTGAACCTTTGGCCAAGTCTGAGGCTCAGAGAACTCTGGAAGAGGTTTTTATCCCGGATATCTCTGTACTTGGCTGCATTCATTTTTCCTTCAATGACAACCAGTTGTCCTGCCCCTGCAGCTGAAAAACACCTCTATAGCATGATGCTGCCATGTTTCACTGTTGGGATTGTATTGGGCAGGTGATGAGCAGTACCTGGTTTTCACGACACATATTACTTAGAATTATCACCAAAAAGGTCTATCTTTGTCTCACCAGACAAGAGAATCTAACTTCTCATAGTCTGGGAGTCATTCATGTGTTTTTTAAGCAAACACTATGTAGGCTTTCATATGTCTTGCACTGTGGAGAGGCTTCTGTCGGGCCACTCTGACATAAATGCCCAACTGGTGGAAGACTGCAGTGATAGTTTACTTTGTGGAACTTTCTTCCATCTCCCTACTGCATCTCTGGAGCTCAGCCACAGTGATCTTGGGGTTCTTCTTTACCTCTCTCACCAAGGCTCTTCTCCCGTGATTGCTCAGTTTGTCTGGATGGCCAGGTCTAAGAAGACTTCTGGTGGTTCCAAACTTCTTCCATTTAAGGACTATGGAGGGCACTGTGCTCTTAGGAACCTTGAATACTACAGAAATTCTTTTGTAACCTTGGCCAGATCTGTGCCTTGCCACAATTCTGTCTCTGAGCTCCTTGGCCAGTTCCTTTGACCTCATGATTCTCATTTGGTTGACATGCACTGTGAGCTGTGATGTCTTATATATATTATATAGACAGGTGTGAGCCTTTCCAAATCAAGTCCTATCAGTTTAATTAAACACAGCTGAACTCCAATGAAGGAGTAGTACCGTTTCAAGAAGGATCACAAGGAAATGGACAGCATGTGACTTAAATATGAGTGTCTGAGCAAAGGGTCTGAATACTTATGATCATGTGATATTTCATGCAAATATCCAGTGTTTGGGCTGCCAATCACAGTAATGCCACACCAAAGATTGTGCCAGTATTACTGTGATTGGTAAGCAAATAAAGCACCAAACATGCTGGAC
This sequence comes from Ranitomeya imitator, assembly GCF_032444005.1. Taxonomy (NCBI): domain Eukaryota; kingdom Metazoa; phylum Chordata; class Amphibia; order Anura; family Dendrobatidae; genus Ranitomeya; species Ranitomeya imitator. The sequence continues at coordinate 86,129,691 of NC_091286.1, forward strand.
GGGTCACTCGAATATACCGAGGCGAATACCAAATTACACGCCGCATAGCAAATAGCCCGAATAGCGTATATCTTGCGAGTAACAAATAGTGCCGAATGTATCTGCTCATCACTATTGGTGATTTATTCCAGATTCAAGACATACTTTCCAAGCATGGCTACATCAACATTCTACAATGACATGACATCAATCTGGTTTGCAATTATCATTTACATGCCATCATTTTTGATGCAACAGTACAATGACCCAAAAGGCATCTTCAATCTATATAAGGACAATGTAGCCAAGAAGAAGCGGGATGGAGTGTGAGATGAGATGGTTTGAAATGAGTTGGACTGCAGAATAAAGGCAAAGCGACCAACAACTGATCAACACGTTTGGGAAATCCTACAAGACTGTTGTAAAGCCATTCTATATAATTACCTGATGAAGCTGCTCAAGAGAATGTAGATAGTGTGTAAAGCTGTCATAAGGTTAGAATTAGGATACTTTGAGAGTAGTAAGGTCTAACACCTATTTTGATTTGTTACACACATTTCTTTGCTCCTTGTTTCTATATATGTGTCCCTTGCTGGCTTTGCATCCTTCATTCTTAGTCTATACCGTGCACATTCGAATAAGAACAGGGAAAAGCATTTCAAGAACAGGTGTTTCCAAACTTTTCACCAGTACTGTATGTACATTTAATAATTAATAATAGCTGAATCATTCTCTTTTTAGTAAGCTGAAGGTCCCAAAAGAAAGAGGAAGCTAGAAGGAATACAGAGTGCACATAGGGTCTTATCTGAGATAAAGGGAATATTCGTGAGAGATAATATAAATTCACTCACCTATTATGGTTGTGTGAGACACTTTTTGGATTGGTGGCTGCTGCAAGCCCCGATGTGATGATCCTTTGCTAGGTGAAGAGAATGGGGCATCAGACTGCGCTGCTCGCCTGTCAGGATAATGTACCAGAGAAGTCCAAGTAGAAGTAATAGAGAATAGACTTTATTTCTACGCGTTTCATGGTGATCACGCCACTTCCTCAGGACAGTCTATACAGGCGGGCAGCGCAGTCTGATGCCCCATTCTCTTCACCTAGCAAAGGAAAAACAAAAGAAACAGGAAAGAATATAGGATACATGGGAAGTTCATGGGGTGCAATTAAATGGAAGACTCACAGTTCATCTCTTACAAACTGTCCCAGTGATCAACCATTTCTCACAAGTTAACTGATAAGTTAACTTATAACTATTCAAAACTAATCATTGAGCACTGAAGTATTCAAAAATGTCATTAAGTACTCATGGTTTAATTCATTACTAAAGCACAAGCAACTTTTTACAATAGATCTCTACCATGGTTCATAATGGAGAACCAAGAAAGAACAACCTTTTATAATTGGGCATTTGGCAAATCCCTTTTATATGTTGGTGACTTATTTATTTTGAAATATTCTTCAACTGATTAATTTGTCTGTTATATATTAAAGCTTTAATGTTCTTTTGCCACAGAAAACTCCCCAAAACATTCTATTTAAAAGATGCTGAAAATAATACATTTTCAAAGATAATTAAATTTTACAAATACATTCTTTTTTTATGTCATGCATACCTATATAGCCTGATTACTGGTTTTATAAGTTGCTTCAAACTACATACATCAAATACGAACAGGGTTCTCTTGCTCTGGCCGATCATGGCAGATGATATTTGTAGTTGTTTGCAGACAGGCAAAGCACATATCTGTCACAGGAAGCAATGGGAAAACAGGAGATGAGGAATCAGGGCCCCTGAACTGCCTCTCAGACTAGGAGGAGCCCTGTCTTTCCTTAACTCAAGGGTACCCTTGATGGTAGGGAGGCCCGAGTCACCGGCCTGTCCCTATCATCTGTCCATCCCTGAGCTAAACCCCCAACAATCACCCCAGGAGGTGAACAGTAATGGAAACAACATATAAAGAATGACAGAGAATAAAGTAAACTGCACCACAAATCAAACTATTAGGATGACACAATATGAGTGTGAGGGGAACAACATAGCAATAGGGAAATGAACAAACAACAAAGTATACTTCACCAAACTCCTAAATAAAGATACACAAATGCTATAGTCGGCGTCCAGGAATTTTCGGAACCATACTAAAAGGGAAAAGGCGTTCCCAGCAGTCTCAGCCACTAATCATAAAGTTAACTCCTGCCAAGCTGAACATCAATGAACAAACCACTGCCGCTGCCCAATCTCAGGCTGAGCACCAGGAAGGTCTAAGACTGCACAACAGACTCCCCAGTGTGAACAGAATCCAAACCCGGCATGATAATATCCTCCACATGGGCACAGGTAGACAGGGAGAGGAGTTCTCATAGTAAGCTTTCAGACCAGGGGCCAAGCAGGCCAGTGCACCATTGTAAGAAATGCTCATGATTATGTGCCAGTCAGAGTGTTCTTATAATGCAGATATTCAGTGTAGATCTAGTCTGCTGCCATATTGACCGACAACATGCAATGATCTGAAACTTTTGTCTTCTGATGTCTGTGCACTCTCAGCTATAATACAGGCCCACAGCTTTATAGAATAACGATTTGCGAAATATTAAATCTTACAACATTCCAACTGGCACATAGTCATGAGCGCACCTTACAATGGTGCAATGACCTACTTGGCCCTGGGTCTGACAGCATGATATGAGAAATACACTGTCTGACTGGGCCATGTGAATGATATGTGTGCTGTTCATCTGCATTCAACTATAGTTATCTTAAGGGCATATCCACAGCAGGAGAAGGCTGCTGGTGGTAGTTGAACTATGCAGATAGACGCAAGTAAGAAGATCAATGCCCTGGCTACAAATGCATGGGTGCTTTTCTGTAATTTAATTCTAATTTAATTCTATTTAAAAATTATATTCTTTTCCGAGATCTTTTAGTTAGGATATATTTTTTATCATGGTAAAACCCTTTTTATTTAAAACTAAGAATAACTATGATAATTATCTCTGAATGTTCACAATGGCAGGTATTGACGGATGAAGACTCTGTCATTTGAGAGAATTGGGTTGATTATGCAAATGAAACTCTGATTAAACTCTGAGAGAATCAAAGCACACTATGAGGAGAAGGTGGAAAACAAAATTTCTCCATCTTCTCTATTGCGTCAGTACGCGGAAATCGTAATCCACTCAGATGTAAGCTGAGTGCAATCCAATGTTTCCCACGTACTCATTGACTTGATGAGTGAGATCCAAATATCAAATAAAACTCTGAAATGCAGCAATATTTTCTTCAGACTTGCTCTTTCCAAGGAAAAAAATCGGACATACCGATTTACCGCCCCATAGACTAACATTGGTTCGGGTGCAATCCGAGGTTTTGTCGAAACACACTCGTACCGACAATACAACCGTCTGCACCTGCTCTTAGAATATAAAGCTAGGAAATATAAAAATATAAAACATAACTCAAAAAATTTAATTTTATGTAGTAAAATATTGAATACCGTATTTTCCGCTTTGTAAGACGCACTTTATTTCCCCCAAATTTGGGGGTGAAATGTGGGTGCGTCTAACAAAGGGAATATACGGCTTACCATCACAGGCTGGGATGAGGGGATGTCTGCCGCCGCTACCGCCCACCGCCGCTGTCATCCGCCGCCGCTGTCGTCCGCCGCCGGGTGATGCTGGAGGCTCCGGTGCTGCGGGGACTCTGGCGGCATTTTGTGAAATACCAGAGCCCCCAGGCAATTCGTCCATGCGTTCCAGTATGACTAATTCCGGGAAAATGGCTGCCGCAATCTCGGGAGATGAGATTTCAGCGCTGAGATCGCATCTCTCGAGATTCCGGTGGCCATTTTCCCGGAGTTACTTCCAGTATGACTGACTCCGGGAAAATGGCCGCCGGAATCTCGGGAGATGAGATTTCAACGCTGAGATCTCATCTCTCGAGATTCCGGTGGCCATTTTCCCGGAGTCAGTCATACAGGAACGCAAGGACACAGGAGCCCCCTGAAGACCCCCTCATCCCAGCCTGCAGCAATACTCCACTCCTGCCTCCAGCAACGACCCTGGGACCCTGATCCACCACAGCCACAACCCCTGGTAAGTAATAAGATGCATGGATTATAAGACGCCCCACCAATTGATTAAAAAAAGTTTTTTCCTATTTTTCTCCTCAAAATTTGGGGTGCGTCTTATAATCCGGAGCGTCTTACAAAGCGAAAAATACGGTATATAAATATTATTTCCTTTAAATAATCAATAATTATTAGCCAAAGAGAAGAATAGTGACATTCTTAATATGTCAGAAACGGTTCCCAACCTAAACTCTAAAAATTGATCTCTGAACTCAAATTGCGTGTTAAAGATGGCTTTTTTTGTAATGTGCAATCCACTTATGTGATAGCTCTGCCCTTTTTATCCACCTTTATTGAACATGGATTACCTTGTATATGAAAGTAGAGAAGGTCACACTGGTAAATAGCACTAGCAAAACCACATTAGTCTTAAATGGAATGGCGCCATTCCATGTGCAACCGAGGTCATGTTTTTACTTGTGTTAGCTACCAGGCATTCTTCTTCAAAGCAATCAGTGTGATAACGGTCCATAAATAAGACCAAAATTTTATGAATAGCATGACATGAAGTTAAAATCTAGCAGCAATTTATAGTTATTGTAATTACTATATTTAATTGTAAGCTAATAATCATTAACATTATTATAGAACTTTGTTATAATGGGCTCATTCTGTAGCATTTCATAATGTATATCTGTTAAGAATTTGAAGAATTTAATAGAAGTATGGACTATACACTGTTCATAGTTTGTCACAGTACATCTAATGAAACACGCATGACCTCTGCTTTACAAGTCCTTCAGTGACGACTCGTTCTCTCATGGCCTTTTAAGCATTCCAAAGCATTTGTCCAATTGTTTCGTTTTCTTCAGTGTAAGCACACACGAACAATTGTAGCATGTAACCTCTCTATATTCTATAAGGTCCCTTCTTCTTGTAAAGTGAATTGACACAAGAGTGTCACGTACAATAAGAAACATGGAGCTTGTACAGAAGACAAAGTAAGCAAATATATAAAGAAATAAATCGCCTTTATTTTAAACAAAAGCATAGTTAGCACAATATGTTAGATATACCATAGCGGTTTATGAATAACTTGAACCAGAATAAAAGCCTGTAACTTTTAGGCTTAATTATTACTTTGCCAAGTTTCTAACTCATTTAACAAAAAAAAATGTAGCAAAACTGCATGAAAAATAACATTGCTTTTGCACATTTGGATGTAATTATTGATTAGAAATGATGATCTTGAAGATTATTATATATACTCTATATATATTCTATAAATAATCTACAGTATTATTCCACATTTTCCAATACTTTAAGGCTGGATTTGTGTCCATATGGCACACCACCACACAGCGGTAGCAACTTGAAATCCCACGTCTAAGACCCAATTTTGTAAAAAGCTCAGCACAAATTGTAATATGACTACAACATATGTAGACAACCTAAACTTCAGACGTAAAATTTGGTTCAAAACTAAAAAAAATCTAGTTACAGTAGGACTTTTATGTTTTTTAATGAAAAAAAAGTACCCTGTTTTTTACTTGTGTCACTATTTAATTACTTACTACACTGTTTCTATGCATTCTAGCCTATAGTTGTTGGCTTATGGCCTCAGTGTATATGTACGCCTACTGTACATCTCATATTTATATTATCCGGTGTGCTGGCCCTTGTTTTTTTCTGTTTTTCTGCAGTTTCTTGTTCTCAGTACATTTTGGGGTGTAGCAACCACCTTTGCTTGTGTATTTTATATATTGTTGTTTCCCTAAGGTTGGTGTTAAACACAGTCAGTGTGAGATTCTGCTATGTCCCTGTCTAGTTTGAGGCCTTCTGGAACATAGCAAGGTGAGATATAGATAGGGTCAAAATTGATTGGGTACACATCTTGTAATGGTGGGAATAGCACTTAAACTTTTCTGATAAAAAAGTCAACTAATTATCCTATGTTCCTATTTATTTAGTTATTTACTTACTGCAGTGTTTCAGTGTTTTTATTCTACATATACTAAATTTGGTATATAAAGTTTTATAGAAATGTGTATCATAATCATTCCTATATCAAAAGGGATTTCTGAGGGCGTCAGAAAGAAGGTGTTATACGCGTATGAGGGAACAAAGCAATTAAAAGGTCAACAAACAAATAGAAATCAGTCATTGTACTGTCTGGGAGATCATTTCCAAGTGAAGATGTTAAACAGCTGCCAGCTAGACTATTATATGGCATTCCAGGAAATTTAGAAATGATCAGACCTACCGGTATCACTTACCTACTGGTAAGCTTACTACTGCTTATGATTAGAAGAGGCTGGACAAATTAGATTTTTATATGAGTTGAACCATGAGAAAATATCAGAACAAGACTGAAGTTTGTAGACAAACTCTGTGGAAAACGCAAGGAATTATGGAGCAATGTGTCGGACAAAGATAGAACAAAGCTGGCCATCCACGTTGAATAGAGTAGCTGTCATCTGAATGCTCGTTCTTCTGGCAAACAAAGGTGCACTTGGCTTGGCTGAGCAAACGTGTTCTCAAAAATGAAAGGTGAATAAGCTGCTGCCAGACATTTCTGACTCTGACTGTGGCTCATCTCCTGTAACTTATCGATTGCCCACAGTGCCAGCATGTTTGGCATAGCCAATGACAACATTATACTCAATGTAAAGTGGAAAAGATATCGTCATCGTACTAGAAATGGTTTGGCCGATCGTTATCAAACGTGCATGGGAGCCTAAAAACTACTGGCTGCTCTCTTTGTGACAGGATACAAGGAATATACATTTAACTTTTTTTCTATGCCCCAAACTTTATGAATTTGCCAGTCAACAACGGATTAATTAACACCTAATATCCTTGCACGTTTTCTTCAAGACTGCTTTAGGGACCTGCTTAAAATCCAGAGAATGTGGGCAGGCTGAATTCTTGTTTGCTTATATCTTTTATGCTGGATTTTGTACTCCTTTAAGAAAAAGCAGTACCTGTTACTTAAAAAAAAAATCCATAGCATAATCCTTTCTCTAATAATGCATCAACCATCCAGGAAATGACTATATTTGCAAAATAAAATCTGAGCCTGGCATTCAATATTCAAATCTTGTGCACATTTTTGGAAGAAAAAAAAAGAAACATATGCATATCACATTTGATAACATTATCAGGCATGAATAAAGCATAGTATTAGTCAATTTTATATGCTTTGTTGCATGAAATCTGTGTGTTTAAAAAATATGATAATTTGCATTTCATGGATTTGATAACCTCAGGAGTGCACTTGAAATTCAGCACATGCCCACACCTCCCCGCATACCCCATTTTTAACTGAAGACCAATGGTTTCTATTAAGGGATCAGGCAGGAACTGTGACAAGCCAGTCAATAACTATGTGAGGTTACTTCATTAATGCTATAATGGCTGATAGAGTGAGAGGTAAAAAACAGGTTCCTGACAGCAGCAAATGAAAATGATAGAGATTCCTGAAGCAATGCGCCTTTCCTTTGTCATTGTCTTTTGCTTGAGCTTATTCAAAATGTGGCATTTATGTATTCAGCCTTGATGAATGTTGCAGGCTTTAAGTACTTTTTCCATCTCTAATGTAGTGCCGATTTCACATTGTTCTTTCTTTCTTTTTTATTTCAATAACCTCTGCTGTCAAGGCATCGCCGGCTGAAGGGTTACAGGCATTGGCTAAATAGTTTTTTTTTCTATGCTATAAGTGGTGTTGGTGAAAGGACAATGTATCACAAGTGCTAACAGGGTCACTCACCAATCCCTAAGCTGAATTCCTAATACATATTTTCTCATATGCACTACATGACAAATGAAATATTTAATTGCTGACATCAAAAGGAGAATATCAGTGATGTTAATGGTAAGAAATTAGAAGGCAAAAAGAGGGATACTATTTACAGTAAAATTTAACTTTTATTCTTAAAATATAAAATATACTCTTAAATGTGCCCCCATGCTAATTACGCTACCACCGTAAATAAATAAAGAAGAAAAATATTTAATCTCATGATACATCTCCTTTTCCCCTTTTATCAGTTGTGTGAATGGTAAAAATATACTCTGTTTTAATTGCACTCCTTCTCTCTCTCCCTCTCTTTTTTTATCTCACGCTCTTTCTGATGCATTTTTCCAGCGCATCTGCTGCCCCATTGTGAGTTGTGGAGGGGGGTCGGAGTTCCGGCCGCGCATGCGCAGTCGGAAATGGCGGACACGATGCTCAAAAAAACGTTGCAAGCAACGTTTTTTTGTTCGGACGGTCCGCCACAACACAAGGTAACCGTCGCACGACGGTTGTGACGTGTGGCAATGCGTCGCAATGCGTCGATAATACACGCCTATGGAGAGAAAACTGCAGGATGCGCTTTTTCTGCAAAACGACGCATTGTGACGGGCAGTGCACGACGCTAGCGTGAAAGTAGCCTAAGCGCTAAACCTCTCTCTAGGTTTGCTATGCTTCTGTGTGTTACAAGCTTCGTGTTTAGATCCATGCCTTGGGCTTCCAAATGCACAATTCACTGACATCCCATGCAGATATTTTTCACTTTTAAAGGCATGCTTACAATTCACAAGATACGAACTTTGTAAAATTGCCCACGGAGCGCACATTTAAATGGGGATAAACTATGTTGGCAACTATATGTGCAGCAGTGGCAGCCACACCAACTGCACATGGTAAAACGTAGCTGACAAGCAGGAGAGGTGTATCTATGAGACCAGCCCCAGCAACAACAGCATTAGTATAGATGGAACATCAGAACCATCGGCAACAGGACAGTAAAGAACATTATGGAAAGGCAGGTAGATGTTATGACTGATATAATCATTAGCAGTAGCCTTAAGTGAACAAATATCCTCCCTGATCCATGCCTGATTCATTTTAACAAGTGTAAGGTTTTTCTTTGTGGAGAACAATCTGGTCCTCTTGTCCACCTGCTGCACTGCTTGCACTCTTTGATAGTACTCTGGAGGCTGGACAAGGCAATATGCCCATGGTAAATTGGACCAGTTCTTACCACTGTTCCAAACAGGGAAAACAGATGTCTTACAGAACTGAAACTCTGCAATCAAACTTATTTACTGTTATTGTGGCATAGGAGGAAGAATGGGCAGAACACTGACTCAAACTGAAGGTGTCACATCAGAGGTAACATCATCCTGCTTTGATAAAATTAGTGATGTGCCTTACAGTCCATAAGGGTCTCCTCGTACTTGCACTAATACGCTTGCTAGAAGCAAAGAAGAATTGTAGTACTACTACATGAACAGTGGGTGCTGGTGGTGTTGATGCTACTTGTGACTCCAATATTCTTTTTGCAAGATACCTTTGTATAAGAATTTCACTCACATTTCCTCATTCATTGTCTTGGACACTTTTTCTTTTACATATATTTTTTAATACTCTAAATTTAATTAATTATTTTTGAACCACAATCCTCCTTTTACTGAAAAGAAACTAGGTAAAGGTAAATGCAAAAAAAACAACTGGGCACATTAGTAGTGAGGCATCTACTGTACATATGCCAAATTATGTAGAATAAATATCAATTTCACACTCATTTTGAATGCAAACAACATTTCTTTTATTAAAGGTCAAAAAATAAGAGCAACCTTTGAATGTCAACGGGTTTCGGCCGACTCGGCCTTTTTCACGACAGTTGCACTCAGTAGGTATTTTCTTCTAGACAGGGATTTTTCTTCCCTGGAGGTGCGATTTGTTAAGTCTGGAAGGTATAGTTTAAGAGATATCCTTGAGTAGGTGTTAGGGTTGGCGGAACGCACCCAGTATATATATGTATTAATAGGTGCGTTCGCAACCCGGGGTTCACCAGGCAGGAGAGGAACCTGCTGCTGGCAAATGGCAGCACTATATGACGGTATAAGCGAACTCTGTTAACTCCACAGAGTCGCTAGAAACAAGATGCTATGCCATGTTAACCTCACGGTGGTACACAGCTACCAAACAGAGCAAAACTGTGGTCATGCAGTCAGAGAAACAGGCAAACAACTCCTCACCATAGGTGCCGGTATTCTAGCAGCTTATTTCAGCCAAGGCCCTGAATACACACATACAAACTCCTCACAGGAAGTGCTGGTATTCTTGGGGCTTATTTCAACCAAACCCTAACCACATCCAGACATGACCACACTGGCGCTGAGCTCATAGACTTTGCTTTGATTCGGCCATGCAAACCTTTTATAGCTGTAGCCGACAAGAACCTTCCAAGTGGTCCAATAGGAGCTGCTACAGGGCCTAAGCGTGTGACCCCCGACCTCCAATGAGAGGTCCTCCCGAGGGCATGCTCAGTGTGTGCAAAGCAGGACTTAGTCCCAGAAAAGCCTGCACGCTGCTGACCAATGCTGGCTACAAAAGCAGAACCTGGAAAGGCAGCAGTAACCCTTTGCACAGTATTAGGCTGAGCGAGATGCTGGGACCGACGTCTCCGCTGAGCAGGCTCCACTGTGGCTGAAGCAGAATGGGAGACCGCAGCAGACATGGCTCGAGATTCCCCCTGTGCAGTGGCGGGAACTCGACTCCTAACAGTAGGTTGATGAATGTGGAAAGCCTGTATTTCACATGTCCCTCACCAGGTGCTTGCTTAAATGCCCCAGCATACAATGGCATTTCAAACATGCCCATTTGAATTTTGGGCTTTGCCCGCCACCACCACCATGTCCATCGCCATGTCATTATGCGGCCCTCACTGACAAATAGCAGAGTGCTGGCAGGTGCCTTGAAACCTGAGTTTGGTAAGGGCCCTCAGGTGTCCCTGTATCATGCATTTGGGAGAGCTCTCACTTCTAAATTTGGGAGGTCCCTCCCTCCCTCATGCCAAATAGTTAGCCATATAGTGGAATACATATTCCCATCACTTTACAATGCCGCTCACCACCACCATACCCATCGCCATGTCATTATGCGGCCCTCGCGAACAACTAGCAGAGGGGCAGCAGGTGCTGTGAACCCTGCGTTTTGTAAGCTTCCCAGTTCATTTTTGCCATTGGATCCCAATGGAACAACTGCCATAGCGGGTGAAACCACAGTAAGGTGAATATAATACAGGAATTGGAGGAGCTGTAGGATCAATGTCAGTAAATTGGATTCTTCCTGACACTAAAAGCATTAGAATTAAATATGGAATAGTGTGTATGCAAGCTAGGGCCTGTATTGTAGTCAGTCTTTCAGGCCCATGTCAGGAACAAACCTCATTTTACTTGGAAGCAGCCTCCTCAAGGGAAAGAGACACGAGTGCCATTGACCAATCTGCACAAGCCTACACATTTTCTATTAGTTAATAAACAGCGTATCTTTATAAATAGTGTAAGGGCATGGCTGTGATTGGCTGCTGAAATGATGTCATGATGCTCTATAAAAGCCGCTGCTGCCATTTTAGGTTCACTCTGCTGTGAATTTAGTTAGGGACAGGACGCTGCTGTTCTGACTAAGGGATAGTTTTAGATAGGGATTTGCTTCATAGTGCTTTACCCAGGCTAATTTAACAACCACTGTGTGGGTTTCCATTCATATCCTGCTAGATTGTGGAAAAACACTATATAGGAGTACATAGAGGAGCTTTTCTGGCCTTGCAGCGCTGATCACGGCTGTCTGCAAGGTCTCTGTGTGAGTGCAGCTCATGCTGTAGCCTGTTCTGCAGCCACAGCTGGTTGTAGTCAGCTCAGCGTGCGTCACTGCCTCATACTGTTCCATTGTCCTTTTTTTCAAATAGTGCTGCCTGCTGCACATTTTTTCTGATTTATCCTATTAGTGGGTTTCCATCCGTATCCTGCTAGATTGTAGAAAAACACTATATTGGAGTACATAGAGGAGCTTTTTTTGGCCTTGCAGCGCTGTTCACAGCTGTCTGCAAGGTCTTTGTGTTTGTGCAGCTCACGCTGTAGCCTGTTCTGCAGCCACAGCTGGTTGTTTTCAGCTCAGCCTGCGTCACTGCCTCATAATGTTCCATTGTCCTTTTTTCAATTAATGCTGCCTGCTGCACATTTGTTTGATTTATCCTATTAGTGGGTTTTCATTCGTATCCTGCTAGATTGTAGAAAAACACTATATACAAGTACATAGAGGAGCTTTTTTGGCCTTGCAGCGCTGTTCACGGCTGCCTGCAAGGTCTCAGTGTGAGTGCAGCTCACGCTGTAGGCTGTTCTGCAGCCACAGCTGGGTGTAGTCAGCTCAGCGTGCGTCACTGCCTCATACTGTTCCATTGTCTTTTTTTCAATTAGTGCTGCCTGCTGCACATTTTTCTGATTTATCCTATTAGTGGGTTTCCATTCGTATTCTGATAGATTACAGAAAAACACTACATAGGAGTACATAGAGGAGCCTTTCTGCAGCCTTGTGCCCTGCAGCCCCAGCCAGATTAGAATTAGCCTATTTTTTGGAGCCTTATCCATTGCATTGTAGGTTACCTTCCTGCATTGTAATCGCTACAAAAAGTTTGCGATACTATCGGTTTTACATCTTTGGGCACATTCAGTGTCTTTTTGTGAAAAAACAAAAAGTTAATAAAGTTCACCAAACACTCCACTTTACAGTTGTGTAGGCCACATTAGCTCATATTAAAGTCTAGTCCACACTTTATAAAACTAGTGTTTCTTGTACCTGTTAGCAGCTGTTCAGGAATAAGCACACTAAGCCCTTAGTACTTTTCTGCCTATCTTTATCAGTCAACCAAGATGAAGAAGGCAGGGAGTAAGGCATGTGGTCATGGGCATGGAGTTTCTGCAGGGAGAGGATGTGGGGATTCTGTGCCTGCTGCGGGCACCGGTGACTCATCGTCCCCCAGTTTTAGCAGGGAACAGTCCTTCATGCGCAGCTTTGTAGGAGCTCGCCGTACCCCACTGCTGCGGGACGAGCAAATTGAAGCCATTGTCGGATAAAGAGCAGCTAACACATCGACTTCAATTAGTGCCACATCCTCTCAGGCACAGAGCACTGAAGAGCACCCATCTGTCTCTTCACCACCTTCCAAGTTACCCCGGCAGTCAGAGAGCCCAGGAAAGGAGCCATCTCTACGTCTGTTCTCTGAATCTCTTGGCTTGGAAAGAGGGGGCAAGCCAAGCAGCATTCGAGAAACTGAAGAAGAGGCAGTATGCAGTGATGCGCAACTGCTTTGTCTCTCTGAATCCGAAGAGGCGGGTGGGCCAGTACTTACGGTCAACACACCTCAGTACGCATCTGATGATGAGACTCAGGTGCCACTTTCTGGTGCATACTGTGCTGCCGAGACTACCCAGGAGAAGCAGTTGTTGGAAGAGGGTAGTGTAAATGATGAGGTCCTTGACCCATCATGGTGTGAGGTACAGGAAGGTGGTGGGAGCAGCTCTGAGGAAGAGATTCCCCGAACGGCCCAAAAAGGAGGGAGAGGGAGGGCGAAGACTGCGTTGCCTGTAGCCTCCACTTCGGCACCCATAAGGCGCATGCCTCATCCAAAACCCAAAATGGGCGCTCCCAAGACTTGCAGTGCCTGGTCCTTTTTTGACACAGTTGCAGATGACATTTGCTTTGTTAAATGCAAGCTGTGTAATCAGAAAGTCAAAAGAGGGAAAAGTGTCAGCAACCTCCATACCACAAATATGTGGACAAGTGTGCGGACCAAGTACGTGGTGGAGTTACAAAAACATATTGAAGACCTATGCCAACCTACAGTGGCACCTACCACCTCTTCAGCTTGTGTTGTAGCCTCTTCCACCAGCTCACACACAGTTGGTTCGGCTTCCTCACAGGATCGCTATGAAAGAAAATCAGGCACTGTTGGACAGAGACACAGTGTAATTCCACCCACAGCACCATGTACTCTTTCATCCTCACACTCCCAGGCCAGTTTACAGCCATCGGTAGCACAGGCATGGAAGAAAAGGTGCCCATACTTGGCAAAGCACCCCCGAGCACAGGCTCTGAATGCTGGTATTGCAAAATTACTGTCCCTTGAAATACTATCAATCAGATTGGTGGAGACTGACACTTTCCGTAACTTGATGGCATTGGCAGTCCCACAATGCAACGTGCCAGAAGGCAAGACGTCCCTGCCCTGCAAAAGCATGTGGAGGGAAAAATTAAACATGCACTACTAAACGCCAACAGCAGTAAGGTTCACCTGATCACCTGATCACCGATGCGTGGACCAGTCACCATGGACAGGGACGATACCTTTCCCTCTCTGCCCATTGGGTAAATGTTGTGGAGCCAGGGACAGATCTTGAGAGTGGCGCTATACATGTTCTGCCAATGCCAAGGATTGCAGGAATCCAGTCTGTACACATTGACTCCTCCTCATACTCCAGTTCCTCTGAATCACCGCTGCAGGAGCTGCCACAATCTACCTCCACATTACCTGTTACGACCGATATGAGCACAGCCATGGCCAAACATCAAAAGGCCATATTGAAATTAATTTTTATGGGAAATCGAAGCCACACAGTGCAGGAGCTCTGGAATGCCATCAAGCAGGAGAGCGACGTGTGGTTTGTGCCAGCGAATCTCCAGCCAGGCATGGTAGTGTGTAACAATGGCTGAAATCTGGTGGCAGCTCTGGGCCTAGGCAATCTCACTCACATCCCATGTCTGGCACATGTTCTCAACTTGGTCATGCAGAGTTTTTTGAGGGACTATCCAGATCTTGATGCACTGCTGCACAAGGTCCGCCTAGAGTGCGCTCACTTGCGGCGTTCCAGCATGGCAAGATTGCGCTTTGCAGGTCTGCAGCGCCGATTCTGCCTTCTGGAACATCGCATCATATGTGACCTACCAACCAGGTGGAATTCAACGTTACATATGTTGGAGTGGTTGTGTGAGCAGCAGGCAGCAGTAATGGAGTACCAGCTGCAACAGGCGCAAACAAGTTGCACTGCGCGCCGTTCACACTTCACCATCACTGAGTGGGCCTGTATGAAGGACATCTGCCACGTTTTGCGTGCCTTTGATGATTCCATGCGGATGGCGAGAGCAGATGATGCACTAGTCAGCATGACTATCCCCCTTATCTGCCTGCTTGAGAAAACATTGCAAGCACTAAGGGAGGAGGTTGTGGAAGAGGTGGAGGATGAGGAGTCACAAATGCCATCTGTTTCTGGACAGTCTGCGCAACGTGGTTCCTCACAAAGGCCTAGGCAGGGGACACTTTGTGAGGAGGATGAGGAGGAGCCAATGGAGGAGGAAGACGTCTGTCCAGAGGAGGGAGTTACACAATGCTCTAGTAGTCAGTGTGTAGAGTGAGGGTGGGGTGATGTAGAGCAGGCAGAGATCCCGCCTCAAGCAGGGGACAGCGTTTCTTGGCCAGTTGGTAGTCTGCAGCACATGGTTGATTTCATGCTGCAGTGCCTGAGGAACGACCGCCGCATCGCTCACATTCTCAACACCGCTGATTATTGGGTGTACACACTCGTAGATCCACGCTACCGGGACAACTTACAAAGCCTCATAACACCGTTGACCCGGGAGCGTAAAATGCGGGAGTACCAAGACACACTGGTGCATTCCATCATGTTGTCCATTGCAACCGAGAGCAGTGCTGCTAGTGCTTTACAAAGCAGCTCAGTGCATCGAGGCAGTGGAGGAAGCTCTGCACAAAGAGGGAGCAGAAGCAGTGCCTCAGCACAAGGCAAGACCAGTATGGTCCAAATGTGGCAAAGTTTTGTGTGCCCGCCACAAATGTCTACACCATCACAGACGGCTCCAGTCAGCAGCAGGCAATGTTTCCGTCAGATGGTGACAGACTACATGTCTTGCCCTCTCAGTGTACTCCCAGACGGCTCTTCCCCCTTTAAATTTTGGGTCTCTAAGCTGATTACATGGCCAAAGCTTAGCCAGTATGCATTGGAGGTGCTGGCTTGCCCTGCTGCTAGTGTATTATGGGAACGCATCTTAGTGCCGCAGGTGGTGTACTTACAGATCGTCGTATGCGACTATACTCTGATAACGTTAACCGGCACCCTGATTGACCCTGGGCTCCAACAGCGCCAGTTGCTGCTCAGAAGTGCCGTCTGCACAGAGAAAACCACTAGCTCCTGTGTTAATGGGGTTCAGTAACGTCAGCTGCTCCCCTGCGGTGTGTCCGGCAATGTCTCCTGCTCCCTCCACATTCACATTACATCAGATATTAAACTTGCCCCAATTAGGCCTCAGCCTACACTCTGATTAACCCCGGGCTCCAACAGCGCCAGTTGCTGCTCAGAAGTGCTGTCTGCACAGAGAAAAACACTAGCTCCTCTGTTAGTGGGGTTTGGTAACGTCAGCTGCTCCCCTGCGGTGTGTCCGGCAATGTCTCCTGCTCCCTCCACATTCACAATACATCAGATATTAAACTTTCTCCAACTATGCCTCAGCCTACACCCTGATTGACCCTGGGCTCCAACAACGCCAGTTGCTGCTCAGAAGTGATGTCTGCACAGAGAAAAACACTAGCTCCTGTGTTAATGGGGTTCGGTAACATCAGCTGCTCCCCTGCTGTGTGTCCGGTAATGTCTCCTGCTCCCTCCACATTCACATTACATCAGATATTAAACTTGCCCCAATTAGGCCTCAGTGTTGTGAATTCTGTGGCTGAATTCACTCCTGTGGTCACAAGTGGTACTGCAGCTTCTGAGCTTCCTCCCTCAGGTGTTCTGGTGAGCTCGTTAACTGCTTCATTACTTAACTCCGCCTGATGCTGCTATCCTTGCTCCTTGTCAATGTTTCAGTGTTGGATCTGAGCTTCTCCTGATTGTTCCTGTGACCTGCTGCTCTGTATAGCTAAGTGCTTTTTGCTTTTTTGTTGCTTTTTTTCTGTCCAGCTTGTCTTTTGTTTTGCTGGAAGCTCTGAGACGCAAAGGGTGTACCGCCGTGCCGTTAGTTCAGCACGGTGGGTTTTTTTTTGCCCCCTTTGCGTGGTTTTGCTTTAGGGTTTTTCGTAGACTGCAAAGTTCGCTTTACTGTCCTCGCTCTGTCCTAGAATATCGGGCCCCACTTTGCTGAATCTATTTCATCCCTACGTTTTGTCTTTTCATCTTACTCACAGTCATTATATGTGGGGGGCTGCCTTTTCCTTTGGGGAATTTCTCTGGGGCAAGTCAGGCCTATTTTTCTATCTTCAGGCTAGCTACTTTCTTAGGCTGTGCCGAGTTGCCTAGGTAGTTGTTAGGCGCAATCCACAGCCGCTTTTAGTTGTGTTTAGGATAGGATCAGGTGTGCAGTCTACAGAGTTCCACGTCTCAGAGCTCGTTCTTGTATTTCTGGGTATTTGTCAGATCACTGTGTGCGCTGTGATCGCTAAGCACACTGTGTTTCTGGATTGCCTTCATAACACCTGTCATTAGCAAACATAACAGTACAAGGAGCCCCACTAATGATTCTCAATAGAGGGAAAGAAAAAGTTCTGACATCATTTTTTTTTTTTCTGCTCTGTGTTCACTTTTTTTTTTTCCCCTAGACATTTGGGTGATTCTGGACACAGGTGTGGACATGGATATTCAGGGTCTGTGCTCTTCAATGGATAATCTCGTTATAAATGTACAAAAAATTCAAGATACTATTGATCAGAAATCTATGTTAGAACCAAGAATTCCTATTCCTGATTTGTTTTTTGGAGATAGAACTAAGTTTCTAAGTTTCAAAAATAATTGTAAGCTATTTCTGGCCTTGAAACCTCATTCTTCTGGTAATCCTATTCAACAGGTTTTGATTATTATTTCTTTTTTGCGCGGCGACCCTCAAGACTGGGCATTTTCTCTTGCGCCAGGAGACCCTGCATTGAGTAGTGTCGATGCGTTTTTCCTGGCGCTCGGATTGCTGTACGATGAGCCTAATTCAGTGGATCAGGCTGAGAAAAATTTGCTGGCTTTGTGCCAGGGTCAGGATGATATAGAAGTATATTGTCAGAAATTTAGGAAATGGTCAGTACTCACTCAGTGGAATGAATCTGCGCTGGCAGCTTTGTTCAGAAAGGGTCTCTCTGAGGCTCTTAAGGATGTCATGGTGGGATTTCCTATGCCTGCTGGTTTGAATGAGTCTTTGTCTTTGGCCATTCAGATCGGTCGACGCTTGCGCGAGCGTAAATCTGTGCACCATTTGGCGGTACTGCCTGAGGTTAAACCTGAGCCTATGCAGTGCGATAGGACTATGACTAGAGTTGAACGGCAGGAATACAGACGTCTAAATGGTCTGTGTTTCTACTGTGGTGATTCCACTCATGCTATTTCTGATTGTCCTAAGCGCACTAAGCGGTCCGCTAGGTCTGCCGTCATTGGTACTGTACAGTCCAAATTCCTTCTGTCCATTACCTTGATATGCTCTTTGTCGTCGTTTTCTGTCATGGCGTTTGTGGATTCGGGCGCTGCCCTGAATCTGATGGATTTGGATTATGCTAAACGTTGTGGGTTTTTCTTGGAGCCTTTGCGGTGTCCTATTCCATTGAGAGGAATTGATGCTACACCTTTGGCCAAGAATAAACCTCAATACTGGGCCCAGCTGACCATGTGCATGGCTCCTGCACATCAGGAAGTTATTCGCTTTCTGGTGTTGCATAATCTGCATGATGTGGTCGTGTTGGGGTTGCCATGGCTACAAACCCATAATCCAGTATTGGATTGGAATTCCATGTCGGTATCCAGCTGGGGTTGTCAGGGGGTACATGGTGATGTTCCATTTTTGTCGATTTCGTCATCCACCCCTTCTGAGGTCCCAGAGTTCTTGTCTGATTATCAGGATGTATTTGAAGAGCCCAAGTCCGATGCTCTACCTCCGCATAGGGATTGTGATTGTGCTATCAATTTGATTCCTGGTAGTAAATTCCCTAAAGGTCGATTATTTAATTTATCCGTGCCCGAACACGCCGCTATGCGCAGTTATGTGAAGGAATCCCTGGAGAAGGGACATATTCGCCCATCGTCATCACCACTGGGAGCAGGGTTCTTCTTTGTAGCCAAGAAGGATGGTTCGCTGAGACCGTGTATTGATTACCGCCTTCTTAATAAGATCACTGTTAAATTTCAGTATCCCTTGCCATTGTTATCTGACTTGTTTGCTCGGATTAAGGGGGCTAGTTGGTTCACTAAGATAGATCTTCGTGGTGCGTATAATCTGGTGAGAATCAGGCAAGGAGATGAATGGAAAACTGCATTCAATACGCCCGAGGGTCATTTTGAGTATCTAGTGATGCCGTTCGGACTTGCCAATGCTCCATCTGTGTTTCAGTCTTTTATGCATGACATCTTCCGAGAGTACCTGGATAAATTCCTGATTGTTTACTTGGATGACATTTTGATCTTCTCAGATGATTGGGAGTCTCATGTGGAGCAGGTCAGAATGGTTTTTCAGGTCATGCGTGCTAACTCTTTGTTTGTGAAGGGATCAAAGTGTCTCTTCGGTGTGCAGAAAGTTTCATTTTTGGGGTTCATCTTTACACCTTCTACTATCGAGATGGATCCAGTTAAGGTCCAAGCCATCCAGGATTGGATTCAGCCGACATCTCTGAAAAGTCTGCAAAAGTTCCTGGGCTTTGCTAATTTTTATCGTCGCTTCATCTGTAATTTTTCTAGCATTGCCAAACCATTGACCGATTTGACCAAGAACGGTGCTGATTTGGTTAATTGGTCTTCTGCTGCTGTGGAAGCTTTTCAGGAGTTGAAGCGTCGTTTTTGTTCTGCCCCTGTGTTGTGTCAGCCAGATGTTTCTCTTCCGTTCCAGGTCGAGGTTGATGCTTCTGAGATTGGAGCAGGGGCGGTTTTGTCACAGAGAGGTTCTGATTGCTCGGTGATGAAACCATGTGCTTTCTTTTCCAGGAAGTTTTCGCTCGCTGAGCGTAATTATGATGTGGGCAATCGAGAGTTGCTGGCCATGAAGTGGGCATTCGAGGAGTGGCGTCATTGGCTTGAAGGAGCTGAGCATCGCGTGGTGGTATTGACTGATCATAAGAACTTGACTTATCTCGAGTCTGCCAAGCGCTTGAATCCTAGACAGGCCCGTTGGTCGTTATTTTTTGCCCGCTTCGACTTTGTGATTTCGTACCTTCCGGGCTCTAAAAATGTGAAGGCGGATGCTCTGTCTAGGAGTTTTGTGCCCGACTCTCCGGGTTTATCTGAGCCAGCGGGTATCCTCAAGGAAGGAGTCATTGTGTCTGCCATCTCCCCTGATTTGCGGCGGGTGCTGCAAAAATTTCAGGCGAATAAACCTGATCGTTGTCCAGCAGAGAAACTGTTCGTCCCTGATAGGTGGACTAATAAACTTATCTCTGAACTTCATTGTTCGGTGTTGGCTGGTCATCCTGGAATCTTTGGTACCAGAGAGTTAGTGGCTAGATCCTTCTGGTGGCCATCTCTGTCACGGGATGTACGTACTTTTGTGCAGTCCTGTGGGATTTGTGCTAGGGCTAAGCCCTGCTGTTCTCGTGCCAGTGGGTTGCTTTTGCCCTTGCCGGTCCCAAAGAGGCCTTGGACACATATTTCGATGGATTTCATTTCTGACCTTCCCGTTTCTCAAAAGATGTCAGTCATTTGGGTGGTCTGTGATCGCTTTTCTAAAATGGTCCATCTGGTGCCCTTGGCTAAATTGCCTTCCTCCTCTGATTTGGTACCTTTGTTCTTTCAGCATGTGGTTCGGTTGCATGGCATTCCTGAGAATATTGTTTCTGACAGAGGTTCCCAGTTTGTTTCAAGGTTTTGGCGAGCCTTTTGTGGTAGGATGGGCATTGACCTATCCTTTTCCTTGGCTTTCCATCCTCAGACTAATGGCCAGACCGAACGAACCAATCAGACCTTGGAAACATATCTGAGATGTTTTGTTTCTGCAGACCAGGATGATTGGGTGTCCTTTTTGCCGTTGGCTGAGTTCGCCCTTAATAATCGGGCCAGCTCGGCTACCTTGGTCTCTCCATTTTTTTGCAATTCTGGGTTCCATCCTCGTTTCTCTTCAGGACAGGTTGAGTCTTCGGACTGTCCTGGTGTGGATTCTGTGGTGGATAGGTTGCAGCAGATCTGGACTCAGGTAGTGGACAATTTGATCTTGTCCCAGGAGAAAGCTCAACTTTTCGCTAATCGCAGACGCCGTGTGGGTCCCCGACTTCGTGTTGGGGATCTGGTTTGGTTATCTTCTCGTCATATTCCTATGAAGGTTTCCTCTCCTAAATTTAAACCTCGTTTTATTGGTCCGTATAGGATTTCTGAGGTTCTCAATCCTGTGTCTTTTCGTTTGACCCTCCCAGACTCCTTTTCCATACATAATGTATTCCATAGGTCGTTGTTGCGGAGATACGTGGCACCTATGGTTCCATCTGTTGAGCCTCCTGCCCCGGTTTTGGTGGAGGGGGAATTGGAGTATATTGTGGAGAAGATTTTGGATTCTCGTGTTTCTAGACGGAAACTCCAGTATCTGGTTAAATGGAAGGGTTATGCTCAGGAAGATAATTCCTGGGTTTTTGCCTCTGATGTTCATGCTTCCGATCTTGTTCGTGCCTTTCATGCGGCTCATCCTGGTCGGCCTGGGGGCTCTGGTGAGGGTTCGGTGACCCCTCCTCAAGGGGGGGTACTGTTGTGAATTCTGTGGCTGAATTCACTCCTGTGGTCACAAGTGGTACTGCAGCTTCTGAGCTTCCTCCCTCAGGTGTTCTGGTGAGCTCATTAACTGCTTCATTACTTAACTCCGCCTGATGCTGCTATCCTTGCTCCTTGTCAATGTTTCAGTGTTGGATCTGAGCTTCTCCTGATTGTTCCTGTGACCTGCTGCTCTGTATAGCTAAGTGCTTTTTGCTTTTTTGTTGCTTTTTTTCTGTCCAGCTTGTCTTTTGTTTTGCTGGAAGCTCTGAGACGCAAAGGGTGTACCGCCGTGCCGTTAGTTCGGCACGGTGGGGGTTTTTTTGCCCCCTTTGCGTGGTTTTGCTTTAGGGTTTTTTGTAGACTGCAAAGTTCGCTTTACTGTCCTCGCTCTGTCCTAGAATATCGTGCCCCACTTTGCTGAATCTATTTCATCCCTACGTTTTGTCTTTTCATCTTACTCACAGTCATTATATGTGAGGGGCTGCCTTTTCCTTTGGGGAATTTCTCTGGGGCAAGTCAGGCCTATTTTTCT
This sequence comes from Ranitomeya imitator, assembly GCF_032444005.1. NCBI lineage: Eukaryota > Metazoa > Chordata > Amphibia > Anura > Dendrobatidae > Ranitomeya > Ranitomeya imitator. The sequence goes on from NC_091286.1 coordinate 86,151,802, forward strand.
ATCTTCAGGCTAGCTAGTTTCTTAGGCTGTGCCGAGTTGCCTAGGTAGTTGTTAGGCGCAATCCACAGCCGCTTTTAGTTGTGTTTAGGATAGGATCAGGTGTGCAGTCTACAGAGTTTCCACGTCTCAGAGCTCGTTCTTGTATTTTTGGGTATTTGTCAGATCACTGTGTGCGCTCTGATCGCTAAGCACACTGTGTTTCTGGATTGCCTTCATAACACCTGTCATTAGCAAACATAACACCTCAGCCAACACCCTGATTAACCCCGGGCTCCAACAGCGCCAGTTGCTGCTCAGAAGTGCTGTCTGCACAGAGAAAAACACTAGCTCCTCTGTTAATGGGGTTTGGTAACGTCAGCTGCTCCCCTGCGGTGTGTCCGGCAATGTCTCCTGCTCCCTCCACATTCACATTACATCAGATATTAAACTTTCTCCAACTAGGCCTCAGCCTACACCCTGATTGACCCTGGGCTCCAACAATGCCAGTTTCTACTCAGAAGTGATGTCTGCACAGAGAAAAACACTAGCTCCTGTGTTAATGGGGTTCGGTAAAATCAGCTGCTCCCCTGCTGTGTGTCCGTTAATGTCTCCTGCTCCCTCCACATTCACATTACATCAGATATTAAACTTGCTTCAATTAGGCCTCAGCCTACACCCTGATTGACCCTGGGCTCCAACAACGCCAGTTGCTGCTCAGAAGTGACGTCTGCACAGAGAAAAACACTAGCTCCTGTGTTAGTGGGGTTTTGTAACGTCAGCTGCTCCCCTGCGGTGTGTTCGGCAATGTCTCCTGCTCCCTATACATTCACATTACATCAGATATTAAACTTTCTCCAACTAGGCCTCAGCCTACACCCTGATTGACCCTGGGCTCCAATAACGCCAGTTGCTGCTCAGAAGTGACGTCTGCACAGGGAAAAACACTAGCTCCTGTGTTAATGGGGTTCAGTAACGTCAGCTGCTCCCCTGCGGTGTGTCCGGCAATGTCTCCTGCTCCCTCCACATTCACATTACATCAAATATTAAACTTGCCCCAATTAGGCCTCAGCCTACACCCTGATTAACCCCGGGCTCCAACAGCGCCAGTTGCTGCTCAGAAGTGCTGTCTGCACAGAGAAAAACACTTGCTCCTCTGTTAGTGGGGTTTTGTAACGTCAGCTGCTCCCCTGCGGTGTGTCCGGCAATGTCTCCTGCTCCCTCCACATTCACATTACATCAGAAATTAAACTTTCTCCAACTAGGCCTCAGCCTACACCCTGATTGACCCTGGGCTCCAACAACGCCAGTTGCTGCTCAGAAGTGATGTCTGCACATAGAAAAACACTAGCTCCTGTGTTAATGGGGTTCAGTAACATCAGCTGCTCCCCTGCTGTGTGTCCGGTAATGTCTCCTGCTCCCTCCACATTCACATTACATCAGATATTAAACTTGCTCCAATTAGGCCTCGGCCTACACCCTGATTGACTCTGGGCTCCAAGAGCACCAGTTGCTGCTCAGAAGTGCCGTCTGCACAGAGAAAAACACTAGCTCCTGTGTTAGTGGGGTTTAGTAACATCAGCTGCTCCCCTGCTGTGTGTCTGGAAATGTCTCCTGCTCCCTCCACATTCACATTACATCAGATATTAAACTTGCTCCAATTAGGCCTCGGCCTACACCATGATTGACCCTGGGCTCCAACACTGCCAGTTGCTGCTCAGAAGTGCCATCTACACAGAGAAAACCACTAGTTCCTGTGTTAGTGGGGTTCAGTAACGTCAACTGCTCCCCTGCTGGGTGTCTGGCAATGTCCCCTGCTCCCTCCACATTCACATTACATCAGATATTAAACTTTCTCCAACTAGGCCTCGCCTACACCCTGATTGACCCTGGGCTCCCACAGCATCACTTGCTGCTCAGAAGTGCCGTCTGCACAGAGAAAAACACTAGCTCCTGTGTTAGTGGGGTTCAGTAATGCCAGCTGCTCCCCTGCTGTGTGTGCGGAAATTTCTCCTGGTCCCTCCACACTAAGACTACAACAGATATTAAACTTGCTCCAATTTGGCCTCAGCCTACACTCTGCTTCTAGCATTGACCTTGGGCTCCAACACCGCCAGTTGCTGCTTGGAAGTGCCGTCTGCACAGTCAACAGTTGCTCCTTTGTTATTGGGGTTCAGTAATGCCAGCTGCTCCCCTGCTGTGTGTGCGGCAATTTCTCCACTTTGTTTCTAGCATTGAACCTGGGCTCTAACACCACCAGTTGCTGCTCGGAAGTGCCATCTGCACAGTCAACAGTTGCTCCTGTTATTGGAGTTCAGTAATGCCAGCTGCTCCCCTGCTGTGTGTGCGGCAATTTCTCCACTCTGGTTCTAGCATTGAATTTGGGCTTCAACACCACAAGTTGCAGCTCGGAAGTGCCGTCTGCACAGTCAACAGTTGCTTCTCTGTTATAGGGGTTCAGTAACGCCAGCTGCTCCTTTGCTGTGTGTGCGGCCATTTCTCCTGCTCCCTCCACACTAAGACTACAACAGATATTAAATTTGCTCCAATTAGGCCTCGGCCTACACTCTGCTTCTAGCATTGACCCTGGGCTCCAACACCGCCAGTTGCTGCTCAGAAGTGCCGTCTGCACAGTCAACTGTTGCTCCTCTGTTATTGGGGTTCAGTATTGCCAGCTGCTCCCCTGCTGTGTGTGCAGCAATTTCTCCACTCTGTTTCTAGCATTGAACCTGGGCTCCAACACCGCCAGTTGCTGCTCGGAAGTGCTGTCTGCACAGTCAACACATGCTGCCGTGTTATTTGGGTTCAGTAACGTCAGCTTATTCCCTGCTGTGTATCCGGCAATTTCTCCTGCTCCCTCCACACTCACACTACTACAGATATTACAGGGAACCTGTCCCCCCCCAGGTGTTTGTAGATAAAAGAGCCACCTTGTGCTGCACTAATGCTGCATTTGGACAAGGTGGTCTTTTTGTTATGCTCCTTGCACACGCTGAACTAAACACTTATAAAATGTGCCCCCTCATACCATGAAAGTCCCAGAGGCGGGACTTTCCTTCCTAATCAGACGTGGCACAGCCGTCATTCATTCCCCCTTGGCGCCGTGTACTGCTTCCTGAGCGTTGTTTGAATCTGTTACGGAGCCTGCGGTGTTATGTTATCCCTTGGGTATGCTCAGTTAGCGCTGCTCGTCTTCTGACATCTTTTGATGTCAGGCTGACTGCGCCTGTTCGGCCGCGCTGCCCGAGAACCTGCCCCGCAGTGTCTTCTGATTTATTCACACTGCACGATGGGATCTCAGGTAGCGCGGCTGCACAGACGCAGTCAGCCTGACATCAAATGAAGTGTTGACTTCAGCGTGTGCAAGGAGCATAACTAAAAGAGACATATTTTCCTTGTGCAGCATTAGTGCTGCGCAAGGTGGCTCTTTTAGTTACAAACTTGCTCCAATTAGGCCTCTGCCTACACTCTGTTTTTCCTGTAATCCCTGGGCTCCAACACTGCCAGTTGCTGCTCAGAAGTGTCTTTGGCTTGGGTACTCCCTCCTGCCCATCCTGGTTCCAGCACGCCAGCTGTTTCCGGGTAGTGTCAAGGTCATTTTGCCTCCAATACGTTGTCCTGTCGGGTTGCAATCGGGTTAGCCAACTCTATGGTGCCTGCAGTTTAGGTGCTTCCTATGTGGGCTGCAGGATCTGGCAATCAAGGCTGATTCTGTAGTGCCAATAGGACAAGCTCTCCCTGTAGCACTGTGGGTTTTCGGTAACTCCTCCGGATCACGGTCTTGCAATTTTTTGTTCATATGGACCTTCTGCTGACTCTCTGAGTTCCAGCACCATTAGCTGGTTCTTTAGAAGTCAATCTTGAATAGGTCCCCCTGGGTTCCAGTACCGTCAGCTGGTTCTAGGCAGAACCTTTGGCTTAGGTGCCTCCTTCTCGGTATCCAAGTTCCACCAATGTCTGGTGGTCCTTGGTTGTGCTTTCTGACACAAGTACCTCCTGCTTAGTAACCAGGTTCCTGTACTGTCAGCTGGTCCTCGGTAGTTCCATTGGCTCTTGTACCTTCTGCTACCCATCCGGGTTCCAGTACCATCAGCTGGTTCTCGGCAGTGTCTTTTGCTCTTGTACCTTCTGCTACCCATCCTGGTTCCAGTACCGTCAGCTGGTTCTAGGCAGAACCTTTGGCTTAGGTGCCTCCTTCTCGGTATCCAAGTTCCACCAATGTCTGGTGGTCCTTGGTTGTGCTTTCTGACACAAGTACCTCCTGCTTAGTAACCAGGTTCCTGTACTGTCAGCTGGTCCTCGGTAGTTCCATTGGCTCTTGTACCTTCTGCTACCCATCCTGGTTCCAGTACCGTCAGCTGGTTCCAGGCAGAGTCTTTGGCTTAGGTGCCTCCTTCTCGGTGTACAAGTTCCACCAACGTCTGGTGGTCCTTGGTAGTGCTTTCTGGCATGGGTACCTCCTGCTTAGTAACCGGATTCCAGTACTGTCAGCTGGTCCTCAGTAGTTCCATTGGCTCTTGTACTTTCTGCTACCCATCCAGGTTCCAGTACTTTCAGCTGGTTTTCGGCAGTTCCTCAGCCTTCTTGTACCTTCTGCTAAATTTCCAAGTTCAAGCTTTTGGAAATGGTTTTTGGTAATCACTCTGGATCTCCCTGACGACGACCCTAAAGATGACGACTCTGAAGACTACCCCGAAGAAGACGACGACCCCAGAGACGACCCCGGAGACAATGACCCTGGAGATGACGACCCTGAAGACCACCCCGAAGAAGACGACGATCCCGGAGATGACAACCCTGAAGACAACGACCCTGGAGACGACGACCCTGAAGACTAGGGTTGAGCGAAACGGGTCGAACATTTTCAAAAGTCGCCGACTTTTGGCTAAGTCGGGGTTTCATGAAACCCGATCCGACCCCTGTGCGGGGTCGGCCATGCGGTACGCGACTTTCGCGCCAAAGTCGCGTTTCAATGACGCGAAAAGCGCCATTTCTCAGCCAATGAAGGTAAACGCAGAGTGTGGGCAGCGTGATGACATAGGTCCTGGTCCCCACCATCTTAGAGAAGGGCATTGCAGTGATTGGCTTGCTGTCTGCGACGTCACAGGGGCTATAAAGAGGCGTTCCCGCCGACCGCCATCTTACTGCTGCTGATCTGAGCTTAGGGAGAGGTTGCTGCCGCTTTGTCAGAAGCAGGGATAGCGTTAGGCAGGGTCCATTAACCACAAAACCGCTTGTGCTGCAGCGATTTGCACTGTCCAACACCACCCTCGGTGTGCAGGGACAGTGGAAGTTTTTTTTTTTTTTTTTTTCCCCTCAGCGCTGTAGCTCATTGGGCTGCCCTAGAAGGCTCCCTGATAGCTGCATTGCTGTGTGTACGCCGCTGTGCAAACCAACTGCTTTTTTCAAAGCACAAATCCTCTTGTTCCTTCCTTTCTGCACAGCTATCTTTTTTGTTTGTCCACACTTTTTATTTCATTTGTGCATCAGTCCACTCCTTATTGCTGCCTGCCATACCTGGCTGAGATTACTGCAGGCAGGGAGATAGTAGCTGCCTGCCATACCTGGCTGAGATTACTGCAGGCAGGGAGATAGTAATTGTAGGACATTCCCTGTTTTTTTTTTTGGTGGGAGATTAAGATTGGCAATTTGGCATTTCTGCTAGAGTGCCATCCCTGTGTGTGCCATCTCTCTCACATAGTGGGCCATAGAAAGCCTTTTCATTTTTCTGTATTTTTTTTTGTGGGGTGTATAAATTCTCCCTGATAAAAATACAGTGGGAGATTAATATTGGCCTTTGGGCTTGTGTGCCAGTCCTGAGTGTGCCATCTCTCTCACAAATAGTGAGCCATAGAAAGCCTATTTTATTTTTTTTTGGGTTTTATAAATTCTCCCTGAAAAAAAGGGAGATTAATATTGGCCTCTGGGCTTGTGTGCCAGTCCTGAGCGTGCCATCTGTGCCAGCCCTGAGCGTGCCATCTCTCTCACAAATAGTGGGCCATAGAAAGCCTATTTAATTTTTTTTTTGGTTTTATAAATTCTCCCTGAAAAAAAGGGAGATTAATATTGGCCTCTGGGCTTGTGTGCCAGTTGTGAGCGTGCCATCTGTGCCAGTCCTGAGCGTGCCATCTCTCTCACAAATAGTGGGCCATAGAAAGCCTATTTAATTTTTTTTTTTGTTTTATAAATTTTCCCTGAAAAAAGGGAGATTAATATTGGCCTCTGGGCTTGTGTGCCAGTTGTGAGCGTGCCATCTGTGCCAGTCCTGAGCGTGCCATCTCTCTCACAAATAGTGGGCCATAGAAAGCCTATTTAATTTTTTTTTTGGTTTTATAAATTTTCCCTGAAAAAAGGGAGATTAATATTGGCCTCTGGGCTTGTGTGCCAGTTGTGAGCGTGCCATCTGTGCCAGTCCTGAGCGTGCCATCTCTCTCACAAATAGTGGGCCATAGAAAGCCTATTTAAATATTTTTTTGGTTTTATAAATTCTCCCAGAAAAAAAGGGAGATTAATATTGGCCTCTGGGCTTCTGTGCCAGTCCTGAGCGTGCCATCTGTGCCAGTCCTGAGCGTCCCATCTCTCTCACAAATAGTGGGCCATAGAAAGCCTATTTTTTTTTTTTTTTGGGTTTTAGAAATTCTCCCTGGAAAAAAAAGGGAGATTAATATTGCCCTTTGGGCTTGTGTGCCAGTACTAAGCGTTCCATCTCTCTCTCTCTCTCAGTCAGTGGGCCATAGAACGCCTATTTTTGGTTTTATTTGTTTTCTAAATTCTCCCTGAAAAAATCATTTTATTTTATTTGGTTTCTAAATTCTTCCTGATAAAATCATATTTTTTTTATTATTTTTTTTTCTAAAGTCTCCCTGAAAAAAAAAAAAAAAAAAAAAAAAACAGTGGGAGATTAATATTGGCCTTTCTGCTTGTGTGCCAGTCTTGACTCCTGGGTGCGTCATCTCTCAGTCAGTGGGCCATAGAACGCCTATTTTTGGTTTTATTTGTTTTATAAATTCTCCCTGAAAAAATCATTTTATTTTATTTGGTTTCTAAATTCTTCCTGATAAAATCATATTTTTTTTATTATTTTTTTTTCTAAAGTCTCCCTGAAAAAAAAAAAAAAAACAACCAAAAAAAACAGTGGGAGATTAATATTGGCCTTTCTGCTTGTGTGCCAGTCTTGACTCCTGGGTGTGCCATCTCTCTCTCTCTCTCTCTCTCTCCCTCTCTCCAATTGTGGTCCATAGAAAGCCTATATTTTTTTTCCTTGATTTGGGTTCCAAAATCTACCAGAGAAAATAACTACATCAATCATTGGTAGAAAAATATTGGCCTCTGGGCTTGTGTGCCACTCCTGACTCCTGTGTGCGTCATCTCTCAGTCAGTGGGCCATAGAACGCCTATTTTTGTTTTTATTTGTTTTATAAATTCTCCCTGAAAAAATCATTTTATTTTATTTGGTTTCTAAATTCTTCCTGATAAAATCATATTTTTTTTATTATTTTTTTTTCTAAAGTCTCCCTGAAAAAAAAAAAAAAAAAACAACCAAAAAAAACAGTGGGAGATTAATATTGGCCTTTCTGCTTGTGTGCCAGTCTTGACTCCTGGGTGTGCCATCTCTCTCTCTCTCTCTCTCTCTCTCCAATTGTGGTCCATAGAAAGCCTATATTTTTTTTCCTTGATTTGGGTTCCAAAATCTACCAGAGAAAATAACTACATCAATCATTGGTAGAAAAATATTGGCCTCTGGGCTTGTGTGCCACTCCTGACTCCTGTGTGCGTCATCTCTCAGTCAGTGGGCCATAGAACGCCTATTTTTGTTTTTATTTTTTTTATAAATTCTCCCTGAAAAAATCATTTTATTTTATTTGGTTTCTAAATTCTTCCTGATAAAATCATATTTTTTTTATTATTTTTTTTTCTAAAGTCTCCCTGAAAAAAAAAAAAAAAAAACAAACAAAAAAAAAAGTGGGAGATTAATATTGGCCTTTCTGCTTGTGTGCCAGTCTTGACTCCTGGGTGTGCCCTCTCTCTCTCTCTCTCTCTCTCTCTCCAATTGTGGTCCATAGAAAGCCTATATTTTTTTTCCTTGATTTGGGTTCCAAAATCTACCAGAGAAAATAACTACATCAATCATTGGTAGAAAAATATTGGCCTCTGGGCTTGTGTGCCACTCCTGACTCCTGTGTGCGTCATCTCTCAGTCAGTGGGCCATAGAACACCTATTTTTGTTTTTATTTGTTTTATAAATTCTCCCTGAAAAAATCATTTTATTTTATTTGGTTTCTAAATTCTTCCTGATAAAATCATATTTTTTTAATTATTTTTTTTTCTAAAGTCTCCCTGAAAAAAAAAAAAAAAAAACAACCAAAAAAAACAGTGGGAGATTAATATTGGCCTTTCTGCTTGTGTGCCAGTCTTGACTCCTGGGTGTGCCATCTCTCTCTCTCTCTCTCTCTCTCTCTCCAATTGTGGTCCATAGAAAGCCTATATTTTTTTTCCTTGATTTGGGTTCCAAAATCTACCAGAGAAAATAACTCCATCAATCATTGGTAGAAAAATATTGGCCTCTGGGCTTGTGTGCCACTCCTGATTCCTGTGTGCGTCATCTCTCAGTCAGTGGGCCATAGAACGCCTATTTTTGTTTTTATTTGTTTTATAAATTCTCCCTGAAAAAATCATTTTATTTTATTTGGTTTCTAAATTCTTCCTGATAAAATCATATTTTTTTTATTATTTTTTTTTCTAAAGTCTCCCTGAAAAAAAAAAAAAAAAAACAACCAAAAAAAACAGTGGGAGATTAATATTGGCCTTTCTGCTTGTGTGCCAGTCTTGACTCCTGGGTGTGCCATCTCTCTCTCTCTCTCTCTCTCTCTCTCCAATTGTGGTCCATAGAAAGCCTATATTTTTTTTCCTTGATTTGGGTTCCAAAATCTACCAGAGAAAATAACTCCATCAATCATTGGTAGAAAAATATTGGCCTCTGGGCTTGTGTGCCACTCCTGATTCCTGTGTGCGTCATCTCTCACTCAGTGGCCCATAGAAAGCATATAGTTTGTTACATTTGTTTTCTAAATTCTCCCTGCAAAAATCTATTTTTTTTTTTTGGGGGGGTTTCTAAAGTGTTCCTGAAAAAAAAAAAAATAAAAAAAAAATAATAGTGTGACATTAATATTAACATTTGTGCTTCAGTGACAGTCCTGCGTGTGGGGCATCTCTCTAATTTGCAGCCACCAAAAAAAGAGTGTGTAACATTGGGCCTGATTTTCGCTGTGGTCTCACCAACCTGTAAAGGGGTAGCTAAATCATACTGAAGTTATAGCTCACCGTGTAAGTTGTGTGACTGCAACAAATAACGTTAGTTTGGTTACGTTTTTAAAACAATGAGGAAGTCTAGTGGAAGAGGTCGTGGCCGGGGGCGTTCATTGTCAGCTGGTAATGAGGGTAGTGGTAGTGGTGGAGCATCAGGTGGTCGTGGGGAAAAAAATATTGCACCTAAGTCTGGAGCTGTGGAGCCAGGTTCGTCGTCCGGCTACACAAGGCCTCGAACGCTCCCTTTTCTGGGATTAGGAAAACCGCTTTTAAAGCCGGAGCAGCAAGAGCAAGTTTTGGCTTATCTTGCTGACTCAGCCTCTAGCTCTTTTGCCTCCTCTCGTGAAACTGGTAAAAGTAAAAGCAGCGCGTCGTTAGTGGATGTTCACGGTCAGGGACAAGTCACTTCCTTGTCCTCTTCAGCAAAAACAACAACAGAGAAGAATGCAGCAGGCGACACAACGGGTTACTCCATGGAGCTCTTTACACATACCGTCCCTGGCTTAGAAAGTGAAGCAGTTAACAGTCCATGCCCATTACAAATTGAATCTGACATGGAGTGCACTGACGCACAGCCACAGCCAGACTACTATGCTGGTCCTTTGACTCAGACCACAACATTGCCCTCGCAGGGTGCTGATCAAGAATCAGACCCTGATGAGACTATGTTGCCCCATCACGAACGCTATACCACCGAACGACACGGTGACACAGACGAAGTTGCGCAGGAGGTACAAGAAGAGTTATTAGATGACCCAGTTCTTGACCCCGATTGGCAGCCATTGGGGGAACAGGGTGCAGGCGGCAGCAGTTCTGAAGCAGAGGAGGAGGAGGGGCCGCAGCAGGCATCAACATCGCCACAGGTTCCATCTGCCGGGCCCGTATCTTGCCCAAAACGCGTGGCAAAGCCAAAACCTGGTGGAGGACAGCGTGGCCATCCGGTTAAAGCTCAGTCTGCAATGCCTGAAAAGGTATCCGATGCTAGAAAGAGTGCAGTCTGGCATTTTTTTAAACAACATCCAATTGATCAGCGCAAAGTCATCTGTCAAAAATGTTCTACTTCCTTAAGCAGAGGTCAGAATCTGAAAAGTCTCAATACTAGTTGCATGCATAGACATTTAACCACCATGCATTTGAAAGCTTGGACTAACTACCAAACGTCCCTTAAGGTTGTTGCACCCTCGGCCAATGAAGCTAGTCATCAACGCAACATCCCTTCCGGCAGTGTAGGACCACCATTTAGCGCACCACCTGCTGTATCTGTGCAGGTATCTTTGCCAGGCCAAAGCAGTCAGGGTCAGGGAATCACCAGTTTCGTAGTAGGAAACACTGCATCTAGGGCACCGGCGGCAACAATACCATCTCCCACCGTCTCTCAGTCTGCCATGTCCACCGGCACCCCCGCTAGTTCCACAATCTCCATCTCTCCAGTCCAGCTCACCCTACATGAGACTATGGTTAGAAAAAGGAAATACTTAGCCTCGCATCCGCGTACACAGGGTTTGAACGCCCACATAGCTAGACTAATCTCGTTAGAGATGATGCCCTACCGGTTAGTTGAAAGCGAAGCTTTCAAAGACCTGATGGACTACGCTGTACCACGCTACGAGCTACCCAGTCGACACTTTTTTTCCAGAAAAGCCATCCCAGCCCTCCACCAGCATGTTAAAGAGCGCATCGTCCATGCACTCAGGCAATCTGTGAGCACAAAGGTGCACCTGACAACAGATGCATGGACCAGTAGGCATGGCCAGGGACGTTACGTGTCCATCACGGCACACTGGGTAAATGTGGTGGATTCAGGGTCCACAGGGGACAGCAAGTTTGGGACAGTTCTGCCTAGCCCACGGTCTAGTAAACAGTTGTCTGTAGCCGTTCGCACCCCCTCCTCCTCCTCCTCCTCCTCGTCCTCCTGCAGAAGCAAGAGCTCGTCCACAGACCGCAGTCGCACAAACACTCCATCCGCACCTGCCACTGTTGCACACCAGGTCTCCCATTATGGGGCAGCTACTGGCATACGTCATCAGGCTGTATTGGCTATGAAGTGTTTGGGCGACAATAGACACACCGCGGAAGTTCTGTCCGAGTTCTTGCAGCAAGAAACGCAGTCGTGGCTGGGCACTGTAGATCTTGAGGCAGGCAAGGTAGTGAGTGATAACGGAAGGAATTTCATGGCTGCCATCTCCCTTTCCCAACTGAAACACATTCCTTGCCTGGCTCACACCTTAAACCTGGTGGTGCAGTGCTTCCTGAAAAGTTATCCGGGGTTATCCGACCTGCTCCTCAAAGTGCGTGGACTTTGCGCACATATCCGCCGTTCGCCTGTACACTCCAGCCGTATGCAGACCTATCAGCGTTCTTTGAACCTTCCCCAGCATCGCCTAATCATAGACGTTGCAACAAGGTGGAACTCAACACTGCACATGCTTCAGAGACTGTGCGAACAGAGGTGGGCTGTTATGTTTTTGTGGGAGGATACACATACACGGGCAGGCAGTAGGATGGCAGACATGGAGTTGTCAGGTGTGCAGTGGTCGAAGATTCAAGACATGTGTCAAGTCCTTCAGTGTTTTGAGGAATGCACACGGCTGGTTAGTGCAGACAACGCCATAATAAGCATGAGCATCCCCCTAATGCGTCTGCTGATGCAAAGTTTGACGCACATAAAGGATCAGGCGTCTGCACCAGAGGAAGAGGAAAGCCTTGATGACAGTCAGCGATTGTCTGGTCAGGGCAGTGTACATGACGAGGTACCGGGCGAAGAGGAGGTGGAGGATGAGGAGGATGATGGGGATGAGTATATTTTTAATGAGGAAGCTTTCCCGGGGGCACGGGAAATTGGTGGCGTGGCAAGGCCGGGTTCTGGTTTTTTGAGGGACACAAGTGACGTAGATTTGCCTGCAACTGCCCCTCAACCAAGCACAACCGCAGATTTGACAACGGGAACTTTGGCCCACATGGCGGATTATGCCTTGCGTATCCTCAAAAGGGACACACGCATTACAAAAATGATGAACGATGACGATTACTGGTTGGCCTGCCTCCTTGATCCTCGCTATAAAGGCAAATTGCAAAATATTATGCCACATGAGAACTTGGAACTAATATTAGCAACAAAACAATCAACTCTTGTTGACCGTTTGCTTCTGGCATTCCCTGCACACAGCGCCCGTGATCGTTCTCACACGAGCTCCAGGGGCCAGCAGACCAGAGGTGTTAGAGGGGCAGAAATCAGAAGTGGCGTTGGCCAGAGGGGTTTTCTGACCAGGTTGTGGAGTGATTTTTCTATGACCGCAGACAGGACAGGTACTGCAGCATCAATTCAAAGTGACAGGAGACAACATTTGTCCAGTATGGTTACAAACTATTTTTCATCCCTTATCGACGTTCTCCCTCAACCGTCATTCCCATTTGATTACTGGGCATCCAAATTAGACACCTGGCCAGAATTGGCAGAATATGCATTGCAGGAGCTTGCTTGCCCGGCAGCTAGTGTCCTATCAGAAAGAGTATTCAGTGCTGCAGGTTCAATACTAACAGAAAAAAGGACTCGTCTGGCTACCCAAAATGTAGATGATCTAACCTTCATTAAAATGAACCACAACTGGATTTCAAAATCTTTTGCCCCACCCTGCCCGGCTGACACCTAGCTTTCCTATGAAAAGGTCTTGCCTGTGGACTATTCTGAATGACTTTTCCAATCTCGTAATTTTCTTCACCTGATTGTCCAGCATACGACATGTTTCCACCTCACGAAATGGCCAAACTCCCCACACGGGGCCGTGCTATCGCCACTTTGCGCTTGGACCCTTGAGAGTGCTGTTTGTCTGAAGAGGTGGGTGTGGCCGCTTTTGGTCGACGGCACTGCCACTGGGTCCCTCATAGTACAATAAAGTGTCTCTGGCGGTGGTGGTGCGCACCCAACGTCAGACACACCGTTGTAATATGAGGGGCCCTGTGCCTGTACCGCCGGCCACAAGACAGTTCCCCCCCCCAGCTCAAACAGTGCTCTACCACTAGCAAAATTATCTCTCACAGCTTCACCAATGTGTAGTCTAGGCGCTGACATCCTTCAATGCCTGGCACTGACAATACCATTGTTTTGACATTTTTGTTATGTTAGGCCTTCGAAGCCTGTCTGCGGTCCCTTCTTTCTACAACTACTACACTGACCAGGCCACTGCTGGCCGTGTTACCCTGGAACCAATTTAAAAGTGCCTACAGTCAGCCCAATTTTGTTATGTTAGGCCTTCGAAGACTGTCTGCCGTCACTCCTTCCACTAGACTTCCACTGACCATTCACTGCTGCCCATGTACCCCTGGAACCAATTTAAAGTGCCTACAGCCAGCCCAATTTTGTTATGTTAGGCCTTGGAAGCCTGTCTGCGGTCACTCCTTCCACTAGACTTCCACTGACCAGACCACTGCTGCCCGTGTACCCCTGGAACCAATTTAAAAGTGCCTACAGCCAGCCCAAGTTTGTTATGTTAGGCCTTCGAAGCCTGTCTGCGGTCACTCCTTCCACTAGACTTCCACAGACCAGACCACTGCTGCCCGTGTACCCCTGGAACCAATTTAAAAGTGCCTACAGCCAGCCCAAGTTTGTTATGTTAGGCCTTGGAAGCCTGTCTGCGGTCACTCCTTCCACTAGACTTCCACTGACCAGACCACTGCTGCCCGTGTACCCCTGGAACCAATTTAAAAGTGCCTACAGCCAGCCCAAGTTTGTTATGTTAGGCCTTCGAAGCCTGTCTGCGTCCCGTTCTTTCAACTACAACTACACTGACCAGGCCACTGATGGCCGTGTTCCCTTGGAACCAATTTTAACTTGCCTACAGCCAGCCCTATGTTATTATGTTAGGCCTTCGAAGCCTGTCTGCGTCCCGTTCTTTCAACTACAACTACACTGACCAGGCCACTGATGGCCGTGTTCCCCTGGAACCAATTTTAACTTGCCTACAGCCAGCCCAATGTTAGGCCTTTGATGCCTGTCTGCCGTCAATCCTTCCACTAGGCCTCCACTGACCTGTCTATTGCTGCCCGTGTACCCCTTGAACCAACATCATTAAATATAAAAAAAATTAATTTGATTAAAAAAAATAAGATCGTGTTGAGATCTCAAATGCAGACATTTTAACAATCAAAACAAACACACAACAAATATCTGGAACTGTACTACAAAGGTCCAACAGCTACAATTTCTTTCTCCTGCAAGAAGTTAACTGAAAGTTTTTTGGAGTTGTTAACACAGATATGGCATCCACCGAGTGTTGTCCTGTCGCGTCTCCTTTAAATTATTTCCAATAAGATGTTAAACTATTAATTTAATAAAATCAATAATTAAAAAAATAATTGAGTAAGTCAAAAGCACATTGCAAATAAACATTAATTACAAATCAAGAAGCATGGCGCGTCCGAGGGTGAGTAGATACCGAATAAGAATATAATCACCCTCGGACGCGCAATGCTTATTTACAACAGCCTTCCTTCCTAAGAATCAGCCCTTCCGTGGTGTAGAGAGAGGTTGTGTTACACTCCAAGGTGTTCCCCAGGTTGCCTTTCCTGAGCTTCGATCTTCCGGCTCTCGTTTAGTAGCTGTTGGAAACTACGCTGCATTAGGCCTACTAATTGTGTATGGGGTGTAGAGACAGGTTGTGTTACACTCCAAGGTTTTCACCAGGTTGCCTTTCCTGAGCTTCGATCTTCATGCTCTCGTTTAGTAGGTGTCGGAAAGTAGGCTGCATTAGGCCTACAAATTGGGTATGGGGTGGAGAGAGATGGTGTGTTACACTCCAAGGTGTTCCCCAGGTTTCCTTGCCATTGCTTCGGTCTTCCGACTCTCGTTTAGTAGTTGTAGAAAAGTACACAGCATTAGGCCTACAAAATGGGTATGGGGTGGAGAGAGATGGTGTGTTACACTCCAAGGTGTTCCCCAGGTTGCCTTTCCTGAGCTTCGATCTTCATGCTCTCGTTTAGTAGGTGTCGGAAAGTAGGCTGCATTAGGCCTAAAAAATGGGGAATGGGGTGGAGAGAGATGGTGTGTTACACTTCAAGGTGTTCCCCAGGTTTCCTTGCCATTGCTTCGGTCTTCCGACTCTCGTTTAGTAGTTGTAGAAAAGTACACTGCATTAGGCCTAAAAAATGGGTATGGGGTGGAGAGAGATGGTGTGTTACACTCCAAGGTGTTCCCCAGGTTGCCTTTCCTGAGCTTCGATCTTCATGCTCTCGTTTAGTAGGTGTCGGAAAGTAGGCTGCATTAGGCCTACAAATTGGGTATGGGGTGGAGAGAGATGGTGTGTTACACTCCAAGGTGTTCCCCAGGTTTCCTTGCCATTGCTTCGGTCTTCCGACTCTCATTTAGTAGTTGTAGAAAAGTACACAGCATTAGGCCTACAAAATGGGTATGGGGTGGAGAGAGATGGTGTGTTACACTCCAAGGTGTTCCCCAGGTTGCCTTTCCTGAGCTTCGATCTTCATGCTCTCGTTTAGTAGGTGTCGGAAAGTAGGCTGCATTAGGCCTAAAAAATGGGGAATGGGGTGGAGAGAGATGGTGTGTTACACTCCAAGGTGTTCCCCAGGTTTCCTTGCCATTGCTTCGGTCTTCCGACTCTCGTTTAGTAGTTGTAGAAAAGTACACTGCATTAGGCCTAAAAAATGGGTATGGGGTGGAGAGAGATGGTGTGTTACACTCCAAGGTGTTCCCCAGGTTGCCTTTCCTGAGCTTCGATCTTCATGCTCTCGTTTAGTAGGTGTCGGAAAGTAGGCTGCATTAGGCCTACAAATTGGGTATGGGGTGGAGAGAGATGGTGTGTTACACTCCAAGGTGTTCCCCAGGTTTCCTTGCCATTGCTTCGGTCTTCCGACTCTCATTTAGTAGTTGTAGAAAAGTACACAGCATTAGGCCTACAAAATGGGTATGGGGTGGAGAGAGATGGTGTGTTACACTCCAAGGTGTTCCCCAGGTTGCCTTTCCTGAGCTTCGATCTTCATGCTCTCGTTTAGTAGGTGTCGGAAAGTAGGCTGCATTAGGCCTACAAATTGGGTATGGGGTGGAGAGAGATGGTGTGTTACACTCCAAGGTGTTCCCCAGGTTTCCTTGCCATTGCTTCGGTCTTCCGACTCTCATTTAGTAGTTGTAGAAAAGTACACAGCATTAGGCCTACAAAATGGGTATGGGGTGGAGAGAGATGGTGTGTTACACTCCAAGGTGTTCCCCAGGTTGCCTTTCCTGAGCTTCGATCTTCATGCTCTCGTTTAGTAGGTGTCGGAAAGTAGGCTGCATTAGGCCTAAAAAATGGGGAATGGGGTGGAGAGAGATGGTGTGTTACACTCCAAGGTGTTCCCCAGGTTTCCTTGCCATTGCTTCGGTCTTCCGACTCTCGTTTAGTAGTTGTAGAAAAGTACACTGCATTAGGCCTAAAAAATGGGTATGGGGTGGAGAGAGATGGTGTGTTACACTCCAAGGTGTTCCCCAGGTTGCCTTTCCTGAGCTTCGATCTTCATGCTCTCGTTTAGTAGGTGTCGGAAAGTAGGCTGCATTAGGCCTACAAATTGGGTATGGGGTGGAGAGAGATGGTGTGTTACACTCCAAGGTGTTCCCCAGGTTTCCTTGCCATTGCTTCGGTCTTCCGACTCTCATTTAGTAGTTGTAGAAAAGTACACAGCATTAGGCCTACAAAATGGGTATGGGGTGGAGAGAGATGGTGTGTTACACTCCAAGGTGTTCCCCAGGTTGCCTTTCCTGAGCTTCGATCTTCATGCTCTCGTTTAGTAGGTGTCGGAAAGTAGGCTGCATTAGGCCTAAAAAATGGGGAATGGGGTGGAGAGAGATGGTGTGTTACACTCCAAGGTGTTCCCCAGGTTTCCTTGCCATTGCTTCGGTCTTCCGACTCTCGTTTAGTAGTTGTAGAAAAGTACACTGCATTAGGCCTAAAAAATGGGTATGGGGTGGAGAGAGATGGTGTGTTACACTCCAAGGTGTTCCCCAGGTTGCCTTTCCTGAGCTTCGATCTTCATGCTCTCGTTTAGTAGGTGTCGGAAAGTAGGCTGCATTAGGCCTACAAATTGGGTATGGGGTGGAGAGAGATGGTGTGTTACACTCCAAGGTGTTCCCCAGGTTTCCTTGCCATTGCTTCGGTCTTCCGACTCTCGTTTAGTAGTTGTAGAAAAGTACACAGCATTAGGCCTACAAAATGGGTATGGGGTGGAGAGAGATGGTGTGTTACACTCCAAGGTGTTCCCCAGGTTGCCTTTCCTGAGCTTCTATCTTCAGGCTCTCATTAAATTGTGGTTAAATGGAACAACTGCATTTGGCGTACTAGTTGGTTTGGGGCCTACTATCGGTGTCTGCCACTCCTTGCTGTTCTCCTGGTTTCCTGTCCTGAAATACCATTTTCAGCCTCTCGTTAAGTAGTTGTTAATGTTAGACTGCATTTGGCCTACTAGTTGGGTTGGGGCCTACTATCGGTGTCTGCCACTCCTTGCTGTTCTCCTCCACTGAACAAAGCTGTGCCGCCTGTTTACTACGGTTGCCAATTTTGAACTGCATTTCGACTACTTACTGATTTGGCCCTACTCTCTGTGTCAGCCTCTCATTCCAGTTGTCCTCCACTGCAATGCCCCCTGGTTATTCCTGTGTTACCAATTTTGAACTGCATTTAGCCCACTTTCTTCTTTGGGCCTATATCTGTGTTTCCACTTCATCGTGCCCATTGCCCAGCCAGTGATAGATGAGTCTGCTGGTACATTGACCCATAACGCAACATTCCCCGTGCACGCTACACAACAACATTGTGACCCTGCTGAAAGTCAGGTTGCTCTTCCCGCATACCATACCACCTTACACGGGGACAAAGAGGAAGGTGCAGATGAAAGTGCAGGTTCCTTCATCAGGTGGGGGGAGGAATACTAGTTGGCGACGTCACTGGCACAGGGCCTCTCATAGTACGCAAAAGTGTTGCTGCCGGTGGGAGGCGCCCCCGCCGTGCAAACACACCGCTGTACTTTGAGGGGCCCTGTGCCAGTGCCAATGCCAACGAGTGGGCCCCCCCTGCTTGCTCAGGTTCACAGCACTTGCAAAGTTGAAATACTTACCTCTCCCTGCTCCACTGCCGTGACGTGGTCCAGATTTCCTGGGCCCACTAATTACTTGAACCAGCCCTACCCCCCACAACTTTAGCCAAATGACCCCCAATTTCAAATGCCTTCCAATTATTATAAGGTAAATTACGCTTGACAAGCTTCATTAAGAAGAATGGATGGTTTTGACATTAAAATGGGCACTCTAGGTGTTTTCCTGGCCCCCACTCACTGCCGACTATGCTGCCCCATTGACTTGCATTGGGTTTCGTGTTTCGGTCGATCCCGACTTTACGTCATAATCGGCCGATTTCACTCGACCCGACTTTGGACATAGTCGGGTTTCGCAAAACCCGGCTCGACTCTAAAAAGGTCAAGGTCGCTCAACTCTACTGAAGACCACCCCGAAGAAGACCAAGAAGTAGAAGAACAAGAAGCTGCAGAACATTAAGCATAAGACTAAAAATCAGAGCCAAATATATTATCTAAATTTCAAGCAGAAGAAGACTAAGCAGTGCATGGGGGTTAGTCCGTTCCTCCTCATGGTGCCCCTGGAAAAAACCTGCTGCTGCAGGCCAAACTGAACGCGGACAAATCATGTTGTAAATCTTTTGTGACAGGACGAACGGAAGGTGTAATCTTCAAACTTTTATAGATAACAACTACAGGAATGCCTGTCACAAATAAGAATATAATGAAGAAGAAGAATATGAAGAAGATGAAGAAGTAGAATATGAAGAAAAATAATAGTTGAATAGGAAGAATGTAAAAAAAAAAGAATAACAGGAAGAAGGTGAAGAAGAAGAAGATGAATAAGGTGAAGAAGAAGTTGGTGAAAAAGATGCTGCTGCTGAGGATGATGAAGAAGAAAGTGTGGGAGAAGTAAAAAAGAAGGTGAAGAGCATGGAAGTAGTGAAACATAAATATCTGACAAAATATAAAAAAGCTTAACATAGTCAATATCTTTGTAACTCCGAACGTCTTAAAAAAAAAATTCCTGCTATTCCATTTGATTGGGCTAAACCTCTATCCCTTTAATGTCTCCTCCACCTCCCCCAATATACAATATATTCTACATTATTCTTAGTTGTTTTCCTTCATGTAGAATTAACCTACAAGGAAAGAAAGGGTTTATTTTAACTCCAATATTTGTGTCCCATTGACTTGTATTGGTTTCCGGTATCGTATAGGCGATATCCGATATTTTTTGCATATCAGCTGATCCAATCTGATACAGATATTTTCGTATATCGGAAGGTATCACTCAACACTATTTATCAATCATTTGCGCGACTGGCGAAAAGCCTTCAGAGTTACTCAAACATGACTATCTTTAATTTTTGTGCGTCTGCTGTTGCCATGTGTAATAAAGCTGATATCTTAAAAAAAACATTGCCATACACTGCTAGATATATTGAATTTGTACATAACACCTCTGTTAGGGTACTTTTCAAAAATAAAACTAGAATTTTTTTTCATAAGCATAAAGCATTCAATATGAGGAAGAGTGATGTTAAGGGACGTGGATGTGGTGGTGCATGCCAAGGCTGTGTTACAGATCAGAAGGTGACTAGATCTCATTCTAGCTTCCTGTCAAAATATGGTCAGCATGGTACACCACTGATGAACCCAGACAATTGAAAGGATGTTGTGGGTTGGATGGCAGACAAAGGCTCCAGTGTGTTGACAAGCAGCACCACAAAGTCATCCACATGGTCTAGTCTCAGTAGCCAAGAGGATGGGCCTGTGAATCCTCAACCTAGTTCTCCTTCCTCCCACCATCAAGAGTCCCGGGATACATATGACCCCAATGCTGGCTACGCTGAGGAAACGTTTATGTTCCCTTTTAATTTGTCAGGCCTCTCAACGTGCACCATTAAAGAGGGTCATGAGGAGTAGAGATGAGCTAATACAGTGGGGAAAAAAGTATTTAGTCAGCGACCAATTGAACAAGTTCTCTCACTTAAAAACATGAGAGAGGCCTGTAAATTACATCATAGGTAGACCACAACTATGATAGTCAAAATGAGAAAACATATCCAGAGAATCACCTTGTCTGATTTGGCAAGATTTATTTAGCAAATTATGTTGGAAAATAAGTATTTGGTTGTTAACCCCTTCATGACCCAGCCTATTTTGACCTTAAAGACCTTGCCGTTTTTTGCAATTCTGACCAGTGTCCCTTTATGAGGTAATAACTCAGGAACGCTTCAACGGATAATAGCGGTTCTGAGATTGTTTTTTCGTGACATATTGGGCTTCATGTTAGTGGTAACGCAGAGCCATGAAAATAAAAAATAATTTTTCTTTCCTCAAAAATGATTTTTAGCCTGGAATTTCCTATTTTGCCAAGGATAATAGGAGAAATTGGACCCCAAATATTGTTGTCCAGTTTGTCCTGAGTACGCTGATACCCCATATGTGGGGGTAAACCACTGTTTGGGCGCACGGCAGGGCTCGGAAGGGATGGCACGCCATTTGGCTTTTTAAATGGAAAATTAGCTCCAATCATTAGCGGACACCATGTCACGTTTGGAGAGCCCCTGTGTGCCTAAACATTGGAGATCCCCCAGAAATGACCCCATTTTGGAAACTAGACCCCCAAAGGAACTAATCTAGATATGTGGTGAGGACTTTGAACCCCCAAGTGCTTCACAGAAGTTTATAACGCAGAGCCATGAAAATAAAAAAAAAAAATTATTTTCTCAAAAATGATGTTTTAGCCTGCAATTTTTTATTTTCCCAAGGGTAACAGGAGAAATTTGACCCCAAAAGTTGTTGTCCAGTTTCTCCTGAGTACGCTGATACCCCATATGTGGGGGTAAATCACTGTTTGGGCACATGCCGGGGCTCGGAAGTGAAGTAGTGACGTTTTGAAATGCAGACTTTGATGGAATGCTCTGTGGGCGTCACGTTGCGTTTGCAGAGCCCCTGATGTGGCTTAACAGCAGAAACCCCCCACAAGTGACCCCATTTTGGAAACTAGACCCCCAAAGGAACTTATCTAGATGTGTGGTGAGCACTTTGAACCCCCAAGTGCTTCATAGAAGTTTATAATGCAGAGCCATAAAAATAATAAATACGTTTTCTTTCCTCAAAAATAATTATTTAGCCCAGAATTTTTTATTTTCCCAAGGGTTACAGGAGAAATTGGACCCCATAAGTTGTTGTCCAGTTTCTCCTGAGTACGCTGATACCCCTTATGTGGGGGTAAACCACTGTTTGGGCACATGCCGAGGCTCGGAAGTGAAGTAGTGACGTTTTGAAATGCAGACTTTGATGGAATGCTCTGTGGGCGTCACGTTGCGTTTGCAGAGCCCCTGATGTGGCTTAACAGTAGAAACCCCCCACAAGTGACCCCATTTTGGAAACTAGACCCCGAAAGGAACTTATCTAGATGTGTGGTGAGCACTTTGAACCCCCAAGTGCTTCATAGAAGTTTATAATGCAGAGCCGTGAAAATAATAAATACGTTTTCTTTCCTCAAAAATAATTATTTAGCCCAGAATTTTTTAATTTTCCCAAGGGTAACAGGAGAAATTTGACCCCAATATTTGTTGTCGAGTTTCTCCGGAGTACGGTGATACCCCATATGTGGGGGTAAACCACTGTTTGGGCACACGTTGGGGCTCGGAAGTGAAGTAGTGACGTTTTGAAATGCAGACTTTGATGGAATGCTCTGCGGGCGTCACGTTGCGTTTGCAGAGCCCCTGATGTGCCTAAACAGTAGAAACCCCCACAAGTGACCCCATTTTGGAAACTAGACCCCCAAAGGAACTTATCTAGATGTGTGGTGAGCACTTTGAAACCCCAAGTGCTTCATAGAAGTTTATAATGCAGAGCCGTGAAAATAATAAATACGTTTTCTTTCCTCAAAAATAATTTTTAGCCCAGAATTTTTTATTTTCCCAAGGGTAACAGGAGAAATTGGACCCCAATAGTTGTTGTCCAGTTTCTCCTGAGTACGCTGATACCCCATGTGTGGGGGTAAACCACTGTTTGGGCACACGTCGGGGCTCAGAAGGGAAGTAGTGACTTTTGAAATGCAGACTTTGATGGAATGGTCTGTGGGCGTCACATTGCGTTTGCAGAGCCCCTGGTGTGCCTAAACAGTAGAAACCCCCCACAAGTGACCACATTTTAGAAACTAGACCTCCCAAGGAACTTATCTAGATATGTGGTGAGCACTTTGAACCCCCAAGTGCTTCACAGACGTTTACAACGCAGAGCCGTGAAAATAAAATATCATTTTTCTTTCCTCAAAAATGATGTTTTAGCAAGCATTTTTTTAGATTCACAAGGGTAACAGGAGAAATTGGACCCCAGTAATTGTTGCGCAGTTTATCCTGAGTACACTGATACCCCATATGTGGGGGTAAACCACTGTTTGGGCACATGTCAGGGCTCGGAAGTGAGGGAGCACCATTTGACTTTTTGAATACGAGATTGGCTAGAATCAATGGTGGCGCCATGTTGCGTTTGGAGACCCCTGATGTGCCTAAACAGTGGTAACCCCTCAATTCTACCTCCAACACTAACCCCAACACATCCCTAACCCTAATCCCAACTGTAGCCATAACCCTAATCACAACCCTAACCACAACCCTAATTCCAACCCTAACCCTAAGGCTATGTGCCCACGTTGCGGATTCGTGTGAGATATTTCCGCACCATTTTTTAAAAATCCGCGGGTAAAAGGCACTGCGTTTTACCTGCGGATTTTCAGCGGATTTCCAGTGTTTTTTGTGCGGATTTCACCTGCGGATTCCTATTGAGGAACAGGTGTAAAACGCCGCGGAATCCGCACAAAGAATTGACATGCTGCGGAAAATACAACGCAGCGTTTCCGCGCGGTATTTTCTGCACCATGGGCACAGCGGATTTGGTTTTTCATATGTTTACATGGTACTGTAAAACTGATGGAATACTGCTGCGAATCCGCAGCGGCCAATCCGCAGCCAAATCCGCACCGTGTGCACATAGCCTAATTCTAAAGGTATGTGCACACTGCGGAAAACGCTGCAGATCCGCAGCAGTTTCCCATGAGTTTACAGTTCAATGTAGACCTATGGGAAACAAAAATCACTGTACACATGCTGCGGAAAAACTGCACGGAAACGCAGCGGTTTACATTCCGCAGCATGTCACTTCTTTGTGCGGATTCCGCAGCGGTTTTACAACTGCTCAAATAGAAAATCACAATTGTAAAACCGCAGTGAAATGCGCAGAAAAAAACGTGGTAAATCCGCCATAAATCCGAAGCGGTTTAGCACTGCGGATTTATCAAATCCGCAGCGGAAAAATCCGCAGAGGACCAGAATACGTGTGCACATACCGAAACCCTAACCGTAGCCCTAACCCTACCCCTAACCCTAACCCTACCCCTAACCCTAACCCTAGCCCTACCCCTAACCCTACCCCTAACCCTAAACCTACCCCTAACCCTAACCCTATTCTAACATTAGTGGAAAAAAAAAATTTCTTTATTTTTTTATTGTCCCTACCTATGGGGATGACAAAGGGGGGGGGGTCATGTATTATTTTTTTTATTTTGATCACTGAGATATAATCTATCTCAGTGATCAAAATGCACTTTGGAACGAATCTGCCGGCCGGCAGATTCGGCGGGCGCACTGCGCATGCGCCCGCCATTTTGGAAGATGGCGGCGCCCGGGGAGAAGACGGACGGGACCCTGGCAGGATCGGTAAGTATGATGGGGTGGGGGGGGACCACATGGGGGGGATCGGAGCACGGGGGGGAATCGGAGCGCGGCAGGCGTGGAACGGAGCACGGGGGGCGTGGAACGGAGCACGGGGGGGCTGGAATGGAGCGCGGGGGGGTGGAACGGAGCACGGGGGGTGGATCGGAATGCAGGGGGGGTGATTGGAGCACGGGGGGGTGATTGGAGCACGGGGGGAGCGGACAAGAGCACGGGGGGAGCGGAGCACTGGATGGAGGGGAGCCGGAGCAGTGTACCGGCCAGATCGGGGAGCTGGGGGGGCGATCGGTGGGGTGGGGGCACATTAGTATTTCCAGCCATGGCCGATGATATTGCAGCATCGGCCATGGCTGGATTGTAATATTTCACCCGTTATAATAGGTGAAATATTACAAATCGCTCTGATTGGCAGTTTCACTTTCAACAGCCAATCAGAGCGATCGTAGCCACGAGGGGGTGAAGCCACCCCCCCTGGGCTAAACTACCACTCCCCCTGTCCCTGCAGATCGGGTGAAATGGGAGGTAACCCTTTCACCCGATCTGCAGGGACGCGATCTTTCCATGACGCCACATAGGCGTCATGGGTCGGATTGGCACCGACTTTCATGACGCCTACGTGGCGTCATGGGTCGGGAAGGGGTTAACAAACAAATCTATGGCTTCCTGCCACATGGAAAACCCAGACCAGAAATGAAACGGACTGCACCATTAACATATTTCAGTCAGTTTCATAACACAAAACCCAGAGCAGGTTTTCCCTAAATCTGTCTTGGACAAACAATATGTCCAAGACTAACCTTATTTTTTTATTAAATTTAATCTGCATTGAAGTCACCGCTACACCCGAGACTGCCATGCCCACCTATGAACTTCATATGTCTCTATGCACATCCTGGGGAGAACACACAGCGACCTCTACCTGTGACATTGGTCACTGCTTCACCATTGCAATTACAGCTACACCTGTGACTGCAATACCACCTCATGGCCTTACTACGCCTCCGTGCGCATTTTAGGGACCACAAACAGCACCCCCTAGCTGTAACAGGGGTCTCTGTCCCACAGTCCTCACAAGGTTGGCACACAAAGTTGTTGGTATGTTGGCCCATTCCTCCATGCAGAGCTCTCCTAGAGCAGTGATGTTTTGGATCTGTCACTGGGCAACACGGACTTTCAGCTCCCTCCAAAGGTTATCTATGGGGTTGAGATCTGGAGACTGGCTAGACTACTCCAGGACCTTCATATGCTTCCTACGAATCCACTCCTTCATTGCCCTGGCGATGTGCTTGGGATCATTATCATGCTGAAAGACTCATCCATGTTTCATCTTCAATACCCTTGCTAATGGAAGGAGATTTGCACTCAAAATCTCATGATACATGGCCCTATTCATTCTTTCATATACATGGATCAGTCGTCCTGGTCTCTTTGCAAAGAAACAGCCCCAAAGCATGATGTTGCCGCCCCCCATGTTTCACAGTAGGTCTAGTGTTCTTTGGATGCATCTAAGCATTCTGTCTCCTCCAAACACAATGAGTTTTATTTCTACCAAACAGTTCTACTTTGGTTTCATCAGACCATAGGACATTCTCCCAATACTCTTCTGGATAATCCAAATGCTCTCTAGCAAACCTCAGACGGGCCCGGACATGTATTGGCTTAAGCAGGGGGACACGTTTGACATGGCAGATTTTATCACACCAAGCTGCTTGCCTATTGAAGATTCAGTCTTACCACCCTGGTACAGGGCTTCAATTTTGTTTCTGGTGTCCTTCGCCAGTTTTTTGGTCTTTACTATAGTGGAGTTTGGAGTGTGACTGTTTGATGTTGTGGACAGGTGTCTTTTATACTGATACCAAGTTCAAACCTGTGCTATTACTACAGGTTATAAGTAGAGGACAGAGGAGCCTTTTAAAGAAGAAGTTAAAGGTCTGTGAGAGCCAGAAATCTTGCATGTTTTTAGGTGACCAAATACTTATTTTCCAACATAATTAGCAAAATAAATCTTGCCAAATCAGACAAGGTGATTTTCTGGATTTGTTTTCTCATTTTGACTGTCATAGTTGTGGTCTACCTATGATGTCATTTACAGGCCTCTCTCATCTTTTTAAGTGGGGAAAAATTGCACAATTGGTCACTGACTAAATACTTTTTTCCCTACCGTATGTTTGGAAACGATCACCAAGCATAAATTCGGCGCGAATATGGTACATTCGGATTCGTGATTGATAACACGAGCATTTTTCTTAAAATCGTAAAAGGTCGGTAACATTCGGTAAAAGATAGAAAAAAAGCAAGCAATTCATGTGCCATGATCAGTAAAATCACCCCAGTTTTCAGATAGTCCAGTATTTCAGCTGATGTTATTTGTGGGTTTTTCTTTGCATCCCGAACAATTTTTCTCTCAGTTGTGGACAACATTTTTATTGATCTACCTGACCATGGTTTTGTTTTTACAGAGCCCCTTATTTTCAATTTGTTAACCATAGTTTTCACACTGCTGACTGGCATTATCATTTCCTTGGATATATTTTTGTATCCCTTTCCTGTTTTATACAGTTCATCTACCTTTTCTTTTTGTATATAACCCTTAAAATATGTGTTCAAAATGTTATTGTTACTATATTAATCACCCCTAGATCATTCCATGGTCTGGAGTACATTTCCTTGGTATGCAAACCTCAAAAAACCGTGTTCAAAATTTATAGGTATTACATTTCTCATCCATAGACTTTTACATATTCTTGGGTGGATTTCTGTGGTATACAGTATAAGCCTTAAAAAACTTGTTAAAAATTTAATCTGTATTATATTGTTCATCCATATACTATCTTGTGGTCTTGAGTACATTTCATTGGTATATAACACTCAAAAAACTTCTTAAAAAATTGAGGATTTGTGCACATGTTTTTGGTGCATTTGGTGCGTTTTTTATGGACAAATTTGTTACAAAACCTGAAGCAAAATCTGATGCCAGCAAAATAAATGAGAAAACTGATATGTCATGCACACGTTGAGTATTTTTAATTTGGAGATTTGGTGTAGAAAACAATTTGCTGCATGTCAATTCTCTGTGCATTTCTTCACTGCATTTTTCACCATTGATTTAACTGAAATCCCTCAAAAACATGGCAAAAATGCACCAAAAGAGGGCAAGCATGCACATTTTTGCAGCTGTGTTTTTCCAATTAAAGATACATAAATTTTACTCAACATGTGCACATACCCTTATTGTTGTATTATATTGCATACCCATAGATTATTCCATGATCTAGAGTATATTTTCTTGGTCTATAACACTAAACATTGCATACATGATCATTTGAACAGAATGTGTATGAGGCCCTCCTTTTTGTCTAATACAGTGTGTAATTCAGTCCCTCTGAGTCACTTATTTTTGGCAATTCTTTCCCCCTTTATAAATTACACTCAAATTTCCAATATTTTATAAAACTATCAATGTTGGTTTTCTTAATTTTTATATATTTTAAAATCTTTTTTAACCCCTTCCCGACCTGTGACACAGCGTATGCGTCATGAAAGTCGGTGCCAATCCGACCTGTGACGCATATGCTGTGTCACAGAATGATCGTGTCCCTGCAGATCGGGTGAAAGGGTTAACTGTAATTTCACCCGATCTGCAGGGACAGGGGGAGTGGTAGTAGAGCCCAGGGGGGGTGGCTTCAGCCCCCCGTGGCTACAATCGCTCTGATTGGCTGTTGAAAGTGAAACTGCCAATCAGAGCGATTTGTAATATTTCACCTATTAAAACTGGTGAAATATTACAATACAGCCATGGCCGATGCTGCAATATCATCGGCCATGGCTGGAAACACTGATGTGCCCCCACCCCACCGATCTCCTCCCAAGTCCTCCGATCAGTCCTGCACACAGCTCCGCTCCCCTCCATCCTCCTGTCCGCTCCCCCCCGTGCTCATGTCCGCTCCCCCCGTGCTCCAATCCCACCCTGGAGCTCCAATCCAACCCCCTGCACTCCGATCCACCCCCCCATGCTCTGATCCACCCCCCGCGCTCCGATCCACCCCCCTGTGCTCCGATCCACCCCCGCACTCCGATCCACCCCCCCCATGCTCCAATCCACCCCCCATTCTCCGATCCACCCCCCGTGCTCCCCCCACCCCATCATACTTACCGAGCCTCCCGCGGTCCGTCCGTCTTCTCCATGGGCGCCACCATCTTCCAAAATGGCGGGCGCATGCACAGGAGAAATTGGACCCCAATAGTTGTTGTCCAGTTTCTCCTGAGTACGCTGATACCCCATGTGTGGGGGTAAACCACTGTTTGGGCACACGTCGGGGCTCAGAAGGGAAGTAGTGACTTTTGAAATGCAGACTTTGATGGAATGGTCTGTGGGCGTCACATTGCGTTTGCAGAGCCCCTGGTGTGCCTAAACAGTAGAAACCCCCCACAAGTGACCACATTTTAGAAACTAGACCCCCCAAGGAACTTATCTAGATATGTGGTGAGCACTTTGAACCCCCAAGTGCTTCACAGACGTTTACAACGCAGAGCTGTGAAAATAAAAAATCATTTTTCTTTCCTCAAAAATGATGTTTTAGCAAGCATTTTTTTAGATTCACAAGGGTAACAGGAGAAATTGGACCCCAGTAATTGTTGCGCAGTTTATCCTGAGTACACTGATACCCCATATGTGGGGGTAAACCACTGTTTGGGCACATGTCAGGGCTCGGAAGTGAGGGAGCACCATTTGACTTTTTGAATACGAGATTGGCTAGAATCAATGGTGGCGCCATGTTGCGTTTGGAGACCCCTGATGTGCCTAAACAGTGGTAACCCCTCAATTCTACCTCCAACACTAACCCCAACACACCCCTAACCCTAATCCCAACTGTAGCCATAACCCTAATCACAACCCTAACCACAACCCTAATTCCAACCCTAACCCTAAGGCTATGTGCCCTCGTTGCGGATTCGTGTGAGATATTTCCGCACCATTTTTGAAAAATCCGCGGGTAAAAGGCACTGCGTTTTACCTGCGGATTTTCCGCGGATTTCCAGTGTTTTTTGTGCGGATTTCACCTGCGGATTCCTATTGAGGAACAGGTGTAAAACGCCGCGGAATCCGCACAAAGAATTGACATGCTGCGGAAAATACAACGCAGCGTTTCCGCGCGGTATTTTCTGCACCATGGGCACAGCGGATTTGGTTTTTCATATGTTTACATGGTACTGTAAACCTGATGGAATACTGCTGCGAATCCGCAGCGGCCAATCCGCAGCCAAATCCGCACCGTGTGCACATAGCCTAATTCTAAAGGTATGTGCACACTGCGGAAAACGCTGCAGATCCGCAGCAGTTTCCCATGAGTTTACAGTTCAATGTAGACCTATGGGAAACAAAAATCGCTGTACACATGCTGCGGAAAAACTGCACGGAAACGCAGCGGTTTACATTCCGCAGCATGTCACTTCTTTGTGCGGATTCCGCAGCGGTTTTACAACTGCTCAAATAGAAAATCACAATTGTAAAACCGCAGTGAAATGCGCAGAAAAAAACGTGGTAAATCCGCCATAAATCCGCAGCGGTTTAGCACTGCGGATTTATCAAATCCGCAGCGGAAAAATCCGCAGAGGACCAGAATACGTGTGCATATACCGAAACCCTAACCGTAGCCCTAACCCTACCCCTAACCCTAACCCTACCCCTAACCCTACCCCTAACCCTAACCCTACCCCTAACCCTAACCCTAGCCCTAACCCTAGCCCTACCCCTAACCCTACCCCTAACCCTAACCCTATTCTAACATTAGTGGAAAAAAAAACGGTTTTTACGTAACGGTAATAGGATTTTACAGAGTCCACGACAGCACCCACAACGAGAGAGGGGATCCGCCCACCTTCCGGACAGCAACCTACAGGTTAAAAAGGGGCGGTCCCCCTCGCCCTCCAGTTTGTGTTCCAGAGTACAAGGGTTACCGCCAATGAATCAGTACATGACAATATCATATTAAACAATACTAAATACCACCACCTCTATAGAGTGATCTCTAAGGCACACCTTCCCACAGAGTGCAGGAATAAGTAACTAAATACGGGGGGGAATGTATGGGTGCTGTCGTGGACTCTGTAAAATCCTATTACCGGTACGTAAAAACCGGTTTTCCTATCGCCACGACAGCACCCACAACGAGAGACTTTCAAAGACTATTTAACTGGGAGGGACCACAGCACTAAGTACTGAACGGCCAAACTGTAAGCTGGAATTAGCAGATAGATCAAGGCGATAGTGCTTATAAAAGGTGGAAGGTGATGACCAAGTTGCCGCCTTACATATCATTTCAATGGGGACATCTGCCTTCTCCGCCCAGGATGATGCCATGGCCCGAGTGGAGTGCGCCCTGATGCCTTCTGGTGGTGTTACTCCCCTGGCAGAATAGGCAAGACATATCGCTTCTCTAATCCATCTAGCGATAGAGTTCTTCGTGACACCAGAACCCTTTTTCCGATTCTGGAAAGAAACAAACAGAGCCCTACTCTGTCTCCAGCTCTGTGTCCTATCCAGGTATTCTAATATCGCCCTCTTTACATCTAGAGTATGATATTTTTTCTCCTCTTCTGAACCTGGATTTTCATAGAAAGATGGTAAATAAATCTCCTGACTTCTATGAAATTTAGTTGCTACTTTTGGTAAATATGCAGGATCGGGTTTTAGGACAATCTTATCCTGGAGAATTATTAGATAGGGAGGATCTACTGATAACGCATGTATATCACTGACCCTCCTGGCAGATGTTAATGCTAAGAGTAAAGCTGTCTTTAAGGTTAAATTTTTTATTGAAATAGCGTCTAATGGCTCGAACGGAGGTTCAGTCAACGCCTCAAGTACCAAATTTAAATCCCAAGGGGGTAGTCTTACAATATGGATTGGGTTAGAACGCTGACATGCCCTAATAAATCTAGCAACCCATCTATTACCAGCTATATCGCTGTTATATAGAGCTCCCAAGGCTGAAATATGAACTCTTAGAGTGTTGACCGCTAAGCCCAATTCCCAGCCTTTCTGAAGGAATTCTAAAATAGCTGAAATCGGAGCCTTATCTCCTAATGGTTGCTGATGAAACAACAGGAATTTTTTCCAAATTTTCGAGTAGATCTTTGTAGTGACCTCCTTCCTACTTTTCAATAAAGTAGCTATTAAAGCATTAGAGAACCCTCTCTCCTTCAGAAGCTCCCTCTCAAGTTCCAAGCCGTTAAGTGAAGAGTCTCCAAATTTGGATGATGAAATGGACCCTGAGAGAGGAGTTCCGGAACCACTGGCAACACCCAGGGATCGGTCACAGACATTGTCCTGAGGAGAGAGAACCAAGGCCTCCTGGGCCAGAAGGGGGCGATTAAGATCACTCTGGCTCTTTCCTCCCGGATCTTCCTGAGAACTATCGGAATCAGACACATTGGGGGAAAGGCATATGCCAGCTGGAAGTCCCAACGGACACGAAGGGAATCCACTATAAATGGTTGGTCTGTTATGTGTAAGGATGCGAACTTCCTGACCTTCCTGTTCTTCCTCGTAGCAAACAGATCTATTGTCGGCAACCCCCACAGATTGACTATCTGATCGAATATCTGTTGGTTTAGGGACCACTCTCCCTGACGAAGGGAATGGCGACTGAGGTAGTCCGCCTCTATATTGAGTTCCCCTCTTATATGTACTGCCGACAGGGATTGTAAGTGTTTCTCGGCCAGGGACAATATCTGTGCTGTAGTGGTCATCAGGGATCGAGACCTTGTCCCCCCTGATGATTGATGTAGGCTACCACAGTCATATTGTCTGTTTGTATCTGTACATGCGTATTCCTCAGGGATGGTAGTAAGGAAAGAAGAGCCTGACAGACTGCAGTAAGCTCTCTTAGATTCGAGGAATTCTGGGACTCCTGAATCGACCATCGCCCTTGGGTTAGAATGTCTCCCATATGGGCTCCCCAACCGAACGGGCTGGCATCTGTTGTAACTATAT
Source organism: Ranitomeya imitator (assembly GCF_032444005.1). Classification (NCBI taxonomy): domain Eukaryota; kingdom Metazoa; phylum Chordata; class Amphibia; order Anura; family Dendrobatidae; genus Ranitomeya; species Ranitomeya imitator. The sequence goes on from NC_091286.1 coordinate 86,183,878, forward strand.
TGTTCGGAGTGATGGTCCAGAGAACTCCTTTTGACAAATGTGCTGGATTGAGCCACCATCTCAGATCGTGAAGAGTGGCGGGTGATAATTTGAACTTTCTGCTCAGAGCACCGTGAAGATCTTTTTCTGCTCGAAGAACTTCGTACTGAAGCATTCGGGTATGAGCCTGAGCCCATCTTACCGCCGATATACACGCAATCAAAGATCTTAGTAGAGACATTGCGTCTCTCAGACTTAAGCTTGTAACTGTCCTTACTGCCGTGATCCTTTGAACGATCTTCCGCTTCTTCTCTTCTGGTAGGAAGGATGACTGATCTTCTGAGTCTAGAAGAACTCCTATGAACATTTGACGTCTTGTGGGTTCCAGTTTTGACTTTTCCCAGTTGATTATCCATCCGAGTTCCTGTAGGGATGATATTATGGCATTTACCCTAGACGTACACTGGTCAATTGAATTTCCTACTATCAAAAAATCGTCTAGATAGGGCACCACAAGGGTTTCTCTTTCCCTAATATGGGCCATTACTTCAGAAACAACCTTAGTAAAAACTCTAGGTGCCATGGACAGGCCAAAGGGCATTGCCAAAAATTGAAAATGTTTAATCTGATGGTTTACCCATACTGCCATCCTGAGGAATTGCTGGTGATTTCTGTGAACTGGAAGATGGTAGTACGCATCTTTTAGATCCAAGACCGACATGTAGCACCTAGGAAACAAAAGCTTGGTTGTTGACTTAATGGATTCCATCTTAAAAGCGTGGTACTGAAGATATTTATTTAATTTACGTAAATTTATGATAGTCCTAAAGGACCCATCAGGTTTAGAGATTAAGAATAGCGGAGAATAGAAACCCGACTTCTCCTGATGTTCTGGTACTTCTTCAATAACTCGCTTTGTAAGCAATTGTTGAATCTCTAATTCTAAGGCCTGTTGTTGGGCCGGAGTGTCCAGTGATGTTATCACAAAATGATCTGGGGGAGTTCTCAAAAATTCTAATTTTAATCCTGACTCAACCACCCCCATTATCCAGGCACTAGAAGTAATCTTTTTCCATCTATCTGAGAAGAACTTTAGTCTTCCCCCTACTGGTAGACCTGTTCTATCTGTAGTTACGTCTACGTCTTGAGAAAGATGAAGGGTTCTTATAGTATCCACCTTTCTTCTTATGATCTGATGTTTCCCAGTCGCGATTATATCCCTGCTGGTCTGGCTGGAATCTCCTGAAGGGCATGCGTCTTCGGAAGGCGTTCCTAAAAGTGGGATTAAACGTTTTAGGAAATCCCTTCTTCCTATCTTCTGCCTTTGCAAGGATGTCATCCAGCACCGGGCCGAATAGGTACTCACCCCTACATGGAATGGAGCAAAGTTTGGCCTTAGCCTGGGCATCCCCCTTCCATGTCTTTAGCCATAGAGCCCGTCTGGCTGCATTCGAAAGACCTGCCGATCTTGCGGCCAATTTCAGAAACTCAATTGAGGCTTTTGCTAGATAAGCTGCTCCTTCTCTGACCTGAGACAGGGAATTCAGCAACTTATCCCTGGGTACCTTCGCTTTAAGCTGCTCCTCCAGCTGAGTCACCCAGACCATGATTGATCTGGCCGTACAGGTGCCTGCGATAGCCGGCTTAAAGGCTCCAGATGATGACTCCCATAGTTTTTTAAGGAGCATGTCAGCCTTTCTGTCTGAAGGATCCTTGAGGAGCCCTACATCTTCTAATGGAAGTGAGGCTGTTTTTGAAGTAGAGGCTACTGCCGCATCTATTTTAGGAACCTTCATCCACTGTGACAAAGTGTCATCTTCAAAGGGGTACCTTCTTTTTGCAGCTGAAGGTAAAAACCCTTTATCCAGCTTGTCCCACTCCCGTTTGACCAGATCTTTAACAGAATCCACCACTGGGAAAGCTTTCCGACTTCTCTGGCTCAGCCCTGCGAACATGATCTCCTGGGTTGTTTTTGGTTCTTTACTCTCTGCAACCCCCATAGTTGCACGGACTGCCTTAATTAAGGTTTCCATACCATCCGTGGAAAAGCAAGGTCTTCCCTCCTCATCTGAAGAGGATGCCGAAGAACTTTCCGAACACTCGCCTTCTTGTACCGAAGGACTGGAATCGGACACCAACTCCACACTGCTTTTTTCATGCCGTCTGGTTTTAAGGGATGATTTTATTTCTTCCCTAATTACTTCCCTCAGATCCGATACCCGGAGAGGGGCCTCTTCTTCTAACATACGACATATGCATAATTGGCATAACTTTTTAACATAGGTGTCAGGTAGAGGCTCTATGCATACAGCACACTGCTTATGCTTGGATTTGGAGACCTTTTTCCCCTATAATAAAGCATAGTGTAGAAAACGGCTGTATCAGGCAATGGTTTACATATTACACTCACCACTGCTGAAAAAATGTAGAGTACCGGTTTTTGAGGGGGTGAGGCGCGACGTGACGCTGGTTTGCCAGGATCCTGCTGCCCACGTTCGCCGCTATGAGACCTGTGCTCTCCTGCCTGTCGGTGTTCAGCGTCTCCTGCCGAAGACATATTGCCGCACACACAGCTCACCTGAGCGCTGCTCCTTTTCAAAAGTCCCGCGCTCCTCCTCCCGGTCTCCTCCGGAAGTCGATCGATCACTTCCGGGTCATAAGCGCTGACCTGCTTCCGCAGCGTCGCGCGCGTGTGAACGACCCAGGGCGGCGTGCCTTCCCCTGGGAACGCCACTTCGGCATTCAGCCGCTCCTTGCCAGACGAGGGGGGAAGCTGGACACAGGACTTCCCCCGACGCTGCTTCCGGGCCCCCGACTCTGCCGTTCTCACCTGGACACCGCACAGAGGCTTGGCGGACCCGGGTAGGTGAAATGACCTGTAGGCTCCCGCCGTCCGGACAGGAACCCAAACTGGAGGGCGAGGGGGACCGCCCCTTTTTAACCTGTAGGTTGCTGTCCGGAAGGTGGGCGGATCCCCTCTCTCGTTGTGGGTGCTGTCATGGCGATAGGAAAAAATTTCTTTATTTTTTTATTGTCCCTACCTATGGGGGTGACAAAGTGGGGGGGGTCATGTATTATTTTTTTTATTTTGATCACTGAGATATAATCTATCTCAGTGATCAAAATGCACTTTGGAACGAATCTGCCGGCCGGCAGATTCGGCGGGCGCACTGCGCATGCGCCCGCCATTTTGGAAGATGGCGGCGCCCGGGGAGAAGATGGACGGGACCCCGGCAGGATCGGTAAGTATGATGGGGTGGGGGGGGACCACGTGGGGGGGGGGATCGGAGCACGGGGGGGGAATCGGAGCGCGGCAGGCATGGAACGGAGCACGGGGGCGTGGAACGGAGCACGGGGGGGCTGGAACGGAGCGCGGGGGGGTGGAACGGAGCACGGGGGGTGGATCGGAATGCAGGGGGGGTGATTGGAGCACGGGGGGGTGATTGGAGCACGGGGGGAGCGGACAAGAGCACGGGGGGGGAGCGGAGCACTGGATGGAGGGGAGCCGGAGCAGTGTACCGGCCAGATCGGGGAGCTGGGGGGGCGATCGGTGGGGTGGGGGCACATTAGTATTTCCAGCCATGGCCGATGATATTGCAGCATCGGCCATGGCTGGATTGTAATATTTCACCCGTTATAATAGGTGAAATATTACAAATCGCTCTGATTGGCAGTTTCACTTTCAACAGCCAATCAGAGCGATCGTAGCCACGAGGGGGTGAAGCCACCCCCCCTGGGCTAAACTACCACTCCCCCTGTCCCTGCAGATCGGGTGAAATGGGAGTTAACCCTTTCACCCGATCTGCAGGGACGCGATCTTTCCATGACGCCACATAGGCGTCATGGGTCGGATTGGCACCGACTTTCATGACGCCTACGTGGCGTCATGGGTCGGGAAGGGGTTAACAAACAAATCTATGGCTTCCTGCCACATGGAAAACCCAGACCAGAAATGAAACGGACTGCACCATTAACATATTTCAGTCAGTTTCATAACACAAAACCCAGAGCAGGTTTTCCCTAAATCTGTCTTGGACAAACAATATGTCCAAGACTAACCTTATTTTTTTATTAAATTTAATCTGCATTGAAGTCACCGCTACACCCGAGACTGCCATGCCCACCTATGAACTTCATATGTCTCTATGCACATCCTGGGGAGAACACACAGCGACCTCTACCTGTGACATTGGTCACTGCTTCACCATTGCAATTACAGCTACACCTGTGACTGCAATACCACCTCATGGCCTTACTACGCCTCCGTGCGCATTTTGGGGACCACAAACAGCACCCCCTAGCTGTAACAGGGGTCACTGTCCCACAGTCCTCACAAGGTTGGCACACAAAGTTGTTGGTATGTTGGCCCATTCCTCCATGCAGAGCTCTCCTAGAGCAGTGATGTTTTGGATCTGTCACTGGGCAACACGGACTTTCAGCTCCCTCCAAAGGTTATCTATGGGGTTGAGATCTGGAGACTGGCTAGACTACTCCAGGACCTTCATATGCTTCCTACGAATCCACTCCTTCATTGCCCTGGCGATGTGCTTGGGATCATTATCATGCTGAAAGACTCATCCATGTTTCATCTTCAATACCCTTGCTAATGAAAGGAGATTTGCACTCAAAATCTCATGATACATGGCCCTATTCATTCTTTCATATACATGGATCAGTCGTCCTGGTCTCTTTGCAAAGAAACAGCCCCAAAGCATGATGTTGCCGCCCCCCATGTTTCACAGTAGGTCTAGTGTTCTTTGGATGCATCTAAGCATTCTGTCTCCTCCAAACACAATGAGTTTTGTTTCTACCAAACAGTTCTACTTTGGTTTCATCAGACCATAGGACATTCTCCCAATACTCTTCTGGATAATCCAAATGCTCTCTAGCAAACCTCAGACGGGCCCGGACATGTATTGGCTTAAGCAGGGGGACACGTTTGACATGGCAGATTTTATCACACCAAGCTGCTTGCCTATTGAAGATTCAGTCTTACCACCCTGGTACAGGGCTTCAATTTTGTTTCTGGTGTCCTTCGCCAGTTTTTTGGTCTTTACTATAGTGGAGTTTGGAGTGTGACTGTTTGATGTTGTGGACAGGTGTCTTTTATACTGATACCAAGTTCAAACCTGTGCTATTACTACAGGTTATAAGTAGAGGACAGAGGAGCCTTTTAAAGAAGAAGTTAAAGGTCTGTGAGAGCCAGAAATCTTGCATGTTTTTAGGTGACCAAATACTTATTTTCCAACATAATTAGCAAAATAAATCTTGCCAAATCAGACAAGGTGATTTTCTGGATTTGTTTTCTCATTTTGACTGTCATAGTTGTGGTCTACCTATGATGTCATTTACAGGCCTCTCTCATCTTTTTAAGTGGGGAAAAATTGCACAATTGGTCACTGACTAAATACTTTTTTCCCTACCGTATGTTTGGAAACGATCACCAAGCATAAATTCGGCGCGAATATGGTACATTCGGATTCGTGATTGATAACACGAGCATTTTTCTTAAAATCGTAAAAGGTCGGTAACATTCGGTAAAAGATAGAAAAAAAGCAAGCAATTCATGTGCCATGATCAGTAAAATCACCCCAGTTTTCAGATAGTCCAGTATTTCAGCTGATGTTATTTGTGGGTTTTTCTTTGCATCCCGAACAATTTTTCTCTCAGTTGTGGACAACATTTTTATTGATCTACCTGACCATGGTTTTGTTTTTACAGAGCCCCTTATTTTCAATTTGTTAACCATAGTTTTCACACTGCTGACTGGCATTATCATTTCCTTGGATATATTTTTGTATCCCTTTCCTGTTTTATACAGTTCATCTACCTTTTCTTTTTGTATATAACCCTTAAAATATGTGTTCAAAATGTTATTGTTACTATATTAATCACCCCTAGATCATTCCATGGTCTGGAGTACATTTCCTTGGTATGCAAACCTCAAAAAACCGTGTTCAAAATTTATAGGTATTACATTTCTCATCCATAGACTTTTACATATTCTTGGGTGGATTTCTGTGGTATACAGTATAAGCCTTAAAAAACTTGTTAAAAATTTAATCTGTATTATATTGTTCATCCATATACTATCTTGTGGTCTTGAGTACATTTCATTGGTATATAACACTCAAAAAACTTCTTAAAAAATTGAGGATTTGTGCACATGTTTTTGGTGCATTTGGTGCGTTTTTATGGACAAATTTGTTACAAAACCTGAAGCAAAATCTGATGCCAGCAAAGTAAATGAGAAAACTGATATGTCATGCACACGTTGAGTATTTTTAATTTGGAGATTTGGTGTAGAAAACAATTTGCTGCATGTCAATTCTCTGTGCATTTCTTCACTGCATTTTTCACCATTGATTTAACTGAAATCCCTCAAAAACATGGCAAAAATGCACCAAAAGAGGGCAAGCATGCACATTTTTGCAGCTGTGTTTTTCCAATTAAAGATACATAAATTTTACTCAACATGTGCACATACCCTTATTGTTGTATTATATTGCATACCCATAGATTATTCCATGATCTAGAGTATATTTTCTTGGTCTATAACACTAAACATTGCATACATGATCATTTGAACAGAATGTGTATGAGGCCCTCCTTTTTGTCTAATACAGTGTGTAATTCAGTCCCTCTGAGTCACTTATTTTTGGCAATTCTTTCCCCCTTTATAAATTACACTCAAATTTCCAATATTTTATAAAACTATCAATGTTGGTTTTCTTAATTTTTATATATTTTAAAATCTTTTTTAACCCCTTCCCGACCTGTGACACAGCGTATGCGTCATGAAAGTCGGTGCCAATCCGACCTGTGACGCATATGCTGTGTCACAGAATGATCGTGTCCCTGCAGATCGGGTGAAAGGGTTAACTGTAATTTCACCCGATCTGCAGGGACAGGGGGAGTGGTAGTAGAGCCCAGGGGGGGTGGCTTCAGCCCCCCGTGGCTACAATCGCTCTGATTGGCTGTTGAAAGTGAAACTGCCAATCAGAGCGATTTGTAATATTTCACCTATTAAAACTGGTGAAATATTACAATACAGCCATGGCCGATGCTGCAATATCATCGGCCATGGCTGGAAACACTGATGTGCCCCCACCCCACCGATCTCCTCCCAAGTCCTCCGATCAGTCCTGCACACAGCTCCGCTCCCCTCCATCCTCCTGTCCGCTCCCCCCCGTGCTCATGTCCGCTCCCCCCGTGCTCCAATCCCACCCCGGAGCTCCAATCCAACCCCCTGCACTCCGATCCACCCCCCCATGCTCTGATCCACCCCCCGCGCTCCGATCCACCCCCCTGTGCTCCGATCCACCCCCGCACTCCGATCCACCCCCCCATGCTCCAATCCACCCCCCATGCTCCGATCCACCCCCCGTGCTCCCCCCACCCATCATACTTACCGAGCCTCCCGCGGTCCGTCCGTCTTCTCCATGGGCGCCACCATCTTCCAAAATGGCGGGCGCATCCACAGTGCGCCCGCCGAATCTGCCTGCCGGCAGATTCGTTCCAATGTGCATTTTGATCACTGTGATAATACCTATCACAGTGATCAAAATAAAAAAAATAGTAAATCCCCCCCCCCTTTGTCACCCCATAGGTAGGGACAATAATAAAATAAAGATTTTTTTTTTCTCCACTAAGGTTGGGGTAAGAACTAGGGTTAGGGTTAGGGTTTGGGTTTCGGTATGTGCACACATATTCTGGTCCTCTGCGGATTTTTCCGCAGTGGATTTGATAAATCCGCAGTGCTAAACCGCTGCAGATTTATCGCGGATTTACCACAGTTTTTCTGCGCATTTCACTGCGGTTTTACAACTGTGATTTTCTATTGGAGCAGTTGTAAAAACCGCTGCGGAATCCGCAGAAAGAAGTGACATGCTGCGGAATGTAAACCGCTGCGTTTCCGTGCAGTTTTTCTGCAGCATGTGTACAGCGATTTTTGTTTCCCATAGGTTTACATTGAAATGTAAACTCATGGGAAACTGCTGCGGATCCGCAGCGTTTTCCGCAGCGTGTGCACATACCTTTAGAATTAGGCTATGTGCACACGGTGCGGATTTAGCTACGGATCCGCAGTGGATTGGCCACTGCCGATTCGCAGAAGTGTTCCATCAGGTTTACAGTACCATGTAAACCTATGGAAAACCAAATCCGCTGTGCCCATGGTGCGGAAAATACCGTGCGGAAACGCTGCGTTGTATTTTCCGCAGCATGTCAATTCTTTGTGCGGATTCCGCAGCATTTTACACCTGTTCCTCAATAGGAATCCGCAGGTGAAATCCGCACAAAAAACACTGGAAATCCGCGGTAAATCCACAGGTAAAATGCAGTACCTTTTACCTGCGGATTTTTCAAAAATGGTGTAGAAAGATCTCACACGAATCCGCAACGTGGGTACATAGCCTTAGGGTTAGGGTTGGAATTAGGGTTGTGGTTAGGGGTGTGATTAGGGTTACGGGTGTGTTGGTGTTAGGGCTTTGATTAGGGTTATGGCTACAGTTGGGATCAGGGCTAGGGGTGTGTTGGGGTTAGTGTTGGAGGTAGAATTGAGGGGTTTCCACTGTTTAGGCACATCAGGGTGTCTCCAAAGGCAACATGGCGCCACCATTGATTCCAGCCAATCTTGTATTCAAAAAGTCAAATGGTGCTCCTTCACTTCCGAGCCCCGACGTGTTCCCAAACAGTGGTTTACCCCCACATATGGGGTACCAGCATACTCAGGACAAACTGGGCAACAATTATTGGGGTCCAATTTCTCCTGTTACCCTTGTGAAAATAAAAAATTGCTTGCTAAATCATCATTTTTGAGGAAAGAAAAATGATTTTTTATTTTCACGGCTCTGCGTTGTAAACGTCTGTGAAGCACTTGGTGATTCAAAGTGCTCACCACATATCTAGATAAGTTCCTTGGGGGGGTCTAGTTTCCATAATGGGGTCACTTGTGGGGGGTTTCTACTGTTTAGGCACACCAGGGGCTCTGCAAACGCAACGTGACGCCCGCAGACCAATCCATCTAAGTCTGCATTTCAAAAGTCACTACTTCCCTTCTGAGCCCCGATGTGCACCCAAACAGTGGTTTACCCCCACACATGGGGTATCAGTGTACTCAGGAGAATCTGGACAACAACTTTTGCGGTCCAATTTCTCATGTAACCCTTGGGAAAATAAAAAATTCTGGGTTAAAAAATTATTTTTGAGGAAAGAAAACGTATTTATTATTTTCACGGCTCTGCGTTATAAACTTCTGTGAAGCACTTGGGGGTTCAAAGTGCTCACCACATATCTAGATAAGTTCCTTTCGGGGTCTAGTTTCCAAAATGGGGTCACTTGTGGGGGGTTTCTACTGTTTAGCCACATCAGTGTCTCTGCAAACACAACGTGACGCCCGCAGAGCATTCCATCAAAGTCTGCATTTCAAAACGTCACTACTTCATTTCTGAGCCCCGGCATGTGCCCAAAAAGTGGTATACCCCCACATATGGGGTATCAGCGTACTCAGGAGAAACTGGACAACAACTTTTGGGGTCAAATTTCTCCTGTTACCCTTGGGAAAATAAAGAAATGCGGGCTAAAAAATCATTTTTGAGAAAAGAAAATTTTTTTTTTATTTTCATGGCTCTGCGTTATAAACTTCTGTGAAACATTTGGGGGTTCAAAGTGCTCACCACACATCTACATTAGTTCCTTTGGGGGTCTAGTTTCCAAAATGGGGTCACTTGTGGGGGATCTCCAATGTTTAGGCACACAGGGGCTCTCCAAACGCGACATGGTGTCCGCTAATGATTGGAGCAAATTTTCCATTTAAAAAGCCAAATGGCGTGCATTCCCTTCCGAGCCCTGCCGTGCGCCCAAACAGTGGTTTACCCCCACATATGGGGTATTGGCGTACTCAGGACAAAATGGACAACAACATTTGTAGTCCAATTTATCCTATTACCCTTGGCAAAATAGGAAATTCTAGGCTAAAAAATCATTTTTGGCTCTGCGTTATAAACTTCTGTGAAGCACCTGGGGGTTTAAAGTGCTCAATATGCATCTAGATAAGTTCCTTGGGGTATCTAGTTTCCAAAATGGGGTCACTTGTGGGGGGGCTCCAATGTTTAGGCACACAGGGGCTCTCCAAACGCGACATGGTGTCAGCTAACAATTGGAGCTAATTTTCCATTCAAAAAGTCAAATGTCGCGCCTTCTCTTCCGAGCCCTGCCGTGTGCCCGAACAGTGGTTTACTCCCACATGTGAGGTATTGGCGTACTCGGGATAAATTGCCCAACAAATTTTAGGATCCATTTTATCCTATTACCCATGTGAAAATGAAAAAATTGAGGCGAAAAGAAATTTTGTGTGAAAAAAAGTACTTTTTCATTTGTACGGATCAATTTGTGAAGCACCTGAGGGTTTAAAGTGCTCACTAGGCATCTAGATAAGTTCCATGCGGGGTCCAGTTTCCAAAATGGGGTCACTTGTGGGGGAGCTCCAATGTTTAGGCACACAGGGTCTCTCCAAACGTGACATGGTGTCCGCTAACGATGGAGATAATTTTTCATTCAAAAAGTCAAATGGCGCTCCTTCCCTTCCGAGCTTTACCATGTGCCCAAACAGTGGTTTATCCCTGCATGTGAGGTATCGGTGTACTCAGGAGAAATTGCCCAACAAATTTTAGGATCCAGTTTATCCTGTTGCCCATGTGAAAATGAAAAAATTGAGGCTAAAATAATTTTTTGGTGAAAAAAAAGTACTTTTTCATTTTTACGGATCAATTTGTGAAGCACCTGGGGGTTTAAAGTGCTCACTATGCATCTAGATAAGTTCCTTGGGGCATCACGTTTCCAATATGATGTCACTTGTGGGGGAGCTCCAATTTTTAGCCACACGGGGGCTCTCCAAACGTGACATGGTGTCCGCTAAAGAGTGGAGCCAATTTTTCATTGAAAAAGTCAAATGGCGCTCCTTCCCTTTCAAGCCCTGCCGTGCGCCCAAACAGTGGTTTACCCCCACATATGAGGTATCAGCGTACTCAGGACAAATTGGACAACAATGTTCATGGTTCAGTTTCTCCTTTGACCATTGGGAAAATAAAAAAATTGTTGCTAAATCATCATTTTTGTGACTAAAAAGTTAAATGTTCATTTTTTCCTTCCATGTTGCTTCTGCTGCTGTGAAGCACCTGAAGGGTTAATAAACTTCGTGAATGTGGTTTTGTGCACCTTGAGGGGTGCAATTTTTAGAATGGTGTCATTTTTGGGTATTTTCAGCCATATAGACCCCTCAAACTGACTTCAAATGTGAGGTGGTCCCTAAAAAAAATGGTTTTGTAAATTTAGTTGTAAAAATGAGAAATCGCTGGCCAAAAATTTGTTTCCAAAATTGTGCTGATGTAAAGTAGACATGTGGGAAATGTTATTTATTAACTATTTTGTGTCACATAACTCTCTGGTTTAACAGAATAAAAATTCAAATTGTGAAAATTGCGAAATTTTCAAAATTTTCGCCAAATTTCCGTTTTTATCACAAATAAACGCAGAATTTATTGACCTAAATTTACCACTAACATGAAGCCCAATATGTCACGAAAAAACAATCTCAGAACCGCTAGGATCCGTTGAAGCTTTCCTGAGTTATTACCTCATAAAGGGACACTGGTCAGAATTGCAAAAAACGTCCAGGTCATTGAGGTCAAAATAGGCTGGGTCATGAAGGGGTTAAACTGTGCCTGATATACAAGTCATTATACAGGAAAAAATGTTTCTTAACATTCTTTCCTGCAAAATGCAATTTCTCGTTGGTTTGAAATGTTTTATTGTCACTCATTAAGTGGAGTAAAAGTGTAACATCATTGTTCTTGTAATCAGAGAAGCTTCTAGGAGTCTTCCCCATTCTGTTCTTCCATTCAGCTTTTTTTTCCATCCATTTAACCATACATGGCGCCCCATCCTGGTATACATGACCCCCCATCCTGGCATACATGACAACCCATCTAGGTATACATGGTCCCCCGTCCTGGTATACATGACCCCCCATCCTGATATACATAGCCCCAATTCCCATCCTGGTATACATGTCCCCATCCCCTTCCTGGTACACAAGGCCCCCACCCCCCTCTTGATATACAAGGACCCAATCACCATCATAATATACATGGCCCCCATTCCATGCGTAGTATGTATGGCCCCCATCATACCACACATATAAATAAACTAAACTACTCACCTTCCCTCTGCTCCTTCGAAGCACGGAGTCCTGTTCTATGATTTCGGTGTGTAAGCAACGCATGATGTCACTACCATGTGCCCCCACAGGCCGAGGTCAGCTTTTAGAATACAAATTTCAAAAAACTGACCATCACATCCAAACATAGACTAAGTGTGAACAGGTGCTGTATTGTCATGATCCCAATGGCAGGGGATCACTAAAGGACAAGCACAGATACAAACAAGCTCTAGGGCGATGGAACCTGAGCTGACCGCGACCCTGAACCTAACACACAAATAAAAGTAGCCGGGGAACGTGCCTACGATGATCCTAGACGTCTCGCTCCAGCCGAAGATCTAACTTCCCCTATTAGAAGAAACACAGACCTCTCTTGCCTCCAGAGAAATCCCCCACAGAAATAGCAGCCCCCCACATATAATGACGGTGAAATGAGAGGAAAGCACATACGCAGTATGAAAACAGTTTCAGCAAAATGAGGCCCGCTAAAGCTAGATAGCAGAGGATACAAAAGTGAACTGCGCGGTCAGCGAAAAACCCTTCAAAAAACCATCCTGAAATTACTTGAACTCATGTGCCAACTCATGGTACATGAGGAGCAATTTCAGCCCACTAGAGCAACCAGCAGCAAGAATCACATATCTGCAGGCTGGACTAAAAACCAAATAAAGCAAAACACCAAAACAGGAAAATCCAAACTTAGCTTGACCAGAAGGTTCTAGGAGCAGGGAGCAGAGGTAACAAGACACACTGGATACATTGATAACCGGCGAGGAAATGCCAGCAAAGCCAGGTTAAATAGGAAACTCCCATATGCTGATGGAACAGGTGGAACCCAGAAACCCAGGAAAGACAAGTCACCCAGTACCATCAGTAACCACCAGAGGGAGCCCAAAAACAGAACTCACAACAGTACCCCCCCCTTGAGGAGGGGTCACCGAACCCTCACGAGAACCACCAGGGCGACCAAGATGAGCCCTATGAAAAGCGCGAACCAAATCATCAGCATGAACATCCGAGGCAACCACCCAAGAATTATCCTCCTGACCATAACCCTTCCACTTGACCAAATACTGGAGTTTCCGTCTGGAAACACGAGAATCCAAGATCTTCTCCACAACATACTCCAATTCTCCCTCCACCAGCACTGGAGTAGGAGGCTCAAGAGAAGGAACAACAGGTACCTCATACTTCCGCAACAACGACCGATGAAACACATTATGAATAGCAAACGATGCCGGGAGACCCAAACGAAACGACACAGGGTTAAGAATTTCCAAGATCCTATAGGGACCGATGAACCGAGGCTTGAACTTAGGAGAAGAGACCTTCATAGGAACAAAACGAGAAGACAACCACACCAAGTCACCAACAAGAAGTCGAGGACCCACGCGGCGACGGCGATTAGCAAACTGCTGAGCCTTCTCCTGGGACAACTTCAAATTGTCCACCACATGACTCCAAATCCGATGCAACCTATCCACCACCATGTCCACTCCAGGACAATCAGAAGGTTCCACCTGACCAGAGGAAAAACGAGGATGAAACCCCGAATTACAAAAGAAAGGAGAAACCAAGGTAGCAGAACTAGCCCGATTATTAAGGGCAAACTCGGCCAGCGGCAAAAAGGTAACCCAGTCATCCTGATCAGCAGAAACAAAACACCTTAAATAAGTTTCCAAGGTCTGATTAGTTCGTTCAGTCTGGCCATTCGTCTGAGGATGGAATGCAGACGAAAAGGACAAATCAATGCCCATCTTAGCACAGAACGTCCGCCAAAATCTAGACACAAACTGGGATCCCCTGTCAGAAACGATGTTCTCAGGAATCCCATGCAAACGAACCACATTCTGAAAAAACAGAGGGACCAACTCAGAGGAGGAAGGCAACTTAGGCAAGGGTACCAGATGAACCATTTTAGAAAAGCGATCACACACAACCCAGATGACGGACATTTTTTGAGAGACAGGGAGATCCGAAATAAAGTCCATGGAAATGTGCGTCCAAGGCCTCTTCGGGATAGGCAAAGGTGACAACAATCCACTGGCCCGAGAACAGCAAGGCTTAGCCCGAGCACAAACCTCACAAGACTGCACAAAAGAACGCACATCCCTCGACAAGGAAGGCCACCAAAAAGACCTGGCCACCAAGTCTCTAGTACCAAATATTCCAGGATGACCTGCCAACGCAGAAGAATGGACCTCGGAGATGACTCTACTGGTCCAATTATCCGGAACAAACAGTCTCTCAGGCGGACAACGATCAGGTTTAGCCGCCTGAAACTCCTGCAAAGCACGTCGCAAGTCTGGGGAGACAGCAGACAAAATCACCCCATCCCTAAGGATACCAGAGGGCTCAGAATTTCCAAGGGAGTCAGGCACAAAACTCCTAGAAAGAGCATCCGCCTTCACATTCTTTGAACCTGGCAGGTATGAAACCACAAAATTGAAACGAGAGAAAAACAGTGACCAACGAGCCTGTCTAGGATTCAGACGCCTGGCAGACTCAAGGTAAATCAAATTTTTGTGATCAGTCAAGACCACCACACGATGTCTAGCACCCTCTAGCCAATGACGCCATTCCTCAAATGCCCACTTCATGGCCAAAAGTTCCCGATTACCAACATCATAATTCCGCTCAGCCGGCGAAAACTTTCTAGAAAAAAACGCGCATGGCTTCATCACTGAGCCATCGGAGCTTCTCTGTGACAAAACCGCCCCCGCTCCAATCTCGGAAGCATCAACCTCAACCTGAAAAGGGAGCGAAACATCTGGCTGACGCAACACAGGAGCAGAAGAAAACCGGCGCTTAGGTTCCTGAAAGGCCTCCACAGCCGCAGGAGACCAATTAGCAACATCAGCACCCTTCTTAGTCAAATCCGTCAAAGGCTTAACAACACTAGAAAAATTAGTTATAAAACGACGATAGAAATTAGCAAAGCCCAAGAACTTCTGTAGACTCTTAAGAGATGTAGGCTGCGTCCAGTCACAAATAGCCTGAACCTTGACGGGATCCATCTCAATAGTAGAAGGGGAAAAAATATACCCCAAGAAAGAAATCTTCTGGACTCCAAAGAGACACTTTGAGCCTTTTACAAACAAGGAATTGGCCCGCAGGACCTGAAACACCTTCCTGACCTGCTGAACATGAGACTCCCAGTCATCAGAAAAAACCAAAATATCATCCAAATACACAATCATAAATTTATCCAGATATTCACGGAAAATATCGTGCATAAAGGACTGGAAGACTGAAGGAGCATTAGAAAGTCCAAAAGGCATTACCAAATACTCAAAATGGCCCTCAGGCGTATTAAATGCGGTTTTCCACTCATCACCTTGCTTTATTCGTATAAGATTATACGCACCCCGAAGATCAATCTTAGTGAACCATTTAGCCCCCTTAATGCGAGCAAACAAATCAGTCAACAATGGCAAAGGATACTGATATTTTACGGTAATCTTATTCAAAAGACGATAATCTATACAAGGCCTCAAGGAACCATCTTTTTTGGCCACGAAAAAAAAACCTGCTCCCAAAGGGGACAAAGATGGACGGATATGTCCCTTTTCCAAGGACTCCTTAACATAATCCCGCATAGCAGTATGCTCTGGCACTGACAGATTGAACAAACGACCTTTAGGAAATTTACTGCCTGGAATTAAATTTATAGCACAATCGCAATCCCTGTGAGGAGGAAGCGAACTGAGCTTAGGCTCCTCAAAAACATCCCGATAGTCAGACAAAAACACAGGAATCTCAGAAGGAGTAGATGAAGCGATAGAAATCGGAGGTGCATCATCATGAACCCCCTGACAACCCCAGCTTAACACAGACATTGATTTCCAGTCAAGGACTGGATTATGAGTTTGTAACCATGGCAGACCAAGTACTAGAACATCATGCAAATTATACAGTACCAGGAAGCGAATCACCTCCTGATGAACGGGAGTCATACGCATGGTCACTTGTGTCCAGTACTGAGGTTTATTCATAGCCAAAGGTGTAGAGTCAATTCCCTTCAAAGGAATAGGGACTTCCAGAGGCTCCAGACTAAACCCACAGCGATTGGCAAATGACCAATCCATAAGACTCAGGGCAGCGCCTGAATCCACATAGGCATCGATGGAAATGGATGATAATGAACAAATCAGAGTCACAGACAGAATGAACTTAGACTGTAAAGTACTAATGGCAACAGACTTATCAACCTTTTTTGTGCGTTTAGAGCATGCTGATATAACATGAGCTGAATCACCACAATAAAAGCACAACCCTTTTTTCCGCCTATACTTTTGCCGTTCACTTCTGGACTGAATTCTATCACATTGCATTATCTCAGGTGACGGTTCAGACGACACCGCCAAATGATGCACAGGTTTGCGCTCCCGTAAACGCCAATCAATCTGAACAGCCATAGTCATAGACTCATTCAGACCAGCAGGCGCAGGGAACCCCACCATAACATCTTTAATGGCCTCAGAAAGGCCATCTCTAAACTTTGCAGCCAGAGCGCACTCATTCCAGTGAGTAAGTACCGACCACTTCCGAAATTTTTGACAATAAATTTCTGCTTCATCTTGTCCCTGAGAGAGGGCCAACAAAGCTTTTTCAGCCTGAATCTCTTGGTTAGGTTCCTCATAGAGCAAACCCAATGCCAGAAAAAACGCATCCGCATTAAGCAACGCAGGGTCCCCTGGTTCCAATGCAAATGCCCAATCCTGAGGGTCACCCCGCAGGAAAGATATAATTATCTTGACTTGCTGAGCAGGGTCTCCAGAGGAGCGAGATTTCAAAGAAAGAAACAACTTGCAATTGTTCCTAAAATTCAGAAAACGAGATCTATCTCCAGAAAAAAACTCTGGGACAGGAATTCTAGGTTCAGACATAGGAGCATGTACAACAAAATCCTGTATATTTTGAACCTTAGTGGCAAGATTATTCAGGCTGGAAGCCAAACTCTGGACGTCCATGATAAACAGCTGGGATCAGAGCCATTCAAAGATTAAGAGGAGGAGGAAGTAGCCAGGCTGCAATAAGGCTAGGCAGCAAACACTGAGGGAAAGAGAAAGAAAAAAAATAAATAAATAATAAATTCCTCAGACTACTTATCCTCCTACTTCAGCCAATACAATTAACACTTTGTGGGCCGGTTATACTGTCATGATCCCAATGGCAGGGGATCACTAAAGGACAAGCACAGATACAAACAAGCTCTAGGGCGATGGAACCTGAGCTGACCGCGACCCTGAACCTAACACACAAATAAAAGTAGCCGGGGAACGTGCCTACGATGATCCTAGACGTCTCGCTCCAGCCGAAGATCTAACTTCCCCTATTAGAAGAAACACAGACCTCTCTTGCCTCCAGAGAAATCCCCCACAGAAATAGCAGCCCCCCACATATAATGACGGTGAAATGAGAGGAAAGCACATACGCAGTATGAAAACAGTTTCAGCAAAATGAGGCCCGCTAAAGCTAGATAGCAGAGGATACAAAAGTGAACTGCGCGGTCAGCGAAAAACCCTTCAAAAAACCATCCTGAAATTACTTGAACTCATGTGCCAACTCATGGTACATGAGGAGCAATTTCAGCCCACTAGAGCAACCAGCAGCAAGAATCACATATCTGCAGGCTGGACTAAAAACCAAATAAAGCAAAACACCAAAACAGGAAAATCCAAACTTAGCAAGCTAAGGTTCTAGGAGCAGGGAGCAGAGGTAACAAGACACACTGGATACATTGATAACCGGCGAGGAAATGCCAGCAAAGCCAGGTTAAATAGGAAACTCCCATATGCTGATGGAACAGGTGGAACCCAGAAACCCAGGAAAGACAAGTCACCCAGTACCATCAGTAACCACCAGAGGGAGCCCAAAAACAGAACTCACAACATGTATACAGTCAAATAAATAAGGCAGCACACTCCGGCGCTAAAACACGCAAACATGAAACATGAAAATTGAACTGCATTACTGCAATAGAAATATGAAAAAATGAGAGTGTTTAGCACATAAATTGGCCAATTCATGTGTACTTGGTAGCCACATTAGTGCATCTCTCGTATACCAGGTCCTAAACTTTCCTTTCCTCGCTGAGAATAAACATCTTTATCTGAATGGGTACCTGTGAAGCCTCTTCTTAGACTAAATTTCTCTCTCTGTGGAGGGGTAATGGACCTGTTGCAATTAAAACACCTGCGGCTAAAAGGCGGAGTGCTCAGTCAGAAGGAATGAATGCAAATTTAAAAAAACTGACCGTCACATCCAAACATAGACTACGTGTGAACAGGTGCTGAACCTAGAGTCAACAACTCATATACAGTCAAATAAATAAGGCAGCACACTGTGGCGCTAAAACATGCAAACATGAAACATGAAAATTGAACTGCATTACTGCACTAGAAATTTTTTGTTTTAATTGCAACAGGTCCATTACCCCTGCACAGAGAGAGAGAAATTTAGTCTAAAAAGAGGTTTCACAGGTACCCATTCAGATGAAGACACTTATTCTCAGCGAGGAAAGGAAAGTTTAGAACCTGGTATACAAGAGATGCCTTAATGTGGCTACCAGGTACACATGAATTGGCCAAAATTTCTAGTGCAGTAATGCAGTTCAATTTTCATGTTTCATGTTTGCATGCTTTAGCACCGCAGTGTGCTGCCTTATTTATTTCACTGGTGAGGAAGAGAAGGTCTGGCCAAGTTTTATAGGGAGAGAAAATGACCAGTTCAAGAACAGATGTAAGATGGAGCTGAAGGTTTCTAATCAGCATATAAAGGGTTGTTAACTTCTTCAGCATCAAAGGAAACAAAATCCATTTAATATGAAACACAAACGTACACACTAAGTGGAAGATCTGTGATTCATAATACATAGTGATTTTCTAACCCCAGATATCCCAGGAGGACATAACCCGCTCATGACAGTCACTGGGTAAGTCTCAGTAGAGTGTAAACTCTTGTGGTCCACAGAGTCCTCTCTATCTTTCTCACTTGCTGGTACATTGTAAGCTCTGTTATTCAGCAAGTTACTCTCAACCTCTATTTCTGCTATAGAGTGTCAGCTATTATGATTAGCTGTGTCCACTAGGGTTGAGCGACTTTTACTTTTATAGGATCGGGTCGGGTTTCACGAAACCCGACTTTTTCAAATGTCGGGTCGAGTGAAATCGGCCGATCCTATAAAAAAGTCGGGTCGGGGTCGGCCGAAACTCGAAACCCAATGCAGTGCATTGGGTTTCCAATGGTTCCCAGGGTCTGAAGGAGAGGAAACTCTCCTTCAGGCCCTGCGATCCATATTTAAATGTAAAATAAAGAATTAAAATAAAAAATATCGCTATACTCACCCTCGGACGTGCCCTGGTACTAACCGGATACCTTCCTTCCTTCGAATCAGCGCTTGCAGGACCTTGCGGTGACGTCGCGGCTTGTGATTGGTCGCGCGACCGCCCATGTGACCGCTCACGCGACCAATCACAAGCCGCGACGTCACCGCAAGGTCCTGCAAGCGCTGATTCTTAGGAAGGAAGGCTGCCGGAAAGAAGCAGGGCACGTCCGAGGGTGAGTATATTCCAATTCGGTATATACGCACCCTCGGACGCGCCCTGCTTCTTTCCGGCAGCCTTCCTTCCTAAGAATCAGTGCTTGCAGGACCTTGCGGTGACGTCGCAGCTTGGGATTGGTCGCGCAAGCGGTCACATGGGCGGTCGCGCGACCAATCACAAGCCGCGACGTCACCGCAAGGTCCTGCAAGCGCTGATTCGAAGGAAGAAAGGCTGCCGGTTAGTACCAGGGCGCGTCAGAGGGTGAGTATAGCGATATTTTTTATTTTAATTCTTTATTTTACACTTAAATATGGATTCCGATACCGATTTCCGATATTGCAAACATATCGGAACTCGGGATCGGAATTCCGATACCAGATTCAGAAGATCGCTGACTTCATGGCCGACCCCACACAGAGGTCGGGTCGGGTTTCATGAAACCCGACTTTGCCAAAAGTCGGCGACTTCTGAAAATGGCCGACCCGTTTCGCTCAACCCTAGTGTCCACTCTTTTTCTCTTTTGTACTGTAGAGTGTAATACACACTCTCTCTTTAATGTAAACTGTACGTTTTTATGGTCAATGAGGTTTTTTTATTTTCTCCCCTACTTGTATTTTTTGAGAAATTACAAGTTTTCCAGTATTGAAATTTAGGGCAAATATATTCGCCTCAAATCTAACTTTTAGACAAAATTTGGTGAAGTCAGGGGATATGAATTTCAAAAGATCTGCTCATCTCTAGTCATAACTTTTATCGATGCGACTAACCCTTTAAGTATTTTTATGTGTAGTATAGAATGCATTATTTCATAAGCAGTCATCACTATATTATTAATTATATGAAGTTATCTAGTCCACATAGCATTTTTTTTCCTTTTTCTATGTGCTTTCCAAATCACACAAGTATGGTTAAAATAGAGAATAAAATAAATCCTACATTGTCCCCCCCCCAAAAAAAAAAATAAATCATGTGCAT
Organism: Ranitomeya imitator; assembly: GCF_032444005.1. Classification (NCBI taxonomy): domain Eukaryota; kingdom Metazoa; phylum Chordata; class Amphibia; order Anura; family Dendrobatidae; genus Ranitomeya; species Ranitomeya imitator. The sequence continues at coordinate 86,204,599 of NC_091286.1, forward strand.
GATTGCACGGTAATGGGAATCACTTGACTAGAACAATTTAAGCACATATATAGAAATCTATAAAAATGGGCATGTTGCAGATGGCTAGACAAAATAATACAGTACATTTGCAATAAAAAGGAAAAAAGGAAAAAAAAAAACGGAGCACAGAAGTCAATATGTCTTGCTGTGAGAAGTGAAAAAAACCCTGAATCTGTTTTTTTGATTAGTGAAATTAATAAAAAGAAGCATAAAAGTACACTGTATAGAAAGCATACATAATGCAAACTTTTACATTTTATAAAACAATATGCGCACTATGTACAGTTCTTCAGCAAGGCACACGTTGTTCACAGTGAGATGAATCTACTAACCCCTTGTCCTATTCTTTTGGAATGAAATAAATTGCTTATCGTGGTGAGCTCTTTTATGCTCTGTAAAATTAAGAAGGCTGAATAGAATATAAAAAGAGTTATTTTCAAATAGGGAAAGAGAAGCTTATCTAACAATTGATTCTATCTAAATAAGCTATTTTAGAATTGGTATTTGGCCTAGATTTATCAAGGGAAGAAAAGAAAAGTCTTCAGTGGAATGGGGGAAAATGGTCCATACTGTAATTCTATAGTCTGTTTAGAAAGATATAACAATGCTGTAGTGTTGCTAAGTTATAAGGCTGCCAATCATTAGTAAATAACTTTTCTGTTAAAGACTAGATTAGTAGGGGTCTAACCACTGAGAAACCCACCGATCGCCAGACCAGAACTATGGTTTTGTGCCCCCCATTTAAAATGGAGAGTTATCAAAACATGAGCTTTTTGGGTCCACTCATTACAGTACTTTGCCTTCTTCATTAATCTAATAGAAACTAAATAGGGCACCATTGTGCATGTGCGACTTCTACTCTATGCAAATTGGAAGACAGGACACATGATTTGGTGCTTGGTTTGGGACTCAGTGGTCAGACCAGTCCCTCCCAAATCATCAGTTATTATCTATCCGGCACATAGCTGATAATTTCTTATTTCCAGAATACTCCTTTTTAACAAAGTTAGGCCTGTCCCACACGTCCAGATAATTCCGGTACCGGAAAAATCGGTACCGGAATTATCCATGTCCGTGTGTCCATGTGCTCACGTGGCACATCAGTGTGGCACACGTGTGCCACCCGTCTGCCACCTGAGGACCACACGGACCATGCAGGAGAGACAGCGCTACACCAAGCGCTGTCCCCCTGCGTGGTGCTGAAGCCAGCATTCATCTCTTCTCCCCCGCAGGAGAGAAGAGATGAAAGATCAAGTTTTTGTTATTTTTTGTTAAAAATAAAGTTTGCTGGTGAGCTCCCGCCTCCCATCCCCCCTGCGCCGCCCGGCATCTTGCATAGAAATACTCACCTAGCTCCCGTGATGTCTCCTCTCTCCTCCCAGCACTGGCAGCTTCTCCTGTATGAGCGGTCATGTGGTGCCGCTTATTACAGTGATGAATATGCGGCTCCACCCCTATGGGAAGTGGAGCTGCATATTCATCACTGTAATGTGCAGCACCACGTGACCGCTCATACAGGAAGAGCTGCGACGCTGAGAGGATGGAAGCGCCGAGGGAACTGGGTAAGTATTTTAATGCCAGTGGGCGGGTGCACAGGTGGTGGGAGGGGGGCGATTACCGGGAACTTTATTTTAAAAACAAAAATTTTTTTTAAAAATTACTTTTCATTTCTTCTCTCCAGCGAACGCTGCTGGAGATAAGAAATAAATGGGGCTTCAGCACCACAAGCTGGGGGGACTGCGCTTACAGTAGCGCTGTCTCCTGCATGGTACACGGACTGCACATGGACAGCATCCTTGTGCGGTACGTGTTTTACACGGACCCATTGACTTTAATGGGTCCGTGTGATCCGTGCGTTCCCACAAACACTGACATGTCTCCGTGTTTTCCAAACGGACACACGGTCCGTGAAAACACGCTGACATGTGCAGAGACACATTGATTTTAATGTGTCTACGTGAGTCAGTGTTTCCGGTACGTGAGGAAACTGTCACCTCACGTACCGGAGCCATTGACGTGTGAAACCGGCCTTATACTGAATGAGCGAGAATTACAGGTAAATGAAGCAAAATTAAGATGCAATTTGCATAACAAATACTGGAATGCATGATTTTCCCAATATTTAAACACTTTTGTTTACCTCACTAAGTAACTGGTGTGGAGCAAAAATTAAGAAGCTTCGTTTGTTTTGCCAAACAATACACTAAAGTTGCACCAGCTTTTTTTTTTACTAAAGATTGTCAAAAAGTAGATCTAACAATCTATCGTGTAAACAGAGTCACCGAATAATCAAACACTTATTGCTATTATTCTGGCATAAATCTTAAAAATGTGCAAAAACTTTTTTGAGCAACTTATAATTGCTCCAAGGTCTAGTGACTTTAGACATTTTTACACCACCTCCTGCCTGCTCCTCCAACTTTTTTAAAAGTGGGCAAAGCTTAGTAGCGAGTGGTTGTCTGCAGATGAAAAATGTACCAAATTCATTATGAGGTGCATGTCTCTTAATGAATTGGGGGAATATCTTATGCCAGAGCACCTTTCATTAAGACAGGTATGAAAAGTGCCAGTCTTGATTAATCTGTGCCTAAAGCTAGCCATACTCATTAGATGTCTGTCTTCTGAATGTTACTTCTGCTAGTTGCTTGACTAAAAGCCAGGGTTGCCAACCATCCAGAAATTCCAGGACAGTCCATAAAATTAGGACACTTTTTTCCCTTTCTGTAAAAAAATATATAGGGCGTCCTGATGTTTTTGAATCTGAAAAAAACTTATACAGATTATTTTGACTGTAATTATCAGCATTTTACAGTTTACAGTGAATTCAGATAATGTCTTCATATCAGAATTATTGGCAATGTAATACTTATAATCATAATGCTTTATCGTGGTTTTCCAATGTATTCATAAAAAATATTTTCTGGCCATGAATTTTTGATAAATCCGACTATAAAAAATAAAAAAAATCAAGTGGATAAGCCTACTGACAGCCATTTAAGCCAGCTCTACCATACGCAGGAGTGTTCATTTGGCCAAGCCAATCATTTGTTCTCTATGAGAAAGCCATCAATTGATACGCCAGCCCATGGCTTATCTCAGGGAGAACAATGCAATTGGCAGTCCAAACTTGGCCATGCTCAATCAACATCTCCCATCACCATCAGTCAGCTGGCGCCTCCATATACATTAGACCATTGGCTTAACCAGTCAATATTGGTGGATTTGGCTGACGTTAGTATAATGTGTATGGGGGTCTTTAGTAGGGTTGAGCGAAACGGGTCGGCCATTTTCAGAAGTCGCCGACTTTTGGCAAAGTCGGGTTTCATGAAACCCGACCCGACCCCTGTGTGGGGTCGGCCATGAGGTCGGCGATCTTCTGAATCTGGTATCGGAATTCCAATCCCGAGTTCCGATATGTTTGCAATATCGGAAATCGGTATCGGAATCCATATTTAAGTGTAAAATAAAGAATTAAAATAAAAAATATTGCTATACTCACCCTCTGACGCGCCCTGGTACTAACCGGCAGCCTTCATTCCTTAGAATCAGCGCGTGAAGGGCCTTAGATGACGTCGCGGCTTGTGATTGGTCGCGCGACTGCCCATGTGACCGCTCGCGCGACCAATCACAAGCCGCGACGTCACCGAAGGTCCTCCCCGTAGAAGCGCTTGGATCAGCGCGAAACGGCCGTCGTCGTTCCCTGCTCACCTCCCCTACATCTGCACTCCCTCGGGCCGTGAAGCTGTTATTTTTCATGTCTTAATAAAGGACTGGACCACACGAAGCTGGGTGAGTGCTGCCGCATATTTTTCTTCATTTTCTTTACAAGATAGTACTTCAGACTAGAGGATAAACATGACTGTTTAGCCAAGTTTTTATTTGTTTTCAAATGGTAAAGTGGAGAAAACCTGCCAGACACCGCTCACAGCACATTATGTGCCACGAGAATGAAAGATCAAGCATTTAAATTCAACCTGTCTAATTCTTCTCTAACATCATCTACGAGGGATAATCTGGAGGCCTCCATGCACACGATTGGGATAGTATCAGCAAAATTGTCAGTTTCTGAAAACAACACATACTATACATATTTTTCTTACTGCATGCAATTATATAGAACATAAAGACAACATAGAAAATGTCCAGTCTATGTCTCTAAGTTCCTATTTTTGTCACATTTCTTAAAATGCAATGTCGACTGCACATGCACAAGAATAAAAATTCACCAGAGTGCCTCTGTGTCTGTTCAAGAACTTGGCAAAGCAGTTGATCCAGACAATTTCCATATGTAGCTTTTCCTATTTGGAAAATTAATGGTGTTTCTTGATTTCAGATCACAGCATGCTGGGAACTGCTGGCAATGAAATCCTTGGCCAGTGTCGGCATCAGAAAACACATTAGAAAATTAACCCTATGAACGAAAAGAGCAATGGCACAAACACGCGAGGACCACAAGCTCTGACAAAGGATCAGCACTCAGGTGTCTCCTACATATGCTTCCTCTATAAAAATAACAACCGCAGTTACCCTTCTGTTTGCAAGAAGCCTGTAGGTATTTGGATACTGTGGAGAGGGCATGGCCATTCCACTTGGCAGCTAACGGACCCATATGCCATCATTTTTCTTGCAGTAAAGAGAATTGTTTATAAATCCAAGACACTTGTCATGTTTTAGCGCGGCTGCTGTTCTTCTGTTCCATCATCTTAAACTCTGCAATAAAAAGGAAAACAAGACACTTCATGATAAAAAAAACTATAATTAAAGCTCTTGTTAATACATTTTAGATTCATGTTTACAAGTAGAAATAAGAGTTTCATTTGTTTTGATAAGGTATACTAGCAGATGTTTATACATGCCTGTTTAAGGAAGACTCATTTTTTTTTCGCATCCAAACTACTCTCATTATTGAAAATGAACAAGCTCTCCTCTCCAACCAAATTTCATGTGCAAACATGCTTCATCCCATTGTGAAATATTTCATATGCTTTCTTATTATCGTCGCAGGAGAGGCTTAACAATTTTACTAGCTCAGTGATTTAATTCTCATGTACTTCTCGGATTACTGTGTGGCATCAAACTAGCAGAACTTGGAAAAAAAAAAATATCAAGACTTGAAGACACTATCAATAAAGTGCATAGCAGTAAAACAATACTGTTTGGCAGAGTTATTTAATTAAATATACCATAAATGTAAATTGAGAACTGCTGTTCGTAACTTCGTGTGATATGAATTTCTACCTTAATTTCACTCTTTCGTTTACTCTGTAACTTTATATTTCCTACACATAATTTCATGCATAGATTTCGGTTTTTTTCCCCAATAAAATAAAACATATAAAATAAGACTATTTTAGGCAGTATCAAAATGGAAAAATAAAGCAATTTATCTATCCCATCCTACAGTATGTTTGCAAAATAGATATCAGATGTATCGCTATTCTATATAGTAATTGACTCAGCAAATGGAAAAGCGTGATATTTTGGCATAGGTTGGCAATGGCATACCTTTTCTTACTAAAAGAGTTGTGAACTACACCTTTTAACACAATGAAATCCTGCAAAAAAAAGTATACCTTACAATGGCATAGAAAATAAAAAAAGTTGGAAGAACAATTCCATTTCTTAGTAATTTTAAGTTTATTATAAAAACAAACAATTAATTTTCCAAAAAAGTATGTGATGTAAATACGTTTATGCCCACAAAGACAAAAGTGTTGTAAGAGTGATGCGTCTTATTCTAAGACATACAGTCATGGCCAAAAGTATTGACACCCCTGCAGTTCTGTCAGATAATACTCATTTTCTTCCTGAAAATGATTGCGAACACAAATTATTCGGTATTATTATCTTCATTTAATTTGTCTTAAATGAAAAAACACAAAAGAGAATGAAGCAAAAAGCAAAACATTGATCATTTCACACAAAACTCCAAAAATGGGCCAGACAAAAATATTGGCACCCTCAGCCTAATACTTGGTTGCACAACCTTTAGCCAAAATAACTGCAACCAACCGCTTCCGGTAACAATCAATGAGTTTCTTACAATGCTCTGCTGGAATTTTAGACCATTCTTCTTTGGCAAACTGCTCCAGGTCCCTGATATTTGAAGGGTGCCTTCTCCAAACTGCCATTTTAAGATCTCTCCACAGGTGTTCTATGGGATTCAGGTCTGGACTCATTGCTGGCCGCCTTAGAAGTCTCCAGTGCTTTCTATCAAACCATTTTCTAGTGCTTTTTGAAGTGTGTTTTGGGTCATTGTCCTGCTGTAAGACCCATGACCTCTGAGGGAGACCCAGCTTTCTCACACTGCAAAATTTGTTGGTAGTCTTAAGACTTCATAATGCCATGGACACGGTCAAGCAGTCCAGTGCCAGAGGCAGCAAAGCAACCCCAAAACATCAGGGAACCTCCACCATATTTGACTGTAGGGACCATGTTCTTTTCTTTGAATGCCTCTTTTGTTTGTCCTGTAAACTCTATGTTGATGCCTTTGCCCAAAAAGCTCTACTTTTGTCTCATCTAACCAGAGAACATTTTTCCAAAACGTTTTAGGCTTTTTCAGGTAAGTTTTGGCAAACTCCAGCCTGGCTTTTTTTATGTCTCGGGGTAAGAAGTGGGGTCTTCCTGGGTCTCCTACCATACAGTCCCTTTTCATTCAGATGCCAACGGATAGCACGGGTTGACATTGTTGTACCCTCGGAATGCAGGGCAGCTTGAACTTGTTTAGATGTTAGTCAAGGTTCTTTATCCAACATCCGCACAATCTTGCGTTGAAATCTCTTGTCAATTTTTCTTTTCGTCCACATCTAGGGAGGTTAGCCACAGTGCCATGGGCTTTAAACTTCTTGATGACACTGCGCACGGTAGACACAGGAACATTCAGGTCTTTGGAGATGAAATTGTAGCCTTGAGATTGCTCATGCTTCCTCACAATTTGGTTTCTCAAGTCCTCAGACAGTTCTTTGGTCTTCTTTCTTTTCTCCATGCTCAATGTGGTACACACAAGGACACAGGACAGAGGTTGAGTGAACTTTAATCCATGTCAACTGGCTGCAAGTGTGATTTAGTTATTGCCAACACCTGTTAGGTGCCACAGGTAAGTTACAGGTGCTGTTAATTACACAAATTAGGGAAGCATCACATGATTTTTCGAACAGTGCCAATACTTTTGTCCACCCCCTTTTTTATGTTTGGTGTGGAAATATATCCAATTTGGCTTTAGGACAATTCTTTTTGTTCTTTTTCATTTAAGACAAATTAAATGAAGATAATAATATCAAATAATTTGTGTTTGCAATCATTTTCAGGAAGAAACTGAGTATTATCTGACAGAATTGCAGGGGTGTCAATACTTTTGGCCATGACTGTACTTTTGTCTTTGGGGCATAAAAGTATACCTGTATTTACATCGATTTTTCTGGCTAACACGGTAACACAATGTATTACTTTTTTTATTGTATGCCAAATAGTACACAAATTGTTATTCAATTTATTTAAAATGATTTAGCATAAAATAAACATTTATTACAGATGCATAACGTTTTTTGGAAATATAAATAGGAAGAGGGAATTTTTAAACACACTGCAAGCCTTGAGTATTTTTTATATTAAATTAATTAAACTATTATTATCACGTTCATTTTGTTTAACACTGAAACTGATTACTAAGTGCATCAGTGGGAAAAAAGAGATATGATTGTGGGAACATAAACTAATTTCCTTTAAATTCAAATTAGGAAGATATTTTGATGGTGTGTGGTATGTTCTGCTTTTTGTAAATAGCTTGAAATTTATATAACTATACATATAGATAGATAGATAGATAGATAGATAGATAGATAGATAGATAGATAGACAGATACAGCTTGGTAACAGGGCCTACAATGACATTTAACAAAAGAAATGAAGCAAAACAGACCAAATTCAATACAATAAACTGTATTATAAACAAAAGCAGTATGCACAAAGGGAAGAGTTAATTGCTTAAAGGGAATCTGTCACCAGATTTTTGCTATGTAATCTGAAGACAGCAGGAGATAGAGGCTGAAACACAGAATTCGGGAATGTGTCACTTGTCAAAGTGCATGCTGTAATTTACTAACTGTGAAGGATTTATCACTAAGAGATTAACATTCCTGACTAGTCCAGCAGCTAAGCACCTCACTGGCTATAGACTATGTGCACAGAACCTTGTAAGGGTGGGGTTAGCTTTCTCAGCTCTGCTGCAATCTAAATCTAAATGCTCTGATTGTATGAGAACAGCTTAACCCAGTAATCTAAATGGTACATTGTTGGATTCAGCTTATCTTTGCCTACATCAGGCGGATCTCAGGTGAGGTAGCAAAAAACTGCTGACAGATTCCCTTTAAGGGGGTTGACCAGCCACATAAAAAGTTGTATAAATCCATTCAAACTAGATATTTCAGCACTGGTTTTGCTATACAGTTATCTCCAGTTCTGCATTGGTTTCAACACATGAGAGGGTTTCCATCCTTATAGCATAGGCTAGATTTTTTGTAATACTAACCAATGAAGTACGTTTGTTTTTTGAAGTGTTTGATTGAGGCCTTTATTCTGGTTTTAGTCAATAATTGTATTCATTAAACAAGAATAATATATGAGATCTTAAATTAAATGATAAGTAGGAGCCAAATATTGGTACAGTGACTTAGTAGAATGGAAATTTGGCAAAACTTTTGCAATTTCCAAACTTTTAATTTTTGTACCCTTAAGTCAGAGAGTGGTGTCATAAAAAATTGTTAATAAATAAAATTCCCACATGTCAACTTTACATCAGCACAATTTTTGAAACATAATTTTGTTTTGTTAGGACATTATAAGGGTTAAAAGTTGACCAGCAATTTCTCATTTTTCCAACAAAATTCACAAAACCATTTTTCGGGACCACCCCACATTTGAAGTGAGTTTGGGAGGTCAATATAACAGAAAATACCCAAAAGTGACACTTTCTAAAAACTGCAACCCTCAAGGTGCGCAAAACCACATTCACTCTTTATGTGCTTCACAAGAACTAAAGCAATGTGGAAGTAAAAAATTTACCTTTTTCCTTAAAAAATTTACTTTGGAACCAATTTTTTTTTTCACAACGGTATCATGAGAAAATGAACCACAAAACTTGTTGTGCAATTTGTCCTGAGTACGTCAATACCCTGTATGTGGAGGAATCAATGGTGGGTGCCATTTCACATTTGGAGACCCTCTGTTGTACCTATACAGTGGAACCACTTGAATTCTAACTCCAACCCTTACCCTAATCCCAACCCTAACCACAACCCTAGCCACAACCCTAACACACCCCTAACCCTAATCCCAACCCTAACAGTAATCCCAACCATAACCACAACCACAACCCTAACCATAACCCTAACCCCAACACAACCCTAGCCCCAACCCTAGCCCAAACCTAACCCTAGCACAACCCTAATGGAAAGATGTAAATAAATAAAAAAATTATTATATTATTTTTACCTAACTAAGGGGGTGATAAAGGGTGTTTGATTTACTTCCTTTTTATTTTGATCTGTGTGATAGGGTCTATCACAGTGATCAAAATGAACCAATATGAAAAATTTCCAATAGTTGCCAGAAGATCTCGGGGGTGCACTGTGCATGCGTCCGCCATTTTCTTTCTGGAAGAATATGTTGACGGCTAGAGGACAGGACACCAGAAGTACCATGGGTACTGTGATGTGCTAGATCTTATTATGCTGCTGCTGCCGCCTCCTCAGCCCTGTCATACTAACCTGTCTTCAGTGTCCAGGCGTGCCTCTCCTTCTGCAGTTTTTTCCCTCTGTGCTCGCTTCCGGCGTCTGCTTCTCGTGTGCGCGCGCATACCAGGTTCAGAGCTGCGCGCGTGCACTTCTAATCTTCTGTCAGCGCTCCTTTCGTCCTCTCTATGGTCCTGGAGGACTAGTACCCGGAATTGGGCACTCCTTATCGTCCTCTCTATGGTTCTGGAGGACTGGTATCCGGAAGTGCTGCGATGCCTTAAGGTATTTAAACTGCTTCCTGCCATCCCTCTGTGCCTGGTGATCATTTGTTCCTTCAAGTGCTCCTGGCCGCCCTTCATCTCTGAGAGTTTGTACCCTCTGACCTTGGGTTAATCCTGTCTTTCCAGTACCTCCATCAGTCCCTGACCCGTTGCAGTACCTCCGTCAGTCCCTGTGTTACTGCAATACCTCCATCAGTTCTCGTACTGCTGCAGTACCTCCGTCAGTCCCTGTGTCACTCCAGTACCTCCGTCAGTCCCCATCCCGCTGCATTACCTCCGTCAGTCCCTGTGTCACTGCAATACCTCCATCAGTCCCCATACCGCTGCAGTACCTCATTTAGTCCCTGTGTCACTGCAATACCTCGTCAGTCCCCGTACCGCTGCAGTACCTCCATCAGTCCCTGTCTCACTGCAATACCTCCATTAGTCCCCATATCGCTGCAGTAGCTCCTTTAGTCCCTGTGTCACTGCAATACCTTGTCAGTCCCCGTACCGCTGCAGTACCTCCATCAGTCCCTGTGTCACTGCAATACCTCATCAGTCCCCATGCCGCTGCAGTACCTCCATCAGTCCCTGTGTCACTGCAATACCTCCATCAGTCCCCATACCGCCGCAGTACCTCTGTCAGTCCCTGTGCCTCCGCAGTGCTTCGGCAGTGTCTGTGTTGCTGCAGTGTTCCCGTTATCCTTTAGCCCCTGTCATACCCGCCAGTTCTGTGTCCCTGCAGTAATCTCCTATCCTCTGGTTCTACCGTCTCCGCCTCTTCTTGGTCTTCTCCCATCCCGGTCCTCCAGCTTCCGTGGCGATAGTCCCTCACTGGCCTGCCCCTAACTCTCCCTGTATAGGGGGCGGTCTGTCTGGTCATCTCGTCTGTGGGGGGGTTCGTCGTCACGGTCTAGAGGGTCCACTTTCCATTTTCCCTCTTAGAACTGTCACAGCTCTTATCAGAGGAGAGAGAAATTAAATGGGAAATCTGCCTTTTTTATTATGCAGTCGCTGTTATTTTGTGAATAATGGTGATCACAACACTGGAGTCAGTAAAACCGACCTGAATCATGTTTTCTGATGTCTCAGCTACCCTCGGTAGCCAAAACCCCTGAGAATTTATGAAATTTTAGAGGTGCTATAATTAGTGATGGGCAAGCGTACTCGTTACTCACGTTTTCCTGAGCACGCTCGGGTGATCTCTGAGTATTTGTAACTGCTCGGAGATTTAGTTTTCGTTGCCTCAGGTGCATGATTTACAGCTGATAGACTGCTTGAATACATGTGAGGATTCCCTAGCAACCAGTCAACTCCAACATGCACTCAGGCTCCCTAGCAGCCGTAAATCATGCAGCTTCAGCAAAAACTAAATCTCTGAGCAGTTACAAATACTCTGAGACCACCCGAGCAACGAGTACACTCGCTCATCACTAGGTTTAACCTTAATTCTTAGCACCGCTAAAAAGCAGTACTGAGGAATAAGTACCCTTAAATGCCACCAATAAAAGGCGTATCAGTGGTCGCTAAGGGGTTAATTATTTGTGATGTGTTAATAGTCAAGGTAAGGTTTACTGCATCATGATATGTACCACATTAATTGTCAAGTTAATGCTTGCTCCATCAACAAAATTGTCAAATATTACTGCCATACACTTACAAAATAATAGTGCAAGATCTAGTATACAAGATAGTAAAATATAAAATTTATAAAATAGTAGTATCAGTGTCATACACAGCTTCATTCTTAAAGATCTATCACATTCTAAATGAAAAATATTCATATTTAGGGTTCATCAACTTACCCTTACCGTTACCCTTATCAACGCACCAAGGCAATCGGGAAGAGAAACTCCAGAATTAGCACATCTCATGTGGTCTGCCACTTTCAGAGAGGCTGCAGGCTGATATTTTTAGGCTGGGAAGGGTCCAATAACCATGGATCTTCCCAGCTTCATAATATCAACCCACAGCTATCTGTTTTACCTTTGCTGGTTCACAAAAATAGGGAAGCCCCAACAAATCATTTTTTTAAATAACTTATTTATTTATTGGGTTAAACAAGCCTAAACACCCTTTAGTGTAACATGAAAGGCACTAAAGGGTGCAAGTTTATTATATATAGGGGACTTGTGAAGTTATATATCTATCTATCTACTGTATATTACAGTAAAGGTCGTATTAAAAAGGCATTGCATATAGATTGCATAAGCATGTCCTAAGGATGTCATATGGATGCTAGGTAAGGCTACCTTCACACTAGTGTTTTTTGACGTACGTCGCAATGCGTCGTTTTGGAGTAAAAATGCATCCTGCAAAGTTGCCCGCAGGATGCGGTTTTTCTCCATAGACTTTCATTAGTGACACATTGCGACGTATCGTCACACGTAGCATCCATCGTGCGACGGATGCGTCGTGTTTTGGCGGACCATCGGCACAAAAAAATGTTCCATGTAATGTTTTTTGGTGCGTCGAGTCCGCCATTTCCGACTGCGCATGCGCGGCCGGAACTCCGCCCCCTCCTCCCCAGACCTTACAATGGGGCAGCGGATGCGTTGTAAAACTGCATCCGCTGCCCACGTTGTTCTTTTTTTCGCAGTTTGCGTCGGTACGTCGGGCCGACGCATGGCGACGGCCCCGTACCGACGCTAGTGTGAAAGTAGCCTAAGAAAAAAATCACACGCTTGCATAGCACTTGTATGACATATGCCTAACACTCGGCTGACACTCGCCAACTTTTCTGGCTGACAATCTGAGTGATTTTATATATTAGTAAATTATAGTGTGAGCAATCCTATAGAAGGTGCCAAAGTAGGTTGCCACACCGTAGATAGATATATCAGAAAACTAGGCACTCAACTTAATGTGATCAAGGGAGAAATTTGATGTTGTCCACAGCGTAGTGAACAAAAATAAAAAAAATTGTTTACTACGCTGTGGACAACATTAAATTTCTCCCTTGATCACATTAAGTTGAGTGCCGAGTTTTCTGATATATCTACCTACAGTGATTTTATATAGGCACATGTGAGTGAACCCTAAGAAGAGAATCTGGCCAATTATGCAAATGACACTTTGATTGATCAGTGTCAGCATAACGTGATCCAATTCTCTCGGATGCAATAATCAGAGCACACTGTAAGGAGAAGATGGAAAATAAATATCCCCATCCTCTCCATTTTGTGAGTCATCAGAAATTGTACTGTACTCAGATGTAATCCGAGTGCAGTCCTATGTTTTCCATGCACCCATTGACTTGAATGGGAGAGTAGCATCCAAATCTAAAGTGAAATTGCAGTATGCAGTGTTTTTTTTCAGTGACAGACTCTGTCAGTAGAGAAAATCGTGCCTCAGCACTGCCCCATTGAATAATATTGGTCCTAGTGCTATACGATAAAAAATGAGATAGCACTCGTCTAACGTATACACTGGGGTGAGCGACACCTTTTCTAGTATTTGGCTTGTGTATATATGAAATGTTGAACACACATCTTTGTATTTCTCAGCATATGTTAGAACAGTTGAGCATTAGGAACTGTGAATATGAAAATACAGAAGAAGATTCTGTATTACTAGTATTTTTTTGTTTAAATGGTAACCATTATTGCATTTTCTATTAAAAATCAAGAGTGCAAGTGAAGATAGGAAACTTTGTAATATAATTTATTAAAGAAAAATGCCTCTCTTCTTATTTATCAGACTGCTCTTTTCTGAACTACCGTGTATACTCGAGTATAAGCCGAGATTTTCAGCCCAAAAAAATGGGCTGAAAGTGCTCCTCTCAGCTTATACTCAAGTCATGGTCGGCGGGTGAGGGGGAGCGATGACTGTCAAATACTCACCAGCTTCTGGCGCTCCTGACGCGGTTCCTGCATGTCCTGTCCCTGCATGTCCCATGGTCTCCGGGTGCGGCAGCTTCTTCCCCTGTTCAGCGGTCACTGGTACTGCTCATTAAAGTAATGAATATGGACTCCACTCCCATAGGGGTGGAGCCACATATTCATTACTATAATGAGCAGTACCACGTGACCGCTGAACAGAGGAAGAAGTTGCCGACTCCCGGAGACCGTGAGACATGCAGGGACCAACTCAGGAGCTCCGGGATCTGGTGAGTATTTAATATTCACCATTCTTCGTTCCACCCCCACCCCGTCTTCCGCGTCTTTAGCAGTGACTGTTCAGGTCAGAGGGCGCGATGACGTATTAGTTTGCACGCCGCCCTCTGCCTGAACAGTCAGTGCGGAGAGACGGGATGCTGAGGAGCAGCGGGCAGCGACCAGAGGTGTGTATGTCATTCTTTTTTAGTGCAGCAGCAGCATTACATGTGGCACAATGTTATATGAAGCATCTATGGGGCCACAAAGAACTGTATTGAGCATTATATGGAGCATCTATGGGGCCATAAAGAACTGCATGGAGCATTATATGGGGCATCTATGGGGCCATAAAGAACTGCATGGAGCATTATATGGAGCATCTATGGGCCATAAAGAACTGCATGGAGCATTATATGGGGCATCTATGGGGCCATAAAGAACTGCATGGAGCATTATATGGGGCATCTATGGGGCCATAAAGAACTGCATGGAGCATTATATGGGGCATCTATGGGGCCATAAAGAACTGCATGGAGCATTATATGGAGCATCTATGGGGCCATAAAGAACTGCATGGAGCATTATATGGGGCATCTAGGGGGCCATATTGAACTGCATGGAGCATTATATGGGGCATCTATGGGGCCATAAAGAACTGAATGGAGCATTATATGTGGCATATTTGTATATGGAGCATCTTATGGGGCCACAATGAACTGTATGGAGCATTATATGGGTCTCCTGATTCAATATGGATATTCAAAAACACTTAACTTACTGATGTCTCAATTAATTTTACTTTTATTGGTATCTATTTTTATTTGTGACATTTATCGGTAGCTGCTGCATTTTCCACCCTAGGCTTATACTCGAGTCATTAAGTTTTCCCAGTTTTTTGTTGCAAATTTAGGGGGAATTCGACTTATACTGGGGTCGGCTTATACTCGAGTGATTGCTCAAATCTGTTTTTGTGAACTTGGGTTTTCAGTTCACTGAGGAAGCAGATTACAGTTGCCATGGAAAGGTGAGGGGTTGAGAAGGTCGGAGTCAGAGACAAATGCAGCCAGGTACAAGGAGAAATCTGCTAAAAAAAATGCATAAAATGCATTTATTAGCAAAAAGTAATGTTACATCTAGTGTATCGACACGCATGATATCTTAACCGGGAAAGTCACCATTTATGGGCCAGTTCTTTAAGATTGGTGTTGTACTTTACAGTCTTAATGAAGGGGCATGGTAGGGTTAGGTGCACTGAATTCATTAAGAGGCGTACGATATTAAAAGCATAACCATTGTTTTAATTTTTATTTCATAAATCAATAGTACATATGAAAATAAGCAATTATGTAATGTATGCTATCAGAAAAAAATGTTTTTTTTTCTCTGTCAAAATTATCAGTCGTTATTAGTGTTGAGCGATACCGTCCGATACTTGAAAGTATCGGTATCGGATAGTATCGGCCGATACCCGAAAAATATCGGATATCGCCGATACCGATATCCGATACCAATACAAGTCAATGGGACATCAAGTATCGGAATGTATCCTCATGGATCCCAGGGTCTGAAGGAGAGGAAACTCTCCTTCAGGCCCTGGGATCCATATTAAAGTGTAAAATAAAGAATTAAAATAAAAAATATTGTTATATTCACCTCTCCGGCGGCCCCTGGACATCAGCGGGAGGATCCGGCGTCCGGCATGGCTTCTTTCTTCAAAATGCGCGCCTTTAGGACCTGTGGAATAACGTCCCAGCTTCTGATTGGTCGCGTGCCGCCCATGTGACCGCCACGCGACCAATCAGAAGCCGCGACGTCATTCCTCAGGTCCTAAAAGGCGCTCATTCTAGGACTTTAGCTGAGGAATGACGTCGTGGCTTCTGATTGGTCACGTGGCGGTCACATGGGCGGCACGCGACCAATCAGAAGCCGGGACGTCATACCACAGGTCCTAAAGGCGCGCATTTTGAAGAAAGAAGCCGTGCCGGACGCCGGTTCCTTGCGCAGATGTCCAGGGGCCGCCGGAGAGGTGAATATAACAATATTTTTTATTTTAATTCTTTATTTTACACTTCCGATACCGATACCCGATATCACAAAAATATCGGATCTCAGTATCGGAATTCCGATACCGCAAGTATCGGCCGATACCCGATACTTGCGGTATCGGAATGCTCAACACTAGTCGTTATCAAAATTCTCAGTTCTGAGGTAAAAGTTGTGTTCAGTGAAGACACTTTCCCATTACTGATAGGAGATCACAGCTGGTGCTGATGAGATTCTATGTAGATGGGAGGAGCTTGGCCTCTAGCTCCTCCTCCTCCGTACAATCTCATCAGCACCAGCTGCCATCTCCTCTCAGTAATGGGAAAGTGTCTTCACTGAACACAACTTTTACCTCAGAAATGAGAATTATGATATTGACTAATCAATTTTAGCAGATTGCAAAGAAGCTTATTATCATGTATATTATTGATTTATGAAATAAAAATTAAAGCAATTGTCACAATTTAATTTGGCAGACCTTCTTAATGGTGTGCACTTGTATGAGCCTCATCAGAAATCAGAAATGCAATTTCAGTCAGGAACCAGAGTAACATTTCTAGCAGGAGCTACACCACTGAACTTTTTATGAATTTGATGGGCAGACACTATCATGCCCCGTTCTGACCATACTTCTCCCACTTGGGGCTGGAGTGACCACTTTGTTGATTCAACCCCATAAATCTTAAAGCCTCGGTTTGTGCTCGGAAGCTGAAAGGGCAGTCTTTGACAGGTTTGACTGTATAGTAACACGCAGGGAAGGATGGGCTCAACATTTTAAAAAGAATATTCAAAAGTTCAAAGGCGTCAACTAGATTATTACAAGGGATGGAAGGCTTCTCTTATGGTGAAAGGTTGGAAAAGTTGGGCTTGTTTAGCTTAGAAAAAAGACACCTCAGAGGAGATCTCATTTACATGTATAAATGTGTGTGTGGCCAGTACAAAACACTGGCACTTGACTTATTTCTTCCAAAGAACATACTAAGGACCAGGGGGCAATCATTACGGGTGGAAGAAAGGCGGTTCTGACAGCTAAACAGGAAGGGGTTCTTTACATTTAGATCAGTCAGAATGTGTAATGTCCTACCACAAGAAGTAGTAATGGCAGACACTATCACAGCTTCCAAAAAAAGGGCTGCATGATTTCCTCAGTACCCATAACATTGTAGGTTATAGTTAAATTACTGACAAAATATACAATTTTTGGAGAAAGATCGAATTTATTCGATCTTGGATCTTTTTTCAACCTATTTAACTTTGTAACTATGTAAATTCTTTGAAGGAAAAGCAGAAGTCCAGCGTGGGTGATGTCCATAAAAAATACCTTTTATTCCATTTTCGTTAAAAGCACATAAATCCAAAGTCCATCTTCATATCCATAGACACAAAAACGGGTGATTCATACCAGTGACAGTCACAGGCTTAAAGTGCATTAAAATCAAATGCGTTTCAAGGGTCATGCCGCCTTACTCATTGTGATAAAAATAAAATGAAAGAGGGCTCACAATGAGTAAGGCGGCACGACCGTTGAAACGCGTTGGATTTTAATGCACTTTAAGCCTGTGACTGTCACTGGTATGAATCACCCGTTTTTGTGTCTATGGATATGAAGATGGACTTTGAATTTATGTGCTTTTAACGAAAATGGAATAAAAGGTATTTTTTATGGACATCACCCACGCTGGAATTAATGAAGCACAATATTAAATATTATTATATGATTAGCCAATGTAAGTAATTTGTACAGAAAATTTAAAGTTACACATGTATGTATAGTATGAATAGCAACCAAGTAATACTACTTTTCCCCTGATGTGGCTTCTGCAATGGAAATTTACGGCTGGCAGGTAGTCCCGGCAGTTTTCCTGGAAATCCAGGCTGGAGGCGATCAGCTTATTGCGGTGGCAGCTCTTATATGAGAGTTGTTTGTGAACAGATAACCCCTTTATTGCAGAGACAGATCATCATTTGATAACAAAAAGCATACATTTTAATATAACAATATATTTGATTTAGATAATGTAACCTTATGCAAAAACTGCAGATGACCCGATAAGAATATTTTTACATAGTGTTGATCAAACACATTTGTCTCGGATGTATTTGAATATCATACATATGATGTCAATAAACTGTGAATTTTGCACATTTATCTGAATGTAAAACCTACTTCATATTTTTTTAGAGTTGAAATCTAATTAGGGCAAGAAATGAGAGAAAGACTTAAATATTCACTGCATTTAAACCCAAATGCTTAACCATGGGAATACTAAGGGACATCAAACTTTTTTTTTTTTCCATCCTTTTAAAGCAATTTGATTTGCATTCACTTTAAGGCATTCCAGAGAATTAAAAAAATAATAATAATAAAAATATATATATATATTCAAAGGTGCACTGCTCACAACAATAAAGGGAACACTAAAATCCCACATCCTAGATATCACTGAATTAAATATTCCAGTTGCAAATCTTTATTCATTACATAGTGGAATGCATTGAGAAGAATAAAACATAACAATGATCAATGTAAATCAAAATTAATATCCAATGGAGGTCTGAATCTGGAATGATACTCAAACTCCAAGTGGAAAATCAAATTACAGACTGATCCAACTTCAGTGGAAATGCCTCAAGACAAGGAAATGATGCTCAGTAGTGTGTGTGGTCACCAAGTGCCTGTATGACCTTCCTACAATGCCTGGGTATGCTCCTGATTAGGTGGCGGATGGTCTCCTGAGGGATCTCCTCCCAGACCTGGACTAAAGCATCCACCAACTCCTGGAAAGTCTGTGGTGCAACGTGACATTGGTGGATGGTGCGAGACATGATGTCCCAGATATGTTCAATAGGATTCAGATCAGGGGAATGGGCGGGCCAGTCCATAGCTTCAATGCCTTCATCTTGCAGGAACTGCTGACACACTCCTGCCACATGAGTTCTGGCATTATCCTGCATTAGGAGGAACCCAGGGCCAACCGCATCAGCACATGGTCTCACAAGGGGTCTGAGGATCTCATCTCGGTACCTGATGGCAGTCAGGCTACCTCTGTCGAGCACATGGAGGGCTGTGCAGCCCTCTAAAGAAATGCCACCCCACACCATTACTGACTCACTGACAAACCGGTCTCTCCATGGCGTCTTCAGACTCTGTCACGTCTGTCACATGTGCTCAGAGTGAGCCTGCTTTCATCTATGAAGAGCACAGGGCGCCAGTGGCGAATTTGCCAATCCTGGTGTTCCGTGGCAAATGCCAAGCATCCTGCACGGTGTTGGGCTGTGAACACAACCCCTATCTGTGGACGTCGGGCACTCAGACATCCTCATGGACTCAGTTTCTAACCGTTTGTGCAGACACATGCATATTTGTGGCCTGCTGGAGGTCATTTTGCCGGGTTCTAGCAGTGCTCCTCCTTTTCCTCCTTGCACAAAGGTTGAGGTAGCGGTCCTGCTGCTGGGTTGTTGCCCTCCTATGGCCCCCTCCACATCTCCTGATGTAATGGCCTATCTCCTGGTAGCGCCTCTACGCTGACAGACACAGCAAACCTTCTTGCCACATCTCGCATTGATGTGCCATCCTGGATGAGCTGCACTACCTGAGCCACTTGTGTGGGTTGTAGAGTCTGTCTCATGCTACTACAAGTGTGAAAGCACAACCAAAATTCAAAAGTGACCAAAACATCAGCCAGAAATCATGGGTACTGAGATGTGGTTTGTGGTCCCCACCTGCAGAACCATTCCTTTATTGAGGGTGTCTTGATAATTGCCAATAATTTCCATCTGTTGTCTGTTCCATTTGCACAACAGCATCTGAAATTAATTGTCAAACTGTGTTGCTACTTAAGTGGACAGTTTGATTTCACAGAAGTTTAATTTACTTGGAGTTATATTCTGTTGTGTAAGTGTTCACTTTATTTTTGAACAGCATATATATATATATATATATATATATATACTGTATATATATATATATATATATATATATATATATACACACACATATATATGTACAGTACAGACCAGAAGTTTGGACATACCATCTCATTTAAAGATTTTTCTGTATTTTCATGACTATGAAAATTGTACATTCACACTGAAGGCATCAAAACTATGAATTAACACGTGGAATTATATACTTAACAAAAAAGTGTGAGGCAACTGAAAATATGTCTTATATTCTAGGTTCTTCAAAGGAGCCTCTTTTTGCTTTGATGACTGCTTTTCCACCATTTGGCATTCTCTTGATGAGCTTCAAGAGGTAGTCACCGGGAATGGTCTTCCAACAATCTTGAAGGAGTTCCCAGAGATGCTTAGCACTTGTTGGCCCTTTTGCCTTCACTCTGTGGTCCAGCTCTCCCCAAACCATCTCGATTGAGTTCAGGTCTGGTGACTGTGGAGGCCAGGTCATCTGGCGTAGCACCCCATCACTCTCCTTCTTGATCAAGTAGCCCTTACACAGCCTGGAGGTGTGTTTGGGGTCATTGCCCTGTTGAAAAATAAATAACGGTCCAACTAAACGCAAACCGGATGGAATAGCATGCCGCTGCAAGATGCTGTGGAAGCCATGCTGATTCAGTATGCCTTCAATTTTGAATAAATCCCCAACAGTGTCACCAGCAAAGCATCCCCACACATCACACCTCCTCCTCCATGCTTCACAGTGGGAACCAGGCATGTAGAGTGCATCCGTTCACCTTTTCTGTGTTGCACAAAGACACGGTGGTTGGAACCAAAGATCTCAAATTTGGACTCATCGGACCAAAGCACAGATTTCCACTGGTCTAATGTCCATTCAATAGAAGAGATGAGGGTACACTCCAGCTCCAATAAAAGGTGAAAGTCTTTATTAATCCAAATTAAAAGAGGATAGTCCAGCGCACATAGTGGACAAGTAGATGAAAGCAATAGTCTCGGCTACGCATTTCGATCCATGGGGATCTTAGTCATGCCACTACATCTGGTGGTCTGGTCGGTGAGCTGGCTGCGGCTTTTAGCCGTTATTTTCTTTTTTGCTATATTTGTTTATATCTAATGTCCATTCCTTGTATTCTTTAGCCCAAACAAGTCTCTTCTGCTTGTTGCCAGTTCTTAGCAGTGGTTTCCTAGCAGCTATTTTACCATGAAGGCCTGCTGCACAAAGTCTCCTTTTAGCAGGTGTTGTAGAGATGTGTCTGCTGTTAGAACTCTGTGTGGCATTGACCTGGTCTCTAATTTGAGCTGCTGTTAACCTGCGATTTCTGAGGCTGGTGACTCAGCTAAACTTATCCTCAGAAGCAGAGGTGACTCTTGGTCTTCCTTTCCGGGGGGCGGTCCTCATGTGAGCCAGTTTCTTTGTAGCGCTTGATGGTTTTTGCCACTGCACTTGGGGACACTTTCAAAGTTTTCCCAATTTTTCGGACTGACTGACCCTCATTTCTTAAAGTAATGACGGCCACTCATTTTTCTTTGCTTAGCTGCTTTTTTCTTGACATAATACAAATTCTAACAGTCTATTCAGGAGGACTATCAGCTGTGTATCCACCAGACTTCTGCACAACACAACTGATGGTCCCAACCCCACTGATTAAACCTGACTGGGCACACCTGTGAAGTGAAAACCATTCCTGGTGACTACCTCTTGATGCTCATCAAGAGAATGCCAAGAGTGTGCAAAGCAGTCATCAAACAAAAGGTGGCTACTTTGAATAACCTAGAATATAAGACATAATTTCAGTTGTTGCACACCTTTTTGATAAGTATATACTTCCACATGTGTTAATTCATAGTTTTGATGCCTTCAGTGAGAATTTACAATTTTCATAGTCATGAAAATACAGAGAAATCATTAAATGAGAAGGTGTGTCCAAACTGTTGGTCTGTACTGTATATATATATATATATATATATATATATATATATGGAAATGCTTCCTCTTTTACAAAAAGACCTATAGAGAAATATTGCTATGTTCATATAGTACGGTAGATGTCACATGCTCTAGATAAAAGCTACATTACATTAAATTAATGGGTGTTGTAAGAGACATGCATGAATCATCATTTTAGCAGAGAGAGGCTGGCACAGTGGAAAAGGAAATCTACGTCTTCAAAGGTCTTCTATTTACTTGGCTATACGGCATACTAACACATGTAAGATGAAAATATATGAAAAGGCGCTGCTGTGATCGAATGAATGAGACCATATGAGCTATATTGGAGCCGTATGCATTCCATTTAGCTGATATCAAACACAGTTTAATGAAAGTTAAATAGATTCAGAGGAGTGCATGAGCTGGAACAGATTAGATTCCACTGAGGGGTCTGTCAGCATATTGTTGCTCACGTGTATTGCCTTTTCTGAGCTGCCACAATTTCAGCACTCCATTAGCAATACACAAAAGAGTTATGCAGATATCAGGCATAGAAGTATACTACCATATTGAAAAAATGAGAATACACAATATTTAATACAATGCATTAATCTGTAAACTGGTAGCTGCAAAATTTGCATTAAGCCACTAATATTTATGTAAACAGTACTACTATTCCAGATGGGATTTAAATGATCAGAGGACCGGAATTTTATAGTGAAATCATAGAATTTTTTTCTTATCTGCATTGAGTTTCGACCTAGTTTGTGATTCCATATTTTCTATTTTGATTGAAGTTCATTAGGATTGAGACATTTCTTTTGTATTTACTCACGGAGACATTAGACCTAATACACTCAGTAAGGTGTAACATGGAGCCAAATGAATTCTGTGTGCCATGTTATATAGCTGCTTACAGTGACGTACTGTATATCAGACATGTTCTCTCTTACAAATATTGTCTATCATAGCAGGCCACATTATTTTATTTCATGCAGATTTTTTTTTCTATTTGACTCCATATTGTGTCACTGTTATACACTCATATAGAAATTCAGTATGGACCCACCATCACAATTTCAAGGAATCTGTATTATAGTTTAACACAACTCTCTACAGAGCCGTAATATGGCTGTAAGCATGACACCTTAAAGTGAATGTTTAGATTTACATTTTTGATCAGTTTTATTTCAATTTTAGATAGCATTACACATACTATAAAAAGGTTGCAATTTTCACACTAATCTCTAACCCCTATAGTTCTACATCCTGTTTTTTTTTTTTTTTTACAGAAGACTTCTCAGCATTTTCATTGTCATCACAGGTAGCCTTACAATAAAAGATAACACTTCTATATACTGTAGATAACACAGTATCCCCCAATCAGAATAGGAGATGGTTCAGGCTCATTTGCACACATGATCAAAATTGTTGGTACCCCTCGTTTAATGACATAAAACTCCACAATGGTGACAGAAATAACTTGAATCTGACAAAAGTAATAATAAATAAAAGATCTATGAAAATGAACAAATGAAAGTCAGACATTACTTTTCAACCATGCTTCCACAGAATTGAAAAAAAATAAAACTCATGAAATAGGCCTGGACAGAAATGATGGTTCACTTGAAAATAATGTGACAAAAGGGACATGTTAAATCAAGGTGTGTCCTCTAACTAGCATCACAGGTGCCTACAATCTTGGAATCAGTGAGTGGGCCTGTATATAGGGCTACAGATACTCACTGTGCTGTTTGGTGACATGGTGTGTATCACACTCAACATAGACCAGAGGAAGCGAAGAAAAGAGTTATCTCAGGAGATTAAAAAGAAAATTATAGACAAACATGTTAAAGGTTAAAGTTATAAGACCATCTCCAAGCAGCTTGATGTTCCTTTCACTACAGTTACACATATTATTCAGAAATTTAAGATCCATGGGACTGTTGCCAACCTCCCTTGATGTGGCCGCACAAGGAAAATTGATGACAAATTAAAGAGATGGATAATACGAATGGTAACAAAAGAACCCAGAAAAACTTCTAAATAGATTAAAGGTGAACTTCAAGCTCAAGGAACAACAGTGTCAGATCGCACCATCCGTCGTTGTTTGAGCCAAAGTGGACTTCATGCGAGAGATGACCAAGGAGGACACCATTGTTGAAAGAAAATCATAAAAAAGCCAGACTGGAACTGTCCTATGGACAGATGAAACAAAAATGGAACTTTTTCGCAATGCACATCAGCTCTATGTTCACAGACGGAAAAATGAAGCATATCAAGAATAGAACACTGTCCCTAATGTGAAACATGGAGGAGGCTATGTTATGATCTGGGGCTGCTTTGCTGCATCTGGCACCGGGTGTCTAGAATCTGTGCAGGGTACAATGAAATCTCAAGATTATCAAGAGATTCTAGAGAGAAATGTGCTGCCCACTGTCAGAAAGCTTTCTCTCAGTCACAAGTCATGGGTCTTGCAACAGGATAATGACCCAAAACACACAGCTAAAAACACCCAAGAATGGCTAAGAGGAAAACATTGGACTACTCTGTAGTAGCTTTCTATAAGCCCTGCCTTAAATCCTATTGAGCATCTTTGGAAAGAGATGAAATATGCCATCTGGGAAAGGCAACCTTCAAGCATGAGACAACTGGAGCAGTTTGCTCTTGAGAAGTGGTCCAAAATACCTGTCGAGAGGTGCAGAAGTCTCATTGATAGTTACAAGAATCTTTTGATTGCAGTGATTGCCTCAAAAGGTTGTGCAACAAAATATTAAATTCAGGATACCATCATTTTTGTCCAGGCCTATTTCTTAAGTTTTATTTTTTTTTTAAATTCTGTGGAAACATGGTTAAAAAGTAACATTTTCCATATGTCTACTTTACATCAGCACAATTTTGGAACCAAAATTTTTTTTGTTAGGGAGTTATAAGGGTTAAAAATTGACCAGCAATTTCTCATTTTTACAACACCATTGTGTGACACCATTCTAAAAACTGCACCCCTAAAGGTGCTCAAAACCACATTCAAGAAGTTTATTAACCCTTCAGGTTTTTCACAGGAATTTTTGGAATGTTTAAATAAAAATGAACATTTAACTTTTTTTCACACAAAATTTACTTCAGCTCCAATTTGATTTATTTTACCAAGGGTAACAGGAGAAAATGGACAGCATAAGTGGTTGTGCAATTTGTCCTGAGTAAGCTGATACCCCATATGTGGGAGTAAACCACTGTTTGGGTGCATGGCAGAGCTTGGAAGGGAAGGAGCACTATTTGACTTTTCAATGCAAAATTGACTGGAATTGAGATGGGATGCCATGTTGCGTTTGGAGAGCCCCTGATGTGCCTAAACATTGAAACTCCCCACAAGTGACACCATTTTGGAAAGTAAACTCCCTAAGGAACTTATCTAGATGTGTGGTGAGCACTTTGACCCACCAAGTGCTTTACAGAAGTTTATAAAGCAGGGCCGTAAAAATAAAAAATCCTATTTTTTCACAAAAATTATATTTTCGACCCCAATTTTTTATTTTCCCAAGGGTAAGAGAAGAAACTGGAATGCAGAAGTTGTTGTGCAATTTATCCTGAGCACACTGATACCCCATATGTGGGAGTAAACCACTGTTTGGGCAAATGGCAGAGCTTGGAAAGGAAGGAGCGCCATTTGACTTTTCAATGCAAAATTGACCGGAATTGAGATAGGACGCCATGTTGCGTTTGGAGAGCCCCTGATGTGCCTAAACATTGAAACTCCCCACAAGTGACATCATTTTGGAAAGCACACCCCCTTAGGAACTTATCTAGATGTGTGGTGAGCACTTTGACCCACCAAGTGCTTCACAGAAGTTTATAATGCAGAGCCGTAAAAATAAAAAAATCATATTTTTTCACAAAAATGATCTTTTCGCCCCAATTTTTTATTTTCCCAATGGTTAGAGAAGAAATTGGACCCCAAATGTTGTTGTGCAATTTGTCCAGAGTTCGCTGACACCCCATATGTAGGGGTAAACCACTGTTTTGACACATGGCAGAGCTCGGAAGGGAAGGAGCTCCGTTTGACTTTTCAATGCAAAATTGACTGGAATTAAGATGGGACGCCATGTTGCATTTGGAGAGCCACTGATGTGCCTAAACACTGAAACCCCCCAAAAGTGACACCAGTTTGGAACGTTGTCCCTATAATGAACTTATTTAGATCTGATGTGAGATCTTTGAACCCCCAAGTGTATCACTACAGTTTATAACGCAGAGCCGTGAAAATAAAAATTATTTTTTCCCACAAAAATTATGTTTTGGCCCCAAGTTTTGTATTTTCTCAAGGGTAACAGGAGAAATTGGACCACAAAAGTTGTTGTCCAATTTGTCCTGAGTACGCTGATATGTAGGGGGAACAACCGATTGGGCGCATGGCAGAGCTTGGAAGGGAAGGAGCGCCATTTGGAATGCAGACTTAGATGGATTCTAACTGAAACCCTAACCCTAGCCCCAACCCTAACCCTAGCCCCAACCCTAGCCCTAACCCTAGCCCTAACCCTATCCCTAGCCCTAACCCTAGCCCTAACAATAACCCTAGACCTAACCCTAACCCTAACCCTAGCCCTAAACCTAGTCCTAACCCTAGCCCTAATCCTAACCCTAATGTTAACCCTAGCCCTAACCCTAGCCCTAACCCTAGCCCTAGCCTTAACCCTAATGGGAAAATGGAAATAAGTACATTTTTTAAATTTATTATATTTCCCTAACTAAGGGGGTGATGAAGGGGGTTTGATTTACTTTTATAGGGTTTTTTTAGCAAATTTTTTTGATTGACAGCCATCACAAACGAAAAGGCGCTTTTTATTGCAAAAAATAGTTTCTGCGTCTCCACATTTTGAGAGCTATAATTTTTCCATATTTTGGTCCACAGAGTCATGTGAGGTCTTATTTTTTGCGGGACGAGTTGACGTTTTTATTGGTAACATTTTTGGGCTCGTGACTTTTTTGATCCCTTTTTATTCCAATTTTTGTGAGGCAGAATGACCACAAACCGGCTATTATGAATATCTTTTTGGGGGGACGTTTATACCATTCCACGTTTGGTAAAATTGATAAAGCAGTTTTATTTTTCAGGTCAGTACAATTACAGCGATACCTCTTTATACAATAAAAACTATTTTATAGAAAAAATAATTATTTTTGCATCGCTTTATTCTGAGGACTATAACATTTTTATTTTTTCGCTGATAATGCTGCATTCCAGCTCATTTTTTGCGGGACAAGATGACGTTTTCAGCGGTACCATGGTTACTTAAATCTGTCTTTTTGATTGCGTGTTATTCTACTTTAGGTTCGGCGGTATGATAATAAAGGGTTGCTTTTTGCCTCTTTTTTTTTTTTTACTGCATTCACTGAAGGGGATAACTATATTATTTAGATAAAGAAATGTATTTATGGGAACAATATTTTTTTTTCTTTATTTAGTAATTTTGTATTTTTTTTTACACATGTGATTTTTTTTTTTTAACTTTACAACATTGCCCCAGGGGGGCATCATGTTATAGGGTCAGATCGCTGATCTGACACTTTACAGAGCACTGTGTCAGATCAGCGATCTGACATGCAGAGCTGCAGGCTTACCAGCATATGCTCTTAGCAGGCGCTGGTAAGACACCTCCCTGCAGGACCCGCATGCAGCCCCGTGGCCATTTTGGATCCAGGGCCTGCAGGGAGAAGAAGGTAGGAGACCCTCTGAGCAACGCGATCCGAAAGTCTCAGATGCTTCCCTATGCCACCGGAACACTGCAATCATGTTTGATCGCAGTGTGACGCGGGTTAATGTGCCACATAGTGCCGGATGTCAGCTGTGATAGTCAGCTGACACCCGGCCACGATCGGCCGCGCTCCCCCCATGAGCGTGGCCGATCGCATGTGACATACTATCCCGTCACTGGGGATTAAGTTCCAGGTAATCTCGATGGGATAGTACATCATATGGGATTAAAGGGTTAATACTAGAGGTTAGGACCATTCCAAATAGGGTCTCCTTGACATTGTGGGATGGCATATACTTTTTTGTGATCAAAATTATGTTATCTAAGCACCCAATATTTTTTTCATGAACTATTGCTATTTATTCATTTATTGCAGAATATTTGCTTATTATGTTTTTATTATATTATTAATTATGTTTTTATTATATTGTTAAAAATGTATTAAATAAATATGTTATGCTTTAGCATTGTTTTATTGTTGCTGGAGCCCAGTCCTCAAGGCCCTTCTCATGCAATTTGCATACTGTTGGCCACATTCCAACTACACTTGTCTGGCCTTGCTCAGTACACTTGTATTGAGCAAGGCCATGTCTAGCCGGCACATGACCACATGTATGCAGTGATGTATGCTCCTGGCGTGTGCTGTGAGGATTAAACCAGTTTTCAGACATGTAGAGTGACTGCAGACTTGTACTCTGAGGGCTCACTCCCACTGGCATGTAATATGGAAGAAAAAATCACATTGCAGTCTGACAAATGTTATTAAATGAGTCAATGCTCATCTAAGATCGGATTGAGAAAAAATAATTGCAGTATGATGCGATTGTCTGTGAGAATCAAATCACACTTGTTAATGCAAGTCAATCTGTGCGTGAAAAAAAATCGCACCAAATGGACCATGTGTGTTATTCAAATTTTAACGCACACATCTCAAAGGAAACACAACATTTTGTCAGCCAAATACAGTGAATTCACAGCCCGAACCATCAGAATAGAGAGAAAGAATAGATATAAAGATTAGGGTTGAGCGAAACGGGTCGGCCAGATTCAGAAGTCGCCGACTTTTGGCAAAGTCGGGTTTCATGAAACCCGACCCGACCCCTGTGTGGGGTCGGCCATGAGGTCGGCGATCTTCTGATCTGGAATCGGAATTCCGATACCGAGTTCCGATATGTTTAAGATATTGGGAATCGGTATCGGAATTCATATTTAAGTGTAAAATAAAGAATTAAAAAAAAAAAATATTGATATACTCACCCTCGGACGCGCCCTGGTTCTCACCGGCAGCCTTCCTTAAGAATGAGCGCCTGAAGGGCCTTCGATGACATCGCGGCTTGTGATTGGTCACGTGAGCGGTCACATGGGCGGTCACGTGACCAATCACAAGCCACGACGTCATCTAAGGTCCTTGAGGTGCTAATTCTTAGGAAGGAAACGTCCGAGGGCGTGTCCGAGGGTGAGTATATTCCTAATAGGTATATACTCACCCTCAGACGCGCCCTGGTTCTAACCTGCAGCCTTCCTTCCTAAGAATCAGCGCCTGAAGGACCTTAGATGACGTCGCGGCTTGTGATTGGTCACGTGACGCCCATGTGACCGCTCACGCGACCAATCACAAGCCGCGACGTCATCGAAGGTCCTTCAGGCGCTCATTCTTAGGAAGGAAGGCTGCCAGTGAGAACCAGGGCACGTCCGAGGGTAAGTATATCAATATTTTTTATTTTGATTCTTTATTTTACTCTTAAATATGGATCCCAGGGCCTGAAGGAGAGTTTCCTCTCCTTCAGACCCTGGGAACCATTAGAAACCCAATGCACTGCATTGGGTTTCGTGTTTCGGCCGACCCCGACCCCGACTTTTCTATAGGATCGGCCGATTTCACTCGACCCGACTTTTGAAAAAGTCGGGTTTCGTGAAACCCGACCCGATCCTATAAAAAGAAAAGTCGCTCAACCCTAATAAAGATAGATTAGATAGATAGATGTAATGTTGCAATTTAATCACGTGATGACCTTTGATGTATAGATACATCAATGGTCGCATCATCCCTTTGAGGTGTGCTCCGGCGCAGAGCCCTCATATGTACCGGCATACGACACTTGATTTGATCAACTGTCCTGTGCCTATAATAGCCGCTGTCAATCACTTGTTAAATGCCGCTGTCAAACACTGACAGCAGCATCTAACGTGAGCACTCCAGAAGTGTTTCATGAGACCTGCCTATTCGTGCTCCTCTCAGATGATTGCGGGGTGCCAATGGGTTAGCATTACAGCCAGGGGTCTGCAGAAATTCCCTGCCCTTGTCATTGCAGATCTATGAATGCAAGCCTGTTGCCGGCGTTCATAGGATATAATGTTTTCTGCTACAACTAGCAGGGCTAAAGCCCTACAGTTCATACGATTAAAAAAAAACCCTACTGTGTGTAGCACAAATGATCGGAAAACTGCAGGTTTAAAGGACTATTGCAGAAAGCAAAAAGTAAAAAAAAGGTTTTAAAAAAATATATAAAAAAAGAAAAAAATATAAAAGTTCAAATCACCCCCCTTTTGCCCCACTCAAAAATAAAACAAACTTTGGATTTTTTTCAATACTTAAATAAAAAATAACCTATAGATGTTTGGTATCTGCGTACTCACACTGACCCGGAGAATCATAATGATAGGTCAGTTTTAGGAATTTAGTGAAGATGTTAAAAAAAAACACAAAACAATTAAAACAATTAAGGAATTGTGTTTTTTTTTTGTATTTTCACAGCACTTGGCTTTTTTTCTGTTTTCCTGTAAGCTGTATGGTAAAACTAATGCTGTTATTTAAAAGTACAACTTGACCCTCAAAAAGCAAGCTTTCGCACGTCAATATTGATCAAAAAGTGAAAAAGTTATAGCTTGGGAACAAGGGGAGAAAAAACACGAAAATGCAAAGACAGAAAATCACAGGTCGTGAAGGGGTTAATGTCACAAGCCCCCTACATATAATAAACTAACACCTTTTAGTGCCTTTCATGTGGCACTAAATGGTGTTTAACCTTATTAAACCTATTAAATAAATCATTTTAAAAGTATGACGTTAGGTGCCCCCTATATTGGCTATGGGTAGGCAGACAACTGAAGGCTTATATTATAAAACTGGGAAGAGACATAACTGTTGACATTCACAGCCTATTAATATCAGCTCACAGCTGTCTGTGTTGCTTTTGCTGATTTTAAAAAATTGGTGGACCCTAAAAAAGAACATGGGATCACCTTAATTTTTGATAACCAGCAAAGGCATGCAGACAACTGTGGGCTGATATTAATAGACTGGGAAGGTCCATGGTTATGTGGCCCTTCCCAGCCTAAAAATACCAATCCACAGCCATCCCAGATTTGGTGCATCCATTAGATGTGCCACTTTTGTCGCTTAGCGTCAACTCTTCTTGATAGCCCTGGTGTGTTGTAAATCAGGGTAATGGGTTTATGAAGTTCATGTCAGCACAGCAGCTATCTCTGACATCAAGCCCACGAGTTCGTAATGGAGAGTCATCTGTCACACACACGTCCTTTACTTGTAAAAATGACTCCCCAACAATTTCTCTCTTTTACTCAGTTATTAAAAAAATAATAATAATCCCCACCCTTCCACTTTATCCCAAAAAATGGAGGTCCCACGAGGATCCCCATCTTCTTTGTCCAACATTTGGAGCCTCGTTCAGAAAACAAAGCTCATTAGACTGGGGTAGAAGCCAATGCCACTTCCCATGCTTTGCTCCACGAGAACCCGCTTGCTATGAGGAGCCATAACATCAGTAATGTTACTGCTCATCATTCCCTTCCTTGCGATGTGCAGCATGAGACCTGACATCTGTGAACTGTGGTAACTTTACTGATTTCAACGCTCATCACAACAACAGGTTCTCAAGCAGCGCAGCGTGAGAATTAGCCTTGACTGCTGGTCCAGTGTATGGAGCATTATTCTTTGAATAGGGCTTCATACAGTGAACAAAGAAGACTGGGATTGTCGCTAGACCTCCATTTTTTGGATTGCGGTGGACTGGTGTTGATTTTTTTTTAAACAAATGAGTAAAAGAGGATAATTGTCAGGGAATTGTATAATAAATTGTACAAGCTCTAATTCCACTTGCAAACCCACCTGATGCAGAATTGCACAGTGCGTCATTTTCAAACTTTTTTCCTATCAACTTTTTTTTAGATACATTGAACCCAATTCATCATAAAAAATGTAAAAAGAAAAAAACTCATACTTACCTCACCTCTCACCTGTCTGGTCCTTTGGCTGCTCAATGTCCACTGTCCGATCCTCATAGCTACCTCTTCTTTCAGCCTGTGATATCATGATACACATGTGCCTACGAGGCCTGGTTGTGACCACAAGCCACAATATGGGAACACAAACAAAATAAGCATACCACACAAATATGATCAATTAAAATAATAAATATTTAGTGATACTGATAAAAGCCAAAAGCTACAAACAAAAACACTTAAAAGGCCAAAATGGCACAATAAACAAGTCAAATCAGCCCACAATTCATCTGAATTCCACCTTACCTAATCACAAAAAAAACAAGTACCTATAATATCTATATATATAATTGTCTAAGGGTTTTTCCGTCTGTCTGTCTGTCTGTCCTGGAAATCCCGGCTCTCTGATTGGTCGAGGCCGCCAGGCCTCGACCAATCAGAGACCGGCACAGCATCGACGTAGAAATCGCGCGTCTCTGATTGGTCGAGGCCGCCAGGCCTCGACCAATCAGCAACGGGCACAGCGACGATGATGTCATAAAGGACGTAGAAATCCCGCGTCTGATTGGTCGAGGCCTCCAGGCCTCGACCAATCAGCAACGGGCACAGCGACGATGATGTCATAAAGGACGTAGAAATCTCACGTTTCTGATTCAGCGACGGGCACAGTATCGACGTAGATGTCATAATGGTTGCCATGGCGACGATGATGTCATAAAGGTTGCCTCGACCAATCAGCGACGGGCACAGTGTGCCGCGAATTCTGGAATCATCATTGTCCATATACTACGGGGACATGCATATTCTAGAATACCCGATGCGTTAGAATCGGGCCACAATCTAGTATATATATATATATATATATATATATATATATATATACAGTTAGGTCCATATATATTTGGACAGAGACAACATTTTTCTAATTTTGCTAATAGACATTACCACAATGAATTTTAAACAAAACAATTCAGATGCAGTTGAAGTACAGACTTTCAGCTTTCATTTGAGGGTATCCACATTAAAATTGGATGAAGGGTTTAGGAGTTTCAGCTCCTTAACATGTGCCACCCCTGTTTTTAAAGGGACCAAAAGTAATTGGACAGATTCAATAATTTTAAATAAAATGTTCATTTTTAGTACTTGGTTGAAAACCCTTTGTTGGCAATGACTGCCTGAAGTCTTGAACTCATGGACATCACCAGACGCTGTGTTTCCTCCTTTTTGATGTTCTGCCCGGCCTACACTACAGTGGTTTTCAGTTGCTGTTTGTTTGTGGGCCTTTCTGTCTGAAGTTTAGTCTTTAACAAGTGAAATGCATGCTCAATTGGGTTGAGATCAGATGACTCACTTGGCCATTCAAGAATATTCCACTTCTTTGCTTTAATAAACTCCTGGGTTGCTTTGGCTTTATGTTTTGGGTCATTGTCCATCTGTAGTATGAAGCGACGACCGCTCAGTTTGGCTGCATTTGGCTGGATCTGAGCACACAGTATGTCTCTGAACACCTCAGAATTAATTCGGCTGCTTCTGTCCTGTGTCACATCATCAATAAACACTAGTGACCCAGTGCCACTGGCAGCCATGCATGCCCAAGCCATCACACTGCCTCCGCCGTGTTTTACAGATGATGTGGTATGCTATGGATCATGAGCTGTACCACGCCTTCGCCATACTTTTCTCTTTCCATCATTCTGGTACAGGTTGATCTTGGTTTCATCTGGCCAAAAAATGTTATTCCAGAACTGCGCTGGCTTTTTTAGATGTTTTTTAGCAAAGTCCAGTCTAGCCTTTTTATTCTTGATGCTTATGATTGGCTTGCACCGTGCAGTGAACCCTCTGTATTTACTTTCATGCAGTCTTCTCTTTATGGTAGACTAGCTGAAGAGCCCGGCGTTGCCTGGGCATAGTAAATATCTGTGGTTAGTTATAGCACCTCACTTCACTTATTTTCCCATCACGCCTCTCATTTTCCCAATCACATCTTTCATTTTCCCCCTCACATCTCTCATTTTCTCCCTCACACCTCTCATTTTCTCCCTCACTCCTCTCATTCCCCCCTAACACTTGTCATTTCAACCTCACATCTGTCATTTTCTGATCACTCCACTATTTTTCCTCACTCCTCTCATTTTGCACTCACACCTTTTCATTTTCACCTCACACCTCTCATTTTCACCTCATCACCTCAGTATATACATGTTTGTCATCTCCCTTATATATAGTATACATCTGTATGTCATCTCCTGTATATAGTATATACCTGCATGTCATCTCCCCTGTATATAGTATATACCTGCTGTGTGTCATCTCCCCTATATATAGTATAAACCTGAATGTCATCTCCTTCTATATATAGTATATACCTGTATGTCATCTCCTCCTGTATATAGTATATACCTGTGTGTCATCTCCCCTGTATATAGTATATATCTGAGTGTCATCTCCTCCTGCATATAGTATATACCTGCATGTCATCTTCTATATATAGCATATACCTGTATGTCATCTCCTCCTGTATATAGTATATACCTGTATGTCATCTCCTCCTGTATATAGTATATACCTGTGTGTCATCTCTCCTGTATATAGTATATATCTGTGTGTCATCTCCCCTGTATATAGTATATACCTGTGTGTCATCTCCTCCTGTATTAGACCTCGTTCACACGTTATTTGCTCAGTATTTTTACCTCAGTATTTGTAAGCTAAATTGGCAGCCTGATAAATCCCCAGCCAACAGGAAGCCCTCCCCCTGGCAGTATATATTAGCTCACACATACACATAATAGACAGGTCATGTGACTGACAGCTGCGGTATTTCCTATATGGTACAATTGTTGTAGTTTGTCTGCTTATTAATCAGATTTTTATTTTTGAAGGATAATACCAGACTTGTGTGTGTTTTAGGGCGAGTTTCGTTTGTCAAGTTGTGTGTGTTGAGTTGCGTGTGGCGACATGCATGTAGCGACTTTTGTGAGATGAGTTTTGTGTAGCAACATGCGTGTAGCAACTTTTTGTGTGTCGAGTTGCATGTGACAGGTTAGTGTAGCAAGTTGTGTGCAGCAAGTTTTGCGCATGGCGAGTTTTGCGCGTTGCGAGTATTATGTGTGGTGCCTTTTGAGTATGTGCAAGTTTTGTGTGAGGCAACTTTTGCATGTGTTGCAACTTTTGTGCATGTGGCAATTTTTCCGCGTGTGCAAGTTTTGCGTGTGGCGAGTTTTTCATGAGGAGAATTTTGCACTTGTGGCGAGTTTTGCAAGAGCCTAGTTTTTGCATGTGGCGAGTTCTGCGCGTGGCGAGTTTTGAGTGGCGACTTTTGTGTTTTGACTTTTATGTGGCGAGGTTGGTGTATTTGTGGTGAAATGTGTGCTGAGGGTAATATGTCTTCAAGCACGTGGTAGTGTGTGGCGCATTTTGTGTGTGTTCATATCCCCGTGTGTGGTGAGTATCCCATGTCGAGGCCCCACCTTAGCAACTGTACGGTATATACTCTTTGGCGCCATCGCTCTCATTCTTTAAGTCCCCCTTGTTCACATCTGGCAGCTGTCAATTTGCCTCCTACACTTTTCCTTTCATTTTTTCCCATTATGTAGATAGGGGCAAAATTGTTTGGTGAATTGGAAAGCGCGGGGTTAAAATTTCACCTCACAACATAGCCTATGACGCTCTCGGGGTCCAGACGTGCGACTGTGCAAAATTTTGTTGCTGTAGCTGCGACGCCTCCAACACTTTTCCATTCACTTTTTCCCCATTATGTAGATAGGGGCAAAATTGTTTGGTGAATTGGAACGCGCGGGGTTAAAATTTCACCTCACAACGAAGCCTATGACGCTCTCAGGGTCCCGACGTGTGACTGTGCAAAATTTTGTTTCTGTAGCTGCGACGCCTCCAACACTTTTCCTTTCACTTTTTTCCCCATTATGTAGATAGGGGCAAAATTGTTTGGTGAATTGGAACGCGCAGGGTTAAAATTTCGCCTCACAATATAGCCTATGACGCTCTCGGGGTCCAAAAATGTGACTGTGCAAAATTTTGTGGCTGTAGCTGCGACGCCTCCAACACTTTTCCTTTCACTTTTTCCCCATTATGTAGATAGGGGCAAAATTGTTTGGTGAATTGGAAAGCGCGGGGTTAATATTTCACCTCACAACGTAGCCTATGACGCTCTCAGGGTCCAGACGTGTGACTGTGCAAAATTTTGTTGCTGTAGCTGCGACGCCTCCAACACTTTTCCTTTCACTTTTTTCCCCATTATGTAGATAGGGGCAAAATTGTTTGGTGAATTGGAACGCGCGGGGTTAAAATTTCGCCTCACAATATAGCCTATGACGCTCTCGGGGTCCAGACGTGTGACTGTGCAAAATTTTGTGGCTGTAGCTGCGACGGTGCAGATGCCAATCCCGGACATACACACACACACACATACACACACACACACATTCAGCTTTATATAGTAGATTTGGATATTGATACGCCGACCTCCTGGAGAGTGTTGTTCACTTGGTTGGCTGTTGTGAAGGGGTTTCTCTTCACCATGGAGATTATTCTGCGATCATCCACCACTGTTGTCTTCCGTGGGCGCCCAGGTCTTTTTGCATTGATGAGTTCACCAGTACTTAATTTCTTTCTCAGGATGTACCAAATTGAAGATTTTGCCACTCCTAATATTGTAGCAATTTCTCGGATGTGTTTTTTCTGTTTTCGCAGCTTAAGGATGGCTTGTTTCACCTGCATGGAGAGCTCCTTTGACCTCATGTTTACTTCACAGCAAAACCTTCCAAATGTAAGCACCACACCTCAAATCCACTCCAGGCCTTTTATCTGCTTAACTGAGAATGACATACGAAGGGATGGCCCACACCTGTCCATGAAATAGCCTTGGAGTCAATTGTCCAATTACTTGTGGTCCCTTTAAAAACAGGGTGGCACATGTTAAGGAGCTGAAACTCCTAAACCCCTCATCCAATTTTAATGTGGATACCCTTAAATGAAAGCTAAAAGTCTCAACTTCAACTGCATATAAATTGTTTTGTTTAAAATTCATTGTGGTAATATCTATAACCAAAATTAGAAAAATGTTGTCTCTGTCCAAATATATATGGACCTAACTGTATATATATATATATATATATATATCTGCATATATTAAAGTTGTACAAAGCACCTATGTATACTGCCAGAACAAAAGGTTAACACGTGGTATAGCCAAACCTAGATGATCACAAAGTGCAAAAGGTGCTGGTAGTGTGCAGCAATGTAGAGCATGAAATATATACTGCAACAATAACCAATAAATATTAAAAGAAACATAGATGTGTTGATGGACTTCATCAACACTGCGTGTGTGCAAGTGCACTATTATACAACCCCGGCAAAAAATATGCAATCACCGGCCTTGCAGGATGTTCATTCAGTTGTTTAATTTTGTAGAAAAAAAACAGATCACAGACATGGCACAAAACAAATGGCAACTTTCTGGTTTTAAGAAACACTAAAAGCCATAATTTTATTGTTTTTTCTGTTTTCAAAAACATTTTAAAAGGGCGTATATATAAGTCACATTTCCTGTTTTAGAGACATATTGCTTTAAGTTACCGGTGTTGACGCTTTGATGTCTTCCTTGGTCTGCCAGTATGTTTGCCTTTAACAACCTTCCCATGTTGTTTGTATTTGGTCAGGATTTTAGACACAGCTGACCGTGAAGAACCAACATCTTTTGCAACATTGCGTGATGATTTCCCCTCTTTTAAGAGTTTGATAATCCTCTCCTTTGTTTAAATTGACATCTCTCGTGTTGGAGCCATGATTCATGTCAGTCCACTTGGTGCAGCAGCTCTCCAAGGTGTGATCACTCCTTTTTAGATGCAGACTAACGATCAGATCTAATTTGATGCAGGTGTTATTTTTGAGTATGAAAATTTACAGGGTGATTCCATAATTTTTTCCTAGGAATTGAGTGATTCCATAATTTTTCCCCTATGCATGGTTAAAAAAAGTAACCATTACTGACTACCACATTTTTGTTCTTGATTTCTTTTAGTGTTTCTTAAAGCCAGAAAGTTGCCATTTGAAATGACTTTAGTTTTGTGCCATGTCTGTGATCTGCTTTTTTCCTACAAAATTAAACAACTGATTGAACATTGTCCAAGGGCGGTGATTCCATAATTTTTGCCAGGGGTTGTATACTGTACAATCTCGACGATTTAATTTAAAATCCTCTTGTTCTAGTGCATACGCCGTGATGTCTTTGTATGTTTGTGCATGTTATAATTATTATGCACATGCACAAGCGCCGCATCTACTTGCTGATGCAGTACACTAATGGTCATTTATGCTGATTTGAACAGTTATTAAATTTTTGTGGATTTGCACATGTGAATTGTTATTGCATGCTTATCTCATTTGGTGTCATGTTCTAGCACATGCGCTGCTCAGACCTGTCTTTGGATATATTTCATCTTTTTTTGCATTACATTGTGTAAATCATTTAGAGATTTTGTCATCCTCCTGGATTTGATCCCTTGAGTTTGTGTTCTGTGGCCGACTTCTCATTCTGCATGGACACAGGAGACACACCTTTTCTCTTAAAGTTTTTGGGCTCTGCTATTCTGGTGGCAGTCTGTCTAGTTCAACACAAGTGTTTTCATTTCTCTGCTTTTCCCCTATTAGGTGCAGCTTTATATTATATTCTACTGCTGGTGTTTCCTGCTGGTGAAAGATTCATTGGGATGTTCTGACATTCTGTTAATGTTTGGAGCCAATCTGGGAGATTCCTGCTAAGGATTTTCACCTTGCTAATTCTTTGCTATATTTTGCACCTATATTCTGTTTATCATTAGGAAGTTGGCAGTATTTTTGCTAAAAGTATTTTCTTTATTGCTTTGTTTGGTATTTCGTTATTTTTTTATTCACTCTGGGATCTTTCCTTTGTTCAGCACATTTCACTTCTTGTAGGAAATTTACACTCTGCTCTGTCCTCAGGTTCTGTAGGAGGAATGTGAAGCAACTTTAAGGCCTTTTAAGCAGTTTGTGCTACAGTTGCCTGCATGGTCAGTTGCAGTTTTTATTGTGTAACATAGTTTTCCTAGTGAGTTGCTACACAGGTACAGCTATTATAGAAGCTGTTAGGGGCATGCAACATGAGCTGTTGTAGAGTGGGGTCACCATTGAGTTATCTTATGGTGCACTGTGTTTACTTGTTTATGCAAGCTCATTTTGTTTCCTAGACTTGCGCATGCGCTGTGATACCCCTGGTATTTTATTTTAGTGCAAGCATTATCCAGACTTGAATGACCTTTAAAGTACATCCATTTAGCACAAATGAGCAGTGCTCATCTCTAATGTCCACTAATTAAATGGAGTCCAGGATAACATCATTTAAAATTTTTCTGGTGTAAGTCAAACCTAGCACTATATTTTAGTGTGCCACCTCAATTCAACATAGTTTCCTTAGGATGGAATATGGTCTACAAGCAATATGAGACAGTCCTTTAAATGTAAAGTTTCGTTGCAGGTCGAATACCAGATGCTGGTAAGGAGTGACAGATAGAGGTAAGTGAATTGATTCGATGTTCATCAAATTGGCAAAACTGACGTCTGTGAATTTAAATAATTTGTGATTCAATTTGTGTGAAAATTTACACCACAATTTTACACATTGCAGAAGGTAGTATCAGCCAGAGAAGGCTCATATTGATCTTAAGCAGGTTTCCCTGTATTACCTTGCAGCAGTCACATCACTTTACAGCATAGCTAATTAGGAGGGTTCATTGTAGCTCATATAAAAGCAGAGGCAAGTACTTCAGTTGCCATTTTACATTTAACCTGGATAGTGAGTGGATGTTACAGTTCACTGCTAAGCTATAGAGACAGAGAAAGAAAGCCATATAAGAGTAATCAAATTCTACAGATAGAGAAGAAACGGATAGGGGTGCCAAAGAGGGGATGTCATTACAGAAGGAGGGAAGTCTTATCTTATGGTGTGGACAGGCTAATAAAGTTACAAATCTCTAATATTTGGAGGTTCCAAAGATAAAATAGTAGCCTAAGTTTTGTTCATAGAGAAAGAGTAGGGAAGCAAATGCTCCCAAAGATTTTAATTATGCTTTTTTTCAGTAACCTTCTAAATAAGACTTATATACGCCCTTTTAAAATGTTTTTGAAAACAGAAAAAACAATAAAATTATGGCTTTTTTAAGAGGCCTAAGCGAACGCCACAAAAAGAATGTGTAAGTGATGCTTTTAATATTGGTGAATGTTCACACCATAATTTCATATAACTTTTTAAACCTTTTATTACCAAGAAGACCTAACATTTACAATACATACAGGTATTAGATTTTATGGAATATTGCTCATCATCTACCCCCTGAAAGATATTTTAAAGATGAAGTACCAAATAATGTTTGGGCTAATTACCAAGTATGGAAAAAACAATCTATTTGAGTCAATTTTGCCCAAAAGGCTAAGGCATTTATTTATGCACATAACCAATTTGAAGGATAATTTCAGTAAAAAAAATATTCCGGAACTGAAAAATTACACTTTGTCAGAATGCATTTTAGAACTCTCTTCCCCTGGACAGATATTACTGTGATAGCTGCCAAATTGATTTGTGCAATGTTGATGAAGACTGGGTTGCTGCAGGTACCCATGTCTAGTACAGACTACTATGTTCCTTTGTGAACAGCCCTAGAGCCATGAATTCTATGTGATCTTTGTAAAGGCTAACATCTGTCTGCTGTCATTTCAGTAGGATTAATGACAGGCACAAGGAAAAAGAAGAGCATGATATTTTTTAGTGTCTTAAAAAACAGTGACCAAATTGATAAGGGTCAATACCAGGGAATCGTTTATGCTTTTTCTTACGCTCAGCTTCCTTTGGATAGCCCTGTGTTTCTGCATTCTAAGCCATATGAGGTTTACATTTTACTTGATTTCACCAATAGAGCACCTGCCTTACAAGTACAGAAATAAACGTTATGACAGGTGTAAGAACGTAATCCTAATGTTATTGGGCAGTACAAGATAAAGCTATCCAAAATGATTAGTTTTTATTTTGAATAATAGCAAGAAAAGTTAACTGATACAGACATGTAGCTATTTTTGCGTGATGCTCTCTGTATTGGGCTTTTTTTGTAGAATATGATGATTTTTTTTCAAAAGATGAAAGTTGTGCACGTAGCTCAGAGTATTAGCAATATAAACAGATTATTATTTTGTTAATTAAAAATAACATAAATATATTTCTGGTGACAATCCAAGTGAGCCCCTTATTATTGTACCAGGCTAGCACATCAATGTCCATGACCTTGCAGCCAATTCTATATACCTGTAACCTATCTTTCAAGTTTCCATGGGAAGATTCGTGAAAGCCAATCCTTTATTCAAGTCCATCGGGCACTGTGGTATTCACTTTTTCACCTCTTTACAGTTACCTGGTCATTGCTGCAGAGAACCACTGATAGCTGCAAACCAAGTCAAATCTAGATAATCTGGGACAATAACAAAAATATATACTAGGAAATTAGTCAGAGATCAACCAGAATTAAGTCCAGTGGGTCAGTCAGAATCATGAAACAGACTTCGGTGGCATCTTTTCGAAAACTTTTTTTTACTTTTCACAGAATTTAATAGTGCCCTTAGGGAACTGAAAGCTGCAATTGTTTAATTGCTTCTGCTATATATGACAGTGCATCAGCTACTGTTTAACAGCGGAAACCCCCTGATGAGCCTAAAAAGTGGAAAGCCCACAAATGAGCTCATTTTGGAAACTACATTCCTCAAGGAGCTTATCTAGAGGTGTGGTGGGCATCTTGGAACCAAAGTTGCTTCACAAATTTTTATAACAGGAACACATGGGCTACTTGCACAGTGAACAAGTCTGTATGATCATGTTCACACACCACCAAGAAACCTGAAGACACAAAAGAGAATAGTAAAACCAAAAACACTCAGTTTGAAAAAATGTTGCAGTAATCCGCAAGTGCTAGTAAAAGATGTAAAAAACAGGGTATTTGGTTGATACGTTTTTTGCAAAAAATGTATACTAAGCTGCTCTACCAATCTTCACGGTATACCCTTATCAGAGCAGTCCTAACTAATGTATGCAATCCCTATCTGATGTATTTAAAAACCTGATCATCTGTATATAACCTGTGTGAACAGGGTTCAGAGAGGAAAAATCCATGTGTGCATACAGAGTAGAACAGCTTTTGTGCAGCTAGCCCAAGAGGAGTGGTGGAACTCCCCAGTCTTGTAGACACAAGAGAACAATTATGGAAACAGGAACACATGGGCTACTTGCACAGTGAACAAGTCTGTATGATCATGTTCACACACCACCAAGAAACCTGTATGCACACATGGATTTTTCCTCTCTGAACCCTGTTCACACAGGTTATATACAGATGATCAGGTTTTTAAATACATCAGATAGGGATTGCATACATTAGTTAGGACTGCTCTGATAAGGGTATACCGTGAAGATTGGTAGAGCAGCTTAGTATACATTTTTTGCAAAAAACGTATCAACCAAATACCCTGTTTTTTACATCTTTTACTAGCACTTGCGGATTACTGCAACATTTTTTCAAACTGAGTGTTTTTGGTTTTACTATTCTCTTTTGTGTCTTCAGGTTTCTTGGTGGTGTGTGAACATGATCATACAGACTTGTTCACTGTGCAAGTAGCCCATGTGTTCCTGTTTCCATAATTGTTCTCTTGTGTCTACAAGACTGGGGAGTTCCACCACTCCTCTTGGGCTATCTGCACAAAAGCTGTTCTACCCTGTA
Organism: Ranitomeya imitator; assembly: GCF_032444005.1. Lineage (NCBI taxonomy): Eukaryota > Metazoa > Chordata > Amphibia > Anura > Dendrobatidae > Ranitomeya > Ranitomeya imitator. The sequence goes on from NC_091286.1 coordinate 86,247,390, forward strand.
TGCACACATGGATTTTTCCTCTCTGAACCCTGTTCACACAGGTTATATACAGATGATCAGGTTTTTAAATACATCAGATAGGGATTGCATACATTAGTTAGGACTGCTCTGATAAGGGTATACCGTGAAGATTGGTAGAGCAGCTTAGTATACATTTTTTGCAAAAAACGTATCAACCAAATACCCTGTTTTTTACATCTTTTACTAGCACTTGCGGATTACTGCAACATTTTTTCAAACTGAGTGTTTTTGGTTTTACTATTCTCTTTTGTGTCTACAAATTTTTATAACGTTGAGCCAAGTAAATAAAAAGAATACAATTTTCCCTCAAAATATTGCAATATCCCCAAATGTTTCCTTTTCACAAGGGTAACGGGGGAAAATTGACCGAAATATATGTTATACGATTTCTCCTGAATACACCGATGCCCTATATGTGTTGGAAAACTACCGTTTGGGCACATAACAGGGCTCGGAAGGGAAGGAGAGCCAATTGAATTCTGGAGCACAATTTTAGCTGGAATAGAATGTGGATGCCATGTTACATTTAAAGAGCCCCTGACATGCTAAAACAGAAGAAACCCCCATAAGTTACCCCATTTTGGAAACTACACCTCTTAAGGAATTCATCAAGGCATGTAGTATGCATTTATAACTCTCAGGTGATTTGCAGAATTGTGTAACATTGGGCTGAGTCAAAAGAAAATTGCCATTTTTCCACTAAAATGTTACTTTAGCCCTAAGGTTTTAATTTTCAGAAGGGATAATAGGATAAAATGAACCATATAATTTGCAACACAATTTCACGTGAGTACGTAAATACACCTTATGTGGTTGAAAACTACTTTTGAGGTATGCTATAAAGCTCTGAAGGGAAGGAGAACCACATTGGAGTTCAGATTTTGCTGGAATTTTTTGAGATTAACAGAGACCCTTAGCTGCCAGAATAGCAGAACCCCTCCATAAGAGACTCCATTTTACAAACTACACATCTCAATAAATGTATCTAGGGGTGCAGTGAGCATATTGAAACCATAAGTACCTCACAGAATTTTATGTCATTGGGCGGTGAAGAAAGAGTAATTAAATTTTTACCACTAAAATGTTGTTTTAGCCCCAAGTTTTTAATTTTTATAGGGGATATTAGGAAAAAATGGACATCTCAGTTTGTTTTTCTTGAGTGCCCAAATTCCCTACATGTAATTGAGAACTAATTTTCAGGCACAGTAGAAAGCTCAGAAGGGATGCTGCACCATATTGTAGACCAGATTTGGCTGTTATGGATTGCAGGTGTCATAACTAGGGATGGGTGAACCCAAACAGTAAAGTTCGGCATCCGTACTGAACACCTACTGTTCAGGCACAGACACCGAACACAGACATCCCCAGGAAGTCCGTGTTACTGTTTTGGCTTGTCCCCCCGAAAACCAGGTGTTTGTCGCATTGTCATGTGCATGAAAACATGGCAAATGCTGCTTCTGATTAGCAGCAAAATCATCGCCGGTCAGATAGACACTGTTCCCATGCTGTCAAAAGACAGTGTGAGCATGCAGCTGTGTTTGGAGGTGTAAAGTTTATCTCCAGTCACTGGTGTCAGCTGATGAGACTACCACTCCCATCAGCCAATGCCTGCTGCCACTAATAAAAATGAGAGTAGGAGAGCTTGATGAGAGTATTCATCAGCCGGCGCCAGGGCTGTAAATAAATATATTTTTTTAAATGGCATAAGTTCCTCTGTATTTTTGATAACCCGCCAGACAAAACTCACAGCTGGGAGCTGCAACCCTCATCTGTCAGCTTCAGCAAGGCTGGTTATCAAGAATAGAGTGGCCCCCATGCTGTATTTTTTAATGATTTAAATAAAAATAAAAATAAAAGCAGCGTGGGGTTCCCCCATTTTTTACAACCAACCAAGCTAAAGCACATAGCTGGGGGTTGGTATTCTCAGGTTGGTAAGGGGCCATGTATATTGGAACCCTCAGCCTAAAAATAGTGTTGAGGGAGGATCTAAAGTGATCCTTCACGGTTGACTCAGTGATTTCCAAATTAATCTAAAGGGCATTGCCGGCAACTGAAAATGACCAGACGGAGACTCGTGCCTCTGTGTGGGGGATCGAGCAGATCTCTGGGCCCCGTTTATTGTCTGACTTTTCATAGTCATAGAAATTATACTTCAACCAATCAGCATAAGAACACGTTCACAGTTCTTAACCTATAAGAATACAGGAAAAACTTAACCCATGAGGATACAGGAAAAATGGGAACTACAGATATGGTCATGTCTTTTTGGCATAGAAAAACATATTAACAGATGCCTCAGTCTTGTATAGCGATACCCCCACGAGTCTCTTATCTGGCTCACTTGAGTTAGAATACTCAAGGTCTTTATACCAATTATGAACCATAGACTAGCTGAAAAACAAAATGTTATCTTCGTGAGAAACAGGACAGAATTATTTCATAGCAGCTGTAACCTTCTACCTAAGTAAATAACAGAATTTATCTTTAACCAAAAACAAAATGGAGTCAAAGCACAAAATGGAGAATCTTTCATAATTTGTTCCTTCACAATAGCAGCCCACAGCCTCCCAGAAAAAGCACATCTATTAGATTCTAGTGCTTTTCCCACCCCTTTCCACGTGCCCTGTAATGGTGGCAAGTGGAGTTCATATTTGTGGGTTGATGTCACCTTAGTATTGTCAGGTGACATCAAGCCCATGGATTACTAATGGAGAGACGCCTATAAGACACCTATCCATTACTAATCCAATAGTTGTATGGCAAATAAAGACACAGCCACATTAAAGCTTTTTATATGAAATAAAACAAAGTACTTTTACTTTTTTATTTAAAAATAACAAAGTTATACTCCCTTAATGCCTGATTCCACTGCATCCCTCGTCTCCTGAAATAAAACAAAAATTAAAAAAACAACAATATCCATGAGTTCACAGCAGTTTAAATTCACAGCAGTGAAATTCTCCAGGTGAACTCACATCTGCTTTGTGATACTTTCTCACGGTGCTAGCGGGAATCTCACCGAGGTCATCGCAGTTCTGCCCGGATGCGAATGCAGCCTCAGTGACCGTCAGTAGCCTTGATGTTGTCACCGCTAGTCACTGATGCTTCTCTCAGCAGCCTATTCACCAGTGGTTCTGAGCCTGAACAGTCGCACCTTGGCACCATCCAGGTTGAAAACTATTTATCGCCCAGACATGGATTACGGTGTGGGACAGAACGATGGAAAGGTAAGGGCTATTGTTGTTTTTTATTTTTGTTTTATTACAAGAGACGAGGGGTTCAATGGAATTAGCCATTAGGTGAGTATAACTGTACAAAATCAGCTACAGCATAAGCTAGTGATCTAATCCACATACACCTAACCAATCAAGTACAATGGAATCACAGCATGGCCAGGACTGTACTTATAAAACATAACCTTTAATGGGTATATTGGGTAATCCACATAAACCTAACCAATCAAGTACAATGGAATCACAGCATGGCCAGGACTGCACTTATAAAACGTAACCTTTAATGGGTATATTAAAAACAACAGCTAACGTATATCTCAGACATACATATGTAAATTTTTTCCAAAGTGCAAGTGCTCATGATTAAAAGTGTTCTATTTAAAAATGGTTAGATCTCACCCATGGTATCACTTATCTCTAGACAGGAGCACTGACACTACTAGTCAGCTAACTGGGTTTAACTTGCCACTGCAAGCACCCACATATCTGTCTTCTCTCCCCTGATGAATCCCCTGAACAAGGGAAGAAACGCATTGGGAGGTTACACGGTTCATATGAGCTACCCCTAAATAAGCCTGCCCTTGGGCACTGCCCTTGTTAGGGTGGGAGCAAAGCAGGGGCGCAACAATGAGTAATACAGGGAATATTCCACTCCTACATTTGCCCCATCTCCTCCCGCCATCCATTCCTCTCAAGGTTGGACAGATCTGAGAAGGGAATGAACAAGAACATGTATGGGTGAGATCCAGCCATTTTTTAAATAGAGCACTGCTAATCATGAGCACTTGCACTTTGGAAAAAATATACATATGTATGTCCGAGATATACATTGGCTGTTGTTTTTAATATGCCCATTAAAGGTTAAGCTTTATAAGTACTCTCCTGGCCATGTAATGATCCCCATGAGTATAACTGTGTTATTTTTAAATTAAAAAGTAAAAGTGCTTTGCTTTATTTTAAATAAAATACTTTATTCTGGCTCTCTATTTACCATACAACTATAAGATCAGTAATGGATACAGTGGGGCAAAAAAGTATTTAGTCAGTCAGCAATAGTGCAAGTTCCACCACTTAAAAAGATGAGAGGCGTCTGTAATTTACATCATAGGTAGACCTCAACTATGGGAGACAAACTGAGAAAAAAAAATCCAGAAAATCACATTGTCTGTTTTTTTAACATTTTATTTGCATATTATGGTGGAAAATAAGTATTTGGTCAGAAACAAACAATCAAGATTTCTGGCTCTCACAGACCTGTAACTTCTTCTTTAAGAGTCTCCTCTTTCCTCCACTCATTACCTGTAGTAATGGAACCTGTTTAAACATTTTATTTGCATATTGTGGTGGAAAATAAGTATTTGGTCAGAAACAAAATTTCATCTCAATACTTTGTATTATATCCTTTGTTGGCAATGACAGAGGTCAAACGTTTTCTGTAAGTCTTCACAAGGTTGCCACACACTGTTGTTGGTATGTTGGCCCATTCCTCCATGCAGATCTCCTCTAGAGCAGTGATGTTTTTGGCTTTTCGCTTGGCAACACGGACTTTCAACTCCCTCCAAAGGTTTTCTATAGGGTTGAGATCTGGAGACTGGCTAGGCCACTCCAGGTCCTTGAAATGCTTCTTACGAAGCCACTCCTTCGTTGCCCTGGTGGTGTGCTTTGGATCATTGTCATGTTGAAAGACCCAGCCACGTTTCATCTTCAATGCCCTTGCTGATGGAAGGACGTTTGCACTCAAAATCTCACGATACATGGCCCCATTCATTCTTTCATGTACCCGGATCAGTCGTCCTGGCCCCTTTGCAGAGAAACAGCCCCAAAGCATGATGTTTCCACCACCATGCTTTACAGTAGGTATGGTGTTTGATGGATGCAACTCAGTATTCTTTTTCCTCCAAACACGACAAGTTGTGTTTCTACCAAACAGTTCCAGTTTGGTTTCATCAGACCATAGGACATTCTCCCAAAACTCCTCTGGATCATCCAAATGCTCTCTAGCAAACTTCAGATGGGCCCGGACATGTACTGGCTTAAGCAGTGGGACACGTCTGGCACTGCAGGATCTGAGTCCATGGAGGCGTAGTGTGTTACTTATGGTAGGCCTTGTTACATTGGTCCCAGCCCTCTGCAGTTCATTCACTAGGTTCCCCTGCGTGGTTCTGGGATTTTTGCTCACCGTTCTTGTGATCATTCTGACCCCACGGGGTGGGATTTTGCGTGGAGCCCCAGATCGAGGGAGATTATTAGTGGTCTTGTATGTCTTCCATTTTCTAATTATTTCTCCCACTGTTGATTTCTTCACTCCAAGCTGGTTGGCTATTGCAGATTCAGTCTTCCCAGCCTGGTGCAGGGCTACAATTTTGTTTCTGGTGTCCTTTGACAGCTCTTTGGTCTTCACCATAGTGGAGTTTGGAGTCAGACTCTTTGAGGGTGTGGACAAGTGTCTTTTTATACTGATAACAAGTTTAAACAGGTGCCATTACTACAGGTAATGAGTGGAGGAAAGAGGAGACTCTTAAAGAAGAAGTTACAGGTCTGTGAGAGCCAGAAATCTTGATTGTTTGTTTCTGACCAAATACTTATTTTCCACCATAATATGCAAATAAAATGTTAAAAAAACAGACAATGTGATTTTCTGGATTTTTTTTTCTCAGTTTGTCTCCCATAGTTGAGGTCTACCTATGATGTAAATTACAGACGCCTCTCATCTTTTAAGTGGTGGAACTTGCACTATTGCTGACTGACTAAATACTTTTTTGCCCCACTGTAAGTGTCTTACAGACATTTCTCCATTAGAAAACAGAGGGTTTTATGTAACCAGACAATACAAGGGTGATATCAACCCCACAAATATGATCCCCACTTGCCACCGCTACAGGGCAAGTGGGAAGAGCTGGGCAAAGTGGTAGAATTGGCATATCTAATAGATGCGCCTTTTCTGGGTGGCTGCGGGCTGCTATTTTTAGGCTGGGGGGCCAATATACACTGCCCCTTACCAGACTGAGAATACTAGCCCCCAGCGGTCTGCTTTAGCTTTGCTGGTTGTCAAAAATGGGGGCGACCGCACACAGTTTTTTTTTTAATTATTTATTCTGACAAAGTTTCCTCGTAACATATTGTACTTCATGTTCGTGGTAAAATTTCTTTGATATGACTATTTGTGAAAAAAACAGAAATTTGGCGAAAATTTTGAAATTTTCCAACTTTGAATGTTCATGCCCTTAAGTCACACAGATATGTCATACAAAATACTTAATAAGTAACATTTCCCACATAGCTACTTTACATCAGCACAATTTTGGAACCAAAAAAAATGTTGTTAGGGAGTTATAAGGGTTAAAATTGACGAGCGATTTCTCATTTTTACAACACCATTTTTTTTAGGTTCTACATCACTTTGGAAGTCACTTTGAGGGGTCTATATGATAGGAAATACCCAAAAGTGACATCATTCTAAAAGCCGCACCCCTCAATATGTGCAAAATCACATTCAAGAAGTTTATTAACCCTTCTGGTGCTTCACAGGAATGTTTGGAATGTTTTAAAAAAATGAATATTTTACTTTTTTCGCATAAAAATTACTTCAGATCCAATTTTTTTTATTTTAACTAGGGTAACAGGAGAAGATGGACAACAAAAGTTATTGTACAATTTGTCCTGAGTATGCTGATACCCCATATGTGGGGGGGAACCACTGTTTGGGTGCATGGCAGAGCATTGATGATGTGCCTAAACAGTGGAAACCACACCAGGGTAGACACCATTATGGAAACTAGACATTCCCATGGAGCTTATCGAGATGTGTGGTGAGCACTTTGATCCATCCACCAAGGGCCTCACAGAAGTTTATAACGTCAAATTAAAAAAATCATATTTTTTTTCAAAAAATGATCTTTTCACCAGAATTTTAATTTTCCCAAGGGTAACAGGACCCCAAAAGTTATTGTGAAATTTGTCTTGAGTACGCTGATACCTAATACATGGGGATAAACCTCTGTTTGGGTGCATGGCAGAGCTCAGAAGGGAAGGAGAGCCGTTTGACTTTTTCAACGCAAAATTGGCTGGAATTGAGATCAGACACCATGTCGCTTTAGGAGAGCCCCTGATGTGCCAAAACAGTGGAAACCCCCACAAGTGACCCCATTTTGGAAACTACTTCCCCAAGTAACTTATCTATCTAGATGTGTGGTAAGAATTTTACACTCCCAGGTGTTTCACTAACGTTTATTGCGCCCGGGTGTGAAAATGAAAAAAAATCATATTTTTTCCACAAATATGAATTTTAGTCCCCAATTTTTTATTTTCCCAAGGGTTACAGGAGAAATTGGACCCAACAAGTTGTTATCCAATTTGTCCTGAGTACGCTGATACTCATATGTGGGAGAAAACTACTGTATGGGCACACGTTGGGGCATGGAAGGGAGCTAGTAACGTTTTGAAATGCGGACTTTGATGGAATGGTCTGCAGGCATCATATCGTGTTTGGAGAGCCCCTGATGTGCCTAAACAGTGGAAACCCCCCAATTCTAACTCCAACCCTAACCCCAACACACCCCTAACCCCAACCCTAACCATGACCCTAACCACAAGCCTAACCCTAACACACCCCTAACCCTAGTCCCAACCCTAACCCTAATCCCAACCGTAACCGTAATCCTAACTTTAGCCTCAACCCTAACCCTAACCTTAACCCTAACGGGAAATGGAAATAAATACATTTTTTTATTTAATTATTTTTCTCTAACTAAGGGGGTGATAAGAGGGGTTTAATTTACTATTTATAGTGGGTTTTTATGTATGGCAGCTATTGCAAAACTATTTTTGCAATAAAAAGTGTCTTTTAGTGTGTGACACACTAAAAAACGCTTTTTATTGCAAAAAATTGTTTTTTCATCACCATATTTTGAGATATGGGAGGACGTGGGGCAGGTGTGACTACGCCTGTTGCTGAAGCACAAGAAACACGTCCATCCTCGACACATAGGTTCCTGTCTCACAATGCAGGGAGGCATAGTGTATTGCTTCTGAAGCCAGAGCACAGCAAACAGGTGGTCAGTTGGTATTGTAGGTAATACTTCAAGCAGGCTTGGCAGCACCATACAGTCTTCCACAATGTCCAGTCTCACCAGCCTAAAGTCTGGATCACTTAATCCTCACCCTGATCCATCTTCCTTTCACCATGTTGAGTCCCAAGAGACTAATTATCCCTCACTAGGACACTCAGAGGAGCTCACTTCAACATAATTTCTTTATTGTGGACTCCCAACCTGCATGCTCCAAGAGGGACAGGAGGGCACAAAATTTGGGCAGGAGACACGGCCACAAGAACATGACAATGGGGAACAGCAAAGTTGGGATAAGGAGAAACATAATGCTCAGACACAGTTACCACTAAGTTTAGTTGTTGCTAAGTTACTAAGTCAAAAGTACCAGGGTGCCGTGGTGGATGACGAAGGCACTGACCCCACCTGGGAAGCTAGCATGCAGACCAAGGCAAACTATGCTGAGGGGAGAGATCGGCAGCAGTCTGGGACTTTTTAAAGAGAGTTCTGAGACAAACAAAATGGCCATTTGCAACCTGTGCCATGCAAAGATCAGCAGGGGCCTGACCACTAAGAGTCTAACCACCACTAGCATGATCAGGCACATGTCATCTAAGCACCAGACTCTTCCGACAAGCCTACAATCTGCAGTAACCACCGATCGACCAAACCGCTGCATGACCATCTCTACCCTCACCTACTGTATCCTCACCCATCCCTTGTAGATTGTGAGCCTTCGCGGTCAGGGTCCTCATTCCTCCTGTACCAGTTATGACTTGTATTGTTTAAGATTATTGTACTTGTTTTTATGTACATGTAAAGCGCCATGGAATAAATGGCGCTATAACAATAAATAATAATAATAATAATTTCCTGGGTCCACGATTGGTACCATTTGGTGACACCACTGCCTCTTCCCCTGTGCTAGGTGCTTCCCAATCAACCGTCCAAAACACTGGTGCAGATGACTCCTGCGCTGCACCTATCCTTGCACATTCTGACATACTATTCAGCTGTCCCTATCCCAGGTTTTGGAACAAAAGAAAAAGCTCCCAGCCACCCACCCACATGCCAAAATGCTAAATGGGCAAATTTCCAGGCTGTTTTCCATGAAAATGCTGGCTTTTTTACAGGTAGACATGGAGGATTTCTACTGAATCATGGCGACAGCCATCCCTTGGTACTTGGTCCCCAGCAGCCATTTTATCTCCTAGTGTGGCATCCTCGCCTTGTACCAGTCCCTGTCCAGGAACATCACCTGTGACCTTACCAATGTCCCTGTCCAGGAACATCACCTGTGCCCTTACCAATGCACTTACTGTCATTGACCACTCAAACCTACATAGATTTTCCAGAGCTTCTGGTCAGGATATGCAGCAACAGTGCCCATTTCCACAAGTCGGCTATAGTTGCCACCTGTCTGGCACTGCTGCAGCAGCGCATGCACGTGCCAGCTCACCAAGTGGTGTGTGACATCACCACACTCTGGAACTTCACACTGCACATGCTGGCAAGGCTTTGTGAGCAGTAGAAGCCAGTGGTTGAATGCTAGCTTCAACACCTTCCGCACATATTAACTGAAGAGTGGGCATTGATGTCTGACATATGTGTGGTTCTCCAAGACTTTGATTACTCCACAAAGATGGTGAGAGGCGATTGATAATGCCATAGTAAGCACAACTATCCCACTTCTGTGCCTACTTAAACAGTCGCTGCTCACAATTAAACTTGAAGCCTTTGCATGAGGACCAGGTGTGGATGAAGGAAGGAATGGAGGAAGACATAACACAGAAAGATTGTAGCCAGCCCAGCCTCATCTCATCTGCTCAGTGTCGACTGGGTAAAAATGAGGAGGTGGATGCTGAGGAGGAGGAAGGGAAGGAACAGGAGCTGGTGGCTAGCATAACAGATGATAACCAAAGGATAATGGACAACTGAGCTAAATCAACAAATTTTTATTTCCAAAATATAAAAGAAAGTAACTAAATACAAACATAACAGAAACAATTAAAAACAGGAGATGACACCATAGTGCCACATCCATGCAGGAAAAGCATATCCGTCATATAGGAATAGTCCATCCATAATGCTAGACAGTTTAATCAAAGAAATATATGTTGAATATAAATGTTGGTATTTCAAAGTAGGCAATGTTGAGAGCAGTATTCCGAGGAAAGTTTTAAGGGAAAATATATAGTCACAGTGACACAATACTATTCAGTATACAGATACGACCAATAAAAGGAACCTGCATAGATAGAATAGTCACAAGTTACCACTACATTCTTAATATAAGGTGCCTAGTGCCATAGTTCAAATATTAATAATATATATAAATGAATATGGATGTATATACTGTATAAGTATCCAAGTGAGGAGTTCAATCATAAATCACACATGAAAAGACTTTACTGCATAAAGATAGGGCATATCCATAAATGATAAACGATATACATCAAACAGTGATGTGGATAAACCAACCTGCCAAGGATGTGGGATGGAGAAGCCCCAACGCGCGTTTTGCACTTTGTTTCTTCGGGGGGCGTAGCGTAACAGAGGCTTGTACCCACACAACCTTTGTCAATTCTATCCTACGTGGATGAGCTGAGGATGGAATGAGGAGGAAGAGAGGGAGGAGGAGATGGAGAGTCATCATTATGGTGGAAAGAGTGAAGTGTTGGCTGTATGAAGGTTTGTACATTTGGCTGATTTTATGTACTGCTACCTTTCCCATGACCTTAAATTTATCTTAGCCAAAATAGAGTACTTATTGTTCCCCCTGCTAGACCCACATTACAAGAAGAACTTTGGTTCTATTATTCCTGTGGTCTCAAGGTCTTCTAAAATGGAGCTATACCGGTGTCACGCTCGCTGCGCATACTCACCCGGCTTCTTCCATCCCTCGGCGCGCTCGCGATCCTGTCCCTCGCCGCTCTTCGTCCTCCTTTGCCGGCTCTCGGCATCCGGTCTCTCTGCGCATGCGCGGTCGCGTCTCCTCCGTTGCTGGGCCTTCTGGGAGGTCGCGACCCGATGGCTCCGCCCCAACATGGCGGCGCCCATCTATTGCTTCTCGGCGTCTTTCCAGGCAAGACGCCTTTGCCTTGTAGGTGCACTGTCTTCGGTCAGTGTCCCTATGCCCTTGGCTCCCCTGTATCTTTTCCCAGCTTAGTTCTCGCTTTGTCTCAGTGTTAGTTCCATGTTCCTGCTGTGTCCTGCCTAGTTCCGTGTTCCTGCTGTGTCCTGCCAAGTTCCGTGTTCCTGCTGTGTCCTGCCTAGTTCCGTGTTCCTGCTGTGTCCTGCCAAGTTCCGTGTTCCTGCTGTGTCCTGCCAAGTTCCGTGTTCCTGCTGTGTCCTGCCTAGTTCCGTGTTCCTGCTGTGTCCTGCCAAGTTCCGTGTTCCTGCTGTGTCCTGCTAAGTTCCGTGTTCCTGCTGTGTCCTGCCAAGTTCCGTGTTCCTGCTGTGTCCTGCCAAGTTCCATGTTCCTGCTGTGTCCTGCCAAGTTCGACGTTCCTGCTGTGTCCTGCCAAGTTCCGTGTTCCTGCTGTGCCCTGCCAAGTTCCGTGTTCCTGCCGTCTCCTGCCAAGTCCTGTGTTCCTGCCGTGTCCTGCACCGTCTCGTGTTCCTGTCTTTATCAGTTAAGTCCTGTTTTCCTATTATTCCCCGCCATTCTAATTGCTCTGTAGTCTCCTTCTTTATCTTGGGTCGTCCCTTTGGCTCTAGCTGTTGTGTCTCCATTCCCCCGAGGTCCTGCCCCTAACACTCCCTGTATAGGGGGTGATTCTATCTGGTCCGCTCGACCCCGGGGGCTCTAGAGTCACGGCCCAGAGGGTCCACTCTCGGATTTTTGTCCGAATCCCTACAACCAGAAGGTCATTGTTGAACATATGTTGAAAAAATTCCCATCAGGCAGCACTAACAGCAGGGGACAAGCTTCCTTGACCACCAAGGAGGATAGGCCAGGAAGAAACACAGCAGAGGCAGGGGTACACTGTCAGAGGCGTGGGCCAATTTGATGACACCAGTCCAGCGCCCAGGGGCCTGATGACCTAGTATTTTTTACAAGGAGTCAAAAGTTTAAAGATGGTCAAGCAATACCTGGCTAAAAAAAACAGTGCACTCTCTAATTCCTTTGTGACTTTTAACTATTGGGTCTCAAAGCTGTACACCTGGCAAGAGCTGTGACTTTATGCCTTGGAAGTTTTGTGCTGCCCTGCCGCTAGCTTCTTGTCTGAGCGAGTTTTTAGTGGGGGTCATAACAGACTGGCACTTTTGCCTGTCAACAGAGAATGCAGGCAGGTTCACTCTCAAAAATTATCAAAACCTGGATTAGCCCACACTTTTTCACACATGCTGCCGCGGGGCCTCAAACATGTCACTTGAGCACCCACGTTCTCGGTGCATGCCCGAGCACTCTAAGCAAACTCAAGTAACAAGCATTTGCGCTCATTATCACTATTCCCTAAACATATGTTTGCATTATTCTTTTATATCACTTAAACAGATAAAAGTAGTTAACCTGTTAAACATTAATGCAGTTTTATAAATCCTTTTTTAAAAGGACATTATTGTATCAATTGCACATTAGAAAAGACCTGTTAGTTGTTCTTTTTAGTGTGTGGCTTATAGCTACTAAAGTGACTGCCTTACATCCTTCATATGAACTTGGTGTAATCCTCATTGACCTAGCAAGCTGTTTTTCTCTTGACGACAAGCAGGGATCACGTCCCATAATGACTGCTGCAAGATTGGCTTGTTATACGAAGGGCTAAGGTGGGATTTTCTTTAATGACAATGAAAGCATCTCATAAAAACTGACTCTTCAGTTTTACAGTACTTTGCTTTGCCTTCTTTTGTAACTAAATCAGTCCTTCAAAAATTATACAGGTTCAGTTTCAATATTCTGTGCAGTCTTGTCGTCCTAACTTGTAGGTGATTTTGAGGGCATTTTGTTAACATTATAATTGGTCATTTGAATTCTGGTGACAGTGGTTTAATTGCCTGCAGGTTACAGGAGTTTCTGAACAGGTAAATGTTCTTTGACATATGCCACATATTCATATTCTTCTAACCCATTTTCATGCTAATAAAAATGAGACTCAAAATATATTAGCAGAAAAAGAGTGAAGGAGCTGATTTTGTGAAGACAAGGAACAAATAAATACATTTGAAGACAAACTTGAGTCTTTCTTACAACATAAGATGTGGAAAATAAATATATCATTATACTCAATTTACCAGTCACCTGTCTAGCCCCTCAGATCCTCACTATCACCTGCCTTGTTTTCGCCATATCTTTATATTGCTCCCGCAAGTGTCAAAATTCACAGTCCTCTCACACTAGGCCTGGACTTCCAACTCTGATGAGGACAAAAAAGGTCCTGCACAAGTGTGTGAAAGGTCACAATGGGTGCATTTACATGTACAAAACCATCATCAACCTATTGTGAGAGCCCTGGCAGTGTAGGACAGGGTTGCCAAGGGCACACTAGTAACCAACTCCTGGGCCCAACTTTTAAACTACATGCAAATGTGACGTGATCCTCAATCACAAATGTATGTAACAATGGTCTGGGCAGATTATGAAATTAATAAGTTGCTGCCTTTTTCTGTACATAGTGATTTGTGTATATTGTGCCAAGTACTGCTCATATAAGAGGGTGGTGGCGCTCTCTTACAGAGAGGCTCACTGGAGAATTTTCCTGTTCTCCTGTGGACCAGTCGAAGCCTGGGCCCTGGGATTTCAGAGCTTGTGGAAGCAATCAGAAGATTCAATTAAGATGCAGAGGTAGGAGAGGTTAGCAGTAAGGTGAGTATTTTTTTTTATTGCTTAACCTTTTGATGGGCCTTTACTGTTCGGAAATATGACGGCCAGCAGCCACTATGTTTCTAAATCCACTTGGCAGCAAATTACAAAAATTCTGCATTTTGGTGAATGTAAGTTTTTTTAAGTATTCAAGCAGAACTCAATTCCATTTAAATATATTTGCTCATCTCTGTTCTTCCCTGAATATCATATGATGCAGTTACCCCCCAATACCAGACAATGCAACCTAAAGAAATGTATCCGTAATAAAGGTATTGTGGTAAAGCATCTCACTGGCTAGACTCAGAGGTATAAATAGAGCACTGTCTCTTAAAGAATGTGCTTGGTTTATTGAGGCAGCATAAACCAAGCAGAGAAAAATAAACATGGCCCTCTGGGCAAAACAGTCAGACAAAAAAAAAAGCATAGTCCTTTTCATAACAGGCTTCAGTCCGCTCATGGATACAATGTCCTCGGTGCAGGTCCTTAACATACTATACGGGCACAAACACTTTCCTTGAGTGTTTCCAGGTACACTGCACATTGCTGTATTGGAAAGCTCACCACTTAAACCCTGGACCATGTGACTGACAACATGATTGTGACATTACACAGGTCCTGTCAGTACATTGCGGTGCAGTTGGAGATAAGGTGGACATCTTCCCACTCACCTTATAGAGTTCCACAAAAAATGCCCATATATGAAACTTTAACTTAACCCTCACAACACGTAGTGTGCTGGAGTAAAATACTCTGATTTCATATCACTGACGCCATTAAGTGCAGTGACATATATCTCCCCTCTATTACTTTACCAGTTATTTTTTCACAGTATTTAACTTTCATTCATAAAAGTTTGATAGCACAAATTATTACCTGTATACCGTATGGGAAAATATATGTGAAAATTGATATGAAAGTGTAAGTACATGTTTGAACTTTATGGAATATGTCTTTTATTCAACAATTCTTAGTATCATAGGTATAACTGTGACTGTGATTTATATACATAGTAAAAGTAGAATACTTTAGTATAATGTCTTCCCAGTGCACAGATTCCATGCAGGTTACTTTGAACACACTGACCACCTCTCAAACTGACAGTCTCCATCTTCATTTTCATCTACACTCTTGGTAACAGAATTCATGCTGTTATCTGACTTCTG
The DNA here is from genome assembly GCF_032444005.1 of Ranitomeya imitator. Lineage (NCBI taxonomy): Eukaryota > Metazoa > Chordata > Amphibia > Anura > Dendrobatidae > Ranitomeya > Ranitomeya imitator. Next base: position 86,262,658 of record NC_091286.1, read on the forward strand.
CATCAGAGAAATAGATGTGAGTTCATACATGTTAGTCAATATAAAATGTGATTCAGCTACAAAGATAACAATATGAAAATATATGCATTTCTCTTACAGCAACCTCAGATGAAGCACATTAGTTATTTCCTACTGTACATTTTAATATTTTCACTACAAGGGATTCCTGAATTTTACTATACCTTGAACAATTTGAAGGCTTCTAAGGGTGGTTCACACAACCGTATTTTTGTCAAAGGCCGTGAAAACACAGACAGTATATGGACGTCTCTCATACCAATGTTATTTAATAGGGCAATGCAGATGAGCAGTTTTTCACGGACCGACTCTGCACATGAAAAAAACTGTGTTAGGACTGGCGGAACGCACCAAGAGAGATGATATAGATGCGTTCGCAGTCCGGGGTCCACCGTGCAGGTGAAACCTGCTGCTAGGAAATGACAGACAATATGGCGGTATTCAAAAGTATACACGCGTGGGTTAAACCTCACCCAGCGTGAAGAAAGCGATCCTGTTGCGTCACAGGACCGCGGTACCGCACATAGAGCGCGAGCAAGTGGTCAGCGAACTAAACCCCAACAGGGATTGTAGTCCGATTAGACCCTTGCTGGCACTACATCGCTACTGGGTGTGAAAGGAATTATATAATTAAGGCACCGAAGTGCGAACTGTGCCGTGCTGGCAGGCACCACTAAGCACCCAGACGTTGGTCAGGAAGCGCACACTGGCGCGTGGCACCGCACTGGCGGTCACAGCAGTAGACGCTGACACGTGTGTGACACGTTGAGTGATAAGTCGGGCGCTAGATAGCAGCCATACTCCATACGCGAACAATCATACAATAGGGTAGGGGTATTTAAAGAACGACTTGCACTCACAACAAACACACGTATTAAATTGTACACTAGCGCATGGCCGTGCGGTCATGCGCAGTTTATATAGTTGCAGGACAGGAAGCGGCCACAGAAACTTTGCCCTTCCAAGACCTGCCAAGAGGACCAATAGAATGCGCTGCAGAGCCTGAGCACATGACCCTCGATCTCCAACGGGAGATCTTGCCCTGGGCATGCTCAGTGTGCGCAGACAAGGACAGTCCCAGAGAAGTCCACTCGCTGCTGACCAGTATAGGCTTTACAGGCAGAAGCTGGAGAAGCAGCAGTAACTCTTCTCACAGAGTCAGACTGAGCGAGACGCTGGGATCGACGTCCCTGCTGAGCAGGCTCCACTGCGGCTGGAGGAGAATGGGAGACCGCAGCGGAGACGGATCAAGATTCCCCGTGTGCAGCAGAGGAAACGCGACTCCTAACAAACTGCAGCATGCACTTCGTTTTTCCATGTGTTGGATGAGACTCAGCCATTCAAGTCTATGGGTGGGCAAAAAAAATTGGATTCCATACAGAGGCATGTTGAAATTCCTTGACGTAGGAAACTATTTTTAGTCTTGGATATTTTAATGACTGCTGTATATATAAACAAACTGAATATAGATTACATACGGACTATAAATGAGAAAAAAAATCATTTGAGTTTCATCCAGATTTTTTATCGGCTCTTAGAAGTTAAGCTAGATGTACAGTCATTTTTTTTGTTTTAAAGACATCTAGTATATTGTCCAAATACAACTTAGCATTTTGCCTAATTTGTATGGCAAAATAGTAGTAGATCTGGGACATTAGTAGCGAAGTCTTAGGGCCTGTGCACAGGTTGCAGATTTGGCACATTTTTTTCTGTACAGATTTATCACAAAGCCTGAAGGGTTTTCTGTTGCCAGAAAAGTGAATGAGGTCCCTGAAGTCTCATGCACACGTTGCTTATTTGTGACTGACATATTTGGTGCAGATTTAAAACTGTAGCATTTCAATATTTTCAACATTTTTGCTGCAGATTTAATCAATACTAATGAGTGGAGAAGAATCTGCACCAAAAGCAGATGTTATGTTAAAAACATACAAAATGTGGCAAAACATGGCAAAAAGACACCTATTTTAAGCTGCGTTTTCCTTGTCAATAGATGCAGAAATTTCTTGATCAAATAGTGTATTTTTCAGACTATAAGACTCACCGGACCATAAGATGCACCTAGGTTTTAGAGGAGGGAAATAGAAAAAGATTTGAAGCAAAAAATGTGGTCATGACACATTGTTATGGGGGGAGGGGGGCTGCTGGCACTGTTATAGAAGCAATATCACCCATCCTGTTATATATATGTCCCCATCCTGGTATATATGCTCCCCATCGTGATAAATATTTCCCCATCTAGGTATGTATGGCTCCCAATCCAGGCATACATGGCCCCCCTTCCTTGTATACTTGGCTCCCCTTTAAGGTATACATGGCCATCCATCCCCATCCTGGTATACGTGGTCCCCATCCAGGTATACATGGTCCCCATTTCTGGTATTCATGGCTCCTATTCTGGTATACATCGCCCCCATCCCCATCCTGATTTACAGTACATGGCCCCATCCCCATCCTGGTATACATGGTCCCTCACGCTGCATGTATAAAAGAAATAAACAATTCTACTCATCATGTTCTGTTCTGATGCCAGCAGCTGTCTTCAGTGTGCAAGCAGCGAATTATATCATTGCCATGAGCCCTCACATGCCGAGGACAGCTGCCGGAATATTCACTGCTCTCCATGCCCAGGATTATGTGCTTGGAGAGCAGTAAATATTAATTTCCTTTAATAGCAAGCACACTATTAGCTGCAACCGTGGGGCGATCACATGTGCCGCTATTAAAGAGAATCAATATTCACTGGTCTCCATTCCCTTGAGCAGTGAATATTAATTTTACTTACTAGTGGTCACACGTGTTTGCCCAGCCACTGCAGTAAGCTGGCGGCTGTGGCTAGCAGTGTGCTCGCTTTTAAAGAAAATGAATATTCACTGCTCCACACCCATAGTCCCTCTCACCTCTCAGCTCTCGCTTCAGTGCATAGAGGTGGGATCGACTATGGGCATGGGGACCAGTGAATATTAATTTTCTTTAACTGTGGGCACAGAGTTAACTGCAGCATCAGGAATCTGCCTCTTGTGACCCACTCCTCAGCCGCTGCCACTCTTCTCCAATCCACAGGGGACAAATATATAAAGTACATCGGACTATAAAACGCACTCCCCACTTTCCTCCATAATTTTGGAGATAAAATGTTTGTCTTATAGTCTGAAAAATACAGTACTTAAAGTCTGCACATTAGTAATGAGCAAGCATGCTCGTCACTGCTTGTTCCTCACTCGAGCATCAGTGTGCTCGAGATGCTCGTTACTCAGCGAGTATTTTTTTAATGCTCGAATGGAAGCTCAAGTCCCAGCCCTGTGTGTTTGGCGCATTTTAGACAGCCAATAAACATGTTTGAATTGCCTTCCAGTCACTGTAATGATGTAGCCATCTTGGTTGTTGCATCACTGTGATTTGCAGATCACATAGTGTCACCGGGTTTATATAAGATCCATGATGCCATGCTCGGCACACTAAATCGTGGAAACAGTCAGATCAGGTAGAGGTGCTGGTAAATTAGGGAGAGAATTTTAGTTGTGTATAGGCAGGAATTACACAACAGTTATATTTATTTCAACTGAAGCAAAAGTCCTTGTTAGGTCTAATTATAATCAATATTCATACTGCTGTTAGCAGTACTTTGGGAGAGATTTTGCTGAATGAATCGTGTAGGACAGGATGATGCTAATTGCACGTCCTTCCTTTCTGCTGCAACTTATACCAAAAGCCCTAATTAGGGATAATAATATTCTTTTTGCTCTTAACCCTGCAAATTGTTATAAGCAGGAAAATATTATACACCACTTTTACTGTGGCAGTTGTGCATCAAATGCATACAGCCAGACTTGTCTGGTTAGAAACAGCATCACTATATTGCTTCTGCCGGGCAACATGTCCAGCTGAGGTAGGCAAATTTCCTGCAATAGTAGTACTGCAAATTTTTTCAGCAGTGAAATATTATACAACATTTATGCTGCTTCAGTTGTGCATCAAAACAAAAAAGCCAGACTTGCTTGGCTAGAAATAGCATCACTATATTCATACTGCAGCATAAGAAGTCCATCTGAGGTGGGCCAATTTTCCTGAGATAGTAATACTGTAAAAAATTTTCAGCAGTGAAATATTATATGGCATTTATATTGCACCAATTTTGCATCAAAACAAAAAAGCCAGACTTGGTTGATTAGAAATAGAATTGCTATATTGATACAGTAGTGTAAGAAGTCCATCTGAGGTGGGCAAATTTTCCTGTGATAGTAATATGCTTATCTTTTTCTGCAGTGAAATATTATACAGCATTTACAATGTACCAGTTATCAATTATAACAAAAAAGCCACGCTTGGTTGGTTCAAAATAGCATTTCTATATTCATACTGCAGTGTAAGATGTCCATCTGAGGTGGGCAAATTTTCTAGTAATAGTAATATGCAAATTTTTTTTCAGTAGTGTAATATTATACAGCATTTATACTGCGCCAGTTGTCAATCGTAACAAAAAATCCAGATTTGGTTGGTTAGAAATAGCATTTCTATAATGATACTGCAGTGTAAGATGTCCATCTGGGGTGGGCAAATTTTCCTGCGATATTTATCCTGCAAAGTTTTCTCAACAGGGACAAATAATACGTAATTTAAAATGGGCAAGGCACTTGGTAAGGGATAGAGAAGTGAACGTGATGCTGATGGTGAGCACAGAGGCCGAGGCCATGGGCAGGGTGAAACTGTGTCTGCTGCAAAAGCACAACAAACACACACATGTTGTCAACCTAGCTTCCTGTCTCAAATTGAAGGGAGAAAAGGAGAACTTGAAGCCAGACCAGGTTGTTGAATGGATAGCAGATAATGCCTCCAGCCAGTTTGCAAGCACAACTCTCTCTTCCACACGGTCCAGTCTCAATAGCGCTAATTTTTGACCACATAATCATCACCCTGATCCTCCTTCCTCCCACCATGCTGGTTGGTTTCACTGTTGGTGTGTGTCACCATGTCGTCCTTTTCCTCGCTCGACATCTGAGCAGATGCCGGCTGGGCTGAGTGATGCACGGTGGGCAGGGTGTGTCACCCAATCACACAGTCAATCACTGGGTAACACCCATGGTCCCTCATCCCCCTGCTCAGTGTCCAATGAGATCTCCCTGGCAACCTGTGCAGCAATGGTCCCTGGTGCAGCAACCACTGGGGATAATGGACGAAGGCTGGTTTCAACTGCTGCCTCCCTGATATCTCCCACCTGCCTGATGCCCTCTAATGTCCAGTAGTACACACTGTTTGGGCTAGTGGAACGCAGCGAGTAAATAGATGAAGTCATTGGTGCGTTCGCAGCCCGGGGTCCACCGTGCATGAGGAATCTGCTGCTAGCAAATGGCACTGTATGGCGGTATAAGCGAACTCAGTTACTTCACAGAGTCGCCGACAAAAGAAAGCACTGTGCTCTGTTAGACTCACAGGAGTACACAGCTAACTGCTGGGCTGATAGCAGTCAGTGGTCTTGCACACACACAAACTCCTCACCGTAGGTGCCGGTATACTAGGGACTTATTTCAGCCGTGGTCCTAAATACATACACACAAGACCACACTGGCGCAAAGCACATAATATAGATTGATACTAGCGCATGGCCGTGCGGTCCTATGAACCTTTTATAGCTGCAGCGACTTCAGGACCTTCCCAGAAGGACCAATGGGAGGCTGCCACAGAACTTGAGCAACTTCAGGACTCTCCTAGAGGACCAGTGGGAGTTGCTGCAGTACCTGAGCATGTGACCCTTGATCTCCAATGAGAGATCTTACCCTGGGCATGCTCAGAGGGGGAAAAGTAGGACTTAGTCCCAAAGATGTCTGCTCGCCGCTGACCAGTACTGGCTACAATGGCAGAAGCTGGAAAGGCAGCAGTAACCCTTTGCACAGTATCAGACTGAGCGAGACGCTGGGACCGATGCCTCCGCTGAGCAGGCTCCACTGCGGCAGGAGAAGAATGGGAGACTGCAGAGGAGATGGCTCGAGATTCCCCCTGTGCAGAGGCGGGAACTCGACCCCCAACATTACCCCCTGCCTAGGGACCCCCTCCCTGGACCTCACTGCGCTCGAAGGCAGCAATGAGCTGCGGAGCCTGAATGTGCTCAGCAGGTTCCCAGGCCCTGTCCCCAGGACCATAACCCTTCCTGTCCACCAAATAAAATGTTTTGCCATGTACCACCTTGCACCCCAAAATAGTGTTCACCTCGTAATCGTCTGTAGACAATATAAACGGCTTAACAACGGGACGATGTAGGATGGGAGTGCTAGCAAAATGAGACTTAATAGAAGTGAAAGCCTTGGAAACGTCCTCAGAACACAATTTAGGATTTGCTCCCTTATTAGAAAGGGATTCCAAGGGAGCTACTAAAGTTGAGAAGTGGGGGATTAACTGGCGATAGTAATTAATGAACCCCATAAAGTGCTGCACCGCTTTAAGAGATTGGGGTTCTTGCCAGTCCAACACAACCTGTAGTTTGGCAGGATTCATTGCCAATCCCTGGGCAGAGATGATGTAGCCCAGGAAAGGTAAAGACTCCTGCCCAAACACACATTTCTCCATCTTTGCATAGAGGGAATTTGTGCGTAAGAGGTCGAAGACTCTGCAAACAACTCTCCGGTGGGAGTCAATATCTGGAGAGAAGATGAGAATATCATCCAGATAGACTACGACCGAGGTGGAGAGCATATACCGAAAGATACAGTTAACAAAGTCTTGAAAAACAGCTGGGGCATTACAGCGCCCGAAGAGCATCACTAGATATTCATAGTGCCCATCCCTGGTATTAGAAGCTGTCTTCCATTCATCCCCCTCACGGATGCGAATCAGGTTAGAAGCACCCCACAGATCTAATTTGGTAAATACCCTTGCTCCCCAAAGCCTATCAAAGAGCTGAGAAATCAGGGGCAACGGGTTCTTATTCTTAACGGTGATGGCGTTAAGACCCTTGTAATCTATGCATGAACGTAATTCTCTGTTCTTCTTCTGCACAAATAAGAACCCCGCCCCTGCAGGTGACACTGACTTCCTAATGAACCCTCTTGCAAATTTCTCCTGGATGTATTGGGACATAGCCTCCGTTTCCGGGAGAGGGGATAGACCCGTCCCCAAGGAGGTTCTGCTCCAGGCATGAGATTAATAGTACATTAATAGGGGTGGTGAAGCGGAAGGGTCTCCGCAGCGTTTTTGGAGAACACGTCTGCATAGGACCAATAGCACTTGGGAAGGGAAGTAAGATCTGCGGGTATCTCTGTAGTGGTAACCTCAACGCACTGCCTCACACATCTGCCCTTACATGATTAACTCCAACCCAATATCCTCCCAGAGGTCCATTCAATATGTGGGGAGTGGAAACGGAGCCAGGGTATTCCCAGCAGAATCTCATCTATTCCCTCGGGAATGACAAGAAGGGAAATAATCTCCTGATGGGAAGGGGACATGGATAATGTGAAAGGGATAGTCTGATGTGTGATTTGTGAGGGCAGTGTCGACCCATTCACTACTCGAACAGTCAACGGTTTGGCGAGCATCACCAGAGGTATTGCGTGGCGGTGAGCAAAGGCAGAGGACATGAAATTCCCCTCTGCTCTGAGTCCACACAAAGCTCGACTGTTAGAGTAGATGAGCCTAAAGTGATTGTCCCTTTAAAGAACAGCTTAGAGGAAAATGCAGCTGTTTCTAGTGAACCTCCTCCAATGGGTACTAGACGCGATCGTTTCCTGACCGTTGTGGACATTTATTAGCATAATGTCCTAACCGTTGGCAAATATTACAAACCACGGGTACTGAAGCGGCCCGTGACTTAGGTCCCGCTCGAGAAACCTCCATGGTCTCATGGGAGTCGGACGCCTGAACAGAAGATTCTAGAGGTCTGGTGAAGGTGGGAGCCAGCCGGAACCTCTGCCTACACTGGTTTGTTAAAACGGAGGTCGATGCGGGTAGATATTGTAATGAGCTCCTCCAGTGTGGCGGGAATCTCCCTGATGGCCAAGGCGTCCTTCACATGGTCTGCCAGTCCTTTCGAGAACACCGGAATAAGGACTTTATCCGGCCACTCCAGCTCTAAGGCCAGAGTCCGGAACTGGACAGCGAACTGGCTGACCATGGACGAACCCTGTGTTATTGCCAACAGTTGGAGCGCCGTATCGTGGGAGACACGAGGTCCTAAAAAGACCTGTTTCAGAGAGTCCAGGAAGAGAGGAGAACTCTGCACCACATGACCATTGCGCTCTCACAGCGGCGTTGCCCACTCCAACGCCCTGCCCGACAGAAGGGATACGATAAAACCCACTTTCGCCCGTTCCATAGGAAAGCGTGCAGCCAAAAGCTCTAGATGTATGGAGCACTTTCTCACGAATCCCCGACATTGCTTACTGTCACCAGCAGACTTGTCTGGAAGCGGGAGACGGGATAAAGTCAGAGCACGGGTGGCAGATGACAAACTGGCTGCAGCCACACTGGCAGCCTGAACAGAGACTGCAGTAACTTCCACAGCTGAGGTTGTGCTTTCTAGAGCCGCCAACCTACCCTCCAGCTGCTGGATGAACCGCTGTTGATGCTGATCGTCTGCCATTTACTAGCCAGACCCTGGTGCTAGTATTCTGTTAGGGCTAGTGGGACGCACCGAGTAAATAGATGAAGTTATTGGTGCGTTCGCAGCCCGGGCTCCACTGTGCAGGAGGAACCTGCTGCTAGCAAATGGCACTATATGGCAGTATAAGCTAACTCTGTTACTTCACAGAGTCACTGACAAAATAAAGCACTGTGCCCTGTTAGACTCACAATAAAGAATCAAAATAAAAAATATTGATATACTCTCCCTCGGACGCGCCCTGGTACTAACCGGCAGCCTTCCTTCCTAAGAACCAGCGTGTGAAGGACCTTAGATGACGTCACGGCTTGTGATTGGTCGCGCGACCGCCCATGTGACCGCTCACGCGACCAATCACAAGCCGCGACGTCACCGCAGGTCCTTCAGGCGCTCATTCTTAGGAAGGAAGGCTGCCGGTTAGTACCAGGGCGCGTCCGAGGATGAGTATATCAATATTTTTTATTTTGATTCTTTATTTTACACATTAATATGGATCCCAGGGCCTGAAGGAGTGTTTCCTCTCCTTCAGACCCTGGGATCCATAGTATCCCATTGCACTGCATTGGGTTTCGTGTTTCGGCCGACCCTGACCCTGACTTTTTTATAGGATCGGCCAATTTCACTCGACCCGACTTTTGAGAAAGTCGGGTTTCGTGAAACCCGACCCGATCCTATAAAAATAAAAGTCGCTCAACCCTATTGGTCACCCCTCGAGATTCACGCTACAAGAAGAACATCTCTCCTTCCTGTAGTGAAGAGGTCAAATAAAATGTTGTAGTACCAGAAGGCCCTAGTTGAAGAACTATTAAAAAATTCCCATCTGACAGTGCTGGCGGCAGAGGTCATAGTTATTTGAACAACCAAGGAGTGGAGACAAGGTAGACACACATCAGATTCAGCAGAGACAGGGGAACACTCTCAAAGGTCTGGGACAGTTATCTCAGACCCTTCCAGCGCCATGGCCCTGATATGGGGTGTACTCTGACAAGGAGGGAAAAGTTTTGGAAGATGCTGAAGGAGTACGTTGCTGACTGTACCAGCATCTGCCATAATTCCTCTGTACCTTACAACTATTGGGTATGCAAGCTAGACACATGGCGTGAACTATCTCTTTAGACATTAGAGATCCTGGGTTTTTAGTGCCACCGGGGGTATTATAACTGATCAGTGCATCAACCTGTCAACTGAAAATGCTGACATGTTAATTCATCAAAAGGAACAAAGACTGGATTGGCCCAAACTTCTCAACATCACAGGATGACATCAGCAGAACCTACACTCAAATCCAGTGTTTTTTGTTTTTGGGGGGGTCTATTTCCATGCACCTCTTCCCACGCAAACATGAGTAAACGCGTTAGAATTTTGCCTTTTTTGTGTCATCCTCCTCCTTTTCCTCCTTTTCCTCCAGCACCATGGATCAACAAGGAGGTCATGTTACCCTCGCTTTAAATTTTTAAGGGTGTTTATGATGCCAACCTCTAAGATTCTTTGATATATATGTATACCCACCAGTGCTAAATGTTTTAGTGCATGGGCATTACCAGTTTAGGATACCCATTCCTTAGTAATGGGAAAAAATGTTTTCTGAGGCCCTCCACTACGTCTCTTCAAGGGGTTATTGTAGTGCCTCCTTCTAATTTTTTACATGCTTTGCACTTAGTGCATATGCTTTACCAGTGTAGAAGACCCACGCAATAGTAGTGGGAGAAAATGCTTTTCTGAGGTTCCAATTCTAGTTGAGGGAATCTTTTTTGGAAATCAAAAGAGATGGTGGGGTCTATTAGATCTAGTGACTTGTTTTGGGCTGTCAGGTGGTCATCACATAGGGAGTTCTCACACTCCACCTGGGACAGGAGACTTTGTATAGTAACTACAGAAGATCCTGCTCTCCGCCATATAAGGCTGAGCAGATGCGAAAAGCTTCACTACATTCACCAGCAGGGTTGATTAAATAACATATGCAAATTGCCTCTTCAGAGAAAAAAAGGACTTGGAATCTAAAGCGCCACCTGTTGGAAGTAGCGATCCTACAAGTCACAATTAACCGTTTAATGAAATAATAGTCATTGATGTTGCTGCATTAAATTAATCACTTTTTAAGGCCTAATTCAAATAGATTCTATTCTGTAATAATACCACTCTTATGTGCAATTTTGCAATTCATGTAGGGTGAGCTGTCACAGTATGGATAGCGCATGACAGGCATCTAGTCAGGGATTATTGCCTTATAAATTATAATCCTTTTCTACTGCCTTTTTCCATACACTTATTGACAGATTCATGTTTTTACAGTGATCTGTACTCAGAAATATATCAAAGCTGGCATTTTTGCTTGAATTTCTCCACAGTTTGTTGCTGCCACGTACAAGAAAATATCTTTTCAGGGCCTATTTAAATCCATCCTATATTGTACAATAATACCACTCTTATCTGCAATTCCCCTATGGTCTGGTGTGGCAGTAGGGACAGCGCTTGACAGGCATCTAGTCAGGGATTATTGCCTAAGGGTATGTTTCCATGTTCAGTATTTGCTGCGGATTGGATGCTGCGTACAGCCAGAGCATCCAGTCCGCAGTGGACAGATGTTACAGCATAGTGGATGGGATTTTATGAAATCCCACCTCTACTATGCGTTCAAAGACGCAGGTGGCAGACTTGCGTATATGCACATGCGGCGCGTCTTTATAGACTACAGCATGTCTATTTATCTTGTGGAGATGCTCAGTCTCCGCAAGATAAATACAGTATCACCATCCTAGGTATAGGATGCAGTGATTCCACATGGTTCAATGAACACATGCGGAATCACAGTGTGTACAAAAGTAAGCAGCGCTTTGGACAGAACTGTGTCCAAAGCACTGCCAATACGGACCGTGGAAACATACCCTTACAAATTCGAATCCGTGCAGCTACTTTTTCAATGCACTCTTTGAATGATTTGTGTTTTTTACGGTGATGTGTACTCAGAAGTGTATCAAAGCTGGCAGTGTTGCTTGCGTTCCTCCAAGAGTATGTTGCTGCCACACACGAGAAATGATCTTTTCAGGGCAGGTTCAAATCCCTTCTATATTCTACAATAATACTGCTCTTATCTGCAATTAGTCTACGGTGAGGTTTGGCAGTAGGGAGAGCATATTACAGGCAACTAGTCAGGGATTATTTCCTTATAAATTATAATCCTTGCTCCTGCTTTTTTTTTCCATACATTCAATGGTAGATTCATGTTTTTAATGATGATCTGTACTCAGAAATTTAGCAGGCAGTGTTGTTGTCTTTTCTACACAGTTTGTTGCTGCCATGTACAAGAAAATATTTTTTCATGGCCAGTTCAAATCCCTTGCAGATTCTACAATAATATTGCTCTTATCTGAAATTCACAAACAAAGAAAAAATAATGGAGTAGCCATAAGTCATGAAGATAAAATAAAAGATAAAGTTTATTTTATACAGTACGCACGACATCAAATAACAATACCAAGCAATAGGGCTTATAGCAAAGGAGGAACAAACATTAGGGGGATATAGCACAAAATGTTTCATCTATAGGATCAAAATCACGAGGTAATATTGTAGTATATATAGGTGATGAGTGACGAATGTGAACTTAGCAGAAGGTTCTATGGACCTTGTGAAAAAGACTCCGTACATAAAGGGACACAGAGAGGTAAAGAAAAAATAGATATACTGGCTATGAATATGTCAGCATAATATAAATTGCATATTGTGCAAATTTTATGAATGTCACAAAGGCAAGTCCAGTAAATTACAATGCCCAGCCTTACACAGCCTTATCTCCAATTCATCTAAGGTGACATGTGGCAATAAAAATAGCTTATTACACGCATCTCTTGTAGATTGTGCGCCCTCACTGGCAGGATCCTCTCTTCTTATGTACCAGTCCTGAATTGCATTGATTAAGATTATTGTACTTGTTTTTTGTTATGTATACCCCTCCTCACATGTAAAGAGCCATGGAATAAATGGCGCTATAATAATAATAAATAATAATAATTTAGTCAGGGATTATTGCCTTATAAATTATGAACCTTGCTGCAGATTTTTTTCCATGTACTCATTGACAGACTCATGTTTTTTTTTTATGATCTGATTCTGTACTCAGAAATACATCAAAGCAGGTAAAATTAACTGATTTAATGTGTCCATTCACAAATTCTCTGTAGCATGTGTAGCAACTGTATATAAAAGAGGTAGTGATGAGAGACTTGATGCTACTAAAGCTGGAATTACCATCTCTGAACTCTCCAGTGCTTTGTTTACATCCATTTCTGGGGGCTTCTTGAAGTATGTTTAGTATGTTTGAGGTCATTGTCCTGCTTTAAGACCCATGACCTAGGATGTTAACCTAGCTTTCTGACAATGGACACTACCATTATGGCCAAAAATCATTTTGTAATCTTCATATTTCATGTTCCCTTGCACAAAGTAAAGGCACCCAGTGGCAGAAGCAGCAAAACAACCCCAAAATATCTTTGAACCTCCACCCTATTTGGCTGTAACTACTGTGTTCTTTTATTAGTAGGCCTCATTCCATTTACAGTAATCAGTAGAATTATGTGCTTACCAAAAAGCTCTATGTTGGTCTCATTTGTCCACAAGACCCCTGTTGGCCCTTTAAAAATAGTTGGGGCTGCCTGCTGGTCCTCTATGAATTGTGAGAAAAGCCTACTGGCCCTTAAGTTTCAAACTTTTCAGTATTAATACAAAAAAAAATTGTCCACCTCAGATCGATAAATTATATTGCAGTAGCAATATACTGCTGGACATCCAAAAATGCTTAGTGAGGGCTAGCTGCTGGCCTTCAAAAATTAGAGTGAGGGCCACTGATGGTCCTCTGACAATAGTGAGGGCTACCTGTTGACCTGCTAACAATAGTGAGGGCCAACTGCTGGCCCTCTAACTAAAATAAGGGCTGCCTGATGGCCCTCTACAAATAATAATGGCTGCCTGATGGCCATAAAAACAATTGTGACTTTCACAGTCCCTCCTTCATAAATTAAATAGGATGTGTCTGATCATGTCTCACACACCACATGGCCAGATGAGGTAGGAAAATATTAAAATTACATTTCCTCGTGAATGTTTTTTCACTATTGAAAGCAATGCAAGCGTGTAAAAACACTACATGTGAACATAGCCCAAGGCTTGGAGGAACATTTTTTTTTCTTATTTATTTTGCCTTATATACAAGTCATTATCTTGGAAAGAATGTTTCTTAACATTTTTACCAGTAAATTTATTTTATCTTCATTTTTGTATGTTTTATTGTCAGTCCATGAAAGTGGCATAATACTATGACAACATTGTTCCCAAAAGTGACCTGGGATTCAGAGATGCTTTCAGAGGTCTTCCCCATGCTGTTCCCATGTCATTTTAGGACTGTTTCCATTGATTTCAGTAATTTTTAGACCGCTTACAGACCTCCGGGACAGTGTTGGTATCTTTGAAATTGTTCCAGAAAATTAAAAATTTCCTCCAGGAAATTATTGCAATTACACGTTATACCCTTGTTTTGTTCCTTTGTGTTTACAGAAATAACACAAAGAAAACTGAGGAAAAAAAGGCAAATTGAATATAATTTCACATAAAACCCCAACATGTGCAAGACAAAATTGTAGGCGCTTTTCCAAAAATGTAGGTAAACTGCTTTGTTTCAAGCATGTGATGCTCGTTTAATATCATCTGTGGAAAATAACAGGTGTGGGCAATATGAAAATCACACCTGAAACCAGATAAAAAGGGCAGAAGTTGACGCAATATTTGCATTGCGTGTGTGTGTGCCACACTAAGCATGGAGAACTGAAAGAGAAGAGAACTGTCTGGAGACTTGAGATACAGGACTGACAGGGACGGCAGAGACACAGGACTGGCAGGGACGGCAGAGACAAAGGACCGGCAGGGACGGCAGAGACACAGGACTGACAGGGATGGCAGAGACACAGGACTGGCAGGGACGGCAGAGACAAAGGACTGGCAGGGACGGCAGAGATACCGGACTGGCTGGGATGGCAGAGACATAGGACTGACTGGGATGGCAGAGACACAGGACTGGCTGGGACGGCAGAGACACAGGACTGGCTGGGACGGCAGACACAGGACTGGCTGGGACAGCAGAGACACAGGACTGGCTGGGACAGCAGAGATACAGGACTGGCTGCGACGGCAGAGACACAGGACTGGCTGGGACAGCAGAGACACATGACTGGCAGGGACGACCTGAAACCAAAGCAGAGTCACAGCGGAGAGAACAGAGACAAGGAGCCAAGGAACCTAAAGAAGCACCAGCCAAAACAAGCGATGACCATAGACACTAACTGACAAGCACCAGAGAATCCAGACGGAGAGGAGCGAGGAGGAGCATCAGGAGCACCGGCCAGAAAGGTAAGTATTAGGCGGTGTATTAGGCGGTGTAACACCCTTCAGGTGCTTCCCGATAACTATAGCATTATGGAATGAAATAAATGAACATTTTACTTTTTTCACAAAAAAATTACTTTGGGACGAAATTTTTGTATTTTCACATGGGTGTTGTGAATTCCGCTCTTGGGCTCCCTCCGGTGGTTGTAAGTGGCACTTTTGTGAGTTCTGCTCTTGGGCTCCCTCTTGTGGTTTCTAGTGGTATGGCTGCTCCTTGGAGTTAGCTGTCTTCAGCTGCTTCCACTGATCGTCTTTTCTGTTCGGCTATTTATGCCTGACTCTGTCCTTCAGCCAGTGCCACTTGTAAATGGTTCCTGGTTGGATTCACATCTCTTTGGAGTTCCCTGTTATCCTGACCAGTTCAGCAAAGCTAAGTTTTTGCTTGCTCTTTTCTGTTCACAGATTGTGGACTTATCAGTTCAGTGCTTTCTATGTTTGTCCAGCGTTATCAGTATGAATTAATTCTGTCTTGCTGGAAGCTCTGGGAAGCAGATTTACCCTCCACACCTTTAGTCAGGTGTGGAGATTTTTAGTAAACTCTGCAAGGATTTTTGTAGTGTTTTATACTGACCGCACAGTATTCCATCCTGTCCTATCTATCAAGTTAGACTGGCCTCCTGTGCTCATCCTGGTTTCATTCTGTGTATGTCTTTTCCCTCTCCACTCACAGTCATTATTTGTGGGGGGCTAATCTATCCTTTGGGGATTTTCTTTGAGGCAAGATAGTTTTCCAGCTTCTTTCTTTAGGGGTAGTTAGCTCTTAGGCGGTGACGAGGTGCCTAGGGAGAGTTAGGAGCACCTCACGGCTACTTCTATTGTTGTGTTGAGCTTAGGGACTGCGGTCAGTACAGTTACCACTTCCTTCAGGGCTCGTTCCATGTTGCTCCTAAACCACCGTATCATAACAGTACAAGTGGCCACAAATGAATTAAATGCATCTCAAAAGAAGGAAAAGAAAGTTCTGAACCATTTTTTTTTCTGTGCTCTGGTTTGTATTTTTTTTCCTCTTGATATCTGGGTGGTTCAGGATACATACTCTGGCATGGATGTTCAGGGTTTGTTTTCTCGTGTGGATCAACTTGCTGCAAGAGTACAGAGTATCCAGGACTACGTTGTCCAGACTCCGGCTTTAGAGCCTAGAATTCCTACTCCTGATTTGTTTTTTGGGGACAGATCCAAGTTTTTGAACTTTAAAAATAACTGCAAATTGTTTTTTGCTTTGAAACCCCGTTCTTCAGGTGATCCCATTCATCAAGTAAAAATCATCATATCCTTGCTGCATGGTGACCCTCAAGACTGGGCCTTTTCTCTTGAAACAGGGGATCCGGCATTATTGAATGTAGACGCCTTTTTTCAAGCGCTCGGATTATTGTATGACTAACCTAATTCTGTGGATCATGCAGAAAAAACCCTGTTGGCCTTGTGTCAAGGTCAGGAAGCGGCAGAATTATACTGCCAGAAATTTAGAAAATGGTCTGTGCTCACTAAATGGAATGAGGAGGCTCTGGCTGCTATTTTCAGAAAAGGTCTTTCTGAAGCCCTTAAAGATGTTATGGTGGGCTTTCCTACGCCTGTCGGTTTGAGCGAATCTATGTCTCTAGCTATTCAGATTGATCGGCGTCTGCGCGAGCGCAAAGCTGTGCACCATATGGCAGTGTCCTCGGAGCAGAGTCTTGAACCTATGCAATGTGATAGGATTTTGACTAGAACAGAACGGCAGGAATTCAGACGTCAGAATAGGCTGTGTTTTTACTGTGGTGATTCTACTCATATTATCTCTGATTGCCCTAAGCGTACTAAGAGAGTCGCTAGGTCTGTTACCATTAGTACTATACAGCCTAAATTTCTCTTATCTGTGACCCTGATTTGCTCATTGTCGTCCTTTTCTGTCATGGCATTTGTGGATTCAGGCACTGCCCTGAACTTAATGGACTTAGAATTCGCCAGGCGCTGTGGTTTTTCCTTGCAGCCTTTGCAGAGCCCTATTCCTTTGAGGGGTATTGATGCTACACCCTTGGCCAAGGATAAACCTCAGTACTGGACGCAGATGACTATGTACACGGCCCCAGCACATCAGGAAGATTGCCGTTTTCTGGTGTTGCATAACCTGCATGATGTTGTTGTACTGGGTTGTACTGGGTTTTCCATGGTTACAGGAACATAATCCGGTGCTGGATTGGAAAACTATGACTGTGACTAGTTGGGGTTGTCAAGGGGTACATAGTGACATTCCTTTGATGTCAATTTCCTCTTCCCCCTCTTCTGAGGTCCCTGAGTTTTTGTCGGATTTCCAGGATGTATTTGATGAGCC
This sequence comes from Ranitomeya imitator, assembly GCF_032444005.1. Lineage (NCBI taxonomy): Eukaryota > Metazoa > Chordata > Amphibia > Anura > Dendrobatidae > Ranitomeya > Ranitomeya imitator. The sequence continues at coordinate 86,280,012 of NC_091286.1, forward strand.
CAAGTCCAGTTCCCTTCCACCACACAGGGACTGTGATTGTGCTATTAACTTGATTCCTGGTTGCAAGTTCCCTAAGGGCCGACTATTCAATCTGTCTGTGCCAGAGCATGCCGCCATGCGGAGTTATGTTAAGGAGTCTTTGGAGAAGGGGCATATTCGGCCCTCTTCGTCACCATTGGGAGCGGGTTTCTTTTTTGTTGCTAAGAAGGATGGCTCCTTGAGACCCTGTATTGATTATCGTCTTCTTAATAAGATCACGGTTAAATTCCAATACCCCTTGCCTCTGCTTACTGATTTGTTTGCTCAGATTAAGGGGGCTAGTTGGTTTACTAAGATTGACCTCCGAGGGGCATATAATCTTGTTCGTATTAAACAGGGTGACGAATGGAAAACTGCATTTAATACGCCCGATGGCCATTTTGAATACCTTGTGATGCCATTTGGGCTCTCTAATGCTCCATCTGTGTTCCAGTCTTTCATGCATGATATTTTCCGCAATTATCTTGATAAATTCATGGTCGTATATTTGGATGATATTTTGATTTTTTCCAATGATTGGGAGTCTCATGTGAAGCAGGTCAGGATGGTGTTCCAGATCCTTCGTGATAATGCCTTGTTTGTGAAAGGGTCTAAGTGCCTATTCGGAGTTCAGAAGGTCTCTTTTTTGGGTTTTATTTTTTCTCCCTCGTCTATAGAAATGGATCCTGTTAAGGTTCAAGCTATTCATGACTGGATTCAACCCACATCTGTGAAGGGCCTTCAAAAATTTTTGGGCTTTGCTAATTTCTATCGCTGTTTCATTACCAACTTTTCCAGTGTGGTTAAGCCCCTTACTGATTTGACGAAGAAAGGCGCTGATGTGACGAATTGGTCCTCTGCGGCTGTTGAGGCCTTTCAGGAGCTTAAACGCCGATTTACTTCTGCCCCTGTGTTGCGTCAGCCGGATGTTTCTCTTCCTTTTCAGGTTGAAGTCGACGCTTCTGAGATTGGGGCAGGGGCCGTTTTGTCTCAGAGGGATTCTGATGGTTCTTTGATGAAACCGTGTGCCTTTTTCTCCAGAAAGTTTTCGCCTGCGGAACGCAATTATGATGTCGGCAATCGGGAGTTGTTGGCTATGAAGTGGGCGTTTGAGGAGTGGCGACATTGGCTTGAGGGAGCTAAGCACTGCGTTGTGGTCTTGACTGATCATAAGAATCTGGTTTACCTCGAGTCGGACAAGCGGTTGAATCCTAGACAGGCTCGATGGTCTCTGTTTTTCTCCCGTTTTGATTTTGTGGTCTCATATCTTCCGGGATCTAAGAATGTTAAGGCTGATGCACTCTCTAGGAGTTTTTTGCCTGACTCTCCTGGAGTCCTTGAGCCGGTTGGCATTCTTAAGGAAGGGGTGATTCTTTCAGCCATCTCCCCTGATTTGCGGCGGGTGCTTCAGGAATTTCAGGCTGATAGGCCTGACTGCTGTCCTGTGGGGAAGCTGTTTGTTCCTGATAGATGGACGATTAAGGTGATTTCTGAGGTTCATTGTTCAGTGTTGGCTGGTCATCCTGGGATTTTTGGTACCAGAGATTTGGTTGCTAGGTCCTTTCGGTGGCCTTCCTTGTCGTGCGATGTGCGTGCTTTTGTGCAGTCCTGTGGGACTTGCGCCCGGGCCAAGCCTTACTGTTCCCGCGCTAGTGGGTTGCTTTTGCCTTTGCCGGTCCTTGAGAGGCCCTGGACGCATATTTCCATGGATTTTATTTCGGATCTTCCTGTTTCCCAGAAGATGTCTGTTATCAGGGTTGTTTGTGACCGGTTCTCTAAAATGGTCCATCTGGTTCCTTTGCCTAGGTTGCCTTCCTCCTCAGATCTGGTTCAATTGTTTTTTCAGCATGTGGTTCGTTTGCATGGCATTCCGAAGAATATTGTGTCTGACAGAGGTTCTCAGTTTGTCTCTAGATTTTGGCGAGCCTTTTGTGCTAAGATGGGCATTGATTTGTCTTTTTCTTCGGCGTTTCATCCTCAGACTAATGGCCAAACTGAGCGAACTAATCAGACCTTGAAGACCTATTTGTGTCTGCTGATCAGGATGATTGGGTGTCTTTCTTGCCGTTGGCTGAGTTTGCCCTTAATAATCGGGCTAGTTCGGCTACTTTGGTTTCACCTTTCTTTTGTAATTTTGGTTTTCATCCTCGCTTTTTATCTGGGCAGGTTGAGCCTTCTGATTGTCCTGGTGTTGACTCTGTGGTGGACAGGCTGCAGCAGATTTGGAGTCATGTGGTGGACAATTTGACGTTGTCCGTTTTGCTAACTGCCGTCGGTGTGTTTGTCCCCGGCTTCGTGTGGGGGATTTGGTTTGGTTGTCTTCTCGTCATGTTCCTATGAAGGTTTCGTCCCCTAAGTTTAAGCCTCGGTTTATTGGTCCTTATAAAATTTCTGAAATTATTAATCCGGTGTCTTTTCGTTTGGCTCTTCCAGCCTCTTTTGCCATTCATAATGTTTTCCATAGATCTTTGTTGCGAAGATATGTGGTCCCCGTTGTTCCCTCGGTTGACCCTCCTGCCCTGGTGTTGGTTGAGGGAGAGTTGGAATATGAGGTTGAGAAGATTTTGGATTCTCGTTTTTTGAGGCGGAGGCTTCAGTATCTTGTCAAGTGGAAGGGTTATGGTCAGGAGGATAATTCTTGGGTTGTTGCCTCCGATGTCCATGCCACCAATTTGGTTCGTGCTTTTCACTTAGCTCATCCTGATCGGCCTGGGGGCTCTGGTGAGGGTTCGGTGACCCCTCCTCAAGGGGGGGTACTGTTGTGAATTCCGCTCTTGGGCTCCCTCCGGTGGTTGTAAGTGGCACTTTTGTGAGTTCTGCTCTTGGGCTCCCTCTTGTTGTTTCTAGTGGTATGGCTGCTCCTTGGAGTTAGCTGTCTTCAGCTGCTTCCACTGATCGTCTTTTCTGTTCGGCTTTTTATGCCTGGCTCTGTCCTTCAGCCAGTGCCACTTGTAAATGGTTCCTGGTTGGATTCACATCTCTTTGGAGTTCCCTGTTATCCTGACCAGTTCAGCAAAGCTAAGTTTTTGCTTGCTCTTTTCTGTTCACAGTTTGTGGACTTATCCGTTCTGTGCTTCTATGTTTGTCCAGCGTTATCAGTATGAATTAATTCTGTCTTGCTGGAAGCTCTGGGAAGCAGATTTACCCTCCACACCTTTAGTCAGGTGTGGAGATTTTTAGTAAACTCTGCGTGGATTTTTGTAGTGTTTTATACTGACCGCACAGTATTCCATCCTGTCCTATCTATCAAGTTAGACTGGCCTCCTGTGCTCATCCTGGTTTCATTCTGTGTATGTCTTTTCCCTTTCCACTCACAGTCATTATTTGTGGGGGGCTAATCTATCCTTTGGGGATTTTCTCTGAGGCAAGATAGTTTTCCTGCTTCTATCTTTAGGGGTAGTTAGCTCTTAGGCGGTGAGGAGGTGCCTAGGGAGAGTTAGGAGCACCCCACGGCTACTTCTAGTGTTGTGTTGAGCTTAGGGACTGCGGTCAGTACAGTTACCACTTCCTTCAGAGCTCGTTCCATGTTGCTCCTAAACCACCGTATCATAACACATGGGTATCAGGAGAAAATGGACCAAAGAATATGTTGTGCAATTTCTCCTGAGTATGCTGATACCCTGTATGTGGGGGAAAGCCACTGTTTGGGCACATGGCAGGGCTCAGAAGGGAGGGTGCCCCGTTTGAGTTTTTGAATGCAAAATTAGTTGGAACCAATGGTGTTCACCATGTCACGTTTGGAGACCCCCTGATGTACCTAAACAGTGGAACCCCCCAATTTTAACTCCAACCCTAACCCCAACACACCCTTAACCCTAATCCCAACCCTAACCATTACCCTAACCACAACCCCAACCCACCGCTAATCATAACCCCAACCCTAACCGAAATCCCATCCATAACCACAACCTTACCCCTAACCACAACCCTAACCCCAAAACAAACCTAACTCCAACCCTAGCACCAACCCTAACCCTAGACCCAACCCTAGCCCCAACCCTAGTCCCAACAAAAACCCTAACCCTAGCCCCAACCCTAACCCTAGCCCAACCCTAAAAGCCCAACCTTAACCCTAGCTCTAGCCCCAACCATAACCCTTGCCCCAACCCTAGCCCAAAGCCAAACCCTAACTCAACCCTAACCCTAGCCCAACCCTAACACTAGCTCTAGCCCAAACCCTAACCCTAACCCTAGCCCACCCGTAACCCTAGCCCCAACCCTAACCCTAATGGAAAATGGAAATAAATATTTTTATTTTTACTTAAGAGGATACTAAAGGTGGGTTTCATTTACTAATTTTTTTTATTTTGATCACTGTAATAAGGTCTAACACAGCGATCAAAATGAACCAAAAGGAAAAATTTCCTACTGTTGCCGGGTGCAGGCTGGCAGATCTCGGTGGGCACACTGTGCATGCGTCCGCCATTTTCTTCCTGGAAGAAGATGCTGACGGCTGGTGAACAGGACTACGGGATGCTTAGGGTCCTGGGACACCGGAAGTACCCGGGGGGCTTGAGAGACCCCATTTCTCTTGCCTCTGATGTGCTAGATTATATCAGAGAGAGAGAAATTAAATGGGAAATCTGACTTTTTTCTTTACAGTCAACATTATTCTGTGAATAACGGTGATGGCAACACTGGGGTCAGTAAAAACTGACCCGAATCATGTTCTCCGGGGTCTCAGCAATCCCCGGTAGCCGAGACCCCAGAGAATTTCTTATGCTGAGTAAACACTATACCTGTGTTTCTCAGCACCGTTAAAAAGCAGCGCTGAGGTATAAGTACCCTTAACTGCCGCCATTAAAAGGCGTATTGGCGGTCATTAAGGGGTTAAGTGCTGGCGTTTGGCAGGGCAGAACACTATTAACATGCAGATTAACACCAAATCTTCAGGTTAATACCGTTTTTTCACGTGACTGGTACTGTTATGACCTGGTGGTCAGGACAATAATGGACCTGGTGGATAAGAGCACACGGAATGACCTGGTAGTTACTGATAACAAAGGATGAGCTCTGGGACGTGGGAACTCTGCTGACTGCAATCCCTAATCCTATCACACACACTAGAAATAGCCGTGGATTGCTCCTAACGCTCCCTATGCAACTCGGCACAGCCTAAGAAACTAGCTAGTCCTGAAGATAGAAAAAAAAGCCTACCTTGCCTCAGAGAAATTCCCCAAAGGAAAAGGCAGCCCCCCACATATAATGACTGTGAGTAAAGATGAAAATACAAACACAGAGATGAAATCGATTTAGCAAAGTGAGGCCCGACTTACTGAACAGACCGAGGATAGGAAAGGTAGCTTTGCGGTCAGCACAAAAACCTACAAAAAGACCACGGAGAGGGCGCAAAAAGACCCTCCGCACCGACTCACGGTGCGGAGGCGCTCCCTCTGCGTCCCAGAGCTTCCAGCAAGCAAGACAAAAATAAAAATAGCAAGCTGGACAGAAAAATAGCAAACCAAAGAAAAACAAGCAGGACTTAGCTTCTACTGGGAAGACAGGTCACAAGAACGATCCAGGAGTGAACAAGACCAATACTGGACCATTGATAGGTGGCCAGGAGCAAAGATCTAAGTGGAGTTAAATAGAGCAGCAGCTAACGAATTAACCTCGTCACCTGTGGAAGGAAACTCAGAAGCACCCACAGCCACCAGAGGGATTCCATGGATAGAACCAGCCGAAGTACCGTTCATGACCACAGGAGGGAGCCCGACAACAGAATTCACAACGGTACCCCCCCTTGAGGAGGGGTCACCGAACCCTCACCAGAGCCCCCAGGCCAACCAGGATGAGCCAAATGAAAGGCACGAACCAGATCGGCAGCATGAACATCAAAAACCCAGGAATTATCTTCCTGACCATAACCCTTCGACTTGACCAGGTACTGGAGTTTCCGTCTCGAAATACGAGAATCCAAAATCTTCTCCACTACATACTCCAACTCCCCCTCAACCAACACCGGGGCAGGAGGATCAATGGATGGAACCACAGGCGCCAAGTATCTCTGCGATAACGACCTATGGAACACATTATGGATGGCAAAAGAAGCAGGAAGGGCCAAACGAAATGACACAGGATTGATAACCTCAGAAATCTTATACGGACCAATGAAACGAGGCTTAAACTTAGGAGAGGAAACCTTCATAGGAACATAACGAGACGACAACCAAACCAAATCCCCAACACGAAGTCGGGGACCCACACAGCGCCGGCGGTTAGCGAAAGGTTGAGCCTTCTCCTGGGACAATGTCAAATTGTCCACCACATGAGTCCAAATCTGCTGCAACCTATCCACCACAGTATCTACACCAGGACAGTCCGAAGACTCAACCTGCCCTGAAGAGAAACGAGGATGGAAACCAGAATTGCAGAAAAACGGCGAAACCAAAGTAGCCGAGCTGGCCCGATTATTAAGGGCGAACTCAGCCAACGGCAAAAAGGACACCCAATCATCCTGATCAGCAGAAACAAAGCATCTCAGATATGTTTCCAAAGTCTGATTAGTTCGTTCGGTTTGGCCATTAGTCTGAGGATGGAAAGCCAAGGAAAAAGACAAATCAATGCCCATCCTAGCACAAAAAGATCGCCAAAACCTCGAAACAAACTGGGAACCTCTGTCAGAAACGATGTTCTCCGGGATACCATGCAAACGAACCACATGCTGGAAACAATGGCACCAAATCAGAGGAGGAAGGCAATTTAGACAAAGGTACCAAATTGACCATCTTAGAAAAGCGATCACAAACCACCCAAATGACCGACATCTTTTGAGAGACGGGGAGATCCGAGATAAAATCCATAGAAATATGCGTCCAGGGCCTCTTCGGGACCGGCAAGGGCAAAAGCAACCCACTGGCACGAGAACAGCAGGGCTTAGCCCGAGCACAAGTCCCACAGGACTGCACAAAAGAACGCACATCCCGTGACAAAGACAGCCACCAAAAGGATCTAGCCACCAAATCTCTGGTACCAAAGATTCAAGGATGCCCAGCCAACACTGAACAATGAATCTCAGAGATAACTCTACTAGTCCATCTATCAGGGACAAACAGTTTCTCCGCTGGGCAACGGTCAGGTCTATCAGCCTGAAATTTTTGCAGCACCCGCCGCAAATCAGGGGAGATGGCAGACAAAATTACCCCCTCTTTGAGAATACCCGCCGGCTCAGGAACACCCGGAGAGTCAGGCACAAAACTCCTCGACAGGGCATCAGCCTTCACATTCTTAGAGCCCGGAAGGTACGAAACCACAAAATCAAAACGGGAGAAAAATAATGACCATCGAGCATGTCTCGGATTCAACCGTTTGGCAGACTCAAGATAAGTCAAATTCTTGTGATCTGTCAAGACCACCATGCGATGCTTGGCTCCTTCAAGCCAATGACGCCACTCCTCGAATGCCCACTTCATGGCCAACAACTCTCGATTACCAACATCATAATTGCGCTCAGCAGGCGAAAACTTTCTAGAAAAGAAAGCACATGGCTTCATCACCGAGCCATCAGAACTTCTTTGCGACAAAACAGCCCCAGCTCCAATCTCAGAAGCATCAACCTCAACCTGAAACGGGAGCGAAACATCTGGCTGGCACAACACAGGGGCAGAAGAAAAACGACGCTTCAACTCCTGAAAAGCCTCTACAGCTGCAGAAGACCAATTGACCACATCAGCACCCTTCTTGGTCAAATCAGTCAACGGTTTAGCAACAGTAGAAAAATTAGCGATGAAGTGCCGATAAAAATTAGCAAAGCCCAGGAACTTTTGCAGGCTCTTCACAGATGTCGGCTGAGTCCAATCGTAAATGGCCTGGACTTTAACAGGGTCCATCTCGATAGTAGAAGGGGAAAAAATGAACCCCAAAAATGAAACCTTCTGAACTCCAAAGAGACACTTTGACCCCTTCACAAACAAGGAATTTGCACGAAGGACCTGGAACACCATTCTGACCTGCTTCACATGAGACTCCCAATCATCCGAGAAGACCAAAATATCATCCAAATATACAATCAGGAATTTATCCAGGTACTCTCGGAAGATGTCTTGCATAAAGGACTGAAATACTGATGGAGCATTGGAAAGCCCGAATGGCATAACCAGGTACTCAAAATGGCCCTCGGGCGTATTAAATGCTGTTTTCCATTCATCGCCTTGTTTAATACGCACAAGATTATACGCCCCTCGAAGATCTATCTTGGTGAACCAACTAGCCCCTTTAATACGAGCAAACAAATCAGACAGCAACGGCAAAGGATACTGAAATTTGACTGTACTTTTATTGAGAAGGCGGTAATCAATACAAGGTCTCAAAGAACCATCCTTCTTGGCCACAAAAAAGAACCCTGCTCCTAACGGTGATGACGACGGGCGAATATGGCCTTTCTCCAAGGATTCCTTTATATAACTCGGCATAGCGGCGTGTTCTGGCACAGATAAATTGAACAATCGGCCCTTAGGAAACTTACTACCAGGAATCAAATTAATTGCACAATCGCAATCCCTATGAGGAGGTAGGGTACTGGCTTTGGGCTCATCAAATACATCCCGATAATCCGACAAAAACTCTGGAACTTCAGAAGGAGTGGAAGACGAAATAGACAAAAATGGAACATCACCATGTACCCCCTGGCAACCCCAGCTGGACACAGACATAGACATCCAGTCCAATACTGGATTATGGACCTGTAGCCATGGCAACCCCAAAACGACCACATCATGCAGATTATGCAACACCAGAAAGCGGATATCCTCCTGATGTGCAGGAGCCATGCACATGGTCAATTGGGTCCAGTACTGAGGCTTATTCTTGGCCAAAGGAGTAGCATCAATTCCTCTCAATGGAATAGGATACTGCAAGGGCTCCAAGAAAAACCCACAGCGCCTAGCATACTCCAAGTCCATCAAATTCAGGGCAGCGCCTGAATCCACAAATGCCATAACAGAATTAGATGACAAAGAGCAAATCAGAGTAACGGACAATAGCAATTTAGACTGTACTGTACCAATGGTGGCAGACCTAGCGAACAGCTTAGTGCGCTTAGGACAATCGGAGATAGCATGAGTGGAATCACCACAGTAAAAACATAGCCCATTCCGACGTCTGTGTTCTTGCTGTTCAGCTCTGGTCAAAGTCCTATCACATTGAATAGGCTCAGGCCCATGCTCAGATAGTACCGCCAAATGGTGCACAGCTTTACGCTCACGCAAGCGTCGATCAATCTGAATGGCCAAAGACATAGACTCATTCAGACCAGCAGGCATGGTAAATCCCACCATGACATCCTTAAGGACTTCAGAGAGACCCTTTCTGAAGATCGCTGCCAGGGCACATTCATTCCACTGAGTGAGCACAGACCACTTTCTAAACTTCTGACAATATATCTCCGCTTCATCCTGACCCTGACACAGAGCCAGCAAGATTTTCTCTGCCTGATCCACTGAATTAGGTTCGTCATAAAGCAATCCAAGCGCCAGGAAAAACGCATCAACATCACGCAATGCCGGATCCCCTGGCGCAAGGGAAAATGCCCAGTCTTGAGGATCACCATGTAACAAAGAAATAATGATCTTTACTTGTTGAATAGGGTCACCTGAGGAGCGAGGTTTCAAGGCAAGAAACAATTTACAATTATTTTTGAAATTCAAGAACTTAGATCTATCACCAAAAAACAAATCAGGAATTGGAATCCTAGGCTCTGACATCGGATTCTGAACCACAAAATATAGCGAGATTATCCACCAAAGAGGACACACCTTGAATGTCCATGTCTACACCTGTGTTCTGAACCACCCAGATGTAAAGGGGAAAAGAGAGACAAAACACACTGCAAAGAAAAAAAAATGGTCTCAGAACTTCTCTTATCCCTCTATTGAGATGCATTATTACTTTGGGCCACCTGTACTGTTATGACCTGGTGGTCAGGACAATAATGGACCTGGTGGATAAGAGCACACGGAATGACCTGGTAGTTACTGATAACAAAGGATGAGCTCTGGGACGTGGGAACTCTGCTGACCGCAATCCCTAATCCTATCACACCCACTAGAAATAGCCGTAGATTGCTCCTAACGCTCCCTATGCAACTCAGCACAGCCTAAGAAACTAGCTAGTCCTGAAGATAGAAAAAAAAGCCTACCTTGCCTTAGAGAAATTCCCCAAAGGAAAAGGCAGCCCCCCACATATAATGACTGTGAGTAAAGATGAAAATACAAACACAGAGATGAAATAGATTTAGCAAAGTGAGGCCCGACTTACTGAACAGACCGAGGATAGGAAAGGTAGCTTTGCGGTCAGCACAAAAACCTACAAAAAGACCATGCAGAGGGCGCAAAAAGACCCTCCGCACCGACTCACGATGCGGAGGCGCTCCCTCTGCGTCCCAGAGCTTCCAGCAAGCAAGACAAAAACAATAGCAAGCTGGACAGAAAAATAGCAAACCAAAGAAAAACAAGCAGGACTTAGCTTCTACTGGGAAGACAGGTCACAAGAACGATCCAGGAGTGAACAAGACCAATACTGGAACATTGACAGGTGGCCAGGAGCAAAGATCTAAGTGGAGTTAAATAGAGCAGCAGCTAACGAATTAACCTCGTCACCTGTGGAAGGAAACTCAGAAGCACCCACAGCCACCAGAGGGATTCCATGGATAGAACCAGCCGAAGTACCGTTCATGACCACAGGAGGGAGCCCGACAACAGAATTCACAATATGGTACCCTTTAACCCCTTCAGCCGCAAAACCAGTTTTTCCCATCAAGATCAGGCAAAATTTAACAATTCTGACCAGTGTCACATTCTGAGGTAATAATTCTGCATCGTTTCAACAGATCACAGTAATTTTGAGACTTTTCTCGTGACATATTGTACTTCAAGATAGCAGAATAATTTGTTTGATATGACTTCGATAAGATATTTGTGAAAACATCAGAAATTTGACCAAGATTTTGCTATTTTCAAACTTTAATTGTTATGCCCTTAAATCAGAGAGCTATGTCACACAAAATAGTTAATAAATAAAATTTACCACATGGCTACTTTACATCAGCACATCTGCATCTGCATCATTTTTTAAACATAATTTTTTTTGTTAGGAAGTTAGAAGAGTTAAAGTTGATCAGCAATATCTAATTTTTCCAGCAAAATTTGCAAAACCATTTTTTAGGGCCACATTAAATAATTTTAATAATGACTATAATAAATGCTTATAGCACAAATACGCACAGTCTGCCATTTGCCATTACATAGGCAACCTATTGTTTTTTATATTTTATACAAGCATGTACTATTTTATTTTTCCAGTTTTCTTACGGATCTGCAACACAGGACTAAGATAGAAGGGGAAAACTGACCCTGCACTATGACTAGGCTGAAACCCTACGATGGAATGGGTGACCCATTCCTTGCGAATAGACACACTGACGATCCTAGGTTAATCTCAAATGAAGACGAATAGATAAGGGGGAGGGGTTCCCTAAAAGAACTAAGGACTAAGTACAAAAATGGGTCACCTCCTAATAGAAAACAAAGAAAAGGCTGCAGTAACCAATAGAAAACAGAAACTTAGGCTAGCAGAACCAGAGGTACCAGCACTGCACAAATAACACACACAGAAGACAAAGCAAAGCACCAAGCTAGAGCTCAAACAGACAACACTGTTGTCCAGCAAGGACTGGGAGGCAGGTGCTGGTTAATAAAAACAAACACCCGACCCAAGACAAACCCAGCACCTGAGAAAAAAGACCAGCAGCCAGAACTCCACAAGAAAATGGCGGATAGTCACAAACTAAACAGATTCTAATTTTTAATTAAATTTTAATTAAAATAAAAAGTTTTTGTGCTGCTGAGTAAATAATCACCTGTTGCATAGTTCATCCAAAAATTACAATTTATCATAGCACAATAATGAAACAATTTGTGATCAAATTTTTTTTCAACAAAAATAAACTTCAAAAAGCAGGGAAGAAAAGCAGTCTTTAATTCTGTAGGAATACAACAATTTTTTTTCTTTTTTAGTTAAGATTGGGCTTAGAGATTGAATTTTATCAAATGTATTTTAAACTATAATTAATCTAATTATTTTTGAAAATAAAACTTTCCAAATCATCTAGAATAAGACGTAAAGACTATATAAAGACTATAATAATTAAAATATTCATTAAATAATGGATTTACCGAATAGTTTATGGTCAATCATAATCTTATTTGCTACGTGATTGCTAGTTCCTAAATGTCAGGTTGATTTATGATGTATGATTTGAAAAGATTTGCATTTTAGGTGCCATGATATTTTTCTGGCTGTTTCTTGCTTTGTCGATGATATTCCAGCTCTTTAACATACAGCTATTGCCTTGACCTAGATTTCTATGGAAATAAGGATGCTGATGTCTGTAGTCTTTGGACAAGACATGGACAGTTTGTGATTGCATGGTATAAGTGCCTATAAAATATGACCCTTGTTTCTAAAAGGAAATCTGCTGACGAATCATCTTTTTCATACTTTAGGCAGATTTTGAATAAATGCACCTAAGATTATAATGTTTTCTCCTGAGACAAAGGCATCTGTAGTCTGAGAACTTTTATTACTATTCAAGGAATAATAAATTGGCTTCATGGAAACTTCTCGGTAAATAGAGATATAATTTACTTTTGTTGCTTATGTAAACAAGAATCTTTTGATGTGCATTTATGAACATAAACATGACAAGTGAGAAAGAGAAATGTATGTTCATTTTTTCTTTCCATTGCTTTTCTTAATTAAAAAGTTTGTGCAAATAAAGGTAAATGCATGAAGAAAAGAAATATTCCAAAAAATACTCTTTGTTTATAAGCATTCAGTCTACACTAAGGCTAGTTTCACATTTGCGTTAGAATCCGCAGCGTTTAATCCGCATCTGCAAGTACAGGAAAAAACGCATATAAACATGTACAAACGCTGTGTTTTTTAGACGCATGAGGGAACGCATGCAGTTAAAAAAACGCCCCGTTTGCATGCTTCTCAATGCGCTTTTTCCTGCGTTTGCGTTTTTGGTGCACATGGTGACAAATTTTATAGGAGAAAAATCTAAATAACCAGACACCGCCAATGTGACTACAGAAGGCGTGTATTTTGGGATATCTTTATATAGACCCTTGAACAGCTAAAATCTTCAGATTTTGCTCCTGTGTCATAATGGATCTTCACATGGAGAGCTTTTATTTCAACCTGGATTTAAGCATCAAGCTATTTCTTGCCTGTGCGTTTGCTTGGGAGCAAGACAGAAATCGAGAAAGACGGAGAAGGAGACGTCGTAGGCATTTTTGGAGACACCCCATTATACGTGAGAGCCGTGGAGCATATCACACGCTTTATAGCGAGCTTAATGCCAACCCGGACAAATTCCCGGAATATACAAGGATGTCATAAGACTCGTTCCGGGATTTGCTTGCTTGTGTCCAAGGAACCATACGGAGACAGGACACCCAGCTCCATAGAGCGATTCCAACAGAGGAACGTCTGTTGGTTACATTAAGGTACATAACAAATCTAAACCAATGGCAGTGCAAATGTTGGGTGTTCTAACATGTATTTTTTTGGTATTTTCCTTTATGTCTTTAGCATAACACCATAAATAGAATTGATTGTAATTTCTTTTTTTTTCTTCCAGATTTCTGGCAACCGGAGACAGTTTATCATCCCTCCACTTCCAATACCGGCTTGGAATATCCTCGCTGTCCGGTATAGTTGAGGACACCTGCCGGGCTTTGTGGAATGTACTCCAGGATGAATTTATACCCCTACCCACCGTGGACATGTGGATTGGAATTGCGGAAAAATTCTGGAGTGTGTGTGATTTCCCCAACTGTTTGGGAGCAGTTGATGGAAAGCACATCCGCATTATCAAACCAGCAAGAACAGGATTGGAGTACTTCAATTATAAAAAATATTTTTCTTTTGTGCTCATGGCAATAGCCAATGCGGACTGTTGATTCATCGCCGTGGACAGTGGAGCTTTTGGCCGTGGCAACGATTCCCAAAATTTAAGAACTCTGATATGGGCCGCCGTGTGTATGGCAAAAAATTTTATTTTCCACAGCCATGACCACTCCCTAACACTCAAGGTCCATCAATGCCATTTGTTATGGTTGGTGATGAGGCCTTTCAGATGTGTGAAAACCTACTGAAGCCATATTCCAGTCGGGACTTGAACCACACTAAAAGGATTTTTAACTACAGACTGACCAGGGCCCGAAGAACAGTAGAGTGTACCTTTGGGATTCTAGTATCAAAATGGCGCATTCTTGCATCAGCCATTGATCTAAAAATGGAGACAGTTGACGAGGTTGTCAAAGCCTGTGTGGTTCTGCACAATTACATAATGGCTAAGGAGCGGCCCAACATTGAATTGGATGAACCAGTTGCACACCCACTGCTTGATTACCAGCATCACCCGCTGCGGTCAACAGCTGAAGTTGGCCACATGCGAGACCAATTTGCTGCCTTTTTTTATTCGGATATTGGACGTGTGTCATGGCAGAACAATGTTGTGTAAATGTCCTGTTGTTATTTTATCTGTACCAGTTATTTTCTTACATGTTACTAATGTTTCTCGTTAATAAACTTTATTTTTTGGTGTCTTGACCGTGTCTCATATGTATTTCCTCTACAAACCGAGGATGTCCTCACACTAGCAGTATTTGGTCTGTATTTATTATCAGTATTTGTAATCCAAAACCAGGAGTGGGTGATAAAGGCTGAGGTGCTAGATATGTTAATATTATAATTTTCCTTCAATTGTTCCACTCCTTGTTTTGTCTTACAAATATTGATATAAAATACTGACCACATACTGCTAGTGCGACGGCAGCCATGTTGTTTTAGTGGTAAGGTTGTTGACGTCATTGCGTCCTGATTCTGTTCTGCTATGCAGTATCCATTGGACACAGACTGAAGAGACAATGACTCACACTAAAGAGATCTATACTCATCAAGTCAGGTGTCAGAAATAATAAGTTCATGATGCACATATAACAGCCTCATGAATTCACTATTTCTGACACATGTCCAGGTGAGCACAAATATGCCGTGTATGACCGCCATCGTCCCTTCACTTTGTGTGAAATAGATTACGTACACAGAAGAGAAAAAGGAGGTTATACAATGCACTTCTCTACTCACCAGGTCATTCGTCCGAACTAATGAGTTTTTGGACACCTGACCTGTTGAGTATAGTTTTGCATTGTATTGCCACCATTTTCTCTTCAGTCTGCAACACTATTCACAGACTAAGCAGAATGAAGAGATTATGGAGAAAATACAAGTATAAATTTTTTGGTCCACCTCATAGCTCTATACTAAAGACACACAAAGTGTTGTACTTGCTAACTATTGGAGCTATGATGTGGCCAAAAAATAAAGTGTGCGGCGCAGTGTTTTATTTGGTGCACGGTGTGTGTTGCCGGCGGCGAAAGACACAATTAACCAAACATAATTGGGGGCAAAAAACTTGTATTTATTTTAGAACAACAAAAATATTTATTTAACTGCGCCTGCTCGGGGTAGAGTGATGGAAACGGGGGGTGTGAAGCTGTGAGGCCTGGCTAACAGTGGACGATGCAGGGGTGGCAGGAGAAGGAGCAATGAAACTTGTGGGGTCTGGTAGTTCGGGGATAGGGCTTGACACATGAGAGACCTGAGATGCACTGGAAGGGTGAGACAAACCTGACATTACAGACACACTGGGAGCCTCGGTGGGCTCATATGTTGTGGCATGGTCATGGTTGATGACCTGTCAGGGTCCGGCTGCACTGTGCCAGAGTCCATAGTGCTCATAGAGCATGCAGCCATGCCAGAGTCCATAGTGCTCGTAGAGCGTGCAGCCATGCCAGAGTCCATAGTGCTCGTAGAGCATGCAGCCATGCCAGAGTCCGTAGTGCTCGTAGAGCGTGCAGCCATGCCAGAGTCCATAGTGCTCGTAGAGCAGAAGGCCATGCCAGAGTCCATAGCGCTTGTAGAGCGGAAAGCCATGCCTGGGTCCTGCTGCATCATGGTGGTGGCAGTACGGAAGGCCATGCCAGGGTCCTGCTGCATCATGGTGGTGGTGGCGGTATGGAAGGCCATGCCAGGGTCCTGCGGCATGGTGGTGTCAGTGGAGGAGGTCCAAGCAGGAGCAGCACTCGGCATGGCGGTGGTGCTGTACTGGTGTCCGGCAGTGCTAGGAATAGAGGTGGCCATGCAGTGGTATGCAGCAGAGGTCGGCATTGATGTTAATCGTGACGGTGAAGGCACAGGTGGATATTAGGCTTGAGCGACTTTTCACTTTTTCAGGTCGACTCGGGTTTTGTGAAACCCGACTTTCTGAAAAGTCGGGTCGAGTGAAATCGACGGATCTTATTGAAAAGTCGGGGTTGGGGATCGGCCAAAACACGAAACCCAATGGGAATTTTTTTTATACATATTTACTGCAGGGCGATATTGCAGAAAAGCTGGTAATTCAATTGCTGGCTTTTCATTTCTCCTGCCTAAACCCGACATGATATGAGACATGGTTTACATACAGTAAACCATGTCATATCCCCCTTTATTTTGCATATTACACACTACTAATGTTAGTAGTGTGTATGTGCAAAATTTCGGCACTCTAGCTATTAAATTTAAGGGTTAAATCGCGGAAAAAATTGGTGTGGGCTCCCGTGCAATTTTCTCCGCCAGAGTAGTAAAGCCAGTGACTGAGGGTAGATATTAATAGCCTGGAGAGGGTCCATGGTTATTGGCCCCCCTGGCTAAAAACATCTGCCCCCAGCCATCCCAGAAAAGGCACATCTGTAATTTTGCACATACACACTACTAACATTAGTAGTGTGTAATATGCAAAAAAAAGTGGGATATGACATGGCTTACTGTATGTAGGAGAAATGAAAAGCCGGCAATTGAATTACCGGCTTTTCAACATTATCGCGCTGAAGTATATATATATATACATATATATATATATATATATATATATATATATATATATATATATATATATATATATATATATATATATATATATATATATATTGTAAGATTACGCTACCTGAGTGTGTTGGGGGACACTCGCTTGGCACAAGATTCAAGCACTCAGGCACGGTACCTCACATGAGTCTGGTTTATTAAACTGCATAAACCATATGATGTACAGTCCATTGCACTACAGCCACGAAACATTAAAGGACATCAGACAGTTCATGTAGCAGATAGGCTTCTCTGCTGTATATTGCAATCCCCTTGTCCGGGGTTACCTCTCAGGAGTTCCTCTCCTCACACTAACTTCACGTCAGTCCCAGGTCCTCAACACAGACCGTCCAGGTCTACGGTCTCCAGGTGCTTCCAGGACAACTCCACTGCCAGGAGCCTCCAACACCGACCATCCAGGTCTTCGGTCTCCAGGTGCTTCCAGGACGACTCCACTCCCAGGAGCCTCCAACACCGACCGTCCAGGACCTTGCACAGGAACCTCACAGGTACCTTTCAGATCCAAACACAGGAACCATGTGACCCACACCCTGGTCACATTACATACCTGTAACCACTCCCCTGGGTGGGAGTGTGGGTGTGTGTGGCTAGTCTGACCCTCCCATCTCTCATGACTAGCCCTGCCAATCTCCCATTAGAATTTACATGTGGGACTACAGGTCCCAGACCATAACATAACTTTAGACTGACAGCGCAGAGTGTCCTCCTCTACGACACACATACTGGCCATCTACAATTCTGCCGGACTTTGTCTCATCACAACTATGCCTCCAAGTGCATCTTGAAGTGCACATGCAGCGCCCCCTGGCTGTAACGTTGGTCACTGCACCACATACCTCCCCCCTTTTTTCAACCCTATTGGGGTGGACACATGACATAAACCCGGGGTTCCTATACCGGGAACCCACGTCACCTTTGACAGGCCTCTCCCGCCCCCAGCGGTCAGTTTGTCAGCCCTGGGCTTTAACCCTTGAGTCACCATTCGTTTGTGACAGTAGACCCTTTCTGGTCAACCCACTTACAGTCGAGCTGTCTGGTCTGAGTCTGACTCTTCGCTACGTCTGCTACCAGGTCTCCCACCTCGGTCACTCAGCCCTGAGTTAACAGAGGAGTCATTCCTTTGGACTCTTCTATTCTTTAGGGTACCTTTTCGTATCTCCATACTCTGGGTTGGAAGTGGTCGCCATCCTATATTCTGCAGCTGTTTATTAATCTTCAGACGTTCCAGTCTTAGCTGCTCTATCTCCTTTAAATACGTCACCCGGTATTCAAGAAGCACTCGAATGTTCCTAAGACTATCTACTGAGCCAATTACAACAAATGGAACCATCTCATCTTCACCAGTTACCTGGACTTCACAATCATCCGGAATCCTCAGTCTTACCACACCGGATCTATTCACCAGGTCCTGCATCACTTTTCCAAATCTTCCTATGACTTTCCCCACCAAACTTCTGGGTACTCGAATGACGTCTTCCACAAAGCCCAGCCGACTTTGCGCTTTCCTGGCATGCTCAAAACGTCGGGCTGCTTCATTGTTCCTCAACAGGATCATTTGTTTCGTGCGAAGACATTGTAGGTGCATATCCTTCAGGATAGCTACCCGCTTAACTGTGACTTCCTTAGTCGACAGTATCACCAAATGTTTCGTCTCTGGGGCCCAGTTCACACTATGCGCTTCGACCCCCTTCTTAAAGGCCTCATGCACACCTTCATTGGTACATGCATCTTGCACATCTTCAGGTACATCTATCACACACTTGAAGAGCGGGGTCTCACTCTCTTCATGGACAGATGGCTCCCCTTTTGCTATGGACCTTTCCATTAAGACATCTGCCACGACCGGGTGACTGTCTTGTTCTGTTTTTAGTGCCAATTCTTCCTCCGCTTTACAGTCTTCCAGAACCCTGGCCAGGATGTGCACTGGCAACTTCACCTCGTTACCACTCTGGTACCGCCGCTGTGAGTCTGTGACCAGCATCTCCTTCTCTTGCAGAAGACCATTTAATGCTTCTCTGAGCACATCCACATCTTCCCTTAAGGCTTTATTCACACTTTGCCACGTTGACAGGTGATGTTTGAGCTCAGAGACTTCCTTCTCCAGTTCATCTACTCTGTGCTCAGCGGCTTGCCTCAGATGCCTTAACTCGGCCTGTAAATCTGTTACCTTTTGGTTCTCATGAGAGAATCCTTTAGCGAGTTCCTGGAACTCCTGTGCTTCCTTCGCTACAAACCAGGCCTTGACTGCCGAGAGCTCGGACTCCAGGTAACGCACCTGATCCAGCTGCGCGGAGTTAGCGACTTCTATCTCAGGGACATTATCTTTGATGGCACCTGTCCCTGTCTCCTCTTTAACACTCTTCTCCGAGGGTGCAATTTGTTCAGCCGCTTTCCCTCTTTTACGTCTCCGGCGACGGGAGGAAGCTTTGCTATTTATACCAGAGTCAGTCTTACTGCCTTCTTTTCCGCTTTCGTCACTGTCTGAATGGGAGTCACCACCACCCGATCGGTCATCCGGGAACCAGCCTTTCCCATCTAAACAGGTCACATTTTCTGGAATGGCTGCCACCGCTATCATGACTTCAGCCTGTGGAGCCCGGTCGTTTCTCTCTGTCAGTACCTCTGATAGCACAGCGTCATACTCCGCTCTAGCATTTGTTACTGGCCATGACATGTTACAGTCACCCCCAGAGCCAGTCTCACCCCCCCACAACATGGTGAACCTTCACGCTGCTCCCTAACCGGGTGTCAGCTTCAGGGGCTTTATTAACCACATCACTTACAGTTTTCTTGGGGTACACATCAGGTGACATGTCCGTAGGTTGGGCAGACGCTCCCTCCCCACTGGTCAACTCGACATTTGACCCTTCAACTTTGGGAGGAACACATGTTTTAAGGTACGCAACCCCACCAACTGAGAGCCCTCCATTCACCTGTTGTAAAGACACTCCCTTCTCCCACAAGTCTGTGAAGAACTTAGAGTCCCGGCCAATTATCACTGGGTAGGGTAAGGTTGAGACTACGGCCACATCATGGATTGCACGGTGTTTGGCCATCTCTAGGACCACCCTGAATACAAGAAAATGCTTAGTGTGTCCATGGATGCAGGTGACCTTGATTTTCCTACCCGGTATTTCGAGTCCCTCAGGTGCAACCCTCAGTAGAGTCACCGGGCCCCCAGAATTGACCAGTCCATACATTTCCATCTCCTGCATCCACAGGACACCCCCCCGTAAACTTTCACCAGGTGGATAGTTCACACAACATACCGGACACACAACTCACAGGCCCTGGGCACCAATTTGTCTGCGGTACCTCTTTGGGACGCTCCTGCCCCCTTTGGGAAACCACCATTTCTCGAGATTCCACCTCTTTTTTGGCTACTACCCTTCTTGGGGTTACCACCCCCATTTGGGACTCCACCCCCTTTTGGGCAATCATCCCCATTTGGGTCACCGCCCACTTGTATGGACACTACCCCTTTTAGGGACACCCCGTGGACTTCCCCACGGCACTCAGGCCCCAGTTCGCACAGTACACCCCTATGTCTCTGGGCTTGTACTGGCCCTTTAAGAGTCTGCAAAGAAAAAAAAAAAAAAAAGTAAAAATTTTTTTTTTCCTTCTCAATTCTCCAGCTCCTGCTGGTAATCACAAGCTGCTGCTGCTGAACCTCTTGCTGCAACTGCAGCTGCACTCCACAATGCTCTGTACAGCTCCACCGCAGACTTCGTGGACCCGCCGATCCACAGCAAGCCGCTTGTCACCTTCGTAACCCCGCCGAGTTACAGCAAGACGCTTGTCACCTTCGTAACCCCGCCGAGTTACAGCAAACTTCGTGACATCACCGAGCCACAGCAAGCTGACTTGAGAAAAAAAACTTCACAGTCTCTCACTGACCCCAGTCAGCACAGACTCCTGTCTGTTACACCCGGTTCTCAGACCGTTTACTCCTCTGGGTCAGATCAGCCAGCGCTGCAACATGTGCTTCTTGGACCGTTGCCCCTCGCATGCTCCACCATATGTAAGATTACGCTACCTGAGTGTGTTGGGGGACACTCGCTTGACACAAGATTCAAGCACTCAGGCACGGTACCTCACATGAGTCTGGTTTATTAAACTGCATAAACCATATGATGTACAGTCCATTGCAATACAGCCACGAAACATTAAAGGACATCAGACAGTTCATGTAGCAGATAGGCTTCTCTGCTGTATATTACAATCCCCTTGACCGGGGTTACCTCTCAGGAGTTCCTCTCCTCACACTGACTTCACGTCAGTCCCAGGTCCTCAACACAGACCGTCCAGGTCTACGGTCTCCAGGTGCTTCCAGGACAACTCCACTCCCAGGAGCCTCCAACACCGACCGTCCAGGTCTACGGTCTCCAGGTGCTTCCAGGACGACTCCACTCCCAGGAGCCTCCAACACCGACCGTCCAGGACCTTGCACAGGAACCTCACAGGTACCTTTCAGATCCAAACACAGGAACCATGTGACCCACACCCTGGTCACATTACATACCTGTAACCACTCCCCTGGGTGGGAGTGTGGGTGTGTGTGGCTAGTCTGACCCTCCCATCTCTCATGACTAGCCCTGCCAATCTCCCATTAGAACTTACACATTTACATGTGGGACTACAGGTCCCAGACCATAACATAACTTTAGACTGACAGCGCAGAGTGTCCTCCTCTGCGACACACATACCGGCCATCTACAATTCTGCCGGACTTTGTCTCATCACAACTATGCCTCCAAGTGCATCTTGAAGTGCACATGAAGCGCCCCCTGGCTGTAACGTTGGTCACTGCACCACAATATATATATATATAAACGAAACCCGACTTTGGAGTAAAGATTGCCGACCGCCGACCCAATCCCACAGTGGGATCGGGTCGGGTTTCACGAAACCCGACTTTGCTAAAAGTTGGCGACTTTTGAAAATTGCCGATCTGTTTTGCTCAACCCTAGTGGATATGCCGCCACTGTCTGCTGAAAATACCGACTCTGCTGCATAGCCTGCACGTAAGCAGCATTGCAGGCCTGCATGACACTAAGCTGGAGATCAGGAGTAAGGTGTTCCGACATGCCCTGCTCAATTTGGTTAAAAAATGATGTGCTGGCCTCTGGAGGTCGGCTTTTACTTGGTCAAGGCTTTTGGTGTCCTCCTGGATACATGTATTCATGTGGCTAAGGGAAATATCCATTCGGTCATCCAAAGCCTTCAGTCCTTCTTGAAAAACCGAGCTCAAGTGCAAAAACTCGGGCATGAGGGACCTGTCCGATGCACTCTGCTGCTGCAGGGAGGAGCCCCATAAAAAAGGGGCAGAGGCAGAGGACTGGGAAAGTGGAAGACCTGATGGACCAGCTTCCTGGTCTCCAGTTTGTGTGGCAGGCCCACTTGCTGCAGCGCTGCAGGATGGCTGGGACGGGTCCGTGGCTGTCTGATGAAGGACCGCTCTAGAACCTGGACCAACAGTACTGCTCTATGTGCTGTGAAATAAGGAAAAAAAATAATAACAAAAATTAACCAGACGCCAACTCCTGTGGAATAGAAACATACAGATTATGGCAATACAACACAACCTAATGCACGGGAGAAATACTTACGTTCTCTGGGCAAGGACCATTCTTAAAAATGCCAGAACGCGATGCTATTTGTACTTTCGGATCCTTGCTCCTGAACCACTTGGAACATGGCTCTCTTGATGCAGGTCCTTGTTGAAGCAGTCCTTCATCGAACGCCAACGTGTTTTGACTTTGAGCACTCTTGAAAAAACAAATTATGGTTAGACAATGTACTTTGGTTGTGCTCACACAACTGTGTGTGATGAGAGAAACTCCTGAGAGTTTCTCTCATCACACACAGTTGTGTGAGCATGACCAAGGTCTCTGCTGCTTCACACTGCATTCTAATACTTACAAAATGCAGTTCAGACCCGAGTAGGGGCATTGTCCCAGCCATCCCACATCGCTTTGGCCACCTCATTCCATAGGCGCCGGATCGTCACATTGTCCGAGTGCTGTGGAACCCAGTTGTCCCACAACGGGACTCGCTCCTGGACCAGGGAGATGAGGAGGTCATTTTCTATGAGGTCTTCAACCCGTTCTGGAACCTAAAAATTAAATACAGACATTAATGTTGGATACATTAACATAAGGAAAAGAAAGAAAACAGAGGCTGAGAAATGGCATGAATAAGGAAAGTCAAGATACAAAAGGAGTCCTGAAGAAACATGTAATGAAAGAGGAAGGTAAAGAAAGGAAGATTAAAGAAAACTAAAGTGAGGATACAGTAAACAGTCAGTCTTGTATACGTACACGCTGCCACCTTGCCACCCAACCATGACTCCGCTGCTCCTGCCCAGCCTCTGCCACAGTAGAAGTGCTCTAAAAAAATGAAAAAAATAAATAATTGTCATATGTGTAGATGTGACAGTGAATACTTACCAATCTGAGGAGGGGAGTACTCACTTCACTGACATGTTCGGCTTCAGAAGGCCCAGGACATTGCTCCTCATCAGAAGAAGAAGACATTCTGATGCATGCAGAAAGAAAGAAATGGAAGAAATTAGGACATGTAGAGACAGAAAATAGAAAATAATGGCATTGGCTAGGATATACTCACATTGTTCTGAGTGTAGATTCCTTCCTGTGTCTGGTCTGCTGTGTCTGGAAAGCTTCTCTGTCTGCCGCATAGTGACCTGCAACTGTCCACTCCCTCCCTTTATCACCTTGTATGTGGGGGGTGGCTTATCAGTGTCTAGACATGTATTTCTCTGGTGCAACACATGCGTCATCAAACGCGGCCAAAAGCAAGCGATCGCAGACGCATGCGTCCCTAATGTTAAATATAGGAATACACAACGCATGCGGATATTTTTGGAAGAAATGCTGTGGACACAACCGCAAATGTGAAACCGGCCTAAGTAGCATAGATACACTTAAAACAAAATGAGTAAATTTAGTGACAGGCATTTTTTTCAGTAAGTGCAATTGTTTCACTTATTTTTCTTTTATATGAATGCAGATGAGAGCAATACATTTGAGTGGAATTAAATTGTGTTCAAACTTTAAAAAAACCAGCATTTGCCAAAATGCGGATTTTGAAATTTAGAAAAACGACGACCACTGACCACTATTTTTCAGACCATAATGCCTCATGAAAAGGTCAAAAAAGAAAATGTAAACCATGATCTCCCACACATATATACAAAACCCTCCCGAGCATCATGACACCCAGAAGTCCCAGCAAAATGGGAAACATACGAAGGTTCCAGCACTAGTGGCAGGGGAAGCAGAAGATATGATGAGGACTGGACTGGTTACCATGAGTGGAGAGGCTGGAGAGGTCAGTGGTGAGGTGAATATAATGATTTTTTTTAACATATTCGGTTTATTGTGGTTTGGGGACTGGAGAGACCCCAGAGCATAAGAAGGAAAAATTAATATATGGATCTACTCAACTCCTCGAGACCTCAATTAATTTTATAAATACTGTATAAATACTGTATATATTGCACTTATATGTAAAGAATATACAATGGATTCAAAAAGATTACATTCCCGTGCTAAAATGCCAGGTTTTAATGTAAAACATTTGTTCAGATCTTTTTCTACCTTTAGTATCACCCAAATCCTTTGTAAAACAAACTTTAACCATTTAAGAGGAGGGACAATATAGCAAATATAGCAAAACTAAGATAATATGGCTGCTTAAGTGTGAACACTCTTTTATAAGTTGGGATGTGATTACTTAATCACATTTACACTCGTGTTAAATAGCAGTCAGTACACAGCTGCCATTTTTTTTACAGTGATTCTGATTACACCTATCTAAAGCTTAGCTGGAGTAGGAGAATTTTCCTGACTTTTTTTAATTGTATTTTACAGCAAAAGCCATGGATCAGAAACTACATGCAACACAGAAAAAAGATCTCATTGTTGAAAGGAGTCAGTCAGGAGCAGGTACAACATTTTTTCCCAAGCATTAGATTAACAGTGGAATACTGTGAAGATAGTCATAAAGAAGTATTTTAAAGGGGTTATTTACGTTTTGTATATGAGCCTAAGAACTACCAGGCAGGTAGTGGCTATATATCTGCCTGTTTTGCACTGGGATAACTTCTGTCAGCCCACCTCCCAATTAGCCTGCTTCATTTCACCTCTTGTCAACAGAGCATCTCTTTCTCTTCTACTCTGATATTTGTCGACTGTGCATCATGCTGATTGACAGCTGGCTCTCAGCAGCTAGACAAGAAGAAGACAGCTGTCAATCAGCATGACAACAGCAGAGACGCCTTGTCAGTAGAACAATAAGGAAGAGAAGATGCTGCTCTGTCAATTTGACATCAGCGGAAATTGGAATTGCTGGCAAGAGCAATCCGTGAATGCACTGAGTCAGCAGAGACCGATGCCAGGCCGAACAAGCAGGTAGTTAGCAATTATGTGCCTGTTAGTTCTTAGCCCCATAGGCAAAAATAATTAAGCACACCAATAACCTTATACATTTATTCAGTTATCTAGAACTGTATTTCTTTCAAATATTAATGAAAAGACAAGAAGAAAATGAGTTTGGGAGGCTGCCAAAAGGCCTAAAGAATCATTAAAGAAGCTTCAAAAATTTCTGTCAAGAACTGGTTGTGTGCTGAATGTGACAGCAATCTTCCATATTCTTCATTTGTCTAGGCTGCTTGGTAGGACAGCAAGTTGGAAGGCTTTTTTTACAGAGAAAAACATTCACGACCAGTTATGGGACAACACATTCAGATCTGATGCGGTGAAAGCTGACATTTTTGGCTAGAATTCAAAATGGTATATTTGGGGCAAAGCAAACCCTGTGCATTACCTAAAGAACTCCCTTATCAGTGAAGCACGGGGCCACATTGAAGACGAGTGGCGGGTGCTGAAGATGGCTCTCATCATTCTCCCCTGCTCTGCCAGCGATTGGAGGGAGCAGAGGAGCATGATGAAATTTATATTAAAGTCAGCATGATGACAGAAGGTGGGGCTTTTGGGACTCTTACGTCCATCATCCGACACCTGCTGCTGCTAATAACATTGAGATCAGGAGTGGATGATCGGGGTATTCCTCCCCCACCGCCTGCGATATAATGAAATAAATGAATGAAAAACCCGGCGTGGGTTCCCCACTATTTTCTTAAACCAACCAGGCAAAACTCACAGCTGGGGGCTGCAACCCGTCAGCTTCAGCAAGCTTGGTTATCAAAAATAGAGGGGTCCCCACGCTGTTTTTTTAAATGATTTAAATAATTTAAAAACAGCATGGGGTCCCCACCATTTTTGACAACCAGCCTTGCTAAAGCTCACAGCTGGGGGCTGGGATTCCAGGCTGGTAAGGGGCCATGGATATAGGCCCCCCAGCCAAAAAACAGCAGCCCGCAGCTGCCCAGAAAAGGCAAATATATTACATGCGCCAATTCTGACCCTTTGCCCAGCTCTTCCCACTTGTCCTGTAGTGGTGGCAAGTAGGGTTCATATTTGTGAGGTTAATGTCACCTTTGTATTGTCAGGTGACATCAAGCCCACAGCTTTGTAATGGAGAGGTGTCTATAAGACACCTCTCCATTACTAATCCTAAAGTTATATGGTAAATAAGACACAGCCAGAATATCTGCTTAATAATCTCAATTAAACCATACTTACGACCTCGCCTAATTCCACCGAAGCGCTCGATCTCCTGTAATAAATGTAAAATAAAAAAACAACAATATACTATATCTGTCTGTCGTTCTGTCCCATGCCATAATCCATAACTGGGGGCTAAATAGTTTTCACATTGGACGGTGCCAAGATGCGACCGTTCAGGCTGAGAACCACTGGTGAATGAACTGCTGCAAGCGCAGCATCATTGACCAGCGGTGACATCATCACTGGCATTTTCCCATGGTCATGAGGTCACTACAGATCAGCCCAGCCTTGATGTCACCGCTGATCGGACAGGTATGGTATTTTGTTGTTTTTTTATTTCACTTTTATTACCGGAGAAGGAGGGCTTCAGTGGAATTAGGAGATGTCGTAAGTATGGTTTAATTGAGATTATTAAAGGAGTCTATCATTTTTTCAATTAAAGGATTTTATTTTGGCCATGTCTTTATTTACATATAACTATAGGATTAGTAATGGAGAGGTGGTTTATAGACATTTCTCCATTACTAAGCCATGGGCTTGATGTCACCTGAGAATACAAAGGTGACATCAACAAACCACAAATATGAACCCCACTTGCCACCATCTAATAGATGTGCCTTTTCTGGGCAGCTGCGGTCTGCTGTTTTTAGGCTGGGGGGCCTATATCAATGGCCCCTTACCAGCCTGAGAATACCAGCCCCCAGCTGTGAGCTTTAGCAATACTGGTTGACAAAAATGGGGTACCCCATGCCGTTTTTTTTTAAACATTTATTTTAGATAATTAAGAAATCAGGATGGGAGCCCTCTTTTCTTGATAACCAACCTTGCTGAAGCTGACAGCTGAGGGTTGCATCACCCAGATGTGAGTTTTGCCTTGTTTGGTTCAAGAAAATAGTAGGGAACCCTTGCCAAGTTATTCATTGATTTATTTCATTATATTGCAGGCGGCAGGTGAGGAATACCCCAATC
This sequence comes from Ranitomeya imitator, assembly GCF_032444005.1. Taxonomy (NCBI): domain Eukaryota; kingdom Metazoa; phylum Chordata; class Amphibia; order Anura; family Dendrobatidae; genus Ranitomeya; species Ranitomeya imitator. The sequence continues at coordinate 86,307,641 of NC_091286.1, forward strand.
ATCCGCACCTGCTGTCACTGTTATTAACGGCAGCAGGTATCGGATGATGGGAGTAAGAGTCCCAAAAGTCCCCACCTTCTGTCATTGTACTGACTTTAATATAAATTTCATCATTCTCCTCTGCTCCCTCCATTCCAATGTTCAGTTAGTCTGATTTTCCTCTTTATAGGTAAATTTTGAGTAAAATGTAAATTGTTTTTTTATTCTTTAAACTTCTGACAAAAGGAAAAAAATGGTCAAAATAAAAAAAAAATCCAGTGCTTCCAGACCTCAAATAATGCAAAGAAAACAAGTTCATAATAATCTAGAAACAGCAATACTAATGTTTTAACTCAGCAAAAGTTAAGAAATCAATGTTTTGTGGAAAAACCATGATTTATAATCACAGTTTTCATGCATCTTAGCATGCTTTCCACCAGTCTTTCACACTACTTCTGGTGCAAAAATTTAGGCAGTTTTTTGTTTGATGGCTTGTGACTATTTGTAATCCTCTTGATTAAATTCCAGAGGTTTTCAATGTGGTTCAGGTCTGGAGATTGGGCTACCCATGACAATTTGATGTGGTAGTCTCTTAATTTTTGAAAGAGCTGTATACATATTGTGATGCAGTGACTCCTGTGACAGCTAGGGGGCGTTGTGTATGCTCCTCGGGATATGCATGGAGGCGTATCTGTTGATATAATGGTGGTGAAACAGTGACTGGCAGAATTGTAAGTGGCCGATATGTGTCGCAGAGGGAGTCTGCGTGGTAAGTCTGATGTAATGTTGTTGTTTTGGGACCTGTAGTCCCACAAGTGTTTGTGTAGTTGTAAGGGAGACTTACTAGGCTAGTTATCAGAGATGGGTCGGGGAGTGGTTACAGCTTCATAATGTGACCAGGGTGTGGGTCACATGGTCTCTGAGTGTGGACCTGACTGGTCTATGCTGGAAGGTCCTGGAGAGCCTTTGGGTTGGGAGTGTTGTCTCTCTGAAGATCACATGGTGGGGCTTTGTACCTGGTGGCCTGGGGTGTTGGACAGATGTCCTGCATAGCACCCGGACAGGTCAGTCACATGCCTGCGTGTTGGACGGTCTCCTGTAAGGAGGGACTTCCTGAATAGCGCACTGAGTAACCTGTGTTGGAAGACCTGGGAGTAGGCTTCCTGAAGAGCACAACCTGTGTTGGATGTCCTGGGAGTAGGAGTCCTGAATAGCACATGCCAGTGTGTTGGACGGTCCCAAGTGGGATGGACGTCCTGAATAGCGCACAGTAAAACTATGGTCCTGGACAGTCTGTGTTGGAAGCTCCTGTGAGTGGAGCATTCCTGGAGCACCTGAGAGACTCTGGACCTGGATCGTCTGTGTTGGGGAAGCTACCGTCCTTCGGTGGCTCTGGACTGACTAATGTGTGCCGGCCAGGCAACTTGATGAACCCCGTAAGTTAGTTTCCCCAGGAGAGAGGACTGACGAGGAGTCAGCAGGTGGAGCAGGAGCTCCTATAAGGTACCACTGACTGTTGGTGCTTGTAATATCCTATGAACTGTTCGGCGTATGGACACCAATGGTAACTGGACGAAGTGAGAGGTCCAGCATATTTAGCATCTGTGAGATAAAGCCGTATATGAAATGTATATAATGAACTGTGCATAACCCGGTTTATGACACTTTAATAAACCGCATAGACTGTATTTATTTTCATTTTTGCACCAGAAGCAGTGTGAAAGACTGGTGGAAAGCATGCCAAGATGCATGAAAACTGTGATTAAAAATCATGGTTATTCCACAAAATATTGATTTCTGAACTCTTCCTGAGTTAAAACATCAGTATTATTGTTTATAAAAGATTATGAACTTGTTTTCTTTGCCTTATTTGAGGTCTGAAAGCACTGTTTTTTTTTCAATTTTGATCATTTCAGAAAAAAAATACAAAATGTATTGCTTGGAACTTCATAGACATGTTGTCAGAAGTTTATAGAATAAAATAACAATTTACATTTTACTCAAAAATATACCTATAAAGAGAAAAATCAGACAAACTGAACATTTTGTAGTGGTCTCTTAATTTTTTCCAGAGCTGTATATTTGCCTTACATTGAGCTGCATCCAATTCATCAGATTGTCTGATGCTCTCTTAAGGTGCCGTCACATTTAGCGACGCTGCAGCGATATAGACAACGATGCCGATCGCTGCATCGTCGCTGTTTAGGTCGTTGTGTGGTCGCTGGAGAGCTGTCACACAGACAGCTCTCCAGCAACCAACGATGCCGAAGTCCCTGGGTAACCAGGGTAAACATCGGGTTACTAAGCACAGGGTCGCGCTTAGTAACCCGATGTTTACCCTGGTTACCATTGTAAAAGTTAAAAAAAAAACAGTACATACTTACATTCCGGTGTCTGTCCCACGGCGTCAGCTTCCCTGCACTGTGTCAGCGCCGGCCGGCCGTAAAGCAGAGCAAAAAGCAACGATATCGTTAACAAAATCGTTATGTGTGAAGGTACCTTTAGACTCCTTATCACCAATCAATCGATAAAGAATTTAACAGTACTAATGTGAGACTTGTGCACATAGTAGAACTTGAAGATGTTTAGCTATGAAGCTACTAGCGTAATGTGAAGCCATATGTTGCTCCAAAGGGCTCTTTATGCCAGAAATGCAGTATCTTCCGGTAAAAGAAATACCTTTAGGAAAAAAATATTTCTAGATGATTGCATTGGGTAGAGAGTGCCGCATTTTTTTTTCCATATGCCTCATTGCGAATTAGGAAATATAGGAAATTAAAGGCACATCCACCTCAATGTGTTCCCTATTAGGGTTCTTACAGCATAAAACCAAAATACATCTGTGTAAATGAGGCCAGTGAGGATATCCAGTTTCTAAAAAGACAGGTAGTGTGGCGAGCATTCTTGCTGAGATCCGAGGTGCTGGTGAAGTGGGAAGTCATTGCCATTGCAGCCTACAATCCAATGTGCAGGTGAGCCGGACATACACAGGACCCAAGTGTCCTTTTGCAAGCAGGATATTCTTTACACCGTTCAGTGAACTTTGCCAACAGCAACTATATGAATAAGACTGTATGAGGGTCGAAACGCTATGCTCTTGTCACCTCACCATTTTCTCTACCCCTGCACCAATTTCTTATTCATGAATTGTGTTATCTGTTGTGAATTCTGTTGTCGAACTCCCTCCTGTGGTCGTGAATGGTACTTCGGCGAGTTCTGTCTATGGGCTCCCTCTGGTGGCTATGAGTGAAGCTGCTGCTTCTGAGGTTCCTTACACAGGTGACGTGGTTTATCCTTTGGTTGGCTGCTCTATTTAACTCCTCTCAGATCGTTACTCCATGCCAGCTGTCAATGTTTTTGCATTGGTTCAGTTCGCTCCTGGATCTCTCTGGTGACCTGCCTTCTCCTGCAGAAGCTAAGTTCCTGATAGTCATTATTTGTTCACTGTTTTCTTGTCCAGCTGGTTATCATGATTTTGTCCTGCTAGCTGGAAGCTCTGGGATGCAGAGTGGCCCCTCCGCACCGACTCACGGTCTTTTTTGCACACTCTGCGTGGTCTTTTGTAGGTTTTTGTGCTGATCGCAAAGTTACCTTTCCTATCCTCTGTCTATTTAGTAAGTCTGGCCTCCCTTTGCTGAAACCTGTTTCATTTCTGCGTTTGTGACTTTCATCTTTACTCACAGTCAATATATGTGGGGGGCTTCCTTTACCTTTGGGGAATTTCTCTGAGGCAAGGTAGGTTTTTTTTTCTATCTCTAGGGCTAGCTAGTCCTTAGGCTGTGACGAGGCGTCTAGGGAGCGTCAGGAGCGCTCCATGGCTATTTTTAGTGTGTGCGATAGGATTAGGGCTTGCGGTCAGCAGAGCTCCCACATCCCAGAGCTCGTCCTGTATGAGGTTTAACTATCAGGTCATTCTGGGTGCTCCTAACCACCAGGTCATAACAGTTATCGCTGCATATACATCCATACAATAATGTCTTCACAAGCATCTATCAAGAGTGTGTGGTGATTGAACATTACTCAGTTTCTAAAAAGGATTGCTTGAACTAATTGTAGTACAGTGGCAGACATGCATAAGCATAGGGCTCTCTAGGAAAGAGTCACCCTGCCTGCCCTGATAGACAGGTCTAGATAAAAGAAGATGAGGGACAACACTAGGTAGATTAATAATCCTGAAGAATAAAACCTATAGTTTTTTTGCCAGGAAGGTGCCACTATAATGGTTCATTAACACAACCGATGAGTGGCACTAAAGGTACGTTGATCAGCAAACATCTACCAAATGGCAGTCGCTTAATAGTCTATTTACATAGGCCAACAGCAGTAAACAATGAGCATTGAGCAATTGATAAATATATATATAATTGTCTAAGGTCCACATCCGTCTGTTTGTCTGTAACTTCTGTCTGTAACGGAAATCCCACGTTGCTGATTGGTTGCGACCGGCTGGGTGCAACCAATCAGCGATATTGGGGCGGGATTTAAACACTGCTTCACTTTTTACTATTAATGCTGCCTATGCAGCATCAATAGTAAAAAGATATAATGTTAAAAATAGTAAAACAAAAAAAAAAACATTATATTCTCACCTTCCAACATCCATGCCAGCCTTTCCCGCTCCTCGCGATGCTCCGGTCCCAAGAATGCATTGCGGCAATGACCCCAGATCACGTAGCGGTCTCACGAGACTGCTGCATAATCACGGGTTATTGCTGCAAGGCATTACTGGGAACGGAGCATCTGCCGCATCGCTGATTGGTCGTGGCAGGCTGGGCGCGACCAATCAGCGATTTGAACCACGCTTCGATGGTTGGTCGCACCCGGCCGGGCAGACCAATCAGCGATATTGGTGCGGGATTTAAACACAGTGCGCAACCAATCAGTGAAGCGTGGTTCAAATCTCGTGCCTATTCGCGGCCGGACTGCGCCTGTCGCTGATTGGTCGCGCTCGGCTGGCCACAACAAATCAGCAGTATTGGGGGGGATTTAAACACAGCTTAATGTTAAAAATAATTATATAAATATTGTTAAAAATAATTAAAAAAAACAAAAATTCATTATTTTCTCTCCTTCCGGTATCCGCGCCAGCCTTTCCCACTCCTTGCGACGCTCCGGTCCCAAGAATGCATTGCGCCAATGACCCCAGATGACGTATCGGTCTCGCGAGACCACTACATCATCACGGGTTATTGCCACAAGGCATTACTGGGAACGGAGCGTACATACATACATACACACAAAAGAAATCATGATTTTGTAGACCTTTAAGGAATTTCTTCTTTTTTCTCTAAAAGTGTACACTGTGGTCATTTAACTTTCTCCTGCTGTGCACTGTGATAGTATGTCACCTGGGAGAGTGCATTCCTGGGGGAGTGTGGTACACCAAAAAATAAAAAAAAAAAGAGTACAAAGTGGCCTTGATAAAAAGAAATGTGAATAAATTCTAGCACAGCTATTTCGAACTCATGCAAAATATAAAATATTGCACTTTCATAGATTATGAAAACATTTCATTATAATATTGACACATTTTATTCTATGCTCTTTCTCTATATTAAAAATAAAATTAAAAACAACAAAAAGGAAAGAAACTCAAATGTGACTTTTTTTTTCCTGGACATTTTCGTGTAAACCAGATGGTCAATTAAGAGAACTAAACAATGACACTATTTTTTTTGGAAGCTTTTTTCATTTCTAATAGTTAAACAAATGAGAGTCTATGCTGCCATGCTGCTGAGTACCATCTTGACTGTCTAATTACAAAGAACAGCATCTTGATAGTTACAATTACAGCTGTAACGCTGATGCTTGTAGTTAAGCTGTGTATATTAAGACAACATGCTTATCAGAATGTTAAAAAGTACCACATTAAACTTTGTGCCAAACTTGAATTGTGGGTTAAACAAAACTACTTTGAAGATAAAATACTGCTTAGAAATAATATTTATATTACACACCATGTAATTCAGGGAAAACAAATCCAAGTGTCTCATTGAGTTTGGTTAAAGAGTAAATTCAGTTGAAATTGTTTAAGTGCACCAAAAAGTAAAAGGACATCATAGGATATTAATAGCTTGTTTGGCATTGCATGGGGTCTTAATGAGGACTCATATGTAGAGATGAGAGTATCTGAACCGAAAGGCCAGTGTCCAACTTGCAACTGTAATGCGAGAAACGTGCGCAAGTCTCTCGCCTCAATACCTGGCACTGCCGCCGGCGCTTTGGACTGGAGCATTCAGCTGCATAGAAATACATGCAGCGGCACACTTCAGTCTCGAGTGCCGGTGAGAGTGCCAGGTATTGAGGCAAGAGACTCGCGCAAATTTCTCTTATTGCAGTTGCAAGTGGGACATCGGCCTAAAAGTGTAAGGCTAGGGTCACATTGCGTTAGTGCAATCCGTTTAGCGCTAGCGCTAGCGGATTGCGCTAACGCAATGTTTTTAAAGGGTCGCGTTTCGGGGTCGCGTTAACGTCCCCGCTCTCGCAGATCCCCGATCTGCGAGAGCGGGGAACGGACCTCGGGCGCGCCGCGGACGCTGCAAGCAGCGTCCGAGGCGCGCTACAAAAGACCGGCGCGTCGCTAGCACGTGCCGAAAATGACACGCGCTAGCAATGCGCTGGTACATTGCGGGCAATGGGAGTGCTAACGGACGCGTTGCATGGCGTTAATTTCGCCGTGCAACGCTGTCCGTTAGCGCTCTGACCAAAACGCAATGTGACCCCAGCCTAAGACAGAGAGGGAGAATCCAAAGTTTGGGTCCCATTGAATTCTATTGGGTTCTGGTTTGGGTTCAAGTTTAGGTAGAGTTCTGGTACCCGAACTGAACAACTTTGGACTAAAGTTTGGTTGTACCTGATGAACCCGAACAACCACTGGTCCGCTCATCCCTACTTATATGCAGTCACTCATCAGGAGGGCGTTAAACTAGAAGAAGAGGGGACGGGAAGAAAAACATTAGACTCGAACAAAGACGACCCAGGAAAACATACTCAGAAGGGAGGTAAGAACATTTCTAAAACAATCCACAGTGAGGAGATTGGAACAAAACAAAATCCTCTAAACTGCATGCTCGCAAACGCCAGAAGCCTGACAAACAAGATGGAAGAACTAGAAGCAGAAATATCTACAGGTAACTTTGACATAATGGGAATAACCGAGACATGGTTAGATGAAAGCTATGACTGGGCAGTTAACTTACAGGGTTACAGTCTGTTTAGAAAGGATCGTAAAAATCGGAGAGGAGGAGGGGTTTGTCTCTATGTAAAGTCTTGTCTAAAGTCCACTTTAAGGGAGGATATTAGCGAAGGGAATGAGGATGTCGAGTCCATATGGGTTGAAATTCATGGAGGGAAAAATGGTAACAAAATTCTCATTGGGGTCTGTTACAAACCCCCAAATATAACAGAAAGCATGGAAAGTCTACTTCTAAAGCAGATAGATGAAGCTGCAACCCATAATGAGGTCCTGGTTATGGGGGACTTTAACTACCCGGATATTAACTGGGAAACAGAAACCTGTGAAACCCATAAAGGCAACAGGTTTCTGCTAATAACCAAGAAAAATTATCTTTCACAATTGGTGCAGAATCCAACCAGAGGAGCAGCACTTTTAGACCTAATACTATCTAATAGACCTGACAGAATAACAAATCTGCAGGTGGTTGGGCATTTAGGAAATAGCGACCACAATATTGTGCAGTTTCACCTGTCTTTCACTAGGGGGACTTGTCAGGGAGTCACAAAAACATTGAACTTTAGGAAGGCAAAGTTTGACCAGCTTAGAGATGCCCTTAATCTGGTAGACTGGGACAATATCCTCAGAAATGAGAATACAGATAATAAATGGGAAATGTTTAAGAACATCCTAAATAGGCAGTGTAAGCGGTTTATACCTTGTGGGAATAAAAGGACTAGAAATAGGAAAAACCCAATGTGGCTAAACAAAGAAGTAAGACAGGCAATTAACAGTAAAAAGAAAGCATTTGCACTACTAAAGCAGGATGGCACCATTGAAGCTCTAAAAAACTATAGGGAGAAAAATACTTTATCTAAAAAACTAATTAAAGCTGCCAAAAAGGAAACAGAGAAGCACATTGCTAAGGAGAGTAAATCTAATCCCAAACTGTTCTTCAACTATATCAATAGTAAAAGAATAAAAACTGAAAATGTAGGCCCCTTAAAAAATAGTGAGGAAAGAATGGTTGTAGATGACGAGGAAAAAGCTAACATATTAAACACCTTCTTCTCCACGGTATTCACGGTGGAAAATGAAATGCTAGGTGAAATCCCAAGAAACAATGAAAACCCTATATTAAGGGTCACCAATCTAACCCAAGAAGAGGTGCGAAACCGGCTAAATAAGATTAAAATAGATAAATCTCCGGGTCCAGATGGCATACACCCACGAGTACTACGAGAACTAAGTATTGTAATAGATAAACCATTATTTCTTATTTTTAGTGACTCTATAGCGACAGGGTCTGTTCCGCAGGACTGGCGCATAGCAAATGTGGTGCCAATATTCAAAAAGGGCTCTAAAAGTGAACCTGGAAATTATAGGCCAGTAAGTCTAACCTCTATTGTTGGTAAAATATTTGAAGGGTTTCTGAGGGATGTTATTCTGGATTATCTCAATGAGAATAACTGTTTAACTCCATATCAGCATGGGTTTATGAGAAATCGCTCCTGTCAAACCAATCTAATCAGTTTTTATGAAGAGGTAAGCTATAGACTGGACCACGGTGAGTCATTGGACGTGGTATATCTCGATTTTTCCAAAGCGTTTGATACCGTGCCGCACAAGAGGTTGGTACACAAAATGAGAATGCTTGGTCTGGGGGAAAATGTGTGTAAATGGGTTAGTAACTGGCTTAGTGATAGAAAGCAGAGGGTGGTTATAAATGGTATAGTCTCTAACTGGGTCGCTGTGACCAGTGGGGTACCGCAGGGGTCAGTATTGGGACCTGTTCTCTTCAACATATTCATTAATGATCTGGTAGAAGGTTTGCACAGTAAAATATCGATATTTGCAGATGATACAAAACTATGTAAAGCAGTTAATACAAGAGAAGATAGTATTCTGCTACAGATGGATCTGGATAAGTTGGAAACTTGGGCTGAAAGGTGGCAGATGAGGTTTAACAATGATAAATGTAAGGTTATACACATGGGAAGAGGGAATCAATATCACCATTACACACTGAACGGGAAACCACTGGGTAAATCTGACAGGGAGAAGGACTTGGGGATCCTAGTTAATGATAAACTTACCTGGAGCAGCCAGTGCCAGGCAGCAGCTGCCAAGGCAAACAGGATCATGGGGTGCATTAAAAGAGGTCTGGATACACATGATGAGAGCATTATACTGCCTCTGTACAAATCCCTAGTTAGACCGCACATGGAGTACTGTGTCCAGTTTTGGGCACCGGTGCTCAGGAAGGATATAATGGAACTAGAGAGAGTACAAAGGAGGGCAACAAAATTAATAAAGGGGATGGGAGAACTACAATACCCAGATAGATTAGCGAAATTAGGATTATTTAGTCTGGAAAAAAGACGACTGAGGGGCGATCTAATAACCATGTATAAGTATATAAGGGGACAATACAAATATCTCGCTGAGGATCTGTTTATACCAAGGAAGGTGACGGGCACAAGGGGGCATTCTTTGCGTCTGGAGGAGAGAAGGTTTTTCCACCAACATAGAAGAGGATTCTTTACTGTTAGGGCAGTGAGAATCTGGAATTGCTTGCCTGAGGAGGTGGTGATGGCGAACTCAGTCGAGGGGTTCAAGAGAGGCCTGGATGTCTTCCTGGAGCAGAACAATATTGTATCATACAATTATTAGGTTCTGTAGAAGGACGTAGATCTGGGTATTTATTATGATGGAATATAGGCTGAACTGGATGGACAAATGTCTTTTTTCGGCCTTACTAACTATGTTATGTTACTATGTTATGTTATGTATTGATGGCTGTATGTATGGTGATGTCTATCATCAGAGCAATACTTTTTTTTTAACCATCTTCACTAAGTGCTAAAACTGACGTACCATTATGATTCTCCGGGTCATTATGCGTTCGCAGATACCAAACATGTATGGGTTATTTTTTATTTAATTGATGAAAAAAATTAAAAGTTTGTTAAAAAAAGAAAAAAAAAGCACCATTTTCCTAGACCCGCAGCGTCTCCATGTTTCAGAATCTGGGGCTGGTTGAGGGCTTATTTTTTGTGTAGCAAGCTGACATTTTTATGGATACCTTTTTGGGGTAGAGCAAGAATCTTTTGATTTCCTGTTATTGCATTTTACTGCAATGTTGCATCAACCAAAAAAACACTTAATTCTGACATTTTTAATGCTTTCTTATTATGCCATTTACCAATCAGATTAATTCTTACTATATTTTGAAAGATTTGGGCATTTCTCAATGCAGCAATACAAAATATGTATTTTTTTTTTCATTCTTTTCTTTTGAATGGGGAAATACTGGGAGTTATTTGAACTTTTTTACATGTATTTTTTATATATATTTTTAAACACTTTTTTGCACTTTGTTCTTGCTTCATTAGTCTCCTTAGTAGACTTGAAGCTGCGATCTTCTGATCGCTTGTGCTACACATAGAAGGGCCTCAGCCCTGCTATGTGTAGCCGAATTGATCATCTGCTATGAACTCCACCACTGGGTGGTGATCATAGCAGATCGGAAATGACAACCGCGACAGTCTCTTGCAGACCTCGGTTTGTCATGCCAACTTATCGGCGACCTGCAATCATCCGGGGTGCTGATGGGTGGAGGTACTGACGTGCATCCAGCATGTTCATGTTAAATGTCACTGTCGGAGATTGACAGCTGCATTTAATATGTTAACAGCCACGTGTGGATCCCGATTCCACCCACGGCTGTTAAGGGCACATGACCGGTCATGTGCCAGGAAAGATGCAGGTTCAGCACCGAAGCTCCATTCAAAGAAGGAAAGGGGGAGACATGACATATGATGTACATATACAGTATGTCATATTTCATGAAGGGGTAATGTTCTAGAATCTGGAGGCACCCCGGAGCATAATAAAGGACTTTCAAATTGCAGAAAATAACTTCTTGGTGAACTGATTTTCACAGGAAAATTAAAGCACACAAGCAAATTCAAATTTTGCCTGATATCTTCATCTCTAAGGCCGGGGTCACACTAGTGAGAAATACGGATGAGTGAGAGGCACAAAAACAACGCATTGCACTCGGACCAATGTTTCTCTATGGGGCAGCTTTCATCAGCCATATATTTATAGGCCGTATTTAACGAGCTGAGAAAATCGCAGGATGCTGCAATTATCAGCGTATTCCTCCAAAAATACGCCAATGCAAGTCTATGGGAGGAGGAATATACGGATTACACATGGACCACACGTCTGCCTTTTAATTCAGTGCAGTGTACAGTAAAATCACACTGACAGGTTAAAAATAGAATAGATAGAATAAATGTCTACACATAGTATAGGTGTATTTATATATATTTATATATGCCATTGACACACATATATACACTGTATATATATTTATATTTCATACAGAGCTAGATAGTAGAAAAGCTGGTAATTCAATTGCCAGTTTTTGGTAAGTCCTTACCGAACCCGACAGGATATGCAATATATGACATGGTTTACATACAGTAAACCATTTTATATCCTTTAGATTTTTACATATCCCTCACTAATAATGTTAGTAGTGTGTGTGTGTGTGTGTGTGTGTGTGCAAAACTTGGGAGCTCTAGGTGTTAAAATAATAGGTTAAATCAAGGAAAAAACTGGCATGGGCTCCCGCGCAATTTTCTCCACAAGAATGGGAAAGCCAGTGACTGATGGCAGATGTTAATAGCCTAGAAAGGGACCATGGTTATTGGCCCCCTGGCTAAAAACATCTGCCCCCAGCCACCCCAGAAATGGCACATCTGTAAGATGCACCTATTCTGGCACTTAGCCTCTCTTTTCCCACTGCCGTGTAGCAGTGGGATATGGGGTAATAAGGGGTTAATGTCACCTTGCTTTTGTAAGGTGACATTAAGCCTGGTTAATAATGGAAAGGTGTCAATAAGACACCTATTCATTGTTAAGCCACTAGTCTGAAAGGGTTAAAAAAACAGACACACCATGGTCCCTCTCTAGGCTATTATAATCTGCCCTCAGTCCCTGGCTTTACCACTCTGGTGAAGAAAATTGCGCGGGAGCCCATGCCAGTTTTTTCCGTGATTTAACCCTTTATTTAATATCTAGATCTCCCAAATTTTGCACACACACATACTACTAACATTATTAGTGAGGGATATGTAAAAATCTAAAGGATATTAAATGGTTTACTGCATGTAAACCATGTCTCATACCCCATATCCTGTCGGGTTCAGAAAGGACTTATCAAAAGCCGGCAATTGAATTACCGGCTTTTCTGCTATCTAGCTCTGTATGAAATATGAATATATATATATGTGTCTTAATGACACACACATATATATATATATATTTATGTATATATATATATATATAGACTGTATATATGTGGTCACGAATATTTGAGCCCATGGATCAATTATATGTCCATTTTGCAAGCAGTCAAGAAGATCTCGCCGTACGGATGCCATACGGATGACACACGGATACTTTTTGGAGAAAAAAATTGCATCCTCGAATTGAATATAGATCACTGTTCAGGAACTTTCCTGCGTATCTCGGCCATAAAAAGCGGACTGTATTTTTATATGTTAGGTGTGACCCTGGCCTAATACGAATTAACTAGATTTTTCGTTTTTTTAACCTTTTGATGGGCCCTTTAGATTCAGCAAAAAAAAAACTACTTTTCATGTCTGACATGTGATTGGTTCCTATTGGCGACAACAACTTTTGTCTCTACTAGTTTTTTTATTTAGAAGAGTATTATCTAAAACGTATAACTGCACCACAACTTTTATCGCTTAGTCTTTTTAAAATTTTTCTGTGGCAATTCATTTCAGTATAGTGTTCAGATATTTTTGCATTGTCATAAGATATACAATATCATATGTAGCTTACACACTCAGCATTTCTGAGCCCTACCTCTTCAGAGGTTAATCATGAAGACAGCAAGAATAAACAGGTGCTTGTTATCACCGATACTGCCCACCATCTGTCAGTTATTGAGGAAATTAATTATATTGTGAATTCCAGTAGGGAATTAGTGATAATGTTTCCTTCATGGACTCTGAAGGTTTCCATCTGCAAACATTATCCACAGAAAGTCTCAGGCCACAGGATACTTGGCAAAGGGTTCAATCCTTCTCATTTATTCCTGGACTTTAACAGTGTCCATTTAGTAACTAATTAGTCATATAAAGAGCATTTCTATGTGAAAAGTAATAGGGAAAAAAATCAAATAAATAGATTCTAATTGTATTTTAATTCTTACTTTATGGTCATAATCAAATCCATTAAAGAACCCTACCACTTGGGTAATAGCGTAATGATGTCTCAACTTTCATGATCAACCATTTGTAATATACAGTAATATTAACAACACTGATATTTTGGCAGCATTACGCATTTTTTTGCGTATATGTTTATGTTGTGTATATTTTTTTCTGGAACATGTTAGAGCCGCTACCATACCCAGGTTTCTTACGGTGGTGCAGATGCCCATGGTAACGAACTAAATGCGAACATTCCCGGCTGCAATCCGGATGATGAAGGTTGGGAGCTTAATTAATTTGTAAAGTTTGGCAAATAAAGACTTTGTTTTTCAACTTACCTGGGTCACTGCCTGGCTAGCGCACTGGCATGAAAGCTGCCGCTTTACAAGGGATAGAGATAATATGTCTGTAAAGCTCTCTCTGTTCCAAATTGCGTACCCAATTCTCCCTACAAGAACGCCCAACTGTGCACATTCGCTGCTGGCATCCCAGCCTGTTTAATGATTGTGACAAGCAAATTACATTCCTCAGTGAAATACTGTAATAGGTCAATTATTCAATTATTAGCTGCAGATATACCGGTTGGGACATTTGCAATCAATGTAAACAGTATACTTGTGGGGAGAATTGGGGATGCAGTGGTGAAACAGAAAGGTGTGAAATGCTGAGTATATCTTATGCACGTATTTCAACAGTATTGCTACCTGTGAACAGCTGTTTATGTAACTTGCAAAAACCCCTTTCACAGTGCTTGGATTGGCTTTAACTCCAGTCCCAGCAGTTACGGCACTAGCAATTTGTGTATTACATTGTTAAGAAGTTAAAGTTTTATACAAGAACCAAGCAAACTGATAGAATGCATGAAACCAGAGATTCAATAATAATGAAAGAAATAATTCTTGCAACAGTCACTAGTTTTTCAGTCCCTGAACTTAGCATAGCACAGTGTTTAATTAAAGGTGTTGTCCCCTTTTAAGAATTCCTAGTCCCTTGCTGCAGTATGTTATAAAATGATAAACCACTTTTTTCTCACCATCTGCAGGTGCAATTTCTCATCCCAGTGGTTTTAGCTGCAGTACCAATGCCAAATCAATAGAACAGAAGACAATCAGTAAGCTCAGCGGCTCTTCCTGTTTAACATTCCCTCTTGAGCTGCTAAGTTCATTGATTTACCGCTGCACTGTGGATGTGCTGCAGCCAATACTGGACACTAAGAGTAGCACTAGAGACTCAGTGATGGACCCAGAGATGATGACAAAAGAACAGTTTGTTATTAACATCAAACTGCAGCCAGGTTTGAAGATTTTGTGCAAAATCCCGTTAAGTGTTTCTTGATGTCAAATGTTTGGCCACAACTTTTAATCCCATTGCTTTCCTTGCTTTTATTATAATGTGCACATTATAAATTAAGGCTGAAGGCAACAAAACCAGAATATTACACATATGAAAAAGCAAGGAGTAAAGAGACAAACAAGAGTATGTGTTAACTTGGATTCCTCAAAGTACCCTCCCCCATTTTCTCTGATAGCAGCATTACACACCTTTTGCATTCTTGGAAACAGCTTCACCTGGTACTAGTAACCTGTATGATTTATACAATTGTTTGTTCCCTTCCTTATATCCGATTCTAATGCAAGCTTGTCACATTAAATGTTTCAGATCACCAAAATAATTTAAATGTTGGGCAAAGATAACATAAATAAATATAAAATGTAGTTTTTAAATGAAGGTCTTTATCATTAAGGGGAAAAGAAATCCAAACCTACAGGGCCCTGTGTGAAAAAGCAATTAAAGCAGCTATCGCAAATGCTTCATTGCAGTTGTTGCTGCTAAGGGTGACCCAACCAGTTATTAGGTTTAGTGGGCAATCACTTTTTCAACAGGGCCCTGTGGGTTTGGATTTTTCCCTTAGTAAGAAAGACCTTCATTTAAAAACTTCATTTTTTGTTTACTTGTGTCATCTGTACATAATATTTAAATATTGCATGTTTGGTGATCTGAAACATTTAAGTGTGACAAAAATGCGAGAGAATAGGAAATCAACAAGAGGGCAAGAAATTTTTCACAAAATTATATTCTGGTTTGTTTTTCACATGCTGTTGTACTCCTTGTTTCCATACAGGTTACTTTGCGAGTTTGCAGATTTCAACTTGAATCTACAATATGCACATTCCAAGGACAAGGAAAACCATTTCAGAAACAGGTGTGTCCAAACTTTTGACCATTACTGTATGTGTATCACATGTCTCCTCTAAAATACTGTAAGTTACAACTGGTTCAAAAGCATTAAATCTACAATTCATGTGGTACCCATAAGAAACCATCTGTGCAAATACTGATGAACATGGAGCTTCCCAGAATACTTTACTGGACAGGCCAGTCAATAAGTAGTCCATAAACTAAGCAGTAGGCTCCACAAAACCAACAATTGTCCCCCAAAATATCTAAGAATGAAAAAATAATGATTGTATGAAGTTTATTTGAAGTAAAGTTATGTCAGTAGGCTTCCTATAACATTACTTCTAGTAATAAAACAACCATAGAATTGCATTGTAGCTGGGATTGAAGTGATCATCACAATAAATGGGCAATTCTGTGGAAAATATTGGTGCTATGTTTGTTTTAGAGAAACAAATATACACAAGAAATACATATTCAGAATATTTATGTTGTCCAAATGTTCTCTATCCCTGCATTACCAACAAGTGTATACCTTTAAACACCAAAGGCCGGGGTGACACTTGTGAGTGCAATGCGAGAAACTCACGTGAGTCTCTCGCCTCAACACCCGGCACTGCTGCCGGCACTCAGGACCGGAGCGTTCAGTTGCATGTATTTCTTTGTAGCTGAACGCTCCGGTCCTGAGAGCCGGCGACAGTGCGAGGTTTTGAGGTGCAAATTTCTCGCATTGCACTCACAAGTGTGACCCCGGCCAAACAAGAAATAACCAAGACAAAGCCTGATTTTACATTGATTCATGTGATTGACTCAGCAGTGGCCATGCCAGCAAAGTGGTCAGACCAGTGGATGCTTCCCTTTGATTACAACGGCTTGTCATGACAGCCTGAAAGCTTTATGAAATCATCTGAGTCTGCCATCTTGTTTTTACTATTCAAGTTCTTTAAAAGGTCTTAAAAATGTTAAAATAATTGTAAAAAATTAAATCACAGCTCCATTGACAGAAAGATAAGAAAAATAGAAAGCTGTATCTCAGAACATAGCAAATTTTAATTTTCTAAACCTTAAAAAACTACATCAAATTATAATAAAATACCAATTAAGTTTTTTTTAACCCCTTAAGCCCCAAGGGTAGTTTGCATGTTAATGACCGGCCCAATTTTTACAATTCTGACCACTGTCCCTTTATGAGGTTATAACTCTGAAATGCTTCAACAGATCCTGGTGATTCTGACATGGTTTTCTTAAGACATATTGGGCTTAATGATACTTGTAAAATTTCTTTGACATTACCTGCGTTTATTTGTGAAAAAAACAGAAATTTGGCAAAAATTTTGAAACTTTTGCAATTTTCCAAATTTGAATTTTTATTCACTTAAATCACAGAGATATGTCACACAAAATACTTAATAAATAACATTTACTACATGTCTACTTTACATCAGCACAATTTTGGAACCAACATTTTTTTTTCTTAGGGCATTATAAGGGTTAAAAGTTGAACAGCAATTTCTCATTTTTTACAACACCATTTTTTTTAGGGACCACATCACATTTGAAGTCATTTTGAGGGGTCTATATGATAGAAAATAACCAAGTGTGACACCATTTTAAAAACTTTACCCCTCAAGGTGCTGAAAACCACATTCAAGAAGTTTATTAACCCTTCAGGTGTTTCACAGGAATTTGGAATGTTTTTAAAAAAATGAACATTTAACTTTTTTTCACAAGAAATTTACTTCCGCTCCAATTTGTTTTATTTTACCAAGGGTAGCAGGAGAAAATGGACCCCAAAAGTTGTTGTACAATTTGTCCTGAGTACCCCGATACCCCATATGAGGGGGTAAACCACTGTTTGGGCGCATGGCAGAGCTCGGAAGGAAAGGAGCGCCATTTGACTTTTCTATGCAAAATTGACTCTAATTGAGATTTGACGCCATGTTGCGTATGGAGAACCCCTGATGTGCCTTAACATTAAAACCCCCACAATTGACACCATTTTGGAAAGTAGACCCCCTTAGGAACTTATCTAGATGTGTGGTAAGCACTTTGACTAACCAAGTGCTTCACAAAAGTTTATAATGCAGAGCCGTAAAAATAAAAATCATATTTTTTCGCAAAAATGATTTTTTTGCCCCCAATTTTTTATTTTCCCAAGGGTGCCAGAAGAAATTGTACCCCAAAAGTTGTTGTGCAATTTGTTCTGAGTATGCTGATACCACATATGTGGGGGTCAACCATGGTTTGGGTGCATGGCAAAGCTCGGAATGGAAGGAGCGCTATTTGACTTTTCAATGCGAAATTGACTGGAATTGAGATGGGACACCATGTTGTGTATGAAACCCCCACAAGTGACACCATTTTGGAAAGTAGACCCCCTAAGGAACGTATCTAGATGTGTTGTTAGAGCTTTGAACCCCCAAGTGTCTCACTACAGTTTATAACGCAGAGCCGTGAAAATAAAATCGTTTTTTTTCCACAAAAATTATTTTTAGTCCTTTGATTTGTATTTTCTTTAGGGTAACAGGAGAAATTGGACCTCAAAAATTGTTGTTCAATTTGTCCTGAGTTTGCTGATACCCTATATGTGGGGGGGAACCACCATTTTGGCGCATGGCAGAGCTCGGAAGGGAAGCAGCGCCATTAGGAATGCAGACTTAGATGGATTGGTCTGCAGGTGTCACATTGCATTTGCAGACCCCGTGATGTACCTAAACAGTAGAAACCCCCCACAAGTGACCCTATATTGGAAATTAGACCCCCAAGGAACATATCTAGATGTGTTGTGAGAACTTTGAACCTGTATTACAAAAGAAAAAAACCCCCATAAAAAGTTAGATACTTTATTAGATAACAATAATTAAGGACATAAAGGTAAAAACCTCAAAAAACCCTATCTACTCCATCCGTTAGTCCTACAAGGAAGAGGATATAATCCCCTACAATACACCCTAATATATACTGGTAGAATACCCCTATTAAGCCAAATATAGATATATATGTGTGATTCGTGATACCAAATAGCAGCTATAAGGGTGTATTGATGTAAGTGAAAATATCCCTCACAGCTACAAAAAATAAACCTAAGAGCTGATGCTACCTAGATGCGGAGGTTGGCACCCTAAAAGAAATAGCGAGAATGGCGCCCCCGCTCGTACGATGACTATCCCTGGTCTCCTATCTACTCCCTATAAGAGATAGGTACAGAAACAGAAGGCCAGATGGCTGAGAATAACTTGTACAAGTATGTGATACCAATAATCCAGCACAACTGGCCCTCCCCCACAATGTGATGTGAGACCCAAGGATAGATATATATACCAACTATAGCATCACTATATATATTATAAATAGCATATAGCAACTAATAGGACAAACAAAACAGACCAGTACTTATGTTGGCTCATAGGTCATACAAAGCCAACACTAATAAGGACTAACTCATAATATACAGAACATATACACCACATTGATACATAACACGGCGTCACCACATCCATCTGGATACAAAATAAATCAATACATATAGCAGTGTGGATAATACAGTGAATACACCATGAAATCAGAATAGTAATGATATACTCATCCACTGCATTCAACCGTCCACAGCTGATAATAAATCCAGATGTCGTGGCTCAAGCCATGATGACTGGGCAAATAACACCTCCAGACAACCTCTCGACGCGTTTCCCCCACAAGGTTGGGTTCATCAGGAGAGACTAGATGACGGCATGGCAGTAGCAAGTTGCAAAGATAGGGCTGCGAACTTTGAACCCCCAAGTTCACTACAGTTTATAACGCAGAGCTGTGAAAATAAAAAATCATTTTTTTCCACAAAAATTATATTTTAGCCCCCAGTTTTGTATTTTCCAAGGGTAACATGAGAAATTGGACCCCAATAGTTGTTGTCCAATTTGTCTTAAGTACGCTGATACCCCATATGTAGGGAACAACCACCGTTTGGGCGCTCGGGAGAGCTCGGAAGGGAAGGAACACTGTTTTACTTTTTCAAAGCAGAATTGGCTGGAATTGAGATCGGACGAAATGTCACGTTTGGAGAGCCCCTGATGTGCCTAAACATTGGAAATCCCCAAATGTAACTGAAATTCTAACCCAAACACACCCCAAACCCTAACCCCAACCACACCCCTAACCCCAAACCTAACCACACCCCTAACTCCAACACAACCCTAACCCTAATCCCAACCCTAACCACACCCCTAACTCCAACACAACCCTAACCCTAATCCCAACACTAACCACACCCCTAACCCTGATACACCTCTAATGCTAATCCAACCGTAAATGTAATCGAAACCCTAACTTTAGCCCTAACCCTAACTTTAGCCCCAACCATAACTTTAGCCCCAACACTAACCCTAGCTTTAGCCCGATCCCTAACCCTAACTTTAGCCCCAACCCTAACCCTAACTTTAGCCCAAACCCTAACTGTAGCCCCAACCCTAACCCTAGCCCCAACCCTAGCCCCAACCCTAACCCCAACCCTAACCCTAGCCCTAACTCTAGCCCTAACCCTAGCCCAAACGCTAGCCCTAACCCTAGCCCTAACCCTAATGCTAGCCCTAACCCTAGCCCTAATCCTAGCCCTAACCCTAGCCCTAACCATAGCCCTAACCCTATCCCTAACCTTAGCCCTAACCCTAGCCCTAGCCCTAACCCTAACGAGGAAATGGAAATAAATACTTTTTTTAATTTTATTATTTTTCCCTAACTAAGGGAGTCATGAAAGGGGGTTTGATTTACTTTTATAGCGGGTTTTTTAGCGGATTTTTATGATTGCCAGCTGTCACACACTAAAAGACACTTTTTATTGCAAAAAATAGTTTTTGCATCTCCACATTTTGAGAGCTATAATTTTTCCATATTTTGGTCCACAGAGGCATATGAGGTCTTGTTTTTCGCGGGACGAGTTGACATTTTTATTGGTAACATTTTTGGGCACGTGACATTTTTTGATCGCTTTTTGTTTCGATTTTCGTGAGGCAGAATGACCAAAAACTAGCTATTTTTGAATTTCTTTTGTGGGGGGCGTTTATATCGTTCCATGTTTGGTAAAATTGATAAAGTAGTTTTATTTGTCGGGTCAGTATAATTACAGCGATACCTCATTTATGTCTTTTTTTTATGTTTTGGTGCTTTTATACGATAACTATTTTATAGCAAAAATAATTATTTTTGCATTGCTTTATTCTGAGGACTATAACTTTTTTATTTTTTCACTGATAATGCTGTGTGGCAGCTTGTTTTTTGCGGGACAAGATGACGTTTTCAGCGGTACCATGGTTATTTATATCCGTCTTTTTGATCACGTGTTATTTCACTTTTTGTTCGGCGGTATGATAATAAAGCGTTGTTTTTTTGCCTTTTTTTTATTTACGGTGTTCACTGAAGGGGTTAACTAGTGGGACAGTTTTATAGGTTGGGTCATTACGGACGCGGCGATACTAAATATGTGTACTTTTATTGATTTTTTTTATTTAGATAAAGAAATGTATTTATAGGAACAATTTTTTTCTGTATTTAGGAATTTTTAATATTTTTTTTACACATCTAAATATTTTTTTTTACATTATCACATTGTCCCAGGGAGGATATCACTATATAGTGACAGATCGCTGATCTGACACAGTGCTCTGCAAAGTGTCAGATCAGCGATCTGACGTGCACTGCTCCAGGCTTACAGGCACCTACTCTGAGCCGTGAGTGCGGCCGATTGCATATGACGTACTATCCCGTCACTGGGAATTAAGTCCAAGGTCACCTCGACGGGATAGTACATCATATGGAATTAAGGGGTTAAACTACAATTTCTGATAAAATACTGGTAAATCTAATCAAAACATTCCTTATTTGTATGACATTTTGAACATGTGATGTAATGACAATAAGAATATCTATGTATTGCTTTATACATTGTTCTTACCGATATGAATACAAATTCCATGTTCTGTTTTAGTACCTTCTTTACTGCGCACAAAACATTTCAGGCTGACTATATGGTATCAGTCCATTTATTGTACATGACAGCCTAATAAAATGAATGTATTTTAATGAAAACACTATCTGAATATCACATCTTGCAGTATAACAATATGAATGAATCATCCTAACTGAGAGAAACATTTAACACTTTGACTATTTAAACAATTTAATACATATTTGCAATTCCAGAGATAAGAGATCAGAGGAGAAAATGCTTTTCTTCCTCATTGTTTAGAACTGCTGGCATGGAGCCAGTTTCTGGCTTTCCATTTCTGAGATAAACATTTGCAGGAATCCTTTAGATTTATTTTATTATTATAGAACTTTTGGGGGTTTATTCTTTGTCTCATCTTGATAACAGGTGCAGCAAGAAAACTCAGAACTCTCATCATGGGTACAAGGTAGAATTTAGTAAAAAAAAAAAGCTTCTTTTTTAAAAAAAGTACTCAATTTTAAGAAGATAATTCCCACAAACAGGTTTAAGGCCGGTTTCACACGTCAGTGGCTCCGGTACGTGAGGTGACAGTTTCCTCACATACCGGAGCCACTGACACACGTAGACACATATCAATGCATCTGTTCAGATGTCATTGATTTTTTGCGGACCGTGTCTCCGTGTGCCAAACACGGAGACATGTCAGTGTTCGTGGGAGCGCACGTATTACAGGAACCCATTAAAGTCAATGGGTCCGTGTAAAACACGTACCGCACACGGACATTGTCCGTGTGCAGTCCGTGGGCCGTGCAGGAGACAGCGCTACATTAAGCACTGTCCCCCCACTGGTACTGAAGCCGCGATTCATATCTTCCCTGCAGCAGCGTTTGCTGTAGAGAAGATATGAATAATTGTGTTTAAAATAAAGATCTATGTGCCCCCCGCCCTCCCACCCCATGTGCGCCCCCCCACCATCTGTGCCCCCCCCCCGCTGTTCTGAAAATACTCACCCAGCTCCCTCGCTGGCTGGCGCTGCTTCTTGTTCTGTCCGCATCTTCTACTGTATCAGTGGTCACGTGGTGCCGCCGATTACAGTCATGAATATGCGGCTCCACCTCCCATAGGGGTGAAGCCGCATATTCATTACTGTAAATGAGCAGTCCCACGTGACCGCATACAGGAGTAGATGCGGCCAGAACTGGAAGCAGCGCCGGCGAGGGAGCGGGCTGGGTGAGTATTTTCAGAACAGCGGGGGGGGGGGCACACAGTGGGTGGGGGCGCTCAGAGGGTGGGAGGGCGGGGGGCACATAGATCTTTATTTTAAACACAATTATTCATATCTTCTCTACAGCAAACGCTGCTGCAGGGAAGATATGAATGGGGCTTCAGCACCAGATGCTGGTACGTGTGGTACCCAGCACGGTGCGTGTGGTACCCAGTGGGCACACGGGCGGCACATGTGTGCCGCACGTGTGCCACACTGATGTGCCACAGAAACGTAGGGGCACACGGACACGGATAATTCCGGTACCGATTTTTTCCGGTACCGGAATTATCTGGACATGTGAGACTGGCCTAACATAGTTTGTTAATTTGTGTTGCTTATTTTTTCTTTTTTCTTTGGATATATTTATATCTCAAGCATCTAGTAAGTGAGCTGCAAGTTTTAATTTGAGTTTGAAAACATATATCACAAGATTATGTTAATTTAAAAAATTTGTGTTCAGTTTTTTTTATAATGATTAGTTGTGGTTTTGGCCAAAAATTCTGTATTTTTGCTGCTGCTTTTTAACAAAAAAAAAAAATCAGAATTGGCACATCTAATAGATGTGCCTTTTCTGGGCAGTTGCAGGTTGCTATTTTTAGGCTGGGGGAAAATATCATTGGCCCCTTACCAGCCTGAGAATACCATCCCCCAGCTGTGAGCTTTAGCAAGGTTGGTTGTCGAAAATGGGGGGGACCAAACACCGTTTTTTAAATTATTTATTTAAATAATTTAAAAATACTGCGTGTGGGACCTCTCTATTCTTGATAACATGCCTTGCTGAAGCTGATAGCTGAGAGTTTCAGCCCCCAGCTGTGAGTTTTGCCTGGCTGGTTAACAAAAATACAGGGGAACCCACGCTGTTTTTTTTTAACCCCTTTACCCCCAAGGGTGGTTTGCACGTTAATGACCAGGCCAATTTTTACAATTCTGACCACTCTCCCTTTATGAGGTTATAACTCTGGAACCCTTCAACAGATCCCAGTGATTCTGACAATGTTTTCTCGTGACATATTGTACCTCATGATAGTGGTAAAATTTCTTTGATATTACCTGCGTTTATTTGTGAAAAAAATGGAAATTTGGCGAACATTTTAAAAATTTCGCAATTTTCCAACTTTAAATTTTTATGCAACTAAATCACAGAGATATGTCACACAAAATACTTAATAAGTAACATTTGCCATATGTCTACTTTATATCAACACAATTTTGGAACCAAATTTTTTTTTGTTAGGGAGTTATAAGGGTTAAAAGTTGACCAGCAATTTCTCATTTTTGCAACACCATTTTTTTAGGGACCACATCTCATCTGAAGTCATTTTGAGGGGTCTATATGATAGAAAATACCCAAGTGTGACAACATTCTAAAAACTGCACCGCTCAAGGTACTCAAAACCATATTCAAGAAGTTTATTAACCCTTCTGATGCTTCACAGGAATTTTTGGAATGTTTAAATAAAAATGAACATTTAACTTTTTTTCACAAAAAATTTAATTCAGCTCCAATTTGTTTTATTTTACCAAGGGTAACAGGAGAAAATGGACCCCAAACGTTGTTGTACAATTTTTCCTGAGTACACCAATACCCCATGTGTGGGGGTAAACCACTGTTTCGGCGCATGACAGAGCTCGGAAGCGAAGGAGCGCCATTTGACTTTTCAATGCAAAATTGACTGGAATCGAGATGGGACACCATGTTGCGTTTGGAGAGCCCCTGATGTGCCTAAACATTGAAACCCCCCACAACTGACACCATTTTGGAAAGTAGACCCCCTAAGGAACTTATCTAGAGGTGTGGTGAGCACTTTGACCCACCAAGTGCTTTACAGAAGTTTAAAATGCAGACCCGTAAAAAGAAAAAATCATATTTTTTCACAAAAATTATCTTTTCACCCCCAATTTTTATTTTCCCAAGAGTAAGAGAAGAAATTGGACCCCAAAAATTGTTTTACAATTTGTCCTGAGTACAATGATACCCAATATGTGGGGGTAAACCACTCTTTGGGTGCATGGGAGAGCTCGGAAGGGAAGGAGCGCCGTTTGACTTTTCAATGCAAAATTGACAGGAATTGAGATGGGACGCCATGTTGCGTTTGGAGAGCCACTGATGTGCCTAAACATTGAAACCCCCACAAGTGACACCATTTTGGAAAGTAGACCCCCTAAGGAACTTATCTAGATGTGTGGTGAGCGCTTTGACTCACCAAGGGCTTCACAGAAATTTATAATGCAGAGCCGTAAAAATAAAACAAAAATCTTTTCCCACATAAATTATTTTTTAGCTGCCAGTTTTGTATTTTGCCAAGGGTAACAGGAGAAATTGGACCCCAAAAGTTGTTGTCCAATTTGTTCTGAGTACGCTGATACCCCATATGTGGGGGGGAACCACCCTTTGGGTGCATGGGAGGGCATGGAAGGGAAGGTGTTATGGACCTGGTGGTTAGGTCACCCGGCACGACCTGATAGTTAAACTCACACAGGACAAGCTCTGGGATGCGGGAGCTCTGCTGACCGCAGGCCCTAATCCTATCACAACAACTAGAAATAGCCGTGGAGCGTTCCTGACACTCCCTAGACGCCTCTTCACAGCCTAAGAGCTAGCTAGACCTAGAGATAGAAAATAAAGCCTACCTTGCCTCAGAGAAATTCCCCAAGGAAAAGGCAGCCCCCCACATATATTGACTGTGAGTAAGGATGAAAGTCACAAACGCAGAACTGAAACAGGTTTCAGCAAAGGGAGGCCAGACTTACTAAACAGACAGAGGATAGGAAAGGTATCTTTGCGGTCAGCACAAAAAACTACAAAAGACCACGCAGAGTGTGCAAAAAGACCTCCGCACCGACTAACGGTGCGGAGATGCCACTCTGCATCCCAGAGCTTCCAGCTAGCAAGACAAAATCATGATAACCAGCTGGACAAGGAAACAATGAACAAATAATTACTATCAGGAACTTAGCTTCTGCTGGAGAAGACAGGTCACCGGAAAGATCCAAGAGCGAACTGAACCAATGCAGGAACATTGACAGCTGGCAAGGAGTAACGATCTGAGTGGAGTTAAATAGAGCAGCCAACCAAAGGATAAACCACGTCACCTGTGTAAGGAACCTCAGAAGCATCAGCTTCACTCACAGCCACCAGAGGGAGTCCATGGACAGAACTCGCCGAAGTACCATTAACGACCACAGGAGGGAGTCCGACAACAGAATTCACAACAGTACCCCCCCCTTGAGGAGGGGTCACCGAACCCTCACCAGAGCTCCCAGGCCAATCAGGATGAGCCAAATGAAAGGCACAAACTAGATCGGCAGCATGAACATCAGAGGCAAAAACCCAGGAATTATCTTCCTGACCATAACCCTTCCACTTGACCAGGTACTGGAGTTTCCGTCTCGAAACACGAGAATCCAAAATCATCCGAAAAGACCAAAATGTCATCCAAATATACAATCATGAATCTATCCAGGTACTCTCGGAAGATGTCATACATAAAGGACTGAAACACAGATGGAGCATTAGAAAGCCCGAATGGCATAACCAGGTACTCAAAATGGCCCTCGGGCGTATTAAATGCTGTTTTCCATTCATCACCCTGTTTAATTCGCACAAGATTATACGCCCCTCGAAGATCTATCTTGGTGAACCAACTAGCCCCCTTAATCCGAGCAAACAAATCAGACAGCAGCGGCAAAGGATACTGAAATTTGACTGTGATCTTATTAAGAAGGCGGTAATCAATACAAGGTCTCAAAGAGCCATCTTTCTTGGTCACAAAAAAGAACCCTGCTCCCAATGGTGACGACGACGGGCGAATATGACCCTTCTCCAAGGATTCCTTTATATAACTCCGCATAGCGGCATGCTCTGGCACAGATAAATTAAACAGACGGCCCTTAGAAAACTTACTACCAGGAATCAAATTAATAGCACAATCGCAATCCCTATGAGGAGGTAGGGCACCGGATTTGGGCTCTTCAAATACATCCCGGTAATCTGATAAAAACTCAGGGGCTTCAGAAGGAGTGGAAGGCGAAATTGACAACAATGGAACATCACCATGTATTCCCTGACAACCCCAGCCGGACACAGACATAGATTTCCAATCCAACACTGGATTATGGACCTGTAGCCATGGCAACCCCAACACGACCACATCATGCAGATTATGCAACACCAAAAAGCGAATATCCTCCTGATGTGCAGGAGCCATGCACATGGTCAATTGAGTCCAGTACTGAGGCTTATTCTTGGCCAAAGGCGTAGCATCAATTCCTCTCAATGGAATAGGATACTGCAAGGGCTCCAAGAAAAAACCACAGCGCCTGGCAAACTCCAAGTCCATCAAATTCAGGGCAACGCCTGAATCCACAAATGCCATAACAGAATAGGATGACAGAGAGCAAATCAGAGTAACGGACAAAAGAAATTTAGACTGTACCGTACCAATGGTGGCAGACCTAGCGAACCGCTTAGTGCACTTAGGACAATCGGAGATAGCATGAGTGGATTCACCACAGTAAAAACACAGCCCATTCCGACGTCTGTGTTCTTGCCGTTCAGCTCTGGTCAAAGTCCTATCACACTTCACAGGCTCAGGCCCATGCTCAGAGAATACCACCAGATGGTGCACAGCTTTGCGCTCACGCAAGCGCCGATCGATCTGAATGGCCAAGGACATAGATTCATTCAGACCAGCAGGCGTGGGAAATCCCACCATGACATCCTTAAGGGCTTCAGAAAGACCCTTTCTGAAATTGCCGCCAGGGCACACTCGTTCCACTGAGTAAGCACAGACCACTTTCTAAACTTCTGACAGTACACCTCCGCTTCATCCTGACCCTGACACAAAGCCAGCAAGATTTTCTCTGCCTGTTCCACTGAATTTGGTTCATCATAAAGCAATCCAAGCACCAGAAAAAACGCATCAACATCACGCAATGCAGGATCTCCTGGCGCAAGTGAAAATGCCCAGTCTTGAGGGTCACCACGCAACAAAGAAATAATGATTTTTACTTGTTGAACGGGGTCACCAGAGGAGCAGGGTTTCAAAGCTAGAAACAGTTTACAATTATTTTTAAAATTCAAGAACTTAGATCTATCCCCAGAAAATAAATCAGGAATAGGAATTCTAGGCTCTACCATAGGATTCTGAACCACAAAATCTTGAATGTTTTGTACCCTTGCATTGAGATGATCCACACAAGAGGACAGACCTTGAATGTCCATATCTACACCTGTGTCCTGAACCACCCAAAGGTTTAGGGGAAAAGAAAGACAAAACACAGTGCAAAGAAAAAAAAATGGTCTCAGAACTTCTCTTATCCCTCTATTGAGATGCATTAATACTTTAGGCCGGCTGTACTGTTATGGACCTGGTGGTTAGGAGCCCCCGGCACGACCTGATAGTTAAACTCACACAGGACAAGCTCTGGGATGTGGAAGCTCTGCTGACCGCAGGCCCTAATCCTATCACAACAACTAGAAATAGCCATGGAGCGTTCCTGACACTCCCTAGACGCCTCCTCACAGCCTAAGAGCTAGCTAGCCCTAGAGATAGAAAATAAAGCCTACCTTGCCTCAGAGAAATTCCCCAAGGAAAAGGCAGCCCCCCACATATATTGACTGTGAGTAAGGATGAAAGTCACAAACGCAGAACTGAAACAGGTTTCAGCAAAGGGAGGCCAGACTTACTAAACAGACAGAGGATAGGAAAGGTATCTTTGCGGTCAGCACAAAAAACTACAAAAGACCATGCAGAGTGTGCAAAAAGACCTCCGCACCGACTAACGGTGTGGAGATGCCACTCTGCATCAAAGAGCTTTCAGCTAGCAAGACAAAATCATGATAACCAGCTGGACAAGGAAACAATGAACAAATAATAACTATCAGGAACTTAGCTTCTGCTGGAGAAGATAGGTCACCAGAAAGATCCAAGAGCGAACTGAACCAATGCAGGAACATTGACAGCTGGCAAGGAGTAACGATCTGAGTGGAGTTAAATAGAGCAGCCAACCAAAGGATAAACCACGTCACCTGTGTAAGGAACCTCAGAAGCAGCAGCTTCACTCACAGCCACCAGAGGGAGTCCATGGACAGAACTCGCCGAAGTACCATTCACGACCACAGGAGGGAGTTCAACAACAGAATTCACAACAGGAAGGAGCGCCATTTGGAATGCAGACTTAGATGGAATGGTCTGCAGGCGTCACATTGCGTTTGCAGAGCCCCTAATGTACCTAAACAGTAGAAACCCCACACAAGTGACCCCATATTGGAAACTAGACCCCCCAAGGAACTTATCTAGATGTGTTGTGAGAACTTTGAGCCCCCAAGTGTTTCACTACAGGTTATAATGCAGAGCCATGAAAATAAAAAATCTTTTTTCCCCACAAAAATTATTTTTTAGCTCCCAGTTTTGTATTTTCCCAAGGGTAACAGGAGAAATTGGACCCCAAAAGTTGTTGTCCTATTTGTCCTGAGTACGCTGATACTCCATATTTTGGGGTAAACCCCTGTTTGGGCACATGGGAGAGCTCGTAAGGGAAGGAGCACTGTTTTACTTTTTCAACGCAAAATTGGCTGGAATTGAGATAGGACGCCATGTCGCGTTTGGAAAGCCCCTGATGTGCCTAAACAGTGGAAACCCCCCAAATTATAACTGAAACCCTAATCCAAACACACCCCTAACCCTAATCCCAACAGTAACCCTAACCACACCTCTAACCCTGACACACCCCTAACCCTAATCCCAACCCTATTCCCAACCGTAAATGTAATCTAAACCCTAACCATAACTTAGGCCCCAACCCTAACCCTAACTTTAGCCCCAACCCTAACTGTAGCCTTAACCCTAACCCTAGCCCTAACCCTAGCCCTAAACCTAACCCTAGCCATAACCCTAACCCTGGACCTAACCCTAACCCTAGTCCTAACCCTAGCCCTAACCCTAACCCTAGCCCTAACCCTAGCCCTAACCCTAACCCTAACCCTAGCCCTAACCCTAGCCCTAACCCTAGCCCTAGCCCTAACCCTAACCCTAACCCTAGCCCTAACCCTAGCCCTAACCCTAGCCCTAATGGGTAAATGGAAATATATATATTTTTTAAATTTTTCCCTAACTAAGGGGGTGATGAAGGTGGGTTTTATTTACTTTTATAGCGGGTTTTTTAGCGGATTTTTATGATTGGCAGCCATCACACACTGAAAGACGCTTTTTATTGCAAAAAATATTTTTTGCGTTACCACATTTTGAGAGCTATAATTTTTCCATATTTTGGTCCACAGAGTCATGTGAGGTCTTGTTTTTTGCGGGACGAGTTGACGTTTTTATTGGTAACATTTCTGGGCACGTGAAATTTTTGGTCGCTTTTTATTCTGATTTTTGTGAGGCAGAATGACCAAAAACCAGCTACTCATGAATTTCTTTTGTGGGAGGCGTTTATACCTTTCCGGATTTGGTAAAACTGATGAAGCAGTTTTATTCTTAGGGTCAGTACAATTACAGGGATATCTCATTTATATCTTTTTTTATGTTTTGGCGCTTTTATACGATAAAAACTATTTTATAGAAAAAATCATTATTTTTGCATCGCTTTATTCTCAGGACTATAACTTTTTAATTTTTTTGCTGATGATGCTGTATGGCGGCTCGTTTTTTGCGGGACAAGATGACATTTTCAGTGGTACCACGGTTATTTATATCCGTCTTTTTGATCGCGTGTTATTCCCCTTTTTTTCGTCTGCATGATAATAAAGCGTTGTTTTTGCCTCGTTTTTTTTTTCTTCTTACGGTGTTTACTGAAGGGGTTAACTAGTGGGCAAGTTTTATAGGTCGGGTCGTTACAGACGCGGCGATACTAAATATGTATACTTTTATTGGTTTTTTTTTTATTTAGATCAGCGGTTCTCAACCTGGGGGTCGCGACCCCGAGGGGGGTCGAACGACCAAACCACAGGGGTCGCCACCTCTCTCACCTCCCCATCCACCTTCCCAGTGGCGTAGGAAGGGGGGTGCGGGGGGGGCGGGCCGCCCCGGGCGGCACACTGCGGGGGCGGGGCGGCCGGCGCTGCAGAAGGAGGAGAAAAAAAAAACCGTGGGCCCTTTAAGTCTTCGGGCGCCCGCCCCCTTCCCCCGGTGCCAGCGCTAATACTCACCTCTCCTGGTTCCTGCGGCTGCGCGGTAGCTGCAGCCAGCGTCTTCAGCGCCCTCTGACTCTGCGACGTCTCAGGGCAGAGGGTGCAATGACGTCATCACTGCGCGCTCTGCCTCTCTGTCCTGAGCGTTGCAGAGCCGGAGAGACGCTGACTGCACCGGACCTGCACTGGGAACGGGAGAGGTGAGGATTTTACTTTTTTTTTTTTTTTTTCTTTATGTCTGTCTGGGGGCAATGCTGGAGACCCTGGGGCAGATTTCTGGACAGACTGGGGCAGATTTCTGGGCAGACTGGGGCAGATTTCTGGACAGACTGTGGCAGATTTCTGGACAGACTGGGGCAGATTTCTGGACACACTGGGCAATGCTGGACACTGGGGCAGATTTCTGGACAGACTGGGGCAGATTTCTGGACACACTGGGCAATGCTGGACACTGGGGCAGATTTCTGGACAGTCTGGGGCAGATTTCTGGACAGACGGGCAGATTTCTGGACACACTGGGCAATGCTGGACACTGGGGCAGATTTCTGGACAGACTGGGGCAGATTTCTGGACACACTGGGCAATGCTGGACACTGGGGCAGATTTCTGGACAGACTGGGGCAGATTTCTGGACAGATGGGCAGATTTCTGGACACACTGGGCAATGCTGGACACTGGGGCAGATTTCTGGACACTGGGGCAATGCTGGACACTGGGGCAGATTGCTGGACACGCTGGGGCAATGCTGGACACAGGGGCAGATTGCTGGACACACTGGCGGCAATGCTGGACACACTGGGGCAATGCTGGACACACTGGGGCAATGCTGGAGACCCTGGGGCAGATTGCTGGGCACACTGGGGCAGAGTGCTGGACACACTGGGCAATGCTGGAGACCCTGGGGCAGATTTCTGGACAGACTGGGGCAGATTTCTGGACAGACTGGGGCAGATTTCTGGACAGACTGGGGCAGATTTCTGGACACACTGGGCAATGCTGGACACTGGGGCAGATTTCTGGACAGACTGGGGCAGATTTCTGGACACACTGGGCAATGCTGGACACTGGGGCAGATTTCTGGACAGACTGGGGCAGATTTCTGGACAGACGGGCAGATTTCTGGACACACTGGGGCAATGCTGGACATACTGGGGCAGATTGCTGGACACACTGGGGGTAATATGCTGGACACACTGGGGCAGATTGCTGGACAACCTGGGGGTAATATGCTGGACACACTGGGGCAGATTGCTGGACACACTGGGGCAGATTGCTGGACACACTGGGGGCAGGACTTGAGGCATGGGCAGAATGTAGATACGGGGCATGATTGGAGACACGGGGCAGAATGAAAGACATGGAGCAGGATGGATACGATGGAGACTGATGGGGCAGGATGGGGAGATCATATGGGGTAGAATGGATACTCATGAGGGCAGGATGCGAGAACATATGGCTGGAGCCAGGAATGAGATAAACGGGGCCAGGGTGGGGAATATTATTACCATAGGGGCTAATTAAGGGATATTATTACTGCAGTGATGTATTTATTTTATTTTTTGAGTATACTGTTTTAAATGGGGGGCGGTCCTGTTACTGTGCAGAGTGACACTATATCGCCTTTTTTTCTTCGTGGTGTAATGTAGAAGTTGTTAAAAATTAAGTAATGTGTTCTACAAGCGGAGCTCGAGATAACTGTGTTATTTCCTGCAGAAACGAGTCCTGGCTAGAAGAAATGATGGCGGTCTGTGCTGGATGAAAGATGAAGGACTTCACCTAGAGACGTCACTGGTGAGTCAGTGTTACCTATACACTGACACTATACACTGTATACTATATAGAGGTCCTGTGTATAATGTCACCAGTGATCTCTGTATTACCTCTCTACACAGACACTGCATACTAAGTACAGATCTCCTGTGTATAATGGCACTTATGGTGATAGTATTGTGTTTTTTTTATTACTGATCAGTATTGTAGTATTCAGTCACTATGTGGTGATAATATGTGGTCTGGAAATGGTGTTGTGGTATTTGTCCCTTGTATGTGCTATTTGGTCACCAAGTGGTGGTAATATGTGATCTGGTCATGGTGAGGCGGTATTTGTCCCTTGTATATAGTATTATTTGGTCCCTATGTGGTCTGGTCATGGTGTGGTGGTGTTTCTTCCTGTGTGATATTATTGGTCTTGGTATAGTGGTGCCGCAGCCTCCTCGAGTATATACGGTAATTGTTTTTGTGATTATTTATTATGTTTGATTTGTAGCAATGAGAATACAATACATAATGCATATCAGATATTTATATTCCGAATCATAACTAATAAAATTACAGTTTTAAAGTAGCCACCAAAATTATTTTTTGGGTTGGGGGTCACCGCAACATGAGGAACTGTATTGCGGGGTCACGGCATTAGAAAGGTTGAGAACCACTGATTTAGATAAAGAAATGTATTTATGGAAATAATATATATATTTGTTTTCATTATTTAGGAATTTTTTTATTTATTTTTTTTTACACATTTGGAAAATTTTTTTTTTACTTTTTTACTTTGTCCCGGGGGGGGGGTTACATCACAGATCGGTGATCTGACAGTTTGCACAGCACTCTATCAGATCACCGATCTGACTTGCAGTGCTGCAGGCTTACCAAGCACCTGCTCTGAGCAGGCACTTGGTAAGCCACCTCCCTCCCTGCAGGACCCAGATGCCACGGCCATTTTGGATCCGAGCCTGCTACAGTGAGGGAGGTAGGGAGACCCTCACAGCAACGCGATCACATCGCGTTGCTTCGGGGGTCTCAGGGAAGCCCGCAGGGAGCCCCCTCCCTGTGTGATGCTTCTCTGCACCGCCGGCACACCGCGATCATGTTTGATCACGGTCTGCCGGGGGTTAATGTGCCGTGATCGCTCCTGGCACATAGTGCCGGATGTCAGCTGCGATAGGCAGCTGACACCCGGCCGCGATCGGCCGCGCTCCCCCCGTGAGCGCTGCCGATCGCATATGACGTACTATCCCGTCGGTGGTCATACGGGCCCACCCCACCTCGACGGTATAGTACGTCTAATGTCAGAAAGGGGTTAAATGACTTATTTACAGCGCAGGAGCGGCTGATGAATACTTCCATCTGCGGCTCCTACACTCGCTGCTATTAGCAGCAGCAGGTGTTGGATGATGGGATCAGTTGTCCCATCAGCTGACACCAGTGACTGGAGGTAAACTTTATACCTCAGATCACAGCTGAACATTCACACTGTCTTTTGACAGCGTGGAAAGCGCGGCTCTCTGAGCAATGGGGATGATTTCACCACCGATCAGAAGCGGTGTTTGCTGTGCTGTCTTGTACATGACAGTGCAGCAAACCCTGGATATGAATGGGGTTCAGGTCCAGGTACTGTTTCGGTACCCAAACCCGAACTATTTGTTACTGTTTGGCTGAACCATCCAAACCCGAACATCCAGGTGTCCGTCCATCTCTACTAGTAACTTGTATGATTTCTAAAAGTGTTTGTTCCCTTCCTTACATTCTATTCTTTTGCATGCTTGTCACACTTGAATGTTTCAGATCACCAAAATAATTAAAATTTTGGACAAAGATAACACAAGTAAACACAAAACGTACTTTTTAAATTAAGGTCTTTATCATTAAAGGGAACCTGTCACCTGAATTTGGCGGGACTGGTTTTGGGTCATATGGGTGGAGTTTTCGGGTGTTTGATTCACCCTTTCCTTACCCGCTGGCTGCATGCTGGCTGCAATATTGGATTGAAGTTCATTCTCTGTCCTCCATAGTACACACCTGCACAAAGCAAGATTGCTTTGCGCAGGCGTGTACTATGGAGGACAGGATTGAACTCCAATCCAATATTGCAGCCGGCATGCAGCCAGCGGGTAAGGAAAGGGTGAATCAAACACCCGAAAACTCCGCCCATATGACCCAAAACCAGTCCCGCCAAATTCAGGTGACAGAGTCCCTTTAAGGGAAGAAGAAATCCAAACCTACAGGGCCCTTTGTGAAAAAGCAATTAAGTCCTCCCGCCATTAAAACATAAACTAACTGTGGTTTATCACAACTTTGGGAAGCTAAACTCAAATTCCCCAGCCACACACAGGTCATTATTACTGTTCCATTTGTTCTCAATCAAGAAATCACTTAAATAGGACCTATCTGACAAAGTGAAGTAGACCAAAAGGTCTTCAAAAGCTAGACATCATGCCGTGATCCAAATAAATTCTGGAACAAATGACAAAGAAATTGAGATATGTTAGCCTAGAAAAGGTTATAAAGCCATTTCTCAAGTTTTGGGTCTCCAGCAAACCAAAGTGAGAGCCCTTATCCACATTTAATGTATTTATTGTATGCATTAATTTTTTCATCTTTTTATTGCACTTTTTATCATTTTGCAGCATGCAGCTAGGCCCCTTTATGTTGTCTTGGTGTTTCTTTTTGGTGCTAATACAGTATATAGTGCTGAACAGCCAGCCTGCTAATACTGTGAGCTTGATCAATAGGCTGTTATCCAGACACCCTGCATCACACTTACCTGTGTGACTAGTGTCCTATGCAAGCCATGTCTGTTTGCATGTATGCTACTAGGCAGACAGCCCCTCCATTATTGAGGTTAGTGGGTGGTTGTTTTCATCAGTAGCTTGTACCTGTGCTGCTCCAGCCTTTATCAGTGGAGGCCTGCTGCTCCCTGCTAGTGCATTTGTCATTTGACAAGGTTTTGGTGAGGCATTATTTATGATGTGTTTTTTTTGAGTTTCTCTACGTTAGCTACTGAGAGTTATTGCCCACAACATTTACCCCATTACCGAAACTGTCTGCAGTGTGAGTGCGATGGTGTTTTGTGATAGAAGCAGACATCACTGGAGTAGGTCCAGGTAGGGATATGAGATTGATAAAAATTAAAATAAATGCTTTATAAAATGTACCATTTTATATTGATGTTCTATTTAGCTATTAATATTTTTTAATCCCCAGTAACATCAAAAAAAGGCTAAAATCCTATAATATAATCCTATACACAATAAAAAAGATATAAAAACATAATAAAGGACTAACATTTGCAGAAATCATATCACCAATGAATAATTGAAAACGCTCTTCAATTCCAATAATATTCTATTGATTTATGTGATGTATCAAAAGGCCTACCAGAGTAGTGTCTCTGTTCCTTTCATTAAATGGATATAATGTTGTAATGGTGTTTTCATTACTTTAGCTAATATATAAAGCTAATATTGCATGCAAAACAGATGAATGTTTTTATGTGGATGTGTTTGTTCGATCTCTTCAGACGTACTTTGTTTTAATGGAACACATGCTGATTTCTTGACATCAGCCAAGAATCTGGTAATTTCATATTAAAATCATTAGTAATGTTTTAATCTGTTAGCTTGTTTTTTTTCCATACTAATATATGAAAATGCAAATTGATACATGAAGGTACAGCTGATATAATGTGTAATGCAAGCTAACCACACTACAGCATAAATATATTTTTGTCTGAAATAGGTGCTTATAATGTTTTGTACAAAAAGAAAAAAAAAAAAGAGAGCATGAACCGCACATCCCAAAATCATACGTTGATCTAAAGCCGCTAGGCAAAAATTTATATACTGAACATGAGGTTTTCAGTTTAACATTCTGATCAGACTGTATGAAGCCCACTGCCACTTCACGACAAACCTCGTAGTGGGTCCTATCGCCCTAACGGAGCGGAGCCATGCGGAGACCACCGCCACCGCGACCATGCACCAGCAGGGCAGACGGCCTGTTGCCCCACAGCACCCATGCTGCGAGACTGAGCCCCCATGACTCCAGACCGCGCCGCCCCACCAGCACCAAGCCACAGCAACAATGGCCGCCACACAGCACCAGCACCAAAATGAAAGGCGCATTAAAACTCACCTTCCTCCAGCTCTTCAGTGAGAGCCAAAATGGGCTAGACCCCTTACTTTGCAGTCTCCTGCTAATTAATATGGCTCCGCTCCGTTAGGGCAATAGGACCCACTACGAGGTTTGCCGTGAAGTGGCAGTGGGCTTCATGCATTCTGATCAGAATGTTAAACTGAAAACCTCATGTTCAGTATATAAATTTTTGCCTAGCGGCTTTAGATCAACGTATGATTTTGGGTTGTGCGGTTCATGCTCTTTTTATTCCTTTTTGCAAAGCAGGTGCTTATAATGTGTCACCATATTAGTATTATTCCCTAGAACTAATTTAAAATCTATTACACTTCTCAATGTACATTTACCTAACTAGGAGGCTACGAAAATGACATGGAGTAAGAAGAAAGTTGACATGCTTTACAACAATTATAAGGAAAGCTTATAAGGTTATACCTTATAATTTATAATGTTAAATGGTAGATAGTTTTGATACAAGTTTATTTGAGTCTCAATCCCAAGACACAGTTGTGTCTCACTGGGCCTTGAATAAGTTTAGGGAAATTATATCATTGATTCTCTCTGTGCAACATGCAAAGCCCAATGTGGATAACAGCAGAGGGCAGTGAACCCAGGGGAAGAAAGCAGAGCCTGAATACCCAACTTTGAACTCTAACTTATCATAGAAAACGGCTTCTTTCTACTTCTGGATTGATCATTCATTCTCAATATCCTGAACTCACAGGTATAACATGTATTCGATGAAGACAGATTTTTACATTACTGGGATAGGAGATGATACGTTCTGCTAAAGAGATTACATGTGGCCGTAAGGAGGAAGGAAGGAGTAGCTCAGCTGCTAGCTCAGCCCCCACTTCCCCCTTCTGGTCTACATAGAATATCATCAGTAGAAACTAACATCTCCTATGTCAGTATTATAAAAATCTGTCTTCATTAGTGTTGAGCGATACCGTCCGATACTTGAAAGTATCGGTATCGGATAGTATCGGCCGATACCCGAAAAGTATCGGATATCGCCGATACCGATATCCGATACCAATACAAGTCAATGGGACATCAAGTATCGGAAGGTATCCTGATGGATCCCAGGGTCTGAAGGAGAGAAAACTCTCCTTCAGGCCCTGGGATCCATAGTGAGGTGTAAAATAAAGAATTAAAATAAAAAATATTGTTATATTCACCTCTCCGGCGGCCCCTGGAACATCACCGCGAGGAACCGGCGTCCGGCAGGCTTCTTTGTTCAAAATGAGCGCCTTTAGGACCTGCGGAATGATGTCGCGGCTTCTGATTGGTCGCGTGCCGCCCATGTGACCACCACGCGACCAATCAGAAGCCGCGACGTCATTCCACAGGTCCTAAAGGCGCTCATTCTAGGAATTTATCTGAGGAATGACGTCGTGGCTTCTGATTGGTCGCGTGGCGGTCACATGGGCGGCACGCGACCAATCAGAAGCCGCGACGTCATTCCGCAGGTCCTAAAGGCGCTCATTTTGAACAAAGAAGCCTGCCGGACGCCGGTGACTCGCGGTGATGTTCCAGGGGCCGCCGGAGAGGTGAATATAACAATATTTTTTATTTTAATTCTTTATTTTACACCTCCGATACCGATACCCGATACCACAAAAATATCGGATCTCGGTATCGGAATTCCGATACCGCAAGTATCGGCCGATACCCGATACTTGCGGTATCGGAATGCTCAACACTAGTCTTCATTGAACACAGATTTTATCCATGAATTAAGAATTTTGAGAATGAATGATTACTCCAGGAGGAAACATGTAGATTTCTCTGATCAAGCACATTTCAAAGTTTCTTACTTTCATGAATACTATTGATTTATGAAATAAAACTTAAAACAATATCTACAATTAAAGTACAAAGAGTCTTATCAACTGGGGTTCACACCATTGTGACCCTTCTACATTATGATATTTGGGATCCTTGGTTACCTATGTGAATAGAGCAGTGGTTGGCTGTGCATGTAGTCTCTCCAATCCAGATCTATAAATCTGATGTACACATCCAATTACTGACTCATGAATGTTAAAATAAGGACTATGTGTCCTTTTTTTATCAGAGTAACAAGCAAGTGGTTGGATCCCCAGTGATCAGATAATTTATGAAAAAAAACATTAAAGGGAATCTGCCTAAATGATTCAAACTAAAAAAATTGCTATCTATACGATCGTGTTGACTAACTGAAAAACAGCTGTTCCTATGCAAATGAGAATTAAGTTTCCTTGAAGTGACAAAGCATTTCCCAAGCCTCTGCCCTTCTGGCTCTATTTCTGGCTCTATTAATGACCAGCATCTACCTAGTTTTGCTTGTCTGACAACTCACTGACTTTGTAGTCAAGCTAGTTATTTTGACAGATTCCCTTTAAGAACAGTGTTTTGACAGTGTTATCTCATCAACCCCTTTCGATATGCCCTAATATAAAACAACACTTTACTTGGAATACCATGTCAACTCCCAAATAGATATATGGTTTATAATATTTATCTCATTCATATAATTAGAATGATGGGCCCCAAAGGCAAACCTTTAAAGGTCTAATGTCAAAAGTGATTACCTGATCTAAGTGAAAGCCACAGTACAAAACACAAGTTGGTTTACAGTAGGACTCTCAGCATATCATGGAAATATAGACAGATCCGATAAAGTGGGTCCATACAGATGCCCAGCAGAGGTGGGAGCAGGAAACAGAAGGTGATGCTTATAGAGACTGTGCAGTATGGTCAACCTCACCAAAGAGCATAGGTCCTTTGACAAGGGGGTAAGGTCTATACCGGGCTAGCTGAGGTATGACAAAACAAAAAAAGTAGCTGCAAAGGAAAAAGTAGCACTTGAGATTACTATAGACTTGGATTGAGCAGCTTGTTGCTACTGTATTGTAAGCATATGACACTACCAGTCTTACCAGACATATGCATATACAGTATACCTCTAATGGTATCCATTCAGGTGGTGATTATTGTAAAAAAATACTTATTTTATTTGTCAGTAGAGCCACATCATTAATATGTAGCTGCCAGACAGAAGAATAGAGCATCATTTACTACTTACTGACATCCACAGCTCTTCTTTTGATTGGCCCGCCTGACACAACGTCAGATGACATCCGAGTACAGTCCTCTGTTTTACATGCACCCATAAACTTGAATGGACGCGTGTCATCCAATTTGCAAAGCAACAAGTAGCAGGCTGCCTTTTTTTTAGCAAATAGATTTGCTCTGTGGAAAAGAAATGCAGATCTGCATTGCCGCAATGTAAAACATTGGTCCGAGTGCTATCCGATAAAACATCGCCCGAATGAGCGAGCCCTAAAAGTGAGTACACAGCCTTGACACGACTCATCCAAAATCTACATTCACAAAATCCCAATACCCTGCTGCATGGAAACATTTTCTTAAGGCCGGAGTCACACTACAGCGAGATACGGCCGAGTCTCGCAGGTTAAAAACAAGCTCTGGCACCGGCACTCCGGAGCGGAGCATGCGGCTCCATATATTGCAGCGCGGCTGCACGCTCCGCTCCGGAGTGCCGGCGCCAGAGCTTGTTTTTAACCTGCGAGACTCGGCCATATCTTGCTGTAGTGTGACTCCGGCCTAAACAGTATATACAAAAATATCTATTTAGACAATAGACTTATTAAATGTTGTCAATATTTGATAATAATCCAGATCGGCTTTTTATGCTGACATCACACTTAAATTAAAAAAAAAAATCCTAAATATGTCACTTTAAAAGTTACAGCCTAAAAAAAAATGTCTTTATAAAAAATTCATGACGAGGATGATCTGATATTACAGCATTCTGATGCCAGCAGATGTTTTGTTTAACATGTTCCCTGAAGCTCTACTCCGCGCCTTATATCTTTCATTTCCATTTGGTATCTGCTGACTGTAGGATGTCATGTAAGTACCCTATAGCTATGCACAGTAATTCGCATCTTACTCCGCCTTGTAATGAGCTTCACAAAAAATCTTGTCACTATATCTCCACAGTTCTCCAGCCATATGGAGCACAAAACTACAAATCCCATAGATGCTTCTTTTTTTTTGTTTGTTTTATTACAGATCAGAATCTTAAAGCATAATCTGTGCTATGAACGGTGGATGTTCATTTCGTGCTGCTAAAAAACAAAGTTAGCACTTGTTCCTATCATCTGTTACAAATGCCCAATTTGGGACAATAAATTTCTTCAGAACCTGCTCTTTTGTGTCTTTTGCTGACTTGTTACTTTAAACATTTCTCTCTCTCTCTCTGTTTCTTTCACATCATTTTTTTATGAACTATGCATATGTATTAAATTGGATTCATTGTCCCCAGACGCCAATTTACATAAAGTGCAAGCCATCGTTGAATGGAGGAAAGCAAATTACTTCTTCTGCAACATCACACATTTTTCCCATTTTTTTTTCTTTCTCTAACAAACTGCAGGCGCATGATGTTAACAGCACTTCCTAAGATATGCAAAGCGTCACTTTTCTCAAACAGGCTTGATCAATGAGAGAAAAAAAATATATATATATTATTGAATTAAGTACTGGGCCAATCATTTAACAATTCCCAATGCTGCTTTTGTGAGAAGACTCGGCCTTAAGCCTCTAGTTTAAAAATTTAAAGTAATCATGCAAAAATGATACCCTTGCGCTTTATACTCTGAATCTCACTAATGTTCGATCCCTAAAGACAGCTTATTAATGGGAAGAAGCAATACTTCTGTTAGTTTCTCCATGTTCTTTCTACACAAGAACATCTCTCCTGGATTCACATTTTAATGCTGATAATGTGACTATAATGAGGCTTTTTAATGGAATAGAAATTCAGCATACATTTATTCCCACATGTAGAAAATGATGCGGCCGCTGAGGTCTTGATATAATAAATGATACTGAAACATATCAAAGAATTGAGAACTGCTTGCACAAATTTACTTTTTGCGCCAGAATACTGAATTAAAAAAAAAATCTGGACAATGTGATAAATTAATCGTTTTCTAGAGACTGAAAAATGTACACAAATTGGAGAGGAAAATTTTATTATTTTCTTCTGGGTATGTTCAGATAATGTCTGTTTCAGGCTGAGTCCGGCTGTTTCACTCCCTGAGGAATCACCAGCGAAACATTCATTTGAGGGTGAGGTGGAGGCTGCACAGCAATTATCTGGGCATGGAGACCTCTGGTAAGTACCAATTATTATTTTTTTCATGTAAATGTTTACTATAACCCTCTTTACACTGGTATGGTCTGAATTTCATACATATATACTGTAAATATATATCTACTATATAATTGTCTAAGGGTCACTTCCATCTTTCTAACTGTCTGTCTGTCCTTCTGTCTGTCTCTCTGTCAAGGATATTCATTGGTCGCGGCCTCTGTCTATCATGGAAATCCAAGTCGCTGATTGTTCGCGGCAAAACAGCCACGATCAATCAGCGACAGGCACAGTCCGGAAGAAAATGGCCCCTCCTTCCTCCCCGCAGGCAGTGCCCGGCGCCCGCATACTCCCCTCCAGTCAGCGCTCACACAGGGTTAATGGCAGCGTTGACCGCGGTGCAACACACTCGGTTAACGCTGCTATTAACCCTGTGTGACCAACTTTTTGCTATTCATGCTGCCTATGCTATCAGCGATAGCAAAGTCACTGCAAGAGCAAATGGAAAGATGGTATTGTTTGTTTACCGGAGACTACCCTTCTGATAATAGGTGCTGAAGATGCTGCAAGAAAAGCACTGTGGCCATTTTCTTGAAGTGCCCTCTGCTTCAAAAACTCTGTGGGTACACCAACATCTATAAGATGCCATGTGTACATACCCTAATACCAGAAAGTTGGCATTAATAAGTAGAAATATTTGTTGAACGTTGTATTTTGATGTCTCTACACCAGCTGATGGCTGTTGTGAATTTCATTT
The DNA here is from genome assembly GCF_032444005.1 of Ranitomeya imitator. Taxonomy (NCBI): domain Eukaryota; kingdom Metazoa; phylum Chordata; class Amphibia; order Anura; family Dendrobatidae; genus Ranitomeya; species Ranitomeya imitator. Next base: position 86,350,405 of record NC_091286.1, read on the forward strand.
CCTACAGCATGGACAGCACATAGATGTTCCAAATTTTTTAAGTTGTTTGTGCATCTTAACAATGTTGATTAATCTTAATCCAGGGCGATTTAGGTTGAAAAGTGATGTAAAAAATGGTAGTTTTAATAAATTTCTCCATTGGAACTGATTTATTAAAATTTTCTAAAAGAAAAAAAAAATCTGTCTATATTGCCTACAGCAAAACATCACTGATTGTGGAAACTTCACACTAGACCTCAAGCAGCTTGGATTGTGTGCCTCTCCACTTTTCCTCCAGACTCTGCGACTTTGATTTCCAAGGTCTAGTGTGAAGTTTTCACAATCAGTGATGGTTTGGGGAGCCATGTCATCAGCTGGTATAGGTCCACTGTGTTTTAACAAGACTAAAATCAGCACTGCCGTCTACCAGGAAATTTTAGAGCACTTCATGCTTCCCTCTTCTGACAAACCTTTTGGGGAATGAATTGTTGTTTAAAAACAACAGTATCACTGTGCTTGATTGGCCACTAAACTCACCTGACCTTAACCCCATAGAGAATCTATGGTGTATTGTCAAGTTAAAGATGAGAGACACCAAACCCAACAATGCAGACAAGCTGAAGGCTGCTATCAAAGCAACCTGGGCTTCCATAACACCTCAGCAGCGCCGCAGGCTGATCACCTCCATGCCATACCGCATTGATGCAATAATTGATGCAAAAGGAACCCCGACCAAGTACAGAGTGCATTTACCGAACATACATTTCAGTAGGCCAATATTTCGGATTCTAAAATCATATTTCAAGCTGGTGTTATAAAGTATTCTAATTTACTGAAATAATGACTTTTGGGTTTTCATTGGCTGTAAGCCATGTTCATCAACATTAACAGTAATAAAGGCTTTAAATAGATCACTCACTTTGTAATGACTCTATATAATATATGAGTTTCACTTTTTGCATTGAAGAACTGAAATAAATTAACTTTTTGATGACATTCCAATTTTGTGAGAAGCACCTGTAGTTAATGAATGGAGAGGTATTGTGCATCATTGAGAGACACTTTATTTAAACAGAGCACTGCAATGCCTCCTCACTAGTGTTGAGCGATACCTTCCGATATTTGAAAGTATCGGTATCGGATGGTATCGGCCGATACCGGCAAAATATCGGATCTCGCCGATACCGATAACCGATACCAATACAAGTCAATGGGACACAAATATCGGAATGTATCCTCGATGGTTCCCAGGGTCTGAAGGAGAGGAAACTCTCCTTCAGGCCCTGGGATCCAAATTAATGTAAAAAATTAAGAATAAAAATAAAAAATATGGCTATACTCACCCCTCCGAAGGACCCTGGCTGTCACCGCTGCAAGCGTCCGCCTCCGTTCCTGAGAATTGCAGAGAGTGAAGGACCTTCAATGACATCGCGGTCAGGTGACCGGTCACCTGACCACTCACCTGACCGTGACGTCATTGAAGGTCCTTCACTCACTACATTCTCAGGAACGGAGGCGGACGCTTGCAGCGGTGACAGCCAGGGTTGTTCGGAGGGGTGAGTATAGCCATATTTTTTATTTTTATTCTTTATTTTTTACATTAATATGGATCCCAGGGCCTGAAGGAGAGTTTCCTCTCCTCCAGACCCTTGGAACCATATGCACCGCACACTCCGATACCAATTTCCGATATCACAAAAATATCGGAACTCGGTATCGGAATTCCGATACAGCAAGTATCGGCCGATACCCGATACTTGCAGTATCGGAATGCCCAACACTACTCCTCACTTATTCTCTCCACTGTGTACAGTTGTGTTCAAAAGTATACATACCCCGCTAGAATTTTTGCTTTCTTGTCCTTTTTTCAGAGAATAAGAATGATAAAACCAAAAAGTTTTCTTCACTCATGGTTAGTGGTTGGGTGAAGCCATTAATTGTCAAACTACTATGTTTTCTGTTTTTAACCCCTTACTGACAGAGCCAATTTAGTATTTAACGACCAAGCCAATTTTTACAATTCTGACCACTGTCAGTTTATGAAGTTATAGCTCTAGAACGCTTCAACGTATCCTACTGATTCTGAGACTGTTTTTTGTGATATATTGTACTTCATGTTAGTAGTAATATTTCTTCAATATAACTTGCATTTATTTATGAAAAAATGGAAATTTGGCAAAAATATTGAAAATTTTGCAATTTTAAAACTTTTAATTTTTGTACCCTTAAATCAGAGAATGGTGTCAAACAAAATACTTAATAAATAAAATTTCCCACATGTCAACTTTGCATCAGCATAATTTTGTAAACATAATTTTTTTTTGTTAGGATATTATAGGTGTTAAAAGCCGAACAGCGATTTCTAATTTTTTTCAAAAAAATTTACATTTTTTAGGGACCACCTCACATTTGAAGTTAGCTTGGGGGTCAATATAACAGAAAATATACAAAAGTGACAACATTTTAAAAATGGCACCCCTCAAGGTGTGCAAAACCACATTCAAAAAGTTTGGTAACTACAGGTGCTTCACGAGAACTAAAGCAATGTTGAAGGAAAAAATGAACATTTTACGTTCTTCACAAAAAATTTACTTTGGACACCTTTTTTATTTTCACAAGGGTATCAGGAGAAAATGGACCACAAAATTTGTTGTGCAATTTCTAGTGAGTATGCCAATACCCCATATGTGGGGGAAAGACACTGTTTGGGCAAAGGGCAGGGCTCAGAAGGGAGGGAGCACTGTTTAACTTTTTCAACTCAAAAATGGCTGGAATCAATTGTGGTGCCATGTCACGTTTGGAGACCCCTTGATGTACCTAAACAGTGGAACTCCCCCAATTCTAACTCCAACCCTAACCCCAACACATCCCTAATCTTAATCCCAACCCTAACCATAACCCTAACTGCAACCCTAACCTCAACACACCCCTATCCCTAATCCCAACCCTAACCATAACCCTAACCACAAACATAACCCTAACATACCTCTAACCCTAATACCAACCTTAACTGTAATCCCAACCATAACCACAACCCTAACTCAACCCTAACTTTAGCCTAACCCTAAATTTAGCCCAACACTAACTTTAGCCCCAACCCTAACTTTAGCCCCAACCTTAACTCTAGCCCAATCCTATCTTTAGCCCACCCTAACCCTAGGCTAACTCTAACTTTATCCCAACCCTATCCCTAACTCTAGCCCAACCCTAACTTTAGCCCAACTCTAACCCTAATGGAAAAATGGAAATAAATACATTTTTTAAATTTTATTATTTTTACCTAACTAAGGGGGGGGGGGATAAAGGGGGGTTTAATTTACTATTATTTTTATTTTGATCACTGTAATAAAGTCTATCACAGTGATCAAAATGAATCAGCAGGAAAAATTTCCTATTGTTGCTGGATATAGAGGTATTTAATTTATCTCCTCACATAAGATTGACACTTTGCATTTTTTCATTTTTTCCAGTAAGGTTTGATAAAGACCCAGCTGGTCGAAACGTTACCTTATACCACTGCGGTGAACCATTTAATTTGGTGTTTTGAAAATAAAAAGCCACATTCTTTGCAATTTAAAGGAATTTTGAGTAAAACTGTTCATTCTTGAGCCTGTAGATATCGGCGGGTGCACTACGCCTGCGCTCGCCATTTTCTTCCCAGAAATAGATGCCAAGGGGGACTTCACAGGGGTATGCAGGGACCCCGGAGGCACTGGGCTGGATTGAGGGACCCCATTTCTCTCTCCTCTGATGTGCGATCACATCAGAGGAGAGAGAAATTAAATGGGAAATTGGACTTTTATTTTGCAGTCGCCATTATTTTGTTAATAACCGCCAATACCCACGAGAAATTCCGACACTTGGGGGCGCTATACACTTATTTTTCAGGGCCGTTGAAAAGCTGTGCTGAGACATAAGTACCTTAATTGCCACCATTAAAAGGCATATCAGACTGTCGTTAAGGGGTTAAATCATAATGACAACTCAAAACATCAAAATGACCCTGATCAAAGGTTCAAATACCCCATTTCTTAATACTGTGTATTGCTCCTTCTAACATTAATTACAGCTTGAAGCTTTTGTGGTAGTTGTGGATGAGGTTCTTTATTTTCTCAAATGGTTAAGCTGCCCACTCTTCTTGGCAAAAAGCCTTCAGCTCCTGTAAATTCCTGGGCTGTCTAGCATGAAGTGTGTGCTTGAGATCTCTCCAGAGTGGGTCAATGATAATGAGGTTAAGAGATGGAGATGGCCACTGTAGAACCTTCAATTTGTTCTATTGTAGCCAATGACAGGCCAACTTGGCCTTGTGTTTTGAATCGTTGTCATGTTGAAAGTACGTCCCATGCACAGCTTCCGGGCTGATGAGTGCAAATTTGCCTCCAGTATTTTCTGATAACATGCTACATTAATCTTTCCTTCAACTGTGACCAAGTTTCCTGTGTCTTTGTAGCTCACACATCCCCAAAACATCAGCAATCCACCTCTGTGCTTTGCTTCAGGCAAACATTACCAGGGTATGTGAACTTTTGATCAGGGTCATTTGGATGTTTTGGGTTGTCATTATGATTCAAAAAGAGAAAACACAGTAGTTTGACAGTAAATGGCTTCACCCAACCACTAACCATGCGTGAAGAAAAAGTTTTGGTGTTATCATTCATATTCTCTGAAAAAAGCCCAAGAAACCAAAAATTCTGCTGGAGTATGTAAAGTTTTGAGCACAACTGTATATATATTTACACACAAATACATTTTAATATGTCACTATTAAAAATAAGATCTTACAAAATTCAAACTTGCTAAATTTTTCCTGAAAATTTGATTTTCAGCGAAGTTTATTCATTTTGAATTAAATATTCTTTGCTATAACTTTTAGGGTCTTTGAAGACCCATAGCATAATTAACATACGATGTAAAAAAACAAACAAAATAGAATACTAATATTCACTCCTAACCTGGTCGGCTCTTCAGCTGCTCACTGCCTGTCGTCTGGTCCTCAGAGCCAACTTTTCTTTTCCCAGTTGATCACTGCCTCTCTTAGCATGTTTCCTTTAGGCCAAGAATTCCGCCCTCGACTAGGCCTCAAAGGTAACTGCGCGTTGCACATCGTGACATAATAGACGTCCAATGATCTCTAAGGTGCGGTTCCTGACAACGACAATTGCAGAATAAGAGGCTTTGAGAACTGGGAGCTTGCTGACACCATCTGTTCATCTTCCTTCCTCCCTCACATCTTTGAACTGTTCATTCTTGACTTGGAGTTCCGAGACCTGATTGCGGTTGTATTCACAACATAGACTGAACAGGCCAGGAGATGTGGTGCACAACGGGGTAAAGAGGTGGCTATGAGGATCGGTAGTAGGAAGTGACCAGTAATGGGGCTGGTCAGGTTAACTGTGAGATGAGAATACGTTTTTTTTCTTTACTTTTGAAACAGTCTATGGTTAAGAAAATTGGCGGCCTAGAGGGCTAGTATCCTTTCTAAACAAATTTACTAAAATACATTCTCAAAAATGCAGGTACTTTATATATTAGAGTAGAATTCAATTCCCATCAAATATACTATATATGCTCATCTCTACTCAATACTATATGTCAAAAGTTTTATAAAAATGTTAAGCACCATTTAAATAGAAAGTGCAATGCTCCTTTAGGAGTTTGAATTTATTTAACTTGTTCTTTCTAAACATTATATTGAAATCTTTTTTGCTGTTACAACAGCATTTACAAAATGTAAACAATATTGGTTCTTCATATGTCATCATATTATAATTCTCCATAATGTGTGTGGAAACCAAACAAAAGCATTTGTACAAGGCTGAGTTCCTTCTTATAGTTTTGTTTACATGACTGGAGATGTCCTTGTTTTTCAATAGTTTCCTACAGCAGTAATTACCTTGATTTGTGTGTTAAATGCAAATTTAGTTATTATGATTCTCTGTGGCATGTTACAATTTGTTGACATTCTCAATGAACAGACACATCATGGCATGTCCTTTATATTAAAACACATTTTAAGCTGAAGGTTGCATTATTTATTATAAAATACCTAGCGCTATTCAATAAAAAACATATTGTTTATTTTGAGTCATAGATAAATATTTTTAAGCCTCTTCATGACATGGCCAAGTTCCAATTTTTTGGGGGGTTTGCTACCCTTCTTTCAAGAGCCATGTTTTTTTTATTTTTCTGTCCACATAGAAATATATGGGCTTGTTTTTTGGTAGGACAAATTGCTCTTCTGAATGATCACATTCTTTTTACCACATAGTGCACTGGAGAATGAGACACAAATTCAAAGAAATTGCGAAAAAAAACTTAAATTCTGACATTTTTTTAAAATTATTTTTGCAGCATAGTGTGCAGTACAAATAACCTGGCAATTTTATTCTACTCATCAGTACAATTATTATAGTGGACCTGTAATGTTTTCATTTTTTATACGATAGAGCGTGACGTGTGAATTTTTTTCTGTTTATGATGTATATTTATCGAACTATTTAATTTTATAGTTTTAAAGATCAGTCTTTTACTTAAAAGATTGTTTTTGATTATCCTTATTTATATATTATATATTATATATATATAATGGGGGAAAATGGGGGGTGATTTGAACTTTTATGGGGGTTTTTTTCATAACTTTTTTTTTACATTTTTGCTGAATGTATTATTCACTTTAGGGGGCTTGATCTTGCAATCATCTGATCATTTGTTCTATATACAGCAACCCCAAAGCATTGCAGCATATACTGTATATACTCGAGTATAAGCCGAGATTTTCAGCCCAAATTTTTGGGCTGAAAGTGCCCCTCTCGGCTTATACTCGAGTCAAGGTGGGTGGCACGGTCGGCAGGTGAGGGGAGAGGGCGCTGAGGCATACTTACCTAGTCCCAGCGATCCTGGCGCTGTCCCTGCCGTCCCACGGTCTTCGGTGCTGCAGTTCTTCCCCTCTTCAGCGGTCACGTGGGACCGCTCATTAGAAAAATGAATAGGCGGCTCCACCTCCCATAGGGGTGGAGCCGCGTATTCATTTCTCTAATCAGCGGTGCCAGTGACCGCTGATAGAGAAAGAGGCTGCGGCACCGAAGACCAGCTGTGACAGGCAGAGGGAGCGCCAGGATCGCTGGGACCAGGTAAGTATTTTATATTCACCTGTCCGCGTTCCAGCCGCTGGGCGTCGCTCCATCTTCCCGGCGCCTCCATCTTCCCGGCGTCTCTGCGCTCTGACTGTTCAGGTCAGAGGGCGCGATGACGCATATAGTGTGCGCGGCGCCCTCTGCCTGATCAGTCAGAGCAGAGACGCCGGGAAGAGGGAGGCGCCGGGACCGGACGCTGGGAGCTGCAAGCAAGAGAGGTGAGTATGTGTTTTTTTTTTTTTATTGCAGCAGCAGCGGCACAGATTTATGTGGAGCATCTATGGGACAAAATGAACGGTGCAGAGCATATATGGGGCACAGATATGGGGCAATAATGAACGGTGCAGAGCACAGTATATGGGGCACAGCTATGGGGCACAATGAACGGTGCAGAGCACTGTATATGGGGCACAGCTATGGGGCACAATGAACGGTGCAGAGCACTGTATATGGGGCACAGCTATGGGACAAAATGAACGGTGCAGAGCATTGTATATGGGGCACAGATATGGGGCAATAATGAACGGTGCAGAGCACAGTATGGGGCACAGCTATGGGACAAAATGAACGGTGCAGAGCATATATGGGGCACAGATATGGGGCAATAATGAACGGTGCAGAGCACAGCATGGGGCACAGCTATGGGACAAAATGAACGGTGCAGAGCACTATATGGGGCACAGCTATGGGACAAAATGAACGGTGCAGAGCACTATATGGCACAGCTATGGGGAAATATGAACGGTGCAGAGCACTATATGGCACAGCTATGGGGAAATAATGATCTATTTTTATTTTTGAAATTCACCGGTAAATGCTGCATTTCCACCCTAGGCTTATACTCGAGTCAATAAGTTTTCCCAGTTTTTTGTGGCAAAATTAGGGGGGTCGGCTTATACTCGGGTCGGCTTATACTCGAGTATATACGGTAGTTATATTTTAATTTATTTATTATGCTTTGCTTACATAGTGCTATTATATTTCACAGCACTTTACAGACAACAATTGCTTTTCTCATTGCGCCTCACAATCTGAATGCCCTATCAGTATGTCTTTGGAGTGTGAAAAGAAACTGGATTACTAATGCAAATGCAAACACTGGGAGAACAAACAAACTCCTTGCAGGTGATTGTCCTTGGTGAGATTTGGATCCAGGATTCCAGCACCGCAAAGCAACAGAGCTAACCACTGAGCAACTGTTCGGCCCAAAATTCAAAATATCCTAAAAAAGTTATGGCTCTGGGAAGAAGGGAATGAAGACAAGGAGGAGAAAGTGCAGAAAAACAGCAAACATTTATTAAAAGACAGAAACGCGTTTCAAAATTGATCTGATTTCTTATGCAGGCTATGTGGCCAATATACAGACATATACATACATTACGCGTCAGCACACTGAAAGGCAAGACATTTGTGATAAGGAACATCCATATTACAGTATACATTGACATGGTTGGATGGTTTCTGTACTCTTTCACAAAAAATTCTAAGTACCTTACACCTTAAATATTTACTCATTAGTCGCAGTGTGCTGATACATAATGTATGTACTGTACATACAGCTCTGGCAAAAATTAAGAGACCACAGCAAAATGTTCAGTTTGTCTGATTTTTCCACGCTTGCGCAGGGTAAAAAAATTTCCCAGCCGGGCGCAGAAGGCTGGAGAGACACCGCGGTGACGGAGGAGAGTGCAGACCACCAATGGGTATGCGCACCACCGAATAATAGGTATGAACATGCCAAAAAATGGAAACAATTTCACTTGTCTAGTAGAATAATCCCATTGATTCAGAAGAGAACATCACATGTACAAAGATATTACAGCAAATAATAATAATAATATAATAATAGAAAAATATCCAAAGATTATTGTTGATCATATTGTAGCATCAATGGGGCATATACAATCCAGTGGAATGAGCGATGATATATTCAGGTTGTTGCCGATGAAAACAAATAAATAAGAAACTAAATAAAATAATGAAAAAAGGACAAATGATTAAAAAATGACAAAGGGCAATATAGAAAGATCACTTGTAAGGATCCTGATTAGATCCCAGGGGGGGAAAATGAATAGACACAGGGATGGGACACGTACGTGACTTATTAGGAGAAAACGTGTAAGATAAAATTATAACAATAAAGAGAAGCTAAGGGATTCATTTAACCCTCTTGGTATCAGGGTCGTCAAGTCGTACTGTCCAATTGGCCTCTCGTTGCGCCCAAAGTTTTTTATAATTTCCCCCCCGACACCCAGATGTAAACTCTCAATCCCCCTGACACAAAGAGACCCAACATCACAATTGTCATACGTTTTGAAGTGATAGTCTTCAGGTCATAACATTAAAAGTGCCACATGTGATATGCTGTCTGATCCAAAATTGTTTCGAACGAACAGAAGACTCAAAGGAGAAACTGAGAAGGACATTTGCACAAGCGAGACAGTGGCCACATTTGAAATAACCCAGAATGGGGCACTTTGTCCCAAAAATATTTCTAATAGGTGGGATGTAGTGACTTCTAACTAGGAGGTTACCTAAATTCGGTGCCTTCCTAGAGATCATAGAAGGAAAGGCACCCAAAATGGAAAAATGGATCCCAGGGCGGGTTCGGTTTTCAATATAGACCAATGTTTGGTCAGGATATCCCTAATATTGCGCCATTCATGGTTATATGTGGTAATAAACCTAATTGTATCCAATCCTCTTTCTCTCCCATGTTTACATGTAGGATATGGTAGGTCATTTTGCGGGGTATGTCTGGCTCTATGAAAGCCTCGTTTAATGCTCCTACAGTTATAGCCGTGTGATTCAAACCGTGACATAAGATCAGCAGCCTGAGCAAAGAACTTATTGGAGCATATTTGTCTCATTCTCAGAAACTGCCTGACCGGGACAGCCCTCATAGTAGCAGGATTATGAGCAGAGTCTGCATGGGTCAAAGCGTTGACCACAGTTGACTTTCTGTAGAGGTCAGACTGGATACGTCGCATGGTGTCGATTTCCAGAGTGACATCCAGAAAGTCTATTTTTTTTTAAATCATACTGGTATGCTAATTGAATATCATAAGAATTCAAATTAAGTTGATTGATATGTGTATGTCACAAGTGTGTCATGTCAGTCTTGGAAACCTGTGGGTAGAAGATCACAGCACATTTTGAATAGTAAATCTTTCATTTAGCCTGTGTCTTTGAGTCCCAAATTAAATTATTTTTGTTTCATTTGGGGCTGAAGAGGTTAACGACCCTTTCTATGCTGGTCAGAAACTTGCAGCTGCATTTTCATCTGCTTCTGATAGGATTATTAAGTCTCCTTATAAAACCTGGCCAGACCCTCTTTGCCTTGCCAGTGAAAGTTTGCTTCCTAGCTCCTTGGAGACACTGTGCTATTTTGTAGATTGTGTTGCTACTGGAGATTGTTGCGTGCTGTTTTGGGGTGAAATCTTTTCACATTATCCCATTCCCATTTGGTTGGTACATTCTTATCCTTCTTTTTATACCTCTCTTCCTTTGTTGAGTGTCTGTATGTTTGTTCCTTACTTTTACACATCTGTCCCACAAGTTGATACATTGCCTTTCCTGTCCAGAGCCTCCTGGGGGAGGAGACAGTTTAGTGAATAACAGGAGATCAGAAAGTATTTAAGAATAAAGGAGCGCACTCAGCTATCTTAAGTTGGTGCTGGCTGTACTTGGGAAAACCCAACATCAAGTCCAATATAGAAAAATCAGCCGCACTCTTATGGTATATCTTTGCAAAAATGTGATGTATTTATTCACATGTGTTGAAACAAAAATTATGTATATATATATATATATACACACACACACAGCAGGGAGTATAAACGGAGTAGTAACGTTTTGACCCTGCCTCGGGTCTTTCTCGAACTGCCTCTTCTAGATAGTGTGCAAAATTAGAAGTGTGGTCCCTTTAAGGGCTCCAATTGTTGTGGTGTCAGATTCAGATTACTCAGCTAGATCTGGTCATTTTGTGTGTATGGTGTGGAGGTATTTGGGTTTGGGTATTGGATAGTGCGGTGTAGAGACAGAAGGGACAGCCGACGCAGAGTGGGGGCGCCACATCGAGTTTTAGGGTGCCAACCTCCACTGTTAGGTAGGGCACAGGTCATTTAGGATCTTATTAGGGTCTGATGAGGAATTTGTCATTCTCTTTCCTTTTTTCCCCCTTGGTCTTTTTGGTCCACTGCACCGGCCCACCAACACCCAGCTCTATTCTCTGTTAGTGTTAGTTTATATATTTGATTTTTTATCGATGTAATTTTAAGAGTACAAATAAAGATATTTTTAAGGGTTATTTTTCTTTTTTGGTTTTCTAATTAAATATACCCTGGTTGTATTCAGTTTGGTTTGCTCATCATAAATGAAACCCAGAGCAGAGAAAAAAGTGTCTGCAGGGGAAAAACAGGAGATTCCTCAGGCAGAGAAAATGCCCAAGCCTGAGGATCTCCACAGATCAACACCAGAATAATAACTGCACATGGACTATCACTTCTGGATGAAACAAGATGGAGACTAAAAAATAATTTATATTAAGAAAGACACATCAAAAAGCCACTTCATTGAACCAATCTGGCAGATTTACCTGGTGTTCAGAGGGTGGTTTTAGATTTAGCAGAACCTGTGTAGCGGCGGATACCACATGCTGGTGTTATTGCTTGATGTCGGCCACTTCCGAAGACAAGAACTGCAACTGCGTGGTCAGGGCGTCCACCAAGCCCATGATGGCATTCCAGTACAAAAGGAATGAAGTGGGCTGGTGATAATGTCATGATGTGCCAGTCTGAAGTTAGTGAGAATGGGCCTTCAACTGTCCCTGGAGCTGGAGTCCTCACTATCCCTGTCCTATGGGTACTCTGGAATTTAGAGAGGCCTGGGTCTAAAACCTTACTATGCTCCTGAATGCATAATGAAACAAAATATTCCCTACAACACCCAATAAGGTATGGGACAGACGAGAAACCAGATAGCACAAATAAGACAGACAAAGGAATGAAAGGAAGCTGCAATCACAGAAAAATGCTCATGAAACAACAGAGTGAAGAATAAGTGAACAATTGGAGCAACAAACCAAATGGTAGAGGATAGGGAAATAAACACACAATGAAAACCACGCGAATAACTCCTAGAATTAACACCAACTAGCTGACACAAATAAGGACTACTCCTTCACCACCAAACTGGGTAGCTGTAAGCTACCTCTGGCAGGGAACAGAGGAAGCAGTGAGGTTTAAATAGAAGCCCCTGCAGGGTAATAGAATAGGCCAAATAGCCTAGCAGGGTCCTCTCTCCTCCTGTACCAGTTGTGACCTGTATTGTTTAAGATTATTGTACTTGGTTTTATTATGTATACCCCTCCTCACATGTAAAGCGCCATGGAATAAATAATAATAATAATAATAATAATAAATAGCAAATGGAAAACACCTGCTGTAAGAAAGGCGTGGACAAAAAGACGAATGGTATTCAGGAGAGCAACAGGATCTCCAGTGACTCAGCAGATAGAGACTCCAGCAGACAATCACAAAACTGCCAGATCAAATCCTGAGGCATGGCAGGGAAGTTCTGGTTCGGTGAGCAGGGCAACAATTACATTCCAAATAGAGATGCACAGATCAATTCACAGAGGATCGAGCTCAAATCAATTTTCCTGAATTTTGTGGATTCATGCAAGTTCATCCATTTTTAGATTTGATTAATGGTTGTAAAAAAAAAAACCTTGCAAGGCGCCATTTACCATATTGTTGAAGCATCAGAGAGCAGGTAAACATCATTTAGCATTGTAGCTCTGGCTTCCCCATAAGGCCCTGCAGTTATGACATCTTATTGAATATCTTACCTTGTACTGTAGTGGTCAGTACCTGGGCAGCTGTTCCCAGCAGAGTACAGTTTGTACGGCAGAGTCATTTTTCACCTCCATAATCAGTGGGTAAGCCTCTCTCTAGTGTAGTCTGTAAACTTTCGAAGTCAGCAGGTAAAGTGTAAGCTCTTATGGTGAGCGGGGTCTTCTCTCTGGCCTGTAAGGTACAAGCTCTGATGGTCAACAGAGTCCTCTCTCTCCTCTCCTGCATGTGTATTTTCCTGGTAATTGTAAGCTTTCCATTTTTGAAATCCATACAAATTTATTAACTCAAATTCTGGGGAAAAATTCGGCGAAGTCAGCAAATTCCAATTTCAAAAGATCTGCTCATCTCTAATTTCAAATACATTATCCCGTGAACAGAAAGTTTGCCCTAAAAATTACTTGAGTAAAAAAAGACTTCCCATTGTCTTTATAGCAAATATAGGAAAGCAAACTCTCTGAGTGCAGGCAAATAATCACTGTGCTTGACCTAATGGTAACAACATCTTATGACGGTAAAGATATATTTTTGAAAAAAAAAGAAAGTATGACGGCACCAGGATGAGTGGTTATTGATGGTAATTGATATAGGCAAACAAGCTGCAAAAAATCAATGTTTCATGCGGCAGGCAGACAAACCGTGGATTAGAATCGCATAGTGGTGCACAACCAAGCAGCAAGTCATATAAGGGCGTCCAGAGAGAAAAAAGAAAAAGGAAAAAGTTGGCACTCACCCAGCGATGAAAGTAGAAAAGTCCTTTATTTATCCATACAATGGGATGCGGACATACCTGTAGGGCTGCAGTACAAACGAGAGGGTGCGAGGAGGGACGCAAAGATATATTTTTTCCACAACATTATATTCCCCCACTGATGATGGCCACGTGCATTCCTGACTAAGACAAGCATACATTATGTAATTGAATATTTGAATAAGGGAAGAGTCAGACACCTATATAACTCGGACGGGAATCGCAACGCAATGCTAGCACTGGTCGTGGCTCTCCCCACCCGAGCGTCCAAGCATTGTGTTGCGATCCTTGTTCACATGGCCGTCTGAACCTACCTTAACAGTTAGAAGCAAGACACCCCATAACTGTGAAAGCCATGGCCTTTGTGTCAGTGACAGTCAACACCTCCCTTAACAATGACAGTAATGACCTTCACATAATTGATAGCCACATCATCTCATGACAGTGATTGCCACAGTTTGATAAAAGTGACAAACACAGACCAATATTATAATGGCCGCCAGAATGATTCCATAACAGTGATGTGGCACCCCTAGGGGTATTTGCCACAAAAATAGTTACTGACACTCAATACAAGTACTAAGATAGCAAAACTGCACTACCACCTCCGGCCAGAAGGGGGAGCTCCAGAGACTCCCCTTGATCCATTCTGGTCTGAGAGAAAAACTGGCAGTTGGGCTAAGGAGCTGATAGTGAGAGGTCATACAGCTGAATTTCTAACAGCCCTATGACGGTTTCCAGGCCCAAATCACCGGCCTGAGGAGAAGAGGGACAGAGAAAAGGGACATTGTGAGAACCGGGTAGCATTAATCACTACCCAGAACAGGCGCAAAGACGGATACCGGATCCGTGGCTGTATTCATTATATATAATACAGCAACCGGAAAAACGTGAGGTGATATCAGCTTCACTAGGGCCGGACGCAGCAACAGACACAGAGTTCAGCAGTACTCCCGGAGGGGGTAAGCCGATAAAAGGACTCGGGTTGCCCGTCGAACCAGGACCCGGAGGGGACAGATTGGGCCGGCAGCCAGTTCACATACAGCAGCAGGGCCACACAGAAATTGCGCACAATAAGAGGCGAAGACCCCGGCAGGGTCAAAGTAACTCAGAGTTCCCATACAGACTCCGGTGACAGGACTGGTTGTAAATCCTTTTATGTTAAAGTAAACTGGTTAAACGTTTCAGTGCCTCAGTCTTTCATTTGGACAATAGCCATCTATCCAGGATCGGGATCATCGCCGCTGGGAGAACCTGCTGCTGATCAAGTAAGTGCCTGTCCCCTCACGATACCCCTTACACTGTGCATTGCCTGAGGCCACAGCACCGGGTCAAGCCACCCGTGACATCCCCCTCAAGAGACAGACCCCATTGGTCCGGTGCTGGGTATCCCGGTCTCTTGGGCGTCACAGTGACACATAATAATAATTATTATAGTAACAGTAAGTGGACATAAGATAAAAGAGTGATAAAAGAACACAAGGTTAGAGGTAAAGTTTTGAAAATGTTTAGGTTGTTTTTTTTCCTTTCTTTTTAATTACTTTTCATTTTCTGGAAATATAGGCAGACAACTTTTAGATTCCTCAGAAAATATGTATTTCTCATAGATCAGAAAAAGAATGTTTTGAAACCCTAATCCTCAGTCACATAACAAAGCATTGTTCACAGATGTGATGTAGAGTTTCTAATGGCTCTAAGGTTTATGTGGATCCCAAGATATTGCTCCTTCTACAACCCTAAGGATAGAAAAAACAGAGATTGCAATATTTTCTGCTTGAATGCTTTGAGCTTTCTCTTCAAGTCGTGAATAGTAAGATTTCAGGGTGTTTTATGAGTGATTATATTAATTTACTACCTGATGTAAATCTAAATAAACTGACACTAAGCTTGACATGAAAAGGAAACAATCACAGTGAGTAAAGAGTCAAGAAAGCTTATTATCTTAATATGTTATGAATACAAGACAGGAAATTTGTCACGATAATGTTCAAAAATACAGATTTCTTATTTATTTATTTTTTTGATAACTGCTACTTTATGCTTCTTGTGAAATGTATTTTTTATATTATCAACCAAAATAGAGCACAAATATATACAGTTGTGCTCAAAAGTTTTCATACTCATACTTTTTCAGAGAATATGAATGATAACACCAAACTTTTTTCTCCACTGATGGATAGTGGTTAGGTGAAGACATTTAGGGTATGTGCACACGTTGCGGATTTGTCTGCGGATGTGTATGCATCTTCGCAGCAGTTTTCCACTGCGAAAAGGCATACAAAACACAACACAGGTTAAAAATAATTTAAAAAAAATCGCAATATTCTTTCCTTCCGGCATCCCGCGCAGCGTTACCAATCCTCGCGATGCTCCCGGCAGCTGGCGTTCCCAGTAATGCCTTGTGTGCAATGACCTTTGTTGACATCGCCGTCTCAGGTCATTTCACAATGCATTACTGGGAATGCAGCTGCCGGGATCATCGCGAGCATCGGTAATGCTGCGCGGGACGCCGGAAGGTAGGAATATTGTGATTTTTTAATTTTTTTATTATTTTTAATATTATATCTTGTTATATTGATGCTGCATAGGCGGCATCAATAGTAAAAAGAGAGAGAGAGAGCAAGCGAGAGAGAATTTCCCTGACGGGAAATTCTTTTGCGCATGTTCAGTTTGAAAAGACGGCATCCGTCGCTGGATTCCTGCTTTTCACAGTCAGCAACGGATCCTGCTTCCATAGGCTTCCATTGTAGCCAATGAGTGGCAGCGCAGGATCCGTCGCTGAGTGATTTTCCGACGTGTAGAAAAGGATTTCCTCTGAACGTTTTCTCCGCCCGGCGGACAGCAATTTTCCGATGAATCCAGTGCACGATGGATGAAATGGATGGACATCCGTCACAATCCGTCGCTAATACAAGTCTATGGGAAAAAAACAGGATCCAGCAGAAAAATTTGCTGGATCCTGTTTTTTCAAAAATCGACGGATTTCGACGGGAGCTCAATGATGGAAGTGTGAAAGAGGCCTTACCCGGGGATTTACCACAGATTTACTGCAGATTTTGTGTGGATTTCACCTGCGTTTTTACACCTGCAGATTCCAATTATGGAACAGGTGCAAAGCGCTGTGGAATCCGCACAAAGAATTGACATGCTGCAGAAAATAAACCATAGGTTTACATGGTACAGTACAATGCATGGAAAACTTCTGCGGTTCCGCAGCATCAAATCTGCTGTGGATCCGCAGTCAAATCCACAACGTGTGCACATACCCTTGTCACACTACTCTGTTTTCTCTTTTTAAATCATAATGGCAACCCAAAGCATCCAAATGACCCAGGTCAAAAGTTTGCATACCCCATTTCTTAATACTGTGTATTGCCCCCTCTTACATCAATGGAAGCTTAACGTATTTTGTGGTAGTTGTGGATGAGGTTCTTTATTTTCTCAGATGAGAAAGCTGACCACTCTTGGCAAAAATCCTCCAGTTCCTGTAAATTTGTTGGCTGTCTAGCATGAAGTGTGCGCTTGAGATCTCCCCAGAGTGAGTCAATGATATTGAGGTCAGGAGACAGATGGCCACTCCAGAACCTTCACTTTCAGAAAAATAAAGAAAAAAGTGAAGCGCACTCACCGGTGATGAAACGTCAACTTTATTCGGACATAACTATGTACAGCAAGGAGGGATGTGAACACACACGGACAATGGCCGTTTCATGCTCAAAAGCACTTCAACAGGTCCTGATGATGGGAGGAAGTGAGGTAGACCTTTTTACCTGTGAGGTTTTCTATCATCTCCCACTTCTTCACGCGTCATAGTGGCTAGGTAACCACTATTCGGAAAACAAGTGAAATAACACACATATAAAAAGATTAAAAACAATTACATGACACAAAAAGATTTTTTCAAAACAACATTAACCATTCAACATTATGACCCTTTACAGAAAAACCGACATATCAATTTTTTCGTTGAACCATATTGGTCCTGATGCATCTGTACGCAAAATCCACCTTGCTTCATTTCTCAGCAGGATGCGATGTAAGTTTCCTCCTTCCTGCGGCAAGGAAACTTTCTCTAACCCTGCATAGCGTAATACCTGAGCATTACCTTCATGATATTCTCTTACATGTTTGATTAATCGGGGCACCCCCTTCCCTGTGTGTATTGCATTGAAGTGCTCTCTGATTCGTACAAACAATGGCCGAATTGTCTTGCCAATGTAAAAGAACTCACATGGGCAATACAACACATATACGACATGTGTCGTCCTGCAGGAAATGAAATCACATACCTCATGGAGAATGGGACCGACTTTTACCGTACTCCCTATCAGATGGTAACTACAGAAGTTACAATGGCCGCACTTGAAATTCCCTTTAGGGACTCCAGCTTGTAACCAACTGCCTTGTGAGGATACCAATCGATTCCGTACTATACAATCCCTAATGTTTTTACTGCGGCGCCAAGCAAATAATGGACCTCTTTCTGCCATTTCTTTTAGAACGGGATTCTGGCTTAGAATCTGCCAATTTTTTCTGATCGCTGCCCTAATTTCTGTGTCCATTGGACCGTACTTAAAGCAGAAAACAAATTTCTTATCTTTTTCTGTCCCTTTATTCATTCTACTAGGGGTTGTTTTAGTTGCTCTTTCTAATGCCGTATTCAGGATGGGCTGTGGGTAACCTCTATTTTATATATATTTATATTTACTTCAGCGCGATATAGCAGAAAAGCCGGTAATTCAATTGCCGGCTTTTCATTTCTCCTTCCTAAACTAGACATGATATGAGACATGGTTTACATACAGTAAACCATGTCATATTCCCATTTTTTTTGCATATTACACACTACTAATGTTAGTAGTGTGTATGTGCAAAATTTGGGCGCTGTAGCTATTAAATTTAAGGGTTAAATCGCAGAAAAAATTGGCGTGGGCTCCCACGCAATTTTCTCCGCCAGAGTGGTAAAGCCAGTGACTGATGGCAGATATTAATAGCCTAGAGAGGGTCCACGGTTATTGGCCCCCCTGGCTATAAGCATCTGCCCCCAGCCACCCCAGAAAAGGCACATCTGGAAGATGCGCCTATTCTGGCACTTGGCCAGAATTTTTTAGCCCCCAGTATTGCATTTTTCCAAGGGTAACAGTCGAAATTGGACCCCAAAAGTTGTCCAATTAGTCCTGAGTATGCTGATACCCCATATGTGGGGGGAACCACCGTTTGGGTGCATGGTAGAGCTCGGAAGGGAAGGAGCGCCATTTGGAATGCAGACTTAGATGGAATGATCTGCGGGCATCATATTGAGTTTGCAGAGCCCCTGATGTACCTAAACAGTAGAAACCCCCCACAAGTGACACCATATTGGAAACTAGACCTACCAAAGGAACTTATCTAGATGTGTTGTGAGAACTTTGAATCCCCAAGTGTTTCACTACAGTTCATAACGCAGAGCCATGACAATAAAACATCTTTTTTTCCCACAAAAATAATATTTTAACCCCCAAATTTTTATTTTCCCAAGGGTAACAAGAGAAATTGGACACCAAAAGTTGTTGTCCGATTTGTCCTGAGTACACTGATACCTCATATGTTGGGGTACAAGCCTGTTTGGGCATACAAGAGAGCTCGGAAGGGAAGGAGCACTGCTTTACTTTTTCAACGCAGAATTGGCTGAAATTGAGATTGGACGCCATGTCGCATCTGGAGAGTCCGTGATGGGCCTAAACAGTGGAAACCCCCAATTCTAACTCCAACCCTAACCCGAACATGACCCTAATCCTAATCCCAACCCTAACCACACTCCTAACCCCAACACACCCCTAACCCTAATCCCAACCCTAACCACACCCCTAACTCCAACACACCCCTAACCCTAATTCCAACCATAACCCTAACCACACCCCTAACCCTGACACACCCCTAACCCTAATCCCAAACCTAATCTCAACCGTAAATGTAATCCAAACCCTAACCCTAACTTTAGCCCTAATCCTAACCCTACCTTTAGCCTCAACCCTAACCCTAACTTTAGCCCTAACCCTAATGGGAAAATTATTATTATTATTATTATTATTTATTATTATAGCGCCATTTATTCCATGGCGCTTTACATGTGAGGAGGGGTATACATAATAAAACAAGTACAATAATCTTGAACAATACAAGTCACAACTGGTACAGGAGGAGAGAGGACCCTGCCCGCGAGGGCTCACAATCTACAAGGGATGGGTGAGGATACAGTAGGTAGGGTAGAGCTGGCCGTGCAGCGGTTTGGTCAATCAGTGGTTACTGCAGGTTGTAGGCTTGTCGGAAGAGGTAGGTCTTCAGGTTCTTTTTGAAGGTTTCGATGGTAGGCGAGAGTCTGATATGTATTGATTGAAATAAATACTTTTTTTTATTATTTTTCCCTAACTAAGGGGGTGATAAATGGGGTTTTATTTACTGTTTATAGCAGGTTTTTATGTTTGGCAGCTGTCACACACTAACAGATGCTTTTTATTGCAAAAAATAGTTTTTGCGTTATCACATTACGAGAGCTATAATTTTTTCATATTTTGGTCCACAGAGTCATGTGAGGTGTTGTTTTTTGCGGGACAATTTGACGTTTTTATTGGTACCATTTTTGGGCACATGACTTTTTTAATCGCTTTTTATTCTGATTTTTGTTAGGCAGAATGAACAAAAACCAAAAATTCATGAATTTCTTTTGGAGGGGCATTTACCGTTGGTAAAATTGATAAAGCAGTTTTATTGTTTGGGTCAGTACGATTACAGCGATACCTCATTTATATTTTTTTTATGTTTTGTCGCTTTTATACAATAAAAACTATTTTATAGAAAAAATAATTTTTTTTGCCTCGCTTTATTCTAAGGGCTATAACTTTTTTATTTTTTGTTGATGACTCTGTATGGCGGCTTGATTTTTGCTGGGCAAGATGACGTTATTCCATAGTGTTATTCCACTTTTTGTTCCGCAATATGATGTGTAAGATTCTGCTTACTGCATGTGCAGGGGAACATTCACTTAGCAACGGGATTCAGTCACACAGGCATGCTTTTTTAACAAAAATACAGTCCATCTGGTTTATTATAACATCATAAACCGGGTTATGCACAGTTGCTTATAAACTCCATAGAACACAACCAGCACCAACTCATATGCTGCTTTAACTCACAGTTCAGACTTTACACCCGCCAGCCCTCCTTGACTAGTTCCCGGGGGTGTCCGTACACCGTATCAATGTCCGTGTCATATAGTGCACACAACATTGGTTTGCCATCTCTAAAGACGCTGGACCCCACTTCATCTAGTTACCGTTGGAGATTGCACAGTTCATCACCATCCATGGAACACAACAAGCACCAATAGTCTGTTCCAGTGGCAGATAGGTCTCTGCCCTTATGATAGCCCCCCTTCAGGAGTTTTACCTTTCTGGAGCTCCTTCTCCACACGCTGATCTCCTGTTAGTCCTCTCTCTCTCAGGGAAGCTGCCTTACGGGGTTCACCAACTTGCTTGGCAGGCACACATCAGTTAGTTCAGAGCCACCGAAGGTTGGTAGCTTCCCCAACACAGACGGTCCAGGTCCACGGTCTCTCAGGTGCTCCAGGAAGACTTCACTCACAGGAGCTTCCAACACAGACCATCCAGGACCACAGTCTCACTGTGCGCTATTTAGGATGTCCATCCCACCTGGGACCGTCCAACACACTGGCATGTGCTCTTCAGGACTACTACTCCCAGGACATCCAACACAGGTTGTGCTCTTCAGGAAGCCTACTCCCAGGATTTCCAACACAGGCTACTCAGTGCGCTATTCAGGATGTCCGTCCCTGCCGGGGACCGTCCAACACACAGGCGTGTGACCTGTCCAGGTGCTATTCAGGATATCTGTCCAACACCCCAGGCCACCAGGTCCAAAGCCCCACCACGTGCTCTTCAGGGAGATGACACTCCCAACACATAGGCTCTCCAGGACCTTACAGCATAGATTATTCAGGTCCACACTCAGAGACCATGTGACCAACACCCTGGTAACATTATGAAGCTGTAACCACTCCCACAGGTGGGAGTGTGTGTGTGTGGTTAGCTCAACCCGCCCACCTCTCATAACTAGCCCAGTAAGTCTCCCTTCACAACTATACAAATAACACAATTTAGTTGTAAGCCTACAGGTCCCAGAACAACAACATTACTTCAGACTTACTACGTAGACTCCCTCTGCGACACATATCGGCCAGTTACAATTCTGCCAGTCGCTGTTTCACCACAATTATAACCACAGATACGCCTCCATGCATATCCCGAGGAGCATACACATCGCCCCCTAGCTGTCACAGGTATCACTGCATCCCAGATGATAAAGCATTGTTTTTTGCATCGCTTTTTTTTTTTACGGTGTTCACTGAAGGGGTTAACTAGTGGAACAGTTTTATAGGTCGAGTCCTTACGGAAGCGGCGATACTAAATATGTGTACTTTCATTGTCTTTTTTATTTACATAAAGAAATGTATTTATTGGAAAAATATTTTTTTTCTTTATTTAGGATTTTTTTTTTTTTACAAATGTTAATACATTTTTTTTACTTTATAACATTGCCCCAGGGGGGACATGACTATATAGTGTCAGATCACTGATCTGGCTCTTTGCAAAGCACTGTTTCAGATCAGCGATCTGTCAGGCAGTGCAGGAGGCTTGCCGGCACCTGCTCACAGCAGGACCCAGAAGGCCCCCCGTGGCTATCTTGGATCCGGGGCCTGCAGGGATGAGGACGGAGGAGACACTCAGAACAACGCGATCACATCGCGTTGTTCCGATGGTCTCAGGGAAGCATGCAGGGAGCCCCCTCCCTGCGCAATGCTTCCCTATGCCGCCAGAAAGCTGCGATCATGTTTGACCGCAGTGTTCTGGGGGTTAATGTGCCAGCTGTCAGCTGTGATAATCAGTTGACACCCGGCTGTGATCAGCCGCTCTCCCCCGTGAGCGTGGCTGATCGCCTATGACATACTATCCCGTCCCTGGGAATTAAGTCCCAGGTCACCTCGACGTAATAGTATATCAGATGGCAGAAATGGGTTAAACATAAGCACATTTTGGTAGTGCTAGTGCAGATAACCTCAAGCGTTCCATTTATGTCATTGTGTTGCAGAGAAACTGACATTTAATTTTTGGTTTCCCTACAGATATCAGCTGATAGGGAGAAAAGGGTACAGCAGCCAGAAACCCAGGGATATGAAAGCCTTCAAACAAGTGGGCATTGACCAATGAATGGAGTCACATGCCTATATGCATGGGCTATGTGAGAACTCGTACTGTATAAAGGTGGCTATGTGGGGGGTTCATACTGTATATAGGGAGCTATGTGCGGGCTCATACTGTATATAGGGAGCTATGTGCGGGCTTATACTATATGCAGTGGTTTGTGAAACCCTCTTGGCTTTTTACCGACTTTGTTACATTGCAACCTGCATTTAAATATATCTAAATATTTTTGGAATCCGATTTGTGTGTGATGCATCACAACTAGTGTTGAGCATTCCGATACCGCAAGTATCGGGTATCGGCCGATATTTGCGGTATCGGAATTCCGATACTGAATTCCGATACTTCCCGCGTATCGGATACCGGAATCGGAAGTTCCCAGAATTCAAATTGAACGCAGCAGCCAATGAGGAATGAATGAAAGTGTGGGCACATCCTGTTTAGCATGGTGGGCATGTAAGTACTGGCAAGGCTTGGATTGGCTGCTGAAATGATGTCACTCTGCACTATAAAAAAGCGCTGCCGCCATTTTGCGCTCACTCTGCTGTGATTTCAGTTAGGGACAGGACGCTGTGTTCTAACTGAGGGCCAGTTGAGCTAGCTAATTGCTTTATTTTCCTTTCCAAAGGCTAATTTAGCAAAACGCTGTGTGTTCTTCACTGTTCACCTTGCTCTTGCCTTGCAGCGCTGTTTTAACAGCGTTCTGCAAGGTCTCTGTGTGTGTGTGTGTGTGCAGCTCACTCTGTAGTCTGTGTGCAGCCATATACCCGGTTGTATTCAGCTCAGGGGGGGTTCACACTGCCTCACACAGTTGTTCTTTTTTGCTCTTAGTGCAGCCTGCTGCACATTTTTTCTCAAATTTCCTATTAGTGTTTTTCCACCAGTCTCCAGCTCTATTGTGGAAAAACACTACATAGGATAACCTAGAGGGGGGTTTTTGGGCCTTGCAGCGCCGTTTACGGCTGTCTGCACGGTCTCCGTGTGAGCCCAGCTCGCCCTGTAGTCTGTGTGCAGCCATAGCCGGTTGGATTCAGCTCAGGGTTCGTTACTGGCTCATACCTTGAGAAAAATTTTCCTTTTTTTCAAATAGTGCAGCCTGTTTAAAATTTGAAAAAAAAAATTCCTATTAGTGTCTTTCCACTCGTATCCAGCTAAATAGTGGAAAAACACTATATAGGATAACCTAGAGGAGGGTTTTTTGGCCTTGCAGCGCCGTTTACGGCTGTCTGCACGGTCTCCGTGTGAGCCCAGCTCGCCCTGTAGTCTGTGTGCAGCCATAGCCGGTTGGATTCAGCTCAGGGTTCGTTACTGGCTCATACCTTGAGAAAAATTTTCCTTTTTTTCAAATAGTGCAGCCTGATTAAAATTTGAAAAAAAAAAAAATTCCTATTAGTGTCTTTCCACCAGTCTCCAGCTCAATTGTGGAAAAACACTACATAGGATAACCTAGAGGTTTTTTTGGGGGCCTTGCAGCGCCGTTTACGGCTGTCTGCACGGTCTCTGTGTGAGCGCAGCTCGCCCTGTAGTCTGTGTGCAGCCATAGCCGGTTGGATTCAGCTCAGGGTGCGTTACTGCCTCATACCTTGAAAAACAATTTCCTTTTTTTCAAATAGTGCAGCCAGTTTAAAATTTGAAAAAAAAAATTCCTATTAGTGTCTTTCCACTTGTATCCAGCTAAATAGTGGAAAAACACTATATAGGATAACCTAGAGGAGGGTTTCTTGGCCTTGCAGCGCCGTTTACGGCTGTCTGCACGGTCTCCGTGTGATTTAAACTAGCTCTGTAGCCCGATCTGCACCAAAAAAAAGGTTAAGTTCACCAAACACAACTTACACTTGTGTAGGCCACATTTGAAAAATAATAAAGTTTAGTCCACAATTTACAACATTAGTGTTTCTTACACCTGTTAGGAGGAGCATTACAGGAATAAGCACACTAAGGCCTTAGTACTTTTCTGCTTATCTTTATCTGTCAACCAAGATGAAGAGGGCAGGGAGTAAGGCACGTGGGCGTGGGCGCGGAGCAGGGAGAGGAGCAGGGAGAGGACGTGGTGATTCTGTGCCTGCTGCGGGCGCCGGTGACTCGTCGTCACTCAGTTTCAGCAGGGAACAGTCCTTCATGCGCAGCTTTGTCGGAGAGCGCCGTGCACCGCTGCTGCGTGAAGACCAAATTGAAGCCGTTGTCGGGTGGATGGCAGCTAACGCCTCGGCATCGACTTCAGTTAGTGCCACATCCTCTCAGGCACAGAGCACTGGAGAGCAGCCATCTGTCTCTTCACCACCTGCCAAATTGGCCAGGCAGTCAGAGAGCCCAGGACAGGAGCCGTCTCTACTTCTGTTCTCTGAATCTCTTGGCTTGGAAACAGGGGGCCAGCCAAGCAGCATTGGAGAAATGGAAGAAGAGGCAGTGTGCAGTGATGCCCAACACCTTTTTCTCTCTGACTCTGAAGAGGCAGGTGGGCCAGTGCCTCCGGTGACCACAGCGCAGTACGCATCTGATGATGAAACTCAGGTGCCGCTTTCTCGTGCGTACTGTGCTGCTGAGACTACCCAGGAGGAGCAGTTGGTGGCAGAGGGTAGTGGAGATGATGAGGTCCTTGACCCATCGTGGCGTGAGGAACAGGAAGGTGGTGGGAGCAGCTCAGAGGAAGAGCTTCCTCTTACGGGCCAAAGAGGGAGAGGGAGGGGGAAGACTGCGGAGCCTGTAGCCTCCACTTTGGCACCCGTTAGGAGCCTGTCTCTTTCCAAAGCCAAAAAGGGCGCTCCCAAGACTTGCAGTGCCTGGTCCTTTTTTGACACAGTTGCAGATGACATTTGTTTTGTCAAATGCAAGCTGTGTCATCATAAAGTAAAAAGAGGGAAAAATGTCAGCAACCTCAATACCACAAATATGTGGAAACATGTGCGGACCAGGCACGCGGTGGAGTTACAGAAACACACTGAAGATGTAGGCCAACCAACAGCGGCAGCTACCACCTCTTCAGCTCGTGTTGCCTCTTCCTCCAGCTCACGCACAGCTGGTTTGGCTTCCTCCCAGAGACCTTGTGTAATTCCACCCACAGCACCACCTTCCCAGTCATCCTCACACTCCCAGTCTACTCTACAGCCATCGGTAGTACAGGCATGGGAGAAAAGGCGGGCATTCTCGGCCAACCACCCCCGAGCACAGGCTCTGAATGCAGGCATTGCCAAACTGTTGTCCCTGGAAATGCTCTCGTTCAGGCTGGTGGAGACTGACAGCTTCCGTGACTTGATGGCATTGGCAGTCCCACAGTACAAGGTGCCCAGCCGCTTTTACTTCAGCAGGCAGGCTGTCCCTGCCCTGCACAGGCATGTTGAGGCAAACATAAAACATGCGCTACTGAACGCCGTCAGTAGCAAGGTCCACCTCACCACCGATGCGTGGACCAGTCAGCATGGACAGGGGCGATATGTTTCCCTCACTGCCCATTGGGTTAATGTTGTTGAGCCAGGTACAGATCGTGCGAGTGGCGCAGGACGTGTCCTGCCCACTCCAAGGATTGCAGGAATCCAGTCTGTATGCATCGACTCCTCCTCTTACACCAGTTCCTCTGATTCCTCTCTGCAGGATCCGTCACAGTCCACCCCCACATGGACCCGTGAACGTTTACCTATGACCGACATGAGCACAGCCGTGGCCAAACGTCAGCAGGCCGTCTTGAAACTAGTTTCATTGGGGCATCGAAGCCACACAGCGCAGGAGCTCTGGAATGCCATAAAGCAGGAGAGCGATGTGTGGTTACTGCCAGCGAATCTCCAGCCAGGCATGGTAGTGTGTGACAATGGCCGAAATCTGGTGGCAGCTTTGGCCCTTGGCAACCTCACTCACATCCCATGTCTGGCACATGTGCTCAATTTGGTTGTGCAGAGTTTTCTGAGGGACTATCCGGATCTTGATGCCCTGCTGCACAAGGTCCGCCTAGAGTGTGCTCACTTGCGGCGTTCCAGCTTGGCCAGATCCCGCATTGCTGCTCTGCAGCGCCGATTCCGCCTTCCGGAACACCGCATCATATGTGACCTACCTACCCGGTGGAATTCCACGTTACATATGTTGGAGCGGTTGTGTGAGCAGCAGCAAGCAGTTATGGAGTACCAGCTGCATCAGGCGCAAAGAAGTCGCAGTCAGCGCCGATCAGACTTCACAACCACAGAGTGGGCCACTATGAAGGACGTCTGCCAGGTTTTGCGTCCTTTTGATTATTCCACGCGGATGGCAAGTGCAGATGATGCACTAGTCAGCATGACTGTCCCCCTTATCTGCCTGCTTCAGCAAACTTTGCAAGGGTTAAGGGATGATGTGGTGGAAGAGGTGGAGGATGAGGAGTCACCTTTTCCATCAGCTTCTGGAGAGTCAGCGCCACGTGGTTCCTCACAAAGGGGTACGCAGGGGCCAATTTGTGAGGAGGATGAGGAGGAGTCAATGGAGGAGGAAGAGCTCCGTACAGAGGAGGGAGCGACACAATTGTCCAGTGGTCAGTGTGTACAGCGAGGGTGGGGTGATGACGAGCGGGCAGAGATCATGTCTCAAGCAGGGGACAGCGTTTCTGGGCCGGTTGGCACTCTGCAGCACATGGTGGATTTCATGCTGCAGTGCCTGAGAAACGACCGCCGCATCGACCACATTCTCAACATGCCTGATTATTGGGTGTTCACCCTCCTCGATCCTCGCTACCGGGACAACGTCCAAAACCTCATCCCTGCGTTGACCCGGGAGCGTAAATTGCGGGAGTACCACGACACACTGGTGAATTCCATCATCTTCTCCTGTCCAACTGAGAGGAGTGCTGCTAGTGCTTTACAAAGCAGCTCAGTGCGTCGAGGCAGTGGGGGAGGCTCTGCCCAAAGAGGGAGCAGAAGCAGTGCCTCTGCCCAAGGCAAGCCCAGTATGGCACAACTCTGGCACACTTTTGTGTGCCCGCCCCAAATGTCTACACCATCACCGGCGGCTCCAGTCAGCAGGAGGCAACGGTTCCGTCAGATGGTGACAGACTACATGGCTTGCCCTCTTACTGTACTCCCAGACGGCTCTTCCCCGTTCAAGTTTTGGGTCTCTAAGCTGGATACATGGCCAGAGCTAAGCCAGTATGCATTGGAGGTGCTGGCTTGCCCTGCGGCTAGTGTCTTATCGGAACGTGTCTTTAGTGCCGCAGGTGGTGTACTAACAGACCGTCGCATGCGACTATCCTCCGATAACGTTGACCGGCTTACTTTCCTGAAAATGAACCAGGCCTGGATCTCGCAGGAATTTGCCACTCCTCTGCCTGATTAAGTAATTGGGTGTCATCCAGGTCTCCTGCTGTGTTCATCTTTCTACCACCTGAACTGCTATTCCTGGGCTCCAACACCGCCAGTTGCGGCTCAGAAGTGCAGGCTGCACAGTAAAAACATACGACCCAGTGTTATTGGGTTTCAGTAACGTCAGCTGATCCCCAGCTGTGTAGCCGGCAATGTGTCCTGCGACCGCCACGCTGGCACAACAACCTAAATGTAAGGGAACCTGTCCCCCCCCCCCCCCGTCGTTTGTTACTGAAAGAGCCATCTTGTGCAGCAGTAATGCTGCACAAGGAAAAGGTAGCTCTTTTTTTTTAGCTCTTTGCACACGCAGAACTTAACACTTATAAAATGTGTTCACTGATACCGTTATACCGTCCCGGAGCTGGGACTTTCCTTCGTAATGTGACGCAGCACAGCCGTCATTCCTACCCCCTTGGTGCCATGCGCTGCCTCCTCAGCGTTGTTTTAAGCTGTCACGGAGCCTGCGCTGTTCTGTTATCCCTTGGGCATGCCCTATTTGCGCTGCCTGTCTTCTGACATAATTTGGTGTCAGGCTGGCTGCGCCTGTGCGGCCGCGGTGCCCGAGATCCCGCCTCGCAGTGTCTTCTGATTGAGTCACACTGCGGGCCTGGGATCCATGGGCATGCGCAGTGCATATCTTCCCCTCGGGCTCTCGCTCATTTCCCTCCGCCTTCTTTAGACTGTGCGCCGTCAGCTGATCCCTAGCATGCCACGGCCGTGACACCGCACAGTCTGAAGAAGAGGGAAGGAGGGGAGTGAGAGTCGAGGTTATGCACTGTGCATGCCCATGGTTCCAAGGCCCGCAGTGGGATTACGTTAGATGAGACTGCGAGGTGGGATCTGGAGCAGCGTGGACGCACAGGCACTGACAGCCTGACACCAAATTATGTCAGAAGACAGGCAGCGCTAATTGGGCATGGCCAAGGGCTAACAGAACAGCGCAGGCTCCGTGGCAGCTTAAAACAACGCTGAGGAGGCAGCGCACGGCATCAAGGGGATAGGAATGACAGCTGTGCTGTGTCCCATTACGAAGGAAATTCGCACCTCCGGAACGGTTTAACGGTATAAAGGGACACATTTTTAGTGTTTACTTCGGTGTTTGCAAGGAGCATAATTAAAAGAGCAACCTTTTCCTTTTGCATCCTTAGTGCTGCACAACATGGCTCTTTCAGCTACAAACGTCTTGGGGGGGGGGGTTAAAGGTTTCCTTTCAACTTGCTCCAATCAGGCTTCGGCCTACACTCTGTTCCTCTGCTCCTCCTGCTGTCCCTGGGCTCTAACACCGCCAGTTGGTGCCTGGAAGTGCTGTGTGCACAGTCAACAGTCGCTCCTCTGTTATTGGGGTTCAGTAACGTCAGCTGATCCCCAGCTGTGTGTGCGGCAATACCTCCAATCTGCTCCTCCTGCTGTCCCTGGGCTCTAACACCGCCAGTTGGTGCCTGGAAGTGCTGTGTGCACAGTCAACAGTCGCTCCTCTGTTATTGGGGTTCAGTAACGTCAGCTGATCCCCAGCTGTGTGTGCGGCAATACCTCCAATCTGCTCCTCCTGCTGTCCCTGGGCTCTAACACCGCCAGTTGGTGCCTGGAAGTGCTGTGTGCACAGTCAACAGTCGCTCCTCTGTTATTGGGGTTCAGTAACGTCAGCTGATCCCCAGCTGTGTATCCGGCAACGTGTCATGCGACCGCCACGCTGGCACAACTAAAATGTAAGGGGACCTGTCCCCCCCCCCCCTAGGCGTTTGTTACTGAAAGAGCCACCATGTGCAGCACTAATACTGCACAAGGGAAAGGTCGCTCTTGAAATTATGCTCCTTGCAAACGCTGAACTACACACTCATGTAATGTGTCCCCTCACACCGTCCAACCGTCCCGGAGGTGGGACTTTCCTTTGTAATGTGACGCAGCACAGCCGTCATTGCTACCCCCTTGGCACCGTGCGCTGCCTCCTTAGCGTTGTTTGATTCCGTCATGGACCCTGCGCTGTTATGTTATCCCTTGGCCATGCACAGTTTGCGCTGCCCGTCCTCTGACATCATTTGTTGTCGTCCTGGCTGCGCCTGTGCGTCCACGCTGCCCGAAATCACACCTCGCAGTGTCGTCTAATGTGATCCCACAGTGGGCCTGGTATCCATGGCCATGCGCAGTGCATATACTAGCCTCTCACTCCCCTTCTTCACGCTTCTTCAGACTAGGCGGCGTCAGCTGATCCCTAATAGCATGCCACGGCCGTGACGCCGCACAGTCTGAAGAAGCAGGAAGGAGGTGAGTGAGAGGCGATGATATGCACTGCGCATGCCCATGGATCCCTGGCCCGCAGTGGGACTACATTAGATGACACTGCAAGGTTGGATCTCGGGCAGCTTGGACGCACAGGCACTGCCAGCCTGACACCTACATGATGTCAGAAGACGGGCACCGCTAACTGTGCATGGCCAAGGGATAACATTACAGTGCGGGCTCCGTGACAGAACCAAACAACGTTGAGGAGGTGGTGCCCGGCACCAAGGGGGTTGGAATGACGGCTGTGCTGTGTCACATTACAAAGGAAAGTCCCACTTCCGGGATGGTTTGACGGTGTGAGGGGACACATTATATGAGTGTGTACTTCAGCGTTTGCAAGGAGCATAATTTTCGGAGCCACCATTTTCCATGTGCAGTATTACTGCTGTACAAGATGGCTCTTTCAGCAACAAATGCCTGGGGGGGGGGGTTAAAGGTTCCCTTTCAACTTGCTCCACTGCAGGCTTCGGCCTACACTCTGCTCCTCTTTGATTCCCTGGGTTTCAACACTGTCAGTTGCCACCTGGAAGTGTTGTCTACACAGAAAAAAACACTAGGTGATGTGTCAGTGGGGTTCAGCACCGCCAGCTGTTCCCCTGCTGTGTAGTCGGCAACGTGTCCAGCACAAGCCACGCTGGCACAACAGAACAAAAGCTGCCACCAGTGCAGGCTTCGGCCTACACTCTGCTCCTCTCCTCCTCCTGCTGACCCTGGGCTCAAACACCGCTAGTTTTTGCCCGGAAGTGCTAGCTGCACAGAGAAAAACACCAGCCAATGTGTTAGTGGGGTTCAGCAACGCCAGCTGTTCCCCTGCTGTGTAGCCGGCAACGTGACCTGCAAACGCCATGCAGGCACAGGAACTGAAATTAAAAGGGAACCTGGCCCCACCCCCCCAGGTGTTTCTATGTATAACAGCCACCTAGTACAGCAGTACTGCTGCATTTGTACAAGGTGGCTGACTTTTTCTCCTTGCCCACGTGGAACTCAACACGTACAAAATGTGTCTCATTGAGACCATTCCACTGTCCCTGAGGTGTGACTTTCCTTTGTAATGATACGCAGCACCCCCCTTGGTAGCGTTTCCCGTCTTTTGTCATCATGGTCAGCTGGCTGCGCCTGTGCATCCGCCCTGCTAGAAACAACGCCCCTCGTTGTCATATTTATTTTGTCAGCGAGGGTGTGGTTTATGGGCACGAGCAGTGCATATGTTCGCCTGTCTTAACTCATCTCCTTCCGCCTTCTTCAGACTGTGCGGCCTCCTGGCCGTGGTAGGCGATAAGGGATCAGCTGAGGCCGCCCAGTCTGGAGCAGGTGTAAGGACATGTGTAAGCGGCAAACCTATTTACTGCACAAGGCCACGAATCCCAGCCACGCAGTGTGATTTTTTGAAAACACACTGTGGGTCTGGGATTCATGTCCATCGCTAACCGCAACGGCCGACATGAAATGAGGTCAGAAGACAGGAAGCGCTCACAGCGCATGGCCAAGGGATCACAATAGCGCAGACTCCTGTACAGCAAATAACAACGCTCAGGAATCTGCGCCCAGTACCTAGGTGCAAATTTTGACACCTGTGCTGCGTCTCGTTAAAAAGACAAGTCACGCCTCCACAACTGTTTGACAGTATAATGGGCTAAATAGTGTACGTGTTTTAGTCAGCGTGTGCAAGGAGCAAAACAAATAGAGCAACCTTTTACTTGTGCAGCATTAATGCTGCACAAGGTGTGGCTCTTGTACCTTGCAACACCTGAGGGGGGGGTTAAAGGTAACCTTTGAAATTGGTTCAACTAGGCTTCGGCCTACACTCTGCTCCTCTACTCCTCCTGCTGACCCTGGGCTCAAACACCGCTAGTTTTTGCCCGGAAATGCTAGCTGCACAGAGAAAAACACCAGCCAATGTGTTAGTGGGGTTCAGCACCGCCAGCTGTTCCCCTGCTGTGTAGTCGGCAACGTGTCCAGCACAAGCCACGCTGGCACAACAGAACAAAAGCTGCCACCAGTGCAGGCTTCGGCCTACACTTTGCTCCTCTCCTCCTCCTGCTGACCCTGGGCTCAAACAACGCCAGTTTCTGCCCGGACATGCTAGCTGCACAGAGAAAAACACCAGCCAATGTGTTAGTGGGGTTCAGCACCGCCTGCTGTTCCCCCGCTGTGTAGCCGGCATCGTGTCCAGCACAAGCCACGCTGGCACAACCGACCAAAAGCTGCCACCAGTGCAGGCTTCGGCCTACACTTTGCTCCTCTCCTCCTCCTCCTGCTGACCCTGGGCTCTAACACCGCTAGTTTTTGCCCGGACATGCAATCTGCACAGAGAAAAACACCAGTCAATGTGTCAGTGGGGTTCAGCAACGCCAGCTGTTCCCCTGCTGTGTAGCTTGCAACGTGACCTGCAAACGCCACGCAGGCACATGAACTGAAATTGAAGGGAGCCTGCCCCCCACCCACAGGTGTTTCTATGTATATCAGCCACCTTGTACAGCAGTACTGCTGCATTTGTACAAGGTGGCTGACTTTTTCTCCTTGCCCACGTGGAACTCAACACGTACAAAATGTGTCTCATTAGAGACCATTACAATGTCCCTGAGGTGTGACTTTCCTTTGTAATGACACGCAGCACCACCCTTGTTAGCGCTGCCCGTCTTTTGACATCATTGGTTAGCTGGCTGCGCCTGTGCATCTCCCCTGCTCGAAACAACGGCCCTCGGTGTCTTATTTTTTTGGACAGCGAGGGTGTGATTGATGGGCATGTGCAGTGCATATGTTTGCCTGTGTTCACTCATCTCCTTCCGCCTTCTTCAGACTGTGCGGCCTCCTGGCCGTGGTAGGCGATAAGGGATCAGCTGAGGCCGCCCAGTCTGGAGCAGGTGTAAGGACATGTGTAAGCGGCAAACCTATTTACTGCACAAGGCCACGAATCCCAGCCACGCAGTGTGATTTTTTGAAAACACACTGTGGGTCTGGGATTCATGTCCATCGCTAACCGCAACGGCCGACATGAAATGAGGTCAGAAGACAGGAAGCGCTCACAGCGCATGGCCAAGGGATCACAATAGCGCAGACTCCTGTACAGCAAATAACAACGCTCAGGAATCTGCGCCCAGTACCTAGGTGCAAATTTTGACACCTGTGCTGCGTCTCGTTAAAAAGACAAGTCACGCCTCCACAACTGTTTGACAGTATAATGGGCTAAATAGTGTACGTGTTTTAGTCAGCGTGTGCAAGGAGCAAAACAAATAGAGCAACCTTTTACTTGTGCAGCATTAATGCTGCACAAGGTGTGGCTCTTGTACCTTGCAACACCTGAGGGGGGGGTTAAAGGTAACCTTTGAAATTGGTTCAACTAGGCTTCGGCCTACACTCTGCTCCTCTACTCCTCCTGCTGACCCTGGGCTCAAACACCGCTAGTTTTTGCCCGGAAATGCTAGCTGCACAGAGAAAAACACCAGCCAATGTGTTAGTGGGGTTCAGCACCGCCAGCTGTTCCCCTGCTGTGTAGTCGGCAACGTGTCCAGCACAAGCCACGCTGGCACAACAGAACAAAAGCTGCCACCAGTGCAGGCTTCGGCCTACACTTTGCTCCTCTCCTCCTCCTGCTGACCCTGGGCTCAAACAACGCTAGTTTCTGCCCGGACATGCTAGCTGCACAGAGAAAAACACCAGCCAATGTGTTAGTGGGGTTCAGCACCGCCAGCTGTTCCCCCGCTGTGTAGCCGGCATCGTGTCCAGCACAAGCCACGCTGGCACAACCGACCAAAAGCTGCCACCAGTGCAGGCTTCGTCCTACACTTTGCTCCTCTCCTCCTCCTCCTGCTGACCCTGGGCTCTAACACCGCTAGTTTTTGCCCGGACATGCAATCTGCACAGAGAAAAACACCAGTCAATGTGTCAGTGGGGTTCAGCAACGCCAGCTGTTCCCCTGCTGTGTAGCTTGCAACGTGACCTGCAAACGCCACGCAGGCACATGAACTGAAATTGAAGGGAGCCTGCCCCCCACCCCCCCAGGTGTTTCTATGTATAACAGCCACCTTGTACAGCAGTACTGCTGCATTTGTACAAGGTGGCTGACTTTTTCTCCTTGCACACGTGGAACTCAACAAGTACAAAATGTGTCTCATTACAGACCATTACAATGTCCCTGAGGTGTGACTTTCCTTTTTAATGACACGCAGCACCCCCATTGTTAGCGCTGCCCGTCTCCTGACATCATTGGTTGGCTGGCTGTGCCTGTGCGTCCCCCCTGCCCGACACAACGCCCCCCGTTGTCTCATATATTTTGACTGCGAGGGTGTGATTGATGGGCACGAGCAGTGCATATGTTCCCCTGTTTTCACTCCCCTCCTTCCGCCTTCTTCTGACTGTGCGGCCTCATGGCCGCGGCATGCGATAAGGGATCAGCTGAGGCCGCCCAGTCTGAAGCAGGTGTAAGGACATGTGTGAGCGGCGAACATATTTACTGCACAAGGCCACGAATCCCAGCACCGCAGTGTGACTTTAGGAAAAGCCACTGTGGGTCTGGGATTTATGGCCATCGTTAACCGCACCGGCCAACATGAAATGAGGTCATGAGACGGCCTGCACTAACAGGGTATTGCCAAGGGATAACACAAGAGCGCAGTTTCCTGTACTGCAAATAACAACGGTAAGGAATCTGCGCACAGCACCTAGGTGTAAATTTGTACACCTGTGCTGCGTCTCCTTAAAAAGACTAGTAGTCACGCCTCCACTACTGTTTGACAGTATAATGGGCTAAATAGTGTACGTGTTTAATTCAGCGTGTGCAAGGAGCAAAATTAAATAGAGCAACCTTTGACTTGTGCATCATTAATGCTGTTCAAGGTGTGGCTCTTGTACCTTGCAACACCTGAGGGGGGGGTTAAAGGTAACCTTTGAAATTGGTTCAACTAGGCTTCGGCCTACACTCTGCTCCTCTACTCCTCCTGCTGACCCTGGGCTCAAACACCGCTAGTTTTTGCCCGGAAATGCTAGCTGCACAGAGAAAAACACCAGCCAATGTGTTAGTGGGGTTCAGCACCGCCAGCTGTTCCCCTGCTGTGTAGTCGGCAACGTGTCCAGCACAAGCCACGCTGGCACAACAGAACAAAAGCTGCCACCAGTGCAGGCTTCGGCCTACACTTTGCTCCTCTCCTCCTCCTGCTGACCCTGGGCTCAAACAACGCCAGTTTCTGCCCGGACATGCTAGCTGCACAGAGAAAAACACCAGCCAATGTGTTAGTGGGGTTCAGCACCGCCAGCTGTTCCCCTGCTGTGCAGCTTGCAACGTGACCTGCAAACGCCACGCAGGCACATGAACTGAAATTGAAGGGAGCCTGGCCCCCACCCCCAGGTGTTTCTATGTATAACAGCCACCTTGTACAGCAGTACTGCTGCATTTGTACAAGGTGGCTGACTTTTTCTCCTTGCACACGTGGAACTCAACAAGTACAAAATGTGTCTCATTACAGACCATTACAATGTCCCTGAGGTGTGACTTTCCTTTTTAATGACACGCAGCACCCCCATTGTTAGCGCTGCCCGTCTCCTGACATCATTGGTTGGCTGGCTGTGCCTGTGCGTCCCCCCTGCCCGACACAACGCCCCCCGTTGTCTCATATATTTTGACTGCGAGGGTGTGATTGATGGGCACGAGCAGTGCATATGTTCCCCTGTTTTCACTCCCCTCCTTCCGCCTTCTTCTGACTGTGCGGCCTCATGGCCGCGGCATGCGATAAGGGATCAGCTGAGGCCGCCCAGTCTGAAGCAGGTGTAAGGACATGTGTGAGCGGCGAACATATTTACTGCACAAGGCCACGAATCCCAGCACCGCAGTGTGACTTTAGGAAAAGCCACTGTGGGTCTGGGATTTATGGCCATCGTTAACCGCACCGGCCAACATGAAATGAGGTCATGAGACGGCCTGCACTAACAGGGTATTGCCAAGGGATAACACAAGAGCGCAGTTTCCTGTACTGCAAATAACAACGGTAAGGAATCTGCGCACAGCACCTAGGTGTAAATTTGTACACCTGTGCTGCGTCTCCTTAAAAAGACTAGTAGTCACGCCTCCACTACTGTTTGACAGTATAATGGGCTAAATAGTGTACGTGTTTAATTCAGCGTGTGCAAGGAGCAAAATTAAATAGAGCAACCTTTGACTTGTGCATCATTAATGCTGTTCAAGGTGTGGCTCTTGTACCTTGCAACACCTGAGGGGGGGGTTAAAGGTAACCTTTGAAATTGGTTCAACTAGGCTTCGGCCTACACTCTGCTCCTCTACTCCTCCTGCTGACCCTGGGCTCAAACACCGCTAGTTTTTGCCCGGAAATGCTAGCTGCACAGAGAAAAACACCAGCCAATGTGTTAGTGGGGTTCAGCACCGCCAGCTGTTCCCCTGCTGTGTAGTCGGCAACGTGTCCAGCACAAGCCACGCTGGCACAACAGAACAAAAGCTGCCACCAGTGCAGGCTTCGGCCTACACTTTGCTCCTCTCCTCCTCCTGCTGACCCTGGGCTCAAACAACGCCAGTTTCTGCCCGGACATGCTAGCTGCACAGAGAAAAACACCAGCCAATGTGTTAGTGGGGTTCAGCACCGCCAGCTGTTCCCCTGCTGTGCAGCTTGCAACGTGACCTGCAAACGCCACGCAGGCACATGAACTGAAATTGAAGGGAGCCTGGCCCCCACCCCCAGGTGTTTCTATGTATAACAGCCACCTTGTACAGCAGTACTGCTGCATTTGTACAAGGTGGCTGATGTTTTCTCCTTGCCCACGTGGAACTCAACACGTACAAAATGTGTCTCTTTGAGACCATTCCACTGTCCCTGAGGTGTGACTTTCCTTTGTAATGATACGCAGCACCCCCCTTGGTAGCGTTTCCCGTCTTTTGTCATCATGGTCAGCTGGCTGCGCCTGTGCATCCGCCCTGCTAGAAACAACGCCCCTCGTTGTCATATTTATTTTGTCAGCGAGGGTGTGGTTTATGGGCACGAGCAGTGCATATGTTCGCCTGTCTTAACTCATCTCCTTCCGCCTTCTTCAGACTGTGCGGCCTCCTGGCCGTGGTAGGCGATAAGGGATCAGCTGAGGCCGCCCAGTCTGGAGCAGGTGTAAGGACATGTGTAAGCGGCAAACCTATTTACTGCACAAGGCCACGAATCCCAGCCACGCAGTGTGATTTTTTGAAAACACACTGTGGGTCTGGGATTCATGTCCATCGCTAACCGCAACGGCCGACATGAAATGAGGTCAGAAGACAGGAAGCGCTCACAGCGCATGGCCAAGGGATCACAATAGCGCAGACTCCTGTACAGCAAATAACAACGCTCAGGAATCTGCGCCCAGTACCTAGGTGCAAATTTTGACACCTGTGCTGCGTCTCGTTAAAAAGACAAGTCACGCCTCCACAACTGTTTGACAGTATAATGGGCTAAATAGTGTACGTGTTTTAGTCAGCGTGTGCAAGGAGCAAAACAAATAGAGCAACCTTTTACTTGTGCAGCATTAATGCTGCACAAGGTGTGGCTCTTGTACCTTGCAACACCTGAGGGGGGGGTTAAAGGTAACCTTTGAAATTGGTTCAACTAGGCTTCGGCCTACACTCTGCTCCTCTACTCCTCCTGCTGACCCTGGGCTCAAACACCGCTAGTTTTTGCCCGGAAATGCTAGCTGCACAGAGAAAAACACCAGCCAATGTGTTAGTGGGGTTCAGCACCGCCAGCTGTTCCCCTGCTGTGTAGTCGGCAACGTGTCCAGCACAAGCCACGCTGGCACAACAGAACAAAAGCTGCCACCAGTGCAGGCTTCGGCCTACACTTTGCTCCTCTCCTCCTCCTGCTGACCCTGGGCTCAAACAACGCCAGTTTCTGCCCGGACATGCTAGCTGCACAGAGAAAAACACCAGCCAATGTGTTAGTGGGGTTCAGCACCGCCTGCTGTTCCCCCGCTGTGTAGCCGGCATCGTGTCCAGCACAAGCCACGCTGGCACAACCGACCAAAAGCTGCCACCAGTGCAGGCTTCGGCCTACACTTTGCTCCTCTCCTCCTCCTCCTGCTGACCCTGGGCTCTAACACCGCTAGTTTTTGCCCGGACATGCAATCTGCACAGAGAAAAACACCAGTCAATGTGTCAGTGGGGTTCAGCAACGCCAGCTGTTCCCCTGCTGTGTAGCTTGCAACGTGACCTGCAAACGCCACGCAGGCACATGAACTGAAATTGAAGGGAGCCTGCCCCCCACCCACAGGTGTTTCTATGTATATCAGCCACCTTGTACAGCAGTACTGCTGCATTTGTACAAGGTGGCTGACTTTTTCTCCTTGCCCACGTGGAACTCAACACGTACAAAATGTGTCTCATTAGAGACCATTACAATGTCCCTGAGGTGTGACTTTCCTTTGTAATGACACGCAGCACCACCCTTGTTAGCGCTGCCCGTCTTTTGACATCATTGGTTAGCTGGCTGCGCCTGTGCATCTCCCCTGCTCGAAACAACGGCCCTCGGTGTCTTATTTTTTTGGACAGCGAGGGTGTGATTGATGGGCATGTGCAGTGCATATGTTTGCCTGTGTTCACTCATCTCCTTCCGCCTTCTTCAGACTGTGCGGCCTCCTGGCCGTGGTAGGCGATAAGGGATCAGCTGAGGCCGCCCAGTCTGGAGCAGGTGTAAGGACATGTGTAAGCGGCAAACCTATTTACTGCACAAGGCCACGAATCCCAGCCACGCAGTGTGATTTTTTGAAAACACACTGTGGGTCTGGGATTCATGTCCATCGCTAACCGCAACGGCCGACATGAAATGAGGTCAGAAGACAGGAAGCGCTCACAGCGCATGGCCAAGGGATCACAATAGCGCAGACTCCTGTACAGCAAATAACAACGCTCAGGAATCTGCGCCCAGTACCTAGGTGCAAATTTTGACACCTGTGCTGCGTCTCGTTAAAAAGACAAGTCACGCCTCCACAACTGTTTGACAGTATAATGGGCTAAATAGTGTACGTGTTTTAGTCAGCGTGTGCAAGGAGCAAAACAAATAGAGCAACCTTTTACTTGTGCAGCATTAATGCTGCACAAGGTGTGGCTCTTGTACCTTGCAACACCTGAGGGGGGGGTTAAAGGTAACCTTTGAAATTGGTTCAACTAGGCTTCGGCCTACACTCTGCTCCTCTACTCCTCCTGCTGACCCTGGGCTCAAACACCGCTAGTTTTTGCCCGGAAATGCTAGCTGCACAGAGAAAAACACCAGCCAATGTGTTAGTGGGGTTCAGCACCGCCAGCTGTTCCCCTGCTGTGTAGTCGGCAACGTGTCCAGCACAAGCCACGCTGGCACAACAGAACAAAAGCTGCCACCAGTGCAGGCTTCGGCCTACACTTTGCTCCTCTCCTCCTCCTGCTGACCCTGGGCTCAAACAACGCTAGTTTCTGCCCGGACATGCTAGCTGCACAGAGAAAAACACCAGCCAATGTGTTAGTGGGGTTCAGCACCGCCAGCTGTTCCCCCGCTGTGTAGCCGGCATCGTGTCCAGCACAAGCCACGCTGGCACAACCGACCAAAAGCTGCCACCAGTGCAGGCTTCGTCCTACACTTTGCTCCTCTCCTCCTCCTCCTGCTGACCCTGGGCTCTAACACCGCTAGTTTTTGCCCGGACATGCAATCTGCACAGAGAAAAACACCAGTCAATGTGTCAGTGGGGTTCAGCAACGCCAGCTGTTCCCCTGCTGTGTAGCTTGCAACGTGACCTGCAAACGCCACGCAGGCACATGAACTGAAATTGAAGGGAGCCTGCCCCCCACCCCCCCAGGTGTTTCTATGTATAACAGCCACCTTGTACAGCAGTACTGCTGCATTTGTACAAGGTGGCTGACTTTTTCTCCTTGCACACGTGGAACTCAACAAGTACAAAATGTGTCTCATTACAGACCATTACAATGTCCCTGAGGTGTGACTTTCCTTTTTAATGACACGCAGCACCCCCATTGTTAGCGCTGCCCGTCTCCTGACATCATTGGTTGGCTGGCTGTGCCTGTGCGTCCCCCCTGCCCGACACAACGCCCCCCGTTGTCTCATATATTTTGACTGCGAGGGTGTGATTGATGGGCACGAGCAGTGCATATGTTCCCCTGTTTTCACTCCCCTCCTTCCGCCTTCTTCTGACTGTGCGGCCTCATGGCCGCGGCATGCGATAAGGGATCAGCTGAGGCCGCCCAGTCTGAAGCAGGTGTAAGGACATGTGTGAGCGGCGAACATATTTACTGCACAAGGCCACGAATCCCAGCACCGCAGTGTGACTTTAGGAAAAGCCACTGTGGGTCTGGGATTTATGGCCATCGTTAACCGCACCGGCCAACATGAAATGAGGTCATGAGACGGCCTGCACTAACAGGGTATTGCCAAGGGATAACACAAGAGCGCAGTTTCCTGTACTGCAAATAACAACGGTAAGGAATCTGCGCACAGCACCTAGGTGTAAATTTGTACACCTGTGCTGCGTCTCCTTAAAAAGACTAGTAGTCACGCCTCCACTACTGTTTGACAGTATAATGGGCTAAATAGTGTACGTGTTTAATTCAGCGTGTGCAAGGAGCAAAATTAAATAGAGCAACCTTTGACTTGTGCATCATTAATGCTGTTCAAGGTGTGGCTCTTGTACCTTGCAACACCTGAGGGGGGGGTTAAAGGTAACCTTTGAAATTGGTTCAACTAGGCTTCGGCCTACACTCTGCTCCTCTACTCCTCCTGCTGACCCTGGGCTCAAACACCGCTAGTTTTTGCCCGGAAATGCTAGCTGCACAGAGAAAAACACCAGCCAATGTGTTAGTGGGGTTCAGCACCGCCAGCTGTTCCCCTGCTGTGTAGTCGGCAACGTGTCCAGCACAAGCCACGCTGGCACAACAGAACAAAAGCTGCCACCAGTGCAGGCTTCGGCCTACACTTTGCTCCTCTCCTCCTCCTGCTGACCCTGGGCTCAAACAACGCCAGTTTCTGCCCGGACATGCTAGCTGCACAGAGAAAAACACCAGCCAATGTGTTAGTGGGGTTCAGCACCGCCAGCTGTTCCCCTGCTGTGCAGCTTGCAACGTGACCTGCAAACGCCACGCAGGCACATGAACTGAAATTGAAGGGAGCCTGGCCCCCACCCCCAGGTGTTTCTATGTATAACAGCCACCTTGTACAGCAGTACTGCTGCATTTGTACAAGGTGGCTGACTTTTTCTCCTTGCACACGTGGAACTCAACAAGTACAAAATGTGTCTCATTACAGACCATTACAATGTCCCTGAGGTGTGACTTTCCTTTTTAATGACACGCAGCACCCCCATTGTTAGCGCTGCCCGTCTCCTGACATCATTGGTTGGCTGGCTGTGCCTGTGCGTCCCCCCTGCCCGACACAACGCCCCCCGTTGTCTCATATATTTTGACTGCGAGGGTGTGATTGATGGGCACGAGCAGTGCATATGTTCCCCTGTTTTCACTCCCCTCCTTCCGCCTTCTTCTGACTGTGCGGCCTCATGGCCGCGGCATGCGATAAGGGATCAGCTGAGGCCGCCCAGTCTGAAGCAGGTGTAAGGACATGTGTGAGCGGCGAACATATTTACTGCACAAGGCCACGAATCCCAGCACCGCAGTGTGACTTTAGGAAAAGCCACTGTGGGTCTGGGATTTATGGCCATCGTTAACCGCACCGGCCAACATGAAATGAGGTCATGAGACGGCCTGCACTAACAGGGTATTGCCAAGGGATAACACAAGAGCGCAGTTTCCTGTACTGCAAATAACAACGGTAAGGAATCTGCGCACAGCACCTAGGTGTAAATTTGTACACCTGTGCTGCGTCTCCTTAAAAAGACTAGTAGTCACGCCTCCACTACTGTTTGACAGTATAATGGGCTAAATAGTGTACGTGTTTAATTCAGCGTGTGCAAGGAGCAAAATTAAATAGAGCAACCTTTGACTTGTGCATCATTAATGCTGTTCAAGGTGTGGCTCTTGTACCTTGCAACACCTGAGGGGGGGGTTAAAGGTAACCTTTGAAATTGGTTCAACTAGGCTTCGGCCTACACTCTGCTCCTCTACTCCTCCTGCTGACCCTGGGCTCAAACACCGCTAGTTTTTGCCCGGAAATGCTAGCTGCACAGAGAAAAACACCAGCCAATGTGTTAGTGGGGTTCAGCACCGCCAGCTGTTCCCCTGCTGTGTAGTCGGCAACGTGTCCAGCACAAGCCACGCTGGCACAACAGAACAAAAGCTGCCACCAGTGCAGGCTTCGGCCTACACTTTGCTCCTCTCCTCCTCCTGCTGACCCTGGGCTCAAACAACGCCAGTTTCTGCCCGGACATGCTAGCTGCACAGAGAAAAACACCAGCCAATGTGTTAGTGGGGTTCAGCACCGCCAGCTGTTCCCCTGCTGTGCAGCTTGCAACGTGACCTGCAAACGCCACGCAGGCACATGAACTGAAATTGAAGGGAGCCTGGCCCCCACCCCCAGGTGTTTCTATGTATAACAGCCACCTTGTACAGCAGTACTGCTGCATTTGTACAAGGTGGCTGATGTTTTCTCCTTGCCCACGTGGAACTCAACACGTACAAAATGTGTCTCTTTGAGACCATTCCACTGTCCCTGAGGTGTGACTTTCCTTTCTAATGATACGCAGCACCCCCCTTGGTAGCGCTTCCCGTCTTCTGACATCATTGGTTGGCTACTTGCGCCTGTTCGTCCGCCCTGCCTGAATAAAATGCTCCTCGTTGTCTTAATTATTTTGACTGCGAGGGTGTGATTGATGGGCACGAGCAGTGCATATCTTCGCCTGTCTTAACTCATCTCCTTCCGCCTTCTTCAGACTGTGCAGCCTCATGGCCGCGGCATGCGAGAAGGGATCAGCAGAGGCCGCCCAGTCTGAAGCAGGTGTAAGGACGTGTGTGAGCGGCCAAAATATTTACTGCTCAAGGCCACGAATCCCAGCACCGCAGTGTGGCTTTATGAAAAGACACTGTGGGTCTGGGATTTATGGCCATCGTTAACCGCACCGGCCAACATGAAATGAGGTCATAAGATGGGCAGCGCTAACAGGGCATTGCCAAGGGATAACACAAGAGCGCAGACTCCTGTACAGCAAATAACAACGCTCAGGAAGCTGCGCCAAGCACCAAGGCGTTATTTTGGACACCTGTGCTGCGTCTCATCAAAAAACCAAGTCACGCATCCACTACAGTTTGACTGTAGAATGGGGTAAATTGTGTATGTCTTTCATTCAGCGTGTGCAAGTAGACAAATTAATAGAGCAACCTTTCACTTGTGCAGCATTAATACTGCACAAGGTGTGTCTCTTGTACTTTGTAACACCTGAGGGGGGGGTTAAAGGTTTCCTTTGAAATTGGTTCAACTAGGCTTCGGCCTACACTCTGCTCCTCTCCTCCTCCTCCTGCTTCAACACGGGCTCTAACATCGCTAGTTTTTGCCCGCAAGTGCTAGCTGCACAGATAAAAACACACGCCATTGTGTTAGTGGGGTTCAGCAACGCCAGCTGTTCCCCCAGTGTGTAGCCGGCAAAGTGTCCTGCAAACGCAACGCAGACACAAAGCTGCCTCCAGTGCAGGCTTCGGCCTACACTCATCTCCCCCTGCTTA
The DNA here is from genome assembly GCF_032444005.1 of Ranitomeya imitator. Lineage (NCBI taxonomy): Eukaryota > Metazoa > Chordata > Amphibia > Anura > Dendrobatidae > Ranitomeya > Ranitomeya imitator. Next base: position 86,394,590 of record NC_091286.1, read on the forward strand.
CCCTTTGCTCCAACACCGCTAGTTGGGGCTCTAGGAAGACAATCTTTAATAGGCAAGGCAACGCATCCGGGTTCCAGCACCGCCAGCTGGTTCTCGGCAGTGTTCTTGTCACAGGTACTCCCTCGTGCCAAGCCTGGTTTCAGCACCGTCAGCTGTTTCCGGGTTGTGTCAACTTCACTGAGACGCCTATGCTTGCCCCGTCGTGGGGCGGTCGAGTTAGCCAACTCCAGGGTGCCTCCAGTTTAGGAGCTTCCTATGTGGGCTGCGTGAACTGGTAGTCAAGGCTGGTTCTGTAGTGCCAGTAGGCCCAGCTCCCCCTGTAGGACTGTTGGGGTTCGGTAACTGCGGCTGCCTCGCGGCCTAGCTGTTCTCTCCTCTCCTGTGGGCCTTGGGGTCCACCACCTGGTTCCAGCACCGTCAGCTGGTTCCGGGCTGAGCCTTTGGCTTAGGTGCCTCCTCCTGGGTATCCGAGTTCCGCCAACGCCAGGCGGTCCTTGGTAGTGCTTTTAAGCGCGGGCACCTACAGCTTAGCAACCGGGTTCCAGCACCGTCAGCTGGTCCTCGGTCGTGCCATTGGCTCTTGCACACTGGGGCAACGCATCCGGGTTCCAGCACCGCCAGCTGGTTCTCGGCAGTGTTCTTGTCACAGGTACTCCCTCGTGCCAAGCCTGGTTTCAGCACCGTCAGCTGTTTCCGGGTTGTGTCAACTTCACTGAGACGCCTATGCTTGCCCCGTCGTGGGGCGGTCGAGTTAGCCAACTCCAGGGTGCCTCCAGTTTAGGAGCTTCCTATGTGGGCTGCGTGAACTGGTAGTCAAGGCTGGTTCTGTAGTGCCAGTAGGCCCAGCTCCCCCTGTAGGACTGTTGGGGTTCGGTAACTGCGGCTGCCTCGCGGCCTAGCTGTTCTCTCCTCTCCTGTGGGCCTTGGGGTCCACCACCTGGTTCCAGCACCGTCAGCTGGTTCCGGGCCGAGCCTTTGGCTTAGGTGCCTCCTCCTGGGTATCCGAGTTCCGCCAACGCCAGGCGGTCCTTGGTAGTGCTTTTAAGCGCGGGCACCTACAGCTTAGCAACCGGGTTCCAGCACCGTCAGCTGGTCCTCGGTCGTGCCATTGGCTCTTGCACACTGGGGCAACGCATCCGGGTTCCAGCACCGCCAGCTGGTTCTCGGCAGTGTTCTTGTCACAGGTACTCCCTCGTGCCAAGCCTGGTTTCAGCACCGTCAGCTGTTTCCGGGTTGTGTCAACTTCACTGAGACGCCTATGCTTGCCCCGTCGTGGGGCGGTCGAGTTAGCCAACTCCAGGGTGCCTCCAGTTTAGGAGCTTCCTATGTGGGCTGCGTGAACTGGTAGTCAAGGCTGGTTCTGTAGTGCCAGTAGGCCCAGCTCCCCCTGTAGGACTGTTGGGGTTCGGTAACTGCGGCTGCCTCGCGGCCTAGCTGTTCTCTCCTCTCCTGTGGGCCTTGGGGTCCACCACCTGGTTCCAGCACCGTCAGCTGGTTCCGGGCCGAGCCTTTGGCTTAGGTGCCTCCTCCTGGGTATCCGAGTTCCGCCAACGCCAGGCGGTCCTTGGTAGTGCTTTTAAGCGCGGGCACCTACAGCTTAGCAACCGGGTTCCAGCACCGTCAGCTGGTCCTCGGTCGTGCCATTGGCTCTTGCACACTGGGGCAACGCATCCGGGTTCCAGCACCGCCAGCTGGTTCTCGGCAGTGTTCTTGTCACAGGTACTCCCTCGTGCCAAGCCTGGTTTCAGCACCGTCAGCTGTTTCCGGGTTGTGTCAACTTCACTGAGACGCCTATGCTTGCCCCGTCGTGGGGCGGTCGAGTTAGCCAACTCCAGGGTGCCTCCAGTTTAGGAGCTTCCTATGTGGGCTGCGTGAACTGGTAGTCAAGGCTGGTTCTGTAGTGCCAGTAGGCCCAGCTCCCCCTGTAGGACTGTTGGGGTTCGGTAACTGCGGCTGCCTCGCGGCCTAGCTGTTCTCTCCTCTCCTGTGGGCCTTGGGGTCCACCACCTGGTTCCAGCACCGTCAGCTGGTTCCGGGCCGAGCCTTTGGCTTAGGTGCCTCCTCCTGGGTATCCGAGTTCCGCCAACGCCAGGCGGTCCTTGGTAGTGCTTTTAAGCGCGGGCACCTACAGCTTAGCAACCGGGTTCCAGCACCGTCAGCTGGTCCTCGGTCGTGCCATTGGCTCTTGCACACTGGGGCAACGCATCCGGGTTCCAGCACCGCCAGCTGGTTCTCGGCAGTGTTCTTGTCACAGGTACTCCCTCGTGCCAAGCCTGGTTTCAGCACCGTCAGCTGTTTCCGGGTTGTGTCAACTTCACTGAGACGCCTATGCTTGCCCCGTCGTGGGGCGGTCGAGTTAGCCAACTCCAGGGTGCCTCCAGTTTAGGAGCTTCCTATGTGGGCTGCGTGAACTGGTAGTCAAGGCTGGTTCTGTAGTGCCAGTAGGCCCAGCTCCCCCTGTAGGACTGTTGGGGTTCGGTAACTGCGGCTGCCTCGCGGCCTAGCTGTTCTCTCCTCTCCTGTGGGCCTTGGGGTCCACCACCTGGTTCCAGCACCGTCAGCTGGTTCCGGGCCGAGCCTTTGGCTTAGGTGCCTCCTCCTGGGTATCCGAGTTCCGCCAACGCCAGGCGGTCCTTGGTAGTGCTTTTAAGCGCGGGCACCTACAGCTTAGCAACCGGGTTCCAGCACCGTCAGCTGGTCCTCGGTCGTGCCATTGGCTCTTGCACACTGGGGCAACGCATCCGGGTTCCAGCACCGCCAGCTGGTTCTCGGCAGTGTTCTTGTCACAGGTACTCCCTCGTGCCAAGCCTGGTTTCAGCACCGTCAGCTGTTTCCGGGTTGTGTCAACTTCACTGAGACGCCTATGCTTGCCCCGTCGTGGGGCGGTCGAGTTAGCCAACTCCAGGGTGCCTCCAGTTTAGGAGCTTCCTATGTGGGCTGCGTGAACTGGTAGTCAAGGCTGGTTCTGTAGTGCCAGTAGGCCCAGCTCCCCCTGTAGGACTGTTGGGGTTCGGTAACTGCGGCTGCCTCGCGGCCTAGCTGTTCTCTCCTCTCCTGTGGGCCTTGGGGTCCACCACCTGGTTCCAGCACCGTCAGCTGGTTCCGGGCCGAGCCTTTGGCTTAGGTGCCTCCTCCTGGGTATCCGAGTTCCGCCAACGCCAGGCGGTCCTTGGTAGTGCTTTTAAGCGCGGGCACCTACAGCTTAGCAACCGGGTTCCAGCACCGTCAGCTGGTCCTCGGTCGTGCCATTGGCTCTTGCACACTGGGGCAACGCATCCGGGTTCCAGCACCGCCAGCTGGTTCTCGGCAGTGTTCTTGTCACAGGTACTCCCTCGTGCCAAGCCTGGTTTCAGCACCGTCAGCTGTTTCCGGGTTGTGTCAACTTCACTGAGACGCCTATGCTTGCCCCGTCGTGGGGCGGTCGAGTTAGCCAACTCCAGGGTGCCTCCAGTTTAGGAGCTTCCTATGTGGGCTGCGTGAACTGGTAGTCAAGGCTGGTTCTGTAGTGCCAGTAGGCCCAGCTCCCCCTGTAGGACTGTTGGGGTTCGGTAACTGCGGCTGCCTCGCGGCCTAGCTGTTCTCTCCTCTCCTGTGGGCCTTGGGGTCCACCACCTGGTTCCAGCACCGTCAGCTGGTTCCGGGCCGAGCCTTTGGCTTAGGTGCCTCCTCCTGGGTATCCGAGTTCCGCCAACGCCAGGCGGTCCTTGGTAGTGCTTTTAAGCGCGGGCACCTACAGCTTAGCAACCGGGTTCCAGCACCGTCAGCTGGTCCTCGGTCGTGCCATTGGCTCTTGCACACTGGGGCAACGCATCCGGGTTCCAGCACCGCCAGCTGGTTCTCGGCAGTGTTCTTGTCACAGGTACTCCCTCGTGCCAAGCCTGGTTTCAGCACCGTCAGCTGTTTCCGGGTTGTGTCAACTTCACTGAGACGCCTATGCTTGCCCCGTCGTGGGGCGGTCGAGTTAGCCAACTCCAGGGTGCCTCCAGTTTAGGAGCTTCCTATGTGGGCTGCTTGAACTGGTAGTCAAGGCTGGTTCTGTAGTGCCAGTAGGCCCAGCTCCCCCTGTAGGACTGTTGGGGTTCGGTAACTGCGGCTGCCTCGCGGCCTAGCTGTTCTCTCCTCTCCTGTGGGCCTTGGGGTCCACCACCTGGTTCCAGCACCGTCAGCTGGTTCCGGGCCGAGCCTTTGGCTTAGGTGCCTCCTCCTGGGTATCCGAGTTCCGCCAACGCCAGGCGGTCCTTGGTAGTGCTTTTAAGCGCGGGCACCTACAGCTTAGTAACCGGGTTCCAGCACCGTCAGCTGGTCCTCGGTCGTGCCATTGGCTCTTGCACACTGGGGCAACGCATCCGGGTTCCAGCACCGCCAGCTGGTTCTCGGCAGTGTTCTTGTCACAGGTACTCCCTCGTGCCAAGCCTGGTTTCAGCACCGTCAGCTGTTTCCGGGTTGTGTCAACTTCACTGAGACGCCTATGCTTGCCCCGTCGTGGGGCGGTCGAGTTAGCCAACTCCAGGGTGCCTCCAGTTTAGGAGCTTCCTATGTGGGCTGCGTGAACTGGTAGTCAAGGCTGGTTCTGTAGTGCCAGTAGGCCCAGCTCCCCCTGTAGGACTGTTGGGGTTCGGTAACTGCGGCTGCCTCGCGGCCTAGCTGTTCTCTCCTCTCCTGTGGGCCTTGGGGTCCACCACCTGGTTCCAGCACCGTCAGCTGGTTCTCGGCAGTGTCTTTTGCTCTTGTACCTTCTGCTCCCCATCCTGGTTCCAGTACCGTCAGCTGGTTCCGGGCAGAGCCTTTGGCTTAGGTGCCTCCTTCTGGGTATCCAAGTTCCACCAATGTCAGGTGGTCCTTGGTAATGCTTTCAGGCACGGGTACCTCCTGCTTAGTAACCGGGTTCCAGTAACGTCAGCTGGTCCTTGGTAGTTCCATTGGCTCTTGGACATTCGGCTACCCATCCGGGTTCCAGTACCGTCAGCTGGTTCTCGGCAGTGTCTTTTGCTCTTGTACCTTCTGCTCCCCATCCTGGTTCCAGTAACGTCATCTGGTTCCGGGCAGAGCCTTTGGCTTAGGTGCCTCCTTCTGGGTATCCGAGTTCCGCCAACGTCAGGCGGTCCTTGGTAGTGCTTTTTAGCACGGGTACCTCCTGCTTAGTAACCGGGTTCCAGTAACGTCAGCTGGTCCTCGGTAGTTCCATAGGCTCTTGAACCTTCGGGTAGCCATCCGAGTTCCAGTTCCATCAGCTGGTTCTTGGCATTTTCTCAGCCTTCTTGTACCTTCTGCTACATTTCCAAGTTGAAGACCCTAACGTCGACAACCCGGAAGACCACCCCGATGACGACGACCCGGAAGACCACCCCGATGACGACGACGACGACGACGGCGGAGACGACGACGGCTGAGACGACGACGGCGGAGATGACGACACTGGAGACGAAGACCCTGGAGACGACAACATGGAAGACCGAGAAGCAGAAGAACAAGAGGCTGCAGAACAAAGAGCAGAAGAACATTAAGCATAAGACTTAATATCAGAGCAAAAGATATTATCTAAATTATATGCAGAAGAAGACTAAGCAGTGTATGGGGGTGAGTCCGTTCCTCCTCGTGGTGCCCCTGGATAAAGCCTGATGCTGCAGGCCAAACTGAACGCGGACAAATGTAACTTTTGTGACTGGCAGAACGGAAGGTGTAATCTTCCAACTTTTATAGATAACAACTACGGGAATGCCTGTCACAAATGAGAATATGATGAAGAAGTAGAATAGGAAGAATAATAACAGTGGAATAAAAAGAATATGTAGAATAGGAAGAATAATAATAGTTGAAGAAAATGAATATGAAGAATGTAATAAAAAAAAAAAATAGGTAGAAGATGAAGAAGAAGATGAATAAGGTGAAGAAGTTGATGTCAAGGATGCTGATGATGATGAAGATGAAAGTGTGGGAAAAGAAAAAAAAAAAGAAAAAAAAGAAGGGGAAGGGCGTGGAATAGTGAAACATCAATATCTGACAAAATAAAAAAAATTTACATACTCAATATCTTTTTCAATCCGAACGTCTTTAAAAAAAAAAAAAAAACATGCTATTCTATTTGATTGGACTAATCCTCATTGCCTTTAATGTCTCCGCCACCTCCCCCATACATCCTACATTATTCTTAGTTGTTTTCCTTCATGTAGAATGAACCTACAAGGAAAGAAAGGGTTTATTTTAATTCCGATATTTTGGTCCCATTGACTTGCATTGGGATCGGGTATCGGTATCGGCGATATCCGATATTTTTTGAATATCGGCCGATCCAAACCGATACCGATACTTTCCGATATCGGAAGGTATCGCTCAACACTAATCACAACTAAATATTCTAAGTTGGTTAAGTGAAGTGAGAAAAATATAGGTGTAAATTAAATTTATGGGATCAAGTAACTAAAAATTAGCATGTGCATATGTATTCACCCCTTTTGCTATGAAGCCCCTGAAAATTTCTGGTGCAAGCAATTACCTTCATAACCACAATTAGGCTACGTTCACATTTGCGTTGCGTCGGGCACAACCGCGGCGACGCATGCGTCATGCGCCCCTATATTTAACATGTGGGGCGCATGGACATGCGTTGTGCTGCGTTTTGCGATGCATGCGTTTTTTTTGCCGCAAGCGTAGGGCGCAGAGGACGCAGCAAGTTGCATTTTTTTGCGTCCAAAATTCGGCAAAAAAGGACGCATGCATTGCAAAACGCTGCGTTTTAGCGTGCGTTTTGATGTGTTTTTGTTTGCATTGTGCGTTGCGTCTCCGACGCAACATCGCACAACGCAAATGTGAACATAGCCTAAGCTGTACACTGCATAGATGTGGCCTTCATGGAAGAGTGTGCAGAAAAAAAGCCTTTGCTTACACACAAAAGTTGTAAGGCTTGTTCAGAGTTTGCCAAATTACATGTTAGAGAATCCCCAAATGTATGGAGGAAGGTGCTGTGGTCAGATGAGACCAAAATTTTTGTCCACTAAGGTAAACACTAAGTCTGGCACCAAAACCAACCTAGTTCATCACCCCAAGAACACTACTTCCACAGGGAAATGTGATGTTGGCAACAGTATGCTGTGGGGATGTTTTTTGGCAGCCGGGACAATGAAAATAAACAAAGTTGAGGGGAAGATGGATGTTGGAAAATACAGGAATATTCTTGAGCAAAACCTGTTTCAATCTGTCATTGATTTGAGACTGGGACAGAGGTTCACCTTCCAGCAAATGGTATTTTAGGTATATAGACGATCTGTTGCTTGTCTGGGGTGATCAAAGTCCCTTATTCCTTCTTTTGTTAATTATTTTAATGATAATCAATTTCATTTAAAATTTACAATGTCCTTCCATCAGGTCACAATTTGAGTTTTTGGATCTCTTTTTGATTGGAAAATCAGGAATGCTTATTGTTAATTGTAGAAATAGAAAAAAAAATGGTGGAAACACTATACTCCATGCATATAGTTTCCACACTTCCCACAGTATTAAATCCATTCCTGTGGGTGATATGTTAGAGTTAAAAGAAATTGCAATGATAATATCAATAAAATAATGTACCAATTTATACAGTCATGAAGTACAATTAATCGAACATCAGTTAAATAAAATATATTACCCCAATTGGATGCTTAAACATGCCTTAAATATTGCTGATACAAAATCCAGAGGGGTTCTTATGACAGTAAGAAATCAAAATAATAACAAATTATCAGAAAATTCTACTCTGATTCTTACTTACAGTGCTCATTTCAAATCTATTTCTGCTATTGTACATTGCAATCTTAATATTCTCAGAAAGGGTGACACCACGGATCTAATATTGAAGGATGGCATAAGAATAGTGTTCAGATGTGCCCCTACAATTGGTAACTACTTGTCACCCAGTTTATACTGTTCTAAACCAAATCTTGGTCCTATCCATGGTTATCCATGGCCATTTATTTTAAATGTGGACAGTCCCCATGCAAAACATGCATATACTCCCATAAAACTCCAAACGTTTCATGCTCCAGTGGCACCAAGATATTGAAAATCAAGGATTTTCTCAAGATTATTGAATGTTGAGACTGCAATTTAAAATATATAGGCTTGATGACCAGAAAATTAAAAAATAGAATAAGGGAAAACATGTATGATATCACACAGCCCACCAATTGCAAAATGTATAGTATATCAAAACATTTTATCAGTGCACATAACAGACAAACTACACGTTGTGCGGGTTATGTCACCTAAAATGTTACCCAACATGCATGAGGTAGAGACACGGAGAAAATGTTAAGTGATAGAGAAGCCTATTGGATTTACGTGCTCAACACATGGGATCCTGCAGGCATCAATCTGAAAAGAGAAATCATGTTACATGACTGATTTATATATAAACACAGTTATTATTTTTTCGTCTTTGTTGCAAGCTTCTCTTCCATCACTCCCAACTTGTATTTTTGTACTTTTGATAGTATGCATTGTTTTTAACCTAAGTTCACACAACTGCAACATAATGATTCTTTTATGCTAATGACTGTTTGTAATCCTTTAAATACTCCTTTACTAAACTAAGAACACACCAGGTGTTTGAAACGCGTCCATCTACTGCCGAAGATGGATCTTTTCTACCAATACGCACTTCGCCTCTACGTCAGGCAGAGATATGATCTCGTGCTTCGTCCCATGGAATTAATTGGGAATCTACTTAGTGTGAGCTGAAAATCTTTTACTTTTCTTTTTGTGTGAGAAAGAACCCCAACAGCTTTGTCAGGGGAGATGAAATAAATGGAGTTTAACTCATATAGTACCAAAAATTAGATGAGATAAGAAGTTACAGGTGGTTTGTGATGTCCCCGATATCCAGGAAGCAGGTATGAGATAGGCGCGTACCCAGTGCACATGCGATGGGTTCAAAGATCAAGTGAAGTGAATTTATACTTAGTCATACTGGACCGCATTCCTAGAGGAGGCAGAAGTAAGGATTGTAGATCATTCATACCCAAGAAGCTGAATGGATACGTAAAGGCAGAGGTCGTGCCAGTACTACGTATAATGCCAATAGACATATATTAAGTAGAAGGTTTACAATGTACACAAATATCACTGGTCATGGTAGCTCAAGAAAAAATAAGTGGCATAGAGTTGTCAAATCATATAGAATCATATAGAATGTATAGCCAGTAACATAATGATCAGGCAACCCGTAATATCCAGGCACATGTAAATGAGAAAGGGGATAGCTTTGCCTGAGTTCGAAATCTGTAACGACAAATAAGTAGCAGAAGTATGATAAAGAGATATGTATAACCAATGTGGGTACTATATACATATATACAGTGGGTACGGAAAGTATTCAGACCCTTTTAAATTTTTCACTTTTTGTTTCATTGCAGCCATTTGGTAAATTCAAATAAGTTCATTTTTTTCTCATTAATGTACACTCAGCACTAGTGTTGAGCATTCCGATACTGCAAGTATCGGGTATCGGCCGATATTTGCTGTATCGGAATTCCGATACCGAGATCAGATATTTTTGTGAAATCGGAAATCGGTATCGGAGTGTGCGGTGCATATGGTTCCAAGGGTCTGGAGGAGATGAAATTCTCCTTCAGGCCCTGGGATCCATATTAATGTAAAAAATAAAGAATAAAAATAAAAAATATGGCTATACTCACCCCTCCGAAGAATCCTGGCTGTCACCGCTGCGAGCGTCCGCCTCCGTTTCTGAGAATGTAGTGAGTGAAGGACCTTCGATGATGTCGCGGTCAGGTGAGCAATCCCGTGAGCGGTCAGACCGTGACGTCATCGAAGGTCCTTCACGCACAGCATTCTTAAGGACGGAGGCGGACGCTTGTAACGGTGACAGCCAGGGTTCTTCCGAGGGGTGAGTATATCCATATTTTTTTTTTTTATTCTTTATTTTTTAGATTAATATGGATCCCAGGGCCTGAAGGAGAGTTTCCTCTCCTTCAGACCCTGGGAACCATGCAGGATACATTCCGATATTTGTGTCCCATTGACTTGTATTGGTATCGGAACTCGGTATCGGCGAGATCCGATATATTGCCGGTATCGGCCGATACCATCCGATACCGATACTTGCAAATATTGGAAGGTATCGCTCAACACTACTCAGCACCCTATCATGACTGAAAAAAACAGAAATGTAGAAATTTTTGCAAATTTAGTGAAAAAGAAAAACTGAAATATCACATAGTTATAAGTATTCAGACCCTTTCCTCAGTATTGAGTAGAAGCACCCTTTTGAGCTAGTACAACCATGAGTCTTCTTGGGAATAATGCAACACGTTTTTCATACCTGGATTTGGGGATCCTCTGCCATTCTTCCTTGCAGATCCTCTCCAGTTCTGTCAGGTAGGATGGTGAACTTTGATGGATAGCCATTTTCAGGTCTCTCTCGAGATTTGCTCAATTGGGTTTAGGTCAGGGCTTTGGCTGGGCCAGTCAAGAATGACCACATAGTTGTTCTGAAGCCACTTCATTGTTATTTTAGCTGTGTGCTTAGTGTCATTGTTTTGTTGGAAGGTGAACCTTCGGCTAAGTCTGAGGTCCAGAGCACTCTGTAAGAGGTTTTCATTCATGATATCTCTGTACTTGACCGCATTCATGTTTCCTTCAATGGCAACCAGTTGTCCTGTCCCTGCAGCTAAAAAACACCCCATAGCATGATGCTGCCACCACCATGTTTTACTGTTAGGATTGTATTGGGCAGGTTGAGAGCAGTGACTGGTTTTCTCCACACATACCTCTTAGAATTATCACCAAAAAGGTTTATATTCATCTTATCAGAGCAGAGAATCTTGTTTCTCAAAGTCTGGGAGTCCTTCATGTGCTTTTTAGCAAACTCTATGTGGGCTTTCATATGTCTTGCACTGAGGAGAGGCTTTCGTCTGGCCAGTCTGCATAAAGACCCGACTGGTGGAGGGCTGCAGTGAGACTTGACTTTGTGGAACTTTCTCCCATCTCCCTACTGCATCTCTGGAGCTCAGCCACAGTGATCTTGGGGTTATTCTTTACCTCTCCCACCAAGGCTCTTCTCCCACGATTGCTCGACGGCCAGGTCTAGGAAGACTTCGGATGTTCCTAAACTTCTTCCATTTAAGGATTATGGGGGCCACTGTGCTCTTAGGAACCTTAAGTACTGCAGAAATTCTGTTGTAACCTTGGCAAGATCTGTGCCTTGCCACATTTCTGTCTCTGAACGCCTTGGCCAGTTCCTTTGACCTCATGATTCTCATTTGGTCTGACATGCACTGTGAGTTGTGAGGTTTTATATAGACAGGTGTGTGCCTTTCGAAATCAAGTCCTATCAGTTTAATTAAATACAGTTGGCCTCCAATGAAGGAGTAGAACCATCTCAAGGAGGATCACAAAGGAAATGGACAGCATGTGACTTAATTATGAGTGTCTGAGCAAAGGGTCTGAATTTTTTTCCCCAATGTGGAGCTTACTCTTTGCCACATGTTTTTTTTTTGCCTTCCTCTGGATCAACATGTTAGGGCATGTTAGGTTAGGCTATGGGTTGAACTAGATGGACTTAAAGTCTTCCTTCAACCTTAATAACTATGTAACTATGTAATACTTATGACCATGTGATATTTCAATTTTTCTTTTTTAGTAAATTAGCAAAAATTTCTACATTTCTGTTTTTTTTCAGTCAAAATAGGGTGCAAAGTGTACATTAATGAGAAAATAATAAACTTTTTTGAATTTACCAAATGGCTGCATTGAAACAAAGAGTGAAAATTTTTAAAGGGTCTGAATACTTTCCGTACCCACTGTAGTTCTTTGTGTGAAACTATATATATATATATACAGTTCAAAAAGAATTTGATTAAAGACATATATATTCATAACTAGAGTTGAGCGAATTTCTTCGGGTTTCCTCTTATTCAGCCAGCTATCGTGCTTGAGCCCAACAAACAGGCTCTCCATGCATGTGCTGTGACAGTGACACAGCCGCGACACATGCAGCTGCGGTGCTGATTAGCCAACGCGCTCCATGTATCCGGGTTCCCTCTGCAGCCTATTCGGCAACTGCTATAGCTTGCCGAATAAGCGGGGACCCGAACAAATTCGCTCAACTTTTTTTGTGAGCTATCTATATACAAACTAGAAAATGATGATAATGTGCAACATTATCCTCTGAAATGAGAGACAAATAGTGTCAGAAGATGGTAATATAGACATTTGAGCTCCAAAGAGGGCAATGTTGTAATTCAGAGAAATGATTAGGAACCCTACATAGGACAGGAGGGTATGTACCAATCAACAGGCTCTATATACATTCAAAATAAAACATAAAAAAAATAGCACATTGGGCATGAAATTTCTATAAATCACCTCCACTTTACTGGAACTGTAATACGCTGCGTTTTTCATGTAGCAAAACCCACCAAAATCTCATTATGGGCACACAGCCTAAAAGTGTACCTATCTCTGTAGAACTGCAAGTATGGACCACATGCATGTCATAAAACAGATACTGTTGATGATGACCAGATACATTTTGGAAATGGGCATTTGCTTAACACAGAGTGACACCACTGGAGGGAGTTTAAGTTTAATAACATCCCGCATAGAATCTTAATTGAGGCTTCTACTTCTTTATTATTGAAAGTTGTGCACAGAATTTTATGGAAATATTTTTTTAAGAAAAATGTTTGTAAAAATTTAAGAACATTTGATCTTTTTTTACAGTTTATATTTTTAAAGTTATGGCTTTAAGGTCTCAGGGATTTAACAGCTAGAACAGCCATTGATTGCTAAAATAAATTGGATGCAATATCTCCTTGTGAATTCTTCCCTAATAGCTTCCCTGCCGTCTATTAACTCATAATACATATTTGAGCATTCGGAATTGTCATTTCTAAGACAGACATCCCCTTTAACAATTTTTTTTTGTACATCCTCAGTGTCACATGTCATTGCAGATATATTGTTCGTCACATGTGATACTTCCTCTTTGACAATATGGAGAATGGGTGACTCTGCCCTTTAGAAATTTTAAATATATTTTCAAATAAATTTAGGATTACAAAACATAATTGATGCAAACATATGGTTCTAATTTACTAGTCTAATTCAGATCAAGCTGGGTGACTTAAGAACTGTTGGCTAAATGATTCAGTTCACTGCACATTCAAACTCTGTCTTCTTATTAATTGCATTCAATGTTTGTCAATCAAATATTTGCAATTAACAAAAATATTCCCATAAGAGAGAAGCATGAAAAGACAAATAGCCACAGCACTGGTAACCAATTTTTACTTGAAACTTCTCCAGACTTGCATTCTTGCATAGCAAGTGGATATAATAATTTAAAAATTATTTTAGTTATCTCTTTTTTTAATTAATGTAGCAGGCCGGTGTTTTATTTTTATTCAGTCACTAGTCCTCCAGTCTATATAATTTAGCAAATATTGCCATATTTAAATCCTTTCTATCTGAAAACACAAAGAGTATTTCTCTTTAGTTGGACCTTGCAATCTCATGATGAACTCATGAGAATTACATTGATTTTGGTTCTCTCAAATGCCCCCCACTATGTCACCATATCCGACCGACACCAAAACTGCCTATAAAAAGAATATGGATGGCCTGTACCACGGAAGTTTTACACATTGGGAAAGCGGAAACACCTATCACAGATAATGATGATGATTTCATAGCTCCTGTAATACAGTGATAATGTAGAGGATAACAATTAGTCTCCTTCTAATCTGATAGTTTATTTATGAGAATAAAGGGGGAATGTTTATTGCACTGTTAAGGCAGCAAAGTTAGATGATACAGGCTCTAGATCCCCATGTGGTATGGTGCTGATGCATCATGGGATTAATAACTGAGTTCATAGGAATACAGTGCAGTTAAAATCTGGAAATCAGGAGTGAAAAAAAATGTTGTTTTGCTTCTTTATGCCATTTTCTTTTTACTATAACTTTTCTTGTATCGGTATTTGTTTTGTGTGTAAGCAGTGTGTGTATCTAAAGCCCACGATACTCACCTCTTTCAACTGATTCTATGAAATTAAACTGGAGATTTCCAGAAAAGCAATTAATGTGACTTTTGTTTGCCTTTTCTTGCACTTGCACAATACAATTTCTGAGAAATATATTTAGATTGTCAACCTCCCCTCACCCTTCAACGTTGCCATCTCCATAGATTAAAAGGGTAGCTGCTGTAATCTGATCCCTCAGTAATCTGCAAACCTGTCTTCAATGGAGTAATAAATTTAGAGTGATTAATCAATGCAGGAGTGAGAGGGAGAAGGAGAGGAGCCAGAAAAGTGGAGAGGCATTTTCCACCTTTAACTCTTCAAAGATGTCTATGAGAAACAACTGTAATCTGAGCCTTCAGCGTTGTGATAAGTTGTCATCACTAAAAAAGAATTTTATCATGAATTTATTATGAGTGATCTGAGTGGGAGACAACAAGGATGAGAAAAGAAGTCAGGAAAGAAGAGAACGAGGCATTTTCTATTACAATATATATTTCTAATCTTTGCTTGTACTATTGATTTTTTAAAAAAAAACAATGTTTTATCTTTATATAAATTCATAGCCATGAGTCTGACCAGACGTGTCTGACCATCTTAGAAATTGCATTTTTAAATTGCAGTTTTTTAATTGCTATGAATTAGACTAGAATTCCATGGGGCATTTGAGCATTCATCACTGCTGTACTTTCATCATCCTCATCACCACCTGTATCCTCTAATCAAGCTGTTTTGTCTACCCACAGGTATGCTGCTGTCCATCTACTCTGCCTTTCCTGCAATGTGTGTTTATGTGAACTGCATATAATTCCCACCTGGTACGCTTTGCTTACCCATTGTTTTCTATCCATTCGTATTTCACTTCCCTTGCTTCTTGCTTGCATACCTGAGTGGCCATCTACCCCACCCCCTCTTTATGACCTGGCTTAACTGTGAACATGTGCTCTAGACACACACGCCCACATCCTCCCTCTCAGCTGTGAGCCCTTAGGTGCCCATAAATTCATAGCCATGAGTCTGACCAGACGTGTCTGACCATCTTAGAAATTGCATTTTTAAATTGCAGTTTTTTAATTGCTATGAATTAGACTAGAATTGGACTGGAATTGACTGGAAGGTAAAGGAATAGAAAACCACTATAATGTTTCGGTTTCTTTTCACATTCACCCCCATACTACTCTATTTCTTCCTATCTCCTGTAGTCCCTCCACCCAGTAAAGAACTAGTCATTTCTCCCTCCATCCTCCCCAGTCATCTCACCTCCTCCACAGAACTATTCCTCCACATACAATCCTTTCTCGCCAGGCACACACGGCCACATCATGACCTATCCAGCTCACACCTTCTAACGCTCTGTCTGCTGCTCCTCATTGCTGGCGACATATCCCCAAATCCTGGCCCTCCTCATCACATCCCCACACTCATTTCTAATCCCCTGCCACGATCCTCTACACGTCCTCGCAACCACAGTAACCTCATACCCATTCATCCTGCCCCCACTCCCCCAATTTCCCTATCTGGAGCACTATGGAACGCACGCTCTGTCTGCAATAAACTTCCATTTATCCATGACCTCTTTATCAATAACAAACTCTCCTTCCTCGGCATCACTGAAACCTGGCTCACCCCTTCTGACACAGCCTCCCCTGCGGCACTCTCTTACGGTGGCTTCCACCTTTCTCACACACCCCGCCCCAGCAGCAAGCATGGCGGAGGAGTTGGTTTTCTCCTGTCAGATAACTGCTCCTTCACCCCAATCCCACTGCCACCCTCTGTTATCCTCCCTTCCTTTGAGGTGCACTCTGTGCGCATCTACTCCCCCTCCAATCTCCAACTGGCTGTCATCTACCGTCCCCCAGGGCCAGCCACCACCTTCTTCGACCACTTCACCACCTGGCTACTCCACTTCCTCGCCGCTGACATCCCCACTATCATCATGGGCGACTTCAACATCCCCATTGACACTTCCCTCTCAGCTGCCACTAAACTTCTATCTCTCACTTCCTCCTTTGGCCTCACTCAATGGTCTTCTACAGCCACCCACAAAGATGGTCACACACTGGACCTCATTCTCACCCGCCTCTGCTCCCTATCTAACCTCTCAAACTCACCTCTTCCTCTTTCTGACCACAACCTACTTGCATTCTCTTCCCTTTCCACTCCTTGTCTACAACCCCCACCCCACAAACTCTCACACCCTCGCAGAAATCTTAAACACCTTGATCTTCACTCACTCTCTGAATCCCTCCTCCCTCTCACAGACATAAGCTCCCTACACAATGCGGATGATGCTGCCACTCTATATAACACCACAATAGCTGCAGCTTTGGAATCTCTTGCCCCTCTCACACATACCAAAGCTCGCAAAATCAACAGACAACCCTGGCACACCAGCATGACAAAAGAACTGAGGCGAGCTTCCAGAGCTGCTGAGCGCAGATGGAAAAGATCCCACTCCATCGAGCACTTCATCGCATTCAAACAGTCCCTCACTGCTTTCAAAACCATGCTCGCCACAGCAAAACAAACCTACTTCTCATCTCTCATATCCTCCCTGTCTCACAACCCCAAACAGTTATTCAACACCTTCAACTCTCTCCTCCGTCCCCCAGCACCTCCTCCCTCCCCACTCATCTCAGCTGAAGACTTCGCCTCATTTTTCAAGCAGAAAATTGAGAACATCAGAGACAATTTTAGTAAACAACCCCCAGAACCCTTCCTCCCAACTACCCAGCCCTCCACCTCCAAAACCAACTTCTCCACCATTACAGAAGACGGACTCTCCACTCTACTCTCAAGATCGCATCTCACCACCTGTGCACTTGACCCACTCCCATCCCACTTCATCCCAAACCTCACCACAGTCTTCATCCCAACCCTAACCCATCTCTTTAACCTATCACTAACAACTGGCATTTTCCCCTCAAGCTTTAAACATGCCACAATCACACCTATCCTCAAAAAGCCCTCTCTTGACCCATCCTCTGTATCTAGCTATCGCCCTATATCACTTCTCCCCTTTGCCTCAAAACTACTGGAACAACATGTCCATATTGAACTGTCCTCCCATCTATCTTCCTGCTCCTTCTTCGACCGCTTTCAATCAGGCTTCCGGTCACACCACTCCACTGAAACTGCCCTAACTAAGGTCACCAATGACCTATTAACCGCCAAGAGCAAGCGACACTACTCTGTCCTCCTCCTCCTGGACCTGTCCTCTGCCTTTGACACAGTGGACCATTCCCTGCTGCTGCAGACCCTCTCATCCCTTGGCATCACAGAATTGGCCCTATCCTGGATCTCATCATACCTAACTGACCGTACATTCAGCGTCTCCCACTCACACACCACCTCCTCACCTCGCCCCCTATCTGTCGGAGTCCCGCAAGGTTCAGTTCTAGGACCCCTGCTCTTCTCCATCTACACCTTTGGCCTGGGACAGCTCATAGAATCTCACGGCTTTCAGTATCATCTCTATGCTGACGACACACAGATCTACATCTCTGGACCAGATATCACCTCCCTACTAACCAGAATCCCTCAATGTCTGTCTGCTATTTTATCCTTCTTCTCCACTAGATTTCTAAAACTTAACATGGACAAAACAGAATTCATCATCTTTCCCCCATCTCACGCGATCTCCCCAACGAACCTATCCATTACAGTAAACGGCTGCCCACTCTCCCCAGTCCCACAAGCCCGCTGTCTTGGGGTAATCCTTGACACTGATCTCTCCTTTAAACCACATATCCAAACCCTTTCCACTTTCTGCCGCCTCCAACTCAAAAATATTTCACGGATCCGCACATTCCTAAACCAAGAATCTGCAAAAACCCTAGTCCATGCCCTCATCATCTCCCGCCTTGACTACTGTAACCTCCTGCTCTGTGGCCTCCCCTCTAACACTCTTGCACCCCTCCAATCTATTCTAAACTCTGCTGCCCGACTAATCCACCTGTCCCCCCGCTATTCCCCGGCCTCTCCCCTCTGTCAATCCCTGCACTGGCTCCCCATCACCCAGAGACTCCAGTACAAAAGCCTAACCATGACATATAAAGCCATCCACAACCTGTCTCCTCCATACATCTGTGACCTCGTCTCCCGGTACTTTCCTGCACGCAACCTCCGATCCTCACAAGATCTCCTTCTCTACTCCCCTATTATCTCCTCTTCCCACAATCGCATACAAGATTTCTCTCGTGCATCCCCCCTACTCTGGAATGCTCTACCACAACATATCAGACTCTCGCCTACCATCGAAACCTTCAAAAAGAACCTGAAGACCCACCTCTTCCGACAAGCCTACAACCTGCAGTAACCACCGATTGACCAAACCGCTGCACGGCCAGCTCTACCCTCACCTACTGTATCCTCACCCATCCCTTGTAGATTGTGAGCCCTCGCGGGCAGGGTCCTCTCTCCTCCTGTACCAGTTGTGACTTGTATTTTTCAAGATTATTGTACTTGTTTTATTATGTATACCCCTCCTCACATGTAAAGCGCCATGGAATAAATGGCGCTATAATAATAAATAATAATAATAATAATCTTATTTCTGAGAGATATTCACTACATTCTTTTTATGCTGTAGTTTGGTTATATCTGTTATGTAAATGTTTTGCATAATTGTTGTACTGTGGGCTCTTGTATTACTTTAAATGTCATCCCTGTTATGTTAGATACTTATCCCATATGGTGTGGATATCCATTTTAGACTGTATGTATTGGTCTTTTGGTTAAAGCGTGTACATGCAGCATGTTTTGTGCACTCTTATGTGTTTTTTCATGTGCTTCTATTTTTTCTAGCTGCTACATTGGAAATGAGTAGCTAACAATGTTTGATTCTATTCTGTTTTATCCAACTGGATCTATAACTTCAAAGCATGACATCTTTCCGCAAGATTGAGAAGATCCCGGAACTCTCTCATCCCACTCAACCAATGTCCCAAAATGCCCCAGAAAAAGTTAACAGAACATCTTCATGTAACTTGGTTGTGTATCCTGCCGCTCAACAGGCCTCCATTCTGTCATACGCAAAACTGATCCAACCCTGAATACTTCCTGATGCTTGGGTTTACAGATCATCAGTCTATTATCATGCCAGGATGCTGCATGCCTCTTAATATTGTCAAGGTTTCAGGGCACGCGATTGATGTTGGTGGATGGTGCAAGTGACACAAAACAAGTAGTCAAGGCCAGAGCTTGCAATCTCTGTTTGCCTGGAAGTCATGTTTATTGCATTTATCAATTAATCATTTTTTGCACAATTGCAGAATCCAGCATACTACCAGTGAAAATACAAAAAATACAATAAAAATGGATATCTAAAAAAAGGCAGTATAGTTATTTTTGCCAGTGAAAGGCTATTCAAACATAACTGGTTGCCAAAAGTGATACATTTAATTGAGACATTTAAACCTGAGATTAATTTAAAATTGGTGTACTTACTGTAAGTATGTGACCTCATTAACACTGTAAAACAGTTTGGGTCTTAGAACTCATTAACCTTTCTCTCTAACTGTCAACATGGAAAGCTTGACAAAAGAATTAGACTCTGCTTTATATTCATGATGTTTGACAATGTTCTCTTTGCTAGTACTGAAGGCACATGTAAAATTGTTCACATCTGTACATAGATGTGTATGGGCATGTCATGAATTCATCTCAGTCATAGGAAGTCATGTAAATATCCCACATTCATGGAGGACCACTTATAAAAAGAAAATACCTCCTCTTCCTCCGCAATACCTGGGATTAGCATTTAAAAGTAGAGTTATGTGCATTGTTATTTAGAAGAATACTCCATGTAAAATGTATACATCGATCAGCTCAGACATTGAAACCACCTGCCTAATTTCACCTCAGTTACCCATGTGTCACAAAACAGCTCTGATGTCAAGCTATAGATTACAGTATACATCTGAAGGTGACCTGTTGTTTCTTGCAACAATATAGTAACAGCAGATCCTTGAATGAAGGATCAGATTGTTACTTATTTTAACCCTTTCAAGGTTTTGCCAACTGTGAACTGGTTAATGGAAATACCAAAAGACTACATAGCAATGTCATTTCTTAGGGTATGTGTCCACGTTCATTATTACATCCGGATTAGCTGCGGATTGAATGTTGCGTACAACCGCAGCGTTCAACCCGCAGCGTCCAGATGTCACAGCATAGTGGAGGGGATTTTATGATATCCCGTCTCCACTATGCGTGCCAACATGCATCCGGCGGCCCTGCGTTAGCTGACATGCGGTGCGTCTTTTAAGACTGCATGTTTGTTTACCTTGCGGCGACGCTCCGTCGCCACAAGGTAAATCAAAGGGCCTTATGTATGGGGTGTGGTGTGATTCCTGATGTGTTCAATGAACACATCCGGAATCACTGCACGTACAGAAGGGGGCGGTGCTTTGGGTGGAGAGGGTTTTCCGCTCCGTCCAAAGCGCCGTGATTATGGACCATGGACACATACCCTAACATTGCTGTGCATTATGTTCTTTGCTTTTGGCACCTCTTTTAGATGCATTCCAAGTCGAATCTTAATCATTTGTACTATAGGGTCAAGAGGCGACCTGTGAGAACCCAGACTCCTGTCCATTATTCGGGCACCCTCTTTCTTATTTTAGTGGTTTGATATCTATATAAAACCTTTACCACCATATAGTAGGAGCTGTGTCCTACCTCTGAGCTTTAAAGGGGTTAACTTTGACTTTTATATATTCTTTCCTATGGGATTAAGAAGTTACAGGCAGGTAGTTGCTAATTACCTTCCTGTTCTACGTAGTGCCAATCTCTGGTGGCTAAGAGCAGTCATGGACCCCTCCTACTGGTGGTTCTACTGCTTCATTTTACTACATGTGAACAGAAAAACTCTTTCTTTCTGTCTGTTCTGTTGACAGCGCCTCACTGATGACATCATGCTGATTGACAGTATTTAGGCAGTAGGAAGCCAGCTGTCAACCTGCATGACATTGGCAATGAAAAGGGAAAAAAAGAAACTGTTCTATCAGTGTGACATTCCGGGAAGTCTGGCGGAAGCCATCTATGACCGCTCTGAGCTGACAGAGCTAGGTGCCAGGCAGAGTAGCACCTGCCTATATGTTCTTAGACCCATAAGAAAAAAAATACAAAAGTCCCTGATAGCCACTTTAATCTCTGGGACCTGAAAGAGAAGAGGCTTCGCTCTTAGTACATGCTCACACAACACTACGGCAATGATTGTTAACCAAAATGTGCTTCTTAGTGTCATCATTGAAAGAAGTAAAGACACACTGCAGATATTTATTAAAGTTTTCTATCCTCTCTAATAACAAGCCAATGGGTCATCGGTGATAAACGATCTGAAACCCCTTCACTGATATTTCACAAAAGATTAGCAGAGGGAGGCGCCTGTATTTCTTTCTTTCTTTTGAAGAAACAGGAGGCAAAAATGATGGTATTATGCAGTTACATTACTGATTCTATAGTAAATACCAGAAATACAGCAGCACAGTAGATATTACAGTAGTACCTGAACTATGGCAGCACAATAACTTAATATGCTTATTGCGCTGCAATATTACTGGTGACAGTAATAATAATATACTACCACTATTTAATTTTATCTTTCCCTTTCAACACCAAATAAAAAATAATATTGGTTGAAAAGCTGTTTTGGGGGTGTCTTTATAGAAGACACCAGGAGCAATGGTCTCCCCAATCCCGATTGGGCTTGGACAAGATAAGTGTAGGCTTGTACACTACATTG
The DNA here is from genome assembly GCF_032444005.1 of Ranitomeya imitator. Lineage (NCBI taxonomy): Eukaryota > Metazoa > Chordata > Amphibia > Anura > Dendrobatidae > Ranitomeya > Ranitomeya imitator. Next base: position 86,416,351 of record NC_091286.1, read on the forward strand.
ATTAACAGTGATAATGTCACTGGAGGTGGCATTGGAGGCTTCCTCAGAGGTGCATTTACTGCAAGGAGTTTACTTAGCTGATAATAAATTAAGCCACACACTGCTGCTCCACCAATCAGAGCAATGCTCATAATGTCCATAATGCAGGAGAAAAAGGAAAAGTATTGCATGCTGCCTCTCTCCCTCGTCCTCTTCTGGATGCAAATGAAGCATCCCAACATCTAACCGGCACTGGGAATTCAGTCAGTACCGATACAAACCAGCTTGCCATCACTGTGCAACAGTGTGAATTATCAAAGCACTACTTGTATGATAGCAGGAAGCTGAAGAAGGGGAGAGAGAAAATAAGAGAGAGCTACCTAAGCACAGTAAAATACTTGAAAATGACAAGGGTGATGCGTTTGTTTATTCTCACCTTTAGAGGTTGTGCAAACTAGGCACAACTCTATGAATGGTTTTGTTAGGCATTGGATTCCAACTTTGTGGCTTGCTGCCCATCCGAATACGGTGGAGAAGTGTTAGTCCTGTTCCATTCACTGTTCCAAATGGAAATAGAGTGGAAAAAGATTTTTCAGAGGCGCTTCCCTCTTGTATGATAAACCTGAGGAAAGCTCATTCAGAGCAGAAACGCGTTGTGTTTCTTAAAAGATTTTTATGCTGTTCGTGCGTGAGCAGATAAATAATATATTTAGAATAAATTTAAACATGCAAGTGTAATACTGTTCCTCTGGAACACCACCTGGAGGTTGTTCCAGAATCAAGGTATTTTGGGGATTACAGATACAAGAGGGAAGAACCTCCAAAAAATCATTTTCCACTACAAAGCACTACCTGTCACTGTGTCCATTGGACAGATAAGGGAATAAGTGGAATACGCAATGCAGTGCTGAAATAGTAATAAGGATTGCTTTTAATGTTTTGAATAATTGCATTCTCCAGTGTGGTATAAGATATCACCCTAGGTAGGTGCTTATTTCTGCCTATCCTTTATCTTAGCCCTGTTCATAAAGGGCAAAACTAATTTCTGACATCACAAATGACCTGATGTCCATATCTGCTATAGGAAAAAAAAATGGAGACACAAAGCGCAAAATAGGGTCTTATCCTCTAGATCAGTGTTCCCCAACTCCGGTCCTCAAGAGCCACCAACAGGTCATGTTTTCAGGATTTCCTTAGTATTGCACAGGTGATGGAATTATCAACTGTGAAATACTAAGGAAATCCTGAAAACATGACCTGTTGGTGGCTCTTGAGGACCGGACTTGGGGAACACTGCTCTAGATAACCAAGAGAGCTTTCTTAGAATTGCTCACCTGCTTTTGTTGAATGAAGAGCATGTAGCGATTTCGGCTGCTGCAAATCCACAAGCCGATCAACGGCCGTATGACAATATAAACTGTGCAGGAGGTGTGGGTTAAATCCGCGCTGCCTTAATGATGAAGTTCCAAGGATAATAAATTTAAAATGTGGTTTATTCAACGCGTTTCAAGGTCAGTGCGACCTCTTCTTCAGGAAATTCCACATACAACATCTTACAACATGTTATATGTGGAATCCTGAAGAAGAGGTCGCACTGACCTTGAAACGCGTTGAATAAACCACCTTTTAAATGTATTATCCTTGGAACTTCATCATTAAGGCAGCGCGGATTTAACCCACACCTCCTGCACAGTTTATACTGATGTCCATATCAACATTACCAATGTGGCCTTTAACTGTTCAAATGGAACCTGACAGCTGATACATGCTGCCCGATTCAGGAGCAGTATGTATCAGGCCTTGGCCGTATGAACTTAGCCATGTATTTCTTACTCTGAAACGTTGCGTTATTTCCTAGAAAAACATCCTTTAAAAGGATGGAGACTAACTAGACATGCGGGTCCCCGGTGGATTTCCCTGCCCGTTGCCCTGAATTTACAGGTCTCTCAATGCATGTGGGTATAGTCTCCAATGCTTCCAAACATACCTAGCTGATTTCAGATCGGCAGCGTCTGATGCATGTATAAGCTGTCAGGTTTCCTTTAATATTTACCAAATTAATTTAAATGCAGCATTTTTTCTTAATTTTTTTATATTGTCACCAATTCCAAACATATTTGAGCTTACATTTTACTTCCCTAACGATGACAAACAGTCATTGCAATGTGTATCTGACAGAGCGAGAGGTATATATGGGGGGCACAAACTTTTCGAAGAAACTTGATTTTTTTTCTTAACACGACTGAATATTTAGTAGTCCTTTTCCATCAGTTCATCATTTGCTATCCACATTCTCAGTAGAATTCATGTTAGAGAAATGTGTCAGGAGACTCCATATGTTTTGGGATTGTAATACCCCAAATGAGTGAAGAGAGAATACAGCTGTAGCAGGCATGGGAGAAATTCTTCCAGAGGAGCACTTGTTTAATTTTCTGTACCTGGATCCTTGGGACATGCAGACATGTCGGCCTCATTCAAGTGTGACATTTTGTTTGATTTTGACAGCATTGGTGACCTTGTCATTAAATGAGGCTTCCAGCAAGATTTCCTGTAATTCAGTTAATTTTAAAGACCCCAATAAGATTTTTAATCTAAAACAAGTTAACGGCAGTCATAAAGAAAGAACAAAGAGACAAATGAAATTTTGCAGAGATGTGATGATTTTCAATTAACACTTTTTTAGTCACATAAAAATATATTTATTTAGCCCGCAGCTAAGAGCTAATAATGATGAGTAATCTTAATTAGAGGTATTAAGGTCTGGAATACCTGCATTTAGTGGAGAATTACTGAGCCCTTAAGACTAAAAATACTTTATTAAACTAGAAAAGTATTTAGCTTCTTTGAAAAATAAAACCACTTTCAGATGACGCCATCAGGTTTGTCAATGCAATGGAGTGGAGTTTGCCAGTATTAGTAGTATGGCTCCAGGAGACAATCCCATATTTGCTATTAGTTTGTCAATTTTGTTAGACATGGATTTTCTCTTCCTGTTATAGCTTAAAGGAAATGTCCTCTATTTTATAACCTTTCCTATCTGTCCAAACAGCTGCAAAAATGCACCTTTGAAATTGTCATTTATTACATTACTTGCTGTTGAGCCGACATCTCAATTTTGGTCCCTCAATACAACGTGTCTCTGCATGGTTTTCTTCCAGTGACTTTTCATTTGATCAGACCCTCTTGGGCTTTGAATTCGGACTGATCATCACCAACCCTTCAAGCACTCATCTCCTCAGGGGCCAGGCTGGCAATTCAACCAAATCTGAAGAGGGGCGGATCACATGACGATAACTGAGATACTTACTCAACAGCATGAAATGTAATCAATGACTAGAAATGAGCAAATTTCCCTCATCGGCGCCGCCTCTATGGCTGAAACCTGAGCGCTACAAGGAGAAATAAAGTTAATTTCCTCCTGACATCGGGGTTCTAAGTGTGGGCATCATGCAGGTTTTGAACTATATCAGAAGATTAACCCCATATCTGCAGGCTAATAGCATTTTTCACAGTTTCCCTTTAACCCCTTTCCGTCATTGGGCATAATAGTACGCCCACGTCTGACTCACCCTGTTTTGTGCGGGCTTCGGCGCTGAGCCCACACTTTTCTGGCTACATGTCAGCTGATCTATTCAACTGACATGTGCCCACAACAGCCTCGGGTGGAATCGTGATCCACCCACTGCTGTTAACTAGTTAAATGCTGCTGTCAATCTCTGACAGCGGCATTTAACTTGCGCTTACCTAAAGTGTGTCATAAATCCCACCGATAGAGATCCCATCACATGATCGTGGGTCACCGATGGGTCGGCATGACCACCTTAATTTTTGTTTCCCATTTTCCAGTAAATGATATGGCAAAACCAATTATGTCATTCAAAAGTACAGCTCATCTTTCCTCTCTGGGTAGATCACAATGGTTTTTACCGTCCAAGATCCATTTTGGTAAAAGTAAGGTGGTTATTTCTGTTTGATGGAATGTGGGGACCACTGATTGATGCTTGGTTCATCCAGGACCAGAGTCTCAATCCACATAAACTGTCTAGACCAATACCTGTAATCATTATAGACTCTGAACCCTTGAGCCAGGGGAGCCGGTGACGTTACCGCTGTGCTTTCCGGCCGGTGCTTACACAGTGCAGAGAAGCACAGCGCCGGAGAGGACAGACAATGTGAGTATGTAGTGTTTGTTTGTGTTTACATTTACACTGGTAACCAGGGTAAACATCGGGTTACTAAGTGCGGCCCTGTGCTTAGTTACCCGATGTTTACCCTGGTTACCAGTGAAGACATCGCTGAATTGGCGTCACACACGCCGATTCAGCGATGTCTGCGGGAGTCCAGCGACGAAATAAAGTTCTGGACTTTCTGCTCTGACCAACGATGGCACAGCAGGATCCTAATCGCTGCAACCGCAGCCGGGACGCTGCAACGTCACAGATCGCTAGCGATATTGTTCAGTGTGAAGGTACCTTTACTGTTACAAAAGGTCATATGGGATCATTGAAGATGGAAGTGTCTGATATTAGACACGATATGCAGAATATGGGTGACCGCATGGTGGCTGTTGGAGGCTGTGTGAGTGAGGTGGAGATATACTACCACTATTATCCAAAGAAGTTAAAACTACCTCTGCTACTATTGCGGCCCTATTAAGCAAAACTGATGATCTAGAAATTGGCTCCGGCATAACAATATTCATGTGGTGGGTGTTCCAAAGAAAGCAGAGATGAGTGTGCACCAGCAGAATTATTTGAAAAATGGCAGAGCTTCACGTTTGGTAAACTGGAACTCTCTTACTTGTTCACTATTGAAAGGGTACACAGAGTGCTATCCAGGCCACTGCCACCAGGAGCACCACCAAGATCCATCCTAATTAAGCTTCTGCATTTTAGGGACAGGGACCAAATCCTGAAGCTTGCACTCACATCTCATGATATCCGCATTGCAGGTTCAAAGGTTGTCCATTTTCCTGGGTTTCTCATCAGAAGTGCAGAAACAATGGGAACAGATTCAGGATATCAAGAGGAGATTGCACCAATTACAAGTGCAATATGCCATGTTGTATCCTACTCAGCTGAGAATTGCTGCATTTAACGAGATGCATTTCTTTGATGACCCCAAGGAGGCGCTGCGTTGGCTGGACTCCCACGAGCGCCAATTGAGGTCCTGCTGACATTTTTGTCTGTTTTGCTTCTGTCCGGTGCTATGGGGCCTGTGCTTTTTAATCATTTGTGCTATATCACAGTTTGATTATACTGTACATGTTTATGCTAAAAGTGATAGCTGCTGTATGGTAGGGCCGTGTTCCCTTTCTGACTGATATATGTCTTAGGAGCTTTAGTTCCTCCTGGTATGTATCGTTATATGAGAGGAACTACCTCACGTCACATTGTTGGTCTTGTTACACTGAAATTTATGTAGTGCCTGTGCTTTTCCTATCTTCAGTTTTTTTATATGCTCTGGTTGAATGTTGCGGTTGGGGACGGGTGGTAGGGGGGTTGTGTTATTTGTTGTGTATGCAGTCTCCGGGCCTCAGGACAAAAGTCTATCCAGTAGGAAATAATATGGGAAGATTTGGTTATGTGATATAACTAAATGCACTCACGGTGGGTCAGGTTAATTTGATTTTGTGGAATGAGCGGGGCTTGGGTGAGCCCATAAAAGATCAGCCATTTTTAAGATACTTAAGGGCTTTGAAACAGCTGTGAATTGACTCCAGGAGACTTATAGACCCCTGAAAGTGCACCAACTCTTAATAAATATTGGGGAGGGCAGTCCTTTCATTCTTCATATAGCTCATACGTCAGGGGCGTTAGTATTTGTACCCACTGCAATCTTTCTTTTACATGTGTAAAAGCCACAATAGATGGGGGCAGACTGCTGGTATGCCTGCTTTATGGCGTACGGGTGTGCATAGGGAGATTTGTTGGTTTTTGGGGAGTGAGGACACAGTGTTGGCCAAGGTATTAAGGGAGACGCAGTGGTATGATATCTGGAGGACTAAATTCCTATCAACACGACAGTAATCTTGCTTTTCAGGATCATACTCCTCCTTATCTAGGATAGAACTGGCCATAGGTAATCAGTTCTTATTGACAATGGTGGACAAGATGGAATATCTCAGAAGAGGTTGTTCTTAATATTCTTCCCCTATGTAATACATTGAGATGACTATGTAAGCTTAACCTGTACTGGCTGGCAATATTGAACGACAGTGAAGGATTAGCTTGGAAGTTGAAGGCCATTTTTTAAGATAATATTAGCTCAGCATCGCCCCTGATAGTTTTGAATACAATGAATGCCTTTTTAAGGGGGTTCTGATTAAAGAGATCTCTAGAATTAAAACTAAGAGTAAAGCCCATACTATGGATCTTCAGCATTGTGTGGATGAGGCAGAGCAGTGGTTTGTAAATTCCTCAACTCGGCTTCATAGAGATGAATGGGTTGGGGCAGAGTAACTGCTAAATAATCACCTTCTGGAACAGGAGGAACATAAAAGATTTTTTTATCAGACAGAATTTCAATATGGGTGGAGGGTGATGGGAATCTTTTGGTCACAGTAGCTAGAGCTCAGCAGGGATCCCCTGTCATTTTGGCAATTAAGAGAGAGTCATACATTTCATTTATTACAGTCCAATAGAGAAGTCGGTCTTGAGCGAAAAATGAACAGTCATACATATAGTAACAAAGGTTGCTAAAGCAACAACAGTTACATCAGACGTTTTGACCCTCCCGGGTCTTACTCATTGAGTCGCTGTGTCTGAACAATAATCTGTATAGACTAAAACAGGGCTGTTGTCAGAAGATCATAAATGAAATTACTTGGTAGGGTTACTGTCAGAGACGTTTGTGTCCTGGTGGTCTGAGAGGAGAAAGGGGCGCTCGTGCACCTTGCTAAGTCGGTGACATAATATGTTGATTAATATATGATACTTGCTAATTGTTATGTGGTTCAGAACAAATAGGGCAAGGGGGTTGGATTGGGTGTTGTCATTTGTTGTATGTTGAAAAATTCAATAAAAATGTATCTGATTTTAAAAAAGGAGGGAGATGAGTGTAAGACTGCTTTTAATACACCCGAGGGATACTACGAAAGCCTTGTGATGCCATTTGGTTTGACTAATGCTCCCGCCATCTTTCAGCACTTTGTAAATTACATTTTTATTCACCACACCTCAAGTCACAAGGCACTTGTCAGGCAAGTCTTACAAATACGCAGGGACAATAAATTATATGTCAAACCTGAGGAATTCTTTTCAAAGATTTACAAAGTTTTTAAGGTTTGCCAATTACTACTGTAAGCTCATCAAGAACTTTTCAGTAGTGGCCAAACCTCTGGCCTTTCCCAGCTTAAGAATATCAACCCCCAGCTGCCTGCTTCACCTTGGCTGGTTATTTAAAATAACCTATCTATTTAAATAATAAAAAACGGCATTAGGGTCCCTCTATTTTAGATAACCAACCAAGATAAACCAGACAGTTGAAGGCTGCAGCTCTATTTTACCTGCACTTGCTACCAAAAATAGAGGCTGTGATGGAAAAGCGCTGCAGCCTGTCAACAAACTTTGTCTGAAAGCTCAATACGAATATTAACATGGACTTCCCGGCAATGTCCTTGTTCAGGGTCCATGAACTTTGAACTTTACCATATGGGTTCACCCATCCCCTGTACTAAAAGCAAAATCTAATAAAAAGTAAATATATAAAAAAGTACAATACTCCAAAAAACTACAATATGCTCTTTTCATTCCCATTAAGGTACTAAGGCAATATGGAACTTGTTACAGAGCATAAAGGAGAAAGCTGGTTATTCTGTTTTTCTTTTTCAATTGTGTTTCATTTGAGTTTATATTTCTATTGGAATATCTATTTCTTTAAAAAGTTTAGATTCAGGAAAAAAAGACTCAATAGACTTCTGAAGTACATAGTATGTGTAAAGTTCTTGTGTATTTTACTACTGCTTTTATTTTTCGTTCCTACTATTGTATTCTTTATCACAATACATACATAAAACCTATAGCTTTATATCTTTGTAAAATGTAAATGTCATTTGTCCCTCTTGTACTTTGTACTTACTGATACAGAATGTCATACATTACAATGTGTGATGATAATAATAGGTTTCATGGTTGCAGCAAATAAAGTTTCATATTTTGTTATGAAAAGTATTTTGTAAAATGAAAAGTAACAATTTTCCGCTCAGAGAAAGATAATCTTTCCTGATCATGTGTGTTGTGCACTTGCTTGACCATCCTCCGGCCAGGAATAATACTTTTCCTCTAAATGTAAAAAATAAGTTTTATATTCAATCAGTACATGATACACATTTCCAGGAACTGTGTTTCCATGAGTATTTCCATAACATAATGATGTAGAAAAGATTGTCTATAATATCTTTACCCCACCAATATCAAGATCTCTAATATTCCTTTCTGTCAGTTCCAGCTGCTCCATTCTCCTCCCTTTGCCTTATCGCTCTGCCTGCCTCTTCTAGATCCTGGAAAATGGGATGCGTGTTACTCCTGGAAATGGTTGGATGATCAAGAAAATCTACCCCTTATCACAAAATATGATGGATTTGCAATGCTATAGATTTTTTATTTAATCAGGAATCCAAGCTCATTCATATACGGTATATTCTTACAGGAGGCGGAGCTAGGGTTTTGGTCCAGGGGGGGCGAAGCTTCTGAGTGGGCCCCTAACCAGGTAACCTTGATTACAACTTGCTGAAGCGCCCTAATAGTGGAGGAGAACCTCAGCAGATGACCAAGCTGCTACTGAAGATAATCTTTATATAAAGACCAACATGGATATTACCGCCATATGGTCAGTGGTAGATACCAAGCCCTACAGAACATATAAGAGATCATTGCACAGTTACAGATAATGTCTTACCGCTGACGTCCTTTCTGATGGAATAGTTCATTTTTCCCATCTTTTCCATCTGGCCCACACCGACATAGCAACTTCTTCCAGCCAGGACTCGGATGCAGAGAATTCAACAAAGACACATTTCACTTCTCATATTCCAGAGCCATCACCATCTATTCTCATACTGCACAAATTCCTCATCCTGCTGATACCCAAATACTGAGCCACTGCTGCCGTATGTGTCCCTATTACTGCACCTGATACCCAGATACTGACCCGCTGCTGCCGTCTGTGTCCCTATTACTGCCCCTGATACCACAATGCTGAGCCGCTGCTGCCGTATGTGTCCCAATTACTGCCCCTGATACCCCAATACTGAGCCGCTGCTGCCGTATGTGTCCCAATTACTGCCCCTGATACCCCAATACTGAGCCGCTGCTGCCGTATGTGTCCCAATTAATGCCCTTGATACCCCAATACTGAGCTGCTGCTGCCATATGTGTCCCTATTACTGCCCCTGATACCCCAATACTGAGCCGCTGCTGCCGTCTGTGTCCCTATTACTGCCCCTGATACCACAATGCTGAGCCGCTGCTGCCGTATGTGTCCCAATTACTGCCCCTGATACCCCAATACTGAGCCACTGCTGCCGTATGTGTCCCAATTACTGCCCTTGATACCCCAATACTGAGCTGCTGCTGCCGTATGTGTCCCTATTACTGCCCCTGATACCCCAATACTGAGCCGCTGTTGCCGTATGTGTCCCAATTACTGCCCTTGATACCCCAATACTGAGCTGCTGTTACCGTATGTGTCCCTATTACTGCTTCTGATACCCCAATACTGAGCCGCTGTTGCCGTATGTGTCCCTATTACTGCCCCTGATACCCCAATACTGAGCCTCTGCCGTATGTGTCCCAATTACTGCCCCTGATACCCCAATACTGAGCCGCTGCTGCCGTATGTGTCCCAATTAATGCCCTTGATACCCCAATACTGAGCTGCTGCTGCCGTATGTGTCCCTATTACTGCCCCTGATACCCCAATACTGAGCCGCTGTTGCCGTATGTGTCCCAATTACTGCCCTTGATACCCCAATACTGAGCTGCTGTTACCGTATGTGTCCCTATTACTGCTTCTGATACCCCAATACTGAGCCGCTGTTGCCATATGTGTCCCTATTACTGCCCCTGATACCCCAATACTGAGCCGCTGTTACCGTATGTGTCCCTATTACTGCCCCTGATACCCCAATACTGAGCCGCTGTTGCCGTATGTGTCCCTATTACTGCCCCTGATACCCCAATACTGAGCCGTTGCTGCTGTATGTGTCCCTATTACTGCCTCTGATACCCCAATACTGAGCCGCTGTTGCCGTATGTGTCCCTATTACTACACCTGATACCCCCAATACTGAGCCGCTGTTGCCGTATGTGTCCCTATTACTGCCCCTGATACCCCAATACTGAGCCGCTGCTGCCGTATGTGTCCCTATTACTGCACCTGATACCCCAATACTGAGCCGCTGCTGCCATATGTGTCCCTATTACTGCCCCTGATATCCCAATACTGAGCCACTGCTGCCGTATGTGACCCTATTACTGCCCCTGATACCCCAATACTGAGCCGCTGCTGCCGTATGTGTCCCTATTACTGCACCTGATAACCCAATACTGAGCCGCTGCTGCCATATGTGTCCCTATTACTGCCCCTGATATCCCAATACTGAGCCACTGCTGCCGTATGTGTCCCTATTACTGCCCCTGATACCCCAATACTGAGCCGCTGTTGCCATATGTGTCCCTATTACTGCCCCTGATACCCCAATACTGAGCCGTTGCTGCCGTATGTGTCCCTATTACTGCCCCTGATACCCCAATACTGAGCCATTGCTGCCGTATGTGTCCCTATTACTGCCCCTGATACCCCAATACTGAGCCGCTGCTGCCGTATGTGTCCCTTTTACTGCCCCTGATACCCCAATACTGAGCCGCTGCTGCCGTATGTGTCCCTATTACTGCACCTGATGCCCCAATACTGAGCCGCTGCTGCCGTATGTGTCCCTATTACTGCCCCTGATACCCCAATACTGAGCCGCTGCTGCGTATGTGTCCCTATTACTGCCCCTGATACCCCAATACTGAGCCATTGCTGCCGTATGTGTCCCTATTACTGCCCCTGATACCCCAATACTGAGCCGCTGCTGCCGTATGTGTCCCTATTACTGCCCCTGATACCCCAATACTGAGCCGCTGCTGCCGTATGTGTCCCTATTACTGCACCTGATACCCCAATACTGAGCCTCTGCCGTATGTGTCCCTATTACTGCCCCTGATTCACCAATACTGAGCCGCTGCTGCCGTATATGTCCCTATTACTGCACCTGATACCCCAATACTGAGCCGCTGCCGTATGTGTCCCTATTACTGCACCTGATACCACAATACTGAGCCGCTGCTGCCGTATGTGTCCCTATTACTGCACCTGCTGTGTGGTTCTCTGTGCCCTCTAAATTCTAAAGCAACTCTCTATAATATAGTAATGCCAGGTGCAAGTGCCCTAGAAAACAGTGCCCATATTTTGCCCCTAGAAAGTAATATTGTCCTGTGTGCCCCTTTGATAGCCACAGTAACCTGAGTTCCCCTATAACAATAAGTGCCCACTTTACATTTAATAAAGTCCAGAGTCTCCCCCTGTACAGCTCCCCTATACACAGCATGATGCTCTCTTATACAAAGTATAATGCACCCGCACAGTATACTGACTCCTCCCCCAAACTGTTTTAAGGCTCCAACAATGTATAATGACCTCCACACTGTAATCTCCATACTGTATGATGGCCCCCTAGATAGACTCCATATACAGTAGCATAATGCACCAAATAGTCCACAATATAGTATAATGCACTCCCCATAGGCAGACTCTATAGCATTCAGCAGCCCCCCAAGGCAGACACTGTAATAAGGCAGCACCCCCATATAGGCAGACCCTATAATAAGGCAGCACCCCCATAGTCAGACCCTGTAATAAGGCAGCACCCCCATAGTCAGACCCTGTAATAAGGCAGTACCCCCATAGGCAGACTCTGTAATAAGGCAGTACCCCCATAGGCAGACTCTGTAGTATAAGGCAGCACCCCCATAGTCAGACACTGTAATAAGGTAGCACCCCCATAGTCAGACCCTGTAATAAGGCAGTACCCCCATAGGCAGACTCTGTAGTATAAGGCAGCACCCCCATAGTCAGACCCTGTAATAAGGCAGCACCCCCATAGTCAGACCCTGTAATAAGGCAGCACCCCCATAGTCAGACCCTGTAATAAGGCAGTACCCCCATAGGCAGACTCTGTAGTATAAGGCAGCACCCCCATAGTCAGACCCTGTAATAAGGCAGCACCCCCATAGTCAGACCCTGTAATAAGGCAGTACCCCCATAGGCAGACTCTGTAATAAGGCAGTACCCCCATAGTCAGACCCTGTAATAAGGCAGCACCCCCATAGGCAGACTCTGTAGTATAAGGCAGCACCCCCATAGTCAGACCCTGTAATAAGGCAGCACCCCCATAGTCAGACCCTGTAATAAGGCAGCACCCCCATAGTCAGACCCTGTAATAAGGCAGTACCCCCATAGGCAGACTCTGTAGTATAAGGCAGCACCCCCATAGTCAGACCCTGTAATAAGGCAGCACCCCCATAGTCAGACCCTGTAATAAGGCAGTACCCCCATAGGCAGACTCTGTAATAAGGCAGTACCCCCATAGTCAGACCCTGTAATAAGGCAGCACCCCCATAGTCAGACCCTGTAATAAGGCAACACCCCCATAGTCAGACCCTGTAATAAGGCAGTACCCCCATAGGCAGACTCTGTAGTATAAGGCAGCACCCCCATAGTCAGACCCTGTAATAAGGCAGCACCCCCATAGTCAGACCCTGTAATAAGGCAGCACCCCCATAGTCAGACCCTGTAATAAGGCAACACCCCCATAGGCAGACTCTGTAGTATAAGGCAGCACCCCCATAGTCAGACCCTGTAATAAGGCAGCACCCCCATAGTCAGACCCTGTAATAAGGCAGCACCCCCATAGTCAGACCCTGTAATAAGGCAGCACCCCCATAGTCAGACCCTGTAATAAGGCAACACCCCCATAGTCAGACCCTGTAATAAGGCAGTACCCCCATAGGCAGACTCTGTAGTATAAGGCAGCACCCCCATAGTCAGACCCTGTAATAAGGCAGCACCCCCATAGTCAGACCCTGTAATAAGGCAGCAGCACCCATTTAAAAAAAAAAAATACTCACCTCTCTTCTTCCTGGCTCCTGCGCTGCTCCCGCTGATCTCCTGATAGCAGGCGCCGGGCAGTGACGTAATTGCACCCGCTGTCAGTGTTGGTGACATCAGACGCCAACATTGACAGGGGGATGATGGGAGACAGAGTGCAGCAATCCTTCTCCCATCATTGTGATCAGCTGTATCTGCTGGCACCGGGCCCCCCCCCACCTGCTCAGGGGCCCCATAGCGGTCGGGCGGCAGAGCAGGGAGATCGAGTCTCCCTGCTCTACCACAGAATGCAACTGTATTGGCGCGCTGCGTGCGCCGATACAGTTACAGTAGCGTAGCTCCGGGTGGGCCCCCTCAGAGCACCAGGCCCGGGGCGATGGCCCCCTCTGCCCCCCCAGTAGCTACGCTACTGATTCTTACTTCTCCAGAAGGAGTATAACTATAATGTCAGAACAGTTGTCTTATACCTACCTGCTTCTATCTGATGAAGGTCTGTTGCATCATTACAAAGAAATCCCACATTCTTCATATTTCGTCTCCTAAATGTTGACCCAGTTATGTCCAGCTGTCTGTTGAACGATGATTGTGTCATTGTCTAGATATTCTTTGCTTTTGATCCCAGCTTGTTTGATCACTTTTGAGCTAGCAGTACCAGTCAGTAGATATTGTGCAGACACAAAATCAGATCTAGTGCAGCAAAGTGCATATCCCTTTAAGGAAGAAAGCCAGGGAAAGTCTTATATTCTGCTAAACAGAATGGCCTGTGCCATTAACTAAGAAAGTCATTAGATCCACCATAGATTATAAGCTTATTTGTCGAAAAACCTGTTTTTTTTTCCCATTAATGCTATCCTGCCATTCTCCACTGGAGTCCATTTAATTCCTTCACCAAGAGACTTCTATAGTCAGTAGTCAACATATACTAACAAAGTTATCACTGATAGCAAGACTTCTCCCGTGCTTCCCCCCTACTCTGGAACTCTCTACCCCAACACATCAGACTCACGCCTACCATCGAAACCTTCAAAAAGAACCTGAAGACCCACCTCTTCTTACAAGCCTACAACCTGCAGTGATCCTCAATCTACTGAACCACCGCATGACCAGCTCTACCCTCTCCTAGTGTATCCTCACCCATCCCTTGTAGACTGTGAGCCCTCGCGGGCAGGGTCCTCTCTCCTCCTGTACTTGTGTGTGCCTTGTTTTTGCTCATGTTTATTGTACTTGTCTATATTTGCCCCCTTTTCACATGTAAAGCGCCATGGAATAAATGGCGCTCTAAAAATGTATAATAATATAATAGCAAATAGCCTTAGTGTGCAATCATAGAGAAAAAGGATCAAATATCATTATTACATTTTATAATGGGGTAAAATAGTTCAGGCATGGCAGGCGGAGTTTATTATAGCTAAAGGCTACATTCTGCTCTTTTTTATCATAACTTCATAAGCTTATATTATTTTTGAAATGTTCTCAGATATTAGCATTTAGGAAAGTATCAGCAAAAAGAAAAACTTATTTAATAACAGTAAAGGGAAAATGAGTATTAGCAGTCCTGGGCCAGCCTAAAAGATCTTTATCACTAGGTTTTTGCTACCCCATTTGACAGCAGCACGATGTGGGTACAGATTCTCTGATTCCAGCTATGTATCACCTATTGGGCTGCTTTCTGCAGTATTGATAAAATCACCGTTTTATCTACTGAAATTCTATAATTTCTCTTAATGCTGAGCTCTGTATAATCCCACTCACACCACTGACTGGCAAACTTCTGTGTTTACTGAGCATAAGAAGCAAGCTGCTAATCAGTGTTAAAGGCAGCAGGTTTACCGCTCCACTAGTGATAATCTCCTGTTGATAAAACAGTGATTGTATGAAAATTACAGCAAGCAGACCAACAAGTGGTACATTACTGGAATCAGTGTCTTTTATGATGCTCTCAGATTAGGTAGCAAATACCTAGTGACATCTTCTCTTTAAATCAGAAAATTATTACATTTAGAGACTTATTTCCATCTCTGCCACTGGTGTCCAGTGCTGGCCACAGTAGATGGGGCTGTGAAAACAAATAAAAGTGGCTGAGATACGCTATTGCTGAAATCTCCTTTGAGAGTTCAAATTTCTGCTGATTTGCTCTTGACTAGTGAGCTTATCTAACATTGGGGTCCTTGGGAAATTCTAAATGAGTACTTGATCTTTACTATTTGTCTGTTTGTATTAATAATTAGAATTTTACCACTTTTATTGCTCTCAGTTGGGTTCACAGTTAAAGGGAATCTGTCACCCCATTTTTCGCCTATAAGCTAAGGCCACCGCCATCAGGGGCTTATCTACAGCATTCCTTAATGCTGTAGATAAGCACCCGATGTAACCCTCATACGATGTCGTCCTCTTCTTTGCTTCCTGTCGCGGCTCCTGCGCAGGCGTACTTTATCTGCCCTGTTGAGGGCAGAGCAAAGTAGCGCAGTGCGCAGGCGCCGGGAAAGGTCAGAGAGGCAGGTTTTTGGACTGATGAGATGAGAAAGACTCTTGATGGACCAGATGGATGAGCCCACGGATGGATCAGTAATGAGCACAAATCTCCATTTTGACTCAGACACCAGCAAGGTGGAGATGGGATATTGTTTTTTCCTTTTATTTTTAAATATAAGCAAGTTGAACATTTTCAGATTCAAGATGTACTCAAAATCAACGCCTAAATCTAATGAACATTTTCAGAAGACCCTTTCTTCATGCAGTTGTGCAGGAAAATGTCTGCATCTACCAAGAAAACCATGATTTTTTATGCAGGCCAATGCTAAAACGCATGTATTAACCCCTTAATCCCATATGACGTACTATCCCATTGAGGTGGGCCTGTATGACCACCGACGGGATAATACGCCATATGCGATCGTCCGCGCTCATGGGGGGATCGCAGCTGATCGCGGCTGGGTGTCAGCTGACTATCGCAGCTGATATCCGGCACTCTGTGCCAGAAGTGGTCACAGACCACTCCTGGCACATTAACCCCCGGAACATTGCGATCAAACATGATCGCAGCGTTCCGGCGGTACAGGGAAGCATCACGCAGGAAGGGGGCTCCCTGCGTGCTTCCCTGAGACCCTCGGTACAAGGCAATGTGCTCATCTTGTACCGAGCATCTCCTCGCTGCAGGCCCCGGATCCAAAATGGCCGCGGGTCTACATCCAGTCCCTGCAGAGAGGTGGCTTACCAGCGCCTGCTCAGAGCAAGCGCTGGTAAGCCTGCAGCCCTGGATGTCAGATCACTGATCTGACACAGTGCTCTGCAAAGTGTCAGATCAGAAATCTGACCCTATAACATGATAATCCCCCCTGGGGCAATGTTATAAAGTAAAAAAAAAAATATTCACATGTGTAAAAAAAAATAAAAAATTCCTAAATAAAGAAAAAAAAATATTGTTCCCATAAATACATTTCTTTATCTAAATAATAAACAAACAATAAAATTACACATATTTAGTATTGCCGCATCTGTAACGACCCCACCTATAAAACTGTCCCGCTAGTTAACCCCTTCAGTGAACGCTTTAAAAAAAGAGGCAAAAAACAACGCTTTATTATTATACCGCCGAACAAAAAGTGGAATAACACGCGATCAAAAAGACAGATATTAATAAGCATGGTACCGTTGAAAACGTCATCTTGTCCCGCAAAATACTAGCCACCATATAGCATCATCAGTGAAAAAATAAAAAAGTTATAGTCCTCAGAATAAAGCGATGCAAAAATAATTATTTTTATAATTGTTTCGGCACATCAGGGGCTCTCCAAAGGCAACATGGCATCCGATCTCAATTCCAGCCAATTCTGTGTTGAAAAAAATTAAAACAGTGCTCCTTCTCTTCCGAGCTCTCCCGCACACCCAAACAGGGGTTTACCCCAACATATGGGGTGTCAGCATACTCAGGAAAAATTGGACAACTTTTGAGGTCCAATTTCTCCTGTTACCCTTGGGAAAATACAAAACTGGGAGCTAAAAAATAATTTTTGTGGGAAAAAAATGATTTTTTATTTTCTCGGCTCTGCGTTATAAACTGTAGTGAAACACTTGGGGGTTCAATGTTCTCACAACACATCTAAACAAGGTCCTTGGGGGTCTGGTTTCTAATATGGGGTCACTTGTGGGGGGTTTCTAGTGTTTAGGTACATTAGGGGCTCTGCAAACGCAATCTGACACCTGCAGACCAATCCATCTAAGTCTGCATTCCAAATGGCACTCCTTCCCTTCCAAGCTCTGCCATGCACCTAAACGGTAGTTCCCCCCCACATATGGGGTATCAACATACTCAGGACAAATTGGACAACAACATTTGGGGTCCAATTTCTCCTGTTATCCTTGAGAAAATAAAAAACTGGGGGCTAAAAAATAATTTTTGTGGAAAAAAAATGATTTTATATTTTCATGGCTCTGCGTTATAAACTGTAGTGAAACACTGGGGGGTTCAAAGTTCTCACAACACATCTAGATAAGTTCCCTTGGGGGTCTAGTTTATAATATGGGGTCACTTGTGGGGGGTTTCTGCTGTTTAGGTACATTAGGGGCTCTGCAAACGCAATATGATGCCTGTAGACCAATCCATCTAAGTCTGGGTTCCAAATGGCGCTCCTTCCCTTCCGAGCTCTGCCATGCACCCAAACGGTGGTTCCCCCCCACATATGGGGTATCAGCGTACTCAGGACAAATTGCACAACAACTTTTGGGGTTCAATTTCTTCTCTTGGGAAAATAAAAAAATTGGGGCAAAAAATCATTTTTGTGAAAAAATATGATTTTTTTGTTTTTACGGCTCTGCATTATAAACTTCTGTGAAGCACTTGGTTCGTCAAAGTGCTCACCACACATATAGATAAGATCCTAAGGGGGTCTACTTTCCAAAATGGTGTCACTTGCGGGGGTTTCCACTGTTTAGGCACATCAGGGGCTCTCCAAACGCAAGAAAGGCGTCCCATCTCAATTCCAGTCAATTTTGCATTGTGAATTCAAATAGCGCTCCTTCCCTTCTGAACTCTGCCATGTGCCCAAGCAGTGGTTTACTCCCACATATGGGGTATCGACCTACTCAGGACAAATTGTGCAACAACCTTTGTGTTCCATTTTCTCCTGTAACCATTGGTAAAATAAAACAAATTGGAAATGAAGTAAATTTTGTGTTAAAAAAAGTTAAATGTTCATTTTTATGTAAGCATTCCAAAAATTCCTGTGAAACACCTGAAGGGTTAATAAACTTCTTGAATGTGGTATTGAGCACCTTGAGGGGTGCAGTTTTTAGAATGGTTTCACACTTGGTTATTTTCTATCATATAGACCCCTCAAAATGACTTCAAATGTGATGTGGTCTCTAAAAAAAATGGTGTTGTAAAAATGAGAAAATGCTGGTCAAATTTTAACCCTTATAACTCCTTAACAAAAAAAAATTTTGGTTCCAAAATTGTGCTGATGTAAAGTAGACATGTGGGAAATGTTACTTATTAAGTATTTTGTGTGACATATCTCTCTAATTTAAGGGCATAAAAATTCAAAGTTGGAAAATTGCGAAATTTTCAAAATTTTTGCCAAATTTCCATTTTTTTCACAAATAAATGCAAGTCTTATTGAAGAAATTTTACCACTATCATGAAGTACAATATGTTATGAGAAAACATTGTCAGAATCATCAGGATCCATTGAAGTGTTCCAGAGTTATAACCTCATAAATGTGGGGCTTAAGGGGTTAAAGTACTCCTACTCCACTGTTTGACTGTCAGCAAAGGCCATAAAACATGGCCTAAACCCTATTGAGAACTTGTGGGTCCTTCTTAAATGGTAGGTTTACCATGATACTTCTGTGGATAGTGATGCCCAAAAATTTGATTGACAACAGATTAAGATACTGGCAGACACCATAGATGGGAGGTTCATGACTGTTACTGAAAAAGAAGGGTGGCTAAATTGGTCAGAAATGTATTTTGGTACATTTTGAGTTGTTTGGCTATTACTCTCACTTTATAGGATGAAAATAAAGAATTGAAATTGGAAAATTTACAATTTGTATTTAGTTACACAATAATTATGCCTACTAATTGTCCAATAATTAAGCACACACTCGTAGATATTCTCTTTAAAAAGACAAAACCTCACTTTTACTTTCTTAAGTACCGTATTCAAGTTTCAAGTTTATTAACTTTTTGGATTGACTGACAGCACCGTAGTTTTTCTGTAAAGAAAATAAACATCAAAATACAAATTGCCTAAACTGTGCATAAAGTGTATGTAAATATGTATGTGATTTCAAAATATGTCTAAAATTTGTGTTTGAAAAAGATACTAAAGGTAATGTGATAACAATGAATAATTAGTAGTAATATAATGCTCTACGCGGTATTAATGAAGATGGGACTTCTAAAGCATGTATTTGTTTTCTTTTGAGAAAAATTAACCAGTCTATTTCTTTTCATGTGTTTAAGTAAATGTATTCCGTCTGTTTGTAGAACTGTTATAACAAATCTCTTTATTGGAAAAAAACCTTATGGCCATTGTATCACGTCAGCCAATAATGGGAGATCTGGAGCCTTTGTGTCTGTATGTTAAAATTCATGCAATAATTAAAATTGACTACTGATCTTTTTTGTCAATGTCACTTTGTACCAATACATTATGTATTAGAACATACCTGGACCTAATCCACTGATGCCTCCAAAAGAACAAGAGTTAGTGTTTGTCTTTTAATGTGAATAAATTATCAACAAATACTGCAACTTTCAAATATGCCATAGTTACAAACAAAATTATTTATTCCCACCACAAATTAAGTCTATTAACAAAATTTAGCAACTTTCAGATGTTGGCAGTAAAGCAATGAAACAAGAATAATTTAAATACCTCAATCCACCTAATAAATTAATTGATTTTATTTCTCGAAATTCAACACAAAATGACATTTTTAATGTAGTATGTAGTAGGTATGTAGTATGCATGTAGTATGTATGTAATATGTATGTATGTAGTATGTCTGTATGCAGTATGTATGTATGTAGTATGTATGTAGTATGTATGTGGTATGTATGTAGTATGCATGTAGTATGTAGTATGTATGTAGT
The DNA here is from genome assembly GCF_032444005.1 of Ranitomeya imitator. Classification (NCBI taxonomy): domain Eukaryota; kingdom Metazoa; phylum Chordata; class Amphibia; order Anura; family Dendrobatidae; genus Ranitomeya; species Ranitomeya imitator. Next base: position 86,436,581 of record NC_091286.1, read on the forward strand.
ATGTATGTATGTTGTATGTATGTTGTATGTAGTATCTATGTAGTATGCATGTAATATGTATGTATGTAGTATGTATGTATGTAGTATGTAGTACGCATTTAGTATGTAGTATGTATGTACTATGTTGTATGTATGTATGTAGTATGTTGTATGTATGTATGTAGTATGTATGTAGCATTGTAGCATGTATGTACGTAGTATGTATGTAGTATGTAGAATGTATGTAGCATGCATGTAGTATGTTGTATTGTATGTATGTAGTATGTTGTATGTATGTATGTAGTATGTATGTAGTATGTATGTATGTATGTAGTATGTATGTAGGATTTTTTTTTTACATTCAACACATTAGCCGGATGATGGGACTACCCATCATTGGCTAATGTGTCAATCACTGTCACTGTAGCAGGCATCGTCCGATGGGACTTGTCGTCCCATCGGACGATGCCTGCACACATGCACAGACCCCCGGCAGCCCGCACAGTGCCCCAACAGCCGCACAGAGCCCCAGCAGCCCACACAGAGCTCGGCAGCCCGCACAGAGCCCCGGCAGGCCCGTACAGACCCCGGCAGCCCGCACAGAGCCCCGACAGCCCGCACGGAGCCCCGGCAACCCGCACAAAGCACCGGCAGCCTGCACAGACCCCCGGCAGCCCACACAGAGCCCCGGAAGGCCCAAACAGACCCCCGGCAGCCCGCACAGAGCCCTAGCAGGCCCAGACAGACCCTTGGCAGCCCGCACAAACCCCCGGCAGCCTGCACAGAGCCCGGGCAGGCCAGCACCGAGCCTGGCAGGCCCGTACAGACCCCCGGCAAGCACGCACAGACCCCCGGCAGGCCCACACAGACCCCCCACGGTCACGCACAGACCCCGACCACACACACAGACACGCAGTCTCCGCCGACGCACCACCCACACTCCATTATAGTGCATCATTGCACTATGGGAACTTCCGATTCCGTTATCCGATATCGCAAATGTATCGGAACTCGTTATCGGAATTCCGATACAGCGAATATCGGCCGATACCCGATATTTGCAGTATCGGAATGCTCAACACTATTTACCACATAACAGCCTTATACTGAAGCTGCATACGCAGGGACTGGGGGAAACTATATGCAGATGGGTAAGGACTATGAAACTGGCTGAATGACAGTAAACAAAGAGTTGTCATAAATGGTACATTCTCTAAATGGGATATCGTCAGCAGTGGGGACCCTAGGGATCTGTGCTATGACTGATTCTTTTTAACTTCTTTATTAACCCATTTAACCCCAAGGGTGGTTTGCACGTTATTGATGGGGCCAATTTTAACAATTCTGACCACTGTCCCTTTATGAGGTTATAACTCTGGGACGCTTCAACGGATCTTGATGATTCTGACATTGTTTTCTTACGACATATAGTACTTCATGATAGTGGTAACAATTCTTTGATATTACTTGCTTTTATTTGTGAAAAAAATGGAAATTTGGCGAAAATTTTGAAAATTTCGCAATTCTCCAACTTTTAATTTTTATGCCCTTAAATCACAGAGATATGTCACACAAAATACTTAATAAGTAACATTTCCAACATGTCTACTTTACATCAGCACAATTTTGGAACCAACATTTTACATTCAAGAAGTTTATTAATCCTTCAGGCGTTTCACAGGAATTTTTGGAATGTTTAAAAAAAATGAACATTTAACTTTTTTTCACTAAAAATTTACTTCAGCTCCAATTTGTTTTATTTTAGCAAGGATAACAGGAGAAATTGGATCCCAAAAGTTAGTGTACAATATGTCCTGAGTACGCCGATACCCCATATGTGGGGGTAAACCACTGTTTGGGTGCATGGCAGAGCTCGGAAGGGAAGGAGCGCCGTTTGACTTTTCAATGCAAAATTGACTGAAATTGAGATAGGACGCCATGTCGCGTTTGGAGAGGCCCTGATGTGCCTAAACATTGAAACCCCCCACAAGTGACACCATTTTGGAAAGTAGACCCCCTAAGGAACTTGTCTAGATGTGTGATGAGCACTTTGACCCACCAAGTGCTTCACAGAAGTTTATAATGCAGAGCCATAAAAATAAAAAATCATATTTTTTCACCAAAATTTAATTTTCGCCCCCAATTTTTTATTTTCCCAAGGGTACCAGAAGAAATTGGACCCCAAAAGTTGTTGTGGAATTTGAACCTGAATACGCCGATACTCCATATGTGGGGGTAAACCACTGTTTGAGCACATGGCAGAGCTCAGAAGGGAAGGAGCGCTCTTTGACTTCACAATGCAAAATTGACTGGAATTGAGATGGGACACCATGTCGCGTTTGGAGAGCCCCTGATGTGCCTAAACATTGAAACCCCCCACAAGTGACACCATTTTTGAAAGGAGACCCCATATGGAACTTATCTAGATGTGTTGTGAGAACTGTGAACCCCCAAGTGTTTCACTACAGTTTATAACGCAGAGCTGTGAGAATAAAAAAAATTTTTTCCACAAAAATTATATTTTAGACCCCGGTTTTGTATTTTCCCAAGGGTAACAGGAGAAATTGGACCCCAAAAGTTGTTGTCCAATTTGTGTTGAGTACGCTGATACCCCATATGTTGGGGTAAACCCTTGTTTGGGCGCATGGGAGAGCTCAGAAGGGAAAGAGCACTGTTTTACTTTTTCAACGAAGAATTGGCTTTAATTGAGATCGGACGCCATGTCACGTTTGGAGAGCCCCTGATGTTCCTAAACAGTGGAAACCCCCGAATTCTAACTGAAACCCTAACCCAAACACACCACTAACCCTAATCCCAACCCTAACCACACCCCTAACCCGAACATGCCCCTAGCCCTAATCCCAACCCCACCCCTAGCCCCAACACACCCCCAATCCCTACACAACCCTAACCATAACCCCAACCCTAACCACACCCCTAACTCCAACACACCACTAACCCTAATCCCAACCATAACCCTAACACCTCTAACCCTAATCCCAACCCTAATTCCAACCGTAAGTGTAATGCAAACCCCAACCCTAACCCTAATGTTAGCCCCAACCCTAGCCCTAACTTTAGCCCCAACCTTAACTTTAGCCCAACCCTAACTTTAGCCTCAACCCAAACCCTAAATTTAGCCCCAACCCTAACTGTAGCCCCAACCATATCTTTAGCCCTAACACTAACTTTAGCCCCAATACTAACCCTAACTGCAGCCCCAACCCTAACTGTAGCCCCAACCCTAACTGTTGCCCCAACCATAACTTTAGCCCTAACACTAACTTTAGCCCCAATCCTAACCCTAACTTTAGCCCCAACCCTAACCTTAGCCCCAACCATAACCCTAACTGTAGCCCCAACCCTAACTGTTGCCCTAACCCTAATTGTAGCCCTAACCCTAACTTTAGCCTCAACCCTAACCCTAACTTTAGCCCCAACCCTAACCCTATCTTTAGCCCCAACCCTAACCGTAACTTTAGCTTCAACCCTAACCCAAACCCTAATGGGAAAATGGAAATAAATACATTTTTTAAAATTTTATTATTTTTCCCTAACTAAGGGGGTGATGAAGGGGGGTTTGATTTACTTTTATAGTGGGTTTTTTAGCGGATTTTTATGATTGGCAGCCATCACACAATAAAAGACACTTTTTATTGCAAAAAATAGTTTTTGCGTCTCCACATTTTGAGAGCTATAATTTTTCCATATTTTGGTCCACAGAGTCATGTGAGGTGCTGCTTTTTGCAGGACAAGTTGTTTTTATTGGTACCATTTTCTGGCATGTGACATTTTTTGATAGCTTTTTACTCGGATTTTTGTGCGGCAGAATGACCAAAAAGCAGCTATTCATGATTTTTTTTTTGGTGGGGGGGGGCAATTTATACCGTTCCACGTTTGGTAAAGTTGATAAAGCATTTTTATTCTTCGGGTCAGTACAATTACAGCGATACCTCATTTATTTAAAGTTTGCACACATTATCATCGCTGGCCCCAATGGGGCTCACAATCTAAATTCCCTATCAGTATGTCTTTGGAATGTGGGAGGAAACCGGAGTACCCAGAGTGGGATTAGAACCCAGGGCTCCAGCGCTGCAAGGCTGCGGTGCTAACCACTGCGAGACCGTGCTGCCCATTATACTACTAAAAGGTAGCACTCCTATAGGCAGACCCTGTAGTATAAGGCAGACCCCCTCATAGGCAGACCCTTTAGTATTGGGCAGACCCCCCATAGGAAGACCTTGTAGTATAAGGTAGACCCTGTAGTATTAGGCAGACCCTGTAGTATTAGGCAGGCCCCCACACAGGCAGACCCTGTAGTATTAGGAAGACCCCCATAGACAGACCCTGACGTAAAAGGCAGTCCCCCCATAGGCAGACCCTGTACTATTAGGCAGACCCCCATAGGCAGACCTGGTAGTATAATGCAGACCCCCACAGGTAGACCCTGTAGCATTAGGCAGACCCTTTATAGGCAGACCCTGTAGTATTAGGCAGACACTGTAGTATTAGGTAGACCCCCATAGGCAGACCCTGTAGTATAAGGCAGCACCCCTATAGGCAGAACCTGTACAATAAGGCAGCACCCCCCATAGACACACCCTGTAGTACAGACCCCCCCATAGGCAGACCCTGTAGTATTAGGCAGACTCCAATAGGTAGACCCTGTTGAATAAGGCAGTCCCCCCATAGGCAGACCCTGTAGTATTAGGCAGAACCCCATAGGCAGACCCGGTAGTATTAGGCAGACACTGTAGTATTAGGTAGACCCCCATAGGCAGACACTGTAGTAAAAGGCAGCACCCCTATAGGCAAACCCTGTACAACAAGGCAGCACCCCCATAGGCAGACCCTGTAGTATTAGACAGACCCCCCCATAGGCAGACCCTGTAGTATTAGGCAGACTCCAATAGGTAGACCCTGTTGAATAAGGCAGACCCCCCACAGGCGGGCCCGTAGTATTTGGCAGACTCCCCATAGGCAGACCCTGTAGCATTAGGCCAACCCCCGTGGGCAGACCCTGTAGTATTAGGCAGACCCCCATAGACAGACCCTGACATATAAGGTAGTCCCCCCATAGGCAGACCCTGTTGTATTAGGCAGACCCTGTAGTATTAGGCAGACCCCCATAGGCAGACCCTGTAGTATAAGGCAGACCCCACAGGCACACCCTGTAGTATTAGGCAGACCACCTATAGGCAGACCCTGTAGTATTAGGCATACCCCCATAGGCAGACCCTGTAATATAAGGCAGCACCCCTATAGGCAGACCCTGTACAATAAGGCAGCACCCCCATAGGCAGACCCTGTAGTAAAAGGTAGACCCCTCATAGGCATACCCTGTAGTATTAGACAGACCTCCGATAGGCAGACCCTGTAGTATTAGGCAGACCCCAATAGGTAGACCTTGTTGATTAAGGCAGACCCCCCACAGGCAGACCCTGTAGTAAAAGGCAGACCCCCATAGACAGACCCTGAAGTATAAGGCAGTCCCCCATAGGCAGACCCTGTAGTATTAGGCAAACCCTGTAGTATTAGGCAGACCCCCTATAGGCAGAACCTGTAGTATTAGGCAGACCCCCATAGGCAGACCCTGTAGTATTAGGCAGACCCCCTATAGGCAGAACCTGTAGTATTAGGCAGTCCCCCATAGGCAGACCCTGTAGTATTAGGCAGACCCTGTAGTATTAGGCAGACCCCCACAGGCAGACCCTGTAGTATTAGGCAGACCCCCTATAGGCAGAACCTGTAGTATTAGGCAGACCCCCCAAAGGCAGACCCTGAAGAATTGAGCAGACCCCTTTAGGTAAACCCTGTAGTATTAGGCAGACACTGTAGTATTAGGTAGATTTCCATAGGCAGACCCTGTGGTATAAGGCAGCACGCCTATAGGCAGACTCTGTAGAATAAGGTAGCAACCCTATAAGCAGACCGTATACAATAAGGCAGCACCCCCATAGGCAGACCATGGAGTATAAGGCAGACCCCCACAGGCAGAACCTGTAGTATTAGGCAATAGGCAGACCCCCTATAGGCAGACCCTGTAGTATTAGGCAGACACAGTAGTATTAGGTAGACCCCCATAGGCAGACCCTGGAGAATAAGGCAGCACACCCATAGGCAGACACTGTAGTATAAGGCAGACCCCTCATAGGCAAACCCTGCAGTATTAGATAGACCCCCCATAGGCAGACCCTGTAGTATTAGGCAGACCCCCAAATGGTAGACCATGTTGTATAAGGCAGACCCCCACAGGCAGACCCTGTAGTATTAGGCAGACCCCCTCATAGGCAGACCCTGTAGTATTAGGCAGACCCCCCATAACCAGACGCTGTAGTATAAGGCAGACCCTCATAGGCAGACCCTGTAGTATTAGGCAGACCATGTAGTTTTAGGCAGACCCCCCATAGGCAGACCCTGTAGTATAAGGCAGACCCCCCACAGGCAGACATTGTAGTATTACGCAGACCCCCATAGGCAGACCCTGTAGTATTAGGCAAACCCCCCATAGGCAGACAATGTAGAATAAGGCAGACCCTCCATAGGCAGACCCTGTAGTATTAGGCAGACACTGTAGTGTAAGGCAGACACCCCCACAGGCAGACTCTGTAGTATTTGGCAGACCCCCTATAGGCAGACCCTGTAGCATTAGGCAGACCTCCTCATAGGCAGACCCTGTAGCATTAGGCAGACCCCCATAGACAGACCCTGTACTATAAGGCAGCACCCCCATAGGCAGACCCTGTAGTATAAGGCAGACCCCCATAGGCAGACCATGTAGTATTAGGCAGACACCCCATAGGCAGACCCTGTAGTATAAGGCAGACCCTGTAGTATTAGGCAGACCCTGTAGTATTATGCAGACCCTCAATAGGCAGATCCTGTAGTATAAGGCAGACCTCTCCCATAGGCATACCCTGTAGTATTAGGCTGGGTTCCCATTGCGTTATGGGACCGCGTTAAACGGACAGCGTTGCACGGCGAAATTAACGCCGTGCAACGCGGCCGTTAACACGCCCATTCACGCTAATGGGAACGCGCTACACTAGCGCGTGCCATGTTCGGCACGCACTAGCGACGCGCCGGAGATTCCTGGCGCGCCGCGGACGCTGCTTGCAGCGTCCGAGGCGCGCCCGCGGTCCATTCCCCGCTCTCGCAGATCGGGGATCTGCGAGAGCGGGGACGTTACCGCGACCCCGAACGCGGCCCCATAAAAAACATTGCGTTAGCGCAATCCGCTAGCGATAGCGCTAAACGGATTGCACTAACGCAATGTGACCCTAGCCTTAGGCAGATCCCCCGCAGGCATACCCTGTAGTATAAGGCAGACCCCCCACAGGCAGACCCTGTAGTATTAGGCAGATCCCCTATAGGCAGACCCTGTAATATTAGGCAGGCCCCCATCGGCAGACACTGTAGCATTAGGCAGACCCCACCATAGGCAGACCCTGTAGTATTAGGCAAATCCCCCATAGGCATACCCTGAGTATAAGGCAGACCCCCCATAGGCAGACCCTGTAGTATTAGGCAGACCCAGTAGTATTTGGCAGACCCCCTATAGGCAGACCCTGTAGTATTAGGCAGACCCTGTAGTATAAGGCAGACCCCCCATAGGCAGACCCTGTAGTATTAGGCAGACTTTGTAGTATTTGGCAGATTCCCTATAGGCAGACCCTGTAGTATTAGGCAGACCCTACTATAGGCAGACCCTGTAGTATTAGGTAGACCACCATAGGCAGACCCTGTAGCATTAGGCAGACGTCCCCATAGGCAGACCCTGTAGCATTAGGCAAACCCTGCATTGGCAGACCCGGTACTATACACTGTGTTCCAAATTATTATGCAACTGATATTTTTCTCGGATTTTCCTAAATGGTCGGTGCAAATGACAGTCAGTCTAATAAAAGTCATCACCCGTTAGATTATGCATCGAATTTTATTGAAGAAACCTCCCAATGATAACAGTATAATCTCCAAAATAAATAAAAACTCAAAATGCACTGTTCCAAATTATTAGGCACAGTAGAATTTCTATATATTTGATATGTTTTAAAGAACTGAAAATGCTCATTTGTGGAATTTGCAGCATTAGGAGGTCACATTCACTGAACAAAATAGCTATTTAACTCCAAAACCTCCTAACAGGCCAAGTTCCATGTTAACATAGGACCCCTTCTTTGATATCACCTTCACAATTCTTGCATCCATTGAACTTGTGAGTTTTTGAAGAGTTTCTGCTTGTATTTCTTTGCATGAAGTCAGAATAGCCTCCCAGAGCTGCTGTTTTGATGTGAATGGCCTCCCACCCTCATAGATCTTTTGCTTGATGATACTCCAAAGGTTCTCTGCACGGTTGAGGTCAGGTGAAGATGGTGGCCACAACATGAGTTTATCTCCTTTTATGCCCATAGCAGCCAATGACTCTGAGGTATTCTTTGCAGCATGATATGGTGCATTGTCATGATTGAAGATGATTTTGCTCCTGAAGGCACGTTTCTGCTTTTTAGACCATGGAAGAAAGTTGTCAGTCAGAAACTCTAAATACTTTCCAGAGGTGATTTTCACACCTTCAAGAACCTTAAAGCGTCCTACCAGCTGTTTTCCCGTGATTCTGGCCCAAAATGTGACTCCTCCACCTCCTTGCTGACGTCGCAGCCTTGTTGAGACATGGTGGCAATCCACCAACCATCCACTACTCCATCCATCTGGACCATCCAGGGTTGCTTGACACTCATCAGTAAACAAGACTATTTGGAAATTAGTGTTCATGTATGTCTGGGCCCACTTTAACCATTTCTGCTTGTGAACATTGTTTAAGGGTGGCTGAATATTAGGTTTATGCACCACAGCAAGCCTTTGAAGGATCCTACAACTTGAGGTTTGAAGGACTCCAGAGGCACCAGAAGCTTCAAATAACTGTTTGCTGCTTTGTAATGGTATTTTGGCAGCTGCTCTCTTAATCCAATGAATTTGTCTGGCAGAAACCTTCCTCATTATTCCTTTATCTGCATGAACTCAGTCTGTGCTCTGTTTCAGTCACAAATCTCTTCACAGTATGATGACCACTCTTAAGTTTTCATGGAATATCTAATATTTTCATACCTTGTCCAAGGCTTTGCACTATTTAATGCTTTTCAGCAGCAGAGAGATCCTTTTTAGCTCCCATATTGCTTGAAACCTGTGACCTGCTTAATAATGTGGAACATAATCTTTAGTTTTCCTCTAATTAGAATCACCAGGAAAACTAATTATCACATGTGTTTAAGATTGATTTCAATGATCCATTGAACCCTGAGCCACATTACCATCCATGAGTTTATTTGAAAAACAAAACAATTAAATCTTTATGACACTTAAATCCAATTTGCATAATTATTTGGAACACAGTGTAAGGCAGCACCCCCATAGGCAGACCATGTAGTATAAGGCAGACCCCCCATAGGCAGACCCTGTAGTATTAGGCAGACCCCCATAGGTAGACCCTATAGTATTAGGCAGACCCACTATAGAGAAACCCTGTAGTATTAGGCAAACCCCCCCATAGGCAGACCCTGTAGTATAAGGCAGACCCCCATAGGCAGACCCTTTAGTATTAGGCAGACCCCCCATAGGCAGACCCTGTAGCATAAGGAAGACCCCCCAGGCAGACTCTGCAGTATAAGGCAGACCCCCTATAGGCAGACCCTGTAGTATTAAGCAGCACCCCATCATAGGCAGACCTGTAGCATTAGGCAGACCCCATAGGCAGACCCTCTAGTATTAGGCAGACCCCCATAGGCAGACCCTGTGCCCTGTAGTATAAGGAAGACCCCCAGGCAGACTTTGTAGTATTAGGCAGACCCCCTAAAGGCAGACCCTGTAGTATTAGGCAGACCCCCTATAGGCAGACCCTGTAGTATTAGGCAGACCCCCATAGGCAGACCCTGTATCATTAGGCAGAACTCCCCATAGGCAGACCCTGTAGCATTAGGCAGACCCCGCATAGGCAGACCCTGTACTATAACTCAACACCCTCATAGGCAGACCCTGTAGTATAAGGCAGACCCCCATAGGTAGACCCTGTATTATTAGGCAGACCCCACCATAGGCAGACCTTGTAGCATTAGGCAGACCCCAATAGGCAGACCCAGTAGTATTAGGCAGACTCCCATAGGGATACCCTGTAGTATAAGGCAGACCCTGTAGTATTAGGCAGACCCCCATAGGGAGACCCTGTAGTATAAGGCAGACCCTGTAGTATTGGGCAGACCCCCCATAGGCAGACCCTGTAGTATAAGGAAGACCCCCCAGGCAGACTCTGTTGTATTAGGCAGACCCCCCTATAGGCAGACCCTGTAGTATTAGGCAGACCCCACATCGGCAGACCCTGTACTATAACTCAGCACCCGTATAGGCAGACCCTGTAGTATAAGGCAGACCCCCCATAGGCAGACCTCCATAGGTAGACCCTGTAGTATTAGGCAGACCTCACCATAGGCAGACCCTGTAGCATTAGGCAGACCCCCATAGGCAGACCCTGTAGTATTAGGCAGACACCCATAGGGAGACCCTGTAGTATAAGGCAGACCCTGTAGTATTATGCAGACCCTGTAGTATTATGCAGACCCTGTAGTATTAGGCAGACCCCCCAATAGGCAGACCCTGTATTTTAAGGCAGGTCTCCCCCATAGGCAGACCCTGTAGTATTAGACAGGCCCTGTAGTATTAGGCAGATCCCCCATAGGCAGACCCTGTAGTATAAGGCAGACCCCCTATAGGCAGACCCTGTAGTGTTAGGTAGACCCCCATAGGCAGACCCTGTAGAATTAGGCAGACCCCTCATAGGCAGACCCTGCAGTATAAGACAGCACACCCCCCATAGGCAGATTCTGTAGTATAAGGCAGAATACTCACCTCTTCATCCTGGTTCCTTCGCTGCTCTGAGCTCCCGCTTGTCTCCTGACAGCAGGTGCCGGGCAGTGACTCATCATGCCCACTGTCAGTGTCGCCGACATCAGACGCTGACAAGGGGATAATGGGGAAGGAGAGCAGCGCATTGCTCCTTTCCTCATCATTGCGGTCAGCTGTATCGGCTAAATGCCGGTACAGCTGACCCTGCGATGACAGGCCGGGGGGCCCACTGCTGGCAACGCCCCCCCCCCGCCTGCTCAAGGGCCCCATAGCGGCCGGCAGCAGAGCAGTGAGATCTATTCTTCCTGCTCTTCCGCAGAAAGTAACTGTATCGGCGCGTGCATATATTTATGTATATATATACCATATATTCTTTTATTCTTCCCTTTTTCAAGATCTCTGTTTACTGTCAGCGAATGGAAAAACCTTTTACATTTATCTGTTGATGCAATTTTGGGGAAGAAAATCTGGACAGATTGTCATCCTGTGGTAATATTTGCTCTCTGTCCCTGCAATGGTGACCTACCTCAGCCAATAATTGACTGAGGTGGCTTGTCCAGCAATTTCCAGTTTCTCCTTAATGTGGTAAATCTAATCATGCTGTATGCTTTTATTTTGTAAATATCTTCTGGTTCTTATGATGGTATCTTTCTGCTATTCTCTCTATTTACTGATAGGAAAGTTATTTGGTGATATAGAAAAAATATATAACCTTGACTCAGAGCTTACTACATGTTCAATAGAGATACATAGTATCTGAAACAGAGAAGCTGGTATGAAATAATGATGGTTTGAGGTATGCGGTCAAAACAATTTATGTCAATTTCCAAGGTCCTTCAGTACCAATCCAATTGAGGTATAACGTACGTGCCTCCTTTTCCTTACCTTTCCAAGAGTCAAAGATTAGCCTTAGATACAAGGCTGCACAATGAATACATCAACGGAAAAAGCAGATGTTTTGTTTTATTGTGTACCCATCAAAATGTGTTATTGAAATAGGTAAAGCACTATTAACATGGCCCTGATTTTCTCTTGGTAAAAAAATAAGGGCATTGTTTTTATTCACAAATTCTGCCTCATTAACTTAAGAGTTAAGTATAAAAAAAAATAATGTTGGACTTTAAGTAACAGTTCAGCTATGTTTGAAATGCTTTCTTTGTTCGAAACCATTTAATTTTATAGCCTAGCCTGTCTGCTTTGTACAATTCTGGTAAATCTTGATTTTCCAACCTAAGTTGAACGTACAATTTAACAGCTGCAATGCTGTCTATAGCATGTTGACCAGGGAGCAAAGCTGCTTTTACAAAGTAATAATTTTAATAGCAATCACCTTGATTTTGTATGTCTGCATTCCAGAAGGAATTTAAAGCTGTGCACTTTATCAAATATAAAATTATTGAGTGAGAGAATGAAATATTACAAAACAATTTCTACAACACTGAAGGGTTACAGCTGGCGAAAAAATGTTTTAATTTCTGTACAATCAACCAAAGGAGTATTACATATGAGTTTAATGTGAATTTCTGAGTGCATTAAACCTAGTGACGTCCAACATACATTTACGCACCACGTGTGCATGTACTATATGGAGCTAGCTCAGAAGCTGAGTACTTTATTGATGTATTCTGTTTTTTTTTCTCCTGACTTTGCCATATGAGGGTTTGTTCCTTTATTGTAGGACACATTATATTTTTCAATGGCATCATTTTGTGGTACATACAGTATAACTTATTATTAGTGTTGAGCATTCTGATACTGCAAGTATCGGGTATCAGCCGATACTTGCTGTATCGGAATTCCCATACCGAGTTCCGATATTTTTGTGATATCGGAAATCGGTATCGGAGTGTGCGGTGCGTGTGGTTCCAAGGGTCTGGAGGAGAGGAAACTCTCATTCAGGCCCTGGGATCCATATTAATGTAAAAAATAAAGAATAAAAATAAAAAATATGTATATACTCACCCCTCCGAAGAACCCTGGCTGTCACCGCTCCGAGCGTCTGCCTCCGTTCCTGAGACTGTAGTGAGTGAAGGACCTTCAATGACGTCACGGTCAGGTGAGTGGTCAGGTGACCGGTCACCTGACCGCGACGTCATTGAAGGTCCTTCACTCTCTGCAATTCTCAGGAACGGAGGCAGATGCTTGCAGCGGTGACAGCCAGGGTTCTTCGGAGGGGTGAGTATAGCCATATTTTTATTTTTATTCTTTATTTTTTACATTAAATTGGATCCCAGGGCCTGAAGGAGAGTTTCCTCTCCTTCAGACCCTGAGAACCATCGAGGATACATTCCGATATTTGTGTCCCATTGACTTGTATTTGTATCGGAACTCAGTATCGGCGAGATCCGATATTTTGCCGATATCGTCCGATACCATCCGATACCGATACTTTCAAATATCGGAAAGTATCGCTCAACACTACTTATTATTAAATATAGCTGAATATTACAACTGACATCCATTGCGGATGGTGCAGGCTTCACTCCTGACTCCTCATTATCCACAGAGCAAAAATAACTTGTGACCACGACATTCAGTTATGTCATTTTGCAGGATGGCATTCATGTTATGGACTTTCACCCCCTGGATTCACAGGATTAAAAAAAAATGTTTTTTTTTCTTTATCATTTGCTATATTATATGTGTATAATTATTGTTTTGTTCACATACTTCTATTTCTTCAACTGTTAATGTAGTATGTGGGACATTTTACTATGTTTACTTACTAGTGATGATGAGCGAAAATGTTCAGTGATACTCAGATGTGCTCGGCACTCGCCGAACATTGGTTGGTGCTTGGATTGAATGCTTCCTGCCCTGCATGTTTAGCGCCTGTTACACAACCAATAAACATGCAGGGAACGCCTGCCACTTACTGTAATACCGTAGCCATCTTGGTAGTGGCATTACTGGTTGGCCGCATTACTTTATCAGAGGTTATTAAGCCGGAGGAGGGATCGAAACCACTGAAACAAGCAGCAAGATTCAATGGTGTGTCCAGAGGGAGAAGGCGGGTAAGTGTTCCGCAGAGCACAAACACTCGTGAATTTCCCTGTCAAAGAGTTAGGCGTTCCCCAGTCTGGAACTTTTGTAAATAGAGTTCTGTGACAAAAAATTGGTCATTTGCATCCTGTGCCATTCCAAGATTAGCAGGGTCCTTACTCCTACAGGGCCACTACCCCTAAGAGCCTAACCACCACCAGCATTGTTAGGCACATGTCATTTAAGCACCCAACTCAGTGGGTCAAATGCCTGTATCCACAATTGGTGCCAGCTGGTGACACCACTGTCTCTTCCCCTGTGCTAGGAGCTCTTCCCAATGCCCTGTCCATGACACTGGCATAGATGCCTCACGCCTTACACCTCTCCTTACACATGCTGAGGACCATCATCAGGAAAATATAAAGCCTTGCCTCAGCACAGCATTCAGCTTTTCCTACCCCAGGCCTTGGAACGAAAGAAAGTTTGCAGCCACCCAACCAAACTCTCAAACGCTCAAACGCTAAACAGGCACTTTTCCAGGCTACTTGCCATGGACATTTTGCCATTTAGGCATCAGAGTATGGGACAACATTTATCATTTTAAATTTAAGTTTAAATTAGAACAAGGTGGGTGAGGGACTGGTATTATCCTGCTTTGCTGGGAGCTCTGATACCTCATACATACAGCTCAATCTAGATTTTTGCTCATCCACACTCAGGTGCCACAACAATCACTTTTGTAGACTACTATTGGAAGAAAAATGTAAGGATAGTAAAACAGGTAGTAGACTGATGACCAATTTACCCATAGTAAAAATTTGATAATGGCACAGCAGCAGTCAGCCATTGGCCATGCATGAGATATCAAGGTATGGGCCAGCATTTAGAGCTTTGAATTTAAGTTTAAATTAAGATGAGGTATGGGAGGGACCTGTTTAGGCCTACTGTGCTGGGAGCCTTGATACCTCATGCAGCAGCTCCGACTACTTTTCTGCTCAGCCACACTCAGGTGTCACAAATGTCAGCTTCGTAGAATACTATGGTTAGAAAAATATTTAGATTTGAGAATCCTCAGTGGTTTATACCTTTTAATGGCTAACTGAAAACATGGTAACAAACTGCAAGCTTTCGAGACTACTCAGGACTCTTCATCTGGCATAAAAGGTATTAACCACTGAGGACTCTCAAATCCAAATATTTTTCTATCTACTGGCTAACACGGTACAAATATATAAATCTTTTCTATACTATTGTTAGAAACATTTATGGATTAGAGATGAGCAAAAGTGTTCAGAAAACATTTGCCAAACTGAAATTCAGCATGAACGTAGCTCATTCGGATATAGGCTTGCTTTCATGAGCATTTTTACTCAAAGTCTGTATAAGTCAGTCACAGTTCAGTAAATTATTACATTTCCACTAATGTGGAAAGGATAGTGGTGCTGTATGATGAGTGGGGCAGAAGGAGGGACATGTTTGCTCAGAGGAGTGGGTGAGGAGAAGTTAAAGGAGCTTCTGAAGAGATTACAGGAGCGGTGACTTTATGAGTGATTCCGGCAACCAATCATGCCACAGAAACCATCCACAATGTATTGACACAAGGTCTTCTGTGATTGGATGCCGAAGTCACATATCTCTGGCCATATAAAAAGCAGACATCTTGTTTTTCTGGCACCATTTGCTCACAGTGCAGAGAAGTCACTCCTGTGCTAGTGTTGATGCTGCTGAAAGTGAACTTGTCCTGTGTGAAATCGATCTTCCAGCATCATAGAGCAAAAACTGTGTGGCAGTTATCAGAAGCATCATTAACTACTCCAAATTGTTTGTGTTAAAACTGTTTCAGTGAAAAATCAGAAGGACAGATTTCCACAAAATAATCATTAGGCCTACTGTAATGGTGCTGCCACGAGGCCCAATTAGCTGCTCTGAATCATTTATGCTAACACTGTGTTTCAGTGCCAAATGAGAGGGTTATATTTCCACTTAGGCATAACAGTGTTATTCAGGCACACTATCTAAGAAAATAAATCTTGATTGTTCATTTAGTGACAGGTCAAGGTAAGCTGTGGGCCTAAGGTTGTGAAATAACAGGGTACAAGAGGGGAAGGCTACTTACAAAATGAGTGGGAAAAAGCGAGGTCATGCTGGAAGGGGGAATAGGCTTGGTGTTCGACGTGTACATGGGTTAGCCCCAGTGATCTTGGGGTTCTTCTTTACCTCTCTCATTAAGGCTCTTCTCCCACAATTGCTCTATTTGGCTGGATGGCCAGTTCTAGGAAGACTTCTGGTGGTCCCAAATTTCTTCCATTTAAGGATTCTGGATTTCACTGTACTCTTAGGAGCCTTGTGTACTGCAGAAATTCTGTTTTAACCTTGGCCAGATCTGTGCCTTGCCACAATTCTATCTCTGAGTTCCTTGCCCAGTTCCTTTGACCTCATGATTCTCATTTGGTCTGACATGCATTGTGAGCTGTGAGGTCTTATATAGAAAGGTGTGTGCCTTTCCACATCAAGTCCTATCAGTTTAATTAGACACAGCTGAACTCAAATGAAGGAGTAGATCCAACACAAGGTGGATCTCAATGAAATGAACAGCATGTGACTTAAATATGAATGTCTGAGCAAAGGGTCTGAACACTTATGACCATGTTATATTTCAGTTTTTCTATTTAGTTAAATTTGAAAAAATTTCTACATTTCTGTCAAGATGGGGAGCAGAGAGTACATTAATGTGAAAAAAAATAAACTTTTTTAAATTTACCAAATGGTTGCAATGAAACAAAGAGTGAAAAATTTAAAGGGGTCCAAATACTGAAGACTTTCCCCAGTCCCGCATGCACGGTGCCTCGGGGTGATCCTCGACTCTACCCTCTCTTTCAAGCCACATATCCAAGCCCTTGCCTCCTCCTGCCATCTCAAACTCAAACATCTTTCCTGGATCTGCAAATTCCTTGATCACAAAACCACAAAAATACTAGTACATGCCCTTATCTCCTCTGGCTTTGAATACTGCAACCTCCTACTCTCTGGCCTCCTCTCTAGCACTCTGGCACCACTCCAATTCATCCTTCACTCTGCTGCCCGACTATTCTACCTGTCTCCCTGCTATTCCCCAGCCTCTCCCCCATGCCAAGCTTTTCACTGGCTTCCTATCGTCCAAAGACTCCAGGTCAAAACCCTTACTATGACATACTGTATAAAGCCATCCACAACCTGTCAACTTCATACATCTGTGACATGGTCTCCTGGTACTTACCTACACGCAACCTTCGATCCCCACGAGATCTCCTTCTGTACTCCCCTTTTATCTATTCTTTTCACAACCGCATCCAAGACTTCTCCCGTGCTTCCCCCATACTATGGTACTCTCTACTCCAACACATCAGACTCTTGCCTACCATAGAAACCTTCAAAAAGAACCTGAAGACTTACCTCTTCCAACAAGCCAACAGCCTGAAGTGATCCTTAACCCAGTGAACCGCCGCACAAGCAGATCTACCCTTTCCTAGTGTATCCTCACTCATCCCCTGCAGACTATGAGCCCTCGTGGGCAGGGTCCTCCCTCCTTCTCTACCTGAAAGTGCCTTGCTTTTTGCTCCTGTTCATTGTATTTGTCTTATTTGCCCCCTTTTCACATGTAAAGCGCCATGGAATAAGGGACGCTATAAAAAATGTATAATAATAGTAATACTTTCTGTACTTACTGTATATTGACAATGTTTTGGCTGTTTTTAGCAATCTTCATAGGGCACTTTCAGTCTATCACATTGTGCAACCTGCAACTTGTCAGTGTCATCAGTTACGTTTATTAGCAAACCAAAGCTCAGTGTAATGTAATAAAGCAAGGTAAATATTAGTAATCAAGTCATAGCTGTTCGGCATGGTTGCCTTTTAAAAGGGTAATTGTCATTGGGAAAGAAATCTGTCATTTAGCAAATTGCCCATTAAACAATGAACACATTGGTGAAGAAGCAGTCATGCTATTTATTGTGTTTTTACAAAATGTCTATAAAGCCAGGATGGACCTTGAAAGGTTTTATCAACCTTATAAATATAATTATTTTATAATGTGTGTACTTTATTTTTGAATAGTAATAATAATCATCATCATAATCATCTTTTTATTGTCAAAAGATATTATTATGGTTAAATCTTTGAAGAATCTAACTACTTTAGAACCTTTGTACATGACCATGTGAGAGATTCCTGTAGCACAAGTGTGAAATGTGCTGATGACATCTACTATATAATAGTCTAAGGGTCACTTCCGTCTTTCTGTCTGTCTGTCTTTCTGTCACAGATATTCATTGGTCGCGGCCTCTGTCTGTTAGGGCAAGCGGAATGCACCAAATAATAAGACAGATAGTGTATGGTGCGTTCGCAGCCCGGGGTCCACCGTGCAGAGATGGAACCTGCTACTAAGTAATGACGGACTATTTGGCGGTACTCATAAGTATACACACGTGGGTTAAACTTCACCTAGCGTGAAGGAAGCGATCCTGTTGCGTCACAGGATCGCGGTACCGCATATAGGAGGCGAGCAATTAGTCAGCGAACTCAACCCCAACTAGGATTGAAGTCCGATTAGACCCTTGCTGGCACAACACCGCAACTGGGTGTATAAGGAAGCAGAGTAACAATATTAGGGCACAAGAGTGCATGCGGTGCCGCACTGACGAACGCCACTAACCACCCAGGCTTGGGTAAGGAAAGCACAGAGGAAGTGCACGGCGCCGTACTGGCGGTCACAGCAACTGGACGCTGTAACGTGTGATTTGTGCTGTAGGATAAGTCGGGCGCTAGATAGCAACCATACACCTTCCGCGAACAGACATTCAATAGGGAAGGGGTATCCAAGGACGACTTGCACTCACAACAAACACACGTAAGCAAATGTACACTAGCGCATGGCCGTGCGGTCATGCGCAGTTTATATAGTTGCAGCACAGGAAGTGGCCACAGAAACTTTGCCCTTCCAAGACCTGCCAAGAGGACCAATGGAATGTGCTGCAGAGCCTGAGCACATGACCCTCGATCTCCAATGGGAGATCTTGCCCTGGGCATGCTCAGTGTGTGCAGACAAGGACTTAGTCCCAGAGAAGTCCGCTCGCTGCTGACCAGCACTGGCTTTAATGGTAGAAGCTGAAGAAGCAGCAGTAACTCTCTGTACAGAGTGAGACTGAGCAAGACGCTGGGACCGACGTCCCTGCTGAGCAGACTCCACTGCGGCTGGATAAGAATGGGAGACCGCAGCGGAGATGGCCCAAGATTCCCCCTGTGCAGAAGCGGGAACTCGAGACCTAACATTACCCCCCCTCCTAGGGCCCCCCCCTCCTTGGGCCTCACTATGCTCGAAGGCAGCAATGAGCTGTGGGGCCCGAATGTTTTCAGCAGGCTCCCATGACCTGTCCTCTGGGCCATAACCCTTCCAATCCACCAGATAGAGCTTTTTGCCGCACACCACCTTGCACCCCAAAATAGCGTTCACCTCGTAATCGTCCGTAGACGAACCGAATGTCCCGGCAGATGACTCGGAAAACCGGGACATGTACACGGGTTTCAAGAGGGACACATGAAAGGTGTCGGTGATACCCAAGCGTGGAGGAAGAGCCAAACGTAGACCACAGGATTAACCTGTTCGAGAACCTTGAAGGGACCCAAGTAGCGAGGAGCAAACTTAGTGGACTCAACTCGCAGCCTGATGTTACGGGCGGAGAGCCACACCAAGTCGCCAGGAGCAAAGGTTGGAGCGGGGCGCCGATGAACATCGGCGGAGGACCTCATTGGAGGCCCGAATGGCATCCTGCATGCGGTCCCAAATGTCCCGTGCCTCCACAGCCCAGTCTGCCACCCTGGAGTCAGCAGAAGACACAGGCATGGGCACAGGAACACGCGGATGCTGGCCGTAATTTAGGAGGAATGGAGTCTGACCGGTGGAGTCGGCTACGGCATTGTTAAGTGCAAACTCTGTCCACGGTAGCAAGGATGCCCAGTCATCCTGCCTGGCAGAAACAAAATGTCGTAAATACAGTTAGGGCCAGAAATATTTGGACAGTGACACAAGTTTTGTTATTTTAGCTGTTTACAAAAACATGTTCAGAAATACAATTATATATATAATATGGGCTGAAAGTGCACACTCCCAGCTGCAATATGATAGTTTCCACATCCAAATCGGAGAAAGGGTTTAGGAATCATAGCTCTGTAATGCCTAGCGTCCTCTTTTTCAAGGGACCAAAAGTAATTGGACAATGGACTCTAAGGGTTGCAATTAACTCTGAAGGCATCTCCCTCGTTAACGTGTAATCAATGAAGTAGTTAAAAGGTCAGGGGTGGATTCCAGGTGTGTGGTTTTGCATTTGGAAGCTGTTGCTGTGAGCAGACAACATGCGGTCAAAGGAACTCTCAATTGAGGTGAAGCAGAACATCCTGAGGCTGAAAAAAAAGAAAAAATCCATCAGAGAGATAGCAGACATGCTTGGAGTAGCAAAATCAACAGTTGGGTACATTCTGAGAAAAAAGGAATTGACTGGTGAGCTTGGGAACTCAAAAAGGCCTGGGCGTCCACGGATGACAACAGTGGTGGATGATCGCCGCATACTTAATTTGGTGAAGAAGAACCCATTCACAACATCAACTGAAGTCCAGAACACTCTCAGTGAAGTAGGTGTATCTGTCTCTAAGTCAACAGTAAAGAGAAGACTCCATGACAGTAAATACAAAGGGTTCACATCTAGATGCAAACCATTCATCAATACCAAAAATAGACAGGCCAGAGTTAAATTTGCAGAAAAACACCTCAAGAAGCCAGCTCAGTTCTGGAAAAGTATTCTATGGACAGATGAGACAAAGATCAACCTGTACCAGAATGATGGGAAGAAAAAAGTTTGGAGAAGAAAGGGAACGGCACATGATCCAAGGCACACCACATCCTCTGTAAAACATGGTGGAGGCAACGTGATGGCATGGGCATGCATGGCTTTCAATGGCACTGGGTCACTTGTGTTTATTGATGACATAAGAGCAGACAAGAGTAGTCGGATGAATTCTGAAGTGTACCGGGATATACTTTCAGCCCAGATTCAGCCAAATGCTGCAAAGTTGATTGGACGGCGCTTCATAGTACAGATGGAGAATGACCCCAAGCATACAGCCAAAGCTACCCAGGAGTTCATGAGTGCCAAAAAGTGGAACATTCTGCAATGGCCAAGTCAATCTCCAGATCTAAACCCAATTGAGCATGCATTTCACTTGCTCAAATCCAGACTTAAGATGGAAAGACCCACAAACAAGCAAGACCTGAAGGCTGCGGCTGTAAAGGCCTGGCAAAGCATTAAGAAGGAGAAAACCCAGCGTTTGGTGATGTCCATGGGTTCCAGACTTAAGGCAGTGATTGCCTCCAAAGGATTTGCAACAAAATATTGAAAATAAAAATATTTTGTTTGGGTTATGTTTATTTGTCCAATTACTTTTGACCTCCTAAAATGTGGAGTGTTTGTAAAGAAATGTGTACAATTCCTACATTTTCTATCAGATATTTTTGTTCAACCCTTCAAATTAAACGTTACAATCTGCACTTGAATTCTGTTGTAGAGGTTTCATTTCAAATCCAATGTGGTGGCATGCAGAGCCCGACTCGCGAAAATTGTGTCACTGTCCAAATATTTCTGGCCCTAACTGTATGTGACCAAGGTCTGGTTGGCCCTCTCTACCAACCCATTCGTCTCGGGATGATATGCTGAAGAGAGATTCAACTCAATACTGAGTAGACGACAAAGCTCTCTCCAGAATCGAGATGCAAACTGGGGACCCCGGTCACTAACAATTTTGTCTGGCATACCGTGTAGGCGAAAGATATGCTTGACGAACAAGACAGCCAACGCCCGTGCAGAAGGTAGCCGTGGAAGAGGCACCAAGTGCACCATTTTGGAAAAATGGTCGGTGATCACCCAGATAATGGTGCAGTTACGAGACTTGGGTAAGCCCACCACAAAGTCCATCCCGACCATCTCCCAGGGCCTGTCCGCCACCGGCAGAGGAAAAAGCAAACCAGCTGGCCGTTGCCGAGGAGTCTTGTTCTTGGCGCAAGAGACACACGCCCGAACATACTCTGCGACATCACGAGCCATATGCGGCCACCAGTACGTCCTCGCCAGTAACTCAGATGTCCTTTTGGTACCAAAATGTCCACCCACCCTGGACGAGTGTGCCCAAGAGAGAACCTCCGGTCGCAAATTGGATGGAACAAAAGTCTTGCCCGGGGTCACAGACTCTAGCGAAACCGGGGCCACAGTTCTCAAGCTCTCGGTGGGGACAATAAGCCGAGGCTCCTCCTCCTCCTCCTCCGCAGATGACACAACGGAGCGAGAGAGAGCGTCGGCCCGAATGTTCTTCTCCCCAGAAAGAAAATGGAGGGTGAAATGAAACCGGGAGAAGAATAAGGACCATCTGGCCTGGCGAGAATTCAACCGCTGGGCTGTCTGCAGGTGCACCAAATTTTTATGGTCTGTGAAGACTTGGAAGGGAAAACGTGCTCCCTCCAAGAGATGTCAAACTTTCCAAGAGAAAGCCAACTTCATGGCTAGCAACTCCCTGTCCCCGATGGAATAATTCCTCTCTGCTGGTGAGAAGGTCTTGGAGAAAAAGAAGCAAGGATGCTTCTGACCTTGAGCATCCTTTTGGAAGAGGACTGCTCCAGCACCAACAGAAGAGGCATCCACCTCCATGATAAATGGCTTATCAACATCGGGGCGATGTAGGATGGGAGCGCTGGCGAAGTGTGACTTTATAGAGTTAAAGGCCTTGGAGACCTCCTCAGACCACAATTTGGGATTCGCCCCCTTCTTGGTGAGGGCAACCAAGGGAGCTACCAAAGTTGAGAAGTGCGGAATGAACTGGCGATAATAATTAATGAACCCCATAAAGCGCTGCACCGCTTTAAGAGAATGGGGTTCCTGCCAGTCCATCACAGCCTGTAGTTTGGCAGGATCCATAGCCAATCCCTGAGCAGAGATGATGTAGCCTAGGAAAGGTAGAGACTCCTGCTCAAACATACACTTCTCCAACTTGGCATAGAGGGAGTTTGCCCGTAGGAGGTCGAAGACTTTGCAAACATCTGTCCGGCGCGAGTCAATATCTGGAGAGTAGATGAGAATATCATCCAGATAGACTACGACCGAGGTGGAAAGCATATCCCGGAAGATATCGTTCACAAAGTCTTGGAAAACGGCTGGGGCATTACAGAGCCCGAAGGGCATCACCAGATATTCATAGTGCCCATCCCTGGTGTTAAAAGCCGTCTTCCATTCGTCCACCTCACGGATGCGAATCAGGTTGTAAGCACCCCGCAGATCTAGTTTAGTAAATACCCTTGCTCCCCAAAGCCTATTGAAGAGCTCAGATATCAAGGGCAAAGGATACTTATTTTTAACGGTGATAGCGTTAAGACCCCTGTAGTCTATGCATGGACGCAATTCCCCATTCTTCTTTTGCACGAAGAAGAACCCTGCCACAGCAGGTGACACTGACTTCCAAATGAATCCTCTTGCCAGATTTTCCTGGATGTACTGTGACATTGCCTCCGTCTCCGGGAGAGATAGCGGATAGACTCGACCCCGGGGAGGCTCAGCACCAGGCAAGAGATCAATAGGACAGTCATAGGGGCGATGGGGCGGAAGGATCTCCGCCGCCTTTTTGGAGAACACGTCTGCATAAGACCAATACTGCTTGGGGAGAGAGGAAAGATCTGCGGGTACCTCTGTAGTAGCAACCTGAACGCACTCCCTCTGACACCTACCCCCACAAGATTCACCCCATCCCAGGATTCTGCCAGAGGACCACTCGATATGAGGAGAGTGGTACCGTAGCCAAGGTATTCCCAACAGGACCTCATCAATTCCCTCTGGAATGATGAGCAGAGATATAATCTCCTGATGAGATGGCGACATGGACAGAGTAAAAGGGATGGTCTGGTGTGTTATCTGTGAGGGCAGTGTCGACCCATTCACCACTCGTACCAATACTGGTTGAGCTAGCATAACCAGGGGTATTGCGTGACGTTGGGCGAAGGCAGAAGACATAAAGTTGCCCTCCGCCCCAGAATCCACGCAGAGCTCTACCGAGTGGGAGAATGAGCCTATAGTAATTGTCCCCTTAAAGGACAATTTAGAGGCAAATGTCGCCGTGTCTAATGTACCTCCACCTACTACCACTAGACGCTGACGTTTCCTCGACCGCTGAGAACATCTGGTGGCTAGATGTCCTGACTGCTGGCAAACATGACAGACCTTGAGTGCACAAGCGGTCCGAGACTTAGATCCCGCTTGTGACACTTCCCTGGCCTCATGTGACTCAGGAACCAGGACCGAAGATTCCAGAGGTTTGGCGAAGGTAGGAGCCAGCCGAAACCTCTGCCTACACTGGACTCACTCTAACCTCCGCTCGTTAAAACGGAGGTCAATTCGAGTGGAGACAGTTATTAACTCCTCCAGTGTGGCAGGAATCTCCCTAGTGGCCAGAGCGTCCTTAACGTGGTCAGCCAGGCCCCTCCAAAATATGGGGATAAGAGCTTTATCCGACCAATCCAGCTCAGAAGCTAAAGTGCGGAATTGGACGGCAAAATGACTGACCAAGGACTCACCCTGAGTTAATGCCAGCAGTTGGAGCGCAGTATCATGGGTGACTTGAGGTCCTAAAAAGACCTGTTTCAGAGTGCTCAGAAACAGCGGAGCACTCTGCACCACATGATCACCACGCTCCCACAGCGGCGTAGCCCATTCCAACGCCCTGTCCGACAAGAGAGACACTATAAATCCCACCTTAGCCCGCTCTGTGGGAAAACGTGCAGCCAGGAGCTCGAGGTGAATAGAGCACTGACTCACAAATCCCCTCCAAAACTTGCTATCACCAGAAAATTTTTCTGGCAGCGGGAGGCGAGAAAATGTCGGAGCAGGGGTGGCAATGGACAGGGTTGCTGCAGCCACGCTAGCAGCCTGTACAGCAACTGCGGTAACATCCACAGCTGAGGTTGCGCTCTCAAGAGCTGCCAACCTACCCTCCAGCTGCTGGATATACCGCAAGGATTGCTGTTTGTCCGTCATTACTAGCCAGACCCTGGCGCTAGTGTAATGTTAGGGCTAGCGGAATGCACCAAATAATAAGACAGATAGTGTATGGTGCGTTCGCAGCCCGGGGTCCACCGTGCAGAGATGGAACCTGCTGTTAAGTAATGACGGACTATATGGCGGTACTCATAAGTATACACACATGGGATAAACTTCACCCAGCGTGAAGGAATCAATCCTGTTGCGTCACAGGATCATGGTACCGATAATGTAATGGCGGCCGACAGCACTACTGTAGCATAAAATGGTTGCTCGTCCTAACTCCACAGGACCCAAGTGGAGAGGTACATACCAACGTATTGAAGTGAAGGACAGCATCCAATCCAGGTGAAGAGAAGAAACACTTTATTGTGCCATAGGTGCAACGTTTCAACCTCAGAGGGTCTTTGTCAAGCATACATAATGATCAATATGACGGCCTTTTATAGGAAGTAGATCACCACCACCTGGCAGGTCCGCCCACAAAATTTACATACATATTTTCTGGTGATCATAATGACAATAAAAAATGTGCAAATTGTGTGACATAAATAATTAAAAATACATTACAGTATTATTACAATCCCCTATTGTGGAAAATACCATTCATGATCATCCTTACAAGCACATGTAAACGGTCGATAGTAAACAAACAACATTGCCTGTCATGTCTAAGCCTATCAGAAAGCTCAAGGGGGCCATAATACACATGAGCAGCCTATCACCGGGCTTGTATCATATCACTCATAGTAGACCAATCAGTACTCAAGGTAAAGATCCAATCTGGGGCACCGGTACATCACCAGCCCCATGTAGTGGAGCCAATCCAGGCTCCATATCTACTTGCCTGGAAACGCCTCCCAGGCTGATCACAGCACCACTCGTCCGTGACATCCTGGCTCTCCACTATAGGCAAGAGTCCCGGCATCAGTGCGCACATCTGCCGGCTCCAGGGTAACGCAAACATGAAATGACATGCAGCGCCAACTCGGGCCGCCGAGAGACACGCCCACCGGCGCCAACACCCGCCCCATGTAAGAGAGCCAATCAAAGTTCCTGGCCCACATCAACTACAACGCCCCCATGTCAGTCACATGACTGACCAATACTGACGTCCAAAGCTTTCCTGACGCACTGTTGAGGGAAGGAGTCCCCGACCAAATGTGCACGCCCACCAGCTCCCCGGCGACGTATACACTCCATGCAGCGCCACCCAAGCCAGCCGAAGGGCACGCCCACCGGCCGCAAACCCCACCCCCCACAGAGCAAGCCAGACTACGTGTATAAGGAACGCACATCCACCGGCTCCCCAGCGACGCTTGCAACACATGCACACGCCGCCAGAGAGAACCGAAGGGCATGCCCACACACAATAGACCAAACTATAGATCCACCAATACCACTCTAAAATACAAATGCACGTGCCAACCGACCTTCAGGGTTTATGAAGCGGTATATAATGATACTCTAGTCCCCAAACCATATGAAAAAAAGTGGGGGGGGGAAAAAAAAGAAAGGACGGCTAACTCAAGTAACCCCCGAACCTATATCATGTCGCCATATCCTTGGCTGTATAATAAGTTACCATAGATAGAAACTCCCCAAGAGTAAAAAAGCCCATTATTAAAATGGACAAGGGACAGAGAAATGAATCAACTCATCATACACTCATCCGCATAGCCCAAAAGGTCATCCTAGGGGATAGGGTAAACTGTATAACCAATCACCATTTAAAAACAAACTATACAGATGCGAGCCCCACAAACCATATACTGCTAGATTAAGAAACACATAACAGAAGATTGTAGTCAACATTCAACCCTCCAGGCTGACGAGAGCCCAATTTCGATATCCATCTAAGTTCTTTTGTCTTTAATAATTTAACCCTGTCTCCGCCCCTACGAAGAGGAGGCACACTATCAATCACCCTAAAACGTAGTTGGCTGACTGAGTGTCCACTCTCAATAAAGTGTTTGGGTATCGGTAAATCCACCAACTTGGTTCTAATGGTACTCTTGTGCTTACTGATACGCGCTTTTATTTCCATGGTGGTCTCCCCCACATAAATAAGTCCACAAGGGCAGACAATTAGATAAATAACAAAGCTGGAACTACAGGTGTAAATCCCCGTACTGCAATTTAACAGTCATCATCCAAGGAGTATGGTCGAGTCATTACCGTGGAGCCAGATGCTCAGAGTTAGAAAGATTGTGGCTGATGATACGCGCCTCGAGTCTAGATTAGATGAGATGTGCTGTAAATTTTTAAACCGAGGTTTCCCTGAGATAGGGGTTAGAAAACATATCGAGAGGGCTAAAGAGACTTCTAGAGCAGCTGTAAGGGAGAAGAAGATTAAGGTTAGAGACAAGCGGATTCCTTTTGTGTCTACCTTTAGTACAGCCAGTGGGCAGGTGAAAAACATGATCCTGAAGCATTGGCATATCCTTCACCAAGGTCTACCTGATATTGAGGAATTTACCCTACCACCTATTTTGTCTTATAAAAGAGGGCGCAATTTGAAAGATAAATTGGTTAAATCTGATATTGGTTCCACGGTAGTCAGTGTGCAGAGGACTTTGGCCCCCCGAAGTTTGGCAATTTCCCCTGTTTGGGATGTGCGTGTTGTGGTAATATGATTAAAGGAGATTTTTTTAATCATCCTCGCACAGGCCAGAGGTTTTCCATCAGGGGGAGGTACACCTGTAGTTCCAGCTTTGTTATTTATCTAATTGTCTGCCCTTGTGGACTTATTTATGTGGGGGAGACCACCATGGAAATAAAAGCGCGTATCAGTAAGCACAAGAGTACCATTAGAACCAAGTTGGTGGATTTACCGATACCCAAACACTTTATTGAGAGTGGACACTCAGTCAGCCAACTACGTTTTAGGGTGATTGATAGTGTGCCTCCTCTTCGTAGGGGCGGAGACAGGGTTAAATTATTAAAGACAAAAGAACTTAGATGGATATCGAAATTGGGCTCTCGTCAGCCTGGAGGGTTGAATGTTGACTACAATCTTCTGTTATGTGTTTCTTAATCTAGCAGTATATGGTTTGTGGGGCTCGCATCTGTATAGTTTGTTTTTAAATGGTGATTGGTTATACAGTTTACCCTATCCCCTAGGATGACCTTTTGGGCTATGCGGATGAGTGTATGATGAGTTGATTCATTTCTCTGTCCCTTGTCCATTTTAATAATGGGCTTTTTTACTCTTGGGGAGTTTCTATCTATGGTAACTTATTATACAGCCAAGGATATGGCGACATGATATAGGTTCGGGGGTTACTTGAGTTAGCCGTCCTTCCTTTTTTTCTCCCCCCCCCCACTTTTTTTCTTATGGTTTGGGGACTAGAGTATCATTATATACCGCTTCATAAACCCTGAAGGTCGGTTGGCACGCGCATTTGTATTTTAGAGTGGTATTGGTGGATCTATAGTTTGGGCTATTGTGTGTGGGCATGCCCTTCGGTTCTCTCTGGCGGCGCTGCATGTGTTGCAAGCGTCGCTGGGGAGCCGGTGGATGTGCGTTCCTTATACACGTAGTCTGGCTTGCTCTGTGGGGGGTGGGGTTTGCGGCCGGTGGGCGTGCCCTTCGGCTGTCTTGGGTGGCGCTGCATGGTGTGTATACGTCGCCGGGGAGCTGGTGGGCGTGCACATTTGGTCGGGGACTCCTTCCCTCAACAGTGCGTCAGGAAAGCTTTGGACGTCAGTATTGGTCAGTCATGTGACTGACATGGGGGCGTTGTAGTTGATGTGGGCCAGGAACTTTGATTGGCTCTCTTACATGGGGCGGGTGTTGGCACCGGTGGGCGTGTCTCTCGGCGGCCCGAGTTGGCGCTGCATGTCATTTCATGTTTGCGTTACCCTGGAGCCGGCAGATGTGCGCACTGATGCCGGGACTCTTGCCTATAGTGGAGAGCCAGGATGTCACGGACGAGTGGTGCTGTGATCAGCCTGGGAGGCGTTTCCAGGCAAGTAGATATGGAGCCTGGATTGGCTCCACTACATGGGGCTGGTGATGTACCGGTGCCCCAGATTGGATCTTTACCTTGGGTACTGATTGGTCTACTATGAGTGATATGATACAAGCCCGGTGATAGGCTGCTCATGTGTATTATGGCCCCCTTGAGCTTTCTGATAGGCTTAGACATGACAGGCAATGTTGTTTGTTTACTATCGACCGTTTACATGTGCTTGTAAGGATGATCATGAATGGTATTTTCCACAATAGGGGATTGTAATAATACTGTAATGTATTTTTAATTATTAATGTCACACAATTTGCACATTTTTTATTGTCATTATGATCACCAGAAAATATGTATGTAAATTTTGTGGGCGGACCTGCCAGGTGGTGGTGATCTACTTCCTATAAAAGGCCGTCATATTGATCATTATGTATGCTTGACAAAGACCCTCTGAGGTTGAAACGTTGCACCTATGGCACAATAAAGCGTTTCTTCTCTTCACCTGGATTGGATGCTGTCCTTCACTTCAATACGTAGGATCGTGGTACCGCACATAGAAGGCGAGCAAGTAGTCAGCGAACTCAACCCCAACTAGGATTGAAGTCCGATTAGACCCTTGCTGGCACAACACCGCAACTGGGTGTGTAAGGAAACAGAGTAACAATATTAGGGCACAAGAGTGCATGGGGTGCCGCACTGACGAACGCCACTAACCACCCAGGCTTGGGTAAGGAAAGCACAGAGGAAGTGCACGGCGCCGTACTGGCGGTCACAGCAACTGGACGCTGTAACGTGTGAATTGTGCTGTAGGATAAGTCGGGCGCTAGATAGCAACCATACACCTTCCGCGAACAGACATTCAATAGGGAAGGGGTATCCAAGGACGACTTGCACTCACAACAAACACACGTAAGCAAATGTACACTAGCGCATGGCCGTGCGGTCATGCGCAGTTTATATAGTTGCAGCACAGGAAGTGGCCACAGAAACTTTGCCCTTCCAAGACCTGCCAAGAGGACCAATGGAATGTGCTGCAGAGCCTGAGCACATGACCCTCGATCTCCAACGGGAGATCTTGCCCTGGGCATGCTCAGTGTGTGCAGACAAGGACGTAGTCCCAGAGAAGTCCGCTCGCTGCTGACCAGCACTGGCTTTAATGGTAGAAGCTGAAGAAGCAGCAGTAACTCTCTGTACAGAGTGAGACTGAGCAAGAAGTTGGGACCGACGTCCCTGCTGAGCAGACTCCACTGCGGCTGGATAAGAATGGGAGACCGCAGCGGAGATGGCCCGAGATTCCCCCTGTGCAGAAGCGGGAACTCGAGACCTAACACTGTCTGTCATGGAATCCAAGTCGCTGATTGGTCGTGGCAAAATGCCCACGACCATTGCCACGACCAATCAGCGATGGTGGCAATATGGCCGCTCTTTCCTCCCCTCAGTCAGTCAGTGCCTGCTCCATACTCTCATCCAGTCAGCCCTCACACAGGGTTAATGCCAGCGTTCCTGGACCGCGGTGTAACGCACTCCGGTTACGCAGCTATTAACCCTGTGTGACCAACTTTTTACTATTGATGCTGCATATGCAGCATCAATAGTAAAACGATCTAATGTTAAAAATAATAATATTAAAAAAAAAACTTATTCTCACCCTCCGCCGTCGCGCCCTCTCCTCGTTACTGCAAGCGGCAGCTTCCGCTTACAAAGATGCTATGGGAGAAGGACCATCCATGACGTCACGGTCATGTGACCACAATGTCATAGTAACATAGTAACATAGTAACATAGTTAGTAAGGCCGAAAAAAGACATTTGTCCATCCAGTTCAGCCTATATTCCATCATAATAAATAAATACCCAGATCTACGTCCTTCTACAGAACCTAATAATTGTATGATACAATATTGTTCTGCTCCAGGAAGACATCCAGGCCTCTCTTGAACCCCTCGACTGAGTTCGCCATCACCACCTCCTCAGGCAAGCAATTCCAGATTCTCACTGCCCTAACAGTAAAGAATCCTCTTCTATGTTGGTGGAAAAACCTTCTCTCCTCCAGACGCAAAGAATGCCCCCTTGTGCCCGTCACCTTCCTTGGTATAAACAGATCCTCAGCGAGATATTTGTATTGTCCCCTTATATACTTATACATGGTTATTAGATCGCCCCTCAGTCGTCTTTTTTCTAGACTAAATAATCCTAATTTCGCTAATCTATCTGGGTATTGTAGTTCTCCCATCCCCTTTATTAATTTTGTTGCCCTCCTTTGTACTCTCTCTAGTTCCATTATATCCTTCCTGAGCACCGATGCCCAAAACTGGACACAGTACTCCATGTGCGGTCTAACTAGGGATTTGTACAGAGGCAGTATAATGCTCTCATCATGTGTATCCAGACCTCTTTTAATGCACCCCATGATCCTGTTTGCCTTGGCAGCTGCTGCCTGGCACTGGCTGCTCCAGGTAAGTTTATCATTAACTAGGATCCCCAAGTCCTTCTCCCTGTCAGATTTACCCAGTGGTTTCCCGTTCAGTGTGTAATGGTGATATTGATTCCCTCTTCCCATGTGTATAACCTTACATTTATCATTGTTAAACCTCATCTGCCACCTTTCAGCCCAAGTTTCCAACTTATCCAGATCCATCTGTAGCAGAATACTATCTTCTCTTGTATTAACTGCTTTACATAGTTTTGTATCATCTGCAAATATCGATATTTTACTGTGTAAACCTTCTACCAGATCATTAATGAATATGTTGAAGAGAACAGGTCCCAATACTGACCCCTGCGGTACCCCACTGGTCACAGCGACCCAGTTAGAGACTATACCATTTATAACCACCCTCTGCTTTCTATCACTAAGCCAGTTACTAACCCATTTACACACATTTTCCCCCAGACCAAGCATTCTCATTTTGTGTACCAACCTCTTGTGCGGCACGGTATCAAACGCTTTGGAAAAATCGAGATATACCACGTCCAATGACTCACCGTGGTCCAGCCTATAGCTTACCTCTTCATAAAAACTGATTAGATTGGTTTGACAGGAGCGATTTCTCATAAACCCATGCTGATATGGAGTTAAACAGTTATTCTCATTGAGATAATCCAGAATAACATCCCTCAGAAACCCTTCAAATATTTTACCAACAATAGAGGTTAGACTTACTGGCCTATAATTTCCAGGTTCACTTTTAGAGCCCTTTTTGAATATTGGCACCACATTTGCTATGCGCCAGTCCTGCGGAACAGACCCTGTCGCTATAGAGTCACTAAAAATAAGAAATAATGGTTTATCTATTACATTACTTAGTTCTCTTAGTACTCGTGGGTGTATGCCATCCGGACCCGGAGATTTATCTATTTTAATCTTATTTAGCCGGTTTCGCACCTCTTCTTGGGTTAGATTGGTGACCCTTAATATAGGGTTTTCATTGTTTCTTGGGATTTCACCTAGCATTTCATTTTCCACCGTGAATACCGTGGAGAAGAAGGTGTTTAATATGTTAGCTTTTTCCTCGTCATCTACAACCATTCTTTCCTCACTATTTTTTAAGGGGCCTACATTTTCAGTTTTTATTCTTTTACTATTGATATAGTTGAAGAACAGTTTGGGATTAGTTTTACTCTCCTTAGCAATGTGCTTCTCTGTTTCCTTTTTGGCAGCTTTAATTAGTTTTTTAGATAAAGTATTTTTCTCCCTATAGTTTTTTAGAGCTTCAATGGTGCCATCCTGCTTTAGTAGTGCAAATGCTTTCTTTTTACTGTTAATTGCCTGTCTTACTTCTTTGTTTAGCCACATTGGGTTTTTCCTATTTCTAGTCCTTTTATTCCCACAAGGTATAAACCGCTTACACTGCCTATTTAGGATGTTCTTAAACATTTCCCATTTATTATCTGTATTCTCATTTCTGAGGATATTGTCCCAGTCTACCAGATTAAGGGCATCTCTAAGCTGTTCAAACTTTGCCTTCCTAAAGTTCAATGTTTTTGTGACTCCCTGACAAGTCCCCCTAGTGAAAGACAGGTGAAACTGCACAATATTGTGGTCGCTATTTCCTAAATGCCCAACCACCTGCAGATTTGTTATTCTGTCAGGTCTATTAGATAGTATTAGGTCTAAAAGTGCTGCTCCTCTGGTTGGATTCTGCACCAATTGTGAAAGATAATTTTTCTTGGTTATTAGCAGAAACCTGTTGCCTTTATGCGTTTCACAGGTTTCTGTTTCCCAGTTAATATCCGGGTAGTTAAAGTCCCCCATAACCAGGACCTCATTATGGGTTGCAGCTTCATCTATCTGCTTTAGAAGTAGACTTTCCATGCTTTCTGTTATATTTGGGGGTTTGTAACAGACCCCAATGAGAATTTTGTTACCATTTTTCCCTCCATGAATTTCAACCCATATGGACTCGACATCCTCATTCCCTTCGCTAATATCCTCCCTTAAAGTGGACTTTAGACAAGACTTTACATAGAGACAAACCCCTCCTCCTCTCCGATTTTTACGATCCTTTCTAAACAGACTGTAACCCTGTAAGTTAACTGCCCAGTCATAGCTTTCATCTAACCATGTCTCGGTTATTCCCACTATGTCAAAGTTACCTGTAGATATTTCTGCTTCTAGTTCTTCCATCTTGTTTGTCAGGCTTCTGGCGTTTGCGAGCATGCAGTTTAGAGGATTTTGTTTTGTTCCAATCTCCTCACTGTGGATTGTTTTAGAAATGTTCTTACCTCCCTTCTGAGTATGTTTTCCTGGGTCGTCTTTGTTCGAGTCTAATGTTTTTCTTCCCGTCCCCTCTTCTTCTAGTTTAACGCCCTCCTGATGAGTGTAGCGAGTCTTCTGGCGAATGTGTGTTTCCCAGGTTTGTTGAGGTGTAGTCCGTCTCTGGCGAGGAGTCCATCATACCAGTAATTCACACCGTGGTCCAGGAATCCAATGTCATTACAGGTCCTGCGCTCATACCAATCCTGGGACCGGAAGCTGCCGGGTGAACCGCACACAAGCGCCGGAATTACAACGGGCTCATTGGATGGTGAGTATATGTTTCTTTTTTATTTTTTAACCTGTTACATACGTGGCTGGGCAATATACTACGTAGCTGGGCAATATACTATGTGGCTCTGTGCTGTATACTACATCGCTGTGCAATATATTACGTGGCTCTGTGCTCTATACTACGTCGTGTGCAATATACTACGTGGCTCTGTGCTCTATACTACGTCGCTGGGCAATATATTACGTGGCTCTGTGCTCTATACTACGTCGCTGGGCAATATAGTACGTGACTGAGCAATATAGTATGTGACTGGGCAATATACTACGTGGCTGGGCAATATACTACGTGGCTGGGCAATATAGTATGTGGCTGGGCAATATAGTACGTGGCTGGACAATATAGTACGTGGCTGGGCAATATAGTACGTGGCTGGGCAATATAGTACGTGACTGGGCAATATACTACGTGACTGGGCAATATAGTACGTGGCTTGGCAATATAGTATGTGGCTGGGCAATATACTGCGTGACTGGGCAATATACTATGTGGCTGGGCAATATACTACGTGGACAAGCATATTCTAGAATACCCGATGCGTTAGAATCGGGCCACCATCTAGTATATATATATATATATATATTTATTTATACATATTTTCCCAATAAAAAATCAAATTTTCATCAGATTATGACAAGCTCTATAGTCCTCATGGCCTAGCACACAATGCACGTTACCAGGTTTTCCTTAACTCTTATCCGACATTGGGCATAATAGTATGCCAATGTCGGACACCCTCCCTTTAATGTGGGCTCTGGTGTTGAGCCCACATCTTTTCCGGCACATGTCAGCTATTTTGAAAGGATTGCGTTGAGTGCCATCTGGTAGTCGGCGCACATAGCATGTCAGCAATTTTGCTACATACAGGCGATCTGATCATCACCTGTATGTAGTATAGGCGATGGGGTTATAGCAGCCTCTCGTCTCGCATGAAGACTATTGAAGCATGCCAAAGGTAAAAAAAAAATATTTTTTTAAAATGTATATAAAAAAATAAAAGTTCAAATCACCCCTGACCCCTTTTGCTCCATTCAAAATAAAACACTAAAAAAAATCAAACATACACATATTTGCTATCGCCACTTTCAGAATCGCCCGACCTATCAATATAAAAAAGAATTGACCCCATCGCTAAATGGCGTAATGAAAAAAATAGTCAAGATGCCAAAATTACGTTTTTTTTGCCGACGCGACATTGCATTAAAATGCAATAACGGTCGATCATAAGATTACATGGGCACCAAAATGGTATCATTAAAAACATCAGCTCAGCATGCAAAAAATAAGCTCTCACCCAACCCGGTCATGAAGGGGTTAATATTGCACAGGTGATGGAATTTCAAGGTAGACCTGGCAGACGTCCTTCATAGTGGCTCACTCAGTGGTTGTGAAGTCGGAACAGCGCGCAGTGTGACTTTTTTGTGCCTAAAGCAGCTGGTACTCCATTACTGCTGGCTGCTGCTCACACAACCGCTCCAACATATGTAATGTTGAATTCCACCTGGTGGGTAGGTCACATATGATGTGATGTTCCGGAAGGCGGAATCGGCGCTGCAGAGCTGCAATGCACGATCTTGCCATGCTGGAACGCCGCAAGTGAGCACATTCTAGGCGGACCTTGTACAGCAGTGCATCAAGATCCGAATAGTCCCTCAAAAAACTCTGCATGACCAAGTTGAGCACATATGCCAGACATGCGATGTGAGTGAGGTTGCCTAGGGCCAGAGCTGCCACCAGATTTCGGCCATTGTCACACACTAACATGCCTGGCTGGAGATTCGCTGGCACAAACCACATGTCGCTCTCCTGCTTGATGGCATTCCAGAGCTCCTGCGCTGTGTAGCTTCGATTCCCCAAAGAAATTAATTTCAGTACGGCCTGTTGACGTTTGGCCACGGCTGTGCTCATATCGGTCGTAACAGGTAAGCGTTCACGGGTCAAGGTGGAGGTAGACCGTGACGGCTCCTGCAGCAATGATTCTGAGGAACTGGAGTATGAGGAGGAGACAATGTGTACAGTCTGGATTCCTGTAATCCTTGGAGTTGGCAGAACACGTCCTGCGCCACTCGCACAATCTGTTCCCGGCTCCACAACATTACCCAATGGGCAGTGAGGGAAAGGTATCGCCCCTGTCCATGGTGACTGGTCCACGCATCGGTGGTGAGGTGGACCTTGCTACTGATGGCGTTCAGTAGCGCATGTTTTATGTGTTCCTCCACATGCTTTTGCAGGGCAAGGGCAGCTTGCCTGCTGAAATAAAAGCGGCTGGGCACATTGTATTGTGGGACTGCCAATACCATCAAGTTACGGAAGGTGTCAGTCTCCACCAGCCTGAATGACAGCATTTCAAGGGACAGTAGCTTTGCAATGCCAGCATTCAGAGCCTGTGCTCGGGGGTGATTTGCCGAGAATGGCCGCCTTTTCTCCCATGCCTGTGCTACCGATGGCTGTAGAGTGGGCTGGGAGTGTGAGGATGACTGGGAACGTGGTGATGTGGGTGGAATTACACTGGGTCTCTGGACAACAGTGCCAGAGGTTCTTCCATTGCAATCCTGTAAGGAAGCCGAACCAGCTGTGTGTGAGCTGGAGGAAGAGGCAACAACACAAACTGAAGAGGTGGTAGGGGCCGCTGTAGGTTGGCCTAGGTCTTCTGTGTGTTTTTGTAACTCCACCGCGTGCTTGGTCCGCACATGTTTCCACAGATTTGTGGTATTGAGGTTGCTGACACTTTTTCCTCTTTTGACTTTCTGATGACACACCTTGCATTTGACTAAGCAAATATTATCTGCAACTGTGTCAAAAAAGGACCAGACACTGCAAGTCTTGGGAGTGCCTGTTTTTGCTTTTGGAAGAGCCATGCTCCGAATGGGTGCCGAAGTGGAGGCTACAGGCACTTTGGGCTGTTCAGGAATCTCTTCCTCAGAGCTGCTCCCACCACCTTCTTGTACCTCACACCACGATGGGTCAAGGACCTCATCATCTACACTACCCTCTTCCACCAACTGCTTCTCCTGGGTAGTCTCGGTAGCACAGTGCACACCAGAAAGTGGCACCTGAGTCTCATCATCAGATGCGTACTGAGGTGTGCTGACCGGAGGCACTGGCCCACCCGCCTCTTCAGAATCAGAGAGACAAAACTGTTGGGCATCACTGCATACTGCCTCTTCTTCCATTTCTCCAATGCTGCTTTGCTGGCCCCCTCTTTCCAAGCCAAGAGATTCAGAGAACAGAAGAAGAGATGGCTCCTGTCCTGGGCTTTCTGACTGCCTGGGCAATTTGGCAGGTGGTGAAGAGACAGATGGGTGCCCTCCAGTGCTCTATGACAGAGTAAGTGGCACTAATTGGAGTCGATGCGTTAGCTGCCATCCATCCGACAACGGCTTCAAATTTTTCTTCCCGCAGCAGCGGGGTACGGCGATCTCCTACAAAGCTGCGCATTAAGCACTGTTCGCTGCTGAAACTGGGTGATGATGAGTCACCGGTGCCCGCAGCAGGCACATAATCCCCATATCCTCTTCCTGCTCCACGCCCATGTGCCTTACTCCCTGCCTTCTTCATCTTGGTAGACTGATAAAGATAGGCAATAAAGTACTAAGTGCTTAGTGTGCTTATTCCTGAGCAGCTCCTAACAGGTATAAGAAACACTAATTTTCTAAAGTGTGGACCAGACTTTTATATGAGCTAATGTGGCCTACACAACTGTAAAGTGGTGTGTTAGGGGTCGAGTTCCCGCCTCTGCACAGGGGGAATCTCGGGCCATCTCCGCTGCGGTCTCCCATTCCTCTCCTGCCGCAGTTGAGCCTGCTCAGCGGAGACGTCAGTCCAAGCGTCTTGCTCAGTCCCACTCTGTACAAAGAGTTACTGCTGCCTTTCCTGCTTCTGCCATTGAAGTCAGTGCTGGGCAGCGGCGAGCGAACGCTTCTGCGACTAAGTCCTGCTTTTCTCATTCTGAGCATGCCCTGAGCAAGATCTCTCAGTGGAGATCGAGGGTCACATGGTAGGAAGGTCCTATAGCTGCTAGGACTAACTCCTGCTTTTCACACACTGAGCATGCCCAGGGTAAGATTTCTCAGTGGAGATCTAGGGTCACATGCTCAGGTATGGCAGTCTCTCATTGGTCCTTCTAGGACGGTCTTTTACTTGCTGCAGCTATATAAGGCTCGCATGGCCGCACGGCCATGCGCTAGTATCAATGCATGACATGAGTTTTGCGCCAGTGTGGTCACGCTTGTGTGTATTCAGGGACCCGGCTGAAATAAGCCACTAGAATACCGGCACCTCCGGTGAGGAGATTGTGTGTTTGGTTATAGGGCCCTGGCTGAAATAAGCCACTAGAATACCGGCTCCTCCGGTGAGGAGATTGTATGTTTGCCTCCTGGACTGCGTGACCACAAGCTGCTATCTGCTCAGCAGTTACTGTGTATTCCTGTGGAGTTAAACAGGACACAGTCCTTTCCTTATAGCGACTCTGTGAAGCAACAGAGTTCGCTTCTACCGCCATATTGTGCCGCTGTTTGCCAGCAGCAGGTTCTTTTCCTGCACGGTGGACCCCGGGCTGCGAACGCACCAAATAACATCTCTATATTTACTCGGTGCATTCCGCCAGCCCTAACAGTATACTAGCGCCAGGGTCTGGCTGGTAAATGGCAGACGATCAGCGTTTACAGCGGTACATCCAGCAGCTGGAGGGTAGGTTGACGGCTCTCGAGCGCACAACCTCAGCTGTGGATGTTACCGCAGTCACTGTTCAGGCTGCAAGTGTAGCTGCAGCCAGTTTGTCCTCTGCCACCCCTGCTCCGACTTTATCCCGTCTCCTGCTTCCAGACAAGTTTGCTGGTGACAGTAAGCTATGTCGGGGATTCGTGAGTCAGTGCTCCATACATCTTGAGCTTCTGGCTGCACGTTTTCCTACGGAACGGGCGAAAGTGGGATTTATTTTATCTCTTTTGTCGGGCAGGGCGTTGGAGTGGGCAACGCCGCTATGGGAGCGCAATGATCGTGTGGCGCAGAGTGCTCCTCTCTTCCTGGACGCTCTGAAACATGTCTTTTTGGGACCTCGTGTCACCCACGATACCGCGCTCCAATTGTTGGCAACAACACAGGGTTCATCCATGGTCAGCCAGTTCGCCGTGCAATTCCGGACTCTGGTCTCTGAGCTGGAATGGCCGGATAAAGTCCTTATTCCGGTGTTCTGGAGAGAACTGGCAGACCATGTGAAGGACGCCTTGGCCACCAGGGAGATTCCCGCCACACTGGAGGAGCTTATTTCTATATCTACCCGCATCGACCTCCGTTTTAACGAGCGGAGGTTGGAGCGGGCCCAGTGTAGGCAGAGGTTTCGGCTGGCTCCTACCTTCGCCAGACCTCTGGAATCTTCCGTTCAGGCGTCCGACTCCCATGAGGCCATGGAGGTTTCTCGAGCGGGACCTAAGTCTCGGACCGCTCGAGTACCCGTGGTTTGCAGAAATTGCCAACAAGAAGGACATTATGCCAATAAATGTCCACGGCGGTCGAGTAAACGATCGCGTCTAGTAACCCTTGGAGGAGGTTCACTAGACACAGCGGCATTTTCCTCCAAGCTGTCCTTCAAAGGGACAATCATATTAGGCTCTTACTCTCTAACAGTCGAGCTTTGTGTGGATTCTGGAGCTGAGGGGAATTTCATCTCCTCAGCTTTTGCTCTGCGCCATGCAATACCTCTGGTGATGCTCGCCAAACCGGTGACTGTTAGGGTAGTGAATTCGTCGACACTTCCATCTCAGATCACACACCAGACTGTCCCTTTCACGTTAGCGATGTCCCCATCCCACCAGGAGATAATTTCCCTTCTTGTCCTTCACGAGGGAATGGATGAGATTCTGCTGGGAATACCCTGGCTCCGTTTCCACTCCCCACATATTGAGTGGACCTCTGGGAGGATATTGGGTTGGAGTGAATCCTGTAAGGGCAGATGTGTGAAAGAGTGCGTTCAGGTTTCCACCACTGAGATACCCGCAAATCTCTCTTCTCTTCCCAAATACTATTGGTCCTATGCAGACGTCTTCTCCAAAAAGGCTGCGGAGACCCTTACGCCTCACCGCCCCTATGACTGTCCTATAGATCTCTTGCCTGGTGCAGAACCTCCTCGGGGACGTGTCTATCCCCTCTCTCTTCCGGAAACGGAGGCCATGTCCCAATACATCCAGGAGAATTTGGCAAGAGGGTTCATTAGGAAGTCAGTGTCACCAGCAGGGGCAGGGTTCTTCTTCGTGCAGAAGAAGAATGGAGAATTACGTCCTTGCATAGATTACAGGGGTCTTAACGCCATCACCATTAAGAATAAGTACCCGCTGCCCCTGATTTCTGAGCTTTTTGATAGGCTAAGGGGAGCTAAGGTATTTACCAAATTAGATCTGCGGGGTGCTTATAACCTGATTCGCATCCGTGAGGGGGACGAATGGAAGACGGCATTTAACACCAGAGATGGGCACTATGAGTATCTGGTGATGCCCTTCGGGCTCTGTAATGCCCCAGCCGTTTTCCAAGACTTTGTCAATGACATCTTCCGGGATATGCTTTCCACCTCGGTCGTAGTCTATCTGGATGATATTCTCATCTTTTCTCCAGATATTGACTCCCACCGGAGAGATGTTGGCAGAGTCTTTGACCTCTTACGGGCAAATTCTCTCTATGCAAAGTTGGAGAAGTGTATGTTTGAGCAGGAGTCTTTACCTTTCCTGGGCTATATCATCTCCGCCCAGGGATTGGCTATGGATCCTGCCAAACTACAGGCTGTGATGGACTGGCAAGAACCCCATTCTCTTAAAGCGGTGCAGCGCTTTATGGGGTTCATTAATTATTACCGCCAGTTCATTCCCCACTTCTCAACTTTGGTAGCTCCCTTGGTAGCCCTCACCAAGAAGGGAGCAAATCCAAAATTGTGGTCAGAAGAGGTCTCCAGGGCCTTTTCTTCTATTAAGTCCCGTTTTGCTAGCGCTCCCATCCTACATCGTCCCGATGTTGATAAGCCATTCATAATGGAGGTGGATGCCTCATCCGTTGGTGCAGGAGCAGTCCTCTTCCAAAAGGATGCTCAAGGTCGGAAGCATCCTTGCTTCTTCTACTCCAAGACCTTCACACCAGCGGAGAGGAATTATTCCATCGGGGACAGGGAGTTGCTAGCGATGAATTTGGCTTTCTCGGAGTGGAGACATCTCTTGGAGGGGGCTCGCTTTCCCTTTCAAGTCTTCACGGACCACAAAAATTTGTTATATTTGCAAACAGCCCAGCGGCTAAATTCTCGCCAGGCCAGATGGTCCTTGTTCTTCTCCCGGTTCCACTTCACCCTCCATTATCTCGCTGGGGAGAAGAACATTCGTGCTGACGCCCTCTCTCGCTCTGTTGTGTCATCTGAGGAGGAGGAAGGGGAGCCTCGGCTTATTGTCCCTTCTGAGAGCCTGAGAACCGTAGCTCCGGTTTCGCTAGAGTCTGTGCCTCCGGGCAAGACTTTTGTACCCATTAATTTGCGACCGGAGGTTCTCTCTTGGGCTCATTCGTCCAGGGTGGGTGGACACTTTGGGACAAAAAGGACATCTGAGCTACTGGCGAGGTCGTACTGGTGGCCACATATGGTTCGTGATGTCAGAGATTACATTCAGGCGTGTGTCTCCTGTGCCAAAAATAAATCTCCTCGACAACGGCCAGCAGGGTTACTCTATCCCTTGCCGGTGGCAGACAGGCCCTGGGAGATGGTCGGGATGGACTTTGTGGTGGGTTTGCCCAAGTCTCGTGGCTGTACCATCATTTGGGTTGTCACCGATCATTTTTCTAAAATGGTGCATTTGGTCCCGCTTCCACGGTTACCTTCTGCACGGGCCTTGGCAGCATTGTTCATAAAACACATCTTCCGCCTACACGGTATGCCAGACAAAAAATTGTCAGTGACCGGGGTCCCCAGTTTGCGTCTCGGTTCTGGAGAGAGCTTTGTCATCTTCTCAGCATTGAGTTAAATCTCTCTTCCGCATATCATCCCGAGACGAATGGGTTGGTAGAGAGGGCCAACCAGACCTTGGTCACATATCTGCGACATTTTGTCTCAGCCAGGCAGGATGACTGGGCATCCTTGCTATCTTGGGCAGAGTTTGCGCTGAACAACGCCGTGGCCGACTCCACTGGACAAACCCCATTTCTCCTTAACTATGGTCAGCATCCGCGGGTACCTGTGCCTATGCCCGTGTCTTCCGCCGACTCCAGGGTGGCAGACTGGGCTGTGTAGGCACGGGATATTTGGGACCGCACTCAGGATGCCATTCGGGCCTCCAAGGAGAGAATGAGGTCCTCCGCCGATGCACATCGGCGCCCCGCTCCGACCTTTGCTCCTGGCGACTTGGTGTGACTCTCCGCCCGTAACATCAGGCTGCGAGTGGAGTCCACTAAGTTTGCACCTCGCTACTTGGGTCCTTTTAAGGTCCTCGAACAGGTTAATCTTGTGGTCTATCGTTTAGCCCTTCCGCCACGCCTGGGTATCACCGACACCTTTCATGTGTCCCTCTTGAAACCCGTATACATGTCCCGGTTTTCCGAGTCATCTGCTGGGACATCGGGTTCGTCTACGGACGATTACGAGGTGAATGCTATTTTGGGGTGCAAGGTGGTACGTGGTAAAAAAATTTATTTGGTGGACTGGAAGGGTTATGGTCCTGAGGACAGGTCCTGGGAGCCTGCTGAGCACATTCAGGCTCCGCAGCTCATTGCTGCCTTTGAGCGTAGCGAGGTCCAAGGAGGGGGGGGCCCTAGGAGGGGGGGGTAATGTTAGGGGTCGAGTTCCCACCTCTGCACAGGGGGAATCTCGGGCCATCTCCGCTGCGGTCTCCCATTCCTCTCCTGCCGCAGTTGAGCCTGCTCAGCGGAGACGTCAGTCCAAGCGTCTTGCTCAGTCCCACTCTGTACAAAGAGTTACTGCTGCCTTTCCTGCTTCTGCCATTGAAGTCAGTGCTGGGCAGCGGCGAGCAAACGCTTCTGCGACTAAGTCCTGCTTTTCTCATTCTGAGCATGCCCTGAGCAAGATCTCTCAGTGGAGATCGAGGGTCACATGGTAGGAAGGTCCTATAACTGCTAGGACTAACTCCTGCTTTTCACACACTGAGCATGCCCAGGGTAAGATCTCTCAGTGGAGATCTAGGGTCACATGCTCAGGTATGGCAGTCTCGCATTGGTCCTTCTAGGAAGGTCTTTTACTTGCTGCAGCTATATAAGGCTCGCATGGCCGCACGGCCATGCGCTAGTATCAATGCATGACATGAGTTTTGCGCCAGTGTGGTCACGCTTGTGTGTATTCAGGGACCCGGCTGAAATAAGCCACTAGAATACCGGCACCTCCGGTGAGGAGATTGTGTGTTTGGTTATAGGGCCCCGGCTGAAATAAGCCACTAGAATACCGGCTCCTCCGGTGAGGAGATTGTATGTTTGCCTCCTAGACTGCGTGACCACAAGCTGCTATCTGCTCATCAGTTACTGTGTATTCCTGTGGAGTTTAACAGGACACAGTCCTTTCCTTATAGCGACTCTGTGAAGCAACAGA
The DNA here is from genome assembly GCF_032444005.1 of Ranitomeya imitator. NCBI lineage: Eukaryota > Metazoa > Chordata > Amphibia > Anura > Dendrobatidae > Ranitomeya > Ranitomeya imitator. The sequence continues at coordinate 86,480,108 of NC_091286.1, forward strand.
GTTCGCTTCTACCGCCATATTGTGCCGCTGTTTGCCAGCAGCAGGTTCTTTTCCTGCACGGTGGACCCCGGGCTGCGAACGCACCAAATAACATCTCTATATTTACTCGGTGCATTCCGCCAGCCCTAACATGGTGTGTTTGGTGAACTTTATTATTATTTTCTTTTTTTGCAGAACAGACTACAGAGTGAGCTGCACTCACACACAGACCATGCAGACAGCCGTGAACGGCTCTGCAAGGTCAAAACAAGCTCCTCTATGTAATCCTATATAGTGTTTTTCTACAATCTAGCAGGATACGGAGAGAAAGCCACTAATAGGATAAATTTGAAAAAATGTGCAGCAGGCTGCACTAATTGAGAAACGGACAATGGAACGGTATGAGGCAGTGACGCACCCTGAGCTGACTACAACCGGCTGTGCCGGTAGAACAGACTACAGAGCGAGCTGCACTCACACACAGACCGTGCAGACAGCCGTGAACAGCGCTGCAAGGCCAAAACAAGCTTCTCTATGTAATCCTATATAGTGTTTTTCCACAATCTAGCAGGATACGGAGGGAAAGCCACTAACAGGATAAATTTGAAAAAATGTGCAGCATGCTGCACTAATTGAGAAATGGACAATGGAATGGTATGAGGCAGTGACGCACCCTGAGCTGACTACAACCGGCTGTGGAGGTAGAACAGACTACAGAGCGAGCTGCACTCACACACAGACTGTGCAGACAGCTGTGAATGGCTCTGCAAGGCTAAAACAAGCTCCTCTATTTAATCCTATATAGTGTTTTTCCACAATCTAGCAGGATACAGATGGAAAGCCACTAAGGATAAATTTGAAAAAATGTGCAGCAGGCTGAACTAATTGCAAAAAAGGACAATGGATTGAACAGTATGAGGCAGTGACGCACCCTGAGCTGACTACAACCAGCGGTGGCTGCGGACAGACTACAGAGTGAGCTGCACTCACACACACAGAGACCTTGCAGACAGCTGTGAACAGCGCTGCAAGGCAAAAGCAAGGTTCTCACCCAGCGGTTGCTAAATTAGCCTGGGTAAAGCACAATGAAGCAAATCGCTATCTCTAAACTGGCCCTCAGTCAGAACACAGCGTCCTGTCCCTAACTGAATTCACAGCAGAGTGAGCCCAAAATGGCGGCGGCAACTTTTATAGTGCATCATGACATCATTTCAGCAGCCAATCACAGCAATGCCAGTAGTTACATGCCTACCATGCAGAACAGGATGTGCCCACACTTCTAATCATTCCTCATTGGCTGAATTCGGGCTCTTAGAATTATGGGAACTTCCGATTCTGGTATCCGATATACTGAAAGTATCGGAACTCGGTATTGGAATTCCGATACCGCAAATATCGGCCGATACCTGATACTTGCGGTATCAGAATGCTCAACACTAGTCGTAGCTTATCAGCACCCTTTCTCAAGGTGTACAACATTTTTAGGTGTTCAGTGCTAATAGAAGTGGTCAAGGTGAAGAATGGCTGAAACCCAGCCACCACCGAGCAAGATACAAAAGTGAGAAGGAGGAACATGCTGTCATCATGTCTCTCCCCGACTATTGTAATATCCTTCACTGTAGCCTCCTGAATAACACTATTGCACTGCACCATTTAGTCCTTAAAAATCATTTGTCAGTAGAATCAACCCTCCTAAGCTGTCTATATGAGCATGTAGGTCATAGTAAGTTGAATAGATATCTGTAATCCGATATTTTATTCCAGAGTAATCCACATTTTTCTTAATATGTAAATTATGGAGCGACCCTATGGGCAGTTTGGGTACTCGGTACCGGGTTCTCAGGGGTATGTCATGGTGGCTGACCCAGTTCGTGGCCCTCAGGACGTCTGTTGTTAAAGGGAAAGGTCTTTAAAGGGATATGTTCATGATGCCACCTGTGGTATTCAGTCAGGGTGACCGACGCTGCTTTAAGGGGTCTGCTGGGGTGATGTTATGGCAGCTAGATGGTATACCTTCCACAGGTGAAGTGTGTCCCCACGGCTTCCCAGTGTGTAGATAGTGGATGGTGTGAGGCGCAGTGAAGAACGAGGACACAAGGTTGCAGTCTCTTTACCTTTTACTGAAAGCTTCGGCATCCACAGTCCAGAGCACCAGATCACAGGGCAGGCAAAGTCCGGCCAGTTTGGAGGCAAATCCAGAGTCCCCTCATCCAGGTGGAAATCAGTAGCCTTCCTCTAGTGCCTTGGTGTTGTAGTACCTTACTGCTAAGCCTCTCATAAGGTCCTCACAGATGTTGTAGATGTTATCGATGTTATCTCTCTCTCTGTCCCCCAGATGGATAGGACAAACCCATATGACCGGTAGCTAGAGGCTTTTTGCAGGGATTCTATCATGCCCCGGCCTCTTGTGGGTGCCACCTTGCCTCCTGGGTATGGGACGGATCAGTAACTTGCATGCAGCTGTCCTGCTGGTCTCTGGAGCAAGGCATAAAGGACTGCTACTCCCTCGGTGTTCCGGCTACCAAGATCCTGCGCCTCAGAAGGAGGCAGCCTGTGCAGGGCAGAACTCCTTCTGGTATCCACTCCTTTGCTATGACTTCTTCTCACTCTCCACAATACAGTTCTCTTTCCGTGTCCTTTCTTACAAACTGCCGCACTTAGGGCAGGCGCAGCTCTGTGACCTTTTGTCTAGGCCTCTGACAGGCTCCCACCCTTGTCAGGGACCAACTACCTGAGCAAAGCTCAGCCAGCAACTGCCTAACTTCCTCTCCAGGCCACCAGTTTTACCTAAGTGTGAAGAGTGCCCTAATAAATAGGAGCATAGCTCCCCCTGGTGGACTGGAGTATGAAATGTGTTGTATGCTTGTGGTACCTGGTAAAGAGATCTCCTTTATTGCCTCCAAACATAACTTCATTCCCACCTAGAGAAGAATGATATTACTGCAATGACCTGGACCCTGGGGCGCTGGAATTACCTGTTAAGATTTCGGGTCAGACATAGATTTCCATGAGAATCTACCTCCAGAGCTTATTTTAAGTCAAAACTGGTGTTACCAGTGTGAGTCATGTGAGGACTTAAAGTTTGCTCTCCTGATCTACTTGTCTGAAACAAGTCCCCTTTCACTTAAAATATGATTTATGATTCTCTTGGAGATCTGTGTATGACCCAAAGATCTTAACAGCTCATTTATCTGATATTATCCATCATTTTCAACTTTCTATGACCTACTTGCCCATAAAGACAATTAAGAAGTAAGGAAGGTTGATCCCCTTATCTCTGTAGAACGATTAATCCCCCATCCCTTTACTACTTCTTCACCTTTGCCCTTTGCCAGTCTCTTCACTGGCTACCAGTTCCCAAGGAAATCCAATTTAAATTACTGACAATGTTTTGCAAGGCCATCCATAATCTGTCTCTACAAACTTGATACCTTAAAACACATAATATCTGGTCCTCGTTAGATCTGCTTGCCTCCTTCACTCCCATAAATTCCTCACCTCACCGCTTCCAAGATTTCTCTTGAGCATCACCCATCCTCTGGAATTTAGTGCCTTAGTTTAGAATGTCTTCTACAATAAAAACCTTCAGAAGCAACTTGAAAACTCATCTTTTGAAAAAAAAGCCTATAGTCTTCAGAAATCCTGCTGCCACCTCACTACCAACTGAGCTTTTTTAACCTCCGACCTATTGAATCCTTCTCCAATACCCTGCTGTTCATTTTACTGTGAGGGCAGGGTCCCCTATACCTCTGTAGCCATTTGTCACTGTTAGTTTGTTCACTGTATTTTGTATGTAATATCTCTTTTACATGCACAGCACCATGGAATTAATGTTGCTTGAAAAATAAAGAATATGATTAAAGGTAATCGGTCACCCCAAAATTCGCCTATAAGCTAAGGCCAATGGCATCAGGGGATTATATACATGATTCTGTAATGCAGATAAAGTACGCCTGCGCAGGAGCCGTGGCAGGAAGCAAAGAAGAGAACGTCATTGTATGAAGATGGAAGGTGCTGGACCTGGACCGCGATGTCCATTGGACCGGACCACACCGGGACCACCCCCCACCCCTGGGTGAGTATAATCTAACTTGTTTTTCTTGTCTTTCAGGTGACATCGGGGGCTTTTCAACAGCATTACAGAATGCTGTAGATAAGCCCCTGATGCCGGTGGCATTTGCTTATAGGGAATTTTGGGGTGACAGATTCCCTTTAATAATAAAATAATGTAGAAAAAAAAATACTCTCCTTAGTGCTCACCTCTGAGTTCACTGTCACATGAATGTTTCCCGACACCTTTTTGTTACCACCATCATGCTCTGAAACCCTTGTCATCTTCATGCTTTGTCGAGACTTGTAGCAGCATCTAGATCCGGGATGTCTTGGGTCTTGTTGCAGCTGGAAGTCTGAGCCTAGAGTGCGCATTGTAAGATCAAGGCACAGGCCTTGATGTTGCTGCAAACTTATTTTGCAAATGTAAAGAGATTTCATATACTATTCATGGCCAGAAATCCCAGTCTAGTGTGAAGAAGCACGTGATGACTATAAGAAAAGGCAGCAAGGACAGTATGTGGGAGAGCATGCAATGAAGATGGCCACAAGGTGAGAAGTGAGGGGAGTATTAGTTTTTTATTTTAACATTTTGTGAGCCCTCTACAGTTTAGGAAAGTTTCAGCTACCCTGCCACCATCTTACTAAATTCAAGAGAATCTGCATTCTGAAAAATATTATTTTGTAAAACTTAAGTAGAATTCAATTTTACTTAAATACATATGCCCAGCTTTAGTAATTAGTAATGAGCGGTTGAAGAAAAATTTGTATTTCCTAGGAAATTCAATTCATCGGGAAGTAGTTCTTCTCAAATTTAATTACCTTTATTTTTCTCTAGAGCCCAGAATATGATAAAGATAATATGTTAAAAAAATAAAAAATCTTTATTCTCACCATACCCCTTACTTTTTTGGCCCTTTACTCTTCACCGTTTACTGTATGGCCCTGTTGCATCTTCTCATCTCCTCCTCTTGTGCTGAAATCCTCGAGTTTCTCATGCTGAGCAGGGGCTATTGGTTCTGAGGAGGCCTGGAAAAATTCTGCACGTGACCCTGCTCTCATGCTCAGAACCATCCTGGGCCTCATTAGAGCCAGAAGACTTAATTAGCTCAGCGTGAGAATAGTGGTGATCAGATGATTCGCCATTTTCCTGAATGCACACAAAAAGAATTACAAAAAATGAGGATTTTTGCAAATGCATTGTGTAAAATTTGACAACTGTCAGTGTAGGGGGAGGGAGTAGGAGATGGGAAGAGCTAGAGGTAGAACTTCTGCCTTCTCCTCCTCCTTCCATATACATAGAATGTTATCAGTAGCAACTGCCATCTCCTATCTCAGTAATGTATTAATACAAAAATGCCCAGACTCATATTAATCAGTAAGCCAAGCGCCATCACCTAGCTACCTGTATACCACTCCATTACAATATACTAACAAAGGAGAAACATAGGAGTTTTATGGTAGAAAAACTTATGACAAATCTTGATTAATACAATCACACATATATTGACAAACAATTTTTTTTTTACATTTTATCTCACATGCCACCATGTAGGCACAAAGAATAAGGGTTAACCTTACCGGTGCCATAATGCGCAACTGGACGCACCCCTGGGTGCGTCCAGTTGTGCATTACGGCATCGGTATGATTAACCCTTATTCTTTCTGTCTAATACCTATGTTATAACTTTGTACCTACATGGTGGCATGTGAGACGGAGCTATTATGAACTGTGGACATTATCATGCATTAACCATTGGACAGAACTTGTGTTGTCTTCCCCCTTGAGGCCTTGTGGGGATATGTTTGGACACACTATTGGATAGGGTGATTTACCGCATATATTTTTGGTCCTTTTTGTTGGACATTCATATTTATATGGTTCTGTATGTTGCTCATTGGTGTCCTTTACCATCATATATAATTTTTTTTAAAAATTGTCAATATACGTGTGATTGTATTAATAAGATTTGTCATAAGTTTTTCTACCATAAAACTCCTATTGTTTACTCCTGTAAAGCATCTTAAAGATAATCTTAAATATACCGTGCAGTCTAAAAAATATTTAGAATTGTTAAAAGCATAACAAAAAAAAAGCAATATTTTGTTTCCTACTAAATGTCAAAAAACCCACAAGAATCCTTTTATTCCAGTATATACAGTACATATAATACTACTAACAATATTTGGCTCAAGTCTAAAAAAATCAGATTCAATTTGTATCTAAATATTCCTCTATTACAGTCAGCTTTACTAAATTGTCAACATGAATTCAGTTTGCAATTCATATTGGCATTTTGAACAGTGATGACGAATTTCTATAAGAGGAGGCATTATACAGGCAGAGGAGAACAAAGGGGTGAAGGACAGTGACTGCATGGTGTCTTAATCAGATGCAGATGAGACTAAAAGCATCAGACCATCAAATCCTTTCTCTGCTGCAATCGTGCATCTTTAGTCAGGCTCTGAATGGGCTGAGATAGATACAGGACTTTATTGAAAGATCATACAGGATGACTGCAAAATCCCATTACTTGTTGATTAAGTATTGATTGTTTCAGTATTAACAAGGCAGCTAATATGAAGTGACCTCTGGGGCCAGTGGTTGGAAAAAAAAAGACAATTTACTAAAGCAGGCAAGCAGATGAATAAGAGGGCGAGATATGCTCTTGGTTCTTAGCTTCGGTTAAAATGTCACACTCAATAGTGCAGATCAATGCCCATTTTATTTCCTAGCAGCCGTCTTATTACCATTATGAGCCTGCCTTCTTTGATGCTTTTTAATGACCCTCTGAACCATATGCTCTTCTTAGCCACAGCTTTTGAGTAGGAGGAAAGAGAAAGCTTTTCTTTTCTGTTTGTTGATCAAGTGTCTCCAAAGTGATATTGTGACACTATGACTAGGAAAACAGATCCTACATCATCATACTTATTACTATTAGTTTTCCTTATTTTTATTTTTATTGTTTTGCAATATTTGCTTATTGTAACTTAATCATTATAAGATTCTGTTAGGTTGTAGTTGTAGCTGTTCTTGCCATCATAAACCGTCTTTACTTGGGCTTTGGCAAACAATGCTCATATGTATTGCTGTCAATGCAGAAAACTACAGTAAAAACAATAGAAAGGGTTTTCCACTTTTAGAAGAGTGGACCCAAAACATTTCCTATAGAGATGAGCAAATATACCGAGATTTACATTTGGCAAATCGCTTGAATTTGGTAGATACATTAATTTCGATATTCCAGACCCCATAGCAGAATAACTGCAGCTTGTATTTTTTTATCATTAATAATAATAATAATAATAATAATACTGACCTGTCTTGCCACTTTGCCATCCACCATTGGGTCTTCCGCGTGCTCCGTCCTCTTCTGTTTGTCTTAATCCAGCTTAATTAATATGCTTCTGTCTTCTTAACTTGATGTTTCTATGCCAAGTGTACCTCAAGGTCACGTTGTGATGTTGAAGCCATTGTCGTAGGGTAAGGGTGGGATTAATACTGTCATATACCTTCACCTGAAGACAATAATTGTAGTATGGCTGTTAATATGCGGTTCTACTGTGTTTTTATGGTATAATGTAAAATGTAAAGTGCAGAGAGTGTAATAAGTACTAATGCTGCTGTGTGGATACTATATTGGCAATGCCTAGGGTAACCTGGTACACTCTGCTCAAGGGCAGGGTGGGTTAAGAACACAGTTTAGGGCTTAGTGATAGATAGGAACATTAGGGTAGATAGGCAATGGTGGGCCTTATTAGTGTACAGTATAGGATCAAAATAGGAAACAGTTAAATGTCTGGGACCAGCCAAGCATGGGATCACATAGGGTTAAGAAAAAAGGAGATGCATTTCTGGGTTGTTGTTAGACAGTATTAGTATGTGAGGTTTGGGTCAAGTTCAGGTTGAAGTGGCAATGGGCTGGAGGCACATAGAGCACATAGCATTCTGACCTTTATTTTCCGGGGCCTATGGCTCGAACAAGCTGAGGCTTGAAATGTGCTTTATTGTTGAAACTAGAACTGGAGGGTGTTGTGCCTAAAACTGCGTATTTAAAGGGAACCTGTCAGCAGTTTTGGCAGATATAAAATATGGACATCACCTTTCATGGCTTATATGCAGCATTCTATAATTCTGTATATAAGCCCCCAACTCGACCTGGAAGAACTGAAAAATAATTTTCATTATACTCACCTGCGGGGCGGCCTGGTCGGATTGGTGTCGATGGTCTTGGTCCAACGCCTCCCATCTTCTTATGATTGCTGCTCTCTTGCTTGCTTCTTGTGGATGATGTGCCACTGCATCATCCACACAGGCTCCCCAGCATCGCGCTCCTGTGCAGGTGTACTTATCTGCCCTTTTGAGGGCAGAGCAAAGTACTGCAGTGCGCAGGTGCCAGAAAAGGTCAAAGAGCCCCGACACCTGCGAACTGCAGTACTTTGCTCTGCTGACAGGTTCACTTTAAGGCTGTTGTATTTGAACTGTCCAGTAAATTTGAATTTGTTATAACAAACTGAGTGTCCTCTGATGTATATGCGACTGATCCTGGACCAAAGGACGTGGATGCAGCGGAGGCCTCTGACCTGAAAGTGAGCACACTGCATTGTACACAGAACAACATTCATGGACTGGGACACTATTTGTGTGGTACTTTATTTTGGTGTTTTACATTGCAGGAAATGTTTAGGGTCTATTTTTTGAATAGTTGACTCAGATGCAGGTCTAATTACACATAGTGGTTCTCACATTCTCATCTCTCTCCACTCCATATCTACAATCCCCACCCCACAAACTTTCACACCCTCGCAGAAATCTTAAACATCTTGACCTACATTCATTCTCTGAATCCCTCCTCCCTCTCACAGACATAAGGTCCATACACAATGCGGATGACGCTGCCGCTCTATATAACACCACAATAGCTGTAGCTTTGGAATCTGCTGCCCCACTTACATATACCAAAGCTCGCAAAATCAACAGACAGCCCTGGCACACCAGCCTGACCAAAGAACTGAGGCGAGCGCAGAGGGAAAAGATCCCACTCTAACAAGCACTCAATGAGCATTCAAACAGTCCCTGACTACTTTAAAGACCACACTCGCCACAGCTAAACAAACCTACTTCTCATCTCTCATATCCTCTCTGTCTCACAACCCTAAACATTTATTCAACACCTTCAATTCTCTCCTCCGTCCCCCAGCACTTCCTCCCTCCCCACTTATGTCCGCTGAAGACTTTGCCTCATTTTTCAAGCAGAAGATTGATAGCATCAGAGACAGTTTTGGTCAACAACCCCCAGAGCCCTTCCTCCCGACTCCCCAGCCCTCCACCTCCAAAACCAACTTCTCCACTATTACAGAAGATCAACTCTCCACTCTACTCTCAAGATCGCATCTCACCACCCGCTCCCATCCCACCTCATCCCAAACCTCACCACAGTCTTCACCCCAACCCTAACCCATCTCTTCAACCTATCACTAACAACTGGTGTTTTCCCCTCAAGCTTTAAACATGCCTCCATCACACCTATCCTCAAAAAGCCCTCTCTTGACCCATCCTCTGTATCTAGCTATCACCCTATATCACTTCTCCCCTATGCCTCCAAACTACTGGAACAACACATTTACCTTGAACTGTCCTACCATCTCTCTTCTTGCTCCCTCTTTGACCGCTTACAATCTGGCTTCCGGTCACACCATTCCACTGAATCTGCCCTAACTAAGGTCACCAATGACCTCTTAACCGCCAAGAGCAAGTGACACTACTCTGTCCTCCTCCTCCTCAACCTGTCGGCTGCCTTTGACACAGTGGACCATTCCCTATTATCACGGACCCTCTCATCCTTTGGCATCACAGACTTGGCCCTATCCTGGATCTCATCATACCTAACAGACTGGACATTCAGCGTCTCCCACTCACACACCACCTCCTCACCTCGCCCCTATCTGTCGGAGTCCCACAAGGTTCAGTCCTTGGGCCCCTGCTCTTCTCCATTTACACCTTTGGCCTGGGACAGCTCACAGAATCTCATGGCTTTCAGTATCACCTCTATGCTGATGACACACGGATCTACATCTCTGGACCAGATATCACCTCCCTTCTAACCAGAATCCCTCAATGTCTGTCCACTAGTGTTGAGCGATACCGTCCGATACTTGAAAGTATCGGTATCGGATAGCATCGGCCGATACCCGAAAAATATCGGATATCGCCAATACCGATATCCGATACCAATACAAGTCAATGGGACATCAAGTATCGGAAGGTATTCTCATGGTTCCCAGGGTCTGAAGGAGAGGAAACTCTCCTTCAGGCCCTGGGATCCATAGGGATGTGTAAAATAAAGAATTAAAATAAAAAATATTGATATGCTCACCTCTCCGGCGGCCTCTGGACATCACGCTGGTAACCGGCCGGCTTCTTTGTTTAAAATGAGCGCCTTCAGGACCTGCGATTGACGTCGAGAATTCTGATTGGTCGCGTGCCGCCCATGTGACCGGCACGCGACCAATCAGAAGCCTCGACGTCAATCGCAGGTCCTGAAGGCGCTCATTTTAAACAAAGAAGCCGGCCGGTTACCAGCGTGATGTCCAGGGGCCGCCGGAGAGGTGAGCATATCAATATTTTTTATTTTAATTCTTTATTTTACACATCCCTATTGATCCGATATCGATACCCGATACCACAAAAGTATCGGATCTTGGTATCAGAATTCCGATACCGCAAGTATCGGCCGATACCCGATACTTGCGGTATCGGAATGCTCAACACTACTGTCCACTATTTCATCCTTCTTCTCTGCTAGATTTCTGAAAATTAACATGGACAAAACAGAATTCATCATCTTTCCCCCATCTCACGCGACCCCCCCCAACGAACCTATCCATTACAGTAAATGGCTGCCCACTCTCCCCAGTCCCACAATCTCGCTGCCTCGGGGTAATCCTTGACTCTGATCTCTCCTTCAAACCACATATCCAAGCCCTTTCCACTTCCTGCCGACTTCAACTCAAAAATATTTCACGAATCCGTTCATTCCTCAACCATGAATCTGCAAAAACCCTAGTCCATGCCCTCATCATCTCTCGCCTTGACTACTGCAACCTCCTGCTCTGTGGCCTCTCCTCTAACACTCTCGCACCCCTCCAATCTATTCTAAACTCTGCTGCCCGACTAGTCCACCTGTCCCCCCGCTATTCCCCGGCCTCTCCCCTCTGTCAATCCCTTCACTGGATCCCCATTGCCCAGAGACTCCACTACAAAACCCTAACCATGAACAACAAAGCCATCCACAACCTGTCTCCTCCATACATCTGTGACCTCGTCTCCCGGTACTTACCTACACGCAACCTTCGATCCTCACAAGATCTCCTTCTCTACTCCCCTCTTATTTCCTCTTCCCACAATCGTATACAAGATTTCTCTCGCGTATCCCCCCTACTCTGGAACACTCTACCACAACACATCAGACTCTCGCCTACCATGGAAACCTTCAAAAAGAACCTGAAGACCCACCTCTTCCGACAAGCCTACAACCTGCAGTAACCACTGATCGACCAAACTGCTGCATGACCTGCTCTATCCTCGCCTACTGTATCCTCACCCATCCCTTGTAGATTGTGAGCCTTCGCGGGCAGGGTCCTCACTCCTCCTGTACCAGTTATGACTTGTATTGTTTAAGATTATTGTACTTGTTTTTATTATGCATACCCCCCTCACATGTAAAGCGCCATGGAATAAATGGCGCTATAACAATAAATAATAATAATAATAATAATAATAATAGTGGTTGAGTTGTGGTTAAAATTGTATAAAAATATCACATCTAAAAAATTGCATGTGGTTTTACTTGAATCTGCCATAGTTTTATGATACAGTAATTGGCTGAAACACATTAAAAAGTATCTAGAATTCTGAACAATAGTATAGTAAATTTCTTCATTACAAAATCACAGCAAATCATAGTAAACCTGTGAGATTTATTTAAATGCAGTTACTTAAGCTGTTTTAGCCACATACCAACTGTTTAATATGAATTTTCCCTTGTGCTCAAGTAGTACCTCCAAGATTCCACTAACCGACTCTGAACTGAAGCTGTTCAACTAAAGTCATCTCTTTCTAAATGATGTTCTTAAAGGGAACCTGTCACCTGAATTTGGCGGGACCAGTTTTGGGTCATATGGGCGGAGTTTTCAGGTGTTTGATTCACCCTTTCCTTACCCGCTGGCTGCATGCTGGCCGAAATACTGGATTGAAGTTCATTCTCTGTCCTCCATAGTACACGCCTGCGCAAGGCAAGATTACCTTACGCAGGCATGTACTACGGAGGACAGAGAATTAACTTCAATCCAATATTTCAGCCAGCATGCAGCCAGCGGGTAAGGAAAGGGTGAATCAAACACCTGAAAACTCCGCCCATATGACCCAAAACTGGTCCCGCCAAATTTAGGTGACAGGTTCCCTTTAATATGTTACTAATTATATGCAATAAAATTCTAGCGTCTTTTGCCTCACCTGAAACCATGCTCCTTTTCAGCCAATCTATACTCATTTTAGCAGTCCCCATTTTCTAGAATTTCCTCACTTTACTCCTTTGTGACCAAGACAAATCTTACCAGTGTCACTTTAAGCAGCAATAACTCTGGAATGCTTAAACATATCCTCGTGATTCTACGATTGTTTTTTTCATGACACAATATACTTTATTTTATTGGTAAATTTAGATTGATATGTTTTGCATTTATTTATAAATATATCAGAAATTTTAAAACTTTTAATGATTTTCCCTTTAATCCAGCGAGTCTTGCCACACAAAAAAGTTAATAAATAATATTTTCCCATGTCTGCTTTATATCAGCATGATTTGTAAAATGTTATTTTATTTTGTTATGATGCTAAAATGTTTAAAAGTTTTGCAACAATTTTTCATTTTTTCAAGGAAATTTATCAAACTTATTTTCTTAGAGACATATTCAGTTTTGAAGACCCTTTAGGGGACCTATACATTAGAAAGCTCCAAAAAGTGATACAATATTAAAAACAGCACCCCTCAACATATTCCAAACTGATGTCAGTTAGCTTATTAACCCTTCTGGTGCTTTTCAGGAATTAATGCAAATTGACATGACAGAAATTAAACATTTTATTTTTGCCACCTAAATATTGCTAACTTTTGAACAGTTCACTATGGCTGGCAGACTCTAAGGCCATTATTTGTCTGGTAATTGCCATGGCAACCATCAGTACCAAAAAAAATGATATTCACCTTTCCTAGCTCACCTGAACTGTTAGGGATTGGGTGTTCCTATGATGAGCACTAAGCAGTAACTTGGGGGCTGTTCAAGTTGTTGCCTTCAATGACATGCACTGCTCTCCACATGACCATGTGGGTCTAAGCACCGAAAGTACAAAAGACCTGCATGGAGGATTGGGGAGCCTTGAGGCATACTTAGTCAGGTGAGGGTCTAGGACACGTTAGTATATTAGTTTTTTTTTTTTATGTTAACCATATGAACTCTTGAGTTGGAAAGCTGCTATGTAAAAAAAGGTTATTATTATTATTATTATTATTATTATTATTCTCTTCTTTCTGTTTATTATGCTTTTGGGTCTGGAGAAACCCCAGAGTATAACAAACGTCTTTCCACATCATTATGGGCAAGTTCCATTCAGATAAAAAAATTTTGAACCTTATAAAATCTGCAAGCCAAATTAAGCGAGTATTGGGAGACTTGCTTATCTCCATATGCATACGTATATAATGACATGTGTTTAAAAATAATTTGTATGAAAATCACATTCTGATGTAAGACCCTGATGATTATACAGAGATGTTACATATTTAGAGGCACATCTCATTTTTTTCTGCAGAAGTACTCTGTTAGGGCTTGTTCACACAAGTGAACGAGCATTTTCGCCCTGACTGCTAGCCATGTAGAAAAACGGACAACACTTGGAACAATGATATTCAATGGGGCACTACAGATGAATGATTTTTTTTCACTGACCGAATCTGTGAAAAAATCGCAGCGTGCGCTGGTTTCGTCTGTAAACAGGATGAGACTGACCCACTGAATTCTATGGGTGTGAGAAAAAAATTGGATGCAATACAGAGCCAGAGTAATGCATCCAACACATTGCAATTGCAAAAAAACCCAAATTGAATACAGATAACACGTGAGAAAAAAATCTCACTTTTCTGGATGAAGCCCTGACCGATTCTTTATATGCTCGAGTGAACCTGCCCTTACAGACAGCTATTAGAGAAAGTCAAATTTCCTGTGAAAACCACTTGCAGACATAGCTGTGATATTCTGCCTTTTTTTGAAAATTCTCTTCATTTTCTGCTGCAGATTGTTAGGAGTTGAGTTCCCACCGCTGCACAGAGGGAATCTCGAGCCATGTCTGCTGCGGTCTTCCATTCTACATCAGCCGCAGTGAAGCGTGCTCAGCGGAGACATCGGTCCCAGCGTCTCGCTCAGTCTAATACTGTGCAAAGGGTTACTGCTGCCAGGCTCTGCTGTTGTAGCCTGCACTGGTTAGTGGTGAGCAGGCTTTTCTGGGACTAAGTCCTGCCTTGCACACACTGAGCATGCCCAAGGTAAGACCTCTCATTGGAGGTCTGGGGTCACATGCTCAGGTACTGCAGCAGCTCTCATTGGTCCTCTAGGAAGGTCCTGAAGTTGCTCAGGTACTGTAGCATCTTCCATTGGTTCCCTAGGAAGGTCCTGAAGCTGCTGCAGCTATAAAAAGTTTGCATGGCCGCACGGCCATGCGCTAGTATCACCTCATGTCATGAGCTTGTTATTTGTGGTCGCGCCTGTATGTGTGTATTCAGAGACCTGGCTGTAATAAGCCCCTAGAATACCGGCACCTCCGGTGAGGAGTTTGCATGTATGTATTCAGGGACCCAGCTGAAATAAGCTCCTAGAATACCGGCACCTCCAGTGAGGAGTGTTTGTGTACTTTTCTGGGTGCGTGACCACTAACTGCCATCAGCTCAGCAGTTAGCTGTGTTCCCCTGTGACGCTAACAGGGCACAGCATCTTATTTCTAGTGACTCTGTGGAGTTAACAGAGTTCGCTTATACCGCCATATAGCACCGCCATTTGCCAGCAGCAGTTTCCTCTCCTGCACGGTGGACCCCGGGTTGCAAACACACCTATTTATACATATATATATACTCGGTGTGTTCCGCCAACCCTAACACAGATGAGTTTGGTGTTTAACCGCCTCCCCTCCAGGTATTTTTTTTTCTCATTTGTTTTTTCTCTCCTACTCCCAGGAGTCTTAACCCCCTAGTGGCATAGCCAATTTGGTACTTAATGACAAGCCAATTTTTACAATTCTGCCATTATCAGATTATAAGGTTACACCTCTGGAACTCTTCAACGTATACCACTGATTCTGAGAATATTTTTTCGTGACATATTGTTTCATGATAGTGGTAAAATTTCTTCAATATAACTTTAGTTTATCTATGAAAAAAACAGAAATTTGGCAAAAATTTTGAAAATGTAGCAATTTTCAAACTTTTAATTTTTGTACCCTTAAATTAGAGAGTGGTGTCACACAAAATAGTTAATAAATAACAATTCCCACATGTCAACTTTACATCAGGACAATTTTGAAGCATAATTTTTTTGTTATGACGTTATAAGGGTTAAAGTTGTCCAGCGATTTCTCATTTTTCCTTCAAAATTTACAAACCATTTTTTAGGGACCACCTCACATTCGAAGTGAGTTTGGGGGGTCAACATAGCAAAAAATACCCAAAAGTGACACCATTCTAAAAACTGCACCCCTCAAGGTGCGCAAAACCACATTCAGGAAGTTTATTAACCCTTCAAGTGCTTCACGAGAACTAAAGCAATGTGGAAGAAAAAAAATAACATTTAACTTTTTTCACAAAAAATTTACTTTGGAACCAATTTCTTTTAATTTTACAAGGGTATCAGGAGAAAATGGACCACAAAATTTGCTGTGCAATTTCTCCTGAGTACGATGATACCCCATATGTAGGAAAACGTCACTGTTTGCATGCATGGCAAGGCGCAGAAAGGAGGGAGCACCATTTGACTTTTTGAACACAAAATTGGCTGAAGTCAATAGTGGCGCCATGTGACGTTTGGAGACCCCCTGATGTACCTGAGCAGTGCAAACCCCTCAATTCTAACTCCAACTCTAACCCAAACACACCCATAACCATAACCTTAATCCCAACCCTAACCATAAACCTAACCAAAAACCTAAACCCAACTCACCCCTAACCCTAACCCCAACCCTAACCATAATCCCAAACATAACCACAACCCTAACCCTAGCCCAACCCTAACCCAAGCCCAACCCTAACCCTAACTTTAGCCCAACCCTAACCCTAACATTAGCCCAAATCACTTTAGCCCAACCCTAACCCTACTTTTAGCCCAACTTTTAATTGTGCACTGTGCATGTGACTCGCCATTTTCTCCCAGAAGAAGACACCAATGGCCTGGGGGACTTCAAGGGGTTGCAGGGACAACAGAGGTACCGGGGGGGGGGGGGGGGGTCGGGGGACCCTATTTCTCTCTGTGATGTGCAAATCACATCAGAGAAGAGAGAAATTAAATGGAAAATCTGACTTTTTGCGCTCGCCGTTTTTCCATTAATAATGGTGATCGCAACACCGAGGTCAGTAAAAACCAACCTCAATCATGTTCTCTGGGGTCTCAGCTACCCCTGGTAGCCGAGACCCTGGAGAAATTCTGACACTGGGGGCACTATACCCTTATTCCTCAGTAATGGTGGTAGTTAAGGGGTTGATTTTATTATTTTCCCATCAACATAGACATATAAGAATTTGATTTTATGTGGGATGAGTTGCAGTTTTGATTGACACTATTCATTTTACCACAAAATGTGGTGAAAACTGTTGAAAATAAATTCTGCCATTTCCTGGGTTATATTTACACAACTTTCATTTTTTCAGTTAAAGGGACCCGGATACATGATTCTTCAGGTCAGTACAATTTAAATGTCAAACTTAATTTTTTATGTATATTTTAAAATTCTGAATCTTGAAAAAAGAAAAATTTGGTTTGTGTCACCATTTTCTTAGACCTCAAACATTTTATTCTGTCAAAGACCAAGCTGTAGTTTTCATTGCTTTTATTTCTACTTACCATATTTTAATCACTTTTTATTGTATTTTGGGGGCAAAATGTAACTGGTGAAAAATAGCGCCATTATTTTGTTGCTTTGATTTTCTTTTATTTTTAATGTGTAATGTATTGGTAAAATTATTTTAGATTTTGATACAATGCATTTTTACAGACATGGCGATACCAAATATGTTTATTTATTTATTTATTTAATTTCTTTGTTTTAATTGAGAAAAGGGGGTTATTAACAGTTAATTAGTGATTTCAATTTTGCAAGAAGTTTTTTATTAATTTTTAATATTTTAATCCCACTAGGAAGCTTGAACTTGTGATTATTTGATCATCTGTATGATATATTGCAGTGCTATAATATTCTGCAGTTTGATATGGTGGAGTTGGGAGCGATGGGTATAGAAATGATTCTGCATGCAATTTTAATGTGTTGATTAGCAGTGGTCAGATTTAACTACAGGCACTGATATTTGCATCAAGTACTGGCTGTATTAGGTAGGTGGCAGATAGCCAGAGGCTCAGCTCCTGTGTACATCCCATGTTGGGAAGGGGTTAAATCAACTAACTGTTCTGCACAGAAAGAACAGGAAATAAAATGAAGGTCATAATCCTGCCTTCTCTATAGACTTCAGTAGACTAAAGTATATTGATCCTTGATGATCCAGCAATCTTGAGCCAGATAGATTTTAGCAGTTTTTCACACTGAATAAAGAGTTCAGAAAGAGGGGTGGGAAAAGGTGGCTCATAAGTGTAGAAAGAAGCATATTTCTCTTATAAGTTATATTACAGAATTTGGTTATATTTAGTTACATTTGCTTGTAATATTAAGTAATCTAAAGTTTGTCAGTGGACATTTAAAAATAAAAGCATTGGATCAAATTTACTTAATATTTTTGTGCCAAATTTATTAAAGGTTTGTGACTCAGAACTAGTGTTGAGCGATACCTTCCGATATTTGAAAGTATCGGTATCGGATGAGATCGGCCGATACCGGCAAAATATCGGATCTCGCCGATACCGATACCCGATACCAATACAAGTCAATGGGACACAAATATCGGAATGTATCCTTGATGGTTCCCAGGGTCTGAAGGAGAAGAAACTCTCCTTCAGGCCCTGGGATCCATATTAATGTAAAAAAATAAAGAATAAAAATAAAAAATATGGCTATACTCACCCCTCCGGCGAACCCTGGCTGTCACCGCTGCAAGCGTCCGCCTCCGTTCCTGAGAATTGCAGAGAGTGAAGGACATTCGATGACGTCGCGGTCAGGTGACCGGTCACCTGACCGCTCACGTGACTGCTTACCAGACCGCGACGTCATCAAAGGTTCTTCACTCACTACATTCTCAGGAACGGAGGCGGACGCTTGCAGCGGTGACAGCCAGGGTTCTTCGGAGGTGTGAGTATAGCCATATTTTTTATTTTTATTCTTTATTTTTTTACATTAATATGGATCCCAGGGCCTGAAGGAGAGTTTCCTCTCCTCCAGACCCTTGGAACCATACGCACCGCACACTCCGATACCGATTTCCGATATCACAAAAATATTGGAACTCGGTATCAGAATTCCGATACAGCAAGTATCGGCCGATACCCGATACTTGCAGTATCGGAATGCTCAACACTACTCAGAACACATTAGATGCATTTTGTACTCTCTGACAGTTAGAAAATTATACATTTACCTAACATGAGAACAAGTAAATTGGTATTAAAGGTTACTCCATATTCTACTTTAACTAAGAAATCTGATTTAAAATATTGGTCCTTTGGAAACCATGGAATATTTCTTGTCACTTTTAGTGAACAACAAAAAAAGTCCCAAAAATGTTGCACATCCTTACAAATTAGCAGCACAGTTCATTCCTAAAAATTGGTGTCAAACCAATGTGAGCTATTTACTTCTCCCATACTTCGGTCATATTCATGAATGGCTAACAATCTGGGTAGGGTCTAATAATAATATGATATCTTTACGAAAAAGAACAAGTTCCATCCAACTTTCAAACACACACAATGGTCTGTGTTGATATAAGTGGAAAATAAATTGATTGGCACATGGTTGCAAGTTTGAATATGAGCGAATCAGCAGAATCTTAACAGCGAGCACACTACCCACACTACTAGAATTATGCATTTAGTTTCACATGTAGACTATGTGAAAAATTTGATAAATAACCGCGACAACCCCTTTTCCTATTTCCAAAAGTTTTAATAGCTTTCATCCAGAGGAAAGAAAGTTGAGTTGTCTCATACATGCCAGTTTAGTTCTCAATATGGAATTTATAATTTTATTAGCATTACTACTTAGGAAAAATATAAAAACTATCTGTCTTCTTCAAGGAAAGAAAAATATTTTACTATTGCTATGTGCTGGACGTGGCTCGGCTATCAAGTAAGTCAATAGCCAATACCTTACAGAGCCTTGCTTGCTTACTATAGCTTTTTAGCCAAGCCTGACACTTATATTCAGACAGCTGTTCTGGGGTACTATCTTAGTGTAGAGCAGGGTTTAGATGTCTGAATTAGATGCTTTTTTAAAGCTTTGGTAATGGAATGGCTCCGTTAGGCCTCTTTCACACTTCAGTTGTTTGGCGTCAGTCTAAAACCGCCATTTTCCTCAAATAACGGATCCGTCAATTTTTTTGACGGATCCGTTATTTTCCCATAGACTTGCATTAGCGACGGATTGTGACTGATGGTCGTCCGTTCCATCCACCATGCTGCGGATCCGTCGAAATTTGGCGGACGTTTTCTGAAAATAGCCGGACATTGAAACGTTTTTTGTCAATGCCGAAATGGCGGATCGCGACGGATCCGTCGCGTCCGCCATTCCATAGAATGGCCGCCTATGGGTGACGGATCCTCCGCAACCGTTTTTTCGGCAGATCCGTCGCCCCAATCCGTTTTTTCAATTGTGCATGCTCCAAAAAGTAGATACTTTTCTCAGACAACCCCCAAGTTACGGATCCGTCAAAAAAACGGATCCGTTAGAACCGTTTTCTCAACAATTGTGACGGATCCGTCAATCCGTCACTATGTCGGTAGTGACTGACGCCAAACAACTGAAGTGTGAAAGAGGCCTTAGATGGCACAAAGCATTTTTTTCCATTCAGAGGAGAGCTAATTTGCATGTTTATCACATTGACATTACTGATAAGACACCATACTCAGCTTGTGTGTAGATGGAAGTTGGGCTTGACTATTATCCCCAGTCATGTAAGACATTTAAGTCTCCTTAAAGGGGTTATTCCACAAATAAAGTACATTTTAATCAATAGATCTTGAGATAAAAATGATTTCACAATTGTATGTGTTAAAAAATTGCTCCTGTGCTGAGAAAATCTTATTTATTTATTGTACTCACTTATATAGCACCATTAATTCCACAGCACCTTAAAGACATTATTGGCATTGCTCCCTTTGGGACTCACATTCTAAATTCACTATTATTAGGTCTTTGGAGTGTGGGAGGAAACTGGAGAACCCGGAGGAAACCCACACAAACTTGCAGATTTTGTCCTTGGTGGGATTTGAACTCAGGACCCCGGCAATGGAAGGCTGCAGTGCTAACAACTGAGCCACCATGCTGCCCTATAAATATCTTATAGATGTGCTCCTGTTATGTACTATGTAATGTCTGTGTCTTACCATACGGGAATATGGCCGGCACATACAACAGCTCCAGGGCAGGGGAAGATGCAAAAACAAGTATACAGACAGGACAGTATAGTATTACATCTGATTATTTCAGTGAGGTAAAACATTTCTGTGCCTATTTTTAAAGAATGATATCTGTAAAGTGCTGTGGAATAAATGGTGTTATAAAAGTGAGTAAAATAATAGTCAATAGTCAGTGGGGTCCTCTCTCTCCTGTGCACAACATGCATTTTTTGAGCACTTACAAACTGTACAATATTCACATTTGTGCACAGTTATTTACCGCAAATCTATTGTTTGGAGAAAATTTTGGCGAAACTGGTGAATACAAGTTTCAAAGGATTCATTCATCACTAATGCTTTTCTTGTTACTAAACACATCAAATTGTGTGTAAATCAATATATTTAGCCACTGCAAGATTTGCGTACTATTGATGCTGTACCCAGATTTTCATTTAGCTTTTAATCCCAATTTCTCAGTCACAATGGAACCGTGTTATTGTTAATACAGTGCAAAATATAAGAAATAATAATGTTCAGAAATGTATGATAAATGGAAAATACCTCGCAAATCTCAAGTCATAAAACCAGTGGCCTGCTCTTAACCTTTGAAATTATTTTTTGATGGTTTACAATTGTATCCTTGTAATGTACTGATCAATTATAACTCAATAAACACATTAACTTTTACCATTCATATGTCAGATCACAACAGTAATAGGCAATTGTCAATTTGAAATTCTCAATATCTGGAGAAGTCTTAGCAATCATTAGGTCCCAAGCACAGTGGCGCATTGCATTCTTATTGCTCAGGTACATGCATAAATCACCTAAATGATGATTGTAACGTAACCTTGTTAAACTGCCTCTGAAATAACAAGGGAATGCACAGCATGACGAGCAGAAGCATTCTTCTGTAAGCTCACATCAAAGGTATAAATATATATACTGTATATACAGTATACTGTATATATGTACATGGTGTTAATGGTATTGAAAACCTAGCTATTTTTAACTAAACCTAATGCTACACTAAACTTATTTCCTACTACATTACTTTGTCCTGACTCTTCCCAAAAAGTCTGATAAATGATTTTAGTGAAGTTTTTAAATACATGGACATAGAGATTTTCTATTTGCTATTCTGATTTTATATTCCTTTAATTTTAATACATAATAAGATTTAAGATACATTATATCCTCTGGTACCCCGTTTATGAGATGTCAATGTACCCAGGTAGACCTCATGGGGCTAAAACAAAATTTAGGGGGTAAAAATTTAATTATTTTTTTCTTCACTGCCCAATGGTATAAAATTATGTGATGTCAATATGATCACTGCATCCCTAGATGAATTTTTTGAAAGGTGTAGTTTGTAAAATGGTATCTCTTTGGGGGAATTCTGAGGTTCTGGCAGCTCAGGGCCTCTGCCAATGTGACATGTCACCCTCAAAACAGTCCAGCAAAACCTTTTAGTAAATGCAACATTTTTAGCTACAAAAAAACATTTTAGTGGGAAAAATGTGGGTTTTTTTTATTTTCACTGCTCAATGTTATAGACTTCTGTGAAGCACCTGGGAGTTCAAGGTATTCATTACACATGTAGATAAGTTTCCTGAGGGATCTAATTTCCAAAATGGTGTCACTTGTGGGGGTGTTTCTACTGTTTAGGCACATCAGGAGCTCATCAAGCATGATATGGCATCCACTAATTATTCCAGCAAATGTGTTAAAAAAGTAAAATGATGCTAATTCCGAGCCCTGCTGTGCACCCAAAAAGTAGTTTTCCCCCAAATATTGGGTATCGGCGTACTCAGGAGAGTACAACAAATTCTTTGGTGCAATTTCTCCTCTTACTTTTGTGAAAATGCAAAATTTGGGGCTATACAAATTTTGTGGGAAAGTTGTGATATTTTTTCAAGGCTTAATGTTATAAACTTTTGTGAAGCACCTGGAGGTTCAAGGTGCTCACCATGCATCTTGATAAGTTCCCTGATATGTCTAGTTTCCAAAATGTTTTCACTTGTGAGGGGAGTTCCACTGTTTAGGTACATCAGGGGCTCTCTAACCGCTACATGGTGTTCGCTAATTATTCCAGCAAATTTTGCTCTGAAAAAGTAAAATGGCGCTCCTTCCCTTCCGAGCCCTGTTAAGCACCCAAACAGTGGTTTTCCACCACAAATGGGGTATTGGCATGCTCAAGAAAAATTACACAACAAATTTTGGTGTCCAATTTTTAATGTTACCTGTGTGAAAATAAAAAAAATTAGGGTCAAAATTACAATGTTTGTTAATAAAAGCTAAATGTTCATTTTTTCCTTAGACATTCAAAAAATTGATGTGAAGCACCTTAAGGGTTACTAAACTTCTTGAATGTGTTTTTGAGCAACTTGAAGGGTTCAGTTTTCAGAAAAATGTCACTTTGGGTATTTTCTATCATAAAGAGCCCTCAAAGTCCCTTCAAATGTAATGTGGTCCCTAAAAAAATGGTTTGATAAATTTTGATGAAAAAATGAGAAATCATGTTAGGAGTCAAGTTCCTGTCGCTGCACAGGGGGAATCTCGAACCATGTTTGCTGCAATCTTTCATTCTTCATCAGCCGCAATGGAGCCTGCTTAGCGGAGACGTCGGTCCCAGTGTCTCACTCAGTCTTATTCTGTGCAAAGGATTACTGCTGCCTTTCCAGGCTCTGCCATTGTAGCCTGTACTGATCAGCGGTGAGCAGATGTCTCTGGGACTAAGTCTTGCTTTTTCCCTTCAGAGCATGCCCAAAGGAAGACCTCTCAGTGGAGGTCTGGGGTCACATGCTCAGGTACTACACCAGCTCCTATTGGTACTCTAGGAAGGTCCTGAAGTTGCTCAGTTACTGTAGCAGTTCTCGTTGGACATCTAGGAAAGCCCTGAACTTGCTGCAGCTATAAAAGGTTGGCATGGCCGCACGGCCATGCGCTAGTACACTCTTGTTTATGTGTGTGTATTGTGAGTGAAATATACCTAATTTGGCCTGCACTCTAAATTTAGATCGGGGTGCTGGTGAGACAGACCGTAAGGTCTAGTATCAATATTATTGAAATCCACCGCACTCCCTGTGTGGAATATCTTAGAAACAAAAGAATTTTTGAAACTTGCTAATTTATTCAAGTGAAAAACAGAAATTAATCAAATGTGACAGATCAAATAGTAGGCACTTATTAAACGATTGTACAAGCGACTGAATGTGATTGACGTTTCGACCCTCCCGGGTCTTACTCTAAAGTCGCACTTAATCCAGGATTTATGAGTGGCTCTTATGTTAAAGAGGATGTTCTCCCTGTCGTGTCAAGGGGCAGGTACAGACTCTTTAATACCAAGTATGGCCTAATAGTTGATTTTTCTCTGAGTATGACCTTGTTGAGGAATAGCAGCGGTGCATCAGCGTCTTGCTGCTGTTTGCATATGCGATTTAAATAGAAAGTTGGTATGTCACTGGAGACAACCTTTTTTGCAGGTGCCAGCGTATCAGCCTTAAATTGCTGGTAAGTTGTATGTGGTTTAATGGATTTGCCAATTCTGAATAAAGCCTTGTGGACATGTAGGCTTAATACCCTTAGTGGATGGGGGATAGCGCTCCTATAGCAATTTAAGTCTGATATGCTGGCACCTGCATAAGAGCCACTCATAAATCCTGGATTAAGTGCGACTTTAGAGTAAGACCCGGGAGGGTCGAAACGTCAATCACATTGAGTCGCTTGTACAATTGTTTAATAAGTGCCTACTATTTGATCTGTCACATTTGATTGATTTCTGTTTTTCACTTGAATAAATTAGCAAGTTTCAAAAAATTATTTTGTTTCTAAGATATTCCACACAGGGAGTGCGGTGGATTTCAATAATATTGTGAGTGAAAGTCGCTCTTTAAACATCCCCTTCCTTGTGTTTGAATGCTCGCGTAAGGAGGATGATTGTAATCTAGCGCCCGACTTGTTACCAACACTAGTACACAAACAGAGTCTATTACTGTGACCGTCAGTGCGGCTCCATGTGCTATCTCCATGCTTTCCTAAACCAAGCTGGGGTGGTTAGTGGTGTCCGCCAGAGCGGCACTGCATGCACTCTCGTGCTACTTTATTATTATTTCTGTTACGTGCAGTACTGCGGCCCTGTGACACAGGGTGAAGCTAACCCGTGTGTGCATCCTCATTGTACCACCATATAGTTCACCATTGCTTAGCAGCAGGTTCCATCTCTGCACAGTGAACCAGGCTGCGAACACACCTTATTCCTTTTCTCTAATTATTTGGTGCGTTCCGCTAGCCATAACATTATACTAGTGCCAGGGTCTGGCTAAGTAATGACAGACGAACAGCAATTGCAGGGGTACGTTCAGCTGCTGGAGGGCAGGTTGGTGGCTCTCGAGCGTGCAACCTCAGCAGTGGATGTTACCCCAATAGCTGTTCAGGCTCCTAGCGTGGCTGTGGCAGCTTTACCCACTGCCATCTCTGTTCCGACCTTATCTCACCTCCCACTGCCAGAGAAATACTCTGGTGACAGTAAATCCTGTAGGGGTTTCGTGAGCCAGTGCGGTAAACACCTCAAGTTCCTGGCTGCACATTTCCCCACAGAGCGGGCAAAGGTGGGATTCATAATTTCTCTGCTGTCGGACAGGGCATTGGGGTGGGCTACGCCGCTGTGGGAGCGCGACGATCATGTGGTGCAGAGTGCTCCTCAGTTTTTGAGCACTTTGCAACAGCTCTTTTTAGGATCCCAAGTCACCCATGATACGGCACTCCAACTGCTGGCATTGACTCAGGGTTCGTCCATGGTCAGCCATTTTGCCGTCCACTTCCAGACATTAGCGTCTGAGCTGAAATGGTTGGATAGAGCCCTTTTCCCGGTATTTTGAAGAGGGCTGGCTGACCATGTGAAGGATGATTTGGCCATTAGGGAGATTCCCTCCACACTGGAGGAGCTCATAGCTATGTCAACCCGCATTGACCTTCGTTTTCACGAGCGAAGTTTGGAGCGAGCCTAGTGTAGGTAGAGGTTTCGGTTGGCTCCCACCTTGACCAAACCTCAGGAATATCCGGTCCAGGCATCCGAGTCACATGAGGCCGTAGAGGTGTTGCGTGTGGGATCTAAGTCCTGGCCTGCTCATGCACTTAATGTCTGTCATGTTTGCCGGCAGTCAGGACATCTTGCTTCCAAGTGTTCTCAGGGGTTGGGGGAACGTTGGCATCTAGTTGTACTTGGAGGAGGTACACTAGAAATGGAGACATTTTCCTCTAAATTATCCTTCAAGAAGACAATTACCATAGGCCCATCCACTCTTATGGTAGAGCTTTGCCTGGACTCCGGGGCGGAAGGCAATTTCATGTCATCTGCTTTTGCCCAGCGTCACGCAATTCCCCTGGTGATGCTCGCCAAACCTTTGACCGTTCAAGTGGTAAATGGGTCGACACTACCCTCACAGATTACACATCAAACCATTCCATTCACTCTTTCTATGTCCCCATCACATCAGGATATTATCTCCCTATTAGTCATTCCTGAGGGAATTGATGAGGTCCTTTTAGGGCTACCATGGCTTTGCTATCATTCTCCTCATATAGAGTGGTACTCAGGGAAAACTTTGGGATGGAGTAAGTCCTGTGAGGGTAGATGTCAGAAGGAGTGCGTTCAGGTTGCTACTACAGAGGTACCCACATATCTTTCCTCTCTTCCCAAGCACTATTGGTCCTATGCAGACGTGTTCTCCAAAAGGGCTGCAGAGACTCTTCCACGTCACCGCCCCTAAGACTGTCCTATTGACCTCTTGCCTGGTGCAGAGCCTCCCCGGGGTCGAGTCTTTCCAATATCTGTTCCAGAGACAGAGGCAATGTTCTAGTACATTCAAGAGAATCTGGCAAGAGGATTCATTAGGAAGTCAGTGTCACCTGCAGGGGCTGGGTTCTTCTTCGTGCAGAAGAAGAATGGAGAACTACGTCCATGCATAGACTACAGGGGTTTTAATGCCATCACCATTAAGAATAAATACCCACTACCCCTGGTTATGGTTGAGCGACTTTTACTTTTTTAGGGTCGAGTCGGGTTTCGCGAAACCCGACTATCTCAAAAGTCGAGTTGAGTGAAATCGGCCGTTTATGGCGAAAAGTCGGGGATCGACCGAAACACGAAACCCGATGCAAAGTCAATGGGAAATCTATATATATATATTTTTTTCTCTCTTACTCTCTCTCTCTTTCTCTCTCTCTCTCTCTCCTCCGTCCCTGAACAGAAAATAAGGTATCTGGTGTTACACATTGCAAATCGCTACAGCGCACAAGCGAAAAAAATGGCGATAGGCGTCCACGCCCCTAACACCTATGTCATCACTCTGCCCACGCTCCATCATTGGCTGAAAAAATGGCGCCAAACGCGTCATACTAAACGCGACTTTGGCGAGAAGATCGCCGACTGCATGGCCAATCCCACACTAGGATCGGGTCGGGTTTCATGAAACCCGACTTTGCCAAAAGTCGGCGACTTTTGAATTTGTCCGATCCGTTTCGCTCAAGCCTACCCCTGGTATCTGAAATTTTTGATAGGCTACAGGGAGCAAAGGTATTTACTAAATTAGATCTGCGGAGTGCTTACAACCTGATTTGCATCCGTGAGGGGGACTAATGGAAGACAGCTTTTAACACCAGGGATGGGCACTATGAATACCTGGTGATGCCCTTGGGGCTCTCTAGTGCCCCAGATGTTTTCCAAGACTTTGTGAACGACATCTTCCTGGAGTTGCTCACCACCTCGGTCATAGTCTATCTGGATGATATTCTCATCTACTCTCCAGATATTGACTCCCATCGGAGAGATGTTCGCAAAGTCTTCGACCTTCTACAGGCAAACTCCCTCTACGCCAAGCTGGAGAAGTGCGTGTTTGAGCAGGAGTCCTTGCCTTTCCTTGGCTATATCATCTCTGCTCAGGGAATGGCTATGGATCCTGCCAAACTACAGGTTGTGATGGACTGGCAAGAACCCCATTCTCTTAAAGCAGTGCAGTGCTTTATGGGGTTCATTAATTACTATCGCCAGTTCATCCCACACTTCTCAACTTTGGTAGCTTCCTTGGTTGCCCTCACCAAGAAGGGAGCAAATCCCAGGTTGTGGTCGGAGGAGGTCTCCAAGGCCTTTCTCTCGATTAAGTCACAATTCTCTAGCGCTCCCATCCTACATCGCCCCGATGTAGATAAGTCATTTATTATGAAGGTGGATGCCTCATCCATTGGTGCTGGAGCAGTCTTCTTCCAAAAGGATGCTGTTATGATCTGGTGGCCTTGGAGCAGCATGAGATGTACTCTGGAGAAGGTGGAACCTGTACTGACCGCAAACCCTGAACTTAACAGCGCAACTAGAAGTAGCCGTGGGGGGTACCTAACACTCCCTAGACCCCTCAACACAGTCTAAGAACTAACTACCCCTAAAGACAGAAACAGGAAACCTATCTTGCCTCAGAGAAAATCCCCAAAGGAAAGACAGCCCCCCACAAATATTGACTGTGAGAGGAGATTGAAATAACATACGCAGAAATGAAATCAG
Source organism: Ranitomeya imitator (assembly GCF_032444005.1). Taxonomy (NCBI): domain Eukaryota; kingdom Metazoa; phylum Chordata; class Amphibia; order Anura; family Dendrobatidae; genus Ranitomeya; species Ranitomeya imitator. Next base: position 86,508,510 of record NC_091286.1, read on the forward strand.
GATTTAGCATAGGAGGCCATACTAGCTAAAAAGAAAGAATAGAACAGAGTACTATGCGGTCAGTATTAAAACACTAGAAAATATCCACCACAGAAAATACAAAACACCACATCTGACTAAAGACATGGAGGGTATATCTGCATCTCCAGAGAAATAGCTAGGCTGCAAAAAATCCTTCACAGACTAAGCTGAACAAGACAAAAACATGAAAATGCACAGAACTATAAGGTCCACAGCAGGTGGACAGCAAAAATAAAGCCAGGACTTATCTTTGAAGAAAAGCACAGCAAACAGGAGAGACCAGAAGGGATGTGAATCCTCCAAAAACAATGGACAACTGGCACTGACTAAAGAATCAAGCAATGCTATATAGCCCAGCCCAAATTGCAAAAAATAGATACACCTGATAAATGCTGCGATCCAACTACCGCAGCACTACCACTCATAACCACCGGAGGGAGCCCAAGTGCAGAATTCACAACAGTACCCCCCCTTGAGGAGGGGTCACCGAACCCTCACCAGAGCCCCCAGGCCGATCAGGACGAGCCAAATGAAAGGCACGAACCAAATCGTCAGCATGAACATCGGAGGCAACAACCCAAGAATTATCCTCCTGGCTATAACCCTTCCATTTGACCAGATACTGAAGCCTCCGCCTCAAAAAATGAGAATCCAAAATCTTCTCAACCACATACTCCAACTCCCCATCAATCAACACCGGGGCCGGAGGATCAACAGAGGGAACAACGGGCACTACATACTTCCGCAACAAAGATCTATGGAACACATTATGGATGGAAAAAGAGGCTGGAAGGGCCAAACAAAAAGACACTGGATTGATAATCTCAGAAATCCTATAAGGACCAATAAACCGAGGCTTGAACTTAGGGGAAGAAACCTTCATAGGAACATGACGGGAAGACAACCAGACCAAATCCCCAACCCGAAGCCGGGAACCAACACACCAACGACGGTTAGCAAAACGCTGAGCCTCCTCCTGAGACAACACCAAATTGTCCACCACATGAGCCCAAATCTGCTGCAGCCTGTCAACCACAGAATCCACACTAGGACAATCAGAAGGCTCAACCTGCCCTGAAGAAAAACAAGGATGAAAACCAAAATTACAAAAAAAAGGCGAAACCAAGGTAGCAGAACTAGCCCGATTAATAAGGGCAATCTCGGCCAATGGCAAGAAAGCCACCCAATCATCCTGATCAGCAGACACAAAGCATCTTATATAAGTCTCCAAAGTCTGATTAGTTCGCTCGGTCTGGCCATTTGTCTGAGGATGAAATGCGGAAGAAAAAGACAAATCAATGCCCAGCCTAGCACAAAAGGCCCGCCAAGACCTAGAAACAAACTGGGAACCTCTATCGGACACAATATTCTTCAGAATGCCATGCAAACAAACCACATGCTGAAAAAACAACGGAGAAGAGAATTCCTAACTTCTGGGCTGTGTGGTTCAGGGACCAGAGCACTTGAGCACCATGTGATTCTCAACACTGCTCAGTACTCGATCAAACACCCAAATGTTTGATCAAGTATCGAACAGTGGCAAGCACGCTAGTCCATCACTAATTAGAGAAAAATATTACATTATTAAAATAAATAGACATCTAGGATGAAAAGCAATATTATTTTGAGATCACCCCTTTAAAACTTTTACACAGTATTCACTACATGTAGAACATATACACCTAGTCAAATACTATTTATGAAATGGAATTCACAATGTTAATGTAAACTACATAAAACTGTCATCTGCTTATGGCAGATATTATGTGCTCTCTGCCTTTGTAAACTCATTCTTGCTCTCAAATATAATTAATATTGTTTCTAAGTGGAATCACATGAAAGTGATGATTGTCTGCTGCATGTTTCATCTTATATGTCAGAAGGTAAGTATAGCTCAATTATTTTTCATTTCTTTTCATGTATGGATCTTATGCACTGTATAATAATGACACAATTATTTATATTTTGTCTTAGATCTGTGGCTATTTCAGAACACAAAGAGACCTGCACAGAGATCTTCAATGTCAAATACATAATGAGGAACACATCTCATGCAGCACATGCAATGAGAAGCAAACTTGTATTATTTTGGGATGTATATTCATGTGGTTTCCCCTGTCTATGCTACCGACCTATTTATAGATTATTCTGCATGCATCAATTAACAATGCTGCCATTATTGAGGGGATATTTTATTTTTCCTTTTTAATGGACACTCATTATGCTAACACAATGTAACATAATATTAATTGCTCTTATACAGAAGACACCAAGGTATTTTCTGGGTTAGACAAAACGTAAGATTTAAACCCCTACCACTAAAGCCAGTTTTCAACTTCCCAACAAGCCCAAACTAGTCAAATCTGGTATGTGTCACTTTATATGATACTAGCTCTTACATGGTTCTACATTTCCTAGTGATGAGTTTTTCAGTGACGCACTGCACTTTATGTTAGTGGTATAATTAGGTTGATATGATTTGCATTTAAATATTAAAATATCTGACACAAGACCCATTTTAAAAACTGTACTTTTCAAGTTATTCAAAGCTGCATCCGGTAAGTTAGTCAAGTTCTTCCTATAGATATTCTTAAAACATTTATAGTGATGGTAGCGTGTTCACCCTGTTGACATGGATTTGAGTTTATGTTCTGCTGTTGTCATCCGATGGTATACAGAAATCTTATAATTGTATTGTTAACATTGTTACTTATAACTGTTGTGTTTGAAGCTGTTAAACTGTAAAGCGCTTCGGAATATGTTGGCGCTATATAAATAAAGATTATTATTATTATTATTATCCAATCCCACCCTTGTTCATTTTGATGTTTCTGGTAAAAGGGGAGGAAAGGAAAAAAGTGCACTGATCTAAATGTAAATGTATAATAAGATTGTAGGTGAATATAGGTTTTTGATAAGAGTTTTGATAAGAGTCCGCCTGTCAGACCTTTCAACACCTTTGCAGCAGTGTGCGGTTTGTCACCTTAGCAGATTAGCTTCATCACAGCTTGTTGCTGCTTGGCCAAGGCAGTGCTGCAGTGCTTCCAGCTTGAGACTGATTTTGATGTTTGTGAGATGGAGGGTGAGGAGGATGAGGAAGTGCAGAAACTGCTGTAGAAGGTGGGGGCAAACCTGATTGAACCAGGGCTGTCAATCTTCAGTGTCAGTAGCACTTGTTCTGTCCCAGGGTCTGACAGGGTCCCGGCTTCCACAATGTTCACCCAGTGTGCCATCAGGGAATATAGCATTCCTGGCCACAAGCACTTGTCCAGGTGTCCGTGGTTAAGTAAACCTTCCCAATCACATCTTGGTCAGGGCACGGCTGATGACGTGGGACACGTGCTTGTGTAAGACAGGGATAGCACACCAGGAGAAATAGTTGTGGCTGGAGACCGAGTACTGAATGACGCCATGAGGTTGCTGAAAGGTTCTATCTCCACAAGCCTAAATAGAAACATTTCCAGGGCAAGCAGTCTGCCAATGTGGCCATTTAGCATTGTCACATGTGGGTGTATGGCTGAATATTGACACTTGTGTTCCAAGGACTGGCATAGGGACATCTGAACGCTACACAGGAACAAGTACATGGATCTGGTTGCTGATGGTGGCTTGACTATGCAATGACAGGTGCAGGGTGTGTGGCATCTTTGCCTATATCACGGACAGGGGATTGGTGTGCCTATGGAATATGGGAAGAGGCAGTGGTGTTACCCGCAGATACTGTTTCTGGACCCTGGCGTTCAGCCTAAGTAGTCCGGTGCTTTGCTTACATGTGCCTGAGCATGCTGATGTTGGTCAGGATAGAAGTTGTGTGGCCCCTAATGATGCCGGCATGGCAAATGTTGCAAATGGCCTTTTTTGGGTTAACTGGACTTTATTTAAAAAGCGCCAGGCTCGAGATCACCTAACCCTTGGCAACTTTACCCATGTTGATGCTCTGGGGATCAGTTGCCTGTCTTGTGTCTCTCTTCCTGCCTGTTGTGGTGCTGTGGATCCCTTTCCCTGTGTGCTGCTGTCCTTGTTCTGCATGTCACCTTCCCAGGTTTGGCCAGTGAATTCATCATCCACCAGCTCGTCCTCCACTTCCGCACCTTGGTCCTCCTCCTGACTTGCTGACATGAGAACACCACATGCTGGCAATTGTGTATCATCATCATCATCCACCTCTTGCAAGAGTAATTGCCTTTTTCTCCTTCTTGTGAGTGTGGCTGCTCAAATATTTGAGAATCGCTACATGTGATCTCTTCATGCCCTTGTTGGAACGGCCCGGGAGAGAGGCCAGAATCTATTAATGGAAATGTGAAGAGCTTTTTAGAGTGTCCAAGTGTGGGATCACTTGTCTCCAGGCACTTGGCATGGAGGGAGGAAGGAAGATCAGGGTGAGGATTATGTGGTCCATAATCATGGCTACTGGGACTGGACCGTGTGGTAGATAGGGTGGTGCTGGTAAAGTGACAAGAAGAATTATCTGATATTCATCCAACAACCTTTTCTCACTGGTCTGACTTCAAGAGTGGTGTTCCGTGCCCCCTTACAAAATGGGACAGGGAACTAGATTGACATGATGTTTGTGTTTGTTGTGATCCCACGGCAGGCATAGTTTCATCTTGCCCACCCACGTCCTCAGCCTCTGTATTCACCATCACCACTTCCCCATCCCTTACAACATGCCTTGCCCATTTTTAAGGGCATATAATATATCGCTGTTGAGAAAACATTGCAGACAGTATTACAATGCCAGCAACATTTGTTGAAATGCCACAGTACAGTCATCACATTTAAAAAAAATTATAGAAAGCAAAAAACTATCATGCGTAGTCCAAAATAGTATTAATCAATGGGGTGAAAGGGGGATAAGGGACTTATAGAATAGAAAGACCATGGAATGTGACTAGGAGAACTACATTGATAAAGGACTTAAGACCTGTGATGCAGATGTATCATCTACCTAAACATTATTGCAGATCAAATATACCCCTTCATGGCAATGGTATTCCAGAATAGTTTTGACGTCTTTCAGCAGGATAATAAGCCTTGTCAAGCTGCAATTCTTCATGAATAGTCTGATGTGTTGGCTTGTACAAATTTCCTAGATCTCAAACTGATTGAGAAGATAGATACATAGTGGCCCCATCTCAAGACTAAAAAGATATACTGCTTGCTGAGGTGCCGTGTATCAGAGGACACCTTAAAGGAGCATTCCCATTAAAGGTTTTATCTTCTTAATATATTGCAATCATCATATTATATAGCACTGTATACATACAATTGTTCATTTTGCCCTTCTTTCGAGTAAATTTTTCTCTGCTCTCTGCTTTATGTAGAAACAGGAAGTCTTTTGTCCCTGCAAAAATTATTCCCCTCTTCAATTCCCAACCCAATTGCTCCCTATTCCCCCCCCCCCCCCCTCCGCCAGGTACTTTTGCTATGCTCATGATTCATGCAGGGAAAATTGGCCTAGTGTTTCTGCATAGAGCTTAGAAGGATTCAATTAATCAGATTTTAATCATGTGATGTCAAAGACCTAATGTAAAACAACTAACTGGGTAGAAGGGAAAAAAGAGCAATTGTAAGTTCACAGTGCAGCTTGACAAACTTTGATGGGAGGAGTGCGTCTTTAAGATGTCTTTTGAAGTCCATGCGTTGTCAGGTCTGAGCAGATCTATACAATATTAGGCAGACGGTTGATCAATGTAGGTTAAAATGTATATACTATATTATATCAGACAACATAAAAATATTTAAATTAGACTGTATTAGTCACTTCAATAATGTTCAAATATTCATATTTTATAACTTTTAAATACCGTATATACTCGAGTATAAGCCGACCCGAGTATAAGCCGACCCCCCTAATTTTGCCACAAAAAACTGGGAAAACTTATTGACTCGAGTATAAGCCTAGGGTGGAAATGCAGCATTTACCGGTGAATTTCAAAAATAAAAATAGATCATTATTTCCCCATAGCTGTGCCATATAGTGCTCTGCACCGTTCATTATTTCCCCATAGCTGTGCCATATACGGTGCTCTGCACTGTTCATATTTCCCCATAGCTGTGCCATATACGGTGCTCTGCACCGTTCACTGTGCCCCATAGATGTGCCATATACGGTGCTCTGCACCGTTCACTGTGCCCCATAGATGTGCCATATACGGTGCTCTGCACCGTTCACTGTGCCCCATAGATGTGCCATATACGGTGCTCTGCACCGTTCACTGTGCCCCATAGATGTGCCATATACGGTGCTCTGCACCGTTCACTGTGCCCCATAGATGTGCCATATACGGTGCTCTGCACCGTTCACTGTGCCCCATAGATGTGCCATATACGGTGCTCTGCACCGTTCATATTTCCCCATAGATGTGCCATATACGGTGCTCTGCACCGTTCACTGTGCCCCATAGCTGTGCCATATACGGTGCTCTGCACCGTTCACTGTGCCCCATAGATGTGCCATATACGGTGCTCTGCACCGTTCACTGTGCCCCATAGATGTGCCATATACGGTGCTCTGCACCGTTCACTGTGCCCCATAGATGTGCCATATACAGTGCTCTGCACCGTTCACTGTGCCCCATAGATGTGCCATATACGGTGCTCTGCACCGTTCACTGTGCCCCATAGATGTGCCATATACAGTGCTCTGCACCGTTCACTGTGCCCCATAGATGTGCCATATACGGTGCTCTGCACCGTTCACTGTGCCCCATAGATGCTCCACATAAATCTCTGCCGCTGCTGCTGCTGCAATAAAAAAAAAAAACACATACTCACCTCCCTTGATTGCAGCTCCCGGCGTCTCGTTCCGGCGCCTCCATCTTCCCGGCGTCTCTGAACTGACTGATCAGGCAGAGGGCGCCGCGCACACTATATGCATCATCGCGCCCTCTGCCTGAACAGTCAGAGCGCAGACGCCGGGAAGATGGAGGCGCCGGCCGGGAAGATGGAGCGACGCTCGGCGGCTGGAACGAGGACAGGTGAATATGCTATACTTACCTAGTCCCAGCGATCCTCGCGCTGTCCCTCTGCCTGGTCTTCGGTGCCGCAGCTTCTTTCTCTATCAGCGGTCACCGGCACCGCTGATTAGAGGAATGAATAGGCGGCTCCACCCCTATGGGAGGTGGAGCCGCTTATTCATATCTCTAATGAGCGGTCCCACGTGACTGCTGAAGAGGGGAAGAAGCTGCAGCACAGAAGACCGTGGGACGGCAGGGACAGCGTGAGGATCGCTGGGACTAGGTAAGTATGCCTCAGCGCCCTCACCCCCTCACCCGCCGACCCTGCCACCCACCTTGACTCGAGTATAAGCCGAGAGGGGCACTTTCAGCCCAAAATTTTGGGCTGAAAATCTCGGCTTATACTCGAGTATATACGGTAATTACTTTTTCACATAGTTTTTAAATATACATACATATATATATGTATATATATATATATATACATATATATATATATAATTATATTATATCAGATAAGTACTATCATTCATTGAGTTTTAAAAAAAGGTAAAAAATCATTCCACCTATGTTTTCTCATGGAAATCTGCAAATTTTGAATGTCTATAATTATCCTGGCCACGTAAAAGAAAGAGATAAAAAGATTCTATTGCTTCACAAAGTGAAATAATGATGCAACCCACGAAGGTGAACTATCAGGTGCATTTAAAATACATTACCATTTAAGAGGTCAATACGATATTTACAGAGAGTTAGCTAAATAGGGAATATAGGATAATCAGGCAACACGCTGATAGACCAAATCAGTGCGGGTGTTAAAAAGTCTGCCTCCATAATGACAACCTAACCTGGAAGATTGAAATAATACTGCATCTCTCAAATTGTGAACACCATTAAAGTATATAAATTAATAACGGCAGCGCAGCTCCTGTAGCTGGTTCAAGAGAGCCTGATGTCTAGTATCAGCTAATTAAGCACCGCTCCAGAAAGATAAATCAATGCGAGGGCTGAAGAGCTGGTCTCTCTAGATATAATGTAGCTTTGAGAATTTGAATGATATTAACTGCATTTTTCTTACAATAATCATTTAATTATCAGCTGAATAATATGTAGATCATTGCCTACAACAATGTAGTTATATATGTGTGTCTACGTTAATATTTAACCCTGTAGTTAAAAACTAAACCCTAAATGAGAGCGGTTAGATTTAAACTGGTCAAACACATACATGTGCCTAGATTTCGTCAGTATCGCGCCTGATTTGGATTTATTAAACAGTTACCCTAGGTGTATGGAGGCCTCCTGACTCTCCTCAATTGCAGATGTTAGGGGATTAAGGGACCACTGATGAGGGGTCTGGCAGTAGCTTCTTCTTCTCTTCTGTTTGAAATAATCATAAACGCTTTGCTGAGCTGAGAGTAGATGTTTACGGTGGAGTCAAGAGAATTAGCTGTTGACTTCTTCATGCGGAAATTTTATAACTCTGAAGATATGACCAGACTTACCTTTGTGCAAATTTATTTAATGAACAGCACAAGCTAATATGAGAAGATAAGAAACATTGCAAAATATCTTAAAAGGAATCTGTCACCAGGCTTTGGCCACCCCATCTAAGAGCAACATAATGTAACGACAGAGACCCTAAGTCGAGCAATGTATCATTTATTGGTGTGCTTGCCATCTAATATATAAAGTTGAGTGTATATGTCTGTGTGTATGTGTGCGTGCGTCAGCCACGCCCACTCCACTTAGCCCCAACCAATCATTAAGCATGTGTGAGTATCAGCCACGCCCACTCCACTTAGCCCCAACCAATCATTAAGCATGTGTGAGTATCAGCCACGCCCACTCCACTTAGCCCCAACCAATCATTAAGCATTTGTGAGTATCAGCCACGCCCACTCCACATAGCCGCAACCAATCACTAAGCATCTTTCATTTCACCAGAGCTATTTAAAAGAAACTGAGCTATGATTGGTCACTATGAGCAACAGTTTTCCTTGTAGACAGTTGTGGCAACTGAAGCCTTTTCTTCTTACCATTTCTATGGTGTTGTTGTCCTTCTGTAAAGCTGGAAATAACACAATTTATTACCGTGCCGACACAGATCACGCTCTGACACAAACTGTAGGGGGAGCCCAGAATCAGGATCTTCTCTTTGGCATGAAGCATCCTCATTAACTTAAACCATCTAAGAAAAAGGAACCCAAGATGAATTTCTCCAACCCAGGTATCATTGTAATCGATGTAACAGCGCCATCCTGACAAAGTTGGCTCTGACGGGATGATGATATTAGGGGTAGTAGTCCGGTAGCTTTAGTTGACGGGATGATGTGGAATATTAGAGGTAGTAATCTGGTGACTCTGACGGGATGATGTGGGACATTAAGAGTAGTAGTTCGGTGGCTCTGGCTGACGGGATGATGTGGGAAATCTGTTCATCTTTGCACCGGAAGGAAAAAACAAAAATGTTGTTTACCAAAAGGCTCTTGAATGAGTTAAAAATAAAATACTATCAATATTTGGGTAATCATTTAGTTAATTTGTGTTTCAAATATGTAGTGTTGAATACATGATATAAAATGTTTTCATGTGCAATATAATCATTATAATTTGTTATAACTAACCACAGTTTGTTACTATGCCCGGGCAACGCCGGGCTCTTAAGCTATCATTTTTTATAAAATCACAGTTTTATCTACTGCAGATCTACCAGATCTCTGAATGTTGAGCTCTTTGTAGCTTTGCCCACACCACTGATTGGCAGCTTTCTGTCTATGTACAGTGTACACAGAAAGCTGCCAATCAGTAGAGGGGGCGGGGTTAAAAAGAATTCTTGACTACCTGGCAGACATTTTACTAGTCCTCTAATGATAATTTCTTGCTGATAAAATTTGGAATTTATAAAAATTTCAACAAGCAGCCCTGTAAGTGACACATTGCTCGAATCAGTATCTCTGTGTTTGTATTATGTTGATTTCAGATTAGGTGGCTAAAACCTGTTTACAGATTCCCTTTAAGGAAAATGTTTCTTTCTCCAGTGGCTGATTTTTTTTCTCCCCTGCGTTGATCATTTACCCTAAAAAGCTGCTCAAATTTATCATCAGTTCTGTCTTCATACACTGATTAAAATCTACCTGTTGTGTATAAAAGCATATGGAAAGGGGAGAGAAGGAAAGCCTGCGGGAGAAGCAGGCAGAACACACAAAATGAAACGGATGCAGCTCTTAATGACTAAAACATGCAAAGGGAAAAATTGGGAAAATATAGTAGATTATGTGATAAAATGGTCATAAGTAGACTTATTCCACATGTACAAACACACAATACCTTGTTCTTGAAAAGTCACCTGATTCCTTATCATCTGATAAAGATTTCAATATGTTATGTGCAAGGAAAACCCTTGAGAGGCTACAACCCACATCACAACCAGTGAGTGCTCAAATACAAGGCAAATGTGGCATAAGCATCACCTGGTACACCATCATGGAATCTTGTAATTTTTTTTGAGAGCTGGTCATCGTTCAGTAATTCATCTTGTTATATGGTGAGCTAAGAGAAAATATAAGGAAAGAAATGTTCTATTTTATGATATTCCTATATTTATACTCTTTTATTCATATTCTCACTCATCCCATATGTGAGGAACAACTGTTATGATGACAACTTACCATGGGACAAATTTTACTAGATAGATTGTACCAAATAGATGTTGTGCTTTTTTATCCAATGTAATGACAGACACCCTGATGGAAATATGATGCATGCTATCATAGTCAGTGGGATCTGTCAGGCATTGCTGCTATTTCACAAGTTGTGGATTCACCACTGTGGTCAGATTGCAATAAATTTGATGGTCTAGAGGTAAATAAGTTCAGGACATCACCCACTAGGTAAACCAGCTATACATGAATGAAGAATACTTTTTCTAATGCAGTAGATAAGCCCCCAATCCGACCTGAAAGATAAGAAAAATAAGTTTTATTATACTTACATGGGGGGCAGTCAGGTCCGAAGGGTGTCACAGTTCTGGGCCCGATGCCTCCCATTTTCTTATGATTGCCACCCTCCTGCTTGCCTCATGGCTCCCCAGCATCGTGCTCCTGTGCCAGCGTACTTATCTGTCCTGTTGAGGGCAGAGCAAAGTACTACTGTGCGCAGGTGCTGAGCCTCTCTGACCTTTCCCCAACACCTGCGCACTGCAGTACTTTGTTCTGCCCTCAACAGGGCAGATAAGTACACATGCGCAGGAGCACGATGCTGGGGAGTGATGAAGCAAACAAGAGGGCGGCGATCATAAGAAGATGGGAGGCGCTGGACCCAGACCTGATACACCCATCGGACCGGACCGCCCCCCATGTAAGTATAATAAAAAATTTTTTTCTTATCTTTCAGGTCAGATTAGGGGCTTATCTACACCATTATAGAATGCTGTAAATAAGTCCTGAAAGGCGGTGGCAGTTTCTTATATCGGCCAAACCTGGTGACAGGTTTGCTTTAAGCAAGTTGAAGATGAAATGATCTCTGAAGTTAGACGTGACACATTTCCTTTGCATTTTAGGAAAAATATATATATACATTTTCATCTTTTACATTTTATGTATTAAATAGTCAAATGCAAAAGTTTTGCTACCCTGCATGGTTAGTACCTATGGAAACAGGAACACATGGGCTACTTGCACAGTGAACAAGTCTGTATGATCATGTTCACACACCACCAAGAAACCTGAAGACACAAAAGAGAATAGTAAAACCAAAAACACTCAGTTTGAAAAAATGTTGCAGTAATCCGCAAGTGCTAGTAAAAGATGTAAAAAACAGGGTATTTGGTTGATACGTTTTTTGCAAAAAATGTATACTAAGCTGCTCTACCAATCTTCACGGTATACCCTTATCAGAGCAGTCCTAACTATTGTATGCAATCCCTATCTGATGTATTTAAAAACCTGATCATCTGTATATAACCTGTGTGAACAGGGTTCAGAGAGAAAAAATCCATGTGTGCATACAGGGTAGAACAGCTTTTGTGCAGATAGCCCAAGAGGAGTGGTGGAACTCCCCAGTCTTGTAGACACAAGAGAACAATTATGGAAACAGGAACACATGGGCTACTTGCACAGTGAACAAGTCTGTATGATCATGTTCACACACCACCAAGAAACCTGAAGACACAAAAGAGAATAGTAAAACCAAAAACACTCAGTTTGAAAAAATGTTGCAGTAATCCGCAAGTGCTAGTAAAAGATGTAAAAAACAGGGTATTTGGTTGATACGTTTTTTGCAAAAAATGTATACTAAGCTGCTCTACCAATCTTCACGGTATACCCTTATCAGAGCAGTCCTAACTAATGTATGCAATCCCTATCTGATGTATTTAAAAACCTGATCATCTGTATATAACCTGTGTGAACAGGGTTCAGAGAGGAAAAATCCATGTGTGCATACAGGGTAGAACAGCTTTTGTGCAGATAGCCCAAGAGGAGTGGTGGAACTCCCCAGTCTTGTAGACACAAGAGAACAATTATGGAAACAGGAACACATGGGCTACTTGCACAGTGAACAAGTCTGTATGATCATGTTCACACACCACCAAGAAACCTGAAGACACAAAAGAGAATAGTAAAACCAAAAACACTCAGTTTGAAAAAATGTTGCAGTAATCCGCAAGTGCTAGTAAAAGATGTAAAAAACAGGGTATTTGGTTGATACGTTTTTTGCAAAAAATGTATACTAAGCTGCTCTACCAATCTTCACGGTATACCCTTATCAGAGCAGTCCTAACTAATGTATGCAATCCCTATCTGATGTATTTAAAAACCTGATCATCTGTATATAACCTGTGTGAACAGGGTTCAGAGAGGAAAAATCCATGTGTGCATACAGGGTAGAACAGCTTTTGTGCAGATAGCCCAAGAGGAGTGGTGGAACTCCCCAGTCTTGTAGACACAAGAGAACAATTATGGAAACAGGAACACATGGGCTACTTGCACAGTGAACAAGTCTGTATGATCATGTTCACACACCACCAAGAAACCTGAAGACACAAAAGAGAATAGTAAAACCAAAAACACTCAGTTTGAAAAAATGTTGCAGTAATCCGCAAGTGCTAGTAAAAGATGTAAAAAACAGGGTATTTGGTTGATACGTTTTTTGCAAAAAATGTATACTAAGCTGCTCTACCAATCTTCATGGTATACCCTTATCAGAGCAGTCCTAACTAATGTATGCAATCCCTATCTGATGTATTTAAAAACCTGATCATCTGTATATAACCTGTGTGAACAGGGTTCAGAGAGGAAAAATCCATGTGTGCATACAGGGTAGAACAGCTTTTGTGCAGATAGCCCAAGAGGAGTGGTGGAACTCCCCAGTCTTGTAGACACAAGAGAACAATTATGGAAACAGGAACACATGGGCTACTTGCACAGTGAACAAGTCTGTATGATCATGTTCACACACCACCAAGAAACCTGAAGACACAAAAGAGAATAGTAAAACCAAAAACACTCAGTTTGAAAAAATGTTGCAGTAATCCGCAAGTGCTAGTAAAAGATGTAAAAAACAGGGTATTTGGTTGATACGTTTTTTGCAAAAAATGTATACTAAGCTGCTCTACCAATCTTCACGGTATACCCTTATCAGAGCAGTCCTAACTAATGTATGCAATCCCTATCTGATGTATTTAAAAACCTGATCATCTGTATATAACCTGTGTGAACAGGGTTCAGAGAGGAAAAATCCATGTGTGCATACAGGGTAGAACAGCTTTTGTGCAGATAGCCCAAGAGGAGTGGTGGAACTCCCCAGTCTTGTAGACACAAGAGAACAATTATGGAAACAGGAACACATGGGCTACTTGCACAGTGAACAAGTCTGTATGATCATGTTCACACACCACCAAGAAACCTGAAGACACAAAAGAGAATAGTAAAACCAAAAACACTCAGTTTGAAAAAATGTTGCAGTAATCCGCAAGTGCTAGTAAAAGATGTAAAAAACAGGGTATTTGGTTGATACGTTTTTTGCAAAAAATGTATACTAAGCTGCTCTACCAATCTTCACGGTATACCCTTATCAGAGCAGTCCTAACTAATGTATGCAATCCCTATCTGATGTATTTAAAAACCTGATCATCTGTATATAACCTGTGTGAACAGGGTTCAGAGAGGAAAAATCCATGTGTGCATACAGGGTAGAACAGCTTTTGTGCAGATAGCCCAAGAGGAGTGGTGGAACTCCCCAGTCTTGTAGACACAAGAGAACAATTATGGAAACAGGAACACATTGGCTACTTGCACAGTGAACAAGTCTGTATGATCATGTTCACACACCACCAAGAAACCTGAAGACACAAAAGAGAATAGTAAAACCAAAAACACTCAGTTTGAAAAAATGTTGCAGTAATCCGCAAGTGCTAGTAAAAGATGTAAAAAACAGGGTATTTGGTTGATACGTTTTTTGCAACAAATGTATACTAAGTTGCTCTACCAATCTTCACGGTATACCCTTATCAGAGCAGTCCTAACTAATGTATGCAATCCCTATCTGATGTATTTAAAAACCTGATCATCTGTATATAACCTGTGTGAACAGGGTTCAGAGAGGAAAAATCCATGTGTGCATACAGGGTAGAACAGCTTTTGTGCAGATAGCCCAAGAGGAGTGGTGGAACTCCCCAGTCTTGTAGACACAAGAGAACAATTATGGAAACAGGAACACATGGGCTACTTGCACAGTGAACAAGTCTGTATGATCATGTTCACACACCACCAAGAAACCTGAAGACACAAAAGAGAATAGTAAAACCAAAAACACTCAGTTTGAAAAAATGTTGCAGTAATCCGCAAGTGCTAGTAAAAGATGTAAAAAACAGGGTATTTGGTTGATACGTTTTTTGCAAAAAATGTATACTAAGCTGCTCTACCAATCTTCACGGTATACCCTTATCAGAGCAGTCCTAACTAATGTATGCAATCCCTATCTGATGTATTTAAAAACCTGATCATCTGTATATAACCTGTGTGAACAGGGTTCAGAGAGGAAAAATCCATGTGTGCATACAGGGTAGAACAGCTTTTGTGCAGATAGCCCAAGAGGAGTGGTGGAACTCCCCAGTCTTGTAGACACAAGAGAACAATTATGGAAACAGGAACACATTGGCTACTTGCACAGTGAACAAGTCTGTATGATCATGTTCACACACCACCAAGAAACCTGAAGACACAAAAGAGAATAGTAAAACCAAAAACACTCAGTTTGAAAAAATGTTGCAGTAATCCGCAAGTGCTAGTAAAAGATGTAAAAAACAGGGTATTTGGTTGATACGTTTTTTGCAAAAAATGTATACTAAGCTGCTCTACCAATCTTCACGGTATACCCTTATCAGAGCAGTCCTAACTAATGTATGCAATCCCTATCTGATGTATTTAAAAACCTGATCATCTGTATATAACCTGTGTGAACAGGGTTCAGAGAGGAAAAATCCATGTGTGCATACAGGGTAGAACAGCTTTTGTGCAGATAGCCCAAGAGGAGTGGTGGAACTCCCCAGTCTTGTAGACACAAGAGAACAATTATGGAAACAGGAACACATGGGCTACTTGCACAGTGAACAAGTCTGTATGATCATGTTCACACACCACCAAGAAACCTGAAGACACAAAAGAGAATAGTAAAACCAAAAACACTCAGTTTGAAAAAATGTTGCAGTAATCCGCAAGTGCTAGTAAAAGATGTAAAAAACAGGGTATTTGGTTGATACGTTTTTTGCAAAAAATGTATACTAAGCTGCTCTACCAATCTTCACGGTATACCCTTATCAGAGCAGTCCTAACTAATGTATGCAATCCCTATCTGATGTATTTAAAAACCTGATCATCTGTATATAACCTGTGTGAACAGGGTTCAGAGAGGAAAAATCCATGTGTGCATACAGGGTAGAACAGCTTTTGTGCAGATAGCCCAAGAGGAGTGGTGGAACTCCCCAGTCTTGTAGACACAAGAGAACAATTATGGAAACAGGAACACATTGGCTACTTGCACAGTGAACAAGTCTGTATGATCATGTTCACACACCACCAAGAAACCTGAAGACACAAAAGAGAATAGTAAAACCAAAAACACTCAGTTTGAAAAAATGTTGCAGTAATCCGCAAGTGCTAGTAAAAGATGTAAAAAACAGGGTATTTGGTTGATACGTTTTTTGCAAAAAATGTATACTAAGCTGCTCTACCAATCTTCACGGTATACCCTTATCAGAGCAGTCCTAACTAATGTATGCAATCCCTATCTGATGTATTTAAAAACCTGATCATCTGTATATAACCTGTGTGAACAGGGTTCAGAGAGGAAAAATCCATGTGTGCATACAGGGTAGAACAGCTTTTGTGCAGATAGCCCAAGAGGAGTGGTGGAACTCCCCAGTCTTGTAGACACAAGAAAACAATTATGGAAACAGGAACACATGGGCTACTTGCACAGTGAACAAGTCTGTATGATCATGTTCACACACCACCAAGAAACCTGAAGACACAAAAGAGAATAGTAAAACCAAAAACACTCAGTTTGAAAAAATGTTGCAGTAATCCGCAAGTGCTAGTAAAAGATGTAAAAAACAGGGTATTTGGTTGATACGTTTTTTGCAAAAAATGTATACTAAGCTGCTCTACCAATCTTCATGGTATACCCTTATCAGAGCAGTCCTAACTAATGTATGCAATCCCTATCTGATGTATTTAAAAACCTGATCATCTGTATATAACCTGTGTGAACAGGGTTCAGAGAGGAAAAATCCATGTGTGCATACAGGGTAGAACAGCTTTTGTGCAGATAGCCCAAGAGGAGTGGTGGAACTCCCCAGTCTTGTAGACACAAGAGAACAATTATGGAAACAGGAACACATGGGCTACTTGCACAGTGAACAAGTCTGTATGATCATGTTCACACACCACCAAGAAACCTGAAGACACAAAAGAGAATAGTAAAACCAAAAACACTCAGTTTGAAAAAATGTTGCAGTAATCCGCAAGTGCTAGTAAAAGATGTAAAAAACAGGGTATTTGGTTGATACGTTTTTTGCAAAAAATGTATACTAAGCTGCTCTACCAATCTTCACGGTATACCCTTATCAGAGCAGTCCTAACTAATGTATGCAATCCCTATCTGATGTATTTAAAAACCTGATCATCTGTATATAACCTGTGTGAACAGGGTTCAGAGAGGAAAAATCCATGTGTGCATACAGGGTAGAACAGCTTTTGTGCAGATAGCCCAAGAGGAGTGGTGGAACTCCCCAGTCTTGTAGACACAAGAGAACAATTATGGAAACAGGAACACATGGGCTACTTGCACAGTGAACAAGTCTGTATGATCATGTTCACACACCACCAAGAAACCTGAAGACACAAAAGAGAATAGTAAAACCAAAAACACTCAGTTTGAAAAAATGTTGCAGTAATCCGCAAGTGCTAGTAAAAGATGTAAAAAACAGGGTATTTGGTTGATACGTTTTTTGCAAAAAATGTATACTAAGCTGCTCTACCAATCTTCACGGTATACCCTTATCAGAGCAGTCCTAACTAATGTATGCAATCCCTATCTGATGTATTTAAAAACCTGATCATCTGTATATAACCTGTGTGAACAGGGTTCAGAGAGGAAAAATCCATGTGTGCATACAGGGTAGAACAGCTTTTGTGCAGATAGCCCAAGAGGAGTGGTGGAACTCCCCAGTCTTGTAGACACAAGAGAACAATTATGGAAACAGGAACACATGGGCTACTTGCAAAGTGAACAAGTCTGTATGATCATGTTCACACACCACCAAGAAACCTGAAGACACAAAAGAGAATAGTAAAACCAAAAACACTCAGTTTGAAAAAATGTTGCAGTAATCCGCAAGTGCTAGTAAAAGATGTAAAAAACAGGGTATTTGGTTGATACGTTTTTTGCAAAAAATGTATACTAAGCTGCTCTACCAATCTTCACGGTATACCCTTATCAGAGCAGTCCTAACTAATGTATGCAATCCCTATCTGATGTATTTAAAAACCTGTTCATCTGTATATAACCTGTGTGAACAGGGTTCAGAGAGGAAAAATCCATGTGTGCATACAGGGTAGAACAGCTTTTGTGCAGATAGCCCAAGAGGAGTGGTGGAACTCCCCAGTCTTGTAGACACAAGAGAACAATTATGGAAACAGGAACACATGGGCTACTTGCACAGTGAACAAGTCTGTATGATCATGTTCACACACTGTTAGGACTGGCGGAACGCACCAAGACAGATGATAAAGGTGCGTTCGCAGTCCGGGGTCCACCGTGCAGGTGGAGACCTGCTGCTAGTAATTGGCAGACAATATGGCGGTACACTAAAGTATACACGCGTGGGTTAAACCTCACCCAGCGTGAAGAAAGCGATCCTGTTAACTCACAGGACCGCAGTACCGCACTAGAGCGCGAGCAAGTGGTCAGCGGACTTAACCCCAGAAGGGATTGAAGCCCAATTAGACCCTTGCTGGCGTAACACCGCAACTGGGTGTGTAGAGAACCTTAGGACAAATATGTGCACAAGAGTGCGAGCGATGCCGCACTAACGGACACCACTAACCACCCAGACTCGGGTATGGAAAGCGCAAGGCAAGCGCACGGCGCCGTACTGGCAGGCACAGCTATAGGACGCTGAGATGTGTGTATCGTGTAGATGGCAAGTCGGGCGCTAGATAGCTACCATCATCCGCGAACAGTCAACAACACTAGGGAGGGATATTTAGGAGCTTTCATCCTTCGACATACATCCATCTACACACACACATAATAACAAGACAATACTAGCGCATGGCCGTGCGGTCATGCGCAGTTTATATAGGAGCAGCACAGGAAGTGGCCACAGCACTTTTGCCCTTCTAGGACCTGCCAAGAGGACCAATGGAATGTGCTGCAGAGCCTGAGCACATGACCCTCGATCTCCAACGGGAGACCTTACGCTGGGCATGCTCAGTACATGCAGACAAGGACTTAGTCCCAGAGAAGTCCGCTCGCTGCTGACCAGTACTGACTTTAATGGCAGAGACTGGAGAAGCAGCACTAACTCTCTGAACAGAGTGAGAATGAGCAAGACGCTGGGACCGACGTCCTTGCTGAGCAGGCTCCACTGCGGCTGGACAAGAATGGGAGACCGCAGCGGAAGTGGCTCGAGATTCCCCCAGTGCAGAAGCGGGAACTCGACCCCTAACATTACCCCCCCTCCTAGGGCCCCCCCCTCCTTGGGCCTCGCTACGTTCAAAGGCAGCAATGAGCTGCGGAGCCCGAATGTGCTCCACAGGCTCCCAGGTTCTATCCTCTGGACCATGACCCTTCCAATCCACCAAATAAAATTTTTTGCCACGTACCACCTTGCTTCCCACAATAGCATTCACCTCAAATTCATCCGTGGATGAACCCGATGTCCCAGCAGATGACTCAGAAAACCGAGACAAACGAACGGGCTTTAAGAGGGAAACGTGAAAGGTATCGGTGATACCAAGGCGTGGAGGAATGGCCAAACGGTAAACCACAGGGTTGACCTGTTCCAGAACTTTAAACGGGCCAATGTAGCGAGGAGCAAACTTAGTGGACTCAACTCGCAGCCTGATGTTACGGGCGGAGAGCCACACTAAGTCGCCGGGAGCAAAGACCGGAGCGGGGCGCCGGTGTGTATCAGCCGAAACCCTCATTCTCTCCTTGGAGGCCCGGATAGCATCCTGTGTGCGGTCCCAGATGTCACGTGCCTCCACCGCCCAGTCTGCCACCCTAGAATCGGTTGAGGACACGGGCATGGGCACAGGGACACGCGGATGCTGGCCGTAATTAAGGAGAAAAGGAGTTTGACCAGTGGAATCGGCTACGGCGTTGTTCAGGGCAAATTCCGCCCAAGGTAGCAAAGATGCCCAGTCATCCTGCCTAGCAGAGACGAAATGTCGCAAATATGTCACCAGAGTCTGGTTGGTTCTCTCCACCAACCCATTCGTCTCGGGATGGTAAGCAGAGGAGAGGTTTAACTCTATGCTGAGTAAACGGCAGAGCTCTCTCCAAAACCGAGATGCGAACTGGGGACCCCGATCGCTGACAATTTTATCAGGCATACCATGCAAACGGAAAACGTGTTTAACGAACAACACCGCCAAGGCCCGTGCTGAGGGTAACCGAGGAAGCGGCACCAAATGCACCATCTTAGAGAAATAGTCAGTGACAACCCAAATAATGGAGCAGCCACGCGACTTGGGTAGACCCACCACAAAGTCCATTCCGACCATCTCCCAGGGCCTGTCTGCCACCGGTAGAGGGTAAAGCAACCCAGCAGGCCGTTGCCGAGGAGACCGATTCTGGGCACAAGAAACGCACGCCTGAATGTAGTCCCTGACATCTCGGGCCATATGCGGCCACCAGTATGTTCTCGCCAAAAGCTCTGATGTCCTCTTGGTCCCAAAATGCCCCCCCACTCTGGAGGAGTGAGCCCAAGAGAGAACCTCCGGTCGCAAGTTAGCTGGCACGAAAGTCTTGCCCGGGGGCACAGACTCTAGCGAAACCGGAGCTACAGTTCTCAGGCTCTCAGAAGGGACAATAAGCCGAGGCTCCTCCTCCTCCTCCTCAGATGACACTACGGAGCGGGAGAGAGCGTCGGCACGAACGTTCTTCTCCCCGGAGAGAAAATGGAGAGTAAAATGGAACCGGGAGAAGAACAGGGACCATCTAGCCTGGCGAGAATTCAGCCGCTGGGCCGTCTGTATATACACCAAGTTCTTGTGGTCAGTGAAGACTTGGAAGGGAAAGCGAGCTCCCTCCAAGAGGTGTCTCCACTCTGAAAAAGCCAACTTCATGGCTAGCAACTCCCTGTCCCCGATGGAATAATTCCTCTCCGCTGGTGTGAAGGTCTTGGAGAAGAAGAAGCAAGGATGCTTCCGACCTTGAGCATCCTTTTGGAAAAGGACTGCTCCAGCACCAACGGATGAGGCATCCACCTCCAAGATGAATGGTTTATCTACATCGGGGCGATGTAGGATGGGAGCGCTAGCGAAGTGTGACTTAATCGAGAGAAAGGCCTTGGAGACCTCCTCTGACCACAACTTGGGATTTGCTCCCTTCTTGGTGAGGGCGACCAAGGGAGCTACCAAAGTTGAGAAGTGTGGAATGAACTGGCGATAATAATTAATGAACCCCATAAAGCGCTGCACCGCTTTAAGAGAATGGGGTTCCTGCCAGTCCATTACAGCCTGTAGCTTGGCAGGATCCATAGCCAAACCCTGGGCAGAAATGATATATCCAAGGAAAGGCAAGGACTCCTGCTCAAACACACACTTCTCCAACTTAGCGTAGAGGGAGTTTGCCCGTAAGAGGTCGAAGACTTTGCGAACATCTCTCCGATGGGAGTCTATATCTGGAGAGTAGATGAGAATGTCATCCAGATAGACTACGACCGAGGTGGTGAGCATATCCCGAAAGATGTCGTTCACAAAGTCTTGGAAAACGGCTGGGGCATTACAGAGCCCAAAGGGCATCACTAGATATTCATAGTGCCCATCCCTGGTGTTAAAAGCCGTCTTCCATTCATCCCCCTCACGGATGCGAATCAGGTTGTAAGCACCCCGCAGATCTAACTTTGTAAATACCTTTGCTCCCCGTAGCCTATCAAAGAGCTCAGATATCAGGGGTAATGGGTACTTGTTCTTAACGGTAATTGCGTTAAGACCCCTGTAGTCTATGCATGGACGTAAGTCTCCAGTCTTCTTCTGTACGAAGAAGAACCCAGCCCCTGCCGGTGACACTGACTTCCTAATGAATCCTCTTGCCAGATTCTCCTGAATATACTGGGACATTGCCTCCGTCTCCGGGAGAGATAACGGGTAGACTCGACCCCGGGGAGGCTCAGCACCAGGCAAAAGGTCAATAGGACAGTCATAGGGGCGGTGAGGCGGAAGGGTCTCCGCAGCTCTTTTGGAGAACACGTCTGCATGGGACCAATAGTGCTTGGGGAGAGAGGAAAGATCTGCGGGTACCTGTGTAGTAGCAACCTGAACGCACTCCCTCTGACATCTACCCTCACAGGATTTACTCCATCCCAAAATTCTCCCAGAGGACC
The DNA here is from genome assembly GCF_032444005.1 of Ranitomeya imitator. Classification (NCBI taxonomy): domain Eukaryota; kingdom Metazoa; phylum Chordata; class Amphibia; order Anura; family Dendrobatidae; genus Ranitomeya; species Ranitomeya imitator. The sequence continues at coordinate 86,530,605 of NC_091286.1, forward strand.
ACTCAATATGAGGAGAATGGTAGTGAAGCCATGGCATCCCCAACAGGACCTCATCAATTCCCTCAGGAATGACTAATAGGGAGATTATCTCCTGATGTGATGGAGACACAGATAGGGTGAAAGGAATGGTTTGGTGGGTAATCTGTGAAGGTAGTGTTGACCCATTTACCACTCGAACGGTCACTGGCTGGGCGAGCATCACCAAGGGTATTGCGTGACGCTGGGCAAAGGCGGAGGACATAAAGTTACCCTCTGCCCCAGAGTCCAAGCATAGCTCGACCGTGAGAGTGGATGGGCCTATGGTAATTGTCCCCTTGAAGGACAACTTTGAGGCAAACGTCGCCGTGTCTAGTGTACCTCCTCCAACTGCCACTAGACGCTGACGTTTCCCCGACCGCTGAGGACTCTTGGAGGCAAGACGTCCTGACTGCTGGCAAACATGACGAACCTTATGTGCACGAGCGGACTGAGACTTGGATCCCGCTCGTGTCACCTCCAAGGTCTCATGTGACTCAGATGCCTGGACTGGAGATTTCAAAGGTTTGGCGAAGGTAGGAGCCAGCCGAAACCTCTGCCTACACTGGGCTCGTTCCAACCTCCGCTCGTTAAAACGGAGGTCTATACGAGTAGAAATAGATATTAACTCCTCCAGTGTGGCAGGAATCTCCCTAGTGGCCAGAGCGTCCTTAACATGGTCAGCCAGGCCCCTCCAGAATATGGGGATAAGGGCTTTATCCGACCACTCCAGCTCGGAAGCTAAAGTACGGAATCGGACGGAAAAATGGCTGACCAAGGACTCACCCTGAGTTAATGCCAGTAGTTGGAGCGCTGTATCATGGGTGAGTTGAGGTCCTAGAAAGACCTTTTTCAGCGTGCCCAGAAACAACGGAGCACTCTGCACCACATGATCATCACGCTCCCACAGCGGCGTAGCCCACTCCAACGCCCTGCCCGACAACAGCGAGACAATAAATCCCACCTTAGCCCGCTCTGTAGGAAAACGTGCAGCCAGGAGCTCGAGATGGATAGAGCACTGGCTCACGAATCCACGACAATGTTTGCTCTCTCCAGCAAACTTGTCAGGTAGTGGGAGACGGGATAAAGTCGGAGCAGGGGTGGCAGTGGACAAACTGGCTGCGGCTACACTTGCAGCCTGCACAGCTACAGCAGTGACATCCACAGCTGAGGTTGTACGCTCAAGAGCCGCCAACCTTCCCTCCAGCTGCTGGATGTACCGCTGTAAACGCTGGTCGTCCGCCATTTTACTAGCCAGACCCTGGCGCTAGTATTCTGTTAGGACTGGCGGAACGCACCAAGACAGATGATAAAGGTGCGTTCGCAGTCCGGGGTCCACCGTGCAGGTGGAGACCTGCTGCTAGTAATTGGCAGACAATATGGCGGTACACTAAAGTATACACGCGTGGGTTAAACCTCACCCAGCATGAAGAAAGCGATCCTGTTAACTCACAGGACCGCAGTACCGCACTAGAGCGCGAGCAAGTGGTCAGCGGACTTAACCCCAGAAGGGATTGAAGCCCGATTAGACCCTTGCTGGCGTAACACCGCAACTGGGTGTGTAGAGAACCTTAGGACAAATATGTGCACAAGAGTGCGAGCGATGCCGCACTAACGGACGCCACTAACCACCCAGACTCGGGTATGGAAAGCGCAAGGCAAGCGCACGGCGCCGTACTGGCAGGCACAGCTATAGGACGCTGAGATGTGTGTATCGTGTAGATGGCAAGTCGGGCGCTAGATAGCTACCATCATCCGCGAACAGTCAACAACACTAGGGAGGGATATTTAGGAGCTTTCATCCTTCGACATACATCCATCTACACACACACATAATAACAAGACAATACTAGCGCATGGCCGTGCGGTCATGCGCAGTTTATATAGGAGCAGCACAGGAAGTGGCCACAGCACTTTTGCCCTTCTAGGACCTGCCAAGAGGACCAATGGAATGTGCTGCAGAGCCTGAGCACATGACCCTCGATCTCCAACGGGAGACCTTACGCTGGGCATGCTCAGTACATGCAGACAAGGACTTAGTCCCAGAGAAGTCCGCTCGCTGCTGACCAGTACTGACTTTAATGGCAGAGACTGGAGAAGCAGCACTAACTCTCTGAACAGAGTGAGAATGAGCAAGACGCTGGGACCGACGTCCTTGCTGAGCAGGCTCCACTGCGGCTGGACAAGAATGGGAGACCGCAGCGGAAGTGGCTCGAGATTCCCCCAGTGCAGAAGCGGGAACTCGACCCCTAACACACACCACCAAGAAACCTGAAGACACAAAAGAGAATAGTAAAACCAAAAACACTCAGTTTGAAAAAATGTTGCAGTAATCCGCAAGTGCTAGTAAAAGATGTAAAAAACAGGGTATTTGGTTGATACGTTTTTTGCAAAAAATGTATACTAAGCTGCTCTACCAATCTTCACGGTATACCCTTATCAGAGCAGTCCTAACTAATGTATGCAATTCCTATCTGATGTATTTAAAAACCTGATCATCTGTATATAACCTGTGTAAATACCCTGTTTTTTACATCTTTTACTAGCACTTGCGGATTACTGCAACATTTTTTCAAACTGAGTGTTTTTGGTTTTACTATTCTCTTTTGTGTCTTCAGGTTTCTTGGTGGTGTGTGAACATGATCATACAGACTTGTTCACTGTGCAAGTAGCCCATGTGTTCCTGTTTCCATAATTGTTCTCTTGTGTCTACAAGACTGGGGAGTTCCACCACTCCTCTTGGGCTATCTGCACAAAAGCTGTTCTACCCTGTATGCACACATGGATTTTTCCTCTCTGAACCCTGTTCACACAGGTTATATACAGATGATCAGGTTTTTAAATACATCAGATAGGGATTGCATACATTAGTTAGGACTGCTCTGATAAGGGTATACCGTGAAGATTGGTAGAGCAGCTTAGTATACATTTTTTGCAAAAAACATATCAACCAAATACCCTGTTTTTTACATCTTTTACTAGCACTTGCGGATTACTGCAACATTTTTTCAAACTGAGTGTTTTTGGTTTTACTATTCTCTTTTGTGTCTTCAGGTTTCTTGGTGGTGTGTGAACATGATCATACAGACTTGTTCACTGTGCAAGTAGCCCATGTGTTCCTGTTTCCATAATTGTTCTTTTGTGTCTACAAGATTGGGGAATTCCACCACTCCTCTTGGGCTATCTGCACAAAAGCTGTTCTACCCTGTATGCACACATGGATTTTTCCTCTCTGAACCCTGTTCACACAGGTTATATACAGATGATCAGGTTTTTAAATACATCAGATAGGGATTGCATACATTAGTTAGGACTGCTCTGATAAGGGTATACCGTGAAGATTGGTAGAGCAGCTTAGTATACATTTTTTGCAAAAAACGTATCAACCAAATACCCTGTTTTTTACATCTTTTACTAGCACTTGCGGATTACTGCAACATTTTTTTCAAACTGAGTGTTTTTGGTTTTACTATTCTCTTTTGTGTCTTCAGGTTTCTTGGTGGTGTGTGAACATGATCCTACAGACTTGTTCATTGTGCAAGTAGCCCATGTGTTCATGTTTCCATAATTGTTCTCTTGTGTCTACAAGACTGGGGAGCTACCCACCATTCCTCTTGGGCTATCTGCACAAAAGCTGTTCTACTCTGTATGCACACATGGATTTTTCCTCTCTGAACCCTGTTCACACAGGTAATATACAGATGATCAGGTTTTTAAATACATCAGATAGGGATTGCATACATTAGTTAGGACTGCTCTGATAAGGGTATACCGTGAAGATTGGTAGAGCAGCTTAGTATACATTTTTTGCAAAAAACGTATCAACCAAATACCCTGTTTTTTACATCTTTTACTAGCACTTGCGGATTACTGCAACATTTTTTCAAACTGAGTGTTTTTGGTTTTACTATTCTCTTTTGTGTCTTCATGGTTAGTACCTAGTAGCATCAATGTTTGGAAGTATCACAGCTTGTAAACTTTTTTGTAGCCAAACAAGAGTCTTTCAGTTCTTGTTTGAGGAATTTTCAGCCATTCTTCCTTAGAAAATGTTTCCAGTTTTGTCAGATTACTGGGTCATCTTGCATGCACTTCTATTTTGAGGCCTAACCACCGATTGTCAACGATGTTCAGATCAGTGGACTTTGAGGGCCAATGTAAAAGCTTCACTTTACACCTTTTGAAGTAGTCTTGTGGATTTTGACATGGATCATTATCCATTTGTAGAAGCCATCCTCTTTTCAACTACAGCTTTTTTACAGATGCTGTTATGTTTGCATGAAGAATTTGATTAAATTTTATTGAATCCATTCTTCTCTCTACCCTTCAAATCTTTCCTTTGCCATTGGCTGCAACACAACCCCAAAACATGATTGATCCACCCCTATGCTTAATGGGTGGAGAGATGTTCTTTTCCTGAAATTTTAAATTTTATGGTGAGGACGCAGGAGAGGTATTCTTTTGATGATTCTTCCATGAAGGCTATATTTGTGCAGCTGTCTCTAAACAGTAAAAAAGATACCACAACTCCAAAGTCTGCTAAATCTTTCTGAAGGTCTTCTGCAGTCAAACGGGGTTTTGCCTCTCTAGCAATCCTATATATAGCAGCTCTCACTGAAATTTTGCTTGGTCTTACAGACCTTATCTTGACCTCCACTGTTCCCATTAACTGACATATCTTAATTACATTTTGATCTGAGTAAAGGGCAACTTGAAAATGCTTTGATATCTTCTTATAGCCTTCTCCTGATTTTTGGTCCTCCAACATTCTCATTTTCTGAGTGCTAGGCAACTGCTTAGAAGAGCCCATAGTTGCTGTTTTTGGCACAAGGTTAGAGGAGGTTGTGTTTTTATAAAGCTGGGAAATTTGCATCACTTCACCTTTTCTAACAAGGATAGTAATCAAGCCAGTACCCTAACAGGCTAATTAAGGTCTTAAACCTTGGTCAAAGTTATCTGAGCGCACAAATCTCCAAAGATGTCAAAATGTTTGCATCAGCCCATTTTCCTTTTTGTAATTTTTAAAATGTAATAAATGACTATATATACAGTATATACTCGAGTATAAGCCGAGATTTTCAGCCCATTTTTTGGGGCTGAAAGTCCCCCTCTCGGCTTATACTCGAGTCATACCCAGGGGTCGGCAGGGGAGGAGGAACGGGGGCTGTGTAATTATACTTACCTGCTCCGGCGCGGTCCCTGCAGTCCCTGCTTCTTCCAGCGCTGCATCTTCTTCCTGTATTGAGCGGTCACATGGCACCGCTCATTACAGAAATGAATATGCGGCTCCACCTCCCATTGAGGTGGAGTCGCATATTCATGACTGAAAATGAATGGCAACTGTGACCGCTCAATACAGGAAGAAGATGCAGCGCCGGGACTGCAGGGACCACGCCGGGAGCAGGTAAGTATATCGGGAGGGGAGTGCTGCGCGATATTTACCTGCTCCTCGTTCTGGTGCCGCTCCGTCTCCAGCATCCTCTAGCTATGACGTTCAGGTTAGAGGGCGCGGTGACGTAGTCAGTGCGCGCCCTCTGCTGAGCGTCAGTGCTGGAGACGGAGCCACAGGAGCAGCAGGTAAATATTGAAAGTGTCTGCGTCCTGAGCAAGAGAGGTGAGTATGTGATTTTTTTCTTATTGCAGCAGCAGCATTATATATTGGACAGCTTTATATGGAGCATCTATGGGGCAATAATCAACGGTGCAGAGCATTATATATGGCACAGCTTTCTATGGAGCATCTATGGGGCCATAATGAACAGTGCAGAGCATTATATATGGCACAGCTTTATATGGAGCATCTATGGGGCAATAATGAACGGTGCAGAGCATTATATGTGGCACAGCTTTATATGGAGCATCTATGGGGCCATAATGAACGGTGCAGAGCATTATATGTGGCACAGCTTTATATGGAGCATCTATGGGGCCATAATGAATGGTGCAGAGCATTCTATATGGCACAGCTTTATATGGAGCATCTATGGGGCAATAATGAATGGTGCAGAGCATTCTATATGGCCCAGCTTTCTATGGAACATCTATGGGGCCATAATGAACGGTGCAGAGCATTGTATATGGGGCACAGCTTTATATGGAGCATCTATGGGGCCATAATGAACGGTGCAGAGCATTATATATGGGGCACAGCTTTCTATGGAACATCTATGGGGCCATAATGAACAGTGCAGAGCATTATATGAGGCACAGCTTTATATGGAGCATCTATGGGGCAATAATGAACGGTATGGAGCATCTATTTTTATTTTTGAAATTCACCACCCTAGGCTTATACTCGAGTCAATAAGTATTCCCAGTTTTTTGTGGCAAAATTAGGGGGGTCGGCTTATATTTGGGTCGGCTTATACTCGAGTATATATGGTAGGTAGAAAAAGAGGAACAGCACCAGAAAAAATACCTTATAGCGTGCACGCTTCCCTGACCAGCATTCCAATGGCCTTCCAGACAGTAAACAAAAAGGGAAACAGCACAAAAAGATGAAAAAAAAGGACTTTAATGCTCTGTTGCGCTGCAAAGTTTTGGATAAAACAAATAGTTTATCAATTCCTTAAGATACAAAGGAAATGTTTCATTTTTAACTTTAGGCCTTTTAGAGATAATTTCTTCTTCAATTTGCTTAACTATTCACAATAACATTAATTTTGACCAGGGGTCCCATCTGAAAATAGATAAAACTCTAGGCTAACTCTAAGATTTGTGTTTCATGTGACAATGAAGCGCTAACATTTTCCATATTTTGTATGGATAATGAATTATTTTAAAACAGTAGGGCATATACTGTGCTCATTTTTTAAACCATACAATTTTACTTTTTCTCATTCATTTAAACGTAAAAACTAAGATTAGTTCTCAAACTGTTTGTCAAATGAATGTGTAAGTAGTCATTTTGCAATTGATTTTAAAGTATTAAGTAGCCCTAGGCTATCTCTAGGTAAAAAATGATTTTAGTGAAATTATCATGGTAAATGTGTAGTTCATGATTTCTAGTCCTCTACATTAAAGACGGCAACATTTTCTGATTAATTCATGTTGAGTACTGCTGATTGTCTGTCACTATAGACATATGTCACCCGTGTCAGTTCTGCATACCAGACTACTTCTCTTAATGTCATTGCACACCATTCATTTTCAGTCCAAAGTCACAGTCAAATGCAACTTATGGTAAATATGCAAAGATAGGAATTCATGCATAGATTATTACTATATAGCTTTAAAATACATGTATTTTTTTTAAATAACTTATTTAACCCGTTCCCTATAAGAACTTTCCAGAACCGACCAGTCTTATAGCAGAAATGACCACATTATATTTTTTTGTATAAAAAGGCACTATATATATATATATATATATATATATATATATATATATATATATATATATATTTATATATATATATATTTTTGTTCAAAAGTTTTAAGCAGCTGTGGAAAAACGCTGCAAAGTAAGAATTCTTCATTTATTTTCATCAAATAACAAGATACAAAGTGAATAAACCAAAAATATATTTTAAACTATATCAATATATAGTGTGACTAATAGAGATTCAGATCAATCTGCTGCAGATTGACTTTGATTCTAATTTCCTGAAATTAACACCTCCTGGGTGTTATTTGTTTCATGAAGATAACAAAAATAAAAAAAATGCCCTAATTTTGCTTTTGAAGAAGGATCCTGAAACCAAGACTTTTGTGTTAGCGAATGTGAGATGGGCAAGCCATGAAGTGAGTTGTAAAAACACCTTTTTTTATTGTGTACAATTCCTTATTGTAATAGTCTAATATTACACAGGTACATTCCACCCAAATGTAGCAGGTACAACTGAGTGGATCAGGTAGAATTTAAATTTGCCCATTTGTGCCAATTTTCCAACAAATTCTATGAGCAAAGAAGTCTTTCTCAACACATTTAATGTCCCAATGCTCTGGGGTCTCCCTGTACCCCAGAGCAAATAAATCCAGAGCAAATAAATATAAAAGAATACTTATATTTACCTCACCGCTCATCTTTCCTGATGCTCCCGCTGTTTCTGCCTCTGTTCAGTCTTACATTCTTCCATCACATCACATCAATAGCCCGATGTTCACTTTAGGCTGAGCTTCTGGCTGTGAGCAGACCTTGAAATTACACAAGAACAGTGACCTCTGGGTCCTGCTGCTCAAGGTCACACCCCAGTGATCACTTTAGGTAAGAACTTATGGCCAAGAGTAGACTACAGAGCATGCATAGTGAATTACTGTACTTCTTTGTGAATGGAAGCCATGGTCTAATGTGAACACCGGGGTGGAAGAGCAAAGTAACGGAGGTGCAGAGGACCATACAGTTGGCAGAGAGCAGCAGGGGTGGCCAGAGAGGGAAGCAGCGGGCAAAAGGTTAAAAATAAAAAAAAGTACTCACCTCACAGCTCACCTATCCGGCTATCTCCATTGCCCTCAATCAAATGTCCAGTACTTGCCGACTGGAGGGGTAAGCAGTTAAGAAAGCTTGCATTTTTTTAACCTTTTACTATCCCTCTACTACTCAGAAAGAATACAGCTGGCCATCATTTTTCTGAATTCGTGCTGAGCGAATGACAAAAAATCTGTGCTCTCCAGAATGCAGATTTTTGACAAATTCAAGTAGAATTCAATTCCTTTTGAATTAATTCACCTATCTCTAACAGCGGCTTGTCACAGGTGCTTGCTGTTTGACAATTGAATTTACCAAACTTTTCTTGTTCTTTCTTTTTTTGTGAAATTTTTTTAAAATGTTTAAAAAAAAGAATATTTTTTTTAATTACCTATTATAATAGTCCGTTTCAGAAACCGTACAACATACAACTATACGGAATGTTGCTGCTAGTGTTCATTTCTTGGAGTAAGCCTAAAAAGAGCTACTTTGCAACATACATTTTAAGGTTACACTACATTTTTGGTCATTGAGGGGATAATTAAGAAAAAAAAAAAGAAAAATATACAAAGGTTAAGTTAAGGTTTTGCAACTGTTTTCCTTGTCCAGTATAACAACTAAACGTGCAAGTACAGTACTGGCTATTGCTGCAATTTACTGTCCCTTAAATGTACCTATGAGGTGACATACTTTTTTATGGTTAGGGAATTTTTTAAGGGGCAGAGAATTTAAACAAAAATCAATGGTTAATTTTATGCATTACTATTTTACTAGTACAATTTAACAGGCGTAAGCTCTTCAAATATACTGCTGTCTGTTGCCACAAGTTACTTTCAGTTTATTTAAATACCAACTTATATAGCATTTTTGGTTACGTTACGACTTTTGTTGAAGGAGGTGATAGTTATTAAAAAATAAGCACAATTCACAGGTCCTACTTTTTGTATACCTATTTTAATATTCCAATTTGGCAACCATGTGCCCAAGAACTATGGGTGTGCTATTACAACAATTGCATGTTGTATGCCTATTTCCTAGTTGTCATAGAAAATATTAAAAAACTCTATGCCTCTGTTGTGCACTCTCCTCCCCCCTCTCATACAAATTTCCATTGAGGAGGCAAACAGCAGACAGTTTGACTCTCATTAAATAGATTGAGAATTACCTATAGTGTGAAGTGAACCATCTAATTAGCATGCATGCCACCATTTGTGAAGGGAAAGGAGTAAAAGGAATACCTCACACAGTTTCACAGTAATAAAACAGGAGCTTACAATCCACCAACCTCTTTTAATAATAGGAGAACACAGTTACGGTAGCATATAGTGGAGCTAGGAATCTTAGCCAATAAAGGTATCACTCCTAGAATACTTTTGTCATCATTGGAAGAAAAGTATTCACATCTACTCAAAACAGAAAGGGGATTGAAAGAAAGTGCCTTTTATGAGAAATACAGAGATTTAGAATGGACAAGTAATTTGACAAAAAATATTTTCAGACAACAATCGCATACATGTGTTTACGCATAGACACAGACATGGAAGAACCCTTTTGTTCTCAAGAAATACATTGTTCCTTGAAAGGAAATGTTACATCTACATTTTCGCTAGACACTTTTTGTCCCTGTAAGGGAAATATTGCATCTTTGGCAGACATGTGTCTCTGCAATAAAATATGGAATATCGAAGTTTGTATGGATCTGATAATGCTAATAGGGGAAGAATATGCATGTTTTTTCATAGCTGTAGCCCCTGCTTATAAGCTCCAAATCCATAATGGCCAAATCACTGACAGCAGCCCAGTCATGTTTGGTGTCTGGTTAACTGTAAAATCCCAATCAATAACATGGCGGAGTTCTCGAACTTCTGAGGTCATCTGGAGAGGAGTTATCCCATATATTGGGATCCTCACGAATTCCTGAAGGGCAAAAAAGCTGTTTCTGCCGGACAGAAAACACATACAGAGGAACGATTTTTCAGTCCGGTGAAAAAACGCACAGCAACAGATCCAGCGAAAAACGTATGAAACTGAGATGTGAAATGATGAATCCGGCCGCCAAATCCATTTTCTCATGCATGTTTCCATTCAAATCATGCACATTTTCCGTTTCTTTATTTATTTCCAAAAACTGCATCAAAACCATGCAAAAACCACACCAAAAACTGCATCAAAACTGCACCAAAACTGCATCAAAAATGCATCAAAAATGCACCAAAAACTGCATCAAAACTGCACCACAAAAAGCATCAAAAATGCATCAAAAACTGCACCAAAATTACATAAAAAACGCATCAAAACTGCACCAAAAACTGCATAAAAACTGCACCAAAACCACACCAAAAACTGCACCAAAAATCATCATAACTGCACCAAAATGTGCATCAAAACTGTACCAAAACTGCATGAAAAACTGTACCAAAAACTGCATCAAAACTGCACCAAAAACTGCATTAAAACTGCATAAAAACCCGCACCAAAAATGCATCAAAACTGTACCAAAAACCACATCAAAAACCACACCAAAAACTGCATCAAAAACTGCACCAAAACTGCATAAAAACTGCTTCAAAACCGCTTCAAAAACTGCATCATAACCGCACAAAAACCTGCATCAAAACTGCACAAAAACAGCATAAAATCACCTAAAAAACCGTACCAAAAACTGCGCCAAAACCGCACCAAAAACTGCACCATAACTGAACCAAAACTGCATCAAACTGCACCAAAAACAGCATCAAAACTGTACCAAAAAACTGCATCAAAACTGCACCAAAAACTGCATCAAAAACTGCACCAAAAATGCATCAAAACTACTCCAAAAACCGCATCTAAAACCGCACCAAAAACTGCATGAAAAACTGCACCAAAACTGCTAAAAAACTGCTTCAACAACTGCATCATAATTGCACCAAAAGCTGCATGAAAACTGCATCAAAAACCGCACCTAACACTACTTCAAAACTGCACCAGAAACTGCATCAAAAATTGCACCAAAACTAAAAACTGCCTCAAAACTGCTTCAAAACTGCATTAAAACTGCTTCAAAAACTGCATCAAAACTGCATCAAGAACCTCACCAAAAATGCATCAAAACTGCATCAAAAACTGCATCAAAACTGCATAAAAACCGCATCAAAACAACACCAAAAACTGCACAAAAACTGCATAAAAATGCATCAAAATGGCAACAAAAACTGCATGAAAACCTGCATCAAAAATGGTGTAGTTTTGATGCAGTTTGTGGTGCGGTTTTTTATGCAGTTTAATGCGGTTTTGATGCAGTTTTGGTACAGTTTTGATGCAGGTTTTGGTTCAGTTTCGATGCAGTTTTTGTTGCGGTTGTGGTGCAGTTTTTGATGCGGTTTTGGTGCAGTTTTGATGCAGTTTTTGGTGCAGTTATGATGCAGTTTTTGATGCGGGTTTTAATGCAGGTTTTGGTGCAGATGTTGGTGCCTTTTTGATGCAGTTTTGGTGCAGTTTTTGATGCATTTTTGATGCAGTTTTTGGTGCAGTTTTGATGCAGTTTTTGGTGCAGTTTTGATGTGTTTTTGATGCAGTTTGTGGTGCAGTGTTTGATGCAGTTTTTGGTACAGTTTTGATACAGTTTTAGTGCAGTTATGATGCTGTTTTTGGTGCAGTTTTGGTGCAGTTTTTGATGTGGTTTTGGTGCAGTTTTGATGCAGTTTTTGGTGCAGTTATGATGCAGTTTTTCATGCGAGTTTTGATGCAGGTTTTGTTGCAGTTTTTGGTGCCTTTTTGATGCATTTTCGATGCAGTTTTGGTACAGTTTTTGATGCATTTTTATGCAGTTTTTGGTGCAGTTTTGATGTGTTTTTGATGCAGTTTTGATGCAGTTTTTGGTGCAGTTATGATGCAGTTTTTGAAGCAGTTTTTAGGCTATGTGCACACATTGTAGATTTGACTGCGGAATTTTCTCTGCAGATTCTGCATTTCTTGGCGTAGGTCAAAATTTGCCTGCACACAGACACAAAGACCCCCGAGAGGCCCGCACAGACCTCCGGCAGGCCCGCACAGACCCCTGAGAGGCCCGCACAGACCTCTGGCAGACCCGCACAGACCCCGGAGAGGCCCACACAGACCACCGAGAGGCCCGCACAGACCCCGGAGAGGCCCACACAGACCCCTGACGGTCCCACACGGACCCCGCCTTCACACACAGACACTCAGTCTCCGCCCACGCACCGCCCACGCTCTATTAGAGTGCATCATGACATAATTTCAGCAGCCAATCACAGCCATGCCATTAGTTAACATGCCTAACAGGATGTGCCCAAACTTCTTAGGATCCTCATTGGCTGAATAAAATCAAACTGGCTCATTGCATTATGGGAATTTCCGATTCTGGTATTCGATATTCTAAAAGTATCGGAACTCAGTATCGGAACTCCATTACATCGAATATCGGTCGATACCCGATATTTCAGTGTCGGAATGCTCAACACTAGTTAGTAGTGATCTACGGGGGAATATACATATTCCATGCATTGGAATCAGAGATGTAGATACCATACGCTCACAGGTAGGTTCTACTTGAGTCTGAAATGTATGGTGAACAAAAATGTGGCAATGAATGGGGAAAATGGAGTGGTAAATAGATCTGGTAGTATAAGAGTGGGAGCCACAAGCAGCAGCATCATCTGCCACTAATGGCAGCAATCATACTAGTAGTAATAGTTCCAAGCACATGTCACCCTTGACCTTTTTGCCTCTGGCAAGGGTATCAGTGGGAAGTAAATAGAGTACGTAATAGAACAATTATCATATCACTCATCTCAATCACAGCAGGGTGATGTAGCCTCTGACAGTGACAGCATCAGTTCGAGTCAGTGTTCTCCTCAGCCTACCTCCTCTACCATAATAACACTTATTGTTTAATATAGCAAAATTCACCTTTGTCAATATCACCTGTTTCTGTTCTGATCCATAGTCCTCTGACCCACAGCACACAAGGAGCTAAGGAAGATGCTATATCAAAACCACTTCTACCAACTGATAATCCAAATATAGGAATTGTCCTTCTGCAGAAGTAATTTGCAGGCAATTAGATGTAATCCTGATGGAATACCATGATGGATATATTTGTCTCCGTTTCTAAGCATTGATGACACCATTAACCCTGCCCTAAAAAAAGAATACTGACCACCACCACCCAACAAAATAAATGAAATGTGAATAGGGCAACCTGCTATGGCTGCATATTATACAAATAAAGGGATTCAGCAGCACTCTGTATGCTTTTGTAGTTACCTTGACTTTAGGTAGCTCATCATGTCAGGAGAGTAAATTAATGGAAGTTAATTGGAATTTTTTGTTTTTCCATTTATTTGTCCTCTATATACATACCTTGTAACAAAACCATATTTTTTATACAGTAATTTTTCTTCTGTTTTCATTTTTATATGATATGTTTGTGTATGGCTTTCATATATTTTCTGTGCTCATTGTATGCTAAGGTTTTATTTAAGACTATGACCAAGAACTGGGATAGGCCAAAATATTGGCTGTCCTTACTGTTATCACATCCTTACTTCTCATTAAAACTTGAATTTTACCTGCTTGTCCTAGTTAGTTCCATGATTCTTGTACTTATTATTATACAATATAGTTTAGAAATATCATCTGCTATTCGATAAACCTAAACCTTCCATAGCAGAAGCCAAAAGTTATTGTATTCTTTATTACCCCTTCTCAACTAGAAAGGTTTAGTCCATTAAAGAGGTTATCTGAGACTTTGCCTATTTTTTGCTTTGGGATTATGATCTTAAAGCGTATCTGTCAGCAGGATATTGCTAAGTAAACTACAGACACTCTCAGGTTGGCGCTGTTACACTGATTAAAATGATACATCTATTGAAGAAATCCATCTTTTGATTGTTTAGTCTGTAATTATAGCTTTCAGTTAATGAGATGCTCGTGCTTCGGGGTGGGTTTGTGGGCAGGGCTGTGGGTGGGGCTTTATGTGGGCCTCTGTTCTCATATTCATCCTTATGGACTTAAATGACAGGTGACTGATCCTTCACTGACCTGCCTCCTATTTCACATACTGCATATAATAGAGTTGGCTTTGAAAAAAATAAATAACTTCAGCAAAATGGCGCATGCATACAGAAAGGAAGCTGTCAATTATTGATAGGACCATACACTGGATCAAAACCCCCCCAAAAAACAGAGGTTTAATTGATTAAAACACAGGTTATACTGAATATTTTCTCATAACACTATATATCAATTTTTTCAGCTCCTCCTGCTCTACAATATGGAGCCTATAGATTGGACTGCATTATCATGTTGATAGGTTCCCTTTAAATAAAATATTGGATTATTATTCATAGAGCTGGAACATATGCTCCTTTTATTTTGTCTTTGGCTTATATGTTGGATCAGAACAGAGATCCATGTACCTGGGATTCATTGGATCTAAAGTGGATAGCTGGATGTTTTTGCCATTGTTGTTTTCCTCAGTTCGGATCTTATCTTTAGTGCAGTAAGAGGACGCTATATGTGACAGGTAAGGTGCATAGTAAAATGTCTGTAATGTGGTTGTGTTTAATAACTCATCTACTGATATAATTTCTTCAATTACTTTCCATTTATGTGTTATTGCATCTCAGGAGAAGAACCCAGCTATGCGTGCTTCCTCTGTCACGGGTCCGGTACCGTTGTGGCTGTCACCTATGTTGCAGGGGGGAAAGCTTAAGGCCCTGGACCGTTCCCGGCAGTTGAGAAAAGGGGCGTAGCTAAGCTGAGGGAATAGCAGCGTGCGAGTAATCTGACAGTTACGGCGGGTACGTGCAGTGCGCAAGAGGTCAGTGTAGATGCTCCTAATGCAGAGTATCATGAGAGAGCAGGCCTAAGACTTAAAGGCCAGAGGACAATAAACGGAGACTGTCGTCAGAGCCATGTACCGATATCGCTGACACCTCTGACACTGTTGACACCGCTGACTGTGAAACAAAGGGCCCGTGTACGGGACATAGCCTCGCGCCCACGCAAACTGGAGATTCTTACCACCCATTGTGAACTTTATCCTGTTAAGCTTCTAAACAGACCCCACATAGGGGAAACCGTCATGCAGGACATAGAGATTGTCTTGTGTATTCCTTCTCCGAACCCAAAGCTGGCATCAGGACCACAAGGAAACTTCACCCACGACAGGACCCAAGACACCATCTTCTCCAGGACCCAGGACACCATCCTCTCCAGGACAACACCAAATTTCCACCACACCATTGCCTTGACGCCACCGTTTGCACCCAGGGAATACACTGAGGACTGCGTTGGATTGATAAGTCTATTTCCTCTCAAAGTATTGTCTCAGTTACTTGTTTTACTACCATGTTCCAAGTCATAGTAATTTGTATTCAAAAAATTTCCCTCTACTTCTCCATGCATGAAGTATCCACTGTTGAATTAAATCCCCTGATAACCCTTGCTCTGACTACGTTCTGTTATTGCATCCTACGTGCCTGCTGTCTCCTTACATGCATATCCTTTTCTTTGCTAAGGTTAATTTTGTACAGTAGTACTGTTAGGATTGGGGGATTGCACTAAATTAAAATAAATAATAAAGTGCAATCGCAACCCGGGGTCCACTGCGCAGAGATGTATAACTGCTGTTAGTGTGAACAATGGCAGAACGAAGCGGTGAGCGTTAACCTTAATCAGACTGTGTTAACTCCACACAGTATGAACAGAACGCAAAGTAGCAAGCTTAGTTACTTCACTGAGAAGTACTGCACTCAATATGCTGAATAGTATACCCTGTTAAATGTCAAAGGGATGATTGCATGTGGGTTGCACTCGCTTTGCAACTAAACTGTGTCAATCAGACACAAGAAAGAAGCAGATGCTGAGACAAGGAAATAACTAATGTGACGCTAGGTGCAAAGCCCTGACGCTTTCCCTGAGTGGTGTAGCCTGAGGGTTGGACTGGCTCTGTAACTCAGTTGTGCTACCGCACACATGAGGAGACAGATGCTATGCCAAGGGGTAGATACCCAGTCCTAACCCTACCTTGCCAATGAAAAAACTCTCAGAGTATAGAGCGTCACGTGCAAGAGAGTAGAGTATTCACTCATAAACACCACACACAAGTGATACTAACGGGCCCGCGTGCGCCGCTGAAAGCCTTTTAAACCCTAACCCCAAACACTCATGCCCAACCAGCCGTGACATCGCCCTTGGGCTAATTCGGAGCTGCCACATCACCAGATTAGCTAATGTGCGACCTCCAATGAGAAGACGCCACATCACGGACATGCTCAGTAAGGTGATTTCTGGACTTAGACTCCCGAAGCGCAGGGCTGCACCAGAATATCACTGGTTCCCATAGACTTGGCTAGAGAGTGAACTGTAACCAAGTGAATATCATGAGCCTGAGCAAGATGCTGGAACCGACGTCTGTGCTGAGCAGCACTCGCCTCAGCCAGACCTGAATGAGAGACCACAGCACCAGATAAGGCCTGGGATCTATCAAGTGCAGCAGGAGAATCCCAATGCCTAAAAGGTACACTTATCAAAAATAAAATAGATTGCTGCTAGACTGAAACTCTCATGCAGCTTTTGCAATTAATTGCACATACTTTTAGCAGTTTTTTCTTACTGTACGTGGATCACTTGGTCATCCTTCTGCAATAAGCTTATATGACTATTGCCTGTTTGCTTTCATTGTCTAATTCCTGATTAAACACAAAAATTGAGCTTGGTTTAAGTTGGTATACATGCAGCACATAAACACATGTTCACATTGTCCATATAGCATACAAAACCTACCGGAAACAAAATAAGCAAAAACCCTGCTGTAACTAAATAAGTAAAAAGCAATAGTGCATTTAAATAACACAGGGTTCTTAGTAATACTGTTTTTGATCAAAAATAGCACAAAAACAAACCCACTCTCGTCAAGGTGACCCTTATTGGGTCAGAGCAGGGTTTTTGCTCATTTTGTTTCTTGTAGGTTTTGTATGCTTTATGGCTAATGTGAACATGTGTTTTTGTGCTGCATGTATACCAACCTAAAACAAGCTCATTTTTTGTGTTTTTTATTTGTGCTTTTGCATATTGCACAAGCTGGGGTGTGACCGCCCTCTCCTGAGCTGGAAATTACATTTAAAGGCTTCTCCAGACTAGTGTCCATAGGTCGGGACCTGGTCATTTTGTCTACCCTTATTCACACACTGAGGTTAACTCTGAGACATTGTAAGGTTTTTATTCCTGATTATTAAAGGGGATGTTCAGGACAATTATTTTAATAGTGTATATTTAGGATAGGTCATTAACATCTGATCGGTGCACCTATCATCCCTATCATGACACCTATCATCCCTGCCAATCAGCTGATCTCACTGCCTGACGTGTCCATATGTGCTGAGTTTTGAGAAGGACAGCTCCATCAACTACCTAGTGGCCACGACCAATTACTACACATCCACCCCTGTTTATGTCAATAATTTTAAATGTGCAGTACCTGGCCACTGCCACTATGCAGTTGATAGAGCTGTGCTGTGCAGCTCCGCAACTCAGCGCATCGTGCTGACAGGTGGGGGTGCTGGATGTTTAGATGCTGATTACCTATCCGAAGGATATGCCATCAATATAAAAGTCCTGGACAGCCCCTTTAAGCCGTGGTATTTTTGTAGCAGTCAACTTCACCAGTAACATTTCCACTCTAAATTTCCTTAGCTGGTAATGGTCATTATTTAATATTGTCATCGAGCTGCTGGCCATTTTCATTTTCTTTCCTTTGTATGTATCTTCTGAGTTTCTTACGGGTATATACAGAAGATGAGAAATTTTGGAAGATTGTTCATATCGGTTTGTTCACAAAGATGTGTTGTGTACTTTCCATTTATGAATAAGCCTGTAATAAATTACAGATTTCAGCTTTCTGCACAATCATTCAGCAAAATGACATTTTGGGAGAATTAACTGTTTTACTTACAGTAGCAGTAGTCCATATAGAAACCAAGATGGAGAATTAAAGGGAATCTGTCACCACATTTGACCTATCTAAACTTCTATGCTATTAATATGGACATACAGGTTATAGACTGCTGAGGAAAGTCATGCCTGTATGCCTTATATCAGATGCCATAGAAGAAAAAGAAAATAATAAAAAAAATACTTATACAATAAATAAATAAATAAAAACCCTACCATGAAAAAAGTATGTCTAATGCCTTTTCCAATCTGTAATAAAGTACGAGAAGAAAATATACATTTAGTTGCCTATTTTTCTCATGTTCCCCTAATTTGTCGTCGTTTTTCTTGTTTCAAATAATTGCTTTTTCTTGATAACATTGTATATTTGCTTTGTATAATCTACATGTGTACGCTTGGAATTTTTTTCATCTATTGCTAAATTCTTTTTTTAGCTTAACATTTTAAAACGTGAAAATAATCTTTCAGCTCACATGATCATTGTGAGTAAATTATTAAAAAAAATAGATTTATGTCACCGAAATGCTGTAACGACCACAAGACAACAAATTGAAATGATTTTGTGGTGTGTTGTAGGAATCTAGCAACTAAATCAGGAGGACGCTAACAATACATTTAGATTTTTTAAAGCTGTGATTAGGTGAATCCACAGGGGAACCTCATAGTCTTCACACAGATAACAGACTCAATCTCAACTTTAAAAAGAATCTTGAATCCTAACCAATTTCATGTAATGAATTGAAATTCTATAGCTTTCAGAGGGAGGGGGGGAAAGAAAGATAAAAAAGTGATGCAGCTCCATTCTCTAACGTGCTGTCAGGAAATATAATTTGTGCTCTTGGTGATTCACCTAGCTCATATGCAGCATGCAAATTTATTTCCCTAATAATCAGACCTGGAGATTGCCCAAGAGGATTAATAGCATCATTCCTTATGCACTGGCTGCTTCTTGGTCTGCCAGAATATTATGCACCTCTGACATGGAAAAATTGTGTTAGTTCTGTAGAGAAAATGCAAGGATATTTGTCCTGCTAGACAATATAATAGGCTGGTGCATCATCAGATTGCAATGTCATTTCAAAAACCTTGAATACAAATAATGTAAAGTGGGGTGGGGGGGACTAGCACAACTTCCCATGTTTTTTTTATACATAGCATCTTCAGCATACATATTCTTACAATAGATAAGGAAGCAATTAAAGTATGTTTTCTTTTTTACTTGTATCGATTTTTTATCTTTATTGTGTTATTGCTCTTTATAATTCTTTAAACTTCCTAGGCTCTGTTCTCATCTGGGTCAAAAATAGAAACCATGATACAGTGCCAGATCTGTGCACAATCAACACTCTACGTTGAATTGTAATGGGGTTTGTCTGGTTCCTCCCCATTACGTGTTTGTTTTGATGGGAAAAACAGCTCTGGATGCAGTGGTATTTTTCCCTTCAAGAACAATGGAATCTGCAATAAGACTTTCCACTTAAATGTGAACCTAAATAAAAATAGTTTACACTGCATTAGGAGCTGAGGGACGCCTATGTGAAGAGACAGCAAAAGCACAAACAAAACCGGACTACACCAATAATTTCAAGGCCACAAGGTGCCAGAATGTATGGTCAGACAATCCAAGTCCAAAAATCCAAGAAAAAGTTTCCAGTATCCATATTGCTTACACAAAACATTTTTGAAAAGTTTGGTTCGGGTACCAGAGCAGTACCCAAACCCCAACCAGACCCCATTCAGATTGATGGGGGGCCTGAACATCTGTTGTTTGCCAAGCTGTCATATGCATGACAGTGCGGGAAACAATGCCTTGATCGATGGTAAGATAATTACCCTTGGTCAGAGAGCTGTGGTTTCCACACTATCAGATTACAGCATGCGCCAGCAGCTGCGAACGATGGTAGAAAGGTTACCGCTTGTCACAGAGGCGCTGGCAGATGTGAGTACTACTCCCATCAGCCTACACCATCTGTCATTGATAACAGCAAGAGCAGGCAACGCTGATAGGAGTATTCATCAGCCTGTGCTTTAATTAAATAAATAATAAAAAAATGATGTGGGGGATTTTCTATTTTTGATAACCAGCATGGCAAAACTGACAGCTGCAGGCGTTAATGTCGAGTTCCCGCCACTGCACAGGGGGAATCTCGAACCACCTCCGCTGCGGTCTCCCATTCTTCTCCAGCCGCAGTGGAGTCAGCTCGGCAGAGACATTGGTCCCAGCATCTGGCTCAGGCAGATACTCTGTGCTTGGTTGCTGCTGCTCTTCCAGGCTCAGCTATTGTAGCCAGTACTGGTCAGCGGCAAGCAGACGCCTCTGAGACTAAGTCCTGCTTTTCACCTTCGGAGCATGCCCAAAGGAAGACTTCTCATTGGAGATCGGGGGTCACATGCTCAGGTCCTGCAACAACTCCCATTGGTCCTCTAGGAAGATCCTTGTCTGCTGCAGCTATAAAAGGTTCGCATGGCCACACGGCCATGCGCTAGTATCAGCTTATGTTATAAGCTTTGCTATTAGGTGGTCATGTCTGCTTGTGGTCAGATTTGGCTGAAAAAAGCCCCTAGAATACCAGCACCTCTGGTGAGGACTTTTGTGTGTTTGAATTCGGGGCAGGTGTATAGCCACTAGAATTCCGGCTCCACCGGAGAGGAGTTGTTTGTGTGCTAAGTTTACTGCATGACCACTAATTGCTTTTTGCTCTGTTAGGTAGCTGTCATCCTCTGTGAGGTTAACAAGGCACAGCGTTTTCCTATCTAGGTGACTCTGTGAAGTAACAGAGTTTGCTTATACCGCCATATAGTGCTGCCAATTGCTAGCAGCAGGTTCCTCTGCTGCACGGTGGACCCCGGGCTGTGAACGCACCTTTAATAACATATATATATATTTGGAGCATTCCGCCAGCCCTAACAGCGGGCTGCTATTTTTATGATGGGAGGCAATATCCATGGCCTCTTACCAGCCTTAAAATACCAGCCTCCAGCTGTCTGCTTTAGCTTGGCTAGTTATCAAAAATTGGGGTGACCCCATGCTGTTTTTTTAAATTATTTAAATTATCTAAAAAAATGGTGTGGTGATCCCTCTATTATTAATAACTAGCCATGATAAAGCTGACAGCTGAGGGTTGCAGCCCGCAGCTGTCAGTTTTGCAATGCTGGTTATCAAAAATAGAACAGACCCTATGTCATTTTTTAAATGTATTTATTATTTATTTATTTTTTATTTAGTGCATGCGCTATCTGATGAATACTCCCATCAAAGGCGTCAGCTCTCGCTGCATATGCTGATGGGAGTAGTACTCACATTAGCCAATGCTTCTGTGACTGGCGGTAACCTTTTTACCTCATCACAGCTGCTGGCAAAGGAACCATAGCTCTCTGACCGGCGGTAATAATCTTACCGCAGATCAGAGCCGCCAGTGTTTCTCGCGCTGTCATGCAGATGACAGCATGGAAAACACCCGATGTTCGGGGTGCTAGACTTAACACTATGACTACTGGACTCGTGCCCTCGACTAGAACTACTGAAGTGCAAGTAGTCAAAATGATTATGCCAGTAGTCCTAGTGTTAAACAGTAACACGGACTTCCTAAAGAAGTCCATCCATGTTCGGGGTTCGTGACTGAACAATAGGTGTTGGGTACAGACCCTGAATTTTACTGTTCGGGTTTGCACATCATTAACCCCTCTGTGACCTTAGACGTACTATCCCGTCGAGGTGCCCTGGGCTTATCTGACCCTGGACGGGATAGTACGTCATAGCCGATCGGCTGCGCTCACGGGGGGAGCGCGGCCGATCGCGGCCGGGTGTCAGCTGCTTATCGCAGCTGACATCCGGCACTATGTGCCAGGAGTGGTCACGGACCGCCCCCGGCACATTAACCCCTGGCACACCGCGATCAAAGATGATCGCGATGTGCCGGCGGTGCAGGGAAGCACCGCGCAGGGAGGGGGCTCCCTGCGGGGTTCCCTGAGACCCCCGGAGCAACGCGATGTGATCGCGTTGCTGCGAGGGTCTCACCTCCCTCCCTGCTCCCTCCAGCCCCGGATCCAAGATGGCCGCGGATCCGGGTCCTGCAGGGAGGGAGGTGGCTTCACAGAGCCTGCTCAGAGCAGGCACTGTGAAGGCTGCAGCGCTGCATGTCAGATCAGTGATCTGACAGAGTGCTGTGCAAACTGTCAGATCACTGATCTGTGATGTCCCCCCCTGGGACAAAGTAAAAAAGTAAAAACAAAATTTTCCAAATGTGTAAAAAAAATAAAAAAAAATATTCCAAAATAATGAAAAAAAAAAAAATATTATTCCCATAAATACATTTCTTCATCTAAATAAAAAAAAAGCCCAATAAAAGTGCACATATTTAGTATCGCCGCGTCCGTAACGACCCGACCTATAAAACTGTCCCACTAGTTAACCCCTTCAGTAAACACCGTAAGAAAAAAAAAAAAAAACGAGGCAAAAAACAACGCTTTATTATCATACCACCGAACAAAAAGTGGAATAACACGCGATCAAAAGGACAGATATAAATAACCATGGTACCACTGAAAGCGTCATATTGTCCCGCAAAAAACGAGCCGTGATACAGCATCATCAGCAAAAAAATAAAAAAGTTATAGTCCTGAGAATAAAGCGATGCAAAAATAATTATTTTTTCTGTAAAATAGTTTTTATCGTATAAAAGCGCCAAACCATAAAAAAATGATATAAATGAGGTATCGCTGTAATTGTACTGACCCGAAGAATAAAACTGATTTATCAATTTTACCAAACGCGGAACGGTATAAACGCCTCCCCCAATAGAAATTCATGAATAGCTGGCTTTTGGTCATTCTTCCTCACAAAAATCGGAATAAAAAGCGATCAAAAAATGTCACGTGCCCGAAAATGTTTTCAATAAAAACGTCAACTCGTCCCCCAAAAAACAAGACCTCACATGACTCTGTGGACCAAAATATGGAAAAATTATAGCTCTCAAAATGTGGTATTGCAAAAAATATTTTTTGCAATAAAAAGGGTCTTTCAGTGTGTGACGGCTGCCAATCATAAAAATCCGCTAAAAAACTCGCTATAAAAGTAAATCAAACCCCCCTTCATCACCCCCTTAGTTAGGGAAAACTAAAAAAAATTTATTTATTTCCATTTTCCCATTAGGGCTAGGGTTAGGACTAGGGTTAGGGCTAGGGCTAGGGTTAGGGCTAGGGTTAGGGTTAGGGTTAGGGCTAGGGCTAGGGCTAGGGTTAGGGTTAGGGCTAGGGTTAGGGCTAGGGTTAGGGCTAGGGTTAGGGCTAGGGTTAGGGCTAGGGTTAGGGTTAGGGCTAGGGTTAGGGTTAGGGCTAGGGTTAGGGTTAGGACTAGGGTTAGGGCTAGGGTTAGGGTTAGGGCTAGGGTTAGGGCTAGGGTTAGGGTTGGGGCTACAGTTAGGGTTGGGGCTAAAGTTAGGGTTAGGGTTTAGATTACATTTACAGTTGGGAATAGGGTTGGGATTAGGGTTAGGGGTGTGTCAGGGTTAGAGGTGTGGTTAGGGTTACCGTTGGAATTAGGGTTAGGGGTGTGTTTAGATTAGGGTTTCAGTTATAATTGGGGGGTTTCCACTGTTTCGGCACATCAGGGGCTCTCCAAACACGACATGGCGTCCGATCTCAATTCCAGCCAATTCTGCGTTGAAAAAGTAAAACAGTGCTCCTTCCCTTCCGAGCTCTCCTGTGTGCCCAAACAGGGGTTTACCCTCACATATGGGGTATCAGCGTACTCAGGACAAATTGGACAACAACTTTTGTGGACCAATTTCTCCTGTTACCCTTGGGAAAATACAAAACTGGGGGCTAAAAAATAATTTTTGTGGGAAAACAAAAAGATTTTTTATTTTCACGGCTCTGCGTTATAAACTGTAGTGAAACACTTGGGGGTTCAAAGTTCTCACAACACATCTAGATAAGTTCATTGAGGGGTCTAGTTTCCAATATGGGGTCACTTGTGGGGGGTTTCTACTGTTTAGGTACATTAGGGGCTCTGCAAACGCAATGTGACGCCTGTAGACCAATCCATCTAAGTCTGCATTCCAAATGATGCTCCTTCCCTTCCGAGCCCTCCCATGCGCCCAAACGGTGGTTCCCCCCCACATATCGGGTATCAGCGTACTCAGGACAAATTGGACAACAACATTTAGGGTCCAATTTCTCCTGCTAACCTTGGAAAAATACAAAACTGGGGGCTAAAACATAATTTTTGTGGAAAAAAAAATATTTTTTATTTGCACGGCTCTGCGTTATAAACTGTAGTGAAATACTTGGGGGTTCAAAGCTCTCACAACACATCAAGATGAGTTCCTTAGGGGGTCTACTTTCCAAAATGGTGTCACTTGTGGGGGGTTTCTACTGTTTAGGTACATTAGGGGCTCTGCAAACGCAATGTGACGCCTGCAGACCATTCCATCTAAGTCTGCATTCCAAATGGCGCTCCTTCCCTTTCGAGCCCTCCCATGCGCCCAAACGGTGGTTCCCCCCCACATATGGGGTATCAGCGTACTCAGGACAAATTGGACAACAACTTTTGGGGTCCAATTTCTCCTGTTACCCTAGGGAAAATACAAAACTGGGGGCTAAAATATAATTTTTGTGGGAAAAAATTTTGTTTTATTTTTATGGCTCTGCATTATAAACTTCTGTGAAGCCCTTTGTGGGTCAAAGTGCTCACCACACATCCAGATAAGTTCCTTAGGGGGTCTACTTTCCAAAATGGTGTCACTTGTGGGGGGTTTCAATGTTTAGGCACATCAGTGGCTCTCCAAACGCAACATGGCGTCCCATCTCAATTCCTGTCAATTTTGCATTGAAAAGTCAAACGGCGCTCCTTCCCTTCCGAGCTCTCCCATGCACCCAAACAGTGGTTTACTGCCACATATGGGGTATCAGCGTACTCAGGACAAATTGGACAACAACTTTTGAGGTCCAATTTCTTCTCTTACCCTTGGAAAAATAAAAAATTGGGGGCAAAAATATAATTTTTGTGAAAAAATATGATTTTTTATTTTTACGGTTCTGCATTATAAACTTCTGTGAAGCACTTGGTGGGTAAAAGTGCTCACCACACATCCAGATAAGTTCCTTAGGGGGTCTACTTTCCCAAATGGTGTCACTTGTGGGGGGTTTCAATGTTTAGGCACATCAGTGGCTCTCCAAACGCAACATGGCGTCCCATCTCAATTCCTGTCAATTTTGCATTGAAAAGTCAAACGGCGCTCATTCCCTTCCGAGCTCTCCCATGCACCCAAACAGTGGTTTACTGCCACATATCGGGTATCAGCGTACTCAGGACAAATTGGACAACAACTTTTGGGGTCCATTTTCTCCTGTTACCCTTGGTAAAATAAAACAAATTGGAGCTGAAGTAAATTTTTTGTGTAAAAAAGTTAAATGTTCATTTTTATTTAAACATTCCAAAAATTCCTATTAAACACCTGAAGGGTTAATAAACTTCTTGAATGTGGTTTTGAGCACCTTGAGGGGCGCAGTTTTTAGAATGGTGTCACACTTGGGCATTTTCTATCATATAGACCCCTCAAAATGACTTCAAATGAGACGTGGTCCCTAAAAAAAAATGGTGTTGTAAAAATGAGAAATTGCTGGTCAACTTTTAACCCTTATAACTCCCTAACAAAAAAAAAATTGGTTCCAAAATTATGCTGATGTAAAGGAGACATGTGGGAAATGTTACTTATTAAGTATTTTGTGTGACATATCTCTGTGATTTAATTGCATAAAAATTCAAAGTTTGAAAATTGCGAAATTTTAAAAATTTTCGCCAAATTTCCGTTTTTTTCACAAATAAAAGCAGGTACTATCAAAGAAATTTTACCACTATCATGAAGTACAATATGTCTCGAGAAAACAGTGTCAGAATCACCAGGATCCGTTGAAGCGTTTCGGAGTTATAACCTCATAAAGGGACAGTGGTCAGAATTGTAAAAATTGGCCTGGTCATTGACGTGCAAACCACCCTTGGGGGTAAAGGGGTTAATGATGACCATTGACTGACTGATATAATATGTGGGATTGCATTTAAAACATGTGACTGGAAATCAGAAAAGAAATAGGGTAGGTATAAACATGGCTATGGACAGTGACAGTTAAATGTCTGGAAATTAGGGAAATTTCTTTTGCATTTAAAAAAAGTATTTTTTCCTACCTTTACAGAAACAATTGCACAAGAAAACACTCTATACAACTTGTGACAAGCACAAATGCCATGAGACACTGATTTTATTTTTTTTTCTTTAAAACTATTATACTTACGTAGATCTTTGCTTTCTATTGCATTAAATATTCTGTATAATTGTAATTCAAATGCAGCAGTACAAATACTAATTACATCATTTCACTGATCACATTGAGTCTGGAACTGCTGCTGGCACCTCTCCTATTTCTCACTCCCTGTCCACTGAACCTTTGTATTATTCACAGCCTACTAAGCTAATCTTTTTCACTGCTCCTGTTGTACGACATATTACCATCTTGAGTATATGTCCAATGTTTTAGGGCCTTCTCTTGCTATATGTATTGCTGAGCAGTGATCTTTGACATACTATCACTATCCTCAAATTCACATGAAATGGTTGCTGCATTCCCTGCTTAGGCTTTAATATAGGCTATGATATTCCCTCCTGATTGGCTGCACTATACTATGTGATGTGGCATTACAGTGAAGACTGTGCAGTATTCTGTGACTGCTACATTCATCTGCAATGTTTTAAAAAATTTTACTCTATTTTTTGACAATTTGATCAAATCAAATAGCAAATTGTAAAAATTTGACAGGACCTGTACATTTTAAAAAAATTAACTCAACTTTAATTTGCATTCAATTGATTAATTTATCATTTGCTACGACCTGTAGTTTCATTTGCTTGTCGAGCATGCTAATTTCCTGCATTAGGAGACTGTGACAAGGAACTAATATGAGTAGATCAGAAGTGAGAGAGCAAACTATTAAATGCATGAGAGGGTGCAGTCTTCAACTTCAAAAAGGGCAGGAACAGATGTGAGCGATGCAACATGGAAACTGTAGCTTGCTGTACCAAGAAACAGAACATAGGAAGCAACAATGTGACAAAGATGGTAATGATAAATATTTAGGATTCAATACTAGTGTTGTACTGTTATTCAGTGTAATGGCATACCTGCTCTATTTCAAGTTTTTACTTTGAACAATGGAATACCCCTTTAATGACGTGACACTTTTCCCTTATCATATTTACTCACTTATATAGTGTCATTCATTTCACATCTCTTTACACACATTAACAATATCTAATCTTTTTAAAATAACGCTATACAGACGAATGATATAGAAACCGTGACAATGATATTTATTTGATGCTAGTTGCCAATAGAATAAAATATCCTTGGGAATGACTGCATATTTTTCTACTGTTTATTAGCTGATACTAAATGTGGATACAGAGCAAACTCTCTGGGACCAATTCCTTTTGGCCTGAAAATTTTTTAACTCTCAGCTGTACATAGGTATAGGTCTAATTAATGGGATAACATCTGCTTATAGCTTTTTCTATGATAATTTCTATCAACCTCGATGCAATGGAGGCTGTCAAAATTCATATTTTCCAAGAACAATATTCATTTTTAGCTATAAGAAATACAGTACATCTTGCTAAGCAGTCTACAGCAACATTTGGGAATCATGCATCAAGTTGAGAAAAATAATGAAACTATATTTTTCTCATTATTTTGAACAAGTAATATGTATAACAGTATCAAAATAAATTTGAAACGTAAAAAAAGCCCCCATACACATCACATTCTGCTTAATCCCCTATGCCCAGGATTGTTTGGCTCAGCTGAGACCCAAGGAAACTACTGCCAGACATCTCGGGTGATCGAGTGTTAAAATTCAAACTCAAAACCGACCCTTAACTTTCCTGACATCATCTGTTTGGTTAAAGTTGGGAGTTCATCATACACATTAGTTAGAAGAAAAAAGGCGTGCACTCTGTGGAATGGAGCTGGTGCTGGCTGAACCTGGACTGGATCCAGTTCAATCATAAATTCGGGCAAACAACCGCACTCAGACAATTTTTTTGCATCAGAGATGTGAAATATTTATTGAGTAACACCACAGTGGTCAATAGAGTTCTGAGGTAACGTTTCGACCCGAAAGGTCTTTCTCAAACCTCACTTAATGAATAGTGATGGAGGAAAGAGGAGGAGGACGATACTTGTCCGATAAATGGAGACAGAGGCTCCACAAATGGTCCAGAGAACAAAAGTACGAAGGTCCGGTACGGCACGGACAGGGCGCAGTGTCCCTAAAAGCACTGTGGGTCCAGCAGGGAGGACACTACCGCCTCCTTCCTCCCTGCTGGACCCACAGTGCGGTTTGAGAAAGACCTTTCGGGTCGAAACGTTACCTCAGAACTCTATTGACCACTGTGGTGTTACTCAATAAATATTTTACATCTCTGATGCAAAAAAATTGTCTGAGTGCGGTTGTTTGCCCGAATTCATCATACACATTAGTCTGTCGAATTATAACGGTGGGTGGGGTTCACTTTGCCCTATTTTATTTATGAGTCTTAAGGATCTGTGTTACGTTAAATGATTCCCTAGTCGATCTATTGCTATCTCCCTCATGTGATGTACTATCATACTAAGTACATATAGACCATTAACACATGTAAACTAATAGCTCAATAGCTTTCATCTCTCACAAAGTCATGCTAAGGCTACGTTCACATTTGCGTTGCGTCGGGCGCAGGTTCGGCGATGCATAGCGACGCATGCGTCATGCGCCCCTATATTTAACATGGGGGCGCATGGACATGCGTTGTATTGCGTTTTGTGCCGCATGCATCATTTTTGGCGCAAGCGTCAGAGCGCAGAGGACGCAGCAAGTTGCATTTTTTTTGCGTCCAAATTCATGCCAACAAAGGACGCATGCGTCACAAAACAATGCGTTTTGCATGCGTTCTTGTTTGCGTTGTGCGTTGCGTCGCCGACTCAGCACCGCACAACGCAAATGTGAACGTAGCCTAAATCATGCTTAATTAAGTATTTGACAGTATTGTGCTACAAGTTGAAATATATTGCCTAAAAAAATATTGTCTACATATGAAAAATTATAATATTTTTGTTTTTTGGGTTTTTTTTGGACTGTAGTTTTCATTTATAAACGGGGCTACAGTATCACATTTGTTATTATTATTAAAGAGACAAGTGTGAAATAACAAATGAATAAAAATTACTTGCTTCAATTATGTTAAAAAATAGCAAGGAGACATGTGGGATACTTTCCTCATAGACAACAGTTGTTTAACGCTTAACACATGCTTCTTTCTAGTTCTGAATCCCGCTGCACCTAGATACTTATGAAGACATGGAGGTCAGCGTGTTCTCTAGATTGCTGGCTTGAGATCACATGGACCAGGGATCATCCCACTGAACGCCCACTCTCCTTTCACTGTGGGCATAATACTACTCAGACAACACACGGGGAGTGTGAAACAGTGTGGCAATATTTATTGAACCACCAATAAACAATAACATATAGAACAGGCCCGGCAAATACCCAAGATGATGCAAATTACAGTCTCACCCTTCCGCTGACTCGCCAGGTTTACAGCCGCTTCCAGGGCAGAGTAGCCCCTCCAATGGCACCCTGCTTTCGGTGGGCACCCTCAGAGAGGAGGCAATGACAATCTAACCGAAAGGAGTGAGGTATGTGGCCAGGTGACCTGATTTTTTCAACCTGGATTCATCAAGACATCTCTGAGGGTTTATAGATGGTCATTGGAGCAGATCTGTGTTCTTCCAGCTGGGGCCAAGGTCCCTAAAGCTGACATCCTCTAGAGTCACTTGGAACAGAGAGAAAGTTTTGTTATATAGTTCACAACTGTCCTTCAAGCCATGATTCACAGGTCAAGGGGTAGGGGTGATGAGGTTAACCTGCATTGTTTGATTATTTATATTTCATCTTTCAATGTTTGCAAGAATTGCAAAAAAATAGGGAGACCGAAAAGCGCAATAGGCTCTTATCAACATTATAAAGGAGAGAC
This sequence comes from Ranitomeya imitator, assembly GCF_032444005.1. Taxonomy (NCBI): domain Eukaryota; kingdom Metazoa; phylum Chordata; class Amphibia; order Anura; family Dendrobatidae; genus Ranitomeya; species Ranitomeya imitator. The sequence continues at coordinate 86,561,052 of NC_091286.1, forward strand.
TATATCATGAAGTTTGCTCACCTGGTTAGGATGAGATAAAGGCATATAAGTTGGCGGCTGCTGCAGATCCACAGGTCATCCACGACCAAAAGAAACCATGTATTCAAAGGGAATTTGTAGTTATGCTCCGCGCTGCCGCAAGGATAAATTCAGGAAAAGTATCAAGGATTCACAGTGGTTTATTCTACGCGTTTTGGGGGTCTCAAGCCCCCTTCATTAGGAAATACCTGGTAATTTACAAGTTTCCATTCAACCTACAAGAAGAATCAATAATTCAGACAATCGTCTACAATTATGGGCCTACAGAATATATGTCTGGCATAATTAAGAGAACACTTAATAAAATATGGCATTTAAAAACACATAATGCAGTAAAAGTAAATATTACACACTACACAAGATGAAAAGGCATGACGTCTGCAATATATTCATACCTTGGTTAAAAAGTACTGATATAAATGCAGTTTAAAACAACATGAAATAACATTTATGTTTTGATCTTTCTTCTTTTTGTTTTCATTATGATTTTTTTCTGTTGGAAGTTTTCCTGCTTTAAAAACATGGATTTTCTTTCCGTACATCATCTGTGATGTGTGGTGCACTAAAAGGTGTAGTGCTGGACGGAAGATATGTTTCTCCCAGCAGGATAAGTTTTGGCCTGTTATTTCCCTAAGGTTGAGGACCTGCAGTGATGTCACGATCATGTGATCAGCCCATGTGATGGATACCTCACCTGTGGGTGTGGCTATAGACTATGTAATGGAGTTCCTTTTGTTTGGCACATGTTATTCTGGGGATGGAACTAGGCTGGAAGGAGCCTGAACTGTTTTCTCTCCCACACATGTCACAAAGGTTGGTGACACGACTGTTAGCAGCCCTGGGAATGGCACCTGGCGGAAGCCGCTGACCTGGCAGCCGCTTAGTTAAGCCCATCCCGTGTAAGGGTGAGTCTGAGACCAGTGGTTCTCCAAGCTGGAGTATGTTTGGGTTTTTCTCTTACTTTCTGTCTCGGATTGTTTGAAGTGACAATAAACCACTGAAGTTTTGACTGGAAGCCAGTGTGTTGCCTCATTACTGCGGCCCTGCCATTGCTCACCTGAGCTAATCCCTACAATTTGGTGTTTCGAATGCGGGCATACGCAGTGAGGCCAGGCTATTTTTGCTTATTTTTACTCCAGCTTATGTCCTGGGTGAAAGGAGTGGCGCAGACCCAGTCGGGGAACTCTGCAGAAATGGAGGCCACAATAAAGGTGCTTGTGGATGCTATGCGACAACAGCAGCAGGCTACGCAGCAGCAGCAGGAAACCAACCAGCTGTTGATACAGCATATCACGGCGTCGCAGACAAGAGGAGCTTCACGGGGAATCCATGATGTCCGGAAAGCGGTTCGCACAGCGATTCCCAAAATGGAGAAATCTGATGACGTCGAGACATACTTGGACATGTTTGAGGGAGTAGCTGAGCAGGAGAGACTACCCCGGGACCAGTGGGCAGAAGTTATTGCTCCATTTCTGGCTCCAGGACCTATGAAAGCCTATCAAGATCTGTCCCCTGAGCAGAGAGAGGACTACGCAGTCGTCAAGGGTGAGATACTGGCACATCTTGGGGTAAATGTGTTGGTCCGGGCCCAGCGGGTACATCAGTGGGAGTTTAACCCCTCCAAGCCAGCTCGCTCCCAGTATTATGACCTGTTGCACTTGTTTCAGAAATGGTTGCAGCCTGAGGTTCTGTCTCCCATGGCCATGCTGGACCGCCTAGTGACTGATAAATTTTGGAGGGGTCTGCCCCGCGACCTCCAGTCATGGGTCGGGCATGCATCCCCTACTAATGCTCTCCAGATGATGGACCTGATAGAACGATATGGGGCAACCAAAGAGCTCCAGGGAGGTACTCCCCGGAAGGTGTCCGAAAGGTTCCCTAAATCTCCACCCCTGGCTTGGCGAGCAGAGCCTAGGAAGGCCACTCAAGACTTATCTGGAGGAGAAAGAGGCCCCATAGTCTGCTGGCGGTGCCAGGAGCCTGGCCATATGAGAGCTGATTGCCCCCACCTGGCTGAGCTCATGGAGACAAACTTTGGGTATCGCCAATCCCATTATGCCGAACTGATTTGCGCTACAGGTATCCAGGAGGGATTCAATATGGGACATTTGTGTAAGGTGGATGTGGAGGGTACCCCAGCCGTGGCCTTACTGGACTCAGGGAGTCTCGTGACCCTGGTACGAGCCAGTCTGGTACAGTCCAGCGAGTACACTGGTCAGAAAATTGGGGTGTTATGTATACATGGGGACTTAAAAGACTATCCTACCGCACTAGTGGTGATAAACACGCCAGCGGGGAGGCGGTGCCACGAGGTGGGGGTTGTGGTTAACTTACATTATGAATTGATACTTGGTAGAGATTTTCCTTTATTTTCTGTACTATGGCCCACAGTTGTCTCACCCAGTGGACAACTGCCGTCACCGGTGACAACCAGGCTACATTCTCCAGAAGTGGGGCATGAACCTGGTGGCCCAGAGGAAGAAGAGTTCGCGGTAGGCGTGGCCTCCCCTTTGGTCGAGGAGGGGGAAAATTCTCCCATAACAGTGTTGGCCGGGGATATGGAAGACTTGCCGCCAGGACCTGAATTGTTAGATTTAAATGTATCGAGCGATAATTTTGGTACAGCGCAACTCCGAGACCCTACTTTGACTAGGGCCAGGGAAAATGTACTGTTTATTAATGGGGAACCCCAACAACCTGGGGCATCTACCCAGTTACCACGCTTTGAGCTAAACCGAGACCTGTTGTATCGAGTTGAGAAAGTACGTGGGGAAATGGTAGAACAGTTATTGGTACCTCAGGCCTATCATAGGCTGGTAATGGACCTAGCGCATGCGCATGTACTCGGGGGCATTTGGGCCAAAAGAAAACCCTGGACCGAATTTTGCAGCGGTTTTACTGGTTAGGGGTCCATGAAGAAGTTAAACGGTATTGTAATTCCTGTCCTGTGTGCCAGGTAAACAGTCCCCAGCCGCACTTTCGGAGTCCTTTAGTGCCTTTACCTATTATAGAGGTGCCTTTCGAAAGAGTGGCAATGGATCTGGTCGGTCCTGTCAATAAGTCAGCAAGGGGGCACCAACACATCCTAGTAGTTCTAGATTATGCCAACCGGTATCCGAAGGCTGTTCCGCTGCGCCACACGTCAGCTAAGCTTATAGCAAAGGAACTCATGGGAATGTTTTCTAGGGTGGGGATTCCGCAAGAGATTTTAACAGACCAAGGAACCCCCTTTATGTCAAAAATTATGAAAGAGCTCTGCCGCTTGTTAAATGTCAAACAATTGCGCACCTCAGTTTATCACCCCCAAACAGATGGGCTGGTAGAAAGGTTCAACAAAACGCTAAAGAGCATGCTAAAAAAAACAGTTTCTAAAGATGGGAAGGATTGGGGTCTTTTACTCCCATATTTGTTGTTTGCAGTACGGGAGGTGCCGCAGGCATCTACGGGGTTCTCACTGTTATGACCTGGTGGTAAGGACAACAATGGACTTGATGGTTAAGAGCACCCGGAAAGACCTGATAGCCACAAAACACAGAACAAGCTCTGGGAAGTGGGAACTCTGCTGACCGCAATCCCTAAGCCTATCACACACACTAAAAATAGCCGTGGATTGCTCCTAACGCTCCCTATGCAACTCGACACAGCCTCAGAAACTAGCTAGCCCTTAAGAGGAAAAATAAGCCTACCTTGCCTCAGAGAAATTCCCCAAAGGAAAAGGCAGCCCCCACATATATTGACTGTGAGCAAGATGAAATCACAAACACAGATGAAATAGATTTAGCAAAGAGAGGCCCGACTTACTGAACAGACAGAGGATAGGAAAGGTCACTTTGCGGTCAGCACAAAAACCTACAAAAGCCACGCAGAGAGTGCAGGGAAAAAAAAACCCTTCCGCACCGACTCACGGTGCGGGGGGCGCCCCTCTGCGTCCCTGAGCTTCCAGCAAGCAAGGCAATATATAACAATAGCAAGCTGGACAGAAAAAATAGCAAACAAGCAAAATAGCAAAGTGGAACTTAGCTTCTGCTGGAGTAACAGGTAACCAGTACGATCCAGGAGCAAACTAGAGCCATAGTACAACATTGACAGCTAGCATCTAGCAATGATCCAAGAGGAGTTAAATAGAGTAGCCAGCTAACGAATTAAGCTCGTCACCTGTGGAAGGAAACTCAAACACCCACAGCCACCAGAGAAAGTCCATGGACAGAACCAGCCGAAGTACCATTCCTGACCACAGGAGGGAGCTCAACAACAGAATTCACAACATCTCGCCCTTTGAATTGTTGTATGGCCGACATCCCCGGGGCTTACTTGATATAGCCAAGGAGGCTTGGGAGAACCAACCAACCCCCCACAAGAGTGTAATAGAGCATGTTGCAAAAATGCAGGAAAGGATGGAGACAGTCCTACCATTGGTACGGGAACATATGGAAGCAGCACAACAGTCTCAGAGTCGGGTCTATAACCGGGAGGCTCGGGTAAGAACCTTTAGTCCTGGGGATCGCGTGTTGGTACTGGGGCCCACAGTGGATAGCAAATTTCTGGCAAGGTGGCAGGGGCCCTATGAGATTATGGAGAAGGTGGGACCGGTAGACTATAAGGTACACCAACCAGGCCGGAGGAAACCAGAGCAGATTTATCATGTTAATTTGCTTAAACTGTGGAAAGACAGAGACCACCTTAGCGGGGATAGTCCGCTGCCTACATTTTCTGTAGAGAAGGCTCCATTACCTCTGAGTGAGTCAGGAGAAGCCTTGTCTGTAGTCAAAATACCAGATACGTTGTCTCCTAAACAGGTTCAGGAGGTCCGGGAGTTTGTTAGCCGAAATACGGACGTTTTTTCTGAACTCCCTGGACGTACCTCCATAGTCCAACATGACATTGTTACGGAGCCACAGGCCAAAGTCCGATTAAAGCCATATCGGGTGCCTGAGGCTCGGCGACAAGCCATATCCCGGAGGTGGAAAATATGTTAAAATTAGGGGTCATAGAAGAGTCGCAAAGTGACTGGGCCAGTCCAATAGTCCAAATACCTAAGCCTGATGGGACCCTAAGATTCTGTAATGACTTCAGAAAACTTAATGAAGTTTCAAAATTTGATGCTTACCCCATGCCCCGGGTGGATGAATTAATAGAACGGTTTGGGCAGGCACGGTATTTTACAACCCTTGACCTTACAAAAGGGTATTGGCAGGTGCCCCTAACAAAAGCAGCTAAGGAAAAAACGGCTTTTATAACGCCCAAAGGGTTGATTCAGTATAAGGTGTTACCTTTTGGTTTGCATGGTGCGCCGGCGACGTTCCAATGGCTAATGGATATTGTCCTCCGTCCCCATCGCCGTTATGCCTCAGCCAATCTGGATGATATTATTGTGTATAGTGCAGACTGGGAAAGTCACTTACCCAAGGTACAGGCGGTGGCTGACTCTCTCCGACAAGCAGGGCTAACAGCCAATCCAAAGAAGTGTTCCATAGGGATGGAGGAAGCTCGGTACTTGGGGTATGTCATTGGGAGAGGGGTCCTTAAGCCCCAAATAAACAAAGTGGAGGCAATACAGAACTGGCCTCGTCCCCTCACAACAAAGCAGGTAAAAGCCTTTTTAGGCCTAGTGGGATATTACAGGCGATTTGTTCCCAACTTTGCAATGTTGTCCGCGCCTTTAACAGACTGTTTGAAAGGGAGGAAGTCTGTGATGGTCCAATGGAATGATCAGTTAGAAGGGGCCTTTGTAAAGTTAAAATCAGTACTGTGTGGTACACCCGTTCTGATTACACCTGATTTCAAAAGAGAGTTCATCGTGCAAACCGATGCATCTGAGATAGGTCTGGGTACCGTGTTGTCTCAAGAAATTAACGGAGAAGAGCATCCCATTAGTTTCCTGAGCCAGAAGCTTACCCCAGCCGAAAGCAGGTACAGTATTGTGGAGAGAGAGTGCCTGGCCATTAAATGGGCACTTGAGTCTCTTCGCTATTATTTGCTGGGGAGAAAATTTTGCTTGGTGACAGATCACTCCCCTCTTACATGGATGAGTCAAGCTAAGGAGAGAAATGCACGAGTCACCAGATGGTTTTTGTCCCTGCAAAATTTTAAATTTTCAGTAGAACATCGGGCTGGCAGACTACAGGGGAATGCAGATGCCCTATCCAGAGTCCACTGTATGTCATGTGTCCACCCCCATAGGGTTGAACAAAGGGGGGAGGTATGTGGTGCACTAAAAGGTGTAGTGCTGGACGGAAGATATGTTTCTCCCAGCAGGATAAGTTTTGGCCTGTTATTTCCCTAATGTTGAGGACCTGCAGTGATGTCACGATCATGTGATCAGCCCATGTGATGGATACCTCACCTGTGGGTGTGGCTATAGACTATGTAATGGAGTTTCTTTTGTTTGGCACATGTTATTCTGGGGATGGAACTAGCCTGGAAGGAGCCTGAACTGTTTTCTCTCCCACACATGTCACAAAGGTTGGTGACATGACTGTTAGCAGCCCTGGGAATGGCACCTGGCGGAAGCCGCTGACCTGGCAGCTGCTTAGTTAAGCCCATCCCGTGTAAGGGTGAGTCTGAGACCAGTGGTTCTCCAAGCTGGAGTATGTTTGATTTTTTCTCATACTTTCTGTCTCAGACTGTTTGAAGTGACAATAAACCACTGAAGTTTTGACTGGAAGCCTGTGTGTTGCCTAATTACTGCGGCGCTGCCATTGCTCACCTGAGCTAATCCCTACAGATGTTAAAAGGTTTGTTCAGTGGGAGGTACAGAAGGACGGTCCAGGACATCTCAGAGTTGAGAGATAAGTGGGAGTATTTTGGGGTCAACCAGGGCTATAAAAATTAATAGGACTTTATAGTGTGGATTCCAGACAAGTTGCTGAAAGGCTACTTGAATGTGGACTCATAAAAGAGGGCTTAATTGACACTCAAGATGGGTGAGATTGTTCCAAACTCTCTTTCTCACTAATATATATATATATATATATATATATATATATATTGAGGATATGTATTAATTACTAAGGGATGTGAATCTTCATTTTAAGGACCATCTACTACGGAACTGACCGCTGTCTGTAGCAGAGGACATCTTTAGGCATTTGATCTGTTTGACTAAATAGAGGTGTTACATTGCTTTCTTATGGACCAGACACTGTGAGACTAACCACTGTCAGCTTTATGGCTTTCCCCTATGTTTTTTTTATATGACCTAGGGTATATCACAAAAGAAAATCAGTGGAGGTGTGACACCCTATATCCCCACTAATCAGTTGTTTTTTTCCTATTCCAGTGATATCTGAATGTGCTTAGTTGGAAAGCAGAATAGTACAGCTCAGTGAACTACATAGTACCCCCCATAAGGGTACTGCAGATCAACACCTATTAATTTGAATAGGGGCGGGCATGCAGTATTTAGCTAACGTGTGGGCGCAAGATGTCACACCTTCACTTAACTGATGTTGATGACATATCTCAAGGATAGGCTATCAATCTTAACCCCCTATTAACACCTTCATGACATATGGCATACAGGTACATTATTTGTTGTGTCTCTGCCTTTTATGCAGGCTCACAAGCTGAGCCCGCATATTTAACAGCAGATGATGACTAATTAATCAGCCATCATTTGCTTCTAACACCCACAGGTGGAGCGCAGCTGCTGTTAACCTGATAAATGTCACTTTCAATCTAGGGCAGTGGCATTTAACACGTGCCAGCAAAGAGGCGCATCATTATATGCACCCATCAGCATGCATGTGACATGATCATGCCGATAGATTGCCATGACAGACAGGGATCTGCTGAAGACCCCTGTGCCTGTCATTACAATACTTCTGTAAAAGCCAGCATTTAGCTGGTGTTCATGGGAGATCGTGATTGTTTAGTACAAGCAATTAGATGATCACAGCTTCAAGTCCCGTAATGTGGACTATCAAGTACAGAAAAAAGTGAGAAAAAATGTTTTTAAAGTATGAAGAAAATAAAAAATGCAAAAGTTCAAATCACCCACCTTTTGCACAATATAAAATAGAATAGCTAAGAAAAAAACAACACATATTTGTTATTGCTGCCTACAGAAAAGTGCAATCTATCAAAATATCAAATTGATTAATCCGTTTGGTAGATGATATAATGAGAAAAAAATCAAAACTCTAAAATTATGCTTTTTGCTGCTGCATAATTGAAAAAAATGGCCTTGTGATGCTGAGTCACAGCTCTCTGGCAAACTGTGAGATAGGATAGTCAAGAGGTCTGAGATCAGATACCAGGAGGGCTCATAGTACAAGAGGTAGGACAAAGATGTAGTCAGGCAAAGAAAAAAAGCAGCACATCCATCCATGATATGTAAAAATTTAGTTTGTGATTTTTTTCAAGATTCGTTAAAAACATGGAATCCAAAAAATATAACTAAAAACTTGAAGAGTTTCTGGCGTCCAAGTGCCCTTAGTCATTGGATATGATATCGTATGACTAAGGGCGCTTGGACGTCAGAAACGCTTAGCTTTCTTTTATATTTTTTGGATTCCATGTTTTTAATGAATCTTGAATAAAGGACAAACTGAATTTTCACATATTGTGGACAGATGTACAGCTTATTTCCTGTACTTGAAAATTTAGCTGAGCTTCAACAGCAGGACCGGCACCCGACACACAGATATTTCAGCCTCCAATATCGGTTGACATGGCGTGCTGAGCTTCAAAAATCCTCCCCTCTCTCCCCAAAGATGTGGTCAAGTAACAGCCTAGGGTCAAATATCAGGAGGGTACGTCAAAACCAAGTAACAGTCCGGGGTCAAATACCTGAAGTCAGAGAGAGTGAAAAGTTGAAGGGATAGTCCAAGCACCTGAGTTAATATCTGTAGACTAAACCAGATTGAGCATTTGGGCTGGTAATCAAAATGGTGACAGCCCAGCATGCCTGAGGATTAGATTGGATGATTGGACTGTGACTCACAAAACCTACAGTCCAGTACACTCCAGACCCCATAGAGTGGCTGAGCTGTTACGCACAGCATCCAAAGTCCACAGTCAGTGATAAAATTGTAACAGCAATAGAGGAGATTAAAACAATGTACCTATCCCAAAATAGTACCATTAAAAATGTGATCTCAGTGCTCAAAAAATAAATCCTAACATAGTTACATATCTCAAACATTAAGAATGTTACGAGACTCAGAAAATATAGACACAATTTAAAATATTAAATACTTTAATTGAGGTACATTAAAAAAAACTAGAAAGATTGAAAAAGCATATACAGTGGGGAAAGTAAGTATTTGATATACTACTGATCTTGCAAGTTTTCCGACCTACAGCAAAAGGAGAGGTCAGTAATTTTTATCATAGATACACTTCATCTGTGAAAAACAGAATCTAAAAATAAAAAACAGAAAATACCATTGTATGATTTTAAAATAATTAAATTACATTTTATTGCATGAAATAAGTATTTAATCACCTATCAATCAGAAAGAGTTCTGACTCTCCCAGACATGTTAGCTTTCCTCCTACTCTGCATTCACTACCTGTTTCATGTACCTGTTTTAATCTGTTACCTGTATAAAAGACACCTGTCCACACACTCAATCAATCACACTCCAACTTCTCCACCATGGCCAAGATGAAAGAGCTGTCTAAGGACACCAGGGACAAAATTGTAGACCTGCACAAGGCTGGGATGGGCTACAGGACAATAGACAAGCAGTTTGGTGAGAAGGTAACAACTGTTGCACAATTATTAGAAAATGGAAGAAATGTAAGATTACTTGTCAATCTTCCTAGGTCTGGGGTTCCATGCAAGATCTTGTCTCATGAGGTAAGAATGATTCTGAGAAAGGTCAGGAATCAGCCAAGAACTACATGGGAGAACCTGCTCAATGACCAGAAGAGAGCTGGGACCACAGTTTTAAAGATTACCAATAGTAACACACTACAATGTCATAGATTAAAATCCTGTAGGGCACGCAAGGTCCTCCTGTTCATGCCAGCATATGTACCCGCCCGTTTAAAGTTCGACAATAACCATCTGGATGATCCAAAGGAGGCATGGGAGAAGGTCATGTAGTCATATGAGACCAAAATAGAACTTTTTGGAATCAACTCCACTTGTCTTGTTTGGAGGAAGAAGGATGAGTACAACTCCAAGAACACAGTCCCAACCGTGAAGAATGGTGAGGGAGACATCATACTTTGCGGGTGCTTTTCTGCAAAGGGGACAGAACAACTGCAACGTATTGAAGGGAGGATGGATGGGGTCATGTATAGTGAAATTTTGGCCAACATCCTCCTTCCATCAGTAAGAGCATTATACATAGGTAGTTCCTGGGTCTTCCAGCTTGACAATGACTAGAAATACACAGCCAAGGCAACAAAGAAGTGGCTGCATAAGAAGCATTTCAAGGTCCTGGAGTGGCCTAGCCAGTCTCCAGACATGAACCCAAAAGAAAATCTTTGGAAACTCAATGTTGTTCAGCAACAGCCCCAAAACCGGAAATATCCGGAGAAGATGATTATGGAGGAGAGGGTCAAAATCCCTACTGCAGTGGGTGCAAACTTGGTCAAGAACTACAGGAAATGTCAAACAAAGGTTTCCTTACCAAATATTAAGTTCTGTTTTTCTATTGTGGCACCCCTGAGGGTCCAGTAGCCACAGAGTACTGCACCTCACCCAGAGGTGTGGTGTTCCGCTCTCAGGTAAGGAGGGGCACTGCACAGAACCCTAACACCTGCATCCATTACTAGACACTTCAGTCAGGGCAACTGAGTATACCCTTAGGGTGGAAGGCCTCATCCCAGGCTGAATAGGAAAAGATGCTGGAGGAGTGGGTTGGGTAGGTAGAGTAGGGGAGGAGCTAATGAGGAGGGAAAGTTAGTGAGATAGTGCAAGGACTGGAGCAGAGTAGACGTGAGGATCTGCAGCTCCTGTCAGACAGAAAGGAGTTCCCAAAGAGAGGGAACTGAAGGAAAGTGAAGCTAAAGAAAGCAGAGAAGGAAGGGGTCCTAGAGGCATGGGTAGTGAGAAGCCCACCCGTGGGGCTCGCATTTACGCTGACCATAGTCAGATTGAGGGACCTGGTAGCAGTCAGGGGACTGGCCCATTCTAGTGGATAAACTAAGGACTCAGCTAAATAACTGGAGGCTGTGGCTTTTGCAAGAAGCACAGCTACATCTGCACACATTCGCTGAAAAGACAGCCATATAGGATCTAAGGGTACTTAGAGCTCACCGCCAGACAAGATCCAAGGTTGCTGGCCTGGGACACTGTGTGGCAGGAGCAGGGTAGGAGAGGTGAAGCCAGCGCAGAGAAACGGCCAGGCAAGGACATATAAAAGAGGGTTCTGGAAAGTGCTCCCAAATTGCTTGATAGCTGGCTGGACTACAAACCCGGAGGACACAGCACTCTGGCTGGGGCAACTAAGAACTGTGAGTAAAGCATTGGAAACTGCACCCTGGTGTGTCTTCACACGTATTTACTGCGCCATCCACCCTGCACCATATCAACCATCAGTATCTTCATCTTTTACAACCTAAGTGCCCTGGGACTAAAGCTCTGAATGTGGGGAGCTGTAGCAACTCTGCTGCATCACCATGAGCCCAGTGGTCTTTTCAAGCAGCGTCGTCTAACAACACCTTTATTACTGAGTACCACAGGTGGCGTCACGAACAGTAACTTTCATAAACTTTATTTCCCCTTTATTTCACCTTTGATTGGACGCCCAGGGCCATGGACTGGGTCACTGCTGCCGTGACCACATCCCCTTTAAGAACTGGCCTGGTACTGAGTACCCCACGGCCCGTGGGGGTGCTCCACTATTGTATCAAATACTTATTTCATGCAATAAAATGCAAATAAATTATGTGAAAATCATACAATGCGATTTTCTGGATTTTTTTTACTTTCTGTCACTCTCAGTTGAAGTGTAATTACAGACCTCTTAATTCTTTGTAGGTGGGAAAACTTGCAAATCAGCAAAGTATCAAATTAGTATGCAAAGCCATTTCACCAAAGCCCTGACGTGAGTTTCGCTGTTGCTTCTTCGGGGGGTAGTCCCTTTACATGCACATGTGGCACTTTATAATTATTTAATAATGTGATGGCAATATCCCTATACCTATACATTGACCAGGTTACAATTATAAGGAATGTAATTTACCAAACATCATGATAGTTCCTCTTTTCCCATTTTAGGAATTCTTGTGGGATAACCTTAGTACATGTATACATTTTTTTGCATTCAGCAACATGTACTGTGATATAAATTTTGACCCAGGTGTGCTAGTTGTCGGGATTCTGCCGCTGCACAGGATAGAGCCCAAGCCTTATCTGCTTCTGCGGTCTCCCATTCATGTCCGGTCGCTGCGAGTGCTGCTCAGCACAGACGTTGGCCCCAGTGTCTTGCTCAGGCTCGTGGTATATGTTTGGTTGCTGCTGGCTCTCTAGCCAAGTCTATGGTAACCAATGATATGCGGGTGCAGCCTTGCGCTCTAGAGTCTAAGTCCAGAAATCACCTTACTGACCAAGTCCGTAATGTGGCGTCTTCTCATTTTTGGTCAGACATTAACTACTCTGGTTATGTGGCGGCTCCAGATTGGCCCGCGGGCGATGTCACGACCGGCTGGGCATGAGTGTTTGGAGTGGAGCTTAGTTTATAAAAGGCTCTCAGCGGCACATCATTTATGTTTGGTGTGTGTGTCTACTCTACCACTATCTCTGCCCATGTGTGTGTCTTTGCTCCAAAACTGTACATGTTGGCAGGCATGTTGCACACTTATGCGGTTTCATTCCCCTGACTCTACACCTCAGTCTCTAGTCTGCTGCATGCTAAGGGTGCCGGTCAGGCACAGGCTCAGTAGTGTCAGGACTGGCGTAACTAGCCGCTTGACATAGCATCTGTTTCGTACATGTGCGCGATTGGCACAGTTCAGTTACAGAGCAAGCTCAACCATTATCCTCTACTTCTCTAAAATGGCTACAGGGTTTTGTACCTAGCGTCATATGAGTTTGTTCTCTTGGCTTAGCATCTGCTTAATTCATGTGTGCAGTTAGCACAGTTTAGTTGCAGAGCAAGCTCTCTCCATGAGCTATCTTCCCTGTGACGTTTAACAGGGTTCAATACTTAATAACAATTAGAAAATACCACGCTAGGAAAAATAGTTGTTAGATACTCCAAAGAGTACTTGGAGTTGGAATACAGAACAACTATAAATCGCAGAGCAACAACTGAGAAATGTAAAACCACCTTTAAAAAATTGTGCTAGTTGGTGCTGGATGCATCAAATATACTTGCTAATTGACATATATAGTATTTTGGTAGGTGGAGAGAGATTACCGCTAGGTGCAGAGCCAGAGACGTCCCAGCCGGTGGCGTCCCTGGTTACACGAGGAAGAAAAAATGGCCGATGCTTCTCAGCTGCTAGACCGCTTGTGACGTCACTGGTCTATGGAGCCTGGTAAGGGCCAAAAAACAACAGACATGTTTCGAAGTGAGTCGCACTTCTTCATCAGGGTTCAATACTTAGCAAATTCGGAGCTCTACCTCTCTGTGAAGTTAACAGAGCTAGGTATTCTGCTTCCTGTTCATACTGTGTGGTGTTAACACAGTGTGTTTAAGGTAACGCTCGCTGTTTTGTTAAGTCATTGTTCACACTAACAGCAGTTTTACATCCCTGCCCGGAGGACCCCGGGTTGCTATTGCACTTTAATTTATATTTTATTTAGTGCAACCCGCCAACCCTAACAGGGTGTTTAGGGTTCTCTGTTTATACTGTATGCCTCCCTTTGTTCCATGGTTGTAATGCTGCACACCTATTTTTTACTATAATAATCTTTTGGTGTATGGATTTGTTCACACTAGCATTGTCTTGTCTATGTGTATTCATTGATTAATAAAGATATTTTTGTACCTTTTGACATAGCAAGTCTTTAATATTCAGACATACTCTTTTGAAGTCAACCCGTACCATTACAAGGATATTAAACTCTCTATGCTTCTCATTCACGCTCTATAGTTTTTGGAGGGAATATGCATTATGTTGCACTGCATCAGTTCTGGTATGTTCTTATAAATAATACTTTAGAAGTCTGTGGGCACATGTTACTTCAAAATGAAAATATTTGTCCTGGTATGCTTTGAATATGCTATATAATGCAAAGATAATGTACAAATAGTAGTGATGAGCGAATATACTCGTTACACGAGATTTTCCGAGCACGCTCGGGTGTCCTCCGAGTATTTTTTAGTGCTTGGAAATTTAGTTTTTATTGCAGCAGCTGAATGATTTACATCTGTTAGCCAGCATAAGTACATGTGGGGATTCCCTAGCAACCAGGCAACCCCCACATGTACTTATGCTGGCTAACAGATGTAAATCATTTATCTGCGGCAATAAAAACGAAATCTCTGAGCACTAAAAATTACTCGGAGTACACCCGAGTGTGCTTGGGAAATCTCGAGTAACGAGTATATTCGCTCATCACTAATAAACAGGCATATTGTGTCCCTTTACAAAAAATCTACTGTAAAATGTAACATTATATAAAATACTGATTTTTCAACAGTTTTGCTAATAAATAGCAGTTTCACTTTAAGTGCAAAATTGTACTAATAAATATATAGTAACATCTTTTATATCTGTTTTCCTTCATTTACAATTGCTACAGTATATTTGAACTACACTGGTTTAGTTGATGTTCCAAAAAAGAATCATTTGGGTAATCAGTTTTATATCTGATAGATTTTCATTTTTCATTGTTTGCAAGTAGAAAGTCCTTAATTATTTATATTTTGGGAAATTTATCTGCTATGATGTTCACAGATTTTTGTCTTATTTCTTCAAGTTATGTCTTGTTTAGTTTGTTATAATTTTCTCATGCAAAATAGATTTTCAGATTTGTGCTGATGCATCAATTGTACGTTTAACAATATTTTTCTATGATACATTCACTGATCTGCATTCCAATAAGTCATCATTTGATATAACTGCAGGTGCTTTATTTCTACTTCAGTTATTTTAGAAACTACATTTATAGACTACAGCATTTTGATTTGTTTTCATAGACACAGCTTGAGGCTGAGTTCCTGCAAGATCTATAATATATAGTAAATATGTGTATGTGAAGTTATGCTTTAAATACATACATTAATGTTATGCTAGATTAGTAGTATACAGTAGTACTTAAACATTTGTGAACCCTTCATAATTTTCCATATTTCTGCATAAATTTGACCTTCATGTTTTTATTGTGATTATATGTTGCTTTGTAGTACTATTATTTATATATTTCATCTTTTATGGCCAATGTGGTATAATGTCATTTTTACAATTATTGCTTTTTAACATCTTAGTGCCTTTTCACCACACACATTTTTCCTATGCACTATTGCACTTTATCTCATGTATCTCGTTCCCGCATCAATGGTTCCCTTACCTATGTTATTCACTTTCCCTTTTCACAGGGCTCATCTCCCCTGTATTCACATCATTCACGGTATGATAACTGTTTCTGCACTCACTACCATCATTATATATGGTGGCATACTCAATTTGTCCTCAGTAGTAGGATACCGGTAATGTATATTTATTTTTTGTTCTCTGTAATTTCCTCCCGTCATATACTTACCTGCACTACCTGCTCTGCGCTTCACTTATCCATCTTTCCCCTGACTTTGGCTGGTGCGCATGTGCAATATATTCCGGGGCGTGTCGCGGACGACGGTGCCACTCGCCGGCGGTGGGCGGCTCTCCGGGTACTCTCCCCGCCCACACCTCCATGCGTGTGTGTGGGAGGTCCGGGGCGGTTCTCTCCACTTCGGCGCCCTAATCTGCCGCATCAAACAGGTATGATTAGTGCCACATGCGCCGTTATCTGCCATTGTATTCCCGCCTTTATTAGGCTTATAACTTTCTTGTTATTCTGACTCTGTTTATCTTAGTCAGGTGACAATTATGCTTGCTGGCACATGAACATTTAGAACTACAAAGACCAGCATCCCTTGCATGCACTTCCTTCTTCCCTCTTTGCGGTCACATGATCTCCTGTTTACAACATCATTGGTCAATTGAAGTTTAAAAGGGACATACTATTGATGTGATGCCACTCCCCCTGACAAAAGGACGCCGCCAAAATGCGCGTAGGGGAAGTGGCACCTGTTGTGAATTCTGTGGCTGAATTCACTCCTGTGGTCACAAGTGGTACTGCAGCTTCTGAGCTTCTCCCTCAGGTGTTCTGGTGAGCTCGTTGGCTGCTTTGTTATTTAACTCCACCTGATTCTGTCTTCCTTGCTCCTTGTCAATGTTCCAGTGTTGGACCTGAGATTCTGGATCTTTCCTGTGGCCTGCTGCTCTGCTTAGATAAGTGCTTTTTGCTTTTGTTGCTACTTTTTCTGTCCAGCTTGTCTATTCGTTTTTGCTGGAAGCTCTGAGACGCAAAGGGTGCACCGCCGTGCCGTTAGTTCGGCACGGTGGGTCTTTTGCCCCCTTTGCGTGGTTTTTTGCTTTAGGGTTTTTTGTAGACTGCAAAGTTCTCTTTGCTATCCTCGCTCTATCTAGAATATCGGGCCTCACTTTGCTGAATCTATTTCATCCCTACGTTTGTCTTTTCATCTTGCTAACAGTCATTATATGTGGGGGGCTGCCTTTTCCTTTGGGGTATTTCTCTGAGGCAAGTCAGGCTTGTTTTTCTATCTTCAGGCTAGTCAGCTCCTCAGGCTGTGCCGAGTTGCATAGGTAGTGACAGGCGCAATCCACAGCTGCCTTTAGTTGTGTTTAGGATAGGTTCAGGTATTGCGGTCTACAGAGATTCCACGTCTCAGAGCTCGTTCTATTGTTTTTGGGTTATTGTCAGATCACTCTATGTGCTCTGATTGCTGGCACACTGTGTCACTGGATTGCCTACATAACAGGCACCACTATCTGGGAATTTGTAAGGCATTTATTTGGCATTACTATGTAGTATCTTTCTACTCTTGTTGGCAGCATATGACGGTCTTGATATTATTTGTCTCTACATACTGTGACCCTTCTGATATACGGATGCAGCTATGGTGGATTTGTGTCAGGGACTATTTATTGTTTCAGACTGTTTTTAGTGATATATGGGTTGCTACCCAATATAACATTGTTATTATATGCCAGCTACTTATAAATTTTTTGCCCCCTACTCAAGGTGGTGCCACTTAGATCTAGTTTGACTTTTTCCAGACACTAGTGGCTATTTTTAACTATTTTGTGTATTGTCTTTTTTCTTTAAATGAAACTTTCTATTTTGTTCTACATACAGTTAGGGCCAGAAATATTTGGACAGTGACACAATTTTCGCGAGTTGGGCTCTGCATGCCACCACATTGGATTTGAAATGAAACCTCTACAACAGAATTCAAGTGCAGATTGTAACGTTTAATTTGAAGGGTTGAACAAAAATATCTGATAGAAAATGTAGGAATTGTACACATTTCTTTACAAACACTCCACATTTTAGTAATTGGACAAATAAACATAACCCAAACAAAATATTTTTATTTTCAATATTTTGTTGCAAATCCTTTGGAGGCAATCACTGCCTTAAGTCTGGAACCCATGGACATCACCAAACGCTGGGTTTCCTCCTTCTTAATGCTTTGCCAGGCCTTTACAGCCGCAGCCTTCAGGTCTTGCTTGTTTGTGGGTCTTTCCGTCTTAAATCTGGATTTGAGCAAGTGAAATGCATGCTCAATTGGGTTTAGATCTGGAGATTGACTTGGCCATTGCAGATTGTTCCACTTTTTGGCACTCATGAACTCCTGGGTAGCTTTGGCTGTATGCTTGGGGTCATTGTCCATCTGTACTATGAAGCGCCGTCCAATCAACTTTGCAGCATTTGGCTGAATCTGGGCTGAAAGTATATCCCGGTACACTTCAGAATTCATCTGGCTACTCTTGTCTGCTCTTATGTCATCAATAAACACAAGTGACCCAGTGCCATTGAAAGCCATGCATGCCCATGCCATCACGTTGCCTCCACCATGTTTTACAGAGGATGTGGTGTGCCTTGGATCATGTGCCGTTCCCTTTCTTCTCCAAACTTTTTTCTTCCCATCATTCTGGTACAGGTTGATCTTTGTCTCATCTGTCCATAGAATACTTTTCCAGAACTGAGCTGGCTTCTTGAGGTGTTTTTCTGCAAATTTAACTCTGGCCTGTCTATTTTTGGTATTGATGAATGGTTTGCATCTAGATGTGAACCCTTTGTATTTACTGTCATGGAGTCTTCTCTTTACTGTTGACTTAGAGACAGATACACCTACTTCACTGAGAGTGTTCTGGACTTCAGTTGATGTTGTGAACGGGTTCTTCTTCACCAAATTAAGTATGCGGCGATCATCCACCACTGTTGTCATCCGTGGACGCCCAGGCCTTTTTGAGTTCCCAAGCTCACCAGTCAATTCCTTTTTTCTCAGAATGTACCCAACTGTTGATTTTGCTACTCCAAGCATGTCTGCTATCTCTCTGATGGATTTTTTCTTTTTTTTCAGCCTCAGGATGTTCTGCTTCACCTCAATTGAGAGTTCCTTTGACCGCATGTTTTCTGCTCACAGCAACAGCTTCCAAATGCAAAACCACACACGTGGAATCCACCCCTGACCTTTTAACTACTTCATTGATTACAGGTTAACGAGGGAGACGCCTTCAGAGTTAATTGCAGCCCTTAGAGTCCATTGTCCAATTACTTTTGGTCCCTTGAAAAAGAGGACGCTATGCATTACAGAGCTATGATTCCTAAACCCTTTCTCCGATTTGGATGTGGAAACTATCGTATTGCAGCTGGGAGTGTGCACTTTCAGCCCATATTATATATATAATTGTATTTCTGAACATGTTTTTGTAAACAGCTAAAATAACAAAACTTGTGTCACTGTCCAAATATTTCTGGCCCTAACTGTACGTCTTCTCGTTCTTATGCTAGATTAGTAGTATACAGTAGTACTTAAACGTTTGTGAACCCTTCATAATTTTCCATATTTCTGCATAAATTTGACCTAAAACTGCTTCACATTCATACTCAAGCCCTAACAGTAGAGAAAGAACCAAATAAAACAAATAAAATACAATAGACTTTGCTATTTTATTTAAAAGAGGGATATGGTCCAATATGATTTGTCTTTGAGTAGAAAAAGTATGTTAACTTTAGGATGAGCAAATAATGTGAGGGTGGAATTAAGGTCTTGTGTTTTCAATCAATGAGATAGCAATCTTTATTTAAAGAACAAAGATCTATCAAAATCTGATTTCCGCAAAACATGTTTTTGAAATTGTATCAAGAATGATATGAACAGGAGAGATTTTTGTGGAGTTGCTGACACTCATGTAGATGGAAAAGGTTGCAAAACCATCCCTAAAGACTTTGAACGCCATCAATCCACAGTCAGATAATTTATGTACAAATAGAGTAAATTTAAGAAAATGATTACCCTCTCCAGGAGGGGTTAACCAACAAAGAACACTCGAAGAGCAAGAAGTTTACTTTTCTGCAAAGTCATACAGGATCCAAAGGTAATGTTTATGTAACTAAAGGTCTCTATTATATTACTTTAAAAAGCATAAAGCATAAAAGATTATTTTTTTATAAATATGTGTTTATATGCAAGAAGGGCAGAGTCAAAGTATTTATAAGCCAGAAGGTTAATTGAACAATGTTTCCTAGATGAGTGAATCCAAAATAAAACGTTTTGGTTTTAATGAAAAACATTATGCTTGGACAAAGAAAAATCACTGCATTTCTGCATAACCTCATACTGTCAAGTACAATAGTGTTGGTATCATGGTTTGGACCTGTTTTGAGGCACCCAGACAGTTTAACTTCATTAATGGAACCATGAATTCTGAATTATATCAGTAAATTCTAAAGAAAAACTTCAGAAGATCTGTTCATGAGCTGAATGTCAAGGAAACGAGGATCATTTGGACAAAACCCATAATGCACAAGTTGTTCCACAAAAGAATAATTGAAGCAGAATAAAATGAAAGATTTACAACGGTAAAGTCAAAGTTCTGAACTCTGACCTCAAGATGCTTCATTGACAAATTATTTCATGGAAGTTAAAGATTGGGCAATTTGAATTCAAAATGTCTGATTCTTGTGTTCTCCCAAAAGATAAGCCATCACAAGAGTTGTCTGGTAGTGACATCTCTACTTTCTCCTTTGAACACACATCAACTGAGTAGAATGTTCATGTGTATAAGGGACTTTGGGAAGATACCTTCTTTCCTACTGTAAAAAGAGTTTGCTGAAAATTATTTAAAGCATATGGACACCTTAAGTGTAGAATAAATATGGGCATCTGTCTTGATTTTGCCCCTACACAGAAGTACTATCCCTTTTACGAGCATTTACTTTATATTTACTGTATATTCTGAGATATTAATACATTTTTTTCTATAATGCCAGCATATTCCGCAGCACTTTACATTTTAGAGGGGACTTGTGCAGACAATAAAACACATCACAGAATAACAATAATCACATAAATCAACAGATACCAAGAGGAGTTAGAGCTCTACTTGCAAGCTTACAATCTATGAGGATAGAAAGAGCAATGGAAGATTATAATATGGGGTGTTAGGTGTCGAGTTCCTACTGCTGCACAGGGGGAATCTCGAGCTACCTCCGCTGCGGTCTCCCATTCTTCTTCAGCCGCAGTGGAGCCTGCTCAGCAGAGACGTCGGTCTCAGCGTCTGGCTCAGTCAGATACTGTGCGCTTGGTTACTGCTGATCTTCCAGACTCAGCCATTGCAACAAGCACTGTTCAGCGGCGAGCAGACGCTCCTGGGACTAAGCCCTGCTTTTTCTCTACTGAGCATGCCCAAGGGATGATCTCTCATTGGAGGCCGGGGGTCATATGCTCAGGTCCTGAAGCAGTTCCTATTGGACCACTAGGAAGGTCCTGGAGAGCTTTCTCTATTAAAGGCCATGGCCATGTGCTAGTATCAACTTGTGTTCATGAGAGTATGAGCTTAGCTACTTTGTGGTCTGTGTCAGCATGTGCTCAGGGTTGGCTATAAGCCACTAGAATTCCGGCACCTCCGAAGAGGAGTTTGTCTTTGTGAATTTAGGGCTGGCGTATAGCCACCAGAATTCCGGCACCTCCGGAGAGGAGTTTGTTTGTGTGAATTTAGGGCTGGCATATAACCTCTAGAATTCTGGCACATCCGGAGAGTTGTTTTGTGTGTTGTTGCTCACTGTATGACCACTGTATGCTACCTGCTCTGTTAGTGAGCTTTGATCCTCTGTGAGGTTAACAGAGTACAGCGTTACACAGACAAACCAGGAGTTTGTCTGTGTGAATTTAAGGCTGGCGTATAGCCACTAAAATTCTGGCACCTTCAGAGAGGAGTTTGTTTGTGTGAATTTAGGGCTGGCGTATAGCCTCTAGAATTCCGGCAAATCTGGAGAGTTGTTTTGTGTGTTGTTGCTGACTGTATGACCACTGTATGCTACCTGCTCTGGTAGTGAGCTTTGATCCTCTGTGAGGTTAACAGAGTACAGCGTTACCTTTAATCCTGGCGACTCTGTGAAGCAACAGAGTTCGCTCCTATACAGACCGGGTGACGGAACTCGTGTCTATTCTGGCGTAGTACTGCCATATAGTGCCGCCATTTACTAGCAGAAGGTTCCACTCCTGCTCTTTGGTCCCCAGGCTGCGAATGCACCTATACTATCTCTATATTTACTCGGTGCGTTCCGCCAGCCCTAACATGGGGTTGGGTGGCCATTGTGCTAAACTACCCATTAGAATTTAAGGCATTTCATACTCATAGCTATTGGCATTAAATGTTGTCAGTAACAGTTATGGTTATTGGGCTGCAGCAGGCCAACATCACATTGAGCACTCATGTAGACAAGGGGTAGGATCACATTTCCCTGCCATTGTTATTCATAGGTAGAAAGACAACCCTTGTCATAGCTCAAATTATGTTGCCCTTCTCTTTTTCCCCAGCCTGCAGCTGCCTGAGGTGCATCATGGTATATTTACAAAGCTGGGAAAGGTAAAGACTGTGAAGAGGCTATAGCCAAAAATGTGGAAGAAGATTAGAATTTGACTACAGTATGAAGAAGGAAAATTGATGTTTATAGTATGAAGGATGGGATAATCAAGTTATTTACAAAGGTCTTTGTAACAGCTTTATTGTGCTAAAAAAAGCTTCATTTTTTCTGCGCTATGTATTGCTTGGATTTTAACCCCTTAAAGACTGAGCCAATTTGCTGCATAATGACCAAGCCAATTTTTACAATTCTGACCACTGTCACTTTAGGTGATTATAACTCTGGAACGCTTCAACAGATCCCACTGATTCTGAGGCTGTTTTTTCGTGACATATTGTCCTTCATGTTAGCCGTTAATATTTCTTTGATATGACTTCCATTTATTTGTGAACAAAATGGAAATAAGGTGAAAAATTTTGAAAATTTAGCAATTTTAAAACTTTGAATTTTTGTGTCCTTAAATCAGAGAGATATGTCACATAACACACTTAATAAATAACATTTCCCATATCTCTACTATATATCAGCACAATTTTGGAAATAATATTTTTTAGGAAGTTATAAGGGTTAAAAGTTGACCAGCGATATTTCATTTTTACACCAAAACTGGCAAAACCATTTCTTTTAGGGACCACCTCACATTGAAGTCATTTTGAGGAGTGTACATGACAGAAAATACCCAAAGGTGACACCATTCTAAAAACTGCACCCCTCAATGAGCTCAAAGCCAAATTCAAGAAGATTCTTAACACTTTACGTACTTCACATGAACTGAAGCAATGTGGAAGAAAAAATGAACATTTAACTTTTTTTGCAAACATTTTACTTCAGAACCAATTTCTTTTATTTTCACAAGTGTAAAAAGACAAAATGAACCACAAAAGTTGTGCAATTTCTCCTAATTATGCTGATAACCATATGTGGGGGTAAACCACTGTTTGGGCCCACAGCAGAGCTCAGATGGGAAGGAGCGTCGTTCGACATTTTCAACACAGAATTCGCAAGAATTGAGACCAGATGCCATGTCACATTTGGAGAGCCTCTGATGTGCCTAAACAGTGAAAACCCCACAAGTGACAACATTTTGGAAATTAGACTCCCCAAGGAACTTATGTAGATGTGTGTTGAGCACTTAAAACCTCCAAGTGTGTCACAGAAGTTTATAGCATAGAGCCGTGAAAATAAAGAAATCATATTTTTTCCACAAAAACTATCTTTTCACCCCCAAATTTTTATTTTCCAAAGGGTAACAGAAAAAATTAGACCCAAACATTGTTGTGTAATTTGTCCCGAGTATGCTGATACCCCATATGTGGTGGTAAACCACTGTTTGGGTGCATAGCAGGGCTCAGAAGGGAGGGAGCACCATTTGACTTTTTTAATGCAAAATTGGCTGGAATCAATGGTTGCACCCTAATTCCAACCCTAACCACAACCTTAGCCCCAACACACCCTTAACACTAATCCCAACCCTAACCATAACAATAACTACAAACCTAACCCTAACACACCCCTAACCCTAATCCCAGCCCTAACCGTAACCCAATCCTAACACTAACCCTAGCCCTAACCCTAGCCCTAGCCCTAACCCTAATGCTAACCCTATCGCTAACCCTAACTTTAGCCCACCCCCCTTTAGCCCAACTCACTTTATCCCAACTCTTTCCGTAATGGAAAAATGGAAATATATTTATATTTTTAATTTATTAATTTTCCCTAAGTGGGGGGGTGATAAATGGGGGTTTTATTTACTTTTTTTTATTTTGGTCACTGTGATACGGCCTATCACAGTAATCAAAATGAACCAATAGGATAAATTTCCTATTGTTGCCGGGTGCTGGCTGGCAAATCCCGGCGGGTGCACTGTGCATGCGCCCACCATTTTCTCCTGGAAAAGATGCCAGCAGCCCAGGGAACATCACAAGGGGATGCTGAAGTATCCAGGGACAACTGAGGTATTGGGGGATATTGGGGACCCTATTTCTCTCTCCTCTGATGTGCGATCACAACAGAGGAGAGAAAAATTAAATGGAAAATCAGATTTTTTTTATTGCAGTTGCCGTTATGCTGTTAATAACGGTGATCGCAACAATGGAGTCGGTAAAAAACAACCTGAATCATGTTCTCTGGGGTCTCAGCTACCATAGGTAGCCAAAACCCCAGAAAAATTCTGACTCTGGGGGGCGATATACACTTGAACCTCAGCACCGTCAAATAGCAGGGCTGTGGTTTATGTACCCTTAACTGCTGCCATTAAAAGGTGTATTGGCAGTTGATAAGGGGTTAAACATGAACTAAATAAAGTGACAGGTTTTATTGACATATTGGAGTTTTTTGTTCTTCTATGGCCAACTTTAACATAATCCCATCACTCAGTGCGTCCATGAGCATCTAGGTAAGCTATGGCTTAAAATATTGCAAAGTTTGGCTTTATCCTAAGTTATGGTTTGAGAGATTTTCCCAGCATATATATCAAACTGCCAATGACGTGATATAATTGCGGCATTAGTTCAAGTGATGATTCCAAACTGTCCTTCAGATTACAAGTGAGATGACATTAATAGCAGAAGTTTTCTGTCCTATATTCAACCTATGGTGATGCGCCTTTATGAGCCTATCATTATACAATTTTCCCTGGGCACAGGGAAGTCTTTTTGTGCCCTGGACACTAGGAGTATTCATGCACTGCCAGAATGCTGGCACACATGAGTAGAGCTGCTACCATCTAATGCATTAATGCCATGACCATCCTTTTAGTTTACTTCTTTAGAAAAATCAGACCACGAGATGCCTCCTGAAAGACCTTGAATTTCAACAGTTTATTAATCTCACCTTTCAACTTTGTCTCTAATGTGTTTATCACTGTATTTTTCAGTAATTTTGCATTATTGGCAATAATGAACTGGGGTTTCAGTAACCTGTGTTATTTAACCATTTGGTAAGTCAACAAGCCATTCTAGCACTGAAATTGTGCAGCTGTTATGGTGGGAAAGGGCAAATTTCATCAAGTTTTTTATGAGTCAAAAAACAAACAAAAAAGTGGGACAGACTTGTTTATCCTGCTCATTATTTAGAGTAGAGAGCAGTAAAGATTGTATCTGCCAAAATTAAAAATTGTAATTTTGATCGAGTTTAAACAGAAAAACTGATTTGAATCAAATTTGCCCTATTATGCTCATAGGTCTCACCAAAACCAAAAGCTTAATAAATGTAGGGTTAAATAAACACAAAAAACTTTCTGATCCCCTGTCCCACTGCTGGAGGCCCCTTTTAGTCCTCCACACAGCTCCCTTTGGCCTCTTTCTTACCTCTCTATTTTATGCAACTTCCTTTTCCTCCATTTTCACTTGCCACTTGAGCTTACGGTGTCTAGTAAGCCACTGACGTCATGATTTCGGGAAATCAGAGGCCTCTACACCCTTTTCACTGTCCTTTACAAACCATCAAAATTGTGGCTGGCGAGCCACCTATTTGCTAGATTTTTATTAAATAAATCACCAAATTCTAAGAATCGGGAAAATATATATTTTTGTAAAACTCAAATGTGCACTGAAATAATTTAATCATCTCTACAAGAGTGTTCAAATGTGAGAAATTTATCACAGTGATTCACACTAGAGGAAAACTTGATACATCTTTATTAGCATCTTTGTCTAACTTTTTACAATCTCCAGGTTGGCTTACTATGTGCCAATTTTTTATTAGCCTAAATGTTGTCAAAATTGTGAGACTTTTATCTCATTTAAGCCACAGCTCCTTTTCTTCTAAGTTATACCCCATTAGTTTAGCTGGAAGAAGTGTCTAAAACAAATAAATCAATCTAAAAGGTTATGCGATATTATCCACCAAAATTCATCAAATTTCCTTCATTTTCACCAAGATCTAGGTGCCTGCACATTTCCTTTTTGTATGAAAATAAGCATGGAAGGGTTGTTCATCTTATATATGTGCTAATTTTTTTAATGTCATCTGAAGACGTGATAAGTAGAAAAAAGTCATAAGGCAATTTGATACTTCTTCAATGTAAAGACCATAGACCAAAACAAGCTACTGATGGATTCACTATTACCTGATTCTTCTGTCTGATATGTGGATATGTGGTGTAATCATAAAAGTTGTAAAAGCTGAGTGGCTGAAAATTTTTAATCAAACATTCTAATGCAAAAATTGTTCTTTTAACTAATTCGCTCATTCCTACTATATTCTTAAAACGTGCCAAATTTATCACAATGGTTTCTTACAGATGAAAATGTATTGTATCTTCAGAAATCTTTGCCTAACCAATTTAAATCTAGGGATTTATTTTTATGAGTTTGTTTTGGTGCTGTGGAAATTGTGGAAAGCAATAAAAACTGCATGTTTCTGGATCAACTTTGCATTGTCTGTGTGAACACTGCCTAAGGCCTAATGCCTACCATAGAGAGTGAAACTATCATGCCTCAATGTCAGGACTCAATCTGGTGACCTCTTGCTGCATGACCGGTTTCCATCTCTACTGAGCTATAACCTGTTTGTTCTCTATCCAACTGCTGATTATTCTTTTGTCTTTCATTTTCTTTCCTTTCCTTGGTTTGCTTATATTCAGATGCATCTCACTTCTCTATTTGGTTCTGTCACTACACCTTCCTTCCTGATGGCTATATTTCAAGACAGATGGTGTTTGAAGATCCAGCTAATCAGCTAGAAATTATTTTACCTGGTTAATCTCTGTTGCTATTCCTATGGTTTGTTCGTGTGTCCTCCTCCACAGTACAAATTCTTTCTTTAACACGTGGGATCTGGGGTGTTTTCCATGAATTCCGTTTGTTGTGTGGTTCTTCTTATTTTCTTCTGTCTTTCCTGTGTTTCTATGTGAATATGTTCATAAGCCTGTGCCTCTTCCTCAGATTTTTGTGTTTTTCATTTTATAGTTATTATTCTTTTAGTGTTGCATACTTTTTATAGACAGGCACAGTTAAGTACTTTCAGAGTAAGTTGACATTGAGTGGAAGCACTATTGTGTATACTTAGAGTGGCAGCCTCTGTGGTCAAGCAGGAACAAATTGGACAGATTAGTGACTTTCCTAGTCTAAACAAGGAAGTGTTGGGTTCAGGTGTTTGTCTATACTGGTTTGGGCAGAAACATGTTCTGAACATATCACATCTCCTGGGCAGGGGAGGAAGCAAAAGAGAGTATACAGAAAGGACAGCACAAGATCTCAGCTGCTGCATTCAGTGAAGTAAAACAAAAAAGAAGCAGCAAATGATTTACTTCTCAGAAAGAATCAGCTGTAATCCCATGATGTAATATCTGTATATTCTCTTTTTGTTATGTTTGCTAATGACAGGTGTTATGAAGGCAATCCAGAAACACAGTGTGCTTAGCGATCAGAGCGCACACAGTGATCTGACAAATACCCAAAAATACAAGAACGAGCTCTGAGACGTGGAAACTCTGTAGACTGCACACCTGATCCTATCCTAAACACAACTAAAAGCGGCTGTGGATTGCGCCTAACAACTACCTAGGCAACTCGGCACAGCCTAAGAAACTAGCTAGCCTGAAGATAGAAAAATAGGCCTCACTTGCCCCAGAGAAATTCCCAAAAGGAAAAGGCAGCCCCCCACATATAATGACTGTGAGTAAGATGAAAAGACAAAACGTAGGGATGAAATAGATTCAGCAAAGTGGGGCCCGATATTCTAGGACAGAGCGAGGACAGTAAAGCGAACTTTGCAGTCTACAAAAAACCCTAAAGCAAAACCACGCAAAGGGGGCAAAAAAAACCCACCGTGCCGAACTAACGGCACGGCGGTACACCCTTTGCGTCTCAGAGCTTCCAGCAAAACAAAAGACAAGCTGGACAGAAAAAAAGCAACAAAAAAGCAAAAAGCACTTAGCTATACAGAACAGCAGGTCACAGGAACAATCAGGAGAAGCTCAGATCCAACACTGAAACATTGACAAGGAGCAAGGATAGCAGCATCAGGCGGAGTTAAGTAATGAAGCAGTTAACGAGCTCACCAGAACACCTGAGGGAGGAAGCTCAGAAGCTGCAATACCACTTGTGACCACAGGAGTGAATTCAGCCACAGAATTCACAACAGTACCCCCCCCTTGAGGAGGGGTCACCGAACCCTCACCAGAGCCCCCAGGCCGACCAGGATGAGCCGCATGAAAGGCACGAACAAGATCGGAAGCATGAACATCAGAGGCAAAAACCCAGGAATTATCTTCCTGAGCATAACCCTTCCATTTAACCAGATACTGGAGTTTCCGTCTAGAAACACGAGAATCCAAAATCTTCTCCACAATATACTCCAATTCCCCCTCCACCAAAACCGGGGCAGGAGGCTCAACAGATGGAACCATAGGTGCCACGTATCTCCGCAACAACGACCTATGGAATACATTATGTATGGAAAAGGAGTCTGGGAGGGTCAAACGAAAAGACACAGGATTGAGAACCTCAGAAATCCTATACGGACCAATAAAACGAGGTTTAAATTTAGGAGAGGAAACCTTCATAGGAATATGACGAGAAGATAACCAAACCAGATCCCCAACACGAAGTCGGGGACCCACACGGCGTCTGCGATTAGCGAAAAGTTGAGCTTTCTCCTGGGACAAGATGAAATTGTCCACTACCTGAGTCCAGATATGCTGCAACCTATCCACCACAGAATCCACACCAGGACAGTCCGAAGACTCAACCTGTCCTGAAGAGAAACGAGGATGGAACCCAGAATTGCAAAAAAATGGAGAAACCAAGGTAGCCGAGCTGGCCCGATTATTAAGGGCGAACTCAGCCAACGGCAAAAAGGACACCCAATCATCCTGGTCTGCAGAAACAAAACATCTCAGATATGTTTCCAAGGTCTGATTGGTTCGTTCGGTCTGGCCATTAGTCTGAGGATGGAAAGCCGAGGAAAAGGATAGGTCAATGCCCATCCTACCACAAAAGGCCCGCCAAAACCTTGAAACAAACTGGGAACCTCTGTCAGAAACAATATTCTCAGGAATGCCATGCAACCGAACCACATGCTGAAAGAACAAAGGTACCAAATCAGAGGAGGAAGGCAATTTAGCCAAGGGCACCAGATGGACCATTTTAGAAAAGCGATCACAGACCACCCAAATGACTGACATCTTTTGAGAAACGGGAAGGTCAGAAATGAAATCCATCGAAATATGTGTCCAAGGCCTCTTTGGGACCGGCAAGGGCAAAAGCAACCCACTGGCACGAGAACAGCAGGGCTTAGCCCTAGCACAAATCCCACAGGACTGCACAAAAGTACGTACATCCCGTGACAGAGATGGCCACCAGAAGGATCTAGCCACTAACTCTCTGGTACCAAAGATTCCAGGATGACCAGCCAACACCGAACAATGAAGTTCAGAGATAAGTTTATTAGTCCACCTATCAGGGACGAACAGTTTCTCTGCTGGACAACGATCAGGTTTATTCGCCTGAAATTTTTGCAGCACCCGCCGCAAATCAGGGGAGATGGCAGACACAATGACTCCTTCCTTGAGGATACCCGCTGGCTCAGATAAACCCGGAGAGTCGGGCACAAAACTCCTAGACAGAGCATCCGCCTTCACATTTTTAGAGCCCGGAAGGTACGAAATCACAAAGTCGAAGCGGGCAAAAAATAACGACCAACGGGCCTGTCTAGGATTCAAGCGCTTGGCAGACTCGAGATAAGTCAAGTTCTTATGATCAGTCAATACCATCACGCGATGCTTAGCTCCTTCAAGCCAATGACGCCACTCCTCGAATGCCCACTTCATGGCCAGCAACTCTCGATTGCCCACATCATAATTACGCTCAGCGGGCGAAAACTTCCTGGAAAAGAAAGTACATGGTTTCATCACTGAGCAATCAGAACCTCTCTGTGACAAAACCGCCCCTGCTCCAATCTCAGAAGCATCAACCTTGACCTGGAACGGAAGAGAAACATCTGGCTGACACAACACAGGGGCAGAACAAAAACGACGCTTCAACTCCTGAAAAGCTTCCACAGCAGCAGAAGACCAATTAACCAAATCAGCACCCTTCTTGGTCAAATCGGTCAATGGTTTGGCAATGCTAGAAAAATTACAGATGAAGCGACGATAAAAATTAGCAAAGCCCAGGAACTTTTGCAGACTTTTCAGAGATGTCGGCTGAATCCAATCCTGGATGGCTTGGACCTTAACTGGATCCATCTCGATAGTAGAAGGGGTAAAGATGAACCCCAAAAATGAAACTTTCTGCACACCGAAGAGACACTTTGATCCCTTCACAAACAAAGAGTTAGCACGCAGGACCTGAAAAACCATTCTGACCTGCTTCACATGAGACTCCCAATCATCTGAGAAGATCAAAATGTCATCCAAGTAAACAATCAGGAATTTATCCAGATACTCACGGAAGATGTCATGCATAAAAGACTGAAACACAGATGGAGCATTGGCAAGTCCGAACGGCATCACTAGATACTCAAAATGACCCTCGGGCATATTGAATGCAGTTTTCCATTCATCTCCTTGCCTGATTCTCACCAGATTATACGCACCACGAAGATCTATCTTAGTGAACCAACTAGCCCCCTTAATCCGAGCAAACAAGTCAGATAACAATGGCAAGGGATACTGAAATTTAACAGTGATCTTATTAAGAAGGCGGTAATCAATACACGGTCTCAGCGAACCATCCTTCTTGGCTACAAAGAAGAACCCTGCTCCCAGTGGTGATGACGATGGGCGAATATGTCCCTTCTCCAGGGATTCCTTCACATAACTGTGCATAGCGGCGTGTTCGGGCACGGATAAATTAAATAATCGACCTTTAGGGAATTTACTACCAGGAATCAAATTGATAGCACAATCACAATCCCTATGCGGAGGTAGAGCATCGGACTTGGGCTCTTCAAATACATCCTGATAATCAGACAAGAACTCTGGGACCTCAGAAGGGGTGGATGACGAAATCGACAAAAATGGAACATCACCATGTACCCCCTGACAACCCCAGCTGGATACCGACATGGAATTTCAATCCAGTACTGGATTATGGGTTTGTAGCCATGGCAACCCCAACACGACCACATTATTATTATTATTATTATTATTATTTATTGTTATAGCGCCATTTATTCCATGGCGCTTTACATGTGAGGAGGGGTATACATAATGAAAACAAGTACAATAATCTTAAACAATACAAGTCATAACTGGTACAGGAGGAATGAGGACCCTGCCCGCGAGGGCTCACAATCTACAAGGGATGGGTGAGAATACAGTAGGTGAGGGTAGAGATGGTCATGCAGCGGTTTGGTCGATCGGTGGTAGCTGCAGGTTGTAGGCTTGTCTGAAGAGGTGGGTCTTCAGGTTCTTTTTGAAGGTTTCGATGGTAGGCGAGAGTCTGATGTGTTGTGGTAGAGGGTTCCAGAGTAGGGGTGATACGCGAGAGAAATCTTGTATACGATTGTGGGAAGAGGAGATAAGAGGGGAGTAGAGTAGGAGATCTTGTGAGGATCGGAGGTTGCGGGTAGGTAAGTACCGGGAGACGAGGTCACAGATGTATGGAGGAGACAGGTTGTGGATGGCTTTGTACGTCATGGTTAGGGTTTTGTAGTGGAGTCTCTGGGCAATGGGGAGCCAGTGAAGGGATTGACAGAGGGGAGAGGCCGGGGAATAGCGGGGGGACAGGTGGATTAGTCGGGCAGCAGAGTTTAGAGTAGATTGGAGGGGTGCGAGAGTGTTAGCGGGGAGGCCACAGAGCAGGAGGTTGCAGTAGTCAAGGCGAGAGATGATGAGGGCATGGACTAGGGTTTTTGCAGATTCATGGTTGAGGAATGAACGGATTCGTGAAATATTTTTGAGTTGCAGTCGGCAGGAAGTGGAAAGGGCTTGGATATGTGGTTTGAAGGAGAGATCAGCGTCAAGGATTACCCCGAGGCAGCGAGCTTGTGGGACTGGGGAGAGTGGGCAGCCATTTACTGTAATTGATAGGTTCGTTGGGGGGGTCGCGTGAGATGGGGGAAAGATGATGAATTCTGTTTTGTCCATGTTAAGTTTCAAAAATCTAGCGGAGAAGAAGGATGAAATAGTGGACAGACATTGAGGGATTCTGGTTAGAAGGGAGGTGATATCTGGTCCAGAGATGTAGATCTGTGTGTCGTCAGCATAGAGGTGATACTGAAAGCCATGAGATTCTATGAGCTGTCCCAGGCCAAAGGTGTAAATGGAGAAGAGCAAGGGCCCAAGGACTGAACCTTGTGGGACTCCGACAGATAGAGGGCGAGGTGAGGAGGTGGTGTGTGAGTGGGAGACGCTGAATGTCCGGTCTGTTAGGTATGATGAGATCCAGGATAGGGCCAAGTCTGCGATGCCAAGGGATGAGAGGGTTTGTAATAATAGGGAATGGTCCACTGTGTCAAAGGCAGCCGACAGGTCGAGGAGGAGGAGGACAGAGTAGTGTCGCTTGCTCTTGGCGGTTAAGAGGTCATTGGTGACTTTAGTTAGGGCAGTTTCGGTGGAATGGTGTGACCGGAAGCCAGATTGTAGGCGGTCAAAGAGGGAGCAGGAAGAGAGATGGGAGGACAGTTCAAGGTAAA
This sequence comes from Ranitomeya imitator, assembly GCF_032444005.1. Classification (NCBI taxonomy): domain Eukaryota; kingdom Metazoa; phylum Chordata; class Amphibia; order Anura; family Dendrobatidae; genus Ranitomeya; species Ranitomeya imitator. Next base: position 86,593,684 of record NC_091286.1, read on the forward strand.
CGTGTTGTTCCAGTAGTTTGGAGGCATAGGGGAGAAGTGATATAGGGCGATAGCTAGATACAGAGGATGGGTCAAGAGAGGGCTTTTTGAGGATAGGTGTGATGGAGGCATGTTTAAAGCTTGAGGGGAAAACACCAGTTGTTAGAGATAAGTTGAAGAGATGGGTTAGGGTTGGGATGAAGATTGTGGTGAGGTTTGGGATGAGGTGGGATGGGAGTGGGTCAAGTGCACAGGTGGTGAGATGTGATCTTGAGAGTAGAGTGGAGAGTTGATCTTCTGTAATGGTGGAGAAGTTGGTTTTGGAGGTGGAGGGCTGTGAAATCGGGAGGAAGAGCTCTGGGGGTTGTTGACCAAAACTGTCTCTAATGCTATCAATCTTCTGCTTGAAAAATGAGGCAAAGTCTTCAGCAGAGATAAGTGGGGAGGGAGGAGGTGCTGGGGGACGGAGGAGAGAATTGAAGGTGTTGAATAACTGTTTAGGGTTGTGAGAGAGGGAGGATATGAGAGATGAGAAGTAGGTTTGTTTAGCTGTGGCAAGTGTGGTCTTGAAAGTAGTGAGGGACTGTTTGAATGCGATGAAGTGCTCGTTAGAGTGGGATCTTTTCCATCTGCGCTCAGCAGCTCTGGAAGCTCGCCTAAGTTCTTTGGTCAGGCTGGTGTGCCAGGGCTGTCTGTTGATTTTGCGAGCTTTGGTATGTGTAAGTGGGGCAGCAGATTCCAAAGCTACAGCTATTGTGGTATTATATAGAGCAGCAGCGTCATCCGCATTGTGTATGGAACTTATGCCTGTGAGGGGGAGGAGGGATTCAGAGAATGAATGTAGGTCAAGATGTTTAATATTTCTGCGAGGGTGTGAAAGTTTGTGGGGTGGGGATTGTAGACATGGAGTGGAGAGAGATGAGAATGTGAGAAAGTTGTGGTCAGAGAGAGGAAGAGGTGAGTTAGAGAGGTTAGATAGAGAGCAGAGGCGGGTGAAGATGAGGTCCAGTGTGTGACCGTCTTTGTGAGTGGCTGCAGAAGACCATTGAGTGAGGCTGAAGGAGGAAGTGAGAGATAGAAGTTTAGTGGCAGCTGAGAGGGAAGTGTCAATGGGTATGTTGAAGTCGCCCATGATGATAGTGGGGATGTCCGCAGAAAGGAAATGAAGTAGCCAGGTGGTGAAGTGGTCAAAGAAGATGGTGGCTGGCCCTGGGGGGCGGTAAATGACAGCCAGTTGGAGGTTGGTGGGGGAATAGATGCGCATAGAGTGCACCTCAAAGGAAGGGAGGGTAACAGAGGGTGGCAGTGGGATTGGAGTGAAGGAGCAGTTATCTGACAGGAGAAAACCAACTCCTCCGCCATGTTTGCTGCTGGGGCGGGGTGTGTGGGAAAGGTGGAAGCCACCGTAAGAGAGTGCAGCAGGGGAGACTGAGTCAGAGGGGGTGAGCCAGGTTTCGGTGATGGCAAGGAAGGAAAGTTTGGTAGTAACAAAGAGATCATGGATGTAGGAGAGCTTGTTGCAGACAGAGCGAGCGTTCCACAGAGCTCCCGTTAGTGGGACTGGGGAAGCGGGGGCTGGGTGAATGGGTATTAGGTTAGAGAGGTTACGGAAGTTTGTGCTAGAGCGTGGATGGGAGGTAGAAATGATTGTGGGAATATGGTGAGGAGGACCAGGATTTGGAGAGATATCACCAGCAGTAAGAAGGAGCAGAGAAAGTGTTAGCAGGTGGGAGCAGGAGAGGGCTTGAGGGGGCTGTCTGTGCTTGGAGACAGAGGATTGTATGTTAAGGAACAGTTTGGAGGAGGAGGTGAGATGGATGGGGAGGATTGAAGAGGAGATGAACATTTCCTTACTAGGTGTAGGGATCGGGGGAGGTAGCAGAAAGTGAAGGATTATAGGAGTGAAAGTGAAAACAAACAGAAACATTCTTTTCAAAGACTGTGGCCAGTTACCTTCAGTTCCCTTCAGGTTCAATTCAGGTTTTAATTCTACTGTAATCCACACTTTTAAGGACACACTTCTAAGGGATCACACTGCAGACTGAAGTCCATGCAGACTTATACTATGCAATATATGGCAAACTAAGTGCGTTCAGGTGTGAAGCAGAGAGGAGTGGTCTCTGCTCATCTTGGTCAGAGAATTAAGGGTGGACCAGATGCATACAATCAGGCCTGAGTAAACAAGGTCATAAATAACACAGGGTATGCTGGGGTTAGCTGAAAAGCATACCATGAGAATGCTAGGAGCAGAGGAAAGTCTGTGTGGAAAGCTGGGTGATGTAATTATGTGCACTTCATAGACAGACAGCGCAGGGAAGCTGGCTGGATAGACATACCATGAGAATGCTAGGAGCAGAGGAAAGTCTGTGTGGAAAGCTGGGTGATGTAATTATGTGCACTTCATAGACAGACAGCGCAGGGAAGCTGGCTGGATAGACATACCATGAGAATGCTAGGAGCAGAGGAAAGTCTGTGTGGAAAGCTGGGTGATGTAATTATGTGCACTTCATAGACAGACAGCGCAGGGAAGCTGGCTGGATAGACATACCATGAGAATGCTAGGAGCAGAGGAAAGTCTGTGTGGAAAGCTGGGTGATGTAATTATGTGCACTTCATAGACAGACAGCGCAGGGAAGCTGGCTGGATAGACATACCATGAGAATGCTAGGAGCAGAGGAAAGTCTGTGTGGAAAGCTGGGTGATGTAATTATGTGCACTTCATAGACAGACAGCGCAGGGAAGCTGGCTGGATAGACATACCATGAGAATGCTAGGAGCAGAGGAAAGTCTGTGTGGAAAGCTGGGTGATGTAATTATGTGCACTTCATAGACAGACAGCGCAGGGAAGCTGGCTGGATAGACATACCATGAGAATGCTAGGAGCAGAGGAAAGTCTGTGTGGAAAGCTGGGTGATGTAATTATGTGCACTTCATAGACAGACAGCGCAGGGAAGCTGGCTGGATAGACATACCATGAGAATGCTAGGAGCAGAGGAAAGTCTGTGTGGAAAGCTGGGTGATGTAATTATGTGCACTTCATAGACAGACAGCGCAGGGAAGCTGGCTGGATAGACATACCATGAGAATGCTAGGAGCAGAGGAAAGTCTGTGTGGAAAGCTGGGTGATGTAATTATGTGCACTTCATAGACAGACAGCGCAGGGAAGCTGGCTGGATAGACATACCATGAGAATGCTAGGAGCAGAGGAAAGTCTGTGTGGAAAGCTGGGTGATGTAATTATGTGCACTTCATAGACAGACAGCGCAGGGAAGCTGGCTGGATAGACATACCATGAGAATGCTAGGAGCAGAGGAAAGTCTGTGTGGAAAGCTGGGTGATGTAATTATGTGCACTTCATAGACAGACAGCGCAGGGAAGCTGGCTGGATAGACATACCATGAGAATGCTAGGAGCAGAGGAAAGTCTGTGTGGAAAGCTGGGTGATGTAATTATGTGCACTTCATAGACAGACAGCGCAGGGAAGCTGGCTGGATAGACATACCATGAGAATGCTAGGAGCAGAGGAAAGTCTGTGTGGAAAGCTGGGTGATGTAATTATGTGCACTTCATAGACAGACAGCGCAGGGAAGCTGGCTGGATAGACATACCATGAGAATGCTAGGAGCAGAGGAAAGTCTGTGTGGAAAGCTGGGTGATGTAATTATGTGCACTTCATAGACAGACAGCGCAGGGAAGCTGGCTGGATAGACATACCATGAGAATGCTAGGAGCAGAGGAAAGTCTGTGTGGAAAGCTGGGTGATGTAATTATGTGCACTTCATAGACAGACAGCGCAGGGAAGCTGGCTGGATAGACATACCATGAGAATGCTAGGAGCAGAGGAAAGTCTGTGTGGAAAGCTGGGTGATGTAATTATGTGCACTTCATAGACAGACAGCGCAGGGAAGCTGGCTGGATAGACATACCATGAGAATGCTAGGAGCAGAGGAAAGTCTGTGTGGAAAGCTGGGTGATGTAATTATGTGCACTTCATAGACAGACAGCGCAGGGAAGCTGGCTGGATAGACATACCATGAGAATGCTAGGAGCAGAGGAAAGTCTGTGTGGAAAGCTGGGTGATGTAATTATGTGCACTTCATAGACAGACAGCGCAGGGAAGCTGGCTGGATAGACATACCATGAGAATGCTAGGAGCAGAGGAAAGTCTGTGTGGAAAGCTGGGTGATGTAATTATGTGCACTTCATAGACAGACAGCGCAGGGAAGCTGGCTGGATAGACATACCATGAGAATGCTAGGAGCAGAGGAAAGTCTGTGTGGAAAGCTGGGTGATGTAATTATGTGCACTTCATAGACAGACAGCGCAGGGAAGCTGGCTGGATAGACATACCATGAGAATGCTAGGAGCAGAGGAAAGTCTGTGTGGAAAGCTGGGTGATGTAATTATGTGCACTTCATAGACAGACAGCGCAGGGAAGCTGGCTGGATAGACATACCATGAGAATGCTAGGAGCAGAGGAAAGTCTGTGTGGAAAGCTGGGTGATGTAATTATGTGCACTTCATAGACAGACAGCGCAGGGAAGCTGGCTGGATAGACATACCATGAGAATGCTAGGAGCAGAGGAAAGTCTGTGTGGAAAGCTGGGTGATGTAATTATGTGCACTTCATAGACAGACAGCGCAGGGAAGCTGGCTGGATAGACATACCATGAGAATGCTAGGAGCAGAGGAAAGTCTGTGTGGAAAGCTGGGTGATGTAATTATGTGCACTTCATAGACAGACAGCGCAGGGAAGCTGGCTGGATAGACATACCATGAGAATGCTAGGAGCAGAGGAAAGTCTGTGTGGAAAGCTGGGTGATGTAATTATGTGCACTTCATAGACAGACAGCGCAGGGAAGCTGGCTGGATAGACATACCTGTTGGAAGAATAGAGATGCTTGTTAGAGTGCGATGGTGGCAGGTAGCAGGGCACAGTCTGTATACATCTTTCAGGTTTTAATTCTACTGTAATCCACACTTTTAAGGACACACTTCTAAGGGATCACACTGCAGACTGCATGACCACATCATGCAGATTATGCAACACCAGAAAGCGAATAACTTCCTGATGTGCAGGAGCCATGCACATGGTCAGCTGGGCCCAGTATTGAGGTTTATTCTTGGCCAAAGGTGTAGCATCAATTCCTCTCAATGGAATAGGACACCGCAAAGGCTCCAAGAAAAACCCACAACGTTTAGCATAATCCAAATCCATCAGATTCAGGGCAGCGCCCGAATCCACAAACGCCATGACAGAAAACGACGACAAAGAGCATATCAAGGTAATGGACAGAAGGAATTTGGACTGTACAGTACCAATGACGGCAGACCTAGCGGACCGCTTAGTGCACTTAGGACAATCAGAAATAGCATGAGTGGAATCACCACAGTAGAAACACAGACCATTCAGACGTCTGTATTCCTGCCGTTCAACTCTAGTCATAGTCCTATCGCACTGCATAGGCTCAGGTTTAACCTCAGGCAGTACCGCCAAATGGTGCACAGATTTACGCTCGCGCAAGCGTCGACCGATCTGAATGGCCAAAGACAAAGACTCATTCAAACCAGCAGGCATAGGAAATCCCACCATGACATCCTTAAGAGCCTCAGAGAGACCCTTTCTGAACAAAGCTGCCAGCGCAGATTCATTCCACTGAGTGAGTACTGACCATTTCCTAAATTTCTGACAATATACTTCTATATCATCCTGACCCTGGCACAAAGCCAGCAAATTTTTCTCAGCCTGATCCACTGAATTAGGCTCATCGTACAGCAATCCGAGCGCCAGGAAAAACGCATCGACACTACTCAATGCAGGGTCTCCTGGCGCAAGAGAAAATGCCCAGTCTTGAGGGTCGCCGCGCAAAAAAGAAATAATAATCAAAACCTGTTGAATAGGATTACCAGAAGAATGAGGTTTCAAGGCCAGAAATAGCTTACAATTATTTTTGAAACTTAGAAACTTAGTTCTATCTCCAAAAAACAAATCAGGAATAGGAATTCTTGGTTCTAACATAGATTTCTGATCAATAGTATCTTGAATTTTTTGTACATTTATAACGTGATTATCCATTGAAGAGCACCGACCCTGAATATCCATGTCCACACCTGTGTCCAGAATCACCCAAATGTCTAGGGGAAAAAAAAAAGTGAACACAGAGCAGAAAAAAAAAAAAAAAAAATGATGTCAGAACTTTTTCTTTCCCTCTATTGAGAATCATTAGTTGGGCTCCTTGTACTGTTATGTTTGCTAATGACAGGTGTTATGAAGGCAATCCAGAAACACAGTGTGCTTAGCGATCAGAGCGCACACAGTGATCTGACAAATACCCAAAAATACAAGAACGAGCTCTGAGACGTGGAAACTCTGTAGACTGCACACCTGATCCTATCCTAAACACAACTAAAAGCGGCTGTGGATTGCGCCTAACAACTACCTAGGCAACTCGGCACAGCCTAAGAAACTAGCTAGCCTGAAGATAGAAAAATAGGCCTGACTTGCCCCAGAGAAATTCCCCAAAGGAAAAGGCAGCCCCCCACATATAATGACTGTGAGTAAGATGAAAAGACAAAACGTAGGGATGAAATAGATTCAGCAAAGTGGGGCCCGATATTCTAGGACAGAGCGAGGACAGTAAAGCGAACTTTGCAGTCTACAAAAAACCCTAAAGCAAAACCACGCAAAGGGGGCAAAAAAAACCCACCGTGCCGAACTAACGGCACGGCGGTACACCCTTTGCGTCTCAGAGCTTCCAGCAAAACAAAAGACAAGCTGGACAGAAAAAAAGCAACAAAAAAGCAAAAAGCACTTAGCTATACAGAGCAGCAGGTCACAGGAACAATCAGGAGAAGCTCAGATCCAACACTGAAACATTGACAAGGAGCAAGGATAGCAGCATCAGGCGGAGTTAAGTAATGAAGCAGTTAACGAGCTCACCAGAACACCTGAGGGAGGAAGCTCAGAAGCTGCAATACCACTTGTGACCACAGGAGTGAATTCAGCCACAGAATTCACAACACTTTTGTTACATTGCTGTTCAGGATATGTGGTATGATCAGACCATGTCCCTGCACGGTCAGGCACAGGCATTACACAGTACATAGCAGGGACACATTTATCAGATTATATCAGCAAAGAAACATTTTTTAACACATCCAATGGTAGAATTTATTTCTATTCCAAGATCTTTTTATTAAAATTTAGTTTGTTATTGGAAAAAAACCCTTTAAATTTTAAGGCCGGGGTCACACTAGAGAGTTTTACGGATGTATTAGAGGCGCAGAAACCACGCATTGCACACGGACCAGTGATTCTCTATGGGGCAGCTCCTATCTGCCGTATATTTTGCAGCCATATTTTATAGGTGTAGAAAATCGCAGCATGCTGTGTTTTGGAATTTTTCTGAATATTTTCTCACACTAGAGTTCATATGAGTTTATGCCAACAGGGGGTGCATCACCGCAAGTCTACGATGCTACGTTACCCTGCATTCCATTCATTCCCCAGTTTTTACAACCAGGAGCAACAGCTGCATTAGCAGGCTCCTGGTTGTAAAATTATGTAACCCCTTCAGATGGATTTACAGCGTGGGACATGACTGCATGCCGGAGAGGTATGGGATATTGTTCCTTTTTTCTTTTTTTTTCTTTTACAGAAAGAAGGTCTTCAGGTATATTAAGTGTACAATAAAGATTTTTCAACCCCATGTGTGTATTTATTTCATTAAAATATTTTATTCATAATGTGTGTGTGTATTATTAACCCTTTACTACTATTGGATTAATAATGCATAGGTGTTTTATTGACATCTCTCCATTATTAACCAGGCTTAATGTCACTTTACATTAGCAAGGTGACATTAACTGTTGTGACCTAGTGGTCAGGACAATAATGGACCTGGTGGTTAAGAGCACACGGAATGACCTGATAGTTACTGATAATAAGGACGAGCTCTGGGACGTGGGAACTCTGCTGACCGCAATCCCTAAACCTATCAAACACACTAGAAATAGCCGTGGATTGCGCCTAACGCTCCCTATGCAACTCGGCACAGCCTAAGAAACTAGCTAGCCCTGAAGATAGAAAAATAAAGCCTACCTTGCCTCAGAGAAATTCCCCAAAGGAAAAGGCAGCCCCCCACATATAATGACTGTGAGTAAAGATGAAAATACAAACACAGAGATGAAACAGATTCAGCAAAGTGAGGCCCGACTTACTGAACAGACCGAGGATAGGAAAGGTTACTTTGCGGTCAGCACAAAAACCTACCAAAAGACCACGCAGAGGGCGCAAAAAGACCCTCCGCACCGACTCACGGTGCGGAGGCGCTCCCTCTGCGTCCCAGAGCTTCCAGCAAGCAAGACAACAAATTAAATAGCAAGCTGGACAGAAAAATAGCAAACCAAAGAAATACAAGCTGGAACTTAGCTTCTGATGGGAAGACAGGTCACAAGAACGATCCAGGAGTGAACAGACCAATACTGGAACATTGACAGGTGGCATGGAGCAAAGATCTAAGTGGAGTTAAATAGAGCAGCAGCTAACAAATTAACCTCGTCACCTGTGAAACTCAGAAACATCCACCAGAGGAAGTCCATGGACAGAACCAGCCGAAGTACCATTCATGACCACAGGAGGGAGCCCGACAACAGAATTCACAACAATTAACCCTTTATTACCCCATATCTCACCACTACTCGCGAGTGGGAAGAGAGAGGCTAAGTGCCAGAATAGGCATATCTTACAGATGTGCCTTTTCTGGGGTGGCTGGGGGCAGATGTTTTTAGAGAGGGGGCCAATAACCATTGCTTTCCCACTCTGGTGGAGAAAATTGATTTAACCCTTTATCTTAACAGCTAGAGCCCCCAAATTTTGCACACACACTCTACTAATATTATTAGTGAGGAATATGTAAACAAATAAAGGATGTTAAATGGTTTACTGTATGTAACCATGTCTCATATCCTGTCTGGTTTGATAAGGAGATAGCTAAAGCCCTCAATTGAATTACCATCTTTTAAAGGGACACTGTCACCTGAATTTGGAGGGAACAATCTTCAGCCATGGAGGCGGGGTTTTGGGGTTTTTGATTCACCCTTTCCTTACCCGCTGGCTGCATGCTGGCTGCAATATTGGATTGAAGTTCATTCTCTGTCCTCCGTAGTACATGCCTGCACAAGGCACTGAGAATGAACTTCAATCCAATATTGCAGCCAGCATGCAGCCAGCGGGTAAGGAAAGGGTGAATCAAAAAACCCCAAACCCCGCCCCTATGGCTGAAGATTGTTCCCTCCAAATTCAGGTGACAGTGTCCCTTTAAGCTATCTAGCGTTGTATGAAATATAAATATATATACATATTTGTGTCTCACTGATATATATATATATATATATATATATATATATATATACATATATAGACTGTATATATGTTTTCATGAATATTTGAGCCCATGGATCCATTCTATGTCCATTTTGCAAGCCGGCGAGAAAATCTCGCTGTACGGATGCCATATGGATTACATACGGAGGTTTACATGCGCAAAATATGCAGCCACACCTTGCCTACGGATGACTGCTTTGGGATCATTTCTGCTTATTACACCTGTAAAAAACGGACCATATTTCCCTACGCTAAGTGTGATCCTGGCCTAATTGTGATGTTAAGGATAACTTTAATCATCAAGTGTTTATGCAGCAAAACATTTCTCTGAATGGCTGTTTAGATCAGCTTCAAAAAAAAAATTGTCTTTTTAGTATACAATTACATACATAGTGTAAAATTATTTTAAGTTCCTCAGTGTATGATATACAGAAGGACATAAATTTAAGTCCAAGGAGTGAACTTAGATAACTGTACTGAACTGTAGATAAATTAAATTCTAATTTTAAGCCGTCGATTACTTATGTTATCAACGCCATATGATTAATTATTAAAAAAAAAAAAAAATATATATATATATATATATATATATATATATATATATATATATATATATATATATATATATATATATATATATCTTATATATACACAGTATGCATGTATATATATTTATATATATGAAAATGAATGGCATTTGTTCATTTTCAAAATCTGGCAAACTAAACTACCGTAATTGTAAAGTTTTGCAAATTAATTTTTATTGCTAAATTTGCTAATTCTGCAGTGCTTTTTATCACATTTTTAATAACAGTGGATTTTCTTGTAATATTCCTACTGCTGACCAAAAAGCAACTAACAATGTAAGATCTTGCTTTCTCTTACTGCATTTGTATTGATTTTCTAAACATGTACTGACACCTGCTGTGCCAAATGAAAATGCAATAGAAACTTGTATTTAAAGGAACTCTTATAAAAAGATTGGAATTTTAGGCTAGATTTACACAGCATTATGAAGAATGTTTTTTTAGTGCTTTTCTTGGTATTTTTGGATCAGTACGATGTACTTAGATATTATTTCAAATTATAAAATCACATTAGTGAAAAATTCAACAGTGTTTCCATTTCTGTGTTAGAGGCACAGAGCAAAGAATACTCTGACTACAGCCTTATTTTACTACTTTCTCATTGTGTACTCTATAAAAGTTCAATCAGATGTCCATTCAAATAGGTTTGAGATTGGACAGCAGTGCATGGACTGGCCGCAGCTCTCCTGAGCGGTCCAGCCTTAAAGAAATACATGAAGCTGACATGCTCGTGTTGGGAGACAAGTGACCAAACTGTGCATTAGTGGTCTTATCTAGGACCAATGTCCAAAGATATCTTAATGATCCTTAAGAATTCAAAGTTACTTATCTAACAGCAAAAGAAAACCATCCAAAATGACTATAAAATAATCTGAAAAATACTAGACATTCTATCCATCATAGTTTTATCAGAGAAAAATTTTCCTACTTCATACTTTATTTCATTTTCCATCTATAATGTTGAACTATTTAAAAGAGTTTTGTTCCTGTTTTTAGACTGATGTAAGACTTGAAATGTATGATATTTAGCCACAAAATGAAATTATAATTTTACATTATTGATAGATGCTAATTCAACCCCATTATCTCTGCTGCTCACATATATTTAGTACAAAGTCTATGCACTACTTCTCCTTTAATTGTAGTTGATTTTTTATTGCATCAGGTCATCCGCAGTTTTATTTTGATACAGTGCATAGACTTTCAGTCTTGTACAGTGTATCTTCAGATGTCTAATATCTTAAATATTTTTTCAAAAAATATATGGTTACCAACTTTCCCCAAGATTAATTTTGAACTATTTACTCCGACAATAAAGATCCTTAGCAGCTCTGCACCTACTCATATTCTCTAATCTCTGCTAGTCTAGCTGTGCACTTTATTCTGTTAAGGACTGAAGGTGGTCATTGTGCTTTCAAACGACCAAAAAAAAAACACCAGAACACAGGCAAAGATGCTTACCTGTCCAGTCCTCTAAAAAAATGCACTATCAGGGTGCAGCAAACCCAAGTAAATATGGCGACTACACAGGTGCAGTAATACCGACGAGGCAGCCAGCCTACAATCAGAGATTGACTGCTTGGCACCCCAGTGCAAACAAATAATCTGTATGCTGCAATGTTCACACAGAAAATGCAGAACATCTGGCTCATAGCTTATTAATGGTGCCCTATGGTGGGCTAACCAGTGCTAACTATAATGCATCCCGTGTGAACAGAGGCCACATTTTACAGAGCCATCTGGGCCCAGCTGCACCCCAAAAAATAAATATAGTGCTCAAAAACACATAGCAATATATGTATATGTAAGGTATTAGTTGATATTATGGCGACAAAACGTAAGCTGGCAACCCACGTCAAGGGTCCTCACACTTGCCAGTCCTACTCTAACAACAAAAACCACCAAAGAAAGAAAAAAAACACTAGAACACAGGCAAAGATGCTTACCTGTCCAGGTCTCTAAACAAATGCACTATCAGGGTGCAGCGGACCCAATTAAAGATGGCGACTACACAGGTTTTATAACCACCGCAAATTTCTGCATCCAAGTCTCTACAATGCTGTTCCTCACATGTGGAATGCTTTCCTCCTTTTTATGTAACTATTTACCTATGTAGAAAATGTTATGGGCCTCTAAAAAAATTATCTTCAAGGAATCCCACCCCATTACTTATCTTGGAAGTTGTACGAATGATTTTTGGCAAATTGTTGTCTCCACTTCCTTCCTGCCTTATAATTTCTACACCAATTGAATTTCTAATCACATGACTTCATCAGAAGTCCCGGCCTATTGTGAGAGGCTTTCAAATAGAGATGTCAGAGCTTGCTGCTGTAATAAAAGATGAGTCGAGGACCGGAAATAGTGGGGAGTGGGCAGGTCAAATGGGTGAACAGTAAGGTAACTAAGTATTTTTCTTATTTTTTACATGCTACATTTTTTCTGCTCTTGAGGTCTAGAGGGATCCCAGAGAATACTAAGGGACAGGTCATTAAATTCACAAAAGAATAACTTCTCTGCATATTGAATTTTCTGGGAATACCTGAAAAAACAGTCAAATTCGAATTTTACCTGATCCATTTATCCCCAATTTTTTCTAGTTTATTTGCATGTTGGCCAGGAGTATGTAAAACACCTACATACCCTCCGGTCCCGGGTTGGAAACCGATGAATCCACACAGTGTACAGTGCATGTGCTGGGGGATTCATAAGTCTGCAGTCACACAGAGTGATTGCAGAATTATTGATTTGGACATGACAACCCCTTTAAGTTTCTATTGTAGTATTATTTGTGATTGGAACTGCATATCACTTTATCCAGTTTCTTATGGTGCGACATAGCAGAAAATCTTGGGACTTTCCATATGATATTGGAATGTGCTCCTAGTAATTTTGTGCTTATTCAATTAAAAGAGCACTTGTGAAGTTAGGCACTGGTGCTGGACGAGAAGCTCTGATGAGCAATCTTAATTCCAGTTCCTGATCATCAGGAGTTTGATGGGGCTGAGTTCAGGGCTCTGTGCAGGCCAGTCAACTTCCTCCACACCAAACTCATTAAGCTATGTCTTTATAGAGTTTCCTTTGCACATGACTACAGTCATGCTGGGACGTAAAAAGCTTATTCCACAATGTTGGAAGCCATATAATAACTATGCCAACTCTCTGAAAATTCCTGGAAAGCTTATAAAAATAGGAATGTTTTTCCACTGTCTGCAAAAAATGTATGCTACAGATGGATCTGGATAAGTTGGAAACTTGGGCTGAAAGGTGGCAGATGAGGTTTAACAATGATAAATGTAAGGTTATACACATGGGAAGAAGGAATCAATATCACCATTACACACTGAACGGGAAACCACTGGGTAAATCTGACAGGGAGAAGGACTTGGGGATCCTAGTTAATGATAAACTTACCTGGAGCAGCCAGTGCCAGGCAGCAGCTGCCAAGGCAAACAGGATCATGGGGTGCATTAAAAGAGGTCTGGATACACATGATGAGAGCATTATACTGCCTCTGTACAAATCCCTAGTTAGACCGCACATGGAGTACTGTGTCCAGTTTTGGGCACCGGTGCTCAGGAAGGATATAATGGAACTAGAGAGAGTACAAAGGAGGGCAACAAAATTAATAAAGGGGATGGGAGAACTACAATACCCAGATAGATTAGCGAAATTAGGATTATTTAGTCTAGAAAAAAGACGACTGAGGGGCGATCTAATAACCATGTATAAGTATATAAGGGGACAATACAAATATCTCGCTGAGGATCTGTTTATACCAAGGAAGGTGACGGGCACAAGGGGGCATTCTTTGCGTCTGGAGGAGAGAAGGTTTTTCCACCAACATAGAAGAGGATTCTTTACTGTTAGGGCAGTGAGAATCTGGAATTGCTTGCCTGAGGAGGTGGTGATGGCGAACTCAGTCGAGGGGTTCAAGAGAGGCCTGGATGTCTTCCTGGAGCAGAACAATATTGTATCATACAATTATTAGGTTCTGTAGAAGGACGTAGATCTGGGTATTTATTATGATGGAATATAGGCTGAACTGGATGGACAAATGTCTTTTTTCGGCCTTACTAACTATGTTACTATGTTATGTATGCATGTGTGATTATTAATGAAGCTGGAGGAGCATGTACAGAATACTACTGTAATTGTGAATACCATCATTTTACAGCTCACAGTGTCTTCTACTAATTTCTTCATATAAGTATTTTGGACTGTAGAGGTTTATTACGTACAATTATTCTGCTTCATTATGATGTTCAAAAGTGTCAGTAAAAATGTTGTCTTTCTGTGTTTTTCGAATAGGCTCACAACAAAAAAAAGAACAAATCAGCATGACAACCCCATGTCTTTGCATGTTGTAGCAAGTTGACCTAGGTGTGTACAGGAGTATAACACTATTTCTGGCAATAATATGAATTTTATCTTGCATTATTGAAAATTTTCCCCCTCTGCAAGTTGTAGCCATAAAGAACTGCAGACACCTTCTGTTTTTCTTCTCTTGCTTACCTAACATTTTTTTCCTATACCCTCACTATAAACTTTTATAGAAAATACCAGCATTACGTTTCCTTATTGAAGACATCTGAAAAGTTTTAGACTGCTGAGTGATCAGAAAAGGAGACCGGTGAGTGACAGAAGTAACTTATGAGTGGAGCAAAACGCATGTTTCTCTTGTTCATTTGTACCATTGATTTGGGAAAAATGAAATAGAAGAGTGCTCTTTAATGGAAAATAATGGGCTTTGTTCATGCAGCATGCATCCTGCAAGATCATGTTGTCCGGGGACGTGCCAAACTCAGATTTGTCCATCAGCCTGCCAGATAGTGAAATGTGAATTATCACTCCAGACTACAGGAGTAGTGTGTTTTATACCACTGTAGTCAACCCCTTACAATACAAAAAAGATGAATTAAGCTAAAAAGAGAAAATGCAAGATACAAAAAATCATATGTAAAAAATTAAATATATTTTTTTACTGAAACTCATTAAAAATATAAATAGATACTGAATGCCAAAAAAACACATACACAGGAAACAAGATGGTGGGTAAGGAAGAAAGATACATATATAGTTGTAGTGCCCATATATAGAAAGAATGGCAATAATACATGAAGGAGTCAAGGGCAAAAATGCATGTGTACATTGTGTAGAAAAAAAGGAGTGTCAAATCAACTAATATAGTAAATCAGGAAATAAATATTAATAAATAGTAAAGTCCCTGTGGACAAAATCAATAATACCCTGGCAATAAAGGATTGAAAACAAAGGAAAAAGCACACATGCTCACCCACTATACACCTGACACGCATTTCCAAAAGGACTTTTTACTTTGGTTTAATTTGCCACATCAAGTGCAGTAAAATGATTTAACCCCTGACTTAGAGCCACAGGCTTCAGTTTCCTATACAAAAAAAATGGTTGAAACACCTTTTGTTCTTGTAGAAATTGCTCTTCATGTGGTTATAATATATTCCATTACATTGATGACCATAAATATTATATTTTATGAATACAGGAAATAAAATACTTTCTAATTGGAACCAACAATGTATTAAGTTTTAAATGAATATAAATAAATGGATGCCACTTTACAGTTAGCAAAGCTTTTAAATATGTATTATATATTATCATAAAAAATGAAAATGAGGCATAATTCTTTAACTAAAAGACTACCTAAAAATTGCTGTATTTTGATAAATTTGCTTCATATTGTGAGTGATAACGTGGAACACTGGATACCTGCTTGCAGAAGGATTGCACACAATTGCAGCTGCTTTGTAGTGTGAAAAACAGCAGTATTGCAGAGAAGAGTTATTCTGCTTACAGTAGATGAAGAGTTAACCACAGATCAACAATGATGAACTGGCAACTGAATACTTACTTGCAAAGATGTTAAAACACTCTTGCTGTAGTATTGTAGTGTGAACAGCACCAATATAACAAAAAAGAGTTTGTCATGTTTACAGCAGATGATTGGTTAACTGCATGTCTAAGCTAGGAAGTACATGTACAGTATATAGTGTTAGGGTTGGCAGAACGCACATAAAACATATATTTATTAGAAGAAGTAGGTGCATTCGCAACCCGGGATCCACCGTGCAGGAAAGAACCTGCTGCTAGATATGGCGGTACAATATAGTAGTATAAAGAAACTCTGTTACTTCACAGAGTCTGTTAGCAAAGAGAACGCTGTGCCCTGTTTACCTCACAGAGGAACACACCTACTTAGTAGAGCAGATAGTGGTCATGCAGTCAAATGCAAACACGCAGCTCCTCTTCGGTGGAGCTGGAATTCTAATGGCTATACGATAGCCCTGAATCCACTCACATGAAACTCCTCACCGGAGGTGCCAGCATTCTAGGGGCTTATTTCAGCCGAGTCCCTGACTGCATACAAACACAACCACACTGGCGCTGAGCTCATACATAAATTGACACTAGCGCATGGCCATGCAGACCTGTGGATGTTTTATAGCTGCAGCTCTACAAGACCTTCCTGGAGGACCAATGGGAGCTGCTACAGGGCCTGAGCATGTGACCCCCGACCTCCAATGAGAGGTCCTCTTGTGGGCATGCTCAGTGTGTGCAAAGCAGGACTTAGTTCCAGAAAAGCCTGCTTGCAGCAAACCAGTAAAGGGTACAATAGCAGAGCCTGGAAAGGCAGCAGTAACTCTTTGTACAATATCAGACAGAGCGAGATGCTGGGACCGACGTCTCCGCTGATCAGGCTCCACCGCGGCTGATGCAGAATGGGAGACCGCAGCAGACATGGTTCGAGATTCCCCCTGTGCAGCGGCGGGAACTCGACTCCTAACATCTAGATGATAAAAAAGAAGGTATTGTCTAAAGAGATGATTGTGGTAGCTAGTTGAGAGAAAATGTATGGTACGGTAAACTCTAGAAATACATGTGAAACTAATTGCAAAGCTTAAAAGATATTGGGTGATGATGTGAAAGTTGGTTGCCTGGTCACAGCTGTAAGGCTAGTTTCACAC
Organism: Ranitomeya imitator; assembly: GCF_032444005.1. Taxonomy (NCBI): domain Eukaryota; kingdom Metazoa; phylum Chordata; class Amphibia; order Anura; family Dendrobatidae; genus Ranitomeya; species Ranitomeya imitator. The sequence goes on from NC_091286.1 coordinate 86,610,636, forward strand.
TAGCATTCGGCAGGGCTGCAGACTTCCTCCATGAAGCCTTGCCCACTGCCGCGCCTCTTCATTCAGCTCATCTATGGCTGCATGCATCCTGTGTACCCTATCTTAACCCTGCTGTTCTGTTTGGTCTGGGGAGACCTATTTTGAAGTTTGGTATTTTTTGGGGTGTTCAAGATGCGGTTCTGAAACTTCTGGTTGATTGACTTAAATGAGGATGGGTCGGTCGGCCACGGGTTTCAGAGCCGCATCTTGAATATTTTAAAGAATATTGAAGTTCAAAGTCAGTCATTTTTGACCAACAGAACAGCAGGGTTAAACATTGGGTACACAGGCCATGCGGATGCCTCCACATGCGTCGTCTTGATGCTGCGCTTACCTGCATCGAGCGCAACATGTTAGGATTTTGTTGCCATCGGCACAGCTTCAATGCGACGCATGCGGAGGCATCCGCATACATCCACATGGCCTGCATAACCAATGTTAAAGATAGGGTATGCAGGACACATGCAACCATAGGTGGAGCTGAATGAAGAGGAGTGGCAGTGGGTGGGGCTTCACGGAGGAAGTCCGCAGCCCTGCCAAACGCCAGTGTGAAACTAGCCTAACAAAGAAAACTGACTCTAAGGCAAGGAGACAGGAACCAGAGACTGGACAAGATGTAAACGCATAGAGCATGCTATTCTATGATAAAACTGGCATAGGTACTTTCACCTAGTCCAGTTTTTTCTGTTTAACATAAAGACAGTATTAAGTCTTCAATTACAAATTCCGTATTTTTCATCACAATTCTGAAGACATGTTAGAGGAAACCACCAGCAGGAGCTTCCTATAAACTGTAGCACTTTCAAGATGTTGAGCCCAGAATTTAAAACAAAAGCTGTGTCTCCATAAGATGGATTAGGAAATGAACAAGGACAGAATTTTTAACCAAAAAATTATTAAGAGGTGGTGCTAAAAGGTCGCATCACTTATTTTGAACAAAAGAAACAATTATTTAACCACTTCACAACATAGGACATATATTTAAGTCATATATCATGTTCCAAACTTTGATGCAGGCTCACACACTGAGCCCACATTTTTCCTTGCACATGATGACTGATTTAATCAGTCATCATGTGTCTTCAAAAACATCAGGTGGAGCGAAATTCTGCTTGCAGCTGTTAACCAGTTAAATCCCGCTGTCAATCACTGACAGCTGGATTTGAAGCTAACCTGTGAGTGGGAGTTCACTCAGTAAACTACAGATACTGTCAGGCTGGTGCCGTTAAACTGATTAAAATGATTAAATCGATTAAATCTATCTTGTGAATGTTGTTTAATCAGTATTTGCAGTTTTAAGTTAATGAGATTCTCATGCTTTGGGTGGGCCTGTGGGCTAAGCTTTATGTGGTGCTCTGCTTAGATATTCATCTGTATTGGTTTATGACAGGTGACTGATCTTTCAGTGACCTGCCCCGCATTTTATAGACTGCATGTACTATGGTGGGTTTAGAAAAAAAATTACATTGAGCAAAATGGTTCCAGCGGTGGTGCATGTAAATCATTATGCCTATAATATTGCCGGGTAAAAAAAAAATTCCTTCATCAAAATGGCGGTGGTAGGGGTGCATGAGCAGCAACATCTATCGCATTCCGATAAATGCTACTGTGCACGTGCCAGCACCATTTCAATGCAGCCAAATTTTTTTCCTCTAGCAAAATGGCAGCAGTGGTGACGTTCCACTCTTGGATGTATTAAAAAAGCTCCTGTGCTGAGATAATCTTATAAATATGCTCCTGCTTTGTACTGTGTAATGGCTGTGTTTAACCGAGCAGGAATGTGGTCATATTTAGGCTATGTGCACACGTTGCGGATTTTGCTGCGGATCCGCAGCGGTTTTCCATGCGTTGTACAGTGCCATACAAACCCATGGAAAACTAAATCCACAGTGCACATGCTGCAGAAAATACCGCACGGAAACGCTGCATTGTACTTTCCGCAGCATGTCAATTCTTTGTGCAGCATTCTGCATCGGTTTACACCTGCTCCTCAATAGGAATCCGCAGGTGTGAAACCGCAGGTGGAATCTGTGCAAAAACCGCAGGAAATCTGGGTAAATCCGCAGGTAATCCACAGCGTGTTTTACCTACGGATTTTGCAAAAACGGTGCTGGAAAATCCACACATGAACCTTAAACCACAGCTCGTGGCCAAGGGAGGATTCAAATCAGAGTATACAGACAAGACAGCAAGAGATCACAGTTGATTCTTTCTGTGTGGTAAACAAGTGGAAAAACAAGCAGCAAATTATTTAATTCACAGAAATAATTCTGTAATGTCTATATAGTTTTTGCTTCCTCCACTGCCCAGAAAAAGTCATACTTTCAATCCATGTCTCTGGATGGTTAGACACAGCCATTAAACAAGAACTAAAGAAAATATATGCACAAACTGGGGATCTATAAAAAATATACAATATTTTATTATAACAGAGTACATATGCAAACAAATAAATTGACTAAATACAATTAAAACATCCGAAAGGACACATGAAAACAACTATACGACACTGAAAAAAGTTGTATACCCTAACTGACCCTGAACAAACAGGTACTGTGACACTCCAATAAATGGATCCTAGATAATCAAAAAACTCACAGGGTCAGATATAAATAAACTGCATGATCTCAGTAATCAGGAGATAAAGAAGAAATATCAATTTTAGGTGCAAATAAAGTGCAAGTGAACAATTTAGCCAAAATACACATGATAATCTATAGCAATTTGATCACTGCGTTCTAGACAAACAAAACAACCTGATAGCAATATATGAAAAAGTGACCCAAATGAGTTACATCCACAATAGAAATAAAGGCAAGTTTATTACATCAGAGAACAGAAGGATCACATATGTAGAAGTCAGCCAAAATGTGGATCCAAAATTGAGTGTAAACTTATGCAGAACGTGTGTCCATGATACGGTTAGAGAGGGGAAGTACCCCACGCATATCGTTACAGCAAGTGTAGCTTCCTCAGGGGCAATATTTTTTTCTCTTGACACAGCCATTAAACAGTACATAGCCAGGGCACATCTACAAGATTATCTTATTACAGGAACATTTTTTTATCACATCCTATTGTGGAACAAATTTCTACTCTAAGATATTTTGATTAAAGCAGTGTAAGATAAAAGTGTCTCTAAGTGTCATCTGTGACAGGTTCACTGGCACGGTATATGAGGGGAGATATATGTCACGAAAATTGCTTTCTTCCTTGATCTAGAAACCCATATGTTTCTCTTCAGCATGCTAGGTGCTGAAGGAGTTAATCAGCCATGTTATGTGATGGGTTTGTAGTTGAGTAGGTAAGGCTACTTTCAGACTAGCATCGGTACGGGCCCGTCGCAGTGCGTCCGACCGATGGACCAACGCATACTGTGAAATAAAATCACAACGGGGGCAGCGGATGCAGTTTTACAACGCATCTGCTGCCCCATTGTAAGGTCCGGGGAGGAGGGGGCGGAGTTCCGCCACACATGCGCGGTCGGAAAAAGCGGAACCGATGGACAAAAAAAAAGTTACGTGCAACGTTTTTTTGTCCCGACGGACTGCAAAAACACGTCGCATCCATCGCACGATGGATGCAACGTGTGGCAATCTGTCGCAATGCGTCGCTAATGAAAGTCTATGGAGAAAAAACGCATCCTTCAGGCAACTTTGCAGGATGCGTTTTTTCTCCAAAATGACGCATTGTGACGTGCGTCGAACGGCGCTAGTGTGAAAGGAGCCTAAGAGAAGGGCGGGACATCTACTCACCATATCTTCACCTCAAGGGCGTGGCTGGGATGTTAAATGTGCAGCCACTGGTTTTATTCTCTGAGTTGTGGTTTGGAGAGGAATGACTCCAAACGGTGGCTCCAGGTGGAGCTGAAGACATAAGGTGGTCTGAGTGGGTGAATCCCTCAGACATATGGACTTTGCTATACATTATACCAGAAATGCCATATTGACTTTGCTGAACCCTGCTATGGTTTGTGCTGTTCCATAATAACCCAGCAGGTGATTTACCACGAGAAGCATTCCTGTGTCTACCTTTGGAAGCAGCTGAGTCAATCCCTTACACACCTATTGGAAGGAGGTACATTGTGTCTATCGTTTGTATAACTTTATAGAAAAGACACAACATAAAAAATAAGTAGAATCAAAGAAAAAAATGCATTTAAAATAAGTTCAGTATTGTGGTCTAATATCAATTGGAATATATTATTTTTATTCATTCATTTTGATTTTGTATAATAATTATTCTTTGCTACCACTCTTTCCATTTCACCCATTTTCCACCTGTCTTAGCACAGATGATAGGAGCACCATAATTATACTAAACATTATCAGACTTAAAAAAAGAAGAGAAATAAGTCCTTAAGTGTTGTTACTATTATTGCTACTACATTTCTGTAATGAGTTAATAGGGTAAAAAAAAAAGAAATGTTCACTAACTTATAAGGTCAATAATTGTTGTTTAATCATCCTACTGTTACTAAGCTGGAGCTCAGCAGTCAGAATTACCAGTACAGCATTAATAAACAGGAATGAGTTAATAGCGCATAAAGACCTTCTAGTGGAACAGTAGGGGAGTGGAATATTCTTTTCTTAAGTCAGCTGTAATTAATTACTACATGGTGTGCTTCTGACTATTACCATAACAGAGCAATTGGACGTGAAGAATGGATAATAGTATGGACAAGGAGGTATTTTTAGACTATCTGCAGTGAAGCAGGTAAATGCCCTGCTCAAGCATAAACCTTTAAATAAGTTCTGAACATTTTTAATGACATTTAGCCTTGATAGAATTTTGAAAAGATCAATCTTATAAATTATTTAAAATAACTTTAAAATACCCTGGCTGTGATATGTAAATAACAATCCTACAAATCTCATGCAGGCAGCTTAGGTCCCATATGTATGGGTTAATTAATTTTACAATTCTTCCAGATTTCTTCATTATATTACATTTCCTTCTTTTATATTTACTTATTCAGCACTACCAACATCTTACTTACTGTAGCAGTATGTACTACTGATGCTCAAAAAAAATTGCAAGACCCTGGTCCAGTAGCCACAAGGGTAGTCTGTGACGGCTGGACCAAAGCCCTAAAAATCTCATACCATCTGGCGGAAACCATAACGTATCTTCTGATTAGTAGGCCTATGCAACATCTTCATTGCGGCATGATGCAAGCATGACTTTGTATTGGATCTACAGTACTAAAGATAAAAGGTGTCGGGGATGAAAACCGCTATGAGGAGGTTTGCATGGCTCTTCTCTGGTGGCTCCAGACTACCAACTTTACTATTGGAACAGGGTCCTTTAAATCTTTTTGATCATCACTAGCATGTATCAAAATGTAATATTTCAGTATAAGGAAATGGTTTTAAAGGGATTATTCAATTTTTTTGTCTTTTTCGGGGTAGCAGAAGGTAGTGGCAGTGCAGAAAAGTTTTCATTATTCATAGATGGTTGTCTTTCCTATCTCTCAGAAATAGGAAGACTTTAGGTTTGGCATATGCTGCATATATTTTCTTTAACATTGAAAGAAGACACAAGATCATCAAGTCTAATCTAACATGTTGATCCAAATGTTAGGTGTCAAGTTCCTGCTGCTGCACAGTGGGAATCTCGAACCATGTCGGCTGCGGTCTCCCATTCTTCTCCAGCCGCAGTTGAACCTGCTCAGCAGAGATGTCTGTCCCAGCGCCTGGCTCGGACAGATACTGCACGTGTGGTTACTGCTGCCTTTCCAGGTTCAGCCACTATAACCAGTACTGTTCGGCGACGAGCAGGCGCTCCTGGGACTAAGTCCTGCTTTTCTCCTTCTCAGCATGCCCAAGGAAGACCTCTCATTGGAGGTCAGGGGTCACATGCTCAGATCCTGTAGCAGCTCCTATTGGTCCACTAGGAAGGAGAACTACATCTATAAAAGTTTTGCATGGCCGCACGGCCGCACGGCCATGCACTAGTATCATTTGTGTTTGGCTGTTGCCAGTGAATACTCTACCACTCAGTATATATGTGGTGTGAGTCGGTTTAGCTTTAGGGCTGTACACTCAGGCAGGCAGCTAGCGTCAGTGGGGAAAATTAGCCTTAGCTTATCATCTGGTTCCTTCATGTGTGCGGTTAGCACAAAAGCATTCCAGAGCAAGCACAACCCTAGTTAGGGTATTATTCCCTGTGTACAGCACGATTCTGTGAGGCAACAGAGGTCACTTACATTTCACACAGGGTAAAGTTTAACCCACGTGTGAGCTCAGTGTCCATCCGGCATTACTTTGCAGCAGGTATCTCTGCACGGTGAACCCCGGGCTGTGAAAGCACCTCGTATCAAACTCTCTATTACTTGGTGCGTTCCACTATCCCTAACAGTATACTAGCACCAGGGTCTGGCTAGTAATGGTGGACAAACAGCAACTGCTGTGGTACATCAAGCAGCTGAGGACAGGTTGACGGTTCTCGAGCACACAACCTCAGTTGTGGATGTTACCGCCGTACTGTGGCTGCAGCAAGTTTGTCCACTGCTACCCCTGTTCTGACCTTATCTCGCGTCCCGCTGCCAGATAAATACTCTGGTGATAGTAAATCTTGTAAGGTTTCATGAGCCAGTGCGCTATACACCTCGAGCTCCTGGCTGCATGTTTTCCCACAGAGCAGGCAAAGGTGGCATACATTATATCTCTCCTGTCGAACGGAGCGTTGGAGTGGGCTACGCCGCTGTGGGAGCATGGCGATCATGTGGTGCAGAGTGCTCCGCTGTTCTTGAGCACTCTGAAACAGGTCTTAGGACCTTGAGTCACCCATGATATGGCACTCCAACTGTTGGCATTGATTCAGGGCTCGTCCATGGTCAGCCATTTTGCCGTCCACTCCCAAGCTTTAGCATCTGAGCTAGAGTGGTAGGATAAAGTCCTCATCCCTGTATTTTGGAGGGGGTTGGCTGACCATGTGAAGGACGCTTTGGCCACTAGGGAGATTCCCGCCACACTGGAGGAGCTAATGGCGGTATTTACTCGCATAGATCTTCACTTTAATGAACGAAGGTTGGAGCAAGCCCATTGTAGGCAGAGGTTTCGGCTGGCTCCCACCTCTGCCAAACCTTTGGGATCTCCGGTCCAGGCGCCCGAGTCACATGAGGCCATGGAGATGTCATGACTGGGATCTAAGTCCCGGACTGCTCATGCACTCAAGGTCTGTCAGGTCTGCTGGCAGTCAGGACATCTTGCCTCCAGATGTTCCCAGCGTTCGGGAAAACGTCAGTGTCTAGTGGTTGTAGGATGAGATACATTAGACAGCTATGTTTTCCTCCAAACTGTCCTTTAAGGGGACAATTACCATAGGCTCATCCACTGATTTGGAAGAGCTTTGCGTGGATTCCGGGGTGGAGGGCAACTTTATGTTATCTGCCTTCGCCCGACGACATGCAATATCCCTGGTGATGCTCGCCAAACCAGTGACCGTACGAGTGGTGAATGGGTCAACACTGCCCTCACAGACCATATCATTTACTCTATCTATGTTGCCATCTCATCAGGAGATTATATCTTTGCTCGTTATTCCTGAGGGAATTGATGAGGTCCTGTGGGGGATACTTTGGTTACGGTAACACTCCCCTCATATAGAGTGGTCCACAGGCAGAATTTTGGGATGGAGTGTATCTTGTGAGGTTAGATGTCAGAGGAAGTGTGTTCAGGTTGCTACTACTGAGGTACCTGCAGATCTTTCCTCTCTCCCCAAGCAATATTGGCCCTATGCGGATGTATTCTCCAAAAGGGCTGCGGAGACCCTTCCACCTCACCGCCCCTATGACTGTCCAATTGACTTCTTGCCTGGTGCTGAGCCTCCCTGGGGTCGAGTCTACCTGTTATCTCTCCCAGAGACGGAGGCAATGTCTCAGTACGTCCAGGAGAATCTGCCAAGAGGATTCATTAGGAAGTCAGTGTCACCTGCAAAGGCTGGGTTCTTCTTCGTGAAGAAGAAGAACAGAAAATTACATAAATGCATAGATTACAGGGGTCTTAACGCCATCACCATTAAGAACAAGTACCCACTGCCCCTGATATCTGAGCTCTTTGATAGGCTTTGGGGAGCAAGGGAATTTACTAAAATTGATCTGTGGGGGGCTTACAACCTGATTCGCATCCGTGAGAGGGGACAAATGGAAGACGACTTTTAACACCAGGGATGGGCACTGTGAATACCTGGTGATGCCCTTCAGGCTCTGTAATGCCCAGGCATTTTCCAAGACTTTGTGAATGATATCTTCCAGGATATGCTCTCTACATTGCTTGTAGTCTATCTGGATGATATTCTCATCTACTGTACTCTCCAGATATAGACTCCCACCGAAGAGATGTTTGCAAAGTCTTCGACCTCCTACAGGCAAACTCCCTCTATGCCAAGTTGGAGAAGTGTGTTTGAGCAGGAGTCTTTGCCTTTCCTGGGCTATATCATCTCGGCCCAAGGATTGGCTATGGATCCTGACAAGCTACAGGCTGTTATGGACTCCATTTCTCCTTAATTATGGCCAGCATCCGCATGTCCCTGTGCCTATGCCCGTGTCATCCACCAATTCTAGGGTGGCAGACTGGACGGTGGAGGCACGCGACATTTGGGACCGCACATAGGATGCCATCCGGGGCCTCCAAGAAGAGAATGAGGGTTTCTGCCGATGCACACCGGCACCCTGCTCTGACCTTTGCTCCTGGTGACCTACTGTGTGACTCCCCCTGTAACATCAGGCTGCGAGTTGAGTCCACTAAGTTTGCGCCTCACTAAATAGGCCCTTTCAAGGTTCTGGAACAGGTTAATCCTGTGGTCTACCGTTTGGCTATTCCTCCGCACCTAGGTATAACCCACACTTTTCATATATCTCTCTTAAAACCCATCTATATGTCCCGGTTTTCCGAGTCACATGATCGGGGTCGGCAATGCATCAGGTTGGTAACCATAGAGGTCCTAGAGACCTCTATGGTTACTGATGCCGGCCTGCTTTGAGCATCCCCTGTGGTCAGCGCACATAGCAAGCCTGCATTTCAGCTACATAGCAGCGATCTGATGATCGCTGCTATGTAACATAGCCAATCAGGCTATGCCAGCTTATAGCCTCCCATGGAGGCTATTGAAGCAAGGCAAAAGTAAAAAAAAAGTTTTTAAAAATATGAAAAAAATAAAAAATATATAAAAGTTTAAATCACCCCCCTTTCGCCCCATCCAAAATAAAATAAAAAAATCAAACCTACACATACTTAGTATCGCCACATTCAGAAACGCCCGATCTATCAATAAAAAAAAGGATTAACCTGATCGCTAAACGGCGTAGTGAGAAAAAAATTAGAAACGCCACAATTACGTGTTTTTGGTCGTCACAACATTGCATTAAAATGCAATAACGGGCGATCAAAAGAACGTATCTGCACAAAAGTGGTATCATTAAAAACGTCAGCTTGGCACACAAAAAATAAGCCCTCACCCGACCTCAGATCACGTAAAAAGGAGACGCTATGGGTATCGGAAAATGGCGCTTTTGTTTAGCAAAGTTTTGAATTTTTTTTCTTTACTTAGATAAGAAATAACCTAGACATGTTAGTCTATGAACTCGTAATGACCCGGAGAATCATAATGGCAGGTCAGTTTTAGCATTTAGTGAAGCTAGCAAAAAAGCCAGTCAAAAAATAAGTGTGGGATTGCACTTTTTTTGCAATTTCACCGCGCTTGAAATTTTTTTCCCATTTTCTAGTGCAAGACATGGTAAAACCAATGGTGTTTTTCAAAAGTGCAACTTGTCCCGCAAAAAATAAGCCCTCACATGACCATATTGACGGAAAAATAAAAAAGTTATGGCTCTGGGAAGGAGGGGAGCGAAAATGGGTAGCTGCGGGAAGGGGTTAAACTCTGAGTCCTCGCAGGTCTTCCTCCTCTTGCAATCCAAAATTTGAGGCTAGCATAAGTATTCCTGAGTGTTCAATAAAGAAGTCTTCAAAAAAATAAAATTATTTAGCAACATTCACACATCGCTGTAGTATGCCTCTAGAGTATGGAATAACTGAAGAAAAGATAGTCTATTATGCCTTCTACATCCCCTGGCAAAAAATTATGGAATCAAGGGCCTTGGAGGATGTTCATTCAGTTGTTTAATTTTGTAGAAAAAAAGCAGGTCACATAATTTTTTCCTCAGAATTGAGTGATTCCATAATTTTTCCGCTATGCTTGGTTAAAAAAAGTAACCATTACTGACTGCCACATTTTTTATTCTTGATTTCTTTTAGCATTTCTTAAAGCCAGAAAGTTGCCATTTGAAATGACTTTAGTTTTGTACCATGTCTGTGATCTGCTTTTTTCCTGCAAAATTAAACAACTGAATGAACATCCTCCATGGCCGGTGATTCCATAATTTTTGCCAGGGGTTGTATATTGTGTTAGTAACATGCAGTGTGTGAATGCATGTGTAACATACAGTGTCTAGCATGGAATGTGTGTGCAACATCTCCTTTTAAAATTGCTGACACTGCATTTTATAGGTTTATCTGTTTATAGGTGGAACTATGTTATGCCAAAACAAAAATCCTCAATCTCAGCATCACATCACACAGAGTAAATAGGAAATGTTCTGATACCTTTATAATGTATGGGAACAAAGTGATCTATTAGTGATTGTCCTGTTCCCATCATTCTTTGTCAGCTTTTATAGAGAGGCTGGAAAACAAGACTTGAATATAATTGGATGCTGTGCGTTTATCCATCTCTAATTTGCATATGTGGTTCCATATGATGGTTTAATATGTTAGCATTTGGAACCCAATTTTTAATTTTTCCCAAGGCCACACTTTAGCTAAAATGGCCATTGATACATTTAAATACTTTTGTACTGCAATCTATTATGCATGTCAATGTTTTGCTGACATGCAGATTAATAGGTATTGACTGCGTTGCATTGTAAGCTCACTTATATAGATTTATAAACTTTTTATAATTTTCTTAGGCCCCATATTGCACTCACAACCATCATCACTGGGTAGTCATGGACAAATGCTAAACCATGGCGCCCAACCTTCCTAGATTTAACGAGACTGTCCCGATTTGATGGAGCAGCCCCACTGTCCTTGAAGATAAAGGCTTTGTCCCGACTTCCCAATTAGCTTTGTGATGTAAATGCAGTGTAGAGGTCTGCATCAATTTATGAGGCAACATGTCTCGACCTCAACGTCAAGTTTTCATTGAATTTGAACTTGATGAAGACCTGAAGTTGAGATTGAAAGTTCCTTGAGAAAGTAAAGCTCCTTCTTAAAGTTTGTGGGCATAGAGTTTTTTTTGTGATAATATGAGTCCAGAGATTTTTAGTTTTGATCCTATATCTTGATTGACACTCTGCTTTGCAGTGTGTGTTCAGCGCAGGTTACCAATGAAGGAATCAAGAAGAGTGACACAGTGCTTACTGTGTCATGAGTACGGACTGTACGCAGGCCCTAGTGCTGACCTAGTGATTGAAAGCAAGTGCATTTGGGGGAGTACTTAGCATTCAATTTTTCCTACAGCCACTATTCTAACTGCAGAACATGTTTAAAATGGTATTTACCTTCAGATTGCCACTATGTCTACTAATGTCTGTAAATGCAATTTATTTTTTGCTGTAGCTGTAGTTTAAAAACCTTACATTGTATTGCAAGAAACCAAGTAATTTGTGCCTGTCGAATAAAATCACTTAGTAGACCAAGCACAACTCTCTGTAGCACAAGCTTAACTGACTGGGTGTTATCATTTCCCTTGTCAATAGGATGGACAAGTTGGTCAATGAATGGACACTAGTGTTGAGCATTCCGATACCGCAAGTATCGGGTATCGGCCGATACTTGCGGTATCGGAATTCCGATACCGAGATCCGATACTTTTGTGGTATCGGGTATCGGTATCGGATACATAGGGATCTGTAAAATAAAGAATTAAAATAAAAAATATTGATATATTTACCTCTCCGGCGGCCCCTGGACTCAGCGCGGGTAACCGGCAGGCTTCGTTGTTCAAAATCAGCGCTTTTAGGACCTGAGAATCACGTCCCGGCTTCTGATTGGTCGCGGGCCGCCCATGTGACCGCCACGCGACCAATCACAAGCCGCGACGTCACCGCAAGCTATTGACGCGCTCATTTTTAAAAATGAGCGCGTCAATAGCTTGCGGTGACGTCGCGGCTTGTGATTGGTCGCGGCCACGCGACCAATCACAAGCCGCTATGTCTTTCAAAGCCATTAACGCGCTCATTTTTAAAAATGAGCGCGTCAATAGCTTGCGGTGACGTCGCGGCTTGTGATTGGTCGCGGCCACGCGACCAATCACAAGCCGCTATGTCTTTCAAAGCCATTAACGCGCTCATTTTTAAAAATGAGCGCGTCAATAGCTTGCGGTGACGTCGCGGCTTGTGATTGGTCGCGGCCACGCGACCAATCACAAGCCGCTATGTCTTTCAAAGCCATTAACGCGCTCATTTTTAAAAATGAGCGCGTCAATAGCTTGCGGTGACGTCGCGGCTTGTGATTGGTCGCGGCCACGCGACCAATCACAAGCCGCTATGTCTTTCAAAGCCATTAACGCGCTCATTTTTAAAAATGAGCGCGTCAATAGCTTGCGGTGACGTCGCGGCTTGTGATTGGTCGCGGCCACGCGACCAATCACAAGCCGCTATGTCTTTCAAAGCCATTAACGCGCTCATTTTTAAAAATGAGCGCGTCAATAGCTTGCGGTGACGTCGCGGCTTGTGATTGGTCGCGTGGCGGTCACATGGGCGGCCCGCGACCAATCAGAAGCCGGGACGTGATTCTCAGGTCCTAAAAGCGCTGATTTTGAACAACGAAGCCTGCCGGTTACCCGCGCTGAGTTCAGGGGCCGCCGGAGAGGTAAATATATCAATATTTTTTATTTTTATTCTTTATTTTACACCTCCCTATGGATCCCAGGGCCTGAAGGAGAGTTTCCTCTCCTTCAGACCCTGGGAACCATGAGAATACCTTCCGATACTTGATGTCCCATTGACTTGTATTGGTATCGGATATCGGTATCGGCGATATCCGATATTTTTCGGGTATCGGCCGATACTATCCGATACCGATACTTTCAAGTATCGGACGGTATCGCTCAACACTAATGGACACTGTCAGTCTGTATAGGAACACAGCTCTTTGGATAGGAAAAATAATAACATCCAGTGGTCCATTTATTTACATATTTTTGGAAATTTAATGGAGTAGTGACACAATGAAGAATGATATGAAGAGATGCTGCAAAGTCTTTAATTCACTGTTAAAGGAGGTATTTTGTCTGTGACAGCATCTGATCAGTATTATGCTCAGTTGTATAGTCAAAAGCATGATAATCCTCACATATCTGAACATTATTTGGTCACTATTTAGTAACTTTTTCACCCCTTCCCCAAACCCAACCAGGAGTACAATGTTAGTACAATTTTAGTTCTCAATCTAGCCTTGCCTAAATGATTGTTTGGAAACATACCATAAATACAATATGGGAGATTTTGGAAGTACGAGAAGTCTTATTTGAGTTAGCTAAAGGCGATGACTTTTAAAATGAAAGGTCTGTTCTCTTGCATTTAATGGGAAGGCTTTCATAACTCTTAGCTATTACGATACCAACTTCCTACTCTGAAAGCCTTTCTGAACGTTTCATTGTCCAGCATTTGTATCCTTCACTTTAATGAGTGCTAAATAAGAATTATATAAGTATTTCAATAATTCTCTCTGGACAGTTAATTAAGCAGCAGTGAGTCTAAGAGCAGTCAGCTATTACCTTGCCTTCTCTTAGAGGCAAGTACTTTTAGAGGTACAGAAGAGGTCAGAATTCTTTTTTAGAAAACGAATGCGAGTTGTAAATTTTAACTTTTTTCTCTTAAATAAAGGTGCTCTGTCTCTGTGATGCCGTTTTTCTATCATGCCATAGACTTTATATCAAGACCTGTTTTATTAATTGTATGTAAATCTTATATCATATTTGTAAAAAAAAAAAATGGGGCTCTGATATCGATGACCTATTTTTTAAATATATCATTGCTATATGATCAGTAAAGGTGATGGTGGAGGGGGGGCATACAACATCCCCCCCCCCCCCGAATAGTTGTTACCTCATGCCGCAGTAGCTGGAAATAGAGAAAATATGCAGATGAAATGAATTGGCTATATTTACAGTGTAATGGCAATTCTAGAATACTGCTGATCAGCTCAGATTCATTTTCACTCTGAGATGCCATACCAGAGAATAGATACTATACAGCTTATGGAGCTGTGATGCTATGACCTAACAATTAGAGTTGAATGAATCATTTAAAATTAAAATTTGACCAGTTATCTGACTTTTATCCTCAAAAATTTTCTGCAAAATTGGAATCCCTCTAGTACTGTATTTGTCAGGACTCGAACCCAGCAACTCTTGTGCACCAGGCAACGGCCCTTACCTCTGTAGTACTCAGCTCACTTTCTTGTTCCTGATCATCTACACCCTGAGTTCCTGATTGGTTATCTCCAGACTGAACACCCTACTTTAATCTGTAATTGCACTTCATTACTTGCAAGATTATTAAGCTCCTAGCCTTTAGTCAGGCTTTCCTTTCACCTGCTGCTTCCTCCAAACTATACTGCTGTTCCCATGTACTGAACTCTGGCTAAGTCCTTAATATGCTACCTGTTTATCCTCCAAACTATACTTCTGTTCCCGTGAACCGACCTCTGGCTAATTCCTGACTACACAACCTGTTTATCCTCCAAACTAAACTGCTGTTTCCGTATACCGACCTCAGGCTAACTCCTGACTACGTGGTCTGCCGTTGCTGCCCCTAGTAGCTGCAGTAACACTACTCCAACTCAGGTAATTTCATAACAGAATAGTCTCACGCGCGAGTCTGTTTCAGCCACCCTGGGGCAACAAGTTCCTGAACTTCAGAAATTTCTAAGTTGCAAACACAGCTGTTGGATGAGCAAAAAGAAATTACTGAGTTACAGAGGCAACTTCTGGATATGGGTAACTCAGGCCCAGAATCAAACGGACTCATGCCGCTTCCCGCAAAGTTCAGTGGGGATCGTCATCATTAATGTGGATTCCTTTATAAATGTCATATCTATTTCCAGATGTAACATTCTCCACTATGAGTGACAGGAAAATGTTCTTTTCATCTTTAGTCTCCTGACCGATGAGGCTATTGCATAGACCTCACCTTATGTGGAAAAAAATTCTGACCTCCTTAATGACTTAGTTATCTTCATCACAGCTATGGATCAAGTGTTTGAGGATCTGAAACTTTGTGCTACTGCTGAAGGCAAATTGCATAAATTATGTCAAGGGTGGCGCTCTGTAGCTGAATATACCTCAGAATTCCGCTGCTGGGTGGCAGACACCCCATGGAATTTAGCCGCCCAGAGGAGTCAATTTCAAAGAGGATTATCAAAGCTAATAAAGGATGAACTTGCAAGGGTTGAGACCTCTGATAATTTAGAGGACTTTATTCAATTGTGCATCTGAATTGATCACTGAACGAAGAAAGGAAAGACTGTGATTATTTGGAAACAACCCTAACCATTAATTTACTTAATCAACATTGAAAAAACAACAGGAAATGGGAAGTGTGCATGAACCTATACAAATCGATGTAATCTGAAAACCTCTCTCTGCAGTAGGGAAGGAGAGGTGGCATACAGAAAATGTATGCCTTTATTGTGTTTTCTCTGGACCTTTTGCCATTAACTCTTCTAATAAAAGGACTAATAAAAAAGACTAATAAAAGAACTATAGCTTCACAAATGCCAAAACTGCATCGATTTTAGACTATTTTAAACTGCCAGATCCTATTATGCAGACCATCTCATCTGTAATGCAGGGTAAAGGCAAAGAGCAATCACCATTGTCTCATTTTTTTGCTCCCATACAGGTCATTATCGGGAGCCAAAAAATACTCTGCCATGTTAGATTCTGGAGTA
Organism: Ranitomeya imitator; assembly: GCF_032444005.1. Taxonomy (NCBI): domain Eukaryota; kingdom Metazoa; phylum Chordata; class Amphibia; order Anura; family Dendrobatidae; genus Ranitomeya; species Ranitomeya imitator. Next base: position 86,626,634 of record NC_091286.1, read on the forward strand.
GAAGGAAATTTTATGGACTTACAATTTATACTTGATAATAATATTGCAAGTATAACTAAATCCATGCCAATTAATATGTAAACTGTGGATGGATCACCTTTATCTTCTGGACCTGTTATTCATAAGACAATTGAACTGGAAACCTGTATTGAACCAAATCATTATGAAGCTGTTAGTTTTCATCTAATTTCTTCTCAAAAATTCCCAGTTATTCTAGGAAGTCCCTGGTTTTCAATCCATAACCCGTTTATCAACTGGGCATGAAGGACCAGAAACTTTCTGTATGGGCACTTTAAGAACAATTGCCATGCTAATTTATCTGTTCTCAAACAAATTCAAATATCTGATATTTCTCATCAGAACTATGATAAACTGTCACCTCAGTGCCAGCAGTTCAGTGAGGTCTGCAGTAGAAATGAGCGAACCTTGAAAGGGTGAAGTGGTCAAAAATGATGCTGAGAAGGCCAAACTTTAACATTTCTATTTTTCATCTGTGTTCTCTAAGAAAGCAAATGTAGCGTCAACTGAACTTTACTGTGCTGTAGAAGGAAGATAAGAATCCACACTATCTGCAAACAGAGAGATGGTGGGGGCACACTTAGCTAATTTAAATAAATTTAAATCTCCAGGACCAGATGAATTACATCCTAGGGTACTGAAAGAAATAGAACAGGAACTTGAAGAACCACTAGCCAGAACCTTTGAAAAATCCTGCAAGATATGAGAAATCCCAGAAAATTGGAGAAGGGCATATGTTGTGCCTATCTTCAAAATAGGAAAGAAGATGGAGACATAAAGTTACAGGCCAGTGAGCTTAATTCTATACTAGGAAAGATCTTTAAATAAATTATTAAACAGCATGTATGTATTTTTTTAGATGAAAATATAGTAATTAACCAAAGCCAGCATAGGTTTGTAGCAAATAAGTCATACCATACTAATTTAATTTCCTTTTATGATGGAAAAACTGACTGGGTAGATTGCGGAAATGCAGTAGATATAGTATATCTTGACTTCAGCAAATTATTTTATAAAGTATCTCACACAAACCTTATTGGAAAAGAAAGTATGGGATTGACAAGGCTACGATTAAGTGGATTCATTATTGGCTCAGTGATCGCACTCAAAGAGTATTTAACAGGGAGAAATGCAAGATTCTACATCTGGTCAAAAAAAATAATATTACATCTACAGAATGGAAGAAATAAAACTAAGCAACAGGACATGTGATAATAGACTTGGGTATACTAATAGATCACGGTATGTACATGAGTCAACAGTGTGATGCAGCAGCAGTAAAGGCAAGCACAGTTCTGGGATGTATTAAGAGAAGCATAGAGTCTAGATGACATGAAGTAATTATCCCCTAATACTCCTCACTGGCCAGACCTCATCTGGAATACTGAAAAATTGAAGCAAGTTCAGTGAAGAACTACCAGGACATTGAGCGGACTGCAAACTATGTCCAATGAGGAACGGTTAAAGGATCTGGGAATGTTTAGCATGCACAATGACCCTGGAGCTCCCTTCCAACTCTAACATTCTATGATTGTTGTAGTCCAATATTCTTCCCCTGATGAAGCCGTTTGGGTAACGGCGATATGCATGGGGCACTGATCTCCTCTCCCCTCGTTGCATTCTTATCTCCTTGTTTCCAGCACTGACTCTGCCTGTCAGCTCTGCAGGGCTGATGGATTTTTCAGTTAGGGGACTCTGTAGCACTACATTTATCTGAGAGTTTGGCTATTTGATGCAGCCTTTCTACTTATTCAGCATCTACTATCCTGAATACAGAGGTCTGTTACATTTGAGTGTGCTGCCTGGTTCATAGGGGTCTGTTCACACATAAGAGATAAGTATATATTTTCATCTCATATTTGCACCTTGACTACCTTAGCCAGTTTTATTGTATTCATAATTGTTACCGTGCTTGATGGTTTATTGTAACCTATGTAAATTTTTGTAGAATTGCTGTCCCGTTGGATATATCATGGGCTGCTCTATTTAGACCTAATGTTTATCAGCATGGCTCCATTTTTAGCAGGAGGGAAAGGGATAATGTGTGTTTAATTATGTTTTAACTCTATTTTGTCAATAAAGTTTTTCCTTTTTACTTATCATTAGTGGTGTGCATATTCTACAGTGGTCTTTTTTAGTTTTCTGCTTGTAGTCCAATATTAAACTCATATACATCATCGAGTATAGTGGCCTGTTGCAGGCACTCGCTATTTGGGATACAAAATTAACACACTTTTCTTAATCGCTTTGTTTTTTGGAAATTCCAGGGATAATGTCGTTTTTTTTTTTTCAAATCTCTTATTTACATTTTTTTAAATACCTATTTAATAATCTAATTTATCAACTATACCCCCCATTACCATACTACATGTTGTTGCCTTATTTACATTTTCAGGAATGTGCTTACATGTACCTACTTTGTAACATATAAAAAAGTGTCACAAAATTATTCAGCTCACCCTCTTATTAGCCAGCAATCACAGGAAATATGATTACTTGGGAGAGTCTATCTGATACAGATGGTTGCAAGGTAGTAGGGGATCCAGAACACATGAGCAGATAAAACTAATGTTTATTCCAAAATTGATAAAAACATCATCAGTGTATATTCAATAAAAAGATTAGGAAAAAGGTCTAAATGAAATAGGAGTTATATAACTTCAAAGTCTTGTAGATATTTTTCATAATCTTTTTATGGAATATATGCTGATGAAGGTATTTTTTGAAAATTTTAGAATAAACAATGATTTTATCTACTCATTTGTGCTGGATGCCGCACTACTGTGGAACCTACTTTGTAGCATGATATTTAGGGCTGTGTGGACACCATGGGTCAGAGTTGTGTGGTGGCAAGATGGGGACCCACACAATATTAGACAGGTGGTAAAAATGTTATGAATTAGTTCACCTTTACTGTTTGTATTTTTGTATGCTTTTTGCTAATTTCCAAAGAATAAAAAAAAATAATAATAATAATAAAAAGATTAATTTTTGGTGCTTCAGAGTTGTTTTCATGGCATAATGGGGCCCACACGATATTAGATGGAGATAAAACTATAATGGATTAATGTTTAAGTTCTTACTATTTGCTTGTTTTTAATATGATATTCGTGGCTCTCATCCCAAAAATTATAATTAAAAAAATCTATTTACTTATTTTGAGCGAATGGAACTAAGTTTGATTTTAAGCCAAATATACAAGTATATTTTACATCATTTTGGAATTTTTGCTAAATATGCAAGCTAAATATACCAGCCGAATCTGCCTCTACCAAAGAAGGAAGTTACATCATCATGATCCAGGGAATCAGTGTGTGATGCCTTGTCTCTTTATGGTTTAGCAGCTACAATGTACTTCTAATCTAGATTATTTCAACCCATACTTTAAATGTTCCACCAATGTTGGCTTCCTTAAATGGGGAATGGACTTTCAATTTTTTAACAAGCTATTTGCACTGCAAAGGCAAAAAAGTGTATCATTTTATTAAACAACTTTTTTTTACAATTTCTAGTGTTCCAGTTAGCCCTGATTTAAGATAAGTGGATGCTCCTGTCTATAACGTTATTTTCACTGAAGAAAATCATAGTTGTCCTTTCTACTTAGATAATGATTGATGACACACAAGGGAAAAGTAAATTGAATTACATGAAAATCTCGCAGGCAAACATAATTAAGTTGTAAAACTTTCGAATAAATTGGTGAAATCCATATACCCTGAATATCACTGTATAACACTACTATGTGATCAATAATAATATCAATTAAGGACAATTATTTTGAAAAAATATCATGAACTTTCACTGGTAATAGTCTATTATATCATGTCCTATAAAATAAAATTGACATTTATATAAAATATTTGGTGATCAGTGGATATAATCATCTGTGATGTATGCAAATTGATTTCATACCTTATAGTTTACTATTTAGTAATAAATCAAGTTATATTTGAATATTATAGCAGTAATTTTTTTTCAAACCAATGTTTCAAACAGGCAAAAATTCAGGACTGCCAACAGAGAGGAGTACAAGGTCAGGTCTTTTCCCAGAAACTTATAGCTTAGGAACAGGATTTTTAGAAATGGGAGTCATAAATGGCAGGCCTTGATGACAATTTAATTGTCATAATACTGCTGATACTCCCACAAGGCTGGATTCACATGAAGAGGACATGCTTGAAACTCAGAGTGGGTCCGAGTCTTCATGGTTTTTGAATTGCTTGCTATAGAATCACTTAAATTTGCATCAAAACAGTGGTTGACTGATAAAACTGCGCAAATTTTCTAAATGATTGAACATAACATTTTTATATCAAGGCCCTCAATTAATGATACCTCTGCAGTTTTGTGGGTGAAACATCTATTTTCTTTAAAGCAGCACTCCCAAGAAATGTTTTCTGTGCTATATATGTGCTTTGTGTAATTCTGACTCACCTCATTACAGTGGGGTTTGTATGTAAACTGGAAGTCGCTTTTACAATTAAAGTCTATGGAGCGTCAGAACGACGATCTATAAGCTTCTAATGTAAAAGTAACTTCCAGTTCACATACAAACCCAAGAGTAAGGTGAGCAGTTAAGTGCTGAATGGGTTGTAAAGAGGCAGCTTGTACTTTAGGCGATAACTCACAAACCTAGAATGCAGCTACTTCATGCATGTGCCAGGCTTGGAAATAAGCTATACACTATGTAAGATAAAAGCTCTCGTAACAGGAGAATAAAAATGGATAGTAAAGGCGAGTCAATTGTAAACTGGCCTCTTTTTATACTCTCCAACTAACTATACCAATTTCATAACATGAGAATACCTCTTTAACCCCTTAAGCACCAGGGTTATTTCCGTTTTTGCATTTCCATTTTTTGCTCTCTTTCTTCTCACAGCCATAACTTTTTATTTTTCTGTCAATATGGCCAAGTGATGGCTTGTTTTTTTGTGGGACGATTTGTATTTTTGGATGTGACGGTCAGTTTTTTTAAATGTATTTTTTAGCCTTCTGACCGAGCACTCAGCCTCCTAGCCACAGGTGTTATAATCGCAGCAGGTCCATTACCCCTCCACAGAGAGAGAGAATTTTAGTCTAAGAAGAGGTTTCACAGGTACCCATTCAGATGGAGACGTTTATTCTCAGCGAGGAAAGGAAAGTGTAGGACCTGGTATAAGAGAGATGCCCTAAAGTGGCTACCAGGTACACATAAAATTGGCCATTTTTATGCGCTAAACGCTCTCATTTTTCATATTTCTAGTGCAGTAATGCAGTTCAATTTTCGTGTTTCATGTTTGCATGTTTCAGTGCTGCAGTGTGCTGCCTTATCTACTTGACTGAATACGAGTTGGTGACTCTAGGTTCAGCACCTGTTCACACTTAGTCTATGTTTGGATGTGACAGTCAGTTTTTTGAATTGTATTTTTGAATGACACCATTGATTTTACCATATTGTGTACTGGAAAATGGGAAGAAAATTCCAAGTGCAGTAAAATTGCAAAAACAGTGCAATTCAACAATTGTTTTGTAGATTTTTTTTACCATGTTCACTAAATACTAAAACTGACCTGCCTTTATGATTCTCCATGTCATTATGAGTTCACAGACACCAAAAAAGTCTAGGTTCTTTTTTATTTAAGTGGTGAAAAAATCAAAACCCATATTTGTGAAAAAAATATAGAAAAAATATGGCCATTTTCTGAGACCCTTAGCATCTCCATTTTTCTGGTTAAGGGCTTATTTTTGCATGCTGATTAGTGATGAGCGAATATACTCGGTACTCGAGATTTCCCGAGCACACGCGGGTGTCCTTCGAGTATTTGTAAGTACTCGGAAATTTAGTTTACAGCACTGCAGCTGAATGATTTACATCTGTTAGTCAGCATAAGTGTTATGATAAGGCAATTCAGTACCACAATGGACATAGAGGTCAGAGCACATACAGTGACCTGACAATAACCCAAAAACATTGAACGAGCTCTGAGACGTGGGAACTCTGCTGACCGCAATCCCTAATCCTCTCCAACCACACTAGAGGCAGCCGTGGATTGCGCCTAACGCTCCCTATGCAACTCGGCATAGCCTGAGAAACTAGCTAGCCTGAAGATAGAAAATAAGCCTACCTTGCCTCAGAGAAATACCCCAAAGGAAAAGGCAGCCCCCACATATAATGACTGTGAGTTAAGATGAAAAGACAAACGTAGAGATGAAATAGATTTAGCAAAGTGAGGCCCGACTTTCTGAACAGAGCGAGGATAGGAAAGGTAACTTTGCAGTCAACACAAAACCCTACAAAAACCACGCAAAGGGGGCAAAAAGACCCTCCGTACCGAACTAACGGCACGGAGGTACACCCTCTGCGTCCCAGAGCTTCCAGCAAGCAGGAAAAAACAAAAAGACAAGCTGGACAGAAAAAAACAGCAAACAAAATAGCAAAGCAGAACTTAGCTATGCAGAGCAGCAGGCCACATGAACGATCCAGGAGGAAACAGGTCCAATATTAGAACATTGACTGGAGGCCAGGATCAAGGCACTAGGTGGAGTTAAATAGAGCAGCACCTAACGACTTCACCAGATCACCTGAGGAAGGAAACTCAGAAGCCGCAGTACCACTTTCCTCCACCAACGGAAGCTCACAGAGAGAATCAGCCGAAGTACCACTTGTGACCACAGGAGGGAGCTCTGCCACAGAATTCACAACAGTACCCCCCCTTGATGAGGGGTCACCGAACCCTCACCAGAGCCCCCAGGACGACCAGGACGAGCCATATGAAAGGCACGAACAAGATCGGGAGCATGGACATCAGAGGCAAAGACCCAGGAATTATCTTCCTGAGCATAACCCTTCCACTTAACCAGATACTGGAGTTTCCGTCTTGAAACACGAGAATCCAAAATCTTCTCCACAATATACTCCAACTCCCCCTCCACCAAAACCGGGGCAGGAGGATCAACAGATGGAACCATAGGTGCCACGTATCTCCACAACAATGACCTATGGAATACGTTATGTATGGAAAAAGAATCTGGAAGGGTCAGATGAAAAGACACAGGATTAAGAACCTCAGAAATCCTTTATGGACCAATGAAACGAGGTTTAAACTTAGGAGAGGAAACCTTCATAGGAATATGATGAGAAGATAACCAAACCAAATCCCCAACACGAAGTCGGGGACCCACACAGCATCTGCAATTAGCGAAACGTTGAGCCTTCTCCTGGGACAAAGTCAAATTGTCCACTACATGAGTCCAAATCTGCTGCAACCTGTCCACCACAGTATCCACACCAGGGCAGTCCGAAGACTCAACCTGCCCTGAAGAGAAACGAGGATGGAACCCAGAGTTGCAGAAAAACGGCAAAACCAAGGTAGCCGAGCTGGCCCGATTATTAAGGGCAAACTCAGCCAAAGGCAATAAGGACACCCAGTCATCCTGATCAGCAGAAACAAAGCATCTCAGATATGTTTCCAAGGTCTGATTGGTTCGTTCGGTCTGGCCATTAGTCTGAGGATGGAAAGCCGAGGAAAAAGACAAGTCAATGCCCATCCTACCACAAAAGGCTCGCCAAAACCTCGAAACAAACTGGGAACCTCTGTCAGAAACGATATTTTCTGGAATGCCATGTAAACGAACCACATGCTGGAAGAACAATGGCACCAAATCAGAGGAGGAAGGTAATTTAGACAAGGGTACCAAATGGACCATCTTAGAGAAGCGATCACAGACCACCCAAATGACTGACATCTTTTGAGAGACGGGAAGATCTGAAATAAAATCCATAGAGATATGTGTCCAAGGCCTCTTCGGGACCGGCAAGGGCAAAAGCAACCCACTGGCACGAGAACAGCAGGGCTTAGCCCGAGCACAAATCCCCCAGGACTGCACAAAAGAACGCACATCCCGCGACAGAGATGGCCACCAAAAGGATCTAGCCACTAACTCTCTGGTACCAAAGATTCCAGGATGACCAGCCAACACCGAACAATGAACCTCAGAGATAACTTTTTTCGTCCACCTATCAGGGACAAACAGTTTCTCCGCTGGGCAACGATCAGGTTTATTAGCCTGAAATTTTTGCAGCACCCGCCGCAAATCAGGGGAGATGGCAGACACAATTACTCCCTCTTTGAGGATACCCGCCGGCTCAGATAAACCCGGAGAGTCGGGCACAAAACTCCTAGACAGAGCATCCGCCTTCACATTTTTAGAGCCCGGAAGGTAGGAAATCACAAAGTCAAAACGGGCAAAAAAAAGCAACCAACGAGCCTGTCTAGGATTCAACCGCTTGGCAGACTCGAGATAAGTCAAGTTCTTATGATCAGTCAAGACCACCACGCGATGCTTAGCTCCTTCAAGCCAATGACGCCATTCCTCGAATGCCCACTTCATGGCCAGCAACTCTCAATTGCCCACATCATAATTTCGCTCAGCAGGCGAAAACTTCGTGGAAAAGAAGGCGCATGGTTTCATCACCGAGCAATCAGAACTTCTCTGTGACAAAACAGCCCCTGCTCCAATCTCAGAAGCATCAACCTCGACCTGGAATGGAAGCGAAACATCTGGTTGACACAACACAGGGGCAGAAGAAAAACGACGCTTCAACTCTTGAAAAGCTTCCACAGCAGCAGAAGACCAATTGACCACATCAGCAACCTTCTTGGTCAAATCGGTCAATGGTTTAGCAATACTAGAAAAATTGCAGATGAAGCGAAGATAAAAATTAGCAAAGCCCAGGAACTTTTGCAGACTTTTCAGAGATGTCGGCTGAGTCCAATCATGGATGGCTTGGACCTTAACAGGGTCCATCTCGATAGTAGAAGGGGAAAAGATGAACCCCAAAAATGAAACCTTCTGAACACCAAAGAGACACTTTGATCCCTTCACAAACAAAGAATTAGCACGCAGGACCTGAAACACCGTTCTGACCTGCTTCACATGAGACTCCCAATTATCCGAGATGATCAAAATGTCATCCAAGTACACAATCAGGAATTTATCCAGGTACTCTCGGAAGATGTCATGCATAAAGGACTGAAACACTGATGGAGCATTGGCAAGTCCGAATGGCATTACTAGATACTCAAAATGGCCCTCGGGCGTATTAAATGCAGTTTTCCATTCATCGCCTCGCTTAATACGCACAAGATTATACGCACCACGAAGATCTGTCTTGGTGAACCAACTAGCCCCCTTAATCCGAGCAAACAAATCAGATAACAACGGCAAGGGGTACTGAAATTTAACCGTGATCTTATTAAGAAGGCGGTAATCTATACAAGGTCTCAGCGAACCATCCTTCTTGGCTACAAAAAAGAACCCTGATCCTAATGGCGACGATGACGGGCGAATATGCCCCTTCTCCAAGGACTCCTTCACATAACTCCGCATAGCGGCGTGCTCAGGCACAGATAAATTAAACAGTCGACCTTTTGGGAATTTACTACCAGGAATCAAATCGATAGCACAATCACAATCCCTATGCGGAGGTAGGGTATCGGACTTGGGCTCATCAAATACATCCCGGTAATCAGACAAGAACTCTGGAACCTCAGAAGGGGTGGATGACGAAATAGTCAGAAATGGGACATAACCATGTACCCCCTGACAACCCCAGCTGGACACAGACATGGATTTCCAATCTAATACTGGATTATGGACTTGTAGCCATGGCAACCCCAACACGACCACATCATGCAGATTATGCAACACCAGAAAGCGAATAACCTCCTGATGTGCAGGAGCCATGCACATGGTCAGCTGGGTCCAGTACTGAGGCTTATTCTTGGCCAAAGGCGTAGCATCAATTCCTCTCAATGGAATAGGACACTGCAAGGGCTCCAAGAAAAACCCACAACGCCTAGCATACTCCAAGTCCATCAAATTCAGGGCAGCGCCTGAATCCACAAATGCCATGACAGAATACGATGACAAAGAGCAGATCAAGGTAACGGACAGAAGAAATTTTGACTGTACCGTACCAATGGTGGCAGACCTAGCGAACCGCTTAGTGCGCTTAGGACAATCAGAGATAGCATGAGTGGAATCACCACAGTAGAAACACAGCCCATTCAGACGTCTGTGTTCTTGCCGTTCAACTCTGGTCCAAGTCCTATCGCACTGCATAGGCTCAGGTTTAAGCTCAGGTAATACCGCCAAATGGTGCACAGATTTACGCTCACGCAAGCGTCGACCGATCTGAATGGCCAAAGACATAGACTCATTCAGACCAGCAGGCATAGGAAATCCCACCATGACATCCTTAAGGGCTTCAGAGAGACCCTTTCTGAAAATAGCTGCGAGCACACCTTCATTCCATTGAGTGAGTACGGACCACTTTCTAAATTTCTGACAATATACCTCTATCTCATCCTGACCCTGACACAGAGCCAGCAAATTTTTCTCTGCCTGATCCACTGAATTAGGTTCATCGTACAGCAATCCGAGAGCCAGGAAAAACGCATCGATATTACTTAATGCAGGATCTCCTGACGCAAGAGAAAATGCCCAGTCCTGAGGGTCGCCACGTAAAAAAGAAATAATGATCCTAACTTGTTGAACTGGGTCACCAGAGGAGCGAGGTTTCAAAGCCAGAAATAGTTTACAATTATTTTTGAAACTCAGAAATTTAGTTCTATCTCCAAAAAACAAATCAGGAATAGGAATTCTCAGTTCTAACATAGAATTCTGAACCACAAAGTCTTGAATATTTTGTACTCTTGCCGTGAGCTGATCCACACATGAAGACAGACCTTTAATGTCCATCGCTACACCTGTGTCCTGAACCACCCAAATGTTTAGGGGAAAAAAAAGGCAAAACACAGTGCAGAGAAAAAAAAAATGGTCTCAGAACTTCTTTTTTTCCTCTATTGAGAATCATTAGTACTTTGGGCCTCCAGTACTGTTATGATAAGGCAATTCAGTACCACAATGGACATAGAGGTCAGAGCACATACAGTGACCTGACAATAACCCAAAAACATTGAACGAGCTCTGAGACGTGGGAACTCTGCTGACCGCAATCCCTAATCCTCTCCAACCACACTAGAGGCAGCCGTGGATTGCGCCTAACGCTCCCTATGCAACTCGGCACAGCCTGAGAAACTAGCTAGCCTGAAGATAGAAAATAAGCCTACCTTGCCTCAGAGAAATACCTCAAAGGAAAAGGCAGCCCCCACATATAATGACTGTGAGTTAAGATGAAAAGACAAACGTAGAGATGAAATAGATTTAGCAAAGTGAGGCCCGACTTTCTGAACAGAGCGAGGATAGGAAAGGTAACTTTGCAGTCAACACAAAACCCTACAAAAACCACGCAAAGGGGGCAAAAAGACCCTCCGTACCGAACTAACGGCACGGAGGTACACCCTCTGCGTCCCAGAGCTTCCAGCAAGCAGGAAAAAACAAAAAGACAAGCTGGACAGAAAAAAACAGCAAACAAAATAGCAAAGCAGAACTTAGCTATGCAGAGCAGCAGGCCACAGGAACGATCCAGGAGGAAACAGGTCCAATACTAGAACATTGACTGGAGGCCAGGATCAAGGCACTAGGTGGAGTTAAATAGAGCAGCACCTAACGACTTCACCACATCACCTGAGGAAGGAAACTCAGAAGCCGCAGTACCACTTTCCTCCACCAACGGAAGCTCACAGAGAGAATCAGCCGAAGTATCACTTGTGACCACAGGAGGGAGCTCTGCCACAGAATTCACAACACATAAGTACATGTGGGGGTTGCCTGGTTGCTAGGGAATCCTCACATGTAATCAAGCTGGCTAACAGATGTAAATCATTCAGCTGCGGCGCTGAAAACTAAATCTCCGAGTACTAAAAACTACTCAGAGGACACTCGAGCGTGCTTGGGAAATCTCGAGTACCGAGTATATTTGCTCATCACTAGTGCTGATCTGAGGTTTTTATTGATACCATTTTGGTGCAGATACGATCTTTTGATCGTCCGTTCTTGCAATTTATTGCAATGCTGCAGTGACCAAAAAAACTTAATTCTGGCATTTTGATTTTATTTCTCGCTACGCCGTTTACCCATCGGATTAATTCTTTTTTTATATTGATAGATAGGGCTAATTTGAATGCTGTGATCCCAAATATCGTATATACTCGAGTATAAGTCGAGATTTTCAGCCCAAATTTTTGGGCTGAAAGTGCCCCTCTCAGCTTATACTCGAGTCACGGTCAGTGGTGGGGTCGGCGGGTAAGGGGGAGAGAGCATGTCACATACTCACCTAGTCCCGGCGCTCCTGGCGCTCCCCCTGCCTGTCCCACGGTCTTCGATGCCGCAGCTCTTTCCCTGTTCAGCGGTCACATGGTACCGCTCATTAAAGTTATGAATATGGACTCCGCTCCCATAGGGGTGGAGCCGCATATTCATTTCTCTAATGAGCGGTAACGGTGACCGCTGACAGAGGAAGAGGCTGCGGCACCCGGAAACCAGCTGTCCGGGGGAAGGAGCCAGGGACGCCGGAAGCAGGTAAGTATCTCACAGTTAACTGTCCGTGTTCCACATGCCGGGCACCGCTCTGTCTTCGCGTCCTCTTGCTGTGACTGTTCAGGTCAGAGGGCGTGATTGATGTACTAGTGTGCGCCGCCCTCTGCCTGAACAATCAGTGCAGAGAGACGCCGAGACGGGACGCTGAGGAGCTGCAAGCAAGAGAGGTGAGTATGTCAGTTTTTTTTTTTATTGCAGCAGCAGCAGCATTATATATTGCACAGATTTATATGGAGCATCTATGGGGCCATAATGAACGGTGCATAGCATTCTATATGGCACAGCTTTATTTGGAGCATCTATGGGGCCATACTGAACGGTGCAGAGCATTAAATATGGGGCACTGCTTTATGTGGAGCATCTATGGGGCCATACTGAACGGTACAGAGCATTATATATGGCACATCTTTATATGGAGCATCTATGGGGCCATACTGAACGGTGCAGAGCAATATATATGGGGCAGCTTTATGTGGAGCATCTATGGGGCCATAATGAACGGTGTAGAGCATTCTATATGGGGCAGCTTTATGTGGAGCATCTATGGGGCCATACTGAACGGTGCAGAGCATTAAATATGGGGCACAGCTTTATGTGCAGCATCTATGGGGCCATACTGAACGGTACAGAGCATTATATATGGCACATCTTTATATGGAGCATCTATGGGGCCATACTGAACGGTGCAGAGCAATATACAGTGGGGCAAAAAAGTATTTAGTCAGTCAGCAATAGTGCAAGTTCCACCACTTAAAAAGATGAGAGGCGTCTGTAATTTACATCATAGGTAGACCTCAACTATGGGAGACAAACTGAGAAAAAAAAAACCAGAAAATCACATTGTCTGTTTTTTTAACAATTTATTTGCATATTATGGTGGAAAATAAGTATTTGGTCAGAAACAAAAAATCAAGATTTCTGGCTATCACAGACCTGTAACTTCTTCTTTAAGAGTCTCCTCTTTCCTCCACTCATTACCTGTAGTAATGGCACCTGTTTAAACTTGTTATCAGTATAAAAAGACACCTGTGCACACCCTCAAACAGTCTGACTCCAAACTCCACTATGGTGAAGACCAAAGAGCTGTCAAAGGACACCAGAAACAAAATTGTAGCCCTGCACCAGGCTGGGAAGACTGAATCTGCAATAGCCAACCAGCTTGGAGTGAAGAAATCAACAGTGGGAGCAATAATTAGAAAATGGAAGACATACAAGACCACTGATAATCTCCCTCGATCTGGGGCTCCACGCAAAATCCCACCCCGTGGGGTCAGAATGATCACAAGAACGGTGAGCAAAAATCCCAGAACCACACGGGGGAACCTAGTGAATGAACTGCAGAGAGCTGGGACCAATGTAACAAGGCCTACCATAAGTAACACACTACGCCACCATGGACTCAGATCCTGCAGTGCCAGACATGTCCCACTGCTTAAGCCAGTACATGTCCGGGCCCGTCTGAAGTTTGCTAGAGAGCATTTGGATGATCCAGAGGAGTTTTGGGAGAATGTCCTATGGTCTGATGAAACCAAACTGGAACTGTTTGGTAGAAACACAACTTGTCGTGTTTGGAGGAAAAAGAATACTGAGTTGCATCCATCAAACACCATACCTACTGTAAAGCATGGTGGTGGAAACATCATGCTTTGGGGCTGTTTCTCTGCAAAGGGGCCAGGACGACTGATCCGGGTACATGAAAGAACGAATGGGGCCATGTATCGTGAGATTTTGAGTGCAAACCTCCTTCCATCAGCAAGGGCATTGAAGATGAAACGTGGCTGGGTCTTTCAACATGACAATGATCCAAAGCACACCGCCAGGGCAACGAAGGAGTGGCTTCGTAAGAAGCATTTCAAGGTCCTGGAGTGGCCTAGCCAGTCTCCAGATCTCAACCCTATAGAAAACCTTTGGAGGGAGTTGAAAGTCTGTGTTGCCAAGCGAAAAGCCAAAAACATCACTGCTCTAGAGGAGATCTGCATGGAGGAATGGGCCAACATACCAACAACAGTGTGTGGCAACCTTGTGAAGACTCACAGAAAATGTTAGACCTCTGTCATTGCCAACAAAGGATATATTACAAAGTATTGAGATGAAATTTTGTTTCTGACCAAATACTTATTTTCCACCATAATATGCAAATAAATTGTTAAAAAAACAGACAATGTGATTTTCTGGATTTTTTTTTCTCAGTTTGTCTCCCATAGTTGAGGTCTACCTATGATGTAAATTACAGACGCCTCTCATCTTTTTAAGTGGTGGAACTTGCACTATTGCTGACTGACTAAATACTTTTTTGCCCCACTGTATATGGGGCAGCTTTATGTGGAGCATCTATGGGGCCATAATGAACGGTGCAGAGCATTCTATATGGGGCAGCTTTATGTGGAGCATCTATGGGGCCATACTGAACGGTGCAGAGCATTCTATGTGGCACAGCTTTATGTGGAGCATCTATGGGGCCATACTGAACAGTGCAGAGCATTATATATGGCACATCTTTATATTGAGCATCTACGGGGCCATACTGAACGGTGCAGAGCATTATATATGGGGCAGCTTTATGTGGATCATCTATGGGGCCATACTGAACGGTGCAGAGCATTATATATGGCACAGCTTTATATGGAGCATCTATGGGGCCATACTGAACGGTGCAGAGCATTATATATGGGGCAGCTTTATGTGGAGCATCTATGGGGCCATTCTAGGGGCTTATTTCAGCCGGGTCCCTGAATACAATCTCACATGACCACACTGGCGCAATGCACATAACTCAGAAAGTTACTAGCGTATGGCCATGTGGACATGCGCACCTTATATAGCTGCAGCAACTACAGTACCTTCCAAGAAAGGACCAATGGGAAACTGCCACAGAACTTGAGCAACTTCAGGACCTTCCTAGAGTACCAATGGGAATAGCTGCAGTACCTGAGCATGTGACCCTTGATCTCCAATGAGAGATCTTACCATGGGCATGCTCAGAAGGGGAAAAGTAGCACTTAGTCCCAAAGACGTCTGCTCGCTGCTGACCAGTACTGGCTACAATGGCAGAAGCTGGAAGGACAGCAGCAACCCTTCGCACAGTGTCAGACTGAGCATGACATTGGGACCGACGCCTCCGCTGAGGAGGCGCCACTGCAGCAGGAGAAGAATGGGAGACCGCAGCGGAGATGGCTCGAGATTCCCCCTGTGCAGAGGCAGGAACTTGACCCCTAACATATACTATACTTTTTACAATACAGTAATTGTGATACTTTAAATCTCCATAATTGTTAGGCACTGGCCATAATTATTTTACTGTGCTTGAGCCTAATTTTTATTAATATAAAAAAGTAAAAAAAAATTTTTTAGCTGCATTATTCTTTAAATGTTGGATGTTAAAAGTCCATAGGCAGTAACAGCAGAAAGCTGCAATGCTATAGAAGGACTTGGACTGTTAAATGCTACATCTGGGCTCACTAACACACATGCTAATAACATCATTATAGCCGAGTGGTTTGGAGAGCCTGTTTACTTCATTGAGCTTCCTGTCACCTTCTGCAGCTGACTGTTTAATATGTAGTTTTAAATTATAATAAAAAAAGGTAAATTTCCTTATATTTGTCCAAAAATTAGGTTACAGACTTAATTTATTTTCTCACATTTTTCAAATGAGGGCGGGACTCATTTTTAGACAGTACTTCTTTCACTGGCACTGAACTTGAACCTGGCTGACCTCTCTTTAATGAGTGAATTGAAAACATCTCCCTTTGGACTATGGCTTGTGGATTGCAGACATACACTTTACACTCTTTTTTTCCCAGTGTTTGATGAATTAAAGAGGCATTGAACAGAGGGGTGAGTACTAATAACCAATTACAATTACATTGTAACATGGGCTTTTACTATAAAACTGGGCTTTACTGGGTTGTGAAGTGTACAACGGATGTGAAGAAGTAAAATCTCCTATATTGTTGCAGAAACAAGATATCACATAAAGAAATAGCCATAAAATGGCCTTGTCAACAACTTTGATATCATTGTAGTTAATTACATATTTGAGAAATTATACAAACATATACAGTATGAAGCAAGATTGTATACTACATTTTAGAAAGCATCTTTTTTCTTTTTTTATTAAGTAGAAATAATGGTGTCTAGTATTACATTTTACTCAAGTGTACATAATTGAATTGTGTCTAATTGTGTTACTCTTTTAGTGTTGAGTCATTTTTCAGAATATTTTATGGAGACAGACTAAGATTATCATGAAGAAATCCTTGAAGTGTTTTTTTTTAATTTGTTCAGAAATATCCATGACCACCAATCACTATTGCAGATGAAAGCTTTTGAAATTTGAATTAGTCAGGTTGGAATCCTTTTACCCCCAAAGTTCCCTTTGCAGCAAATTTATTTGCTGTCAATCGAAAATACAAGAAAGCCTCCAATTGCCTTAAAAAGGTCTCAAAGATCTCCAGCTTTTTAAAGCAAACGCATTAGTAATATCAATGCGGCCTCACCATAAAAACAGATGGTAGATTTTTAGTGTTGTTAAACTATAATAAATAATTTAAAAAATATGATGTGGGGTCCCCCTTATTTTAGGAAATCAGCAAAGGTAAAGCAGAGAGCTGTTAGCTGATATTATCAGTCTGGAAAGGTCCATGGTTATCGTGCCCTTCCTAGCCTAAAAATACCAGTCCGAAGCTGCCCCAGAAGTGGAGTGCCACATGTGTGACCTGGAGACTCTGATGACTGGTAATGTTACTGACTTCCTATGGCCTTCATTCACGGAATCTGAGAACGTCAGGTAAGTTCCGGAATACGTTGCACCTGCGTGAAACTTTTTTTTATAATAAACAGGTATTTTTACCTGGACATGTATTTTTAGGCTGAGAAGGGCCAATAACCGTGGACCTTCCCTGCCTGATAATATCAGCTTTCATTTGTTTGCTTTACCTTTGCTGGTTTCATAAAATAGGGGACACCAGATGTGTTTTTTTATTATTAATTATTTTTTATGTCAAGCAAGCCTAAATAGCTGTACAATAAACTCCACTTGAGGCCGGGATCACACTTGCGAGAAACTCGCACGAGTCTCGCATCTCAATACTCAATAATATATCACTGCCGCCGGCACTCAGACTTCTCAGCTGCATAGAAATACAGTCCTGAGTGCTGGTGGCAGTGCCGTATATTGAGATGTGAGACTCGTGCGAGTTTCTAAAAAATGTGATCCCAGCCTGAAAGACATTATCTATCTATCTATCTATCTATCTATCTATCTTTACAGTTTATATATAAATATATATTTTGACAAAGCCAATGGCAAGGTGCTGGAGGGGAGATAGTTTTAGCTGAGGCTGTTGGCTTCAGTGATTTTAAAAATTTTAAAACCCAGAAGTTTTCCTCCAGCACATTAAGTGTTGTAAGGGATGAAATAACCATTTTGTTGAAGGGCTGGGTTTTTGTGGACAATCATAGAGTGGGTATGAGGTTGTCCACCTTCTCTCCACCCCAGGGTGTGGTCTGGGACTTAAATAGTCACCCTCCAGAAGCAATCAGTGTTCAGCAGGGCTGTAGAGAGGAACTCCAGCATTTTGTGTCCTGAGGAGTTAAAACTGAACCTTTGGATGCTAAGTTCTTTAGAGTGTGCAGATTCCCACAGTTGTATGGACTGCAGTATAACATTTTGTTTTGTTTTTCCTGTTTTGCCCAAAGGGCTCTGTTTATTTTAACTTTTTGTTGGTTTAAGTCATCTGTATAATAAACCAACAGAAATTTTAAAGAGACAGTGTACCTGTGTCTATCTCCGTGTGCAGCCGAGTGAGCCGATCTAACACAATATACAAGTGATTTTCATAAAATTAGAATATCATCAAAAAGTTAATATTTTTCAGTTCTTCAATACAAAACGTGAATCTCATGTATCATATAGAGTCAATACAAACAGGGGTGTAGAACCTAATACATGTTACTTGTGTCTGCGCTGTCTACACGCATAAGATGCCAGTGGCATGCTACGACTCCCGACCCAGGTAACATGTATTTGGCACAGGGTATAGGTTCTACACCACGTTATAAAACTCTTTCTATTACAGGCACATATGTAGTATTGGCGTCTGCCATCATATGGCTCTATAATGGTTTACTAAGCTGCATGTGTATTTCAAAAAATGCAAGTCACACTCTTGCTTATGCATTGCCATATCGACTATGTATTGATAAGCAGAGCTGTATTAATGTATTTATAAATTTCTTTGGTGTGGCTTCCCTATCATCTATATAGTCTATATAGTCAGCATTCCCCACCTGTAAATCTGTGTATATTGATGTCCACAGATTGATACAGGACATATTTGGTTGCTGTAACATTTGTTCCTGTGTATTTATGCACACTGCTCCAGCTAAACCTCCTTATGTGTCCGTGTTCTACGGTTTGAGGCACCCTGCCTTTTAAGATTTTTTTTGTGTACATTTTGCAAATTGTCTCTTCAGAGAGGAAGAGGACTAGAACTCTAGTGCCACCTACTGGAAGTAGCAATCCTAACAGTCAATGTCGACCCTTTAACGAGCCTTGTCACATGACTTAGGATAATAGCCATACCAGAATCTCAATTTGCAGACACTGTGTTTTGGGGTACTGCCCCTCGTCAGTGTAAAGTGGAGATCTGGTTTGGCTGATTGAGAGGCGTCTGACCGGGATCCAAGAAGTATCGTTTCTCCTTGCAGAGAGTGACACGATAAGCATGTCAATTTGTGTACATTTTAATATTGTTTAAAAA
Source organism: Ranitomeya imitator (assembly GCF_032444005.1). Classification (NCBI taxonomy): domain Eukaryota; kingdom Metazoa; phylum Chordata; class Amphibia; order Anura; family Dendrobatidae; genus Ranitomeya; species Ranitomeya imitator. The sequence goes on from NC_091286.1 coordinate 86,645,899, forward strand.
AAACACGCGAGTTTCTCGCATTGCACTCGCAAGTGTGACCCTGGCCTAACAGAAAGCCATGCCCATATTTTTGTTTTCTCAAATCTCACTAGTTATAAGAATTTCTCATGATACAAATTCAATGCATTACCAAAAAATGCTAGTAGAACCCGTCACAGGTTGTAATTCACATGACAACCACTCGGTGTCCATATGTAGACACATATCTCACGAACATCTCCCAACAGAATAATGCAAAAGAAATATTTTAATTGTTTTTTTTTAAGCAGTTATCCCATACCAATCATCTAATCATCTCAGCATATATATATAGAGCTAAGAGAAAAAGAATGTACATAGACATATCTAAAATAATGTTTTCACTGTGCAAGGTATATTTGTGATACCGCGCAACATTTTTTTTGCGTAAAACCATGCAAAAACAGAATTTAATGACAGTTGTTTTGTAAGAATCCTAACTTACTTAGTGACCTAGAATTGCTGCTGCAGCAAAATCCGTGTCTTCAAAGCGCAATGCTATTTTCTAGTTATTTCTGGTCTGATTGAATTCTCTGAATTCAATTGAACATCATTGTAGGATCTATCATCTAAGTGAATGTAAAGCAATGACTGCAAATTATTAAGGTGCCGTGGAGCACATCATCTTCTATCCATTGTCTGTTAGAAAAATACATATGTTTCTTTTATAATAACAATTGCAGAAAGTGATATTTTATGTCTTGATAGCGCAACGTGTCATTTGTAACCTAGTGAGAGGACACATTTATCATTTTCTTTTTAATTACTGTGCAATAGATCGTGCTTTTATGTTTCATTAAAGCCTGTCAGAGTAAAGAACAATAGGTGAATGGTGATTTGAGGAGTGGCTTGTTATATCAAATGATTTCATGATTGATACAATGCTATGGAAATTACAGTCAGCATTGCTATCAAGGCTTCCGCGGTGTCATCCTCTTTATACTGAGGCAGCATGTATAAGCATGATTTTCATTTTATATGTATTGACTAGATCATTTTTCCTGTTGTCCTGAGAATTGATGACACATAGTGTATAAAGAATGATGACCTCTGAGAGGAGGCTAACACTTTCTTAAGATTACTGTATTGTCAAAACATATTGGAATTTCCTTTACACATGTTGCTATATTTTTCTGCCTGAAAGATTTTGCTAAAGTGAAATCTTGGTGTGCTTGCTAAATAGGATTGCAAGGACAAGTGTCTTGTTTGAAATGATTTTGTAGGATGGCCAGCGGAAACTAATAACATCATCTCTCAAAGTAGGCTTTCAGCGGTACATCAACCTTGAGGCCATGGAAAATAACTTATTTCATAAAATTCCCCATGTCTAGCTTTTCATTAGTCAAATGCATATGCAATAATTCTTCAAATTGTTTTTAAGACATTTTTGTCTAATACAAAAAGGAAAAGTAACTTCAAACGTTACTTCTATTGATCCCATGAACAAGATACTAATTACACAGATCAGTTCTCGAGTGTTTTTAGAAAAATTGTCAGTTCCGATACATTGGCAAAAAGTTACTGTAATTCACGTGCAAGAATCACATGGGAAGCATTCGACTCGGTTTGGAGTGGAATTTTTATGACAGTGTTTCTGGAGCCAAAGTCAGAAATGGATTCAGTGTGAAGAAATATAAGTCCTTCCTATATATTTGATATATTCTATATATTGGATAGAAATCTACTCCTGGCTTTGGCTCAAAAACTTAGGTGATGTGCATATGATGTTTTGAAGTCAACGATGAACCTGCAGAAATTTTTTATCAAAAAGTCACTTCATGCAGAAACTTCTATTGTTTTTCAGTAGTGGCTCCACCAAAGGCTTTGCTATCATATTCACTGCAACTCCAGTGCTGGCATCTTTTTTCTGTACTTACTTTTACAGTGTTTCAGAACCCTGAAGCAGTTAAAAGCGGATAAAGATGTGACATAAGTTGGAACATGTGGACAGCAATGTCGATTTGACATTGCTGTGCATTATGGCCATTTTTGCAGCTGCTGTGCATTTCTTTTTGAGGTGGATTTCGGGCAGACGCCACCTGAAAATGAAGTTGTTTGCACATACCATTAGTGGCACTGAAACTGCTGGTTTGAGTTTAAAATAGTGCTTAACCACTTCCCTCTATGCACCGTACTAGTACAGCTTTGCAAGAGATGCATTCCCGCAAACAGCACTACACAATTGCCTCACACTGAGCGCCGCTGCGATCACATACAAGTGACAGCTGTATGTGACAGCTGACAACCTGCTGCAATGCCAATGATTGTGGCATTTAACCCCTCTGATGCCGCTGTTAGTAGTGACAGCAACATAGAGGGGCTTCGCGCAGGGAGGGGGCTCCCTGCGTGCTTCTATCAGGACAACACGATCGCGTTGTCCTGATGGTCTCCATGGAGACCCCAGCTTCAAGATGGTCATGAGGTCTTTCCAGGTCCTGTATGGAAGGTGGCTTTTGAGCACCTGCTGGCATGTCCCCTTCCCTGCCTGTCAGATCGCTGATCTGATACTCTGGTGAAAACAGGCTTTGGGGTGAAGGGGTTTAAAAAATCTGAATTTTTGTGGATTTTTCCAGCCCTCCCCTCCTTTTTTTTGTTAAAGAATACTTTCTTTTCTTCTGAGAGAATCCTCATTGTATCTGCCCAGAGTCTCTAAGGGAGTTTGTAAACTCAAACTGAAAGCATAAGCTAGGAATCATGCCCTGATGGGGATATAACCATGACAAAAATTTCACATCTAGTATTCTAATCACTGCTTTTATTCTACAAGAACAAAAGATTTATTAAATGTTAATTAGGGTGCTTGGTACACCATTGACATGACTATAAAGCTCAGTCCACCAGTATGTCTACTGGTTTTGCATGTCTTGCCTTCCTCATTGATGACCTATAACATTAGCTATAATGGAGCAAGCACTGTCTGCAGAGAAAACTCAAGCAAGCCAGTGCTGTAGGTGAAATCATACATTGAGCCTATTGGCTATGCCAAGAGTGCATTGAGCACCCTAATTGGCATATTTGACTAATTTTCAATTTCATCAGTATAAAGGCATTGAATGAAACAATAAGTATGAGTATTTGGTGAGTTTTTTACCATAGTATTTATTAAGCCAAAACCAGGAGTGAAACAGTCAGATGAAAGTATAATAGAAACAAGTCACCATTAGGGCATTTTTAACCCACTCCTGGTTTTAGCATACAAATACTGAGGTAAAAATTCAGCAAAAACTCAACGTGTGCACGTGGCCTAAACCTGTAGATTATTTGCATATCTGCAGGCTAAGGCCACGTGCACATGTTGACCATTTAGTGAGTTTTTTACCACAGTATTTGTAACCCAAAACCAGGAGAGGAACAATCAGAGGGAAAGTATAATAGAAAGATGTCACCACTTCTGTAATTTTTATCCACTCCTGGTTTTGTCTTACAAATACTGATGTAAAAAACTCACCAAATAGTCATGTCCACTTCGCCCAGAAATGTGATGTTTATCGGAGCTCTTCCCCTACAATTGTATGTATTTAAGCCATATTGTCAATTTAGGCTGACAGGATCCCTTTAATGTGAATTTCTATCCATAAATTTAATTTTTTTTACATCCTAAGGTCTAACATTCTGTGTGAATTATTATTTTCTTTATATCTTTATAGTGATAAAAGATTCTTGCTAGTAGGACCACATAACATAAGCATAAATGTTTCCATTAATTTTTAATATGCAAATTGCCTCTTCAGAGAAAAATAGGATTTGAACTCTATAGCACCACCTGTTGGAATTAGCAATCCTACAAGTTGCAATCAGCCCTTTAACGAGTCGTGCAATATGACTTAGGATAAAAAGCCAAATCAGTATCTCAATTTGCAGACACGGTGTTTTGGGCTGTTGGCCCTCGTCAGTACGAAGCATGAGAACTAATTTGGCTAGGTGAGAGACTCTGGACTGAGGTCTAAGGGGTAAGGTTTCTCCTTTTGGAGAGTGACATACCAGCTCTGGCTTGTCAAGGTAAGGAGGCTTATTCACCGTGCAATGCTCCTCTGGGAAATTAAATATGCAAATTGCCTCTTTAGAGAAAAAGAGGACTTGAACTCTATAGCGCCACCTGTTAGAAGTAGCGATCCTACAAGTCACAATCAACCCTTTAACGAGTCTTGCAATATGACTTAGGATAAAAGCCAAATCAGTATCTCAATTCGCAGACACAGTGTTTCAGGCTATTGGCCCTCATCAGTATTTTTAACATTTTATTTCACCAATGCAAGTTTCTAAGTTACTTTATACAGTAAAGGATTTTCAGAGCAAAACAGCTGTTTTTTGTGGAATTACATGTCATTCTTTGACTTTTTTGTGTGCTGAAACAATGTTGTTACCAAATATTAGCTGTCTGTCAATAGGGAGCCCATTGGTGCAAATGTACATAATTGTACGTCCACGTAAGGCCATATTTATGATTCCAGTTCAGGAGCTGTGTTGTAGGATTAGCTTTGTTAGCTGCTATGTGACCATATAGATGGCACTGTCAATCACTGATCATCTTGGTTGCCAATGTGTACTTGCATCAGTGCCTTTCTGCCCCATTGCAATTCAATAATTGGGTGACAATGTGCCTTTTTTCTGCCATCTTGTTAGTTCTGTGAAGCCAGGAGAACACTATTTTCGTTATAAGTTGCAATATTCAAGTGCAAATTGTCTCTTCAGAGAGGAAGAGGACTAGAACTCTAGTGCCACCTATTGGAAGTAGCAATCCTAAAAGTCAATGTCGACCCTTTAACGAGCCTTGTCACATGAATTAGGATAAAAGCCAAACCAGAATCTCAATTTGCAGACATTGTGTTTCGGGCTACTGCCCTTCATCAGTGCCAATTGGAGATCTGGTTTGGCTGAGTTGCAAATTGTCTTTTCAGAAAGGAAAAGGATTAGAACTCTAGTGCCACCTATTCAAGTGCAAAATTTTGACAAAAAATAGAAATAATTAAAACATTATGACAATAAATCACCCAATTTTTCTTATTTTAATTAAAGAAATCAGATCTGAAAACATTTAATGTGTCAAAATACGAAGTTGTATGGTATACATAGAGACAATAAAAATCGACACTCCAGTAGGACTACTTATCTAATGCTGCAGCTCACTCAAAAACTGTAATAAAAAAAGAGATCAAAATATTGTATGTGCTTCAATATGACACCAATAAAAGCTTGATAGGGGATATGTCACCATGAAAATTCAGTCCATTCTGCAAGCACCATGTTATAGAGCAGATTGTTATATAGTTATGAGCAGATTGATATATAGTTTTGTACGAAAAGATTATAACCTGTGTTTTCATCATGTGAACTTCTGCTCTTTCTGTGTGTTTGGTTCAGTGAGGGGTCTTAACAGTGATTAACAGCATCCCTGTATGCACACTTAAAGGGAACCTGTCACCCCGAAAATCGCGGGTGAGGTAATCCCACCGGCATCAGGGGCTTATCTACAGCATTCTGTAATGCTGTAGATAAGCCCCCGATGCTACCTGAAAAAGGAGAAAAAGACGTTATATTATATTCACCCAGGGGCGGTACCGCTGCTGGTCAGGTCGGATGGGCGTCTCCGGTCCGCTGCGGCGCCTCCTATCTTCTTTCCATGACGTCCTCTTCTGATCTTCAGCCACGGCTCCGGCGCAGGCGTACTTTGCTCTGCCCTCTTGAGGGCAGAGGATAGTACTGCAGTGCGCAGGCGCCGGAAAGGTCAGAGGCCCGGCGCCTGCGCACTGCAGTACTTTGTCTGCCCTCAACAGAGCAGAGCAAAGTACGCCTGCGCCGGAGCCGTGGCTGAAGATCAGAAGAGGACGTCATGGAAATGAAGATAGGAGGCGCCGGAGCGGACCGGAGACGCCCATCCGACCTGACCAGCAGCGGGACCGCCCCTGGGTGAGTATAATATAACGTCTTTTTCTCCTTTTTCAGGTAACATCGGGGGCTTATCTACAGCATTACAGAATGCTGCAGATAAGCCCCTGATGCCGGTGGGATTACCTCACCCGCGATTTTCGGGGTGACAGGTTCCCTTTAAAGTAAAAAAGCTGTCAATCACTGATAGGACCACCCACTGGACTGAAAATCTCAAAAAAAGCAGAAGTTTACAGGATGAAAACACAGGTTATACTGAATCCTTTCCTACAAAACTATATAACAATCTGCTCTATAATACGGTGCTTGCAGATTGGATTTTATGCTCATAGTGACAGGCTCTCTTTAACTCAACAAGCAAAAAAATGCTCACACAGCTCCCATCAATGGAAATTATACAGTGGGTACGGAAAGTATTCAGACCCCTTTAAATTTTTCACTCTTTGTTTCATTGCAGCTATTTGGTAAATTCAAAAAAGTTAATTTTTTCACATTAATATACACTCTGCACCCCATCTTGACTGAAAAAAAACAGAAATGTAGAAATTTTTGCAAATTTAACAAAGAAAAACTGAAACATCACATGGTCATAAGTATTCAGACCCTTTGCTCAGACATTCATATTTAAGTCACATGCTGTCCATTTCCTTGTGAACCTCCTTGAGATGGTTCTACTCCTTAACTGGAGGCCAGCTGTGTTTAATTAAATTGATAGGACATGATTTGGAAAGGCACACACCTGTCTATATAAGAACTCACAGCTCACAGTCAAGATGGGGTGCAGAGTGTACATTAATGGTAAAAAAAAGTGAACTTTTTTGAATTTACCAAATGGCTGCAATGAAACAAAGAGTGGAAAACTTAAAGGGAAGGGAATACTTTCCGTACCCACTGGATGTCACAGAAGTTAGCAAGACACACTCTTTTTTATTTTATTTTTTTACAAATTTGCTGTTATTATACTCACCTGTAGAATCAGGTTGCCAGTATATTTTACTGCAAAATAAATGCAATTAAAATATCAATGGAATTTAATATTTTCTTTTTCCATTTCACTTAAAAAATGTTTACCGTTCCTCTATATATTGCATCATAAAATTAATAATATTGTTCATTTTATTATAAAGAAAAAGCTCTAGGTCTTGGAAGAATGGGAGTAAAAGATAAAAGTGCAAAAATCAAATTTGGTAGCAGCTGTAAGGGTTTAAACCCAACAGTACATTTTTTGGGGACTTTTCCTCTCTTTTAGTACTTTTACTGTGTCCTCAACTTTTTTTTTTAATCCAGAATGCCCTTCATGTGCCTGCTTTGCACTTTTTTTCTATAGGATTACTTAAAGTATAAAAGAAGTTATGAATTAAAAAAGCTATCCTAAAATCACTATGGTATCAGCACCCATTTTTGACCACTGCACTTTTTTTTAAATAGAACTTTAAAAAAGTATCTGAAATAGTACGAAAACTGCTATAGACGTCATACTAGTAGTTGTAATTTTGTCATAAAACATAAAAAGTTGTAGTTAAAAATAGTAGTTCGAAAAGAAGCTACATATTTTATTACAAGTTACATTATTGACTTATTTTATTTTTCTTCAAACAATTGGGATGGTTAAGCTCTAACAATATATGTTCATACAATGAGATCCATTCTTCTGAGTTATTTGATTTTTATTGCTCATTACATTTCAGCTTTGTCTAAGACATTGATTCTTAACTTTATGCTCTTTAAAACCATAGTGGCCCATTCTCCTGGGTCACACTGGCAAAATGCCCATGCACACATTTAGGTCTGCCTTCTCATTGTTTTGTGAACCCATTAAGTTCTCTCTTGGCAGTCTAGGCATATTCTTCTTGCCCTGAGATCCAACAAAAAATGTATTCAACCCTTTAATCTTTGTCACGCACACACGCATTAATGTCTATATTTTCTTGATTACTGACATCCTTTTCATAGAAATGTATTTTATTCATTTATAAAGCACCAACATATTTATCACTCACATTGGTTAATGGCCCTATTAGGACTTAAAATCTAATTCCAAATAAAGTTGCATGCATGTCTTTTGGAATGGAAGGAAACCAAACATTTATCAACAATCTGGTTGTGTAATCCTCACTAGAGTTGAGCGACCTTGACCTTTTTAGAGTCGAGCCGGGTTTCGCGAAACCCGACTATCTCAAAAGTCGGGTCGAGTGAAATCGGCCGATTATGACGTAAAGTCGGGATCGACCGAAACACGAAACCCAATGCAAGTCAATGGGGCAGCATAGTCGGCAGTGAGTGGGGGCCAGGAAAACACCTAGAGTGCCCATTTTAATGTCAAAACCATCCATTCTTCTTAATGAAGCTTGTCAAGCGTAATTTACCTTATAATAATTGGAAGGCATTTGAAACTGGGGGTCATTTGGCTAAAGTTGTGGTGGGTAGGGCTGGTTCAAGTAATTAGTGGGCCCAGGAAATCTGGACCACGTCACGGCAGTGGAGCAGGGAGAGGTAAGTATTTCAACTTTGCAAGTGCTGTGAACCTGAGCAAGCAGGGGGGGCCCACTCGTTGGCATTGGCACTGGCACAGGGCCCCTCAAAGTACAGCGGTGTGTTTGCACGGCGGGGGCGCCTCCCACCGGCAGCAACACTTTTGCGTACTATGAGAGGCCCTGTGCCAGTGACGTCACCAACTAGTATTCCTCCCTCCACCTGATGAAGGAACCTGCACTTTCATCTGCACCTTCCTCTTTGTCCCCGTGTAAGGTGGTATGGTATGCGGGATGAGCAACCTGACTTTCAGCAGGGTCACAATGTTGTTGTGTAGCGTGCACGGGGAATGTTGCGTTATGGGTCAATGTACCAGCAGACTCATCTATCACTGGCTGGGCAATGGGCAGGATGAGGAGGAAACACAGATAGAGGCCCAAAGAATAAAGTTGGCTAAATGCAGTTCAAAATTGGTAACACAGGAATAACCAGGGGGCATTGCAGTGGAGGACAACTGGAATGAGAGGCAGACACCGATAGTAGGCCCCAACCCAACTAGTAGGCCAAATGCAGTCTAACATTAACAACTACTTAACGAGCGCCTGAAAACGGAATTTCAGGACAGGAAACCAGGAGAACAGCAAGGAGCGGCAGACACTGTTAGTAGTCCCCAAACCAACTAGTACGCCAAATGCAGTTATTCCATTTAACCACAATTTAACGAGAGCCTGAAGATAGAAGCTCAGGAAAGGCAATCTGGAGAACACCTTGGAGTGGAACACACCATCTCTCTCCACCCGATACCCATTTTGTAGGCCTAATGCAGTGTAGTTTTCTACAACTACTAAACGAGAGTCGGAAGACCGAAGCAATGGCAAGGAAACCTGGGGAACACCTTGGAGTGTAACACACCATCTCTCTCCACCCGATACCCATTTTGTAGGCCTAATGCAGTGTAGTTTTCTACAACTACTAAACGAGAGTCGGAAGACCGAAGCAATGGCAAGGAAACCTGGGGAACACCTTGGAGTGTAACACACCATCTCTCTCCACCCGATACCCAATTTGTAGGCCTAATGCAGTGTAGTTTTCTACAACTACTAAACGAGAGTCGGAAGACCGAAGCAATGGCAAGGAAACCTGGGGAACACCTTGGAGTGTTACACACCATCTCTCTCCACCCGATACCCATTTTGTAGGCCTAATGCAGTGTAGTTTTCTACAACTACTAAACGAGAGTCGGAAGACCGAAACAATGGCAAGGAAACCTGGGGAACACCTTGGAGTGTAACACACCATCTCTCTCCACCCGATACCCAATTTGTAGGCCTAATGCAGTGTAGTTTTCTACAACTACTAAACGAGAGTCGGAAGACCGAAGCAATGGCAAGGAAACCTGGGGAACACCTTGGAGTGTAACACACCATCTCTCTCCACCCGATACCCATTTTGTAGGCCTAATGCAGTGTAGTTTTCTACAACTACTAAACGAGAGTCGGAAGACCGAAGCAATGGCAAGGAAACCTGGGGAACACCTTGGAGTGTAACACACCATCTCTCTCCACCCGATACCCAATTTGTAGGCCTAATGCAGTGTAGTTTTCTACAACTACTAAACGAGAGTCGGAAGACCGAAGCAATGGCAAGGAAACCTGGGGAACACCTTGGAGTGTAACACACCATCTCTCTCCACCCCATACCCAATTTGTAGGCCTAATGCAGCCTACTTTCCGACAACTACTAAACGAGAGCATGAAGATCGAAGCTCAGGAAAGGCAACCTGGGGAACACCTTGGAGTGTAACACACCCTCTCTACACCACGGAAGGGCTGATTCTTAGGAAGGAAGGCTGTCGGAAAGAAGCAGGGCGCGTCCGAGGGTGATTATATTCTTATTAGGTATATACTCACCCTCGGACGCGCCCTGCTTCTTTATTTGTAATGAATGTTTATTTGCAATGTGGTTTTGACTTACTCTATTTTTTTGGTAAATAATGATTTTATTATTTTCATTGTTTTGCATCGTCTTGGCAATAATATAAAGAAGACGCGACAGGACAACACTCGGTGGATGCCATATCTGTGTTTTAAATTGAAAAAACCTTTCAGTTAACTACTTGCAGGAGAAAGTTATTGTAGCTGGTGGCCATTTTTAGTACTGTACCAGATTTTTGTTGTATGTGTTTGTTTTTAATGTTAAAATGTCTGCATTTGATATCTCTCCAGTATTTTCTTTTTTATAAGCAAAATATTTATTTTTATATTTTCTGATGTTGGTTCAAGGGGTACACGGGCAGCAGTAGACAGGTCAGTGGAGGCCTAGTGGAAGGAGGGACCGCAGACAGGCTTCGAAGCCCTAACATAATAAATTGGGCTGGCTGTAGGCAATTTAAAATTGGTTCCAGGGGAACCCGGGCAGCAGTAGACAGGTCAGTGGAGGCCTAGTGGAAGGAGGGACCGCAGACAGGCTTCGAAGCCCTAACATAATAAATTGGGCTGGCTGTAGGCAATTTAAAATTGGTTCCAGGGGAACACGGGCGGCAGTAGACAGGTCAGTGGAGGCCTAGTGGAAGGAGGGACCGCAGACAGGCTTCGAAGCCCTAACATAATAAATTGGGCTGGCTGTAGGCAATTTAAAATTGGTTCCAGGGGAACACGGGCGGCAGTAGACAGGTCAGTGGAGGCCTAGTGGAAGGAGGGACCGCAGACAGGCTTCGAAGCCCTAACATAATAAATTGGGCTGGCTGTAGGCAATTTAAAATTGGTTCCAGGGGAACACGGGCGGCAGTAGACAGGTCAGTGGAGGCCTAGTGGAAGGAGGGACCGCAGACAGGCTTCGAAGCCCTAACATAATAAATTGGGCTGGCTGTAGGCAATTTAAAATTGGTTCCAGGGGAACACGGACAGCAGTAGACAGGTCAGTGGAGGCCTAGTGGAAGGAGGGACGGCAGACAGGCTTCGAAGCCCTAACATAATAAATTGGGCTGGCTGTAGGCAATTTAAAATTGGTTCCAGGGGAACCCGGGCAGCAGTAGACAGGTCAGTGGAGGCCTAGTGGAAAGAGGGACCGCAGACAGGCTTCGAAGCCCTAACATAATAAATTGGGCTGGCTGTAGGCAATTTAAAATTGGTTCCAGGGGAACACGGGCGGCAGTAGACAGGTCAGTGGAGGCCTAGTGGAAGGAGGGACCGCAGACAGGCTTTGAAGCCCTAACATAATAAATTGGGCTGGCTGTAGGCAATTTAAAATTGGTTCCAGGGAAACACGGGCGGCAGTAGCCAGGTCAGTGTAGTAGTAGTGGAAAGAACGGGCCGCAGACAGGCTTCGAAGGCCTAACATAACAAAAATTGGGCTGTAGGCAATTTAAAATTGGTTCCAGGGGAACACGGGCGGCAGTAGACAGGTCAGTGGAGGCCTAGTGGAAGGAGGGACCGCAGACAGGCTTCGAAGCCCTAACATAATAAATTGGGCTGGCTGTAGGCAATTTAAAATTGGTTCCAGGGGAACCCGGGCAGCAGTAGACAGGTCAGTGGAGGCCTAGTGGAAGGAGGGACCGCAGACAGGCTTCGAAGCCCTAACATAATAAATTGGGCTGGCTGTAGGCAATTTAAAATTGGTTCCAGGGGAACACGGGCGGCAGTAGCCAGGTCAGTGTAGTAGTAGTGGAAAGAACGGGCCGCAGACAGGCTTCGAAGGCCTAACATAAGAAAAATGTCAATACAATGGTATTGACAGTGCCAGGCATTGAAGGATGTCAGCGCATAGACTAAACATTGGTGGAGCTGTGAGAGAAAATTTTGCAAGTGGTAGAGCACTGTTTGACCTGGGGGGGGGGGGGACTGTCTTGTGGCCGGCGGTACAGGCCCAGGGCCCCTCATATTACAACGGTGTGTCTGACGTTGGGTGCGCACCACCACCGCCAGACACTTTATTGTACTATGAGGGACCTAGTGGCAGTGCCGTCGACCAAAAGCGGGCACACCCACCTCTTCAGACAAACAGTACTCTCACGGGTGCTGGCGCCAAGTGGCGATACCACGGCCCCGTGTGGGGACTTTGGCCATTTAGGGAGGTGTTAACATGTCGGATGCTGGACAATCAGGTGCTGCAAATTATGAGATTGGAAAAGTCGTTCAGAATAGTCCACAGGCAAGACCTTTACATAGGAAAGCTAGGTGTCAGCCGGGCAAGGTGGGGCAAAAGATTTCGAAATCCAGTTGTGGTTCATTTTAATGAAGGTTAGATTATCTACATTTTGGGTAGCCAGACAAGTCCTTTTTTCTGTTAGTATTGAACCTGCAGCACTGAATACTCTTTGATAGGACACTAGCTGCCGGGCAAGCAAGCTCCTGCAATGCATATTCTGCCAATTCTGGCCAGGTGTCTAATTTTGATGCCCAGTAATCAAATGGGAATGACGGTTGAGGGAGAACGTCGATAAGGGATGAAAAATAGTTAGTAACCATACTGGACAAATGTTGTCTCCTGTCACTTTGAATTGATGCTGCAGTACCTGTCCTGTCTGCGGTCATAGCAAAATCACTCCACAACCTGGTCAGAAAACCCCTCTGGCCAACGCCACTTCTGATTTCTGCCCCTCTAACACCTCTGGTCTGCTAGCCCCTGCAGCTCGTGTTAGAACGATCACGGGCGCTGTGTGCAGGGAATGCCAGAAGCAAACGGTCAATAAGAGTTGATTGTTTGGTTGCTAATATTAGTTCCAAGTTCTCATGTGGCATTATATTTTGCAATTTGCCTTTATAGCGAGGATCAAGGAGGCAGGCCAACCAGTAATCGTCATCGTTCATCATTTTTGTTATGCGTGTGTCCCTTTTGAGGATACGTAAGGCATAATCCGCCATGTGGCCCAAAGTTACAGTTCTCAAATCTGTGGTTGTGCTTGGTTGAGGGGCAGTTTCAGGCAAATCCACGTCACTTGTGTCCCTCCAAAAACCAGAACCCGGCCTTGCCGCGCCAACAATTTCCACTGGCCCCGGAAAAGCTTCCTCATTAAAAATATAATCATCCCCATCATCCTCCTCCTCCTGTTCGCCCGCTACCTCGTCCTGTACACTGCCCTGGCCAGACAATGGCTGACTGTCATCAAGGCTTTCCTCTTCCTCAGCTGCAGACGCCTGATCCTTTATGTGCGTCAAACTTTGCATCAGCAGACGCATTAGGGGGATGCTCATGCTTATTATGGCGTTGTCTGCACTAACCAGCCGTGTGCATTCCTCAAAACACTGAAGGACTTGACACATGTCTTGAATCTTCGACCACTGCACACCTGACAACTCCATGTCTGCCATCCTACTGCCTGCCCGTGTATGTGTATCCTCCCACAAAAACATAACAGCCCGCCTCTGTTCACACAGGCTCTGAAGCATGTGCAGTGTTGAGTTCCACCTTGTTGCAACGTCTATGATTAGGCGATGCTGGGGAAGGTTCAAAGAACGCTGATAGGTCTGCATACGGCTGGAGTGTACGGGCGAACGGCGGATATGTGAGCAAAGTCCACGCACTTTGAGGAGCAGGTCGGATAACCCCGGATAACTTTTCAGGAAGCACTGCACCACCAGGTTTAAGGTGTGAGCCAGGCAAGGAATGTGTTTCAGTTGGGAAAGGGAGATGGCAGCCATGAAATTCCTTCCATTATCACTCACTACCTTGCCTGCCTCAAGATCTACAGTGCCCAGCCACGACTGCGTTTCTTTCTGCAAGAACTCGGACAGAACTTCCGCGGTGTGTCTGTTGTCGCCCAAACACTTCATAGCCAATACAGCCTGCTGACGTTTGCCAGTAGCTGCCCCATAATGGGAGACCTGGTGTGCAACAGTGGCAGCTGCGGATGGAGTGGTTGTGCGACTGCGGTCTGTGGACGAGGTCTCGCTTCTGCAGGAGGACGAGGAGAAGGAGGAGGGGGTGCGAACGGCTACAGCCAACTGTTTCCTAGACCGTGGGCTAGGCAGAACTGTCCCAAACTTGCTGTCCCCTGTGGACCCTGCATCCACCACATTTACCCAGTGTGCCGTGATGGACACGTAACATCCCTGGCCATGCCTACTGGTCCATGCATCTGTTGTCAGGTGCACATTTGTGCTCACACATTGCCTGAGTGCATGGACGATGCGCTCTTTAACATGCTGGTGGAGGGCTGGGATGGCTTTTCTGGAAAAAAAGTGTCGACTGGGTAGCTCGTAGCGTGGTACAGCGTAGTCCATCAGGGCTTTGAAAGCTTCGCTTTCAACTAACCGGTAGGGCATCATCTCTAACGAAATTAGTCTAGCTATGTGGGCGTTCAAACCCTGTGTACGCGGATGCTAGGCTAAGTACTTCCTTTTTCTAACCATAGTCTCATGTAGGGTGAGCTGGACTGGAGAGCTGGAGATCGTGGAACTAGCGGGGGTGCCGGTGGACATGGCAGACTGAGAGACGGTGGGAGATGGTATTGTTGCCGCCGGTGCCCTAGATGCAGTGTTTCCTACTACGAAACTGGTGATTCCCTGACCCTGACTGCTTTGGCCTGGCAAAGAAACCTGCACAGATACTGCAGGTGGTGCAGAAAATGGTGGCCCTACACTGCCGGAAGGGATGTTGCGTTGATGACTAGCTTCATTGGCCGAGGGTGCTACAACCTTAAGGGACGTTTGGTAGTTAGTCCAAGCTTGCAAATGCATGGTGGTTAAATGTCTATGCATGCAACTTGTATTGAGACTTTTCAGATTCTGCCCTCTGCTTAAGGTAGTTGAACATTTTTGACAGATGACTTTGCGCTGATCAATTGGATGTTGTTCAAAAAAATGCCAGACTGCACTCTTTCTAGCATCGGATACCTTTTCAGGCATTGCAGACTGAGCTTTAACCGGATGGCCACGCTGTCCTCCAACAGGTTTTGACTTTGCCACGCATTTTGGGCAAGATACGGGCCCGGCAGATGGAACCTGTTGCGATGTTGATGCCTGCTGTGGCCCCTCCTCCTCCGCTTCAGAACTGCTGCCGCCTGCACCCTGTTCCCCCAATGGCTGCCAATCGGGGTCAAGAACTGGGTCATCTATTACCTCTTCTTGTAGCTCGTGTGCAACTTCGTCTGTGTCACCGTGTCGGTCGGTGGTATAGCGTTCGTGATGGGGCAACATAGTCTCATCAGGGTCTGATTCTTGATCAGCACCCTGCGAGGGCAATGTTGTGGTCTGAGTCAAAGGACCAGCATAGTAGTCTGGCTGTGGCTGTGCATCAGTGCACTCCATGTCAGATTCAACTTGTAATGGGCATGGACTGTTAACTGCTTCACTTTCTAAGCCAGGGACGGTATGTGTAAAGAGCTCCATGGAGTAACCCGTTGTGTCGCCTGCTGCATTCTTCTCTGTTGTTGTTTTTGCTGAAGAGGACAAGGAAGCGACTTGTCCCTGACCGTGAACATCCACTAACGACGCGCTGCTTTTACATTTACCAGTTTCACGAGAGGAGGCAAAAGAGCTAGAGGCTGAGTCAGCAAGATAAGCCAAAACTTGCTCTTGCTGCTCCGGCTTTAAAAGCGGTTTTCCTACTCCCAGAAAAGGGAGCGTTCGAGGCCTTGTGTAGCCAGACGACGAACCTGGCTCCACAGCTCCAGACTTAGGTGCAATATTTTTTTTCCCACGACCACCTGATGCTCCACCACTACCACTACCCTCATTACCAGCTGACAATGAACGCCCCCGGCCACGACCTCTTCCACCAGACTTCCTCATTGTTTTAAAAACGTTACCAAACTAACGGTATTTGTTGCTGTCACACAACTTACACGGTGAGCTATAACTTCAGTATGATTTAGCTACCCCTTTACAGGTGGGTAAGACCACAACGAAAATCAGGCACAATGTTACACACTCTGTTGTTGGTGGCAACAAATGAGAGAGATGCCACACACGCAGGACTGTCACTGAAGCGCAAATGTAAATATTAATCTCCCACTGATTTGTTTTTTTTTTTTTTTTTAAAAGGGAGACTTTAGAAAAAAAAAATAATAAAAAAAAAATGATTTTTTAAGGAATAATTTAGAAACCAAATAAAATAAAATGATTGTTTCAGGGAGAATTTAGAAAACAAATAAAAAAAAATAGGCTTTCTATGGCCCACTGAGTGAGAGAGGACGCACACAGGAGTCAGGAGTGGCACACAAGCCCAGAGGCCAATATTTATCTCCCACTGATTGATTTAGTGATTTTTTCAGGTAGATTTTGGAACCCAAATCAAGCAAAAAAATAAATAGGCTTTCTATGGCCCACAATTGGAGAGAGAGAGAGAGATGGCACACCCAGGAGTCAAGACTGGCACACAAGCAGAAAGGGCAATATTAATCTCCCACTGATTTGATTTTTTTTTATTTTTTTTCAGGGAGACTTTAGAAAAAAAAATACAAAAAATGATTTTTTCAGGAAGAATTTAGAAACAAAATAAAATAAAATGATTGTTTCAGGGAGAATTTAGAAAACAAAAAAAAAAAATAGGCTTTGTAGGGCCCACTGAGTGAGAGAGGACGCACACAGGAGTCAGGAGTGGCACACAAGCCCAAAGGCCAATATTAATCTCCCACTGATTGATGTTGTGATTTTTTCAGGTAGAATTTAGAACCCAAATCAAGCAAAAAAATTAATAGGCTTTCTATGGCCCACTGAGTGAGAGATGGCACACACAGGAGTCAGGAGTGGCACACAAGCCCTGAGGCCAATATTTTTCTCCCACTGATTGATGTTGTGATTTTTTCAGGTAGATTTTGGAACCCAAATCAAGCAAAAAAATAAATAGGCTTTCTATGGCCCACTGAGTGAGAGATGGCACACACAGGAGTAAGGAGTGGCACACAAGCCCTGAGGCCAATATTTTTCTCCCACTGATTGATGTAGTGATTTTTTCAGGTACATTTTAGAACCCAAATCAAGCAAAAAAATAAATAGGCTTTCTATGGCCCACTGAGTGAGAGATGACACAGACAGGGATGGCACTCTAGCAGAAATGCCAATCTTAACCCCTTCATGACCGGGGGATTTTTCGTTTTTCCGTGTTCGTTTTTCGCTCCCCTCCTTCCCAGAGCCATAACTTTTTTTATTTTTCCGTCAATTTGGCCATGTGAGGGCTTATTTTTTGCGGGACGAGTTGTACTTTTGAACGACATCATTGGTTTTAGCATGTCGTGTACTAGAAAACGGGAAAAAAATTCCAAGTGCGGTGAAATTGCAAAAAAAGTGCAATCCCACATTGGTTTTTTGTTTGGCTTTTTTGCTAGGTTCACTAAATGCTAAAAATGACCTGCCATTCTGATTCTCCAGGTCATTACGAGTTCATAGACACCAAACATGACTAGGTTATTTTTTATCTAAGTGGTGAAAAAAAATTCCAAACTTTGCTAAAAAAAAAAAAAAAAAATTGCGCCATTTTCCGATACTCGTAGCGTCTCCATTTTTCGTGATCTGGGGTCGGTTGAGGTCTTATTTTTTGCGTGCCGAGATGACGTTTTTAATGATAGCATTTCGGTGCAGATACGTTCTTTTGATCGTCCGTTATTGCATTTTAATGCAATGTCGCGGCGACCAAAAAAAGTAATTCTGGCGTTTCGAGTTTTTTTCCCGCTACGCTGTTTAGCGATCAGGTTAATACTTTTTTTTATTTGATAGATCGGGCAATTCTGAGCGCGGCGATACCAAATATGCGTAGATTTGATATTTTTTTTATTGATTTATTTTGATTGGGGCGAAAGGGGGGTGATTTAAACTTTTATGTTTTTTTTATTTTTTTCACATTTTTTTAAACTTTTTTTTTTTAACTTTTGCCATGCTTCAATAGCCTCCATGGGAGGCTAGAAGCAGGCACAGCACGATCGGCTCTGCTACATAGCAGCGATCTGCTGATCGCTGCTATGTAGCAGAATTGCACGTGTGCTGTGAGTGCCGACCACAGGGTGGCGCTCACAGCGACGGGCAATCAGTAACCATAGAGGTCTCAAGGACCTCTATGGCTACAATGGAGACTCATCGCCGACCCCCGGACATGTGACGGGGGTCGGCGATGACGTCATTTCCGGCCGCCCGGCCGGAAGCGGTAGTTAAATGCCGCTGTCTGCGTTTGACAGCGGCATTTAACTAGTTAATAGGTGCGGGCAGATCGCAATTCTGCCCGCGCCTATTACGGGCACATGTCAGCTGTTCAAAACAGCTGACATGTCCCGGCTTTGGTGCGGGCTCACCGCGGAGCCCTGCATCAAAGCAGGGGAGCCGGCATCGGACGGTATAGTACGTCCGATGCCGGTAAGGGGTTAATCTCTCACAAAAAAAAAAAAAAAAAAGGAACTGTCCTTCAATTACTATCTCCCTGCAGTAATCTCAGCCAGGTATGGCAGGCAGCAATAAGGAGTGGACTGATGCACAAATTAAATAAAAAGTGTGGACAAACAAACAAGATAGCTGTGCAGAAAGGAAGGAACAAGAGGATTTGTGCTTTGAAAAAAGCAGTTGGTTTGCACAGCGGCGTACACACAGCAATGCAGCTATCAGGGAGCCTTCTAGGGCAGCCCAATGAGCTACAGCGCTGAGGAAAAAAAAAAATGTAGCTTCCACTATCCCTGCACACCGAAGGTGGTGTTGGGCAGTGGAAATCGCTACAGCACAAGCGGTTTGGTGGTTAATGGACCCTGCCTAACGCTATCCCTGCTTCTGACGAAGCGGCAGCAACCTCTCCCTAAGCTCAGATCAGCAGCAGTAACATGGCGGTCGGCGGGAACGCCCCTTTATAGCCCCTGTGACGCCGCGGACAGCAAGCCAATCACTGCAATGCCCTTCTCTAAGATGGTGGGGACCAGGACCTATGTCATCACGCTGCCCACACTCTGCGTTTACCTTCATTGGCTGAGAAATGGCGCTTTTCGCATCATTGAAACGCGACTTTGGCGCGAAAGTCGCGTACCGCATGGCCGACCCCGCACAGGGGTCGGATCGGGTTTCATGAAACCCGACTTTGCCAAAAGTCGGCGACTTTTGAAAATGAACGACCCGTTTCGCTCAACCCTAATCCTCACCCATCACTAGAACGATAGTCACACAAGCCCACTAGCTCTGATTCTTCAAGACTAACGGCTTACTTGCTGGTCTTCATGAGGGAGCTTGTTGGAGTTCGATGCTCATGATCCATTAAGAGGTGCACATGACTGACTTAATATTTCTGGCATAAGTTAAGCCATAGCTTGTCATGAATTAGAAAAGCTGTGGCATCCCTGCACTGCCATGCCCCATCCAGCCCTGTCCCACTCACTTTGGTGGGCTGGTAGAAACTGAAGTGAAAACACCAAACTCAAAAAAAAATTTGTGACATTTCAAAGCAATTGATGCCATAATTCTTCTGAAATTGCTTTGATAAATTAGAGCCAGTCAGTCTATTTATTGTCCATAGGGCCGTCCAAGATTTAACTGACCAGGTACAACTGTAACAAAAGTTTTTTTGTGTGTGTATTCCAATTAGTTTAACACCATAGAAAGCAACAAAATATCAACACTGTGCTTTGCTGTTCAATATATGACCAATGTCCTCCTATTTAGCATCACTTGGTGCTTCATATCTTCAAGTTCACTGGCTTTATAGTACACTAAAAGCAAAAGTCAGATGGAATTACTGGAAAATAGTCAGAAAGGTCTCACTTTCCCCATTATGTGCAGACTGCGTACAGTGAGACAGCAGAGCATGAAGTCTATGTGATGGATTTTTAGACAATAACTGCAGAGAACCGAGTGATGTTGGAGGAAGAGGACATTGTTTTGATGTTTTGTAAACCTTATGGGCACTAAGATAAATGACAATCAGTGAAGGCAAAAAATTCACTTCACATGGACTTGCTCTCTCAAGTCACAAGGAATACAGATGGGGTTGTCAAATGAAAAGACAGCAAATCTCTTTATGATATAAAATGACAATGTATTTCAGGTTAGAATTGAAGGGGTAGTCCAGGTTTTGCATGGAAGTCTCAAATCACTCTATATCACCAAGTGGTTGTATGAACACAGGTATCCATACTTCTGGCTACATTCCGACTAGACATGCGTGAACTTGCTCAATTCATTTGTAGTTATAATTTGTCTGGGAGTATGCATAGTGCCCACACACGATGCTGTTACTGGAGAATACTGACAGAGCATGCCATTTGTGCTGTGAGGATTCACCAGTCTGCAGCCACACACAGTGACTGCAGACATTCATGCCATATCGGGACAACTCCTTTATCCCCTTTCTCAGGTCCCATGATGCTGTATATAAAGCGGTCATTTAGACACAAATACATAATTGGCTGATTATATCATAAGAGTAAATGTCAACAAAAGAAATATCGCTAACCATTTTTTTAGGAGTGAAATAAATAGCAATATTGTAAGTTGTTGTTGTAAGTACCGTATTTTTCTGACCATAAGACGCACTTATTTCCCTCCATATTTGGGAGGAAGGTGTGGGTGCGTCTTATGGTAGGAATGTAACGTGGGGAGGGGGCAGCAGCGAGTGGGATTGCACTGGGAGGCAGGAGGCAGAAAATGTCCCTGCCTGGCTTTAGGAATCAGTGTTGGGGAAACCACATGGTGCCGATCATTAAAGTGCAGTGAATATTTGTTAGCTGCTCCCCACCCACCTGCCAGCTGAGCAGTGAGCCTGAGCAGCAAATGAATTCTCCTTTGCAGGGACACACATGGTTTCCCCAGCGCTGGATTCCTGCAGCAGCTGGGGACATCTGTGTGTCTGTTGGAGGAGGCAGCAGCAGGGGCCAGGGGAGACAAGATCGCTGCATACCTGCCTGCCGGGGCTTTGCTGGATGCTGAGTGCTCCAGCACAAGGACCTGTGTGATGTCAGGAGTGGGCAGGCTGGAGCATCACATGGCAGCACAGAGCCCTCCCTCTTCGGATGTCATCACAGGTCCTGCAGACACCACACTACAATCTGCAAGCTTACTCCTGTGCTGTGGAGAGGCAGGGAGAGCTCTGTGGTGTCATGGGATGGGATGCTCCAGCATTTTACCTCACCACAGTGTTGCTGGCTGCCACAATTAAAAGGTTAGTCACTACAACACACAATAAAGCACTCGGCCACTTCTGTGGTGAACTATAACTCCCAGCATGCCATAGGATCTGCAGGACATGCTGGGAGTTATAGTTCTCCCAATGGGATCTCAAAGCAGCACTCCAGTGTTATTTTTCAGTGCTGAAGTGGTGCTTTAAATATAAGCCCTGTGCCCCAATTCTTATACTCATCCTCCAGCGTCTTCATATAGTACTTTACAGCCACCACACTGGTCCCATAGCTTCCAACATAATAGCATACTATTATATATAATAACAACACATATAATAGTATGTTTATGTTATTAAATATTTTACCACCTTTTTTGCTTCAATTATGTTTTTCCCAATTTTCCTCCTCTAAAACCTGGGTGCGTCTTATAGTCCGGTGCGTCTTATTGTTCAAAAAATACAATATTTGTTGAAGACTGTTTTAATCTAAATAAAATAAATAAATCATCCAATTTTGGATTTGCTAAAATAACATATCTAATTAATTAAAATATCATAGTGTACACATAAGAAATAGTACAGGGCCACTTCTTCTAGGAGGCAAGATAAGCATCTTCCTTAGGCAGTAGTCTAAAGTGAGTCAACGATGGCCAAAAATGCCGTACTCTAATATCCGAGTGTACAAATGTATCCCTAGTAATGCAATAGATTAACCCCTTCATGCCGCGGCCCTTTTTCATTTTTGTGTTTTCGTTTTTCGCTCCCCTCATTCCCAGAGCCATAACTTTTTTATTTTTCCGTCAATATGGCCATGTGAGGGCTTGGTTTTTGCGTGCCGAGCTAACGTTTTTAATGATACCACATTTGTGTAGATATGTTCTTTTGATCGCCCATTATTGCATTTGAATGCAATGTCATGGCAACCAAAAAAAACGTAATTCTGGCGTTTCAAATTTTTTTCTCGCTACGCTGTTTAGCGATCAGGTGAATGCTTTTTTTTACTGATAGATCGGGCGATTCTGAACGCGGCGATACCAAATATGTGCAGGTTTGATATTTTTTTATTGTTATATTTTGGATGGGGCGAAAGGGGGGTGATTTAAACTTTCATATTTTTTTATTTTTTTTTCATATTTTTAAAAACATTTTTTTTAAACTTTTGCCATGCTTCAATAGCCTCCATGGGAGGCTAGAAGCTGGCCCCACTCGATCGGCTCTGCTACATAGCAGCGAACATCAGATCGCTGCAATGTAGCTGAATTGCAGGTGTGCTATGAGCGCCGACCACAGGGGGGCGCTCACAGCAGGCCGGCATCAGTAACCATAGAGGTCTCAAGGACCTCTGTGGTTACCATCCTGACGCATCGCCGACCCCGATCATGTGACGGGGGTCGGCGATGCGCTCATTTCCGGCCGCGCGGCCGTTAAATGCCGCTGTCAGCGTTTGACAGCGGCATTTAACAGGTTAATAGCTGTGGGTGAATCGCGATTTCACCCGCCGCTATTGCGCGCACATGTCAGCTGTAGAAAATAGTTGACATGTCGCGACTTTGATGTGGGCTCACCGCCGGAGCCCACATCAAAGGGGGAGACACCACATGCGCAGTAATAGTACTGCTCATGTCTTGAAGGGTGTAGTGGTATTACCATCTTCAACATCCTATCAAAATGTGTAGTAGGCATAATAATAATAATATTAGCAAATACCTCCAATTAGAAATGTAGCATAGATTTTCTGATTCGCTATGTGGCTTTCCTCATGTGCAGGCATTGCAGGACCTTAGGTATCCATGGTTATGACCACTAGTAACAAGCTAACTAACTCACTATATCAGTGGTGGTTATAATAATTGCTAACTATGGTGCTGAAATGCCTGCACATGAGGAAAGAGACATCGCAAATCAGAAAACCTATACTACATTTATAAATGGAGGTATTTGCTAATATCATTGCATTTACTATATATTGGGATAGGATTTTAGAGATGGGAATACACTTACAGGTCCTTCTCAAAAAATTAGCATATAGTGTTAAATTTCATTATTTACCATAATGTAATGATTACAATTAAACTTTCATATATTATAGATTCATTATCCACCAACTGAAATTTGTCAGGTCTTTTATTGTTTTAATACTGATGATTTTGGCATACAACTCCTGATAACCCAAAAAACCTGTCTCAATAAATTAGCATATTTCACCCATCCAATCAAATAAAAGTGTTTTTTAATAACAAACAAAAAAACCAACAAATAATAATGTTCAGTTATGCACTCAATACTTGGTCGGGAATCCTTTGGCAGAAATGACTGCTTCAATGCGGCGTGGCATGGAGGCAATCAGCCTGTGACACTGCTGAGATGTTATGGAGGCCCAGGATGCTTCAATAGCGGCCTTAAGCTCATCCAGAGTGTTGGGTCTTGCGTCTCTCAACTTTCTCTTCACAATATCCCACAGATTCTCTATGGGGTTCAGGTCAGGAGAGTTGGCAGGCCAATTGAGCACAGTAATACCATGGTCAGTAAACCATTTACCAGTGGTTTTGGCACTGTGAGCAGGTGCCAGGTCGTGCTGAAAAATGAAATCTTCATCTCCATAAAGCATTTCAGCCGATGGAAGCATGAAGTGCTCCAAAATCTCCTGATAGCTAGCTGCATTGACCCTGCCCTTGATGAAACACAGTGGACCAACACCAGCAGCTGACATGGCACCCCACACCATCACTGACTGTGGGTACTTGACACTGGACTTCAGGCATTTTGGCATTTCCTTCTCCCCAGTCTTCCTCCAGACTCTGGCACCTTGATTTCCGAATGACATGCAAAATTTGCTTTCATCAGAAAAAAGTACTTGGGACCACTTAGCAACAGTCCAGTGCTGCTTCTCTGTAGCTCAAAAGTGGCTTTACCTGGGGAATGCGGCACCTGTAGCCCATTTCCTGCACACGCCTGTGCACGGTGGCTCTGGATGTTTCCACACCAGACTCAGTCCACTGCTTTCTCAGGTTCCCCAAGGTCTGGAATCGGTCCTTCTCCACAATCTTCCTCAGGGTCCGGTCTCCTCTTCTCGTTGTACAGCGTTTTCTGCCACATTGTTTCCTTCCAACAGACTTACCATTGAGGTGCCTTGATACAGCACTCTGGGAACAGCCTATTTGTTGAGAAATTTCTTTCTGGGTCTTACCCTCTTGCTTGAGGGTGTCAATGATGGCCTTCTTGACATCTGTCAGGTCGCTAGTCTTACCCATGATGGGGGTTTTGAGTAATGAACCAGGCAGGGAGTTTATAAAAGCCTCAGGTATATTTTGCATGTGTTTAGAGTTAATTAGTTGATTCAGAAGATTAGGGTAATAGGTCGTTTAGAGAACCTTTTCTTGATATGCTAATTTATTGAGACAGGTTTTTTGGGTTATCAGGAGTTGTATGCCAAAATCATCAGTATTAAAACAATAAAAGACCTGACAAATTTCAGTTGGTGGATAATGAATCTATAATATATGAAAGTTTAATTGTAATCATTACATTATGGTAAATAATGAAATTTAACACTATATGCTAATTTTTTGAGAAGGACCTGTATAAGTCAAAGTGCATGGCGCAGGGTGAGGAACTGAACTCGCTCCACATGCAGTAGTTACCAGTTGTGATCATCAGCAGGCCTCTGTCTTTCACAGCAGCAGTCAGAGCAAAGCATTAAACACTGTCTCCATCTGCTTCTTTATAGGGAATCTTCTGACGAGGGTTCCACCTGAATCATGTATTTCAGAGATTTACATGGAAACTCTGGTGTAAGTGCTCAGGAAAAATTTGAGCCTTGCCTTAATGCAATCTATTAAGAGGCAGAATGAACAAATCAACAGCAAGTCAAGAATTGGTTCTATTTATTTTTAACGCTGTTCTTCTAGTGGTATAACTGATTAGACACCTTTATTCTTCAGGTTAATGTTACATTCATATCGGTTCTTTATGTTTGGCTGCTATCCCACAGTAAAAACACTTTTTATTGCATGCATCATCATCAGGGCCGGCTCCAGGATTTTGTGGGCCCCGGGCAAAAGAGTCTCAGTGGGCCCACGTACCACGATTCATGATGCACAGATACGGAGGAGAAATATAGATATACTACATAGGGCCTAGCCTTCCCCCTCATCCTTCACATAGGCAGATATGCACACACACAATACGCAGACATACACACACATCTACAGTACGCAGAAATGCGCACTCACACAAAGACACACACACAATACGCAGACATGCACACACACAATTACGCAGACATGCACACACACACAATACGCAGACATGCACACACACAATACGCAGACGTACACACACACAATACGCAAACATACACATACAGTACGCAGACATGCTGCACACACATACAGTACTCAGACATGCACACACACACGCAGCACTCAGACATGCACACACACAATACGCAGACATGGGCGCACACACACACAATACGCAGACATACACACACAATACGCAGACATACACATACAGTATGCAGACATGCTGCACACACATACAGTTCTCAGACATGCACACACACACAATACGCAGACATGCGCATACACACACAATACGCAGACATGCACACACACACAATACGCAGACATGCGCACACACACACAATACGCAGACATGCGCACACACATACAATACGCAGACATACACATGCAATACGCAGACATGCACACAAATACAATACGCAGACATGCACACAAATACAATACACAGATATACACATACAATACGCAGATATTTACATACATATATTTGAAGACAAATTCACAAAAAAACATAAATATGTACAGTCAAACACACTGATATACACAGATATGCACATCATACAGGCATACACAGACATACAGACAGACACAACACACAAGTCTCACTCACCTCCCCCAGGCTTATCACCCATCAGGCTCCTCTGGCATGTGGATATGGAGGGAGTGCTGCTTGATCGATGGCCGTCACTTAAACAGACATGGCCACCCACAGTGCATGCTGCAGCTGTGTCTGTTACTAATGATGCGGTCAGGCAGACACTGTGCCTTTAACTTTGCTTGTGTGTCCGCCCGGCCGCGTCATTACTAGCAGAAGCAGAGACATCGCTGCAGAGTGCACTGTGCGTGGCCACGTTTATTTAAGTGACAGCTGAGCTCAAGTAGTGGCGAAGCTGCTGGGGGAGCAGCCCGGGCTCCCTGGTATCCCGGCCTCGAGTCGGCCCCCCCATTTGTTCAGGGCCCCGGCATTTGCCCCAGTACGCCGGGTGCTGACGCCGGCCCTGATCATCATCATATTTTGAGAGCTATAATTTTTCTATATTTCTGCTGAGGGGCGAGTTGATGTTTATATTGGTACCATTTTCAGGCACATGACATTTTTTGATTGCTTTCTATTCCAATTTCTTTTAAAGGCATAATGAACAAAATCCAGCAATTCAGGAATTTTTGGATGGGTTTCTTTTCATGCCATTCAACAAGTGGTAAAAGTGATAAGGCTACTTTATTCTTCAGGTAAGTACAATTACAGCAATACCACATTTATTTTTTTTATGTTTTGCCACTTTTACACAATGAAAATTATTTTATAGAAAAAAGGAATTGTTTTTGCGTTGCTATTTTCTGAGAGCCACAACTTTTATATTTTTGTTTGCTGACAGAGTTGTATCGTAGCTTGTTTTTTTTTGTGGAACAAGATGGCGTTCTCTGCAATATTTTAAATTCGACTTTTTGATCGCATGTTATTCCACTTTTTATTTGGTGAGAAGAAAAAAAGCATAGTTTTTTAATCAAAGTTTCTAAGGCTACTTTCACACTTGCGTTTTTAGCAATCCGTCGCAATCCGTCGTTTTGGGAAAAAAACGGATCCTGCAAATGTGCTCAAAGGATGTGTTTTTTACGGATGGTCACACGTCACATCCGTCGTGCAACGCATCCGTCGTGTTTTGGCGGACGGTCGGCCCTAAAAAACGTTCAAGTGAAGGTTTTTTTGCCCATCACTTCCGCCATTTTCTACCGCGCATGTGTGGCCGAAACTCCGCCCCTCCTCCCCAGACTTCAGAATGGGCAGCGGATGCGTTGAAAAACTGCATCCGCTGCCCACATCGTGCACAAATTTCACAACGCGTTTGTACGCTGGCCCGACGCATAGCGACGGACCCGTACCGACACAAGTGTGAAAGAGGCCTTAATGAGCGTTGAATTAAAAAAGAACAGAAAAAAATGGCGTGGGCTCCCGCACAATTTTCTGCGTCAGAGGGGGAAAGCCGACAGCCGGGGACCAATATCTGTAGCCTGCTATGAATATCATCCCGCAGCTGTCTGCGTAACGTTTACTGGCTAGTAAAATAGGGGGACCCCCCAAAAAAATGACGTGGGGTCCCCCTATATTTTATAGCCAGAAAGGCTACGCAGACAGTTGTGGGCTGATATTCATAGTCTAGAGAGGGGCCATGGATATTGGCCCCCCAGCTACAAATACCAGTCCGCAGCCGCCCCAGAAATGGCGCATCTTTAAGATGCGCCAATTCCAGAACTTAGCCCCTCTCTTCTCACTCCCATGTAGTGGTGGGATATGGGGTAATAAGGGGTTAATGTCACCTTGCTATTGTAAGGTGACATTAAGCCGGGTTAATAACGGAGAGGCGTCAATAAGACACCTATCCATTATTAATCCAATAGTAATAAAGGATTAATAAAACACACACACATTAGGAAAAAAGTATTTTAATATTTTTCATTTAACCATACTTACCATACTTCAGCACCTGCAAAAAACGCAAAATAATAAACCGTATACTACCTGTTCGCCGTAGTCCAATTAATAACGAGTGTCCCACGACGATCTCCCCTATAAAACAGTGACATTGGGTAATGTCACTGCTCTATAGGACCCTCAGTGTCACACTGACAGGAGACAATGGCTCCTGCAGTGCATCACTGAGAGGTTACCTTAGGACAAAGTCTCACTTTATGGCAATTGCTGCGTGGGAAAATTTCTCATACAGCAATGCCAAAAGTGAGACTAGGGACTATTTTTTTTTACAGCGGCGGAGGAATACAGTGTGGAAGGATACCTTCCTCCCGTCATTGTGTTCCTGCAGCCCCTAGAGAGCGGTCGCAACAGCTGATACTGCCGTTCTTAACGGGAGATCGTCGTGGGAAACTCGTGGATTTCTGCAGACAGGGAGTATATTGGTTGTTTGTTATTTTCATATTTTTTTACAGATGACAATGGCTTCGGGGAACAAAGTGACAAGTAATGGTGAATATGAACTCTATGTTTAATGTACTGTATGTCTGTATGTATGTACTGTATGTAATGTATGTAGCATGTATGTAGCATGTATGTAGCATGTATGTAGTATGTATGTTGTTTTTTTTCATTCAACACATTAGCCGGATGATGGGACTACTACTGTCCCATCATTGGCTAATGTGTCAATCACTGTCACTGTACTGTAGTAGGCATCATCCGATGGGACTTGTAGTCCCATAGGATGATGCCTGCACACAGGCACAGAGCCCTGGCACGCCGCACAGAGCCTCGGCACGTCACACAGAGCCCCGTCACGCCGCACAGAGCACCGGCACGCTGCACAGAGCCCGCATGATGCACAGAGCCCCGCACGCCGCACAGAGCCCCGGCATGCCACACACAGTGCCCTGCACGCCGCACAGAGCCCCAGCACACACGCACAGAGCCCCACACGCTGCACAGAGCCCGGGCACACATGCACAGAGCCCCGGCATGCCGCATAGAGCCCCGCACGCCTCACAGAGCCCTGGCACACTGCACAGAGCCCCAGCAGGCCCGCACAGACCCCCGGCAGGCACGCACAGACCCCCGGGAAGCACGCACAGACCCCCGAGAGGCCCGTACAGATCCCCGTCAGGCCCGCACAGACCCAGCCCGCACACACAGACATGTACAGTGTCCCTCCACGCACCGCCCACACTCTTCCCCCCTCTAGAACAGGATGTAGAAGGACAGAAAGGGCTTATTTACATTCTGATATTTGTGTCCCATTGACTTGCATTGGTATCGGGTATCGGTATTGGCGATATTCGATATTTTTTGGATATCGGCCAATCCAATCCGATACCGATACTTCTGGATATCCGAAGGTATAGCTTAACACTACTAGTGACAAATAAAGTGCAGTGCTTTGTGCTAGACACATACAATACATTGATATTAGTATTCTACAGTTTAATGAGCAATAATATAGCAGCTGTTTATGATTAATCAATTCATGACTCACCCCTTCCTGCTTATACACTATCGCGCCGATATCAGCATCCTGCAGTTGCTACTGCACATGTCACAGTTGAAAAAAAGTTGAGGGAAATATATTACTTCCGGCTCATGCGCAGTACGTGATCATCATTCACCGCACCATAACAATTCAAGATAAGAGGAAGGGCAATACAGAAAAGAATCCTGCGTCTGTGTCAGTAACTGCTTACATGTAATTATGATCACAAAAGATAGCATATACTACAGATCTATAGTTAGAGAATAATGGCAGTTAAAAGATGCTAAAAGAAATAAAGGGAACACTAAAATCCCACATCCTAGATATCACAAAATGAAATATTCCAGTTGTAAATTTTTATTCATGACACAGTGGAATGCGTTGAGAACAATAAAACCTAAAAATTATCAATGTAAATCACAATATCCCACAGAGGTCTGGAGTTGGAATGATGCTCAAAATGAAAGGGGAAAATGAAGTTAACGGCTGATCCAGCTTCAGTGGAAATGCCTCAAGACAAGGAAATTATGCTCAGTAGTGTGTGTGACCTCCACATGCCTGTATGACCTCTCTACAATGCCTGGGCATGCTCCTGATGAGGCGGTGGATGGTCTCCTGAGGGATCTCCTCCCAGACCTGGACTAAAGCATCCGCCAACTCCTGGACAGTCTGTGGTGCAACGTGATGTTGGTGTATGGTGTGAGACATGATGTCCCAGATTTGTTCAATCGGATTCAGGTCTGGGGAATGGGCAGGCCAGTTCATAGCTTCAATGCCTTTATCTTGCAGGAACTGCTGACACACTCCAGCCACATGAGGTCTGGCATTGTCCTGCATTAGGAGGAACCCAGTGCCAACCACACCAGCATATGGTCTCACAAGGGGTCTGAGGATCTCATCTCGGTACCTAATGGCAGTCAGGCTACCTCTGGTGAGACACATGGAGGGCTGTGCCGCCCTCCAAAGAAATGCCACCTCACACCATTACTGACCCTCTGCGAAATCGGTCATGCTGAAGGATGTTGCAGGCATCAGATCGCTCTCCACAGCGTCTCCAGACTCTGTCACGTCTGTCACATGTGCTCAGTGTGAACATTTCATCTGTGAAAAGCACAGGGTGCCAGTGGTGAATTTGCTAATCCTGGTGTTCTGTGGCAAATGGCAAGCATCCTGCACGGTGTTGGGTTGTGAGCAGAACCTGTTATGACCTGGTGGTAAGGACAATAATGGACCTGGTGGTTAAGAGCACACGGAATGACCTGATAGTTACTAATAACACAGAACAAGCTCTGAGACGTGGGAACTCTGCTGACCGCAATCCCTAATCCTATCAACCACACTAGAAATAGCCGTGGATTGCTCCTAACGCTCCCTATGCAACTCGGCACAGCCTAAGGAACTAGCTAGCCCTAAAGATAGAAAAATAAAGCCTACCTTGCCTCAGAGAAATTCCCCAAAGGAAAAGGCAGCCCCCCACATATAATGACTGTGAGTAAAGATGAAAATACAAACACAGAGATGAAATAGATTAAGCAAAGTGAGGCCCGACTTACTGAACAGACTGAGGATAGGAAAGGTAGCTTTGCGGTCAGCACAAAAACCTACAAAAAGACCACGCAGAGGGCGCAAAAAGACCCTCCGCACCGACTCACAGTGAATACAGCTGCAGTCACTGTTATTTCAGCATTTTGACATATATTGCAGTTATTTATGTTTTTTGTCTTATATTGAGTTATGTAATGTGTTTTGACATTGACAGATTGTTATTTTGATCCTTATTTTTCTTTTTTTCTATTTTGTATAATCTCTGTATTACATTAGATAAACTTGCTCTGAGGAAGGTCCACAAAGGACCGAAAACGTTTAGCAAGATACGAGCTACAGCTGATCTGTTTGTCCTGATGCAAAATAAATGACTTTATTTTCTACAAGCATTGTTGAGTGCCAAGCTTTTTGATACACTTGATAATAACACTAAAGACGTGTTCACGCATTCATTGCATGTGCCGGTCAACTATGTATGCCAATACAATAAAATGATGTCTCGTCTACCTATTCTCTCGGTTTATTTCACATAAGTCTTATATATGAGAAT
This sequence comes from Ranitomeya imitator, assembly GCF_032444005.1. Lineage (NCBI taxonomy): Eukaryota > Metazoa > Chordata > Amphibia > Anura > Dendrobatidae > Ranitomeya > Ranitomeya imitator. Next base: position 86,677,668 of record NC_091286.1, read on the forward strand.
ATTCTAAAATATTCTGTCATTTAATAGTAAATTACAGCTTTTCTACAGTTGCATGGGATTTGGGGTTAGATCTGTAAAGGAACTGTTCGGCTGCGTGCCCACGATCAGAAATAGCATTTTGGACGCAGCGTATTTTCGCTGCTTACAAAATGCTGCGTTGTACATTACAAGCACAGTGGATGGGATTTATAGAAATCCCGTGCCCACTGTGCTTTTTTGTAACGCTGCGTAAACTCACCTAGATGTGGGTTTCCGAGCCGCAGCATGTGAATTTCTGTAGCGGAGACGCTTAGTCCCCTCCCCCCCCCCCCTATTTTCCCCAGTAGACTTACTGCTGCAATATGCCTACTCACCCATCCAGATCAGCCAGTTATATTTAGGCAATGCAGGTTTTATTCATTGCATAAATAAATATTACTGTGTTATCCATTTAGGAAGTCACTGCTGGTTGAATATTTTTCACAGTGGGCAGCACGGTGGCGCAGTAGTTAGCACAGCAGCCTTGCAGCGCTGGAGTCCTGGGTTCAAACCCCACTAAGGCTACGTTCACATTTGCGTTGTGCGCCGCTGCATCGGCGACGCAACGCACAACGCAAACAAAAACGCAACAAAACGCACGCAAAAACGCTGCGTTTTGCGACACATGCGTCGTTTTTTGCCGAAATTTGGACGCAAGAAAAATGCAACTTGTTGCGTTTTCTTGGCCCGACGCTTGCGGCAAAAAAAAAACGCATGCGTCGCACAACGCAGCACAAAAAGACGCATGCGTCCCCCATGTTAAATATAGGGGCGCATGACGCATGCTTCACCCGACGCAAACATGCATAACGCTAATGTGAACGTAGCCTAAGGACAACATCTGCCAAGAGTTTGTATGTTCTCTCCGTGGTTGTGTGCGTTTCCTCCGGGTTCTCCGGTTTCCTCCCACATTCCAAAGCCATATAGATATAGAATTTAGATTGTGAGCCCCAACAGGGACAGCAATGATAATGTGTGCAAACTGTAAAGCGCTGCGGAATATGTTAGCGCTATATAAAAATAAAGATAAAATAAATAAAATAAATAAAATAAAATACACTTAAATGGAACCTGTCACCAGGTTAAGCCAATAAGAGTTGCGGCACCACCTTTCAGGGCTGATATACAGAATTCCATAATGCTGTATGTCTTCCCCGAACCTGATTTGGAAGAACTGAAAAATAACTTTTATTATACTCACCTGCGGGGAGGTCTCGTCTGAGGGGTGTCACTCTTCTTGATATGATGCATACCATCTTCTTGCTATGCCATCCTCCTTGTTTCTTCATGTGGATCATCCGACCCTGCATTATACACACAGTCTCCCCGACATTGTGCTCTTTTGCAGGCATACTTATCTGCCCTGTTGAGGGCAGAGCAAATTACTGCAGTGCACAGGTGCCAGAAAATGTCAGAGAGGTCAAGTGCCTGGGCACTGCAGGACTTTGCTCTGCCCTCAGCAGATAAGTACGCCTGCATAGGAGCACGATGCCATGGAGATTGTTTGAATTATGTAGGAACGTGTCATCCACACGAAGCATGTAGGAGGACAGCATCACAAGGAGATGGGAGATGCCGGACCAAGACCTGTGACACCCTTCGGACCGGACTGCCTCACAGGTGAGTACAATAAAAGTTATTTTTATTCTCTTACAAGTCGGGTTTGGGGCTTATCTACTGCATTATAGAATGCTGTATATCAGGGCTGAAAGGTTGTGGCTGTAACTTGTATCAGCCTAACCTGGTAACAGGTTCCCTTTAATGTTTTTGAGCGCTTGAAAGAATTCAATGGTAGGGATTTATACTCCTCTATTTCTGGTAAGCATCTCCCCAACATGAGCCAGTGTCGTATGATAATAAGGGTTGAGCGAAACGGATCGGAAAAATTCAAAAATCGCCGACTTTCGGCAAAGTCGGGTTTCATGAAACCCGACCCGATCCTAGTGTGGGATCGGCCATGAGGTCGGCGATCTCCGCGCCAAAGTCGCGTTTCGTATGACGCTTTCAGCACCATTTTTCAGCCAATGAAGGAGGACGCAGAGTGTGGGCAGCGTGATGAGAAGGGCATGACAGTGATTGAATTGCTTTCTGTGGCATCACAGGGGTTATAAAGGGGCGTGCACACTGACCGCCATCTTAATTCTGCCGATCGTAGCATAGGGAGAGGATGCCGCAGCTTCATCAGAAAAAGGGATATAGTTAGGGAGGGAAGATTAAGCTCCGAAACTGCTTGTGCTGTAGCGATTTCCACTGTCCAACACCACCATTTGTTTGCAGGGACAGTGGAGGCTATATTTTTGTGCATCAGCTCTGTAGCTTTTTAGGCTGCCTTATAAGGCTCCCTGATAGCTGCATTGCTGTTTGCACACCGCTGTGCAAACCAACTGCTTTTTTAAAAGCAAAAATCCTGTTGCTCCTTTCTGCACAGTTATCTTGTTTATTTGTCCACACTTTTGTGTGCAGCAGTCCTTTTTATTGCTGCCATACTTCTCATGAGATCATTGTAGGGAGATTGAAATTGTACTACAGTCCTTGTATTTTTTCATATATCTTCCAGCCACTTTCTGCCACTTACATTGTGTTGTTTTATGCAATGGGCCTGAGTGTAATGAACTGGTGATTCAGAAACACAATGGACTTGGTGGTTAAGAGCACACAAAGTGACCTGATAGTTACTAATAACATAGGACGAGCTCTGAGACGTGGGAACTCTGCTGACCGCAATCCCTAATCCTATCACACCACACTAGAGGTAGCCGTGGAGCGCTCCTGACCAGACCTAGGCGCCTCGGGCACAGCCTGAGAAACTAGCTAGCCCTGAAGATAGAAAAATAAGCCTACCTTGCCTCAGAGAAATTCCCCAAAGGAAAAGGCAGCCCCCCACATATAATGACTGTGAGTAAAGATGAAAATACAAACACAGAGATGAAATAGGTTTTAGCAAAATGAGGCCCGACTTACTGAATAGACCGAGGATAGTAAAGATAGCTTTGTGGTCAGCACAAAAACCTACAAACAACCACGAAGAGGGCGCAAAAAGACCATCCGTACCGACTAACGGCACGGAGTATCCTGGTACTCTCGGAAGATGTCATGCATAAAGGACTGAAACACTGATGGAGCATTAGAAAGCCCGAATGGCATAACCAGGTACTCAAAATGGCCCTCGGGCGTATTAAATGCTGTTTTCCATTCATCGCCCCGTTTAATACTCACAAGATTATACGCACCACGAAGATCTATCTTGGTGAACCAACTAGCCCCCTTAATCCGAGCAAACAAATCAGACAGCAGCGGCAAGGGGTAATGAAATTTGACTGTGATTTTATTTAGAAGGCGGTAGTCAATACAAGGTCTCAGCGAACCATCCTTCTTGGCCACAAAAAAGAACCCTGCTCCCAATGGCGACGATGACGGGCGAATATGACCCTTCTCCAAGGATTCCTTTACGTAACTCCGCATAGCGGCATGCTCAGGCACAGACAAATTAAACAGTCGACCTTTAGGAAACTTACTACCAGGAATCATATCTATAGCACAATCGCAATCCCTATGCGGAGGTAGGGCACTGGACTTGGGCTCATCAAATACATCCCGGTAATCCGACAAGAACTCTGGGACCTCAGAAGGGGTGGATGATGAAATAGACAGAAATGGAACATCACCATGTACCCCCTGACAACCCCAGCTGGACACAGACATTGATTTCCAATCCAATACTGGGTTATGGACTTGTAGCCATGGCAACCCCAACACGACCACATCATGCAGATTATGCAACACCAAAAAGCGAATATCCTCCTGATGCGCAGGAGCCATGCACATGGTCAGCTGGGTCCAGTACTGAGGCTTATTCTTGGCCAAAGGTGTAGCATCAATTCCTCTCAATGGAATAGGATACTGCAAGGGCTCCAAGAAAAACCCACAGCGCCTAGCATACTCCAAGTCCATCAAATTCAGGGCAGCGCCTGAATCCACAAATGCCATGACAGAATAGGATGACAAAGAGCAGATCAAAGTAACGGACAAAAGAAATTTCGACTGTACCGTACCAATGGTGGCAGACCTAGCGAACCGCTTAGTGCGCTTAGGACAATCGGAGATAGCATGAGTGGAATCACCACAGTAGAAACACAGCCCATTCTGACGTCTGTGTTCTTGCCGTTCAGCTCTGGTCAAAGTCCTATCGCACTGCATAGGCTCAGGTTTATGCTCAGATAATACCGTCAAATGGTGCACATTTTTACGCTCACGCAAGCGTCGACCGATCTGAATGGCCAAAGACATAGACTCATTCAGACCAGTAGGCATAGGAAATCCCACCATGACATCCTTAAGGGCTTCAGAGAGACCCTTTCTGAAAATTGCTGCCAGCGCACATTCATTCCATTGAGTGAGCACAGACCACTTCCTAAACTTCTGACAATATATCTCTACCTCATCCTGACCCTGACATAGAGCCAGCAAATTTTTCTCTGCCCGATCCACTGAATTAGGTTCATCATAAAGCAATCCGAGCGCCAGAAAAAACGCATCAATATTACATAATGCAGGATCTCCTGGCGCAAGGGAAAATGCCCAGTCTTGAGGGTCGCCGCGTAATAAAGAAATAATGATCTTAACTTGTTGAACTGGGTCACCAGAGGAGCGGGGTTTTAAAGCCAGAAACAGTTTACAATTATTTTTAAAACTCAGAAACTTAGCTCTATCTCCAGAAAACAAATCAGGAATAGGAATTCTTGGTTCTAACATAGAATTCTGAACCACAAAGTCTTGAATATTTTGTACTCTTGCAGTGAGATGATCCACACAAGAAGACAGACCTTTAATGTCCATCACTACACCTGTGTCCTGAACCACCCAAATGTCTAGGGGAAAAGAAAGACAAAACACAGTGCAGAGAAAAAAAAATGGTCTCAGAACTTCTCTTTTCCCTCTATTGAGAAGCATTAGTACTTTGCGCCTCCAGTACTGTTATGAACTGGTGATTCAGAAACACAATGGACCTGGTGGTTAAGAGCACACAAAGTGACCTGATAGTTACTAATAACATAGGACGAGCTCTGAGACGTGGGAACTCTGCTGACCGCAATCCCTAATCCTATCACACTACACTAGAGGTAGCCGTGGAGCGCTCCTGACTAGACCTAGGCGCCTCGGGCACAGCCTGAGAAACTAGCTAGCCCTGAAGATAGAAAAATAAGCCTACCTTGCCTCAGAGAAATTCCCCAAAGGAAAAGGCAGCCCCCCACATATAATGACTGTGAGTAAAGATGAAAATACAAACACAGAGATGAAATAGGTTTTAGCAAAATGAGGCCCGACTTACTGAATAGACCGAGGATAGTAAAAATAGCTTTGCGGTCAGCACAAAAACCTACAAACAACCACGCAGAGGGCGCAAATAGACCCTCCGTACCGACTAACGGCACGGAGGTGCTCCCTCTGCATCCCAGAGCTTCCAGCAAGCAAGAAAAACCAATATAGCAAGCTGGACAGAAAAAATAGCAAACAAAAGTAACACAAGCAGAACTTAGCTTATGCAGGGCAGACAGGCCACAAGACGATCCAGGAGAGAGCAAGACCAATACTGGAACATTGACTGGAGGCCAGGAACAAAGAACTAGGTGGAGTTAAATAGAGCAGCACCTAACGACTCAACCTCAACACCTGAGGAAGGAAACCCAGAAGCCGCAGCTCCACTCATATCCACCAGAGGAAGCTCATAGACAGAACCAGCCAAAGTACCACTCATGACCACAGGAGGGAGCTTGACCACAGAATTCACAACACCTGAGTTTTGGTTCAGTCTCCCCCAAAAAAGTGAGATTCAAATTCTCACAAAGTGGATATACTGCAGTCCTGTTAGTTTGTCGTATGCCAACCAGCCACTTTCTGCCACTTAGATTGCGTTGTTATATACACTGGGCCTGAGTTTTGGTTCAGTCTCCCCCCAAAAAAGTGAGATTCAAATTCTCACAAAGTGGATATACTGCAGTCCTGTTAGTTTGTCGTATGTCAGCCAGCCAATTTCTGCCACTAACATTGTGTTGCATTACAGGAGCTCGCTTGCCCTGCTGCTAGTGTGGTATCAGAAAGAGTCTCCAGTGCTGCTGGTTTAATACTGACCGAAAAAAGGACACGTCTGGCTACCCAGAATGTTGATGATCTAACCTTCATTAAAATGAACCAATCATGGATTTCAAATTATTTTGCCCCAGCTTCTCCTGCTGACATGTAGCTTGCCTGAAACATGTCTTGCTTTTGGCCTCCTCTTACTGACTTCTCCAAATCCGCCATTTGCAGCTGCTGAATGTCCACCATAGGACATTTTTATACCTCCCTAAATGGGCTGACTCCCCCCACAGGGCCGTGGTCACCACCTGGCGCAAGCACCCGTGCGAGTGCCGTTTGCCTCGACAGGTGGGTGCGCCCACTCTTGGGCAATGGCACTGGCACAGGGTCCCTCATAGTACAATGAAGTGTCTCTGACGGTGGTGGTGCACAACCAAAGTCAGACACACCGTCATAATATGAGGGGCCCTGTGCCAGTACCACCGCCCATGAGAGAGTGTACCCCCCAGCTCGAACAGTGCTCTACAACTTGCAATACTTACCTCTCCCTGCTCCACCACTGTGTAGTCTGTGCTGTGAAATCCTTCAATGGCACTGCCAATACAAATTTGTTGAAATGATAGATGATAGTTAAAATATACAGGGGCCCTGGCCTCCATTTAGACTAGTTAATACTTTGCACTTACTACCACTGTCTGCTGCTCAGCAGAGGAGCCCATCCCAGTACCTAGCTATGCCGCCTGTTTAGTCCTGTTACCAATTTTGAACTGCATTTAGCCTACTTTTTTATTGTGGGCCTACAAACTGTGTCTGCGCCACTCATTACAGTTGTCCTCCACTGAACAAAGCAATGCCGTCTGTTTAGTCCTGTTACCAATTTTGAATTGCATTTAGCCTACTTTTTTATTGTGGGCCTACAAACTGTGTCTGTGTCTTTGTCTGCACCACTCATTACAGTTGTGCTCCACTGAACAAAGCAATGCCGCCTGTTTAGTCCTGTTACCAATTTTGAACTGCCTTTAGCCTACTTTTTTATTTTGGGCCTACTAACTGTGTCTGCGCCACTCATTACAGTTGTCCTCCACTGAACAAAGCAATGCCGCCTGTTTAGTCCTGTTACCAATTTTGAACTGCATTTAGCCTACTTTTTTATTGTGGGCCTACAAACTGTGTCTGCACCACTAATTACAGTTGTCCTCCACTGAACAAAGCAATGCCACCTGTTTAGTCCTGTTACCAATTTTGAACTGCATTTACCCTACATTTTTTTGTGGGCCTACAAACTGTGTCTGCGCCACTCATTACAGTTGTCCTCCACTGAAGAAAGCTATGCCGCCTGTTTAGTCCTGTTACCAATTTTGAACTGAATTTAGCCTACTTTATTATTTGGGCCTATATCTGTGTTTCCTCCTCATCCTGCCCATTGCTCAGCCACTGCTAGATGAGTCTGCTGGTACATTGACCCAGACCACTGCATTCCCCTTGCACTATACACAGCCAGAATCTGACCCTGCTGAAAGTCAGGTTCCCCTTCCCGCATACTATACCACCTTACACGGGGACAAAGAGGAAGGTGCAGATGAAAGTGCAGGTTCCTTCATCACATGGGGGGCATACCCGTTGGCGACATCACTGGCACAGGGCCCCTCATAGTACGCAAAAGTGTCTCTGGCAGTTGGAGGCACCACCTGCCATCAAACACACTGCGGTACTATGAGGGGCCCTGTGCCAGTGCCAAGTGCCAATGAGTGGGCCCCCTGCTTGCTCAGGATCACAGCACTTGCAAAGTTGAAATACTTTCCTCTCCCTGCTCCACCGCCGTGACGTATTCCACATTTCCTGGGCCCACGAAAATCTTGAGCAGCCCTACCCCCCCACAACTTTAGCAAAATGACCCCCTGTTTTCAATGCCTAATTATTATTATAAAGTAAATTAAGATTGACAAGCTTAAGAAATAAGAATTGATGTTTTTGGCATTAAATTGGGCACTGTAGGTGTTTTCCTGTCCTCTACTCACTGCCGACTTTGATTCCCCATTGACTTGCATTGGGTTTCGTGTTTTGGTCGGCCTCCGACTTTTCAAAATAATTGGCCAATTTCACCCGACCCGACTTTTGACAGTCATGTTTCGTGACTGTATCCATAAGAAGAAGGCATTGTCTATGTATTGCCATTACTTCAAGACATTGTCAAAGTGTTGGGACACATAGACAAATACTCCTCCATGGCTGTCTTTACTAAATTAGCATACACCGGCGCCATAGTTGCGCCCATGGCTGTGCCCCACTGTTGCATAGAAAATGCTTCCCCAAATAGAAAATAATTATTTTTAACCCCTTTTTGTTTTTGCATCTCTGTTTTTTGCTCCCCTTCTTCCCAGAGCCATAACTTTTTTGTTTTTCCATCAATATGGCCATATGAGGGCTTGTCATTGAGGGACGAGTTATAATTTTGAACGACACCATTGGTTTTACCATATTGTGTACTCAAAAATCAGAGAAATATTTGAAGTGCAGTGAAATTGCAAAAAAAGTGGAATTCCACAACTGTTTTTTGGGATTTTTTTTAACATCTTGACCCAATGCTAAAACTGACCAGCCATTATGATTCCCCAGTTCATTTTGAGTCTGCAGATGCCAAATATGTGTAGGTTACTTTTTATTTAAATGATGAAAAGAAATCCAAAGTTTGTTAAAAAATTTTTTTGTCATTTTCTTAGAACCATAGCGTCTCAATTCTTCGGGAACTGGGGATGGGTTAGGGCTTATTTTTTTCATGCCAAGCTAACATTTTTAATGATTCCATTTTGGTGTCATTTTTTGATCTTCCGTTATTACATTTTAATGCAATGTTGCTGGGACTAAAAAAACGTAATTCTGGCATTTTGATGTTTTTTCCCCTACGTCATTTACAGATCGGATTAATTCTTTAGATCGGTTGTTCTGAACTCGACGATACCAAATATATGTATTTTTTTCTTTTTTAAATTTTTTTGTTTTGAATAGGGCAAATGGGGGTTATATGAACTTTTATATATTTTTTTATATTTTAATATTTTTAAAAACATGTTTTTACTTTTTATTTGCTTTAATAGTCTCCATGTGATGGTGCGATGATCCGATCGCCTCTGCTACACACAGGCGATACTCAGATTGCCCGTGTTTATCAGAAATGATAACTTTCTATGAGCACTGATCGCTGAGTGGCACTCATATCAATCCAGCAATGACAACCACATATGTGTGCTGCAGACTCCGAGTTGGCATGCCAACCCATCGGCGACCCGCTGTCATGTAACACGGGCGCCGATGGGTGAGATTAGTGACACGCTTTCAGCGCGATCACTTTAAATGCTACTGTCAGAGATTGACAGCAGCATTTAAGGGGGTTAACAAGTGTGGGTATATGGCGATTCCACCAGTGGTTGTTAGCGGCACTTGTCAGCTGTTCAAAACCGCTGACATGTGCTAGGAAAGATGTGGACTCGGCGTCGGAGCTCACATGAAAGAGGGAGACACAACATGCGCAGTACATGTATGGTGCATGTTGTGAAGGGGTTAAGTATGATTTCTATCTATTTTCAGTGCAGAATCCACAGATTCTACAGTGTATGCAGTGCTTAGTAATTTTTAGTGTACAATTGCCAGACCCATATGATGGTTAATCGTGGTGTTATGTATAATGAGATTACATCAAAATATGCTAAGATAATCTTATCATTAGTGTTGAGCATTCCGATACCGCAAGTAACGGGTATCGGCCGATACTTGCGGTATCGGAATTCCGATACCGAGTTCCGATACTTTTGTGGTATCGGGAATCGGTATCGGATCCATATTAATGTGTAAAATAAAGAATTAAAAAAAAATATATTGATATGCTCAACTCTCCGGAGGCTCCTGGAGGTCACCGCTGGTAACCGGCAGTCTTCTTTGCTTAAAATGAGAGCGTTTAGGGCCTTCCATGACGTCACGGCTTCTGATTGGTCACGTGCCGCTCATGTGACCACCACGCGACCAATCACTAGCCGCGACGTCATTCTCAGGCCCTAAACTCCTCATTTTAGGAATTTAGGACCTGAGAATGACATCACGGCTTGTGATTGGTCGCATGGCGGTCACATGGAAGGCCCTAAACGCGCTCATTTTAAGCAAAGAAGGCTGCCGGTTACCAGCGGTGATGTCCAGGGGCCTCCGGAGAGGTAAGTATATCAATATTTTTTATTTTAATTCTTTATTTTACACATTAATATGGATCCCAGGGCCTGAAGGAGAGTTTCCTCTCCTTCAGACCTTGGGAACCATAGAGGATACCTTCCGATACTTGGTGTTCCATTGACTTGTATTGGTATCGGGTATCGGTATCGGCGATTTCCGATACTTTTCGGGTATCAGCTGATATTATCCGATACCGATACTTTCAAGTATCGGACGGTATCGCTCAACACTACTTATCATCTATTTTAACTTCCCTTAGTTTACATAATTAGTCGGTTGTATCTTTTATGTAAGAATTGGCTTGTCTTGAAAGTGGTCCAAAAGTTTTATCTAAAAATGTCCCCATATGATCAATTAAAGTATTACAACCTGATATTATTGGTCATCCTGGGAGATTGGTCAAGGACTTATGTATCTTTGGTAATACATATATTACAGGAGTAATGGGATTCATCACTAATAGATATTTATATACATTATCATCTATGGTGTCATAGTATTTAGCTTCATACAATGTCTCTTTATTTTTTTGGCTGTATTAATCCTAGGATCTCCAGATAATTTTTCATAAACCCTCCTGTCAAGCAACTGTTGCTTAATTTCTGCTATATTTGTGTGTGTGTGTCTCTCGAAAAGTAGGTGATGTTTGGCCAGCTCACGGCTATCACAAGTGCATGGGGCTTATCTTAGTTATCCCACCACTACTAACATGTGATGATAACACAAACAAGGTATTGACCTATCAATTTACAACACAGGCTTATTTTAGTTATCCCACTGTTGCTACCAGGACCGGACTGGCCATTGGGCAATTCTGGCAAATGCCAGAAGGGCCTGTCTGGTCATGGGCCACCTTGTCTGCTACGTTGTTAGCAGAATCAGTGTTCTCAAGACTCCCATACTGTTAACAGTTGTGATGGAACACAAAGTCGCTGACTGTCACTTACCCGAGCAGCCACGGCTATCATTAGAAATATTGGTCTTGTAGTAAATCTTACTTTCCTCCATCCACGATAATGTTAGTAATATATCCCATCTGTTGCTTGGAAATGGGGACAACATGGGCCTGTGTAATTGCAAATGCCAGGACTGAATTTTAGTCCCAGTCCGTACCTGGTTGCTACAATATGTCAAGAACTGCCGGGATTTATGTATATCCTGCTTTCCAGTTCCGCTTCGGAACTTGCAGCCTCCGGCTCACCACTTACCCTCAGGTCAGTCAGGGAACTATACATAGGATAATTCGATGGGCCACTTCAATGTGGACTGGTTAGCAGGCACGCTGCAGTTGGGGAATTATAAATGCTCAAGCTGCAGCCAGACAATAGCTTATAAAACCCCATTTCGTTGCTGCCAGCTTTACCCACCTAGCCCAGAAGACATTTCGTTGCCACCAGCTCAGATTCCTCAACAGAGGGGTTCGAGCCAACCCAAATTAGTAGCATAATTAACTTCAGGCACATGAAAATTCGCTATAGAACGTGGAAAAGATGAACTAATAAATGTTATATTTTACTCCGAAAAGATAGGCAGTGTTTACAAAAGGTTTATAAAGATTTTGCAATATGAGACAAGTAAGGTATGCACAAAAAATTGCAAAAGAGATTAAAGAAGATAAACACTCACATGTTGCTTAGATCATTCCAGGCTAACCATTGTGGTGGGAGGAGCCAGACATCCCAATGCATCAGAGGGTCTTGGTGCAACAGCTTCTCAGGTAAAACTGAAGGCTGGCCTGACTGGCAGTAATTTATAATTATAGCCTGTGACATCACTAAAGGGGGTTGAGTTACCATCGCCCTCCCTTTTTCTCAGAGTTACAGATTTGCTAGCAACATTTATCCTTATCCTAACTTGCCTGGAGAACCTAGCAAAGTAATGGCACGCACATCATTAATCTTACTGTACATTATAATTAGCTTTCTAATGATACCACACTTGGACTAGCTATTCTCCTAACGGTTGAGGAGAAATCCTTTTCTCTGCTTATTTTGGAGCTAGAGTTTAGCAAAAGGCATGCAGTGAAGCTCTATCAAAGCACGTACTGAATATGTATCTGTCATATTTATATCATTGATTGGGCCTGAGATATGCTCTTTTTTACTATCTCCCATATATACAAAGGAAAAGCACATTTTTTGGGACAAAACCTGCTCTTGGCAAATTAACATTCCGGAAGGAGGACGAGGGAAGAGGAAGGAGTGTAGAGTTACAGGCTGTGTGTGAAGAAGCTAGGTAGAACAGCCTGCTGGTGGGGGAAGGGAAGCCTAAGTGCAGCTTCGAAGGTAGATGAAAGTTCTAGAAAGGCATGTGAATTAATAAGGAAAACCAGTAGTCATTTTTACATTATCGTCACACCTCCCCCTTCTGGTGTGCGCTACAGAGGCAGAACCTCTTGGTACTCCTCCGTGCGCACCTCAGCAGGTTCACTCGGCGGGATAACCCATCTGCATTGCCATGTTCCCTGCCCATTTTGTGTTCAATGGTGAAGTCGTACTGCTGGAGGGCAAGGCTCCAGCGTAGCAACCTTCCATTGGTTCCACACATGGCATGTAGCCAGCGCAGAGGGTTGTGGTCGGTCACCACCGTGAAGGTGCGACCGTACAAGTAGGGCTGCAAGCATTGCAGGACCCAGACTATGGCCAGGCACTCCTTCTCGACGGTGGAATAGGCCACTTCCCTCCGCAGAAGTTTCCGGCTCAGGTACAGCACAGGGAGATCTTAGTCCCCTGAGTCAACCTGGCTGAGCACAGCACCAAGAACAAACTCACTGGCATCAGTCTGCACCAGGAACAGTCAACTGCTGTCAGCTTCTTTCAACACAGGGGCATTGCAGAGTGCTGCTTTCAATGCCTGGAAGGCCCCCTCAAAGTCGTCTTTCCAGTTAACGATGTGGGGTATCTTCTTCCTGGTGAGGTCCATCAAGGGTTTTGCCAGGCTACTGTAGAGCTGTACGAAGCGCCTATGGTACCTTGCAGTGCTCAGGAAAGACATCACCTGTTTCCTGGTCCTGGGGGTGGGCCAGGACACGATCGCATCCACTTTTCCCGGCTTTGGCTTTATGGTGCCCCGCCTACCTGGTGCCCCAGGTAGTGGACCTCACTCATGCCCATCTGCCACTTTCCCAGCTTGATGGTCAGACCGGCTTGGTGAGTTCGCTTGAGCACCTCCTCAAGATGCTGCAGGTGTTTATCCCAGGAGGAACTGTAGATGGCAATGTCATCCAAGTACGCCACCATGTTCTTCTTCAGTCCCTGAAGCAGGTGGTTGACCAACCGCTGGAAAGTGGCAGGGGCATTCTTCATGCCGAAGGGCATGACCATGGACTCGTACAGTCCGAAGTGTGTAATAAAAGTGGACTTCTCTTGCACCCCGGGGCTCAGGGGAATCTGCCAGTATCCTCAACTCAGATCTATTATGGTTAGATATTCTGCACCAGTTAACTTCTCAAGCACCTCCCCGATGCGCGGCATTGGGTGTGTTTCAGAGGCTGTGATGGCGTTGCGCCCCCTGTAGTCCACGCAGAACCGGGTGGTCCGATCCTTCTTTGGCATGATAATTACAAGTGAGTCCCAGGTGCTCTTTGATCGTTGAATCACGACCATTGATTTCCTGGCACATAACCTGCTGCACCTTGTCGGAGATCTGATAGGGTGTTCGCCATAGTGGGGCATGATTCCTGGTGTCCACCTCGTGGACCACTAACTCAGTCCTTCCAGGTCAGTTGGAGAACACAGCCCAGAAGGGTTCAAGCTTGGTCTGCAACCGCAACCGCTGGGGTTCGGTTAGCGAAGCGCTTACCTCCACATTCTCAATGGCCCCACCGGCCTTTGCTTGGGCCAGCATGTCCAGGAGGGGTTCTTCCTCCCCTCCTTCGGGCAGGCTGCAGACCGGTAGGATCTAAGGTTCACATTTGTGATGAGCCTTCATCATGTTGACGTGAAAGGCCTGTCTCCTACCCCGAGCATGGTCAAACACGACAACGCAGGTGACTGCCTTAAGAGCAGGCCCCGCCTTCCTCACTCTTTGACAGGTGATACAGGAGCGGCAGTGGTTTGACACATCTGTCCCCATCTTGGGCCAATAGAAGTGTTGAGACAGCCGGGCCTTACTTTTGATGATCCCCTAGTGTCCAGCGACCGGATTGCCCATGAGATCCTGCAACAACTCACCCCTGAATTTGTATGGGACAACCAGCTGTCTTTCCCTCAACCACGCCTTTTAGGATTTTCTGGGTTCTGTCTCCCAGTACAACCTCCCTCGTTCCCAGAACACCCTCTCCTTATTAGACACGGAGGTGGACATCTCGGCGAAGTGTCTCAAATTCGCTTGGCTCGCATCTGAGCGCAGAGTGGCCTGGAACTCCTGGCTAGGGGCAGCCAGGAGCGACATCAAAGTCCCTTCCCCACGGGGACCCTCTGGGATCCTCTGGGACCTGCTCTGGGTCCATCTCTGGTTCATTTACACCTGTGACTGAGGAGGGTCCAGAAGGCAGACCATTATCTACATTCCGGGCACTCTGACTGTGGGTGACAGCAGCTATGTAGGCTGTCTCCCTGGGGATTTCCACAGACCCATCAGCTGGCGCTGCTATAGGTGCTACCTCCCCATCCACCCCCAACATTCCAGGAGCAGTGCTACTTATAGGCCAGTTACCTTCCTCTTTTGTACTGGTCAGTTGCACGGCATCACCTTCCTCACGCTTCCTATGCATCTCCCAATTTTCCTGAGCACCATCGCTTGCTCCTGTTAGAGGTTCCTCAGCCATCCGACCCCACGGAGTCACGTGGCTGAGCACTCCTGCACCAGTGAACACACCATTCCTAGGAGACAAATGGTTATCAGGTAAAACATGCATATTTTCATCATTAGCATTATCAGTATTACCCTCAGCATTGTCTGAAACATCATTATCAAATACATCATTAACTAGTAGAGTATTGTTAGGTAACACATGTGATTTCTCATTGCTATCATCAGTATTCGATCGGGGAGGAGAGTCAGGAACATATTATGCAACCATTTTCCCCAAATCAGTCCCCAATAAAATATCAGTGTGCAAGTTATCGGACAGCCCCACTTCTTTCACCCCACTCCCGGCACTCCAATCTATATAAACCCGGGCCATTGGCAAGGGACAGCTGATGCCCCCAATCCCGGTGACCATTAGGGTTTTCCTCAGAATGGTCTCTTCAGGGGCATCCAGTTTGGGTCAGATGAGGGTTCGTTCAGCCCCGGTGTCCTTGAGGCCTATAGCGACATGACCCCCATGGTGACGTGCTGCACATTGTCACACACCCTCCCATTCGTCCCACCCACCTAATGAACTGCTGCATTAGGCCCTGGGGCCTTGCCTGGGGGGTTATTCTGCTTTTCTGGACAGTTGGCGCTGATATGACCAGTCCGTTTGCAGGAAAAACAATGGTGAAGGTCGGTGGTAGGTCTGGTGCTGTTAGCAACAGGGACAGAACCTCTGTTGTGTTGGCTGGCAGTGGTACTGGCATTGGTTGCAGGCTTACCCTCTCTCCAGCTGGCAGTGACTGGCTTCCACACTTCCGATCTATGGTTGGCCTCATAGGCATCAGCAATCTGTGTTTCTTTCGTCACGTCTTTGGGTTCTCTGTCCATCACGAACTGTCGCACCTCAGCTGGGCAAAGATGTAAGAACTGGTCTTTGATCATCAGGTCTCCCAGCTGCTCAAAGGTGGTCACTGACAGTCATTGGATCCACTGGTTAAAGTGGGTCCTGCGTCCATGCACCACATCGCTGTAGCTGTCGTGTGGGCCACGTTGAAGGTTCCAGAACTTTCTACGGTAAACCTTAGGTGTAAGCTGGTACTTGGTAATCAGGGCTTGCTTGATGGCCTCATAGTCACCATCTTGTTCTGGCAAGAGTGAAGCAAACGCCTCCAGGGCTTTGCCTTTTAGCCCTGGGGTCAGCTGTCAGGCCCATTGGTCCCCAGGCAGCCCGTACTGTCTGCAGACTTTCTCAAAGGCCCACAGAAAAGTGTCCAAGTCCCCATCCTTTTCCATCACAGGAAAGTGCTCGAGGCGGAGCTTCCGTATCTGAGAGCTGTTGGGCTCACGGCTCCGGGCGGTGGAGGGGATCCCCTGCCAGACCACCTCCAGTTCATAGTCTTGCTGGGCTTTGCGCTCAGCTCTCTCAGCCTCCCGCTCAGCTCGCTGGGCCTGGGTTTCTCGCTCAGCTCAGCCCTCCCGCTTGGCTTGGTATTGCTGGATTAGCCTGCAACATCCATCATGGTCATTGGTGGGGAATTTGTCCAAAGCTGGTTGCAGGTAGGGGTCCAACTCGCCCTGGTTGCATATGGGGCCAGCATTCGGTGGTTGGACCTCAGCTGCAGCACCATCTCTGCTTGGGCCAGGTACTGCGCCCGCTGGGCTCTGGCCGTTTTCCCGTTGCACCTGAGCCGCGACCAGTTGGTCTTTGCTTTTGTTCATGGCATTGATCAGCCACACCCCGCAAAGGGCAATAAGAGCAACCTTCTTATACCACTCTTCTCGCATCGCAGCCATGGTTGCCAAATAAAAGATAGGATAGAAAAACAAAGAGAAAGGTAGGGGGTAATTACCAGTACACACAATTGTCTAAGGACTAATAAACACTGAGTTCGTTCTCAAAACTATTGCTGCAGGGTCCTTGGAAGAACCGTGCAAGTTTTAGTAAGAGAAATGACTGCTCAAACCAGATCACTAATGCTGTATGATCCCACCGCTCTGCCACCAATATGTCATGAAAAGGGGGTGACCTTTGGCCAGCTCATGGCTATCACAAGTGTAGGGGGCTTATCCTAGTTATCCCACCACTGCTAACGTGATGAAAACACAAACAAGGCTATCGACCTATCAATTTACCGCAGGGGCTTATTTTAGTTATCCCACTGCTGCTACAATATGTCACGAACTGCCGGGATTTACAGTGGGGCAAAAAAGTATTTAGTCAGTCAGCAATAGTGCAAGTTCCACCACTTAAAAAGATGAGAGGCGTCTGTAATTTACATCATAGGTAGACCTCAACTATGGGAGACAAACTGAGAAAAAAAAATCCAGAAAATCACATTGTCTGTTTTTTTAACATTTTATTTGCATATTATGGTGGAAAATAAGTATTTGGTCAGAAACAAAATTTCATCTCAATACTTTGTAATATATCCTTTGTTGGCAATGACAGAGGTCAAACGTTTTCTGTAAGTCTTCACAAGGTTGCCACACACTGTTGTTGGTATGTTGGCCCATTCCTCCATGCAGATCTCCTCTAGAGCAGTGATGTTTTTGGCTTTTCGCTTGGCAACACGGACTTTCAACTCCCTCCAAAGGTTTTCTATAGGGTTGAGATCTGGAAACTGGCTAGGCCACTCCAGGACCTTGAAATGCTTCTTACGAAGCCACTCCTTCGTTGCCCTGGTGGTGTGCTTTGGATCATTGTCATGTTGAAAGACCCAGCCACGTTTCATCTTCAATGCCCTTGCTGATGGAAGGAGGTTTGCACTCAAAATCTCACGATACATGGCCCCATTCATTCTTTCATGTACCCGGATCAGTCGTCCTGGCCCCTTTGCAGAGAAGCAGCCCCAAAGCATGATGTTTCCACCACCATGCTTTACAGTAGGTATGGTGTTTGATGGATGCAACTCAGTATTCTTTTTCCTCCAAACACGACAAGTTGTGTTTCTACCAAACAGTTCCAGTTTGGTTTCATCAGACCATAGGACATTCTCCCAAAACTCCTCTGGATCATCCAAATGCTCTCTAGCAAACTTCAGACGGGCCCGGACATGTACTGGCTTAAGCAGTGGGACACGTCTGGCACTTCAGGATCTGAGTCCATGGTGGCGTAGTGTGTTACTTATGGTAGGCCTTGTTACATTGGTCCCAGCTCTCTGCAGTTCATTCACTAGGTCCCCCCGCGTGGTTCTGGGATTTTTGCTCACCGTTCTTGTGATCATTCTGGCCCCACGGGGTGGGATTTTGCATGGAGCCCCAGATCGAGGGAGATTATCAGTGGTCTTGTATGTCTTCCATTTTCTAATTATTGCTCCCACTGTTGATTTCTTCACTCCAAGCTGGTGTTAGTTCTCGAGTTCCCGCTTCTGCACAGGGGGAATCTCGAGCCGTCTCGGCTGCGGTCCCCCATTCCTATCCAGCCGCAGTGGAGCCTGCTCAGCAGGGATGTCGGTCCCAGCGTCTTGCTCGGTCTCACTCTGTTCAGAGAGTTACTGCTGCTTCTTCAGCTCCTGCCATTAAAGTCAGTGCTGGTCAGCAGCGAGTGGACTTCTCTGGGACTAAGTCCTTGTCTGCGCACACTGAGCATGCCCAGGGCATGATCTCCCGTTGGAGATCGAGGGTCATGTGCTCAGACTCTGCAGCGCATTCTATTGGTCCTCTTGGCAGGTCTTGCAAGGGCAAAGTTTCTGTGGCCACTTCCTGTCCTGCAACTATATAAACTGCGCATGACCGCACGGCCATGCGCTAGTGTACAATTGAATACGTGTGTTTGTTGTGAGTGCAAGTCGTTCATTAAATACCCCTACCCTATTGTATGACTGTTCGCGTATGGTGTATGGCTGCTATCTAGCGCCCGACTAATCACTCAACGTGTCACACACGTATCAGCGTCTATTGCTGTGACCGCCAGTGCGGTGCCACGCGCCAGTGTGCGCTTCCTGACCCACGTCTGGGTCCTTAGTGGTACCTGCCAGCACGGCACAGTTCGCACTTCGGTGTTATAATTATATATCTCCTTACACACCCAGTAGCGGTGTAGTGCCAGCAAGGGTCTAATCGGACTACAATCCCTGTTGGGGTTAAGTTCGCTGACCACTTGCTCGCGCTCTATGTGCGGTACCGCGGTCCTGTGACGCAACAGGATCGCTTTCTTCACGCTGGGTGAGGTTTAACCCACGCGTGTATACTTTTGGATACCGCCATATAGTCTGTCATTTCCTAGCAGCAGGTTTCACCTGCACGGTGGACCCCGGACTGCGAACGCATCTATATCATCTCTCTTGGTGCGTTCCGCCAGTCCTAACATTACACTAGCGCCAGGGTCTGGCTAGTGATGACAGCAATCTCTGCGGTATATCCAGCAGCTGGAGGGTAGGTTGGCGGCTCTCGAGAGCGCGACTTCAGCTGTGGATGTTACTGCAGTAGCTGTACAGGCTGCCAGCGTGGCTGCAGCTACTATGTCCATTGCCACCCCTGTTCCGACATTATCTCGCCTCCCGCTGCCAGAAAAATTTTCTGGTGATAGCAAGTTTTGTAGGGGATTTGTGAGTCAGTGCTCTATTCACCTCGAGCTCCTGGCTGCACGTTTTCCCACAGAGCGGGCTAAGGTGGGATTTATTCTGTCTCTATTGTCGGACAGGGCGTTGGAATGGGCTACGCCGCTGTGGGAGCGTGGCGATCATGTGGTGCAGAGTGCTCCGCTGTTTCTGAGCGCTCTGAAACAGGTCTTTTTAGGACCTCAAGTCACCCATGATACTGCGCTCCAATTGCTGGCATTAACTCAGGGTGAGTTCTTGGTCAGTCATTTTGCCGTCCAATTCCGCACCTTAGCATCTGAGCTGGATTGGTCGGATAAAGCTCTTATCCCCATATTTTGGAGGGGCTTGGCTGACCACGTAAAGGACGCTCTGGCCACTAGGGAGATTCCTGCCACACTGGAGGAGTTAATAACTGTCTCCACTCGAATTGACCTCCGTTTTAACGAGCGGAGGTTAGAGCGAGCCCAGTGTAGGCAGAGGTTTCGGCTGGCTCCTACTTTCGCCAAACCTCTGGAATCTCCGGTCCTGGTTCCTGAGCCACATGAGGCCAGGGAAGTGTCACAAGCAGGATCTAAGTCCCGGACCGCTTGTGCACTCAGGGTCTGTCATGTTTGCCAGCAGTCAGGACATCTAGCCACCAGATGTCCTCAGCGGTCGAGGAAACGTCAGCGTCTAGTGGTAGTAGGTGGAGGTACACTAGACACGGCGACGTTTGCCTCTAAGTTGTCCTTTAAGGGGACAATTACTATTGGCTCATTCTCCCACTCGGTAGAGCTCTGCGTGGATTCTGGGGCGGAGGGCAATTTTATGTCTTCTGCCTTCGCCCAACGTCACGCAATACCCCTGGTAATGCTTGCTCAACCAGTAACGGTGCGAGTGGTGAATGGGTCGACATTGCCCTCACAGATAACACACCAGACCATCCCTTTTACTCTGTCCATGTCGCCATCTCATCAGGAGATAATTTCTCTGCTCGTCATTCTGGAAGGAATTGATGAGGTCCTGTTGGGAATACCTTGGCTACGGTACCACTCTCCTCATATCGAGTGGTCCTCAGGCAGAATTCTGGGTTGGGGTGAATCTTGTAGGGGTAGGTGTCAGAGGGAGTGCGTTCAGGTTGCTACTACTGAGGTACCCGCAGATCTATCCTCTCTCTCCAAGCAGTATTGGTCTTATGCAGACGTGTTCTCCAAAAAGGCGGCGGAGGTCCTTCCGCCTCATCGCCCCTATGACTGTCGTATTGATCTCTTGCCTGGTGCTGAGCCTCCCCGGGGTCGAGTTTATCCGCTATCTCTCCCGGAGACGGAGGCAATGTCACAGTACATCCAGGAAAATCTGGCAAGAGGATTCATTAGGAAGTCAGTGTCACCTGCTGGGGCAGGGTTCTTCTTCGTGCAGAAGAAGAATGGGGAATTGCGCCCATGCATAGACTACAGGGGTCTTAACGCCATCACCGTTAAGAATAAGTATCCTTTGCCCTTGATATCTGAGTTATTCGATAGACTTCGGGGAGCAAGGGTATTTACTAAATTAGATCTGCGGGGTGCTTACAACCTGATTCGCATCCGTGAGGGGGACGAATGGAAGACGGCCTTTAACACCAGGGATGGGCACTATGAATATCTGGTGATGCCCTTCGGGCTCTGTAATGCCCCAGCCATTTTCCAAGACTTTGTGAATGATATCTTCCGGGATATGCTTTCCACCTCGGTCGTAGTCTATCTGGATGATATTCTCATCTACTCTCCAGATATTGACTCCCACCGGAGAGATGTTTGCAAAGTCTTCGACCTCCTACGGGCAAACTCCCTCTATGCCAAGTTGGAGAAGTGTATGTTTGAGCAGGAGTCTTTACCTTTCCTGGGCTACATCATCTCGGCCCAGGGATTGGCTATGGATCCTGCCAAACTGCAGGCAGTGATGGACTGGCAGGAACCCCATTCTCTGAAAGCGGTGCAGCGCTTTATGGGGTTCATAAATTACTATCGTCAGTTCATCCCCCACTTCTCAACCCTGGTAGCTCCCTTGGTATCCCTCACCAAGAAGGGAGGGAATCCTAAATTGTGGTCCGAAGAGGTCTCCAAGGCCTTCACTTCTATTAAGTCCCACTTTGCTAGCGCTCCCATCTTACATCGTCCCGATGTGGATAAGCCATTCCTAATGGAGGTGGATGCCTCATCCGTTGGTGCAGGAGCAGTCCTCTATCAAAAGGATGCTCAAGGTCGGAAGCACCCATGCTTCTTCTTCTCAAAGACCTTCTCACCAGCGGAGAGAAACTACTCCGTCGGGAATAGGGAGCTGCTGGCAATGAAGTTGGCCTTTTTGGAATGGAGACATCTCTTGGAGGGTGCTCAGTTCCCATTCCAAGTCTTCACGGACCACAAGAATTTGGTCTATTTACAGACAGCCCAGCGGCTGAATTCTCGTCAGGCCAGATGGTCCTTGTTTTTCTCCCGGTTCCACTTCACTCTACATTATCTCGCCGGGGAGAAGAACATTCGTGCTGACGCTCTCTCTCGCTCCCTGGTGTCAACTGTGGAGGAGGAGGACGAGCCTCGGCTCATTGTCCCTTCAGAGAGTCTGAGAACCGTAGCTCCGGTTTCGCTTGAGTCTGTGCCTCCGGGCAAGACTTTTGTTCCCATCAATTTGCGTCCGGAGGTTCTCTCGTGGGATCATTCGTCCAGAGTGGGTGGACACTTTGGGGCAAAGAGGACATCTGAGTTGTTCGCGAGAATGTATTGGTGGCCACATATGGTTCGTGATGTAGGAGACTACGTTCGGGCATGTGTCTCTTGTGCCAAAAATAAGTCTCTCCGTCAACGGCCAGCTGGGTTGTTATACCCTCTGCCTGTGGCAGACAGGCCCTGGGAGATGGTCGGGATGGACTTTGTGGTGGGTTTGCCCAAGTCACGTGGCTGTACTGTCATTTGGGTTATCACCGACCATTTTTCTAAAATGGTGCATTTGGTGCCGCTTCCTCGGCTACCTTCTGCACGGGCCTTGGCAGCATTGTTTGTTAAACACATCTTCCGTCTTCACGGTATGCCAGACTAAATTGTCAGTGACCGGGGTCCCCAATTTGCGTCTCGGTTCTGGAGAGAGCTTTGTCGCCATCTCAGTATCGAGTTGAATCTCTCTTCGGCATATCATCCCGAGACGAATGGGTTGGTGGAGAGAGCCAACCAGACCTTGGTCACATATACAGTGGGGCAAAAAATATTTAGTCAGTCAGCAATAGTGCAAGTTCCACCACTTAAAAAGATGAGAGGCGTCTGTAATTTACATCATAGGTAGACCTCAACTATGGGAGACAAACTGAGAAAAAAAAATCCAGAAAATCACATTGTCTGTTTTTTTAATCATTTTTTTGCATATTATGGTGGAAAATAAGTATTTGGTCAGAAACAAACAATCAAGATTTCTGGCTCTCACAGACCTGTAACTTCTTCTTTAAGAGTCTCCTCTTTCCTCCACTCATTACCTGTAGTAATGGCACCTGTTTAAACTTCTTATCAGTATAAAAAGACACCTGTGCACACCCTCAAACAGTCTGACTCCAAACTCCACTATGGTGAAGACCAAAGAGCTGTCAAAGGACACCAGAAACAAAATTGTAGCCCTGCACCAGGCTGGGAAGACTGAATTTGCAATAGCCAACCAGCTTGGAGTGAAGAAATCAACAGTGGGAGCAATAATTAGAAAATGGAAGACATACAAGACCACTGATAATCTCCCTCGATCTGGGGCTCCACGCAAAATCCCACCCCGTGGGGTCAGAATGATCACAAGAACGGTGAGAGCAAAAATCCCAGAACCACGCGGGGGGACCTAGTGAATGAACTGCAGAGAGCTGGGACGAATGTAACAAGGCCTACCATAAGTAACACACTATGCCACCATGGACTCAGATCCTGCAGTGCCAGACGTGTCCCACTGCTTAAGCCAGTACATGTCCGGGCCCGTCTGAAGTTTGCTAGAGAGCATTTGGATGATCCAGAGGAGTTTTGGGAGAATGTCCTATGGTCTGATGAAACCAAACTGGAACTGTTTGGTAGAAACACAACTTGTGTTTGGAGGAAAAAGAATACTGAGTTGCATCCATCAAACACCATACCTACTGTAAAGCATGGTGGTGGAAACATCATGCTTTGGGGCTGTTTCTCTGCAAAGGGGCCAGGACGACTGATCCGGGTACATGAAAGAATGAATGGGGCCATGTATCGTGAGATTTTGAGTGCAAACCTCCTTCCATCAGCAAGGGCATTGAAGATGAAACGTGGCTGGGTCTTTCAACATGACAATGATCCAAAGCACACCGCCAGGGCAACAAAGGAGTGGCTTCGTAAGAAGCATTTCAAGGTCCTGGAGTGGCCTAGCCAGTCTCCAGATCTCAACCCTATAGAAAACCTTTGGAGAGAGTTGAAAGTCCGTGTTGCCAAGCGAAAAGCCAAAAACATCACTGCTCTAGAGGAGATCTGCATGGAGGAATGGGCCAACATACCAACAACAGTGTGTGGCAACCTTGTGAAGACTTACAGAAAACGTTTGACCTCTGTCATTGCCAACAAAGGATATATTACAAAGTATTGAGATGAAATTTTGTTTCTGACCAAATACTTATTTTCCACCATAATATGCAAATAAAATGTTAAAAAAACAGACAATGTGATTTTCTGGATTTTTTTTTCTCAGTTTGTCTCCCATAGTTGAGGTCTACCTATGATGTAAATTACAGACGCCTCTTATCTTTTTAAGTGGTGGAACTTGCACTATTGCTGACTGACTAAATACTTTTTTGCCCCACTGTATGCGACATTTTGTCTCTGCTAAGCAAGATGACTGGGCATCTTTGCTACCGTGGGCGGAGTTTGCTCTTAACAATGCTGTAGCTGACTCCACTGGACAGACTCCATTCCTCCTTAACTATGGTCAGCATCCGCAGGTACCTGTGCCCATGCCCGTGTCTTCCGCCGATTCCAGGGTGGCAGACTGGGCTGTGGAGGCACGGGACATTTGGGATCGCACTCAGGATGCCATTCGGGCTTCCAAGGAGAGAATGAGGTCCTCCGCCGATGTTCATCGGCGCCCCGCTCCGACCTTTGCTCCTGGCGACTTGGTGTGGCTCTCCGCCCGTAACATCAGGCTGCGAGTTGAGTCCACTAAGTTTGCTCCTCGCTACTTGGGTCCCTTCAAGGTTCTCGAACAGGTTAATCCTGTGGTCTACCGCCTGGCTCTTCCTCCACGCTTGGGTATCACCGACACCTTTCATGTGTCCCTCTTGAAACCCGTATACATGTCCCGGTTTTCCGAGTCATCTGCCGGGACATCGGGTTCGTCTACGGACGATTACGAGGTGAGCGCTATTTTGGGGTGTAAGGTGGTACGCGGCAAAAAGTTCTATCTGGTGGATTGGAAGGGTTATGGTCCAGAGAACAGGTCATGGAAGCCTGCTGAAAACATTCGGACCCTACAGCTCATTGCTGCCTTCGAGCGTAGCGAGGCCCAAGGAGGGGGGGGCCCTAGGAGGGGGGTAATGTTAGGTCTCGAGTTCCCGCTTCTGCACAGGGGGAATCTTGAGCCATCTCCGCTGCGGTCCCCCATTCCTATCCAGCCGCAGTGGAGCCTGCTCAGCAGGGACGTCGGTCCCAGCGTCTTGCTCGGTCTCACTCTGTTCAGAGAGTTACTGCTGCTCCTTCAGCTCCTGCCATTAAAGTCAATGCTGGTCAGCAGCGAGTGGACTTCTCTGGGACTAAGTCCTTATCTGCGCACACTGAGCATGCCCAGGGCAAGATCTCCCGTTGGAGATCGAGGGTCATGTGCTCAGACTCTGCAGCGCATTCTATTGGTCCTCTTGGCAGGTCTTGCAAGGGCAAAGTTTCTGTGGCCACTTCCTGTCCTGCAACTATATAAACTGCGCATGACCGCACGGCAATGCGCTAGTGTACAATTGAATACGTGTGTTTGTTGTGAGTGCAAGTCGTTCATTAAATACCCCTACCCTATTGTATGACTGTTCGCGTATGGTGTATGGCTGCTATCTAGTGCCCGACTAATCACTCAACGTGTCACACACGTATCAGCGTCTATTGCTGTGACCGCCAGTGCGGTGCCACGCGCCAGTGTGCGCTTCCTGACCCACGTCTGGGTCTTTAGTGGTACCTGCCAGCACGGCACAGTTCGCACTTCGGTGTTATAATTATATATTTCCTTACACACCCAGTAGTGGTGTAGTGCCAGCAAGGGTCTAATCGGACTACAATCCCTGTTGGGGTTAAGTTCGCTGACCACTTGCTCGCGCTCTATGTGCGGTACCGCGGTCCTGTGACGCAACAGGATCGCTTTCTTCACGCTGGGTGAGGTTTAACCCACGCGTGTATACTTTTGGATACCGCCATATAGTCTGTCATTTCCTAGCAGCAGGTTTCACCTGCACGGTGGACCCCGGACTGCGAACGCATCTATATCATCTCTCTTGGTGCGTTCCGCCAGTCCTAACAGCTGGTTGGCTATTGCAGATTCAGTCTTCCCAGCCTGGTGCAGGGCTACAATTTTGTTTCTGGTGTCCTTTGACAGCTCTTTGGTCTTCACCATAGTGGAGTTTGGAGTCAGACTGTTTGAGGGTGTGCACAGGTGTCTTTTTATACTGATAAGAAGTTTAAACAGGTGCCATTACTACAGGTAATGAGTGGAGGAAAGAGGAGACTCTTAAAGAAGAAGTTACAGGTCTGTGAGAGCCAGAAATATTGATTGTTTGTTTCTGACCAAATACTTATTTTCCACCATAATATGCAAAAAAAATGATAAAAAAACAGACAATGTGATTTTCTGGATTTTTTTTTTCTCAGTTTGTCTCCCATAGTTGAGGTCTACCTATGATGTAAATTACAGACGCCTCTCATCTTTTTAAGTGGTGGAACTTGCACTATTGCTGACTGACTAAATACTTTTTTGCCCCACTGTATGTATATCCCACTTACCAGTTCCTCTTCGGAACTTGCAGCTCTCCAGTGCCCCCCTTACCCTCAGGTCAGTCAGGGAACTACACCTAAGATAATTAGTCACCGCATGAGCCGCTTCACTGTGGACTGGCTAGCAGGCATGCTGCAGCAATGGAATTATAAATGCTCAGGCCACAGCCAGACAATAGCTTATAAAAACCCCATTCCATCGCTGCCAGCTTTACCTACCTAGCCCAGAACATACTTTGCTGCCACCAGCTCAGATTCCTCAACAGAGAGGTTCGAGGCAACACAAATTAGTAGCATAATTAACTTCAGGCACATGAAAATTCGCTATAGAACATGGAGAAGACGAACTAATAAATTTTATATTTTACTCCGAAAAGATAGGCAGTGTTTACAAAAGGTATATAAAGATTTTGCAATATGAGATAATTAAGGTATGCACAAGCAATTACAAAAAACAGAGATTAAAGAAGATAAACACTGACATGTTGCTTAGATCATTCCAGGCTAACCATGCTGGTGGGAGGAACCAGACATCCCAATGCATCAGAGGGCCTTGGTGCAACAGCTTCTCAGGTAAAACTGAAGGCTAGGCTGACTGGCAGTAACTTATTCTTGTAGGCTATGCCATCACTAAAGGGGGTTGAGTTACCATCACCCTCCCCTTTTCTCAGAGTTACAGATTTGCTAGCAACACTTATCCTTATCCTAACTTGCCTGGAGAACCTAGCAGAGTAACCGCACGCACATCATTCATCTTGTATTGAAATTAGCTTTCTAATGATACCACACTTGGACTAGCTGTTCCTCATGGTTCAGGTGAAATCCATTTCTCTGGTTATTTTGAAGCTATAGTTTAGCAAAAGGCACCATAGTAAAGTTCTATCAAAGCACATTCTGAATATGTATCAGTCATATTTATATCATTGATTGGGCCTGAGATATGCCCTTTTTTTACTATCTCCCCTATATACAAAGGAAAAGCACATGTTTTTTGGGACAAAACTTGCTTTTGGCTAATTAACATTCTGGAAGGAGGAGGAGGGAAGAGGAAGGAGTTTAGAGTTACAGGCTGTGTGTGAAGAAGCTAGGGAGAACAGCCTGCATGGGGGAAAGGGAAGCCTAAGTGCAGCTTCGAAGGTAGCAGAAAGTTCTTGAAAGGCATGTGAATTTTTAAGGAAAACCATTTGTCATTTTTACATTATCGTCACAGTGTCCATGATGACAACAGTACCACCATTGTCCACTGGCTTGATGGTGATATGGTCGTCATGGACCAATTCACACAATGCATCATATTGATTCTTTGTTAGATTTGCATTTTTAAATTGTTTATTGTCATAAACCTGTTTCAGGGTATTAATATCCTTATTCACAGCTGCAATATTTGCCTCTATTAATGGGACATTCCCAATTGTCAAAAAATTGCTCTTTTTTGATAGCATAAGTTTCTGTAAAGT
Organism: Ranitomeya imitator; assembly: GCF_032444005.1. NCBI lineage: Eukaryota > Metazoa > Chordata > Amphibia > Anura > Dendrobatidae > Ranitomeya > Ranitomeya imitator. The sequence goes on from NC_091286.1 coordinate 86,705,685, forward strand.
GAAGATAGATCTAGCAGGCACAGTTATTGTTGGATTACAGTATTTTTGTACCAATAATTTAGTTTGATTGGTCTGAAAATATCAAATAACTCAACTTCTAAGTTAAACCAGTCAATATGACTGCTAGGGCTAAAAGAGAAGCCCTTGCTCAACACAGATTTCTAATTAGCAGACAATGGTTTAGAAGATAAATTTACCACCAAGTTTAGTCCTTCTTTTTCATTGTCGTTTGTCTTTGTGGGAGTATGTGAACCTTCTGTTTTTCTCTCTTCTGTCGACGGTAATGTTTTCTACCTCCTCTTCTGTTCCTTTTCCATTGTCTTCCATATGACCCTCTAAAACAATATCATTAGATTGTGAAAAGTCAATAAAAGTGTCATTATAATTCAAGACCCCTCAAAAAGCACCTGCTCCAGTTTGGTATCTTTTGTTTTTTAATGGCTTAGAATTTTCTTTTTGCCAGTTATAAATATTAGAAAACAACAACAAACAAATCTGGATAAGAATAGTAATAAAATATATAACATTTATTTTTTATTTTCCTTTAATTTATTATTTTCATTATTTATTTATTATTACTACTTACACTTCCTTTTTGCTGCACATTTCTTATTCCCATACTGCATACATCTTGATATACACTATTACGTTTTCTGTCCACATATATAATCAGTTATTCTGATCGTCCATTTGAGGTATGCTGTGGCGGTGCGCATGCGCGGTCTGCGTCCTGGATAGTGGCCATCCTGCATCTGTGTTTCCATGGCTGCAGTTTCTTTCTGCTGCTGGGTAATGTGACGCGGGCTCTGTTCGCTTCCGGGTCCTCCTGACTGCGCATGTGCCGCTGACGCTCCCACATCTTCTCATCGGCGTTCACTCTAAATGTATATAAAATCTCCGGTCCCACACGTACAGTACATCACACCCTGACAAAGGATTAATTCTGAAACGTGCGTCGGGGTGCGCTGTACTTGAGGGACGGACATTACCAGCTATCAGGTATTTTACCATTTATTACCCCGTGCTATATATGGCTTGTTGTTCTTAGGACAGCGGTGTATTATCTTTATCATTGGCCCACAGCTTCTCACCTTATTGCCCCCACCTTCCCTTCAGTCTCATTACACTCCGCAAGTGGCATATTGCCTTTATTATTAGCCCACATATTCCCCTCATATTCACTCATACACTCATGGTACACTTTTGTGTTTTATATCCTTTTTGGCATTATTTTATTTCTCCTCACGTTCCATTACCTCAAAATATTATATATATGGAATATTAAATCATTTACACACATATGTTTAACCTCTAATTTTTGGCTATCTTATTGCCTTTGTTATTAATTGTTATTTGGCGGTTATATAAGCACGGTTGCACTTTTTTTTACATCAAACACATAGTGTTGGCATTATATAATTTTTTGCGTTGCACACATAGCACTATTGCACTTTTTTCTTATAACTGTGTATTTATGAGGTACTACATATATATATATATATATATATATATATATATATATATATTTATATATCTCTACTTGTGGGTATATAGGTATTACATCCCGTGTCCTAACACTCATCTATATGTATTATTGTCCATCCTGATATTTATTATGATTTATTCACTTTTCAAGTACAGACACATGTGACAGTGCCATTTGCCACATTCTAAATAAAGGCTTTTTTAATACTATATGCTCTTTGGCTTTTATATATTTTATTACTATTCTTATCCAGATTTGTTTGTTGTTGTTTTCTATTACCCCGAGTGGTCTGCCATTCACCCTCTGTGTATCAGTAACTCCGCCCACTTGTATATATATATATATTTCTTTGATTATTTGCGTGAATGGAGTAGCAAATTCTGGTGGGTCCATTTTTTTACTGTGTACATATCTCTCACAGTTATAAATATTCCCAAGTCTGGAATCTTCAGCGTCTCTACTCCACTTCCTCCTTTTAACTTTCTCCAGTTCCTCCCTTGTTTTATTCAGCCGTGTGTGTCAACCCAGTCTTTGAATTTATTTTACATCTTGTTTTCTAAAGATTCTTTTAGCTTATTATCGATTTGTAATGTGACCACATTCAAATTTCGTATTTCTTCCAGCAAAAACTCCATATTTAGCAATATAATGTCCATAGAAAATTTATTAGACAGAGCAAAAAATCGCTCACAAAAAACATTATTTGTACCAAACAAATTTGGACGAATATTGGCGCGCAAGCCTCTTAGGATTCTCTACTGTTTATAATACTCCTTTAGAGTCATCAAGTGCAATTGCAATGTATTCAAATGCTTAGTATCAGTGCCTTACTTACGTGATGAGAGATGGTATACTCAAATATGTTGCATCAAATTCTATTTCTTTAAGGATCCTCTCCTCATCTCAAGCATTGGGCATTTCTGAAGTTCCCCTGGCTGTGGACATTGTGAAAAGTCTATAAAAAGCTGTGCGCGCTCCATGCGGAATTGATATCAAAAAAGAAAAAATAAGAACAGCACGTGTTCTTGTTTTTTCTTTTTAGATAGTTAGAAAGATGGATTGAAAAATAGGTAAATAGATAGCTATAGATAGATTTTGCTGTAATATGTGCATTGTAATATACAATAGGAATATTGTACTCTACAGATAATGTTTCTACTTACAGAATATCTTTGCTTGTTCACACTCCAAACTGTGCTCATGAGAAGGTAGCATCAAAGCTTGCGAAATACATTAACTGAATATTTGCTTATGAACAAGATTAAAAAAAATCGCCAAGAGCCTCAAGGTTTTCAAGCTGGGAGTGGAACAGCTTTGCAATTTGCTTCTGAAACTGTAGTTTGATCTTAATGAATATAAAATGGCTCCCATTAAAAGTAAAACCGATTATTTCAGGTCTTCCAGGGCCCATAGCTTTTTGACTGTCTTGGAGAGTTACTATGATCTTTCATTAAGACTTCACAGCAGGTCTTCCTCACCATCAAATCAAGCCTTGCAGTACAGAAGATTGGCTACATTTAAAAATAATTCTCTGAAATCTACAGATGTTTCCAATTTGGTAATGAAAGTCATAAAAGAATATAGACTTTTTATATATTTTCACTAATTCATCACTCACATTTGTCAGTATTAGGGTGGCCTATATCTGTCAAGTCAGAGGCAGATTGCAATTTCAGTTGAACTTTATGATATGTTTTGGACTAATGTGTTAATTGTTTTGGTAGCTTTTTTTTTTTTTTGCTTTTTTTCTTTTAAAGAAAAATAGATTTCGTTTAAAATTCAGCATTTCCGTCCTGGTATGAAGTCTGAAATTGCAACTATTTTAAAGAATGAAAAACATTTAACAGAAATGATACTAAATTGCACACAGATTTTAAATCTAAATAGCTTGAGATATAATGATCTCCGTAAGGTTTAGATTCATTTTTTCTCTACGATGACCTGGCCAGTGTGAATATATTAACACAACAAAGAAAGACATTACAGATCAGGGAGAAACTCATGCAAATTTTTTTTTTTAAACTGAAAAGAAAAAATGATTCATGCAGCTCAAATTGCACTGAAAGGGAAAATGAATGAAAATATGGCTAGTTCATAAGTCTTTGTATCAGGTCAGCGGAGATTGCACATAAAATCTGTAGTGGAAGAATGATATTGTAGGGTGTTCATGTACTGAACATCAACCTGATCTGGAGAAGAGATTGGTTTGCTGCCCTCATGTGGATTTTATATCATTATTGTCATAATTGATGGTTTTTAACAATATTTAAAATCCATATCTCAAGTTCTTTTTGTAATTTTTCATTCTGAATGGCCATAGATATCATTAATAAATTGAAGGTTAGATCATATTTTATTTAAATTTTTATATTTTGTATGTACTAAGTCTTTGTGCATCCAAAATTTTCCAAAATACCATATTTTCCGCTTTGTAAGACGCACTTTATTTCCCCCAAATTTTGGGGGGAAATTGGGGTGTGTCTTACAAAGCGGATATACCGCTTACCGTTACAGGCTGGGATGAGGGGGTGTCCGCCGCCGTGGTTGTCTGCCACCGCTACCGCCCGCCATCGCTGCCGCAGTTGTCCGCCACCGCTGCCGCCCGCCACTGCCTCCGCGGTTGTCCGCTGCTGCCCCGGGTGATGATTGAGGCTCCGGTGCTGTGGGGGCTCTGGCGACATTTTGTGAAAGACCAGAGCCCCACAGCAGTTCGTACATGCTTTCCTGTACTGACTGACTCCGGGAAAATGGCCAACGGAATCTCGGGAGATGAGATTTCAGGGCTGAGATCTCATCTCTCGAGATCCCGGCGCCCATTTTCCTGAAGTCCACCGCACAGGAAAGCATGGACGAACTGCCGGGGGCTCTGGCCTTTCACAAAATGTCACCAAAGTCCCCTGCAGCACTGGAGACAGCCCTGCAGCACTGGAGACAGCCCTGCAGCACCAGATACAGCCTTGCAGCACCAGAGCCCCCTGCAGCACCGGAGACATCCCTGCAGCACCGGAGACAGCCCAGCAGCACCAGAGCCCCCTGCAGCACTGGAGACAGCCCTGCAGCACCAGAGCCCCCTGCAGCACCAGAGCCCCCTGCAGCACCGGAGACATCCCTGCAGCACCGGAGACAGCCCTGCAGCACCGGAGCCCCCCTGCAGCACCAGAGCCCCCCTGCAGCACAGGAGCCCCCCTGCAGCACAGGAGCCCCCCTGAAGACCCCCTCATCCCAGCCTGCAGCAATGCTCCACTCCTGCCTCCAACAACAACCCTGTGACCCTGATCCACTGCAGCCACAACCCCTGGTAAGCAATAAGACTCATGGGTTATAAGAAGCCCCCCCAATTTATTAAAAAAAAGTTTTTTCCTATTTTTCTCCTCAAAATTAGGGATGCGTCTTATAATCTGGAGCGTCTTACAAAGCGAAAAATACGGTATAAAAGAAACAACATGTAAGCAAATATAATTCCAATGACGACTATGTTTTATGTCCTTTACACTCGATGGTGTACCTATAGGTTACATTGACATGTGGAAGAAAATCAATTCTATACATCCGACTGTGATGGTTTCTGCAGCAAGAGCATTTTGTGGCAACTTTTCTTACAAAAACACTTAGTGCTGTCTTTCTGTTATTCATCTTGGAAGTGTATGATAAAAAATGATACTTGGATGGATACTTTTCTTTTTTGTCAATACCCTACACAGTCTGAGGACCTGACATCTGCTTTCTAAATTAGAGTGTGTAAGAACACACAAAGTTGTAAGCAAGAGAAATTAGGGTACGTTGATGAGCTTTTGGAGCATTTTTGATGTTGCAGAATTTCTTCGCCTATTATTTAAATTAGGTTACTTGAATTTTTTCATTGCTTTTTTGTGTGCATTTTGTTAATGTGTTTTTGACGCTGCAGTTTTTGTCTCTTGTTTGTGTATCTTGCGTTAAATAAAGCTGCTTTGTTTTTGATACTTCCCGTTTTTTTTGCTTTGAGAAAAAAATTTTTATTGACATACTTAGGTGCGGATATACTAATTTTTATTGCATTTCCACTAGGGAAATGCACTAAAAACACATGTGCGTTTTTTACCTGAGGAATTTCTGCATCTAATACAAGTCTATGGGGAAAATCTGCACAGAAAATTCAGCGGATCCTCAAGAGAAATCGACATGTTAATTTGAAACACACACTGTGTCAGTTTACTTTGGATATTAAAGGGAAACTGTCAGCAATTTTGGCCTATATATGACCATCACCTTTCAGGGCTTATATACAGCATTCTAGAATGCTGTATATAAGCCCCCAAACCGACCTGGAAGAACTTAAAAATAAGTTTTATTATACTCATCTGTGGGGCGGTCCGATCCAATGGGAGTCGCTGGTCTTGGTCCAGCACCTCTCATCTTCTTATGATCGCCATCCTCCTTCTTGCTTCTTGTGGATGATGCAACCCAGCATCATCCACGCAGGCTCCCTGACATCGCACTCCTGTGCAGGCGTGCTTCTCTGCCCTGTTGAGGGCAGAACAAAGTAGTGTAGCACACAGCCCCAGTGCCTCTCTGATCTTTCCTGGCACCTGAGGCGAAAATATGCAGAGTCAAAAATGCATCAAAAACTCATCATGGGAACATAGCCTGAAGGGAATATCAATATTCTCTGAAGATGTGTTGGCTCATTTTAACCCCATAGCGACCAGAGTTATTTTTGATTTTGCATTTACATTTTTTGCTCCTCTTTTTCCCAGAGCCATAACTTTTTTAATTTTTGGTCAAAATAGCCATACGAGGGCTTGTTTTTCATAGGACGAGTTGTACTGTTTAACAATATCATTGGTTTTACCATGTCATGTACTCAAAAACGGGAAAAAGTTCCAAGTGCTGTGAAATTGCAAAAAAAAGTGCAATCCCACAGTTTTTTTTTTACCATGTTTACTAAATGCTAAAACTGACCTACGATTGAGATTCTTCAGGTCTTTACAAGTTCATAGACACCAAACATGTCTAGGTTCTTTTTTATGTAAGTTGTGAAAAAAAAATCCAAAATTTGTTAGTTTTTTAAAAGTGCCATTTTCCGATACCCGTAGCGTCTCCTTTTTTCGTGACCTCGGGTTGAGTGAGAGCTTATTTTTTGCATGCCAAGCTGACATTTTTAATGATACTTTTTTGGTGTAGATACAATCTTTTGATCGTCCGTTATTGCATTTTAATGCAATGTTGTGGCAACCCCAAAAAATGGAATTCTGGTGTTTTGACTTTTTTCTTGTTATGTCATTTAGCGATCTGGTCAATTGTTTTTTATATTGATAGATGAGGCGATTCTGAATGCGGCGATACCAAATAGGTGTATTTTTGATTTTTTTTTTTTTTATTGTTTTATTTTGAATGGGGCGAAAGGGGGGTGATTTGAACTTTTTTTATTTTTTTGCTTTTATATTTTTAACCCCTTTCTGCCATTAGACGTACTATTCCGTCCATGTGGGGTGGGCTTTACTTCCCAAGGACGGAATAGTACGTCATAGCCGATCGGCCGCGCTCACGGGGGGAGCGTGGCCGATCGCGGCCAGGTGTCAGCTGCTTATCGCAGCTGACATCCGGCACTATGTGCCAGGAGCGGTCACGGACCGCCCCCGACACATTAACCCCCAGCACACCGCGATCAAACATGATCGCGATGTGCCGGCGGTGCAGGGAAGCATCGCGCAGGGAGGGGGCTCCCTGCGGGCTTCCCTGAGACCCCCGCAGCAACGCGATGTGATCGCGTTGCTCCGGGGGTCTCCTACCTCCCTCCCTGCATCAAGTCCCGGATCCAATATGGCCGCGGATCCGGGTCCTGCAGGGAGGGAGGTGGCTTACCAAGTGCCTGCTCAGAGCAGGCACTTGGTAACGCTGCAGCGCTCTGAGACAGATCGGTGATCTGTCAGAGTGCTGTGCAAACTGGCAGATCACCGATCTGTATTGTCCCCCCCTGGGAAAAAGTAAAAAAGTAAAAAAAAAAATTTTTACAAGTGTGTAAAAAAAAAAAAAAAAAAAATCCTAAATAATGAAAAAAAAAAAAAATATTATTCCCATAAATACATTTCTTTATCTAAATAATAAAAAAAAAACAATAAAAGTACACATATTTAGTATCGCCGCGTCCGTAACGACCCGACCTATAAAACTGGCCCACTAGTTAACCCCTTCAGTAAACACCGTAAGAAAAAAAAAAAAACGAGGCAAAAAACAACGCTTTATTATCATACCGCCGAACAAAAAGTGGAATAACATGCGATCAAAAAGACAGATATAAATAACCAGGGTACCGCTGAAAGCGTCATCTTGTCCCGCAAAAAATGAGCCGCAATACAGCAACATCAGCAAAAAAATAAAAAGTTATAGTCCTCAGAATAAAGCGATGCAAAAATAATTATTTTTTCTATAAAATAGTTTTTATCGTATAAAAGCGCCAAAACATAAAAAAATGATATAAATGAGGTGTCGCTGTAATCGTACTGACCCGAAGAATAAAACGGCTTTATCAATTTTACCAAACGCGGAACGGTATAAACGCCTCCCCCAAAAGAAATTCATGAATAGCTGGTTTTTGGTAATTCTGCCTCACAAAAATCGGAATAAAAGGCGATCAAAAAATGTCACGTGCCCAAAAGTGTTACCAATAAAAACGTCAACTCGTCCCGCAAAAAGCAAGACCTCACATGACTCTGTGGACTCAAATATGGAAAAATTATAGCTCTCAAAATGTGGTAACGCAAAAAATATTTTTTGCAATAGAAAGCGTCTTTCAGTGAGTGACGGCTGCCAATCATAAAAATCCGCTAAAAAATCTGCTATAAAAGTAAATCAAACCCCCCTTCATTACCCCCTTAGTTAGGGAAAAGTAAAAAAAATTAAAAAAATGTATTTATTTCCATTTTCCCGTTAGGGCTAGGGCTAGGGTTAGGGTTAGGGCTAGGGTTAGGGTTAGGGCTAGGGTTAGGGCTAGGGTTAGGGCTGAGGTTAGGGCTAGGGTTAGGGTTAGGGCTAGGGTTAGGGCTAGGGTTAGGGCTAGGGTTAGGGTTAGGGTTAGGGTTAGGGCTAGGGTTAGGGCTAGGGCTAGGGTTAGGGCTAGGGTTAGGGCTAGGGCTAGGGTTAAGGCTACAGTTAGGGTTAAGGCTACAGTTAGGGTTAAGGCTACAGTTAGGGTTAAGGCTACAGTTAGGGTTGGGGCTAAAGTTAGGGTTAGGGTTTGGATTACATTTGCGGTTGGGAATAGGGTTGGGATTAGGGTTAGGGGTGTGTCAGGGTTAGAGGTGTGGTTAGGGTTACCGTTGGAATTAGAGTTAGGGGTGTGTTTGGATTAGGGTTTCAGTTATAATTGGGGGGTTTCCACTGTTTAGACACATCAGGGGCTCTCCAAACGCAACATGGCGTCCGATCTCAATTCCAGCCAATTCTGCGTTGAAAAAGTAAAACAGTGCTCCTTCCCTTCCGAGGTCTCCCGTGTGCCAAAACAGGAGTTTACCCCAATATATGGGGTATCAGCGTACTCAGGACAAATAGGACAACAACATTTAGGGTCCAAGTTCTCCTGTTACCCTTGGGAAAATACAAAACTGGGGGCTAAAAGATAAGTTTTGTGGGAAAAATTTTTTTTTTTAATTTTCACGGCTCTGCGTTATAAACTGTAGTGAAATACGTGTGGGCTTAAAGTTCTCACAACACATCTAGGTAAGTTCCTTTGAGGGTCTAGTTTCCAATATGGGGTCACTTGTTGGGGGTTTCTACTGTTTAGGTACATCAGGGGCTCTGCAAACGCAATGTGACGCCTGCAGACCATTCCATCTAAGTCTGCATTCCAAATGGCGCTCCTTCCCTTCCGAGCCCTCCCATGAGCCCAAACGGTGGTTCCCCTCCACATATGGGGCATCAGCGCACTCAGGACAAATTGGACAACAAATTTTGGGGTCCAATTTCTCCTGTTACCCTCGAGAAAATACAAAACTGGGGGCTAAAAAATAATTTTGGGGGGAATTTTTCTTTTTATTTTCACGGCTCTGCGTTAGAAACTGTAGTGAAACACTTGGGGGCTCAAAGTTCTCACAACACATCTAGATAAGTTCCTTGGGGGGTCTAGTTTCCAATATGGGGTCACTTGTGGGGGGTTTCTATTGTTTAGGTACATTAGGGGCTCTGCAAACGCAATGTGACGCCTGCAGTGTTGTGAATTCTGTGGCTGAGTTCACTTCTGTGGTCACAAGTGGTATTGCAGTCTCTGGGCTTCCTCCCTCAGGTGTTTTGGTGAGCTCGTTGGCTGCCTTGCTATTTAGCTCCACCTGAGTCTGTCTTCCTTGCTCCTTGTCAATGTTCCAGTGTTGGATCTGAGCTACTGCATCTTTCCTTGGGCCTGCTGCTCTGCTAGATAAGTGCTTCTAGTTTGTTTTCTGTTTTTTCTGTCCAGCTTGCTATTAACTTTTGCTGGAAGCTCTGAGAAGCAAAGGGGTGCACCGCCGTGCTGTTAGTTCGGCACGGTGGGTCTTTTTGCCCCTTTGCGTGGTTTTCGTTTTAGGGTTTTTTGTAGACTGCATAGTTCTCTTTGCTATCCTCGCTCTGTCTAGAATATCGGGCCTCACTTTGCTGAATCTATTTCATCCCTACGTTTGTCTTTTCATCTTGCTAACAGTCATTATATGTGGGGGGCTGCCTATTCCTTTGGGGTATTTCTCTGAGGTAAGTCAGGCTTGTATTTCTATCTTCAGGCTAGTCAGCTCCTCAGGCAGTGCCGAGTTGCATAGGTAGTGATAGGCGCAATCCACTGCTGCTTATAGTTGTGTGAGGATAGATCAGGTACTGCAGTCTACAGAGATTCCACGTCTCAGAGCTCGTCCTATTGTTTTTGGTTATTGCCAGATCTCTGTATGTGCGCTGATTACTGCACGCTGTGTGGCCTGATTGCCAGCCATAACAGTACAAGGAGCCCCTCCAATGATTTCCAATAGAGGGAAAAAAGAAATCCTGACATCATTTTTTTTTCTTAGCTCTGTCTTCAGTCTTTTTTTTCCCCTAGACATTAGAGTGCTTCAGGACACAGCTGTGGACATGGATATTCAGGCTCTGTGCTCCTCAATGGATAATCTCGTTGTAAATGTACAAAAGATTCAAGATACTATTGATCAGAAATCGATGCTAGAACCAAGAATTCCGATTCCTGATTTGTTTTTTGGTGACAGAACTAAGTTCCTGAGCTTCAGAAATAATTGTAAGCTATTTTTGGCCTTGAAACCTCATTCTTCTGGTAATCCTATTCAACAGGTTTTGATTATTATTTCTTTTTTGCGCGGCGACCCACAGGACTGGGCGTTTTCTCTTGCACCAGGAGATTCTGCATTGAGTAATGTTGATGCATTTTTCCAGGCGCTGGGATTGCTTTACGATGAGCCTAATTCAGTGGATCAAGCTGAGAAAAATCTGCTGGCTTTATGCCAGGGTCAGGATGATGTAGAAGTATATTGTCAGAAATTTAGGAAATGGTCAGTACTCACTCTGTGGAATGAATCTGCACTAGCGGCTTTGTTCAGAAAGGGTCTCTCTGAAGCTCTTAAGGATGTAATGGTGGGATTTCCTATGCCTGCTGGTTTGAATGAGTCTATGTCCTTGGCCATTCAGATCGGTCGTCGCTTGCGCGAGCGTAAATCTGTGCACCATCTGGCGGTATTGTCTGAGAGTAAGCCTGAGCCTATGCAGTGCGACAGGACTATGACTAAAGTAGAACGGCAAGAACACAGACGTCTGAACAGACTGTGTTTCTATTGTGGTGATTCTACTCATGCTATTTCTAATTGTCCTAAACGCACTAGGCGGTTCGATAGCTCTGCCGTTATTGGTACTGTACAGTCCAAATTCCTTTTGTCCATTACCTTAATGTGCTCTTTGTCATCATATTCTGTCATGGCGTTTGTGGATTCAGGCGCTGCCCTGAATCTGATGGATTTGGATTATGCTAAACGTTGTGGATTTTTCTTGGAGCCTTTGCGGTGTCCTATTCTGTTGAGAGGAATTGATGCTACACCTTTGGCCAAGAATAAGCCTCAGTACTGGGCCCAGCTGACCATGTGCATTGCTCCTGCACATCAGGAAGTTATTCGCTTTCTGGTACTGCATAATTTGCATGATGTGGTCGTGTTGGGGTTGCCATGGCTACAAACCCATAATCCAGTATTGGATTGGAACTCTATGTCGGTAACCAGCTGGGGTTGTCAGGGGGTACATGGTGATGTTTCATTTTTGTCTATTTCGTCATCCATTCCTTCTGACATCCCAGAGTTCTTGTCGGACTTTCAGGATGTATTTGAAGAGTCCAAGTCTGATGCCCTACCTCCGCATAGGAATTGTGATTGTGCTATCGATTTGATTCCTGGTAGTAAATTCCCTAAGGGTCGTTTATTTAATTTGTCCGTACCTGAACACACCGCTATGCGCAGTTATGTGAAGGAGTCCCTGGAGAAGGGACATATTCGCCCATCGTCGTCACCATTGGGAGCAGGGTTCTTTTTTGTAGCCAAGAAGGATGGTTCGCTAAGACCGTGTATTGATTACCGCCTTCTTAATAAGATCACTGTTAAGTTTCAGTATCCCTTGCCATTGATATCTGACTTGTTTGCTCGGATTAAGGGGGCTAGTTGGTTTACTAAGATTGATCTTCGTGGTGCGTATAATCTGGTGAGAATCAGGCAGGGAGATGAATGGAAAACGGCATTTAATACGCCCGAGGGTCATTTTGAGTATCTGGTGATGCCGTTCGGACTTGCCAATGCTCCATCTGTTTTTCAGTCTTTTATGCATGACATCTTCCGTGAGTATCTGGATAAATTCTTGATTGTTTACTTGGATGACATTTTGATCTTCTCAGATGATTGGGAGTCTCATGTGAAGCAAGTCAGAATGGTTTTCCAGGTACTGCGTGCTAATTCCTTGTTCGTGAAGGGATCAAAGTGTCTCTTCGGTGTGCAGAAAGTTTCATTTTTGGGGTTCATCTTTTCCCCTTCTACTATCGAGATGGATCCGGTTAAGGTTCAGGCCATCCAGGATTGGACTCAGCCGACATCTCTAAAAAGTCTGCAGAAATTCCTGGGCTTTGCTAATTTTTATCGTCGCTTCATCTGTAATTTTTCTAGCATTGCCAGACCATTGACCGATTTGACCAAGAAGGGTGCTGATTTGGTTAATTGGTCTTCTGCTGCCGTGGAAGCTTTTCAGGAGTTGAAGCGTCGTTTTTGCTGTGCCCCTGTGTTGTGTCAACCTGATGTTTCTCTTCCGTTCCAGGTCGAGGTTGATGCTTCTGAGATTGGTGCAGGGGCGGTTTTGTCACAGAGAGGTTCTGGTTGCTCAGTGTTCAAACCATGTGCTTTCTTTTCCAGGAAATTTTCTGCTGCTGAGCGTAATTATGATGTGGGCAACCGAGAGTTGCTGGCCATGAAGTGGGCATTCGAGGAGTGGCGTCATTGGCTTGAGGGTGCTAAGCATCGCGTGGTGGTTTTGACTGATCATAAGAACCTTACTTATCTTGAGTCTGCCAAGCGCTTGAATCCTAGACAGGCCCGTTGGTCGTTATTTTTTGCTCGTTTTGATTTTGTGATTTCATACCTTCCGGGCTCTAAAAATGTGAAGGCGGATGCTCTGTCTAGGAGTTTTGTGCCCGACTCTCCGGGGTTATCTGAGCCGGCGAGTATCCTCAAGGAAGGAGTCATTGTGTCTGCCATCTCCCCTGATTTGCGGAGAGTGTTGCAGAAATTTCAGGCTAATAAACCTGATCGTTGTCCGGCCGAGAAACTGTTCGTCCCTGATAGGTGGACTAGTAAAGTTATCTCTGAACTTCATTGTTCGGTGCTGGCCGGTCATCCAGGAATCTTTGGTACCAGGGAGTTGGTTGCTAGATCCTTCTGGTGGCCATCTCTGTCACGGGATGTGCGTGCTTTTGTGCAGTCCTGTGGAATTTGTGCTAGGGCTAAGCCCTGCTGTTCACGTGCCAGTGGGTTGCTTTTGCCCTTGCCGGTCCCGAAGAGGCCTTGGACACATATTTCGATGGATTTCATTTCTGACCTTCCCGTTTCTCAAAAAATGTCGGTCATTTGGGTGGTCTGTGATCGCTTTTCTAAAATGGTCCATCTGGTGCCCTTGGTTAAATTGCCTTCCTCCTCTGATTTGGTGCCTTTGTTCTTCCAGCATGTGGTTCGTTTACATGGCATTCCTGAGAATATTGTTTCTGACAGAGGTTCCCAGTTTGTCTCGAGGTTCTGGCGAGCCTTTTGTGGTAGGATGGGCATTGACCTATCTTTTTCCTCGGCCTTCCATCCTCAGACTAATGGCCAGACTGAACGAACCAATCAGACCTTGGAAACATATCTGAGATGTTTTGTTTCCGCTGACCAGGATGATTGGGTGTCATTTTTGCCGTTGGCTGAGTTCGCCCTTAATAATCGGGCCAGCTCGGCTACCTTGGTCTCTCCATTTTTCTGCAATTCTGGGTTCCATCCTCGTTTCTCTTCAGGACAGGTTGAGTCTTCGGACTGTCCTGGTGTGGATTCTGTGGTGGACAGGTTGCAGCAGATCTGGACTCAGGTAGTGGACAATTTGACCTTGTCCCAGGAGAAGGCTCAGCTTTTCGCTAATCGCAGACGCCGTGTGGGACCCCGACTTCGTGTTGGGGATCTGGTTTGGTTATCTTCTCGTCATATTCCTATGAAGGTTTCCTCTCCTAAATTTAAACCTCGTTTTATTGGTCCGTATAGGATTTCTGAGATTCTCAATCCGGTGTCTTTTCGTCTGACCCTCCCAGACTCCTTTTCCATACATAATGTATTCCATAGGTCGTTGTTGAGGAGATACGTGGCACCTATGGTTCCATCTGTGGAGCCTCCTGCCCCTGTTTTGGTGGAGGGGGAATTGGAGTATATTGTGGAGAAGATTTTGGATTCTCGTGTCTCTAGACGGAAACTCCAGTATCTGGTCAAATGGAAGGGTTATGCTCAGGAAGATAATTCCTGGGTTTTTGCCTCTGATGTCCATGCCCCAGATCTTGTTCGTGCCTTTCATGTGGCTCATCCTGGTCGGCCTGGGGGTTCTGGTGAGGGTTCGGTGACCCCTCCTCAAGGGGGGGGTACTGTTGTGAATTCTGTGGCTGAGTTCACTTCTGTGGTCACAAGTGGTATTGCAGTCTCTGGGCTTCCTCCCTCAGGTGTTTTGGTGAGCTCGTTGGCTGCCTTGCTATTTAGCTCCACCTGAGTCTGTCTTCCTTGCTCCTTGTCAATGTTCCAGTGTTGGATCTGAGCTACTGCATCTTTCCTTGGGCCTGCTGCTCTGCTAGATAAGTGCTTCTAGTTTGTTTTCTGTTTTTTCTGTCCAGCTTGCTATTAACTTTTGCTGGAAGCTCTGAGAAGCAAAGGGGTGCACCGCCGTGCTGTTAGTTCGGCACGGTGGGTCTTTTTGCCCCTTTGCGTGGTTTTCGTTTTAGGGTTTTTTGTAGACTGCATAGTTCTCTTTGCTATCCTCGCTCTGTCTAGAATATCGGGCCTCACTTTGCTGAATCTATTTCATCCCTACGTTTGTCTTTTCATCTTGCTAACAGTCATTATATGTGGGGGGCTGCCTATTCCTTTGGGGTATTTCTCTGAGGTAAGTCAGGCTTGTATTTCTATCTTCAGGCTAGTCAGCTCCTCAGGCAGTGCCGAGTTGCATAGGTAGTGATAGGCGCAATCCACTGCTGCTTATAGTTGTGTGAGGATAGATCAGGTACTGCAGTCTACAGAGATTCCACGTCTCAGAGCTCGTCCTATTGTTTTTGGTTATTGCCAGATCTCTGTATGTGCGCTGAATACTGCACGCTGTGTGGCCTGATTGCCAGCCATAACACTGCAGACCATTCCATCTAAGTCTGTATTTCAAATGGCGCTCCTTCCCTTCCGAGCCTTCCCATGCGCCCAAACGGTGGTTCCCCCCCACATATGGGGTATCAGCGCACTCAGGACAAATTGCACAACAAATTTTGGGGTCCAATTTCTCCTGTTCCCCTCGGGAAAATAGAAAACTGGGGGCTAAAAAATAATATTTGTGGGAAAAAAAATTTGTTTTATTTTTACGGCTCTGCATTATAAACTTCTGTGAAGCTCTTGGTGGGTCAAAGTGCTCACAACACATCTAGATAAGTTCCTTAGGGGGTCTACTTTCCAAAATGGTGTCACTTGTGGGGGGTTTCAATGTTTAGGCACATCAGTGGCTCTCCAAACGCAACATGGCGTCTCATCTCAATTCCTGTGAATTTTGCATTGAAAAGTCAAACGGCGCTCCTTCCCTTCCGAGCTCTCCCATGCGCCCAAACAGTGGTTTACCCCCACATATGGGGTATCAGCGTACTGAGGACAAATTGTACAACAACTTTTTGGTTCCAATTTCTTCTCTTACCATTGGGAAAATAAAAAATTGGGGGCGAAAAGATAATTTTTGTGAAAAAAAAATGATTTTTTATTTTTACGGTTCTGCATTATAAACTTCTGTGAAGCACTTGGTGGGTCAAAGTGCTCACCACACCTCTAGATAAGTTCCTTAGGGGGTCTACTTTCCAAAATGGTGTCACTTGTGGGGGGTTTCAATGTTTAGGCACATCAGTGGCTCTCCAAACACAACATGGCGTCCCATCTCAATTCCAGTCAATTTTGCATTAAAAAGTCAAATGGCGCTCCTTCGCTTCCAAGCTCTGTCATGCGCCCAAACAGTGGTTTACCTCCACTTATGTGGTATCAGCGTACTCAGGACAAATTGTACAACAAGGTTTGGGGTCCATTTTCTCCTGTAACTCTTGGCAAAATAAAACAAATTGGAGCTGAAGTAAATTTTTTGTGAAAAAAAGTAAAATGTTAATTTTTATTTAAACATTCCAAAAATTCCTGTGAAACACCTGAAGATTTAATAAACTTCTTGAATGTGGTTTTGAGAACCTTGAGGGGTGCAGTTTTTAGAATGGTGTCACACTTGGGTATTTTCTATCATATAGACCCCTCAAAATGACTTCAAATGAGATGTGGCCCCTAAAATAAAATGGTGTTGTAAAAATGAGAAATTGCTGGTCAACTTTTAACCCTTATAACTCCCTAACAAAAAAAAATTTTGGTTCCAAAATTGTGCTGATGTAAAGTAGACATGTGGGAAATGTTACTTATTAAGTATTTTGTGTGACATATCTCTGTGATTTAATTGCATAAAAATTCAAATTTGGAAAATTGCAAAATTTTCAAAATTTTCGCCATATTTCCGTTTTTTTCACAAATAATCGCAAGTAATATCAAAGAAATGTTACCACTATCATGAAGTACAATATGTCACGAGAAAACAATGTCAGAATTACCGGGATCCGTTGAAGCGTTCCAGAGTTATAACCTCATAAAGGGACAGTGGTCAGAATTATAAAAATTGGCCCAGTCCATAACGTGCAAACCACCCTTGGGGGTAAAGGGGTTAAAAACATTTTTTTTTACTTTTGGTATGCCTCAATACTCTCCATGGGTTAAAGAATCATGCTATGTGTTTAACATATTGGTGATTTCACCATAGGAGAAGATATATTGGCTGCTCAGTTGCCCAGGGACGCTGAGGGACAGGAGGGGGGTCTTGCTGTCTTGAAGATCAGCATTTTTGTATCTTCAGCTGCAATTACAAGAGCGCAGGAACCTGAGGAGGGAGCTCTTGAGTCATTTTCTCAGACTTCCTGAATGTTTTGACATAGCTCTAAGATTTAACTTTATTAAATCAAAATAATTTATACAGTGTAATGCAAAGAAGATTTACAGAAGCTTAGTATGATGTTCACTGGTAGTGAAAGAGAAAAGCATTGTAAGATTCTAAAATCATTACAATGGAGGAATTGAAGTAATAGTACGATCATGAAGTATAACATCCAATGCGACATGTTCCAAAAAAGTTTGCATAAAAACACACGCCAGGTTGTAAAGGTGTATAATACTAGATGTTTGGTAAATCAGGAGCATGTATTATGATCAAATAGCAACTAATTTTATGCAAAGTTTAAATCTGATGTTCTTTTTTTAGTGGCCATGTGTATTCCTGCTAAGATCACTTAAAAAAACACATTAGACTTAGTTATAAATGAATCACCCAATAGAAATGCTGTTGGTATTTCTGGGCCTTCTCTAATTAAACTGAGTGTTTCCTATATTTTACAACTATCTGCATATAAATTAGTTGATATGTAACACAAAATGTTGAGAAAAGTCTCCACATGCTAGCTGACATCTGTTACAAAATAGTAGAGATGAGGAAATGTTCAAATTGAATTAAATTCTACTCAAATATTACAAAAATCCACATTCACCAAAATATGGATTTTCTGTCATTCGCTTCCACATGGATTCACCATAAAGGGCTATCAAAAATGTAAGCAAAACAACTTATACTTTCCTTACTGCTCAACTCTCCGGTCCCTTCACTCCTCACCATTAGAGTTGAGCGACTTTTAGTTTTTTAGGGTCGAGTCGGGTTTCGCGAAACCCGACTATCTCAACAGTCGAGTCGAGTGGAATCGGCCGATTATCGTGAAAAGTCGGGGATCGACCGAAACACGAAACCCAATGCAAGTCAATGGGGGAGCATAGTCGGCAGTGAATGGAGGCCAGGAAAACATGTACAGTGCCCATTTTAATGGCAAAAACATCCATTCTTGTTACTGAAGCTTGTCAATCTTAATTTACCTTATAGTAAAAGTAAGGCATTGGAAATTGGGGGTCATTTGGCTAAAGTTGTGGGGGGTAGGGCTGGTTCAAGTATTTAGTGGGCCCAGGAAATCTGGAACACATCACGGCAGTGGAGCAGGGAGAGGTAAGTATTTCAACTTTGCAAGTGCTGTGATCCTGAGCATGCAGGGGGGGCCCACTCGTTGGCATTGGCACTGGCACAGGGCCCCTCAAAGTACGGCGGTGTGTTTGCACGGCGGGGGCGCCTCCCACCGGCAGCGACACTTTTGCGTATTATGAGGGGCCCTGTGCCAGTGACGTCGCCAACGAGTATTCCTCCCCACACCTGATGAAGGAACCTGCACTTTCATCTGCACCTTCCTCTTTGTCCCCGTGTAAGGTGGTATGGTATGCGGGAAGAGGAACCTGACTTTCAGCAGGGTCACAATCTTGCCGTGTAGCGTGCACGGGGAATGTTACGTTATGGGTCAATGTACCAGCAGACTCATCTATCACTGGCTGGGCAATGGGCAGGATGAGGAGGAAACACAGATATAGGGCCAAAGAATAAAGTGGGCTAAATGCAGTTCAAAATTGGTAACAGGACTAACCAGGGGGCATTGCAGTGGAGGACAACTGTAATGAGAGGCTGACACAGAGAGTAGGCCCAAATCAGTAAATAGTCTAAATACAGTTCAAAATTGGCAACAGTAGTAAACAGGCGGCACAGCTTTGTTCAGTGGAGGAGAACAGCAAGGAGCGGCAGACACCGATAATAGGCCCCAACCCAACTAGTAGGCCAAATGCAGTCTAACATTAACAACTACTTAACGAGAGCCTGAAAATGGAATTTCAGGACAGGAAACCAGGAGAACAGCAAGGAGCGGCAGACACCGATAGTAGGCCCCAACCCAACTAGTAGGCCAAATGCAGTTGTTCCATTTAACAACTATTTAATAAGAGCCTGAAGATAGAAGCTCAGGAAAGGCAACATGGAGAACACCTTGGAGCGGAAGACACCGTCTCTACAACCTAGACCCAACTTGTAGGCCTAATGCAGTGTTGTTTCAACAACTACTTAACGAGAGCTATAAGATTGAAGCTATGGAGAGGCAACCTGGAGAACACCTTGGAGCGGCAGACACCGTATCTGCAACCCAGACCCAACTTGTAGGCCTAATGCAGTGTTGTTTCAACAACTACTTAACGAGAGCTAGAAGATCAAAGCTATGGAGAGGCAACCTGGAGAACACCTTGGAGCGGCAGACACCGTCTCTACAACCCAGACCCAACTTGTAGGCCTAATGCAGTGTTGTTTCAACAACTACTGAACGAGAACTAGAAGATCGAAGCTATGGAGAGGCAACCTGGAGAACACCTTGGAGCGGCAGACACCGTCTCTACAACCCAGACCCAACTTGTAGGCCTAATGCAGTGTTGTTTCAACAACTACTGAACGAGAGCTAGAAGATCGAAGCTATGGAAAGGCAACCTGGAGAACACCTTGGAGCGGCAGACACCGTTAGTAGGCCCTACCGAAGTAGTAGCCCCAATGCAGTTTTCAAATTCCTATAGGCTGAAAACCAGACTATTGACGCTCAGCTTTTTTCAGAGGAGGACAGCTGTATTGAGTGGCGCAGACAGACACAGGTAGTAGGCCTTAAACAAAGAATTTGGCTCAATGCAGTTTAAAAAATTAACAGGGGTACACAGGCAGCATTGCTCTGGTCAGTGGAGGACAATTTCAATTATGGACCGCAGACAGACTTAGTACGCCTACAATTAAAAAAAGGATGCTCTATGCAATTTAAAATAGGTTCCAGGGGTACACGGACAGCATTGGTCTGGTCAGTGGAGGACTATTGGAAGGAGGGACCGCAGACAGGCGTAGTAGGCCTAACATAACAAAAGCAGGCTGTAGGCACTTTAAAATAGGTTCCAGGGGTACACGGGCAGCAGTGGTGTGGTCAGTGGAGGACTATTGGAAGGAGGGACCGCAGACAGGCTTAGTAGGCCTAACATAACAAAAGTAGGCTCTATGCACTTGGAATTATCTTGCAGGGGTACTCAGGCAGCATTGGTGTTGTCAGCGGAGGCCGATTGTAAGGAGTGTCTGACAGCTAGTACTCCCAAAAAATAAATAGATGTTAATGTCTCGCAATACAACAAAACCAAAAAACAAAAGGGTGGCATACTTAGGTACAGGAGTGGGCTCCTCTGCTGTGTTTCTGACCTAGTAATTTGGTGCAAAGTATTTACTGGTGTAAATATAGGACACTGCCCCAGACTATTTTAAGTAGCATCATACATGTAAACACATTGGTATTGTCAGTGCCAGGCATTGAAGGATGTCAGCGCATAGACTAAACATTGGTGGAGCTGTGGGAGATAATTTTGCCAATCGTAGAGCACTGTTTGAGCTGGGGGGGAACTGTCTTGTGGCCGGCGGTACAGGCCCAGGGCCCCTCATGTTACAATGGTGTGTCTGACGTTGGTTGCGCGCCACCACTGCCAGAGACACTTTATTGTACTATGAGGGACCCAGTGGCAGTGCCGTCGACCAAAAGCGTGCACACCCACTTCTTCAGACAAACGGCACTCTCACCGGTGCTTGCGCCAAGTGGCAAGACCACGGCCCCGTGGGGGGAGTTTGGCCATTTAGGGAGGTGTAAACATGTTGTATGCTGGACAAACAGCTGCTGCAAATTACGAGATTGGAAAACTCAGTCAGAGCAGTCCACAAGCAAGACCTTTTCATTGGAAAGCTAGGTGTCAGCCGGGAAAGGTGGGGCAAAATAATTTGAAATCCAGTAGTGGTTCATTTTAATCAAGGTTAGATCATCAACATTTTGGGTAGCCAGACGAGTCCTTTTTTCGGTTAATATTGAACCAGCAGCACTGAATACTCTTTCTGATAGCACACTAGCTGCTGGGCAAGCAAGCTCCTGTAATGCATATTATGCCAATTCTGGCCAGGTGTCTAATTTGGATGCCCAGTAATCAAATGGGAATGACGGTTGAGGGAGAACATCGATAAGGGATGAAAAATAGTTAGTAACCATACTGGACAAATGTTGTCTCCTGTCACTTTGAATTGATGCTGCAGTACCTGTCCTGTCTGCGGTCATAGCAAAATCACTCCACAACCTGGTCAGAAAACCCCTCTGTCCAACACCACTTCTGATTTGTGCACCTCTAACACCTCTGGTCTGCTGCCCCCTGCAGCTCGTGTGAGAACGATCACCGGCGCTGTGTGCTGGGAAAGCCTGAATCAAATGGTCAACAAGAGTTGATTGTTTGGTTGCTAATTTTAGTTCCAAGTTCTCATGTGGCATAATATTTTGCAATTTGCCTTTATAGCGAGGATCAAGGAGTCAGGCCAACAAGTAATCGTCATCGGTCATCATTTTAGTAATGCGTGTGTCCCTTTTGAGGATATGTAAGGCATAATCCGCCATGTGGGCCAAAGTTCCAGTTGTCAAATCTGCGGTTGTGCTTGGTTGAGGGGCAGTTTCAGGCAAATCTACGTCACTTGTGTCCCTCAAAAAACCAGAACCCGGCCTTACCACGCCACCAATTTCCATTGGCCCCGGAGAAGCTTCCTCATTAAAAACATACTTATCCCCATCATCCTGCTCGTCCTCCTCCTCCTGTTCGCCTGCTACCTCGTCCTGTACACTGCCCTGACGAGACAATGGCTGACTGTCATCAAGGCTTTCCTCTTCCTCTGCTGCAGACGCCTGCTCCTTTATGAGCGTCAAACTTTGCATCAGCAGACGCATTAGGGGGATGCTCATGCTTATTATGGCGTTTAGGGTTGAGCGAAACGGGTCGTTCATTTTCAAAAGTCGCCGACTTTTGGCAAAGTCGGGTTTCATGAAACCCGATCCGACCCCTGTGCGGGGTCGGCCATGCGGTACGCGACTTTCACGCCAAAGTCGCGTTTCAATGACGCGAAAAGCGCCATTTCTCAGCCAATGAAGGTAAACGCAGAGTGTGGGCAGCGTGATGACATAGGTCCTGGTCCCCACCATCTTAGAGAAGGGCATTGCAGTGATTGGCTTGCTGTCTGCGGCGTCACAGGGGCTATAAAGGGGAGTTCCCGCCGACCGCCATGTTACTGCTGCTGATCTGAGCTTAGGGAGAGGTTGCTGCCGCTTCGTCAGAAGCAGGGATAGCGTTAGGCAGGGTCCATTAACCACCAAACCGCTTGTGCTGTAGCGATTTCCACTGCCCAACACCACCTTCGGTGTGCAGGGACAGTGGAAGCTACATTTTTTTTTTTTCCCCCTCAGCGCTGTAGCTCATTGGGCTGCCCTAGAAGGCTCCCTGATAGCTGCATTGCTGTGTGTACGCCGCTGTGCAAACCAACTGCTTTTTTCAAAGCACAAATCCTCTTGTTCCTTCCTTTCTGCACAGTTTTCTTTTTTGTTTGTACACACTTTTTATTTAATTTGTGCATCAGTCCACTCCTTATTGCTGCCTGCCATACCTGGCTGAGATTACTGCAGGGAGATAGTAATTGAAGGACACTCCCTGTTTTTTTTTTTTTTTTTGTGGGAGATTAAGATTGACATTTCTGCTAGAGTGCCATCCCTGTCTGCGTCATCTCTCACTCAGTGGGCCATAGAAAGCCTATTTATTTTTTTGCTTGATTTGGATTATAAAATCTACCTGAAAAAATCACTACATCAATCAGTGGGAGAAAAATATTGGCCTCAGGGCTTGTGTGCCACTCTTGACTCCTGTGTGTGCCATCTCTCACTCAGTGGGCCATAGAAAGCCTTTTTTTGTTTTATTTGTTTTCTAAATTCTCCCTGAAAAAATCATTTTATTTTATTTGATTTCTAAATTCTTCCTGAAAAAATCATTTTATTCTATTATTTTTTTTTCCTAAAGTCTCCCTGAAAAAAAAAAAAAATCAAATCAGTGGGAGATTAATATTTACATTTGTGCTTCAGTGACAGTCCTGCGTGTGTGGCATCTCTCTCATTTGTTGCCACCAACAACAGAGTGTGTAACATTGTGCCTGATTTTCGTTGTGGTCTCACTCACCTGTAAAGGGGTAGCTAAATCATACTGAAGTTATAGCTCACCGTGTAATTTGTGTGACAGCAACAAATACCGTTAGTTTGTTTACGTTTTTAAAACAATGAGGAAGTATGGTGGAAGAGGTCGTGGCCGGGGGCGTTCATTGTCAGCTGGTAATGAGGGTAGTGGTAGTGGTGGAGCATCAGCTGGTCGTGGGAAAAATAATATTGCACCTAAGTCTGGAGCTGTGGAGCCAGGTTCGTCGTCAGGCTACACAAGGCCTCGAACGCTCCCTTTTCTGGGAGTAGGAAAACCGCTTTTAAAGCCGGAGCAGCAAGAGCAAGTTTTGGCTTATCTTGCTGACTCAACCTCTAGCTCTTTTGCCTCCTCTCGTGAAACTGGTAAATGTCAAAGCAGCGCGTCGTTAGTGGATGTTCACGGTCAGGGACAAGTCGCTTCCTTGTCCTCTTCAGCAAAAACAACAACAGAGAAGAATGCAGCAGGCGACACAACAGGTTACTCCATGGAGCTCTTTACACATACCGTCCCTGGCTTAGAAAGTGAAGCAGTTAACAGTCCATGCCCATTACAAGTTGAATCTGACATGGAGTGCACTGATGCACAGCCACAGCCAGACTACTATGCTGGTCCTTTGACTCAGACCACAACATTGCCCTCGCAGGGTAATGATCAAGAATCAGACCCTGATGAGACTATGTTGCCCCATCACGAACGCTATACCACCGACCGACACGGTGACACAGACGAAGTTGCACACGAGCTACAAGAAGAGGTAATAGATGACCCAGTTCTTGACCCCGATTGGCAGCCATTGGGGGAACAGGGTGCAGGCGGCAGCAGTTCTGAAGCGGAGGAGGAGGGGCCGCAGCAGGCATCAACATCGCAACAGGTTCCATCTGCCGGGCCCGTATCTTGCCCAAAACGCGTGGCAAAGCCAAAACCTGTTGGAGGACAGCGTGGCCATCCGGTTAAAGCTCAGTCTGCAATGCCTGAAAAGGTATCCGATGCTAGAAAGAGTGCAGTCTGGCATTTTTTTAAACAACATCCAATTGATCAGCGCAAAGTCATCTGTCAAAAATGTTCAACTACCTTAAGCAGAGGACAGAATCTGAAAAGTCTCAATACAAGTTGCATGCATAGACATTTAACCACCATGCATTTGCAAGCCTGGACTAACTACCAAACGTCCCTTAAGGTTGTAGCACCCTCGGCCAATGAAGCTAGTCAGCAACGCAACATCCCTTCCGGCAGTGTAGGGCCACCATTTTCCGCACCACCTGCAGTATCTGTGCAGGTTTCTTTGCCAGGCCAAAGCAGTCAGGGTCAGGGAATCACCAGTTTCGTAGTAGGAAACACTGCATCTAGGGCACCGGCGGCAACAATACCATCTCCCACCGTCTCTCAGTCTGCCATGTCCACCGGCACCCCCGCTAGTTCCACGATCTCCAGCTCTCCAGTCCAGCTCACCCTACATGAGACTATGGTTAAAAAAAGGAAGTACTTAGCCTCGCATCCGCGTACACAGGGTTTGAACGCACACATAGCTAGACTAATCTCGTTAGAGATGATGCCCTACCGGTTAGTTGAAAGCGAAGCTTTCAAAGCCCTGATGGACTACGCTGTACCACGCTACGAGCTACCCAGTCGACACTTTTTTTCCAGAAAAGCCATCCCAGCCCTCCACCAGCATGTTAAAGAGCGCATCGTCCATGCACTCAGGCAATCTGTGAGCACAAAGGTGCACCTGACAACAGATGCATGGACCAGTAGGCATGGCCAGGGACGTTACCTGTCCATCACGGCACACTGGGTAAATGTGGTGGATGCAGGGTCCACAGGGGACAGCAAGTTTGGGACAGTTCTGCCTAGCCCACGGTCTAGGAAACAATTGGCTGTAGCCGTTCGCACCCCCTCCTCCTCCTCTTCGTCCTCCTGCAGAAGCGAGAGCTCGTCCACAGACCGCAGTCGCACAACCACTCCATCCGCAGCTGCCACTGTTGCACACCAGGTCTCCCATTATGGGGCAGCTACTGGCAAACGTCAGCAGGCTGTATTGGCTATGAAGTGTTTGGGCGACAACAGACACACCGCGGAAGTTCTGTCCGAGTTCTTGCAGAAAGAAACGTAGTCGTGGCTGGGCACTGTAGATCTTGAGGCAGGCAAGGTAGTGAGTGATAACGGAAGGAATTTCATGGCTGCCATCTCCCTTTCCCAACTGAAACACATTCCTTGCCTGGCTCACACCTTAAACCTGGTGGTGCAGTGCTTCCTGAAAAGTTATCCGGGGTTATCCGACCTGCTCCTCAAAGTGCGTGGACTTTGCTCACATATCCGCCGTTCGCCCGTACACTCCAGCCGTATGCAGACCTATCAGCGTTCTTTGAACCTTCTCCAGCATCGCCTAATCATAGACGTTGCAACAAGGTGGAACTCAACACTGCACATGCTTCAGAGACTGTGCGAACAGAGACGGGCTGTTATGTTTTTGTGGGAGGATACACATACACGGGCAGGCAGTAGGATGGCAGACATGGAGTTGTCAGGTGTGCAGTGGTCGAAGATTCAAGACATGTGTCAAGTCCTTCAGTGTTTTGAGGAATGTACACGGCTGGTTAGTGCAGACAACGCCATAATAAGCATGAGCATCCCCCTAATGCGTCTGCTGATGCAAAGTTTGACGCACATAAAGGATCAGGCGTCTGCAGCTGAGGAAGAGGAAAGCCTTGATGACAGTCAGCCATTGTCTGGCCAGGGCAGTGTACAGGACGAGTTAGCGGGCGAAGAGGAGGAGAACGAGGAGGATGATGGGGATGATTATATTTTTAATGAGGAAGCTTTTCCGGGGCCACTGGAAATTGGTGGCGCGGCAAGGCCGGGTTCTGGTTTTTGGAGGGACACAAGTGACGTGGATTTGCCTGAAACTGCCCCTCAACCAAGCACAACCGCAGATTTGAGAACTGGAACTTTGGCCCACATGGCGGATTATGCCTTACGTATCCTCAAAAGGGACACACGCATAACTAAAATGATGAATGATGACGATTACTGGTTGGCCTGCCTCCTTGATCCTCGCTATAAAGGCAAATTGCAAAATATAATGCCACATGAGAACTTGGAACTAATATTAGCAACCAAACAATCAACTCTTGTTGACCGTTTGCTTCTGGCATTCCCTGCACACAGCGCCCGTGATCGTTCTCACACGAGCTGCAGGGGCCAGCAGACCAGAGGAGTTAGAGGGGCAGAAATCAGAAGTGGCGTTGGCCAGAGGGGTTTTCTGACCAGGTTGTGGAGTGATTTTGCTATGACCGCAGACAGGACAGGTACTGCAGCATCAATTCAAAGTGACAGGAGACAACATTTGTCCAGTATGGTTACAAACTATTTTTCATCCCTTATCGATGTTCTCCCTCAACCGTCATTCCCATTTGATTACTGGTCATCAAAATTAGACACCTGGCCAGAATTGGCAGATTATGCATTGCAGGAGCTTGCTTGCCCGGCAGCTAGTGTCCTATCAGAAAGAGTATTCAGTGCTGCAGGTTCAATACTAACAGAAAAAAGGACTCGTCTGGCTACCCAAAATGTAGATGATCTAACCTTCATTAAAATGAACCACAACTGGATTTCGAAATCTTTTGCCCCACCTTGCCCGGCTGACACCTAGCTTTCCTATGAAAAGGTCTTGCCTGTGGACTATTCTGAATGCCTTTTCCAATCTCGTAATTTTCTGCACCTGATTGTCCAGCATACGACATGTTTACACCTCACTAAATGGCCAAACTCCCCACACGAGGCCGTGGTATCGACACTTGGCGACAGCACCCGTGAGAGTGCAGTTTGTCTGAAGAGGTGGGTGTGCCCGCTTTTGGTCGACGGCACTGCCACTGGGTTCCTCCTAGTACAATAAAGTGTCTCTAGCGGTGGTGGTGCGCACCCAACGTCAGACACACCGTTGTAATATGAGGGGCCCTGGGCCTGTACCGCCGGCCACAAGACAGTCCCCCCCCAGCTCAAACAGTGCTCTACCACTTGCAAAATTATCTCACAGCTCCACCAATGTTTAGTCTATGCGCTGACATCCTTCAATGCCTGCCACTGACAATACCATTGTATTGACATTTTTGTTATATTAGGCCTTCGATGCCTGTCTGTGGTCACTCCTTCCACTAGGCCTCCACTGACCACACCACTGCTGCCCGTGTACCCCTGGAACCAATTTAAAATTGCCTACAGCCATGTGTTATTATTTTAGGCCTTCGATGCCTGTCTGCGGTCACTCCTTCCACTAGGCCTCCACTGACCACACCACTGCTGCCCGTGTACCCCTGGAACCAATTTAAAATTGCCTACAGCCATGTGTTATTATTTTAGGCCTTCGATGCCTGTCTGCGGTCACTCCTTCTACTAGGCCTCCACTGACCACACCACTGCTGCCCGTGTATCCCTGGAACCAATTTAAAATTGCCTACAGCCATGTGTTATTATTTTAGGCCTTCGATGCCTGTCTGCGGTCACTCCTTCCACTAGGCCTCCACTGACCACACCACTGCTGCCCGTGTACCCCTGGAACCAATTTAAAATTGCCTACAGCCATGTGTTATTATTTTAGGCCTTCGATGCCTGTCTGCGGTCACTCCTTCCACTAGGCCTCCACTGACCACACCACTGCTGCCCGTGTACCCCTGGAACCAATTTAAAATTGCCTACAGCCATGTGTTATTATTTTAGGCCTTCGATGCCTGTCTGCGGTCACTCCTTCCACTAGGCCTCCACTGACCACACCACTGCTGCCCGTGTACCCCTGGAACCAACATCAGAAAATATAAAAATAAGTATTTTGCTTATAAAAAAGAAAATACTGGAGAGATATCAAATGCAGACATTTTAACATTAAAAACAAACACATACAACAAAAATCTGGTACAGTACTAAAAATGGCCACCAGCTACAATAACTTTCTCCTGCAAGTAGTTAACTGAAAGGTTTTTTCAATTTTAAACACAGATATGGCATCCACCGAGTGTTGTCCTGTCGCGTCTTCTTTATATTATTGCCAAGAAGATGCAAAACAATGAAAATAATAAAATCATTATTTACCAAAAAAATAGAGTAAGTCAAAACCACATTGCAAATAAACATTCATTACAAATAAAGAAGCAGGGCGCGTCCGAGGGTGAGTATATACCTAATAAGAATATAATCACCCTCGGACGCGCCCTGCTTCTTTCCGACAGCCTTCCTTCCTAAGAATCAGCCCTTCCATGGTGTAGAGAGAGGTTTTGTTACACTCCAAGGTGTTCCCCAGGTTGCCTTTCCTGAGCTTCGATCTTCTGGCTCTCGTTTAGTAGTTGTTGGAAACTACACTGCATTAGGCCTACAAATTGGGTATGGGGTGTAGAGAGATGGTGTGTTCCACTCCAAGGTGTTCTCCAGGTTGCCTTTCCTGAGCTTCGATCTTCCGGCTCTCGTTTAGTAGTTGTTGGAAACTACGCTGCATTAGGCCTACAAATTGGGTATGGGGTGTAGAGAGATGGTGTGTTCCACTGTAGAGAGATGGTGTGTTCCACTCCAAGGTGTTCCCCAGGTTTCCTCGCCAATGCTTCGATCATCATGCTCTCGTTTAGTAGTTGTTGGAAACTACGCTGCATTAGGCCTACAAATTGGGTATGGGGTGTAGAGAGATGGTGTGTTCCACTCCAAGGTGTTCCCCAGGTTTCCTCGCCAATGCTTCGATCATCATGCTCTCGTTTAGTAGTTGTTGGAAACTACGCTGCATTGGGCCTACAAATTGGGTATGGGGTGTAGAGAGATGGTGTGTTCCACTCCAAGGTGTTCCCCAGGTTGCCTTTACTGAGCTTCGATCTTCCGGCTCTCGTTTAGTAGTTGTTGGAAACTACGCTGCATTAGGCCTACAAAATGGATATGGGGTGTAGAGAGATGGTGTGTTCCACTCCAAGGTGTTCCCCAGGTTTCCTCGCCAATGCTTCGATCATCATGCTCTCGTTTAGTAGTTGTTGGAAACTACGCTGCATTGGGCCTACAAATTGGGTATGGGGTGTAGAGAGATGGTGTGTTCCACTCCAAGGTGTTCCCCAGGTTGCCTTTCCTGAGCTTCGATCTTCCGGCTCTCGTTTAGTAGTTGTTGGAAACTACGCTGCATTAGGCCTACAAATTGGGTATGGGGTGTAGAGAGATGGTGTGTTCCACTCCAAGGTGTTCTCCAGGTTGCCTTTCCTGAGCTTCGATCTTCCGGCTCTCGTTTAGTAGTTGTTGGAAACTACGCTGCATTAGGCCTACAAATTGGGTATGGGGTGTAGAGAGATGGTGTGTTCCACTGTAGAGAGATGGTGTGTTCCACTCCAAGGTGTTCCCCAGGTTTCCTCGCCAATGCTTCGATCATCATGCTCTCGTTTAGTAGTTGTTGGAAACTACGCTGCATTAGGCCTACAAATTGGGTATGGGGTGTAGAGAGATGGTGTGTTCCACTCCAAGGTGTTCCCCAGGTTTCCTCGCCAATGCTTCGATCATCATGCTCTCGTTTAGTAGTTGTTGGAAACTACGCTGCATTAGGCCTACAAATTGGGTATGGGGTGTAGAGAGATGGTGTGTTCCACTCCAAGGTGTTCCCCAGGTTTCCTCGCCAATGCTTCGATCATCAGGCTCTCGTTTAGTAGTTGTTGGAAACTATGCTGCATTGGGCCTACAAATTGGGTATGGCGTGTAGAGAGATGGTGTGTTCCACTCCAAGGTGTTCCCCAGGTTGCCTTTCCTGAGCTTCGATCTTCCGGCTCTCGTTTAGTAGTTGTTGGAAACTACGCTGCATTAGGCCTACAAATTGGGTATGGGGTGTAGAGAGATGGTGTGTTCCACTGTAGAGAGATGGTGTGTTCCACTCCAAGGTGTTCCCCAGGTTTCCTCGCCAATGCTTCGATCATCATGCTCTCGTTTAGTAGTTGTTGGAAACTACGCTGCATTAGGCCTACAAATTGGGTATGGGGTGTAGAGAGATGGTGTGTTCCACTCCAAGGTGTTCCCCAGGTTTCCTCGCCAATGCTTCGATCATCATGCTCTCGTTTAGTAGTTGTTGGAAACTACGCTGCATTAGGCCTTCAAATTGGGTATGGGGTGTAGAGAGATGGTGTGTTCCACTCCAAGGTGTTCCCCAGGTTTCCTCGCCAATGCTTCGATCATCATGCTCTCGTTTAGTAGTTGTTGGAAACTACGCTGCATTGGGCCTACAAATTGGGTACGGGGTGTAGAGAGATGGTGTGTTCCACTCCAAGGTGTTCTCCAGGTTGCCTTTCCTGAGCTTCGATCTTCCGGCTCTCGTTTAGTAGTTCTTGGAAACTACGCTGCATTAGGCCTACAAATTGGGTATGGGGTGTAGAGAGATGGTGTGTTTCACTGTAGAGAGATGGTGTGTTCCACTCCAAGGTGTTCCCCAGGTTTCCTCGCCAATGCTTCGATCATCATGCTCTCGTTTAGTAGTTGTTGGAAACTACGCTGCATTAGGCCTACAAATTGGGTATGGGGTGTAGAGAGATGGTGTGTTCCACTCCAAGGTGTTCTCCAGGTTGCCTTTCCTGAGCTTCGATCTTCCGGCTCTCGTTTAGTAGTTGTTGGAAACTACGCTGCATTAGGCCTACAAATTGGGTATGGGGTGTAGAGAGATGGTGTGTTCCACTGTAGAGAGATGGTGTGTTCCACTCCAAGGTGTTCCCCAGGTTTCCTCGCCAATGCTTCGATCATCATGCTCTCGTTTAGTAGTTGTTGGAAACTACGCTGCATTAGACCTACAAATTGGGTATGGGGTGTAGAGAGATGGTGTGTTCCACTCCAAGGTGTTCCCCAGGTTTCCTCGCCAATGCTTCGATCATCATGCTCTCGTTTAGTAGTTGTTGGAAACTACGCTGCATTAGGCCTACAAATTGGGTATGGGGTGTAGAGAGATGGTGTGTTCCACTCCAAGGTGTTCCCCAGGTTTCCTCGCCAATGCTTCGATCATCAGGCTCTCGTTTAGTAGTTGTTGGAAACTACGCTGCATTGGGCCTACAAATTGGGTATGGGGTGTAGAGAGATGGTGTGTTCCACTCCAAGGTGTTCCCCAGGTTGCCTTTCCTGAGCTTCGATCTTCCGGCTCTCGTTTAGTAGTTGTTGGAAACTACGCTGCATTAGGCCTACAAATTGGGTATGGGGTGTAGAGAGATGGTGTGTTCCACTGTAGAGAGATGGTGTGTTCCACTCCAAGGTGTTCCCCAGGTTTCCTCGCCAATGCTTCGATCATCATGTTCTCGTTTAGTAGTTGTTGGAAACTACGCTGCATTAGGCCTACAAATTGGGTATGGGGTGTAGAGAGATGGTGTGTTCCACTCCAAGGTGTTCCCCAGGTTTCCTCGCCAATGCTTCGATCATCATGCTCTCGTTTAGTAGTTGTTGGAAACTACGCTGCATTAGGCCTACAAATTGGGTATGGGGTGTAGAGAGATGGTGTGTTCCACTCCAAGGTGTTCCCCAGGTTTCCTCGGCAATGCTTCGATCATCATGCTCTCGTTTAGTAGTTGTTGGAAACTACGCTGCATTAGGCCTACAAATTGGGTATGGGGTGTAGAGAGATGGTGTGTTCCACTCCAAGGTGTTCCCCAGGTTTCCTCGCCAATGCTTCGATCATCATGCTCTCGTTTAGTAGTTGTTGGAAACTACGCTGCATTAGACCTACAAATTGGGTATGGGGTGTAGAGAGATGGTGTGTTCCACTCCAAGGTGTTCTCCAGGTTGCCTTTCCTGAACTTCTATCTTCAGGCTCTCATTAAATTGTGGTTAAACGGAACAACTGCATTTGGCGTACTAGTTGGTTTGGGGCCTGCTATCGGTGTCTGCCACTCCTTGCTGTTCTGCTGGTTTCCTGTCCTGAAATTCCGTTTTCAGGCTCTCGTTAAGTAGTTGTTAATGTTAGACTGCATTTGGCCTACTAGTTGGGTTGGGGCCTACTATCGGTGTCTGCCACTCCTTGCTGTTCTCCTCCACTGAACAAAGCTGTGCCGTCTGTTTACTACTGTTGCCAATTTTGAACTGCATTTCGACTACTTACTGATTTGGGCCTACTCTCTGTGTCAGCCTCTCATTCCAGTTGTCCTCCACTGCAATGCCCCCTGATTAGTCCTGTGTTACCAATTTTGAACTGCATTTAGCCCACTTTATTCTTTGGGCCTATATCTGTGTTTCCTCCTCATCCTGCCCATTGCCCAGCCAGTGATAGATGAGTCTGCTGGTACATTGACCCATAACGCAACATTTCCCGTGCACGCTACACTGCAAGATTGTGACCCTGCTGAAAGTCAGGTCCCCCTTCCCGCATACCATACCACCTTACACGGGGACAAACAGGAAGGTGCAGATGAAAGTGCAGGTTCCTTCATCAGGTGGGGGGAGGAATACTAGTTGGCGACGTCACTGGCACAGGGCCTCTCATAGTACGCAAAAGTGTTGCTGCCGGTGGGAGGCGCCCCCGCCGTGCAAACACACCGCTGTACTTTGAGGGGCCCTGTGCCAGTGCCAATGCCAACGAGTGGGCCCCCCCTGCTTGCTCAGGTTCACAGCACTTGCAAAGTTGAAATACTTACCTCTCCCTGCTCCACTGCCGTGACGTGATCCAGATTTCCTGGGCCCACTAATTACTTGAACCAGCCCTACCCACCACAACTTTAGCCAAATGAACCCCAATTTCAAATGCCTTCCAATTATTATAAGGTAAATTACGCTTGACAAGCTTCATTAAGAAGAATGGATGGTTTTGACATTAAAATGGGCACTCTAGGTGTTTTCCTGGCCCCCACTCACTGCCGACTATGCTGCCCCATTGACTTGCATTGGGTTTCGTGTTTCGGTCGATCCCGACTTTACGTCATAATCGGCCGATTTCACTCGACCCGACTTTTGAGATAGTCGGGTTTCGCGAAACCCGGCTCGACTCTAAAAAGGTCAAGGTCGCTCAACTCTAATGGCGTTGTCTGCACTTACCAGCCGTGTGCATTCCTCAAAACACTGAAGGACTTGACACATGTCTTGTACCTTCGACCACTGCGCACCTGACAACTCCATGTCTGCCATCCTACTGCCTGCCCGTGTATGTGTATCCTCCCACAAATACATAACAGCCCGCCTCTGTTCGCACAGTCTCTGAAGCATGTGCAGTGTTGAGTTCCACCTTGTTGCAACGTCGATGATTAGGCGATGCTGGGGAAGGTTCAAAGGCCGCTGATAGGTCTGCATACGGCTGGAGTGTACGGGCGAACGGCGGATATGCGAGCAAAGTCCGCGCACTTTGAGGAGCAGGTCGGATAACCCCGGATAACTTTTCAGGAAGCAGTGCACCACCAGGTTTAAGGTGTGAGCCAGGCAAGGAATGTGTTTCAGTTGGGAAAGGGCGATGGCAGCCATGAAATTCCTTCCGTTATCACTCACTACGTTGCCTGCGTCAAGATCTACAGTGCCCAGCCACGACTGCGTTTCTTTCTGCAAGAACTCGGACAGAACTTCCGCGGTGTGTCTGTTGTCGCCCAAACACTTCATAGCCAATACAGCCTGCTGACGCTTGCCAGTAGCTGCCCCATAATGGGACACCTGGTGTGCAACAGTGGCAGCTGCGGATGGAGTGGTTGTGCCACTGCGGTCTGTTGATGAGCTCTCGCTTCTGCAGGAGGACGAGGAGGAGGAGGAGGAGGGGGGGCGAATGCCTACAGCCAACTGTTTCCTAGACCGTGGGCTAGGCAGAACTGTCCCAATATTGCTGTTCCCTGTGGACCCTGCATCCACCACATTCACCCAGTGTGCCGTGATGGACACATAACGTCCCTGGCCATGCCTACTGGCCAATGCATCTGTTGTCAGGTGCACCTTTGTACTCACAGATTGCCTGAGTGCATGGACGATGCTCTCTTTAACATGCTGGTGGAGGGCTGGGATGGCTTTTCTCGAAAAGAATTGTCGACTGGGTAGCTCGTAGTGTGGGTCAGCGTAGTCCATCAGGGCTTTGAGAGCGTCGCTTTCAACTAACCGGTGGGGCATCATCTCTAACGAGATTAGTCTAGCTATGTGGGCGTTAAAACCCTGTGTATGCGGATGCGAGGATGAGTACTTCCTTTTTCTAACGAGAGTCTCATGTAGGGTGAGCTGGACTGGAGAGCTGGAAATCGTGGAACTAGCGGGGGTGCCGGTGGACATGGCAGACTGAGAGACGGTTGGAGACGGTATTCTTGCCGGTGCCCTAGATGCAGTGTTTCACACTACGAAACTGGTGATTCCCTGACCCTGATTGCTTTGGCCTGGCAATGAAACCTGCAGAGATACTGCAGGTGGTGCGGAAAATGGTGGCCTTACAGTGACGGAAGGGATGTAGCGTTGCTGACTAGCTTCATTGGCCGAGGGTGCTACAACCTAAAGGGACGTTTGGTAGTTGGTCCAGGCTTGCAAATGCATGGTGGTTAAATGTTTATGCATGCAACTTGTATTTAGACTTTTCAAATTCTGACCTCTGCTTAAGGTAGTTGAACATTTTTGACAGATGACTTTGCGCTGATCAATTGGATGTTGTTTAAAAAAATGCAGACTGAGCTTCTTTAACCGGATGGCCACGCTGTCCTCCAACTGGTTTTGGCTTTGCCACGTGTTTTGGGCCAGATACGGGCCTGGCAGATGGAACCTGTTGCGATGTTGATGCCTGCTGCGGCCCCTCCTCCTCCGCTTCAAAACTACTGCCGCCTGCACCCTGTTCCCCCAATGGCTGCCAATCGGGGTCAACAACTGGGTCATCCATGACCTCCTCTTTGATCTCATGTGCAACTTCGTCTGTGTTACCGTGTAAGCCGGTGGTATAGCGTTTGTGACGGGGCACCATAGTCTCATCAGGGTCTGATTCTGGATCAGTATACTGCGAGGGCATTGTGGTGGTCTGAGTCAAAGGAACAGCATAGTAATCTGGCTGTGGCTGTGCATCTGTGCACTCCATGTCCAATTCAACTTATAATGGGCATGGCCTGTTAACTGTTTCACTTTCTAACCCAGGAACGGTATGTGTAAAGAGCTCCATGGAGTAACCCGTTGTGTCGCCTGATGCATCCTTCTCTGTTGTTGCTTTTGCTGAACAGGACAATGGAGCAACTTGTCCCTGAGCGTGAACATCCACTAACGACACGCTGCTTTTACATTTACCAGTTTCAGAAGAGGAGGCAAAAGAGCTAGAGGCTGAGTCAGCGAGGAAAGCCAAAACTTGCTGTTGCTGCTCCGGCTTTAAAAGCGGTTTTCCTACTCCCAGAAAAGGGAGCGTTCGAGGCCTTGTGTAGCCAGACGACAAACCTGGCTCCACAGCTCGAGACTTAGGTGCTATATTGTTTTTCCCATGACCACCTGATGCTCCACCACCACTACCATCATTACCAGCTGGCAATGAACGCCCACGGCCACGACCTCTTCCACCAGACTTCTTCATTGTTTTAAAAACGTAACCAAAGTAACGGTATTTGTTACTGTAAAACAACTTACAAGGTGAACTCAAACTTCTGTATGATTTAGATATCCCTTTATAGGTGGGTGAGACTGCAAGGAAAATCAGGCACAATGTTACACACTCGGCTTTCTGTGGCACAAAATGAGACAGATGCCACACACACAGGACTGGCACTGAAGCACAAATGCCAATATTAATCTCCCACAATTTATTTTTTATTTTTTCAGGAAGAATTTAAACCCCCCCCCCCCAAAAAAAAAAAAAAAACAGACACTAGGCTTTCTGTGGCCCACAATTTGAGAGAGATGGCACACACGACTGGCACTCAAGCACAAATGCCAATATTAATCTCCCACTATTTATTTGTTGTCAGGGAGAATTTAAAACCCCCCCAAAAAAAAACAGACACTAGGCTTTCTGTGGCCCACAATTTGAGAGAGATGGCACACATGACTGGCACAGAAGCACAAATGCCAATATTAATCTTCCACTATTTATTTTTTTTCAGGGAGAATTTAAACCCCCCCCAAAAAAAAAAACCCAGACACTAGGCTTTCTGTGGCCCACAATTTGAGAGAGATGGCACACATGACTTGCACTGAAGCACAAATGCCAATATTAATCTCCCACTATTTATTTTTTTCAGGGAGAATTTAACCCCCCCCCAAAAAAAAAACATACACTAGGCTTTCTGTGGCCCACAATTTGAGAGAGATGGCACACACGACTTGCACTGAAGCACAAATGCCAATATTAATCTCACACTATTTATTTTTTTCAAGGAGAATTTAAAAACCAAAAAAAAAACAAAACAGACACTAGGCTTTCTGTGGCCAACAATTTGAGAGAGATGGCACACACGACTTGCACTGAAGCACAAATGCCAATATTAATCTCCCACTGTTTATTTTTTTTCAGGGAGAATTTAAAAACCAAAATAAAAAAAAACAGACACTAGGCTTTCTGCGGCCCACAATTTGAGAGAGATGGCACACACGACTGGCACTCAAGCACAAATGCCAATATTAATCTCCCATTTTTTTTTTAAAGGGAGAATTAAACCCCCCCAAAAAAAACAGTATTGCAGACACTAGGCACCAAAATTGGAAAGAGATGGCACACACAGGACTGGCACTCTAGCAGAAATGCCAAACTTAATCTCCCACTACTTTTTTTGTTAGGGAGAATTGTCAAGAAATCAGGCCCAGTATTACACACTAGGCTTTCTGTGCCCCAAAATTGGAGAGAGATGGCACACACAGGACTGGCACTCTAACAGAAATGCCAATCTTAATCTCCCACTACTTTTTTTGTTAGGGAGAATTGCCAAGAAATCAGGCCCAGTATTACACACTAGGCTTTCTGTGCCCCAAAATTTGAGAGAGATGGCACACACAGGACTGGCACTCTAGCAGAAATGCCAATCTTAATCTCCCACTATTTTTTTTTAGGGAGAATTAAAAAAAAAAAAAGGATTATAGACACTAGGCTTTCTGTGCCCCACAATTGGATAGAGATGGCACACACGACTGCCACTCAAGCACAAATGCCAAGATTAATCTCCCACTATTTATTTTTTTTCAGGGAGAATTTAAAAAAAAAAAAACAGGGACTGTCCTACAATTACTATCTCCCTGCAGTAATCTCAGCAAGGTATGGCAGGCAGCAATAACAAGGAGTGGACTGCTGCACAAATTAAATCAAAAGTGTGGACAAACAAACAAGATAGCTGTGCAGAAAGGAAGGAACAACAGGATTTGTGCTTTGAAAAAAGCAGTTGGTTTGCACAGCGGCGTACACACAGCAATGCAGCTATCAGGGAGCCTTCTAGGGCAGCCCAATGAGCTACAGCGCTGAGGAAAAAAAATGTAGCTTCCACTGTCCCTGCAAACAAAAGGTGGTGTTGGACAGTGGAAATCGCTACAGCACAAGCGGTTTGGGGGTTAATGGACCCTGCCTAACGCTATCCCTGCTTCTGACGAAGCGGCAGCAACCTCTCCCTATGCTCAGATCAGCAGCAGTAACATGGTGGTCGGCGGGAACGCCCCTTTATAGCCCCTGTGACGCCGCAGACAGCAAGCCAATCACTGCAATGCCCTTCTGTAAGATGGTGGGGACCAGGGCCTATGTCATCACGCTGCCCACACTCTGCGTCCACCTTCATTGGCTGAGAAATGGCGCTTTTCGTGTCATTGAAACGCGACTTTGCCGCGAAAGTCGCGTACCGCATGGCCGACCCCACACAGGGATCGGGTCGGGTTTCATGAAACCCGACTGTGCCAAAAGTCGGCGACTTTTGAAAATGAACGATCCGTTTCGCTCAACCCTACTAAAAACAAGTATCTCACAGCAATAGTGATAGATACCACTCAATTTCACTTCCTCAATATTCCTAAGCTGCAACTAGTACTTATCTCGGAGTGCAAAAACAGGAAGCAGAGCAGAAACAAATGTGACAGTGTGATTTACAATGGATATATCCTTGCTAACAGCAAAAGGAGAAGTGTGGAGAAAAGAAAAAAAAACCTTTCCTTTGCAGCTTTATGCACTTAAAGCAACACTACGTGACATGAACAAGAACAGATAGACAGACGTCCGGGAGAAATCGATGCCCTCTTTATTATTCTGTGACACATGCAGGCCGCTCTGGGAACACACAACTGTCAATCGCACTGAGCATGCATATGCTCGGGCCGCTCCTGTGACAAGCACGACAAGCGGGTATCCTACCACGCTCCAGTCCGGTCATCCTGACTGGCTCACCGGCTATGGGAATCTGTGGTAGCCCTCTAAGTTATCACCATCCGAGCCTGGACGCTGGGACCGCCTGCCCTCCTATGCACGGGAATCCTGTGATAGCTTATCAAGCGATTTAACCTCCCGTCATCTGTTTCCCAGCAACCACAAACAAAACAGTAATCCACATAGAGCTATAGAATGGGACGGCACTAGAACGATACCATATACAGCAGTCAGGACTTGAGATGGGATCCAGAGTATTAGGCGTCACGCTTACTCCGGGGTATGAGGTGCTCAGCGGCTGAAAACTAATAGTTCATTTGTACTCATAAGTAAGAAAATATGCGGCACTCACCCCAAATTCTGCAGTGGAAAGCGTGAATTTTAATGGAAAACTTCAACAGATAAACAGATGCATCTGGACCCGTTGAAGCACCTGCTGTGCGAAACGGCCGTCGTCCAAGCTCCAACACCGCACCCTCCTGCTTACCTTATGTTGTAACGGATGTTTATCTGTTGAAGTTTTCCATTAAAATTCACGCTTTCCACTGCAGAATTTGGGGTGAGTGCCGCATATTTTCTTACTTATGAGTACAAACAAAACAGTAACTGTTCCAACTATCTCCCGGATCTACACAGACATAAAAC
Organism: Ranitomeya imitator; assembly: GCF_032444005.1. Lineage (NCBI taxonomy): Eukaryota > Metazoa > Chordata > Amphibia > Anura > Dendrobatidae > Ranitomeya > Ranitomeya imitator. Next base: position 86,744,818 of record NC_091286.1, read on the forward strand.
ACATACATGGCACACAGCAGACACCTTGGCTTATATCACAGGGTTTGGATACGGGTGTGGACTTTTTACACTACCTGGGAATGCGGTGGTGACCACATCTGACCGGCAGGAGGTATAGACCAGGACTGGGCACAGGGGACATTCAGGTAAGATGACAAGATTTTCTTACCTTATTTATGGAGCTGCGCAGACTCTGTCCCTTGAGCCGAGGCCGTGGCCAACACCTTCGTCTCTCTGGTCAGCAGGGTCCACTGCCCCGCATGCAGGCGCCAGATGTTATGAAAATTTGGTTTGGATAAATCTATCCCTGTGTGTGTGCTGCGGGCGTTCCCAATAAGACTGAGTATTTTGAGCGCTCATCAAGAGCGACAGAATAACATTCCATCAATACTGATGATTTATTGTACATACATGGTTTTATAATTGCACATAGAAAGGGGATGGTTAGGGGTGGTTAGTTAATTACCATATTGTCAAGCTCCTCTGTTATTGGTTATCTAAATTTATATGGAATATTGTGATTAATGCACATATGAATGCTGACTAAGCAACTAAAGTGTAGCTGTCTCCGTTTTCTGCATCTAGGACAAAGTTGAGACATCTGATCATCACTTAGTACATCTGGTGCTGTTCCGCTTTTTGTTTGGAGAGCCCCAAACAGTCTGTCTGGCTTATATCAGTTTATGTCAGCCATTTTAAGCAATTGATTATAGTGTATATATTAGCTGTGAGTATATGTGAGTTTATATGCAAGTGAGATCTATATGAAATAAATATATATATATATATATGTTATATATATAAATATATATATATATATATATATATATATATATATTTCCATCACAGTTCCAACCACTGTGTCTTTATGCGACGCAGAAAAGGTGAACAGATGGACTCTACATGCCTGGTTCGCACCATGAAGCATAGAGGAGGAGGTGTGATGGTGTGGGGGTGCTTTGTTGGTGACACTGTTGGGGATTTATTCAAAATTGAAGGCATACTGAACTAGCATGGCTACCACAGGATCTTGCAGCGGCATGCTATTCCATCTGGCTTGTGTTTAGTTGGACCATCATTTATTTTTCAACAGGACAATGACCTCAAACATATTTCCAGGCTGTGTAAGGGCTATTTAACCAAGAAGTAGAGTGGCGGGGTGCTACACCAGAAGACCTGGCCTCCACAGTCACCAGACCTGAACCCAATCGAGATGGTTTGGGGTGAGCTAGACCGCAGAGTGAAGGCAAAAGCGCCAACAAGAGCTAATCATATCCAGGAACTCCTTGGCTACTTTAAAGAACCTAGAGTATAAGACATAACATAATTTCAGTTGTTTCACTCTTTTTTGCTAAGTATATAATTTCACATGTGTTAATTCATAGTTTTGATGCTTCAGTGTGAATGTACAATTTTCATAGTCATGAAAATAGAGAAAAAGCTTTAAATGAGATGGTGTGTCCAAACTTTTTGTCTGTACTGTAAGTATTTGATCCCCTAACAACCATTAAGAGTTCTGGTTCCTACAGACCAGTTAGACGCTCCTAATCAACTTGTTACCTGAATTAAAGACAGCTGTCCCACATAGTCACCTTTTTAAAAAAAACTCCTGTCCACAGACTCAGTTAATCAGAAAGACTCTAACATCTACAACATAGGCAACACCAAAGAGCTTTATGAGGATGAGGGACAAGATCATAGACCTGCACAAAGCTGGGCTACAAAACCAAAATTAAGATGCTGGATGAGAAGGAGACAACTGGTGCAATAGTAATAAAATGGAAGAAATACAAAATGAATGTCAATCGACATCGACCTGGGGCATCATGCAAAATATCACCTTGTGGGGTATCCTTGACTATGAGGAAGGTGAGAGATCAGCCTAAAACTAAAGCACAGGGGGAACTTTGTTAATGATCTCAAGGCAGCTGGGATCACAGTCACCAAAAAAACCATTGGTAACACATTATGCCATAAAGGTTTAAAATCCTGCAGTGCCAGCAATGTCCCCCCTGCTCAAGAAAGCACATGTGCAGGCCCATCTGAAGTTTGTCAATGAACACCTGGATGATTCTGTGAGTGACTGGGAGAAAGTCCTGTGGTAAGATGAGACAAAAATTTAGGTTTTTGGCATTAACTCAACTCACCGTGTTTGATGGAAGAGAAATGCTGCCTATGACCCAAAGAACACCATCCCCACTTTCAAGCATGAAGGTGGAATCATTATTTCGGGGGTGTTTCTCTGATAAGGGCACAGGACTACTTCACCGCATCAATGGGAGAAATGATTGAGCCATGTCCCTTAAAATCCTGAGTGATAACCTCCTTCCCTAAGCCAGGACATTAAAAATGGGTCATGGCTGGGTCTTCCATCAAGACAATGACCCAAAACATCCAGCCAAGGCAACAAACGAGTGGCTCAAAAAGAAGCATATTGAGGTAATGGAGTGGAATAGCCAGTCTCCAGACCTTAATCCCATAGAAATAGATATTGAGAGAGTTGAATCTTTGAATTGACAGCCTCAAAATCTTAATGATTTAGAGATGATCTGTAAAGAGGAGTGGAGCAAAATTCCTCCTGACATGTGTGCAAACCTCATTATCAACCACAAAAATGTCTGAGTGCTGTGCTTGCCAACATGGGTTTTGCCACAAAGTATTAAGTCTTGTTTGCCAGAGGGATCAAATATTTTTCTCACTACAAAATGAAAATACATTTATATAATTTATACAATGTGATTTTCTGGATTTTATTTTTGATATTCTAACTCTCAATGTTAAAATTAACCTACTCTTAAAATTATAGACTGTTCATGTATTTGTCAGTGGGCAAACTTACAAAATCAGCAAGGGATCAAATACTTATTTCCCCCACTGTAGATGGGTTGATCCTATTGACCGATTCCCCTTAAATGGGGTTTCCTCTTTCTGGAAAGAGAAGTCCAGAGGCTGTAAAATGCCTAAAATCACAAACAGAGCAGGCATTCACCCTACTCTGGTCCAGCACCTGCTCCCTGTAGCTGCTCGGTTTTAGGTGTTTTGTCTGCAGTGGTGATGTCACATCAGCAGTGCGCATCACTCTGATAGGCAATCACTGAGCTCCGCTGTTAGTGCTGTCCACCTCAGCACAGTTGCTAAGCTCAGAGGTGATGTGGGCTGTCAAAATTATGTTATCGCTGAAGCCCAAACTCCACCACTCGAGCAGCTGCTTGGAGCCAACTTTGGATCTGTTGAGGGTGAGAAGGTGATCCATATGTTATTTTAAAGTGTTTCACAGCATATATGTGGTAAACATTCTTCAAAGAAGAAAACACCGCGAACTTTCTGCAAATTTAACTTATGACTTGAGTCAGCTGCTATGCAAATTTGATATGTTAGGTGAGCAGAGAGGCGAACAATGTTTTTTTATATACATCTTATATTTATAATGCTCATTCACAGGCTCCCTTTCTCACCTCTCTTCATCCCTATTTTCCATTGAGTGTGATCCAACAAAATATCGGATCTCACATGTTCCCATATTATTCTATGGGGCCGAGCACATGTTGAATTTTATTCTTCAGACTGAGCTGGTTGTAGGAAAAAAATCATAGCTGGTTGTAGGAAAAAAATCATAGCTTGTCCGAGTTTGAACCTATTATAGGATCACACTCGGCCATGCAAGTCAATGAGTGCATGCAAATAATCAGACTGTACTTGTATAATATCTGAGTGCAGTCCAATTCCTGCATCTTGGCACAGTAGAGAAGATAGAGAAACTTTGCTTTCAAGAGAATCAGATCACACTATGCTGACACTAATCAAACTCCGATCGGAGTATGATCAAAATGTCATTTGAATAATTGACCTGATTCTCTCAGATGAGAGAATATATGGCCGTCTGTCCCGCCCTTATGGTAGGCAGGAGGCTGTGAAGCGGTGCACTCTATGTCTTTGTTGCCACTTGCTTATTGCCAATGGAATCCCATTTGTTGCCAATTCAATTGTAAGTTTAGTACACTATTTAATAATTTATTTTTTTTAATATATTAACATCACAAAGAAAAATGCATTATAAATTTTGTATTATCATGCAGGGAATGTAAATTAAGTTATATAGTAATCTTTGAATCTTGTACATGACATCATTTACATTGTTTATATGACTGCAATGATAAAAAGTAGAACTCATATTTTTCCGGTAGGATTCCTAGACAGATAGAAATATAAAGCTTAAGGACTTTGTTTACTGCCCACAATCTGCAATTTCTCAAATCTCAACATGTAGAAGCCTTCGGTTCCTCTGCTAGTAATTCTGTATATAGCTGGTCAGCTCACTCACCCATAGAATTACAGTGTAGGGTATGGATGCTAGTATTTCAGACCCAAACCAAGCATAAAAAACACAAAGTAATTCAGTGTCAGCACAAAGTTGACAGCGAATGATTATAACAGCTTCAAATCTTGAAAAAGAGTGTAAATAACTAGGATCCCCTGCGGGCTCACTCAGACTGCATACATAACAACCGTGATGGACAGCCACTAAAGTAAGGTACAAAAATCTCACTGTACAAAGATGCAAGAGCGGAAAAAAAAATCTTGAAAAAGTGTTACCTGTCACCTTTCTGAATATATCATCTTATTTCACAGAGAAAAAAATTCATTGCTAGAAGATCTTCACCTAATTTAGAGGAAAAAAACTTAGCTCTGCAGGATTTTCAATGAATTTAGAAAAATTGCAACAAATTATTTAATTTAAGTCTAAACTATTTTACAATGTTAATTCAGTCAACTTTCTTCCATTTCTGTAATTTAGCGTTTGATTAGATAAATGCCCTTTTTACTGTATACGCGAATTGCCTCTTCAGAGGAAAATAGGGCTTGAACTCTATAGCGCCACCTGTTGGAAGTAGCAATCCTACAAGTCACAATCAACCCTTTATCGAGTCGTGCAATATGACTTAGGGTAAAAAGCCAAATCAGTTACTGTATTATCATTTTGGTTCCTTCTGGAACAAAAAATTAAAGGAATTTTTTTTTTTTAAGGAAAGAAAATAATATAGATGAAGGAATCAATTTGATGTGAATCAAAGTTGTGTAAATTTTTTATGAGTTTGCTGTATCTAGATAGTTTGAGGAATTTTCTATTTCTTTCCTGGGAATCACCTAAAATGACTGCTGCCATTTTGCACAATAATGCTCATAATGCTTTGCAGCTGTCATATCACATGGTATAAAGGTACCGTCACACTGAACGATATCGTTAACTAAATCGTTATGTGTGACAGCGACCAGCGATCAGGCCCCTGCTGGGAGATCGTTGGTCGCTGGGGAAAGTCCAGCACTTTATTTTGTCGCTGGATCTCCCGCTGACATCGCTGAATCGGCGTGTGTGTGATGCCGATTCAGCGATGTCGTCACTGGTAACCAGGGTAAACATCGGGTTACTAAGCGTAGGGCCGCGCTTAGTAACCCGATGTTTACCCTGGTTACCGTTGTAAATGTAAAAAAACAAACACTACATACTTACATTCCCGGTTTCTGGTCAGGTCCCTCGCCTTAAGCTTCCCCGCACTGACTGGTGAGCGCCGGCCAGCCGTAAAGCACGCTGTGCAGCGGTGACGTCACCGCTGTACTTTACGGCCGGCGCTCAGTCAGTGCTGGAAGCTGAAGGCGAGGGACCTGACCAGACACCGGGAATGAAAGTATGTAGTGTTTGTTTTTTTACATTTACAATGGTAACCAGGGTAAACATTGGGTTACTAAGCGCGGCCCTGCGCTTAGTAACCCGATGTTTACCCTGGTTACCCGGAGACTTCAGGATCGTTGGTCGCTGGAGAGCTGTCTGTGTGACAGCTCTCCAGCGACCAAACAGCGACGCTGCAGCGATCGACATCGTTGTCGGTATCGCTGCAGCGTCGCTTAGTGTGACGGTACCTTAACACATCCAATCATTAGGGACTGTAAAAAAGCAGACAAAGGAGATGCAACTGACATTTCATGGTGAATCCTATTAATAAGATTATATCAAAGCTCACATCTAAGATAGAGTTATCGAAAGAGAAAGCCATAAAACAGTAACATTACATATAGTGTATGACAGCCCAGCAGGTTATCATCTGTTTACCTTTACCCAGATGTGTTTGGTTCATTTTGACATTAATAAGGCTGTATGTAGGCTAAATGGTTTGAGGTTGTTATAAATAAACTGAGAATTACTTACCCTCTTTTGGACCAACATCTGATTTCCACCGATGTCCCAGTCTCTATCTAGAGCACTCATTAAACGTCAACTAATCTCTGATCTCAGCGATTCTGCTCGAATAGTTGGTATGTGCTGCTGATCTCACTGATTGACAGCAGCACAGTCAAAGTGACATCAGTACTGTAGACAAATAACAGGGACTGCCATATTCATGGAAAGGGAAGAGGAGAGTCAACTCCCCTAATCTGTCTAGACTTGTAACACCAGTGTAGTAGACCGCATAGAGATCAGCAGATCAGGGAGAAGACAAAATAGAAAGAAGTAAGTATAAAACTTCACAATTAACCCCTTCACAACCTGTGACATATAGGAACGTTATAGTTCGTGTCTCTGTATTTGATGCGGGCTGTGGCACTGAGCATGCAGCTTTCCTGGCACAGGACAGCTAATTTGATCAGCTGTTATTTGCCTATAACAGTTGAGGGTGGAATCATGATCCACCTGAGGTTGTTAACATGTTAAATTCTGCTTTCACTCTCTGACAGCAGCATTTATCTCAGGCCCGGTAGAAGCACGTCATAAGACACGCCGATCGGTGCCCATCTCATGTGATCACAGGGTGCCAACGGATTGTCATTAGTAATGAGGAAGCATGCTTGGTGATACTCAGATATCACTCGAATATCTGGGGGCTCGGATGTGCACGGCAACTCATCGAGCATTGCTGGTACTTGGATTTGAAGCTAAAATCCATCCATATATTTGGCATCTGTTACACAGCCAATACGCATGTGAGTATTGTTTGTCAGTCCCTGTAATATTATAGCCATCTTGGTAGAAGCATTACTGTGATTGGCTGGCACAAATACTTCATCAGAGGTTATATAAGGACATTTTACTTTTTTTTTTCACAAAAATTTTATTTTTGACTGAAAGGGTAACAGGAAAAAATAGACCACAAAATTTGTTGTGCGATTTCTCCTGAGTGTACGATACCCCATATATGGGGGAAAACTACTGTTTTGGTGTATGGCAGGGCTCGGAAGGGAAGGAGCACCATTTGACTTTTTGAATGCAAAATTTGCAATGGAAACACATGACAAGTAACACCATTTTGGAAACTAGACCCCACCAGGGAACTCATCTGGATATGTGGTGAGCACCTTGAACCCCCGAAGGCGCTTCACAGAAGTTTATAACGTTGAGTTGTGAAAATAAAAAAATCTAATTTTTCCCACAAAAATATTTTTTTAGCTCCAAATTTAGCATTTTCACAAGGGTAACAGGAGAAATCGCACTTTAAAATTTATTGCGCACGTGTATCCCATATGTGGTTAACGACTACTTTTGAGGTGCAATGCACAGCTCAGAAGGGAAGAAGTGCCATATTGGAGTTCAGATTTTTCTGGACTGGTTTGAGGGTGCCATTTCCCATTGGCAGAATCCCAGAGGTGCAACAACAGCAGAACCCCCCCAACAAGTGACCCCATTTTACAAACTACATCTCGCATTTAATTCATATAGAGGCGCAGTAATCATATTGACTCTACAGGTGTATCACAGAATTTTATACCATTTGGCCGTGAAAAAAAAGTAAATACATTTTCATCACCAAAATGTAGGTTTAGCCCCAGATTTTACATTTGCACTAAGGGAAATTGGCAAAAAAGGCACAGATACGTCCCACAATTTCTACTGAATGTAGAAATACCCAATATGTGGCTGTACAGTACTGATTAGCCACATGGAGTGACTCAGGAGGGACCGAGGACTATTTGTCTCCTGTAGTGCAGATTTTCCTAGAATAGTTTGCTGACTCCATATACAGAGAACCTAAGTGCTAGAAAATCAGAATTCACCTACATCTGACCCCATTTTGGAAATTATACCCATTTGGGAATTTATCTACAGGTGTAGTGATGATTTTAACTCCATGGATGTTTTCCAGCAGCGGCGTACGTTGCTAAGTGAAAATTGCAAGTATGTTGTAGTGAGTGACCATTACACTGTAGTGACCAGTATTTTGTAATGACCAGTATGTTATGGTGACTAGTTCATTGTGCCCAGCTCATGCTTCAGGAAACACACAGACGTAAATTAGGAAGGCTCTCATTGCTACAGAAATGTCAAACATGTGGACACTAAATGTAGTTTAGTCACACTCTGGGGCTCAGAAGGGAGAGTAGCATTTGGATTTGGGAGCGCTGGATTTCTTTTATGGGGCCGAGGAGCCATTTTGCATTTCCAGAGCCTTTGTACTATCAGCTCCCTATATTTCCATTGGCAGATGACGGACCTAGGCGGGGACTTGCTTTTTTTGTGGATTGTTTTGAAGCTTTTGTTAGGAACATTTTACATAACATTTGGGATTACATTTGTCTGGCACTCTACACTGAGGACTTACATTGGGGTTTCCATCTAAATCTCCGAGTGACGTGATTCAGATGAAACCCTTGAGGGATCCATTCACTATAATGAAGCAGCAGAGTTACTCTGGACTCTGCACTCAGTCTGGCCCCTGTTCAGTGTTGTCCTTCTTTTCAAACATACAAGAAACTGTGTCCAATGGCACTTTTATGCACGCGTTAAAAAGGCGAGCATCTACAGTGCCTCCTGTTGCCTAATTTATAGGGAATCTTCCCCCGAGGTTCCATCTGAGTCATGTATTTCAGATATTTACATGGAATCCCCTATGTAAGTGCTCGATATAGATGTCAGAATAAATATTCGCCGATCCACAATGTGATCTTTGGGAGGCAAAATGACCAAATCAACGGTAGGTGAAGAATTGGTTTCATTTATTTTTCATGCTGTTTCTCTTGCAGTATAAGTGGTTATATTACTTTGCTTTCCTGGTCGGTACGATTACAGTGATACCAGATTTATATTGAGTATTTATGTTTGCTGCTGTCACAAACTAAGACACTTTTGCCATATTTTGAGAGCTATAGTTTTTCCATATTTAAGCCTACAAAGTCATGTGATTGTTTTTTCTGGGACCAGTTGACACCGCAAAATACTTCAGGGACATAGCGCACCTGCGCATGCGCAGCAATGCTTTTCGGCTTTGACCACAGTTAGGCAAAGCATACTGCACGTGCGCGAGGCAAGATTGCATTGCACACACGCGAACTATGGAGGACACCTACTCAAATTCCTGAAAATATTGCGGACAGCTGGAAAGGATGGGGTGGAGGAAAGAAGATGAAACAGCGCCCATCGGACCGGACACAGGGCATTTACATAGCCCGCCAATTTGAGGTGACAGATTCCCTTTAATGCGTTTGGTGTGTGGTAAAATTATTAAGGCAGCTTTAATCTTCAGGTCATTACAATTACAGCAATATCACATTTATATAGTGTTTTTTGTATTTTGGTGCTTTTATGCATATAAAACTATTTTATAGGAAAAATTATTATTTTTGCATCACTTTATTCTGAAAGCTGTAACTTTTTTTATTTTTCAACCATGTCATTTTTATTTACATTTGTCTTTTTGATCATGTTTTATTCCATATTTTGAAAAAGCATCATTTTTTGGCTGTTTTTTACCGTGTTCACTGATGGCGTTAACTGATGTGACAGTTTTATAGGTTGGGTCATTTCATATGCAGAAATACTAAATTTGTGTACTTTTTGTTTATTTTTTCCCATAAAATATTTATTTATAGGTACAATATATTTTGTATGTTTCTAATTATTATTTAGTGATTTTTGTTTTGTATATTTTTCCACTTTTTATATTTGTTTTTATTTTCTACTAAGTTTCTCCATGGGACTTTCACTTTCTGCAGTCTGATCTCAATTCTAATGCATTGCAATTTATCAGCATTTCAATATATTAGACTTGTCAGCGTTGCAGAAACAAGTTAGTTAGATCATGCACTGCGCATGATCTAAGTAACTTGTTAATGCCTGGTGACCAAGATATTGTCATTACAACATCGGGTGACGATGGCAATGATCTGGCCAATGCGATGACATCATATGGCGCCAATCGGAGTGCAGAGGGGGCTCCCTCCCTCTGCATGCCTGCTAAATGCTGCTATCACTAATGACTACAATATTTAGAAGGTTAAAGTACCGGGAGTGGTGCAAGCACGGCTCTTGCAATGAGTGTTGGGTGTCAGCTGTCACAATCAGCTAACACCCGGCGGCAAGTCACCATGACGTATCCATACGTCTAAGGTCAGTAACTACTAACCAAACTGGACTTATGGATACGTCCATAAGTAAAAGAGTTAAAGCAACATGAATTGTAATATGACTCTTCACAAGAAACTATATTTATAAAAATGAGTGTATCTGTGCATGTGTGTGCATATCGATGATGATGTAATAATGGTTGCCATGGTGATGATGATATCATAAAGGTTGTCATGGTGAAGATGATGTCATAATGGTTGCCATGGCAACGATAATGTCATAATAGGTTGCAATGGTGACAGTTATGTCATAATGGTTGCCAGGGCGACAATGATGTCATAATAGGTTGTGATGGTGACGATTATGTCATAATGGTTGCCATGGTGACAATGATGTCATCATAGGTTGCCATGGCAATGATGATGTCAGAATGGTTGCCATGGCGAAGATGATGTCATAATGGGTATAAGGGCACAGAACTATGGGAAGGAGGATGTGCGATGGGTATATGTGCATGTGACTATGGGATGTAGGATATGCATGATGGGAACATGGGCATGGGACTATGGGATGGAGGATATGTATGATAGGAATATAGGCATGGGACTATGTGATGGAGGATGTGTGATGGGTATCTGGGCACGAGACTATGGGATGAGGATGTGTATGATGGGTATATGTGCATGGAACTATGGGATGGAGGATGTGTGATGGTATATGGGCATGGGACTATAGAATGGAGGATATGTATGATGGGTATATGGGCATGGGACTATGGGATGGAGGATGAGTATATGGGCATGGGACTATGGGATGGAGGAGGTGTATGATGGGTATATGGGCACAGGACTATGGGATGGAGGATGTGTATGAGGGGTATATGGGCACGGGACTAAGGGATGGAGGTTATGTATGATGGGTATATGGGCACGGGACTATTGGATGGAGGTTATGTATGATGGGTATATGGTCACAGGACTATGGGATGGAGGATATGTATGATGGGTATATGTGCATGGCACTATGGGATGGAGGATAATCATAATTTGTTATAACTAACCACAGTTAGCTACTAAGCATGGGCAATGCTGGGCTCTTTAGCTAGTCTATTTTAAAATGGAAAGAACATGGTACCACAACAAACCTTCCAATAGAGGACTGCCCACCAAAACTCTCAGCCCAAGCAAGGAGGGCATTAATCAGAGAGGCAGCACTGAGACCCAAGATAGCCCTGAAGGAGCTTCAGAATTCCTAAGTAGAAACAGGAATATCTGTCAATACAACCACAAAATACACTCCATAGAGGTGAACGTTTGGAAAAGTGGCCACAGAAAAGCCTTTACTTACACAAAACAATTGTAAGGCTCATTTTGGGTTTGCCAAAGGACATGTCGGAGACTCCTCAAATGTACAGAAGAAGGTGCTGTGGTCAGTTGAGACCAAAATTAAGCTTTTGGCAACCAAGGTAAATGCTATATCTGGCACCAAACCAACACTGCTTATCACCACAAGAACACCATCCCCACAGTTAAACATGGTGGTGGCAGAATTATGCTTGTAGGAATGTTTTTCGGCAGTAGGGACAGTGAATATGGTCAGATTCAAAGGGAAGATAAATGGGGCAAAATACAGGGATATAATTAAGCAAAAACCTTTTTCAGTATGTCAGTGATTTGAGATTGGGTCAGAGGTTCACCTTCGAACAAACCAATGACCCAAAGCAATACTGCTAAAGCAATACTTGAGTGGTTTTAACAGGGAATGTGTAAATGTTTTGGAGTAGTCAAGCCAAAGCCCAGGCCTTAAATTGAGAATCTATGGTGAGACTTGAAGATTGCTAGTCACCAAAGGAAACCATCTAGCTTAAAGGAGCTGGAGCAATTTTACCTTGAAGATTGGGCAAAAATTCAAGTGGCAAGATGTGGAAAGCTCATAGAGATTTATCCAATGTGACTTGCAGCTATAATTTCCGCAATAGGAGGCTCTACAAAGTACTGACTTGAGGGGATAGGGGGATAGTTATGCACCCTGAAGTTTTCAGTTATTTTTTCCTGTTTGTTGTTTGCTTGACAATAAAAATAAATACAAATGTTCGCAGTTGTAGGCATTTTCTTTACATGAATTGTTGCAAACCCTCAACAACAAAAAACATTTAAATTCCAGGTTGTGAGGTAGCAAAACACTAAAAATGGCAAGGGGTTGAGTACTTTCACAAGCCCCTGAACCTTATATATATATATATATATATATATATGTATATATATATATATATATATATATATATATATTACTGTGACAAAGCAGATAAATCTTTTAAACATTTAGTGCCGAAAAATCCCCTTACACTGTCACTATTATACATTTTTAGATACAAAAATTCAATGTGAGTTTGAAGATGTTTCAGATGTACTATAAATTCATTAGCCCTTTTTCATTTTCCCCATGTTACAAGTTTAATTGTGTCAATATTTTTACACATTATGCATACTCTTCAACTTGTACATTACTCTCATAAATAAGTGTAAAATATTCACTTGCCAATGAACTAATCATGCATTTTACAGCGTTATTATATCATGTATTATTTAATTACAATAATCAAAACCTTTTGAAGTTAAGACCAGATTAAAATGTGTTTGTTTTATTGTATCTATATATTTGATGTAAATTTTATATGTTAGTTTTACATTAAGAATTTATAAAGCATAGACTGAAATGGTAATTTTTGCACAAATTCATTTCTTTCATAATTAGAACATCTCTGTTACAGCACTTTGACTATGAAAGATAATATTTCAGTTTTTTAATTAGGTTTTAAAGAATAATATATTGAACAATTATTGGATTACACTATTTTACCTAAGAAATAATGAAGGAAGTATTTTAATGAGAAATATAATCGTTATTAGTAAATGATGTACTCAACTGACAATTAAATGCTAAACGGCAATCATCTGCATTAGTCGCTGAATTGGCCCTGTGAACTTGTTAACGCTGAAATATTTTTTTATTGTTTTTATTTATTTAATCCAAATCATGAAATAAACTCAAAGGAATTACAGAAATTATTCCAAAAACTAAAAAATAAATTGTGACAGAATAAAATAATAATAAAGTAACAGAAGGTACAGTGCAAAAACCTTTTTACTGGATTAACACTTTATTAACTGTTCAGGAAGATCAATATTTTGTGAAAAGGTAATCATGTTTAGCAAAATTATGATTGTTATGCAGCAAGTAAAACAAATCTAGTAATTTGCAAATATACAAATAATAAATGTAAACCACCTGTAAAAGTTGGTGGTCTTAAAGGGGTTTGCCAGTCCAAATTGATAAGTCTGCAGTCACTCTGTGTGGCTGCAAACTTGTGAATCCCCCAACGCACACACTGTGGACTGCGGGGATTCACCGGTTTTTGAGCCGGGTATGTATGCATTACGCAAACTCCTAGCCAGGGCCCATCTAGTGGGCGTAACCTCCCCCATACACTTATCTAGCGTGTATAAGTTATACATACGGAAGACCCAGCTCAGAAACCGACAAATCCCCACAGCACGCAGTTCATGCACTGGGGGAATTCATGAGTCTGCAGTAACACAGAGTGACTAATAAAGGACTTATCGATTTTACTTGACATCTCCTTTAATATAACGTGGAATTGATGAGAGAACAGTTATATGCAAATCCAGTCAATCTTTTTTTGGAAAGTCCTCACTTCTACCATCACAGAGAACAAATAAATGTTAGAAATTCTGATGATAAAATTAACATATTGGTGACTATTGTAAACCACATGCCTCTTTAAAGATACCACCTGCATGAGCCCACAGCAGTGTCAACCACATGTTTGCCTCATCAATGGTGTTATCCAAATGACTGATTATTGTATGTTACAACCCGTTCTGAATAGCTTCAATCTGATGCACAACATGTTTATATCACTTGACCACTGGGAACACAGCTGGGAAACTGGAGGAACAGTTCTGATCAGAGAAATAAGTGTGCAGATTTTTTTTATTGTGTGCAGCAGATTGAAGCTCTTAAGTGGAGGTTGTCCAATAATAGACAAACCCATTAACTTTTTTAGACAATTGATACTTTTTCCCTTTTCACATTCAGTCACATAAAAAGTAACAACCAAACACTTCCTCAACATTGCCATCATTTTTTAAAATAACTGTTGTAATAAGATGATTGCTTCTCTAACTGTTATTTGACATCTGTGCCACAGACCTTTAAGTTTTAACTAGAGATGAGGAGATCTGATAAAATTTTAATTTCCTAAATCATGCATATTTTCCTCAGAAATTTAGTTCACATCAAAGTTATCATCTTCAATTTGATGTCACTTTTAATGCTCTGAGATCCCTACAGACACAAGGAAATAATAAATGTGTAATGTTAAAATAAAAAAATCAACAACTTACTCACCTCACCACTCATCTATTGCACCCTTCAGCTGCTCATTGAGCACCATCTGGTCCTCAGAGCCTCTACTTCGCTCCACAATCTTGTGCCTCCTATCCCTGTGATGTGCACTGACCAGGCTTGGAAAGTGACTGTATGTTGCATGTTGTCATATCATGGAGTAAACAGGCCAAAGCCATGACTGCAGAAAGAAGAGGCCCTGAGGACTGGGTGATGAACAGCAGACAGCACTAACTGTCATATGGTTCTCTATTTTCTGCTATCGCATCTGTGGCCGGTTCACTCTAGTCTAGTTTTTTTGGCCGCAACCAGGCCTCAGAGGTCACAGCACATTGCATGCACATGACATCAAGTGACCTCTGAGGTCTGGTCCTGGCCTAGAGTAAAACTACCAGGAGAAGCAGCTCTTGACAAGGAAAAGAAAAAGTGGCTCTGAGGACCAGATGGTGAGCAGCAGAGGGAATGGACAGGTGAATAGTGAGGTGAGTATATATATTTATTTATATATATATATATTTTACATTTTGCTGGCTGTCTAACGTTGAACAAATTGGTGACCAGCCAGCTGCCATTTTGCTGAATCCATTGTGACATAGTCTCTGGCAAAGTGCTGGAGGGGAGATATGTTTTACTGCGCTTAATGGCGTCAGTGATATAAAACCCAGATATTTTTCTCCAACATACTAAAGGCCCCTTCACATTAAGCGACGCTGCAGCGATACCAACAACGATCCGGATCACTGCAGCGTCGCTGTTTGGTCGCTGGAGAGCTGTCACACAGACCGCTCTCCAGCGACCAACGATGCCGGTAACCAGGGTAAACATCGGGTAACTAAGCGCAGGGCCGCGCTTAGTAACCCGATGTTTACCCTGGTTACCATCCTAAAAGTAAAAAAAACCAAACAGTACATACTTACCTACAGCCGTTTGTCCTCCAGCGCTGTGCTCTGCACTCCTCCTGTACTGTCTGTGAGCACAGCGGCCGGAAAGCAGAGCGGTGTCGTCACCGCTCTGCTTTCCGGCTGACCGACGCTCACAGTCAGTGCAGGAGGAGTGCAGAGCACAGCGCTGGAGGACAGACGGCTGTAGGTAAGTATGTACTGTTTGTTTTTTTTTACTTTTAGGATGGTAACCAGGGTAAACATCGGGTTAGTAAGCGCGGCCCTGCGCTTAGTTACCCGATGTTTACCCTGGTTACCAGTGAAGACATCGCTGGATCGGTGTCACACACGCCGATCCAGCGATGTCTCCAGGGAGTCCAGCGACGAAATAAAGTTCTGGACTTTATTCAGCGACCAACGATCTCCCAGCAGGGGCCTGATCGTTGGTCGCTGTCACACATAACGATTTCATTAACGATATCGTTGCTACGTCACAAAAAGCAACGATATCGTTAACAATATCGTTATGTGTGAAGGTACCTTAAGTGTTTTGAGGGGTTAAGAGCTAATTTGTATAATGGACTGAGTTTTATGTGGACATTCTTAGAGCAGGTGGGAGAATAACCCCCTTATCTCCACTCCAGGGTGTAGTCTGGGGCTCAAGTAGCTGGCCTCCAGAGGCAGTAGTTGTTCAGTGTCTGGAGAGGAACACTCCAGAGAAGTCTTTGTGTTTTGCTTATACCTGAATCGTGGGTCTTGCTAACCCTGAGTGGGCTGATCCCTGCTAATACAAGGACTGTGCTTAGTGCTTCCATATTGATTTGTTTTCCTGTTTTGCCCAGAGGGCAGTGTTTACTTTTTTGCTTCATCTTGGTTTATGCTGCATCTAATAAACTAAGGACATTCCTAAAGCAACAGTGTTCCCGTGTCTACCTCCATGTACAGCTGAGTGAGCCAATCTTACACACCATGTAAAGCAAATTTGCAAAAATCTTTATTCTCAAAAATGTGGATTTATTGGATATTCCATCAGAAGTCAATTTCATTTAAATAAAAGTACTCATCCCTAAGTCCATGTGTACAGATTCAGTATTTGGTGAGTTTTTTTACATCAGTATTTGTAAGCCAAAACCAGGAGTGGGTGCAAAATGCAGAAGTGGTGACGAGTTTCTATTATAGTTTTCCTCTGTTTGTTCTACTCCTGGCTTTGGCTTACCATTACTGATGTAAAAAACTCACCAAACACTCAACATGTGCATGTGGCATAAGTTTAACTGCATTTTCAAAGAACTTTCAACAAGACACAGAGAAATGTCAAAAGTTTTAATCGGTGGGGTTCCGGGTAGTGAGACCCTTATTGAAAGCTAAAATAAAGAAGCATAAGTGCTTAGCCAAGTGCTTCTCCAGTTCAAGTCTGAAAAAAGTTCAATAAAAAATCTATAAGCCTGCTTACAAAAAAGGCACTTAGCAAAGCGCTTCATTCTTTTTTTTTGTCTGGTCTCAGGACCAAGACCCCAACAATCAAAACTCCTCACACGTGTTTATTACATTTCAAAAGTTTTCTAAAGGTGCAGTTATATATTAAATATATAGTGTTGTTAAATGTCAGTGCATTATGGTTTCTGTGTGGAGACATAAGTTCCTAAAAGCAATAAACAATATCAACAACCATAAATTGTCTTGGAAGTTCATATTCTAAATTTGCAGAGACTGATTGAATTTAACAAAGAAATCAGCAAACCGTTATTTGATGTAAAGTAAAAACGTATATTTCATTATGTACATATAAAAAACATCTGAAATAATAAAAAAACTATACCTTCATTGGAAGTATGCAAAATGCCCATAAAATAGGCTACTTTTATTACAATTGCAATAGTGTTATAGGTATTCCAAAAAACATAGTTTTTTTTTAAACTTTTTATATTACATAGAGTTCAACTTCAATTATTTAGGAATGGATTTTATGGAAAACATCACAAATGTATAAAATATGTACACAATTTCAGAAATAATGTATCTGTTGATGTACAGTTGATTGTGGATCATGTTATAGACTGTTTCCTTTTCTAACAATCTCATGGGCTCTGTTACAAACTAAAACCTCTTCTGTGTACTTACTGTATGTCAAATAGTTCAGATTGAGCCAGTTAAAAATATGCTAGAATTTAACAAAACAATTATTTATTTAGCATTTTTAGGTATGCCACAGTTTGTTGAAAACCACTTGCCAGTTAATTATAAATTACTATCCTTCTTTGGTTATTGTTAGTTATTAGCGAGTTACTCGAGTTTTCAGAGCATGCTCGGGTTATTTCCAAATATCTTGGGCGTGCTCGTAGATTATGCTTGTGCATATTATGCTTGTGTCTCCACAGCTGCATGATTTCTGGCCTGAATACATCTGGGGATTCCCTAACAAACAGGCAATCCCTGCATGTATTCAGGCTGTCTAGCAGCCGCAAATCATGCAGCTGCAGAGACATAAACATAATCTACGAGTACGCTGAAATACTCGGAGATCACCCAAGCATGTTCGGAAAACTCGAGTAATGGCATGAATTAGGTCATAGATTAATGATTAGTAAAAGTAAACCTTACAATAAACTTAAATTCGTAAAGATGAATTTATTGTAGCACATGAATGAACGTTTCGGTCCAGACAGATTCCCTATCACTATTCCTAGATCTCCTGAATGCCTCTTGGCCCGGCATTAGTTTCACAATGGGTCATCACCCTTGTCGCATGAATTTCCTGGACACCATGGTCATTAAGAACGCTGACGGCTCCCTATTGACAGATCTTTATTCTAAAAGCACAGATCGTAATAGCTTATTACACTTTCAGAGCCTCCACCCTTCCTCTACCAAGAGGTCTATTACCAAGGCCCAATACCATAGGGTCAGCCATATTGTTACAGACACTAGTACCAGAGATGAATGCCTACAAGATATGATGAAAAAATTCTTGGCAAGGGGATATCCTTCCTCTCTTCTTGAGGAATCTAGAGTGATGTCTAACAGACCCAATATGAACAATTCCAAACGTATCCCATTTGTTCACTCTTTCTACCCATTCATGTACAGAATTCACAAATCTATACGTAAAAACTGGTCAATACTCTTGATGGCTTATTCTGATGTACCAGAGTTTGCACAACCTTTTCTACAACATCTTTTGCACATCATCTCCCAACTCAGGTACCAGGTGATAGAATATGTACCACCCCAACGTCGAGGGGGTGACAGGATCCTTACTCTCAAAAGACGAGAGGCATTCTGGATTCATACTCTGGACACAATGTCCCCTAAGGGCCTTAATAGAGAATATGAGCTATCTGCCTATATATGATGTATAACATTGGAGTATGTCTAGGAGGGTTATTGTACATTAAATGATATATCGGTGCTCTATTGTAGCAGGAACTAATATATTTTTCTGTTTTTTTGAGTCGTCTATATTAATGATGTATAAGAATTTGATGACACCATCACAAGTTTCCACTTCTACGTTTGATGATTATTCACCACCACCTCTCTGTAGACTACAGCTCCATCGATTTATTGTATCCACCGCTATGAGCACTGAATATACCTCACCCTCCTTCTATCATATGTTATGTACTATTAGAGCACATCTTACTGATATTGCTCTCATATAAAACTACCCTCTCTTTATCTATATCAATACCCATAATTAAATAGCGGGGCACATTTTGTTTCTATGTGACAGTCTCTCTGCTGTCCTTTTCTGCTGCTCCACTTTTTTACCATTTCCCTCCATTCTTGCTCCATATAAGTATTCCTCTGTTATCCCTACCTCTACCTATACATACCGCTGCATTGCCGCTTATTTTTGGTGCTTACACCACTGATAGAGTAAGCTGACACGCAAACAAAGCGGTAGAAGGCACCGCCATTAACATCTGTGCCACTACGTCTCCCCAGACGTCACATGCGGTCTATATTTATGGGCAGCACGGTGGCGCAGTGGTTAGCACAGCAGCCTTGCAGCGCTGGAGTCCTGGGATCAAATCCCACCAAGGACAACATCTGCAAGGAGTTTGTATGTTCTCTCCGTGTTTGCGTGGGTTTCCTCCGGGTTCTCTGGTTTCCTTCCACATTCTAAAGACATACTGATAGGGAATTTAGATTGTGAGCCCCAATGGGGACAGCGATGATGTGTGCAACCTGTAAAGCGCTGCGGAATATGTTAGCGCTACTTAAAAATAAAGATTATTATTATTATTATTATTCACTGACCGAGTATCACCTAGACCCGCCCTCGCTCCTATTTAATGAGGCGGGGGAACTAACTTACCCAGATGTGTGGTGGACTCCGTGTCTGGCGGCGGACTTATCCGCCCTCTCTCCTTCCTCTCCTCTCCCAGGTATTTATAGATGCCACGGCCCACTGCATACAAGCTTCCCTATAGGCATAGCTTTATGTATTAAGCATGCACATTATGCTTGCAGCTCCTATATGCCACTTAATGTCCAGCAGCAGAAGTACCCGCCTACCCTCATTCTCTCAGGTATTTATTACACGTGCGGCTTTGCTACAATGTAGTGTATACTTTGTTGACATACTACGCCATCTAATGAGCACACATACAATTTTTTGCAGTGTCTTATATACCACTTAATGCCGTCTCCCGCTGAAAGTATGGTCTCCGGTGTTTTCTGTCCACCTCTTGTTCACTTGATCACCACCACTCTTAATTAGACTATTTTTCTGTCATCATAGTAGGTACTTTTCACATACAGTCCATTTCTGGGAACTAGGTTATATACAAGCCCACTATATCACGGTATGTGACCCCTATCTACTTATTCTTTCTGTACCTCACACTCTATGATGACTCACCGCCGATTTACTAGGTTTGCCCGAGTATATTGTAAGAGGACTCTCAGCCCGTCTATTTCTATGTATATATGTCCTAATGACCTTGTATTTAACTATGTATATACTTTATTTTATTTTGTTTTATTTTTGCTTCTGTTGTGTTTTCACCTTTATCTTGTACTAAACTTAACCTATCTACTGTTGTAGTTACCGATGAAGGTCTGTGTGGACCGAAACGTTTTATTCATGTGCTACAATAAATTCATCTTTACGCATTTAAGTAGAGTGCAAGGTTTACTTTTACTATATTAACAGTTTGGGAAGTTAACCTTAGCACCATCCCATAGCTGTGCACATGGTGTTTTCTATATAGATTAATGATTAAACCTAGACCTGCAGTTCTGTATTTATTTAATCGACCAATCACTTTAACAAAAATTGGAATCGTAAAAATGATCTACTAAAAGCATGTATTAAAAATTGGAAAAATATTTCTGGCTAACTGCTTCACTTAGAAAATTGATCCCATCTATTTTATGAAATACAAATATTTTAAAAGCTATTAGAGGTCTATAACAAACACAAACACAGCACTAAGTTGAATGTATGAGTAATATGGCCTCAGTAGAGGTGTATAGGGTCCTACTTTATGTCTGAACGCCTCAGATTTACTTTTTTGTTGATTATGAATATTTATTTGACTTGGTCATTCAGATGCTGTTTTAAGAAGCGAAAGGAAAATTACTCAACAGTCCAGTATGTAGTAGCTTTGTGGAATGAAATCACCACAGTTCACACACTGTGGACAATGCTCTGTGTTCACGAAGACTAAAGGTACCTTCACACTAAATGACGCTGCAGCGATCCAGACAATGATCCGGATCGCTGCAGCGTCGCTGTTTGGTCGCTGGAGAGCTGTCAAACAGACAGCTCTCCAGCGACCAACGATGCCGGTAACCAGGGTAAACATCGGGTTACTAAGCGCAGGGCCGCGCTTAGTAACTTGATGTTTACCCTGGTTACCATCCTAAAAGTAAAAAAAAAACGCTTCATACTTACCTACCGCTGTCTGTCCCCGGCGCTCTGCTTCTCTGTACTGGCTGTGAGCACAGCGGCCGGAAAGCAGAGCGGTGACGTCACCGCTCTGCTTTCCGGCCGCTGTGCTAACAGTGAGTGCAGGAAAGCAGAGCGCCGGAGGACAGACAGCGGAAGGTAAGTATGTAGTGTTTGTTTTTTTTACTTTTAGGATGGTAACCAGGGTAAACATCGGGTTACTAAGCGCGGCCCTGCGCTTAGTAACCCGATGTTTACCCTGGTTACCAGCGAAGACATCGCTGAATCGGTGTCACACACGCTGATTCAGCGATGTCAGCGGGAGAGCCAGTGACCAAAGAAAGTTCTGGCCTTCTAGCCCCGACCAACGATATCACAGCAGGATTCTGATCGCTGCTGCGTGTCAAACTGAACGATATCGCTAGCCAGGACGCTGCAACGTCACGGATCGCTAGCGATATCGTTTAGTGTGAAGGTACCTTAAGTCTCAGAGTTTAATAGAGCAGAGGACAGACACACGATTTTTGGCACAATACTCCCACAGGCGGGGTGCAGAGTACACACACAAACTTTTATGTGCAGATTGTGCACACACAGAACCTAACATAGTCCCTCACTTCATCCTGCCCCTATGTTAATTAGAGCAGAATGGTGGCGGCACATGGTGCTCCGGCCAATCAAAGCCATACCAATACTTGACATAGCTGTGATGGCTCTGGAAGTATCCTGTTGTGAATTCTGTGGCTGAATTCACTCCTGTGGTCACAAGTGGTCCTGCAGCTTCTGAGCTTCCTCAAGATTTTCGTGGGCCCAGGAAATGTGGAATACGTCACGGCGGTGGAGCAGGGAGAGGAAAGTATTTCAACTTTGCAAGTGCTGTGATCCTGAGCAAGCAGGGGGCCCACTCATTGGCACTTGGCACTGGCACAGGGCCCTGTTGTGAATTCTGTGGCTGAATTCACTCCTGTGGTCACAAGTGGTACTGCAGCTTCTGAGCTTCCTCCCTCAGGTGTTCTGGTGAGCTCGTTAACTGCTTCATTACTTAACTCCGCCTGATGCTGCTATCCTTGCTCCTTGTCAATGTTTCAGTGTTGGATCTGAGCTTCTCCTGATTGTTCCTGTGACCTGCTGCTCTGTATAGCTAAGTGCCTTTTGTTTTTTTGTTGCTTTTTTTCTGTCCAGCTTGTCTTTTGTATTGCTGGAAGCTCTGAGACGCAAAGGGTGTACCGCCGTGCCGTTAGTTCGGCACGGTGGGTTTTTTTTTGCCCCCTTTGCGTGGTTTTGCTTTAGGGTTTTTTGTAGACTGCAAAGTTCGCTTTACTGTCCTCGCTCTGTCCTAGAATATCGGGCCCCACTTTGCTGAATCTATTTCATCCCTACGTTTTGTCTTTTCATCTTACTCACAGTCATTATATGTGGGGGGCTGCCTTTTCCTTTGGGGAATTTCTCTGGGGCAAGTCAGGCCTATTTTTCTATCTTCAGGCTAGCTAGTTTCTTAGGCTGTGCCGAGTTGCCTAGGTAGTTGTTAGGCGCAATCCACAGCCGCTTTTAGTTGTGTTTAGGATAGGATCAGGTGTGCAGTCTACAGAGTTTCCACGTCTCAGAGCTCGTTCTTGTATTTTTGGGTATTTGTCAGATCACTGTGTGCGCTCTGATCGCTAAGCACACTGTGTTTCTGGATTGCCTGCATAACACCTGTCATTAGCAAACATAACAGTACAAGGAGCCAATGATTCTCAATAGAGGGAAAGAAAAAGTTCTGACATCATTTTTTTTTTTTTTTTTTCTGCTCTGTGTTCACTTTTTTTTTTCCCCTAGACATTTGGGTGATTCTGGACACAGGTGTGGACATGGATATTCAGGGTCTGTGCTCTTCAATGGATAATCTCGTTATAAATGTACAAAAAATTCAAGATACTATTGATCAGAAATCTATGTTAGAACCAAGAATTCCTATTCCTGATTTGTTTTTTGGAGATAGAACTAAGTTTCTAAGTTTCAAAAATAATTGTAAGCTATTTCTGGCCTTGAAACCTCATTCTTCTGGTAATCCTATTCAACAGGTTTTGATTATTATTTCTTTTTTGCGCGGCGACCCTCAAGACTGGGCATTTTCTCTTGCGCCAGGAGACCCTGCATTGAGTAGTGTCGATGCGTTTTTCCTGGCGCTCGGATTGCTGTACGATGAGCCTAATTAAGTGGATCAGGCTGAGAAAAATTTGCTGGCTTTGTGCCAGGGTCAGGATGATATAGAAGTATATTGTCAGAAATTTAGGAAATGGTCAGTACTCACTCAGTGGAATGAATCTGCGCTGGCAGCTTTGTTCAGAAAGGGTCTCTCTGAGGCTCTTAAGGATGTCATGGTGGGATTTCCTATGCCTGCTGGTTTGAATGAGTCTTTGTCTTTGGCCATTCAGATCGGTCGACGCTTGCGCGAGCGTAAATCTGTGCACCATTTGGCGGTACTGCCTGAGGTTAAACCTGAGCCTATGCAGTGCGATAGGACTATGACTAGAGTTGAACGGCAGGAATACAGACGTCTGAATGGTCTGTGTTTCTACTGTGGTGATTCCACTCATGCTATTTCTGATTGTCCTAAGCGCACTAAGCGGTCCGCTAGGTCTGCCGTCATTGGTACTGTACAGTCCAAATTCCTTCTGTCCATTACCTTGATATGCTCTTTGTCGTCGTTTTCTGTCATGGCGTTTGTGGATTCGGGCGCTGCCCTGAATCTGATGGATTTGGATTATGCTAAACGTTGTGGGTTTTTCTTGGAGCCTTTGCGGTGTCCTATTCCATTGAGAGGAATTGATGCTACACCTTTGGCCAAGAATAAACCTCAATACTGGGCCCAGCTGACCATGTGCATGGCTCCTGCACATCAGGAAGTTATTCGCTTTCTGGTGTTGCATAATCTGCATGATGTGGTCGTGTTGGGGTTGCCATGGCTACAAACCCATAATCCAGTATTGGATTGGAATTCCATGTTGGTATCCAGCTGGGGTTGTCAGGGGGTACATGGTGATGTTCCATTTTTGTCGATTTCGTCATCCACCCCTTCTGAGGTCCCAGAGTTCTTGTCTGATTATCAGGATGTATTTGAAGAGCCCAAGTCCGATGCTCTACCTCCGCATAGGGATTGTGATTGTGCTATCAATTTGATTCCTGGCAGTAAATTCCCTAAAGGTCGATTATTTAATTTATCCGTGCCCGAACACGCCGCTATGCGCAGTTATGTGAAGGAATCCCTGGAGAAGGGACATATTCGCCCATCGTCATCACCACTGGGAGCAGGGTTCTTCTTTGTAGCCAAGAAGGATGGTTCGCTGAGACCGTGTATTGATTACCGCCTTCTTAATAAGATCACTGTTAAATTTCAGTATCCCTTGCCATTGTTATCTGACTTGTTTGCTCGGATTAAGGGGGCTAGTTGGTTCACTAAGATAGATCTTCGTGGTGCGTATAATCTGGTGAGAATCAGGCAAGGAGATGAATGGAAAACTGCATTCAATACGCCCGAGGGTCATTTTGAGTATCTAGTGATGCCGTTCGGACTTGCCAATGCTCCATCTGTGTTTCAGTCTTTTATGCATGACATCTTCCGTGAGTATCTGGATAAATTCCTGATTGTTTACTTGGATGACATTTTGATCTTCTCAGATGATTGGGAGTCTCATGTGAAGCAGGTCAGAATGGTTTTTCAGGTCCTGCGTGCTAACTCTTTGTTTGTGAAGGGATCAAAGTGTCTCTTCGGTGTGCAGAAAGTTTCATTTTTGGGGTTCATCTTTACCCCTTCTACTATCGAGATGGATCCAGTTAAGGTCCAAGCCATCCAGGATTGGATTCAGCCGACAACTCTGAAAAGTCTGCAAAAGTTCCTGGGCTTTGCTAATTTTTATCGTCGCTTCATCTGTAATTTTTCTAGCATTGCCAAACCATTGACCGATTTGACCAAGAAGGGTGCTGATTTGGTTAATTGGTCTTCTGCTGCTGTGGAAGCTTTTCAGGAGTTGAAGCGTCGTTTTTGTTCTGCCCCTGTGTTGTGTCAGCCAGATGTTTCTCTTCCGTTCCAGGTCGAGGTTGATGCTTCTGAGATTGGAGCAGGGGCGGTTTTGTCGCAGAGAGGTTCTGATTGCTCAGTGATGAAACCATGTGCTTTCTTTTCCAGGAAGTTTTCGCCCGCTGAGCGTAATTATGATGTGGGTAATCGAGAGTTGCTGGCCATGAAGTGGGCATTCGAGGAGTGGCGTCATTGGCTTGAAGGAGCTAAGCATCGCGTGGTGGTATTGACTGATCATAAGAACTTGACTTATCTCGAGTCTGCCAAGCGCTTGAATCCTAGACAGGCCCGTTGGTCGTTATTTTTTGCCCGCTTCGACTTTGTGATTTCGTACCTTCCGGGCTCTAAAAATGTGAAGGCGGATGCTCTGTCTAGGAGTTTTGTGCCCGACTCTCCGGGTTTATCTGAGCCAGCGGGTATCCTCAAGGAAGGAGTCATTGTGTCTGCCATCTCCCCTGATTTGCGGCGGGTGCTGCAAAAATTTCAGGCGAATAAACCTGATCGTTGTCCAGCAGAGAAACTGTTCGTCCCTGATAGGTGGACTAATAAACTTATCTCTGAACTTCATTGTTCGGTGTTGGCTGGTCATCCTGGAATCTTTGGTACCAGAGAGTTAGTGGCTAGATCCTTCTGGTGGCCATCTCTGTCACGGGATGTACGTACTTTTGTGCAGTCCTGTGGGATTTGTGCTAGGGCTAAGCCCTGCTGTTCTCGTGCCAGTGGGTTGCTTTTGCCCTTGCCGGTCCCAAAGAGGCCTTGGACACATATTTCGATGGATTTCATTTCTGACCTTCCCGTTTCTCAAAAGATGTCAGTCATTTGGGTGGTCTGTGATCGCTTTTCTAAAATGGTCCATCTGGTGCCCTTGGCTAAATTGCCTTCCTCCTCTGATTTGGTACCTTTGTTTTTTCAGCATGTGGTTCGGTTGCATGGCATTCCTGAGAATATTGTTTCTGACAGAGGTTCCCAGTTTGTTTCAAGGTTTTGGCGAGCCTTTTGTGGTAGGATGGGCATTGACCTATCCTTTTCCTCGGCTTTCCATCCTCAGACTAATGGCCAGACCGAACGAACCAATCAGACCTTGGAAACATATCTGAGATGTTTTGTTTCTGCAGACCAGGATGATTGGGTGTCCTTTTTGCCGTTGGCTGAGTTCGCCCTTAATAATCGGGCCAGCTCGGCTACCTTGGTTTCTCCATTTTTTTGCAATTCTGGGTTCCATCCTCGTTTCTCTTCAGGACAGGTTGAGTCTTCGGACTGTCCTGGTGTGGATTCTGTGGTGGATAGGTTGCAGCAGATCTGGACTCAGGTAGTGGACAATTTGATCTTGTCCCAGGAGAAAGCTCAACTTTTCGCTAATCGCAGACGCCGTGTGGGTCCCCGACTTCGTGTTGGGGATCTGGTTTGGTTATCTTCTCGTCATATTCCTATGAAGGTTTCCTCTCCTAAATTTAAACCTCGTTTTATTGGTCCGTATAGGATTTCTGAGGTTCTCAATCCTGTGTCTTTTCGTTTGACCCTCCCAGACTCCTTTTCCATACATAATGTATTCCATAGGTCGTTGTTGCAGAGATACGTGGCACCTATGGTTCCATCTGTTGAGCCTCCTGCCCCGGTTTTGGTGGAGGGGGAATTGGAGTATATTGTGGAGAAGATTTTGGATTCTCGTGTTTCTAGACGGAAACTCCAGTATCTGGTTAAATGGAAGGGTTATGCTCAGGAAGATAATTCCTGGGTTTTTGCCTCTGATGTTCATGCTTCCGATCTTGTTCGTGCCTTTCATGCGGCTCATCCTGGTCGGCCTGGGGGCTCTGGTGAGGGTTCGGTGACCCCTCCTCAAGGGGGGGGTACTGTTGTGAATTCTGTGGCTGAATTCACTCCTGTGGTCACAAGTGGTCCTGCAGCTTCTGAGCTTCCTCCCTCAGGTGTTCTGGTGAGCTCGTTAACTGCTTCATTACTTAACTCCGCCTGATGCTGCTATCCTTGCTCCTTGTCAATGTTTCAGTGTTGGATCTGAGCTTCTCCTGATTGTTCCTGTGACCTGCTGCTCTGTATAGCTAAGTGCTTTTTGTTTTTTTTGTTGCTTTTTTTTCTGTCCAGCTTGTCTTTTGTTTTGCTGGAAGCTCTGAGACGCAAAGGGTGTACCGCCGTGCCGTTAGTTCGGCACGGTGGGTTTTTTTTGCCCCCTTTGCGTGGTTTTGCTTTAGGGTTTTTTGTAGACTGCAAAGTTCGCTTTACTGTCCTCGCTCTGTCCTAGAATATCGGGCCCCACTTTGCTGAATCTATTTCATCCCTACGTTTTGTCTTTTCATCTTACTCACAGTCATTATATGTGGGGGGCTGCCTTTTCCTTTGGGGAATTTCTCTGGGGCAAGTCAGGCCTATTTTTCTATCTTCAGGCTAGCTAGTTTCTTAGGCTGTGCCGAGTTGCCTAGGTAGTTGTTAGGCGCAATCCACAGCCGCTTTTAGTTGTGTTTAGGATAGGATCAGGTGTGCAGTCTACAGAGTTTCCACGTCTCAGAGCTCGTTCTTGTATTTTTGGGTATTTGTCAGATCACTGTGTGCGCTCTGATCGCTAAGCACACTGTGTTTCTGGATTGCCTTCATAACACCTGTCATTAGCAAACATAACAGTATCCACAGAATAAAAGCTTGTTGATTAGCTGCGCTGCAGCCTTTCAACAAACTTTATTAGGCATCTGAACCCAAACAGTAAACAGTCTGTGTTACAAACTTTACAGTTTTGGTTCGCTCATCCCTAGTAGCAATTCTAAAAGTCAGTGTTGATCCTTTAAGGACCCTTGCCACATGACTTTTAATAAGAAATAAATCAGACACTGCATTTGCAAACATAGCCTGTAGTTCTCCTTATGACTAGTGTTGAGCGATACCGTCCGATACTTGAAAGTATCGGTATCGGATAGTATCGGCCGATACCCGAAAAATATCGGATATCGCCGATACCGATATCCGATACCAATACAAGTCAATGGGACATCAAGTATCGGAAGGTATTCTCATGGTTCCCTGGGTCTGAAGGAGAGGAAACTAAAGAATTAAAATAAAAAATATTGATATGCTTACCACTCCGGCGGCCCCTGGACATCACGCTGGTAACCGGCCGGTTTCTTTGTTTAAAATGAGCACCTTCAGGACCTGCGAATGACGTCGCGGCTTCTGATTGGTCGCGTGCCGCCCATGTGACCGGCACGCGACCAATCAGAAGCCGCGACGTCATTCGCAGGTCCTTAATTCCTAGAATTAGGAGTTTTGTGAATGAGAATGACTTCGCGGCTTCTGATTGGTCGCGTGCCGTTCACATGGGCGGCACGCGACCAATCAGAAGCCGCGACGTCATTCGCAGGTCCTGAAGGTGCTCATTTTAAACAAAGAAGCCGGCCGGTTAGCAGCGTGATGTCCAGGGGCCGCCGGAGAGGTGAGCATATCAATATTTTTTATTTTAATTCTTTATTTTACACATCCCTATTGATCCGATACCGATACCCGATATCACAAAAGTATCGGATCTCGGTATCGGAATTCCGATACCGCAAGTATCGGCCGATACCCGATACTTGCGGTATCGGAATGCTCAACACTACTTATGACGGCTTGGCACTCTCCACAAGGAGAAATATCCCCCCTTAGAATCCTTGTCAGAAGCCTCTCATTTAGGATGCTTTCACACTGCGTCCAGGCACCCGCTCAGTGCCTCCATTGGGCTACATGTACAAACACTCCACAAAACTGGATTCGGACATATGTGCAAACAGAACCATAAACTATAATGGCACTGACAGTGCGAACATGCGCTTTGTCATTCATAATTTTTGAGTATGTGCGCCTATTGGGGGTGGAAATTCAGACGCAGTCTACTACGTCTGGTGGTCCATCTCCAGTAGACATATATGCCCAAAAATTATGCATGTCAGAAAGCACATTCCCTCTGGCTGCATCATTATAGTATATCACCCGTCAACCCATACGCCCGAATCTCTTTTGCTTGGGGCTTGAGCATATGCCTTGACGGAGCTACAGAATAGGTGCCTGGATGCAGTGCAGAAGCACCCTCAGGCAAATCACACTTTCTGCCTTGCCCTGATGAAGGACAAACTAATTGAAACACATGTCTGCTAATGGAGTGTCTGTTCTGGCTTCTTATGCTAAGTAATTTGACAAAGCTTGTCAAAGGGTCATTATTGACTTTTAGGATTGCTACATCCAATCGGTGGCATAAGAGTTCATGTCCTTTTCTTCTCTGAAGAGATTATTTGCATGTCATTTTTGTACTATTTTGCGTCTATTATGTATTGATTGCTTTTTATTCAATTTTTTAGGGTTGTAAGGTAAGCAAAAAAAGCAAATTCATGAGTTGCAAATTTTTGTCTTCACGTTGTTTACTGTATGAGTTACTTATTGTCATATTTTTAAAGATCAGACATTTAAACATGTGGCCATACCTGATAGGTTTTGTTTACTTCTTAATTTGAATTGGTTTTATTTTTTGTACAGTGAAGACATGAACATTCTATAATTTTAAGGGTAGGTTAATTTTAATATTGAGAGATAGAATACAGAATCAAAAATAAAATTCAAATACTTATTTCTCACTGCAAAATGCAAATAAATTTATATAATTTATACAATGTGATTTTCTGGATTTTATTTTTGATATTCTATCTCTCAATGTTAAAATTAACCTACCCTAGCAAACATATCAGGAAGTCCTAAAACTACAGCTCCTGCTGTTAACTCAATAGCCCTGGCAATGGCGGGTGCGGTGTCCTTACTAATGGTGTTCAGCACACAACAATACCCCGTCTTCTGGTGACAGCTGTCGGTCTCCCATACCTTCCACTGCTCCTAGTCTATATACTGTAGTGGCTATCTAACTGTGAGGGCCGCAGTCCTGCATGAGTCCAGCATGGCTCTGCTAGCATACACTGGCAAGGTTAGGTCACAAGTCTCTGGGCCGATATTAACCAGCACAGTCAGGGGTAGCTGACGGTCACAGTCCGGTCAATGTCAAGCAGAACGCGTGCAGTATTCACTTTCCTGGAGCGACTAGCACCTAGCTTTATGGTGGTCACCAGGGTCACACTGCCCATCTCTCTTTTTCACTGGTCCCTGCTGTCGATGGCAGCCGACAGAGGTTGCTGGTCTGAGTGGCGCTGGTGATCCTTGGACGGAGCACTCCGTTCTTTGGCTGCTGCAGCACCTGGCTTGGCTCTACTCTTCAGGCACGGCACTGCAAGACTCTGCTCTGCATGGCTCTCTCTGCTGGCACAGGTCTCTCCACAGGCAACGGGGGCTCCTTCTATACAGCCCGTCGCCAAGTCAGTCCTCTCAGGTGGGGAAAGCAGAGCACACCACTCACAGTTCTGCATGCTGCTCTCTGCGCTGCTCTCCGCCGGTGCCAGACTGCTCTGCTTTTTGCGCTTTCCTACCCTCTTACTTCTTCACTGCGAGTGCTTCTTTAACTCTCCCCGCCCTCCTGAGGCAGCAGGAAACTCAGGATGCAGCCTCTTCAGTTCCGGACCTGGCATGCAGGTACCCACGGCCCGGTCTATCTCCTTACACAGGGTTGCGTCATTCACAAGAAGCAAGCAGGAGTGTGGTGATCGTAAGTAGATGGGAGGCGTCGGACCAAGACCAGCGACATACCTCGGATTGGACCACCCCGCAGAAGAGTATAATAAAAGTTATTTTTTTTCTCTTGCAGGTTGGGTTGGGGGCTTCTATACAGCATTATAGAATGCTGTACATCAACCCTGAAAGGTGGTGGCCGTATCTTATATCGGCCAAAACTGCTGACCGGTTCCCTTTAACATAAAGACAGAATATAACATTTCTCAGCAACAAGACCATTAATATGAGGCACACAGGTAGTACTAGTGTAACATTTCTATTACCTGTATGAACATATTAATAAGTCATATGTCTCAGGGGGTGACAGATTCCATTTAAGCTCTTCCAAGTGATGGTTGTTCATTATCATGGTTTCACAATTCAAGCTGAATACCTTATTAAATAGATCTGATGAGGCTGTTACACTTACTATGAAAACTACAATGAGTGATTTATAAGTTCAGATTAAGAAATCCATTCTGACACGGATTTTCAAATTAAGTACAACTGCTGCATCAGGTCTAACATAGCTATGAATTGATGTACAGTATGAAGTTTGGAATGTCAAATCTGCTGAAGATCCCCTTTAAGCCACTATGATGCATTATTTTTGAGCAAGTTTATTTCTTTTGGTGCATAAAAATAAGGGTTATACTCTTACTGGCACTGCACAATTCATAGGTTCACGGTTTTCCAGGACATCTTCAGCAATATCTGCAACACGGCACTTGTTAATAAGGCAGCACG
Organism: Ranitomeya imitator; assembly: GCF_032444005.1. Lineage (NCBI taxonomy): Eukaryota > Metazoa > Chordata > Amphibia > Anura > Dendrobatidae > Ranitomeya > Ranitomeya imitator. The sequence continues at coordinate 86,776,791 of NC_091286.1, forward strand.
ATAGAAGAGTATCCATAAAACTCAAGAAGAATGTAGTGGCAATTCTTCCCTTTCAACATGTGCTTTTCATTTCAATTAAATATTATATGGACTATAAATGGCGATCCATAAGATAGCTAATTCAAATTTAAAGGCTGTGTTTAAAGGGATGAATTGCTGCTACATTCTTCTTTTACTCTTTTCATGTTCTCTTAAAATTCTTATCATCTGTCTATATTAAAGAAAGTGGCCTCTCACTTAACCTGAAAAGAGTTTTTTGTTTGAGGTAGAATTTTCCTTGTTCTATGGAGTTAGACATTCTTGATTACAGAATGACTTATGGAGAAAAATGCTAAAGAGTTACTAAATGTTTATTGTTATTTTTTATTTGTTTTTCTCTGAATTACAAATACTGTAAATCATGGGTGTCCGGGTCTTGAGGCCTCCATTGATTGCCCAAAAATGCCGATAGAGGGGTGTAGCTTAGGATACAGGAACACACAGCTCCTGCCTCAGCACGCACATAGATTGGGGGTATGAATGGACTATAAAGCCTCACTTTCTACTACTTCTGTTCTCCAATCTGTGTGTGCATTCAGATCGGATCTGTTTCCAGAGCTGTGCACCTCTTGGGACATTTTAGCGTGATCGTGGGGATCACTGGACCCGGAACCCTGCCGATCTATTTGCAATTAAGAAAACAGCAACATATAAAAAATAAAAGTAAACATTTAGTTACTCTTTTAGTCAATGTCATTGTAAGGAAACATAGGTGTTTAAACTAACAGAACCATGAGCTCAATATGTCATATTGCCAAAACCTCTTAACTACTACATGACCTATGATGTACTTGTACAACATCAAAAGTTGTGTCCCTGCCTTTCATCAGGGTCTACAAACCAAGCCCTCATCTTTCCCTACACATGATGGATGATTTAATTAACCAGAATGTGTCTCTAACAGCCACAAGTGGAGAAGAGCTCCGCCCACAGCTGTTAACCTGTTAAATTCTGCTGTCAATCTCTAACAGCAGGATTTGAATTCAACCTGTCACCAGAAAAAATGCTATTAACTTGCAGATATGAGGTTAATCTGCAGGTTAATAGCATTATTAACCTGCTCAACTCCTACAATTAGCTGACTGAACCCACGCTGGGGTCGCAACCGCAACTAAAACAGAATGCTGCTGGGGAGAATAAAGTTCATTTTTTACCCACAGTGTTCGGCTAAGTGCGGGCACAGGGTAGGTTAGTAACGCTACTAACCTGAAAGTTAACGCCATATCTGCAGGTTAATAGTGGTTTTACTGGTGACAGGTTTCATTTAAAACACACCAGCATGGGCGTGCGTCATTCCACGCTCCCAGAAGCATGCCCGTGACATGATTACAGGGTACTGATGGGTTGTCATGAAATTCATGGGTCTGCTAAAGAGTCCAGTACCTGTCATTACGATCCTCCTGTGGAAGCCAAAGCCAGCCTGCAGCTGGCATTCTTAGGAGATTGTGATGTTAGCTGTACATAGCAGTACTTATGCACTGCAAAGTATAACACAAGCAATTAGACAATCGCAGCTTCAAGTCCCAAAAGAGGACTATCAATTCCAGCAAAAAGTGTAAAAAAAGTTTATAAATTATGAAAGAAATAAAAAATACACAAAAGTTCAAATCACCCACCTTTTGTCTCATTAAAAATAAAACAATAATTCAAAAAACATATACTGGTATTACTACGTTTGTAAAAGTTCGATCTATCAAAACATAATATAAATTCATCAGATTGGTAAATGACCTAAAGAAAAAAATTAAAACACCAGAATTATGCTTTTTTGGCCTCCACAATATGCAAAAACAAATGCAATAAGAGGAAATCAAAACATAATTTCTACCTGAAAATTATATCAGTAAAAATGTCTGCTGAGGGCCCAAAAAATTGAGCCCTCATACAGCCCCAGATCTCGAAATATACACATATTACATTGTATACACATATTACTTGTCTCAGGAAAAAAGGACAAAAGCAAATTTTTTTTTCTTTAACAATGTTTACATTAATTTTTTACCACTTAAATAAAAAAAATACAAGTTAGGTATCTGCACACTCATACAGAACTGGAGAATCATACCATATAGTGAACATGGTAAATAAAAAACCCACAAAACAATTGTGGATTATGTTATGATCAGGTGACCTTGGAGCAGCATGAAAACTTTCACTGGAGTAGGTGGTAACTATACTGACCGCAATTCCTGATCTTAACACTGCAACTAGAAGGAGCCGTGGTGTGTACCTAACAAACCCTAGACACCTCGTCACAGCCGGAGGACTAAATACCCCTATACATGGAAATAGGAATTCTACATTGCCTCAGAGCAGAATCCCAAAGGATAGGCAGCCCCCACAAATATTGACTGTGAGTAGTAGAGGAAAAGACACACGCAGGCAGGAAACAGGATTTAGCAAAAGAGGCCACTCTAGCTAAAATAGGAAAGGATAGGACAGGATACTCAGCGGTCAGTATTAAAATCCTTCCAAAAATATCCACAGCAGAAATTATAAAAACTCCACCATCTAACTAAAGATGTGGAGCGTATATCTGCAACTCCAGAGAATCCAACAAGACTGAGAAAACACTGACACAGTCTAAGATGGACAAGAGAAAACAAATGAATAGCACAGAATATAAGCACACAGCTTGTGTGCCACAGAAAAAGAAACAGACACTTATCTTTGCTGAATTGGCAGCTAAGCAGGAGAAGCCAGACAAAGATCCAACACTTCCCAAGAAACATAGACAACTGGCAAGGACCAATGAGTCCTGCAAACCTAAATACCCCAGTCAGAATTGCAATCAGTAGATACACCTGTCCAAGACTGCAGCCCAGGGACAACTGCATTACCACCTACAACCACCGGAGGGAGCCCAAAAGCAGAATTCACAACAGGATTAGCACTTCTTTGTAATTTCAACGCATTTGGATTTTTTTCCACTTTTCAATGCATCACATGATAACATGAATGAAGTCATTCAAAGGTGCAACTCGTGCATCAAAAAACAAGCCTTCATATGGGAGTAGTGACTGAAAAATGAAAAAAAATTATGGCTCTTGGAAGAAGGGGAGGAAAAATGAAAAAATGGAAAATTGAAAGGTCGTGAAGGGGATAATGAGAACATTAAAAAGTATATACCGTATATACTCGAGTATAAGCCGACCCGAGTATAAGCCGAGCCCCCTAATTTTGCCACAAAAAAACTGGGAAAACTTATTGACTCGAGTATAAGCCTAGGGTAGGAAATGCAGCAGCTACCGGTGAATTTCAAAAATAAAAATAGATGCTCCATACCGTTCATTATGGCCCCATAGATGCTCCATATAAAGCTGTGCCCCATATAATGCTCTGCACCGTTCATTATGGCCCCATAGATGTTCCATAGAAAGCTGTACCATATAGAATGCTCTGCACCGTTCATTATGGCCCCATAGATGCTCCGTATAAAGTTGTGCCACATATAATGCTCTGCACCGTTCATTATGGCCCCATATAAAACTGTGCCATATAGAATGCTCTGAAATCAAAGAGAAAAAGAAGCCACTCATAGGAATGCACACCACAGGGCTAATAAATAATAATATACAAAATATATAATCACAGGAATTTTATTAACAAACCACAACTTCAAAAACATAAAACATAATTAAAAACAATTATACATAGTATACTTGGTCCACATATAGATATACCGTATATACTCGAGTATAAGCCGACCCGAGTATAAGCCGACCCCCCTGATTTTGCCACAAAAAACTGGGAAAACTTATTGACTCGAGTATAAGCCTAGGGTGGAAAATGCAGCAGCTACCGGTGAATTTTAAAAATAAAAATAGATGCATTTCAAAAATAAAAATAGATGCACCATACCGTTCATTATGGCCCCATAGCTGTGCCATATAGTGCTCTGCACCGTTCATTATTGCCCCATAGATGTACCATAGAAAGCTGTGCCATATAGTGCTCTGCACCGTTCATTATTGCCCCATAGCTGTGCCATATAGTGCTCTGCACCGTTCATTATTGCCCCATAGCTGTGTCATATAGTGCTCTGCACCGTTCATTATTGCCCCATAGCTGTGCCATATAGTGCTCTGCACCATTCAATATTGCCCCATAGCTGTGCTATATAGTGCTCTGCACAGTTCATTATTGCCCCATATCTGTGCCATATAGTGCTCTGCACCGTTCATTCTTGCCCCATAGCTGTGCCATATAGTGCTCTGCACCGTTCATTATTGCCCCATAGCTGTGCCATATAGTGCTCTGCACCGTTCATTCTTGCCCCATAGCTGTGCCATATAGTGCTCTGCACCATTCATTCTTGCCCCATTACTGTGCCATATAGTGCTGTGCACCGTTCATTCTTGCCCCATAGCTGTGCCATATAGTGCTCTGCACCGTTCATTATTGCCCCATAGCTGTGCCATATAGTGCTCTGCACCGTTCATTCTTGCCCCATAGCTGTGCCATATAGTGCTCTGCACCGTTCATTATTGCCCTATAGCTGTGCCATATAGTGCTCTGCACCGTTCATTCTTGCCCCATAACTGTGCCATATAGTGCTCTGCACCGTTCATTATTGCCCCATAGCTGTGCCATATAGGGCTCTGCACCGTTCATTCTTGCCCCATAGCTGTGCCATATAGTGCTCTGCACCGTTCATTTTTGCCCCATGGATGCTCCATATAAAGCTGTGCCATTGCTGCTGCAATAATTAAAAAAAATACCATACTCTCCTCTCTTGCTTGCAGCTCCCAGCATCTCGTCCCCGCGTCTCTCTGCACTGACTGATCAGGCAGAGGGCGGCACGCACACTATATGCGTCATCGCGTCCTCTGACCTGAACAGTCAGTGCAAGAGGACGCGAAGACAGAGCGGTGCCCGGCGGGCGGAACGTGGACAGGTGAATATAAAATACTCACCTAGTCCCGGCTCTCCTGACGCTGCCCCTGCCTGTCACACGGTCTTCGGTGCCGCAGCTCTTCCTGTCAGTGGTCACTGGCACCGCTCAGAAGAATGAATATGTGGCTCCACCCCTATGGGAGTGGAGTCCATATTCATTTCTCTAATGAGCGGTCCCACGTGACCGCTGAACAGGGGAAGAGCTGCGGCACCCGGAGACCATGGGACGGGCAGGGGCAGCGTCGGGAGCGCCGGGACTAGGTGAGTATGCCTCAGCGCCCTCTCCCCCTCACCCGCCGACCCTGCCGCCCACCGTGACTCGAGTATAAGCCGAGAGGGGCACTTTCAGCCCAAAAATTGGGGCTGAAAATCTCGGCTTATACTCGAGTATATACGGTAACTAGTATATCCAAATATTTTGGTGAAATAGAAACTGATGAAAGGCAAGGACAAGCTAATGGAGCTGATTTACTATAACATTCTAGCATAACACAATTTTATTGTTCCTAGATATAGTATAATGCAGGACAATTTACCAGTCTAAAGAGCGCAGACTTAGTTTACTTATTTACTGAATATTCATCTTTATTTTTTTAAATTTCCTGTTTCCTTGACCGTATTAGTATTGCTTGCCCCAAAAATTTTTAAAGACAACCTATAACTTTGTTATGACTACTCTATTTAAGTCTCTTTCTACATTTTGATCATTATGGTTTCTTCAACTACAAAATGTGTTAAATAACAGCAATTTATAGCTTTAAGTTTACACTTTGTTGCTATTTTTGGTTCACAACTTTATTGATAAATTGAAAATGCAAAGCATACATCCATTTATAACATCTCTTGGGATTCAGTAAGAATGCATCTGTCCAATGAGAGAAAATTAGTCAGAGTTTATCAATTTAATTTAGTGAAGAGGTCTATTTTTGTAGAATTAGGCATCACCAACAGACCAGTAATAGACTCCAAGTAAAAGTTTTGCCATAGTTTCAATGTTCATTTATTCCTTCTGCAGTCTCACCTCACCAGTACTCCCTTATTTATATGCTTTTATTTTTTACTTCATGCTGGTCCCTTGTACTATTGAACAGTAACATCTACCTTGCTGATTATGGCAAAAAAACCTTGGCTTTATTCTCAATGACAAAAAGAATGATTTAAGGAGGAGCATAATGCTAAAAAGACAGTTAAAAAAGAGAAATATATTTTTATTCTTTATTTTGCTGCTGTGAGTTGATGTAAGTTCCTACAATCAAACTCTATAGCTCACAATAAGATTATTTGTATTTTTTTACCATTTTAGCCTGCAGAAACTTCTCCATAAAAATTCTAGAAGCAATGAACCTAACAAGCGTCTGTAGCTTTATTCTTGTCTTACACAACAAGAACTATTTAACATCTTGCCATGAACTTCTCATTCAGAGGGTTTGAGCAGAGAAGAGAGAATCATTTTTTGTTTGCCTTGGCGCCCCATAGGGGTGGAGCCGCATATTCATTACTGTAATGAGCGGTACCATGTGACCGCTCACTACAGGATGAAGCTGCCGGAGCTAGAGAACCAGGGACACCGCACCAGGAGCAGGTGAGTATAACGCAGTGCGTGATATTCACCTGCTCCCCGTTCCACCGCTGGCTGCCGCTGCAACTTCCCCGTCCTCTGCAGTGACGCTCAGGTCAGAGGGCGGATGACCCAACTAGTGTGCGCCGCCCTCTGCCTGAACAGTCAGTGCAGAGAATGCGGAAGACACAGCGGCACCCATCAGTGGAGCGCAGAGCAGGTGAATATAGCAAGTGTCGGGGGCCTGAGAGGTGAGCATGTCATTTATTTTTTTAATCGCAGCAACAGCATATGGGGCAAATGTCTGTATCGAGCATCTTATGGGGCCATGTGCAGCATTATATGGGGCAAATATCTGTATGGAGCATCTTATGGGGCCATGTGCTGCATTATATGGGGCAGATATCTGTATGGGGCCATGTGCAGCATTATATGGGGCAAATATCTGAATGGAGCATCTTATGGGGCCATGTGCAGCATTATATGGGGCAAATATCTGTATGGGGCCATGTGCAGCATTATATGGGGCAAATATCTGTATGGAGCATCTTATGGGGCCATGTGCAGCATTATATGGGGCAAATATCTGTATGGAGCATCTTATGGGGCCATAATCAACATTTGTGGAGCATGATATGGGGCAAATGTGTCTATGGAGCATCTTATGAGGCCATAATCATAATTTGTGGAGCATTATACGGGGCAAATGTCTGTATGAAGCATCTTATGGGGCCATAATCAACATTTGTGCAGCATTATATGGGGCATATTTTAATATGGAGCATCTTATGGGGCCCATCATAAACTGTATGGAGCATTATATGGGGCGTATTTTGTATGGAGCATCTTATGGGGCCATCATGAACTGCATGGAGCATTATATGGGGTTCCTGATTCAATATGGATATTCAAAAACACTTAACCTACTGATGTCTCAATTAATTTTACTTTTAATGGTATCTATTTTTAGTTTTGAAATTTACCAGTAGCTGCTGCATTTTCCGCCCTAGGCTTATACTCGAGTCATTAAGTTTTCCCAGTTTTTTGTGGCAAAATTAGGGGTCTCGGCTTATACTCGGGTCGGCTTATACTCGAGTATATACAGTATGTTTTTTTTATTTTGTCTGAGGGACTTTATCTGACAGACCCCCAATTATTACTGAAAATGTACAATCCCTTAAGTGAAATTGTTAAAATTTATCTTATCATATGTTACGGTCATTCATATTTTGCATGTTATTTTTACTTTTAATATCAGTAACAAGTGCCTGCTTTCTTTGAGAGTTTCTATTATACTATATTTGAATCAAATTATATATTTTTTCTGCATTACATTAATCGTTAAAATATTGAATAGGTTGTGGAAAGCTACTGTATGCATGTTTTAAATCTCCAAAGAAAAACTATATTACATTGTAATAGCTCCAGCAGGATCGTAAGCAGTAAAAGTCTACATTTTCAAGAATAGTTGCAACTCTGCTGTGCAGGAAGTGTGACTGTAGGGACACAGACTTAACATTTTTACAATAATTTGGGTCATTTCCAATCAAAATTCAAATCCAGATGTCAGTGATGAAGTGCCTTTAGGCAATCAAAATAAGTGAATATGTCACCTTGTCCTCCTAACGATCCCTACATATTTAATATACACATAATAAAAGTAAGTGCTTACCCAAGCAGGACTGGTACATATGTTTACTAAGGCTTATTTCTACAAATTGCTACGAGTACAAAAATAAATTGTCAACGCTGCTAGCACATTATAATGGAAAAGTTGATAATGTCTCCTGTATAATTGAGTAATATAGTTGCCACATTTGACTGGGTTGATCAGCATGCAAATAAATAAATGACCCTTACATTTAACTATTTGTTGGTACATTGCTATTATCTTGGTCAGAAGTTTAAAGCAATGCAAATGATATGCAAATCAGTTTATCGTTGTCATAAATGTATCTTGCAAACCTATTCCACCTTAAGGATAAGTCCTGACCCCTGGGTATGTATAATACATGCGTGTATGCTGATGGCATTATGATTTGTCTGCTATTGTTACCCTTAGGGGTGATGGCTTTCTGATAACATTGGCAATTTCAGTTTGCATTCATTTTATTATCTTTTTAATGAGTTTCAATAATTTGTGTGCAAAGTGAATAGGTCATTTGCTTAACAGTAGTAAATCAAGAGAGAATAACTATCCAAATAATTATACCAATGGCCAACTATGATAGTGTGTAGTTAAGGAATTAATGACAATTTTCCACTTTCTTTCAACTTTTACAAAAGTGAGATTAAGTAAAAAAATAACTATATAACCTGTATGTAAATAATAATCTTTATATAGCGCTAACATATTCCTCAATGCATTACAGTTTTGCACACATTATTATCACTGTCCCCAATGGGGCTCTCAATATAAATTGCCTATCAAAGAAAAAACACAAAAATTGAGCTTGGTTCCAGGTGGTATACATGCAGCACATAAACGCATGTTCACATTGGCCATAAAACATACAAAACTTACAAGAAGCAAAATGAGCAAAAACCCTGCTGTAACTAAATTAGTGAAAAAAAGAACATTTAAATAACACAGGGTTCTTAGTAATACTGTTTTTGATAAAAAAAATAGCATAACAGCCATTCAACTGTCGACAAGGTGACTTTGATCGGGACAGTCCTACACTACACTTTTCGGTATTGCCTTCTTTACTCCCAGAAGAAAGCAATAGCCAAACCATGCGTTGGGGCAGGCACCATCACCCGCAAGAGGTAACCTTTGTACTACTTGATTTTTCATCTTTACGGTCCTTCACATCTCTCTAGGAGAGTTTTTTTCACTTTGTTTTTTTCTTCTTTTTTTTTTTTTTTGCTTTTATGCATCATTCTGTGAAGTGTTATACTTTATCAACATCTATGTACTACCTCTGTACAACATGTGGTGGGTGTATGGTGCCAAGTTTCTGGTTTCCCACTTTTTAAAACCTTGTTTGTTTTTTTATGTCTTTGTCAGTAAGCTGTACTTCTTTAATGTCATTGGTACTTGCACACATTTTCCCCTCTGAATTTATCATATTGTACTGAACCTTAAATATGTCCATTCTTTGTTGGCACTATATTATTTTTTTGCATATAGCACTTGGTATATTTTGATTTGATACCATTTTTATTGACCTAATCTCCCTATGTCAAAAGAGCTGCTGTTTATGCTCTGCACGTGTCTGAGTGGAAGAACTGTGCCAAAAAGTCGCTGTGTGAACCCTGCCACATATCTGTGGGAGTACCGTGCCTAAAAGTTTCTGTGTGTACTCTGAACCCATATCTGTTGCAGTGTTCAGCCAAAAAGGCTCTGTGTATACTCTGCACAAAAAGTAAATCAACTCTGCAGCCATTTCTTATCCATTTGTAGGACAAACAATTTTACTGTACTGCGGTGTTTATAGGAGTAGGTTGGCAAAAAAAATAAATCTACTCTGCCACCATCTCTGTGCAGGTAGTGTGCAAAAAAAACACTTCCAAAAATGAGGAGAGCATCAAATAGGGGACATGGATGTGGCCGTGGTGGTGCTGGTGCTAGTGGTAGTGTTGCTGCTGCTGCAGGGAGAGCACATGGTCGTTCTGTGCCTGCTACATGCCTGAATTAAATAAATTTGTCTGGTGTACACAAGCAACAGGACGTTCTGTGTCATTTCATAAGGCCTAATATCGCTGCAGAAATGGTGAGTCCACAAGATGTTGAAAAGGTGTTAGATTGGATAGCTCAGAGTTCCTTCAAATTATCTTCCACCCGGTTCACTGCAGAAAGTGCAGAGTTAGCGCCTGAGGACCATGGTCATCTGAATTTCACCTCACCCCCTGTGCAAATCAGACAAGCAGTCTGAGCTCCAAGTCATGCAGCAGTCTCTTCTCCTTTTTGATTACTCCTCTGGCTGAGGTTTCTTGTCCCATTCACCTGGCCCTGCAACACAAGTGGAAGAGACTGAATGCTCTGATGTCCAACCACTTGTTAAAGCGAACCTGTCTCTAGATTTGGCTGATAAAAGTTATGGCCACTGCCTTTCATGGCATATCTACAGTATTCTGTAATGCTGTAGACAAGCTCCCAATCCGACCTGCAAGAGAAGAAAAAAAACTTTTACTATACTCACCCAGGGGCAGTCTGGTCTGAAGCGTGTCGCAGATCCTGGTCCGGCGCCTACCATCTTATTGGGTTGCCACCCTCCTGCTAGTTTCATGGCTCCCCGGCATTGCACTCCTCTGCAGGCATACTTATCTGTCCTGTTGAGGGCAGGGCAAAGTACTACAGTGTGTATGCACTGCAAAAGGACAGAGAGGCCCACTGCCTGTGCACTGCAGTACTTTGCTCTGCCCTCAACAGGGCAGAGAAGTGTGCCTGGGTAAGAGCGCAATGCCAAGGTGCCATGAAGCAAGCAGGAGAGCGGTGATCATAAGAAGATGGGAGGCGCCGGACCAGAACCTGTGACACTTGTTGGACTGTACCGCCCTGCAGGTGAGTATATTAAAAGTATTTTTTTCTTTTGCAGGTCAGATCGGGGTGCTTACCTACAGCATTATAGAATGCTGTAGATAAGCCCTGAAAGGCAGTGGGTATAACTCGCATTGGCCAAACCTGGTGACAGGTTCCCTTTAAGTTGAAAGAAGAGTATGTGGGAGGGTTGTTGCAAATGATCAGTCAACCACTGCAGCATATGTCAGGGGTTGATGAAACACAGTTGCCATCTGCAGCATCTTTCTGCAGTGTGCAGACCAGCAAGGAAGGCAGGAGTGAGGTGTGGGTGAAAGATCATGCGGGGAATAATAAGGTCCTACACCCCACATGGAGTAGAGGCCATCCTAATGACATGCAGTTTGAAAGAAGAAGTGGCCATGCTGCCCCAGCAGCACAGCAAAAGAGGTAGCAGGGTGCAAAGCCATAGTGGGCAGCCCTTGGCCAGTATATCGGCTGCTACTACCCACCGAGCTGCTGAAATCAGCACACCAAAGCCAGTTCAAAAGAGCTCCATGGTGTGGCATTTCTTCAGGGAATGGGTTGACACAAGCAACAGTTAATTTGTACACTGTGACATCAGAGCCTGAAGCGAGGCGTAAATGTTCTGAACCTAAGCACCACATGCCTGATTAGGCATGTGAATTACAAGCATGAGTTGCAGAGGAGTATACACTTTAAAAAGCATTTACACATTATGCAAATTGCCTCTTCTGAGAAAAATAGGACTTAAACTCTATAGCGCCACCTGTTGGAAGTAGCGATCCTACAAGTCACAATCAACTCTTTAACGAGTTGTGCAATATGACTTAGGTTAAAAGCCCAATCAGTATCTCAATTCGCAGACACGGTGTTTTGGGCTGTTGGCCCTCATCAGTGCAAAGCATGAGAACTAATTTGGCTAGGTGAGAGGCTCTGGACTGGGGCCTAAGGGGTATCGTTTCTCCTTATGGAGAGTGACATACTATCTCTGGCTTGTACACATTAACGCTCATTTATAGTACTAATGCAACCTTAAAAAGCATGACAGAACTGAGCTTCCTTGCTGCTCCCTCTTCTATGCAGTCTTGGCCTCTTCTTCCTGTTCATGATCAACAACGCTACCTGCCTCACTGCAAAGAGTGGATATGGTGACATCACCACAAGTTTTATGATTCATCTCCACATTGTCCCATGAAAGTGTTCAGCTTTACATTCTCCAAACCTTCGAAAGAAAGAGGAGATAATACACTATTCACCAACGAGCCATGATCCTGAATGACAGCATTTTTAAATTATTGGCCTTTGAAACGCTGTATTTTGGCTGGTGGAGATTGATAGTTTAACCCCTTCCCGACCTGTGACACAGCGTATGCGTCATGAAAGTCGGTGCCAATCCGACCTGTGACGCATATGCTGTGTCACAGAATGATCGCGTCCCTGCAGATCCGGTGAAAGGGTTAACTCCCATTTCACCCGATCTGCAGGGACAGGGGGAGTGGTAGTTTAGCCCAGGGGGGGGTGGCTTCACCCCCCCGTGGCTACGATTGCTCTGATTGGCTGTTGAAAGTGAAACTGCCAATCAGAGCGATTTGTAATATTTCACATATTATAACTGGTGAAATATTACAATCCAGCCATGGCCAATGCTGCAATATCATCGGCCATGGCTGGAAACATTGAAGTGCCCCCACCCCACCGATCGCCCCCCCAGCCCTCCGATCTGTCCTTTACACTGCTCCGCTCCCCTCCGTCCTCCTGTCCGCTCCCCCCGTGCTCTTGTCCGCTCACCCCCGTGCTCCAATCACCCCCCCGTGCTCCAACCACCCCCCCTGCACTCCGATCCACCCCCCTGCAGTCCGATCCACCCCCCCTGCAGTCCGATCCACCCCCCGATGCTCCAATGCACCCCCCCGTGCTCCGATCCCCCCCCCCGTGCTCCGATTTACCCCCCCCATGCTCCGATCCACCCCCCCGTGCTCCCCCCCACCCCATCATACTTACCGAGCCTCCCGTGGTCCGTGGTCTTCTTTCCTGGGCGCCGCCATCTTCCAAAATGGCGGGCGCATGCGCAGTGCGCCCGCCGAATCTGCTGGCCGGCAGATTCGTTTCAAGTGCATTTTGATCACTGCGATAAAACCTATCGCAGTGATCAAAATAAAAAAAATACTGAATGACCCCCCCCCCCTTTGTCACTCCCATAGGTAGGGACAATAAAAAAATAAAGATTTTTTTTTCTTCCACTAAGGTTGGGGTAAGGGTTAGGGGTAGGGTTAGGGGTAGGGTTAGGGTTTCGGTATGTGCACACGTATTCTGGTCCTCTGCGGATTTTTCCGCTGCGGATTTGATAAATCCGCAGTGCTAAACCACTGCGGATTTATGGCAGATTTACCGCGGTTTTTCTGCGCATTTCACTGCAGTTTTACAACTGCGATTTTCTATTGTAGCAGTTGTAAAACCGCTGTGGAATCAGCAGAGAGAAGCGACATGCTGCGGAATGTAAACCGCTGTGTTTCCGTGCAGTTTTTCTGCAGCATGTGTACAGCGATTTTTGTTTTCCATAGGTTTACATTGAACTGTAAACTCATGGGAAGCTGCTGCGGATCCGCAGCGTTTTCCGCAGCGTGTGCACATACATTTAGAATTAAGCTATGTGCACACGGTGCGGATTTGGCTGCGGATCCGCAGCAGTGTTCCATCAGGTTTACAGTACCAAGTATACCTATGGAAAACCAAATCCGCTGTGCCCATGGTGCGGAAAATACCACGCGGAAACGCTGCGTTGTATTTTCCGCAGCATGTCAATTCTTTATGCGGATTCCGCGGTGTTTTACACCTGTTAGTCAATAGGAATCCGCAGGTGAAATCCGCACAAAAAACACTGGAAATCCATGGTAAATCCGCAGGTAAAACGCAGTGCCTTTTACCCGCGGATTTTTCAAAAATGATGCTGAAAAATCTCACACGAATCCGCAATGTGGGCACATAGCCTTAGGGTTAGGGTTGGAATTAGGGTTGTGGTTAGGGGTGTGTTGGGGTTAGGGTTCTGGTTAGGGGTGTGTTGCGGTTAGGGTTGTGATTAGGGTTATGGCTACAGTTGGGATAAGGGTTAGGGGTGTGTTGGGGTTAGTGTTGGAGGTACAATTGAGGGGTTTCCACTGTTTAGGCACATCAGGGGTCTCCAAACGCAACATGGCGCCACCATTGATTCCAGCCAATCTTGTATTCAAAAAGTCAAATGGTGCTCCCTCAATTCCGAGCCCCGACGTGTGCCCAAACAGTGGTTTACCCCCACATATGGGGTACCAGCATACTCAGCACAAACTGCGCAACAATTACTGGGGTCCAATTTCTCCTGTTACCCTTGTGAAAATAAAAAAATGCTTGCTAAAACATCATTTGTGAGGAAAGAAAAATGATTTTTTATTTTCACGGCTCTGCGTTGTAAACATCTGTGAAGCACTTGGGGGTTCAAAGTGCTCACCACATATCTAGATAAGTTCCTTGGGGGGTCTAGTTTCTAAAATGGGGTCACTTGTGGGGGGTTTCTACTGTTTAGGCACACCAGGGGCTCTGCAAACGCAACGTGACACCCGCAGACCATTCCATCAAAGTCTGCATTTCAAAAGTCACTACTTCACTTCTGAGCCCCGACGTGTGCCCAAACAGTGGTTTACCCCCACATATGGGGTATCAGCGTACTCAGGAGAAACTGGACAACAACTTTTGTGGTCCAATTTCTCCTGTAACCCTTGTGAAAATAAAAAATTCTGGGCTAAATAATTATTTTTGAGGAAAGAAAACGTATTTATTATTTTCATGGCTCTGCGTTATAAACTTCTGTGAAGCACTTGGGGGTTCAAAGTGCTCACCACACATCTAGATAAGTTCCTTTCAGGGTCTAGTTTCCAAAATGGGGTCACTTGTGGGGGGTTTCTACTGTTTAGCCACATCAGGGGCTCTGCAAACGCAACGTGACGCCCGCAGAGCATTCCATCAAAGTCTGCATTTCAAAACGTCACTACTTCACTTCCGAGCCCCAGCATGTGCCCAAACAGTAGTTTACCCCCACATATGGGGTATCACCGTACTCAGGAGAAACTGGACAACAAATATTGGGGTCAAATTTCTCCTGTTACCCTTGGGAAAATAAAAAATTGCAGGCTAAAAATCATTTTTGAGAAAATAATTTTTTATTTTATTTTCATGGCTCTGCGTTATAAACTTCTGTGAAGCACTTGGGGGTTCAAAGTGCTCACCACACATCTAGATTAGTTCCTTTGGGGGTCTAGTTTCCAAAATGGGGTCATTTGTGGGGGATCTCCAATGTTTAGGCACACAAGGGCTCTCCAAACGTGACATGGTGTCCGCTAATGATTGGAGCTAATTTTCCATTTAAAAAGCCAAATGGCGTGCCTTCCCTTCCGAGCCCTGCCGTGCGCCCAAACAGTGGTTTACACCCACATATGGGGTATTAGCGTACTCAGGACAAACTGGACAACAACATTTGGGGTCCAATTTCTCCTAATACCCTTGGCAAAATAGGAAATTCCAGGCTAAAAAATCATTTTTGAGGAAAGAAAAGTTATTTTTTATTTTCTTGGCTCTGCGTTATAAACTTCTGTGAAGCAGCTGGGGGTTTAAAGTGCTCAATATGCATCTAGATAAGTTCCTTGGGGGGTCTAGTGTCCAAAATGGGGTCACTTGTGGGGGAGCTCCAATGTTTAGGCACACAGGGGCTCTCCAAACGCGACATGGTGTCCGCTAACAATTGGAGCTAATTTTCCATTCAAAAAGTCAAATGGCGTGCCTTCCCTTCCGAGCCCTGCAGTGTGCCCAAACAGTGGTTTACCCCCACATATAAAGTATCGGCGTACTCGGGAGAAATTGCCCAACAAATTTTAGGATCCATTTTATCCTATTGCCCATGTGAAAATGAAAAAATTGAGGCAAAAAGAAATTTTTTGTGAAAAAAAAGTACTTTTTCATTTTTACAGATCAATTTGTTAAGCACCTGAGGGTTTAAAGTACTCACTAGGCATCTAGATAAGTTCCTTGGGGGGTCTAGTTTCCAAAATGGGGTCACTTATGGGGGAGCTCCAATGTTTAGGCACACAGGGGCTCTCCAAACGCGACATGGTGTCCGCTAACGATGGAGATAATTTTTCATTCAAAAAGTCAAATGGCGCTCCTTCCCTTCCGAGCCTTACCATGTGCCCAAACAGTGGTTTACCCCCACATGTGAGGTATCGGTGTACTCAGGAGAAATTGCTCAACAAATTTTATGATCCATTTTATCCTGTTGCCCATGTGAAAATGAAAAAAATGAGGCTAAAAGAATTTTTTTGTGAAAAAAAAGTACTTTTTCATTTTAACGGATCAATTTGTGAAGCAACTGGGGGTTCAAAGTGCTCACTATGCATCTAGATAAGTTCCTTGGGGTGTCTAATTTCCAAAATAGGGTCACTTGTGGGGGAGCTCCAATTTTTAGGCACACGGGGGCTCTCCAAACGTGACATGGTGTCCGCTAAAGAGTGGAGCCAATTTTTCATTCAAAAAGTCAAATGGCGCTCCTTCCCTTCCAAGCCCTGCTGTGCGCCCAAACAGTGGTTTACCCCCACATATGAGAGATCAGCGTACTCAGGACAAATTGGACAACAACTTTCGTTGTTCAGTTTCTCCTTTTACCATTGTAAAATCAAAAAAATTGTTGCTAAAAGATAATTTTTGTGACTAAAAAGTTAAATGTTCATTTTTTCCTTCCATGTTGCTTCTGCTGCTGTGAAGCACCTGAAGGGTTAATAAACTTCTTGAATGTGGTTTTGTGTACCTTGAGGGGTGCAGTTTTTAGAATGGTGTCACTTTTGGGCATTTTCAGCCATATAGACCCCGTAAACTGACTTCAAATGTGAGGTGGTCCCTAAAAAAAATGGTTTTGTAAATTTCGTTGTAAAAATGAGAAATCGCTGGTCAAATTTTAACCCTTATAACTTCCTAGCAAAAAAAAATTTTGTTTCCAAAATTGTGCTGATGTAAAGTATACATGTGGGAAATGTTATTTATTAACTATTTTGTGTCACATAACTCTCTGGTTTAACAGAATAAAAATTCAAATTGTGAAAATTGCGAAATTTTCAAAATTTTTGCCAAATTTCCGTTTTTATCACAAATAAACACATAATTTATTGACCTAAATTTACCACTAACATGAAGCCCAATATGTTACAAAAAAACAATCTCAGAACCGCTAGGATCCGTTGAAGCGTTCCTGAGTTATTACCTCATAAAGGGACACTGGTCAGAATTGCAAAAAACGGCAAGGTCTTTAAAGGGAAGGTGCCACCAGTTTTCTCGTATTTTGTTTTTTTGTGAAATTAAGCTTAAAATAGTAATTAAAATGTATTAATGCAATGTTTGCACTGTTTCCAAACATTTCTATATGAAAAATATTATATATTTTTCTACAAATATACATATTTACCACTAGGGGGAGCATTTTCCGTTTTAGACCTCAAGCAGCTATAGTAAGATTTAGCAGCTCTGCCCCAGGGATATTAGACCACCCAAAAGGGGAGGGAAATGGTGATGTCAGCAGTTACTGCCCCAACAGTAAGAATGAAGAGCAGCATCACAGGGCAGCGCCATTTTGTGTGTGACTGCCCTGTGACCTGCTATCACCAGCAGTTACTGCATCAGAGTGACAGCTTGTTTACAGAGGAGCAGAACACAGTGGGCTCAGCAGCATCTGGACCCAAGAAGAGTGAAGACATGTGGTGTGCATGGAGCAGCATTAGGAGCTGTCTGGGAGCTCCAGCTCTGCAGTGAATAGCCCGGCATTATGGAGGGAGGGGAGAGATGCATTGTATGGCTAAGGCCGGGGTCACACTAGACTGCAATACGGACGAGTGCAATGCGATAAAAAAATCGCATAGCACTCGTCCCAATGTTAATCTATGGGGCAGCTCCCATCATCCGATATTCTCTCGGCCGTATTCAGGATCCGAGTGAAATCGCAGCATGTGGCAATTCTCAGCATATCTCGGCCGAGAATCGACAATGAAAGTCTATGGGGGTGAGAAAAAAATCGCACAGCACACGGACCATCAGTGTGACGTGCGAGAAATTCTCAGGCATTGGGCAGGTGACAGGAAAGGCTCAGCCATTATTTGCTCATTTTGCAAGTGTTTGAGAAAATCTCACCATACGGACGCCATACGGATGTCACACGGATGTCACACGGATCATTGGATGCGAGAAAATCGCATCCTCGCACTGCACACGGATCACTGTTTTGGTAACATTTGTGCGATTCTCGTCCATCAAAAACGGACCTTTTTTATACGTTGTGTGTGTCCCCGGCCTAAGAGTGACTGATGGGAGAGAAAGATGCATGAAGTGTGATGAGTGAGACACATAAGGAGTGTGATGGGGAGTTACACCTTGAGGCTGTGTGCACACGTTCAGGATTTTTCGCATTTTTTTGCGTTTGTTCGCTATAAAAATGTGATAAAAACAATTTAAAAATGCATACATATGCATCCCATCATTTATAATGCATTCCACAATTTTTGTGCATATGTTGCGTTTTTTCTGGGGGAAAAACGCATCGCAGTAAAAAACGCAACATGTTCTGCGCATGTCGTGTCTCCTCCTTTGATGTGGGCTCCGGCGCTGAGCCCACATCAAAGTCACGACATGTCGGCTGTTTTGTACAGCTGACATGTGCGCGCAATAGCGGCAGGTGAAATTGCAATTCACCCGCCGCTATTAACCTGTTAAATGCCGCTGTCAAATGCTGACAGCGGCATTTAACTACCGCTTCCAGCCGCGCGGCCAGAAATGGGCGTATCGTCCACCCCCGTCACATGATCAGGGGTTGGCGATGCGTCAGGATGGTCACCATAGAGGTCCTTGAGACCTCTATAGTTACTGATGCCGGCCTGCTGTGAGCGCCTCCCTGTGGTCGGCGCTCATAGCAAGCCTGTAATTCAGCTACGGAGCAGCAATCTGATGATCGCTGCTATGTAGCTGAGCCGATCGAGTTGTGCCAGCTTCTAGTTTCCCATGGAGGCTATTGAAGCATGGCAAATGTAAAAAAAAATGTTTTTAAAAATATGAAAAAAATAAATAAAGTTTAAATTACCCCCCTTTTGCCCCATCAAAAATAAAACAATAAAAAAATCAAACCTACACATATTTAGTATCGCCGCGTTCAGAATCGCCCAATCTGTCAATAGAAAAAAACATGACTGACATGTGCCCGCAATAGCGGCAGGTGAGATCGCGATTCAACCGTTCCTCTGTATGTGTTTTCCGTCCGGCGGAAACAGCTGTTTTGACGGATCCTGCAAAAAACGGATGAAACGTGTGGCCATCCGGCGCTAATACAACTCAATGAGAAAATAACGGATCCGGCGAAAAAAAACTGATCTGGCAGAAAAAAAGTAAATTGTGGAAAAAAACGGATCTGGCGTGAAAAAACGGATCCGGCGGAAAAAACTGATCTGGCAGAAAAAAAAGGAACTTTTGGGAAAAAAACGGATCCGGCGGAAAAAAACGTATTAGGCGGGAAAAAAAGGATCCGATGGAAAAAAAACTGATCTGGCAGGAAAAAAAGGAAATTGTGGCAAAAAACGGATCCAGCAGGAAAAAATGGATCCGGCGAAAAAAAACGGATCCGGCGGGAAAAAATGGATCCGGTGGAAAAAACGGATCTGGCGGAAAAAAACGGATTCTGCAAATGTGCTCGCAGGATGCGTTTTTTTCCCATAAACTTGTATTAGCGACAGATCGTGACGGATGGCCACACGTCGCGTGGTCGCGTCCGTCGTGCAACGGATCCGTCGTGTTTTGGCGGACCGTCGGCACGAAAAAACGTTCAAGTGAACATTTTTTGTCCAGCGCGTCCGCCATTTTTTACCGCGCATGCGCTGCCAAAACTCCGCCCCCTCCTTCTAGACTTCAGAATGGGCAGTGGATGTGTTGTAAAACTGCATCCGCTGCCCACGTCGGGCACAAATTTCACAACGTACGTCAGCCCGACGCATAGCGACGGACTCGTACCGACGCAAGTGTGAAAGAGGCCTTTGTGAGGGTTGAATTTAAAAAAAAAAAAAAAAAACGCGTGGGCGCCCATGCAATTTTCTGCGCCAGAGGGGGAAAGCCGACGGCCGGAGGCCAATATCTGTAGCCTGCTATGAATATCAGCCCGCAGCTGTCTGCGTAGCCTTTACTGGCTATTAAAATAAAGGGCCCCCAAAAAAAAAATTGCGTGGGGTCCCCCTATATTTTATAGCCAGAAAGGCTACGCAGACAGCTGCAGGCTGATATTCATAGCCTAGAGAGGGGCCATGGATATTGCCCCCCCCCCAGGCTACAAATACCAGTCCGCAGCCGCCCCAGAAATGGTGCATCTGTAAGATGCGCCAATTCCGGCACTTAGCCCCTCTCTTCCCACTCCCGTGTAGCGGTGGGATATGGGGTAATGAAGGGTTAATGTCACCTTGCTATTGTAAGGTGACATTAAGCCGGGTTAATAACGGAGAGGCGTCAATAAGACGCCTATCCGTTATTAATCCAATAGTAAGAAAGGGTTAAAAAAAAACACGCACACATTAGGAAAAAAGTATTTTAATATTCTTCGTTTCACCATACTTACCATACTTCAGCGCCTGCAAAAAACGTAAAATAATAAACCGTATACTCCCTATCCGCCGTAGTCCAATTAATATCGAGTGTCCCACGACGATCTCCCCTATAGAACAGTGACAACGGGTGATGTCACTGCTCTATAGGACCCTCATTGACACACTGACAGGAGACAATGGCTCCTACAGTGCATCACTGAGAGGTTACCTTAGGACAAGGTCTCACTTTATGGCAATTGCTGCCTGGGAAAATTTCTCATACACCAATGGCATAAAGTGAGACTAGGGACTTTTTTTTTTACAGCGGCGGAGGAATACAGTGGTGGAAGGATACCTTCCTGCTGTCATTGTGTTCCTGGAGCCCCTAGAGAGCAGTCGCATTATCTGATGCTGCTGCTCTCCACGGGAGATCGTCGTGGGACACTCGTGGATTTCTGCGGACAGGGAGTATAATGGTTGTTTGTTTTTTTAATATTTTTTTTACAGATGACACTGGCTTCGGGGAACAAAGTGACAAGTAATGGTGAGTATGAAATCTATGTTTAATGTACTGTATGTCTATATGTATGTAATGTATGAATTTATTGTATGTAGCATGTATGTATGGAGTATTTTTTTTTTTCATTCAACACATTAGCCGGATGATGGGACTATTACTGTCCCATAATTGGCTAATGTGTCAATCACTGTCATTGTAGCAGGCATCGTCCGATGGGACTTGTAGTCCCATCGGACGATGACTGCATACACGCATAGAGACCCCCCCACGCTGCACAGAGACCCCCCCACGCCGCACAGAGGCCCCCCACGCCGCACAGAGACCCCCCCACGCCGCACAGAGATCCCCCGACGCCGCACAGAGATCCCCCACGCCGCACAGAGACCCCCCCACGCCGCACAGAGACCCCCCCACGCCGCACAGAGACCCCCCCATGCCGCACAGAGACCACCCCACGCCGCACAGAGATCCCCCACGCCGCACAGAGACCCCCCCACGCCGCACAGAGACCCCCCACGCCGCACAGACCCCCCCACGCCGCACAGAGATCCCCCACGCCGCACAGAGGCCCCCCCATGCCGCACAGAGACCCCCCCACGCCGCACAGAGACCCCCCATGCCGCACAGAGACCCCCCACGCCGCAGAGACCCCCCACGCCGCAGAGACCCCCCCACGCCGCACAGAGGCCCCCCCACGCCGCACAGAGACCCCCCCACGCCGCACAGAGACCCCCCACGCCGCACAGAGACCTCCCCACGCCGCAGAGATCCCCACGCCGCACAGAGACCTCCCCACGCCGCACAGAGACCTCCCCACGCCGCACAGAGACCCCCCCACGCCGCAGAGACCCCCCCACGCCGCACAGAGACCCCCCACGCCGCACAGATATCCCCCGATGCCGCACAGAGACCCCCCCATGTCGCAGAGACCCCCCCACGCCGCACAGAGACCCCCCCACGCCACACAGAGACCCCCCCACGCCGCACAGAGAGCCCCCCCACGCCGCACAGAGAGCCCCCCACGCCGCACAGAGAGCCCCCCACGCCGCACAGAGATCCCCCCACGCCGCACAGAGACCCCCCCATGCCGCACAGAGACCCCCCCCACGCCGCACAGAGAGGGAGAGCGACACAGGGGGAGAGTGCAGTTTACCGGAGATCACTGGGACTGTGTGCAAGTGGGGAGGCGGAGACAGAGCAGGAGAAGCACACAGGGCAGAGTGTGAGGAGCAGAACATGTCTGCCCAGGATGTGCAGTGCCTGGAGTACAGAGAAGTGAGGGCTTCTTCTCTCCTGTGATAGAGAGTAAGTGGAGCTTGGCAGATAGCACAGGGCTCTAATAAAATGGCAGCTAGTCACACCTACAGCAGTGAGTTGTGCAGCCCACAGAGGCGTGCCCAGCTCACTGCTAATGCTGCTGCAATGTTACAGATAGGGTCCGAGCCGGTCTATTATCTCCTATGTCCATGGGGTGCCGTAATCTGACACTGATAGGGCCCTGCTACTGCTGCAAAACCAAGATGTCAGCCCCCAGTGCATTCTTTCTACTCATATATCACACGAAATCTGTTTTACATGCATTCAAATCTGGGTTATAACAGCATGTTATGCTACATTACATTGATTAATTAATGATCTACAAACGCGGTACCTTCCCTTTAAGGTCAAAATAGGCTGGGTCATGAAGGGGTTAAAACAAACTGATGACTGTGGCTGTCTCGCAGTATGTTTTCCCAGCCAGCACTATTTTTCCGGACATGCCATCCCTGCCCTGCACACACATGTTGCGAACAAAATAAGGTGTGCACTGTACAATGAAATCAATGGAAAGGTCCACATAACCACCAATCTGTGGAACAGTAAGCATGGCCATGGTCACTACATCTTTGTAACTGCAGACTAGGTAAATGTAGTAGCAACTGGGACAGAGATGGGAGGCATTCTAGCACATTACAACCACCACTTAGGATTGGGGACATGTCTCTGTCTAAGTTGCCTCATCCTCCTACTCCGCTTCTTTCACTGCCTTTATTTATTCTTAAGTATGCCAGATGTATTATTCAGCAGGCCCAGGAATATGAGCTATTGTTCCTATAAGCATGAATGTTGACTCTTATTGCAAGTTGAATTGTTGTTTGTTGTTTTGTTGAATGCTTGGTGACTACCTGTTGTATCAGTCCCTGGAGATTATTGTTCTGATGGCTAATTGAACAATCAATGTTTGTTAATTTGGAGAATGCCTGCTGACTACCGATTGTTAGTCCATGCAACTAGTTGTTCTGCAAACACTGAAAGACAACATATGCATGTTAATCTAACTGTCGAACAAATATAGATGACCCCTTCCCAATTTCACACAACCCTGTGGATAATGGCCTGAAGGAAAGCTGTGGGTATAAAAGGAAACTCTTCAATGTACTCTTTCAGCTTCCTATGCTTGCTGCTACCTTCTCTCTGGATGCCTGCCAAAACTGGGGTGTCACTGGTTGGGGTAGTTGACCCTGGAACCACTGAGGTTGCAGATGTTCTAATTCCCATAGAGCCAGTGGAAGGTTGAGACTGCCATTTGCACCATCTTGTGTACTTGCTGGAACTGAACTACATGTTACTGACTGTTGGTGATCCAATAAAGTATTTCCCCATTGTGCTACACTCACTGTTATGGCTGGCAATCAGGCAACACAGCGTGCAGTAATCAGCGCACATACAGAGATCTGGCAATAACCCAAAACAATAGGACGAGCTCTGAGACGTGGAATCTCTGTAGACTGCAGTACCTGATCTATCCTCACACAACTGGAAGCAGCAGTGGATTGCGCCTATCAACTACCTATGCAACTCGGCACTGCCTGAGGAGCTGACTAGCCTGAAGATAGAAATACAAGCCTGACTTACCTCAGAGAAATACCCCAAAGGAATAGGCAGCCCCCACATATAATGACTGTTAGCAAGATGAAAAGACAAACGTAGGAATGAAATAGATTCAGCAAAGTGAGGCCCGATATTCTAGACAGAGCGAGGATAGCAAAGAGAACTATGCAGTCTACAAAAAACCCTAAAACGAAAACCACGCAAAGGGGCAAAAAGACCCACCGTGCCGAACTAACAGCACGGCGGTGCACCCCTTTGCTTCTCAGAGCTTCCAGCAAAAGATAATAACAAGCTGGACAGAAAAAACAGAAAACAAACTAGAAGCACTTATCTAGCAGAGCAGCAGGCCCAAGGAAAGATGCAGTAGCTCAGATCCAACACTGGAACATTGACAAGGAGCAAGGAAGACAGACTCAGGTGGAGCTAAATAGCAAGGCAGCCAACGAGCTCACCAAAACACCTGAGGGAGGAAGCCCAGAGACTGCAATACCACTTGTGACCACAGAAGTGAACTCAGCCACAGAATTCACAACAGTACCCCCCCCTTGAGGAGGGGTCACCGAACCCTCACCAGAACCCCCAGGCCGACCAGGATGAGCCACATGAAAGGCACGAACAAGATCTGGGGCATGGACATCAGAGGCAAAAACCCAGGAATTATCTTCCTGAGCATAACCCTTCCATTTGACCAGATACTGGAGTTTCCGTCTAGAGACACGAGAATCCAAAATCTTCTCCACAATATACTCCAATTCCCCCTCCACCAAAACAGGGGCAGGAGGCTCCACAGATGGAACCATAGGTGCCACGTATCTCCTCAACAACGACCTATGGAATACATTATGTATGGAAAAGGAGTCTGGGAGGGTCAGACGAAAAGACACCGGATTGAGAATCTCAGAAATCCTATACGGACCAATAAAACGAGGTTTAAATTTAGGAGAGGAAACCTTCATAGGTATATGACGAGAAGATAACCAAACCAGATCCCCAACACGAAGTCGGGGTCCCACACGGCGTCTGCGATTAGCGAAAAGCTGAGCCTTCTCCTGGGACAAGGTCAAATTGTCCACTACCTGAGTCCAGATCTGCTGCAACCTGTCCACCACATAATCCACACCAGGACAGTCCGAAGACTCAACCTGTCCTGAAGAGAAACGAGGATGGAACCCAGAATTGCAGAAAAATGGAGAGACCAAGGTAGCCGAGCTGGCCCGATTATTAAGGGCGAACTCAGCCAACGGCAAAAATGACACCCAATCATCCTGGTCAGCGGAAACAAAACATCTCAGATATGTTTCCAAGGTCTGATTGGTTCGTTCGGTCTGGCCATTAGTCTGAGGATGGAAGGCCGAGGAAAAAGATAGGTCAATGCCCATCCTACCACAAAAGGCTCGCCAGAACCTCGAGACAAACTGGGAACCTCTGTCAGAAACAATATTCTCAGGAATGCCATGTAAACGAACCACATGCTGGAAGAACAAAGGCACCAAATCAGAGGAGGAAGGCAATTTAACCAAGGGCACCAGATGGACCATTTTAGAAAAGCGATCACAGACCACCCAAATGACAGACATCTTTTGAGAAACGGGAAGGTCAGAAATGAAATCCATCGAAATATGTGTCCAAGGCCTCTTCGGGACCGGCAAGGGCAAAAGCAACCCACTGGCACGTGAACAGCAGGGCTTAGCCCTAGCACAAATTCCACAGGACTGCACAAAAGCACGCACATCCCGTGACAGAGATGGCCACCAGAAAGATCTAGCAACCAACTCCCTGGTACCAAAGATTCCTGGATGACCGGCCAGCACCGAACAATGAAGTTCAGAGATAACTTTACTAGTCCACCTATCAGGGACGAACAGTTTCTCGGCCGGACAACGATCAGGTTTATTAGCCTGAAATTTCTGCAACACTCTCCGCAAATCAGGGGAGATGGCAGACACAATGACTCCTTCCTTGAGGATACTCGCCGGCTCAGATAACCCCGGAGAGTCGGGCACAAAACTCCTAGACAGAGCATCCGCCTTCACATTTTTAGAGCCCGGAAGGTATGAAATCGCAAAATCAAAACGAGCAAAAAATAACGACCAACGGGCCTGTCTAGGATTCAAGCGCTTGGCAGACTCAAGATAAGTAAGGTTCTTATGATCAGTCAAAACCACCACGCGATGCTTAGCACCCTCAAGCCAATGACGCCACTCCTCGAATGCCCACTTCATGGCCAGCAACTCTCGGTTGCCCACATCATAATTACGCTCAGCAGCAGAAAATTTCCTGGAAAAGAAAGCACATGGTTTGAACACTGAGCAACCAGAACCTCTCTGTGACAAAACCGCCCCTGCACCAATCTCAGAAGCATCAACCTCGACCTGGAACGGAAGAGAAACATCAGGTTGACACAACACAGGGGCACAGCAAAAACGACGCTTCAACTCCTGAAAAGCTTCCACGGCAGCAGAAGACCAATTAACCAAATCAGCACCCTTCTTGGTCAAATCGGTCAATGGTCTGGCAATGCTAGAAAAATTACAGATGAAGCGACGATAAAAATTAGCAAAGCCCAGGAATTTCTGCAAACTTTTTAGAGATGTCGGCTGAGTCCAATCCTGGATGGCCTGAACCTTAACCGGATCCATCTCGATAGTAGAAGGGGAAAAGATGAACCCCAAAAATGAAACTTTCTGCACACCGAAGAGACACTTTGATCCCTTCACGAACAAGGAATTAGCACGCAGTACCTGGAAAACCATTCTGACTTGCTTCACATGAGACTCCCAATCATCTGAGAAGATCAAAATGTCATCCAAGTAAACAATCAAGAATTTATCCAGATACTCACGGAAAATGTCATGCATAAAAGACTGAAAAACAGATGGAGCATTGGCAAGTCCGAACGGCATCACCAGATACTCAAAATGACCCTCGGGCGTATTAAATGCCGTTTTCCATTCATCTCCCTGCCTGATTCTCACCAGATTATACGCACCACGAAGATCAATCTTAGTAAACCAACTAGCCCCCTTAATCCGAGCAAACAAGTCAGAAATCAATGGCAAGGGATACTGAAACTTAACAGTGATCTTATTAAGAAGGCGGTAATCAATACACGGTCTTAGCGAACCATCCTTCTTGGCTACAAAAAAGAACCCTGCTCCCAATGGTGACGACGATGGGCGAATATGTCCCTTCTCCAGGGACTCCTTCACATAACTGCGCATAGCGGTGTGTTCAGGTACGGACAAATTAAATAAACGACCCTTAGGGAATTTTCTACCAGGAATCAAATCGATAGCACAATCACAATTCCTATGCGGAGGAAGGGCATCAGACTTGGACTCTTCAAATACATCCTGAAAGTCCGACAAGAACTCTGGGATGTCAGAAGGAATGGATGACGAAATAGACAAAAATGGAACATCACCATGTACTCCCTGACAACCCCAGCTGGTTACCGACATAGAGTTCCAATCCAATACTGGATTATGGGTTTGTAGCCATGGCAACCCCAACACGACCACATCATGCAAATTATGCAGTACCAAAAAGCGAATAACTTCCTGATGTGCAGGAGCCATGCACATGGTCAGCTGGGCCCAGTACTGAGGCTTATTCTTGGCCAGAGGTGTAGCATCAATTCCTCTCAACGGAATAGGACACCGCAAAGGCTCCAAGAAAAATCCACAACGTTTAGCATAATCCAAATCCATCAGATTCAGGGCAGCGCCTGAATCCACAAACGCCATGACAGAATATGATGACAAAGAGCACATTAAGGTAATGGACAAAAGGAATTTGGACTGTACAGTACCAATAACGGCAGAGCTATCGAACCGCCTAGTGCGTTTAGGACAATTAGAAATAGCATGAGTAGAATCACCACAATAGAAACACAGTCTGTTCAGACGTCTGTGTTCGTGCCGTTCTACTTTAGTCATAGTCCTGTCGCACTGCATAGGCTCAGGCTTACTCTCAGACAATACCGCCAGATGGTGCACAGATTTACGCTCGCGCAAGCGACGACCGATCTGAATGGCCAAGGACATAGACTCATTCAAACCAGCAGGCATAGGAAATCCCACCATTACATCCTTAAGAGCTTCAGAGAGACCCTTTCTGAACAAAGCCGCTAGTGCAGATTCATTCCACAGAGTGAGTACTGACCATTTTCTAAATTTCTGACAATATACTTCTACATCATCCTGACCCTGGCATAAAGCCAGCAGATTTTTCTCAGCTTGATCCACTGAATTAGGCTCATCGTAAAGCAATCCCAGCGCCTGGAAAAATGCATCAACATTACTCAATGCAGAATCTCCTGGTGCAAGAGAAAACGCCCAGTCCTGTGGGTCGCCGCGCAAAAAAGAAATAATAATCAAAACCTGTTGAATAGGATTACCAGAAGAATGAGGTTTCAAGGCCAAAAATAGCTTACAATTATTTCTGAAGCTCAGGAACTTAGTTCTGTCACCAAAAAACAAATCAGGAATCGGAATTCTTGGTTCTAGCATCGATTTCTGATCAATAGTATCTTGAATCTTTTGTACATTTACAACGAGATTATCCATTGAGGAGCACAGAGCCTGAATATCCATGTCCACAGCTGTGTCCTGAAGCACTCTAATGTCTAGGGGAAAAAAAAGACTGAAGACAGAGCTAAGAAAAAAAAATGATGTCAGGATTTCTTTTTTCCCTCTATTGGAAATCATTGAATGGCTCCTTGTACTGTTATGGCTGGCAATCAGGCAACACAGCGTGCAGTAATCAGCGCACATACAGAGATCTGGCAATAACCCAAAACAATAGGACGAGCTCTGAGACGTGGAATCTCTGTAGACTGCAGTACCTGATCTATCCTCACACAACTGGAAGCAGCAGTGGATTGCGCCTATCAACTACCTATGCAACTCGGCACTGCCTGAGGAGCTGACTAGCCTGAAGATAGAAATACAAGCCTGACTTACCTCAGAGAAATACCCCAAAGGAATAGGCAGCCCCCACATATAATGACTGTTAGCAAGATGAAAAGACAAACGTAGGAATGAAATAGATTCAGCAAAGTGAGGCCCGATATTCTAGACAGAGCGAGGATAGCAAAGAGAACTATGCAGTCTACAAAAAACCCTAAAACGAAAACCACGCAAAGGGGCAAAAAGACCCACCGTGCCGAACTAACAGCACGGCGGTGCACCCCTTTGCTTCTCAGAGCTTCCAGCAAAAGATAATAACAAGCTGGACAGAAAAAACAGAAAACAAACTAGAAGCACTTATCTAGCAGAGCAGCAGGCCCAAGGAAAGATGCAGTAGCTCAGATCCAACACTGGAACATTGACAAGGAGCAAGGAAGACAGACTCAGGTGGAGCTAAATAGCAAGGCAGCCAACGAGCTCACCAAAACACCTGAGGGAGGAAGCCCAGAGACTGCAATACCACTTGTGACCACAGAAGTGAACTCAGCCACAGAATTCACAACAACTCACCCTGTGTTGTCTGAGTAGTATTCTGCCCATAGAGAAGGAGAAAGTATGTTCAGTTTGATGAGCCCTGATCCATGCAGTCGTTCTAAAGACAGTCGGGCCAGTGGACGAGAACACCTACTGACCCTCATGTCTCTACATTTCTTGGCACCAGTGGATTCTACTCAGCCCGGCGGATCCGGGGGAGCTGCTGGAGACAAGTGTTCATAGACACTGTCTAAAGGCTCCACAACTAGGGAGGCAGATAGACAGACCAACCAGACAATAGGTGAGGCATACACTGCAGCTTTTGGTCACCATCCTGTCTAACTCTACCAGTTCCTCCTTGAGAAGAGAACTGGAGTACATATCCAGCCGCAATAGTTAATGGCAGCTACTGGAGTGCCAGCTTAGACAAATTGAATACAGGGCCACCAACACTCGGAAAGATTTGATCTAGGAATTATTCCTTTGGATGCCAAGAACGTTGTGGAAGACAATGAGTTTGACTAAGAGGAATTGAACCGCTTGCCAAATCAATGATCCAGTGGCAATCTGGAATCAAATACCCAGTCCCAAACAGCTAGAATCTAGGAGTTGTTGGTTGCATTGGGACCTGGAGCCTCATGCGTGAGAACAAGCTGGAGGAGTTGTTCCATTGGTACAGGCGGATCTGTCCAATTGAGCTGGCCACGTACCTCAATGTACTCAGCTACCTAATCTTGCCACTGCCTCTTCTCTGTGGGTGCCTGCCAAAAGCAGGGTGCCACTGGTTGGGGTAGTTGGCCCTGAAGATGCAGATATTTTACACCCCGACGAGCCAGCCGAAGGTTGAGACTCTGACATTTGCACAGTCTATATTCTCACTGGGACTATACTATATGTTTTGACTGTTGGTGATGGAGATAAGAGACATTATTTTCTTTTTTCTTTTTTTGGTTGGTGGGTATCCATAGCAGGATCTACTTGGGGCCTGTCCTTGTCAGGACAGGAGCTCGTGGAGGGTGCACAGGGAAGGCAGTGGTGACATATTTCCCTACCCTCTTACCTGGCTACTACAATTGGTACCACTAGGGTTGAGCGAAACGGGTCGAACATTTTCAAAAGTCGCCGACTTTTGGCGAAGTTGAGTTTCATGAAACCCGATCCGACCCCTGTGCGTGGTCGGCCATGTGGTACGCGACTTTCGCGCCAAAGTCGCGTTTCAATGACGCGAAAAGCGCCATTTCTCAGCCAATGAAGGTAAACGCAGAGTGTGGGCAGCGTGATGACATAGGTCCTGGTCCCCACCATCTTAGAGAAGGGCATTGCAGTGATTGGCTTGCTGTCTGCGGCATCACAGGGGCTATAAAGGGGAGTTCCCGCCGACTGCCATGTTACTGCTGCTGATCTGAGCTTAGGGAGAGGTTGCTGCCGCTTCGTCAGAAGCAGGGATAGCGTTAGGCAGGGTCCATTAACCACAAAACCGCTTGTGCTGTAGCGATTTCCACTGCCCAACACCACCTTCGGTGTGCAGGGACAGTGGAAGCTCCTTTTTTTTTTTTTTTCCTCAGCGCTGTAGCTCATTGGGCTGCCCTAGAAGGCTCCCTGATAGCTGCATTGCTGTGTGTACGCCGCTGTGCAAACCAACTGCTTTTTTCAAAGCACAAATCCTCTTGTTCCTTCCTTTCTGCACAGCTATCTTGTTTGTTTGTCCACACTTTTTATTTAATTTGTGCATCAGTCCACTCCTTATTGCTGCCTGCCATACCTGGCTGAGATTACTGCAGGGAGATAGTAATTGAAGGACAGTTCCTTTTTTTTTTTTTTGTGGGAGATTAAGATTGACATTTCTGCTAGAGTGCCATCTCTGTCTGTGTCATCTCTCACTCAGTGGGCCATAGAAAGCCTATTTATTTTTTTGCTTGATTTGGGTTCCAAAATCTACCAGAAAAAATCACAACATCAATCAGTGGGAGAAAAATATTGGCCTCAGGGCTTGTGTGCCACTCCTTACTCCTGTGTGTGCCATCTCTCACTCAGTGGGCCATAGAAAGCCTATTAATTTTTTTGCTTGATTTGGGTTCTAAATTCTACCTGAAAAAATCAATAAATCAATCAGTGGGAGATTAATATTGGCCTTTGGGCTTGTGTGCCAGTCCTAAGCGTGCCATCTCTCTCTCTCTCAGATAGTGGGCCATAGAAAGCCTATTTTTTTATTATTTTATTGGGTTTATAAATTTTCCCTGGAAAAAAAAAAAAGTGGGAGATTAATATTGGCCTCTGGGCTTGTGTGCCAGTCCTGAGCGTGCCATCTCTCTCACAAATAGTGGGCCATAGAAAGCCTATTTATTTTTTTGGTTGATTTGGGTTCATAATTCTACCTGAAAAAATCAATCAATCAATCAGTGGGAGATTAATATTGGCCTTTGGGCTTGTGTGCCAGTCCTAAGCGTGCCATCTCTCTCTCTCAGATAGTGGGCCATAGAAAGCCTATTTATTATTATTTTTTTTATTGGGTTTATAAATTTTCCCTGGAAAAAAAAAATGGGAGATTAATATTGGCCTCTGGGCTTGTGTGCCAGTCCTGAGCGTGCCATCTCTCTCACAAATAGTGGGCCATAGAAAGCCTATTTATTTTTTTGGTTGATTTGGGTTCCTAATTCTACCTGAAAAAATCAATCAATCAATCAGTGGGAGAAAAATATTGGCCTCAGGGCTTGTGTGCCACTCCTTACTCCTGTGTGTGCCATCTCTCACTCAGTGGCCCATAGAAAGCCTTTTAATTTTTTTGCTTGATTTGGGTTCTAAATTCTACCTGAAAAAATCATTAAATCAATCAGTGGGAGATTAATATTGGCCTTTGGGCTTGTGTGCCAGTCCTAAGCGTGCCATCTCTCTCTCTCTCTCAGATAGTGGGCCATAGAAAGCCTATTTTTTTATTATTTTATTGGGTTTATAAATTTTCCCTGGAAAAAAAAAAAAGTGGGAGATTAATATTGGCCTCTGGGCTTGTGTGCCAGTCCTGAGCGTGCCATCTCTCTCACAAATAGTGGGCCATAGAAAGCCTATTTATTTTTTTGGTTGATTTGGGTTCACGATTCTACCTGAAAAAATCAATCAATCAATCAGTGGGAGATTAATATTGGGCTTTGGGCTTGTGTGCCAGTCCTAAGCGTGCCATCTCTCTCTCTCAGATAGTGGGCCATAGAAAGCCTATTTATTATTATTTTTTTTATTGGGTTTATAAATTTTCCCTGAAAAAAAAAAAAAAGGGAGATTAATATTGGCCTCTGGGCTTGTGTGCCAGTCCTGAGCGTGCCATCTCTCTCACAAATAGTGGGCCATAGAAAGCCTATTAATTTTTTTGCTTGATTTGGGTTCCAAAATCTACCAAAAAAAATCACTAAATCAATCAGTGGGAGATTAATATTGGCCTCTGGGCTTGTGTGCCACTCCTGACTCCTGTGTGCGTCATCTGTCACTCAGTGGGCCCTAGAAAGCCTATTTTTTGTTTTATTTGTTTTCTAAATTCTCCCTGAAACAATCATTGTATTTTCTTTGGTTTCTAAATTATTCCTGAAAAAAATCATTTTTTTTGTATTTTTTTTTCTCTCAAGTCTCCCTGAAAAAAAAAAAAAATCTGTGGGAGATTCATATTGCCCCTTCTGCTTGTGTGCCAGTCTTGACTCCTGGGTGTGCCATCTCTCTCTCTCTCCCCAATTGTGGGCCATAGAAAGCCTATTAATTTTTTTGCTTGATTTGGGTTCCAAAATCTACCAAAAAAATCACTAAATCAATCAGTGGGAGATTAATATTGGCCTCTGGGCTTGTGTGCCACTCCTGACTCCTGTGTGCGTCATCTGTCACTCAGTGGGCCCTAGAAAGCCTATTTTTTGTTTTATTTGTTTTCTAAATTCTCCCTGAAACAATCATTTTATTTTCTTTGGTTTCTAAATTATTCCTGAAAAAAATCATTTTTTTTGTATTTTTTTTTCTCTCAAGTCTCCCTGAAAAAAAAAAAAAAAATCTGTGGGAGATTCATATTGCCCCTTCTGCTTGTGTGCCAGTCTTGACTCCTGGGTGTGCCATCTCTCTCTCTCTCCCCAATTGTGGGCCATAGAAAGCCTATTAATTTTTTTGCTTGATTTGGGTTCCAAAATCTACCAAAAAAAATCACTAAATCAATCAGTGGGAGATTAATATTGGCCTCTGGGCTTGTGTGCCACTCCTGACTCCTGTGTGCGTCATCTGTCACTCAGTGGGCCCTAGAAAGCCTATTTTTTGTTTTATTTGTTTTCTAAATTCTCCCTGAAACAATCATTTTATTTTCTTTGGTTTCTAAATTATTCCTGAAAAAAATCATTTTTTTTGTATTTTTTTTTCTCTCAAGTCTCCCTGAAAAAAAAAAAAAATCTGTGGGAGATTCATATTGCCCCTTCTGCTTGTGTGCCAGTCTTGACTCCTGGGTGTGCCATCTCTCTCTCTCTCCCCAATTGTGGGCCATAGAAAGCCTATTAATTTTTTTGCTTGATTTGGGTTCCAAAATCTACCAAAAAAAATCACTAAATCAATCAGTGGGAGATTAATATTGGCCTCTGGGCTTGTGTGCCACTCCTGACTCCTGTGTGCGTCATCTGTCACTCAGTGGGCCCTAGAAAGCCTATTTTTTGTTTTATTTGTTTTCTAAATTCTCCCTGAAACAATCATTTTATTTTCTTTGGTTTCTAAATTATTCCTGAAAAAAATCATTTTTTTTGTATTTTTTTTTCTCTCAAGTCTCCCTGAAAAAAAAAAATCTGTGGGAGATTCATATTGCCCCTTCTGCTTGTGTGCCAGTCTTGACTCCTGGGTGTGCCATCTCTCTCTCTCTCCCCAATTGTGGGCCATAGAAAGCCTATTAATTTTTTTGCTTGATTTGGGTTCCAAAATCTACCAAAAAAAATCACTAAATCAATCAGTGGGAGATTAATATTGGCCTCTGGGCTTGTGTGCCACTCCTGACTCCTGTGTGCGTCATCTGTCACTCAGTGGGCCCTAGAAAGCCTATTTTTTGTTTTATTTGTTTTCTAAATTCTCCCTGAAACAATCATTTTATTTTCTTTGGTTTCTAAATTATTCCTGAAAAAAAATCATTTTTTTTGTATTTTTTTTTCTCTCAAGTCTCCCTGAAAAAAAAAAAAAAAAAAAAAATCTGTGGGAGATTCATATTGCCCCTTCTGCTTGTGTGCCAGTCTTGACTCCTGGGTGTGCCATCTCTCTCTCTCTCTCCCCAATTGTGGGCCATAGAAAGCCTATTAATTTTTTTGCTTGATTTGGGTTCCAAAATCTACCAAAAAAAATCACTAAATCAATCAGTGGGAGATTAATATTGGCCTCTGGGCTTGTGTGCCACTCCTGACTCCTGTGTGCGTCATCTGTCACTCAGTGGGCCCTAGAAAGCCTATTTTTTGTTTTATTTGTTTTCTAAATTCTCCCTGAAACAATCATTTTATTTTCTTTGGTTTCTAAATTATTCCTGAAAAAAATCATTTTTTTTGTATTTTTTTTTCTCTCAAGTCTCCCTGAAAAAAAAAAAAAATCTGTGGGAGATTCATATTGCCCCTTCTGCTTGTGTGCCAGTCTTGACTCCTGGGTGTGCCATCTCTCTCTCTCTCCCCAATTGTGGGCCATAGAAAGCCTATTAATTTTTTTGCTTGATTTGGGTTCCAAAATCTACCAAAAAAAATCACTAAATCAATCAGTGGGAGATTAATATTGGCCTCTGGGCTTGTGTGCCACTCCTGACTCCTGTGTGTGTCATCTGTCACTCAGTGGGCCCTAGAAAGCCTATTTTTTGTTTTATTTGTTTTCTAAATTCTCCCTGAAACAATCATTTTATTTTCTTTGGTTTCTAAATTATTCCTGAAAAAAATCATTTTTTTTTGTATTTTTTTTTCTCTCAAGTCTCCCTGAAAAAAAAATAAAAATAAAAATCTGTGGGAGATTCATATTGCCCCTTCTGCTTGTGTGCCAGTCTTGACTCCTGGGTGTGCCATCTCTCTCTCTCTCCCCAATTGTGGGCCATAGAAAGCCTATTAATTTTTTTGCTTGATTTGGGTTCCAAAATCTACCAAAAAAAATCACTAAATCAATCAGTGGGAGATTAATATTGGCCTCTGGGCTTGTGTGCCACTCCTGACTCCTGTGTGCGTCATCTGTCACTCAGTGGGCCCTAGAAAGCCTATTTTTTGTTTTATTTGTTTTCTAAATTCTCCCTGAAACAATCATTTTATTTTCTTTGGTTTCTAAATTATTCCTGAAAAAAATCATTTTTTTTGTATTTTTTTTTCTCTCAAGTCTCCCTGAAAAAAAAAAAAAAAATCTGTGGGAGATTCATATTGCCCCTTCTGCTTGTGTGCCAGTCTTGACTCCTGGGTGTGCCATCTCTCTCTCTCTCCCCAATTGTGGGCCATAGAAAGCCTATTAATTTTTTTGCTTGATTTGGGTTCCAAAATCTACCAAAAAAAATCACTAAATCAATCAGTGGGAGATTAATATTGGCCTCTGGGCTTGTGTGCCACTCCTGACTCCTGTGTGCGTCATCTGTCACTCAGTGGGCCCTAGAAAGCCTATTTTTTGTTTTATTTGTTTTCTAAATTCTCCCTGAAACAATCATTTTATTTTCTTTGGTTTCTAAATTATTCCTGAAAAAAATCATTTTTTTTGTATTTTTTTTTCTCTCAAGTCTCCCTGAAAAAAAAAAAAAAAAATCTGTGGGAGATTCATATTGCCCCTTCTGCTTGTGTGCCAGTCTTGACTCCTGGGTGTGCCATCTCTCTCTCTCTCCCCAATTGTGGGCCATAGAAAGCCTATTAATTTTTTTGCTTGATTTGGGTTCCAAAATCTACCAAAAAAAATCACTAAATCAATCAGTGGGAGATTAATATTGGCCTCTGGGCTTGTGTGCCACTCCTGACTCCTGTGTGCGTCATCTGTCACTCAGTGGGCCCTAGAAAGCCTATTTTTTGTTTTATTTGTTTTCTAAATTCTCCCTGAAACAATCATTTTATTTTCTTTGGTTTCTAAATTCTTCCTGAAAAAAATCATTTTTTTTGTATTTTTTTTTTCTCTCAAGTCTCCCTAAAAAAAAAAAATCTGTGGGAGATTCATATTGCCCCTTCTGCTTGTGTGCCAGTCTTGACTCCTGGGTGTGCCATCTCTCTCTCTCTCTCCCCAATTGTGGGCCATAGAAAGCCTATTAATTTTTTTGCTTGATTTGGGTTCCAAAATCTACCAAAAAAAATCACTAAATCAATCAGTGGGAGATTAATATTGGCCTCTGGGCTTGTGTGCCACTCCTGACTCCTGTGTGCATCATCTGTCACTCAGTGGGCCCTAGAAAGCCTATTTTTTGTTTTATTTGTTTTCTAAATTCTCCCTGAAACAATCATTTTATTTTCTTTGGTTTCTAAATTATTCCTGAAAAAAATCATTTTTTTTGTATTTTTTTTTCTCTCAAGTCTCCCTGAAAAAAAAAAAAAAATCTGTGGGAGATTCATATTGCCCCTTCTGCTTGTGTGCCAGTCTTGACTCCTGGGTGTGCCATCTCTCTCTCTCTCCCCAATTGTGGGCCATAGAAAGCCTATTAATTTTTTTGCTTGATTTGGGTTCCAAAATCTACCAAAAAAAATCACTAAATCAATCAGTGGGAGATTAATATTGGCCTCTGGGCTTGTGTGCCACTCCTGACTCCTGTGTGTGTCATCTGTCACTCAGTGGGCCCTAGAAAGCCTATTTTTTGTTTTATTTGTTTTCTAAATTCTCCCTGAAACAATCATTTTATTTTCTTTGGTTTCTAAATTATTCCTGAAAAAAATCATTTTTTTTGTATTTTTTTTTCTCTCAAGTCTCCCTGAAAAAAAAAAAAAAAAATCTGTGGGAGATTCATATTGCCCCTTCTGCCTGTGTGCCAGTCTTGACTCCTGGGTGTGCCATCTCTCTCTCTCTCCCCAATTGTGGGCCATAGAAAGCCTATTAATTTTTTTGCTTGATTTGGGTTCCAAAATCTACCAAAAAAAATCACTAAATCAATCAGTGGGAGATTAATATTGGCCTCTGGGCTTGTGTGCCACTCCTGACTCCTGTGTGCATCATCTGTCACTCAGTGGGCCCTAGAAAGCCTATTTTTTGTTTTATTTGTTTTCTAAATTCTCCCTGAAACAATCATTTTATTTTCTTTGGTTTCTAAATTATTCCTGAAAAAAATCATTTTTTTTGTATTTTTTTTTCTCTCAAGTCTCCCTGAAAAAAAAAAAAATCTGTGGGAGATTCATATTGCCCCTTCTGCTTGTGTGCCAGTCTTGACTCCTGGGTGTGCCATCTCTCTCTCTCTCCCCAATTGTGGGCCATAGAAAGCCTATTAATTTTTTTGCTTGATTTGGGTTCCAAAATCTACCAAAAAAAATCACTAAATCAATCAGTGGGAGATTAATATTGGCCTCTGGGCTTGTGTGCCACTCCTGACTCCTGTGTGCGTCATCTGTCACTCAGTGGGCCCTAGAAAGCCTATTTTTTGTTTTATTTGTTTTCTAAATTCTCCCTGAAACAATCATTTTATTTTCTTTGGTTTCTAAATTATTCCTGAAAAAAATCATTTTTTTTGTATTTTTTTTTCTCTCAAGTCTCCCTGAAAAAAAAAAAAAAAATCTGTGGGAGATTCATATTGCCCCTTCTGCTTGTGTGCCAGTCTTGACTCCTGGGTGTGCCATCTCTCTCTCTCCCCAATTGTGGGCCATAGAAAGCCTATTAATTTTTTTGCTTGATTTGGGTTCCAAAATCTACCAAAAAAAATCACTAAATCAATCAGTGGGAGATTAATATTGGCCTCTGGGCTTGTGTGCCACTCCTGACTCCTGTGTGCGTCCTCTCTCACTCAGTGGGCCCTACAAAGCCTTTTTTTTTTTTTTTTTTCCTAAATTCTCCCTGAAACAATCATTTCATTTTATTTGTTTTATAAATTCTTCTGTAAAAAATAATTTTTTTTTAATTTTTTTTTTTCTGAAGTCTCCCTTTTAAAAAAAACAAACACAAATCAGTGGGAGATAAATATTTACATTTGCGCTTCAGTGACAGTCCTGCGTGTGTGCCATCTCATTTGTTGCCAACAACAACAGAGTGTGTAACATTGTGGCTGATTTTCGTTGTGGTCTCACCCACCTGTAAAGGGGTAGCTAAATCATACTGAAGTTATAGCTCACCGTGTAAGTTGTGTGACAGCAACAAATACCGTTCGTTTGGTAACGTTTTTAAAACAATGAGGAAGTCTGGTGGAAGAGGTCGTGGCCGGGGGCGTTCATTGTCAGCTGGTAATGAGGGTAGTGGTAGTGGTGGAGCATCAGCTGGTCGTGGGAAAAAAAATATTGCACCTAAGTCTGGAGCTGTGGAGCCAGGTTCGTCGTCTGGCTACACAAGGCCTCGAACGCTCCCTTTTCTGGGAGTAGGAAAACCGCTTTTAAAGCCGGAGCAGCAAGAGCAAGTTTTGGCTTATCTTGCTGACTCAGCCTCTAGCTCTTTTGCCTCCTCTCGTGAAACTGGTAAATGTCAAAGCAGCGCGTCGTTAGTGGATGTTCACGGTCAGAGACAAGTCGCTTCCTTGTCCTCTTCAGCAAAAACAACAACAGAGAAGAATGCAGCAGGCGACACAACGGGTTACTCCATGGAGCTCTTTACACATACCGTCCCTGGCTTAGAAAGTGAAGCAGTTAACAGTCCATGCCCATTACAAGTTGAATCTGACATGGAGTGCACTGATGCACAGCCACAGCCAGACTACTATCCTGGTCCTTTGACTCAGACCACAACATTGCCCTCGCAGGGTGCTGATCAAGAATCAGACCCTGATGAGACTATGTTGCCCCATCACGAACGCTATACCACCGACCGACATGGTGACACAGACGAAGTTGCACACGAGCTACAAGAAGAGGTAATAGATGACCCAGTTCTTGACCCCGATTGGCAGCCATTGGGGGAACAGGGTGCAGGCGGCAGCAGTTCTGAAGCGGAGGAGGAGGGGCCGCAGCAGGCATCAACATCGCAACAGGTTCCATCTGCCGGGCCCGTATCTTGCCCAAAACGCGTGGCAAAGCTAAAACCTGTTGGAGGACAGCGTGGCCATCCGGTTAAAGCTCAGTCTGCAATGCCTGAAAAGGTATCCGATGCTAGAAAGAGTGCAGTCTGGCATTTTTTTAAACAACATCCAATTGATCAGCGCAAAGTCATCTGTCAAAAATGTTCAACTACCTTAAGCAGAGGACAGAATCTGAAAAGTCTCAATACAAGTTGCATGCATAGACATTTAACCACCATGCATTTGCAAGCCTGGACTAACTACCAAACGTCCCTTAAGGTTGTAGCACCCTCGGCCAATGAAGCTAGTCAGCAACGCAACATCCCTTCCGGCAGTGTAGGGCCACCATTTTCCGCACCACCTGCAGTATCTGTGCAGGTTTCTTTGCCAGGCCAAAGCCGTCAGGGTCAGGGAATCACCAGTTTCGTAGTAGGAAACACTGCATCTAGGGCACCGGTGGCAACAATACCATCTCCCACCGTCTCTCAGTCTGCCATGTCCACCGGCACCCCCGCTAGTTCCACGATCTCCAGCTCTCCAGTCCAGCTCACCCTACATGAGACTATGGTTAGAAAAAGGAAGTACTTAGCCTCGCATCCGCGTACACAGGGTTTGAACGCACACATAGCTAGACTAATCTCGTTAGAGATGATGCCCTACCGGTTAGTTGAAAGCGAAGCTTTCAAAGCCCTGATGGACTACGCTGTACCACGCTACGAGCTACCCAGTCGACACTTTTTTTCCAGAAAAGCCATCCCAGCCCTCCACCAGCATGTTAAAGAGCGCATCGTCCATGCACTCAGGCAATCTGTGAGCACAAAGGTGCACCTGACAACAGATGCATGGACCAGTAGGCATGGCCAGGGACGTTACGTGTCCATCACGGCACACTGGGTAAATGTGGTGGATGCAGGGTCCACAGGGGACAGCAAGTTTGGGACAGTTCTGCCTAGCCCACGGTCTAGGAAACAATTGGCTGTAGCCGTTCGCACCCCCTCCTCCTCCTCTTCGTCCTCCTGCAGAAGCGAGAGCTCGTCCACAGACCGCAGTCGCACAACCACTCCATCCGCAGCTGCCACTGTTGCACACCAGGTCTCCCATTATGGGGCAGCTACTGGCAAACGTCAGCAGGCTGTATTGGCTATGAAGTGTTTGGGCGACAACAGACACACCGCGGAAGTTCTGTCCGAGTTCTTGCAGAAAGAAACGCAGTCGTGGCTGGGCACTGTAGATCTTGAGGCAGGCAAGGTAGTGAGTGATAACGGAAGGAATTTCATGGCTGCCATCTCCCTTTCCCAACTGAAACACATTCCTTGCCTGGCTCACACCTTAAACCTGGTGGTGCAGTGCTTCCTGAAAAGTTATCCGGGGTTATCCGACCTGCTCCTCAAAGTGCGTGGACTTTGCTCACATATCCGCCGTTCGCCCGTACACTCCAGCCGTATGCAGACCTATCAGCGTTCTTTGAACCTTCCCCAGCATCGCCTAATCATAGACGTTGCAACAAGGTGGAACTCAACACTGCACATGCTTCAGAGACTGTGTGAACAGAGGCGGGCTGTTATGTTTTTGTGGGAGGATACACATACACGGGCAGGCAGTAGGATGGCAGACATGGAGTTGTCAGGTGTGCAGTGGTCGAAGATTCAAGACGTGTCAAGTCCTTCAGTGTTTTGAGGAATGCACACGGCTGGTTAGTGCAGACAACGCCATAATAAGCATGAGCATCCCCCTAATGCGTCTGCTGATGCAAAGTTTGACGCACATAAAGGATCAGGCGTCTGCAGCTGAGGAAGAGGAAAGCCTTGATGACAGTCAGCCATTGTCTGGCCAGGGCAGTGTACAGGACGAGGTAGCGGGCGAAGAGGAGGAGGAGGATGAGGAGGATGATGGGGATGATTATATTTTTAATGAGGAAGCTTTTCCGGGGCCACTGGAAATTGGTGGCGCGGCAAGGCCGGGTTCTGGTTTTTTGAGGGACACAAGTGACGTTGATTTGCCTGAAACTGCCCCTCAACCAAGCACAACCGCAGATTTGAGAACTGGAACTTTGGCCCACATGGCGGATTATGCCTTACGTATCCTCAAAAGGGACACACGCATAACTAAAATGATGAATGATGACGATTACTGGTTGGCCTGCCTCCTTGATCCTCGCTATAAAGGCAAATTGCAAAATATAATGCCACATGAGAACTTGGAACTAATATTAGCAACCAAACAATCAACTCTTGTTGACCGTTTGCTTCTGGCATTCCCTGCACACAGCGCCCGTGATCGTTCTCACACGAGCTGCAGGGGCCAGCAGACCAGAGGAGTTAGAGGGGCAGAAATCAGAAGTGGCGTTGGCCAGAGGGGTTTTCTGACCAGGTTGTGGAGTGATTTTGCTATGACCGCAGACAGGACAGGTACTGCAGCATCAATTCAAAGTGACAGGAGACAACATTTGTCCAGTATGGTTACAAACTATTTTTCATCCCTTATCGATGTTCTCCCTCAACCGTCATTCCCATTTGATTACTGGGCATCAAAATTAGACACCTGGCCAGAATTGGCAGAATATGCATTGCAGGAGCTTGCTTGCCCGGCAGCTAGTGTCCTATCAGAAAGAGTATTCAGTGCTGCAGGTTCAATACTAACAGAAAAAAGGACTCGTCTGGCTACCCAAAATGTAGATTATCTAACCTTCATTAAAATGAACCACAACTGGATTTCGAAATCTTTTGCCCCACCTTGCCCGGCTGACACCTAGCTTTCCTATGAAAAGGTCTTGCCTGTGGACTATTCTGAATGCCTTTTCCAATCTCGTAATTTTCTGCACCTGATTGTCCAGCATACGACATGTTTACACCTCACTAAATGGCCAAACTCCCCACACGGGGCCGTGGTATCGACACTTGGCGACAGCACCCGTGAGAGTGCAGTTTGTCTGAAGAGGTGGGTGAGCCCGCTTTTGGTCGACGGCACTGCCACTGGGTCCCTCCTAGTACAATAAAGTGTCTCTGGCGGTGGTGGTGCGCACCCAACGTCAGACACACCGTTGTAATATGAGGGGCCCTGGGCCTGTTCCGCCGGCCACAAGACAGTTTCCCCCCACCCCAGCTCAAACAGTGCTCTACCACTTGCAAAATTATCTCACAGCTCCACCAATGTTTAGTCTATGCGCTGACATCCTTCAATGCCTGCCACTGACAATACCATTGTATTGACATTTTTGTTATGTTAGGCCTTCGATGCCTGTCTGTGGTCACTCCTTCCACTAGGCCTCCACTGACCACACCACTGCTGCCCGTGTACCCCTGGAACCAATTTAAAATTGCCTACAGCCATGTGTTATTATTTTAGGCCTTCGATGCCTGTCTGCGGTCACTCCTTCCACTAGGCCTCCACTGACCACACCACTGCTGCCCGTGTACCCCTGGAACCAATTTAAAATTGCCTACAGCCATGTGTTATTATTTTAGGCCTTCGATGCCTGTCTGCGGTCACTCCTTCCACTAGGCCTCCACTGACCACACCACTGCTGCCCGTGTACCCCTGGAACCAATTTAAAATTGCCTACAGCCAGCCCAATTTTTTTATTTTAGGCCTTCGATGCCTGTCTGCGGTCCATTCTTTCAACTACTACTACACTGACCA
Source organism: Ranitomeya imitator (assembly GCF_032444005.1). Classification (NCBI taxonomy): domain Eukaryota; kingdom Metazoa; phylum Chordata; class Amphibia; order Anura; family Dendrobatidae; genus Ranitomeya; species Ranitomeya imitator. The sequence continues at coordinate 86,819,969 of NC_091286.1, forward strand.
GGGCACTGCTGCCCGTGTACCCCTGGAACCAATTTAAAATTGCCTACAGCCATGTGTTATTATTTTAGGCCTTCGATGCCTGTCTGCGGTCACTCCTTCCACTAGGCCTCCACTGACCACACCACTGCTGCCCGTGTACCCCTGGAACCAATTTAAAATTGCCTACAGCCATGTGTTATTATTTTAGGCCTTCGATGCCTGTCTGCGGTCACTCCTTCCACTAGGCCTCCACTGACCCCACCACTGCTGCCCGTGTACCCCTGGAACCAATTTAAAATTGCCTACAGCCATGTGTTATTATTTTAGGCCTTCGATGCCTGTCTGCGGTCACTCCTTCCACTAGGCCTCTACTGACCACACCACTGCTGCCCGTGTACCCCTGGAACCAATTTAAAATTGCCTACAGCCAGCCCAATTTTTTTATTTTAGGCCTTCGATGCCTGTCTGCGGTCCATTCTTTCAACTACTACTACACTGACCAGGGCACTGCTGCCCGTGTACCCCTGGAACCAATTTAAAATTGCCTACAGCCATGTGTTATTATTTTAGGCCTTCGATGCCTGTCTGCGGTCACTCCTTCCACTAGGCCTCCACTGACCACACCACTGCTGCCCGTGTACCCCTGGAACCAATTTAAAATTGCCTACAGCCATGTGTTATTATTTTAGGCCTTCGATGCCTGTCTGCGGTCCATTCTTTCAACTACTACTACACTGACCAGGGCACTGCTGCCCGTGTACCCCTGGAACCAATTTAAAATTGCCTACAGCCATGTGTTATTATTTTAGGCCTTCGATGCCTGTCTGCGGTCACTCCTTCCACTAGGCCTCTACTGACCACACCACTGCTGCCCGTGTACCCCTGGAACCAATTTAAAATTGCCTACAGCCAGCCCAATTTTTTTATTTTAGGCCTTCGATGCCTGTCTGCGGTCCATTCTTTCAACTACTACTACACTGACCAGGGCACTGCTGCCCGTGTACCCCTGGAACCAATTTAAAATTGCCTACAGCCATGTGTTATTATTTTAGGCCTTCGATGCCTGTCTGTGGTCACTCCTTCCACTAGGCCTCCACTGACCACACCACTGCTGCCCGTGTACCCCTAGAACCAATTTAAAATTGCCTACAGCCAGCCCAATTTTTTTATTTTAGGCCTTCGATGCCTGTCTGCGGTCCATTCTTTCAACTACTACTACACTGACCAGGGCACTGCTGCCCGTGTACCCCTGGAACCAATTTAAAATTGCCTACAGCCATGTGTTATTATTTTAGGCCTTCGATGCCTGTCTGTGGTCACTCCTTCCACTAGGCCTCCACTGACCACACCACTGCTGCCCGTGTACCCCTGGAACCAATTTAAAATTGCCTACAGCCATGTGTTATTATTTTAGGCCTTCGATGCCTGTCTGCGGTCACTCCTTCCACTAGGCCTCCACTGACCACACCACTGCTGCCCGTGTACCCCTGGAACCAACATCAGAAAATATAAAAATAAGTATTTTGCTTATAAAAAAGAAAATACTGGAGAGATATCAAATGCAGACATTTTAACATTAAAAACAAACACACAACTAAAATCTGGTACAGTACTAAAAATCGCCACCAGCTACAATTACTTTCTCCTGCAAGTAGTTAACTGAAAGGTTTTTTAAATTGAAAACACAGATATGGCATCCACCGAGTGTTGTCCTGTCGCGTCTTCTTTATATTATTGCCGAGAAGATGCAAAACAATGAAAATAATAAAATCATTAATTACCAAAATAATAGAGAAAGTCAACACCACATTGCAAATAAACATTCATTCCAAATAAAGAAGCAGGGCGCGTCCGAGGGTGAGTATATACCTAATAAGAATATATTCACCCTCGGACGCGCAATGCTTATTTCCAACAGCCTTCCTTCCTAAGAATCAGCCCTTCCGTGGTGTAGAGAGACGTTGTGTTACACTCCAAGGTGTTCCCCAGGTTGCCTTTCCTGAGCTTCGATCTTCCGGCTCTCGTTTAGTAGTTGTTGGAAACTACGCTGCATTAGGCCTTCAAATTGGGTATGGGGTGTAAAGAGATGGTGTGTTCCACTCCAAGGTGTTCCCCAGGTTGCCTTTCCTGAGCTTCGATCTTCCGGCTCTCGTTTAGTAGTTCTTGGAAACTACACTGCATTAGGCCTTCAAATTGGGTATGGGGTGTAGAGAGAGGGTGTGTTACACTCCAAGGTGTTCCCCAGGTTGCCTTTCCTGAGCTTCGATCTTCATGCTCTCGTTTACTAGTTGTCGGAAACTACGCTGCATTAGGCCTACAAATTGGGTATGGGGTGTAGAGAGAGGGTTTGTTACACTCCAAGGTGTTCCCCAGGTTGCCTTTCCTGAGCTTCGATCTTCCGGCTCTCGTTTAGTAGTTGTTGGAAACTACGCTGCATTAGGCCTTCAAATTGGGTATGGGGTGTAGAGAGAGGGTGTGTTACACTCCAAGGTGTTCCCCAGGTTGCCTTTCCTGAGCTTCGATCTTCCGGCTCTCGTTTAGTAGTTCTTGGAAACTACACTGCATTAGGCCTTCAAATTGGGTATGGGGTGTAGAGAGAGGGTGTGTTACACTCCAAGGTGTTCCCCAGGTTGCCTTTCCTGAGCTTCGATCTTCCGGCTCTCGTTTAGTAGTTCTTGGAAACTACACTGCATTAGGCCTACAAATTGGGTATGGGGTGGAGAGAGATGGTGTGTTCCACTCCAAGGTGTTCCCCAGGTTGCCTTTCCTGAGCTTCGATCTTCCTGCTCTCGTTTAGTAGTTCTTGGAAACTACACTGCATTAGGCCTTCAAATTGGGTATGGGGTTTAGAGAGAGGGTGTGTTACACTCCAAGGTGTTCCCCAGGTTGCCTTTCCTGAGCTTCGATCTTCCGGCTCTCGTTTAGTAGTTCTTGGAAACTACACTGCATTAGGCCTACAAATTGGGTATGGGGTGGAGAGAGATGGTGTGTTACACTCCAAGGTGTTCCCCAGGTTGCCTTTCCTGAACTTCTATCTTCAGGCTCTCATTAAATTGTGGTTAAATGGAACAACTGCATTTGGCGTACTAGTTGGTTTGGGGCCTACTATCGGTGTCTGCCACTCCTTGCTGTTCTCCTGGTTTCCTGTCCTGAAATTCCATTTTCAGGCTCTCGTTAAGTAGTTGTTAATGTTCGACTGCATTTGGCCTACTAGTTGGGTTGGGGCCTACTATCGGTGTCTGCCACTCCTTGCTGTTCTCCTCCACTGAACAAAGCTGTGCCGCCTGTTTACTACGGTTGCCAATTTTGAACTGCATTTCGACTACTTACTGATTTGGCCCTACTTTCTGTGTCAGCCTCTCATTCCAGTTGTCCTCCACTGCAATGCCCCCTGGTTATTCCTGTGTTACCAATTTTGAACTGCATTTAGCCCACTTTATTCTTTGGGCCTATATCTGTGTTTCCACTTCATCGTGCCCATTGCCCAGCCAGTGATAGATGAGTCTGCTGGTACATTGACCCATAACGCAACATTCCCCGTGCATGCTACACAACAACATTGTGACCCTGCTGAAAGTCAGGTTGCTCTTCCCGCATACCATACCACCTTACACGGGGACAAAGAGGAAGGTGCAGATGAAAGTGCAGGTTCCTTCATCAGGTGGGGGGAGGAATACTAGTTGGCGACGTCACTGGCACAGGGCCTCTCATAGTACGCAAAAGTGTTGCTGCCGGTGGGAGGCGCCCCCGCTGTGCAAACACACCGCTGTACTTTGAGGGGCCCTGTGCCAGTGCCAATGCCAACAAGTGGGCCCCCCCTGCTTGCTCAGGATCACAGCACTTGCAAAGTTGAAATACTTACCTCTCCCTGCTCCACTGCCGTGACGTGGTCCAGATTTCCTGGGCCCACTAATTACTTGAACCAGCCCTACCCCACACAACTTTAGCCAAATGACCCCCAATTTCAAATGCCTTCCAATTATTATAAGGTAAATTACGCTTGACAAGCTTCATTAAGAAGAATGGATGGTTTTGACATTAAAATGGGCACTCTAGGTGTTTTCCTGGCCCCCACTCACTGCCGACTATGCTGCCCCATTGACTTGCATTGGGTTTCGTGTTTCGGTCGATCCCGACTTTACGTCATAATCGGCCGATTTCACTCGACCCGACTTTTGAGATAGTCGGGTTTCGCGAAACCCGGCTCGACTCTAAAAAGGTCAAGGTCGCTCAACTCTAGGTACCACCTTCCTTCTACTATCTGAGGGATTTCCCTTATACGCCCGTCCAATTGGTAAGACTGCTCCAATTTTTTACCTTGAGCACTGTTTCACTTGAGCACGTTTTTTTCTTTTTTGTTTGTGTTTGTTAGGATCCATATTTTAACTAGATGTATTAAAAGTTACGTTTTATATAATGGATATCCTCCACAGCTATTGTTATGCAATAAATTACCACCCCATTGTGCTACCCTCACCCTGTGTTGTCTGAGTACCCACAGGAAGGAGAAAGGGCATTCAGTAGTATGAGCCCTTGTCCATCGGTCTTTTTAAAGACAGCCAGGCCAGTGGATGAGAGCATCCACTGACCCTTGTGTCTCCACCACCTCCTCCTCCAGACACAGTAAGGCCTCTTTCACACTTCTGTTTTTACAATCAGTCACAATCCGTCAAAATGTTGAAAAAATGGATCCTGTGCAGATTGTAAAAAACTAATGCACTGGATCTGTTTTTTTGACGGATCCATAGCGTTTTCCAAGTGATCTGTAGCATCACTTTGAAAACTGATTGGTCACACGTGTCAAACATAGTGCATAGGCAGCATCAATTGTAAAGAGAGAGAGAGAGCGAGAGAGAATTTCTCTGACTGGAAATTCTTCCACGCATGCTCAGTTTCAAAAGACAGAACCCGTCGCTGGATTCCTGCTTTTGACACACAGCGATGGATCAGTGCAGGATCCGTCGCTGCGCGATTTTCCGATGCGCACAAAAACATTTCTATGTGCGTTGTCTCCGCCCAACAGACAGCGATTTTACAACCTATCCAGTACATGACGGATGAAACGGAAGGCCATCCATCAAAATCCGTTGCTAATACAAGTCTATGAGAAAAAACGGATCCAGCAGAAACATTTGCTGGATCCTTTTTTTCACAAAATGATGCATTGTGATGGAAAAAGAAAAACGGACGTGTGACAGAGGCCTAAAACCTGCACCACCAACTTCTGTTCTTAAACTCCTTTGTTTAAGGGACAAATCCCACAATGAGCAGACACATGAGTGACTGGTGCCAGTGAACCTCAAGTCTGTCCTGTGTGTGCGATCTAGTTGCAGCTATTGGCTTAGCCAGTTTGACGCACATGCCTTGCCTGACACATGTGCTGATCTTGGTTGTACAGAGCTTCCTTAAAAAATACCCACATATGTTAGAGCTGCTGCTGAAAGTGTGGGCAGTGTGTGTACACGTTTGGATTTCTTACTCTACTGCTGCTTACCTGTCTGCACAGCAGCATCTCTTTTCTCTTCTTGATCACTGCCTCATATGCAATGTACCAACAAAGTGGAACTCTGCCTTGCATATGCTGGAGAGACTGTGCGAGCAGCATCAGTCAATAGTGTAGTGTCAGCTGCAGCAAGTATGGGTGAGTGGAAGAACAATACTTTTTCACCATCATTTAGTTGGCCAAAATGTGGGACGTGTGTACTGTGTTGTGCTGCTTTAATACTCCACCAATATGGCCAGTGCTGATGGTGTCATGATCAACATTATTATACTACTTAAATGCCTGCTAGAAAAAAATCAATTCAGGCCATCACTACTTCCTTTCTGGAGCTGGATCGCAAAATGCATGAATACATGCATACATGGTAGAGAAATTACTGATGGCTTTCCCACCTGGCAGCTGTGGCTCAGTGGAAAAACAAGGCAGAGGTGAGGAGGAAGTCACTAACGCAGCTGAGGCACCACCACCAGCTTGGAAGGCAGTGTTGGTATGAGCAAACCACAACATCCGGCACCACCATCAGATGTGGTCCATATTAGCAGGAGGCAGCGTTACAACAACATAGCATCAAGTACCTATCCACACATCTCCACATACTAACTGATGGTTCTGTCTTATTTAACTTCTGGGTCTCAAGTTGGACACATGGCCTGAGCTTGCCCTTTATGCCTTGGAGGTGCAAGCCTGCCCTGCGGCAAGTGTCATGCTGGAACTTGTGTTTAGCATGGCAGTAAGTGTGATCACAGACAGGAACATCTGCCCATCCACATCCAACATGGTAAAGCTAAAATCCTTAAAATGAACCAGGCATGGATCACATAGATCTTGTTCATACCTTTTGATGATTAGACAATACTAGCCAGTATTCAACTCTATTTGTCATTCTTTTTGTTTGGGTCCCTCCTCCCCAAATAAAAAGCCCCCAAAAATGTGTTGGCTACCTCCTACTTTGTCTTTACCACCTATTTTTGGTTAATTCTACATTATTTTAAGTCAGTTCCATAAAAAAAATATAAAAAAGGAGAAAACAGTGAAAAAAAAGTGTTGGATTACTCCTCTCTTGCCTCTTCCACCTATTCCTTCACCTCCACCTCCACCTCTTCCTCCACTTGGACATACACCTCCTGGTTCTATATTGCCAATTTTAATTTGTGTAATTCTAGGTTGTCTTAAGTCAGATTCATTTAAAAGAAATGATGCAAAAAAAAACTAAAACCCATCCTTTGATTCTTCCACCTACTTTACCACGTCCACCTCTTCCTTCACTTGGACCTACACCTGCTGGTTCTAGACTGCTAGTTTTAGGTTTGTTAAATTTAGGTTGCTTTAAGTTAGTTTCATAACAAAAATTAAAAAAAAAACACTGACTTGTTTGCAACACAAACACTTTATTAGGTAGACAATCACAATTAAATGTCAGGAATTATATTTGGTAATTGAAATTTTTTTTTATCCCTCTCCTTCACAAAAATGATTGCAGAAGAAATGCAAAAACTTAGTAGAGTCACTAAGCTCACCATCTGTCTCTGATTTTAGATTGTTTTTCCATAAAAACCATTGTATTGTCTTGCTTATGTTTCCTAGATGCAGTCTGGGACTGCTAGTAGCACCTCTCCTAGATATGAATCTATGTAATACTTGCAGACTAGTGATGAGCAAATATACTCGTTACTCGAGATTTCTCGAGCATGCTCGGGGGTCCTCAGAGTATTTTTTAGTGCTTGTTGTTTTAGTTTTTAGCGCCGCAGCTGAATGATTTACATCTGTTAGCCAGCATAAGTACATGTGGGGGTTGCTTGGTTGCTAGGGAATCCCCACATGTACTTATGCTGGCTAACAGATGTAAATTATTCAGCTCGGCGCTAAAAACTAAAACTCCGAGCACTAAAAAATACTCGGAGGATCCCAGAGCATGTTCAAGAAATCTCAAGTAACGAGTATATTCGCTCATCACTATTGCAGACTATTACTATGATCTTTGCTATGACAGTTGTTCAACACATTACTTTCTGGATAATGTTCCCAAAGTTTTAGAGCTTTCTCTAACTATGTCAAATGCTGAGCTGTGAGCTTTCACCTCATCTCACTATTCTAAATTACCTGAACATTGCTACTGCATTCCCTGCCCAGACTTTCATACAAGTTATGAAAGTCCCTCTTTAATGATTGTGCTAAACAATATGGTATGATAGCTGCAAGATATTATAGGAAAGCCTAATAAGAACTTGAGTCCCAAACTAATCAAGTCACTAAAAAATACTCTTCTATTATATAAACAAATTTTAATATCCATTGTTAAAAAGGGGGCTCATGAAATGCAGGGATGGGTCACATAAAGCGAGTGGATAGCGATACTGACACTTCAAGAGGAGGCTTAAATTCTGGCAATACTTGCACATTGAGATGGTAAGGTATGGAATAAAATTCTACAAGCTGTGCCAGAGTACATCTGGGTACACTCAAAAATGTAGGGGTTATGAAGAGAAGGACACTCAGATTCAACCCACTCAATGCCCCCTTGTCCTAGAAGTGAGTGGGAAAATTGTGAGGGATTTGGTGCACGCACTGCTGGATCAGAGTTATTACCTCTACGTAGATAACTTCTACTCCAGCATTCCACTTATCAAATCCCTCTCTGCCAAAGCTACCATAGCATGTGGTACTGTGCGTAAAATCCAGAGACACTTTCCTAGGTCTCTAATTGAGCAGCTGCTCAGAAAGGGTGAGAGCTAAGCCCAATGTAGTGACAACTTGCTGGTGGTCAAGTATAAGGACAAGAGAGATGTCTTTTTCTTGATCACAATAAATGGTAATGGCAGCATCCCCACCATTGTACAAAGTACCACTACGCAAGTCCCCAAACCAGACTGTGTCCTGACATAAAATAAGAATATGGGGAGAGTTGATCTCTCTTTCCTCCAGCCCTACATTGCCAGAAAGAAAGCTAAGGTTTGGTACAAAAAGCTAGCAGTGCACATTGTACTATTTCAAATGTATACATGCTATCACTATGTGCAGGCAGGTCAGATCATTCCTTCAGTTTCAGGAGGCAGTGATTACGGCCCTAATATTTGGAAGTCAGGAAAGGGAAGGCCCCAGTACTTTTGGAACTGAAGGTGTCCATATAGTACCAGGGCATCATTTCCCAGGTGAGGTCTCTCGAAATGCAAAGAGAGGAAAGTCATAAAAAAGGTGCAAAGTGTGTTGCAGAAGGGGAATAAGAAACAACATCATTTTTCAGTGTAACACCTACCCCAACAAACCTGACCTGTGCATAAAAACTGTACCACTCATCCATGGATTGCTAAATTTTATATTTGATTAACAATAAGTAATTGCACGACTTGATGTACTCTGCACAACTTACATATGCTAACCTGATGTACTCTATACAATGTACATATGCCAACCTGATGTACTTCAAGGTGTTCACCACACCTCTAGATAAATTACTTGAAGGCTGTAGTTTACAAAGTGGGTTCATTTAAGGGGGTTTCTACTGTTTTGGCACCACAACGGTTCTTCAAATGTGACATGGTACCTGCAAACAATTCCATAAAAGTCTACACTCAAAAATGGGGGTATTGGTGTACTGAGGAGAAAGTTCACAGCATATTTTGGGGTCCATTTTCTCTTCACTCTGTTAACCCTGTGAAAATTAAAAATATGTAGGTAAAGTAACATTTTTGCGAGAAAAAAATAATTTTTTTTTCAATAGCTCAATGTTATAAAATTATGTGAAGTAACTGGAGGTTCAAGGTGCTCACAACACATCTATATTAATTCTTTGAGGAGTGTAGTTTTCAAAATGGGTTCAGTTGTGGGGGGTTTCCACTGTTTAAGCACATAAGGTGCTCAGCAAACACGTCATGGTATCCGCTATCGATTCCAGCCAATTTTTCACTCCAAAAGTAGAACGGCCCTCCTTCCCCTCTAAGCAGTGCCATGAGCCCAAACAATAGGTTTCCATCACATATGGAACGTCGGCATACTCAAGAGAAATTGCACAACAAATTATATGGTCCATTTACTCCTGTTACACTTGTAAAAATAAAAAATTTGGGGCTAAAAAAAATTTTGTGGAAAAATTTGATTTTTTTTTATTTTCACGGCTCAATGTTATAAACAACAGTGAAGCAAAATTGGGTTCAAGGTTCTTACCACACAGCTAGATACATTCCTCGAGGGTTTCTCATTTACATAATGCTGCCAAGAGTGCAGGCTTTCCACTTTTTTTGGCACATCAGGGGCATCGGCTAATTATTCCAACAAATTTTGTATTAAAAAGTCAAATGGCACTCCTTCCCTTTCGAGCCCTGACGTGCCCAAACAGTGGTTTTCCCCCACATATGAAGTATCGGCAAGCTCAGGAGAAATTGAAAAAACAATTTTGGGGTCTATTTTTTCCTGTCACCCTTGTGAAAATATATTAAGAAATTGGGTCTAAAGTTAAAATTTTATGGAAAAAAGTTAAATGTTAATAGTTCCTTCCACATTCTAAAAATTCATGTGAAGCACCTGAAGGGTTATTAAACTTCTTGAATGTGATTTTGAGCACCTTGAAGGGTGCAGTTTTTAGAATGGTGTCACTTTTGGGTATTTTCTGTCATATAGACCCCTAAAGGTCACTTCAAATCTAAATATTTTATTGAAAAAAAAAAGAGAAATCACTGGTCAAATTTTAACCCTTATAATTTCCTAATGAAAAAATTATATTTTACAATTATGCTGATGTAAAGCAGACGTGATAAATGTTATTTATTAACTATTATATATGACATAACTCTCTTATACAAGGGCATAAAAATTCAAAGTTTGAAAACTTTACAATTTACAAACTTTTTGCCAAATTTTCTTTTTTTTCCACAAATAATCAACAAGAGCAATATGTCACAAAAAACATTCTCAGAATTACTGGTATCCATTGAAGAGTTCCAGAGCTATTACTTTAGAAAGTGACACTAGTCAGAATTGTAAAAATTGGCCTGGTGAAGACAGTGAAACCAGGCTTGGGGGTTGAAGGAGTTAAGGGCATGAAAATAAAGTTTGAAAATTGTGAAAGCTTCAAAATTTTTCACGAAAAATCTGATATTTTCACAAACAAATGCAAAAAATATAGACCTAAATGTACTAACATAAAGTATAATTTGTCTTGAAAAACAATCTCAGAATCACTGGGATCCATTGAAGCATTCCAGAGCTATTTCCTCATAAAGTGATGGTGGTCAGAAATGTAAACTTTGGCCTGGTGAAGAAGGTGAAAACAGGATAGTTAATTTCAGAAGTTCCAAATCCTGCTGGACCTATTCTTTGAGCACCATTAAATATAGTGGATTAGGAGACCTCCAATGCGCTAGGGGCCTGCCATTAAAGAAATAGGTGCTGGTCTCAGAGTTGGGACCCATATATATTACACATTTATGGAAAATCCTGTGAGTATTACCTAAATGTGATGACATAAACATTTTAACAACTGCTGCCTACTGTTGACACATACACCATGTTGAAGTGATAAAACTGGCAGCTGCAAAGACTTAGCTACAGGTTGCACACAAAGAAAGCTATACTATACTGCCCATTTTACATATAGGTCTTATTTAGAGTATTGTAATTTGGTTGTCTTCCAGTTGGTGAAGAATGACTAAACTTTCTTTTTTTAAGGAATTTTGTCTATCATGGAACATTATGAAAGTTTACAAATTACTTTATTAGGGGATTTGTTTTAAAGGGAACCTGTCACCTGAATTTGGCGGGACTGGTTTTGGGTCATATGGGCGGAGTTTTCAGGTGTTTGATTCACCCTTTCCTTACCCGCTGGCTGCATGCTAGCTGCAATATTGGATTGAAGTTCATTCTCTGTCCTCCATAGTACACGACTGCACAAGGCAATCTTGCTTTGCGCAGGCGTGTACTATGGAGGACAGAGAATGAACTTCAATCCAATATTGCAGCCAGCATGCAGCCAGCGGGTAAGGAAAGGGTGAATCAAACACCTGAAAACTCCGCCCATATGACCCAAAACCAGTCCCGCCAAATTCAGGTGACAGAGTCCCTTTAAGTGCTGTAAAAGAAAAGCTGCATATAATTGGCATGTAAACCATTGCTTTTCCCCAATCTATTTGCATGCCTTCAGCTGCATTGATATCAGAATGAACTAATTTGGAGTACAGATACTTGCAGTGAAACGATCAGCACTTGTCTTCACTTAGTGTTGTTTATAAGAACAATCTCCAGCTGATGTCCAGAATTGGTGCGACATAGATGCTTAGCTGATCCTTTCACTCTCATCATCTGTACTCCAAATTAATATATTCTGGAGGTAAGAAAACAGACTTAGTAAAAGCAGAGATTTGGGGATGAAGGTAAATTCCTTAATACAGTGGTAAAATAAAGTGGTAAAATATATACATTTTTTTTTTAAATTTAATTACACTTTATTATCCTGCAGAGCATTTAGTTTAGCCACGGGGATAAGTAAATAAGCAGATGATGGCAGCTGACAATGGGCAGGTTTATGGTAATCAGACAGGGTTAAAACCTATATGGTTGAAAAGCTTAGACTAGTCAACGTCTTGTTCAGACTTGATATACTGCAGAAGATAGACAGATGTGCACGTAAGGTATTCTGTTCAATAAAATATCCCACTGTGAGCCCTGGTATCGACTTTAAGTTCCATGAACTTCAACCGAAATCTCAGAATTTTTGTGAATTAATTTTATATACAACATAATGAATATATTTTTTGCAAATTATTGCTATATATATATATATATATATATATATATATATATATACATATATATATTCTCTTACCTAAAACGCTAGAAACTTCTGATATTATAACAGTGGCAACTATTCTATTGCTCTGACTGAATCCAGACTGTTAAGCAAGAATTAAAATGTGCTCACAAAAATGGTACAAAGTAATAATTCCCTAGTCAAAATCAAGTTAAAAGAAATAGAAAGAAATATGAAAGATTTTAAATACACATGTACGTGTCTCCACTTCGGAATAACAGCACACTGAGTTAATTTACTGTCAATTAGTGTCTTGCTTTGCGCTACATTCATTTGAATTTACCACTTGCCTTGTAATTGTCTCTCATCGAAGAACCAAAAATTCTCATATGATTCATCATATTTATTTTTGTTTCCTCGAGCAACATCTTTTATTAGTTGTGCACTCAGTACTGAAATGTAATTTCTGCAGCAGAACAACAAAGCAGTTGATTATTATTATTGAGAATCTGGTACAGCACCGAGTGAAATAAAATCTATAAGGCATTAAAATGACAGATTAGAAAAGAGCTGTATTCATTTACAAATGTGAGGACATAATGTTAATGCTTCAAAGCATAAAATGAAAATCAACTCTTTTACAGGGCCTCACTAATACAGGATGACAAACCTCAAAATAAAATAGTTTATGCTTTAAAGAATGCCTTTTATGGTGACTGTACTGATTTTCATGCTTGAGCTTAAAACACACTGCTTTCTTGTCAGGGGATATTACTGTGGAAAGCACAGTTGTTAGATGATCGTTACAAAATCCATTGTTTTATATATATGAAAAAACTCACAACATAGGAAAAAGTCTTAATTCAGTCTTTATAGTGAACAAAGGCAAAGAAAAATAACACATTTGTGAGGTGTCGAGTTCCCGCCTCTGCACAGGGGGAATCTCGAACCATCTCTGCCGCGGTCTCCAATTCTTCTCCAGCCGCAGTGGAGTCTGGTCAGTGGAGACGTCGATCCCAGTGTCTTGCTCAGTCTCACTCTGTGCATAGGGTTACTGCTGCTTTTCCAGCTTCTGCCATTGAAGCCAGTGCTGGGCAGCGGCAAGCAGACGCTTTTGGGACTAAGTCCTGCTTTTCCTCTTCTGAGCATGCCCAGGGCAAGATCTCCTGTTGGAGATTGAGGGTCACATGCTCAGGTACTGCAGCAGATCCCATTGGTCCTCCAGGAAGGTCCTAAAGGGGCTCAACTTCTGTGACAGCCTCCCATTGGTCTTTCTGGGAAGGTCATGTACATGCTGCAGCTATATAAGGTTTGCATGACCGCACGGCCATGCGCTAGTGTACATTTGTAAACGTGTGTGTTGTGAGTGAAAGTCGTTCATTAATATTTCCCTCCCTATTGGATGACTGCTCGCGGAAGGTGGATGATTGCTGTCTAGCGCCCGACTTAACCAACAGCACGCTACACACCATACAGCGTCTAATTGCTGTGACTGCCAGTGCGGCGCCGTGCGCTTTCACAGCGCTTTCCTGACCCAAGCCTGGGTGGTTAGTGGCGTCTGCCAGTGCGGCACCGCACGCACTCTCGTGCATCTTTAATTATTATTTTGGTTACACTGACACCCCATTAGCGGTGTCGAGCGCAAGTAGTCTAGACGTACTCGGATCCCAAGTCTTGAGACTGAGCTCGGTGACTCCTTGCTTGCGCTCTTGTGTGCCGTACTGCAGCCCTGTGACTTAACAGGGTTCGCTTTCTTCACACAGGGTGAAGTTAACCCGTGTGTGTATTCACATTGTACTATCATATAGTCCGCCATTACTTGGCAGCAGGTTCCATCTCTGCACTGTGGACCCCAGGCTGCGAACGCACCTTATTCAATCATTCTTATTATTTGGTGCATTCCGCTAGCCCTAACAACATTAGCTCAGCCTGTCCAGATATCCTTCAATCTAATAAGGGTGCGGTGCACGGACAGAAACCATGGGACGGGTTCCCTGGTCAAAATAATCAGGTAGAAGGCAAGAAGACATCCAGCAATCAAAATGGAAAGTGCTATAAAAACATTATTTATTATTATATATGAAAACATCAAAAGTGAAAAAATAGAAACAAACACACTAGGCCAACGCGTTTTGAGCTCTAAAACCTAAGTGCTCGAAACGCGTAGGTTAATGTTTTTATTTTTTCACTTTTGAAATTTGAATGGTTATTTACTATATAATTATCTAAGGGTCACTTCCGTCTTTCTGTCTATCTTTCTTTCTGTCTGTCTGTCTGTCACGGAAATCCTAGCCTATGCAGCATCAATAGTAAAAAGATCTAATGTTAAAAATAATAAAAAAATAAAAAATTGTGCTATTCTCATCTTCCTGCACCTTTCCCGTTCCTCGCGACGCTCCGGGCCATGCATTGCGGTCTTGCGAGATGATGACATAGCGCTCTCACGAGACCGCTACGTCACCATCTCACAAGACCGCAATGCATTCTTGGGACCGGAGCGTCGTGAGGAGCATCGCTAAACGCCTTTCCTGGATTTTATTTTTTTAACAGGGATATGGTGCCCACACTGCTATATAGTACTTGGGCTGTGTTATATACTGCGTGGCTGTTATATACTACATGGGCAGTGTTATATACTATGTGGGCTGTGCTATATATTATGTGGGCAGTGTTATATATTACGTTGGCAGTGTTATATACTGTGTGGGCTGTGTTATTTACAACGTGGGCAGTGTTATATACCACGTGTTCAGTTTTAGTTACTACGTGGGCTGTGTTATATACTGCGTGGGCATTGTTATATACTGCGTGGGCTGTGTTATATACTACGTGGGCAGTGTTATATACTACGTGGGCAGTGTTAAATAATACGTGGGCTGTGTTATATACTACGTGGGCAGTGTTATATACTGCGTGGGCTGTGTTATATACTACATGCCTGTGTTATATACTACGTGGGCTGTGTTATATATTATATGGGCTGTGCTATATATTAAGTGGGCTGTGTTATATACTATGCGGCTGTGCTATATACTACGTGGGCAGTGTTATATACTAAGTAGCTGCTGTATACTACGTGGCTATGCTATATACTACGTGGCTGTGCTATATACTACGTGGCTGTCTGTGTTATGTGGGCTGTGTTATATACTGCGTGGGCTGTGCTATATACTGCGTGGGCTGTGTTATATACTACGTGGCTGTGCTATATACTGCGTGGCTCCTATATACTATTTGGCTGTGTTATATACTACGTGGCTGCTATATATTACGTGGGCTGTGTTATATACTATGTGGCTGTGTCATATACTACATGGCTGTGCTATATACTACGTGGCTGCTGTATATTACGTGGGCTGTGCTATATATTACATGGACAGTGTTTTATGCTATGTGGGCAGTGGTATATACTACATGGGCAGTGTTATATACTATGTGGGCAGGGTTATACACTACATGGGCAGTGTTATATACTGCGTGGGCTGTGTTATATACTATGTGCCTGTGTTATATACTATGTGGGCTGTGTTATACATTACGTGGGCTGTGCTATATATTAAGTGGGCTATGTTATATACTATGCAGCTGTGCTATATACTATGTGGACAGTGTTATATACTAAGTGGCTGCTGTATACTAAGTGGCTGCTATATACTACGTGGCTATGCTATGTACTATGTGGCTGGCTATATACTGCGTGGCTGTCTGTGTTACACGGGCTGTGTTATATACTGCGTGGGCTGTGCTATATACTGCGTGGGCTGTGTTATATACTATGTGGCTGCTATATACTACGTGGCTGTGCTATATACTACGTGGGCTGTGTTATATACTACGTGGCTGTGCTATATTCTACGTGACTGTGCTATATACTACGTGGGCTGTGTTATATACTATGTGGCTGCTATATACTACGTGGCTCCTATATACTACGTTGCTGTGCTATGTACTACGTGGCTGTCTGTGTTACGTGGGCTGTGCTATATACTATGTGGCTGCTATATACATACATACATACATATTCTAGAATACCAGATGTGTTAGAATCGGGCCACCATCTAGTAACTAAATAATGTGTTAGGCATCAGGATTCTTCCTTTGCACAGGATAGATCCCAAGCCTTATCTTCTCCTGCGGTCTTCCATTGAGTCCCAACTGCAGTAGATGCTGCTCAGCAAAGACGTCGATCCCGGCGTCTTGCTTAGACTCGGGCTGTGCATGTTGTTACCACTGCCTCTCCAGGTTCAGCTATGGTAACTAACAATAGACTGCGGCAGGCAGCCTTTTCTGAGGCTAAGTCCAGGATTCGCTCTACTGAGTATACTCGTGAGGTGGCGACCTTTCATCAGTGGTCGTTCGTCAGCTGCTCAGGTCCTGTGCTGACTTCCGATTGGTCCGCTGCCAAGGTGCTTTCTGACTGGACTTAAACATGGGCTACAAAAGGATCTTTGGGGCACCCAGCGGTGTGCTAAGAGCACTTTTGATGCTGTATGTGTGTTGGTGGGACAGTTATCACCCTGCATGCATGTGTGCTGCTACTAGCATGGCGAGTCTGGTTTCTTCAGGCAATTTAGGGTGGGAACTCCCGCTTGAGTTTAGCACCTGCACCGGGCGACTGATGTCACAAGTGCATTTTTGCACAGGTCGAGTGACCGGGAAAGCTCAAACACCAGCATAGTGGGGGAGTGAGTTACAGGGACCACAACTAGCATCTATTCTGTTATATGCCTGGGACCTTTAACAGGATACAGTCCTCAGTGTTACAAAGTGAGGCAGCAGCTCTGTGGAGTAACAGAGCTGGCTTAAATGTTTGCTGTGCACACAGTGTGATTCTTAACACAGTGTGCGGCTGTCGCCATTCAGCTACTTTCTGTTCGCCATTGTTTATACTAGCTGCAGTTTACCATCTCTGCACAGCGGACCCCGTGTTGCGAACGTTTTTTATTTAATATTTTATTTATTACTTTCCGCAACCCTAACATAATGTTTTTACTGTCCTTCATATAAAGTACTGATATTTATTTTATATCAGTTTGTAACTTCCAAGAAATTACCTTGATCACTGTGCTAACTAAGCATAGAGCATTTTGAGACATTTGCTATATATTTCACATATCTTTTGAAACATAATAAACACAGTGCTCCTTCAAGTTACAATATTGTCCTTCTAAGAAAAACATTGAAACTTTAAATTATTGCAAGTTGTGATCATAATGAGTTGGAAAATGTAAAATTGGTTCCAAAGGCTTCAAAATATAAATCATAGAATGATAAAAATAAAATGATGGAAAGAACTAGATAAGATACAGCAAGTTATTACATTTAATAATCAGAAAGAGTTAGAAATTGTAGCTTTTCATGGTTCCTTATAGTTGCATAGAACATGTAGTAAAGGCAAAGAACATTATAGTACATATAGTATAGGTAGAAAGCAGTGTAGCACAAGGAGTACAGCAATAGTAGTACATGTTTTGTAAGTATTATACTGTCTACTGTGTGTACTACATGTTCGGGACCACTCTCTAGCTGTACTAAATATACTGTTCTGATGTCTTCCCATTCTATATGTCCTTTACTGCTCTTTGCTTCTTGTCACAGCTCCCAGGTATTAATTCTGCAGGGAGAGCTGCACACAGCGCCAACGGAGCTGAGCCAAATGCCGGGTACAAACTTGGTCACCAACAGCACCTTAGACATTTGACAGAGTGGAAGGTCAAGAAGCGGAGCCAGATGCCGGGGAACAGAGAAGGGATAAACACTAGAGAGTTACAAAACAAGTAAAGATCAGAGCCTGGAGATCACAAGGTACCAAAGGGGAGATACAGGGATTGTCAGAAGCAAAGCCAGAGGTCAGAAATCCAGAATAGCAAACAGAGTAAGGCACGGAGAGCAAGGTAAACACAGTGCAGGCCGAGTAGACACTCCAGAAGTCAGGCACACAAACCAAAGCAGAACGTATAGCTGACAAAGAACCCCAGCTGGGAGTGAGTATAAATACCCCTCCCATCTTGAAAGAGAGGCCAAGCATATTAACCCTGCAAGAACAGGACATTAACCATGTCCTAACCATGACAGTTCTACTGCATGTACAGCACCGTTCTCCATACATGAGGGAAGACATACAGAAGAGGGCCCTAGTACAATAACCATATATGGGCCCTTTGCAGTCAAATAGTTCATCATAATGCACAACTCTACCTACTTTGAATCTAGAAGTGGACGCTCTTACCTCTTGCCACAAAAAACTGGGAAAAAGTAATGAGTATAAGCCTAGGGTGGAAAATGCAGCAGCTACCGGTAAATGTCAAAAATAAAAATAGGTACCAATAAAAGTAAAATTAATTGAGACATCAGTAGGTTAAGTGTTTTTGAATATCCATATTGAATCAGGAGCCCCATACTGTTCATGATGGGCCCCATATAATGCTCCATACAAAATATGCCCCGTATAATGCCCCATACAGTTTATGATGGGCCTCATAAGATGCTCCATATTAAAATATGCCCCATACAATGCTGCACAAATGCTGATTATGACCCAATAAGATGCTCCATAGAGACATTTGCCCCATATAACGCAGCACAAATGCTGATTATGGCCCCATAAGATGCTCCATACAGACATTTTCCCCATATAATGCTGCGCAAATGCTTATTATGGTCCCATAAGATGCTCCATACAGAAAATTGCCTCATACAATGCTGCACAAATGCTGATTATGGCCCCATAAGATGCTCCATACAGACATTTGCCCCATATAATGCTCCACAAATGCTGATTATGGCCCCATAAGATGCTCCATAGACATTTTTGCCCCGTATACTGCTGCACAAATGCTGATTATGGCCCCATAAGACGCTCCATAGACATTTTTGCCCCATATACTGCTGCACAAATGCTGATTATGGTCCCATAAAATGCTCCATACAGACAATTGCCTCATACAATGCTGCACAAATGCTGATTATGGCCCCATAAGATGCTCCATAGAAATATTTGCCCCATATAAGGCCGGCGTCACACTAGGCGTATGAAAATACGGTCCATTTTTTACGGCCGTAATATGCAGAAATGTTCCCAAAATAGTGATCCGTATGTGATCCGTAGGCAGGGTGTGGCAGCGTATTTTGCGAATGTCATCCTCCATATATAATCCGTATGGCATCCATACAGCAAGATTTTCTTGCCGGATTGCAAAACGGACATACAATGGATCCATGGGCTCAAATATTCGTTAAAACATATATACAGTCTATATATACATATATACAGTATATATGTCAGTTAGACACATATATATATATGTATATTTCGGACAGCGCTAGATAGCAGAAAAGCCGGTAATTCAATTGCCGGCTTTTGCTATCTCCTTCCAAAACCCGACAGGATATGAGACATGGTTTACATACAGTAAACCATTTCATATCCCATATTTTTTTTTACATATTCCTCACCATTAATGTTAGAAGTGTATGTGTGCAAAATTTGGGGATTCTAGCTGTTAAAATAAAGGGTTAAATCGCGGAATAAACTGGCGTGGGCTCCCGCGCAATTTTCTCCACCAGAAAGGTAAAACCAGTGACTGAGGGCAGATATTAATAGCCTTAAAAGGGACCATGGTTATTGCCCCCCCCCTTCCCGGCTAAAAACATCTGCCCCCAGCCACCCCAGAAAAGGCACATCTGTAAGATGCGCCTATTCTGGCACTTGGCCACTCTCTTCCCACTCCCGTGTAGTGGTGGGATATGGGGTAATAAAGGGTTAATGTCACCTTGCTATTGTAAGGTGACATTAAGCCAGGTTAATAATGGAGAGGTGTCAATAAGACAGCTATCCATTATTAATCCAATAGTAGTAAATGGTTAATAAAACACACACATATTAGGAATAAAGTATTTTATTGAAATAAAGACACAGGGTGTTGTAATAATTTATTATACTCTCAATCCAATTGATGACCCTTATCACCTGAAACAAAGTTAAAATAAAAAATCAACAATATCCCATACCTTCCGTCGTTCAGTCTTGTTCCACACGGTAAATCCATCTGAAGGGGTTAAATAATTTTACAATCATCGAGCCCTCTGACCTGAGCGCAACTGCAGAGGACGCGGAAGACGGAGCGGCACCGATGGTGGAATGTGGGACAGGTGAATATGCCCCCGTTATACTCACCTGCTCCCGTCGTGGTCCCTGCAGGTCCCTAGTTCTCTGGGCGCTGACAGCTTCTTCCTATATTGAACGGTCACATGGTACTGCTCATTACAGTAATGAATATGCGGTTCCACCCCTATGGGAGTGGAGTCGGGTCCATATTGTGAAGCTGTCAGCGCCAGAGAGAACCAGGGACCGTTGCAGAAGCCGGTGAGTTTTATGAGACAGCTGCTGCTCCCCCTTCCCTGCCGACCCTGGGGAATGACTCGAGTATCAGCCGAGAGGGGCAATTTCAGCCCTTAAAAAATGGGCCGAAATTCTCAGCTTATACTCTAGTATATATGGTATGCATATTTTGTGGTAAAAATGACCTTGCAATATAATTCTCCTCATCATCGTGATTACAGTGATACCCAACAAGTCCAGTTTTATTATTTTAATGGTGAAAAAAATCAGAAGTTTGCAAAAAAAAAGTTTTTGGCAGTGACACCATTTTCTGAGACCCATAACATTTTTATTTTTCAGCTGATAGAGCTATTGACAGCTTTTTTTATGTGGGGAGTGACAACGGTTTCATTCATAACATTTTATTATAGATGTGACTTTTTATTTCTTGTTACAGCCTGTTTTGTGGAATTGCAGAGACTAAAAAAAGTAATTGTTGTTCTTGAATTTTTTTTCCATTTACGGTGTTTATCTATCTGGTTAATTATTTTTAGATTTTAATAGATTGAACTTTTCTGAATGCGTCGATACCAAACATAGTTTTTTTATATTAATATCTTCATTTTCAATGGGGAAAAAGGAGGATAATTTAGACTTTTAATTTTTATTGTTGTTTTTTTCATAGTTTTTAAAACATTTTTCTACTTTTCAATGATAGCAAAAATCATGATCTCCTTCAAAACTAGGCCACAGGTAGGATTTCAAAGGAGCTCTGTAATGACAGGAACAGGGCTCATCAGTAGACCCCCGGCTGTCATGTCAACCCATCGGCAACCCGCGGTCACGCCATGGGGGCACCAATGGGCAGAGAGAACGATGCACACGCATGCCAGTTTGTGTTAAAAGCAGCTGGCAGAGATTGATTGTAACATTTAACAGGTTAACAATCAAAAGCGGAGCACTGCTCCACCCACGATTGTTATTGGCAGGTCCTGCCATCACCTTCCAAGTATGGGACAGGCTTACTAGACTGCTAGACTGCTTCGTACACCCGCTTCTAACTTAATAATAACCAAATAATTGGTCTTTCTGGATTTCCATAATTGTGGATTTTGGGAAGCATATAGAATGTACATACTCTTGGACTTTCTGATATCAGGTCCATCAGCACTTATGGATTTGTAAATGCTTCCCAAATCTACAAATCTGGAAATCCAGGAAGACCAATTATTTCATGTATGGGCATTCTTACTGAGCAAGTTTCTGGATGGGTAGAAGGTAGTCTTAAACCTCTGGTAAAGGATACACCCAGCTACATTCTGGAAACACTGTCCTATTGAATAAACAAGCAGCAATAGGCCCCTTTTCTGGCGTAGCTGCAGGTTGTAATTTTTAGGCTGCGGGACCAATATTCATGGCACCTTACCAGCCTCATACTACCAGCCCCAGTTGTCCCTTTTAGCTTGGCTGGATGTCAAAAATGGGGGACTCCATGCCGTTTTATTTAAATAATTATATATTTAAATAATTTTTAAAAAATGGCATGGGGACCCCTCTATTATTAACAATCAGCCACGATAAAGCTGACAACTAAGGGTTGCAGTCCGTAGCTGTCAGCTTTGCGATGCTTGTTATAAAAAATAGAACAGACCCAACGTCATTTTTTTTAAGTTTAATACTCCCATCAGCGGCACCTGCTCTCACTGTTATCAACTATAGCAGACTTAGGTTGATGGGAGTAGACTTCCCATCAGCCGACAACTCTCTGACTGGTGGTAAACTTTTTACTGCCTGCCACAGCTCACTCTGTCTGACAGCGTGGGAACCGCATTTTTCTGACCACCAGTAATAATCTTACTGTTCATCAGAGGCAGTTTTTGCTGATGAAGATGACAGTGTGGTAAACAATGGATGTTCGGTTTCCCCATTTATCTGTATGGGGTCCTGGTTTGTGTTCTGAACTCGCCAGACCCAAACATCCAGGGCTTTGCCCATCACTAGTTTTGCTGTAAAGATCACTATTCAACCATGTCATTCATTGCTCTCATCCCATATAACCACTTGTCTGGCAATGATTACTAATCGTGAGTTACAGTCTCCTCATTCATTGTTTCAATGATTATCTGGTTCTGGTCAAGTAAATGGACCCTTAGTCAATAGGAAAACATAAACTGCTCTTCAAACTTTCTTTTTGTTGTAGTATAATATATACTCGAGTGTAAGCCGAGATTTTCAGCCCATTTTCTTAGGCTATAAGTGCCCCTGTCGGCTTATACTCGAGTCATTGTCCCAGGGGGTCGGCGGGGGAGGGGGAAGCGGTGGCTGTCAAATCATACTCACCTGCTCCCAGCATGGTCCCTGCCTCTCAGATTGTTTCTGATGCCGGCAGCTTGTTCCTGAGTTCAACGGTTACATGGTACCGCTCATTAAAGTAATGAATATGGACGTGACTCCACTCCTATAGGGGTGGATCGCATATTCATTATTTTAATAAGTGGTACCATGTGACTGCTGAACACAGGAACAAGCTGCCGGCAGCAGAGACCATCGCATCAGAGGAGCAGGGACCATGCCAGGAGGGTGAGTATGACGGGGGAGGGTGTGCATTGTGATATTCACCTGTCCCCTTTCCACTGCTGGGCTCCATCTTCCGTGTCCTCTTGCTGTGATGTTCAGGTCAGAGGGCGCGATGACATGGTTAGTGTGCGCCCTCTGCCTGAACAGTCACTGCAGAGACCAGGAAGTCACAGCGGCATGTGGCGGTGGAACGGGGACAGGTGAATATCGCAAGTGCCGGGGGCCTGAGCAACAAGAGGTGAGTATGTCATTTTTTTTTATCGCAGCAGCAACAGCATATGAGGCATATTCTATGGAGCATCTTATGGGGCCATCAACCTTCGTGGAGCAGCATTATTTGGAGCATAATCTATGGAGCATTTTATGGGGCCATCAACCTTTGTGCAGCATTATATGGGGCATAATGTATGGAGCATCTTATGGGGCCATCAACCTTTGTGCAGCATTATATGGGGCATAATATTTTATGGAGCATCTTATGGGGCCATCATTAACCTTTTATACAGCATTATATGGGGCATATTTGATGGGGGCCCATCATGAACTTTATGGTGCATTATATGGGGCGTATTTTGTATGGAACATCTTATGGGGCCCATCATGAACTGTATGGAGCATTACATGGGGCTCCTGATTCAATAAGGATATTCAAAAACACTTAACCTACTGATGTCTCAATCAATTTTACTTTTATTGGTATCTATTTTTATTTTTGAAATTTACCAGTAGCTGCTGCATTTCCCACCCTAGGCTTATACTCGAGTCAATAAGTTTTCCAAGTTTTTGTGGCAAAATTAGGGGTCTCGTCTTATACTTTGGTCGGCTTATACTCGAGTATATACAGTAGTTATTTTCTATTTTTGAACCCACAGCATAATTTGCGTGTCATTTTTTATGCATACTTCCTTGGTGAGCTGTAAAAAAATGCATTAAAACTATGTTTTTAATTCCTTCCACCAAAAGAAATTCACAAGAACATTTGTACACATTGAAGGATGATTTGAAACAGACTCGTCCATTAAACTCAATGGGTGTGTTAAAAAATAGATGCCATATGAACACAATTCATATGGCGTCTGTTTTTAACATAAAGAACTTAATTTGAACTGTTATTATATTTTACATTGTTGATGTCTAAAACGGATGTTACACGGATGTCATATGCATAGAAAAAATTGCAGTCTGGATGAAAAATTGACCTTTTAATTTGGGTGAAAAATGAACAATTCTTCATACACTCATCTGAACCTGGCCTAAGGCTAGTTTCACATGTCAGTTTGCATTGTTATTGTTATGGCTAGATTAAAGTATGCACCTTTTTTGTGGACCAATTGTCCGCAAAGAAAAAAATAAGACATGTCCTATTTTGATCTACGCTGTGGATCAAAGTTGACAATGTAATTCAATGCCACCAAGAAAAGAAAATGGATAACACATAGATGTATTTTATAGTTTAAGTAGAAAAAGCTATTTTTTTTCATAGACAAATGGACAAAACAAGGATTGTAAAAACTAATTCAAGGACTAAAAGTAGGTTTCAGCACGCTGGAAAAACACTCAATTTTTCAAGTATGAAAAAAAAGCCGATGAGTCAAACTGTCCTGGTGTCTCAGGGTATGCGCACACCTTGCGGATTTGCCTGCGGATCCGCTGAGGATTTGACGCTGTGGATTCACAGCAGTTTTCCATCCTGTGTACAGTATCATGTAAACCTAAAATCCGCAGTGCACATGGTGCGGAAAATACCGCCCAGAAACGTTGTGTTGTATTTTCTGCAACTCGTCAATTCTTTGTGCGGATTCCGCAGCGTTTTACACCTGTTCCTTTACAGGAATCCGCACAAAAAACACTGAAAATCCATGGTAAATCTGTGGTTAATCCGCAGTGCGTTTTACCTGTGGATTTTTAAAAAACTGAGCGGAAAAATCCGCACAGAAATCTGCAACGTGTGTATGAGTCCAAGGGGACATAAGAAAACAGATTATATGTGGGTTACCACCTGAATACCATGAAAAATGGATAAATTGAAATGACAAAGATGGAAAACTGTATTTGTCCTTTACTGTTTATTAAATTGTTCATGCAAAAACAAATGAAATACTGATGCACAAAATAGACATATAGATTGTATACGGGTGTAAATAATAAACGCACTAAGTGCATACAGATGGCCTACGATTGACAATATGGATGAAAATTTGCCTCTTTTTCTGGACGTAAAGCTGATGATTTTTGCCTATGTTAGTGTGAACTTGGCCAAACATGTACTTTCGTTAGACTGAACACGTGTTAATAAGCTCACCTAGGCTGATTGCGAGTTAAAGCAGGAGTCCATTGCTATCCTAAATTTAGGTCAAAGGAAAATATGCCTACATTTTCTTCCACGCATCTAGTCCTTTGTCCTGATATAACATTATATGCAGGGGTTGTGCACATTACAGAAGGTGATTCCATTGTATATCTAAAGCCAACATTAAAATATTACTTGTGCAGCACATTCTTTAAGCCATAGCATCTGAGCATAAAGCTATAAGCAAGTATTGAGTGATGTGAAAAAACATTTCTAATACAAATTTTATTTTTATGTGAGAAGATTCAAATGCTGCTGTATAGCATGAACTGCCTGAACCAAATCAAATTCTCAGGTCAATTCCTTTTTCCAAGTGCTCCTTAGATAACAAAGTCTTGTTCTGTGAATCTGTTCAATATATTAAAGTTGATTCACTCGGACAGTGTGTAAGATATGATACATTAATCTGGGCCATTTCAATTTCTGAGACTGTGACTATAAAACTGGTGTGCCGCATACCTAATTTTTGAATATCTGATTTATGCATCTTTCTGATCCAGAATGTTGCTGGTATTGTGCATACGGCTCCTGCATTAACAACAGGCTGCATCAGCACTCAAATCTTATCTTGTTAAATCAGACAAATGTAGCTCAATGAAAAGGATGGAATCGAGGCCTCGATTGGCTGGATAGGGGGAATCTGAATGCATTTGCAAAAGGGATATTCTTATTTGTATTCCTGGGCCTGAACTATCTCTCAAATACCTATGTTATTGCAATATAAATATATGCATAGATACATAAATACTACACTCATAAATATCTAAAAACAAACATACAGAGTGTGAGAGAAGCCGTACTTTAAAATCGCAAAAAAATAAATAAAATGGATTTGCAGCTCATAAAGTTGTTGTTGACCTAAAAAAAAAAAAAAGAAAAGAAAAAAAACTGGAATATTTGTTATGACTGCTGTTCAGGAGAAAATAAAAGGCTCCAAAAAATAACTTCAACTGATTTTTTTTTATTTTAACCTGTTTAGAACCACATTCCTGGGCTTTAATCTCTAGTTGTTTCGAATGTACATCATGGGCAGAAAGCTTATGATCTTGTAATTATATTAGTAGGATTAAATGTGAAAACACCAGTTTGGGTTTGCAGCTGACTGCATATGTTTTCTTTTGAAATAGTTGGTTATTTCTGGACTATAACTTAAGATTCATAAGGAAATCAGTGAATGTTTTCATACATAAAATACTGTCCAAGTTTCATCAGAGTTTTTGAGCAGATTTTCATCAAAGTAAGGGCAGATGCAGACAGTCGTAGATTAATTCCAGAGAATCGGGTTGATTATGCAAATGACACTCTTATCAATCTCTGATTAAAATGCCCAGCGCTGTGTGGCATTTGTACAGGAAGACTGCAATTCACTTTCCAAACGGGACCCTGCGGAAGTGACCGAAAGAGGGAGAGTTTCAGGAGGGATGAGTTTGGATGGACCACCGAGTCAAGTGACAGCATGCCAAAATGGGAGAAGATTTGATGTCAAGAGAAGGGGCGGACAGGACAAGAGTGAAGGGAGACGCTGAGGCCAGAATGTCAGACTTTGACAGGAAGCATGAACCAGCAGCTTGTGATACTCCTGTAAGCAGAACCCAGGTGGTACAAAATGGGCCCTAACCATGATTGGAGAAAATGGTTTGGTGTTATCATTCATATTCTCTGAAAAAAAGGCCAAGAAAGAAAAAATTCTGCCGGGGTATGTAAACTTTTGAGCCCAACTGTACATCCACATCACAGATGCATAGAAAGGCCTGTCCAAGAAAGATTGGCTGCAACAGAGGGATAACCATTGTTTTCCTTTCATTAGGGCATTAGTGCCTGGATTAAGTACTTATACCTTGCACTAAAGTACTGATAAGTTTCTTGTGATGCATACACAGGTTTAACAAGGCAAACAAAGTGCTTATTTTTGACCCCTCCCCTTAATGTCTTTCCATTTTTTATTTGGCAACTTGTTCAGAGATGGTCTCCCTATACTGGAAGCTGAGCAAAGACTGTTCAACCTTTGTGAAGAAGGAAAGCTTGATTTCACTGACAAACCAAGTGATTGCGTATCTAAGTTTTTATAGAGCAAGATATGGACCTGTATTACATGAGAACTGAGTGAGGAACCAGTATTAATGAGAGCAGCCCAGAGATAAACCTTGGTACAGAAGTTCACTGCTCTGAGGACCCCAGCAGTCGCAGTCCTCAAGAGGACAGGGACTCTGCTCTGCCCATGGTGTTACAACAGTCTGTGTCGGCAACAAATCCTATATCAGCACTGAGAGGGGATTCCAGAGCCAGATTTAGCATGGATTTAAAGAATAGATTTGAACTTCACCATAAAGAATCTAGGGAACCAAGTTCACATAAACTAAAAAATTACCCAATCCTGGAAAGAGACAGAGACCTGGTCAATTTTCTACTTAGGTAATAGTCACTCCCACATCATGAAGGCCCAGAATGGCCAGTCTGTGACAATGGGCAAGTGCATGAGCCTCTAGGATAAATTTTTAGCTCAATAAGAAGTGGAGATGAGTGGATCTAGCAACATTCGTATGGCGTTGATAAATTCTCATGTCTGATAAGAAGAGTTATACCTACACTGATATTGTATAATACTCACATAAGACATGCGTCTTATGTGACTAGTTTACCTTTAGTGACAAGCAGAGACTTTGAAATCAGTAATTGCAACATAAAGTATATGCTGATTTATTTATACATTAATTACATTTTATTGGTAAAACTCCGTAAAAGACAAAAAATGACTTATATTATGCTTTTAATAGTCGAATAAGGATCTTGAATACTTTTTCCAAACTTTGGTACAATGTTTGCTCATTTTATTGCTGTTATTCATAAGCACTTACATATTCATGGATTCAGAAAGGAATATATCAGAATTAAATTTAATTACTTCAGCACTTAATATTTTGGTGGATTTTGTGTGTTTCGTCCATTGTGTTATATGTTAGAATTATTTCTGAATTTACATTAAGCTGTACAATTTAGGTGCTGTTTGTTAGTGCTCCGTCAAGGTGACTGGCATACGTGTCCCTCAGGGTCACTTGGATTAGCAACTGCTTTTGTTCAAAATATGATTAACAAAGAATGCAATGAAGTGTATTCTCGAGAAGAAGAAATCTGCATATCAGTTATTTTTTGAGTCCACAGAAAAACTTCTTTTTTGGAAAGACAGAATAAAGCATAAAATATCTTTAAGGTTACAGAACACTGACCTAATTGACTGGGTTAATTTGATTGTACCAGAACAATGACACTGTACTCCTCTGCCAGTGAAGTGCATGCTAATTATGTGATATGCCCTTGATAAGACCTTGGCGGGTCATTCTACACTTGTGATCTGTCACTGACTTCTAATCATATATTATCATCTCAGTCAGAATGGCATCCGGAGTTTTCTATCTTTAGAAGAACATGGCACTTTAATTACTTTGCCAAATACCAATGGAGAAATGAAATTAAGTGTTCTCTGCAGTTGTTTTCAAAATGTTTTTACCCTTTAGGATGCTCCACTGCAATTTATATTTTAAGATACAGGAACTAGGCTTTGGGTGCTAATAGAAATGCAATTCTAAAATTTATTTTATAACATCTTAATATATATATATATTTTCCATGAGGTGAGTTTTGCACGTGTGGCGAGTTTTGTGTGAGCCTAGTTTTGCATGTGGCGAGTTTTGCGCGTGGCGAGTTTTGAGCGGCGACTTTTGTGTTTCGACTTTTATGTGGTGAGGTTGGTGTATGTGTGGTGAAATGTGTGCTGAGGGTGGTATATGTGTTCAAGCACGTGGTAGTGTGTGGGATATTTTCTGGATATGTTCATATCCCCGTGTGTGGTGAGTATCCCATGTCGGGGCCCCACCTTAGCAACTGTACGGTATATACACTTTGGCGCCATCGCTCTCACTCTTTAAGTCCCCCTTGTTCACATCTGGCAGCTGTCAATTTGCGTCCAACACTTTTCCTTTCACTTTTTCCTTATTATGTAGATAGGGGCAAAATTGTTTGGTGAATTGGAATGCGCGGGGTTAAAATTTTGCCTCACAACATAGCCAATGACGCTCTCATGGTCCAGACATGTGACTGTGCAAAATTTTGTGGCTGTAGCTGAGATGGTGTAGATGCCAATCCCGGACATACACGCATACATACATACATACATACATACACACATACACACACACATTCAGCTTTATATATTACTAGCTGAAGAGCCTGGCGTTGCCTGGGCATAGTAAATATCTGTGGTTAGTTATAGCACGTCACTTCTCTTATTTTCCCATCACGCCTCTCATTTTCCCCCTCACATCTCTCATTTTCTCCCTCACACCTCTCATTTTCTCCCTCACTCCTCTCATTCCCACCTAACACTTGTCATTTCAACCTCACATCTGTCATTTTCCGATCACTACACTAATTTCCCTCACTCCTCTCATTTTGCACTCACACCTTTTCATTTTCACCTCACACCTCTCATTTTCACCTCAGTATATACATGTTTGTCATCTCCCTTATATATAGTATACACCTGTATGTCATCTCCTGTATATAGTATATACCTGTATGTCATCTCCCCTGTATATAGTGTATACCTGCTGTGTGTCATCTCCCCTATATATAGTATATACCTGTATGTCATCTCCTCCTATATATAGTATATACCTGTATGTCATCTCCTCCTATATATAGTATATACCTGTATGTCATCTCCTTCTATATATAGTATATACCTGTGTGTCATCTCCCCTGTTTATAGTATATATCTGTGTGTCATCTCCTCCTGTATATAGTATATACCTGTATGTCATCTTCTATATATAGCATATACCTGTATGTCATCTCCTCCTGTATATAGTATATACCTGTAGGTAATCTGCTCCTGTATATAGTATATACCTGTGTGTCATCTCCTCCTGTATATAGTATATACCTGTAGTTGGTGTATGTGTGGTGAAATGTGTGCTGAGGGTGGTATATGTGTTCAAGCATGTGGTATTGTGTGGCGCATTTTGTGTGTGTGTTCATATCCCCGTGTGTGGTGAGTATCTCATGTCGGGGCCCCACCTTAGCAACTGTACGGTATATACTCTTTTGCGCCATCGCTCTCATTCTTTAAGTCCCCCTTGTTCACATCTGGCAGCTGTCAATTTGCCTCCAACACTTTTCCTTTCACTTTTCCCCATTATGTAGACAGGGGAAAAATAGTTTGGTGAATTGGAAAGCGCGGAGTTAAAATTTCACCTCACAACATAGCCTATGATGCTCTCTGGGTCCAGACGTGTGACTGTGCAAAATTTTGTTTCTGTAGCTGCGACGCCTCAAACACTTTTCCTTTCACTTTGTTCCCCATTATGTAGATAGGGGCAAAATTGTTTGGTGAATTGGAAAGCGCGGGGTTAAAATTTCACCTCACAACGTAGCCTATGACGCTCTCAGGGTCCAGACGTGTGACTGTGCAAAATTTTGTTTCTGTAGCTGCAACGCCTCCAACACTTTTCCTTTCACTTTTTTCCCCATTATGTAGATAGGGGCAAAATTGTTTGGTGAATTGGAAAGCGCGGGGTTAAAATTTCACCTCACAACGTAGCCTATGACGCTCTCAGGGTCTAGACGTGTGACTGTGCAAAATTTTGTTTCTGTAGCTGCAACGCCTCCAACACTTTTCCTTTCACTTTTTTCCCCATTATGTGGATAGGGGCAAAATTGTTTGGTGAATTGGAACGCGCGGGGTTAAAATTTCGCATCACAACATAGCCTATGACGCTCTCGGGGTCAAGACGTCTGACTGTGCAATATTTTGTGGCTGTAGCTGCGACGGTGCAGATGCCAATCCCGGACATACAGACATACACACACACACACACACACACACATTCAGCTTTATATAGTAGACTAGCTGAAGAGCCCGGCGTTGCCTGGGCACAGTAAATATCTGTGGTTAGTTATAGCACCTCACTTCTCTTATTTTCCCATCACGCCTCTCATTTTCCCAATCACATCTTTCATTTTCCCCCTCACATCTCTCATTTTCTCCCTCACTCCTCTCATTCCCCCCTAACACTTGTCATTTCAACCTCACATCTGTCATTTTCTGATCACTCCACTATTTTTCCTCACTCCTCTCATTTTGCACTCACAACTTTTCATTTTCACCTCACACCTCTCATTTTCACCTCATCACCTCAGTATATACATGTTTGTCATCTCCCTTATATATAGTATACATCTGTATGTCATCTCCTGTATATAGTATATACCTGTATGTCATCTCCCCTGTATATAGTATATACCTGCTGTGTGTCATCTCCCCTATATATAGTATATACCTGAATGTCATCTCCTTCTATATATAGTATATACCTGTATGTCATCTCCTCCTGTATATAGTATATACCTGTGTGTCATCTCCCCTGTATATAGTATATATTTGAGTGTCATCTCCTCCTGCATATAGTATATACCTGCATGTCATCTTCTATATATAGCATATACCTGTATGTCATCTCCTCCTGTATATAGTATATACCTGTGTGTAATCTCCCCTGTATATAGTATATATCTGAGTGTCATCTCCTCCTGCATATAGTATATACCTGCATGTAATCTTCTATATATAGCATATACCTGTATGTCATCTCCTCCTGTATATAGTATATACCTGTATGTCATCTCCTCCTGTATATATATGTACTTATATGTCATCTCCTCCTCTATATAGTATATACCTGTGTGTCATCTCTCCTGTATATAGTATATATCTGTGTGTCATCTCCCCTGTATATAGTATATACCTGTGTGTCATCTCCTCCTGTATTAGACCTCGTTCACATGTTATTTGCTCAGTATTTTTACCTCAGTATTTGTAAGCTAAATTGGCAGCCTGATAAATCCCCAGCCAACAGGAAGCCCTCCCCCTGGCAGTATATATTAGCTCACACATACACATAATAGACAGGTCATGTGACTGACAGCTGCTGTATTTCCTATATGGTGCAATTGTTGTAGTTTGTCTGCTTATTAATCAGATTTTTATTTTTGAAGGATAATACCAGACTTGTGTGTGTTTTAGGGCGAGTTTCGTTTGTCAAGTTGTGTGTGTTGAGTTGCGTGTGGCGACATGCATGTAGCGACTTTTGTGAGATGAGTTTTGTGTAGCAACATGCGAGTAGCAACTTTTTGTGTGTCGAGTTGCATGTGACAGGTTAGTGTAGCAAGTTGTGTGCAGCAAGTTTTGCGCATGGCGAGTTTTGCGCGTTGCGAGTAGGGTTGAGCGACCTTGACTTTTTTAGGGTCGAGCCGGGTTTCGCGAAACCCGACTATCTCAAAAGTCGAGTCGAGTGAAATCGGCCGATTATGGCGAAAAGTCGAGGATCGACCGAAACACGAAACCTAATGCAAAGCCAATGGGGATTTTTTTCTTTTTTTTTTTTCTCTCTCTCTCTCTCTCTCTCTCTCTCTCCCTCTCCCTCTCTCTCTCTCTCTCTCTCTCTCTCTCTCTCCGTCCCTGAACTGAAAAGCTGGTGTTACACAGTGCAAATCGCTACAGCGCACAAGCGACAACATGGCGATAGGCGTCCACGCCCCTAAGACCTATGTCATCACTCTGCCCACGCCCCTTCATTGGCTGAAAAAAATGGCGCCAAGCGCGTCATACGAAACGCGACTTTGGCGCGAAAGTCGCGTACCGCATGGCCGACCCCACACAGGGATCGGGTCGGGTTTCATGAAACCCGACTTTGCCAAAAGTCGGCGACTTTTGAAAATGAACGATCCGTTTCGCTCAACCCTAGTTGCGAGTATTATGTGTGGTGCCTTTTGAGTATGTGCAAGTTTTGTGTGAGGCAACTTTTGCATGTGTTGCAACTTTTGTGCATGTGGCAATTTTTCCGCGTGTG
Source organism: Ranitomeya imitator (assembly GCF_032444005.1). Lineage (NCBI taxonomy): Eukaryota > Metazoa > Chordata > Amphibia > Anura > Dendrobatidae > Ranitomeya > Ranitomeya imitator. The sequence continues at coordinate 86,853,341 of NC_091286.1, forward strand.
CAAGTTTTGCGTGTGGCGAGTTTTTCATGAGGAGAATTTTGCACTTGTGGCGAGTTTTGCAAGAGCCTAGTTTTTGCATGTGGCGAGTTCTGCGCGTGGCGAGTTTTGAGTGGCGACTTTTGTGTTTTGACTTTTATGTGGCGAGGTTGGTGTATTTGTGGTGAAATGTGTGCTGAGGGTAATATGTGTTCAAGCACGTGGTAGTGTGTGGCGCATTTTGTGTGTGTTCATATCCCCGTGTGTGGTGAGTATCCCATGTCGAGGCCCCACCTTAGCAACTGTACGGTATATACTCTTTGGTGCCATCGCTTTCATTCTTTAAGTCCCCCTTGTTCACATCTGGCAGCTGTCAATTTGCCTCCTACACTTTTCCTTTCATTTTTTCCCATTATGTAGGTAGGGGCAAAATTGTTTGGTGAATTGGAATGCGCGGGGTTAAAATTTCACCTCACAACATAGCCTATGACGCTCTCGGGGTCCAGACGTGTGACTGTGCAAAATTTTGTTTCTGTAGCTGCGACGCCTCACTTTTCCTTTCACTTTTTCCCCATTATGTAGATAGGGGCAAAATTGTTTGGTGAATTGGAACGCGCGGGGTTAAAATTTCACCTCACAACGAAGCCTATGACGCTCTCAGGGTCCAGACGTGTGACTGTGCAAAATTTTGTTTCTGTAGCTGCGACGCCTCCAACACTTTTCCTTTCACTTTTTTCCCCATTATGTAGATAGGGGCAAAATTGTTTGGTGAATTGGAAAGCGCAGGGTTAATATTTCACCTCACAACATAGCCTATGACGCTCTCGGGGTCATAGTAACATAGTAACATAGTAACATAGTTAGTAAGGCCGAAAAAAGACATTTGTCCATCCAGTTCAGCCTATATTCCATCATAATAAATACCCAGATCTACGTCCTTCTACAGAACCTAATAATTGTATGATACAATATTGTTCTGCTCCAGGAAGACATCCAGGCCTCTCTTGAACCCCTCGACTGAGTTCGCCATCACCACCTCCTCAGGCAAGCAATTCCAGATTCTCACTGCCCTAACAGTAAAGAATCCTCTTCTATGTTGGTGGAAAAACCTTCTCTCCTCCACACGCAAAGAATGCCCCCTTGTGCCCGTCACCTTCCTTGGTATAAACAGATCCTCAGCGAGATATTTGTATTGTCCCCTTATATACTTATACATGGTTATTAGATCGCCCCTCAGTCATCTTTTTTCTAGACTAAATAATCCTAATTTCGCTAATCTATCTGGGTATTGTAGTTCTCCCATCCCCTTTATTAATTTTGTTGCCCTCCTTTGTACTCTCTCTAGTTCCATTATATCCTTCCTGAGCACCGGTGCCCAAAACTGGACACAGTACTCCATGTGCGGTCTAACTAGGGATTTGTACAGAGGCAGTATAATGCTCTCATCATGTGTATCCAGACCTCTTTTAATGCACCCCATGATCCTGTTTGCCTTGGCAGCTGCTGCCTGGCACTGGCTGCTCCAGGTAAGTTTATCATTAACTAGGATCCCCAAGTCCTTCTCCCTGTCAGATTTACCCAGTGGTTTCCCGTTCAGTGTGTAATGGTGATATTGATTCCCTCTTCCCATGTGTATAACCTTACATTTATCATTGTTAAACCTCATCTGCCACCTTTCAGCCCAAGTTTCCAACTTATCCAGATCCATCTGTAGCAGAATACTATCTTCTCTTGTATTAACTGCTTTACATAGTTTTGTATCATCTGCAAATATCGATATTTTACTGTGTAAACCTTCTACCAGATCATTAATGAATATGTTGAAGAGAACAGGTCCCAATACTGACCCCTGCGGTACCCCACTGGTCACAGCGACCCAGTTAGAGACTATACCATTTATAACCACCCTCTGCTTTCTATCACTAAGCCAGTTATTAACCCATTTACACACATTTTCCCCCAGACCAAGCATTCTCATTTTGTGTACCAACCTCTTGTGCGGCACGGTATCAAACGCTTTGGAAAAATCGAGATATACCACGTCCAATGACTCACCGTGGTCCAGTCTATAGCTTACCTCTTCATAAAAACTGATTAGATTGGTTTGACAGGAGCGATTTCTCATAAACCCATGCTGATATGGAGTTAAACAGTTATTCTCATTGAGATAATCCAGAATAACATCCCTCAGAAACCCTTCAAATATTTTACCAACAATAGAGGTTAGACTTACTGGCCTATAATTTCCAGGTTCACTTTTAGAGCCCTTTTTGAATATTGGCACCACATTTGCTATGCGCCAGTCCTGCGGAACAGACCCTGTCGCTATAGAGTCACTAAAAATAAGAAATAAAGGTTTATCTATTACATTACTTAGTTCTCTTAGTACTCGTGGGTGTATGCCATCCGGACCCGGAGATTTATCTATTTTGATCTTATTTAGCCGGTTTCGCACCTCTTCTTGGGTTAGATTGGTGACTCTTAATATAGGGTTTTCATTGTTTCTTGGGATTTCACCTAGCATTTCATTTTCCACCGTGAATACCATGGAGAAGAAGGTGTTTAATATGTTAGCTTTTTCCTCGTCATCTACAACCATTCTTTCCTCACTATTTTTTAAGGGGCCTACATTTTCAGTTTTTATTCTTTTACTATTGATATAGTTGAAGAACAGTTTGGGATTAGTTTTACTCTCCTTAGCAATGTGCTTCTCTGTTTCCTTTTTGGCAGCTTTAATTAGCTTTTTAGATAAAGTATTTTTCTCCCTATAGTTTTTTAGAGCTTCAATGGTGCCATCCTGCTTTAGTAGTGCAAATGCTTTCTTTTTACTGTTAATTGCCTGTCTTACTTCTTTGTTTAGCCACATTGGGTTTTTCCTATTTCTAGTCCTTTTATTCCCACAAGGTATAAACCGCTTACACTGCCTATTTAAGATGTTCTTAAACATTTCCCATTTATTATCTGTATTCTCATTTCTGAGGATATTGTCCCAGTCTACCAGATTAAGAGCATCTCTAAGCTGGTCAAACTTTGCCTTCCTAAAGTTCAGTGTTTTTGTGACTCCCTGACAAGTCCCCCTAGTGAAAGACAGGTGAAACTGCACAATATTGTGGTCGCTATTTCCTAAATGCCCAACCACCTGCAGATTTGTTATTCTGTCAGGTCTATTAGATAGTATTAGGTCTAAAAGTGCTGCTCCTCTGGTTGGATTCTGCACCAATTGTGAAAGATAATTTTTCTTGGTTATTAGCAGAAACCTGTTGCCTTTATGGGTTTCACAGGTTTCTGTTTCCCAGTTAATATCCGGGTAGTTAAAGTCCCCCATAACCAGGACCTCATTATGGGTTGCAGCTTCATCTATCTGCTTTAGAAGTAGACTTTCCATGCTTTCTGTTATATTTGGGGGTTTGTAACAGACCCCAATGAGAATTTTGTTACCATTTTTCCCTCCATGAATTTCAACCCATATGGACTCGACATCCTCATTCCCTTCGCTAATATCCTCCCTTAAAGTGGACTTTAGACAAGACTTTACATAGAGACAAACCCCTCCTCCTCTCCGATTTTTACGATCCTTTCTAAACAGACTGTAACCCTGTAAGTTAACTGCCCAGTCATAGCTTTCATCTAACCATGTCTCGGTTATTCCCACTATGTCAAAGTTACCTGTAGATATTTCTGCTTCTAGTTCTTCCATCTTGTTTGTCAGGCTTCTGGCGTTTGCGAGCATGCAGTTTAGAGGATTTTGTTTTGTTCCTATCTCCTCACTGTGGATTGTTTTAGAAATGTTCTTACCTCCCTTCTGAGTATGTTTTCCTGGGTCGTCTTTGTTCGAGTCTCATGTTTTTCTTCCCGTCCCCTCTTCTTCTAGTTTAACGCCCTCCTGATCCAGACGTGTGACTGTGCAAAATTTTGTTTCTGTAGCTGCGACGCCTCTAACACTTTTCCTTTCACTTTTTTCCCCATTATGTAGAAAGGGGCAAAATTGTTTGGTGAATTGGAACGCGCGGGGTTAAAATTTCACCTCACAACGTAGCCTATGACGCTCTCAGGGTCCAGACGTGTGACTGTGCAAAATTTTGTTTCTGTAGCTGCGACGCCTCCAACACTTTTCCTTTCACTTTTTTCCCCATTATGTAGATAGGGGCAAAATTGTTTGGTGAATTGGAAAGCGCGGGGTTAATATTTCACATCACAACGTAGCCTATGATGCTCTCGGGGTCCAGACGTGTGACTGTGCAATATTTTGTTGCTGTAGCTGCGACGCCTCCAACACTTTTCCTTTCACTTTTTTCCCCATTATGTAGATAGGGGCAAAATTGTTTGGTGAATTGGAATGCGCGGGGTTAATATTTCGCCTCACAATATAGCCTATGACGCTCTCGGGGTCCAGACGTGTGACTGTGCAAAATTTTGTGGCTGTAGCTGCGACGGTGCAGATGCCAATCCCGGACATACACACACACACACACATTCAGCTTTATATAGTAGATATATATATATATACAGCATATATATATATATATATATTTATTTTAAACATACTTACACATTGTATGAAATATCTGTAAACATATATATATATATATATATATATTTATATATATATATATATATTCTATATATAGTCTGTATACAATCTGCATACATTCTTCCTTATTAAGTGCATATATATGCATCAATTACAATAATGTATCAGTGTCCTACTTGCCCTAGTCTGACATGTCATCTTGAGCAATTTGTGGTTGCAAGATCTACAACCTCCATCAGGAGTGGACTGGGAGTGTTCCCGGCCCTTGTGCAATTAGGTACATTCACCTTTTACCACCCACAGGATGAAGATACTACATTGCATTGACAGCTTTTTTATTTTTTTTTTATTTTTAGAAATAGCTGGAAAAATTCCAGAAAGAGTAGTAAGATAAATATTCCCAGATTTAAGCTCTCTATTCAAATCCAGACAATAAAATGCCACATTGGAATTCATCATTAGCAACATAACTGTTGGAATCATATGTCTAGTAAGATATCCGTGCCTTGAGTATTTTCCAAATTAGTGTAATAGATATCAACAATATTTCCTATTTCAATCCGTATCACTGGCATACAGTCAGCTGCAGTGACGCACAGCAGTGGAAGTAGCATACATGGCCTCCTTAAAGAGGACAACTAACATGTTAAACTGCCTCATCATGGAATAGTGGATGCATATCTGAAAAAAGCCTACTTTTTATTTTGTCATCTCTGTTGCTAAGGGGGCATTAACAGAGATTAATCTCTAAAGGGGGGGTGGTACTTTTGCCCCTGCATTCATAAGCTGTAGGCATCACTCAGGGAAAAAAAAACCTCCAACTTTCTATGAGTGAGACATGGTATGACACACAGCCCCGCTCTCTTCATTAATCTATGCACAACCTGTGTAGAGTACAGCAGTGATGTATATCATTACAAGCACCTGTATCAGTTTTCATCTCAACCAGTCGTTATCCAGTGAAGAAAGAAAGATTTATTCCTCCTGGTAGCCTCCAGCTTTCAGTTATGCTGACGTGGCTGGAATGGCTTTAGTGACTGCTCAATACTTAATGATTGGAGTCTGTAACCATGTCCCAGAACTAGGGTTTGTGTCCTGAGGAAGAAGTCTGGAATGACTTTGAAATGCGTTGACTGAAAAACCTGAAATAGAAAATCCTTTTATATACATTGTTAAGGACTGGCGGAACGCACCAAGTATAGATGATATGAAACTAGGTGCGTTCGCAGTCCGAGGTCCACCGTGCAGGTAAAAACCCTGCTGCTAGTAAGACGGACTATATGGCGGTACTATAAGTATACACGCACGGGTTAACTTCACCCTGCGTGAAGGAAGCGACCCTGTTGAGTCACAGGACCGCGGTACCGCACATAGAGCACGAGCAAGAAGTCAGCGAACACAACCCCAACACAGGATTGAAGTCCGATTAGACCAATTGCTGGCACAACACCGCAACTGGGTGTGTAAAGAAACTATAAAATAGTATATAAAGGCACGAGAGTGCATGCAGTGCCGCACTGCCGGACGCCACTAACCACCCAGGCTTGGGTAAGGAAAGCGCAGAGGAAGCGCACGGCGCCGTACAGGCGGTCACAGCAACTAGACGCTGTTATGTGTGTAACGTGCTGTTGGATAAGTCGGGCGCTAGATAGCAAACATACACCTTCCGCGAACAGTCATCCAATAGGGAGGGTATTTTAAAGAGCGACTTTCACTCACAACACACACACATATTATCAAGACAATACTAGCGCATGGCCGTGCGGTCATGCGCAGTTTATATAGTTGCAGCACAGGAAGCTGCTACCGAAGTTTTGCCCTTTCAGGACCTTCCTGGAGGACCAATGGAATGTGCTGCAGCACCTGAGCATGTGACCCTCGATATCCAACGGGAGATCTTGCCCTGGGCATGCTCAGAGTGTGAAAATAAGGACTTAGTCCCAGAGAAGCCTGCTCGCCGCAGATCAGTGCAGGGTACAACAGGAGAGCCAGAAAAGGCAGCAGTAACCCTCTGCACAGAATCAGTCCCAGCAAGACGCTGGGAGCGACGCCTCCGCTGAGCAGACCCCACTGCGGCCGATGCAGAATGGGAGACCGCAGCAGATACGGATCAAGATTCCACCTGTGCAGCAGAGGAAACTCGACTCCTAACATTACCCCCCCCCATAGCCCCCCCTCCTTGAGCCTCACTATGCTCAAAAGCTGCAATAAGCAGCGGAGCCCGAATGTGCTCCACAGGCTCCCAGGTTCTATCCTCTGGGCCGTGACCCTTCCAGTCCACCAGATAAAATTTCTTGCCACGTACCACCTTGCACCCCACAATAGCATTCACCTCAAACTCATCCGTGGATGAACCCGATGTCCCAGCAGATGACTCAGAAAACCGGGACAAACGAACGGGCTTTAAGAGGGAAACGTGAAAAGTATCGGTGATACCCAGGCGTGGAGGAATAGCCAAACGGTAGACCACAGGGTTGACCTGTTCCAGAACCTTAAAAGGGCCAATATAGCGAGGAGCAAACTTAGTAGACTCAACTCGCAGCCTGATGTTACGGGCGGAGAGCCACACTAAGTCGCCAGGAGCAAAGGTCGGAGCGGGGCGCCGATGAGCATCGGCGGAGGACCTCATTCTCTCCTTAGAGGCCCGAATGGCATCCTGAGTGCGGTCCCAAATATCCCGTGCCTCCACAGCCCAGTCTGCCACCCTGGAGTCTGCGGAAGACACGGGCATAGGCACAGGTACCCGTGGATGCTGACCATAGTTGAGGAGGAATGGGGTTTGTCCAGTGGAGTCGGCTACGAAGTTGTTCAGCGCAAACTCTGCCCATGATAGCAAGGATGCCCAGTCATCCTGCCTGGCTGAAACAAAATGTCGCAGGTATGTGACCAAGGTGTGGTTGGCCCTCTCTACCAACCCATTCGTCTCGGGATGATAAGCGGAAGAGAGATTCAACTCAATACTGAGAAGACGACAAAGCTCTCTCCAGAACCGAGACGCAAACTGGGGACCCCGGTCACTGACAATTTTGTCAGGCATACCATGTAGGCGGAAGATGTGTTTAATGAACAACGCTGCCAAGGCCCGTGCAGAAGGTAACCGTGGTAGCGGCACCAAATGCACCATTTTTGAGAAATGATCGGTGATGACCCAAATGATGGTACAGCCGCGAGATTTGGGTAAACCCACGACAAAGTCCATCCCGACCATCTCCCAGGGCCTATCTGCCACCAGCAAGGGATAGAGCAACCCAGCTGGCCTTTGACGCGGAGATTTATTTTTGGCGCAGGAGACACACGCCAGAATATAATCCCTGACATCCCGGACCATATGCGGCCACCAGTACGTCCTCGCCAGTAGCTCAGATGTCCTCTTTGTCCCAAAGTGTCCACCCACCCTGGACGAATGAGCCCAAGAGAGAACCTCCGGTCGCAAATTAATGGGCACAAAAGTCTTGCCCGGTGGCACAGACTCAAGCGAAATCGGCGCTACGGTTCTCAGGCTCTCGGAAGGGACAATAAGCCGAGGCTCCTCTTCCTCCTCTTCAGTTGACATAAGGGGGCGAGAGAGAGCGTCAGCACAAATATTCTTCTCCCCGGCGAGAAAATGAAGGGAAAAGTGGAACCAGGAAAAGAACAAGGACCATCTGGCTTGGCGAGAATTTAGCCGCTGGGCTGTTTGCAAGTAGACCAAATTTTTGTGGTCCGTGTAAACTTGGAAGGGAAACCGCGCACCTTCCAGAAGGTGTCTCCACTCTGAAAAGGCCAACTTCATTGCTAGCAACTCCCTATCCCCGATGGAGTAGTTTCTCTCTGCTGGCGAGAAGGTCTTAGAGAAGAAGAAGCATGGATGCTTCCGACCTTGAGCATCCTTTTGATAGAGGACTGCTCCAGCACCAACGGATGAGGCATCCACCTCCATTAGGAATGGCTTATCCACATCGGGACGATGTAAGATGGGAGCGCTAGCAAAGTGGGACTTAATAGAAGTGAAGGCCTTGGAGACCCCTTCCGACCACAATTTGGGATTCGCTCCCTTCTTGGTGAGGGCTACCAAGGGAGCTACCAGAGTTGAGAAGTGGGGAATGAACTGGCGGTAATAGTTAATGAACCCCATAAAGCACTGCACCGCTTTAAGAGAATGGGGCTCTTGCCAGTCCATCACAGCCTGTAGTTTGGCAGGATCCATAGCCAATCCCTGGGCGTAGATGATATAGCCCAGGAACGGTAAAGACTCCTGCTCAAACATACACTTCTCCAACTTAGCATAAAGAGAGTTTGCCCGAAGGAGGTTGAAGACTCTTCCAACATCTCTCCGGTGGGAGTCAATATCTGGAGAAAAGATGAGAATATCATCCAGATAGACTACAACCGAGGTGGAAAGCATATCCCGGAAGATGTCGTTGACAAAGTCTTGGAAAACGGCTGGGGCATTACAGAGCCCGAAGGGCATCACCAGATACTCATAGTGCCCATCTCTGGTGTTAAACGCCGTTTTCCATTCGTCCCCCTCACGGATGCGAATCAGGTTATAAGCACCCCGCAGATCTAATTTAGTAAACACTCTAGCTCCCCGAAGCCTATCGAAGAGCTCGGATATCAAGGGCAAAGGATACTTGTTCTTAACGGTGATAGCGTTAAGACCCCTGTAATCTATGCATGGACGAAGTTCCCCATTTTTCTTCTGCACGAAGAAGAACCCTGCCCCAGCAGGTGACACTGACTTCCTGATAAACCCTCTTGCCAGATTCTCTTGAATGTACTGAGACATAGCCTCCGTCTCCGGGAGACATAATGGATAAACTCGACCCCGGGGAGGCTCCGCACCAGGCAAGAGATCGATAGGACAGTCATAGGGGCGATGGGGCGGAAGGGTCTCCGCCGCCTTTTTGGAGAACACGTCTGCGTAAGACCAATATTGCTTGGGGAGAGAGGATAGATCTGCGGGTACCTCAGTAGTAGCAACCTGAACGCACTCTCGGTGACACCTACCCCCACATGATTCACCCCATCCCAGAATTCTGCCTGAGGACCACTCGATGTGAGGAGAGTGGTACCGTAACCAAGGTATCCCCAACAGGACCTCATCAATCCCCTCAGGAATGATGAGCAGAGATATAATCTCCTGATGGGATGGTGACATGGACAGAGTAAAAGGAATGGTCTGATGTGTTATCTGTGCGGGGAGTGTCGACCCATTCACCACTCGTACCGTTACTGGTTGAGATAGCATAACCAGGGGTATTGCGTGACGTTGGGCGAAGGCCGAAGACATAAAATTGCCCTCCGCCCCACAATCCACGCAGAGCTCTACCCAGTGGGAGGATGAGCCAAAAGTAATTGTCCCCTTAAAGGACAATTTGGAGGCAAACATCGCAGTGTCTAGTGCACCTCCACCTACTACCACTAGACACTGACGTTTCCTCGACCGCTGATGACATCTGGTGGCAAGATGTCTTGACTGTTGGCATACATGGCAAACCTGGAGTGCACGAGCGGTCCGGGACTTAGATCCCGCTCGTGACACTACCTTAGGTTCATGGGACTCAGGAGCCTGGCCTGGAGATTCCAAAGGTTTGGCGAAGGTGGGAGCCAGCCGAAACCTCTGCCTACACTGGGCTCGCTCTAACCTCCGCTCGTGAAAACGGAGGTCAATACGAGTAGATATTGTTATTAATTCTTCCAGTGTGGCGGGAATCTCCCTAGTGGCCAGGGTGTCCTTAACGTGATCAGCCAGCCCCCTCCAAAATACAGGGATAAGGGCTTTAGCCAACCACTCCAGCTCAGATGCTAGAGTGCGGAAGTGGACGGCAAAAAGGCTGACCAAAGACGAGCCCTGAGTCAATGCCAACAGTTGGAGCGCCGTATCATGGGTGACACGCGGTCCTAAGAAAACCTGTTTCAGAGTGCTCAGGAATAACGGAGCACTCTGCACCACATGATCGCCACGCTCCCACAGCGGCGTAGCCCACTGCAACGCCCTGTCCGACAATAAGGATATGATAAAGCCCACCTTAGCCCGCTCTGTAGGGAAACGAGAGGCCAGAAGCTCGAGATGTATTGAGCACTGACTCACGAAACCACTACAGGACTTACTGTCACCAGAAAATTTCTCTGGTAGCGGGAGGCGAGATAGCGTCGGTACAGGGGCGACAGTGGACAAGGTAGCTGCAGCCACACTTGCAGCCTGAACAGCGACAGCAGTAACGTCCACAGCTGAGGTTGAACCCTCTAGAGCCGCCAACCTTCCCTCCAGCTGCTGGATGTACCGCTGTAGACGCTGATCGTCCGTCATTACTAGCCAGACCTTGGCGCTAGTATTCTGTTAAGGACTGGCGGAACGCACCAAGTATAGATGATATGAAACTAGGTGCGTTCGCAGTCCGAGGTCCACCGTGCAGGTAAAAACCCTGCTGCTAGTAAGACGGACTATATGACGGTACTATAAGTATACGCGCACGGGTTAACTTCACCCTGCGTGAAGGAAGCGATCCTGTTGAGTCACAGGACCGCGGTACCGCACATAGAGCACGAGCAAGAAGTCAGCGAACACAACCCCAACACAGGATTGAAGTCCGATTAGACCACTTGCTGGCACAACACCGCAACTGGGTGTGTAAAGAAACTATAAAATAGTATATAAAGGCACGAGAGTGCATGCAGTGCCACACTGACGGATGCCACTAACCAGCCAGGCTTGGGTAAGGAAAGCGCAGAGGAAGCGCACGGCGCCGTACAGGCGGTCACAGCAACTAGACGCTGTTATGTGTGTAACGTGCTGTTGGATAAGTCGGGCGCTAGATAGCAAACATACACCTTCCGCGAACAGTCATCTAATAGGGAGGGTATTTTAAAGAGCGACTTTCACTCACAACACACACACATATTATCAAGACAATACTAGCACATGGCCGTGCGGTCATGCGCAGTTTATATAGTTGCAGCACAGGAAGCTGCTACCGAAGTTTTGCCCTTTCAGGACCTTCCTGGAGGACCAATGGAATGTGCTGCAGTACCTGAGCATGTGACCCTCGATCTCCAACGGGAGATCTTGCCCTGGGCATGCTCAGAGTGTGAAAATAAGGACTTAGTCCCAGAGAAGCCTGCTCGCCGCAGATCAGTGCAGGGTACAACAGGAGAGCCAGAAAAGGCAGCAGTAACCCTCTGCACAGAATCAGTCCCAGCAAGACGCTGGGAGCGACGCCTCCGCTGAGCAGACCCCACTGCGGCCGATGCAGAATGGGAGACCGCAGCAGATACGGATCGAGATTCCACCTGTGCAGCAGAGGAAACTCGACTCCTAACATACATCCTTTTGGATCTTCTTTGCCTACCAGCAGCGTGGTCAAACCACCATTGTCTCCTTTTTTTTTCCATATCCCAGAACTGACTGATAGCTGGCTCAGTAGCACATCAGTGCAGAGCTGGCTGTCAGTCAATGCCAGGGCATGGTTACACCAGCTGCTCACTATGTACTGGGTGGTAGCTGAAGCAGTGCCAGCTGTGCCTCTATGGCTCAAAGCAATAAGCTGCTGGGAGGATTAAAGTTCATATCCTCACGGTATTTAGGCTTTCAGTGCGATTTCTGCAATCGCTCTTAAACTACTGTATATTAGAATCGTTTAGGTAATATAGGGACAGAATGTTTCATGTTTTGTTTTACTTCACTAATTTAATTCATTATAAAAGTTAAGTTGCCAAGTTTTAGGACCTGTTAGTGAGGGATCTTCTTGTTTTATCCCAAATTGTAATTAATTTCTTTCAGTGCTACTTTAACTGTTTATGCTTTGATGTCTCAAAAGTCCAGTCAAGGTAGTAAAAACACATTCCAAAACATTTTAAAATAGGGCAAATTATATCCTATCCACATGAACATTATTACAAAAATGGGCCAATGCACATGACCATATTTTAGCTTGATTTTGTATGGAATCAAAGTTGGGTTACTACAGAGATATAGTGGTAAAAATCAGTATTTGATACACTGTAGATTTTGCAAGTTTTCCCACCAAGAAGAATGGAGAGGTCTGTAATTTCTATCGTATGTACACTTCAACCGTGAGAGACAGAATCTAAAAATAAAAACCAGAAAATCACATTGTGTGATTTTTAAATACTTAAATTGCAATACATTGCATGATATAAGTATTTGATCACATATCAATCAGCAAGAATTCGGGCTCTCACAGATCTGTTAGTTTTTCCATAGGAAACGCTCCTACTTTGCACTATTTACCTGTATTAATTGCACCTGTTTGAATTTGTTACCTGTATAAAAGATACCTGTCCACACACTCAAACAATCAAACCTTTCCACCATGGTCAAAGCCAAAGAGCTGTCTAAGGACATCAGGAACAAAATTGTAGACCTGCACAAGGTTGGGATGGACTACAGGATAATAGGCAAGCAGCTTGGTGAGAAGGCAACAACTATTGGCACAATTATTATAAAATGAAAGAAACACAAGATGACTGTCAATCTTCCTAGGTCTGGAGCTCCATGCAAGATCTTGCATCATGGGGTAAACATGATTACGAGAAAGGTCAGCTATCAGCCCAGAATTACACAAGAGGATCTGGTCAATGTAATATACTACGTCATCATGGATTAAAATCCTGCAGGGCATGCAAGGTCCCCCTGCTCACACCAGCGCATGTGCAGGCCCATTTTAAATTTGCCAATGACCATCTAAATGATCCAGAGGAGGCATGGGAGAAGGTAATGTGGTCAGATGAGAAAAAAAAAGAACTTTTTGATATCAACATCACTCATCATTAGGGTTGAGCGAAACGGGTCGGCCAGATTCAGAAGTCGCCGACTTTTGGCAAAGTCGGGTTTCATGAAACCCGACCCAACCCCTGTGTGGGGTCGGCCATGAGGTCGGCGATCTTCTGAACTGGAATAGGAATTCCGATACTGATTCCCGATATGTTTAAGATATCGGGAATCGGTATCGGAATTCAGATTTAAGTGTAAAATAAAGAATAAAAATAAAAAATATTGCTATACTCACCCTCAGACGCGCCCTGGTTGTAACCGGGAGCCTTCCTTCCTAAGAATGAGCGCCTGAAGGACCTTTCGATGACGTCGCGGCTTGTGATTGGTCGCGTGAGCGATCACATGGGTGTCACCCGACCAATCACAAGCCGCGACGTCATCGAAAGGTCCTTCAAGCGCTGATTCTTAGGAAGGAAGGCTGCGGGTTAGAACCAGGGCGCGTCCGAGGGTGAGTATATACCTATTAGGAATATACTCACCCTCGGACGCGCCTGATTCCAAAGTACAGAGGATAGGCTGTTGGCATTCAGCATGATTTTCTAGATATATAAGGCCAGATTTGTTAAATTAATGCTGTTACTTTTATCCACAGGTTCCAGCAGTCCAACAGTTTGGTTGTTGGGTCATTCCTACATTTTTTGGGCAGGTCAACGCGCCAAATATTGTCCAGGAGGCATGAACTTTATGTGGGGTGATATTTAAGGATTACAGTAGCTGCAAATATTTTCCGAGATAACAGACTTTGCAAGAGAGGCCAGGGGTCCTATAAATCAGGTTTTGCATGCTGGTGGGAACGACCTTTGCTTTTACAAATTAGTGGAATTGATGACCATGATGAGGTCAAATATAGCACGTTTCCACAGTTTCTTTCAAGAACTCGTCCTGGTTTAGTCTGAAATTGTGTCTCAGGCGATTTGGCAAGGAGCTAGAGATGGTTTGGCCATTTGGTTTGAACGCAACAGGAGGACAATCGACACCTGAATATCAAAGTTTGTAAGGGAAAGATTTGGTGTGGTTGTAAGGCACAAACAACTCAAAGGGGATAATGTTGCTGTTAGGGTTGGCGGAACGCAACAAATATATATTTATTAGAAGAAGTTGGTGCGTACGCAACCCGGGATCCACCGTGCAGGAAAGCACCTGCTGCTAGATATGGCGGTACAATATAGTAGTATAAACAGACTCTGTTACTTCACAGAGTCTCTTAGCAAAGATAGCGCTGTGCCCTGTTTGGAGCACAGCTACTTAGTAGAGCAGATGGTGGTCATGCAGTCAAATGCAAACATGAAACTCCTCGCCAGAGGTGCCAGCATTCTAGGGGCTTATTTATTTCAGCCGGGTCCCTGAATACACACACAAGAAACTCCTCGCCGGAGGTGCCAGCATTCTAGGGGCTTATTTCAGCCTGGTCCCTGACTGCATACAAACATGACCACACTGGCGCTGAGCTCATACATAAATTGATACTAGCGCATGGCCGTGCGGTCATGCGCACCTCTTATAGCTGCAGCAAGTACAGGACCTTCCTAGAAGGACCAATGAGAGGCTGCCACAGATGTTGAACACCTTCAGGACCTTCCTAGAGGACCAATAGGATTTGCTGCAGTACCTGAGCATGTGACCCTTGATCTCCAATGAGAGATCTTACCCTGGGCATGCTCAGAAGGGGAAAAGTAGGACTTAGATCAAAAGACGTCTGCTCGCTGCTGACCAATACTGGCTAGAATGGCAGAAGCTGGAAGGACAGCAATAACCCTTCGCACAGTGTCAGACCGAGCATGACGCTGGGACCGACGCGTCCACTGAGCAGGCTCCACTGCGGCAGGAGAAGAATGGGAGACCGCAGCGGACATGGCTCGAGTTTCCCCCTGTGCAGAGGCAGGAACTCGACCCCTAACATTACCCCCCCTCCTAGGCCCCACCTCCTTGGACCTCGCCACGCTCGAAGGCAGCAATGAGCTGCGGAGCCCGAATATTCTCAGCAGGCTCCCAGGACCTGTCCTCAGGACCATAACCCTTCCAGTCCACCAAATAAATTTTTTTGCCACGTACCACCTTGCACCCCAAAATAGCATTCACCTCATAATCGTCTGTAGATAAACCCGATGTCCCGGCAGATGACTCAGAAAACCTGGACATGTATACGGGCTTCAAGAGGGACACATGAAAGGTGTCGGTGATACCCAGATGACAAAGCTCTCTCCAGAATCGAGACGCAAACTGGGGACCCCGGTCACTGACAATTTTGTCCGGCTTACCGTGTAGGTGAAATATGTGTTTGATAATGGTGCAGCTACGAGACTTGGGTAAGCCCACCACAAAATCCATCCTGACCATGTCCCAGGGTCTGTCTGCCACCGGCAGGGGATGAAGCAACCCAGCTGGCCGTTGACGAGGAGACTTGTTCCTGGCGCAGGAGACACATGCCCGAACATAGTCTGTGACATCACAGGCCATATGCGGCCACCAATATGTCCTCGCCAGTAGCTCAAATGTCCTTTTGGTCCAAAAATGTCCACCCAACCTAGATGAGTGAGCCCAAGAGAGAACCTCTGGACGCAAACTGGATGGTACAAAAGTCTTGCCCAGAGGCACAGACTCTAGCAAAACCGGGGCCACAGTTCTCAGGCTCTCGGAAGGGACAATAAGCCAAGGCTCCTCTTCCTCCTCCTCAGATGATACAACGGAGCGAGAGAGAGTGTTGACACGAATGTTCTTCTCCCCGGAAAGAAATTGGAGGGTGAAATGGAACTGAGAGAAGAACAAGGACCATCTGGCCTGGCGAGAATTTAGCCGCTGGGCGGTTTGTAAATAAACCAAATTCTTGTGGTCTGTGAGTACTTGGAAGGGAAAATGAGCCCCCCTCCAAGAGATGTCTCCACTATGAGAAGACAAATTTCATTGCTAGCGACTCCCTGTCCCTGATGGAATAATTCCTCTCCGCTGGTGTGAAGGTTTTGGAAAAGAAGAAGCAAGGATGCTTCCGATCTTGAGCATCCTTTTGGAAGAGGACTGCTCCAGCACCAACGGAAGAGGCATCCACCTCCATTATAAACGGCTTATCTACATCTGGGCGATGTAGAATGGGAGCGCTAGCAAAATGAGATTTAATAGAAGTGAAAGCCTTGGAGGCCTCCACAGACCACAATTTGGGATTTGCTCCCTTCTTGGTGAGGGCTACCAAGGGAGCTACCAAAGTTGAGAAATGAGGAATGAACTGGCGATAATAGTTAATGAACCCCATAAAGCACTGCACCGCTTTAAGGGAGTGGGGTCTTGCCAGTCCATCACAGCCTGTAGTTTGGCAGGTTCCATAGCCAATCTTTGGGCAGAGATGATATAGCCCAGGAAAGGTAAAGACTCCTGCTGAAACACACATTTCTCCAACTTGGCATAGAGGGAGTTAGTTCGTAAGAGGTCGAAGACTCTGCAAACATCTCTCCTGTGGGAGTCAATATCTGGAGAGTAGATGGGAATATCATCCATATAGACTATGACCGAGGTGGTGAGCATATCCCGGAAGATGTTGTTTACAAAGTCTTGGAAAACGGCTGCGATATTACAGAGCCCAAAGGGCATCACTAGATATTTATAGTGCCCATCCCTGGTGTTAAAAGCCGTCTTCCATTCGTCCCCCTCACGGATGCGAATCATGTTGTAAGCACCCCGCAGATCTAGTTTAGTAAACACCCTTGCTCCCCGCAGCCTATCAAAGAGCTCAGATATCAGGGGCAGAGGATACTTATTCTTAGCGGTGATGGCGTTAAGACCCCTGGTGTCTATGCATGGACGTAGTTCCCCCGTTCTTCTTCTGCATGAAGAAGAACCCAGCCCCTGCAGGTGACATTGACTTCCTAATGAATCCTCTTGCCAGATTCTCTTGGATGTACTGAGACATTGCCTCCGTCTCCGGGAGAGATAACGGATAAACTCAACCCTGGGGAGGCTCAGCACCAGGCAAGTGGTCAATAGGGGCGGTGAGGCAGAAGAGTCTCCACAGCTCTTTTGGAGAACACGTCTGCATAGGGCCAATATTGCTTGGGGAGAGAGGATAGATCTGGGGGTACTTCAGTAGCAGCAACCTGAACACATGCCGTCTGACATCTACCCCCACAAGATTTACCCCATCCCAAAATTCTGCCTGTGGACCACTCAATATGAGGAGAGTGGTACCGTAGCCAAGGTATCCCTAACAGGACCTCATCAATTCCCTCAGGAATGACGAGCAGAGATATAATTTCCTGATGAGATGGCGACATGGACAGAGAAAAAGGGATGGTCTGGTGTATTATCTATGAGGGCAGTGTCGACCCATTTACCACTCGTACGGTTATTGGTTGAGCTAACATTACCAGGGGAATTGTGTGACGTTGGGCGAAGGAAGAAGACATAAAATTGCCCCCCTCCCCAGAATCCACGCAGAGCTCTACCGAGTGGGTAAATGAGCCTATAGTAATTGTCCCCTTAAAGGACAATTTGGAGGCAAACGTCGCTGTGTCTAATGTACCTCCACCTACTACCACTTGACGCTGACGTTCTCTCGACCGTTGAGGACATCTGGTGGCAAGATGTCCTGACTGCTGGCAAACATGACAAACCTTGAGTGCACGAGCGGTCCGGGACTTAGATCCCACTCGTGACCCTATCATGGCCTCATGTAACTCAGGGACCAGGACTGGAGATTCCAAAGGTTTGGCAAAGGTGGGAGACAGCCGAAACCTCTGCCTACACTGGGCTCGCTCTAACCTCCGCTCGTGAAAACGAAGGTCAATACGAATGGATACAGTTATTAACTCCTCCAGTGTGGCGGGAATCTCCCTAGTGCCAGAGCATCCTTCACGTGGTCAGCCAGCCCCCTCCAAAATATCGTAATATTGGGCTTTATCTGCCCACTCCAGCTCAGATGCTAGGGTGCGAAACTGGACAGCAAAATGGCTGACCAAGGACGAGCCCTGAATCAATGCCAACAGCTGGAGCGCAGTTTCATGGGTGACAAAAGGTCCTAAAAAGACCTGTTTCAGAGTGCTCAGGAACAACGGAGCACTCTGCACCACATGATCACCACGCTCCCACCGCGGTGTAGCCCACTCCAACGCCCTGTCCGACAGGAGAGACACAATAAATCCCACCTTAGCCCGCTCTGTGGGGAAACGTGCGGCCAGAAGCTCGAGATGTATAGAGCACTGGCTCACGAAACCCTTACAAGATTTACTATCACCAGAAGGAGTGGCGAGATAGAGTCGGAACAGGGGTGGCAGTGGACATGGTTGCTGCATCCACGCTAGCAGCCTGAACAGCTACTGCGGTTACATCCACAGCTGAGGTTGTGCACTCGAGAGCCGCCAACCTACCCTCCAGCTGCTGGATGTACCGCATGAATTGCAGTGTGTCCGCCATGACTAGCCAGACCCTGGCGCTAGTATACTGTTAAGGTTGACGGAACGCACCGAATATATAATTATTAGAAGAAGTTGGTGCGTTCACAACCCGGGATCCACCATGCAGGAAAGCACCTGTTGCTAGATATGATGGTACAATATAGTAGTGTAAACAGACTCTGTTACATCACAGAGTCTGTTAGCAAAGATAACGCTGTGCCCTGTTTGGCTCACACAGGAACACAGCTACTTAGTAGAGCAGATGGTGGTCATGCAGTCAAATGCAAACATGAAACTCCTCACCGGAGGTGCCAGCATTCTAGGGGCTTATTTCAGCCGGGTCCCTGACTGCATACAAACATGACCACACTGGCGCTGAGCTCATACATAAATTGATACTAGTGCATGGCCGTGCGGCCATGCGCACCTCTTATAGCTGCAGCAAGTACAGGACCTTCCTAGAAAGACCAATGAGAGGTTGCCTCAGACATTGAACACCGTCAGGACCTTCCTAGAGGACTAATAGGATTTGCTGCAGTACCTGAGCATGTGACCCTTGATCTCCAATGAGAGATCTTACCCTGGGCATGCTCAAAAGGGGAACAGTAGGACTTAGATCCAAAGACATCTGCTCGCTGCTGACCAGTACTGGCTAGAATGGCAGAAGCTGGAAGGACCGCAGTAACCCTTCGCACAGTGTCAGACCGAGCATGACGCTGGGACCGACGCCTCCGCTGAGCAGGCTCCACTGCGGCAGGATAAGAATGGGAGACCGCAGCGGAGATGGCTCGAGATTCCCCCTGTCCAGAGGCAGGAACTCGACCCCTAACAGTTGCTTTGTTGAGGCCAGATGGTGTACATCTAACAGATATCGGGCTTGACATTTTCATATCTGGATTAGAAGATGGCATCGAACAGGCATTGCTGTTGATGGGTGGAGGTAGGAGTCATGTGTGAGAGTGCATGATTCTCCGTGGTGGTAAAGAAAGAAAGGACACATGGGTACGGCTCGTCGGCTGACTTGCCTGTGAATATGCAAGAGGGCATTTGGCGGTGAGCGTGGTTTTTAATTAAATTTAAGTGCCTTTTTAATAGTTCAAGTTAAATAAGTTATTAAAGCTGTGACCGACCTTCACCCATCAATTAGTGTTAGTTGTATTATTTCTTATACATATTGGTAGTGGGTTGGAGGGCGTGCTGGCAGTTATTATTGGGTTACCGCAGTCTTCTCTACATACAGCAACCTGCAGAGCCAGTACAGCAGCACATGGAGCTTTGATAGCTACAAAAAGGATGTACAGGCTCTATTCATGAGGCTCTACTATGTCTTTAACCAGTTCACACTATTGAGTGCAAAATGTAAATATGCAAGTTTATTGTCAAAATTATCTTCATAAATGTATTTGGTAAAAGGTACACTGAAAGGAAATCTTTCAGTAGGATCGATCCTGCTAAGCCGTCTACATGGGCATGTACGTAAAAGAAAATTGAATAAAAAAGGCTTATTGTAAATGGGCATTAGGAGTGTGATACATGTAAAAACTGACAGTCTGCTCTCTCACAATGGTATTGCCCCTTTTC
Organism: Ranitomeya imitator; assembly: GCF_032444005.1. Lineage (NCBI taxonomy): Eukaryota > Metazoa > Chordata > Amphibia > Anura > Dendrobatidae > Ranitomeya > Ranitomeya imitator. Next base: position 86,873,583 of record NC_091286.1, read on the forward strand.
ATTTAAAATAATGTCTGGAGGGAGAATCTCTTGGAGATCTGTGTCCTACCCATAGATCTTAGCAGCTCATTTACATATTAAGAAAAATGTGGATTTTTCTGGAATAAGACATTGAATTGTAGATATCAAGGTATGAATTTATTTAACTTTCTATGACCTCTTGAGAGCTGTACTTTGTCTTTACATGAAATTTTGAGGGTGCAGCCAACAATTTATAGCTAATGCACAAGATCTCTTAATAGCCTAAGCTAAACATGGGTGAGCTCTGCAAATTTTGTTTTCACATTTTTCCTGTCTAACCCTATGTTATCCTTGTGAACCTGTTTTTGCAAGAAATTAGCGTATTTTTCAGTTTCTAAGATGCACCGGATTATAAGATGCACCCAAAATTTTAAGGAGAAACATAAGAAAAAAAACTGTTTTTAATAAAATGATGGTGCTTCTTACAATCCATGCTTCTTATTGCTTTCTGGGGGTGGTAGCTGCAGTGAAGCGGGGTCCCAGGGCCACTGCTGGTGTTTGGTGGTGCAGGCTGCAGTGGAGCAGGGCTCCAGGGTCCCTGCTGGAAGAGGCAAGAGTGGCACTGCGGGTGTCTGGTGTGCGGACATTTTGTGAAAGCCCAGAGCCCCCTGTTGTGAATTCCGCTCTTGGGCTCCCTCCGGTGGTTGTAAGTGGCACTTTTGTGAGTTCTGCTCTTGGGCTCCCTCTTGTGGTTTCAAGTGGTATGGCTGCTCCTTGGAGTTAGCTGTCATCAGCTGCCTCCACTCATCGTCTCTTCTGCTCGGCTATTTAGGCCTGGCTGTTCCTTCAGCCAGTGCCACTTGTAAATGGTTCCTGGTTGGATTCACATCTCTTTGGATTTCCCTGTTATCCTGACCAGTTCAGCTAAGCTAAGTTTTTGCTTTCGCTTTTCTGTTCACAGATTGTGGACTTATCCGTTCAGTGCTTTCTATGTTTGTCCAGCGTTATCAGTATGAATTAATTCTGTCTTGCTGGAAGCTCTGGGAAGCAGATTTACCCTCCACACCAGGTGTGGAGATTTTTTGTAAACTCTGCGTGGATTTTTGTAGTGTTTTATACTGACCGCACAGTATTCCATCCTGTCCTATTTATCAAGCTAGACTGGCCTCCTGTGCTCATCCTGGTTTTATTCTGTGTATGTCTTTTTCCTCTCCACTCACAGTCATTATTTGTGGTTGGCTAATCTATCCTTTGGGGATTTTCTCTGAGGCAAGATAGTTTTCCTGCTTCTGTCTTTAGGGGTAGTTAGCTCTTAGGCTGTGACGAGATGCCTAGGGAGAGTTAGGAGCATTCCACGGCTACTTCTAGTGTTGTGTTGAGCTTAGGGACTGCGGTCAGTACAGTTACCACTTCCTTCAGAGCTCGTTCCATGTTGCTCCAAAACCACCGCATCATAACAGCCCCCGCACTGTTTACTATGTGGTGGACTCTGGGAAAATGACTGCTGGGGCAGCTAATGCACTAATGGAGATCTTGGTGCTGAGATCTCCATCTGCGCTTGCACCGCATCCTCGTCAATTTTCCTGTAGACATCGCGTAGAGGCAGGTGCAGATGGAGATCTCGGCTTTCCTCCATCTGCACCTGCATTGAGTTAGAAGCCAGACCCCGGAAGAAGAAAGGCGGTCACCATATGCCACCTCAGCAGGGCTACCGCTCACCGCCTTACCACCACTGCAGAACCACCGCTCTTCGCCGTAGCACCACTGCACACCGTAGGGCCACCGCATCACCACCGCAACACCCCAGCTCCGGGCCCGCAGCATTGAACCCTCGGTAAGAACAGATGCACCCCCATTTTCCCTCTAATTTTGGGGATCATAAAAGTGTGTCTTATAATCTGAAAAATGTGGTATACATTTCTCTCAGAAACATGGCAGCGTAAAGAAAGCCTTAGTGATGATGGCTGATAAATACATAGAAAATGATATAGAATGTAAGAGCATTTCTAAAATAGGTAAAACTTAAAGGACTTATAACAAAGAAAACTGTATTGATACTGTTAGAAAAATTAATTATGTATAACTATGTATAATATGCATCTGTGTACAGTCATTTCTTGGTGTAATATATTGCAAGATTTTAGGGGAAAGCAACATAAACAAAATATTATATATATATATATATATATATATATATATATATATATATATATATATATATATATATATATATATATATATATATATATATATATATATATATATACATACAAATAACCAGAAATATTAATCAATGTGCTTAACACATAAAATTGAAGTTTGTTTCTACTATTCTTCTTTGGCATGTTCTGCTATGCCATTAACACATGCAAAAAAAACTCAATAACTTACTAAAAGGAAAAAGCTGTCCTATTTTTTTTTTTTAATCACATGATTAAATATATTTTTCTCAAATCTTAGTTTGTCTGGCTAAAAAAAATAAAATGATAGGCATTCTGGAAAAGATGCTCTCCTGGGTGGCAAAACAAAAGAGCTGAAGGAAAAAAAAATTGAAAGTTGACACAGTCAAGAATAATGGGTAAATCTATCAAGTTTGATCACGCCTGCTATAATGAAGTGGAGTTTCATATTCTGAGCAGGGACAATGAAGACAGAAGCTAGGCCCTAGAAATACACTGCTCACTTATGTGCTTGGAATATGCAGCAACCAGCAGGGAGCCACAAGATAATTACACAGTATTTGTGTGGTTCCAGGAAGCTTCCTGCGCAGGTTGAATGGCTGCACTATATTAAATGGCAGCACAGAGAAATGTTTTTAATGAATATTTTTGTCAAGGAAAGAAAGGCATTTGAGTGCATTTTTTTATTGTACGAAAGGAACCATGAGTGGAAACAAAACTGTCAAATCAATTTATTTTTCCTATTTCATTATGTACAATTTCAATAATATAAATAAAAACAATGACAATAGCAATTTAATGGCTATTTAACTAACAATATACGCTAACAAGTTGGTTTTAGCTGACAATTTATATCTAATATTAAAATTTCAAAGGTCTATACATTTAAACAGACAAATCTAATATAATAATCACCAGTTGGGACTTCTGGCTGCTGTCCTCGAATCCCTTAAGGCACCGTGGCAGTTTCACTTGCACAGGCGCAGTTCGTGGCCACAAGTGATATTCACGTCACCGCTATTCCGGCGCATGCACAGTAAGAGCCACAACTGCACGCTCTACCCGCTCTACCCACGCAGTATGTTAATTTCACCGCACTCCCGATGCGATAACATCGGGCCTATTTCTAGTTATACAGAAGTGTGACAATTATATATGCAAAGAGAACCTGTCACCTGATTCATGCTGCCCAAACCATAGAAAGCGTGAATCAGAGCCTGGCTACATGCAGGGCCGGTTCTAGACAAATCAGAGCCCTGGGCAAAAGAATAAAGTGGGGCCCCAAATGCTCACATATTGCACCATCACACAGAAACAATTCTGTTAATCGAGCACGATCGACAATATTGAAGTCATTCGACGCTTGTTTCCTGGCCTTTTCACACTGGCTAAGGAAGAATGATGGGTACAGATAGTCCTTGATACAGTATAATGCAGGTCCTATATAGTACGTATAGTGTAATGCAGCATCCCTCATAGAGTATAATGCAGCACCCTTCATAGAGTATAATGCAACCCCCCTCACAGAGTATAATGCAGCCCCCTCAGAGTATACTGTAGTCCCCTCTAAGCATAATGCAGCCCCCCTCAAAGTATAATGCAGCATCCCTCATAGAGTATAATGCATCCCCCTCAGAGTATACTGCAGACCCCCTTAGAGTGTACTGCAGCCTTGTCATAGAGTATGACGTAGTCCCTTCATAGAATATTATGTAGTTCCCTCATAAAGAATAATGTAGCCCCCTCAAAGTATAATGCAGCCCCCCACATGCACACAGTGTGATGCAGCCCCTTTAGAGTATAATGTAGACCCTTCAAAGTATAATGCAGCCCCCTGAGTATAATGCAGACCCCTCAGAGTATAATGCATCCCCCACACAGTATAATGCAGCCCCAAACACACAGTATAATGCAGCCCCCTCAGTGTATAATGCAGGCCCCCCCACACACAGCATAATGCAGTCCCCTCCACTCACAATATAATGCAGCCTCCCACCTGCAAAGTATAATGCAGTCCCCCTGCACACCGTATAGTGCAGCTCCCACACACAATATAGTGCAGCCTCTCTCACACAGCATAGTGCAGCCCACACACACAGTATAGTGCATCCCCACACACACAGTATAATGCAGTCCCCCCTCACACAGTATAGTGCAGCCCCCCACACACAGTGTAGCACAGCCCCCACACACAGTGTAGTGCTGCACCCACACACAGTATAATGTAACCCCCCACATACACAGTATAGTGCAATCCCCCACACACAGTATAGTGCAGCCTCCCACATACACAGTATAGTGCATCCTCCATGCAAAGTATAATGCAGTCCCCGCTCACACAGTATAGTGCAGCCCCACACACAGTGTAGCACAACCCCCACACACTGTGTAGTGCAGCACCCACACACAGTATAATGCAACCCCCCACATACACACTATAGTGCCCACACACAGTATAGTGCAGCCCCCACACACAGTATAGTACAAACCCCACATACACAGTATAGTGAAGCCCTCACACACAGTATAATACAGTCCCCCCACACAAAGTATAGTGCAGCCCCCACACACAGTGTAGCATAGCCCCAACACACAGCATACTGCAGCACCCACACACAGCATAGTGCAACCCCCCACATACACAGTATAGTGCAGCCACCACACAGTATAGTACAGCCTCCATGCACGGTAAAGTGCACACACTATAATGCATATACTCACACACACACACACTCACAATGCTTACCTCTCCTCCTTGTTCCCCCTTGCTCTGGCTTCTGCAGAGCATCTCAGCTCCCCTGCTGGCACATGCTGAGTCAGAGGCAGAGGGGGAGGAATAGGAGAGGGAGCGTCATCTGACGCTCTCTCCTCCTTCACCTCTTTCAACTATAAGGGCATGTATGATACCGATAAGTTGAATGTGGGAGAGAGGGCGGAGCCCGGCCCATCTTACTCACAAGCCCCATAGCGGCCATGTGGTGTGCCACTATTAGTGGCACACCACTGGCTGGGGCAACTGGAGGAGTGGGGGCCCTAGGCAGCTGCCTCGTCTGCCTGCTTCTAACACGAGCCCTGGATACATGATTGCAGACAGGTATATTTACCTGTGAATCACTCAGGAATTTCTTAGAAAATATACTGTAAACACCTTCCCAGCGCTGCTCCAGATTATTGACAGTTCTCTTCCATAGCAAGGAACCTGTCAGTCACCTGCAGCAACGCTGGGAGAAGTCTACTGAGGGCAGCATTGGAGTAGTCACTTCTCTCCCCACGGTCAACTGCCATATCAAGTTTATTCTCTCTGAAATACCGGAGCATTTAAGAGAAAAATATTACTGTCTGTGATCATGCCCATGGTTTGGGTAGCATGAATGAGGTGAAAAAATCCCACACTGGAGATAAGCAGATATTTTACTATTCAAATTCAGCATCTTCATATTTAGACCTTGCATCTTTAAAAATTATACCTCTGGTACAGATTTTGCTCATTTAATTTTCATGTAAAAAACCCAACATTATATTGCATATGTAAATGAGGGGACCTCGGTGCACCTTCGGTTAAGTGTAACACCACAGAGCAGTAGCCATAAGTGAAGTACTCATCTCTTACGCCCCAACCCGTTACATGAAAGTGGGGTCCCTGGCTGTGTGTGTGGACTTTTGCTGTGAGGACGTGACCTCTTGGTTTGCCAGGTCCAAATCTTGGACAGTTAAATGAGGAAGACCACTATTTGAAAATAAACTTTTCATTGAATGGGAACTTGTTAGGGAATATTTACAAGAGATAGCAGGTACACATTCTTATGAATGTTTCCTTTACAAATCAAAGAATTTTCTACACTTCTACACAATTTTCTTCCTTTTCTTCTCTATTGTTCTTTATCTTCACCTTTCGTCTTTGCTTTTTTTACTTGTCTATTATTTCCTACATTGTTTCTCACTACTGCAACACAACCCAGCTCGATATTACAGTTCTGTTTACCAAGAGTCCATTACTCGTCCCACGGTTCCTCGTTTTCTTTCCTCTTAGGTTGCCAGTAAGGCCACTTAGCTTCAAGCTCTCTGGTGCTCTAGAACAATCTATTTGTCTCATGTACTCAGTCTGGTATAGGCCCGATACCTTGCATGTTGTAAACTCTAGGCCTTTCTGTTAGTCGGATTTTCCCACAACCCATCTCCAAACAATCACTCTGTCTCTTAGTCACCTCTGCTCTGGCTCTCGCTATCTCTTTCTTTAGGTCTCCTCTCACTTTAGGAACACCCCAGAATGTGGCACTGCTCACTTTGAATTCCAGTCCCTATCTGACTTTTTAACAGGAAATTATCACTTTCCCTTCAACTTAGCCCTTCCCACTCTGGGTTAGTCCCATTTTTAACTCACTCAACTGTCAAACTACACACACTATCAGTATTACCAACACCATTAAGACACATCACAGTTCACACTATACATCACAACACTTATCACTTTAGACATAACAATTCTCATTGCATCACATCACATAACATATTGCAATAACAAACTTGCTTCTTCAAGAGTGAACATGGTCAGCATGTCTATCTCCTTACAAAAGCACTGTTCTGCCCCCTCAATTACAATCATTCACACCTCTCCTTTTGCTGATTGACAGTACTCCCTTTGTAATAATCCCTGATATGAATCCTTAGCCTAACACATACTGATACTGCAGGAGCCAAGATCACACACATTGTCAGTGCAGTCATGCTCTCATCCCTCTCTCCTTTCTCCAGTAACTGCTCGCGTAACAAAGTATTAAAAGTTAGCAGGTTGCTAATGCTGACATGAAAGTGTGATGAGAGCACATACACAGTGTCAGTGAGTGGGTACTCTGATCGTCGCTTCCTATTAGCATCCATCATTCAATACTGTATGAATAGGAGATAGAGATAGGAGAGAGGGATCTGCACTGACAATATGTGTGCTCTCAGTTCTCAGTGTCAGTGAGTGCAGTGCTGGAGGTTCAAATCGTGCAGCACTCCAAAGAGAATGCTGCTAATCAACATAAGGGGAGGTGTGGAAGATTGTAATCCTGGGGGCATAACTGTGCACTGAGTTCTTGGCCACATAAGCATTCATCAAGGCTCCTTCATTTGAATATGAAATAAAACAGCTTTTATGTTTTATTTAATTTGAGTTTTGGGAGTGACAGACTCCCTTTCAAAGGGAATCTGTCACCGCATTTTAGGCTTATCAGCTAAAAATACCATTGGCTTGAGTGTCAGCTTCGCATTTCCCAACTACTTTTGAAACCCCCTGACTCCCCATGTATCACTCAAAAATACCTTTTTTATTTCACCCGCGCTGTATGTTAATGAGTTGGGTCTGGTCAGATGGGCGTTGTCTTTGGTCCTTCACTCCACCCCTCCTTGGCTGCTGTACGCAATATTTCTCGTAATTTTCATAGTTCGTGCCCATATTTCGCTCATGCACATTGCAATGTTCTCTCGCGCGTGTGCAGTATGCTTTGCACACCTGCGGGCATAGCTGGAAATAAGTAGGGCCCATGCGCATCACATCTTTCCGCTGGTACTGCGACAGACTGCAGCAGACAGACCTGGTGGACTAGATAGAGACTCGGCGGAAACAGACACCGCGCAGCAGGGGGACGTGAGTGCTCCAGCCCTCGAACATCAGTATAGTGCATACTCGCTCTCGACTTTTCCTGCCAGCCGTGACAGGGGTAAGGTGCGTGGGCAGCGTGCTCCAGGAGGGGTGCAGCTGGGACAAGACAAAACGGGACTGGCCATATGCCAGGATGCTGCCGGAGCCTGCCACAGTGACAGGGAGACAGCTGGGAGCTGTGTTCAGCTGAGCGCAGCACGTAAGCTTAAGAGCCAGGGCAGTGTGCAGGACTGTTTGTTGCTGCCCACATTGCCGGATGTTGCCACACCGTTTGACCAGGAACCTCACAGTATTGCGGCCTTGCCTGCGTTGGCAGCAGCCACTTATGGACTAGGAGCCCAGTGGAAGATACCGGATATGACCACTGCTGCCAGAAGACAGACCATCATTACTTACCAGCAGGACCTTCTTGGACAAGCACCGCACCAGCTGTTGTCGGTGATACTGATTTTCAAGCAGCATCTACAGTCAGTGAAACTTTTTACATGGTAAGTGTACAAAGGAACTGCCCTTACTGAATCTACTGATTTTCAACCCTGCATATCCTTTTGCCATTGAACCATTCATTCTGCCATTTAACTGTTTATCTCCCCATTTAAACTGTTTACCTCCCTGCGTAGAGTGTCGCCCAGTTAAAGTAAAATTGTTAATCCTTGTTCTGCCTCCTGTCCTTCACTGCATCTCGCAACCTGCTCACACACATGTGATAGTTTTTTCAAACTTATATACATACATTGCTTATTGTTTGATTTGTAAATCTTGATGACATTAACCCCTTCATGACCTTGGGATTTTTTGTTTTTCCGTGTTCGTTTTTCGCTCCCCTCCTTCCCAGAGCCATAACTTTTTTATTTTTCCGTCAATTTGGCCATGTGAGGGCTTATTTTTTGCGGGACGAGTTGTACTTTTGAACGACATCATTGGTTTTAGCATGTCGTGTACTAGAAAACGGGAAAAAAATTCCAAGTGCGGTGAAATTGCAAAAAAAGTGCAGTCCCACACTTGTTTTTGTTTGGCTTTTTTGCTAGGTTCACTAAATGCTAAAACTGACCTGACATTATGATTCTCCAGGTCAGTACGAGTTCATAGACACCTAACATCACTAGGTTATTTTTTATCTAAGTGGTGAAAAAAAATTCCAAACTTTGCTAAAAAAAAAAAATTGCGCCATTTTCCGATACTCGTAGCGTCTCCATTTTTCATGATCTGGGGTCGGTTGAGGGCTTATTTTTTGTGTGCTGAGATGTCGTTTTTAATGATAGCATTTCGGTGCAGATACGTTCTTTTGATTGCCCGTTATTGCATTTTAATGCAATGTCGCGGCGACCAAAAAAACGTAATTCTGGCATTTCAAATTTTTTTCCCGCTACGCTGTTTAGCGATCAGGTTAATGCTTTTTTTTATTGATAGATCGGGCGATTCTGAGCGCGGCAATACCAAAAATGTGTAGATTTGATATTTTTTTTATGGATTTATTTTGATTGGGGCGAAAGGGGGGTGATTTAAACTTTTATATTTTTTTTATTTTTTTAACATTTTTTTCAACTTTTTTTTTTTAACTTTTGCCATGATTCAATAGCCTCCATGGGAGGCTAGAAGCAGGCACAACTCGATCGCCTCTGCTACATAGCAGCGATCTGCTGATCGCTGCTATGTAGCAGAAATGGAGGTGTGCTGTGAGTGCCGACCACAGGGTGGCGCTCACAGCCACCGGCGATCAGTAACCATAGAGGTCTCAAGGACCTCTATGGTTACAATGGAGATGCATCGCCGAACCCCCGATCATGTGACGGGGTCGGCGATGACGTCATTTCCGGCCGCCCGGCCGGAAGCAGTAGTTAAATGCCGCTGTCTGCGTTTGACAGCGGCATTTAACTAGTTAATAGGTGCGGGCAGATCGCGATTCTGCCCGCGCCTATTACGGGCACATAGAGAAGAAATTACCGCACACTCGATACTGGTCAAATGCAAAAAAGGTCTATGCCCATGTTTATTCAACACAAAATTAGTGATTGCCACATTTGGAAAAATGCCTCCAGCCTGGAACATATAGCAAGGCGCGGGATGCGCTGCTGACTGCATATAGGAACCCACACAGCACGACTCTCAGGCCCACTGGCCACAAGGCGGCCCTTCCTATATTAGGCCTCCTTCTACTTGGGACAACAGCCCCTACTGGCCCCACTATCAGGTCATACCCTAAGTTTAAGGGATCGCTTGCTCTACCACTGCCACCCACACGCGTAGATTTCAAAAGACTAGAGTAACCCCATGAGTAAGACCCGGGAGGGTCGAAACGTCGGGTTCATTGTCTATCTTTTTCCAAATGTGGCAATCACTAATTTTGTGTTGAATAAACATGGGCATAGACCTTTTTTGCATTTGACCAGTATCGAGTGTGCGGTAATTTCTTCTCTGTGATTGACTTGACCTTACGGTCAGTTTACCAGCACCTCATTGTCCTTGACCTGAGTGCACACCATTCTTCTACTTATATTACGGGCACATGTCAGCTGTTCAAAACAGCTGACATGTCCCGGCTTTGGTGCGGGCTCACGGCGGAGCCCTGCATCAAAGCAGGGGATCTGACCTCGGACGTACTATCCCGTCCGAGGTCAGAAAGGGGTTAAAGAGGTTGTTCCCCTTCTCCTTCTTACTTTGCATTGCCTTGTAATCAAGGCAACTTTGAAAATTACATTCTTCACTGTTCTGTTCAGGTTTCAAGTCTTTGGCCAGTGGTAATCCTGTACTATCATTGTGTTGATAGATCATGTGTTACTGTAAACAGGTGCTTGAGATGCAACAGTTCAGAAGATTAGGTCACAGCGTAACTTAACCAAAGATTATTTATTACTCCAAAACAGCAATTTGAATGATTTAGACCCAAAATTGAAAAATGTGTAGCAGATTTTTGAGGGCAATAAAGTGTTTTGCAATTTAAACGTAAGTCACTTCTTCAGAGAGAAGCAGCGGTAGCAGTTATAACAATTAGACACTCCACATATAAAATAATAAATCCAAGACCAGACTGAAAGTACATGTCGTTTTTCTTAGTTTAGTCAACGTGTTTCAAAGTACTACAAACTTCTTCACCAGGACAAGAAAAGCGATGTGTTTTGCAAATCCTCTTTATCTGTGTTTTCCCGATCTTATGACCCGTTGGACCTGCAGCAGCTGAATGTGATTGAAATTTTAGGTTTACACTACTAAATCAGGTTAGTATAACCTTATTTAAACAACTTTATCTCCCTTGGATAAAACCCTATTGCGGTGTCTTTTTTCTCTAGTTTTATTCTGCAACAATTAGACTATCATACAAGGAAGTGTGTTGAAGGCACTAAACATTTACTATAGGTACAAAAATCTCTATTCTATTACTCAGTTATATGGTTATATGGTAAGTAACAGCCAGCTTTTTACCCATCACCATTTTTACCCTGTCACTCTGGTGGTAATGATGCACGCTATCCAGGCCCTAGTGAGAGCCTTCTCTGCTACACTGTTAGGCCGCAAGGTCACTTCTTAATTAGTTGCTTCTAGGACATGTTGTGCTGTCCACCTCGGTCCTTTGTGTACCAAACTTCAGTACCTCACGTCGAAGATCTCACAAATGTCCCTCTAGCACAATCTTCTTGCTTCTCTTGACTCTCGTCCCCGTCACTCCATTCAGGCTCTGTTCCCTTAGCTTTGGTCTTGGTCATTGGGTTCACCTCTTGGTTTGGGTTCCGGGCTGGTCACCCTATTCTTCACACAATTCTTCATTCAAGTCTGATGACTTGGTTATCCTCTCGGTCCTGGTTCTTGTCTGGTCACATGGTTCTCCACTTGGATCTCGTCACTCAAAATGGCGGCAATATACCAACCTCGCTGCGCCGCATGTCTATCCTCCTACAGATTCAGGTTCCAACTGCTCCCCTTCACTGCCCTTCTGGGCTTTTTATAATTACTAACTGCAACACAGCTATCACCTGACCTGGTGTCTCCTCCAATCTCTTCCCCTCAGGAACAATGCGCTTCGTTATACAGATCCGGCTGATGCAATTCTTTCCACTTTCTCTTTGTCCTGCAATCTTTGGCCAATGGCAGTGCCTAATTGTAGACACCTGGTTATTCAGCAACTGTGGAAATCTTCCATTTGTCCATATCCTTACAGTATACTGCCTCCAAAGTGCTGCCCTTTTTATAGAAACTAGAGGACTTTAATACCAGTATGTAAAATTAACCTAAAGGTTGAATACAAATAGGTTGAATACATATAGGGGAATGCAAAACAGTCTAGGGTATAATACAGACATAATAACCAATCCATATCAGTCCAATATGAAGGACCACATAATTATTTTAATAAAATAGATTCATTCAATAAGAGACCTCATACTCTCTATTGAGACCATATGGGGATAGAGTTTGCAGCGTGTAAATCTAAAAGGATTCACGCTCCATTAATTTTTTAATTCTATCGCCTCCCCTCCTGGAAATTGGGACATGATCTATCACTTGATATCTAAGTTGGGCCACATTATGGTTATTCTTTGAAAAATGAGCTGGAATTGGCAAGAGTGTCCTACCGCACCTAATGGTGGATTTGTGCTGGAAAATGCAGTCTCGGATATGCTGGGTGGTTTCCCCCACATATCCGAGACTGCAAGGACATTTTATCAAATATACGACAAAGGAAGAATTGCAAGTGAAATGTCCCTTAATCGGAAATCTTTTACCAGAACGAGGATGTGTAAAGGAGTCCCCCTTCAACACATTAGAGCAATGGTGACAACTTAAACACGGGAATGTTCCATTGCGTGGTGAAGCTACAACTTTTTGTATCAATCCCTTATTGCTAGGGCCCACATCCGCCCTGACCAAATGATCTTTAATATTAGAACTTACCTTTTCTCTGCATCCTCGCCTAACGCTTTTCTCTGGATCCTGCCTCATGTTATTATCTGTCCCGCATCTTCGGGGTACCTTCCACTTTTCTCTTCCTACAACAAGTGAGGTTTGACAAAGGCCCACAACCGGGCCGAAAAGTTGCCTCAGTACCTATATATGATTGTGGTGACCCCAGCTTCGCAATACCACTGTGGTGAACATAATAAATTACTTTATTGCATATGAAAAAAACAAAAATTCGAGTGCGGCTGTTGTTTACTTATTTATGAAGTTATCTTGGTTCAGCCTGCAGCTATTTACATTGACCAGAGTGCACGCCTTTGCTATTTCTATCACATAAGAAAAACGTCATCTATGTAACGCCGCCAGTATATTGCATGGGATATGAAACTGGAATGTGGGTAGACGTAGGATAACTCAAATTGATCCATAAAGATATTTGCATATGGGGGTGCCATATTGGACCCCATGGCAGTACCCTTCCTCTGTATGAAAAACTGATCTTCGAAAAAAAAAAAATTACGTGTCAATACCAATGTAAGTAGGTCTTTACAAAAATCATGCTGATGGCTGGAGAAGTCTGTATGGCGAGACAAAAAGGACATAACCGACTCTACTCCATCTTGATGTCTAATGCTGGTGTACAGACTGTTTACAGAATATTTTTGGAATCCCACCATTGTAATAAAAATAATTTTTTGAAAATAAGGAATTAAATAAGAGAAAATTTCATGAACTGTAGTGTGCCGGAGTTTCTTTATATACTAGTGTGGGATCGGCCATGAGGTCGGCGATCTTCGCGCCAAAGTCGCATTTCGTATGACATTTTCAGCATCTTCCAGCCACGCTCTGCCACTTACATTGTGTAGTGTTATACACTGTGCCTGAGTTTTGGTGCAGTCTCCCCTCAAAAAAGGGAGATTTAAATTGTCACAAAGTGGATCTACATCAGTTCTGTTAGTTTGTCATATATCAGCCAGCCACGTTCTGCCACTTACATTGTGTAGTCTTATACACTGGGCCTGAGTTTTGGTGCAGTCTCCCCCCCAAAAAAGGGAGATTTAAATTGTCACTAAGTGGATCTACGTCAGTTCTGTTAGTTTGTCGTATATCTTCCAGCCACGTTCTGCCACTTACATTGTGTAGTGTTATACACTGGGCCTGAGTTTTGGTGCAGTCTCCCCCCCAAAGAAGGGAGATTTAAATTTTCAACAAGTTTATATACACCTTTTACCTTGTTTTACAATACCATATAACGGTTGTTATTTTGGTTAGATTTTCCCAAAAATGAGGAAGTCTGGTGGAAGAGGCCGTGGACGGTCGTTGCCAGCTGGTTATGATGGTAGTGGTGGTGGTGGAGCATCTGGTGGTAGTGGGAAAAGCAAAATAACACCAAAGGCTCGAAATGTTGAGCCAGCATCATCGTCTGGCTACACAAGGCCTCGAAGGCTCCCTTATCTGGGAGTAGGAAAACAACTTTTAAAGCCGGAGCAGCAGGAAAAAGTTTTGGCTTTCCTTGCTGACTCAGCCTCTAGCTCTTTCGCCTCCTCTTCAGAAAGTTCAAAATATAAAAGCAGCGAGTCGTCAGTGGATGCTCCCGGTCAGGAACAAGTCGCTTCCTTGTGTCCTTCACCCAAACCAAAAGTGAAGGATGCGGCAGGCGACACTACAGTTTACTCCATGGAGCTCTTTACACATACTGTACCTGGGTTAGAAAGGGAAATTGTTAACAGCCCATTACAAGAAGAAGCGGACATGGAGTGCACTGATGCACAGCCACAGCTAGATTATTATGCTGTTCCATTCACTCAGATCACTACATTGCCCTCGCAGTGTACTGAGCCAGAATCTGACCCTGATGAGATTATGGTGCCCCGTCACGAACGCTATAGCCCCTTACATGGTGAAACAGAGGAAGGTGCACATGACATTGAAGAGAAGGTGATAGATGACCCAGTTGTTGACCCAGATTGGCAGCCATTGGGGGAAGATGGTGCCGCTGCCAGTAGCTCATAAGCGGAGGAGGATGATCCGCAGCAGCCATCTACATCGCAACAGCTTTCATCTGGCAGGCCCGTATCTGGCCAAAAAAGTTTGTCAAAAACAAAAACAGTTTTAGGACAGCGTGGCCATCCGGTGAAAGTAGCACAGCGTGCAATGCATGAAAAGGTATTCCATAGTAGGAAGAGTGCAGTGTGGGAATTTTTTAACCAAGATCCGAATGATCAGTGCAAAGTTATCTGTAAGAAGTGCTCAAAGACCTTTAGCAGAGGGAAGAATCTCCAAAATTTAAATACAACGTGCATGCTTAGACATTTAACCAGCATGCACTTGCAAGCCTGGACTAACTACCAAACGTCTCGTACCGTTGGTGCACCTGCTCAGAATGAAGGTAGTTAGCAATGCTACATTGCTTCCCTCACTGTAAGCCCACCAGTTAGGACACCACCAGCAGCAAATGTGGAGGTATCGTCGCAAGGCCAAAGCAGTCAGGGAATCACAAGGTTCTTGGTAGGAAACACTGTATGTAGGCCAACATCAAGAATACCTTCACCAACCCTCTCTTAATCTGCCATGTCCACCACCACTGTTATGAACTGGTGATTCAGAAACACAATGGACCTGGTGGTTAAGAGCACACAAAGTGACCTGATAGTTACTAATAACATAGGACGAGCTCTGAGATGTGGGAACTCTGCTGACCGCAATCCCTAATCCTATCACACCACACTAGAGGTAGCCGTGGAACGCTCCTGACCAGACCTAGGCGCCTCAGGCACAGCCTGAGAAACTAGCTAGCCCTGAAGATAGAAAAATAAGCCTACCTTGCCTCAGAGAAATTCCCCAAAGGAAAAGGCAGCCCCCACATATAATGACTGTGAGTAAAGATGAAAATACAAACACAGAGATGAAATAGGTTTTAGCAAAGTGAGGCCCGACTTACTGAATAGACCGAGGATAGTAAAGATAGCTTTGCGGTCAGCACAAAAACCTACAAACAACCACGCAGAGGGCGCAAAAAGACCCTCCGTACCGACTAACGGCACGGAGGTGCTCCCTCTGCATCCCAGAGCTTCCAGCAAGCAAGAAAAACCAATATAGCAAGCTGGACAGAAAAAATAGCAAACAAAAGTAACACAAGCAGAACTTAGCTTATGCAGGGCAGACAGGCCACAAGAGGATCCAGGAGAGAGCAAGACCAATACTGGAACATTGACTGGAGGCAAGGAACAAAGAACTAGGTGGAGTTAAATAGAGCAGCACCTAATGACTTAACCTCGTCACCTGAGGAAGGAAACTCAGAAGCCGCAGTCCCACTCACATCCACCAGAGGAAGCTTATAGACAGAACCAGCCGAAGTACCACTCATGACCACAGGAGGGAGCTTGACCACAGAATTCACAACAGTACCCCTCCCCCTTGAGGAGGGGTCACCGAACCCTCACCAGAGCCCCCAGGCCGACCAGGATGAGCCAAATGAAAGGCACGAACCAGATCGGCAGCATGAACATCAGAGGCAAAGACCCAGGAATTATCTTCCTGACCATAACCCTTCCACTTAACCAGGTACTGGAGTTTCCGTCTCGAAATACGAGAATCCAAAATCTTCTCCACTAGATACTCCAACTCCCCCTCAACCAAAACCGGGGCAGGAGGATCAACGGATGGAAGCACAGGTGCCACGTATCTCCGCAACAATGACCTATGGAATACATTATGGATGGAAAAAGAAGCTGGAAGGGTCAAACGAAAAGACACAGGATTAAGAACCTCAGAAATCCTATACGGACCAATGAAAGGAGGCTTAAACTTAGGAGAGGAAACTTTCATAGGAATATAACGAGACGACAACCAAACCAAATCCCCAACACGAAGTCGGGGACCCACACAGCGCCTACGGTTAGCGAAACGTTGAGCCTTCTCCTGGGACAATGTCAAATTGTCCACTACATGAGTCCAAATCTGCTGCAACCTATCCACCACAGTATCCACACCAGGACAGTCCGAAGACTCAACCTGCCCTGAAGAGAAATGAGGATGGAAACTAGAATTGCAGAAAAACGGCGAAACCAAAGTAGCCGAGCTGGCCCGATTATTAAGGGCGAACTCAGCCAAAGGCAAAAAGGACACCCAATCATCCTGATCAGCAGAAACAAAACATCTCAGATATGTTTCCAAGGTCTGATTGGTTCGTTCAGTTTGGCCATTTGTGTGAGGATGGAAAGCCGAGGAAAAAGACAAATCAATGCCCATCCTAGCACAAAAGGCTCGCCAAAACCTCAAAACAAACTGGGAACCTCTGTCAGAAACTATGTTCTCCGGAATGCCATGTAAATGAACCACATGCTGGAAAAACAATGGCACCAAATCAGAGGAGGAAGGCAATTTAGACAAGGGTACCAAATGGACCATCTTAGAGAAGCGATCACAAACCACCCAAATGACCGACATCTTTTGAGAGACGGGGAGATCCGAAATAAAATCCATAGAGATATGTGTCCAGGGCCTCTTCGGGACTGGCAAGGGCAAAAGCAACCCACTGGCACGAGAACAGCAGGGCTTAGCCCGAGCACAAATCCCACAGGACTGCACAAACGAACGCACATCCCGCAACAGAGATGGCCACTAAATCTCTGGTACCAAAGATTCCAGGATGACCAGCCAACACCGAACAATGAACCTCAGAGATAACTCTACTCGTCCATTTATCAGGGACAAACAGTTTCACCGCTGGGCAACGGTCAGGTCTATTACACTGAAATTATTGCAGCACCCGCCGCACATCAGGGGAGATGGCAGACAAAATTACCCCCTCTTTGAGAATACCCTCCGGCTCAGGCAAACCCGGAGAGTCGGGCACAAAACTCCTAGACAGGGCATCCGCCTTCACATTCTTAGAGCCCGGAAGGTACGAAACCACAAAGTCAAAATGGGAGAAAAACAGCGACCAACGAGCCTGTCTAGGATTCAACCGTTTGGCAGACTCGAGATATGTCAAGTTCTTGTGATCAGTCAAGACCACCACGCGATGCTTAGCTCCTTCAAGCCAATGACGCCACTCCTCGAATGCCCACTTCATGGCCAACAACTCTCGATTGCCAACATCATAATTACGCTCAGCAGGTGAAAACTTCCTGGAAAAGAAGGCACATGGTTTCATCACCGAGCCATCAGAACTTCTTTGCGACAAAACAGCCCCTGCTCCAATCTTAGAAGCATCAACCTCGACCTGGAACGGGAGCGAAACATCTGGCTGGCATAACACAGGGGCAGAAGAAAAACGACGCTTCAACTCCTGAAAAGCTTCTACAGCAGCAGAAGACCAATTGACCACCTCAGCACCCTTCTTGGTTAAATCAGTCAACGGCTTAGCAATACTAGAAAAATTATTGATGAAGCGACGATAAAAATTAGCAAAGCCCAGGAACTTTTGCAGACTCTTCAGAGATGTCGGCTGAGTCCAATCATAAATGGCCTGAACTTTAACAGGGTCCATCTCGATAGTAGAAGGGGAAAAAATGAAACCCAAAAATGAAACCTTCTGAACACCAAAGAGACACTTTGACCCCTTCACAAACAAAGAATTCGCACGCAGGACCTGGAACACCATTCTAACCTGCTTCACGTGAGACTCCCAATCATCCGAGAAGACCAAAATATCATCCAAGTATACAATCAGGAATTTATCCAGGTACTCTCAGAAGATGTCATGCATAAAGGACTGAAATACTGATGGAGCATTGGAAAGCCCGAATGGCATAACCAGGTACTCAAAATGGCCCTCGGGCGTATTAAGTGCTGTTTTCCATTCATCGCCCTGTTTAATACGCACAAGATTATACGCACCACGAAGATCTATCTTGGTGAACCAACTAGCCCCCTTAATCCGAGCAAACAAATCAGACAGCAGCGGCAAGGGGTACAGAAATTTGACTGTGATTTTATTTAGAAGGCGGTAATCAATACAAGGTCTCAACGAACCATCCTTCTTGGCCACAAAAAAGAACCCTGCTCCCAATGGCGACGACGACGGGCGAATATGACCCTTCTCCAAGGATTCCTTTACGTAACTCCGCATAGCGGCGTGCTCAGGTACAGACAAATTAAACAGTCGACCCTTAGGGAACTTACTACCAGGAATCAAATCGATAGCACAATCGCAATCCCTATGCGGAGGTAGGGCACTGGATTTGGGCTCATCAAATACATCCCGGTAATCCGACAAGAACTCTGGGACCTCAGAAGGGGTGGATGATGAAATAGACAGAACTGGAACATCACCATGTACCCCCTGACAACCCCAGCTGGACACAGACATTGATTTCCAATCTAATACTGGGTTATGGACTTGTAGCCATGGCAACCCCAACACGACCACATCATGCAGATTATGCAACACCAAAAAGCGAATATCCTCCTGATGCGCAGGAGCCATGCACATGGTCAGTTGGGTCCAGTACTGAGGCTTATTCTTGGCCAAAGGCGTAGCATCAATTCCTCTCAATGGAATAGGATACTGCAAGGGCTCCAAGAAAAACCCACAGCGCCTAGCAAAGTCCAAGTCCATCAAATTCAGGGCAGCGCCTGAATCCACAAATGCCATGACAGAATAGGATGACAAAGAGCAGATCAAAGTAACGGACAAAAGAAATTTCGACTGTACCGTACCAATGGTAGCAGACCTAGCGAACCGCTTAGTGCACTTAGGACAATCGGAGATAGCATGAGTGGAATCACCACAATAAAAACACAGCCCATTCCGACGTCTGTGTTCTTGCCGTTCAGCTCTGGTCAAAGTCCTATCACATTGCATAGGCTCAGGTTTATGCTCAGATAATACCGCCAAATGGTGCACATTTTTACGCTCACGTAAGCGTCGATCGATCTGAATGGCCAAAGACATAGACTCATTCAGACCAGCAGGCATAGGAAATCCCACCATGACATCCTTAAGGGCTTCAGAGAGACCCTTTCTGAAAATTGCTGCCAGCGCTCATTCATTCCACTGAGTGAGCACAGACCACTTCCTAAACTTCTGACAATTTATCTCTACCTCATCCTGACCCTGACATAGAGCCAGCAAATTTTTCTCTGCCTGATCCACTGAATTAGGTTCATCATACAGCAATCCGAGCGCCAGAAAAAACGCATCAATATCGCATAATGCAGAATCTCCTGGCGCAAGAGAAAATGCCCAGTCTTGAGGGTCGCCACGTAATAAAGAAATAATGATCTTAACTTGTTGAACTGGGTCACCAGAGGAGCGGGGTTTCAAAGCCAGAAACGGTTTACAATTATTTTTGAAATTCAGAAACTTAGCTCTATCTCCAGAAAATAAGTCAGGAATAGGAATTCTAAGTTCTAACATAGATTTCTGAACCACAATGTCTTGAATATTTTGTACTCTTGCAGTGAGATGATTCACACAAGAAGACAGACCTTTAATGTCCATCACTACACCTGTGTCCTGAACCACCCAAATGTCTAGGGGAAAAGAAAGACAAAACACAGTGCAGAGAAAAAAAAATGGTCTCAGAACTTCTCTTTTCCCTCTATTGAGAAGCATTAGTACTTTGGGCCTCCAGTACTGTTATGACCTGGTGATTCAGAAACACAATGGACCTGGTGGTTAAGAGCACACAAAGTGACCTGATAGTTACTAATAACATAGGACGAGCTCTGAGATGTGGGAACTCTGCTGACCGCAATCCCTAATCCCATCACACCACACTAGAGGTAGCTGTGGAGCGTTCCTGACCAGACCTAGGCGCCTCGGGCACAGCCTGAGAAACTAGCAAGCCCTGAAGATAGAAAAATAAGCCTACCTTGCCTCAGAGAAATTCCCCAAAGGAAAAGGCAGCCTCCCACATATAATGACTGTGAGTAAAGATGAAAATACAAACACAGAGATGAAATAGGTTTCAGCAAAGTGAGGCTCGACTTACTGAATAGACCGAGGATAGTAAAGATAGCTTTGCGGTCAGCACAAAAACCTACAAACAACCACGCAGAGGGCGCAAAAAGACCCTCCGTACCGACTAACGGCACGGAGGTGCTCCCTCTGGGTCCCAGAGCTTCCAGCAATCAAGAAAAACCAATATAGCAAGCTGGACAGAAAAAATAGCAAACAAAAGTAACACAAGCAGAACTTAGCTTATGCAGGGCAGACAGGCTACAAGAGGATCCAGGAGAGAGCAAGACCAATACTGGAACATTGACTGGAGGCAAGGAACAAAGAACTAGGTGGAGTTAAATAGAGCAGCACCTAACGACTTAACCTCGTCACCTGAGGAAGGAAACTCAGAAGCCGCAGTCCCACTCACATCCACCAGAGGAAACTTATAGACAGAACCAGCCGAAGTACCACTCATGACCACAGGAGGGAGCTTGACCACAGAATTCACAACACACCATCCCCGCCAGTTCCACCATATGCAGCACTCCAGTCCAGCTCCCCCTACAAGAGACTCTCATTAGGAAAAGAAAGTACTCATCCTCTCATCCGCGTACACAGGGTTTGAACGCCCACATTGCTAGACTAATCTTGTTAGAGATGATGCCCTACCGGTTGGTTAAAAGCGACTACTACGCAGTACCATGCTATGACCTACCCAGTCGACACTTCTTTGCGAGAAAAGCCATCCCAGCCCTCCACCAGCATGACAAAGTCCGCATTGTCCATGCACTGAGGCAATCAGTCAGTAGAAAGGTGTACCTCACAACAGATGCATGGACTAGTAGGCATGGCAAGGATTGTTATGTGTCCATCACGGTACACTGGGTTAATGTGGTGGATGCAGGGTCTACAGGGGACAGCCATAGTGGGACAGTTCTGCCTAGCCCACGGTCTAGGAAACAGTTGGCTGTAGGCATTCACAACCCCTCCTCCTCCTCCTCCTCCAGAAGCAAAAGCTCATCCACAGAGCGCAGTCGCACGACCATTCCATCCGCAGCTGCCAGTGTTGCACATGAGGGGTCCCATTATCGAACAGCTAGTGATAAGCGTCAGCAGGCTGTGTTAGAAATTAAGTGTTTGGGCAACAATAGACACACCACGGAAGTACTGGCCGAGTACTTGCAGCAAGACACTCATTCATGGCTGGGCAGTGTACATCTTGAGGCAGGCAAGGTAGTCAGTGATAATGGAAGGAATTTTATGGCTGCCATAGCCCTTTCAGAACTGAAACACATACCTTGCCTGGCTCACACCTTGAACCTGGTGGTGCAGTGCTTCCTGAAAAATTATCCGGGGTTACCATCCCTGCTCCTGAAGGTGCGAAGACTTTGCTCGCAAATCCGCCGGTCGCCCGTACACTCCAGCCGTATGCTAAACCATCGCTGAATCTTCCCCAGCACCGCCTAATAATCGACGTTGCAACAAGGTGGAACTCCACACTGCACATGCTTCAGAGGCTGTGCGAACAGAGGTGTGCTGTAATTAATTTGTGGGAGGATACACATACACGGGCAGGCAGTTGGATGGCAGACATGGAGTCCTCCACTGAACAAAGCAATGCCGCCTGTGCATTTAGCCTACTTTTGTTATTTTGGGCCTACTAAGTCTCTCTGCGCCACTCATTACAGTTTTCCTCCTCCACTGAACAAAGCAATGCCGCCTGTGTACTCCTCTTACCAATTTTGAATTGCATTTAGCTTACTTTTTCATTTTGGGCCTACTAAGTCTCCCTGCGCCACTCATTACAGTTGTCCTCCTCCACTGAACAAAGCAATGCCGCCTGTGTACACCTGTTGCCAATTTTGAACTGCATTTAGCCTACTTTATCATTTGGGCCTACTACCTGTGTCTGGCTGTCAGCCACTCATTACAGTTGTCCTCCTCCAATGAACAAAGCAATGCCGCCTGTGTACTCCTGTTACCAATTTTGAACTGCATTTAGCCTACTTTATTATTTGGGCCTATATCTGTGTTTCCTCCTCATCCTGCCCATTGCCCAGCCACTGCTTGATGAGTCTGCTGGTACATTGACCCTGACCACTGCATTCCCCTTGCACTCTACTCAGCCAGAATCTGACCCTGCTGAAAGTCAGGTTCCCCTTCCCGCATACTATACCACCTTACACGGGGACAAAGAGGAAGGTGCAGATGAAAGTGCAGGTTCCTTCATCAGGTGGGGGGGCATACTCTTTGGCACTGGCACAGGGCCCTTCATAGTACGCAAAAGTGTCTCTGGCAGTGGGAGGCGCCACCCGCTATCAAACACACCGCCATACTATGAGAAGCCATGTGCCAGTGCCAACTAGTGGGCCCCCCTGCTTGCTCATGATCACAGCACTTGCAAAGTTGAAATACTTATCTCTCCCTGCTCCACCACCGTGACGTATTCCGCGTTTCCTGGGCCCACGAAAATCTTGAGCCAGTCCTACCCCCCAAAACTTTAGCCAAATGACCCCCTGTTTTCAATGCCTAACTATTATTATAAAGTAAATTGAGATTGACAATCTTCAGTAATACGAATTGATGTTTTTGGCATTAAAATGGGCACTGTAGGTGTTTTTCTGTCCTCCACTCACTGCTGACTTTGATTCCCCATTGACTTGCATTGGGTTTCGTATTTCAGTCGGCCCCCGACTTTTCACAATAATTGGCCGATTTCACCTGACCTGAATTTTGAGAAAGTCGGGTTTCGCGAAATCCTAAAAAAGTAAAAGTCGCTCAACTCTAGTGACATTATTACATGAGGTGGGTGAACAATCAATAACAATAATACAATTGTTTTTGCATGTAGAATATCATAGTTATCAGCAGCACATCTCCTGGTTACACAAAATGATGTGCTCCAGATAAGAATGATATCATTGGTGGCATAAAAGATCCAATCACCTGGTGAACAAGAATTTTGCTCATTCATTGGATGATGGCCAGCATGTTTACACAACTTGATAATTTGCGAACCAGCGTTATAGCAAATGCTTAGTTGTTCCCTATTATTGGCTCTTTTAAATGGGTCTTAAATGATAGTATATGTACACCTATAGAGTAGGAAAAGGTAATTTACGAAAAAGGTGAAGGCATGTTAACTTCTGTGCTAGAATACACCGGTCAACACTTTTCTAAGAAAACAACACAATAAAGCAGCATATAAATAATATACATCACATGCAGACATACACGGTATAACGTTCCTACTACATGCAGGAAATGAGAGCGTTCTAAATATTCTCCAATTCCCAGAGCCAATTATTGTAAACTTTTCCTGAACGTGCAACTGATCAATTTTGTTAAGTCAATTGATTTGCATCTGTTAAGGGCAATGAACTTTGTCAAAAATGTGTATTTTTTTTCTTAAGAGGTTTCTAGTTACTTATCTCATCTTGCTGAGGCTATTTCCCCATTTGTCTTTATTAAAATATGTTTACCAGAATATATGAAGTGTATTCCGCCCAGGCAAGATGTCCTATTAGTTAACGCAAGGCGAAAGTTATAAGATTAATGGCTTTCTTGAGCTTAAATTAGTTTGTCAGCATCTGTCCAGACTTTAAGCCTGGACCAAAGAACACTGCGTAGAGATCATAATGGACTTTCGCCTTTAACTAAACGGAACTACTGTAATTTTATTTCTATAACAAGAGTACATCTAAAGAGGCTCATTATTGGCTTCATTAGATATGTTACTTGCATCAGTGGCTGTAGTTACTGTTATAATGGGAGAGAGGTTAACACAGCATATTTTTTACATATTATATGGCACAAAGCTTAAAGTAGCCAAAGGTTTATGGAGATGTAATTGGTAGTTAGTGTGAAATTTGTAAGACAAATAGACAATACCTAGACTAACCCCTATAATCCTCTCCTTTACTGTTTTACAGCCACCAAAGGGCCTCATTAAAACAGGAGTATGTATCTTGGTGAAAAGATACAGTGCTTATAGTGCCCAAATGTGACAGAAAATCTGCATTTTGTAAATCTGACACCTTTGATAGATTATACAGTGTGAAGTAATTGCTTCTGAGCATTATGATAACGCTTAAGGTTCTATTCTGAATCCAACTGTGCTTTATTCACTAGATGTAACAATATGTAAAAGAGCGTGTGGGATAAAATGAGTCTTGGACGATGAAAATGAACATTTTCACTGTACAATTTTTTTCCTTGAGATATAGAAAATGAATTTTAGCAATGGCCATTAGCAAATAATTCTTTAAAAGAGAAAAAAATAAATATTAAATGATTTTTTCTTTTTAATAAAATGCTCTTAACAAAATTGAAAAATAAATTAAATTTCTTTATTAAGATAGAAAACAATTGGAGAGAAGTTAAAGCTTAGGACACAGTTACACGTCTATAGAAATAAAAATTAACAGACATGTTTTGTATCATGGTTTAAGCTGATCATACACATTATACAAAAGTTGTCGAGATGGTTTTGACAGAATAGACAAATCATTTTATTTGTAATAAGGGAAAAATTATACTTTATAAATGCAGTCCGATCTATAGACAGCATGATGGAGAGAAGGAGAAAAGATTCAGTATAAATTTCATTTTATTAATTGAAATTCATGGTGTTCACTGGACGGTTCTACTGATTAACAGCTATCACTATGTGCACCATCATAAAGGGAAGACTGTCAGTCATTGAATAGGACTGCCCATAAAATAGACTCATACAATCACCAGGATTTACACGTTTTACTGGACCTTTCTCCGCAAAAATTGCTATCAATCTGATCAGCTCCTCCTGCCCTTTAACATCCTATCTGTTGATCAAATACCACTTTTAACATCACAGGTTCCCTTTGGAGGGAACCTGTCATCAGGTTTTCCCATTATAAACTACGGTCATCTCCTTTAATGCTTGTTTTACAGTAATTTAGCAAAGCCCTCAACACCCTTGGCATAGCCCAAAAAGATTATCATCCATCCATATGGCAATGTCTGGCCTGATGGGTGTTGCTGGTCTTGCTTCGCTGCCTCCTTTCTCCACACAGTTGCCATCTTCCTGCTTTCTTATGTGGATGAAGCTTTCTACGTCATCCATGCAGCGTCCTCAATAGCGATCCTGCACATTCGTACTTTGCGCTACCCTGCTGTGGGCTGAACGAAGTACTCTATTTTGCATGTGCTGGCTTTACATTGACACTGTCAGACCTCTCCTGGCATTTGTGAAGGGCAAAGTGAAGTACGCCTACACAACAGAAGCGTGATTGGTGACACTGTGTGGATGATGTAGGACTCATCATCCACATAAAGCAAATAGGAGGATGATTACGAGGGGAGAGGAGGTTCTGAAGTTAGACCGGCCATGCAAGTCTGACCACACTGTGCCGTATGGGGGGCATATAAGTGGTATTTTTGGGGGATGTGCAAAGGGGTTTGAGGACTGACTGTATAAACAGCTTGCTAGACTACTACAAAAGAGGCATTAAACGTGGTGCTGATAGTTTATATGGGAACACCTGATGATAGCTTTCCTTTAATTCATCCCGATTGTGGACTTACAGAAGCCAGGGGAAGCAAGGCTCTAGCATTTTAGATTGAGGAAATTAAACAATATTAGAACTAGACAGTGCAACCTTGATTGAAATAAAATATGCAAATTGTTCTGATTTGTCTAGCTGACAGGCTAAAACTTGGATCTTAAGGTACCTTCACACTCAGCAACTTTACAACGAGAACGACAACGATCCGTGACGTTGCAGCGTCCTGGATAGCGATCTCGTATTGTTTGACATGCAGCAGCGATCTGGATCCCGCTGTGCCATCGCTGGTCGGAGCTAGAAGTCCAGAACTTTATTTCGTCATCAGGTCGGTGTCGGGATCACACTCAGTCGGAGCAGCCTTTGGAAGTGGAGAATCACCAGAAATAATACACAAGACACGTCTTGTATAGTGTATCACTGGGAAGTCTCTGAAGCACGCCTGCCTTCAATGTGCTATCCCTTCTTTATATAGCTGTTTCAGTAGGTTTAGTGGTTATACAAGTTTTGCATGTTTAATCAAAGAGACAAAACAGGAAAGAAAGAAAAGAAAAGAAAACAGTTTCGTGGGCGGCAGTTTCACAACAAACAGTACAAAGGCAATTCCACAGACAAGAAAAACAGGATTTCATACTATAGCTAAAATGTCCTTGAATGGACAGGTCAATATTTATCACAAATTCTTTTTTTTTATTTTTGTTCATTGAGGTAATCATTTTTGTTCTGCTCTTCACAATCCCCCCTTTGACATATTCCATTCAAAACCTTGTCGATCATTTTAGTCATTCTTTTTGTGATATTACAAAAAAAAACATTATATTCTCGCATCCATTACACAAAATGTATTTGTGCATACCGAGATACCCTTGAGTCCAACCTTGAATAATACATATATAATTACAATAACCATAACTGTATGTATTAGGCTTTGCATAATCCCGGTAACCCACCCACCGATCCCTCTGAACCAATTGGCCGGGTTAAGAAAAGAAAAGGTATCTGACCACCAGCTATCCTTATTTTGGTCATTGTCTTTGTCATACTGATCCCTGAGTCGTTGTACGTCTTTTAATTTAAATCTCATACTCATAGTACTATTCGGGTCTATATAATGACAGCAGGTGGGTCCGATGATTTGACACATACCCCCTTGTGAGGCAGTTAGGTAATCCAATACCAGGGTATGTTGGTTAGTGACTATTATAAGCTGATTCTGTACAGCTATACTAGTATTTAATATGTCCAATATATCCCAAATCTGATCATCTAGATAATCCGTGGCTCTAACTAATTTATCCCACATTTGTGTTAACATTATTAACATCAATATCATGAGTCTTATACTGCTTTTTTGCAATGGCTTGCATGTATCCATGATGACTTTCCTTCAAGCTTGACTGCTGTTGGAGTTGTTAACAGGACTTGGAAAGGTCCGTCAAATCTCGGTTCCAGAGTCTTTCTGGTGTGTGTTTTCACGTAGACTTGATCACCAGGTTCCAACTTGTGGCCTCCTTCGAGATTTTCTGGATCTGGAAGGGAAGCAAAAACTTGCGAATGCACTTTAGTTAAACGTTTTTGTAATTCTTGTACATAAGCAGTTAAAGTCTCAGTATTCAACATCAGTTGTTGTGAAAAATAACAACCCAAATTTGCTGCTCTACCAAAAAGAATCTCATGTGGTGACAGCTTAGCCTTCCCCCTTGGGGTGTTTCGGATGGAATACAGGGCAAGTGGTAGACACTCGGTCCAAGGCTTTCCTGTTTCTGCCATGGCCTTCTGGATTTTTAATTTTATTGTCCCATTTAATCTTTCCACTTTACCTGAACTCTGTGGATGATATGGAGTGTGGAACTGGTTTTCTACTCCCAACATTTTCATAACATTCTGGAATATTTCCCCAGTAAAATGGGTACCCCTATCTGACTCGATCACCTCAGGCATGCCGTAACGGGGTATCAGTTCATGTGCTATTTTAATGGCAGTAGTTTTTGCTGAGGCTTTACGAACTGGATAAGCCTCTGGCCACCCTGAGAACATGTCCACACACACAAGCACATATTCGTATCCATTGTACCTAGGAAGTTGGATGTAGTCGATCTGGAGTCTTTGAAAGGGATACAGTGGTCTTACATGATGCTTGGTTGGGGTTTTAATGGCCTGACCTGGATTGTGTGCCAGGCATATAGCGCATGCAGCACACATGTTCCGAGCAAAATTACCAAAGCCTGGAGCCAACCACCTTTCTTTTACCTTGAGCGTCATACCATTTGCCGACACATGCGTGGGTAGGTGGAGGTCACTTGCCACTGCGGGGTACCAGGCTCTGGGTAAACACAACAAAGTTCCTTTTTTCCATAATCCTTGCTGATCTTCTGCCCCTTTTTTCTGCCACTGCCCTCGTTCTTCGTCGTCTACCTGTTTCTGAGCTTCCTTCAATCTTTCCTCATCATCTTCAGAGCTATCTAGTGTGTGGGCATGATGTAAGGGTTTACGTGCTGCCTGTTTTGCTGCCTTATCGGCTTTATCGTTACCCCTGGCTTCCTCGGTGTCGAGTCTCACATGTGCAGCTACCTTTATCACCGCTATTTCTTTAGTTTCTTGTGCTGCCTCCAGAATCTGTCTAATGAGGGAGGCATGTTTAACAGGTTGGCCTGAAGCAGTCATATAACCTCTGGCTCTCCATATTACGCCAAAATCGAAAATAATGCCATGTGCATATCTAGAATCAGTGTATATGTTTGCTGTCTGATCTTTGGCTATTTTTAGAGCTTCAACTAATGCCGTAAGTTCTGCTTCTTGTGCAGACTGATTAGCAGGGAGAGGTTCTGCTTTCAGCACTTCATGCTGAGTTACTACCGCATAACCTGTATGAAATTGTCCATTCATATCTGCATATCTACTGCCATCTATGAAAAGTTCAAATGTAGCATTACAGAGTGGCTTGTCACGTACATTACATAAGCCCTGAGTCTCTTGTTCCATTAATTGTACACAATCATGCATTGACTTTGATGGGTCAAAGGAGTTGGAGAGTGCAGTTTCCTCAGGTATGGTACCCCCCTCAGACTCTAAAGGGAGCAAAGACGCGAGATTAAGAGTCTGAATCCTGGCAAAGGAAATGTTGGGCGGCAGTAGTAGGGAACATTGGAGACGGAGGTGTCTGGCCATTGAAATATGTTTAGGTTGGACCTGGTTAAGAATGCCATGTACATCATGAGTGGTCTGAACTAGAAGTGGGTGATCAAGAACAATCTCAGAAGCTTTATCTAATAACAGTGAAATTGCGGCTACTACTCTTACACAAGAAGGTGCGGCTCTAGCTACAGGGTCCAGATGAGCTGATATGTATGCCACAGGTCTCTGTTTGTTTCCATGTTTTTGTGTGAGCACCCCTGTAGCATGTGAGGATATCTCAGCTGCCATCAATTGAAAAGGTTTAGTGTAGTCTGGGAGTCCCAAAGCCGGAGCTGATACCAGTGCTGTTTTCAAAGAGGAAAATGACTGTTTAGCCTCTTCACTGAGTGAATATGGTGTGTTGGCAATACAGTCATATAAAGGCTGCATGAGTTGACTTGCATGTATGATCCACTGTCTACAGTGTGAAACAATACCTAGGAAAGCACGCAGCTGTTTGTGATTCCTGGGTTCAAGCATGTTACGTATGGCTTCCGTACGTTGAGGTGTGAGGTGTCTGATGCCCTGTGATATGCAGTGACCTAAAAACACGACTGTTTGTTGACAAGCCTGGAGTTTCTGTCTATTTACTTTACAGCCTACTTGCGCTAGGAAAATTAAGAAATTAACAGTTGAGGTAACTGCCGTCTGTTCATCAGGGCAACAAATAAGTAAGTCATCTACATACTGTAGAATGACTACTCCTGGTTCTGGGATGAAATTTTTTAGCACGGTCTGCATTGCTTCAGAGTACAAAGTTGGTGAGTGTACCATACCTTGTGGCAATCTTGTCCATGCTAATTGTTTACCCTTGAATGTAAAGGCAAACAAATGCCAACAGTTCTTATGTAGTGGCACAGAAAAAAATGCGTTTGATAAGTCAATTACCGTAAAATATGCAGCAGTGCTGGGAATTTGAGACAGTAAGGTATGAGGATTCGGTACCACAGGGGTGACCGGTGCCAAAACCTTATTGATTTCCCGTAAGTCGTGCACGATGCGATATTTCACCATAGTTTCTTTGGAGGACACTTTCTTTTTAACAGGATATAAGGGTGTATTGGCGGGTGACCTGATTTCTACCAAAACACCTTGTAACACATAATCCTGAATTTGTTGAGAAATCGCCTGTTCTTGCTGGGCGCTGATGGGGTATTGCCTAAGCTGAGGTAATATGGTTCCCGGGGCAGTTTTTAACAGTATAGGAGCTACTGATAAAATTCCTACATCAGTGTCTCCTTTTGCCCATAGGCTGTCAGGAACCCGAGACAAGTCAATTTTTGCTTGTTGAGTGTAAATTTCGGGAAAATCCTCCATTGCCTGTATTCTAACATATGGTTCCAGAGTTTCTGCATCTTCAGGGATGGTCAGCATAACTGTGCCATCTTCTCTAAAATGGATGTTTGCATGCATTTTACTTAAGACATCAGTACCCAACAAGCAGGTAGGTGCACCTTTAGCAAATAAAAATTTGGATACAAAAGTTTTAGGGCCAAAGCTCACATTTAAAGGTTTTGTAAAGGGCAACGCCTGAATTTTACCATCATACCCTTCTGCATATGTAACCTTTGAGGATATATTGTCAGGATATGGTAAAAAGTCCTGATTTAAAATGGAGGATGTTGCTCCCGTATCTATCAGAAAAGGTACATTTTTACCCTCAACTTCAACTTGTATTATTGGTCTTCTAGAAGGAAGAGAGACCTGCATAACTTTCAGTCATTCTGAGCTGTCTGTTTGATCAGGCACTGGGTTATTTATCCTATTTTTAGGTACAAAGGTTCCTGAATCTATATCTGTTTTTCTCTTCCTACATTCCCTTTGGAAATGTCCTGGCTTCTTACAGTAATGACAAGTAAACTTTTGATTAGCAGAGCCAGTATTAGCCTGTGCAATTCTTACTGGCTTAGAATTTTCTCTTAAGTCCATTTCTATCCCTACAGCTTTCTGTCTAGCCAGGTGTGGGTCTTCCAAGGTTCTCCAATCAGGGGTTGCGGCCTTAAGCTTTTCCTTCACTTTTGGAGACAATCCATCTATAAAGGTTTTTGTAACTAACCTCATCATTCCTGGAGCGGTTAGATCCATGCCTTCATCTCTGAAATTATTTTCTACACTTAGATAATATTCATCTACTGATTGTCCAGATTTCTGAGCCACCACTCCCGTTGTTCCTCTCTGCCTCTGTCTCTCCCTCATGAAAACCATTAAGTGATCTACAAATTGTGTACCTGATTCTATCGTTTGTAAGGCACCATCTCCTGCTTGGGGCCTATGTACCTGTAGATTTGCTAATAGCTCCTGGAAGAGTCCAGGAGTCATTTTCATTCTACATAATTCTTCTCCATCTGCCCAAACTCCAGCGTGAGTCTGCATAATTTGCTGTATATATTGTGCAAATCTAACTGGACACTGGGTGGGATCTGGTGCGTTATGCAAGAGAGACATGCCTTCAGCGGGGGACCAAGGGAAATATTGTCGAGTTTGGTGATATCTAGTTCCCATTACTCCGTCAGCACCAGGTTCCCTAAAGGGTCTTGGTACTACCCTAACAGGGGCAAGTACAGCGCCATGTCTAGGTGTACCACAGGCTAGGCAATCATTTCTCCAGTCTGGATTTTGTTATCCACAGTGCGGACATACCCATCCTCCTGGTCCGGCTAAACTTTGAGGTGGTGTTTGGAGAAAAGATGGGGCATGTGGGTTAAGGTATGGGGGTGGGGTATTTTTAGATTCCACATTTTGTTTTTCTCCACAGCCTGTGGGTCTAATACACCACTTTTTACTCTGTTGATTATATGTCCATCCCTCATTTTCTGCTACCCTAGAGACATCAATCAATGCTTGGATCTGATCTATCCATTTCTTGTCTCTGATTATGCCTTTTTTCCTTTCCTGAATTCCTTCCCATAGTTTTCTACTAAAAGCTTCTGCCCTAGTAACTCCAAACTTACTAAAAATCTTTTTCAGCCCCTTAGTGGCATCTTCACTAGAGTTGAGCGACCTTGACCTTTTTAGAGTCGAGACGGGTTTCGCGAAACCCGACTATCTCAAAAGTCGGGTCGAGTGAAATCGGCCGATTATGACGTAAAGTCGGGATCGACCGAAACACGAAACCCAATGCAAGTCAATGGGGCAGCATAGTCGGCAGTGAGTGGGGGCCAGGAAAACACCTAGAGTGCCCATTTTAATGTCAAAACCATCCATTCTTCTTAATGAAGCTTGTCAAGCGTAATTTACCTTATAATAATTGGAAGGCATTTGAAATTGGGGGTCATTTGGCTAAAGTTGTGGTGGGTAGGGCTGGTTCAAGTAATTAGTGGGCCCAGGAAATCTGGACCACGTCACGGCAGTGGAGCAGGGAGAGGTAAGTATTTCAACTTTGCAAGTGCTGTGAACCTGAGCAAGCAGGGGGGGCCCACTCGTTGGCATTGGCACTGGCACAGGGCCCCTCAAAGTACAGCGGTGTGTTTGCACGGCGGGGGCGCCTCCCACCGGCAGCAACACTTTTGCGTACTATGAGAGGCCCTGTGCCAGTGAAGTCGCCAACTAGTATTCCTCCCCCCCACCTGATGAAGGAACCTGCACTTTCATCTGCACCTTCCTCTTTGTCCCCGTGTAAGGTGGTATGGTATGCGGGAAGAGCAACCTGACTTTCAGCAGGGTCACAATGTTGTTGTGTAGCGTGCACGGGGAATGTTGCGTTATGGGTCAATGTACCAGCAGACTCATCTATCACTGGCTGGGCAATGGGCAGGATGAGGAGGAAACACAGATATAGGCCCAAAGAATAAAGTTGGCTAAATGCAGTTCAAAATTGG
The DNA here is from genome assembly GCF_032444005.1 of Ranitomeya imitator. Lineage (NCBI taxonomy): Eukaryota > Metazoa > Chordata > Amphibia > Anura > Dendrobatidae > Ranitomeya > Ranitomeya imitator. Next base: position 86,906,690 of record NC_091286.1, read on the forward strand.
TAACACAGGAATAACCAGGGGGCATTGCAGTGGAGGACAACTGGAATGAGAGGCTGACACAGAGAGTAGGCCCAAATCAGTAAGTAGTCGAAATGCAGTTCAAAATTGGCAACCGTAGTAAACAGGCGGCACAGCTTTGTTCAGTGGAGGAGAACAGCAAGGAGTGGCAGACACCGATAGTAGGCCCCAACCCAACTAGTAGGCAAAATGCAGTCTAACATTAACAACTACTTAACGAGCGCCTGAAAACGGAATTTCAGGACAGGAAACCAGGAGAACAGCAAGGAGTGGCAGACACCGATAGTAGGCCCCAAACCAACTAGTACGCCAAATGCAGTTGTTCCGTTTAACCACAATTTAATGAGAGCCTGAAGATAGAAGTTCAGGAAAGGCAACCTGGAGAACACCTTGGAGTGGAACACACCATCTCTCTACACCCCATACCCAATTTGTAGGCCTAATGCAGTGTAGTTTCCAAGAACTACTAAACGAGAGCCGGAAGATCGAAGCTCAGGAAAGGCAACCTGGAGAACACCTTGGAGTGGAACACACCATCTCTCTACACCCCATACCCAATTTGTAGGCCTAATGCAGTGTAGTTTCCAACAACTACTAAACGAGAGCATGAAGATCGAAGCATTGGCGAGGAAACCTGGGGAACACCTTGGAGTGGAACACACCATCTCTCTACACCCCATACCCAATTTGTAGGCCTAATGCAGTGTAGTTTCCAAGAACTACTAAACGAGAGCCGGAAGATCGAAGCTCAGGAAAGGCAACCTAGAAAACACCTTGGAGTGGAACACACCATCTCTCTACACCCCATACCCAATTTGTAGGCCTAATGCAGCGTAGTTTCCAACAACTACTAAACGAGAGCATGATGATCGAAGCATTGGCGAGGAAACCTGGGGAACACCTTGGAGTGGAACACACCATCTCTCTACAGTGGAACACACCATCTCTCTACACCCCATACCCAATTTGTAGGCCTAATGCAGCGTAGTTTCCAACAACTACTAAACGAGAGCCGGAAGATCGAAGCTCAGGAAAGGCAACCTGGGGAACACCTTGGAGTGGAACACACCATCTCTCTACACCCCATACCCAATTTGTAGGCCCAATGCAGCGTAGTTTCCAACAACTACTAAACGAGAGCCGGAAGATCGAAGCTCAGGAAAGGCAACCTGGGGAACACCTTGGAGTGTAACAAACCCTCTCTCTACACCACGGAAGGGCTGATTCTTAGGAAGGAAGGCTGTCGGAAAGAAGCAGGGCGCGTCCGAGGGTGATTATATTCTTATTAGGTATATACTCACCCTCGGACACGCCCTGCTTCTTTATTTGTAATGAATGTTTATTTGCAATGTGGTTTTGACTTACTCTATTTTTTTGGTAAATAATGATTTTATTATTTTCATTGTTTTGCATCTTCTTGGCAATAATATAAAGAAGACGCGACAGGACAACACTCGGTGGATGCCATATCTGTGTTTAAAATTGAAAAAACCTTTCAGTTAACTACTTGCAGGAGAAAGTTATTGTAGCTGGTGGCCATTTTTAGTACTGTACCAGATTTTTGTTGTATGTGTTTGTTTTTAATGTTAAAATGTCTGCATTTGATATCTCTCCAGTATTTTCTTTTTTATAAGCAAAATACTTATTTTTATATTTTCTGATGTTGGTTCCAGGGGTACACGGGCAGCAGTGGTGTGGTCAGTGGATGCCTAGTGGAAGGAGTGACCGCAGACAGGCATCGAAGGCCTAAAATAATAACACATGGCTGTAGGCAATTTTAAATTGGTTCCAGGGGTACACGGGCAGCAGTGGTGTGGTCAGTGGAGGCCTAGTGGAAGGAGTGACCGCAGACAGGCATCGAAGGCCTAAAATAATAACACATGGCTGTAGGCAATTCTAAATTGGTTACAGGGATACACGGGCAGCAGTGCCCTGGTCAGTGTAGTAGTAGTTGAAAGAATGGACCGCAGACAGGCATCGAAGGCCTAAAATAAAAAAATTGGGCTGGCTGTAGGCAATTTTAAATTGGTTCCAGGGGTACACGGGCAGCAGTGGTGTGGTCAGTGGAGGCCTAGTGGAAGGAGTGACCGCAGACAGGCATCGAAGGCCTAAAATAATAACACATGGCTGTAGGCAATTTTAAATTGGTTCCAGGGGTACACGGGCAGCAGTGCCCTGGTCAGTGTAGTAGTAGTTGAAAGAATGGACCGCAGACAGGCATCGAAGGCCTAAAATAAAAAAATTGGGCTGGCTGTAGGCAATTTTAAATTGGTTCCAGGGGTACACGGGCAGCAGTGGTGTGGTCAGTGGAGGCCTAGTGGAAGGAGTGACCGCAGACAGGCATCGAAGGCCTAAAATAATAACACATGGCTGTAGGCATTTCTAAATTGGTTACAGGGGTACACGGGCAGCAGTGCCCTGGTCAGTGTAGTAGTAGTTGAAAGAATGGACCGCAGACAGGCATCGAAGGCCTAAAATAAAAAAATTGGGCTGGCTGTAGGCAATTTTAAATTGGTTCCAGGGGTACACGGGCAGCAGTGGTGTGGTCAGTGGAGGCCTAGTGGAAGGAGTGACCGCAGACAGGCATCGAAGGCCTAAAATAATAACACATGGCTGTAGGCAATTTTAAATTGGTTCCAGGGGTACACTGCAGCAGTGGTGTGGTCAGTGGAGGCCTAGTGGAAGGAGTGACCACAGACAGGCATCGAAGGCCTAAAATAATAACACATGGCTGTAGGCAATTTTAAATTGGTTCCAGGGGTACACGGGCAGCAGTGCCCTGGTCAGTGTAGTAGTAGTTGAAAGAATGGACCGCAGACAGGCATCGAAGGCCTAAAATTAAAAAATTGGGCTGGCTGTAGGCAATTTTAAATTGGTTCCAGGGGTACACGGGCAGCAGTGGTGTGGTCAGTGGAGGCCTAGTGGAAGGAGTGACCGCAGACAGGCATCGAAGGCCTAAAATAATAACACATGGCTGTAGGCAATTTTAAATTGGTTCCAGGGGTACACGGGCAGCAGTGGTGTGGTCAGTGGAGGCCTAGTGGAAGGAGTGACCGCAGACAGGCATCGAAGGCCTAAAATAATAACACATGGCTGTAGGCAATTTTAAATTGGTTCCAGGGGTACATGGGCAGCAGTGGTGTGGTCAGTGGAGGCCTAGTGGAAGGAGTGACCACAGACAGGCATCGAAGGCCTAACATAACAAAAATGTCAATACAATGGTATTGTCAGTGGCAGGCATTGAAGGATGTCAGCGCATAGACTAAACATTGGTGGAGCTGTGAGATAATTTTGCAAGTGGTAGAGCACTGTTTGAGCTGGGGTGGGGGGAAACTGTCTTGTGGCCGGCGGTACAGGCCCAGGGCCCCTCATATTACAACGGTGTGTCTGACGTTGGGTGCGCACCACCACCGCCAGAGACACTTTATTGTACTAGGAGGGACCCAGTGGCAGTGCCGTCGACCAAAAGCGGGCTCACCCACCTCTTCAGACAAACTGCACTCTCACGGGTGCTGTTGCCAAGTGTCGATACCACGGCCCGGGCAGCAGTAGACAGGTCAGTGGAGGCCTAGTGGAAGGAGAGACCGCAGACAGGCTTCGAAGCCCTAACATAATAAATTGGGCTGGCTGTAGGCAATTTAAAATTGGTTCCAGGGGAACCCGGGCAGCAGTAGACAGGTCAGTGGAGGCCTAGTGGAAGGAGGGACCGCAGACAGGCTTCGAAGCCCTAACATAATAAATTGGGCTGGCTGTAGGCAATTTACAATTGGTTCCAGGGGAACACGGGCGGCAGTAGACAGGTCAGTGGAGGCCTAGTGGAAGGAGGGACCGCAGACAGGCTTCGAAGCCCTAACATAATAAATTGGGCTGGCTGTAGGCAATTTAAAATTGGTTCCAGGGGAACCCGGGCAGCAGTAGACAGGTCAGTGGAGGCCTAGTGGAAGGAGGGACCGCTGACAGGCTTCGAAGCCCTAACATAATAAATTGGGCTGGCTGTAGGCAATTTAAAATTGGTTCCAGGGGAACCCGGGCAGCAGTAGACAGGTCAGTGGAGGCCTAGTGGAAGGAGGGACCGCAGACAGGCTTCGAAGCCCTAACATAATAAATTGGGCGGGCTGTAGGCAATTTAAAATTGGTTCCAGGGGAACCCGGGCAGCAGTAGACAAGTCAGTGGAGGCCTAGTGGAAGGAGGGACCGCAGACAGGCTTCGAAGCCCTAACATAATAAATTGGCCTGGCTGTAGGCAATTTACAATTGGTTCCAGGGGAACACGGGCGGCAGTAGACAGGTCAGTGGAGGCCTAGTGGAAGGAGGGACCGCAGACAGGCTTCGAAGCCTTAACATACTAAATTGGGCTGGCTGTAGGCAATTTAAAATTGGTTCCAGGGGAACCCGGGCAGCAGTAGACAGGTCAGTGGAGGCCTAGTGGAAGGAGAGACCGCAGACAGGCTTCGAAGCCCTAACATAATAAATTGGGCTGGCTGTAGGCAATTTAAAATTGGTTCCAGGGGAACCCGGGCAGCAGTAGACAGGTCAGTGGAGGCCTAGTGGAAGGAGGGACCGCAGACAGGCTTCGAAGCCCTAACATAATAAATTGGGCGGGCTGTAAGCAATTTAAAATTGGTTCCAGGGGAACCCGGGCAGCAGTAGACAGGTCAGTGGAGGCCTAGTGGAAGGAGGGACCGCAGACAGGCTTCGAAGCCCTAACATAATAAATTGGGCTAGCTGTAGGCAATTTAAAATTGGTTCCAGGGGAACCCGGGCAGCAGTAGACAGGTCAGTGGAGGCCTAGTGGAAGGAGGGACCGCAGACAGGCTTCGAAGCCCTAACATAATAAATTGGGCTGGCTGTAGGCAATTTAAAATTGGTTCCAGGGGAACCCGGGCAGCAGTAGACAGGTCAGTGGAGGCCTAGTGGAAGGAGGGACCGCAGACAGGCTTCGAAGCCCTAACATAATAAATTGGGCTGGCTGTAGGCAATTTAAAATTGGTTCCAGGGGAACCCGGGCAGCAGTAGACAGGTCAGTGGAGGCCTAGTGGAAGGAGTGACCGCAGACAGGCTTCGAAGGCCTAACATAAGAAAAATGTCAATACAATGGTATTGACAGTGCCAGGCATTGAAGGATGTCAGCGCATAGACTAAACATTGGTGGAGCTGTGAGAGAAAATTTTGCAAGTGGTAGAGCACTGTTTGACCTGGGGGGGGACTGTCTTGTGGCCGGCGGTACAGGCCCAGGGCCCCTCATATTACAATGGTGTGTCTGACGTTGGGTGCGCACCACCACCGCCAGACACTTTATTGTACTATGAGGGACCTAGTGGCAGTGCCGTCGACCAAAAGCGGGCACACCCACCTCTTCAGACAAACAGTACTCTCACGGGTGCTGGCGCAAAGTGGCGATACCACGGCCCCGTGTGGGGACTTTGGCCATTTAGGGAGGTGTTAACATGTCGGATGCTGGACAATCAGGTGCTGCAAATTACGAGATTGGAAAAGTCGTTCAGAATAGTCCACAGGCAAGACCTTTACATAGGAAAGCTAGGTGTCAGCCGGGCAAGGTGGGGCAAAAGATTTCGAAATCCAGTTGTGGTTCATTTTAATGAAGGTTAGATCATCTACATTTTGGGTAGCCAGACGAGTCCTTTTTTCTGTTAGTATTGAACCTGCAGCACTGAATACTCTTTCTGATAGGACACTAGCTGCCGGGCAAGCAAGCTCCTGCAATGCATATTCTGCCAATTCTGGCCAGGTGTCTAATTTTGATGCCCAGTAATCAAATGGGAATGACGGTTGAGGGAGAACATCGATAAGGGATGAAAAATAGTTAGTAACCATACTGGACAAATGTTGTCTCCTGTCACTTTGAATTGATGCTGCAGTACCTGTCCTGTCTGCGGTCATAGCAAAATCACTCCACAACCTGGTCAGAAAACCCCTCTGGCCAACGCCACTTCTGATTTCTGCCCCTCTAACTCCTCTGGTCTGCTGGCCCCTGCAGCTCGTGTGAGAACGATCACGGGCGCTGTGTGCAGGGAATGCCAGAAGCAAACGGTCAAGAAGAGTTGATTGTTTGGTTGCTAATATTAGTTCCAAGTTCTCATGTGGCATTATATTTTGCAATTTGCCTTTATAGCGAGGATCAAGGAGGCAGGCCAACCAGTAATCGTCATCATTCATCATTTTAGTTATGCGTGTGTCCCTTTTGAGGATACGTAAGGCATAATCCGCCATGTGGGCCAAAGTTCCAGTTCTCAAATCAACGTCACTTGTGTCCCTCAAAAAACCAGAACCCGGCCTTGCCGCGCCACCAATTTCCAGTGGCCCCGGAAAAGCTTCCTCATTAAAAATATAATCATCCCCATCATCCTCCTCGTCCTCCTCCTCCTCTTCGCCCGCTACCTCGTCCTGTACACTGCCCTGGCCAGACAATGGCTGACTGTCATCAAGGCTTTCCTCTTCCTCAGCTGCAGACGCCTGATCCTTTATGTGCGTCAAACTTTGCATCAGCAGACGCATTAGGGGGATGCTCATGCTTATTATGGCGTTGTCTGCACTAACCAGCCGTGTGCATTCCTCAAAACACTGAAGGACTTGACACATGTCTTGAATCTTCGACCACTGCACACCTGACAACTCCATGTCTGCCATCCTACTGCCTGCCCGTGTATGTGTATCCTCCCACAAAAACATAACAGCCCGCCTCTGTTCACACAGTCTCTGAAGCATGTGCAGTGTTGAGTTCCACCTTGTTGCAACGTCTATGATTAGGCGATGCTGGGGAAGGTTCAAAGAACGCTGATAGGTCTGCATACGGCTGGAGTGTACGGGCGAACGGCGGATATGTGAGCAAAGTCCACGCACTTTGAGGAGCAGGTCGGATAACCCCGGAAAACTTTTCAGGAAGCACTGCACCACCAGGTTTAAGGTGTGAGCCAGGCAAGGAATGTGTTTCAGTTGGGAAAGGGAGATGGCAGCCATGAAATTCCTTCCGTTATCACTCACTACCTTGCCTGCCTCAAGATCTACAGTGCCCAGCCACGACTGCGTTTCTTTCTGCAAGAACTCGGACAGAACTTCCGCGGTGTGTCTGTTGTCGCCCAAACACTTCATAGCCAATACAGCCTGCTGACGTTTGCCAGTAGCTGCCCCATAATGGGAGACCTGGTGTGCAACAGTGGCAGCTGCGGATGGAGTGGTTGTGCGACTGCGGTCTGTGGACGAGCTCTCGCTTCTGCAGGAGGACGAAGAGGAGGAGGAGGGGGTGCGAACGGCTACAGCCAATTGTTTCCTAGACCGTGGGCTAGGCAGAACTGTCCCAAACTTGCTGTCCCCTGTGGACCCTGCATCCACCACATTTACCCAGTGTGCCGTGATGGACACGTAACGTCCCTGGCCATGCCTACTGGTCCATGCATCTGTTGTCAGGTGCACCTTTGTGCTCACAGATTGCCTGAGTGCATGGACGATGCGCTCTTTAACATGCTGGTGGAGGGCTGGGATGGCTTTTCTGGAAAAAAAGTGTCGACTGGGTAGCTCGTAGCGTGGTACAGCGTAGTCCATCAGGGCTTTGAAAGCTTCGCTTTCAACTAACCGGTAGGGCATCATCTCTAACGAGATTAGTCTAGCTATGTGTGCGTTCAAACCCTGTGTACGCGGATGCGAGGCTAAGTACTTCCTTTTTCTAACCATAGTCTCATGTAGGGTGAGCTGGACTGGAGAGCTGGAGATCGTGGAACTAGCGGGGCTGCCGGTGGACATGGCAGACTGAGAGACGGTGGGAGATGGTATTGTTGCCACCGGTGCCCTAGATGCAGTGTTTCCTACTACGAAACTGGTGATTCCCTGACCCTGACGGCTTTGGCCTGGCAAAGAAACCTGCACAGATACTGCAGGTGGTGCGGAAAATGGTGGCCCTACACTGCCGGAAGGGATGTTACGTTGCTGACTAGCTTCATTGGCCGAGGGTGCTACAACCTTAAGGGACGTTTGGTAGTTAGTCCAGGCTTGCAAATGCATGGTGGTTAAATGTCTATGCATGCAACTTGTATTGAGACTTTTCAGATTCTGTCCTCTGCTTAAGGTAGTTGAACATTTTTGACAGATGACTTTGCGCTGATCAATTGGATGTTGTTTAAAAAAATGCCAGACTGCACTCTATCTAGCATCGGATACCTTTTCAGGCATTGCAGACTGAGCTTTAACCGGATGGCCACGCTGTCCTCCAACAGGTTTTAGCTTTGCCACGCGTTTTGGGCAAGATACGGGCCCGGCAGATGGAACCTGTTGCGATGTTGATGCCTGCTGCGGCCCCTCCTCCTCCGCTTCAGAACTGCTGCCGCCTGCACCCTGTTCCCCCAATGGCTGCCAATCGGGGTCAAGAACTGGGTCATCTATTACCTCTTCTTGTAGCTCGTGTGCAACTTCGTCTGTGTCACCGTGTCGGTCGGTGGTATAGCGTTCGTGATGGGGCAACATAGTCTCATCAGAGTCTGATTCTTGATCAGCACCCTGCGAGGGCAATGTTGTGGTCTGAGTCAAAGGACCAGCATAGTAGTCTGGCTGTGGCTGTGCATCAGTGCACTCCATGTCAGATTCAACTTGTAATGGGCATGGACTGTTAACTGCTTCACTTTCTAAGCCAGGGACGGTATGTGTAAAGAGCTCCATGGAGTAACCCGTTGTGTCGCCTGCTGCATTCTTCTCTGTTGTTGTTTTTGCTGAAGAGGACAAGGAAGCGACTTGTCCCTGACAGTGAACATCCACTAACGACGCGCAGCTTTGACATTTACCAGTTTCACGAGAGGAGGCAAAAGAGCTAGAGGCTGAGTCAGCAAGATAAGCCAAAACTTGCTCTTGCTGCTCCGGCTTTAAAAGCGGTTTTCCTACTCCCAGAAAAGGGAGCGTTCGAGGCCTTGTGTAGCCAGACGACGAACCTGGCTCCACAGCTCCAGACTTAGGTGCAATATTTTTTTTCCCACGACCAGCTGATGCTCCACCACTACCACTACCCTCATTACCAGCTGACAATGAACGCCCCCGGCCACGACCTCTTCCACCATACTTCCTCATTGTTTTAAAAACGTAAACAAACTAACGGTATTTGTTGCTGTCACACAAATTACACGGTGAGCTATAACTTCAGTATGATTTAGCTACCCCTTTACAGGTGAGTGAGACCACAACGAAAATCAGGCACAATGTTACACACTCTGTTGTTGGTGGCAACAAATGAGAGAGATGCCACACACGCAGGACTGTCACTGAAGCACAAATGTAAATATTAATCTCCCACTGATTTGATTTTTTTTTTTTCAGGGAGACTTTAGGAAAAAAAAAATAGAATAAAATGATTTTTTCAGGAAGAATTTAGAAACCAAAGAAAATAAAATGATTTTTTCAGGGAGAATTTAGAAAACAAATAAAACAAAAAAAGGCTTTCTATGGCCCACTGAGTGAGAGATGACGCACACAGGAGTCAGGAGTGGCACACAAGCCCAGAGGCCAATATTTATCTCCCACTGATTGATGTAGTGATTTTTTCAGGTAGATTTTGGAACCCAAATCAAGCTAAAAAAAATAATAGGCTTTCTATGGCCCACAATTGGAGAGAGAGAGAGAGATGGCACACCCAGGAGTCAAGACTGGCACACAAGCAGAAAGGGCAATATTAATCTCACACTGATTTGTTTTTTTTTTTTTGTTTTTTTCAGGAAGACTTTAGGAAAAAAAAAATAGAATAAAATGATTTTTTCAGGAAGAATTTAGAAACCAAATAAAATAAAATGATTTTTTCAGGGAGAATTTAGAAAACAAATAAAACAAAAAAAGGCTTTCTATGGCCCACTGAGTGAGAGATGACGCACACAGGAGTCAGGAGTGGCACACAAGCCCAGAGGCCAATATTTATCTCCCACTGATTGATGTAGTGATTTTTTCAGGTAGATTTTGGAACCCAAATCAAGCTAAAAAAATAATAGGCTTTCTATGGCCCACAATTGGAGAGAGAGAGAGAGATGGCACACCCAGGAGTCAAGACTGGCACACAAGCAGAAAGGGCAATATTAATCTCCCACTGATTTGTTTTTTTTTTTGTTTTTTTTCAGGGAGAATTTAGGAAAAAAAAAAATAGAATAAAATGATTTTTTCAGGAAGAATTTAGAAACCAAAGAAAATAAAATGATTTTTTCAGGGAGAATTTAGAAAACAAATAAAACAAAAAAAGGCTTTCTATGGCCCACTGAGTGAGAGATGACGCACACAGGAGTCAGGAGTGGCACACAAGCCCAGAGGCCAATATTTATCTCCCACTGATTGATGTAGTGATTTTTTCAGGTAGATTCTGGAACCCAAATCAAGCTAAAAAAATAATAGGCTTTCTATGGCCCACAATTGGAGAGAGAGAGAGAGATGGCACACCCAGGAGTCAAGACTGGCACACAAGCAGAAAGGGCAATATTAATCTCCCACTGATTTGTTTTTTTTGTTTTTTTTTTCAGGGAGACTTTAGGAAAAAAAAAATAGAATAAAATGATTTTTTCAGGAAGAATTTAGAAACCAAAGAAAATAAAATGATTTTTTCAGGGAGAATTTAGAAAACAAATAAAACAAAAAAAGGCTTTCTATGGCCCACTGAGTGAGAGATGACGCACACAGGAGTCAGGAGTGGCACACAAGCCCAGAGGCCAATATTTATCTCCCACTTTTTTTTTTTTGTTCCAGGGAAAATTTATAAACCCAATAAAAAAAATAATAAATAGGCTTTCTATGGCCCACTATCTGAGAGACAGAGAGAGATGGCACGCTTAGGACTGGCACACAAGCCCGAAGGCCAATATTAATCTCCCTTTTTTTTGTAAGGGAGAATTTATAAAACCAAAAAAATAAAAATAAATAGGCTTTCTATGGCCCACTATTTGTGAGAGAGATGGCACGCTCAGGACTGGCACACAACCCCAGAGGCCAATATTAATCTCCCACTTTTTTTTTTTTTCCAGGGAAAATTTATAAACCCAATAAAAAAAAAAAAAAAATAAATAGGCTTTCTATGGCCCACTATCTGAGAGAGAGAGATGGCACGCTTAGGACTGGCACACAAGCCCAAAGGCCAATATTAATCTCCCACTGATTGATTTATTGATTTTTTTCAGGTAGAATTTAGAACCCAAATAAAGCAAAAAAAAAAAATGGGCTTTCTATGGCCCACTGAGTGAGTGATGATGCACACAGGAGTCAGGAGTGGCACACAAGCCCTGAGGCCAATATTTTTCTCCCACTGATTGATGTAGTGATTTTTTCAGGTAGATTTTAGAACCAAAATCAAGCAAAAAAATAAATAGGCTTTCTATGGCCCACTGAGTGAGTGATGATGCACACAGGAGTCAAGAGTGGCACACAAGCCCTGAGGCCAATATTTTTCTCCCACTGATTGATGTAGTGATTTTTTCAGGTAGATTTTATAACCCAAATCAAGCAAAAAAATAAATAGGCTTTCTATGGCCCACTGAGTGAGAGATGACACAGACAGGGATGGCACTCTAGCAGAAATGTCAATCTTAATCTCCCACAAAAAAAAAAAAAAAAATAGGGAGTGTCCTTCAATTACTATCTCCCTGCAGTAATCTCAGCCAGGTATGGCAGGCAGCAATAAGGAGTGGACTGATGCACAAATTAAATAAAAAGTGTGTACAAACCAAAAAGATAGCTGTGCAGAAAGGAAGGAACAAGAGGATTTGTGCTTTGAAAAAAGCAGTTGGTTTGCACAGCGGCGTACACACAGCAATGCAGCTATCAGGGAGCCTTCTAGGGCAGCCCAATGAGCTACAGCGCTGAGGGGAAAAAAAAAAATGTAGCTTCCACTGTCCCTGCACACCGAAGGGTGGTGTTGGGCAGTGGAAATCGCTACAGCACAAGCGGTTTGGTGGTTAATGGACCCTGCCTAACGCTATCCCTGCTTCTGACGAAGCGGCAGCAACCTCTCCCTAAGCTCAGATCAGCAGCAGTAACATGGCGGTCGGCGGGAACTCCCCTTTATAGCCCCTGTGACGCCGCAGACAGCAAGCCAATCACTGCAATGCCCTTCTCTAAGATGGTGGGGACCAGGACCTATGTCATCACGCTGCCCACACTCTGCGTTTACCTTCATTGGCTGAGAAATGGCGCTTTTCGCGTCATTGAAACGCGACTTTGGCGCGAAAGTCGCGTACCACATGGCCGACCCCGCACAGGGGTCGGATCGGGTTTCATGAAACCCGACTTTGCCAAAAGTCGGCGACTTTTGAAAATGAACGACCCGTTTCGCTCAACCCTAATCTTCACCACTTCTCTCCTTTATGATAGTATAGATATCTAATTCTTCTGGTTCCGACTTTGTTTGCTTATTCCCCATTTTCTTATCCTGAGCTTTCTTGCCCTAGGTGGCGTTTGGGTATGAGAATACCTCGTTACCTTCTTCCTAAGGAGCTAGGATGTCTTTTTTCTTGCCCTAGGTGGCGTTTGGGTATGAGAATACCTCGTTACCTTCTTCCTAAGGAGCTAGGATGTTTAAACTGTGTTGATGTAAGAAAATCCTGATTCCTACACCTATAGCAAACAACACAAATGCAACCAGACAGAAAAAGGAAAAGAACATACAACGTATCTTGTCCCAGGCTAATTTATCTGTCCTGGGCTTATACTATCACATACAACGTATTCTTGTCCCAGGCTAATTTATCTGTCCTGGGCTCATACTATCATACACTTATCCGTCACCAGGTTTTTGTCAAAGACAGGATCAGAGATTGAACATAGGCGCGGAGGTCTCCCCGAAAGGACGCAACCACGTTGCTCAGTGGGACAGTCACTTCTTCTGTTTCAACCCCCTGGGCGGCTTATACGGCTATTCCCAACTTCCACACACCTTCTATTCACATTCACTCTCATTCAATGCCGTACTCCGTGAGGTGATCAATTCCTAAATAGTTCAAGAACCCGAGCTATAGGTATCCTCCTCTACTAGAACTACCCGCTAAAGAACACGACACAGAAAATCTTACGGACAGTGCAGGGCAGATATAAGAGATCTAACAGTGTCTCTTACCTGGCCAGGTTTTTGTTCATCTGCCGTCCATTATCCCAGATTCTCTTTTCGTTCGTATTCTGCCGGTGTTCTTGAAGGAATACACAGACCTCGGGTCCCTGTTCGGGCGCCAGAAAATGTCGGGATCACACTCAGTCGGAGCAGCCTTTGGAAGTGGAGAATCACCAGAAATAATACACAAGACACGTCTTGTATAGTGTATCACTGGGAAGTCTCTGAAGCACGCCTGCCTTCAATGTGCTATCCCTTCTTTATATAGCTGTTTCAGTAGGTTTAGTGGTTATACAAGTTTTGCATGTTTAAACAAAGAGACAAAACAGGAAAGAAAGAAAAGAAAAGAAAACAGTTTAGTGGGCGGCAGTTTCACAACAAACAGTACAAAGGCAATTCCACAGACAAGAAAAACAGGATTTCATACTATAGCTAAAATGTCCTTGAATGGACAGGTCAATATTTATCACAAATTCTTTTTTTTTATTTTTGTTCATTGAGGTAATCATTTTTGTTCTGCTCTTCACATCGGCGTGTATCGTCATGTTTGACAGCAAACGCAACGATGCCAGCAACGTTTTACATGGAGCGAACAACCAGCGAGAACGATAAGGGAGTCGCCGTTACGTCACTGGATCGCTCCTGCATCATTCTGGAGTTGCTGTGTTTGACGTCTCTACAGCGACCTAAACAGCGACGCTGCAGCGATCGGCTCGTTGTCTATATCGCTGCAGTGTCGCTGAGTGTGACGGTACCTTAAGGGGTAAGGTTTCTTCTTGTGAAGAGTGACATGACAAGTCTGGCACGTCAGTATGAGGAAACTTAAATGCCTTGCATGCTTCTCTGAGAAATTAAATATGCAAATTGTCTCTTCAGAGAAGAAGACTTGAACTCTAGTGCCACCTATTGGAAGCAGCAATCCTAAAAGTCAATATCGACCCTTTAACAAGCCTTGCAATAACTTAGGATAAAAGCCAAATCAAAATCTTAATATGCAAACACGGTGTTTGGGGGTAATGCCTTCTTCAGTGCAAAGTATGAGATCTGACTTGGCTAGCTGAGAGGCTAAGACTGCGATCTAAGGGATAAGATTTCTCCTTGTTGAAAGTGACATGCCTGCTCTGGCACACGAGCATGAGGAAAGTTAAACACCTTGCATGATTTTCAAAGTAAGTACACCCCTCTTATCTGATCTAAGATATCAATAATGTATGCAATTTGCATTGTGCTGGTTTTTGATTGAATTAAGGTGGGATTGAGGGAAATTACCACATCTTCAATGGAAATCCGTCAGCAAGTTTTTGCCATGTAATTTGTGGACAACATGAGGTAGGTAACATATTTCAGAGATGTATCACTTACAGTTGTGCTCAAAAGTTTACATACCCAGGCAGAATTTACGCTTTCTTGGCCTTTTTTCAGAGAATATGAAAGATAGTACCAAAACTTTTTTTTACATTCATGTTTAGTTGTTGTGTGAAGCCATTAGTTGTCAAACTACTGCCTCTTCTTGGCAAAAAGCCTACAGTTCCTGTAAATTCCTGGGCTGTTTAGCATGAACTGCGTGCTTGAGATCTCCCCAGAGTGGCTGAATAATAATGAGGTCAGGAGACTGAGATAGCCACTCCAGAACCTTCAGCTTGTTCTGCTGTAGCCAATGACAGATCGACTTGACCTTGTGTTTCTTATCATTGTAATGTCGGGACGTCCAAGCACATCCCATGCGCAGCTGCTGAACTGATAAGTGCAAATTTGCCTTCAGTATTTGCTGATGGCATGCTGCATTCATCTTTCCTTCAACTTTGACCAAGTTTCCTGTGCCTTTGTAGCTCACACATCCCCAAACATCAGTGATCCACCTCCATGCTTTACAATAGGAATGGTGTTCCTTTCATCATAGGCTTTGCTGACCTCTCTCCAAATGTAACATTTATGGTTGTGGCCAAAAAGGTCAATTTTGGCCTCATCACTCCAAATCTTGTTCCAGAAGTTGTGAGGCTTGTCTCTGTGCTGTCTTGCTTATTGTAGGTGAGATACTTTGTGTCGTTTGTGCAGTACTGTTTTTTTTTCTGGCGACTTGACCATGCAGCCCATTTTTCTTCACGTGCCTCCTTATTGTGCATCTTGAAACAGCCACACCGCTAGATTTCAGAGAGTCCTGTATTTCAACTGATGTTATCTGTGGATTTTTCTTTGCATCCCGAACAATTTTCCTGGAAGTTATGGATTACATTTTTGTTGGTCTACCTGACAGTGGTTTTGTTTTTACAGAGCCCCTGATTTTTCATTTGCTAATCACAGTTTAAACACTGCTGACTGGCATTATCAATTCCTTGGATATATTTTTGTATCCCTTTCCTGTTTTATACAGTTCAACTAGCTTTTCTCGTAAATCCATTGACAATTCTTTTGCTTTCCCATGACTCACAATCCAGAAACGTCAGTGGCTGGATGAAAGATGCAAGAGTCTATCTGGATCCCAGAAACTCACTCAACTTTCATGCACATGCACTGATTACAAGCAAACAGGTCACAGGTGAGGATGTTACCTTTAGTAGCCATTCAAACCCATTTGTGTCAAATTCTGTGCAAATTATCAAGCCAAAATCAACAGAGTATGTGAACTTTTATCTGGGTCATTTGGATGTTTTGGGTTGTCATTATGATTTAAAAAGAGAAAAAACAGTAGCTTGACAATAAATAGATGGCTTCAAGCAACCACTAACCATGAGTGTAGAAAACGTTTTGGTGTTATTATTCATTGTCTCTGAAAAAAGGGGCAAGGAAGCATAATTTCTGCTGGGGTATGTAAACTTTTCAGCACAACTGTATTAGACTGTATGCTGTTGTTTCCATACAATATCTACCACAAAGAGCTACGCAAAAAATACAACGTGGCTCAAGGAATGTAAAGATATAAAAATATTCTTTATTCGTAAATATTAAAACATAGAATAACACCAGAGTACCTCGTATTGCAACAAAAATGAGTAAATTAGAACCTGGTGTGCCCCCGGAAGAAGAACAGGCGAAACGCGCGTCGGGACGTGCATCCAGGCAAAGGCACACCACTGGGTAATATATTTACATTGATCTATTTCTGTGTTACGAGGTTCTTTGCTCCTGTCAGGTTCTAATTTACTCATAGGAAAATGTCCTGTTAAATGCGCTTTCCACTTAGGTCTTTTGTCCAGGTGGTTAATGTGACACTGTATGCAGGATTTTTTGTGTTCCAATGTTATTATAACTATGGGCCTAGGGAG
Organism: Ranitomeya imitator; assembly: GCF_032444005.1. Classification (NCBI taxonomy): domain Eukaryota; kingdom Metazoa; phylum Chordata; class Amphibia; order Anura; family Dendrobatidae; genus Ranitomeya; species Ranitomeya imitator. Next base: position 86,923,040 of record NC_091286.1, read on the forward strand.
TATGACGCAATATGTGGTTATGTTTTCACATGATTATTTTCAGCCTTAGCCTTGATGTTTTTGTTGCAGGTCAGGAGAGTTGGCAGGCCAATTGAGCACAGTAATACCATGGTCAGTAAACCATTTACCAGTGGTTTTGGCACTGTGAGCAGGTGCCAGGTCGTGCTGAAAAATGAAATCTTCATCTCCATAAAGCATTTCAGCCGATGGAAGCATGAAGTGCTCCAAAATCTCCTGATAGCTAGCTGCATTGACCCTGCCCTTGATTAAACACAGTGGACCAACACCAGCAGCTGACATGGCACCCCACACCATCACTGACTGTGGGTACTTGACACTGGACTTCAGGCATTTTGGCATTTCCTTCTCCCCAGTCTTCCTCCAGACTCTGGCACCTTGATTTCCGAATGACATGCAAAATTTGCTTTCATCAGAGAAAAGTACTTGGGACCACTTAGCAACAGTCCAGTGCTGCTTCTCTGTAGCCCAGGTCAGGCGCCTCTGCCGCTGTTTATGGTTCAAAAGTGGCTTTACCTGGGGAATGCGGCACCTGTAGCCCATTTCCTGCACACGCCTGTGCACGGTGGCTCTGGATGTTTCCACACCAGACTCAGTCCACTGCTTCCTCAGGTTCCCCAAGGTCTGGAATCGGTCCTTCTCCACAATCTTCCTCAGGGTCCGGTCTCCTCTTCTCGTTGTACAGCGTTTTCTGCCACATTGTTTCCTTCCAACAGACTTACCATTGAGGTGCCTTGATACAGCACTCTGGGAACAGCCTATTTGTTGAGAAATTTCTTTCTGGGTCTTACCCTCTTGCTTGAGGGTGTCAATGATGGCCTTCTTGACATCTGTCAGGTCGCTAGTCTTACCCATGATGGGGGTTTTGAGTAATGAACCAGGCAGGGAGTTTATAAAAGCCTCAGGTATCTTTTGCATGTGTTTAGAGTTAATTAGTTGATTCAGAAGATTAGGGTAATAGGTCGTTTAGAGAACCTTTTCTTGATATGCTAATTTATTGAGACAGGTTTTTTGGGTTATCAGGAGTTGTATGCCAAAATCATCAGTATTAAAACAATAAAAGGCCTGACAAATTTCAGTTGGTGGATAATGAATCTATAATATATGAAAGTTTAATTGTAATCATTACATTATGGTAAATAATGAAATTTAACACTATATGCTAATTTTTTGAGAAGGACCTGTATGTACTAACTCGCTTTGGAGTATATGCCTGTTTTTTTCTTTTCGTGCAGAAATACTGCACTGCTACCATCCATCTTTTGGAGGAAAATTACGTATCATGAGAAGATATGGGCGAACCCAATGTTAGGTGTCGAGTTCCCACCTCTGCACAGGGGGAATCTCGAACCATCTCTGCTGCGGTCTCCCATTCTTCTCCAGCCACGGTGGAGTCTGCTCAGCGGAGACATCGTTCCCAGCATCTTGCTCAGTCTCACTGTGCATAGGATTACTGCTGCTTTGCCTGCTTCTGCCATTGAAGCCAGTGCTGGGCAGCGGCGAGCAGACATTTTTGGGATCTAAGTCCTGCTTTTTCCCTTCAGAGCATGCCCAGGGTGAGATCTCCCATTGGAGATCGAGGGTCACATGCTCAGATGCTGCAGCGGTTCCCATTGGTCCTTTATTGAAAGGTCCTGAACGTGCTGCAGCTATATAAGCTGTGCATGACCGCCCGGCCATGCGCTAGTGTACATTTGTAAACATGTGTGTGTTGTGAGTGAAAGTCGTTCATTAAAATCCCCTCCCTATTGGATGACTATTTGCGGAAGGTGGGTGATTGCTATCTAGCGCCCGACTTAGCTACCAGCACGTTACACACCAATACAGCGTCTAATTGCTGTGACCGCCAGTGGGGCGCCGTGCGCTTTCACAGCGCTTTACTGACCCAAGCCTGGGTGGCTAGTGGCGTCCGCCAGTGCGGCTCCACATGGACTCTCGTGCATCTTTTATTATTACTTTGGTTACACTGACACCCCATTAGCAGTGTTGAGCGCAAGTAGTCTAGTCGGACTCGGATCCCAAGTCTTGGGACTGAGCTTGGTGACTCCTTGCTTGCGCTCTTGTGTGCGGTACCGCGGCCCTGTGACTTAACAGGGTTCACTTCCTTCACACAGGGTGAAGTTAACCCGTGTGTGTATTCACATTGTACCGCCATATAGTCCGTCATTACTTGGCAGCAGGTTCCATCTCTGCACGGTGGACCCCGGGCTGCGAACGCACCTTAATCTATCTTATTATTTGGTGCATTCCGCTAGCCCTAACACCCAAACAGTAAAGTTTGGGGTCTGTACCAAACATCTAGGGTTCGTGCACAGACCAAAAACATGGACTTCTCCAGGAAGTCCATGTTACTGTTCAGGTTCGGCACACCAAATATCGGGTGTTTCCCACGCTGTCATCTGCATGACAGCATGAGAAACACCGACAGCTCTGATCGGCGGTAAGATCATTACCACGTGTCAGAGCTTCTGTTCCCATGCTATCAGATGACAGCATATGAGCCAGAAGCTGTGACAGGTGGTATAAAGGTTACCGCCTGTCACAGGCATCGGCTGATGAGAAAGTACTACTCTCATCAGCCTATTCCTGCTATCCCTGATAAGAGTAAGAGCAGCCGCCACTAGTGGGAGTGTTCATCAGCTGGCACCTGATAAGAGTAAAAGCAGCCACCACTAGTGGGAGTGTTCATCAGCTGGCACCTGATAAGAGAAAGAACAACTGCCACTAATTGGAGTGTTCATCAGCTGGCACCTGAGCGCTAAAAATACATAAATCATCAGTGACCGCTCTCCCCGACAACCAGCTCACACTGACACAGGAGAGTAAGAGTAAGCTCTCACGCAGTGAGCGGTGCCGTAAGTGAGGTCATCTGGTTCATCAGCTTTGATTTCCGGTGAACTTTCTCATGACAGTTTAGCACTACACACTGCAAGAGCATTTACGTTGCTGTGTCAGTGTGAGCCGGCTGGTGGGGAGAGCAATCACTGATGTGACTGCTCTCCAAATCATCTGGATCGTCATGGGACAGTATGAATTATCCTCACATCGGACAGATGAGATGTATATTTGTTGTTTTTTCCAGGGTACATGAGCATCAGTGAATTAGGCGAAAATGTTGAGTATTATGGCTGTTTATTATTTTCTTTTTTTTAGGGGACATGGGCTTCAATCAATTAGGTGTAAAGGTGAGTATAACTGTGCGTTTTTATTTTTATTTCAAACCAAGGTGTCAGTGTCTTTCTTGCAATTAAAGTATGTTTTTCTGGCTGTGTCTTTTTTACAATATAAGGCTGCCGTCACACTATCGGTATTTTGTCAGTATTTTACATCAGTATAAGCCAAAAGCAGGAGTGGGTGATAAATGCAGAAGTGGTGCATATGTTTCTATTATACTTTTCCTCTAATTGTTCCACTCCTGGTTTTGGCTTCCAAATACTGATGTAAAATACTGACCAAATACTGCTAGTGTGACGGCAGCCTCACTATGAGGCTAATAATGGGCATGTCTTATAGATGCCTCTCTATTTATAACAACTGGGCTTGATATCTGCTGCCTATACAAAGCTGACAACCCCTCACGTATTACCCCACTTGCCACCGGTAGTGGGAAGAGTGAGGCTAAGCGTCAGATTTGGTGCATCCTATTGATTTACCATTTCTGAGGCGGCTGTGAGCTGATGTTTTTACTCTGGGAAGGGGCCAATTTTAATGGTGCTTTCCTAGCCTATTAATTAATATCAGCCCACAACTGTGCATAAGTTTTGCTGGTTATTGATTATAAGGGGACCCCATGTCACTATTTTGGGGGTTTCCCTTGTAATCAATAAATTCTAAGAAAACAGCTGTTATCTGATATAAATATTTTGGGAACCTTTATAGCTATTGATCCCTTACCAGAATATTAACATCAGCCCTCAGCAGTCAGCTTTCCCTCTGCTGCTTATAAACATTTTTTTGTAAAAGTAGAGAAAGTATAGAGCAGTGGTGACCCACTATAGCCAGTGATTGTCTGCAGCAGTCACAGATCATGGAATAATATCGCTGCAAAGAGAAGAAGATGCCATTGGGACACAGGACAGAATCGATTTGAAATTTCGAGATCCGTAAGGTGAGCATTAATTTATTTTTTTTTAAGCTAATTAGAAACCTTCTAGAAAAAAAAATATCTCACCCGACAACTTCATTAAGATTAATCATGGATCAATTCATGGATTATATTCTCAAAACCAACATTTATACATTTAAAATTACTGTTAGCTTTTGTGCCACAGTATTTTACCTTAGAGGCCAAATGTTCAGTGCTTGACAATGGAAATGTATGTTTTTGCATGTATTAGCTAAATTTGTGGTTTTGAGATGACTTTATCCAGTAGTAACTTGTGGTATTTCTTCCCTTATGCATGTGTGGTTTGTAGCACATACATATGGTTTTCTAATAGGTACAGTTCTAAGAGTTCTCTAACCACAACATACAAATATGTGGCTAAGAACAGTGAGAAAGTTATGGCTTTTCCCACTATAACTTCATATGACTATGAGGTGCATCTCAAAGTCTCTTTAACCACACTTTTATTGTGGGTATATCTTAATGTGAACATGAGGTTATCTCTTAAACCACACATTCTCACAATTTAAACAAGTTACTTGTTATTATAAGCTCTTAAACTAAAAGTGAATTTTAGCTGTAGAGTATGACAGTATTACTTTTTGCTTTATTTCAAATTGTATTCATATCACCCAACTAGTAGATTAGGATGAGTAATCCTCTATGATTGCTAAACTATGTTAGATTTTGTGTGAACATAAGGATAAGCAAACTTCACATTAACTTCTAAGAATCTCCAATTATACTCTTGATTAAAGCAAGAAGTTGTATTACTGTAGGATCCACAGCGAGATTTTAGATATTAAACTTGGATAGTTAAGCTAAAGGCTGTTCTCAAGAGAATTATATCATGTGTAGAAAATGGAAAAATACATTTTTGAGCTGGAATTACAAGGTTATTGTAATATAAGGCGATAAATTGAGCTTTTGACTTGTATATCAATTTCAAGGTCTCTGCTTGTCATTAAATCTTTCCTCAAGATGTGATTATAAGGGGTGTGCAAGTGTGGTGTTGTGTACCCCTTTACATTGCATGGATACTTAATGGACAAAGCAGTTTCCACACATGGGGATGGGGATAAATGGAGACTGTCACTTTTAGTCAGCCATATGCTCCAAATGTATGCAACTGCATAGACTATAAAGTCGCATGTATCTGCATCCAACTACCTTTGGAAACAAATTTAATTAATTGGATTTCCCTTTTCAATAACGATGAAGAAAAAGCATTTTGATGTATAGTTTGGACATGGACACACCTGTTCATGCAGTGGTTTTCCATATTCTAATTGGAATGTGCACATTGTAGATTCAGACTGAAGGTAGTCAAGCCAAAAAGAACTGATGGAATCAATGAGTACAGAAACACGTGTAAAACAAACAAAAGTATCTGTTGAAACTTAGATTTCTCAAAGCACCCCCTTTTGACCTCGATGACAGCTTTTCACCACCACATCATTCTTTCAAGCAGCTTTATTAGGTAAGGTAGTCAGCTCCAATGGCTTCCATGAATAGTTGTGCATTTTTAAAAATGAATTAGTGTAATCACCTGCCTTCAGAGGTTTTTTTTGCAACCATCAGGTGAGTTTTGTAGAGGCAATACCGATACACAATTCCGTTCAGTGCTAAGCCCTATTCCACAATAATCAAGAATATGGCAATAACCACTCTATTACATAAAGTGAATCAACAGTCTATTATTACTTTAAGACATGCAGGTCAGTCGATCAGGAAAATTACTAGACTCTTGAAGCTATCCACCAGGGCAGTCATGAAAACTATCAATCACTACGATGAATTTGGCTCTAATGATGACTGACCCCCAACAGGATGAGAAATACCTCGGCTGCAGAGGATAAGTTATCAGCCACAAAATTTGGCAGCAATTCAGAAAACATAAGACCTCATAAATGATGCACAGACATCTCAACATCAGCTGTCCAGAAGAAAGTGCTTGAAGCCAGACTTTATGACCAAATCGCTGCAAAAAAGCCACTACTGAATAGCACAAACAAGAAAAGTAGGGAGGAGCAGATTAATTTAATTCAAGTGGAATTTCCTGAAAACTATGGTTCAACGTGAATTTGAACAATCTGTGATCTGCAAATTCGTGATTATCACAAAGAAACAATGGCCAACTCCATTTCACACATGCTGTAAGCACTCTGAGTGGTCTAATGTCATCAGGCATGGCAGGGTGGACATCCTCACACTGTCCTGAAGCAATCTGATGAAGTGATGTAGTGCAGCCCATCAGAGGGACTATCACAAGCAGCAGTGGCCTATCTTGGTTCAGCTAAGGGCAGGAGGGGGAGTCTGAGTAGGTTCCTCACCAGGTAATCATGTTTGCAATTAAAATGACACAGCCATAATAGTGTAATAGTGGATAAGTGGGTGTAAGGGGAGATGAACATGCTGTTAATGAAAATAAATCACTATGCAAAGACAAACGCCAATATTACCACCATAGGGTAACCATTTAGTAGTATATACTAGTCCTGCAGAACATAAAAGTGACTACAGTACAGTTATAGATTGTGAGATAAAGCCGATGTTTTTTTCTGATGGAGTCATTCATTTTTCCCGTCTTTTCCATCTGGCCCAAACTCATATGACAACTTCTCCAGCCAAACCAATCTGCAGAGTTTACAACAAAGACACATTTGATTTCTCACATTTCCAGCACCATCCTCATCTGTTCCCAATCTGCATCACCTCCTCATCCTGCTGCTACCCCAATGCTGAGTAGCTGCTGCTATAGGTGCACCTGCTCAGTGGTACAGAAACAGGGCTCCTCTTATTGCCCCTCATAATATTGCCCACCATTTTGTCCGTTAGAAAGTAAAATGCCTCATTTGTTTCCTCTACATGGTAAAACTGACCTCTAGAATATATTTTATATCCTGTGCAAGTGTCCTAGTACACAGTGCCCATGTTTTGTCCCTAGAGAGGAATAACACCCCATGTATGCACCTTTGACAGTCACAATACCCTGTTTGCCCCTAAAACAATGTGTTTCATCTTAACATTTATTAAAGTCCTCTGAGTCCTTCCATTTACAGCTCCCCAGTACACAGTGTGATGGGCTCACTCCTTCCTCTCACACAGTATGATATCCCCACAGCTCCCCTCTACAGAGTGTAATGCCCCCAACTGTATTATAGGCCCCTACAGTAACCCTCACATTGTATGAAGACCCCACAGTAGTTCTTACAATGTATAATGGTCCTTTAGTAGCCCCCACACTGTATAATGACCTCACAGTAGCCGATACACTATATTATTGCCTCACAGTAGTAGCCCCCCACTGTATCAACCACCACACTGTACGATGGTTCCACATTAGTCCCCACAGTGTATAATTGATTCTTTATTGCAAGATTGTCCCCACAGTAGTCTCCAAATTGTTTGATGGCCTTCAAAGTTGTTCCATACTGTATCATGGCCCCCTTAGTAGATCCCACTTTGTATGATGTCCTACCTTAGTATTCCCCACTCTGTATGATAGCCCTTAGTAGCACCCACACTGTATGATGGCCCCCTTCGTAGTCCCCACTTTGTATAAGGGATCTTTTAGTAGCTCCCAGGCTCTATCATAGCCCCTTTAGCAGCCCCCATGATGTTTAAATGTCCCTTGGCAGCACTTCTATGCATGATAGCCCCCCATGGTAGACCCCACTCTGTATGAGGGCCCCCTTTACATCTCTCACACATAATGGCACTCATTATGAAAAAAAAGGAAAAAAATGAACTTCATAAATATAACTAACCCCAGCAAGTCCAGCATCAGACAGCGGCAGGTCTCGGGTAGACTAACATGTCATCACACCGGGATTTTGATATCTTGTGCATGTTGCGACCACCCCTCTACCCATTGATAGTTATGCTACGGACAAGCAGTATAAATATAGAGGCTGTTGAAGGACAAACGAATGCCATTTTATGTTTGTGCTGTGTAAATGTAGGAACTAAGAGCATACAGCATAGGAATTGAAAAAGGCCTTATGTGGTTACGGTGCAATACTTCACTGTTGATGTACCAGATTAAAAATGCGAATGATAGTCTCAGTCTGTAAATAAATAGAAATCCAAGATTCAAGTGATATACAGTGAACTGTTGTAGAAGTCTCATCATCACCACTCACACAGTGTTTAACCCCTTCATGACCCAGCCTATTTTGACCTTAAAGACCTTGCCATTTTTTGCAATTCTGACCAGTGTCCCTTTATGAGGTAATAACTCAGGAACGCTTCAACGGATCCTAGCGGTTCTGAGATTGTTTTTTCGTGACATATTGGGCTTCATGTTAGTGGTAAATTTAGGTCAATAAATTCTGCGTTTATTTGTGATAAAAACGGAAATTTGGCGAAAATTTTGAAAATTTCGCAATTTTCACATTTTGAATTTTTATTCTGTTAAACCAGAGAGATATGTGACACAAAATAGTTCATAAATAACATTTCCCACATGTTTACTTTACATCAGCACAATTTTGGAAACAAAATTTTTTTTTGTTAGGAAGTTATAAGGGTTAAAATTTGACCAGCGATTTGTCATTTTTACAACGAAATTTACAAAACCATTTTTTTTAGGGACCACCTCACATTTGAAGTCAGTTTGAGGGGTCTATATGGCTGAAAATACCCAAAAGTGACACCATTCTAAAAACTGCACCCCTCAAGGTACTCAAAACCACATTCAAGAAGTTTATTAATCCTTCAGGTGCTTCACAGCAGCAGAAGCAACATGGAAGGAAAAAATGAACATTTAACTTTTTAGTCACAAAAATTATCTTTTAGCAACAATTTTTTTATTTTCCCAATGGTAAAAGGAGAAACTGAACCACGAAAGTTGTTGTCCAATTTGTCCTGAGTACGCTGATACCTCATATGTGGGGGTAAACTACTGTTTGGGCGCACGGCAGGGCTTGGAAGGGAAGGAGCGCCATTTGACTTTTTGAATCAAAAATTGGCTCCACTCTTTAGCGGACACCATGTCACGTTTGGAGAGCCCCCGTGTGCCTAAAAATTGGAGCTCCCCCACAAGTGACCCCATTTTGGAAACTAGACGCCACAAGGAACTTATCTAGATGCATAGTGAGCACTTTGAACCCCCAGGTGCTTCACAAATTAATCCGTAAAAATGAAAAAGTACTTTTTTTTCACAAAAAAATTCTTTTAGCCTCAATTTTTTCATTTTCACATGGGCAACAGGATAAAATGGATCCTAAAATGTGTTGGGCAATTTCTCCTGAGTACACCAATACCTCACATGTGGGGGTAAACCACTGTTTGGGCACATGGTAAGGCTCGGAAGGGAAGGAGCGCCATTTGACTTTTTGAATGAAAAATTATTTCCATCGTTAGCGGACACCATGTCGCGTTTGGAGAGCTCCTGTGTGCCTAAACATTGGCGCTCCCCCACAAGTGACCCCATTTTGGAAACTAGACCCCCCAAGGAACTTATTTAGATGCCTAGTGAGCACTTTAAACCCTCAGTTGCTTCACAAATTGATCTGTAAAAATGAAAAAGTACTTTTTTTTCACAAAAAAATTCTTTTCGCCTCAATTTTTTCATTTTCACATGGGCAGTAGGGTAAAATGGATCATAAAATTTGTTGGGCAATTTCTCCCGAGTACGTCGATACCTCATATGTGGGGGTAAACCACTGTTTGGGCACTCGGCAGGGCTCGGAAGGGAAGGCGCGCCATTTGACTTTTTGAATGGAAAATTAGCTCCAATTGTTAGCGGACACCATGTCGCGTTTGGAGAGCCCCTGTGTGCCTAAACATTGGAGCTCCCCCACAAGTGACCCCATTTTGGAAACTAGACCCCCCAAGGAACTTATCTAGATGCATATTGAGCACTTTAAACCCCCAGGTGCTTCACAGAAGTTTATAACGCAGAGCCATGAAAATAAAAAATAATTTTTCTTTCCTCAAAAATGATTTTTTAGCCTAGAATTTCCTATTTTGCCAAGGATAATAGGAGAAATTGGACCCCAAATATTGTTGTCCTGTTTGTCCTGAGTACGCAGATACCCCATATGTGGGGTTAAACCACTGTTTGGGCGCACGGCAGGGCTCGGAAGGGATGGCACGCCATTTGGCTTTTTAAATGGAAAATTAGCTCCAATCATTAGCGGACAGCATGTCACGTTTGGAGAGCCCCTGTGTGCCTAAACATTGGAGATCCCCCAGAAATGACACCATTTTGGAAACTAGACCCCCAAAGGAACTAATCTAGATGAGTGGTGAGGACTTTGAACCCCCAAGTGCTTCACAGAAGTTTATAACGCAGAGCCATGAAAAAAAAAAAATTATTTTCTCAAAAATGATCTTTTAGCCTGCAATTTTTTATTTTCCCAAGGGTAACAGGAGAAATTTGACCCCAAAAGTTGTTGTCCAGTTTCTCCTGAGTACGATGATACCCCATATGTGGGGGTAAATCACTGTTTGGGCACATGCCGGGGCTCGGAAGTGAAGTAGTGACGTTTTGAAATGCAGACTTTGATGGAATGCTTTGTGGGCGTCACGTTGCGTTTGCAGAGTCCCTGATGTGGCTTAACAGTAGAAACCCCCCACAAGTGACCACATTTTGGAAACTAGACCCCCAAAGGAACTTATCTAGATGTGTGGTGAGCACTTTGAACCCCCAAGTGCTTCATAGAAGTTTATAATGCAGAGCCGTGAAAATAATAAATACGTTTTCTTTCCTCAAAAATAATTATTTAGCCCAGAATTTTTTATTTTCCCAAGGGTTACAGAAGAAATTGGACCCCAAAAGTTGTTGTCCAGTTTCTCCTGAGTACGCTGATACCCCATACGTGGGGGTAAACCACTGTTTGGGCACATGCCGAGGCTCGGAAGTGAAGTAGTGACGTTTTGAAATGCAGACTTTGATGGAATGCTCTGTGGGCGTCACGTTGCGTTTGCAGAGCCCCTGATGTGGCTTAACAGTAGAAACCCCCCACAAGGGACCGCATTTTGGAAACTAGACCCCGAAAGGAACTTATCTAGATGTGTGGTGAGCACTTTGAACCCCCAAGCGCTTCATAGAAGTTTATAATGCAGAGCCGTGAAAATAATAAATACGTTTTCTTTCCTCAAAAATAATTATTTAGCCCAGAATTTTTTAATTTTCCCAAGGGTAACAGGAGAAATTTGACCCCAATATTTGTTGTCCAGTTTCTCCTGAGTACGGTGATACCCCATATGTGGGGGTAAACTACTGTTTGGGCACATGCCGGGCTTGGAATTGAAGTAGTGACGTTTTGAAATGCAGACTTTGATGGAATGCTCTGCGGGCGTCACGTTGCGTTTGCAGAGCCCCTGATGTGCCTAAACAGTAGAAACCCCCCACAAGTGACCCCATTTTGGAAACTAGACCCCGAAAGGAACTTATCTAGATGTGTGGTGAGCACTTTGAACCCCCAAGTGCTTCATAGAAGTTTATAATGCAGAGCCGTGAAAATAATAAATACGTTTTCTTTCCTGAAAAATAATTATTTAGCCCAGAATATTTTATTTTCCCAAGGGTTACAGGAGAAATTGGACCCCAAAAGTTGTTGTCCAGTTTCTCCTGAGTACGCTGATACCCCATGAGTGGGGGTAAACCACTGTTTGGGCACACGTCGGGGCTCAGAAGGGAAGTAGTGACTTTTGAAATGCAGACTTTGATGGAATGGTCTGCGGGTGTCACGTTGCGTTTGCAGAGCCCCTGGTGTGCCTAAACAGTAGAAACCCCCACAAGTGACCCCATTTTAGAAATTAGACCCCCCAAGGAACTTATCTAGATATGTGGTGAGCACTTTGAACCCCCAAGTGCTTCACAGACGTTTACAACGCAGAGCCGTGAAAATAAAAAATCATTTTTCTTTCCTCAAAAATTATGTTTTAGCAAGCATTTTTTTTGATTCACAAGGGTAACAGGAGAAATTGGACCCCAGTAATTGTTGCGCAGTTTGTCCTGAGTATGCTGGTACTCCATATGTGGGGGTAAACCACTGTTTGGGCACACGTCAGGGCTCGGAAGTGAGGGAGCACCATTTGACTTTTTGAATACGAGATTGGCTGGAATCAATGGTGGCGCCATGTTGCGTTTGGAGACCCCTGATGTGCCTAAACAGTGGTAACCCCTCAATTCTACCTCCAACACTAACCCCAACACACCCCTAACCCTAATCCCAACTGTAGCCATAACCCTAAACACAACCCTAACCCCAACACACCCCTAACCACAACCCTAACCCCAACACACCCCTAACCCTAATCCCAACTGTAGCCATAACCCTAATCACAACCCTAACCGCAACACACCCCTAACCACAACCCTAACCCCAACACACCCCTAACCATAACCACAACCCTAATTCCAACCCTAACCCTAAGGCTATGTGCCCACGTTGCGGATTCGTGTGAGATATTTTCGCACCATTTTTGAAAAATCCGCGGGTAAAAGGCACTGCGTTTTACCTGCGGATTTTCCGCGGATTTCCAGTGTTTTTTGTGCGGATTTCACCTGCGGATTCCTATTGAGGAACAGGTGTAAAACGCTGCGGAATCCGCACAAAGAATTGACATGCTGCGGAAAATACAATGCAGCGTTTCCGCGCGGTATTTTCCGCACCATGGGCACAGCGGATTTAGTTTTTCATATGTTTATATGGTACTGTAAACCTGATTGAACACTGCTGCGGATCCGCAGCCAAATCCGCACCGTGTGCACATAGCCTAATTCTAAAGGTATGTGCACACGCTGCGGAAAACGCTGCGGATCCGCAGCAGTTTCCCATGAGTTTACAGTTCAATGTAAACCTACGGGAAACAAAAATCGCTGTGCCCATGCTGCGGAAAAACTGCACAGAAACGCAGCGGTTTACATTCCGCAGCATGTCACTTCTTTGTGCGGATTCCGCAGCGGTTTTACAACTGCTCAAATAGAAAATCGCAGTTGTAAAACCGCAGTGAAATGCGCAGAAAAACCGCGGTAAATCCGCCATAAATCCGCAGCGGTTTAGCACTGCGGATTTATCAAATCCGCAGCGGAAAAATCCGCAGAGGACCAGAATACGTGTGCACATACCGAAACCCTAACCCTAGCCCTAACCCTAACCCTACCCCTAACCCTAGCCCTAACCCTAACCCTACCCCTAACCCTACCCCTAACCCTACCCCTACCCCTACCCCTAGCCCTAACCCTAACCCTAACCCTATTCTAACATTAGTGGAAAAAAAAATTTCTTTATTTTTTTATTGTCCCTACCTATGGGGGTGACAAAGGGGGGGGGGTCATTTATTATTTTTTTTATTTTGATCACTGAGATATAATCTATCTCAGTGATCAAAATGCACTTTGGAACGAATCTGCCGGCCGGCAGATTCGGCGGGCGCACTGCGAATGCGCCCGCTATTTTGGAAGATGGCGGCGCCCAGGGAGAAGACGGACGGGACCCCGGCTGGATCGGTAAGTATGATGGGGTGGGGGGGGACCACGGGGGGGATCGGAGCACGGGGGGGGGAATCGGAGTGCGGGAGGGGTGGAATGGAGCACGGGGGGCGTGGAACGGAGCACGGGGGGGCTGGAACGGAGCACGGGGGGGTGGAACGGAGCACCGGGGGGGTGGATCGGAGTGCAGGGGGGGTGATTGGAGCACGGGGGGGTGATTGGAGCACGGGGGGAGCGGACAAGAGCACGGGGGGGAGCGGAGCACTGGACGGAGGGGAGCCGGAGCAGTGTACCGGCCAGATCGGAGGGCTGGGGGGGCGATCGGTGGGGTGGGGTGGGGGCACACTAGTATTTCCAGCCATGGCCGATGATATTTCAGCATCGGCCATGGCTGGATTGTAATATTTCACCCGTTATAATAGGTGAAATATTACAAATCGCTCTGATTGGCAGTTTCACTTTCAACAGCCAATCAGAGCGATCGTAGCCACGAGGGGGTGAAGCCACCCCCCCTGGGCTAAACTACCACTCCCCCTGTCCCTGCAGATCGGGTGAAATGGGAGTTAACCTTTTCACCCGATCTGCAGGGACGCGATCTTTCCATGACGCCGCATAGGCGTCATGGGTCGGAATGGCACCGACTTTCATGACGCCTACGTGGCGTCATGGGTCGGGAAGGGGTTAACTATCTGTGATATACTGCAGCAACACATCCACTTAATAGCTGCTTTTTTCACACAGTGCCAGCAAGCAAGGGTAGTATTAAACTACTCATTGCAGATTTTGCAGCTAAATCCAAACTCTGAATGCAAGGCCTGTTTCTGTAAATGAAAACATATTTTTTTTATTTTAAGACACCCCTTTTTCAAAACAGAAATCTCTCTTCCCTTATCCTGAACTTTAAGCTAAAGAGTTTACCACCAATGTGTGCATTGTTTAAAATAATGTTTTAAGCTCTCTTCTTTGTTCCGATAGTCTAATATTAGAGGCATACACAGGCCACCTGAAAGCAGCAACTAATTGCAGGTGCTTTCTTTGGGACATGTTTTCTGGTCCGATTCAATCTTGTAAGGAAAGTGGCCTTTTTTCTACACTTTTAATCTAAAAGGCCTATTTTTATTTTTGGAATGCCTGCTTTAATTTTCTACATTAGCTACAATACACTCCACGACAATACTGCCGGCTGTTGCTGCAAATTACGATATATTCTGTGCATTTACCTATGTAGCAACCTCTTATTGTGAGGTTAAGCTTTTTATGACAAAGGTGGAAGCAATTTAAACCAAAATTGTTAAGTGTGTTAATAAAGGATGGCGTCCACAGTGATAAAATAGATGGGATTCGTACTGATGCGATGTGGAAATTGTATCAAAAGAGAGGAATTAATAAAAAGTCAGGTGTGTCACATAATGAAAAGGTTGCAGTAAAAGATTCTGAATCTCCACAGCGGGGGCAAGACAAGACACGGGGAGAGATAGAGAGGGCCCGCTCCCTTTTCGTCTCCGTCAAAGCCCACAGCACCGGGGATTGAGGATCTTTATGCTGAAGTGAAATTCTTTATACAGGAATTCAAAGCCCAACTGAGGGGGCTGTCACTATCTCCTACCAAGATGCCTTCATCTAAAATAGAGGATCAATGGGGAGGGGAAATAAGAGTGATTAACTAGCTGGCCACGCCCCACAAATGGATAGACACCCTCATGTAGCTTTAGTGATTAACTGGAAAAATAAAAACAGCCAACATGTTAAAGCTTTGGTAGATACAAGGGTGGAGGCCAGTTTGATTTACGTAAATCCAAAACATTTCTGTGGGCGCAAGGCTATAATTACAGAATTTATTAGAGACCTGTGTGCTTGTGCCTACTACTACTGAATGGAACAATCTTGTAGTGTGGGGAAAGTTTTGGCAAGATTTCTGGGTAACTGTACAAAGAATTAAAGTGACTGTGTTTAATGTTGATGATTATTGTGCTTCAGATACACTGGAAAGACTTTTCAACTCAGTAGCAGATGAACATTCCAAAATATCAGTCGCTGAATCCAGTTCAAAGACACCACTGAGGGACTGCTCGGATTCACTCAGTGGGCACACCAGAAACATGGACACCTGGGAGAAAAAGCTACTTACCAATGGGCAGAGACCAGAGGAGTGCCCATCAGGTTAGATTCGATAAAGGATTTGGATTCTTACATCCTACCAATGATGGTGTAAAAATCTGTGGGACAAAGGTCCTCCAGAACATGCAGAAGTAATTGCTCGTGGAGCAAATAAAGTGCTGATAGTTATGAAACCCGGGCAATAGAAGTGGGAACACGTCCCAACAGACAGGTGTTATCTCAGAGAATAATATATATTTTCCCTTTAGATCAAAACCTGGAAATGGTGCATCGTTGCAGCCACCGTGTGCATGGTCCTTTCAAGTTCCATCACTACCCAAGAGATCTTCAGCACCAAGAGACCAACCATGGAAAGTGGAGCTTAATGAAGACCAAACAGAATCTATAGATTTACTTGGCTCAGCTGATGAACACTAGCCATTTTTATATGACAAAGACTACTACTGCTACCAATATATTAGAAACGTGTCTGGTGGCAGTACGGACCCCTTTACAGTTATGGACAAAGCTGATAGGGGTATTAACTCAAGATGAAGACATAGAAGATGTGACTTAAAACTTCACATATAATAGTAATCTTGCTATAATTTGTGCATGCAATGCTTTGTGCTTTTGTATACAGTGCACACTTCCATTATTATCCTTATGCCAATCATCCACTAAAACCATCCCCTTAGGATATGGTACCTTTTATAAATAATGTTTGGCTCAAAATAGCCAAGGGTGGAATGTAATGTGAATATAAAAATTGCTATTTTGAGTCCATTTTGAAATATACTGAATGCATTCAGACCATTACATAGCAGCATTTCTTGTCATACATTTACAGACAGAAAATGCTCATTGTGAAACAATCTTGAGAGCTGTTTATTTATTGTCTGAAGACCTTTGAGTTTACAAACAGTTTTAAGTTTGTTTGTCATTGTAAAACAAGTTTTATTTAACCTCTGTCTGTGGCGGGTTTATCTAACCCTTGTGGGTTTTTATGTATCTATGGGTTTATGGCCCATTGTCTGATGTATGACATCTTGGTCTCATTCTATCTTGAAAGCTGGCCACTTGAAGGGCAGGGTGAAACCAAATGAAACATAGTGCAAATCACTATATAAGACAAGAGAAACATGACTAAGACAGAAGCATAAACTGGTGTACCTGTACTTACATGTGTACAGTGTTGAGATACCTGCATAAGTGGGGACACCCGTGCAGTGTTGTGAATTTTCCAGGGGTTCTCTGTCTTGGTGTTGCTTCTCTGATTTTCCAGACGGATGATGTTTAAAAGCTCCTTGGTGACTGATGATGTGAGTATATGTACTTAATCATTATATGTATTTAATCCTTATATGCTCTTAATCATTATATGAATTTAATCCTTATACTATATGCACTTTGTATCTTAAAATATACAAATGTATATGCAATCATACTATCCAATCATATTAGTCCTTTAATTTTGTATTTTGAAATAAAATTGCGTTATATCGCAAGTAGTAGCCTTCTTTAAAGCCGTATCTGAACCTTAGTGTTAAAAACTTGGCAATACAACCTTCTGCTACCCATCCGGGTTCCTGTAACGTCAACTGGTTCTCGGCAGTGTCTTTGGCTCTTGTACCTTCTGCTACCCATCCTGGTTCCAGTACCATCAGCTGGTTCCAGGCAGAGCCTTTCGCTTAGGTGCCTCCTTCTCGGTATCCGAGTTCCACCAACGTCTGGTGGTCCTTGGTAGTGCTTTCTTGCACAGGTACCTCTTGCATAGTAACCGGGTTCCAGTACCATCAGCTGGTCCTCGGTATTTCCATTGGCTCTTGTACCTTCTGCTCCCCATCCTGGTTCCAGTACCGTCAGCTGGTTCCAGGCAGAGCCTTTGGCTTAGGTGCCTCTTTCATAGTATCCGAGTTCCACCAACATCTGGTGGTCCTTGGTAGTGCATTCTGGCATGGGTACCTCCTGCTTAGTAACCAGGTTCCAGAACCGTCAGCTGGTCCTCGGTAGTTCCTTGGCTCTTGTACCTTCTGCTACAATTCCAAGTCCAAGCTTTTGGAAATGTTTTTTGCTAATCACTCTGGATCTCCCTGATGACGACCCTAAAGACGACGACGCTGAAGACCACCTCGAAGAAGACGATGACCCCGGAGACGACGACCCCGGAGACGACGACCTTGAAGACCACCCCGAAGAAGACCAAGAAGCAGAAGAACAAGAAGCTGCAGAACAAAAATCAGAAGTACATTAAGCATAAGACTAAAAATCAGAGCAAAAGATATTAATAAAATTATAAGCAGGAGAAGACTAAGCAGTGTATGGGGGTGAGTCCGTTCCTCCTCGTGGTGCTCCTGGGAAAAACCTGCTGCTGCAGGCCAAACTGAACGCGGACAAATCCTGTTGTAAATCTTTAGTGACAGGCAGAACGGAAGGTGTAATCTTCAAATTTTTATAGAAAAACTACAGGAATGCCTGTCACAGAAAAGAATAGGATGAAGAAGAATATGAAGAAGATGAAGACGTAGATTATGAAGAAGAAGAATAGTTGAATAAGAAGAATATGAAGAATGTAAAAAAAAGAATAATAGGAAGTAGGTGAAGAAGAAGATGAATAAGGTGAAGAAGAAGTTGATGAAAAAGATGCTGCTGCTGAGGATGATGAAGAAGAAAGTATGGGAGAAGTAAAAAAGAAGGTGAAGAGCATGGAAGTAGTGAAACATAAATATCTGACAAAATATAAAAAATCTAAACATAGTCAATATCTTTGTAACTCCGAACGTCTTCAAAAAAATTAATTCCTGCTATTTCATTTGATTGGGCTAATCCTCTATGCTTTAATGTCTCCTCCACCTCCCCCAATACATTCTACATTATTCTTAGTTGTTTTCCTTCATATAGAATTAACCAACAAGGAAAGAAAGGGTTTATTTTAATTCCGATATTTTTGTCCCATTGACTTGCATTGGTTTCCGGTATCGGTATCGGCGATATCCGATATTTTTTGGATATTGGCCGATCCATTCCGATACTGATATTTTTGAATATCGGAAGGTATCGCTCAACACTACTGATGAGTCAAAATGTAAGATTTTTCTTATCAACCTCTATGTCTTTGTGTGATGCAGAAAAGGAGAGAAGATTTTCACTTGTTTGGTACCCATCGTAAAGCACAGAGGGGTAGGTGTGATGGTGTTGAGGCTCTACTGCTGAAACTGTTGGTGATTTAGTCCATATTCAAGGCAAACTTACTCAGCATGGCTACCAAAACATTCTGCAAGAATATGCCATCCCATTTGGTTTGCACTTAATGAGACTATATGTTGCAACAGGACAATGACTGAAAACAAACCTCTCAGCTATGTAAAGGCTATGTAATCAAGAAGGACATGGATAGAATTCGTCATCAGATGGCATGACCTCAAAAATCACTTAAAGGGAACCTGTCACCCCGTTTTTTCAGATTGAGCTATAAATACTGTTAAATAGGGCCTGTGCTGTGCGTTACTATAGTGTATGTAGTGTACCCTGATTCCCCATGTATGCTGAGAAATACATTACCAAAGTCGCCGTTTTCGCCTGTCAATCAGGCTTCCCCAGCTTTCCGTTGGTGGCGTAGTGGTGTGCGCATGTCCAAGGTCCGAATTCCCTGCGCCCACGTGAAGACACAGCGCGCGATCTGCGCTGTCATCCCTTTCATCGGTGGGGGCGGCCATCTTCCTGGGGCCGCGCGTGCGCAGATGGAGTGCTCTGCTGCACGGGGCTTCAGGAAAATGGCCGTGGGATGCCGCGCGTGCGCACAAGAGATCGCGGTGGCCATTTTCCCAAAGCCGAGATGCAAACCGAGATGCACAATTTGTAATTCAGTCAAAGACTGACCTTGGATATTTTATATAAAATATGTCACAGCTAATCATAAATTAGACAAGAGGGCATCACCATACACCATCACACCCCAGCTCAAAGGGTGTCAAAAACAGGAAAAGTTGCAACATTTTTACACAATCTCACAAAGCTGGTGTTAGGGTTGGCGGAACGCACCGAGTATATATATAAGAAATAATAGGTTCACAACCCGCGGTCCAGCGTGCAGGAAAGTAACCTGCTGCTAGAATTGGTGATGGTATAAGCAAATTCTGTTAATTCACAGAATTGTATAGATAGGAAAACATTGTGCCCTGTTAAGCTCACAGAGGATCACAGCTACCTAACTGAGCAGAGAGCAACCAGTGGTCACGCAGTCAGCAAAGCACACAAAACTCCTCACCGGAGGTGCCGGTATTCTAGGGGCTTATTTCAGCCAAGCCTGAACTCAGACATACAAAACTCCTCAACAGAGGTGCCGGTAATCTAGGGGCTTATTTCAGCCAACCCTGACCTCATGCAGACATGACAACTAAAGCAGCAAAGCTCAAGACATAGGTTGATACTAGCGCATGGCCGTGTGGCCTTTTATAGCTGTAGCAGACAAGGACCTTCCTAGTGGTCCAATAGGTACCGCAACAGGACCTAAGCATGTAACCTCCGACCTCCAATGGGAGGTCGTCCCAAGGGCATAGGCAAAGGTAGAGCCTGGAAGGGCAGTAGTAATCAGTCATCCAGTATCAGCCTGAGCCAGACGCTGGGACCGACGTCTCCACTGAGCAGGCTCCACTGCGGCTGGAGGAGAGTGGGAGACCGCAGCAGACATGGTTCGAGATTCCCCCTGTGCAGCGGCGGGAACTCGACACGAAACAGCTGGTTGTCAAAAATTGGGGGGGGACCTGTTGTGAATTCCGCTCTTGGGCTCCCTCCGGTGGTTGTAAGTGGCACTTTTGTGAGTTCTGCTCTTGGGCTCCCTCCGGTGGTTTTAAGTGGTATGGCTGCTCCTTGGATGTAGCAGCAGCTGCTTCCACTGATTGTCTTTCTGCTCGGCTATTTTTGCCTGGCTCTTCCCTTCAGCCAGTGCCACTTGTCAATGGTTCCTGGTTGGATTCACATCTCTTTTGGATTTCCCTGTTATCTTGACCAGTTCAGCAAAGTTAAGTCCTTGCTTGCTCTTTTCTGTCCACAGGTTGTGGACTTATCCGTTCTGTGCTTTCTATGTTTTGTCCAGCTTGTCAGTATGAATTAATTCAGTTAAGCTGGAAGCTCTGGGAAGCAGATTTACCCTCCACACCTTTAGTCAGGAATGGAGATTTTTGTAAACTGTGTGTGGATTTTTTGTAGTGTTTTATACTGACCGCACAGTATTCCATCCTGTCCTATCTATCTTGCTAGACTGGCCTCCTGTGCTACATCCTGGTTTCATTCTGTGTATGTCTTTTCCCTCTTCACTCACAGTCATTACTTGTGGGGGGCTATCTATCCTTTGGGGATTTTCTCTGAGGCAAGATAGTTTTCCTGTTTCTATCTTTAGGGGTAGTTAGTTCTCAGGCTGTGACGAGGTGCCTAGGGTGTGTCAGGAGCATCCCACGGCTACTTCTAGTGTTGTGTTGAGCTTAGGGACTGCGGTCAGTACAGGTACCACTTCCTTCAGATCTCGTCCCATGTTGCTCCTAAACCACCAGTTCATAACAGTACAAGTGGCCAAAAATGAATTAAATGCATCTCAAAAGAAGGAAAAAAAAAATTCTGAGCCATTTTTTTTTCTGTGCTCTGTTTTGTCTTTTTTTTCCTCTTGATCTCTGGGTGGTTCAGGATTTATGCTCTGGCATGGATGTTCAGGGTTTGTTTTCTCGTGTGGATCAACTTGCTGCAAGAGTACAGAGTATCCAAGATTATGTTGTTCAGACTCTGGCTTTGGAGCCTAGAATTCCTACTCCTGATTTGTTTTTTGGGGACAGATCCAAGTTTTTGAACTTTAAAAATAACTGCAAATTGTTTTTTGCTTTGAACTCCCGTTCTTCTGGTGATCCCATTCAGCAAGTTAAAATCATCATATCCTTGCTGCATGGTGACCCTCAGGACTGGGCATTCTCCCTTCAATCAGGGGATCCGGCATTGCTGAATGTAGACGCATTTATTCAAGCGCTCGGATTATTGTATGACGAACCTAATTCTGTGGATCATGCAGAAAAAACCCTGTTGGCCCTGTGTCAAGGTCAGGAAGCGGCAGAATTATACTGCCAGAAATTTAGGAAATGGTCTGTGCTCACTAAATGGAATGAGGATGCTCTCTCTGCTATTTTCAGAAAAGGCCTTTCTGAAGCCCTTAAAGATGTTATGGTGGGCTTCCCTACGCCTACTGGTTTGAGCGAGTCTATGTCTCTAGCCATTCAGAGTGATCGGCGTCTGCGCGAGCGCAAAGCTATGCACCATATGGCAGTGTCCTCTGAGCAGAGTCCTGAGCCTATGCAATGTGATAGAATTTTGACTAGAACAGAACGGCAGGAATTCAGACGTCAGAATAGGCTGTGTTTTTACTGTGGTGATTCTGCTCTTGTTATTTCTGATTGCCCTAAAAGTACTAGGAGGGTCGCTAGGTCTGTTACCGTCAGTACTGTACAGCCTAAATTTCTTTTATCTGTGACCCTGATTTGCTCATTGTCGTCCTTTTCTGTCATGGCATTTGTGGATTCAGGCGCTGCCCTGAACTTAATGGACTTAGAATTCGCCAGGCGCTGTGGTTTTTCCTTGCAGCCTTTGCAGAGCCCTATTCCTTTGAGGGGCATTGATGCTACACCATTGGCCAAGGATAAACCTCAGTACTGGACGCAGATGACCATGTACATGGCTCCTGCACATCAGGAAAATTGCCGTTTTCTGGTGTTGCATAACCTGCATGATGTTGTTGTACTGGTTTTCCATGGTTACAAGAACATAATCCGGTTCTGGATTGGAAAACTGTGTCTGTGACTAGTTGGGGTTGTCAAGGGGTACATAGTGACGTTCCTTTGATGTTAATTTCCTCTTCCCCCTCTTCTGAGGTCCCTGAGTTTGTCGGATTTCCAGGATGTATTTGATGAGCCCAAGTCCAGTTCCCTTCCTCCACATAGGGACTGTGATTGTGCTATTAACTTGATTCCAGGTTGTAAGTTCCCTAAGGGCCGACTTTTCAATCTGTCTGTGCCAGAGCATGCCGCCATGCGGAACTATGTTAAGGAATCTTTGGAGAAGGCGCATATTCGGCCGTCTCCATTGGGAGCGGGTTTCTTTTTTGTTGCTAAGAAGGATGGCTCCTTGAGACCCTGTATAGATTATCGTCTTCTTAATAAGATCACGGTCAAATTCCAATACCCCTTGCCTTTGCTTTCTGATTTGTTTGCTCAGATTAAGGGGGCTAGTTGGTTTACTAAGATTGACCTCCGAGGGGCATATAATCTTGTTCGTATTAAACAGGGTGACGAATGGAAAACTGCATTTAATATGCCCGAAGGCCATTTTGAATACCTTGTGATGCCATTCGGGCTCTCTAATGCTCCATCTGTGTTCCAATCCTTCATGCATGATATTTTCCGCAATTATCTTGATAAATTCATGGTTGTATATTTGGATGATATTTTGATTTTTTTCCGATTATTGGGAGTCTCATGTGAAGCAGGTCAGGATGGTATTCCAGATCCTTCGTGATAATGCTTTATTTGTGAAGGGGTCTAAGTGCCTTTTCGGAGTTCAGAAGGTCTCTTTTGTGGGTTTTATTTTTTCTCCCTCGTCTATGGAAATGAATCCTGTTAAGGTCCAAGCTATTCATGACTGGATTCAACCCACATCTGTGAAGAGCCTTCAAAAATTTTTGGGCTTTGCTGATTTCTATCGCCGTTTCATTGCTAACTTTTCCAGTGTGGTTAAGCCCCTTACTGATTTGACGAAGAAAGGCACTGATGTGATGAATTGGTCCTCTGCGGCTGTTGAGGCCTTTCGGGAGCTTAAACGCCGATTTACTTCTGCCCCTGTGTTGCGTCAGCCGGATGTTTCTCTTCCTTTTCAGGTTGAGGTTGACGCTTCTGAGATTGGGGAAGGGGCCGTTTTGTCTCAGAAGGATTCTGATGGTTCTTTGATGAAACCGTGTGCTTTTTTTTCCAGAATGTTTTCGCCTGCGGAACGCAATTATGATGTCGGCAATCGGGAGTTGTTGGCTATGAAGTGGGCGTTTGAGGAGTGGCGACATTGGCTTGAGGGAGCTAAGCACCGCATTGTGGTCTTTACTGATCTTAAGAATCTGATTTACCTCGAGTCGGCCAAGCGGCTGAATCCTAGACAGGCTCGATGGTCCCTGTTTTTCTCCCGTTTTGATTTTGTGGTCTCGTATCTTCCGGGATCTAAGAATGTTAAGGCTGATGCCCTCTCTAGGAGTTTTTCGCCTGATTCTCCTGGAGTCCTTGAGCCGGTTGGCATTCTTAAGGAAGGGGTGATTCTTTCTGCCATCTCCCCTGATTTGCGGCGGGTGCTTCGGGAATTTCAGGCTGATAGGCCTGACCGCTGTCCAGTGGGGAAGCTGTTTGTTCCTGATGGATGGACAAGTAAGGTGATTTCTGAGGTTCATTGTTCAGTGTTGTCTGGTCATCCTGGGATTTTTGGTACCAGAGATTTGGTTGCTAGGTCCTTTTGGTGGCCTTCCTTGTCGCGCAATGTGCGTGCTTTTGTGCAGTCCTGTGGGACTTGCGCCCGGGCCAAGCCTTGCTGTTCCCGCACTAGTGGGTTGCTTTTGCCTTTGCCGGTCCCTGAGAGGCCCTGGATGCATATTTCCATGGATTTTATTTCGGATCTTCCTGTTTCCCAGAAGATGTCTGTTATCTGGGTTGTTTGTGACCGGTTCTCTAAAATGGTCCATCTGGTACCTTTGCCTAAGTTGCCTTCCTCCTCAGATTTGGTTCCATTGCTTTTTCAGCATGTGGTTCGTTTGCATGGCATTCCGGAGAATATTGTGTCTGACAGAGGTTCTCAGTTTGTCTCTAGGCTTTGGCGGGCCTTTTGTGCTAGGATGGGCATTGATTTGTCTTTTTCTTCGGCGTTTCATCCTCAGACTAATGGCCAAACTGAGCGAACTAATCAGACCTTGGAGACCTATTTGAGATGCTTTGTGTCTGCTGATCAGGATGATTGGGTGGCTTTCTTGCCGTTGGCCGAGTTTGCCCTTAATAATCGGGCTAGTTCGGCTACTTTGGTTTCACCTTTCTTTTGTAATTTTGGTTTTCATCCTCGTTTTTCTTCTGGGCAGGTTGAGCCTTCTGATTGTCCTGGTGTGGATTCTGTGGTGGACAGGCTGCAGCAGATTTGGACTCATGTGGTGGACAATTTGACGTTATCTCAGGAAAGGGCTCAACGTTTTGCTAACCGCCGTCGGTGTGTTGGTCCCCGGCTTCGTGTGGGGGATTTGGTTTGGTTGTCTTCTCGTCATGTTCCTATGAAGGTTTCTTCCCCTAAGTTTAAGCCTGGGTTTATTGGTCCTTATAAGATTTCTGAAATTATCAATCCGGTGTCTTTTCGTTTGGCTCTTCCAGCCTCTTTTGCCATTCATAATGTTTTCCATAGATCTTTGTTGCGGAGATATGTGGTGCCCGTTGTTCCCTCGTTTGATCCTCCTGCCCCGGTGTTGGTTGAGGGAGAGTTGGAATATGAGGTTGAGAAAATTTGGGATTCTCGTTTTTCGAGGCGGAGGCTTCAGTATCTTGTCAAGTGGAAGGGTTATGGCCAGGAGGATAATTCTTGGGTTGTTGCCGCCGATGTCCATGCCGCCGATTTGGTTCGTGCTTTTCACTTGGCTCGTCCTGATCGGCCTGGGGGCTCTGGTGAGGGTTCGGGGACCCCTCCTCAAGGGGGGGGGTACTGTTGTGAATTCCGCTCTTGGGCTCACTCCGGTGGTTGTAAGTGGCACTTTTGTGAGTTCTGCTCTTGGGCTCCCTCCGGTGGTTTTAAGTGGTATGGCTGCTCCTTGGATTTAGCAGTCTGCAGCTGCTTCTACTGATTGTCTTTCTGCTCGGCTATTTTTGCCTGGCTCTTCCCTTCAGCCAGTGCCACTTGTCAATGGTTCCTGGTTGGATTCACAACTCTTTTGGATTTCCCTGTTATCTTGACCAGTTCAGCAAAGTTAAGTCCTTGCTTGCTCTTTTCTGTCCACAGGTTGTGGACTTACCCGTTCTGTGCTTTCTATGTTTTGTCCAGCTTGTCAGTATGAATTAATTCAGTTAAGCTGGAAGCTCTGGGTAGCAGATTTACCCTCCACACCTTTAGTCAGGTGTGGAGATTTTTGTAAACTCTGTGTGGATTTTTTGTAGTGTTTTATACTGACCGCACAGTATTCCATCCTGTCCTATCTATCTAGCTAGACTGGCCTCCTGTGCTACATCCTGGTTTCATTCTGTGTATGTCTTTTCCCTCTCCACTCACAAGCATTACTTGTGGGGGGGCTATCTATCCTTTGGGGATTTTCTCTGAGGCAAGATAGTTTTCCTGTTTCTATCTTTAGGGGTAGTTAGTTTTCAGGCTGTGACAAGGTGCCTAGGGAGTGTCAGGAGCATCTCACGGCTACTTCTAGTGTTGTGTTGAGCTTAGGGACTTCCTTCAGAGCTCGTCCCATGTTGCTCCTAAACCACCAGTTCATAACAGGGACCCACCTAGTTTTTTTAAATTATTTATTTAAATAATTAAAAAAAAAAAACCTTATGGGGAGCCCTCTATTCTTGATAACCAATCATGCTAATGTTGACAGGTGAGGGTTGCAGATCCCAGCTGTCAGTTTTACCTGGCTGGTTATCAAAAATATACTGTTTTTTCTAAATTATTCAGAGTTCAGGCGCTGGCTGATGAATACTTCCTTCAGCCATGCCTGCTCTCACTGTTATTAGCAGCAGCAGGATTAGGCTGATGGTCGCAATAATCCCATCAGCCGGCACCCCTGACTGAAGGCATGGGAACCAGAGGCTGCCCTGTCATGTACATGACAGCGCTACAAGCACCTGGTGTTCGGGGAGCCAAATCCGAAAAGTAGCATAAACTTCCTGGTGAAGTCCATGTTACGTGTCCATGCCCGAACAGTAGGTGTTCCGTACAGACACCAAACTTTACTGCTTGGGTTTGCCCATCTCTACTAGACAGTCTTAAAATGTGACAAATTTAACATACTGCTTCATGCAGTTTTATAGAACTGGCTTATTTTTAGATTGTCTAATCTAACTTTACACTTTATATTAGATGATTAGCATTGTGCTAGATATGTGAACTCCAATTTTGGTGCCATTTTGCCATTACATGTGACACCATGCCTTCTTTTAGCGAGGTCAAGCCTGTTAGTCTGAAAAAGGAACAGAAAATGTGTACAATATATTACAAGTGTACTGCAAGTAATGAAATATCTAAAGTCATAAAAGACTATATTTGATGCAGATTTCTTGAAAAATTCTGCCACAATATGCTTGACAAATGTACCCAAATTGGTTAAAATTCATAATAACTATATCTAAATTACCAACATAGAATATGTTGCACTAACAAGTGCAACACTTTCAGGAAAGAAAGGAGAGGTTTGTGTATGAGTTCTGCGCTTGCGTTCAATGATGAGACGTATATCCCAGATTGTCAAATGGATAGTGGTTTCTTCTACGCATTTCAAAGTACAAAAGACTTCTTCATCAGGAAAGACGACAAGTATATACATCAATGTCATCATTGATCAGCAAGCACAGAAATTCTACAAACCTCTCCTTTCTTTCCTGGATATCGTTTGGTCATTTACTGACCTGTGGATCTGTTGCAGCTGATGTGCTTTATTACATGCTTTATAGATACACATAAAAGGTGAGTGTAAACTTGATTTTATCGCCTGCCATAGTCCTCGGATAAGGCCCTATGTTGTGCTGATCTCTCCTACAGCTCTGCGACTAAGCGCAACACTTTGAAAGATATGGCTAAACTTGCAAACAGAATTTACAGTAAAGCTTTTTTTATTATTGTAAGAATTTTTACATCGTTTTGCATCATGAGCACCTCATGTGATTACTTGGCCCATTGACATACACTATGACAATGTGTGACACCTCCCATGTCATTATAAGACTGTGGGGGTCTAATAATCCCAAAAGGTGCCCATTTTGCACTGCACAAATCTGGCTGCCACAGAGTACCAATCTAGTTACCAGATCATGATCCAGTGAATATTTTGCATAATGCATAATGCAGAGGATCACTAATTACTGGCAGTTAAAAATTAATAGTATTTTGTTGATGTGGACCTTTAGGTATCACCAAAATAACATGTCTTGTCTAGTGTGGACTACTTAGACAAAATGTATTATTTATTTACAGCAAATAGTGAACTCACTAAATGTAATAAAACATAGAATAAAGTATTAAATTCCATTTTTCTTTTATAGTATATTTACTTTTGTCTTTCAATTTGTATGCAAAGTAGGCTTGGTGGAAAGAAGCTTTGCGGATAAAAAAAGACTTAGGAATTTCTAAAGAATTTATGGTATTAGGCATTTATTTTATTTGATTTTCTACATTTAGAACAAACATTTATATTTTACATAAAATCTCAACAAATGTACAGCTAAGCAATTCAAGAGTTCTATAGTATCAATAGCTAGTTTTGCTACTTTCTGCTTAGCATTTCTTAATGATCATTAAAAGGTTAGTTGTAATTTAATTAAAATTACAATTTTACATAAATAAATATATTCACATATTTGTACTTTTAAAACTAAAAACAACAAATAGTGTATTAAAGTGAATTTGTTACTAGAATTGGCAATACAAACTGAATACATTATTAAGCAGATCAAAACCAGGCCATTTACCCCATTTTGTAACTGCCATATATACTCGAGTATAAGCCGACCCGAGTATAAGCCGAGACCCCTAACTTTGCCTCAAAAAACTGGGAAAACGTATTGACTCGAGTTTAAGCCTAGAGTGGGAAATGCAGCAGCTACTGGTAAATTTCAAAAATAAAAATAGATACCAATAAAAGTAAAATTAATTGAGACATCAGTAGGTTAAGTGTTTTTGAATATCCATATTGAATCAGGAGCCCCATATAATGCTCCATACAGTTCATGATGAGCCCCAAAAGATGCTTCATACAAAATACGCCCCATATAATGCTCTATAAAGTTCATGATGGGCCCCATAAGATGCTCCATACAAAAAATATGCCCCATATAATGCTGCACAAAGGTTAATAATGGCCCCATAAGATGCTCCATATTAAAATATGCCCCATATAATGTAGCACAAAGGTTAATGATGGCCCCATAAGATGCTCCATAGAATAATATGCCCCTTATAATGCTCCATAAAGGTTGATGGCCGAATAAGATGCTCCATAGCATAAAATGCCCCATATGCTGCTCCATAAAGGTTGATGGCCCCATAAGGTGCTCCATAGACTAATATGCCCCATATACTGCTTCATAAAAGTTGATGGCCCCATAATATGTTTCCTAGCATAATATGCCCCATATGCTCCATATAAAAATATGCCCCATACAGTTAGGTCCATATATATTTGGACAGAGACAACATTTTTCTAATTTTGGTTATAGACATGTTAAGGAGCTGAAACTCCTAAACCCTTCATCCAATTTTAATGTGGATACCCTCAAATGAAAGCTGAAAGTCTGAACTTCAACTGCATCTGAATTGTTTTGTTTAAAATTCATTGTGGTAATGTCTATAACCAAAATTAGAAAATGTTGTCTCTGTCCAAATATATATGGACCTAACTGTATACTGCTTCATAAAGGTTGATGGCCACATAAGATGTTTCATAGCATAATATGCCCTATATGCTGCTCCATAAAGGTTGATGGGCCCCATAAGATTCTCCATACAATAATATGACCCATATGCTGCTGCGATTAAAAAAAATGACATACTCACCTCTCATCGATGCGTGCCGAGTGCCGGTGTCCTGAGCAGGCAGGGACACCGATGCGCTATGGGGGCCAGGTGCCGCTGTCACCACAGGGTCAGGCCGCGGCACTTGCGATATTCACCTGTCCCCATTCCACCGCCACGCACCGCTGTGTCTTCCAGCTCTCTGCAGTGACTGTTCAGGCAGAGGGCACACACTAAACACATCATCGCGCCCCCTGACCTGAACGTCACAGCCAGAGCACGTGGAAGACACAACCTGACGGTGGAATGGGGACAGGTGAATATCGCATGGCTCACCCTTCCCCGTCGTACTCACCCCCTCCTGACGCGGTCTGCAAGTCCCTGCTTCTCCGATGTCTCTGGCACACACCAGCAGCTTGTTCCTGTGTTCAGCGTTCACATGGTACCGCTCATTAAAATAACGAATATGCGCTCCACGCCTATGGGAGTGGAGGCGCGTCCATATTCATTACTTTATTGAACGATACCACGTGACCGTTGAACACAGGAGGTGCTGCAGGCGCCAAAGACCATCTGAGAAGCAGGGACATGCAGAGACGTTTCAGGTGGGGGTGAGTATTATGTGACAGCCACCAATCCTGCCGCTCCCCCTCCCCCTCTGACCCCTGGGACAGTGACTAGAGTATAAGCCGAGAGGGGCACTTTCAGCCTAAATAAATTGGCTGAAAATCTCGGCTTATACTTGAGTATATGTGGTACATGCCCAGTTTCTTTTTTTTTTTACTTTCGTGCAGTTATGGTCACATCAATAATTTTTCTTGTTTGGTTATGAAAAAATGTTGCCTCCTTTTTCAAGATTTGTGAGGATTAATATTTCTATATTTTTTACAATCCTATTTTTTTTGCAAGCTAATGTTGGGAGAATTTAACAAAAAAAAGAGTACTTGCTTATTTTTTACATTTTAACACAACAAAAGGACACTAACATACATTTTAAATTGTGTTCCCATTTCTGTAACAATTATTTTTTTACGGTTGTCATTATTTGTCATTGACAGGGCTGCAAACTACAGTTTTGACTGGCACTAGGTGACTTCTTTTTATTTTGTTTTATGATTCATTTTTTCTTGCATTTTATTTTTTGGGGTTGTTTTCAATTTATTTCACACATTGTGCGCCCCCAGATTGTCATAAATTTTGAGAACATTTAAACTTTTACATTATGCTAATTTCCTTTGTAACTGGGTGTGGTGCATTAGATACTTCAGTCTCCTGGCATCGGAAACAACAGTATATTTAAAAACACACTGGAGTATCTCAATTGCTCTTTATAAACAGCAGATCAATCACAGGAAGCCATGGCATTTTCACCTGTTTGTGTGGAACAATTACACAGTTCTCTAGCCAAAATGGTTCAGAGACAAAAACAGTTGAACCTAGCTAATTTGGTGGTGTGAAAATGAATATGATTTGCTCTAATTTTCAAGATTCAGAGTAGGTTATAATAACTAATGACACCTTTCATACAGGCTTATAGAAAAATTGCATCTTTATTATTTCATCATCATTATTGCATTGTTAGTAGCTAGTCTACTACATCATTTATTTAATCTATTGAGCCTTCAGTCTCCTATAATCTTAGGGTGACCAATTAAAAAATGCAAACTGAAATCCTAATTACTGTTGCATAACCTACTGTACTTTTACAAATGCCTCCTGTATAAGGTTTACAATTTTAGGATTTCTTAGCTTTGTTTCTTACCATATTGACATGTTTTCATATTTTTTAGATATGCCTTGTTCTTGCATTAGCAAAGTCTATAGTTTTTGCTACATATGCGGAGAAGTGACTATTGCATCACAAAGGTGAAACTTGACTATCATGATAAGCAAAGCCTACAACCTAGATTTTGGCCTTTTTATCAGAGCTGGTACTTAAGGATGCTGTAACATAGAGTACATTTCCAGAGACAGTACACTCTAATACTCTGAAACACAGTGGGCAGCCAAGAGGTGCGTGGCTGTCATAACTGTTCAGTATCTGCAGGGCTGTATTTGCCACTAGGCACCTGAGGGCACGTGCCTAGGACGGCAGGATGCGGGTGGCGGCACCTGAGCAAGGTTTTTTTTTAAATTTATTTATTTATTAACCGGCAAACCATCCCACTCACTCCCTCCCCACCCCCCTTTGAAGACGACCTACTCACCCTCCTCCAACGGTGCCTGCAGCTCCGTTGTCCTCAGCGCCGGCAGCTCGTCCTGTACTCACAGCGGTAACGTGGTACCGCTCATTACGGTGATGAATATGGACGCATATTCATGACCTTAATAAGTTGCACTATGTGACCGCTCACACAGGAAGAAGCTTCGGTGCCAGGAGTCGGGAAAGACGTGCAGGACAGGGAGTCCTTTCAGCGCGCTGTGAAGAGGGTGAGTATGATGGCAGGGGGAAGAAGAAGGAGGATGGGGAGGATGAAGGAGGACGGGGAGCCACACATACAAGATGGAAGGGGGGGAAGCGGAGCCACGCATAGAAGATGGGAGGGGGGAAGTGGAACCACGCATACAAGGATGGGAGGAGGGGGGAGCGGAGCCACGCATACAAGGATGAGAGGAGGGTGGAGCAGAGCCACGAAACAAGGATGGGAGGAGGGGGAGCAGAGCCACGCGTACAAGAATGGGAGGAGGGGGGAGCGGAGCCACGCATACAAGGATGGGAGGAGGGGGGAGCGGAGCTATGCATACAAGGATGGGAGGAGGAGGGAGCAGAGCCACGCATACTAATAATAATAATAATTTTTATTTATATAGCACCAACATATTCCGCAGCACTTTACAATTAAGCGGGGACATATACAAACAGTAAATTTAGTACAAGTTAAGACAATTTAAACAGTGACATTAGGAGTGAGGTCCCTGCTCGCAAGCTTACAATCTACAAGGAAATGGGAGGACACAATAGGTGAAAAGTGCTTGTTATTTCAGGTCTGGCAATTATAATGACCAAAAAGAGAAAGAGAGAGCGGCACAGCTCTAAAAAATAGAGAAAACCGGTGACACACCAACGAGGTGTGTAGCAGTCTAAGAAATGAATCAGGCGGTGCAATCTGCAGAAAAATAGTCCATGACAATCCAGAAAAAAAGAGAAGAAAGCAGATGCACTCACCAGATGCAGTTACAAAGCGTCCTTTATTTCAGTGCCAGCCGGCACATAATTCACGGCACGGGGGAGAGGGAAGTGGACAGGGAGAGTGCGACAGGTAAGACGACGGCCGTTTCGCGCTGCCTGAGAGCGCTTCTACGGGTCCAAGATGGACCCGTAGAAGCGCTCTCAGGCAGCGCGAAACGGCCGTCGTCTTACCTGTCGCACTCTCCCTGTCCACTTCCCTCTCCCCCGTGCCGTGAATTATGTGCCGGCTGGCACTGAAATAAAGGACGCTTTGTAACTGCATCTGGTGAGTGCATCTGCTTTCTTCTCTTTTTTTCTGGACTGGCAATTATAATAAACTAGATGGTGACCCGATTCTAATACATTGGGTATTCTAGAATATGCATGTCCACGTAGTATATTGCCCAGCCACGTAGTATATTGCCCAGCCACGCAGTATATTGCCCAGCCACGTAGTATATTGCCCAGCCACGTAGTATATTGCCCAGTCACGTAGTATATTGCCCAGCCACATAGTATATTGCCCAGCTACGTAGTATATTGCCCAGCCACGTAGTATATTGCCCAGCTACATAGTATATTGCCCAGCCACGTAGTATATTGCCCAGCTATGTAGTATATTGCCCAGCCACGTAGTATATTGTGCAGCAACGTAGTATATTGCCCAGTGACGTAGTATATTGCCCAGTGATGTAGTATATTGGCCAGCCACGTAGTATACTGCCCAGTCACGTAGTATATTGGCCAGCCACGTAGTATATTGCCCAGTCACGTAGTATATTGGCCAGCCACTTAGTATACTGCCCAGCCACGTAGTATATTGCCTAGTGACGTAGTATATTGCACAGCGACATAGTATACAGCACAGAGCCACGTAGTATATTGCCCAGCCACTTAGTATATTGCCCAGTGAAGTAGTATATTGCCCAGCCACGTAGTATATTGCCCAGCCACGTAGAATATTGCCCAGTGACGTAGTATATTGCCCAGCCACATAGTATATTGCCCAGCCGACGCGACCAATCAGCGACTTTGGCTGCGGATTTAAATCACGAAGCGCGATTGGTCGCACAGGCTGGGCGTGACCTATCAGGGAAGCGGGATTTAAATCCCATGCCAATGTCGCTGATTGGTCACGCTGGTTTGGCGCAACCAATCAGGGAAGCAGGATTTAAATCCCGTGGCAATGTCGCTGATTGGTCGCGCCGGCTGAGCACGACCAAACAGGGAAGCGGGATTTAAATCCCACGCCAATGTCGCTGATTGGTCGAGACCACCCAGCGCGACCAATCAGCAAAGCGGTGGGACCGGAGCATCGCAAGCTGCAGGAAAAGCTGCTGCGGAGGCGACGGAAGGTGAGAATATAATGCTTGTTTTTTTTTATTATTTTCCAGATTGCTCGCGCCCAGTCGGCGCAACATTGGCGCGGGATTTAAATTCAGCTTCCCTGATTGGTCGCGCCCAGCCGGCGTGACCAATCAGCGACATTGGCGTGGGATTTAAATCACGAAGCGCGATTTAAATCCTGCGGCAATGTCGCTGAGTGTTCACGCCTGCTGGGCGTGAGAAATCAGGGAAGAGGGATTTAAATCCTGGGGCAATGTCGCTGATTGGTCGCTTCGGCTGAGCGCGACCAATCAGGGAAGCGGGATTTAAATCCCACGCCAATGTCGCTGATTGGTTGCGCCAGTTTATCAGGGAAACGGGATTTAAATCCCTCGGCAATGTTGCTGATTGGTCACGCCGGCTGGGCGCGACCAATCAGGGAAGCGGGATTTTATTCCCGCGGCAATGTCGCTAATTGGTCTCGCTGGCTGCGCGCGACCAATCAAGGAAGCGGGATTTAAATTCTGTGGCAATGTCACTGATTGGTTGCGCCGGCTGGGCGTGACCAATCAGCGAAGCGGTGGGACCGGACCATCGCGAGCTGCAGGGCCGGTCACTCTCTGATTGCAGGGGAGTAGGGAGCGGCCGGACTGTGCTGGGCACTCCCAAGAGTGCATTGCAGTCTCGCGAGATGATGACGTAGCGGTCTCGCGAGACCGCACATCATCATCTCGCGAGACCGCAATGCATGGACCCGTGCATCGCGAAAGGCCTGGGCTGCATCCGGGGGCCGACGGACAGTGAGTATATGATGATTTTTAATTTTTTTTATTATTTTTAACATTGGATCTTTTTACTACTGTTGCTGCATAAGCAGCATCAATAGTAAAAAAGGTGGTCACACAGCGTTAATAGCAGCGTTAATGGACCTTACACCGCGGTCCATTAGCGCTGCCATTAACCCTGTGTGAGGGCTGACTGGAGGGGAGTACGGAGCGGGCACTGACTGCGGGGAGGAAGGAGCAGCCATGTTGCCATCGGAGTGCAGCGGTCGCTGATTGGTCGTGGCTGTTTTGGCGCAACCAATCAGCGACTTGGGATTTCCGTGACAGACAGAAGGACAGACAGACGGAAGTGACCCTTAGACAATTATATAGTAGATAGGGATTTTCATACAAAGCTGCATGATCCGGTCATCAGCCTGTGTGTTTAAGTGCAATAGTCAAGTATCAAGTGCAGTTATCATGTTCATGGAGGGTGTGGAGACAGATGAATACAGTGGTAGGATGCAGATTCAGAGTAGTATTTGGAGGAAGGGAACAGGGCAAAGTTATTTTACTGAGTAGTTGATGTGGTAGGCTTGTTTGAAGAGATGGGTTTTCAAAGCACACTTGAATAGGTCGGGGCTAGGTATCAGTCTGATCATATGGGGAAGTGCATTCCAGAGAGCTGGCGCAGCACGAGAGAAGTCTTGGAGATGGAGGTGTGAGGTTCGGATTACAGGGGATGTTAGTCTTAGGTCATTTGTAGAAAGGAGGGCACGTGTAGGGCGATAGACAGAGATGAGAGAGGAGATATAAGGCGGTGCAGAACTGTGGAGAGCTTTGTGGGTGAGAGAGATGAGTTTATACTGGACCCTGTAGCGAATGGGTAGCCAATGTAATGACTGGCACAAGATGGAGGCATCGGTGAATACTAGAATAGGAGGAGGGGGGAGCGGAGCCACGCATACAAGGATTGGAGGAGGGAGGAGCGGAGCCACGCATACAAGGATGGGAGGAGGGGGGAGCGGAGCTGCGCATACAAGGATGGAAGGAGGGGGGAAGCGGAGCCACACATACAAGGATGGGAGGAGGGGGAGCGGAGCCACGCATACAAGGATGGGAGGAGGGGGGAGCAGAGCCACGCATACAAGGATGGGAGGGGGCGAAGCGGAGCCACGCATACAAGGATGGGAGGAGGGGGGAGCGGAGCCACGCATACAAGGATGGGAGGATGGGGGAGCGGAGCCACGTATACAAGGAGGGGGGAGGGGGAGCAGAGCCACGCATACAAGATGGAACAGGGGAGCCATACATACAACAGGGGTAGCCACACATAGCAGGACAGGATGGGGGGGAACCACACATACCGGGATAGGAATGAGGGGGCAATACATACCTGGCTTATACTTGAGTCAATAAGCTTACCCAGTTTCCGTGGCAAAATTAGGTGCCTCGGCTTATACTTGGGTCGGCTTATACTCGAGTATACAGGTCCTTCTCAAAAAATTAGCATATAGTGTTAAATTTCATTATTTACCATAATGTAATGATTACAATTAAACTTTCATATATTATAGATTCATTATTCACCAACTGAAATTTGTCAGGTCTTTTATTGTTTTAATACTGATGATTTTGGCATACAACTCCTGATAACCCAAAAAACCTGTCTCAATAAATTAGCATATTTCACCCATTTAATCAAATAAAAGTGTTTTTTAATAACAAACAAAAAAACCATCAAATAATAATGTTCAGTTATGCACTCAATACTTGGTCGGGAATCCTTTGGCAGAAATGACTGCTTCAATGCGGCGTGGCATGGAGGCAATCAGCCTGTGACACTGCTGAGATGTTATGGAGGCCCAGGATGCTTCAATAGCGGCCTTAAGCTCATCCAGAGTGTTGGGTCTTGCGTCTCTCAACTTTCTCTTCACAATATCCCACAGATTCTCTATGGGGTTCAGGTCAGGAGAGTTGGCAGGCCAATTGAGCACAGTAATACCATGGTCAGTAAACCATTTACCAGTGGTTTTGCACTGTGAGCAGGTGCCAGGTCGTGCTGAAAAATGAAATCTTCATCTCCATAAATCATTTCAGCCGATGGAAGCATGAAGTGCTCCAAAATCTCCTGATAGCTAGCTGCATTGACCCTGCCCTTGATGAAACACAGTGGACCAACACCAGCAGCTGACATGGCACCCCACACCATCACTGACTGTGGGTACTTGACACTGGACTTCAGGCATTTTGGCATTTCCTTCTCCCCAGTCTTCCTCCAGACTCTGGCACCTTGATTTCCGAATGACATGCAAAATTTGCTTTCATCAGAAAAAAGTACTTGGGACCACTTAGCAACAGTCCAGTGCTGCTTCTCTGTAGCCCAGGTCAGGCGCCTCTGCCGCTGTTTATGGTTCAAAAGTGGCTTTACCTGGGGAATGCGGCACCTGTAGCCCATTTCCTGCACACGCCTGTGCACGGTGGCTCTGGATGTTTCCACACCAGACTCAGTCCACTGCTTCCTCAGGTTCCCCAAGGTCTGGAATCGGTCCTTCTCCACAATCTTCCACAGGGTCCGGTCTCCTCTTCTCGTTGTACAGCGTTTTCTGCCACATTGTTTCCTTCCAACAGACTTACCATTGAGGTGCCTTGATACAGCACTCTGGGAACAGCCTATTTGTTGAGAAATTTCTTTCTGGGTCTTACCCTCTTGCTTGAGGGTGTCAATGATGGCCTTCTTGACATCTGTCAGGTCGCTAGTCTTACCCATGATGGGGGTTTTGAGTAATGAACCAGGCAGGGAGTTTATAAAAGCCTCAGGTATCTTTTGCATGTGTTTAGAGTTAATTAGTTGATTCAGGAGATTAGGGTAATAGGTCGTTTAGAGAACCTTTTCTTGATATGCTAATTTATTGAGACAGGTTTTTTGGGTTATCAGGAGTTGTATGCCAAAATCATCAGTATTAAAACAATAAAAGACCTGACAAATTTCAGTTGGTGGATAATGAATCTATAATATATGAAAGTTTAATTGTAATCATTACATTATGGTAAATAATGAAATTTAACACTATATGCTAATTTTTTGAGAAGGACCTGTATATGGTATGTAATATATACACATGTATGTGTGTGGCTGTATATATATATATATATATATATATATATATATATATATATATATATATATATATATATTTATATAAATATATATATATATATATATATATATACAGTATATATATATATATATATATATATATTTATATAAATATATATATATATATATATATACAGTATATATATATATATATATATATATATATATATATCTTTATTGCCATAAAAGGAGGAGGTCCCAGACACAGTTCTTCCACAGGGGCTCCAAGCTGTTAGTGTCCGCCCCTGCCTAGGGATCAATTGTTAACCCTGGTGCACATGATAGACCATGTCACCTTAGTCTCTCTATATTAGGTCTGAACGCTTCCTTTTAGGTCCATTATGACCTAATTAACCATGGCTGCTTAAACATATGGCATCCCAGATAGGGGCCTTCCTATATATATTTTCTGCGGTGTGACTGTTCCCTGCGTTTTTGCTGCTTGGCACAATTTTTTGTTTTCTGTTTTTGTGTCTGTTATTGGTTTTTCGCACGGATCTATTATTAATATATTGTTACTGTCTACTATATTATTCAAATAAAATTTGGTATATTTGTAAATGTTGGCATTTTGCTTCCATTATGGTATATGGTCCCTAGAAATACATTTTGAGCATTCTGAGGATTTGGACTGTATTCTTATAGGTTTTAATGCTTTTTGTCGCTCCGGGAGCATACATTTATTTGGGAAAAAAGTTTATAGGTTGTGCTAGGGATCAATTGTACTTGCATCTTACAGAAGTGAGTACAATTGAGGCTCTGACTGTCAGTCAGAGCGACGTGAGCAGCATGATCAGATCATGTGATCACGCTGCTGACGTCATTCACTTGTGCTGCAGAGGCGAACACTGGTGGTAAGTGCTCCAGTGGAGCAGAAGACACCGAAGATTAAGTGCATGGGGGGGAGACAATTTCAGTGGAGATGGGGGGATTTATTATGCATGGAAAATTTGAGTAGGGATGGGGGTTTTTAATGTGTGGGGTGAGATTTGGAGTGGAGAGGGGGGATCTAATGTGTGTGAGGAGATTTGAGGACACAAAATGAAGAGCAAAGGGGGAGATGGGGAAACAGTATGGTGGATTTGGGGGCATGTGTGAGGAAACAGTACTGGGGGAATGGGGGGCATGTATGCGGAAACAGTACTCGGGGAATGGGGCATATAAGCGGAAACAGTACTGGGGAATGGGGGGCATGTAAGTGGAAACAGTACTGGGGGAATGAGGGGCATGTATGAGGAAACAGTACTGGGGAATGGGGGCATATATGAGGAAACAGTTTGGGGGGATGGGTGCAGACAGTATGGGGAGCGACGGGGGAATTTATGTGGACACAGTATGAGTAGCGATGTGAAAAATGTATGTGGACAGAGTACGGGGGTGAGAGTGATGGGATGTGTGGAGACAGTAGGGGGAGTCAGGTGAGCAGGCAGTATACAAAGTGAGGGGGTAAATATATGAGGAGACAGTATGGTGAACAGGAGAGATGTGAGAGGAGACAGTATGAGGAGGGAGGGGAGAGGATTAGTGTGAGGAGACAGTATGGGGGGACAAAAGTGAGCAAGCACCAAATAGAAACTGAGTAGTGGGTTCGTAGCATGGGGGGACAGTGTAAGGGCACAGCCAGGAGGGGACAGTATACCAAGGAGGGGGAGTGTGATGAGAGTACAGTATAGAGACTGAGCCCTGTAGGGGGGGCACAGTATGAGAGGACAGTGTGAAGAGGGGACGGTATGGAAAGGAGAGGTCAGTGTGAAGAGCATGTACCATAAGAGGGACAATGTGGGGGTCAGATTTTGTGCAGACAATATAGTGAGGGGCACTTTTTTATTTAGGAGAATTATAATGACACTTGTATCTTTAAGGGCATCATGTGGAGATTTTCTGCAAAAGAGCAGAGAAGATGGAAGTCTGCAGAGACGGCTGTGGATGAGAAAACTCATCATAGGGTCTGGACAAGATGAAGTAAAGAAGGAGAACGACTCCAGAGATGACGTCATCTATATGGTGCCTGGATGTAAATGTTATATGTGATATTGACTCATTCTCATGTTTTTATTTATGTTAGGAGCATTGAAGGGAATGTCCTGGTTTGTAATGAGTCTGCAGTCATTCTTTCTGATGACAGACTTCTGAATTCTCACATTGTGCACGCTGTCAGGATTCTCTTGTGCTGGCGATTTACATTCATGTGGTCAGGTGCTGACTAAACATGCGTGGCCTCACTCAATGAAAAGGAACTGAGTGAGGCTGGGCACGTCTAGTCGGAATGTGGTCAGAAGTATTCAAATCACATGATTGTGCTGACATGACTGTCCACTGGCAAGGGAGAATCCAAAAAGTGTGCAGTGCATTAGTTGTGAGAATTCAGTAGCCTGTCAGGATTCAGCTGTGCAGGTTCCAGTAGTCGTCACATGGACACTTCACTCATATGCGACTTTCATACTTGTGGTCCTGTGACAATGAGCTTCTCTTCCTGCTTCTCAGTTTTTCACTGAACATTGAGAGCATTAGGGAGAGGAGCTCGTGATTACATGACCAAGTGTGCAAATCACATTTGTCCTTGGCG
Source organism: Ranitomeya imitator (assembly GCF_032444005.1). Classification (NCBI taxonomy): domain Eukaryota; kingdom Metazoa; phylum Chordata; class Amphibia; order Anura; family Dendrobatidae; genus Ranitomeya; species Ranitomeya imitator. The sequence continues at coordinate 86,963,451 of NC_091286.1, forward strand.
GGGGGTAAGCCAAAATGAATTCTTGCCCCGGGTGCCAGAAACCCCATATACACCTCTGCCGGTATGCTACTGTGCGCGGTGATTACCAGGTCCGGTGGACGGAGGTCTGTGCACAGGCAGTGAGGCAGGGATAGAGAGAGAATGGAGACTCGGAGACTGCCCGTCTCAGTCTATGCCATAGCATGGAGCCCTCATTATCATGGGAATATGACAGGTAATAAATTGTTTTTCTAAAGCTTTATAGTGCAGTTTTAGGTCAGAGAGGGATTAGCTAGCAAGGTGCAGTGAAAGGTAGTGATGTGTTGTGAATTCTGCTCTTGGGCTCCCTCCGGTGGTTATGAGTGGTAGTGCTGCTGTCTTTGGATCGCAGCATTTATCAGGTGTGTCCACTTGGACAATTTGCAATTTGGACTGGGCTATTTAGTCTTGCTTGATCCTTTAGTCAGTGCCAGTTGTCCATTGTTTTTGGAGGATTCACATCCCTGACTGGTCTCTCCTGTTTGCTGTTCTTTTCATCAAAGATAAGTTCTGGCTTTGTTTTTGCTGTCCACATGCTGTGGGCCTTATAGTTCTGTGCATTTTCATGTATTATCTTGTCCAGCTTTGTCTGTATTTGGATTTTTTGCAGCCAAGCTGTATCTCTGGAGATGCAGATATACCCTCCATGTCTTTAGTCAGATGTGGAGTTTTGTATTTTCTGTGGTGGATATTTTCTAGTGTTTTAATACTGACCACATAGTTCTCTGTCCTATTCTTTCATTTTAGCTAGAAAGGCCTCCTTTGCTTAATCCTGATTTCTGTCTGCGTATGTTATTTCCCTCTCCTCTCACAGTCAATATTTGTGGGGGGGCTGTCTATCCTTTGGGGATTTTCTCTGAGGCAAGATAGTTTTCCCGTTTCTTTCTTTAGGGGAAGTTAGTCCTTAGGCTGTGTCGAGGTGTCTAGGCAGTGTTAGGTACATCCCACGGCTACTTCTAGTTGTGGTGCTAAGTTCAGGGTCTGCGGTCAGTACAGGTACCACCTTCTCCAGAGTACGTCACATGCTGCTCCTAGGCCACCAGATCATAACAGTGATGGCTACGTGTGGACATGTGTAGCATTTGCGGATTTGCACTTGCGGTGAGACAAAAAAACACTGCTAGTAGTGTTTTTTCCATTGCTGTAAGTACCGCATTTGCCAAATCGCTGCAAGACCGCAAGTGCCGCACATGTCCGCAAGTCATATAGGGAATGAATGAGGCCGAACGCACTGTTGCCGTAAGTGATACATTACACAGCAGATGCTGGAAAACTGCCGGATCTGCTGCAAAAGGCTACCTTCACATCAACAATTTATGGCAAAGTCACTGCCAATAGTGTCATACTCACCAATGGGGGAGGCAGCGCTAAAGGTGCCTAGGGCAGCAGAAACTGTAAATACAGCCCTGAGTATCTGTTATGAAAGTTGCATGTTAGAGTGTTAAGATGGAGCAGGCAAGAAGATGCTTGGCAGTTTAGGGCCAACCAAAATCAGCAGCCTCAACAGCAGCATTACAGTCTAGCACTTTGAAACACAGTAGAGAGTCGGGAGGAGTGTGGCTTGCCAGTGGCTGCAGCAGGAGCAACAAGGAAGAATTAAGACCTTGCAGCCAAAGAGCCACTTTGGTAGTTTAGATCCAACAATAGCAACCTCATCAGCAGTAGTAGTACAATATAAAGAGCATGATGGACAGAGAGTATATGCCTGGTTGAGTGTGGTCCATCGGCACTGTTGGCAATGAAAAAAAGTGTTGATGACAGTCAGCAGATAGACAGGCAGGCAGACTTGGTTGTTATGGCAGATTAAATAGTTGGCACCAACTAAGGGTGGTTTCACACTTGCGTTTTTGTCTGCAGCGTTTTTTTTCAAAAAAACGCATGCGTTTTTTTTCCCTATCTTTAACATTGAAAACGCATGCGTTTTTTTGTGTACGCGTTTGGTCGCGTTTTTGGACGCATGCGTTTTTTTACTGCATGCGTTCATTTTCTGAAATGCTACTTGTAGTATTTTTAGAAGCGTTTTTTGGACCAAAAAAAACCGCATGCGTTTTCATGCGTTTTTTTTGGGTCAAAAAATACATTGGAGTCAATGGGGACGCATGCGTTTTTTGGTGCATGCGTTTTTTGCGGTAAAAAACGCATGCGTTTTTTTATTAAAAAACCAGAAAACACACTGATATGCCACCCCCCAGCATAAAGGTGATAAAGGGAACCTAACCCTACCCCTAACCCTACCCCTAACCCTACCCCTAACCCTAAGGGATCCTAACCCTAACCCTACCCCTAACCCTACCCCTAACCCTAACCCTACCCCTAACCCTAACCCTACCCCTAACCCTAAGGGATCCTAACCCTAACCCTAATCCCTTTATGGTTAGGGTTAGGGGTAGGGTTAGGGTTAGGGGTAGGGTTAGGGTTAGGATCCCTTATGGTTAGGGTTAGGGGTAGGGTTAGGGGTAGGGTTAGAGGTAGGGTTAGGGTTAGGGGTAGGGTTAGGATCCCTTAGGGTTAGGGTTAGGGGTAGGGTTAGGGTTAGGGGTAGGGTTAGGGGTAGGATCCCTTAGGGTTAGGGTTAGGGGTAGGGTTAGGGGTAGGGTTAGGGGTAGGGTTAGGGGTAGGGTTAGGGTTAGGGTACCTTAGGGTTAGGGTTAGGGGTAGGGTTAGGGTTAGGGGTAGGGGTAGGGTTAGGGTTATGATCCCTACCCCTAACCCTACCCCTAACCCTAACCCTAACCCTAACTATTTCTGTTTATAGTGGGTTTTTTACTTTATTTTGATGATTGGCAGTTGTCACACATTTTTCTGCATGCGTTTAAAAAACGCAAACGCATGAAAAAACGCATGTAAACGCGGTAAAACTCCGCGTTTTTTTCACCACATGCAAAAACGCATGCGTCAAAAAAACGCAGCGTTTACACGCGTTTACATGCGTTTTTTCACCATGCGTTTTTTTGCGTTTTTTACCGCAAAAACGCACCCGAAAAAACGCCAATGTGAAACCAGCCTAACAGTGCATGAAAGTCTGCATGAAAGTTTGCACTGATCCATGCTTGATTCATTTTGACAGATGTGAGGTTTTCCATGCCTGCGGCAGATAACCGGCTTCACTTGGTTTGACAAATATACCAACTGCAGTGAAAAATGGTCACACTCTGATATGACACTAGAGGCTAGACAGGATAGTACTTTCATTGCAACCTGGGCGAGTCCTTGCCAGTGGTCCAAACCCATAGAATTGGGGACCTGGGTATCTACGTGAGAAAGGACACACAGTGAGTTTGTATTTGCTGAAGTGCTCCAGATTGTCGCAAAGGAATTGTCATCATGTCCAAAATACAGTAGGTGTTGCCTGGGCTATATGTTGCAGCCCTAACACTGGCTCAGGTGGGAGAATGCTTCTTCTGTGTTTATCACAGATGAGTCATCTGGTCCATCGTGCAGGCAGCAGGCATTAACAAAGGTTATTCTGGAAATCAGCTAATTTTGACTCAGTTTTGGAAGCTGGAAAGAATTCTCTAATTTTGCTTTTATATCAAGGGTCAAAAATCATGACTTTGCAATAGTTATCACTTTGATTCGTGTTAATATTATCCATCCTCCCACAAGCTTTGTAGCATACAGCTTGCCTGTCATGATCCAGACCAGGATTTGGGTCTTGTCTCTCCTTTCCTGGTCTGGTCATGTGAAGGGTTAACTTTCTCTGCGTCATTCCAGTGTCGGGTCTGCTATTTCTCTCTGCAGGCAGTGCCAGTTATATTTGCTGCCTAAGGTGTGTGTGGCTGGCTCTGGTAAAACCCTGATTTGTCCTGCTGTATTTAGCTGTCTTAGCCCGTGTTTGTTCATTACTCTCTTCCTGCCCCGACTTGGTGTTTCCCTGTGTGTTCAGATTCCCTGGCACTTGACTCTGCTTTGGCTCTGACCTGCTCCTTTTTCTTCCTTCAGGTGCTTCTGCTACAGACCGGTACTGACCTTTTGGTGCTCCTCTGACTCTGTGTTTGGGATTCTCGTTGGTACTACGCTACTCTCTGGTATTGACCCGGCTTGTCTGACTATTCTACTGCCACCTGGTGGTAGCCTCGCTGCAGTTCTGCTGGTCTGCCATAAGCAGGAAATATAACTGGCACTGCCTGCAGGATGCAGAGCAGAGAAATAGCAGACCCCACACCAGAATGAGGCAGAGAAAGTAAACCCCTGACATGACCAGACTGGGAAAGGAGAGACAAGACCCAAAACCCGGTCTGGATCATGACATTGCCTTCTCGCTACCACAACTAATGGCCTGGTTGTATCATTATTGTAACTCCAGTGCAATGATTGGTTGTCACGGACTGTATCGTACTCGTCAACATTTTTACACTAAATGTTTGTCTTTTCATCTGTGCTAATTCTATTCCCTCCTTCGCTTCCAGCTGCTCCTCCTCCTTTTCTTCTTCCCCACAGTCACAAGGTGACGCTGAACTGTTATAAATTGATGTTCTCTTTCATTCCCAACTGTATGCTTCTGTGTGTTGTTGGAAGCATGGTTGCTCAGTTGTAGCGCTGAGGTCCTGGGTTCAAATCCTAACAAGTACATTATCTGCAAGTAGTTTGTATGTTCTCCCCATGTTTGCGTGAGGTTCCTAAACTTCATTTTTATTGTTTTACCTTCTCCCTGTATGAGACATTAACTTCCAGTGCCCTGAACGCTGATCTAATACTCTGCAATGCCTTTGCTTTGCATGTTATTAGATCAGTCTCTGGCACACAGGGAGGAGGCGTGTCAGTTCCTGCATTGAGCTTACAGGCCACCGTAGCGGCATGACCCCACTGTCATCTTTCTACCTGGGGTCACCAAGAAGATCATTGGCACAATGCGTTTGCAATCGCATTATGCTGATTGGAGCAGATTGGGCGCTACCTCTCTCTCTAAGCCAATCAATGCCACTGTCACTATTGACTGCAACATCAGAGGTGTTAAACTCTCACGATTTGTGCTAGCACTGATTGCGGGCATTTGCACAGAGTGTCAGTTATAATATATAGCTGATGCCCACCAATGATCGCGCCTGCTTTGCCACTGAGCCGTCGCAATCGCCGTGCATGTATGGCGGTTTGCAGGAATGTACCTCCCGTGGCACCGTACACGTACCACGTTCAGTGGGTGAATGAGTGGATTAATATTACCCTTGCTTGCTGTCACTGTGTGAAAACATACAACATAAAATGGCTATAAGGGCTTGTTCACACGAGCATAGATTGTTTCAGGCGAGAGAATAGGATCAATTATGTTAATGATATTCTGATCAAAACTCTTATCCGAGTTTGATCAGCGTCAGCATAGTGTGATCAGATTCTCTCAGATGAAAGAATCATAGCACAGGTGACGAGGAGAAAGAGAAGAAAAGTTCTCCACATTCTCTGTTAAGTGACTCTGCGGAGATTGGACTGCAGTTGGATGTTATCCGAGTTCAGTCTGATGTTTTCCACACATCCATAAACATGAATGGCTGTCTGCCATCTGAGTTGCGCTGCATTCTTCGGAATCAGTATGAGGAAAAAAAGCGCTTATCAGCCACATAGAATAACTTTTGTCTGAATGCTACCTGATAAAACATCAGACAGGACTCATCCGATCTGTACGCTCTTGTGTGAGCTCTAAACGTGCTGTCTCTGCAGTGTATCATAGATGTATTAGGTTACAGTCACGCACTGAGTGATGATGATGAGACTGATACAACACTGCACTGTATATCTATTGAGTCCTGGATTTCTATTCACAGACTGAGACTATTAGGCCGGAGTCACACTAGACTAGATAGAAAATCACACAGCACTCGGACCAATGTTAATCTGTGGGGCAGCACCTATCATCCATTGTTTTCTCGGCCGTATTCAGGATCCGAGTGAAATCGCAGCATGCTGCAATTGTCAGCGTATCTCGGCCGAGACTCGCCAATGCAAGTCTATGGGTGCAAGAAAAACTTGCACACCACACGGACCATCAGTGTGACATCCGTATGTCATCCATATGCAATGCGATTTTAACATGAGCTTTTACATAGTGAGAACTGCTGTATGTAAAAGCTCATGTTAAAATCGCATTGCATACGGATGCCATATGGATGTCACACTGTTAATAGATGCGAGGAAATCACATCCTCGCATTGCACACAGATGACATACGGATCACTGTTCAGGAACATTTGTGCGATTTTCGGCAGTCAAAATTGGACCGATTTTGTTATACAGTAAGTGTGACTCCGGCCTTAGTCTCATTTGCAATCTGGTACATCAGGACTGAAGTAATACTCCACAATTGCATTACATCTTTTTCTATCCCTATACTGTGTGCTATGAGCTTCTATCCCTACACAGTACAGACATAAAACGAGGTTTCTAGGCTAGGCCTTATGTTTTATACTGTCTCATTGATTCTCTGTCCTACACTACCTGATCGGATCACTACAGGGCATTATGGAGAAGCCCACGCAGCCGCACTTGATGCCATTAACCCTCTCACTGAAAGGGTAGCATGTGTGAACTGCTGCTGAGCTTCTTCTTTTTTTTTGCCAAACCTAGCTAATTGAATCACAGATTGTTTGAATTTGCATGGATTTTAGGAAATGCCACTCGAATTTGATCCTCTGCTGTTGTGAATAGCCAATATTAGCTTTTCCCAAGTTTGTGCAGCAGTAGTTATTTGCGAATGGACCAGAAAGGCAAGCCTGCACTGCGCTTCCACTTGTTCCAATAGCCCTTGAAAGTCCATGTTGATATTGCACATACTTCATTGTATCACTCTTTATAGGCACTGACCTCTTGCATACCATAAACCAGGGCTGTCAAACTGCATTCCTCGAGGGCTGCAAACAGGTCATGTTTTCAGGATTTCCTTTTACTGCACAGGTGATAATTTAATCACCTACACAAATAATGAGTTGGTGATTAAATTATCATCTGTGCAGTACAAGGAAATCCTGAAAACATGACCTGTTTGCAGCCCTCGAGGAATGCAGTTTGACACCCCTGCCATAAACATCCCTGCCGTTTTGGAGATGATTTGATCCAGACATCAAGGTCTAACAAAATTTCTTAGATCTTTATGTTTGCCCATTTTTCCTGCTTCAATGACAAAGTGTTACAATTCATTTACTGCCTAACAACTAGTGTTGAGCATTCCGATACCGCAAGTATCGGCTATCGGCCGATACTTGCGGTATCGGAATTCCGATACCGAGATCCGATACTTTTGTGGTATCGGGTATCGGTATCGGATCCATAGGGATGTGTAAAATAAAGAATTAAAATTATAAAATATTGATATATTCACCTCTCCGGCGGCCCCTGGACATCACGCTGGTAACCGGCAGGCTTCTTTGTTTAAAATGAGCGCCTTTAGGACCTGCGAATGACGTCGCGGCTTCTGATTGGTCGCGTGCCGCTCATGTGACTGCCATGCGACCAATCAGAAGCCGCGACGTCATTCTCATTCACTAAACTCCTAATTCTAGGAATTAAGGACCTGCGAATGACGTCGCGGCTTCTGATTGATCGCGTGGCGGTCACATGAGCGGCACGCGACCAATCAGAAGCCGCGACGTCATTCGCAGGTCCTAAAGGCGCTCATTTTAAACAAAGAAGCCTGCCGGTTACCAGCGTGATGTCCAGGGGCCGCCGGAGAGGTGAATATATCAATATTTTTTATTTTAATTCTTTATTTTACACATCCCTATGGATCCCAGGGCCTGAAGGAAAGTTTCCTCTCCTTCAGACCCTGGGAACCATCAGGATACCTTCCGATACTTGGTGTCCCATTGACTTGTATTGGTATCGGATATCGGTATCGGCGATATCCGATATTTTTCGGGTATCGGCCGATACTATCCGATACCGATACTTTCAAGTATTGGACGGTATCGCTCAACACTACTAACAACTAACCCCCTTAACAGGTGCCATTGTAGAAGAATAGTCAACAGCATTCACTTTACATGTTGGTGGTTTTAAGTTTATATACTGTATATCTGAAGTGAATGCCGTTGGCTATGCCATTACAATACTGCCTGAATGAAAGTGAGAGCTGATGAGGTTGAGAATAATATATATATATATATATATATATATATATATATATATGTGTGTGTGTATACATATACATACAGTGGGGCAAAAAAGTATTTAGTCAGTCAGCAATAGTGCAAGTTCCACCACTTAAAAAGATGAGAGGCGTCTGTAATTTACATCATAGGTAGACCTCAACTATGGGAGACAAACTGAGAAAAAAAAATCCAGAAAATCACATTGTCTGTTTTTTTAACATTTTATTTGCATATTATGGTGGAAAATAAGTATTTGGTCAGAAACAAAGTTTCATCCCAATACTTTGTAATATATCCTTTGTTGGCAATGACAGAGGTCAAACGTTTTCTGTAAGTCTTCACAAGGTTGTCACACACTGTTGTTGGTATGTTGGCCCATTCCTCCATGCAGATCTCCTCTAGAGCAGTGATGTTTTTGGCTTTTCGCTTGGCAACACGGACTTTCAACTCCCTCCAAAGGTTTTCTATAGGGTTGAGATCTGCAGACTGGCTAGGCCACTCCAGGACCTTGAAATGCTTCTTACAAAGCCACTCCTTCGTTGCCCTGGCGGTGTGCTTTGGATCATTGTCATGTTGAAAGACCCAGCCACGTTTCATCTTCAATGCCCTTGCTGATGGAAGGAGGTTTGCACTCAAAATCTCACGATACATGGCCCCATTCATTCATTCATATACCCGGATCAGTCGTCCTGGCCCCTTTGCAGAGAAACAGCCCCAAAGCATGATATTTCCACCACCATGCTTTACAGTAGGTATGGTGTTTGATGGATGCAGCTCAGTATTCTTTTTCCTCCAAACACGACAAGTTGTGTTTCTACCAAACAGTTCCAGTTTGGTTTCATCAGACCATAGGACATTCTCCCAAAACTCCTCTGGATCATCCAAATGCTCTCTAGCAAACTTCAGACGGGCCCGGACATGTACTGGCTTAAGCAGTGGGACACGTCTGGCACTGCAGGATCTGAGTCCATGGTGGCGTAGTGTGTTACTTATGGTAGGCCTTGTTACATTGGTCCCAGCTCTCTGCAGTTCATTCACTAGGTCCCCTCGCGTGGTTCTGGGATTTTTGCTCACCGTTCTTGTGATCATTCTGACCCCACGGGGTGGGATTTTGCGTGGAACCCCAGATCGAGGGAGATTATCAGGGGTCTTGTATGTCTTCCATTTTCTAATTTTTGCTCCCACTGTTGATTTCTTCACTCCAAGCTGGTTGGCTATTGCAGATTCAGTCTTCCCAGCCTGGTGCAGGGCTACAATTTTGTTTCTGGTTTCCTTTGACAGCTCTTTGGTCTTCACCATAGTGGAGTTTGGAGTCAGACTGTTTGAGGGTGTGCACAGGTGTCTTTTTATACTGATAACAAGTTTAAACAGGTGCCATTACTACAGGTAATGAGTGGAGGAAAGAGGAGACTCTTAAAGAAGAAGTTACAGGTCTGTGAGAGCCAGAAATCTTGATTGTTTGTTTCTGACCAAATACTTATTTTCCACCATAATATGCAAATAAAATGTTAAAAAAACAGACAATGTGATTTTCTGGATTTTTTTTTCTCAGTTTGTCTCCCATAGTTGAGGTCTACCTATGATGTAAATTACAGACGCCTCTCATCTTTTTAAGTGGTGGAACTTGCACTATTGCTGACTGACTAAATACTTTTTTGCCCCACTGTATGTATATGTATAAATAATTTATTTTTTATTTTATACTATTTATTATTTATATTATTGTTATATTATTTACTAGTTATATATATTTTTTTACTTTCTACCTCATCAGCTCTCACTTACATTCAGGCAGTAACATAAGACAAGATACAAGTGAGGAGGGGATAATGTGAACATTTCATGCATAATATGCTATATGAAATATATTAATAGGGAAATTGTGATGCAGTCAACTAAAATACCTTGCAGAGATGTTTTGATTTGACTGTTTTCTGATAGCACAGACACAGCAGGGAGCTTCTCAAGTGATGAATAACCTAATCTCCTAATCTTAAAATGGGCATTATTCACAGTCAACGACAGCCTGGTGAAAGAAACCACCATTTACATGTATACAAACTAATGCAAATATGTATAATGGAGAAATCTATTCTCATTTTTTACTATTCTATACCAGTATAAGTAACAGAAATTAAAACAAATATTTACTCCATGTTCGATCATGTGATAAAAGTATCCAAATAAGATTTTGCTCCAGTAGTACATTAACAATGGCAACAGAAGGGCAGGACATTACACAGTATATGCACCTAGTATTATTTCTTGTTATTTATTATGTCTTATCAGAATATTATTCTGTTCTTATTCTATCTCGACAGCTGCAATACAGTGTTTCATACAAGCAAAAATTGTTTACTAATTTGCTTGCTTAATAAAAATGCTCTTTTAAAAAGGACTGGAGATATTTCATTTTTATGACCTGTTAATTAGAAAGGTCATAAAATAGTGATTAGTGTGGATCCAACATCTGGAACCTTGCCTATCTTAAAATGCTGCAAGTTCCTGTGATTGGCCAGTCAGCTGGCACTTCTTGTGCAGTTTATCATTCTAAAGATTAATGGACAGACAGAAAATGAATGAGTCTGTTGTTTTTATCTCTCCCATTCTACTGGGTTGCCAAAAATACATAAATATTTTTACATTTTAGAAATGTCCTTTGACTACCCAAATACTAATTCTGTTCAGCATTAATTTTATTAATCAGGAAACCGGCAGCTGCGGTTAACACTGTACCTGCTATTAAAATAGATGAATATTCACTGCTCCATACGCCCATAGTCCCAGGCGTGGGGAGCAGTGAGTATTTTGGCAGCTGTCTTCTGCTTGCAAGCATGGCATGACATCACTGCCATGTGCTGCTTACAAGCATAAATCTGCTTCTGGCATCAGAACAGGAGGCTATGAGGGAACACAGGGAAGTTAAGTAGAATGGTTTATGTTTTGTTCATTTTTTTCTGATGGGGGCCATGAACACCAGGATGGGGACTATGCATACCAGGATATAGATGAGGGGACCATGCATACCAGAATGGGGATGAGGGGACCATGTATACTAGAATGGGGAACGGACCATGTATACCATGATGGTGATGAGGGGACCATGTATGCCACAATGGTAATGAGGGGCCATGTATACCAGGATGGGAATGAGAGGGCCATGTATACCTGGATAGGGGACATATATATATATACAAAGATGGAGGATATTAGTACAGAATTGGGGTACATTGCCCCTGTAGCAGTGTCATCAGAAGATCCTCTCTTCCATAACAGTCCGCCATGACTACATTTTTTGTTTCATTTTTTTTCTATTTTCCTCCTCTAAAACCTAGGTGCGTATTATGCATTCACTGAAGCAGTTGTCACCAGTAGTGTTGAGCATTCCGATACTGCAAATATCGGGTATTAGCCGATATTCGCTGTATAGGATTTCCGATACTGAGTTGTAATACTTTTAAGATATCAGATACCGAAATCGGAAGTTCCTATAGTGCAATGATGCACTGTAATGGAGTGTGGGCGGTGCGTGGGCGGAGACTGCGTGTCTGTGTGTGTGGGCGGTGTCTGTGTGTGATCATGGGGGTTTGTGCGGGCCTGCCGGGAATCTGTACAGGCCTGCCGGGGGTCTGTACGGGCCTGCCGGGGTCTGTACGGCCTGCCGGGGGTTTGTACGGCCTGCCGGCGGTCTGTGCGGCCTGCCGGAGGTCTGTACAGGCCTCTCGGGGGTCTGTGCGGCCTGCCGGGGGTCTGTGCGGCCTGCCGGGTGTCTGTGTGGGCCTGCCGGGGGTCTGTACGGGCCTGTCTGGGGTCTGTGCGGCCTGCCAGGGGTCTGTGCAGCCTGCTGGGGGTCTCTACGGGCCTCTTGGGGGTCTGTGTGGCCTGCCGGGGGTCTGTACGGGCCTCTCGGGGGTCTGTGCGGCCTGCCGGGGGTCTTTGTGTTTGTGTGCAGGCATCGTCCGATGGGACTTTAAGTCCCATCGGGCTATGCCTGCTACAATGGCAGTGATTAACACATTAGCCAATTATGGGACAGTTGTAGTCCCATCATCCGGCTAATGTGTTGAATTTAAAAAAAAAATACTAAATACTACATACAACATACATACAACATACTACATACAAACAACATACATACTACATGCATACAACATTCATACTACATACATGCATTCAACGTACATACTACATACATACAACATACTACATATATACTACATACATACATACAACATACTACATACATACATACTACATACATACAACAAACATACATCATACTACATACATAGTACATACATACATACAATAAACATACAACATACTACATACATTCAGCATACATACAACATACATACTACATACATACAACATACTACATACAACATACATACAACATACATACTACATACATACTATATACATATATACTACATACATACACCTTACAATAGCAAGGTGGCATTAACCCCTTATTACCCCATATCCCACCACTACACAATTTCTGGGGTGGCTGCGGACTGGTATTTGTAGCCGGGGGGGCCAATATCCATGGCCTCTCTCTAGGCTATGAATATCAGCCCGCAGCTGCCGGCATAGCCTTTCTGGCTATAAAATATAGGGAGACCCCACATCATTTTTTTGGAGTCCCCCTATTTTAATATCCAGTAAAGGCTACGCAGAGATCTGCGGGCTGATATTCATAGCAGGCTACAAATATTGGCCCCCGGCCGTCGGATTTCCCCCTTCTGGCGCAGAAAATTGCGCGAGAGCCCACGCTGTTTTTTTCCGTTTCGTTGTAGCGTTGGGATATGGGGTAATAAGGGGTTAATGTCACCTTGCTATTGTAAGGTGACATTAAGCCGGGTTAATAATGGAGAGGCGTCAATAAGACACCTATCCATTATTAATTCAATACTAGTAAAGGGTTAATAAAACACACACACATTAGGAAAAAAGTATTTTAGTATTCTTCATTTAACCATACTTACCATATTTCAGCGCCTGCAAAAAACGTAAAATAATAAACCGTATACTACCTGTCCGCCATAGTCCAATTAATAACGAGCGTCTCACGACGATCTCCCCAATAGAACAGTGACATCGGGTGATGTCACTGCTCTATAGAACCTTCAGTGACACACTGACAGGAGACAATGGATCCTGCAGTGCATCACTGAGAGGTTACTAGAGTTCAAAGTCTCACTTTATGGCAATTGCTGCGTGGGAAACTTTCTCACACAGCAATGCCAAAAGTGAGACTAGGGACTATTTTTTTACAGCGGTGGAGGAATACAGTGTGGAAGGATACCTTCCTCCCATCATTGTGTTCCTGGGGCCCCTAGAGAGCGGTCACATCAGCTGATGCTGCCGTTCTCCATGGGAGATCGTCATGGGACACTCGTGGATTTCTGCGGATCAGGGAGTATATTGGTTGTTTGTTATTTTAATCTTTTTTTACAGATGACACTGGCTTCGGAGAACAAAGTGACAAGTGATAGTGAGTATGTACTCTATGTTATATGTACTGTATGTTTATATGTATGTATTGTATGTAATGTATGAATGTATTGTATGTATGTATGTATGTAGTATGTATGTAGTATGTAGTATGTATGTAGTATGTATGTATGTAGTATGTATGTATGTAGTATGTATATAGTATTATGTAGCATGTATATATGTATGTAGTATTTATGTAGTATGTATGTTGCATGTATGTAGTATGTATGTAGTATGTAGTATGTATGTAGTATGTACAGTTGTGGCCAAAAGTATTGAAACCCCTGCAATTCTGTCAGATAATACTCAGTTTCTTCCCGAAAATGATTGCAATCACAAATTATTTGGTATTATTATCTTAATTTAATTTGTCTTAAATGAAAAAACACAAAAGAGAATGAAGCAAAAAGCAAAACATTGATAATTTCACACAAAACTCAAAAAATGGGCCAGACAAAGTATTGGCACTCTCAGCCTAATACTTGGTTGCACAACCTTTAGCAAAAATAACTGCGACCAACCGCTTCCGGTAACCATCAATGAGTTTCTTACAATGCTCTGCTGGAATTTTTGACCATTCTTCTTTGGCAAACTGCTCCAGGTCCCTGAGATTTGAAGGGTGCCTTCTCCAAACTGCCATTTTTAGATCTCTCCACAGGTGTTCTATGGGATTCAGGTCTGGACTCATTGCTGGCCACCTTAGAAGTCTCCAGTGCTTTCTCTAAAACAATTTTCTAGTGCTTTTTGAAGTGTGCTTTGGGTCATTGTCCTACTGGAAGACCCATTACCTCTGAGGGTGACCCAGCTTTCTCACACTGGGCCCTACATTATGCTGCAAAATTTGTTGGTAGTCTTCAGACTTTATAATGCCATGCACATGGTCAAGCAGTCCAGTGCCATTGGCAGCAAAGCAACCCCAAAACATCAGGGAACCTCCACCATGTTTGACTGTAGGGACCGTGTTCTTTTCTTTGAATGACTCCTTTTTTCTCCTGTAAACTCTATGTTGATGCCTTTGCCCAAAAAGCTCTACTTTTGTCTCATCTGATCAGAGAACATTCTTCCAAAATGTTTTAGGCTTTTTCAGGTAAGTTTTGGCAAACTCCAGCCTGGCATTTTTATGTCTCGGGGTAAGAAGTGGGGTCTTCCTGGGTCTCCTACCATACAGTCCCTTTTCATTCAGACACTGACGGATAGTACCGGTTGACACTGCTGTACCCTCGGACAGCAGGGCAGCTTGAACTTGTTTGGATGTTAGTTGAGGTTCTTTATCCAACATCCGCACAATCTTGCGTTGAAATCTCTTGTCAATTTTTCTTTTCCGTCCACATTTAGGGAGGTTAGCCACAGTGCCATGGGCTTTAAACTTCTTGATGACACTGTGCACGGTAGGCACAGGAACATTCAGGTCTTTGGAGATGGACTTGTAGCCTTGAGATTGCTCATGCTTCCTCACAATTTGGTTTCTTAAGTCCTCAGACAGTTATTTGGTCTTCTTTCTTTTCTCCATGCTCAATGTGGCACACACAAGTACACAGGACAGAGGTTGAGTCAACTTTAATCCATGTCAACTGTCTGCAAGTGTGATTTAGTTATTGCCAACACCTGTTAGGTGCCACAGGTAAGTTACAGGTGCTGTTAATTACACAAATTAGAGAAGCATCACATGATTTTTCGAACAGTGCCAATACTTTTGTCCACCCCCTTTTTATGTTTGGTGTGGAATTATATACAATTTGGCTTTAGGACAATTCTTTTTGTGTTTTTTCATTTAAGACAAATTAAATGAAGATAATAAAAACAAAGAATTTGTGTTTGCAATCATTTTCAGGAAGAAACTGAGTATTATCTGACAGAATTGCAGGGGTGTCAATACTTTTGGCCACAACTGTATGTACTATGTATGTATGTAGTATGTATGTAGTATGTTGTATGTATGTTGTATGTAGAATGTATGTAGTATATACAGTGGGGCAAAAAAGTATTTAGTCAGTCAGCAATAGTGCAAGTTCCACCACTTAGAAAGATGAGAGGCATCTGTAATTTACATCATAGGTAGACCTCAACTATAGGAGACAAACTGAGAAAAAAAAATCCAGAAAATCACATTGTCTGTTTTTTTAACATTTTATTTGCATATTATGGTGGAAAATAAGTATTTGGTCAGAAACAAAATTTCATCTCAATACTTTGTAATATATCCTTTGTTGGCAATGACAGAGGTCAAACGTTTTCTGTAAGTCTTCACAAGGTTGCCACACACTGTTGTTGGTATGTTGGCCCATTCCTCCATGCAGATCTCCTCTAGAGCAGTGATGTTTTTGGCTTTTCGTTTGGCAACACAGACTTTCAACTCCCTCCAAAGGTTTTCTATAGGGTTGAGATCTGGAGACTGGCTAGGCCACTCCAGGACCTTGAAATGCTTCTTACGAAGCCACTCCTTCGTTGCCCTGGCGGTGTGCTTTGGATCATTGTCATGTTGAAAGACCCAGCCACGTTTCATCTTCAATGCCCTTGCTGATGGAAGGAGGTTTGCACTCAAAATCTCACGATACATGGCCCCATTCATTCTTTCATGTACCCGGATCAGTCGTCCTGGCCCCTTTGCAGAGAAACAGCCCCAAAGCATGATGTTTCCACCACCATGCTTTACAGTAGGTATGGTGTTTGATGGATGCAACTCAGTATTCTTTTTCCTCCAAACACAACAAGTTGTGTTTCTACCAAACAGTTCCAGTTTGGTTTCATCAGACCATAGGACATTCTCCCAAAACTCCTCTGGATCATCCAAATGCTCTCTAGCAAACTTCAGATGGGCTCGGACATGTACTGGCTTAAGCAGTGGGACACGTCTGGCACTGCAGGATCTGAGTCCATGGTGGCGTAGTGTGTTACTTATGGTAGGCCTTGTTACATTGGTCCCAGCTCTCTGCAGTTCATTCACTAGGTCCCCCCGCGTGGTTCTGGGATTTTTGCTCACCGTTCTTGTGATCATTCTGACCCCACGGGGTGGGATTTTGCGTGGAGCCCCAGATCGAGGGAGATTGTCAGTGGTCTTGTATGCCTTCCATTTTCTAATTATTGCTCCCACTGTTGATTTCTTCACTCCAAGCTGGTTGGCTATTGCAGATTCAGTCTTCCCAGCCTGGTGCAGGGCTACAATTTTGTTTCTGGTGTCCTTTGACAGCTCTTTGGTCTTCACCATAGTGGAGTTTGGAGTCAGACTGTTTGAGGGTGTGCACAGGTGTCTTTTTATACTGTTAACAAGTTTAAACAGGTGCCATTACTACAGGTAATGAGTGGAGGAAAGAGGAGACTCTTAAAGAAGAAGTTACAGGTCTGTGAGAGCCAGAAATCTTGATTGTTTGTTTCTGACCAAATACTTATTTTCCACCATAATATGCAAAACAAAATGTTAAAAAAACAGACAATGTGATTTTCTGGATTTTTTTTTCTCAGTTTGTCTCCCATAATTGAGGTCTACCTATGATGTAAATTACAGACGCCTCTCATCTTTTTAAGTGGTGGAACTTGCACTATTGCTGACTGACTAAATACTGTATGTTTGTATGTAGTATGTATGTTATATGTTGTATGTATGTAGTATGTATGTAGTATGTTGTATGTATGTTGTATGTATGTAGTATGTTGTATGTATGTAGCATGTATGTATGTATGTAGTTTGTATGTATGTAGTATGTTGTATGTGTGTATGTAGTATATATAATTCACACCAAGACATACTCTATATGAAAAATGAGTCTCAAACCTAGATACTTTTATGAAATTATACTATATAGTTTTATTGATACACAACATTAAAACATAATACAGAAAGGTGCAAGATTGAACTAATTGAGGGACTGCGTTGTCCTGGGGAAGCCCACAAACTAAACCACAGATGCACTATAGCCACATGCGTAGTTGGTAATAAAATCATGAGACATGCATACCATAAATAAGTATACTAAAAACAGGGCATAGTTTGGAATTTGCCAAACTTCATGTTGACAAGCCACAACGCCTCTGGGAGAATGGCCTATGGACAGATGAGACAAAAATGGAACTTTTTGGCAAGGCACATCAGCTCTATATACACACACATAGAAAAATGAAGCATATGAAGAAAAGAACACTGTCCCTACTGTGAAACAAGGAGAAGGCTCTGTTATGCTCTGGGGCTGCTTGGCTGCATCTGGCACAGGGTGTCTAGAATCTGTGCAGGGTACAGTGAAATCTCAAGACTATCAAGTGATTCTAGAGAGAAAAGTGCTGCCAGTGTCAGAAAGCTTGGTCTCAGTCGCAAATCATGGGCCTTGTAACAGGATAATGACCCAAAAGACACAGCTAATAACACCACAGAAAGGCTAAGAGGAAAACATTAGACTATTCTGAAGTGGCCTTCTATGAGCCCTGACCTAAATCCTATTGAGCATCTTTAGAGAGAGCTGAAACATGCCTTCTGGAAAAGGCAACCCTCAAACACGAGACAACTGGAGCAGTTTGCTCTTTAGGAGTGGGCCAAAATACCTGTCAAGAGGTGCAGAAGTCTCATTGACAGTTACAATAATCATTTGATTGCCACGATTGCCTCAAAAGATTGTGCAACAAAATATTAAGTTACGTGTACCATCATTTCTGTCCAGGCCTATTTCATGAGTTTTATTTTTTTTTTTAATTCTTTGGAAGCATGGTTGAAAAGCAATGTCTGTCTTTCATTTGCTAATTTTCATAGATTTTTATTTATTATTACTTTTGCCAGATTCAGGTTATTTCTGTAACCATTGTGGGTTTTTCTGTCATTAATCGAGGGGTACCAACAATTTTGACCATATGTGTAAGAAAGTTAAATATTAAATGATCTAGAAAAGGCCTAACGTTAAAGATGACACTTTTCCTTTGTATTTTAGGCAAACATATATGTATATATATAATTTTTATCTTTTACATTTTAAAAATGACAAAAAGGAAAATGGGCAGATGCAAAAGTTTGGGCACTCTGCATGGTTTATATCTAGAGACACCCTTTTTTTGAAAGTACCACAGCTTGGAAATGCTTTTTGTAGCCACCAGCCAAGAATCTTTCAATTTGTGTTTGAGGGATTTTCATCCATTCTGCCTTCTCTTCTTTGAAATTCCTTGGTCATCTTGCATGCACTGCTATCTTGAGGTATAGCCACAGATTTTCAATGATGTTCAGATCAGGGGACTGTGAGGGCCATTGTAAATTTTTCAGCTTCCGCATTTTGAGGTAGTCTATTGTAGATTTTGACATGTGTATAGCATCACTGTCCTTTTGTAGAAGTGATCCTTTTTCCAACTTCAGTTTCTTTACAGATTGTGTTTTGTTTCCATTAGAATTTGTTCAACTTTCATTGAATCCATTCTTCCCACTCCCATGAAATGTTCGCCATGCCTTGGGCTACAGCACAACCCCAAAGCATGACTGATCCATCACCATGCTTAATGGTTGGTGAGTAGTCAAACTCAGATATCACTCGAGTATCTGGGAGCTCGGAAATGCTGAGCACTCATTGAGCATTGGCTGGTGCTCGATTTAAATGCTTGAATCTCCGCCTCACATGTTTAGTGTCTGTTACAAAGCCAATAAACATTCTGGGATTGCATTCCAATCATTGTAATGACATAACCATCTTGGTAATGGCATTACTGTGATTGACTGGCCGCATTACCTCATTAGAGGTTACAAAATGACTGGCGTTGCTGTGCTCCTTGTAAGCTCTACCAGAAAAAAGCTTGGATTTCTCATTGACTCCCAATATACTTGTTACTTAAAATGAGCATCCATGCATTAGGAATTGCTCGGTTCGAATAACAATCATCCGAGTTTATTAGCACTCGCTCATCCAGTGCTAATAAAGAGATGTTCTTTTCGTGGTCAGATGTTCTTTTCGTGAAATTCTGTGCCCTTTTTTTCTCCACGCATACCTTTGATCATTAAAATAATGTAACACAACTCCAGAGTTTGCTAAATCTTTCTCAAGGTCTTTGCAGTCAAGAGGGGCTTCTGACTTGCCTCTCTATCAATCTTATGAGCAACTCTCACTTACATTTTGCTTGGTCTTTAAGACCTTATCTTGACCTCCACTGTTCCTTTTGACTGCCATTTCTTAATTACATTTCAAACTGTGGAAAGGGCAAGTTGAAATGTTTTGTTATATTCTTATAGCCTTCTCCTGCTTTGTGAGCCTCCATTTTTAGAGTTCTAGTCAGCTGTTTAGAAGAACCCATGACTGCTGTTTTTTGGCATAAGGATACAGGAGACCGGGTTTTTTTAAAGCTGGAAAATTTGCATTACCTGGCCATTCTAACAAGCCATACTAACAATGAAAGTGAACAAGCCATAATCTAACAGGCTAATTATACCCTGAAACCTTGGTCAAAGTTATCTGAGCACACAAATCTCCTAGAGTGCCCAAATTTTTGAATCAGCTCATTTTCCCTTTTGTTATTTTTAAAATGAAAAATAAAATTATATTTTTTTGGCCTAAAAAAATGTAGTCCTTTTAGAAATTATTTCATCTTTAACTTGCTTAACTGTTTACAATAACAGTAATTTTGACCAGGGCTGCCCAAACTTTTACATGCCACTGTACATACTTATACACACATACACCCACCCACACACACACACACACACACACACACACACACACACACACACACACACACACACACACCCACACACACACACACACACACACACACAGACATTACATATTAATACATACACATACAGAGACAGACACAGACACATACATACTGATACACATAAACACGGAGGCAGACACACACACTTACTGATACAAACACACAGACAGACATATAGGTACATACTGACACACAAACATACTGATACGCACACATATACACTCTCCCTTGCGCACTGTGAGGCTGAGCACACTAACTATACAGATGAACATTCACTGGGGCACACCTTGAAGGAAGATAGAGACACAGACAGCAGTCATTGAGCGCTCTACCTCTCATCAGTCTGATGGGGATTGGGGAAAGCATTTATTAGCCAGCGCTCCTTTCTTCTTGCATGACACGTCCATTCTTCAAAATGTGCACCAGATAATTTGCAGCAGTAACACACAGTAAAGTAGTTTATGATGCACTGGTAGTTTAGTGAGAAAAATTGTGCCCCCTCCACGGTGGGGCCATAGGTGGTTGCCTACCCTGCCTATCCCTCATCCCGGCTTTGTCTACTATGCTTTGATACTGAAAACTAACAACCAAACATATATAGGCTGCGACATGGATTGTCCATACTTTAGATAAAATTTAATTCCTATGGAATCATTTTACATGCAGTTGCTTCTCTTATCTCTACGAATTATGTTTCATTTGTATTTAGTATTGATATCATTTCTAAATATTCCCTTAAAAGTGTTGTGATAGAATAGAAAAAAGGGGCTGCATTTTTTTTCGTATTTTAACTAGTGCCAGTCTGCATGACCATGTCAAACAACATTATAGAAATCAAGAAGCAGGGCGCGTCCGAGGGTGAGTATATACCTAATAGGAATATACTCACCCTCGGACGCGCCCTGCTTCTTTCCGGCAGCCTTCCTTCCTAAGAATCATCGCTTGAAGGACCTTCGGTGATGTCGCGGCTTGTGATTGGTCGCGCAAGCGATCACATGGGCGGTCGTGCGACCAATCACAAGCCGCGATGTTATCGAAGGCCCTTCAGGCGCTGATTCTAAGGAAGGAAGGCTGCCGGTTAGTACCAGGGCGCGTCCGAGGGTGAGTATAGCAATATTTTTTATTTTAATTCTTTATTTTACACTTAAATATGGATCCCAGGGCCTGAAGGAGAGTTTCCTCTCCTTCAGACCCAGGGAACCATTGGAAACCCAATGCACTGCATTGGGTTTCGTGTTTCGGCCGACCCCGACTTTTTTTATAGGATCAGCCGATTTCACTCGACCCGACTTTTGAAAAAGTCGGGTTTCGTGAAACTCGACCCGATCCTATAAAACTAAAAGTCGCTCAACCCTACCCGTCAGCTCTGTTATAGAGGCAGGAGACTGCATTTCCACTGTAACTTGGACTAATATATGAGCTGCAGTTACAGAGTTTTGAGAAAATGAAGAACAAAATGGTATTTATATATTTATATATTTATATGCCCCCTAAAGATCTTTTAAAACCTTATGAGGGGCATACTATTTGAGAAATAAACAAACAAAAAGCAGAAAAAATAAATAAAAAGCTACTGCCTGTTCATATCATTAAAACAAAATCTGATATAAAAAAAAAATTTATGGCAGAAAGTGTAACACAATTTAAGAGTATTTTATTGATCTTTTGTGTTTCTAAAAAATATCAAAAATGTTGAAAAACATGTACATATTTCCTATAGATTCAAATCAAGATCAACCCTTCAAAAATGTATGACATTTATATAAAAATGAAGCCCAAGCCATTTTTTTCAGCGATTTAACCCTTAAATTGCTGAAAGCTATTAAATTTAAGGGTTAAAGGCAATTTAAGGATTAAATCGCTGAAAAAATTGGCGTGGGCTCCCGCGCAATTTTCTCCGCCAGAGTAGTAAAGCCAGTGACTGAGGGCAGATATTAATAGCCTAGAGAGGGTCCACGGCTTTTGGCCCCCCCTGGCTAAAAACATCTGCCCCCAGCCACCCCAGAAAAGGCACATCTGGAAGATGCGCCTATTCTGGCACTTGGCCACTCTCTTCCCATTCCCGTGTAGCGGGGGGATATGGGGTAATGAAGGGTTAATGTCACCTCGCTATTGTAAGGTGACATTAAGCCAGATTAATAATGGAGAGGCGTTAATTCTGACACCTATCCATTATTAATCCATTTGCATTAAATGGTTAAAAAAAACACACACACATTATTAAAAAGTATTTTAATGAAATACAAACACAGGTTATTTTAATATTTTATTGTACTGCCAATCCACCTGAAGACCCTCGCTCTGTAACAAATAAAAAATAATAAACCAACAATATACATACCTTCCGTAGATCTGTAATGTCCCACGTTGTAAATCCATCTGAAGGGGTTAAAATATTTTACAGCCAGGAGCTCTGCTAATGCAGCTGTGCTCGTGGCTGTAAAACCCCGGGGAATGAAGGTAATGTAGGTCAATGACCTATAGTTACCTTCATTCGCGGTGATGCGCCCCCTGCTGGATGTCCTCATATGACCTCGAGCCTGGGAACTGTTCCCACGCTCCAGGGACATCCAGCAGGGGGCGCATCACCGCGAATGAAGGTAACTACAGGTCATTGACCTACATTACCTTCATTCCCCGGGGTTTTACAGCCACGAGCAGCGCTGCATTAGCAGAGCTCCTGGCTGTAAAATATTTTAACCGCTTCAGATGGATTTACAACGTGGGACGTTACAGATCTACGGAAGGTATGTATATTGTTGGTTTATTATTTTTTATTTGTTACAGAACGAGGGTCTTCAGCAAGTGGATTGAGCGTACAATAAAATATTAAAACAAACGGTGTGTTTATTTCATTAAAAGACTTTTTAATAATGTGTTTGTGTTTTTTTAACTCTTTCATACAATTGGATTAATAATGGATAGGTGTCATAATTGAAGTCTCTCCATTATTAATCTGGCTTATTGTCACCTTACAATAGCAAGGTGGCATTAACCCTTCATTACCCCATATCCCACCGCTACACGGGAATAGGAAGAGAGTGGCCAAGTGCCAGAATAGGCGCATCTTCCAGATGTGCCTTTTCTGGGGTGGCTGGGGGCAGGTGTTTTTAGCCAGGAGGGCCAATAACAGTGGACCCTCTCCAGGCTATTAATATCTGCCCTCAGTCACTGGTTTTACTACTCTGGCGGAGAAAATTGCGCGGGAGCCCATGACAATTTTTTCCACCATTTAACCCTTAAAAAATGGGGATATGACATGGTTTACTGTATGTAAACCATGTCTCATATCATGTCGGATTTTGGCAGGAGAAATGAAAAGCCGGTAATTGAATTACCGACTTTCCTGCTGTATCGTGCTGAAGTTAATATAAATATATATATATATTTGTGTGTCTGAATGACATATATATATATGTATATATATATATATATATATATATATATATATAAAACGAAACCCGACTTTCCATTAGAGATCGCCGACCGCCGACCCGATCCCAGAGTGGGATCGGGTCGGGTTTCACGAAACCCGACTTTGCTAAAAGTCGCCAACTTTTGAAAAGTGCCGATCTGTTTCGCTCAACCCTAATAGTAAGCCAATGTCGGACTCCCCCTGTTTGGTACGGGCTCTGGGGATGAGCCCACACCTATCCGGGCACATGACAGCTTGACAGTTGATATATACAGCTGACATGTGCCCGCAACAGCAGAGGGTGGAATCGCGATCCACCCACAGCTGTTAATTAGATAAATGCCGCTGTCAATAGAGACTATTGAAGCATGCAAAAAGTAAAAAAAATGTTTTTAAAAATATAAAAAAATAAAAAAATATAAAAGATCAAATCACCCCCCTTTTGCCCCATTCAAAATAAAACAATTAAAAAAAATCAAATATACACATATTTGGTATCACTGGGTTCAGAATTGCTCGATCTATCAATATAAAAAAAAGAATTAACCAGATCGGGAAACATCATAACGAGAAAAAAAGTCAAAACTCCAGAATAAGTTTTCTTTTTTGGTCGACACAACATTGCATTACAATGCAATGACGGGCAATCAAAAGATCAGATCTGCACCTAAATGGTATAATTAAAAACGACAGCTCGGCACTAGTGTTGAGCAATACCGTCCGATACTTGAAAGTATCGGTATCGGATAGTATCGGCCGATACCTGAAAAATATCGGATATCGCCGATACCGATATCCGATACCAATACAAGTCAATGGGACACCAAGTATCGGAAGGTATCCTGATGGTTCCCAGGGTCTGAAGGAGAGGAAACTCTCCTTCAGGCCCTGGGATCCATAGGGATGTGTAAAATAAAGAATTAAAATAAAAAATATTGATATATTCACCTCTCCGGCGGCCCCTGTACATCACGCTGCTAACCGGCAGGCTTCTTTGTTTAAAATGAGCGCGTTTAGGGCCTGCGAATGACGTCGCGGCTTCTGATTGGTCGCGTGCCGCTCATGTGACCGCCACGCGACCAATCAGAAGCCGCGACGTCATTCGCAGGTATTAAATTCCTAGAATTAGGAGTTTAGTGAATGAGAATGACGTCGCGGCTTCTGATTGGTCGTGTGGCGGTCACATGAGCGGCACGCGACCAATCAGAAGCCGCGACGTCATTCGCAGGCCCTAAACACGCTCATTTTAAACAAAGAAGCCTGCCGGTTAGCAGCGTGATGTACAGGGGCCGCCGGAGAGGTGAATATATCAATATTTTTTATTTTATTTCTTTATTTTACACATCCCTATGGATCCGATACCGATAACCGATACCACAAAAGTATCGGATCTCGGTATCGGAATTCCGATACTGCAAGTATCGGCCGATACCCGATACTTGCGGTATCGGAATGCTCAACACTACTCCGCACGCAAAAAATAAGCTCTCACTCAACCAAAGATCATGAAAATTGGAGACTGTACCGGTATCGGAAAATGGCACTATTTTTTTTACAATTTTTTTTCCCACCACTTAAATAAAAAAGAACCAATACATGCTTGGTGTTTATGAACTCGTAATGAGCTGGAGAATCATAATGACAGGTCAGTTTTAGCATTTAGTGAACATGGTAAAAAAAAAAAAAAAAACAACTGTGGGATTGCACTTTTTTTTGCAATTTCACGGCTCTTCGAATTTTTTCCCATTTTCCAGGACAGGACATGGTAAAACCAATGGTGTCGTTCAAAAGTACAACTCGTCCCACAAAAAACAAACTTTCACATGGCTATTTTGACCAAAAAAAAAAGTTATGGCTCTGGGGAGAAGGGGAGTAAAAAATGAAAATGTAAAAGCAAATATACCTCTGGTCATTAAGTGGTTAAAGAAAAGTTTTGTTTTTAGTTTGTATATGTAGTCAAAAATTTTTTTAAAAAAATTCAAATAGGGGAGTATAGAAAAATATGAACTATTTAAGAAAACGAGGGATTTGTTTGTATCTATCCTTTAACATACAGTGGGGAAAATAAGCATTTGACACACTGAAGATTTTGCAGGTTTTCTCACCTACAAAGAACGGAGAGGACTGTAATTTTTATCCAACGTACACTTCAACTGTGAGAGAATCTAAAAAAAAAACAAAAAAAAAACAATGAAAATTACAGTGCCTGATTTTTAAATAATTAAATTGAATTATATTGCATGAAATAAAAATGTGATTACATGCCAAACAGCAAGAATTCTGTCTCTCACAGGCCTGTTAGTTTTTCTTTAAGAAGCCCTACTGCTCTGCACTCATTTCCTGTATTAACTGAACCTGTTTGCACTCATTAACTGCATAAAAGACATCTGTCCACACACTCATTCAATCACACTCCAACCTCTCCACCATGGCCAAGACCAAAGAGTTAGGCTATGTTCACACTTTGCAGATTCCACTGCGGATTTTTCCGCAGCAGAATTCCAAAATCCGCAGTGAAAACCCGTCGCGGTTTTTACTGCGGATTTTTCGCGTTTTTTACTGCGGTTTCTTCTGCGGATTTTCATCTGCAGTTTTCTATTGGAGCAGGTGAAAATCCACAGAAAAGAAGTGACATGCTGCGGAATGTAATCCGCAGCATTTCCTCGCGTTTTTTTCCGTAGCATGTGCACTGCGTTTTTTGTTTCCCATAGGTTTACATTGGACTGTAAACTCATGGGAAACTGCTGCAGATCCGCAGCAGTCAAATCCGCTGCGGATCCACAGCGAAATCCGCAAAGTGTGAATATAGCCTTAAGGACACCAGGGACAAAATTTAGACCTGCACAATGCTGGGATGGGCTACAGGACAGTAGGCGAGCAGCTTGGTGAGAAGGCAACAACTGTTGGCACAATTATTAGAAAATGGAAGAAACACAATATAACTGTTAATATTCTTAGGTCTGGGGCTCCATTCAAGATTTCACATCGTGAGGTAAGGATGATTCTGAGAAAGGTCAGTAATCAGACCAGAACTACATGGGAGGAAGAGAGCTTGGAACATAGAGTCAAATATTAAAGTTAGTAACACACTACATCACAGGGTACTGTACTGCAAGGTCCCCCTGCTTATGCCAGCACATGTCCAGGCCTGTCTGAAGTTCACCCATGATCATATGGATGATCCTGGAGAGGCATGGGAGAAGGACATGTGATCAGATAAGACCAAACTATAACTTCTTGATATAAATTCCACTCAACATGTTTGGATGAAGAAGAAGAAGGATGAGTACAACCCCAAGAACACCATCCCAACTGTGAAGCATGGTGAGGGAAACATCATAATTTTGGGGGTGCTCATCTGCAAAGTGGACAGGACTAGGGTTGAGCGAAACGGGTCGGCCAGATTCAGAAGTCGCCGACTTTTGGCAAAGTCGGGTTTCATGAAACCCGACCTGACCCCTGGGTGGGGTCGGCCATGATTTCGGTGATCTTCTGATCTGGAATCGGAATTCCGATACCAAGTTCCGATATGTTTAAGATATCGGGAAACGGTATCGGAATTCATATTTAAGTGTAAAAAAAAGAATAAAAAAAAATATATTGATATACTCACCCTCGAACGCGCCCTGGTTCTCACCGGCAGCCTTCCTTCCTAAGAATGAGCGCCTGAAGGGCCTTCGATGACGTCGCGGCTTGTGATTGGTCACGTGAGCGGTCACATGGGCGGTCACGCGACCAATCACAAGCCGCAACGTCATCTAAGGCCCTTCAGGTGCTAATTCTTAGGAAGGAAGCGTCCGAGGGCGCGTCCGAGGGTGAGTATATTCCTAATAGGTATATACTCACCCTCGGACGCACCCTGGTTCTAGCCCGCAGCCTTCCTTCCTAAGAATCAGCGCCTGAAGGACCTTAGATAACGTCGCGGCTTGTGATTGGTCGCGTGATGCCCATGTGACCGCTCACGCGACCAATCACAAGCCGCGATATCATCGAAGGTCCTTCAGACCCTGGGAACCATTAGAAACCCAATGCACTGCATTGGGTTTCGTGTTTCGGCCGACCCCGACCCCGACTTTTCTATAGGATCGGCCAATTTCACTCGACCCGACTTTTGAAAAAGTCGGGTTTCGTGAAACCCGACCTGATCCTATAAAAAGAAAAGTCGCTCAACCCTAGACAGGACAACTGCACCGTATCGAAAGGAGGATGGATGAGGTCATGAATTGCGAGATTTTGGCCAACAGTCTCCATCCCTCTGTAAGAGCAGTGAAGATGGGTAGTGGCAAAAACTTCCAGCATGACAATGACACAAAACATAGAGCCCAGGCAATCTCCAGACCTTAACCCAAAAGAAAGTCTTTGGAGGGAGCTGAAACTCAATGTTGCCCAGCGACAGCCCTGAAACCTGAAAGATCTGGAGAAGATTTGTGTGGAGGAGTGGGCCAAAATCCCTGCTGCAGTGTGTACAAACTTGGTCAACTACAGAAAACGTCTGACCTCTGTAATTGAAAACAAAGGTTTCTGTATCAAACATTAAGTTCTGTTTTTCTTTTGTATCAAATACTTATTACATGCAATAAAATGAAAATTAGTTATGCAAAAATCATGCAATGTTATTTTCTTGATTTTTTTTAAAGATTCTGTCTCTCACAATTGAAGTGTACCTACGATAAAGATTACAGACCTCTCTATTCTTTGTAGATGGGAAAACTTGCAAATCCGGCAGTGTATCAATACTTATTTTCCCCACTGTATCTTGTAGATTTCTTTACAATTAATTTCTTTAAATGGAAGGATAATAATAACTTCGGTGAGTTTAGTGCATCTTTATGTTTAGCATACTTGTACAATTTCTGTGCAGATAAATAAAAGATTCAGCGGTGTCACTGGAGAACACGGCAGCGTGTCTCTGGCTTTGTTTGAGTCTTATCTGATGTAGATGCGGTACCTCATGGGGAAAGAGAAAATATTGCAACAGACGGCTTGATATTCCCGAAGAATATAGTACACTTTATTAGCAATAGCTCCAATCCCTGACTGACAAATTTTTCACATTTTTTATCTTATTAATCCATGCTACTGCATGTAAATGTTATTCCTCTCTGCATAAGGGGAGCCAACCAGTGATTTGTAATAAATGCTTATGAGTGCCTGAGGCTGCACTTAAACTTTAAAACATCTATTATTAAGTTGCAAAAAACACTGTAATGGCCAATCGTGACCTCATAGGAATTTAAAACTGTGGTCTGCTACTCAGCATTAAAAATAAAAAAAATAAAATAATGCCTGAAGTTAAAATTATGAGCTTGTCTATTCTTAACAGCTGCATTTTGATTATTAAAGTGTATTTTACAACTGAATTAGAAGGCTTTTATGGACTCCAAGAATAAGATTTAAAAAGGTCATTAAACATAGTTGTTTTTGTCACAGTAGGTGTCACAGTTCACATCAGATAGTGAGGATTCTATAAGAGCACATTCGCTTTTTATAATAAACTATGCAGATTGCTGTATCTGTTGTAGATGGCTCTTTTTTTCCTTATAATGAAAGTTTTAATGACAATTTTATTAATTTGATTGGGGATCCCACAGGCTTTTGTTATAAATTTGGTTACTATTTGTTTTAAAAATAAGCTAAAATGGCGTTATGGATGATAATGGAAGCAAATGACATGAGAATTCAAAAAAAAGCTTTTTTTAAATTATGGATCCTAGTATATCTGTTATTATACTTTTTTACTTTCTTATTTTCAATTTTTTCTACTGTATTTATCAATCTAACAAGGACCGACATCCCGGATATGCATATATACAAAGTGTCCACGTTCCATGACAATTAACAAAAAGGAGGGACAACTCCCTCCATGAATATATCCTACGAGAAAAATGGAGTGTTGTGCCCCATGATAATTTGTGAATGAGAACGATGATCTGTTCATTTAAAAAATTGCTAAATTTTATTAGATCACATTCATGTAACAAGACAAAAATACAAAACACAATATCATTGTGAATAACAGAGGCAGGCAACACCCAAAAAATATTGTAAAACACTATATCCAACTAAACAAAAATTGATTTATTGCACTGAGTGCACGCAGCGCTGCACTGGCGGATGTCAGTAACTGCCCTAACAAAGGACAGGACAGCGCACGGCGCTGCACTGGCAAATGCTGGTAATTGTCGCTGTAGGATCGTGCTTCATGCTGGATGGCACTAACTAGTCAGCTCCAAACACCCAACCACACACAACAGTGCTAGGGAAGGGGTTGATTAGGAGCTTTCACGAGGTAACATACACACATCCAGACACACGTGATTTCAGCAGCCATGCAAACCGTTTATTGTTGCATTCTTCCGGGACCTTGCCAGTGGTCCTATCGGAGCTGCTTGAGGACCTGGGCATGTGACCCTGACCTCTAAGAGAGGTCATCCAATGAGCATGCTCAGTAGGCAAAAGCAGGACAGTCCCAGGAGCATCTGCTCGCCGCAGAATAATGCAGGTTACAATAGCTAGACCTGCGATAGCAGCACTGACCAGATGCACAGTATCAGCTCGAGCAAGATGCTGGGACCGACGTCTCTGCTGAGCAGGCTCCTCTGCGGCTGAGGAAGAATGGAAGATCACAGAGGACATGGTTTGAGATTCCCCATGTGCAGCGGCAGGAACTCGACATCTAATGTATATATATCAAAATATGGCACTTCATTAGAAAACATAACTTTTTTTGAGTTATGGTTTCAACAGAACTAAAAGAACAGATCCATAATATGTAAAAAGCAAAATCTTTATTAAACCATATATAAAAACATATGGCAAAATATATACAGGGAATAACTCCTGAAGGGGACACAAGATACACCCGATACCACATACAAATAAATAAAATGACATTCATAGTACAGGATTTAGTCCATGGATAAGGGATACTGAAATAATGATGAAAATATAGAGCACAGTAGCAGCTACCCTTAAAACTGACTATTGCTGCCAAATAGCAGACTCTTATATTATACCCATAAAGAATGTCATAAAAAAAACAATAGAAAATAGCTCCAGTAATTTAGGTATTATTTCCGGCAACTGACAGCAGCTCTGTATTGGGGTCAGCTGTCAGTCAGGGCCAGGAAAGAAGTTACAGTCACTGCTCTGTATACTCACAGTGGTGCGTGAACTCGTGCTGGCACTGCTGGCTCCACGCCCTTGACTAAAACCGCAACGCTGCCAGGGGAATAAAGTTCATGCTCTCCCAACAGCTTTTTGCTAAGTGAGGGAGCTGAGCCACTTAATAATGCTGTCAACCTGCAGATTAACCCCATACCTGCAGGTTAAGCATGTGGTATGCACACTTCCTATTCCAACACATGGAATATAAATATATACCCTGGTATGGTCACTGCTAACACCACAATAACAAATGGAACTATTGCCACCAGCAATCATTTACACAGGCCAATTGGACACCCGTTAAAGATACCGTATGGCTTTAGAGGTGCTGTTTACAGACCAAGAGGAACAGAGACATTACATTTTATATATTCAGTCTGGTAAAGTAGGTGTTAGAGGTCAAGTTCCCACCTCTGCACAGGGGGAATCTTGAACCATCTCCATTGCGGTTGCCAATCCTTCTCCAGCCGCAGTGAAGCCTGCTCAGCGGAGACATCAGTCCCAGCATCTGGCTCAGCCTGATACGGTGCGGATGGTTACTGCTGCCTTTCCAGGCTCAGCCATTGTAACCAGTACTGGTCAGCGGCGAGCAGATGTCTCTGGGACTAAGTCCTGCTTTTTCCCTTCTGAGCATGCCCAGGTTAAGTCCTCTCATTGGAGGTCGGGGGTCACATGCTCAGGTACTACAGCAGCTCCCATTGGTAGAGTTGAGCGACCTTGACCTTTTTAGAGTCGAGCCGGGTTTTGCGAAACCCGACTATGTCCAAAGTCGGGTCGAGTGAAATCGGCCGATTATGACGTAAAGTCGGGATCGACCGAAACACGAAACCCAATGCAAGTCAATGGGGCAGCATAGTCGGCAGTGAGTGGGGGCCAGGAAAACACCTAGAGTGGCCATTTTAATGTCAAAACCATCCATTCTTCTTAATGAAGCTTGTCAAGCGTAATTTACCTTATAATAATTGGAAGGCATTTGAAATTGGGGGTCATTTGGCTAAAGTTGTGGGGGGTAGGGCTGGTTCAAGTAATTAGTGGGCCCAGGAAATCTGGACCACGTCACGGCAGTGGAGCAGGGAGAGGTAAGTATTTCAACTTTGCAAGTGCTGTGAACCTGAGCAAGCAGGGGGGGCCCACTCGTTGGCATTGGCACTGGCACAGGGCCCCTCAAAGTACAGCGGTGTGTTTGCACGGCGGGGGCGCCTCCCACCGGCAGCAACACTTTTGCGTACTATGAGAGGCCCTGTGCCAGTGACGTCGCCAACTAGTATTCCTCCCCCCACCTGATGAAGGAACCTGCACTTTCATCTGCACCTTCCTCTTTGTCCCCGTGTAAGGTGGTATGGTATGCGGGAAGAGCAACCTGACTTTCAGCAGGGTCACAATGTTGTTGTGTAGCGTGCACGGGGAATGTTGCGTTATGGGTCAATGTACCAGCAGACTCATCTATCACTGGCTGGGCAATGGGCACGATGAAGTGGAAACACAGATATAGGCCCAAAGAAGAAAGTGGGCTAAATGCAGTTCAAAATTGGTAACACAGGAATAACCAGGGGGCATTGCAGTGGAGGACAACTGGAATGAGAGGCTGACACAGAGAGTAGGGCCAAATCAGTAAGTAGTCGAAATGCAGTTCAAAATTGGCAACCGTAGTAAACAGGCGGCACAGCTTTGTTCAGTGGAGGAGAACAGCAAGGAGTGGCAGACACCGATAGTAGGCCCCAAACCAACTAGTACGCCAAATGCAGTTGTTCCATTTAACCACAATTTAATGAGAGCCTGAAGATAGAAGCTCAGGAAAGGCAACCTGGGGAACACCTTGGAGTGTAACACACCATCTCTCTCCACCCCATACCCATTTTGTATGGCCTAATGCAGTGTACTTTTCTACAACTACTAAACGAGAGTCGGAAGACCGAAGCAATGGCAAGGAAACCTGGGGAACACCTTAGAGTGTAACACACCCTCTCTCTACACCCCATACCCAATTTGAAGGCCTAATGCAGTGTAGTTTCCAAGAACTACTAAACGAGAGCCGGAAGATCGAAGCTCAGGAAAGGCAACCTGGGGAACACCTTGGAGTGTAACACACCCTCTCGCTACACCCCATACCCAATTTGAAGGCCTAATGCAGCGTAGTTTCCAACAACTACTAAACGAGAGCCGGAAGATCGAAGCTCAGGAAAGGCAACCTGGGGAACACCTTGGAGTGTAACACACCCTCTCTCTACACCCCATACCCAATTTGAAGGCCTAATGCAGTGTAGTTTCCAAGAACTACTAAACGAGAGCCGGAAGATCGAAGCTCAGGAAAGGCAACCTGGGGAACACCTTGGAGTGTAACACACCCTCTCTCTACACCCCATACCCAATTTGAAGGCCTAATGCAGTGTAGTTTCCAAGAACTACTAAACGAGAGCCGGAAGATCGAAGCTCAGGAAAGGCAACCTGGGGAACACCTTGGAGTGTAACACACCCTCTCGCTACACCCCATACCCAATTTGAAGGCCTAATGCAGCGTAGTTTCCAACAACTACTAAACGAGAGCCGGAAGATCGAAGCTCAGGAAAGGCAACCTGGGGAACACCTTGGAGTGGAACACACCATCTCTCTACACCCCATACCCAATTTGAAGGCCTAATGCAGAGTAGTTTCCAAGAACTACTAAACGAGAGCCGGAAGATCGAAGCTCAGGAAAGGCAACCTGGGGAACACCTTGGAGTGTAACACAACGTCTCTCTACACGACGGAAGGGCTGATTCTTAGGAAGGAAGGCTGTTGGAAATAAGCATTGCGCGTCCGAGGGTGATTATATTCTTATTAGGTATATACTCACCCTCGGACGCGCCCTGCTTCTTTATTTGGAATGAATGTTTATTTGCAATGTGGTGTTGACTTTCTCTATTATTTTGGTAATTAATGATTTTATTATTTTCATTATTTTGCATCTTCTCGGCAATAATATAAAGAAGACGCGACAGGACAACACTCGGTGGATGCCATATGTGTGTTTTCAATTTAAAAAAACTTTCAGTTAACTACTTGCAGGAGAAAGTAATTGTAGCTGGTGGCCATTTTTAGTACTGTACCAGATTAGAGTTGTGTGTTTGTTTTTAATGTTAAAATGTCTGCATTTGATATCTCACCAGTATTTTCTTTTTTATAAGCAAAATACTTATTTTTATATTTTCTGATGTTGGTTCCAGGGGTACACGGCCAGCAGTGCCCTGGTCAGTGTAGTAGTAGTTGAAAGAATGGACCGCAGACAGGCATCGAAGGCCTAAAATAATAACACATGGCTGTAGGCAATTTTAAATTGGTTCCAGGGGTACACGGACAGCAGTGGTGTGGTCAGTGGAGGCCTAGTGGAAGGAGTGACCGCAGACAGGCATCGAAGGCCTAAAATAATAACACATGGCTGTAGGCAATTTTAAATTGGTTCCAGGGGTACACGGACAGCAGTGGTGTGGTCAGTGGAGGCCTAGTGGAAGGAGTGACCGCAGACAGGCATCGAAGGCCTAAAATAATAACACATGGCTGTAGGCAATTTTAAATTGGTTCCAGGGGTACACGGGCAGCAGTGACCTGGTCAGTGTAGTAGTAGTTGAAAGAATGGACCGCAGACAGGCATCGAAGGCCTAAAATAAAAAAATTGGGCTGGCTGTAGGCAATTTTAAATTGGTTCCAGGGGTACACGGGCAGCAGTGACCTGGTCAGTGTAGTAGTAGTTGAAAGAATGGACCGCAGACAGGCATCGAAGGCCTAAAATAAAAAAATTGGGCTGGCTGTAGGCAATTTTAAATTGGTTCCAGGGGTACACGGGCAGCAGTGGTGTGGTCAGTGGAGGCCTAGTGGAAGGAGTGACCGCAGACAGGCATCGAAGGCCTAAAATAATAACACATGGCTGTAGGCAATTTTAAATTGGTTCCAGGGGTACACGGGCAGCAGTGACCTGGTCAGTGTAGTAGTAGTTGAAAGAATGGACCGCAGACAGGCATCGAAGGCCTAAAATAAAAAAATTGGGCTGGCTGTAGGCAATTTTAAATTGGTTCCAGGGGTACACGGGCAGCAGTGACCTGGTCAGTGTAGTAGTAGTTGAAAGAATGGACCGCAGACAGGCATCGAAGGCCTAACATAACAAACTTGGGCTGGCTGTAGGCACTTTTAAATTGGTTCCAGGGGTACACGGGCAGCAGTGGTCTGGTCAGTGGAAGTCTAGTGGAAGGAGTGACCGCAGACAGGCATCGAAG
Organism: Ranitomeya imitator; assembly: GCF_032444005.1. Lineage (NCBI taxonomy): Eukaryota > Metazoa > Chordata > Amphibia > Anura > Dendrobatidae > Ranitomeya > Ranitomeya imitator. The sequence continues at coordinate 86,998,550 of NC_091286.1, forward strand.
GCCTAAAATAATAACACATGGCTGTAGGCAATTTTAAATTGGTTCCAGGGGTACACGGACAGCAGTGGTGTGGTCAGTGGAGGCCTAGTGGAAGGAGTGACCGCAGACAGGCATCGAAGGCCTAAAATAATAACACATGGCTGTAGGCACTTTTAAATTGGTTCCAGGGGTACACGGGCAGCAGTGGTCTGGTCAGTGGAAGTCTAGTGGAAGGAGTGACCGCAGACAGGCTTCGAAGGCCTAACATAACAAAATTGGGCTGGCTGTAGGCACTTTAAATTGGTTCCAGGGGTACATGGGCAGCAGTGTATGGTCAGTGGAAGTCTAGTGGAAGGAGTGACGGCAGACAGTCTTCGAAGGCCTAACATAACAAAATTGGGCTGACTGTAGGCACTTTTAAATTGGTTCCAGGGTAACACGGCCAGCAGTGGCCTGGTCAGTGTAGTAGTTGTAGAAAGAAGGGACCGCAGACAGGCTTCGAAGGCCTAACATAACAAAAATGTCAAAACAATGGTATTGTCAGTGCCAGGCATTGAAGGATGTCAGCGGCTAGACTACACATTGGTGAAGCTGTGAGAGATAATTTTGCTAGTGGTAGAGCACTGTTTGAGCTGGGGGGGGGAACTGTCTTGTGGCCGGCGGTACAGGCACAGGGCCCCTCATATTACAACGGTGTGTCTGACGTTGGGTGCGCACCACCACCGCCAGAGACACTTTATTGTACTATGAGGGACCCAGTGGCAGTGCCGTCGACCAAAAGCGGCCACACCCACCTCTTCAGACAAACAGCACTCTCAAGGGTCCAAGCGCAAAGTGGCGATAGCACGGCCCCGTGTGGGGAGTTTGGCCATTTCGTGAGGTGGAAACATGTCGTATGCTGGACAATCAGGTGAAGAAAATTACGAGATTGGAAAAGTCATTCAGAATAGTCCACAGGCAAGACCTTTTCATAGGAAAGCTAGGTGTCAGCCGGGCAGGGTGGGGCAAAAGATTTTGAAATCCAGTTGTGGTTCATTTTAATGAAGGTTAGATCATCTACATTTTGGGTAGCCAGACGAGTCCTTTTTTCTGTTAGTATTGAACCTGCAGCACTGAATACTCTTTCTGATAGGACACTAGCTGCCGGGCAAGCAAGCTCCTGCAATGCATATTCTGCCAATTCTGGCCAGGTGTCTAATTTGGATGCCCAGTAATCAAATGGGAATGACGGTTGAGGGAGAACGTCGATAAGGGATGAAAAATAGTTTGTAACCATACTGGACAAATGTTGTCTCCTGTCACTTTGAATTGATGCTGCAGTACCTGTCCTGTCTGCGGTCATAGAAAAATCACTCCACAACCTGGTCAGAAAACCCCTCTGTCCAACGCCACTTCTGATTTCTGCCCCTCTAACACCTCTGGTCTGCTGGCCCCTGGAGCTCGTGTGAGAACGATCACGGGCGCTGTGTGCAGGGAATGCCAGAAGCAAACGGTCAACAAGAGTTGATTGTTTTGTTGCTAATATTAGTTCCAAGTTCTCATGTGGCATAATATTTTGCAATTTGCCTTTATAGCGAGGATCAAGGAGGCAGGCCAACCAGTAATCGTCATCGTTCATCATTTTTGTAATGCGTGTGTCCCTTTTGAGGATACGCAAGGCATAATCCGCCATGTGGGCCAAAGTTCCCGTTGTCAAATCTGCGGTTGTGCTTGGTTGAGGGGCAGTTGCAGGCAAATCTACGTCACTTGTGTCCCTCAAAAAACCAGAACCCGGCCTTGCCACGCCACCAATTTCCCGTGCCCCCGGGAAAGCTTCCTCATTAAAAATATACTCATCCCCATCATCCTCCTCATCCTCCACCTCCTCTTCGCCCGGTACCTCGTCATGTACACTGCCCTGACCAGACAATCGCTGACTGTCATCAAGGCTTTCCTCTTCCTCTGGTGCAGACGCCTGATCCTTTATGTGCGTCAAACTTTGCATCAGCAGACGCATTAGGGGGATGCTCATGCTTATTATGGCGTTGTCTGCACTAACCAGCCGTGTGCATTCCTCAAAACACTGAAGGACTTGACACATGTCTTGAATCTTCGACCACTGCACACCTGACAACTCCATGTCTGCCATCCTACTGCCTGCCCGTGTATGTGTATCCTCCCACAAAAACATAACAGCCCGCCTCTGTTCGCACAGTCTCTGAAGCATGTGCAGTGTTGAGTTCCACCTTGTTGCAACGTCTATGATTAGGCGATGCTGGGGAAGGTTCAAAGAACGCTGATAGGTCTGCATACGGCTGGAGTGTACAGGCGAACGGCGGATATGTGCGCAAAGTCCACGCACTTTGAGGAGCAGGTCGGATAACCCCGGATAACTTTTCAGGAAGCACTGCACCACCAGGTTTAAGGTGTGAGCCAGGCAAGGAATGTGTTTCAGTTGGGAAAGGGAGATGGCAGCCATGAAATTCCTTCCGTTATCACTCACTACCTTGCCTGCCTCAAGATCTACAGTGCCCAGCCACGACTGCGTTTCTTGCTGCAAGAACTCGGACAGAACTTCCGCGGTGTGTCTATTGTCGCCCAAACACTTCATAGCCAATACAGCCTGCTGACGTATGCCAGTAGCTGCCCCATAATGGGAGACCTGGTGTGCAACAGTGGCAGGTGCGGATGGAGTGTTTGTGCGACTGCGGTCTGTGGACGAGCTCTTGCTTCTGCAGGAGGACGAGGAGGAGGAGGAGGAGGGGGTGCGAACGGCTACAGACAACTGTTTACTAGACCGTGGGCTAGGCAGAACTGTCCCAAACTTGCTGTCCCCTGTGGACCCTGAATCCACCACATTTACCCAGTGTGCCGTGATGGACACGTAACGTCCCTGGCCATGCCTACTGGTCCATGCATCTGTTGTCAGGTGCACCTTTGTGCTCACAGATTGCCTGAGTGCATGGACGATGCGCTCTTTAACATGCTGGTGGAGGGCTGGGATGGCTTTTCTGGAAAAAAAGTGTCGACTGGGTAGCTCGTAGCGTGGTACAGCGTAGTCCATCAGGTCTTTGAAAGCTTCGCTTTCAACTAACCGGTAGGGCATCATCTCTAACGAGATTAGTCTAGCTATGTGGGCGTTCAAACCCTGTGTACGCGGATGCGAGGCTAAGTATTTCCTTTTTCTAACCATAGTCTCATGTAGGGTGAGCTGGACTGGAGAGCTGGAGATCGTGGAACTAGCGGGGGTGCCGGTGGACATGGCAGACTGAGAGACGGTGGGAGATGGTATTGTTGCCGCCGGTGCCCTAGATGCAGTGTTTCCTACTACGAAACTGGTGATTCCCTGACCCTGACTGCTTTGGCCTGGCAAAGATACCTGCACAGATACAGCAGGTGGTGCGCTAAATGGTGGTCCTACACTGCCGGAAGGGATGTTGCGTTGATGACTAGCTTCATTGGCCGAGGGTGCAACAACCTTAAGGGACGTTTGGTAGTTAGTCCAAGCTTTCAAATGCATGGTGGTTAAATGTCTATGCATGCAACTAGTATTGAGACTTTTCAGATTCTGACCTCTGCTTAAGGAAGTAGAACATTTTTGACAGATGACTTTGCGCTGATCAATTGGATGTTGTTTAAAAAAATGCCAGACTGCACTCTTTCTAGCATCGGATACCTTTTCAGGCATTGCAGACTGAGCTTTAACCGGATGGCCACGCTGTCCTCCACCAGGTTTTGGCTTTGCCACGCGTTTTGGGCAAGATACGGGCCCGGCAGATGGAACCTGTGGCGATGTTGATGCCTGCTGCGGCCCCTCCTCCTCCTCTGCTTCAGAACTGCTGCCGCCTGCACCCTGTTCCCCCAATGGCTGCCAATCGGGGTCAAGAACTGGGTCATCTAATAACTCTTCTTGTACCTCCTGCGCAACTTCGTCTGTGTCACCGTGTCGTTCGGTGGTATAGCGTTCGTGATGGGGCAACATAGTCTCATCAGGGTCTGATTCTTGATCAGCACCCTGCGAGGGCAATGTTGTGGTCTGAGTCAAAGGACCAGCATAGTAGTCTGGCTGTGGCTGTGCGTCAGTGCACTCCATGTCAGATTCAATTTGTAATGGGCATGGACTGTTAACTGCTTCACTTTCTAAGCCAGGGACGGTATGTGTAAAGAGCTCCATGGAGTAACCCGTTGTGTCGCCTGCTGCATTCTTCTCTGTTGTTGTTTTTGCTGAAGAGGACAAGGAAGTGACTTGTCCCTGACCGTGAACATCCACTAACGACGCGCTGCTTTTACTTTTACCAGTTTCACGAGATGAGGCAAAAGAGCTAGAGGCTGAGTCAGCAAGATAAGCCAAAACTTGCTCTTGCTGCTCCGGCTTTAAAAGCGGTTTTCCTAATCCCAGAAAAGGGAGCGTTCGAGGCCTTGTGTAGCCGGACGACGAACCTGGCTCCACAGCTCCAGACTTAGGTGCAATATTTTTTCCCCCACGACCACCTGATGCTCCACCACTACCACTACCCTCATTACCAGCTGACAATGAACGCCCCCGGCCACGACCTCTTCCACTAGACTTCCTCATTGTTTTAAAAACGTAACCAAACTAACGTTATTTGTTGCAGTCACACAACTTACACGGTGAGCTATAACTTCTGTATGATTTAGCTACCCCTTTACAGGTTGGTGAGACCACAGCGAAAATCAGGCCCAATGTTACACACTCTTTTTTTGGTGGCTGCAAATTAGAGAGATGCCCCACACGCAGGACTGTCACTGAAGCACAAATGTTAATATTAATGTCACACTATTATTTTTTTTTTATTTTTATTTTTTTCAGGAACACTTTAGAAACCCCCCAAAAAAAAAAAAATAGATTTTTGCAGGGAGAATTTAGAAAACAAATGTAACAAACTATATGCTTTCTATGGGCCACTGAGTGAGAGATGACGCACACAGGAATCAGGAGTGGCACACAAGCCCAGAGGCCAATATTTTTCTACCAATGATTGATGGAGTTATTTTCTCTGGTAGATTTTGGAACCCAAATCAAGGAAAAAAAATGTAGGCTTTCTATGGACCACAATTGGAGAGAGAGAGAGAGAGAGATGGCACACCCAGGAGTCAAGACTGGCACACAAGCAGAAAGGCCAATATTAATCTCCCACTGTTTTTTTTGGTTGTTTTTTTTTTTTTTTTTTTCAGGGAGACTTTAGAAAAAAAAATAATAAAAAAAATATGATTTTATCAGGAAGAATTTAGAAACCAAATAAAATAAAATGATTTTTTCAGGGAGAATTTAGAAAACAAATAAAACCAAAAATAGGCGTTCTATGGCCCACTGACTGAGAGATGACGCACCCAGGAGTCAAGACTGGCACACAAGCAGAAAGGCCAATATTAATCTCCCACTGTTTTTTTTGGTTGTTTTTTTTTTTTTTTTTTTCAGGGAGACTTTAGAAAAAAAAATAATAAAAAAAATATGATTTTATCAGGAAGAATTTAGAAACCAAATAAAATAAAATGATTTTTTCAGGGAGAATTTAGAAAACAAATAAAACCAAAAATAGGCGTTCTATGGCCCACTGACTGAGAGATGACGCACCCAGGAGTCAAGACTGGCACACAAGCAGAAAGGCCAATATTAATCTCCCACTGTTTTTTTTGGTTGTTTTTTTTTTTTTTTTTTCAGGGAGACTTTAGAAAAAAAAATAATAAAAAAAATATGATTTTATCAGGAAGAATTTAGAAACCAAATAAAATAAAATGATTTTTTCAGGGAGAATTTATAAAACAAATAAAACCAAAAATAGGCGTTCTATGGCCCACTGACTGAGAGATGACGCACCCAGGAGTCAAGACTGGCACACAAGCAGAAAGGCCAATATTAATCTCCCACTGTTTTTTTTTTTTTTTTTCAGGGAGACTTTAGAAAAAAAAATAATAAAAAAAATATGATTTTATCAGGAAGAATTTAGAAACCAAATAAAATAAAATGATTTTTTCAGGGAGAATTTAGAAAACAAATAAAACCAAAAATAGGCGTTCTATGGCCCACTGACTGAGAGATGACGCACACAGGAGTCAGGAGTGGCACACAAACCCAGAGGCCAATATTTTTCTACCAATGATTGATGTAGTTATTTTCTCTGGTAGATTTTAGAACCCAAATCAAGGAAAAAAAATATAGGCTTTCTATGGACCACAATTGGAGAGAGAGAGAGAGAGAGAGAGAGAGAGAGAGAGAGAGAGAGAGAGATGGCACACCCAGGAGTCAAGACTGGCACACAAGCAGAAAGGCCAATATTAATCTCCCACTGTTTTTTTGGTTGTTTTTTTTTTTTTTTTTTTTCAGGGAGACTTTAGAAATAAAAATAATAAAAAAAATATGATTTTATCAGGAAGAATTTAGAAACCAAATAAAATAAAATGATTTTTTCAGGGAGAATTTAGAAAACAAATAAAACCAAAAATATGCGTTCTATGGCCCACTGACTGAGAGAGAGAGAGAGATGGAACGCTTAGTACTGGCACACAAGCCCAAAGGGCAATATTAATCTCCCTTTTTTTTTCCAGGGAGAATTTCTGAAACCCAAAAAAAAAATAAAATAGGCTTTCTATGGCCCACTATTTGTGAGAGAGATGGGACGCTCAGGACTGGCACAGATGGCACGCTCAGGACTGGCACAGAAGCCCAGAGGCCAATATTAATCTCCCTTTTTTTCTGGGAGAATTTATAAAACCAAAAAAATATTTAAATAGGCTTTCTATGGCCCACTATTTGTGAGAGAGATGGCACGCTCAGGACTGGCACAGATGGCACGCTCACAACTGGCACAGAAGCCCAGAGGCCAATATTAATCTCCCTTTTTTTCTGGGAGAATTTATAAAACCAAAAAAATATTTAAATAGGCTTTCTATGGCCCACTATTTGTGAGAGAGATGGCACGCTCAGGACTGGCACAGATGGCACGCTCACAACTGGCACACAAGCCCAGAGGCCAATATTAATCTCCCTTTTTTCAGGGAAAATTTATAAAACCAAAAAAAAAATTAAATAGGCTTTCTATGGCCCACTATTTGTGAGAGAGATGGCACGCTCAGGACTGGCACAGATGGCACGCTCACAACTGGCACACAAGCCCAGAGGCCAATATTAATCTCCCTTTTTTCAGGGAAAATTTATAAAACCAAAAAAAAAATTAAATAGGCTTTCTATGGCCCACTATTTGTGAGAGAGATGGGACGCTCAGGACTGGCACAGATGGCACGCTCAGGACTGGCACAGAAGCCCAGAGGCCAATATTAATCTCCCTTTTTTTCAGGGAGAATTTATAAAACCCAAAAAAAAATAAAATAGGCTTTCTATGGCCCACTATTTGTGAGAGAGATGGCACACTCAGGACTGGCACACAAGCCCAAAGGCCAATATTAATCTCCCACTGTATTTTTATCAGGGAGAATTTATACACCCCACAAAAAAAAATACAGAAAAATGAAAAGGCTTTCTATGGCCCACTATGTGAGAGAGATGGCACACACAGGGATGGCACTCTAGCAGAAATGCCAAATTGCCAATCTTAATCTCCCACCAAAAAAAAAAAAAAACAGGGAATGTCCTACAATTACTATCTCCCTGCCTGCAGTAATCTCAGCCAGGTATGGCAGGCAGCTACTATCTCCCTGCCTGCAGTAATCTCAGCCAGGTATGGCAGGCAGCAATAAGGAGTGGACTGATGCACAAATGAAATAAAAAGTGTGGACAAACAAAAAAGATAGCTGTGCAGAAAGGAAGGAACAAGAGGATTTGTGCTTTGAAAAAAGCAGTTGGTTTGCACAGCGGCGTACACACAGCAATGCAGCTATCAGGGAGCCTTCTAGGGCAGCCCAATGAGCTACAGCGCTGAGGGGAAAAAAAAAAAAAAAAAAAATTCCACTGTCCCTGCACACCGAGGGTGGTGTTGGACAGTGCAAATCGCTGCAGCACAAGCGGTTTTGTGGTTAATGGACCCTGCCTAACGCTATCCCTGCTTCTGACAAAGCGGCAGCAACCTCTCCCTAAGCTCAGATCAGCAGCAGTAAGATGGCGGTCGGCGGGAACGCCTCTTTATAGCCCCTGTGACGTCGCAGACAGCAAGCCAATCACTGCAATGCCCTTCTCTAAGATGGTGGGGACCAGGACCTATGTCATCACGCTGCCCACACTCTGCGTTTACCTTCATTGGCTGAGAAATGGCGCTTTTCGCGTCATTGAAACGCGACTTTGGCGCGAAAGTCGCGTACCGCATGGCCGACCCCGCACAGGGGTCGGATCGGGTTTCATGAAACCCCGACTTAGCCAAAAGTCGGCGACTTTTGAAAATGTTCGACCCGTTTCGCTCAACCCTACCCATTGGTCCTCTAGGAAATTCCTGAAGTGGATCAGGTATTGTAGCAGCTCCCACTGGTCCTCTAGGAAGGTCCTGTAGTTGCTGCAGCTATAAAAGGTTAGTATCAACTAAGTTATGTGTTCTGTGCCAGTGTGGTCATATATATGTGGTTTCAGGGTTCGGCTGAAATTAGCACCTAGAATACCGGCACCTCCGGTGAGGAGTTTTGCGTGTGCTATTCTGACTGCATGACCACTGTTCGCTCTATATGGTAGCTGTGTTCCTCTGTGAGGTTAACAGTGCACAGTGTTCTCTTGTCTTAAGTGAGTCTGTGAAGTAACAGAGTTCACGTATACCATCATATACCAACTCATTTGTTCAGACTGGCCTACCGCCTCAATGCATTAACCTAACGATCCCTGTGTGGCCTATATTAAAAAAAAAAAAAAAAAATTAATTAACTGGTTCATGCAGCTTTACATGAACACCCAAGCCTTACACTATGGCTGGTCTGAATAACTATAGCAATTGTTACCATCCACCTCTCGTGTCTCCCCTTTTCCTCATAGTTTGTAAGCTTACGAGCAGGGCCCTCACTCCTCTTGGTATCTGTTTTGAACTGTATTTCTGTTATGCTGTAATGTCTATTGTATGTACAAGTCCCCTCTATAATTTGTAAAGCGCTGCGGAATATGTTGGCGCTATATAAATAAAAATTATTATTATTATTATTATTATTATCATATAATACCGTCAGTTACTAGCAGCAGGTTTTACTCCTGCACGGTGGACCCCGGGTGGCGAACGCACCTATTACTCTATAAATATATACTTGGTGTGTTCCGCCAAACCCTAACAGTAGGCAGTGTTTATAAAAATATACAAAAATGTTACAAAATGTGAACAAAACAATACGTTATATACAATTTCATGAAATAAAAAGTTACAACAAAAGAAAAGTACTAAACCTGTTGTTACATGAATGACTCTTCTTTATGGAGGAAGCACTTCGATTAGGAAAATGGAGCACTCTCACAGAGAACTGTGTCTTTCAGAAATGATTAATGACAGAAACTCAACATCTGATTTTTAATAGATCAAGTTTTTGCCCACATACCTCCCATTGGTGAGCTCATATGAGGGATGGTTGTGGGATGTACTAGCTTTTTTAGAAGTTTAAGAGATCCTCAACTTTCAGGACATCTACGCCTGCGTTTGGGGGTAGATATTGTCGTCATATTTCCAGTTGCCATTTTACTCTTTTATAGAGATGAAACATAGCATGGATAGCATCTTCCATCGGATGGAGGAGTTAGAATGGCCTTACGGTGATGTGAGTGAATGCGTTATATTTGTCCCTTCGCTACAAAGACAAAAAATATTTCTCCCATAAATACCTGATCGATGCAAACTCCAATATTCATCACTGACCACTAGCTCCAGAAAGTCTGGGGACCACTGCGTTGAACAGAGGAAGCTCTTGCCTTGGAAGCGTACTTCTCCGCCTCTGAGTAAACAAATTCCAGTCTTGGTGGCTGGTCCTCAGTGCAGATCTCTGTTGTAATTGCTTGTTCACAAAAGGAGAGCCCTAATTCAATGGAGGTTTAAGTGTCAGCTCTTTCTCACTTCTCCAGTTATATCTAATCCATATGTTCAATGTGAAGGTGATATGTCCCCTCTCCGGAGATGTCTTTATGGATTTTAATTTTACTTTAAGACATATCTCAAACAAAAGTGTCTGTTAAATGTCAAGCCTTCAGCCATTGGCCACCAATTAGTCACACATATGATTAATGTTTATGTTGCTTGGAAACATAAACATTCTTGTTACAGTTCTTTGCCAAAGTTATTTTGTCAATTATAAATAGATTTTCTTTAATAATTTGTTATAGTTTGTTCCATAACCCTTAAAGATTTTGGACTGTAAGGCCACGTTCACACATTTAGTAGTTGGTCAGTATTTTACATCAGTATTTGTAAGCAAAAACCAAGAGTTGATGAAAAATGCAAAAGTGGTGACATGTTTCTATTATACTTTTTCTCTGATTCTTCCACTCTTGATTTTGGTTTACAAATACTGATGTAAAATACTGACAAAATACTGAACGTGTGAATTTGGCCTTAACCCCTTCATGACCCAGCCTATTTTGACCTTAATGACCTGGCCGTTTTTTGCAATTCTGACCAGTGTCCCTTTATGAGGTAATAACTCAGGAACGCTTCAACGGATCCTAGCGGTTCTGAGATTGTTTTTTCGTGACATATTGGGCTTCATGTTAGTGGTAAATTTAGGTCAATAAATTCTGCGTTTATTTGTGATAAAAACGGAAATTTGGCGAAAATTTTGAAAATTTCGCAATTTTCACATTTTGAATTTTTATTCTGTTAAACCAGAGAGTTATGTGACACAAAATAGTTAATAAATAACATTTCCCACATGTCTACTTTACACCAGCACAATTTTGGAAACAACATTTTTTTTTGCTAGGAAGTTATAAGAGTTAAAATTTGACCAGCGATTTCTCATTTTTACAACGAAATTTACAAAACCATTTTTTTTAGGGACCACCTCACATTTGAAGTCAGTTTGAGGGGTCTATATGGATGAAAATACCCAAAAGTGACACCATTCTAAAAAATTCACCCCTCAAGGTGCTCAAAACCACATTCAAGAAGTTTTTTAACCCTTCAGGTGCTTCACAGCAGCAGAAGCAACATGGAAGGAAAAAATGAACATTTAACTTTTTAGTCACAAAAATTATCTTTTAGCAACATTTTTTTTATTTTCCCAATGGTACAAGGAGAAACTGAACCACGAAAGTTGTTGTCCAATTTGTCCTGAGTACGCTGATACCTCATATGTGGGGGTAAACCACTGTTTGGGCGCACGGCAGGGCTTGGAAGGGAAGGAGCGCCATTTGACTTTTTGAATGAAAAATTGGCTCCACTCTTTAGCGGACACCATGTCACGTTTGGAGAGCCCCCGTGTGCCTAAAAATTGGAGCTCCCCCACACGTGACCCCATTTTGGAAACTAGACGCCCCAAGGAACTTATCTAGATGCATAGTGAGAACTTTGAACCCCCGGGGGCTTCACAAATTGATCCGTAAAAATGAAAAAGTACTTTTTTTTCACAAAAAAATTCTTTTAGCCTCAATTTTTTTCATTTTCACATGGGCAACAGGATAAAATGGATCCTAAAATTTGTTGGGCAATTTCTCATGAGTACACCGATACCTCACATGTGGAGGTAAACCACTGTTTGGGCACATGGTAAGGTTCGGAAGGGAAGGAGCGCCATTTGACTCTTTGAATGAAAAATTATCTCCATCGTTAGCGGACACCATGTCGTGTTTGGAGAGCCCCCGTGTGCCTAAACATTGGAGCTCCCCCACAAATGACCCCATTTTGGAAACTAGACCCCCCAAGGAACTTATCTAGATGCATATTGAGCACTTTAAACCCTCAGGTGCTTCACAAATTGATCTGTAAAAATGAAAAAGTACTTTTTTTTTCACAAAAAAATTCTTTTCGCCTCAGTTTTTCATTTTCACATGGGCAATAGGATAAAATGAATCCTAAAATTTGTTGGGCAATTTGTCCCGAGTACGCCGATACCTCATATGTGGGGGTAAACCACTGTTTGGGCACACGGCAGGGCTCGGAAGGGAAGGCGCGCCATTTGACGTTTTGAATGGAAAATTAGCTCCAATTGTTAGCGGACACCATGTCGCGTTTAGAGAGCCCCTGTGTGCCTATGCATTGGAGCTCCCCCACAAGTGACCCCATTTTGGAATCTAGACCCCCCAAGGAACTTATCTAGATGCATATTGAGCACTTTAAACCCCCAGGTGCTTCACAGAAGTTTATAATGCAGAGCCATGAAAATAAAAAATAATTTTTCTTTCCTCAAAAATGATTTTTAGCCTGGAATTTCCTATTTTGCCAAGGGTAATAGGAGAAATTGGACCGCAAATGTTGTTGTCCAGTTTGTCCTGAGTACGCTGATACCCCATATGTGGGGGTAAACCACTGTTTGGGCGCACGGCAGGGCTCGGAAGGGAAGGCACGCCAATTGGCTTTTTAAATGGAAAATTAGCTCCAATCATTAGCGGACACCATGTCACGTTTGGAGAGCCCCTGTGTGCCTAAACATTGGAGATCCCCCACATATGACCCCATTTTGGAAACTAGACCCCCAAAGGAACTAATCTAGATGTGTGGTGAGGACTTTGAACTTCCAAGTGCTTCACAGAAGTTTATAACGCAGAGCCATGAAAATAAAATAAAAATTTTATTTTCTCTAAAATGATTTTTTAGCCTGCAATTTATTATTTTCCCAAGGGTAACAGGAGAAATTTGACCCCAAAAGTTGTTGTACAGTTTCTCCTGAGTACGCTGATACCCCATATGTGGGGGTAAACCACAGTTTGGGCACATGTCGGGGCTCGGAAGTCAAGTAGTGACATTTTGAAATGCAGACTTTGATGGAATGCTCTGCGGGCGTTACGTTGCGTTTGCAGAGCCCCTGATGTGGCTAAACAGTAGAAACCCCCCACAAGTGACCCCATTTTAGAAACTAGACCCCGAAAGGAACTTATCTAGATGTGTGGTGAGCACTTTGAACCCCCAAGTGCTTCACAGAAGTTTATAACACAGAGCAGTGAAAATAATAAATACGTTTTCTTTCCTCAAAAATAATTTTTTAGCCCAGAATTTTTTATTTTCCCAAGGGTTACAGGAGAAATTGGACCCCAAAAGTTGTTGTCCAGTTTCTCCTGAGTACGCTGATACCCCATATGTGGGGGTAAACCACTGTTTGGGCACACGTCGGGGCTCAGAAGGGAAGTAGTGACTTTTGAAATGCAGACTTTGATGGAATGGTCTGCGGGCGTCACGTTGCGTTTGCAGAGCCCCTGGTGTGCCTAAACAGTAGAAACCCCCCACAAGTGACCCCATTTTGGAAACTAGACCCCCCAAGGAACTTATCTAGATATGTGGTGAGCACTTTGAACCCCCAAGTGCTTCACAGACGTTTACAACGCAGAGCCGTGAAAATAAAAAATCATTTTACTTTCCTCAAAAATGATGTTTTAGCAAGCAATTTTTTATTTTCTCAAGGGTAACAGGAGAAATTGGACCCCAGTAATTGTTGCCCAGTTTGTCCTGAGTACACTGATACCCCATATGTGGGGGTAAACCACTGTTTGGGCACACGTCGGGGCTCGGAAGGGAAGGAGCACCATTTGACTTTTTGAATAAAAGATTGGCTGGAATCAATGGTGGCGCCATGTTGCGTTTGGAGACCCCCTGATGTGCCTAAACAGTGGAAACCCCTCAATTCTTACGCCAACACACCCCTAACCCTTATCCCAACTGTAGCCGTAACCCTAACCACAACCCTAACCGCAACACACCCCTAACCACAACCCTAACCCCAACACACCCCTAACCCTAACCACAACCCTAATTCCAACCCAACCCTAACCCTAAGGCTATGTACCCACGTTGCGGATTCGTGTGAGATTTTTCTGCACCATTTTTGAAAAATCCGCAGGTAAAAGGCACTGCGTTTTACCTGCGGATTTCACCTGCGGATTCCACCTGCGGATTCCTATTGAACAGGTGTAAAACGCTGCGGAATCCGCACAAAGAATTGACATGCTGCGGAAAATACAACGCAGCGTTTCCGTGCGGTATTTTCCGCACCATGGGCACAGCGGATTTGGTTTTCCATAGGTTTACATGGTACTGTAAACCTGATGGAACACTGCTGCGGATCCGCAGCGGCCAATCCGCTGCGGATCCGCAGCCAAATCCGCACCGTGTGCACATAGCCTAATTCTAAAGGTATGTGCACACGCTTTGGAAAACGCTGCGGATCCGCAGCAGTTTCCCATGAGTTTACATTTCAATGTAAACCTATGGGAAACAAAAATCGCTGTACACATGCTGCGGAAAAACTGCACGGAAACGCAGCGGTTTACATTCCGCAGCATGTCACTTCTTTCTGCGGATTCCACAGCGGTTTTACAACTGCTCCAATAGAAAATCGCAGTTGTAAAACCGCAGTGAAATGCGCAGAAAAACCGCGGTAAATCTGCCATAAATCCGCAGCGGTTTAGCACTGCGGATTTATCAAATCCGCTGCAGAAAAATCCACAGAGGACCAGAATACGTGTGCACATACCGAAACCCTAATCCTAACCCTACCCCTAACCCTACCCCTAACCCTACCCCTAACCCTAACCCTAACCCTAACCCTACCCCTACCCCTACCCCTAACCCTACCCCTACCCCTACCCCTAACCCTACCCCTAACCCTAACCCTAACCCTAGTTCTAACTCCAACCTTAGTGAAAAAAAAAAAAAATTCTTTATTTTATTATTGTCCCTATCTATGGGGGACAAATGGGGGGGGTCATTTACTGTTTTTTTATTTTGACCACTGTGATAGATTATATCACAGTGATCAAAATTCACATTGGAACGAATCTGCCGGCCGGCAGATTCGGCGGGCGCACTGCGCATGCGCCCGCCATTTTGGAACATGGCGGCGCTCGGGGAAGAAGACTGACGGACCCCGCCAGGATCGGTAAGTATAAGGGGGGGAGATCAGGGCACAGGGGGGGGAGATCAGGGCACGGGTGGGCGTCGGAGCACGGGGGGGGAGGGATCGGAGCATGGGGGAGAGTGATCGGTGTGCGGGCGGGTGGATCGGTGTGCAGGGGGGGTGGATCGGTGTGCAGGGGGGGTGGTTCGGAGCACGGGGGGGGATCGGAGTGCGGGGGGGTTTGATTGGAGCACGGGGGGGTGTGATTGGAGCACGGGGGAGCGGACAGGAGGACGGGGGAGCGGAGCACAGGACGGAGGGGAGCGGGCCACAGATCGGGGGGCTGGGGGGGCGATCGGAGGGGTGGGGTGGGGGCACATTAGTATTTCCAGCCATGGCCGATGATATTGCAGCATCGGCCATGGCTGGATTGTAATATTTCACCATTTTTTTAGGTGAAATATTACAAATCGCTCTGATTGGCAGTTTCACTTTCAACAGCCAATCAGAGCGATCGTAGCCACGAGGGGGTGAAGCCACCCCCCCTGGGCTAAACTACCACTCCCCCTGTCCCTGCAGATCGGGTGAAATGGGAGTTAACCCTTTCACCCGGCCTGCAGGGACGCGATCTTTCTGTGACACAGCATATGCGTCACAGGTCGGATTGGCACCGACTTTCATGACGCATACGCTGTGTCACAGGTCGGGAAGGGGTTAAAGAACAGAATTCATGGTTGTGGCAGGTTACACTGCATTGAAGTAGTTAAGCTTCATCATATCATCTCATCACAAACTCTAGGTTTCAAAGATGAGCGATTTGATCCAATGCAATTCAAATTTGTATGATTTTTTTGTTTAGGAATTTATTAATCCCAACAAATTTTAACAATTTGCTATTTTCATCATATGAATCGGCTAAAATCAGCCAGAGAAGGCTCATGTGACTTTTGGGGTCATCATGCAGACTTTACCATAATGCCTTGAAGCTATCATATCATTAGTATTTTGGATCTGTGTGTTATCAGTGCTTGGTAAGTGTGTCATCAGTAATCAGTATTTTTCACACATGGATTATTATTATTATTATTTATTTATATAGCACCATTGATTCCATGGTGCTGTACATGAGAAGCGGTTACATACAAATTACAAATATCACTTGCATTAAGCAAACTAACAATGACAGACTGATACAGAGGGGAGAAGACCTTGCTCTTGCGAGCTTACATTCTACTGGATGGTGGGGAAGGAGACAATAGGTTGAGGGTTGCAGCAACTCTGGTGTTGGTGAGGCGGTAGCTCCGGTAGTGATGAGGAGGCAGCGGGGTCACTGCAGGCTGTAAGCTTTCCTGAAGAGGTGGGATTTCAGGTTCTGTCTGAAGGATCTTAATGTGGTTGATAGTCGGACGTGTTGGGGCAAATAATTCCAGAGGATGGGAGATATTCGAGAGAAGTCTTGGAGGTGATTGGGTGAGGAGCGAATAAGTGTGGAGGAGAGAAGGAGGTCTTGGGAGGATCAGAGATTGCGTGAGGGAAGATATATGGAGGAGGCAGGTTATGGATGGCTTTGTAGGTCAGTATTAGTAATTTGAACTAGATATGCAGAGGGAATGGGAGCCAGTGAAGAAATTTATAGAGTGGTTAAGCAGAGGAGTAGCGAGGAGAGAGATGAATTCTTTGGGCAGCAGAGTTATGGATGGACTGGAGACTTGCAAGGGTGTTAGAAGGGAGGCCACAGAAAAGGATTTTGCAGTAGTCGAGGTGAGAGATGATGAGCGCATGCATAAGCATTTTACTAGATTGACGTTAAGGAAAGGACAGATTCGGGAGATGTTTTTGAGCTGGATGCGACAGGAAGTGGAAAGATCTTGGATGTGCGGCTTGAAGGTCAGGGCAGAGTCAAGAGTTACTTCGAGGCAGCTGACTTCCGCTATGGGGAAAAGCGTGATGTCATTAATTGCAATAGATAGGTCAGGAAAGGAAGACCTATGAGATGGAGGAAAGATGATGAGTTCAGATTTGTCCACATTGAGTTTGAGGAAGAGAGAGGAGAAGAAGGAGGATATGGCTGATAGACACTCTGGGATTCTGGACAGCAGAGAGGTGACATTTGGGCCAGAGAGGTAGATCTGAGTGTCATCAGCATAAAGGTGGTACTGAAATCCATGGGGCTTTATGAGTTGTCCCAGGCCAAGTGTATAGATTAAGAAGAGTAAGGGTCCTAGAACAGAGCCTTGGGGGACTCCAACAGAGAGAGGGTGGGATGAGGAGGTAGTGTGGGAGTGGGAGACGCTGAATGTGCAGTTGGAAAGGTATGAGGAGATCGAGGATAGGGCGAGGTCTTTGATGCCAAAGGTGGAGACGATCTGTAGCAGGAGGCAGTGGTCAACTGTGTCAAAAGCAGAGGACAGGTCTAGAAGGAGGAATATAGTGTATTGTCCGTTAGCTTTGGCTGTAAGTAGGTTGTTAGTAATTTTGGTCAGGGCTGTCTCAGTTGAGTGATGGGGGTTGACACCAGATTATAGATTGTCAAAGAGCAAATTAGATGAGAGGTGGGAGGAAAGTTCAGCGTTGGAGGGCTGCTCCAGAAGTTTGGAAGCGAATGGGAGCAGCAATATTGGGCGATAGATGGACATAGCAGTTGGATCGAGGGTTGGCTTTTTAAGGATAAGCGTGATTGTGGCATGTTTGAAAGCAGAAGGGAAGGTGCCAGAAGTTAGTGATAGGTTGAAGAAATGGGTTAGGAATGGGATAAGAATGGCAGTGAGGTTGGGGAGGAGGTGGGATGGGATGTGGTCAAGTGCACAGGTGGTGAGGTGCGGTTTGGAGAGGAGACAATTAATCTCCCCTTCAGTGATGTTGTATAGGGAGGTTATGCGGTTTGGGCATTGGTCTGGTATACAAAGGGGTTGTGGTGGTTGAACAATGAAGACTTGCCTTGTTTGGTCGATGTTATTTTTAAAGTGTGTGGCAAAGTCCTCAGCAGAGATGAGGGAGGTTGGAGGGGGCAGTGGGGGGCGGAGGAGGGAGTTAAAAGTTTTGAATAACTGTTTGGGGTTGTAGGATAAGGAAGATATGAGAGTTGTGAAGTAGGCCTGTTTACCAGAGGTGAGAGTAGATTTGAAAGCGAGTGTTGCCTGTTTGAATGCAGTGTAGTCCTCTTGTGAATGTGTTTTCTTCCAATGCCGCTCTGCAACCCTGGACACTTGCCCGAGCTTTTTAGTGGTGTTATTGTGCCAGAGTTGTCTATTGATACATCACACTCTGCCATGAACGAGAGGGGCAACCGTGTCAACAGATGATGCGAGAGTGGCATTGTAGAAAGCAGTGGCACTATCTGTGTTGTGGAGTGAGGATATGGATGCTATTGGTAGGAT
Organism: Ranitomeya imitator; assembly: GCF_032444005.1. Classification (NCBI taxonomy): domain Eukaryota; kingdom Metazoa; phylum Chordata; class Amphibia; order Anura; family Dendrobatidae; genus Ranitomeya; species Ranitomeya imitator. The sequence continues at coordinate 87,016,798 of NC_091286.1, forward strand.
ATGTTCAGAGAGTGTGTGGGTGTCTAGGTGTGCGAGGTTTCTGCGGGGGTGCGCATGTTGCTGGACATGGGTGACCGGTGAGGAGGACAGGGATGAGAAAGTGAGCAGATGGTGGTCGGATTGGGGGAGAGAGGAGGTGGTGAAGTTAGAGAGCAGAGACGGGTGAAGACCAGGTCTAATGTATGTTCGTCTGTGTGGGTGGCTACAGAGGACCACTGAGTAGTCCAAAAGATGAAGTAAGGGACAGAAGTTTGGAGGCTGAAGGGCATCAGTGGGGATGATTAAGTTATCCATGATGATGGTGGTGGAAATGTCAGCAGAGAGAAAGTGACGAAGCCAGGTGGCGAGTTGGTTAATAAAGGCAGTTGGTGGGCCCGGAGGTCAGTATATGATGGCCACTTGGAGGTTTGAGGGAGAGTAGATGATGACAGAGTGGACTTCAAAAGAGGGGAGGATAAGGGTACAGGTGGGATTAGGTTAAAGGTGCAGTTAGAAGAAAGGAGAAGACCCACTCCTCCACCATGTCTGTTGCCAGGACAAGGAGTGTGGGTGAAGTAGAGGCCGCCATAACAAGCACAGCAGGGGACGCTGTGTCAGAGGGTGTTAGCCATGTTTCTGTGAGGCTGAGGAAGGCAAGCTTGTGAGAGAGAAAAGGTCATAAATCACATGTAGGTTATTGCAGATTGAGCGGGAATTCCAGAGTGCTCCAGAGAGAGGTATCAGGGAGGTGGGCATCAGGGGCACGGGTTTTATGGTGGAAAGATTACGGTAGTTCATATTAGATAGGGAGTGATAGGAGGGAGTAGTAATGGGAGGCATGAGCTGTGGGGGTCCAGGGTTGGGAGATATGTCACCAGCAGTGAGGAGAAGCAGAGAAAGGGAGATCAGGTGGGAGAAGGAGAGTGGGCGGCTTGTTTTATGTTTTATTAGGACAGATTTGAGGTTGAGGAGCAGCTCAGCAGAGCAGGTCAGGTGAGGAGGAAAGAGGGAAGGGGAGATGATTATTTGGTTAGAGGGTGCTGGGGTTTGGGGATAGCGAAGTAGAGTGAGGAGTAATGGAGCAAACACTGTAAGAGCATATGTAACCATTGTGAAGGAGTAAAATGGGTTAATAGAAAAGCTAGATCCAAGTAATAAGAAATGCTTACTAAGCAGTAGTGTTGAGCGATACCGTCCGATACTTGAAAGTATCGGTATCGGATAGTATCGGCCGATACCCGAAAAATATCGGATATCGCCGATACCGATATCCGATACCAATACAAGTCAATGGGACATCAAGTATCGGAAGGTATTCTCATGGTTCCCAGGGTCTGAAGGAGAGGAAACTCTCCTTCAGGCCCTGGGATCCATAGGGATGTGTAAAATAAAGAATTAAAATAAAAAATATTGATATGCTCACCTCTCCGGCGGCCCCTGGACTTCACACTGCTAACCGGGAGGCTTCTTTGTTTAAAAAGCGCGCCTTTCGGACCTGTGAATGACGTCCCGGCTTCTGATTGGTCGCGTGCCGCCCATGTGACCGGCACGCGACCAATCAGAGGCCGCGACGTCATTCGCAGGTCCTCAATTCCTATAATTAGCAGTTTTGTGAATGAGAATGACGTCGCGGCTTCTGATTGGCCGCGTGCCGGTCACATGGGCGGCACGCGGCCAATCAGAAGCCGCGACGTCATTCTCATTCACAAAACTGCTAATTCTAGGAATTGAGGACCTGCGAATGACGTCGCGGCCTCTGATTGGTCGCGTGCCGGTCACATGGGCGGCACGCGACCAATCAGAAGCCGGGATGTCATTCACCGGTCCGAAAGGCGCGCTTTTTAAACAAAGAAGCCTCCCGGATAGCAGCGTGAAGTCCAGGGGCCGCCGGAGAGGTGAGCATATCAATATTTTTTATTTTAATTCTTTATTTTACACATCCCTATTGATTCGATACCGATACCCGATATCACAAAAATATCGGATCTCGGTATCGGAATTCCGATACCGCAAATATCGGCCGATACCCGATACTTGCGGTATCGGAATGCTCAACACTACTAAGCAGACATACCCAAAAGAGACAGATGCATAGAGTGGGGTCCTGACCCCTGCTGTGACTAACTGCCATTGAAATAACTGCACTTCACAATACTTTAGCTGGCGTGATACTTTTGCTGCCAGGAGACCCGCACGCGTACCCCCCTAGAATGCTTCTAAATTTATAGGGATAAGTAGGATCAGGTGAAAGTTATTGTGGGAGCTGATTTAGGATAAATTAGCAATTGGCCAACACACCGGGGGAGGTTACATGTTCAAAGGCACTGGGCCTGGCTATATCCATATGCTGTAACACCTTGCACCAGATAACATCTCCTGTGGCCCCAGCATGGACACACAGCAGTGAGTACAATGCATCAAATGTATTTAGCACATATTCAGCAGGCACTGTTATATACCATTAAAGGGAATGTTGCAGGATGATAAGTAGCAGATGACAGCAAGCAGATATGGTACCATTAAAGGGAATGTTGCAGGATGATAAAATGGATAAATGAATAAATGACAAAGTTTCTCCTATGCTTTGCAATGCTAAATATGGACAGCACACAGACTGCACACGGTAGTACTGTATGTGTTTTTCACAAATCCATATACTTGTATTCACTCTTTTCATCCATAATACCAGAAAAAATTGACACGTCTCTATGAGTTTTGCATGGGCACACGGTCTGTGAAAAAACACATATATGTGAATAGCACCATAGGTTATAGTGGGTATGTGTTGAAAAACATGGATAGGATATGTACGTGTAACATGGACATCTGAATGAGGCCAAAAGCAACATAAAACCCATATTTTTTTTCAAATGCTTTTCATTTACATTTCTCATACAGGAAATCCACCTAAAAACTCTAAGTGCACATTCTGCATCTTTGAAGGGGTTGTTTCATCTTAAGCTACAAGTCTGCAGTCACTCTGTGTGACAGAAAACTTTTCAATCCTCACATCACGCGCACTGCATACTGTGAGGAGTCTCCGATGCCAGCGCCAGGTGCGGCGGGGATGTGACCACAAGTATGTGAGTTGGTCACGATTGCATGCCAACTAGATGGGCACAATCATGCTCAATGCAAGTGTACGAACAAGGCCGGACACAGTTTAGCCAGAATGTGGGAAAAAGTATATTTTCGGTCACATGACGGTGGCAACGGAGAATCCTCACAGTGCGCAGTGGATGTGATGTGAAGATTCACCAGTCTGCAGTCACACAGAGTGACTGCAGACTTGTAGCTTAAGACCGGACAACCCCTGTAAAGTTTGTGTGCAAGGTACAAAAAACAACAGAGCCATAGTAAGGAAACATTCAGATGAACATATTTCTTGCCTGTGTGCTATGGAAAACAGACGACACATGGCTCTAATGTTAGCCTATGTGCTAGATCACGGAGGCTAATTTTCACATGGACCACAGATTGATGTGAAAAATAATACAGGATGCATGATAAAGAATGAACACTGGCCCTATTATCAATGTAACTACGGTAATTTTTTTTAAATCTTAAATATTTTAATGCAATGAATATATTTCATTGTTTCTTCTTGTACACATTTTATAACACATGTAGAAACAGAAATACTGGAGCCATAGAACTGTCATGAAAGTTTATAAAATAAAAGATTCTCCATCTGATTTATATTAGGCAATCTATTTTATAGTGTGCATTGTATACACAACAGACGTATTTCCTCATATAAATACTGGATGAAAAATTGAATTATTAATTAGTTACACTCACCCAGCACAACGCTCACACTTTTCAAATTTATTCCACTATGAAATGCCTCCAGGTATAAGATACATTTTACATGTTTGCAAAATGTTACATTTTTATGAATATTGACATATCTATTGCTAATTAAACCCGTACCTCACTGTTTCTCCGCAGCAAGGTGAAATATTTACCGAAAATGAGCAATATCTCTGCAAATGAGCCATGAAAATATAAAAGATTAAAAGGGGAGAAATTTGATATCTTGCAATATTTGTCATAATGTCATAGAGGATTGCATTTGCATGTTGTGTCTGAGACACAGAATTTTGATTAGTGAGTAGTGAACTGTGTCAGCTTGTGTTTTACCTCATATTGATAACAATCTGTTTGCGCAATATGAATTCTATGTAAATCTTCTAAATATATCTTTGAACATATATTGGCCACTCAATAGTAGGCCGAAAATGTAAATTTTTAGAAATTTCTCATGGATCAGGTGTTATGCTAACCTACTGCGCTGCTTTATTTAAAGGTAAAATAACACTTAATTACCTTCTGCCGTATTCAATGATATCAATAGCAAAGACGCCCAAAAATGTCTGAAAGAGCTTCTGTGCTCTATAGAGCTAAGCCTGAACTGTTGTGAAGCAGTGCTGTTTTATTTGGCAAATACCTGATATTATCTACTTATATGCCATCCTATATGCCATTATACGCTATTCAGTTGGGACGATGTTACAGTGCCTTGCGAAAGTATTCGGCCCCCTGGAACTTTTCAACCTTTCCCATATATCATGCTTCGAAAATAAAGATACCAAATGTAAATTTTTGGTGAAGAATCAACAAGTGGGACACAATTGTGGAGTTGAATGAAATTTATTGGTTATTTTAAATTTTCGTGGAAATTCAAAAACTGAAAAGTGGGGCGTGCAATATTATTCGGCCCCTTTAATTTCAGTGCTGCAAACTCACTCCAGAAGTTCATTGTGGATCTCTGAATGATCCAATGTTGTCCTAAATGCTTAATGCCGAATACTTTCACAAGGCACTGTACCTATGGTAAGTTCCCATTAAAATTAAAGATACTTATAGAGCTTTTCCAGGTTTGGGGTAGATCATAATGATTAAATTGTTTTTAGAAAAGACATATACATAAATCACCTTTAATTAATACGTTTTATAATATAGTTAAATTAGGCTAGGTGCTCTAGTATATTGTTGGTCCATTACCCAGGCAGTTCTGCCTATTTTCCTGTGCCTGACACTATGTTCATAAAAGACCATAACGATTTGTAAATCGGCCAATTCACAGTTCACATCTGATGAATACAGAGAGAAGGAGACTAGCTTAAAGGGATTGTCTGACCTAAGGGTACAAGTCTGGAGTAACTCTATGTAAAGGCCCCTTCACACTCATCGACGCTGCAGCGATACCGACAACGATCCGGATCGCTGCAGCGTCGCTGTTTGGTCGCTGGAGAGCTGTCACATAGACAGCTCTCCAGCGACCAACGATCCCGAGGTCCCCGGGTAACCAGGGTAAACATCGGGTAACTAAGCGCAGGGCCACGCTTAGTAACCCGATGTTTACCCTGGTTACCAGCGTAAAAGTGAAAAAAACAAACAGTACATACTTACCTACCGCTGTCTGTCCCTGGCGCTCTGCTTCTCTGCTCTCCTCCTGCACTGGCTGTGAGCACAGCGGCCGGAACGCAGAGCGGTGACGTCACCGCTCTGCTTTCCGGCTGACCGACGCTCACAGCCAGTACAGGAGGAGTGCAGAGCACAGCGCCGGGGACAGACAGCGGTAGGTAAGTATGTACTGTTTGTTTTTTTTCACTTTTACGCTGGTAACCAGGGTAAACATCGGGTTACTAAGCGCGGCCCTGCGCTTAGTTACCCGATGTTTACCCTGGTTACCAGTGAAGACATCGCTGGATCGGTGTCACACACGCCGATCCAGCGATGTCCACGGGAGATCCAGCGACGAAATAAAGTTCTGGACTTTGTTCAGCGACCAACGATCTCCCAGCAGGGGCCTGATCGTTGGTCGCTGTCTCACAGAACGATATCCTTAATGATATCGTTGCTACGTCACAAAAAGCAACGATATCGTTATCGATATCGTCTAGTGTGAAGGTACCTTTACTGTAGGCTTGTAAATCCTCACAGCATGCATACTGTGCACAGTGAGGATTCCCCAGTACCAGCGCCGTGAGCCAGTTGTCATTTGATCACAAGTATGAGATTTGCATACTTTCAGCCATATTCCGACTAGACTTGTCCAGCCTCGCTCAATAAGCTTGTATTGAGCAAGGCCACTCCTGTCCAGTCGTGATATGACCGCATGTGTCCAAATCACATACTTGGAGTCACATGCCTGCTACTACTACATAGCTTACTATTTAACTGTGAGTCTTGTTTGGGTTTTTTTTCCCTAAAACTCCCTTTTATTGTTAATCATGGGGACACCTCATTATGTGTAGAGAAGGAATAGGGGCACCTCATTATACAGCGACTCACTTTACAGCCATACCTTATGCACACGAAGCATAATTTAGCAGATTTTCTGTTCCATATGAAAATTAAATGTTTAACATTTGAATGGAGATTTAAAAAATAATTGGTCAAACAATAATGCAATAACAATTTGAGTGGAGCGCTGAAGCATTATGGTAGTGCCACTACAAGTTAATGAAGGAGTACACAGATGCAACATACCAATTTATCACGTCCTTCAGAGTTTTGAGAAGGTCTGATGACAGCTCTTCACTGCAATAAAGATCCAGAGTAAGATCCCTTTCTCAATCACTGTCCTAGTAGAGTATTTGAAAATAGCTTTTAGAAATCCATCCTTTTCCCCATGCTTTTCATTTAGCAATTGTTGCTCCCTGACACGTCAAGAGCCAGCAAGAAATCTTCATGCTCTTGTGAGAATGTCACTTTCATTCACAAGAAGGACTGAATTCACTGTTTCATGGACTTCTAGATACATCTTACACCTACACCTAGCCTTAACCAAGTCTGTTCCATTAACCAAAGACACACTTATACAGTGGCATGTAAAAGTTTGGGCATCTCTGGTCAAAATTACTGTTATTGCGAACAGTTAAGCAAGTTGAAGATGAATTGATCTCTAATAGGCCTAAAGTGAAAGATGTCACATTTCCTTTGTATTTTAGGCAAAAAAAATATTGTTTTTTACATTTTAAAAATTACGAAAAGGAAATGGTTTGATGCAAAAATTTGGACATCCATGGAGATGTGTGTGCTCAGATAACTTTGACCAAGGTTTCAGACCTTGATAAGCTTGGGAAATAATCTTGGACTTCTGCCACATCACGTGAATGAGAACGCACAATCATTGCAGCAATCTTGATTATAATTTCTGTCCTTGAATGACTTTTCTGTATTGGGCTGTATATATTGACGGCTGTGCATTTTGATTGATGTTCTCTGCAGTGGATAGTTTGTTGCCATGTGGCCATTGATTTGTTACCTAGGTGATTATATTCCTGTGTGTGGCTGTGCGCATCGCGCTGTGGTTTGCTGGGTCCTTCCTGTGGGTGTGCTGCTCTGTGGGTTTTCCCCGGCGCGTGCGCATTGCTCATGACGCCTTGTCCGCAGTGTAGGACCCGATGGCCGTAGTGCGCATGCGCCGATGAACGCCATCATGATTGGCCGCTTCTGGCCACGTGACCTAGTTCACCGGGTTATTTGAAGGTCCTGCGGGGGCCTCTGAGACATTCCCTTGAGACAACGGCCTCGTGTCACTGCATAACGTGCGTCGAGATCCTCTATCCGGCCCCTCCTGTCCCCACCTATTTGTTGGTAAGCATCGCATACTTTGTTACCTATTACCGCACTTTAAATGAAAGATGCATTGGGAGCTTTTTCTTCCCTGCCATCTGATCTATGTATGTTGACCTTTAGATGCCTATCTGGAATGTATTGTCTTCCCCCTCTTTATGGTCACTGGACTTTTATGGTTATGTAAGGTGTTGACATACATTTGTGGTGTAGGGAAAGGTGAGGGTGGTGGATTTAGCTATCTGCATTGTTTGTGGCACTTTATGCATTACTGTGACATTTTATATATTTTCTACTTTATAACGAAACAATAAAATGAAATGATTTTACTATATACAGTATAATCAGTTTGCTCCCTTTTTCTCCTATTGTTTCCTGATTGGAGCTGACATAATTCGATCGGGGGTTGTGGACAATTTGTGTCACCACCCCAGTCTATAAGTATTCATATGGGGTTTCTGTTGTTACTAAGTACTAATGCAAGGTGCCCACATTTTTTCATCAGCCCATTTTCCTTTTTGTAGTTTTTAAAATGTAAAAGATGGCTATATTTTTATTTTGCTTAAAATTCAAAGGAAATGTGTCATCTTTAACTTTAGGCCTTTTTAGAGATTATTTCGTCTTCAACTTGCTTAACTGCTCACAATAATAGCCATTTTGACCAAGGGTGACCTAACTTTTACATGCCATTGCAAGTTGACTTGTAGGTCTCTATTAAAATTGATTTTCATGTATGTTTCTGTGCATTTGGTGGTGTCTCTGTGGCACTAAGTGTAAATTATCAGTACCAAATAAAATGTGCATTAAGTAAAGGTTGATGATTATGACCATCATAATAACAGTAAAAGTAGTCATTATCCACCTTATCATCAGTGTAATTTTTCGTGATTGCTCCTTTATATATTGTGCTCTTAAGTGCTTAAAATCTACTAGCTTGCATGGTCTATAAATTATTTCAACAATATAAAACAGTGTTATTTTTAGGACACCTAAATAATCTGTTATTTTCAACATCTATATAGTGATGGCTGCTTTTGAAAGATGAACTATTAGTAATTGACAGTAATGTGCAACATGTCACAATGTATGATAGCTTTACAATATGTGTTTACAATAAGTGGCAGATAAGCCTTTGCTACTTGATTATTATAAGGATGTAGCATTGCGTTTGCAATCATTTTAATCCCATCTGGGCACATAGTCCTTTCTTAAATAAAAAATGCATTTCTATGTAAAGATGAATAAAAATACGTTTAGCCAAAGTTAATATAAAAGATTAGCAAAGAATGGCCGAATATCACATGTTGTCACTGGATGAATACAAAATGATTATGGAAAGGCGTCAAGAGCTGAAATCATTTTACAAGTGACGGAATCTACAAGTATTGACAGCAACTTCCATTCTTGCCTAACAAATCAATACAGAGAATATAAAGTCAGAAATGACAACACAATGCCGTGAAAAATAGAGATCTACAAATACTAAGGAATACAAACAAAAGTGCTGTCAAGGATTATAAAACCAAGTATTATTTCTTCTAATACCAGTGCAGGACGCATCCAAGAGTCGGGTATGGCTGCTGAGCCCTATGGAAGTAAATAGGGGTTAGGCAAAATGTATTATTTTGACAGAATTACAGTATATAATATTTGGGGTGATTTAATTGTTAAAGAAGCACTCCTAATAACTTTTTAATTCTTTAAATGTGTATTTACCTGATACGTAGTGTAAGTGTATTAATGTACTCACCTACCGCTACTCCTTCCAATGTCCAGCGCAGTTCTTCTCTTCTACGTGACATGACCACACTGTAGACTCTCCTGGTCACATTGCACTCTATGTGACCCAGAAGTTTTTTTTTTTTATATAATGTAAGCCTATGGAGCATCAGAACTAGGCTTCATAGGCTTATGCAGTAAAAGAGATTTCTGACCAGGGCTGGAGCGAGGGGTAGGCAGGGTAGGTGCCATATGCTCAGGGTGCCATATCAGGTAAAGAATGAAGGAGGGCAATTTCAAATAAAAAAAAAAACATTTTGTTGCCTAGACAAACCAGCACTCTGGATACAATCTAAATGTTGGCACTGGGCGCAAACTGACGGCTGAACACTGACTCTTCTTCTCAGGCTGAAGCAGTGCTTAGCAGCATTGGAGATATGTGGGGCCGGCAACACAGGCAGCGCTGAACTGAGCACTGTCCTAGCATTTGATTATCAAGAAACCATCACGCAGCCATTAGTCTTTGCGCCATGCTGGTGTATCATTCATGAGTAAATTGCTTCTACTGTTCATTGATCACTAGTCTTTGTCTTTAGGAATAAGGGGCATCAGCCCAAAAGTGTTAGTCAGGAGGACTCTGCTAGTTGACAGATCTATATACTAGTTATACTGTGCTAAGGCAGGTTTGTCAGCACCCCAGCGTTGTTATATTGAAACTCAATAAATGTCTCATCACTTCTCCAGTGCTTTTAAGTGGGTGGATACTTAGAAGTATATGTCTGGATTTAACCCATTCACGTTTCTGTATATTCTTCCCCTTCTTCCAAGAGCCATAACTCTTTTATTTTTCTGTCCATATAGACATATGAGGGCTTGTTTTTGCGGGATTCCAAGTGAAGTGAAATTGTGAAAAAAAAACTATTCTCCCAATCATTTTGGGGAATTGTTCCTACGGTGGACATTTTGTGGTAAAAAATAACCAAGCAATTTGATTCTCCTCATCAATACGATTATGGCAATACCAAACATGTCCAGTTTTTATTATTTTAGTGGTGAAAAAAAATCTGAAGTTTGCAAAACCATTTTTTGGGTTGTGACGCCATTATCCAAGACACGTAACATTTTTACTTTTTGTCTGATGGAGCTGTGCGATGGTTTATTTGCAGGTTGAGACAAAGTTTTTAGTAATATCAATTTGGGATAGATGTGATTTTTTGATTACTTGTTACAGTATTTTTTGTGGAATTGTGGTGGCCAAAAATCTTAATTTTGCCGTTTTGAATTTTTCACATTTATGTTGTTTACTGATTGGTTAAATTGTTTTTATTTTTTGATAGATTGGACTTTTTCTGAAAGACGCAATACCATATATGTGTATTTAAAAAAAAAATTAATAACTTTTTTTTTTAATTGGGAGAAAGGAGGGTGATTTGATTTTTTTTCTTTTTTTTTTGAACATTTTGTTTTACTTTTCTCTAATTTGGTTAGTCCCTGTAAGGGGCTTGATGCATTAATTTGATCACTTGTGCTATATTCAGCGATGCCTCAGTATAGCTGCATATAGCAGAAATCAGTCTCCTTTCAAGCTCAGCCACATGCACATTTAAGAGGAGGTTCATAATGACAGTCACCAGAGTTATCAGCTTAACCCTCGCTGTCATGACAACCCTTCGGCGACTCACAATCACGTCACGGGTGCGCCGATGGGTGGAAGTAAAGAGACACATGCTCATCGGTGCGAGTTAAATGTTAACAGCAGGTCCTGGCTGTAATATTCAGACATCGCCTGCCAGGTATGGCCTGCTCCATACACCCACATGTCATGAAGGAGTTATGATTCTTGATTTGGGGGTAGTTATTTAATAATTGATATCATAAAATGAATGTTTGACTTTTTATTCAACAAAATATAATATATCCTATAACTATAATATCGTGTCATGTAATTTTTGAAATGAGAAGCAAGAATTGGGCTGCCATCCATCATGATCACTACCAAATCAGAGCTTTCCAAGATGGCAATAAAAGCAATGATTGGTCTTTCGCGAGTCTGTAAATGACCGCCATGTAAATAGCCAATGGCAATGTACAGACTGGCATTGTGGAGGAGATTGTGGTTGTAAGGTGTTGCTAAACTGACTCTTCTGAAGCATGTCCTGTGGATGTTTGAGATTGAAGAAAGAGGAAAGGAAATAATTGTACACCCAGTGGCAAGAACAAAACATGATTGACGCTGAAACTAATATTTACTGTTTAAGGCAAGGCTAATTATTATGCTTATATGATTTCTTTATTTTTTACATTAAAATATTGTTTAATACATTTTATCGACTTATATTGAAAAATGCATATGGATGACTGGCATTTCCTATGTATTTTCTAGAGGGAATTTATTATGTTAAAAAGCTCTGTTAACCTGCAGATATGCAGTTAATCTGCAAGTTACTAGCTTTCTAAAGATATGCTGCTGCCATAGTGGAAGCCCGTCTGTTGGGAGGAAATTAACTTTGTTCCTTCCGGCAGTCTCAGGCTTTCAGTCGTAGAGGCGCGGCTTCAGTTTCTGCTCAGTACATGGTGATAGGTGGCTGTTACCATGACCCGCACTGTGACTGAGTGAGCAGTGCTGGGGACATGGTTAAAGACACTGCTCACTTTGCACTGAGCAATCACTGAAAGCCGCGCCTCTAAGACTGAAAGCAGGAGGCTGGCAGGAGAAATAAAGTTAATTTTTTCACAACAGTCGGGCTTCCAGTGTGATAGCTGCAAAGCTCCAGAACACTATTGACCTGTAGATTAATCCCATATCAGCAAAGTTAATAACATTTTTTAATGTGACCAGTCCCCTTTATTACAGTACTTAAAAAGTAAATACGTTTTAACTAAATATCTGCAGATAAATTGACCTGTACTCGTTTTCAAAATCACAGTATGTCAATTCATTTTGGGGAATTTATTGCATACGTTACCATTGCAATCAGGGCTGGGATGAGGGGTAGGAAGGGTAGACACATACCTAATTACCTACCATTTTTTTACATTTAGGCTGCGCTTAAATGTCACAGATGCAGTGCATCCACAAAAAATGAACTCGATTGTGTCAAGTAAATGCTCTGTGGCTATAACATTTGATCACAGGCTTGGAGGCACCCTACACAATAGATAGTTGGGCACCAAAGTATGGTTTGGCTGATCTTTTAGCCAGCAGTGAGGAAGAGAACTAGAACTCTAGTGCCACCTATTGGAAATAGCAATCCTAAAAGTCAATCTCATCCACATGAAGCAAACAGGAGGACGTGGATCGTAAGCAGATGAGAGTCTCTGGACCAAGACCAGAGACATCCATCGGACCAGACCGCCCAGCAGGTGAGTATAATAAAAGTTATTTTTCTTCTCTTGCAGGTTGGGTTGGGGGCAGATATACAGCACAATAGAATCCTGTATATCAGCCCTGAAAGGTGATGGCTGTATCTCTTATAGACCAAACCTGGTGACAGGTTCCATTAAAGTCTCCTCATCTCAGCATGCTTAACATTTCACTCTCCGCAAGCAGAAATGATACTTCTTGGATCCCACTCAGATGCCTCTCACACAACCAAACCAGATCTCACACTTTGCACTGACGAGGGTCAGCACTCCAAAAAACAGTGTCTGCAAATTGAGGTTCTGGTTTTGACTTTTTTCCTGAGTCATATGACAAGGCTCATTAAAGGGTCGACATTGACTTTTAGGATAGCTACTTTCAATAGGTGTTACTAAAGTTTTAGTTCTCTTATGAAGAGACAAGTTGTACAGGTAGAGGGAAGAATAGATTCAATGAAATTTCAACAAATTCTTGATGCTAACATAACACCATCTGTAAAAAGCAGAAGATGAAACACACATCAAAATCCACAATAGATTTCCTCAAAATGTGCAATCTAAAGGTTTAGCAATAACCCTCACAGTCCCCTGATCTGAACATCATTGAAAATCTGTGGCTAGACCTCTACAATGCAGTGCATGCAAGACAACCCAGGAATCTCACAGAACTTGAAGAATTTTCCAAGAGAGAACGAATGAGGATGAAGTGATTATGAAAATCCCTCAAAAAAGAACTGAAAGCCTCTTGTCTGACTACAAAAAGAGTTTACAAGCTGCGATACTTTCAAAAGAGGGGTGCTGCTAGATACTAACCAAGATTTTGCATCAGCCCATTTTCCTAGTAGTAATTTTTAAAGTGTAAAAGATGAAAATACATATTATATTTGCCTAAAATATAATCTTTAACTTTTAATCTTTTATAAACTTATACTTTAACATTTAATCTTTTATAAAATAAAATCTTTAACTTTAGGTTTTTAACCCCTTTCTGACCTCGGATGGGAGAGTACGTCCGAGGCCTGAAGCCCCCCTTGATGCGTGCTCCGGTGGTGAGCCCGCATCAAAGCTGGGACATGTCAGCTGTTTTGAACAGCTGATTCATCCGCCGCTATTAACTAGTTAAATGCCGCTGTCAAATGCAGACAGCGGCATTTAACTACCGCCTCCGGCCGTGCGGCCGGAAATGCGCGCATCGCCGACCCCTGTCACATAAGACATAAGCGGGGGTCAGTGATGCTTCTGCATTGTCCTTGAGACCGCTATGGTTACTGATCCCCGATAGCTGTGAGCGCCACCATGTGGTCGGCGCTCATAGCCCACCTGCATTTCTGCTGCATAGCAGCGATCTGATGATCGCTGCTATGTAGCAGAGCCGATCGAGTTGTGCCAGCTTCTATCCTCCCATGGAAGCCATTGAAGCATGGCAAAAGTAAAAAAAAAGTGAAAAAAATGTGAAAAAAATATAAAAGTTTAAATCACCCCCCTTTCGCCCCATTCAAAATAAAACAATAAAAAAATAAAACCTACACATATTTGGTATCGCCGCGTTCAGAATCGCCCGATCTATCAATAAAAAAATCATTAACCTGATCACTAAACGGCGTAGCGAGAAAAAAATTCGAAACTCCAGAATTACGTTTTTTTGGTCGCCGCGACATTACATTAAAATGCAATAACGGGCAATCAAAAGAACGTATCAGCACAAAATTAGTATTAATAAAAACATCAGTTTGGAATGCAAAAAATAAGCCCTCAACCAACCATAGATCACGAAAAATAGAGACGCTACGGGTATCGGAAAATGGTGCAATTTTATTTTTTTAGCAAAGTTTGGAATTTTTTTTCACCACTTAGATAAAACGTAACCTAGTCATGTTTGGTGTCTACGAACTTGTAATGACCTGGAGAATCATAATATCAGGTCAGTTTTAGCATTTAGTGAACCTAGCATAAAAGCCAAACAAACAACAAGTGTGGGATTGCACTTTTTTTGCAATTTCACCGCACTTGGAAATTTTTTTCCCGTTTTCTAGAACACGACATGCTAAAACCAATGATGTCGTTCAAAAGTACAACTTGTCCCACAAAAAATAAGCCCTCACATGGCCATAGTAATGGAAAAATAAAAAAGTTATGGCTCTGGGAAGGATGGGAGCGAAAAACGAACACGGAAAAACGGAAAATCCCAAGGTCATGAAGGGGTTAAGAGATCATTTCATCTTCAATTTGCTTTATTGTTCACAATAACAGTAATTTTGACCAGGGGTGTCCAAACTTTTACATGCCACTGTATTAATGACCATGTAGAGGGCATAGAGAGCATTATTTTAATATTTGCAGATTGTACTATACTCTGCAAGATAATCAACACAGAGAAGAATAATTTATTATTAAGGAGGAATTTATATTAGATGGAGACTTGGGCTGAGAACTGTCAATTGAAGGTTAAAGTAGATAAATGTAAGGTTATGCATGTGGGCCCAGGAAATGTTCAATTATGTATTAAATTGTAAGCACAGGGTATAACTGTCACTAAAAACATTTGGGCGCAAGGGTTGATAGCAAGCTCAAGTTTAGTGACCACTGGTATGCATTATAAGAGGCATAGGTGGTCATGACAAGAACATAGTTTTGCCTCTATATAAGTCGCTAGTACGGCCACATTTAGAATATTATGTACAATTTTTGGCTCTATTGTGTGAGAACAAAGTTGAATTAGAGCAAGTAGAAAGAATACTGATCAAGGTTCTTAAGAGAATGGGTGAACGGCAATGGCTAGACAGGTTATCAAACTCCAGGCTATTCAATTTGGAAAAATAAGAGCTTAGGAGAGATCTTATTACATTTACAAATGTTTGAATGGACAGCACAGAGATCTTTTTAATGATCTTTTTACACCTAGGTCTGCAATGATGACAAGAGGGCATCTCTTACATGTAGAGGAAAGAAAGTTTAAAGAAAGTTTAATCATCACAGAAAGCGAGATATTACTGTACGAGGAGTGACGAATTCTGAGCCATCAGCTGTGCATAGAGCTGATGATAATGATACTTCTGAAAAACGTTCTTGAAATCGCGGTATGAGTTCAAAATAGCACAAGTTATGAGCGTAAACATTACAAGATTTCTAATTCTTTTACATATATTGTGAAAAAATAGTCAACATTTTTTTTCTAGAATCCATTCTATAAAGAATCTGTTTTAAACGATAGTTCATTTTATTATTATATATCCTCTTCTCCAGCCTAATTAATTAGGGACCTTTATTAAAATAAAAACAGAGTATACTCACCTTCTGCAGCAGCACCTTCCAGTGATGTCAGTGCTGCTGTTCCGAGAGCGTGACATGACTGGGTGTGACATATGCAGGCTGCTGCTGTTTGGCTGCAGCCCAGAGTTGCCGTCCGTTCTGATGAAATAGTAAAGGCTACAGCTGATGAGCGTCCGCTAATGGGCTGCGGCCTGCAAGTGACTTAGCAAGTCACGTCACACTCAGGAAAAAAGTGACACATGCTTAATTGGAATGGTGCTGCTGCAGGAGGTGTATGTACTCTTTTTTTTTTTAAAAAAAAGAAAGGTTCCTAAATCAATAAAGCTATTGTTGTCTGGTAGCAGATAACCCCTTTAAGTAATGTAATTGCGAGGATAGTTGATCATCTGAATATAACCTGATTTTCTATGCTTTTCACTAAAGAATGAAAGTCCCACAAAAAGCAGAAACTGGAGTTGACTACTGTAAACTACAAACTCAACATTTGGTGATGCAGTCAGTCCAGATGTCAGACAGTCATTGATAGCAAAGTAATATCTAAATACTTTTGAGCCTTTGTAAATGGTGGAATTATACACTTATACATTTCTAAATGGTTTATGCAATATTTTTCTAATTCTGTTGAATCAAAGCTTAAAATCTAAACTATGTATCTATGGGTATGTATGAGTTATATATATTCCCAGCCAGGGTCCAACTAGTGGGTGCAGCCCCGCTCCATACACTTATGCACTACTTCACTGGCCGGGATTAGGTTTAACACATATATGTCCACTGGTCTCAGGTCCACTGGACGTTTTGACGATGAGGCGACCAGCGTAGACACAGCCTGTAGCATTTTTTTTTCCGCATCGTCAAAACGACGCATGCGGCAGCATCCGCATACAGCCGAACGACCTGCGTACCTTATGTTAAAGATAGGTACACAGGCCGCATGGGGGCCACATGCAGAAGTAGGTGGAGCTAGCGGCGGTGGTGCGTCCGAGGGAAGGGCTTCACGGAGGAAGTCCGCAGCCCGCCGCAGATCAGGTAAACGCTAGTGTGAAACTAGCCTTATACGGACAAGCCAATGGAAAATAATCAGGTAATCTATTTTGTCTCTAGGAACACAATCATAAAAACAAACAATAATAAAACTGTCTCCTGGAGGTCCAAAATAACTTCATCCTTAAGAGGTTAATAATTATTAAAATAATTATTAAAATCTTGAGTCTTTATACTTGAAGTACTGAATGCAAGTATATCCTTTTCTTATCCAGAAGTAAAATCATGGCACATGGATTATTTTTGTCTCATTTTTGTGAAAATGGACATAATAATTTCAACGAAGATAAGTACTTTGCTACATATTATATCTAGTAAATATTATCAGCTTTACACAATAGTTTGCACAGTTCAAAGGTTGAGTTCCTTGTGTATTAAACTAAAAGCAGCTTGATGATAGTGCATTTTGTTGTAATTGTCTCTCTTATGCTTTGACAGAAATCAATGCAAGATCAAAACATGTTAGATTTACGAGGTCGGGGCTTTTTCAGTCTAAACATTTTTTCTTTGATTTAAGGGTTTTTCAAAAAAGATCTATTGCATGAAGGGCAAAAAAATGAAAAAATAATTTGTTCTATTTGATCAGAATTAAAATAAAATATGACTGTGAGCCCTCGCGGGCAGGGTCCTCCCTCCTTATGTACTCGTGTGCCTTGTTATCTGCTCATGTTTAATGTATTTGTCTATATTTGCCCCGTATTCACATGTAAAGCGCCATGGAATAAATGGCGCTATAAAAATGTATAATAATAATAATAATAAATAATCAATTAAGTTGTGCTTAATAAATAATACAAATATTGCGTATATAGCAGATACATTCATAGAGATAACATTAAAAGTCTATAGCAGATATATTCATAGGGTTAACAGTAAAAAATAAAAATACATTAATACAAGATGTCTAATGACTAGCAAAATCCTTCAGCAGTAAAACAAAAATCCAGACGCCACACCCATGAGCCACCTATCCATACTACCTATCTGTAGCCCGCTGCTTATAAAAAAAACTCAAATTTAGTGATGTGGTTTAGTACATTACCCTATTTGGTAATTGTAGGACCATTTGTTGCCCCCAAGCCTCTAGCCACTAAAAGTCAAGATATAAACAGAAAATTCGTTATCAGAACTTTCAGTGCAGGTATCAATTTATCATTGTTGAAATAATATAATATAACAGCTTAAGACCTGCACTCAGTTGAATAATTTGGACAATTGCTGTGTGTGCCATCCTAGACAGGAGCAGAAGAGCTGTAATCTTCCCTGCTCTACCAGGATCTCCAGCAAGATGCAGGCCACTGCAAGGGGATGTTGGATGGCGTAATGGAGTGATGTCATTGAGCGATCCAGCGCCCACTGCTGCACTTCACAGAAGAGGAAAAGATGGAGGGAGGCTTGATTAGGTGAGTATAAGTTGCTTTTTTAATTATTTCTCTTTAAATGTTATATTATTGTACAGGGGGCATAAAATTAGGTGATGTCAAGAGGGGGCAATAAAATAAGGGACTCTGTGCTGATGGGGGAATAAAATGAGGGTTTGCACTGATGGGGGTAATACAATGAGGGGCTGTGTTGATGGGGAAAAAAGGAAGGATTGTGCAGAGAGGGGAATAAAATGTGGATCTGTGCTGATGGGAAGGAATAAAATGAGGCGTTCTGCTGATGGGGGAATAAAATAAGGGTCTGTACTAATGGGGAAATATGAGGAGCCGTGCTGAGAGAGGGTAAAAAAATGAGGGAAAGGCCTGTTTATGAAGCTGCACAGAGGGGGAAAGGAAATGAGGGGCTGTGCAGATAGGGGAATTAACTTTGGAGTTGTGCAGATGGGGGAGTAAACTGAGGGGCTGTGCAGAGGGAAGGAAATAAAATGAGGAGAGGGGTTGTGCTAATGGAGTGGGATAAAATGAGGGGCTATCCAGATGGAGGGTAAAATGAGGGGCTGTGCAGATGAAGGATAAAATAAGGGGCTGTTCAGAGGGAGGATATAATGAGGAGATGTGCAGATGTAGGAATAAAATCAGGGGCTGTGCAGATGGGAGAATAAACTGAGGGTTAGTGCAGAGGTGCAGAGTGGGGAATAAAATGAGGGCCTGTGCAGATGGGAGGAATAAAATGAGGGGCTGTGCAGATGGGAAGAATAACATGAGGGGCTATGCAGGGGACATTAAATCATACTGTTTGGGGTGCTGTTTGTAGACCATAATACTGTATGGGGTACTGTAGGGGTCATCATAGTATGCATGGGGTTGTTTTGGACATCATACTACATATGGGGGGCTACTAAGTAAGAGTCGCGCTGCGTGCCCAAACTTTTGCACCAGCCTATTTTCCTTTTGTAATTTTTAAAATGTAAAACATGAAAATGTACAGTTCTGGTAAAAATTAAGAGCCACCACATCAAAACCCTGTCATGGGCAGCCCAATCTCCAGACTTGAACCCCATTGAAAACCTCTAGAATGTAATCAAGAGGATGATGGATAGTCACAAGCCATCATAGAAGAACTGCTTACATTTTTGCGCCAGAAGGACTGGTATTTCTGATGCCCGGCGGTGCTGCGGGAGTATCCAGTGCTGCTGCCCAGTGCTCTGTTGGTGCCTCCGGTGCTAAGGATGCGTGGCTGGAGCTGCTCGATGCTGCTGTGGGCGTCTCCGGTGCTGCCGGGGCCCATTCTGGCAGTCCCATGGCTTCCTGTGCGGTGGACTCCTGGGTCCCCGCTTCATCGCAGCCACCACCCCCGAAAATAATAATAATTTTATTTTAAGAATTTTATTTATATAGCGCCAACATATTCCGCAGTGCTTTACAAATTATAGAGGGGACTTGTACAGACAATAGACATTACAGCATAACAGAAATCAGAGTTCAAAATAGATACCAAGAGGAATGAGGGCCCTGCTCGCAAGCTTACAAACTATGAGGAAAAGGGGAGACACGAGAGGTGGATGGTAACAATTGCTTTAGTTAGTCGGACCAGCCATAGTGTAAGGCTCAGGTGTTCATGTAAAGCTGCATGAACCAGTTAACTGCCTAAATATGTAGCAGTATAGACACAGAGGGCTATTAACTGCATAAAGTGTATGAGAACATGATGCAAAGAACCCAATTATGATTTTTTTTTTGAATGGGCCACACAGGGATAGTTAGGTTAATGCGTTGAGGCTAGAGTTGAGCGACCTTGACCTTTTTAGAGTCGAGCCGCGTTTCGCGAAACCCGACTATCTCAAAAGTCGGGTCGAGTGAAATCGGCCGATTATGACGTAAAGTCGGGATCGACCGAAACACGAAACCCAATGCAAGTCAATGGGGCAGCATAGTCGGCAGTGAGTGGGGGCCAGGAAAACACCTAGAGTGCCCATTTTAATGTCAAAACCATCCATTCTTCTTAATGAAGCTTGTCAAGCGTAATTTACCTTATAATAATTGGAAGGCATTTGAAATTGGGGGTCATTTGGCTAAAGTTGTGGTGGGTAGGGCTGGTTCAAGTAATTAGTGGGCCCAGGAAATCTGGACCACGTCACGGCAGTGGAGCAGGGAGAGGTAAGTATTTCAACTTTGCAAGTGCTGTGAACCTGAGCAAGCAGGGGGGGCCCACTCGTTGGCATTGGCACTGGCACAGGGCCCCTCAAAGTACAGTGGTGTGTTTGCACGGCGGGGGCGCCTCCCACCGGCAGCAACACTTTTGCGTACTATGAGAGGCCCTGTGCCAGTGACGTCGCCAACTAGTATTCCTCCCCCCACCTGATGAAGGAACCTGCACTTTCATCTGCACCTTCCTCTTTGTCCCTGTGTAAGGTGGTATGGTATGCGGGAAGAGCAACCTGACTTTCAGCAGGGTCACAATGTTGTTGTGTAGCGTGCACGGGGAATGTTGCGTTATGGGTCAATGTACCAGCAGACTCATCTATCACTGGCTGGGCAATGGGCAGGATGAGGAGGAAACACAGATATAGGCCCAAAGAATAAAGTTGGCTAAATGCAGTTCAAAATTGGTAACACAGGAATAACCAGGGGGCATTGCAGTGGAGGACAACTGGAATGAGAGGCTGACACAGAGAGTAGGCCCAAATCAGTAAGTAGTCGAAATGCAGTTCAAAATTGGCAACCGTAGTAAACAGGCGGCACAGCTTTGTTCAGTGGAGGAGAACAGCAAGGAGTGGCAGACACCGATAGTAGGCCCCAACCCAACTAGTAGGCCAAATGCAGTCTAACATTAACAACTACTTAACGAGCGCCTGAAAACGGAATTTCAGGACAGGAAAGCAGGAGAACAGCAAGGAGCGGCAGACACTGTTAGTAGGCCCCAAACCAACTAGTACGCCAAATGCAGTTGTTCCATTTAACCACAATTTAACGAGAGCCTGAAGATAGAAGCTCAGGAAAGGCAACCTGGAGAACACCTTGGAGTGGAACACACCATCTCTCTCCACCCCATACCCATTTTGTAGGCCTAATGCAGTGTAGTTTTCTACAACTACTAAACGAGAGTCGGAAGACCGAAGCAATGGCAAGGAAACCTAGGGAACACCTTGGAGTGTAACACACCCGCTCTCTACACCACGGAAGGGCTGATTCTTAGGAAGGAAGGCTGTCGGAAAGAAGCAGGGCGCGTCCGAGGGTGATTTTATTCTTATTAGGTATATACTCACCCTCGGACGCGCCCTGCTTCTTTATTTGTAATGAATGTTTATTTGCAATGTGGTTTTGACTTACTCTATTTTTTTGGTAAATAATGATTTTATTATTTTCATTGTTTTGCATCTTCTTGGCAATAATATAAAGAAGACGCGACAGGACAACACTCGGTGGATGCCATATCTGTGTTTTAAATTGAAAAAAACTTTCAGTTAACTACTTGCAGGAGAAAGTTATTGTAGCTGGTGGCCATTTTTAGTACTGTACCAGATTTTTGTTGTATGTGTTTGTTTTTAATGTTAAAATGTCTGCATTTGATATCTCTCCAGTATTTTCTTTTTTATAAGCAAAATACTTATTTTTATATTTTCTGATGTTGGTTCAAGGGGTACACGGGCAGCAGTAGACAGGTCAGTGGAGGCCTAGTGGAAGGAGGGACCGCAGACAGGCTTCGAAGGCCTAACATAATAAATTGGGCTGGCTGTAGGCAATTTAAAATTGGTTCCAGGGGAACACGGGCAGCAGTGGCCTGGTCTGTGTAGTAGTAGTGGAAAGAACGGGCCGCAGACAGGCTTCGAAGGCCTAACATAACAAAAATTGGGATGTAGGCAATTTACAATTGGTTCCAGGGGAACACGGACAGCAGTAGACAGGTCAGTGGAGGCCTAGTGGAAGGAGGGACCGCAGACAGGCTTCGAAGGCCTAACATAATAAATTGGGCTGGCTGTAGGCAATTTAAAATTGGTTCCAGGGGAACACGGGCAGCAGTGGCCTGGTCTGTGTAGTAGTAGTGGAAAGAACGGGCCGCAGACAGGCTTCGAAGGCCTAACATAACAAAAATTGGGATGTAGGCAATTTACAATTGGTTCCAGGGGAACACGGACAGCAGTAGACAGGTCAGTGGAGGCCTAGTGGAAGGAGGGACCGCAGACAGGCTTCGAAGGCCTAACATAATAAATTGGGCTTGCTGTCGGCAATTTTAAATTGGTTCCAGGGGAAAACGTGCGGCAGTAGCCAGGTCAGTGTAGTAGTAGTGGAAAGAACGGGCCGCAGACAGGCTTCGAAGGCCTAACATAACAAAAATTGGGCTGTAGGCAATTTAAAATTGGTTCCAGGGGAACACGGGCAGCAGTAGACAGGTCAGTGGAGGCCTAGTGGAAGGAGGGACCGCAGACAGGCTTCGAAGCCCTAACATAATAAATTGGGCTTGCTGCCGGCAATTTTAAATTGGTTCCAGGGGAACACGGGCAGCAGTGGCCTGGTCAGTGTAGTAGTAGTGGAAAGAACGGGCCGCAGACAGGCTTCGAAGGCCTAACATAACAAAAATTGGGATGTAGGCAATTTACAATTGGTTTCAGGGGAACACGGACAGCAGTAGACAGGTCAGTGGAGACCTAGTGGAAGGAGGGACCGCAGACAGGCTTCGAAGGCCTAACATAATAAATTGGGCTGGCTGTAGGCAATTTAAAATTGGTTCCAGAGGAACACGGGCAGCAGTGGCCTGGTCAGTGTAGTAGTAGTGGAAAGAACGGGCCGCAGACAGGCTTCGAAGGCCTAACATAACAAAAATTGGGCTGTAGGCAATTTAAAATTGGTTCCAGGGGAACACGGGCAGCAGTAGACAGGTCAGTGGAGGCCTAGTGGAAGGAGGGACCGCAGACAGGCTTCGAAGCCCTAACATAATAAATTGGGCTTGCTGCCGGCAATTTTAAATTGGTTCCAGGGGAACACGGGCAGCAGTGGCCTGGTCAGTGTAGTAGTAGTGGAAAGAACGGGCCGCAGACAGGCTTCGAAGGCCTAACATAACAAAAATTGGGATGTAGGCAATTTACAATTGGTTTCAGGGGAACACGGACAGCAGTAGACAGGTCAGTGGAGACCTAGTGGAAGGAGGGACCGCAGACAGGCTTCGACGGCCTAACATAATAAATTGGGCTGGCTGTAGGCAATTTAAAATTGGTTCCAGAGGAACACGGGCAGCAGTGGCCTGGTCAGTGTAGTAGTAGTGGAAAGAACGGGCCGCAGACAGGCTTCGAAGGCCTAACATAACAAAAATTGGGCTGTAGGCAATTTAAAATTGGTTCCAGGGGAACACGGGCAGCAGTAGACAGGTCAGTGGAGGCCTAGTGGAAGGAGTGACCGCAGACAGGCTTCGAAGGCCTAACATAAGAAAAATGTCAATACAATGGTATTGACAGTGCCAGGCATTGAAGGATGTCAGCGCATAGACTAAACATTGGTGGAGCTGTGAGAGAAAATTTTGCAAGTGGTAGAGCACTGTTTGAGCTGGGGGGGGACTGTCTTGTGGCCGGCGGTACAGGCCCAGGGCCCCTCATATTACAACGGTGTGTCTGACGTTGGGTGCGCACCACCACCGCCAGACACTTTATTGTACTATGAGGGACCTAGTGGCAGTGCCGTCGACCAAAAGCGGGCACACCCACCTCCTCAGACAAACAGTACTCTCACGGGTGCTGGCGCCAAGTGGCGATACCACGGCCCCGTGTGGGGACTTTGGCCATTTAGGGAGGTGTTAACATGTCGGATGCTGGACAATCAGGTGCTGCAAATTACGAGATTGGAAAAGTCATTCAGAATAGTCCACAGGCAAGACCTTTACATAGGAAAGCTAGGTGTCAGCCGGGCAAGGTGGGGCAAAAGATTTCGAAATCCAGTTGTGGTTCATTTTAATGAAGGTTAGATCATCTACATTTTGGGTAGCCAGACGAGTCCTTTTTTCTGTTAGTATTGAACCTGCAGCACTGAATACTCTTTCTGATAGGACACTAGCTGCCGGGCAAGCAAGCTCCTGCAATGCATATTCTGCCAATTCTGGCCAGGTGTCTAATTTTGATGCCCAGTAATCAAATGGGAATGACGGTTGAGGGAGAACGTCGATAAGGGATGAAAAATAGTTAGTAACCATACTGGACAAATGTTGTCTCCTGTCACTTTGAATTGATGCTGCAGTACCTGTCCTGTCTGCGGTCATAGCAAAATCACTCCACAACCTGGTCAGAAAACCCCTCTGGCCAACGCCACTTCTGATTTCTGCCCCTCTAACACCTCTGGTCTGCTGGCCCCTGCAGCTCGTGTTAGAACGATCACGGGCGCTGTGTGCAGGGAATGCCAGAAGCAAACGGTCAACAAGAGTTGATTGTTTGGTTGTTAATATTAGTTCCAAGTTCTCATGTGGCATTATATTTTGCAATTTGCCTTTATAGCGAGGATCAAGGAGGCAGGCCAGCCAGTAATCGTCATCGTTCATCATTTTTGTTATGCGTGTGTCCCTTTTGAGGATACGTAAGGCATAATCCGCCATGTGGCCCAAAGTTCCAGTTCTCAAATCTGTGGTTGTGCTTGGTTGAGGGGCATTTCAGGCAAATCCACGTCACTTGTGTCCCTCCAAAAACCAGAACCCGGCCTTGCCGCGCCACCAATTTCCAGTGGCCCCGGAAAAGCTTCCTCATTAAAAATATAATCATCCCCATCATCCTCCTCGTCCTCCTCCTCCTGTTCGCCCGCTACCTCATCCTGTACACTGCCCTGGCCAGACAATGGCTGACTGTCATCAAGGCTTTCCTCTTCCTCAGCTGCAGACGCCTGATCCTTTATGTGCGTCAAACTTTGCATCAGCAGACGCATTAGGGGGATGCTCATGCTTATTATGGCGTTGTCTGCACTAACCAGCCGTGTGCATTCCTCAAAACACTGAAGGACTTGACACATGTCTTGAATCTTCGACCACTGCACACCTGACAACTCCATGTCTGCCATCCTACTGCCTGCCCGTGTATGTGTATCCTCCCACAAAAACATAACAGCCCGCCTCTGTTCACACAGTCTCTGAAGCATGTGCAGTGTTGAGTTCCACCTTGTTGCAACGTCTATGATTAGGCGATGCTGGGGAAGGTTCAAAGAACGCTGATAGGTCTGCATACGGCTGGAGTGTACGGGCGAACGGCGGATATGTGAGCAAAGTCCACGCACTTTGAGGAGCAGGTCGAATAACCCCGGACAACTTTTCAGGAAGCACTGCACCACCAGGTTTAAGGTGTGAGCCAGGCAAGGAATGTGTTTCAGTTGGGAAAGGGAGATGGCAGCCATGAAATTCCTTCCGTTATCACTCACTACCTTGCCTGCCTCAAGATCTACAGTGCCCAGCCACGACTGCGTTTCTTTCTGCAAGAACTCGGACAGAACTTCAGCGGTGTGTCTTTTGTCGCCCAAACACTTCATAGCCAATACAGCCTGCTGACGTTTGCCAGTAGCTGCCCCATAATGGGAGACCTGGTGTGCAACAGTGGCAGCTGCGGATGGAGTGGTTGTGCGACTGCGGTCTGTGGACGAGGTCTCGCTTCTGCAGGAGGACGAAGAGGAGGAGGAGGGGGTGCGAACGGCTACAGCCAACTGTTTCCTAGACCGTGGGCTAGGCAGAACTGTCCCAAACTTGCTGTCCCCTGTGGACCCTGCATCCACCACATTTACCCAGTGTGCCGTGATGGACACGTAACGTCCCTGGCCATGCCTACTGGTCCATGCATCTGTTGTCAGGTGCACCTTTGTGCTCACAGATTGCCTGAGTGCATGGACGATGCGCTCTTTAACATGCTGGTGGAGGGCTGGGATGGCTTTTCTGGAAAAAAAGTGTCGACTGGGTAGCTCGTAGCGTGGTACAGCGTAGTCCATCAGGGCTTTGAAAGCTTCGCTTTCAACTAACCGGTAAGGCATCATCTCTAACGAGATTAGTCTAGCTATGTGGGCGTTCAAACCCTGTGTACGCGGATGCGAGGCTAAGTACTTCCTTTTTCTAACCATAGTCTCATGTAGGGTGAGCTGGACTGGAGAGCTGGAGAGCGTGGAACTAGCGGGGGTGCCGGTGGACATGGCAGACTGAGAGATGGTGGGAGATGGTATTGTTGCCGCCGGTGCCCTAGATGCAGTGTTTCCTACTACGAAACTGGTGATTCCCTGACCCTGACTGCTTTGGCCTGGCAAAGAAACCTGCACAGATACTGCAGGTGGTGCAGAAAATGGTGGCCCTACACTGCCGGAAGGGATGTTGCGTTGATGACTAGCTTCATTGGCCGAGGGTGCTACAACCTTAAGGGACGTTTGGTAGTTAGTCCAAGCTTGCAAATGCATGGTGGTTAAATGTCTATGCATGCAACTTGTATTGAGACTTTTCAGATTCTGCCCTCTGCTTAAGGTAGTTGAACATTTTTGACAGATGACTTTGCGCTGATCAATTGGATGTTGTTTAAAAAAATGCCAGACTGCACTCTTTCTAGCATCGGATACCTTTTCAGTAGAGTTGAGCGACCTTGACCTTTTTAGAGTCGAGCCGGGTTTTGCGAAACCCGACTATGTCCAAAGTCGGGTCGAGTGAAATCGGCCGATTATGACGTAAAGTCGGGATCGACCGAAACACGAAACCCAATGCAAGTCAATGGGGCAGCATAGTCGGCAGTGAGTGGGGGCCAGGAAAACACCTAGAGTGCCCATTTTAATGTCAAAACCATCCATTCTTCTTAATGAAGCTTGTCAAGCGTAATTTACCTTAAAATAATTGGAAGGCATTTGAAATTGGGGGTCATTTGGCTAAAGTTGTGGGGGGTAGGGCTGGTTCAAGTAATTAGTGGGCCCAGTAAATCTGGACCACGTCACGGCAGTGGAGCAGGGAGAGGTAAGTATTTCAACTTTGCAAGTGCTGTGATCCTGAGCAAGCAGGGGGGGCCCACTCGTTGGCATTGGCACTGGCACAGGGCCCCTCAAAGTACAGCGGTGTGTTTGCACGGCGGGGGCGCCTCCCACCGGCAGCAACACTTTTGCGTACTATGAGAGGCCCTGTGCCAGTGACGTCGCCAACTAGTATTCCTCCCCCCACCTGATGAAGGAACCTGCACTTTCATCTGCACCTTCCTCTTTGTCCCCGTGTAAGGTGGTATGGTATGCGGGAAGAGCAACCTGACTTTCAGCAGGGTCACAATGTTGTTGTGTAGCGTGCACGGGGAATGTTGCGTTATGGGTCAATGTACCAGCAGACTCATCTATCACTGGCTGGGCAATGGGCACGATGAAGTGGAAACACAGATATAGGCCCAAAGAATAAAGTGGGCTAAATGCAGTTCAAAATTGGTAACACAGGAATAACCAGGGGGCATTGCAGTGGAGGACAACTGGAATGAGAGGCTGACACAGAGAGTAGGGCCAAATCAGTAAGTAGTCGAAATGCAGTTCAAAATTGGCAACCGTAGTAAACAGGCGGCACAGCTTTGTTCAGTGGAGGAGAACAGCAAGGAGTGGCAGACACCGATAGTAGGCCCCAACCCAACTAGTAGGCCAAATGCAGTCTAACATTAACAACTACTTAACGAGAGGCTGAAAATGGAATTTCAGGACAGGAAACCAGGAGAACAGCAAGGAGTGGCAGACACCGATAGTAGGCCCCAAACCAACTAGTACGCCAAATGCAGTTGTTCCATTTAACCACAATTTAATGAGAGCCTGAAGATAGAAGCTCAGGAAAGGCAACCTGGGGAACACCTTGGAGTGTAACACACCATCTCTCTCCACCCCATACCCATTTTGTAGGCCTAATGCTGTGTACTTTTCTACAACTACTAAACGAGAGTCGGAAGACCGAAGCAATGGCAAGGAAACCTGGGGAACACCTTGGAGTGTAACACACCATCTCTCTCCACCCGATACCCATTTTGTAGGCCTAATGCAGTGTAGTTTTCTACAACTACTAAACGAGAGTCGGAAGATCGAAGCAATGGCGAGGAAACCTGGAGAACACCTTGGAGTGTAACACACCATCTCTCTCCACCCCATTCCCCATTTTTTAGGCCTAATGCAGCCTACTTTCCGACACCTACTAAACGAGAGCATGAAGATCGAAGCTCAGGAAAGGCAACCTGGGGAACACCTTGGAGTGTAACAACAACCTCTCTCTACACCACGGAAGGGCTGATTCTTAGGAAGGAAGGCTGTTGTAAATAAGCATTGCGCGTCCGAGGGTGATTATATTCTTATTCGGTATCTACTCACCCTCGGACGCGCCATGCTTCTTGATTTGTAATTAATGTTTATTTGCAATGTGCTTTTGACTTACTCAATTATTTTTTTAATTATTGATTTTATTAAATTAATAGTTTAACATCTTATTGGAAATAATTTAAAGGAGACGCGACAGGACAACACTCGGTGGATGCCATATCTGTGTTAACAACTCCAAAAAACTTTCAGTTAACTTCTTGCAGGAGAAAGAAATTGTAGCTGTTGGACCTTTGTAGTACAGTTCCAGATATTTGTTGTGTGTTTGTTTTGATTGTTAAAATGTCTGCATTTGAGATCTCAACACGATCTTATTTTTTATAATCAAATTAATTTTTTAAATATTTTATTAGGTTGGTTCAAGGGGTACACGGGCCGCAGTAGACAGGTCAGTGGAGGCCTAGTGGAAGGAGTGACCGCAGACAGGCATCGAAGGCCTAAAATAATCACACATGGCTGTAGGCAATTTTAAATTGGTTCCAGGGGTACACGGGCAGCAGTGGTGTGGTCAGTGGAGGCCTAGTGGAAGGAGTGACCACAGACAGGCATCGAAGGCCTAAAATATTAACACATGGCTGTAGGCAATTTTAAATTGGTTCCAGGGGTACTTGGGCAGCAGTGCCCTGGTCAGTGTAGTAGTAGTTGAAAGAATGGACCGCAGACAGGCATCGAAGGCCTAAAATAAAAAAATTGGGCTGGCTGTAGGCAATTTTAAATTGGTTCCAGGGGTACACGGGCAGCAGTGGTGTGGTCAGTGGAGGCCTAGTGGAAGGAGTGACCGCAGACAGGCATCGAAGGCCTAAAATAATAACACATGGCTGTAGGCAATTTTAAATTGGTTCCAGGGTTACACGGGCAGCAGTGGTGTGGTCAGTGGAGGCCTAGTGGAAGGAGTGACCGCAGACAGGCATCGAAGGCCTAAAATAATCACACATGGCTGTAGGCAATTTTAAATTGGTTCCAGGGGTACACGGGCAGCAGTGGTGTGGTCAGTGGAGGCCTAGTGGAAGGAGTGACCACAGACAGGCATCGAAGGCCTAAAATATTAACACATGGCTGTAGGCAATTTTAAATTGGTTCCAGGGGTACTTGGGCAGCAGTGCCCTGGTCAGTGTAGTAGTAGTTGAAAGAATGGACCGCAGACAGGCATCGAAGGCCTAAAATAAAAAAATTGGGCTGGCTGTAGGCAATTTTAAATTGGTTCCAGGGTTACACGGGCAGCAGTGGTGTGGTCAGTGGAGGCCTAGTGGAAGGAGTGACCGCAGACAGGCATCGAAGGCCTAAAATAATCACACATGGCTGTAGGCAATTTTAAATTGGTTCCAGGGGTACACGGGCAGCAGTGGTGTGGTCAGTGGAGGCCTAGTGGAAGGAGTGACCACAGACAGGCATCGAAGGCCTAAAATATTAACACATGGCTGTAGGCAATTTTAAATTGGTTCCAGGGGTACACGGGCAGCAGTGGTCTGGTCAGTGGAAGTCTAGTGGAAGGAGTGACCGCAGACAGGCTTCGAAGGCCTAACATAACAAAAATGTCAAAACAATGGTATTGTCAGTGCCAGGCATTGAAGGATGTCAGCGCCTAGACTACACATTGGGGAAGCTGTGAGAGATAATTTTGCTAGTGGTAGAGCACTGTTTGAGCTGGGGGGGGGGGAACTGGCTTGTGGCCGGCGGTACAGGCACAGGGCCCCTCATATTACAACGGTGAGTCTGACGTTGGGTGCGCACCACCACCGCCAGAGACACTTTATTGTACTATGAGGGACCCAGTGGCAGTGCCGTCGACCAAAAGCGGCCACACCCACCTCTTCAGACAAACAGCACTCTCAAGGGTCCAAGCGCAAAGTGGCGATAGCACGACCCCGTGTGGGGAGTTTGGCCATTTCGTGAGGTGGAAACATGTCGTATGCTGGACAATCAGGTGAAGAAAATTACGAGATTGGAAAAGTCATTCAGAATAGTCCACAGGCAAGACCTTTTCATAGGAAAGCTAGGTGTCAGCCGGGCAGGGTGGGGCAAAAGATTTTGAAATCCAGTTGTGGTTCATTTTAATGAAGGTTAGATCATCTACATTTTGGGTAGCCAGACGAGTCCTTTTTTCTGTTAGTATTGAACCTGCAGCACTGAATACTCTTTCTGATAGGACACTAGCTGCCGGGCAAGCAAGCTCCTGCAATGCATATTCTGCCAATTCTGGCCAGGTGTCTAATTTGGATGCCCAGTAATCAAATGGGAATGACGGTTGAGGGAGAACGTCGATAAGGGATGAAAAATAGTTTGTAACCATACTGGACAAATGTTGTCTCCTGTCACTTTGAATTGATGCTGCAGTACCTGTCCTGTCTGCGGTCATAGAAAAATCACTCCACAACCTGGTCAGAAAACCCCTCTGGCCAACGCCACTTCTGATTTCTGCCCCTCTAACACCTCTGGTCTGCTGGCCCCTGGAGCTCGTGTGAGAACGATCACGGGCGCTGTGTGCAGGGAATGCCAGAAGCAAACGGTCAACAAGAGTTGATTGTTTTGTTGCTAATATTAGTTCCAAGTTCTCATGTGGCATAATATTTTGCAATTTGCCTTTATAGCGAGGATCAAGGAGGCAGGCCAACCAGTAATCGTCATCGTTCATCATTTTTGTAATGCGTGTGTCCCTTTTGAGGATACGCAAGGCATAATCCGCCATGTGGGCCAAAGTTCCCATTGTCAAATCTGCGGTTGTGCTTGGTTGAGGGGCAGTTGCAGGCAAATCTACGTCACTTGTGTCCCTCAAAAAACCAGAACCCGGCCTTGCCACGCCACCAATTTCCCGTGCCCCCGGGAAAGCTTCCTCATTAAAAATATACTCATCCCCATCATCCTCCTCATCCTCCACCTCCTCTTCGCCCGGTACCTCGTCATGTACACTGCCCTGACCAGACAATCGCTGACTGTCATCAAGGCTTTCCTCTTCCTCTGGTGCAGACGCCTGATCCTTTATGTGCGTCAAACTTTGCATCAGCAGACGCATTAGGGGGATGCTCATGCTTATTATGGCGTTGTCTGCACTAACCAGCCGTGTGCATTCCTCAAAACACTGAAGGACTTGACACATGTCTTGAATCTTCGACCACTGCACACCTGACAACTCCATGTCTGCCATCCTACTGCCTGCCCGTGTATGTGTATCCTCCCACAAAAACATAACAGCCCGCCTCTGTTCGCACAGTCTCTGAAGCATGTGCAGTGTTGAGTTCCACCTTGTTGCAACGTCTATGATTAGGCGATGCTGGGGAAGGTTCAAAGAACGCTGATAGGTCTGCATACGGCTGGAGTGTACGGGCGAACGGCGGATATGTGAGCAAAGTCCACGCACTTTGAGGAGCAGGTCGGATAACCCCGGATAACTTTTCAGGAAGCACTGCACCACCAGGTTTAAGGTGTGAGCCAGGCAAGGAATGTGTTTCAGTTGGGAAAGGGAGATGGCAGCCATGAAATTCCTTCCGTTATCACTCACTACCTTGCCTGCCTCAAGATCTACAGTGCCCAGCCACGACTGCGTTTCTTGCTGCAAGAACTCGGACAGAACTTCCGCGGTGTGTCTATTGTCGCCCAAACACTTCATAGCCAATACAGCCTGCTGACGTATGCCAGTAGCTGCCCCATAATGGGAGACCTGGTGTGCAACAGTGGCAGGTGCGGATGGAGTGTTTGTGCGACTGCGGTCTGTGGACGAGCTCTTGCTTCTGCAGGAGGACGAGGAGGAGGAGGAGGAGGAGGGGGTGCGAACGGCTACAGACAACTGTTTACTAGACCGTGGGCTAGGCAGAACTGTCCCAAACTTGCTGTCCCCTGTGGACCCTGAATCCACCACATTTACCCAGTGTGCCGTGATGGACACGTAACGTCCCTGGCCATGCCTACTGGTCCATGCATCTGTTGTCAGGTGCACCTTTGTGCTCACAGATTGCCTGAGTGCATGGACGATGCGCTCTTTAACATGCTGGTGGAGGGCTGGGATGGCTTTTCTGGAAAAAAAGTGTCGACTGGGTAGCTCATAGCGTGGTACAGCGTAGTCCATCAGGTCTTTGAAAGCTTCGCTTTCAACTAACCGGTAGGGCATCATCTCTAACGAGATTAGTCTAGCTATGTGGGCGTTCAAACCCTGTGTACGCGGATGCGAGGCTAAGTACTTCCTTTTTCTAACCATAGTCTCATGTAGGGTGAGCTGGACTGGAGAGATGGAGATCGTGGAACTAGCGGGGGTGCCGGTGGACATGGCAGACTGAGAGACGGTGGGAGATGGTATTGTTGCCGCCGGTGCCCTAGATGCAGTGTTTCCTACTACGAAACTGGTGATTCCCTGACCCTGACTGCTTTGGCCTGGCAAAGATACCTGCACAGATACAGCAGGTGGTGCGCTAAATGGTGGTCCTACACTGCCGGAAGGGATGTTGCGTTGATGACTAGCTTCATTGGCCGAGGGTGCAACAACCTTAAGGGACGTTTGGTAGTTAGTCCAAGCTTTCAAATGCATGGTGGTTAAATGTCTATGCATGCAACTAGTATTGAGACTTTTCAGATTCTGACCTCTGCTTAAGGAAGTAGAACATTTTTGACAGATGACTTTGCGCTGATCAATTGGATGTTGTTTAAAAAAATGCCAGACTGCACTCTTTCTAGCATCGGATACCTTTTCAGGCATTGCAGACTGAGCTTTAACCGGATGGCCACGCTGTCCTCCACCAGGTTTTGGCTTTGCCACGCGTTTTGGGCAAGATACGGGCCCGGCAGATGGAACCTGTGGCGATGTTGATGCCTGCTGCGGCCCCTCCTCCTCCTCTGCTTCAGAACTGCTGCCGCCTGCACCCTGTTCCCCCA
The DNA here is from genome assembly GCF_032444005.1 of Ranitomeya imitator. Lineage (NCBI taxonomy): Eukaryota > Metazoa > Chordata > Amphibia > Anura > Dendrobatidae > Ranitomeya > Ranitomeya imitator. The sequence continues at coordinate 87,050,310 of NC_091286.1, forward strand.
ATGGCTGCCAATCGGGGTCAAGAACTGGGTCATCTAATAACTCTTCTTGTACCTCCTGCGCAACTTCGTCTGTGTCACCGTGTCGTTCGGTGGTATAGCGTTCGTGATGGGGCAACATAGTCTCATCAGGGTCTGATTCTTGATCAGCACCCTGCGAGGGCAATGTTGTGGTCTGAGTCAAAGGACCAGCATAGTAGTCTGGCTGTGGCTGTGCGTCAGTGCACTCCATGTCAGATTCAATTTGTAATGGGCATGGACTGTTAACTGCTTCACTTTCTAAGCCAGGGACGGTATGTGTAAAGAGCTCCATGGAGTAACCCGTTGTGTCGCCTGCTGCATTCTTCTCTGTTGTTGTTTTTGCTGAAGAGGACAAGGAAGTGACTTGTCCCTGACCGTGAACATCCACTAACGACGCGCTGCTTTTACTTTTACCAGTTTCACGAGAGGAGGCAAAAGAGCTAGAGGCTGAGTCAGCAAGATAAGCCAAAACTTGCTCTTGCTGCTCCGGCTTTAAAAGCGGTTTTCCTAATCCCAGAAAAGGGAGCGTTCGAGGCCTTGTGTAGCCGGACGACGAACCTGGCTCCACAGCTCCAGACTTAGGTGCAATATTTTTTTCCCACGACCACCTGATGCTCCACCACTACCACTACCCTCATTACCAGCTGACAATGAACGCCCCCGGCCACGACCTCTTCCACTAGACTTCCTCATTGTTTTAAAAACGTAACCAAACTAACGTTATTTGTTGCAGTCACACAACTTACACGGTGAGCTATAACTTCAGTATGATTTAGCTACCCCTTTACAGGTTGGTGAGACCACCGCGAAAATCAGGCACAATGTTACACACTCTTTTTTTGGTGGCTGCAAATTAGAGAGATGCCCCACACGCAGGACTGTCACTGAAGCACAAATGTTAATATTAATGTCACACTATTATTTGTTTTTTATTTTTATTTTTTTCAGGAACACTTTAGAAACCCCCCCCAAAAAAAAAATTGATTTTTGCAGGGAGAATTTAGAAAACAAATGTAACAAACTATATGCTTTCTATGGGCCACTGAGTGAGAGATGACGCACACAGGAATCAGGAGTGGCACACAAGCCCAGAGGCCAATATTTTTCTACCAATGATTGATGGAGTTATTTTCTCTGGTAGATTTTGGAACCCAAATCAAGGAAAAAAAATATAGGCTTTCTATGGACCACAATTGGAGAGAGAGAGAGAGAGAGAGAGAGAGAGATGGCACACCCAGGAGTCAAGACTGGCACACAAGCAGAAAGGCCAATATTAATCTCCCACTGTTTTTTTTTTTTTTTTTTTTTTTTCAGGGAGACTTTAGAAAAAAAAAAAATAAAAAAAATATGATTTTATCAGGAAGAATTTAGAAACCAAATAAAATAAAATGATTTTTTCAGGGAGAATTTAGAAAACAAATAAAACCAAAAATAGGCGTTCTATGGCCCACTGACTGAGAGATGACGCACACAGGAATCAGGAGTGGCACACAAGCCCAGAGGCCAATATTTTTCTACCAATGATTGATGGAGTTATTGTCTCTGGTAGATTTTGGAACCCAAATCAAGGAAAAAAAATATAGGCTTTCTATGGACCACAATTGGAGAGAGAGAGAGAGAGAGAGAGAGAGAGAGATGGCACACCCAGGAGTCAAGACGGGCACACAAGCAGAAAGGCCAATATTAATCTCCCACTGTTTTTTTTTTTTTGTTTTTTTTTTCAGGGAGACTTTAGAAAAAAAAATAATAAAAAAAATATGATTTTATCAGGAAGAATTTAGAAACCAAATAAAATAAAATGATTTTTTCAGGGAGAATTTAGAAAACAAATAAAACCAAAAATAGGCGTTCTATGGCCCACTGACTGAGAGATGACGCACACAGGAATCAGGAGTGGCACACAAGCCCAGAGGCCAATATTTTTCTACCAATGATTGATGGAGTTATTTTCTCTGGTAGATTTTGGAACCCAAATCAAGGAAAAAAAATATAGGCTTTCTATGGACCACAATTGGAGAGAGAGAGAGAGAGAGATGGCACACCCAGGAGTCAAGACTGGCACACAAGCAGAAAGGCCAATATTAATCTCCCACTGTTTTTTTTTTTTTTTTTTTTTTTTCAGGGAGACTTTAGAAAAAAAAATAATAAAAAAAATATGATTTTATCAGGAAGAATTTAGAAACCAAATAAAATAAAATGATTTTTTCAGGGAGAATTTAGAAAACAAATAAAACCAAAAATAGGCGTTCTATGGCCCACTGACTGAGAGATGACGCACACAGGAATCAGGAGTGGCACACAAGCCCAGAGGCCAATATTTTTCTACCAATGATTGATGGAGTTATTTTCTCTGGTAGATTTTGGAACCCAAATCAAGGAAAAAAAATATAGGCTTTCTATGGACCACAATTGGAGAGAGAGAGAGAGAGAGAGAGAGAGAGAGAGAGATGGCACACCCAGGAGTCAAGACTGGCACACAAGCAGAAAGGCCAATATTAATCTCCCACTGTTTTTTTTTTTTTTTTTTTTTTTTCAGGGAGACTTTAGAAAAAAAAATAATAAAAAAAATATGATTTTATCAGGAAGAATTTAGAAACCAAATAAAATAAAATGATTTTTTCAGGGAGAATTTAGAAAACAAATAAAACCAAAAATAGGCGTTCTATGGCCCACTGACTAAGAGAGAGAGAGAGAGATGGAACGCTTAGTACTGGCACACAAGCCCAAAGGGCAATATTAATCTCCCTTTTTTTTTCCAGGGAGAATTTCTAAAACCCCCCCCCAAAAAAAAAATAGGCTTTCTATGGCCCACTATTTGTGAGAGAGATGGGACGCTCAGGACTGGCACAGATGGCACGCTCAGGACTGGCACAGAAGCCCAGAGGCCAATATTAATCTCCCTTTTTTTCTGGGAGAATTTATAAAACCAAAAAAATATTTAAATAGGCTTTCTATGGCCCACTATTTGTGAGAGAGATGGCACGCTCAGGACTGGCACAGATGGCACGCTCACAACTGGCACACAAGCCCAGAGGCCAATATTAATCTCCCTTTTTTCAGGGAAAATTTATAAAACCAAAAAAAAAATTAAATAGGCTTTCTATGGCCCACTATTTGTGAGAGAGATGGCACGCTCAGGACTGGCACAGATGGCACGCTCACAACTGGCACACAAGCCCAGAGGCCAATATTAATCTCCCTTTTTTCAGGGAAAATTTATAAAACCAAAAAAAAAATTAAATAGGCTTTCTATGGCCCACTATTTGTGAGAGAGATGGGACGCTCAGGACTGGCACAGATGGCACGCTCAGGACTGGCACAGAAGCCCAGAGGCCAATATTAATCTCCCTTTTTTTCTGGGAGAATTTATAAAACCAAAAAAATATTTAAATAGGCTTTCTATGGCCCACTATTTGTGAGAGAGATGGCACGCTCAGGACTGGCACAGATGGCACGCTCACAACTGGCACACAAGCCCAGAGGCCAATATTAATCTCCCTTTTTTCAGGGAAAATTTATAAAACCAAAAAAAAAATTAAATAGGCTTTCTATGGCCCACTATTTGTGAGAGAGATGGCACGCTCAGGACTGGCACAGATGGCACGCTCACAACTGGCACACAAGCCCAGAGGCCAATATTAATCTCCCTTTTTTTCTGGGAGAATTTATAAAACCAAAAAAATATTTAAATAGGCTTTCTATGGCCCACTATTTGTGAGAGAGATGGCACGCTCAGGACTGGCACAGATGGCACGCTCACAACTGGCACACAAGCCCAGAGGCCAATATTAATCTCCCTTTTTTCAGGGAAAATTTATAAAACCAAAAAAAAAATTAAATAGGCTTTCTATGGCCCACTATTTGTGAGAGAGATGGCACGCTCAGGACTGGCACAGATGGCACGCTCACAACTGGCATACAAGCCCAGAGGCCAATATTAATCTCCCTTTTTTCAGGGAAAATTTATAAAACCAAAAAAAAAATTAAATAGGCTTTCTATGGCCCACTATTTGTGAGAGAGATGGCACGCTCAGGACTGGCACAGATGGCACGCTCACAACTGGCACACAAGCCCAGAGGCCAATATTAATCTCCCTTTTTTCAGGGAAAATTTATAAAACCAAAAAAAAAATTAAATAGGCTTTCTATGGCCCACTATTTGTGAGAGAGATGGGACGCTCAGGACTGGCACAGATGGCACGCTCAGGACTGGCACAGAAGCCCAGAGGCCAATATTAATCTCCCTTTTTTTCAGGGAGAATTTATAAAACCCAAAAAAAAATAAAATAGGCTTTCTATGGCCCACTATTTGTGAGAGAGATGGCACACTCAGGACTGGCACACAAGCCCAAAGGCCAATATTAATCTCCCACTGTATTTTTATCAGGGAGAATTTATACACCCCACAAAAAAAAATACAGAAAAATGAAAAGGCTTTCTATGGCCCACTATGTGAGAGAGATGGCACACACAGGGATGGCACTCTAGCAGAAATGCCAAATTGCCAATCTTAATCTCCCACCAAAAAAAAAAAAAAAAAAAAAACAGGGAATGTCCTACAATTACTATCTCCCTGCCTGCAGTAATCTCAGCCAGGTATGGCAGGCAGCTACTATCTCCCTGCCTGCAGTAATCTCAGCCAGGTATGGCAGGCAGCAATAAGGAGTGGACTGATGCACAAATGAAATAAAAAGTGTGGACAAACAAAAAAGATAGCTGTGCAGAAAGGAAGGAACAAGAGGATTTGTGCTTTGAAAAAAGCAGTTGGTTTGCACAGCGGCGTACACACAGCAATGCAGCTATCAGGGAGCCTTCTAGGGCAGCCCAATGAGCTACAGCGCTGAGGGGAAAAAAAAAAAAAAAAAACTTCCACTGTCCCTGCACACCGAGGGTGGTGTTGGACAGTGCAAATCGCTGCAGCACAAGCGGTTTTGTGGTTAATGGACCCTGCCTAACGCTATCCCTGCTTCTGACAAAGCGGCAGCAACCTCTCCCTAAGCTCAGATCAGCAGCAGTAAGATGGCGGTCGGCGGGAACGCCTCTTTATAGCCCCTGTGACGTTGCAGACAGCAAGCCAATCACTGCAATGCCCTTCTCTAAGATGGTGGGGACCAGGACCTATGTCATCACGCTGCCCACACTCTGCGTTTACCTTCATTGGCTGAGAAATGGCGCTTTTCGCGTCATTGAAACGCGACTTTGGCGCGAAAGTCGCGTACCGCATGGCCGACCCCGCACAGGGGTCGGATCGGGTTTCATGAAACCCCGACTTAGCCAAAAGTCGGCGACTTTTGAAAATGTTCGACCCGTTTCGCTCAACCCTACTTTTCAGGCATTGCAGACTGAGCTTTAACCGGATGGCCACGCTGTCCTCCAACAGGTTTTGACTTTGCCACGCGTTTTGGGCAAGATACGGGCCCGGCAGATGGAACCTGTTGCGATGTTGATGCCTGCTGCGGCCCCTCCTCCTCCGCTTCAGAACTGCTGCCGCCTGCACCCTGTTCCCCCAATGGCTGCCAATCGGGGTCAAGAACTGGGTCATCTATTACCTCTTCTTGTAGCTCGTGTGCAACTTCGTCTGTGTCACCGTGTCGGTCGGTGGTATAGCGTTCGTGATGGGGCAACATAGTCTCATCAGGGTCTGATTCTTGATCAGCACCCTGCGAGGGCAATGTTGTGGTCTGAGTCAAAGGACCAGCATAGTAGTCTGGCTGTGGCTGTGCATCAGTGCACTCCATGTCAGATTCAACTTGTAATGGGCATGGACTGTTAACTGCTTCACTTTCTAAGCCAGGGACAGTATGTGTAAAGAGCTCCATGGAGTAACCCGTTGTGTCGCCTGCTGCATTCTTCTCTGTTGTTGTTTTTGCTGAAGAGGACAAGGAAGCGACTTGTCCCTGACCGTGAACATCCACTAACGACGCGCTGCTTTTACTTTTACCAGTTTCACGAGAGGAGGCAAAAGAGCTAGAGGCTGAGTCAGCAAGATAAGCCAAAACTTGCTCTTGCTGCTCCGGCTTTAAAAGCGGTTTTCCTACTCCCAGAAAAGGGAGCGTTCGAGGCCTTGTGTAGCCAGACGACGAACCTGGCTCCACAGCTCCAGACTTAGGTGCAATATTTTTTTTCCCACGACCACCTGATGCTCCACCACTACCACTACCCTCATTACCAGCTGACAATGAACGCCCCCGGCCACGACCTCTTCCACCAGACTTCCTCATTGTTTTAAAAACGTTACCAAACTAACGGTATTTGTTGCTGTCACACAACTTACACGGTGAGCTATAACTTCAGTATGATTTAGCTACCCCTTTACAGGTGGGTGAGACCACAACGAAAATCAGGCACAATGTTACACACTCTGTTGTTGGTGGCAACAAATGAGAGAGATGCCACACACGCAGGACTGTCACTGAAGCGCAAATGTAAATATTAATCTCCCACTGATTTGTTTTTTTTTTTTTTAAAGGGAGACTTTAGAAAAAAAAAAAAAATAAAAAAAAATGATTTTTTAAGGAAGAATTTATAAACCAAATAAAATGAAATGATTGTTTCAGGGAGAATTTAGAAAACAAATAAAAAAAAATAGGCTTTCTATGGCCCACTGAGTGAGAGAGGACGCACACAGGAGTCAAGAGTGGCACACAAGCCCAGAGGCCAATATTTATCTCCCACTGATTGATTTAGTGATTTTTTCAGGTAGATTTTGGAACCCAAATCAAGCAAAAAAATAAATAGGCTTTCTATGGCCCACAATTGGAGAGAGAGAGATGGCACACCCAGGAATCAAGACTGGCACACAAGCAGAAAGGGCAATATTAATCTCCCACTGATTTGATTTTTTTTTTTTTTTCAGGGAGACTTTAGAAAAAAAAAATACAAAAAAATGAATTTTTCAGGAAGAATTTAGAAACAAAATAAAATAAAATGATTGTTTCAGGGAGAATTTAGAAAACAAATAAAAAAAAAATAGGCTTTGTAGGGCCCACTGAGTGAGAGAGGACGCACACAGGAGTCAGGAGTGGCACACAAGCCCAGAGGCCAATATTTATCTCCCACTGATTGATTTATTGATTTTTTCAGGTAGAATTTAGAACCCAAATCAACCAAAAAAATAAATAGGCTTTCTATGGCCCACTATTTGTGAGAGAGATGTCACGCTCAGGACTGGCACACAAGCCCAGAGGCCAATATTAATCTCCCACTTTTTTTTTTTTTTCCAGGGAAAATTTATAAACCCAATAAAAAAAATAATAAATAGGCTTTCTATGGCCCACTATCTGAGAGAGAGAGATGGCACGCTTAGGACTGGCACACAAGCCCAAAGGCCAATATTAATCTCCCACTGATTGATTTATTGATTTTTTCAAGTAGAATTTAGAACCCAAATAAAGCAAAAAAAAAAAAAAAATGGCCTTTCTATGGCCCACTGAGTGAGTGATGATGCACACAGGAGTCAGGAGTGGCACACAAGCCCTGAGGCCAATATTTTTCTCCCACTGATTGATGTTGTGATTTTTTCAGGTAGATTTTGGAACCCAAATCAAGCAAAAAAATAAATAGGCTTTCTATGGCCCACTGAGTGAGAGATGGCACACACAGGAGTAAGGAGTGGCACACAAGCCCTGAGGCCAATATTTTTCTCCCACTGATTGATGTAGTGATTTTTTCAGGTAGATTTTAGAACTCAAATCAAGCAAAAAAATAAATAGGCTTTCTATGGCCCACTGAGTGAGAGATGACACAGACAGGGATGGCACTCTAGCAGAAATGCCAATCTTAATCTCCCACAAAAAAAAAAAAAAAGGAACTGTCCTTCAATTACTATCTCCCTGCAGTAATCTCAGCCAGGTATGGCAGGCAGCAATAAGGAGTGGACTGATGCACAAATTGAATAAAAAGTGTGGACAAACAAACAAGATAGCTGTGCAGAAAGGAAGGAACAAGAGGATTTGTGCTTTGAAAAAAGCAGTTGGTTTGCACAGCGGCGTACACACAGCAATGCAGCTATCAGGGAGCCTTCTAGGGCAGCCCAATGAGCTACAGCGCTGAGGGGAAAAAAAAAATGTAGCTTCCACTGTCCCTGCACACCGAAGGTGGTGTTGGGCTGTGGAAATCGCTACAGCACAAGCGGTTTGGTGGTTAATGGACCCTGCCTAACGCTATCCCTGCTTCTGACGAAGCGGCAGCAACCTCTCCCTAAGCTCAGATCAGCAGCAGTAACATGGCGGTCGGCGGGAACGCCCCTTTATAGCCCCTGTGACGCCGCGGACAGCAAGCCAATCACTGCAATGCCCTTCTCTAAGATGGTGGGGACCAGGACCTATGTCATCACGCTGCCCACACTCTGCGTTTACCTTCATTGGCTGAGAAATGGCGCTTTTCGCGTCATTGAAACGCGACTTTGGCGCGAAAGTCGCGTACCGCATGGCCGACCCCGCACAGGGGTCGGATCGGGTTTCATGAAACCCGACTTTGCCAAAAGTCGGCGACTTTTGAAAATGAACGACCCGTTTCGCTCAACCCTAGTTGAGGCGGTAGGCCAATCTGAACAAATTAGTTTTTAGGGCACTCTTAAAACTGTGGGGATTGGGGATTAATCGTATTAACCTAGGTAGTGCATTCCAAAGAATCGGCGCAGCACATGTAAAGTCTTGGAGACGGGAGTAGGAAGTTCTGATTATTGAGGATGCTAACCTGAGGTCATTATCAGAGCGGAGGGCACGGCTAGGGTGGTAGACTGAGACCAGAGAGAATATGTAGGAGCCATGGAGTGCTTTGTGGATGAGAGTAGTAGTTTTGTACTGGATTCTTGAGTGGATGGGTAACCAGTGTAATGACTGGCACAAGGTAGAGGCATTGGTGTAACGGTTGGTGAGGAATATGATCCTGGCTGCAGCATTCAGGACAGATTGGAGCGGGGAGAGTTTGGTAAGAGGGAGGCCGATTAGTAGAGAGTTATAATAGTCCAGACGAGAATGAATAAGTGAAACAGTAAGAGTTTTTGCAGAGTCAAAAGTAAGAAAAGGGTGAATTCTAGAAATGTTTTTGAGATGCAGATAAGAAGAGCGAGCCAGTGATCGGATGTGGGGGGTGAATGAAAGCTCGGAATCAAGTATGACCCCAAGACAGCGTGCATGTTCCTTTGGAGTAATGGTGGAACCGCACACGGAGATGGCAATGTCAGGCAAAGGTAGGTTAATAGAGGGAGAAAACACAAGGAGTTCAGTTTTTGACAGGTTCAGTTTCAGACAGAGGGAGGACATGATGTTAGAGACAGTGGTAAGACAATCACTGGTGTTTACTAAAAAGGTCGGCGTGATAACAGGAGAAGAAATGTATAATTGGGTGTCGTCAGTATAGAGATGGTACTGGAAACCAAATCTACTGATTGTCAAGTAGGGGCAGAATACAAAGAGAAGAGGAGGGGGCCTAGGACTGAATCTTGAGGAACCCCAACAGTAAGGGGAAGGTGAGAGGAAGAGGAACCAGCAAAAGATACAGTGAAGGAGCGGTCAGAGAGATAGGAGGAAAACCAGGAGAGAACGGTGTCCTTGAGGCCGATTGAGCGGAGCATAGTGAGGAGGAGCTAATGATCCACAGTGTCGAATGCTGCGGAGAGATCCAAGAGAATTAGCATGGAGTAGTGACCATTAGATTTAGCTGTTAGTAGGTCATTAGAGACTTTAGTGAGGGCAGTTTCAGTAGAGTGTAAAGAGCAGAAACAAGATTGAAGAGGGTCTAGAAGAGAGTTATCTGAGAGATAGCGGGTAAGACGGGAGTGGACCAGGCGCTCAAGGAGTGTAGAGATGAAGGGAAGATTAGAGACAGGTCTATAATTAGCGGCACAGTTTTGATCGAGGGATGATTTTTTAAGTAATGGATGTATGATGGCATGCTTAAATGAGGATGGAAAAATACCTGAAGTGAGGGAAAGGTTGAATATTTTTGTTAGGTGAGAGGTGACAGCCGGGGAAAGGGACTGGGGGAGATGTGACGGAATGGGGATACTGGCTAAGCAATAAGCAATAAGCGATAAGCAATAAGACTCATGGATTATAAGAAGCACCACCATTTTATTAAAAAAAATTCCTATTTTTCTCGTCAAAATTTAAGGTGCGTCTTATAATCCGGAACATCTTATAAATCGAAAAACACGGTATGTCATCTGTAACTTTACGTCTTTTAGATATCATTTCACATTTACCTTTCTTAACTGTTCACAATAACATTAATTTTGACCATCGATGCCAAAATGTTTACATGCTACTGTACCAGGATGGGAAATATATCTACCAGAATGGGGCACAGGATAAGGGACATACTATATGTATCAGGATGGGGTCCAGTATAAGGGACATACAATGATGAGCAAAAGGGTAAGAATGTTTTGAACTTTTCACTTTATGGCTCTATATATCACCATCCACTACTGTTTCAAACGTGAGACTACCTTCATTTTATAGACAATCATTTTGGCTATCTCATACATAAATTTGACTTCCAACTATTTAGCACATGATTAGTTATGCAGATTATTGTCATGCCATTGCATAGTTACTGTTTTGCTCCTAAAAATCTATTTTGTGATTTTTTTCTATAAACACACATTTGGCTTTCAACACTGCTTAATCCTTCTGGACATGCTCAGACTCAAACATGACTGAAATCTGATCCTTGGTCTCTTCTACACGTTCCCAAACTTGGTGCATACTGGTCGACTCGCTTGGGTATGTATACAGATTTTTCTTCAACTCTACCCACAAGTATGCAATTGGGTTGAGGTCTGGGAATTGTGGGATCCAATCCAGCACCTCTACTTCATTGTCACTGATCCATCGAAGGACGTAGATCTGGGGATTTATTATGATGGAATATATTCTGAACTGGATGGACAAATGTCTTTTTTCGGCCTTACTAACTATGCTACTATGTTACTATGTTACATTTATTTGCCAATGTCACTGTATGCTTAGGGTCTCTGTCCTGCTGGAATGCTCTGTTGTTAATTTCATACCCATAGTACTCTAGTCTATGAAGTAACATGCCTTGTAGTATACTCACGTATAGCTCAGCACTGAGACCAACATCTATATTGGTCAAGTATCCAATTCCTTTGGCTGTGAAACAACCCAATATCGTCAGGTTTCTTCCGTCGAACTTGACAGTTCCTTCAATTTCTTGATCCATTACCCCCTTTTTCCCTTGTTTCATCCAGATCCATTTGCAACCATCAAAGCCTAGTCTATTGACTTTTATCTAATCACTCCAACTCACTGTTTTCCATTTTTCTACTGTTCACATCTCATACTTCTTTGCAGACTCTTCTTATGACGATATTAAAGTCACCTTTTTTAGCCACCGCCCACCATTCAAGATTTGTGCAATGTGTGTCGCACTGTGCTTGCATGCCTATCTGTCATCTCACTATTACGAAGCAATCAACACTGCTCTGTTTGTCACATCAGAACTGATAGACCTTGTGATGAGCTGTGTTGTTGACTCTTTCATTTTGCCTGAACATCCACTTCCTGGCTTTTGAATGGATGGACTCACTTCTTTTCATATTCTTCCAACTGTCATGGAATTCACATGATGAAGTTTGGCAGTGTTCTTGGCCAAGAGATCGCTATCGTTTAGCTGAATGATGCTGACTGGGTGACAGTTAGGAAGCGAGGTAGAGGGAAGAGTGCCAGGTAGGCTAGTCCTGATCTGGAACACCCCAATAAGTTTGCTAAGTTGGCAGATGCGGGGGGTGCCAGTACAGGGGTAGCACTGCTGCAGCCAGGCATGTCCTCTGAAAGCCGGAGGAGTGACTGCTCCAGTAAGGATGGAAATAGGAGAGCAGGGCAGGCCAGACAGGTGCTGGTAGTGGGTGACTCAATTATTAGGGGAACAGATAGGGCAATCTGTCACAAAGACAGGGATCATCGAACAGTGTGCTGCCTACCTGGCGCTCGAGTTCGACACATCGCTGATCGGGTGGACAGATTACTGGGAGGGGCTGGGGAGGACCCAGTGGTCATGGTGCACATTGGCACTAATGACAAAGTTAGAGGTAGGTGGAAGGTCCTTAAAGATGATTTCAGGGAATTAGGCTGCAAGCTGAAAGCAAGGACCTCCAACGTGGTATTTTCCGAAATACTGCCTGTACCACGTGCCACGCCAGAGAGGCAACGGGAGATTAGGGAGGTTAATAAGTGGCTCAAGAATTGGTGTGGGAAGGAGGGGTTTGGGTTCCTGCAGAACTGGGCCGACTTCTCAGTTGGCTACAGGCTCTACGCTAGGGACGGGCTGCACCTTAATGGGGAGGGTGCAGCTGTGTTGGGGGAGAAAATGGCTGGAAGGTTGGAGGAGTGTTTAAACTAGGAATTGGGGGGAGGGTATTCATTTTATAGGAGGGGAAGATAGTGCAGATAGAGACCTGGGCACATATAAGGAAGTTGGGGGTGGCGGTGGCATGGGGGGTGGGGTTAGAACAGTTAATAATTTAAGAAAGAATAGAGGTGCAGAGAGATACATAAAATGTATGTATACTAATGCCAGAAGCCTCGCCAACAAAATGGACGAATTAGAACTAATGTTGTTGGAGCATAATTATGACATGGTGGGGATATCTGAGACATGGCTGGATGAGAGCCATAACTGGACTGTTAACTTGCAGGGTTATAGTCTGTTCAGAAATGACCGAATGGATAGGCGAGGGGGTGGGGTGTTTCTATATGTAAAATCGTCCTTAAAACCCATCCTGCGTGATATTATCCACCTCTCGTGTCTCCCCTTTTCCTCATAGTTTGTAAGCTCGCGAGCAGGGCCCTCATTCCTCCTGGTATCTGTTTTGAACTGTATTCCTGTTATGCTGTAATGTCTATTGTCTGTGCAAGTCCCCTCTATAATTTGTAAAGCGCTGCAGAATATGTTGGCGCTATATAAATAAAAATTATTATTATTATAATATAGGTGAATTTAATGAAAATGTAGAATCCCTGTGGATGGAGATAAGGGGAGGGGGAAAAAGAATAAATTACTGATAGGGGTTTGTTATAAATCTCCAAAAATAATGGAAGCAATGGAGAATATCCTCGTAAAGCAAATAGATGAAGCTGCGACTCAAGGAGAAGTCATTATTATGGGGGACTTCAACTACCCTGAAATAGATTGGGGAACAGAAACCTGCAGTTCCAGCAAAGGTAATCGGTTTTTGACAACTATGAGAGACAATTACCTTTCACAACTGGTTCAGGACCCAACAAGAAGGGGGGCACTGCTAGACCTAATATTAACCAACAGGCCAGACCGCATATCAAATATAAGGGTTGGGGGTCTTTTGGGAAATAGCGATCACAAAATAATAAGTTTTCATGTATCCTTTAAAAAGATGTGTAATAGAGGGGTTACAAGGACACTAAACTTCAGGAGGGCAAATTTCCAACAGATGAGAGAGGATCTTGGTGCAATTAACTGGGACGATATCCTGAGACACAAAAATACACAAAGAAAATGGGAGACATTTATTAGCATCCTGGATAGTACCTGTGCACAGTATATACCGTATGGGAATAAACACACTAGAAATAGGAGGAAACCAATATGGCTAAATAGAGCTGTAAGGGGTGCAATAAGTGACAAAAAGAAAGCATTTAGAGAATTAAAGGAAGTAGGTAGTGAGGAGGCATTAAATAAATACAAAAAAATAAATAAATTCTGTAAAAAGAAAATCAAGGCAGCAAAGATTGAAACAGAGAGACTCATTGCCATAGAGAGTAAAAATAATCCTAAAATATTCTTTAACTACATAAATAGTAAGAAACTAAAAAATGATAGTGTTGGCCCCCTTAAAAATAGTCTGGGTGAAATGGTGGATGAGCATGAGGAAAAAGCCAATATGCTAAATGACTTTTTTTTCTTCAGTATTTACACAAGAAAATCCCATGGCAGACAAAATAACTAGTGATAAAAATTCCCAATTAAATGTCACCTGCTTAACCCAGCAGGAAGTGCGGCGGCGTCTAAAAATCACTAAAATTGACAAATCTCCGGGCCCGGATGGGATACACCCTCGAGTACTGCAGGAATTAAGTACAGTCATTGATAGACCATTATTTTTAATCTTTAAAGACTCCATAATAACAGGGTCTGTACCACAGGACTGGCGTATAGCAAATGTGGTGCCAATATTCAAAAAGGGGACAAAAACTGAACTCGGAAATTATAGGCCAGTAAACTTAACCTCTACTGTGGGTAAAATCCTGGGGGTCATTCTAAGGGATGCTATACTGGAGTATCTGAAGAGGAATAACCTCATGACCCAGTATCAGCACGGGTTTACTAGGGACCGTTCATGTCAGACTAATTTGATCAGTTTCTATGACGAGGTAAGTTACGGATTGGAGCAAGGGAACCCAGTGGATGTAGTGTATATGGACTTTTCAAAAGCATTTGATACGGTGCCACACAAAAGGTTGATACATAAAATGAGAATAATGGGGATAGGGGAAAATATGTGCAAGTGGATTGAGAGCTGGCTCAGGGATAGGAAACAAAGGGTAGTTATTAATGGAGCAGACTTGGACTGGGTAGTGGTTAGCAGTGGGGTACCACAGGGGTCAGTATTGGGCCCTCTTCTTTTTAACATATTTATTAATGACCTTGTAGGGGGCATTCAGAGTAGAATTTCAATATTTGCAGATGACACTAAACTCTGCAGGGTAATCAATACAGAGGAGGACAATTTTATATTACAGGATGATTTATGTAAACTAGAAGCTTGGGCTGATAAAGGGCAAATGAGCTTTAATGGGGATAAATGTAAGGTCATGCACTTGGGTAGAAGTAATAAGATGTATAATTATGTGCTTAATTCTAAAACTCTGGGCAAAACCGTCAATGAAAAAGACCTGGGAGTATGGGTGGATGACAAACTCATATTCAGTGGCCAGTGTCAGGCAGCTGCTACAAAGGCAAATAAAATAATGGGATGCATTAAAAGAGGCATAGATGCTCATGAGGAGAATATAATTTTACCTCTATACAAGTCACTAGTTCGACCACACTTAGAATACTGTGCACAGTTCTGGTCTCCGGTGTATAAGAAAGACATAGCTGAACTGGAGCGGGTGCACAGAAGAGCGACCAAGGTTATTAGAGGACTGGGGGGTCTGCAATACCAAGATAGGTTATTACACTTGGGGCTATTTAGTTTGGAAAAACGAAGAGTAAGGGGTGATCTTATTTTAATGTATAAATATATGAGGGGACAGTACAAAGATCTTTCTGATAATCTTTTTAATCATATATCTGAAACAGGGACCAGGGAGCATCCTCTGCGTTTGGAGGAAAAAAGGTTTAAGCATAATAACAGACGCGGATTCTTTACTGTAAGAGCAGTGAGACTATGGAACTCTCTGCCGTATGATGTTGTAATGAGTGATTCATTACTTAAATTTAAGAGGGGACTGGATACCTTTCTGGAAAAGTATAATGTTACAGGTTATATACATTAGATTTCTTGATAGGGCGTTGATCCAGGGAACTAGTCTGATTGCCGTATGTGGAGTCGGGAAGGAATTTTTTTCCCCAATGTGGAGCTTACTCTTTGCCACATAGGTTTTTTTGCCTTCCTCTGGATCAACATGTTAGGGCATGTTAGGTTAGGCTATGGGTTGAACTAGATGGACTTATAGTCTTCCTTCAACTTTAATAACTATGTAACTATGTAACTATGCTGTTTCTCTTTTCTTGGGAAATCTTTCTTATGGCTGCTCCTTCATTCAAACCAGTGACCTTTCGCTTGGTACTCAAACTAATCACACACTGAGTTATTAGGCAATGTAAGAACAGGTTGTATTTCATATTATACAGGGAAAAAAAGATGTTACACCACCAGGAGCAAAACAGTAACAATGCAGTGACATGACACGAATCTTCATAACTAATCATATGCTAAATAGTTGCAAGTAAAATTTAGGTATGAGATAGCCAAGATGATTGTCTATAAAATAATGGTAGTCTCACTTTCAAAGCAGTAGTGGATGGTGATATATGGTGGCTGAAAGACAAAAGTTCAAAACATTGTAACCCTTTTGCTCATCCCTGTATATACCAGGATGGAAGACATATATAACAGGATGGGGCCAGGATGAGTGACATATGTCTGTGTGGGTGTATGTATATATATATATATATATATATATATATATATATATATACATTACTGTTCAAAAGTTTAGGGTCACTTAGAAATTTCCTTATTTTTGAAAGAAAAGCACAGTTTTTATCAATGAAGCTAACATTAAATGATTCAGAAATACACTCTATACATTGTTAATGTGGTAAATGAATATTTTAGCCGCAAACATCTGGTTTGTAATGCAATATCTTCATAGGTGTATAGAGGCCCATTTCCAACAACCATCACTCCAGTGTTCTAACGGTACTTTGTGCTTGCTAACTGTGTAAGAAGGCTAATTGAAGGTTAGAATACCCTTGAAAATCCTTGCGCAAGAATGTTTGCACAGCTGAAAACAGTTTGGCTGATTAGAGAACCTATAAATCAGACCTTCCTTTGAGGTAGTTGAGAATCTGGAGCATTACATTTATTGGTTCCATTAAACTCTCAAAATGGACAGAAAAAAAGAACTTTCATGTGAAACTCGACAGTCTATTCTTGTTCTTAGAAACGAAGACTATTCCATGCGAGAAATTGCCAAGAAACTGAAGATTTCCTACAACGGTGTGCAGTACTTCCTTCAGAGGAGAGCACAAACAGGCTATAACCAGAGTAGAAAGAGAAGTGGGAGGCCTCGCTGCACGACTGAGCAACAAGACAAGTACATTAGAGTCTGTAGTTTGAGAAATCGACACCTAACATGTCCTCAACTGGTAGCTTCATTAAATAGTACACGCAAAATGCCAGTGTCAACGTCTACAGTGAAGAAGTGGAGGCGACTCCGGGATGCTGGCCTTTAAGGGCAGAGTGGCAAAGAAAAAGCCATATCTGAGACTGGCTAATAAAAAGAAAAGATTTATATAGGCAAAAAAACACAGACATTGGACAGAGGAAGATTTGAAAAAAGTGTTATCGACAGACAAATCCAAGTTTGAGGTGTTTGGATCACACAGAAGAACCTTTGTGAGACGCAGAACAACTGAAAAGATGCTGGAAGAGTGCCTGACGCCATCTGACAAGCATGGTGGAGGTAATGTGATGGTCTGAGGTTGCTTTGGTGATGGTAAAGTGCGAAATTTGTACAAGGTAAAAGGGATTTTGAATAAGGAAGGCTATCACTCCATTTTGCAATGCCATGCCATATCCTGTGGACAGCGCTTGATTGGAGCAAATTTCATCCTACAACAGGACAATGACCGAAAGCACCCAACCAAATTATGCAAGAACTATTTAGGGAAGAAGCAGGCAGCTGGTATTCTATATGCAATTGAGTGGCCAGCACAGTCACCAGATCTCATCCCCATTGAGTTGTTGCGGGAGCAGCTTGACTGTATGGTAGGCAAAAAGTGCCCATCAAGCCAAAACAACTTGTGAGAGGGGCTTCTGGAAGCATAGGGTGAAATTTCTCTAGATTGCCTCAGCAAATTAACTGCTAGAATGCCAAAGGTCTGCAATGCTGTAATTGCTGCAAAGGGAGCATTCTTTCATAAAAGCAAAGTTTGAAGGAGAAAATTATTATTTCAAATAAAAAATGTTTTTCGAACCTAGTCAATGTCTGGACTAGATTTTCAATTCATGTGCCAACTCATATGATTAATAAAAGTATGAGTTTTCATGGAAAACACAAAATTGTCTGGGTGACCTAAACTTTTGAATGGTAGTGTGTATATATAAGGATGCAGAGGCAGTCTATATCTTGCACCGAGCCCATCAGACTCTAGTTACACCACAGATATCCACCTATGTAAATAAGACATGATTTGTATGTCAACATAAATCATAGAATCATAGAATATTACAGTTGGAAGGGATGTCCAGGGTCACTGTGTCCAACCCCCTGCTCAATACAAGATTCACTAAACAATCTCAGACATATGTCTGCCAAGATTCTGTTTAAAGACTTACATTGAAGGAGAACTCATCACCTCTCGTAGGAGCCTGTTTCTCTAATTGATCTCCCTCACTGTCAAAGAGTTTCTTCTAATATATAATCTGTATCTTCCCCCTTTCAGTTTCATTCCATTGGTTCTCGTGTTTCCATGTGCAAATGAGAATAAGGATGATTCCTCTACACTGTAACATTCCTTGACATATTTGTAGACAGTTATTAAGTCTCCCCTTAGTCTTCTTTTTAGAAAAATAGAAAAATATTTAGAATTGAGAGTCCTGGTTGATACCTTTTAATGGCTAACTGAAAAGATGGTAGCAAATTGCAAGCTTTCGAGACTACACAGGTCTCTTCATCAGGCATCGACTAATAGAAATCCTGAAGAATCATATATTTATGCACACAGCACAAGAAAATGCCATAGATAAGACAGGTGACGTTAGGCAGAATTACCATTATGTGAGTGATAAACAGTTATGTCCATAAATATTGGAACAGTTCATAGATACGGAGTGTGAATGTTTTATGGTTCTATGTTATGGTGACGCAACATGATCTGAGGAGCAAATTCCTTAGTTGCTGTAAAAAGACATAAATCCATGCGACACATTCATTCCTGCACTGAGAGTGTGTTAGGGCTAGCGGAACGCACAAAATAATTAAATAGATGTAATAAGGTGCGTTCGCAGCCCGGGGTCCACCGTGCAGAGATGGAACTTGCTGCTAAGTAATGACGGACTATATGGCGGTACAATGAGGATACACACATGGGTTAACTTCACCCTGTATGAAGAAAGCGATCCCTGTTAAGTCACAGGGTCGCGGTACCGCACAGAGAGCGCAAGCAAGGAACCACAGAACTCTATCCCTGGACACAGGATTAGAGTTAGTGTAGACCTCTTGCGATCGACACCACAATTGGGGTATCAGAGGTAACTAATATGCACAGAAGTGCATGCTGTGCCACACTAGCGGAGGCCACTAACCACCCAGACTTGGGTAAGGTAAGCGCTCTAATAGCGCACGGCGCTGCACTGGCGGTCACAGCAGTTAGACGCTGTTTCGTGTGTTAAAGCTGTGAGTTCAGCCGGGCGCTAGATTGCAGCCATACACCTTACGCGAACAGTCATACACAAGGGATGGGTTTTTTAAGGAATGACTTGCACTCATCAACACACACACGATAACAATTGTATACTAGCGCATGTCCGTGCGGCCATGCAAACCTTTTATAGCTGCAGCAAGTACAAGACCTTCCGAGAAGGACCAATGGGAGTCTGCCACAGAAGAACACCTTTAGGATCTTCCTAGAGGACCAATGGGATTAGCTGCAGTATCTAAGCATGTGACCCACGACCTCCAATGGGAGGTCATCCCGTGGGCATGCTCAGAAAGGGAAAATCTGGACTTAGTCCCAGAAAGACCTGCTCGCTGCTGAACATTGCTGGCTACAAGAACAGAGCCTGGAAGGGCAGTAGTAACCAGTCATCCAATATTAGCCTGAGCTAGACGCTGGGACCGACGTCTCCGCTGAGCAGACTTCACTGCGGCTGGAGAAGAATGGGAGGCCGCAGCGGAGATGGTTCGAGATTCCCCCTGTGCAGAGGCGGGAACTCGACACATAACAGAGTGTCAAAGGTCATCATCAGCTTATATTCCAAGACTCTTCTGTCTTTCCGAGATTTGAACTTACCTTTTAATACAAGTAATTTCATGTCTATAATGCTATGATCAGGGAGACAAAAATGTATTGCCACCCGTAGATAAATTCTTTTTTCTCTTATTGTATGGCGATGAGAATTCATCCTTGGTCTCAGTTTCCACCCTGTCTCCCCTACATACAGACCCCCAGTTGGACATTTAGCACAAATAATTAAGTACACCCCATTAGAAGTGACGCAGCTGAAAGTACCTGGTATCTTGTAGTCCTGATGTGAATTGGGGATCTTTATCTTGTCCGTGGTCATTATAAATGAACAGGTTTTACATTTTTTCTGGTTGCAAGGAAAGGTTCCTGCAGCTGTTGGAGAGGACAGGGAGCTTCTGACAATGATGCTTCTTAGATTTGGAGGATGCCTAAAACACAGTAGTGGGGGATCTGGAAAAATGGATTGTAAGCGGGCATCTTTTTGTAGTAAAGGTTGCAATTTCTGTGCAGCTCCCATTAGTACCTCCAGATTTGGATTATAGGTGTCTATTAGAGGCACCCCATTATTTTCATCTTTAACATTGTAATGTAGCAGGTGATTCCTTGATATTCTAGTTGCTCTAGTAATTTGATTTTGAATTGTTCTTGGATGATAGCCCTGATTCAAAAAGGTCTCTCTGAGGTGACCAAGGTGATCATCTCTATCCATGGAGTTGGAACATATAAGATTGTATTTGATGGCTTAGCTATAGTCAATAGAATTTTTTATGTGTTTTGGATGGAAACTGTCCCATTTAAGGTATGTTGGACGGTTGATTGGCTTCTGATACAGGGATGTTTCTATTTCATTGTTCTGCAGCCTAATGATGATGTTCAAAAAGTTAATTTCAGTGCAGGAGTAGTTGAGTGTTAAGTTGATGGTAGGATGAAATTGATTAAACTGTTCATGGAACACCTTTAGCTGTGGCTCAGACTCCGTCCAGATGATTAAAATATCATCAATGTAGCCGTAGTAGGCCAGAGGCAAACTAAACATTCCTATATCTTTTAACAATTCCTCGGAGGACACAGTTTGCAGTTGCTCAACATCCCGGTAGCTGTTCTCTGAACGTGCTCCAGTTTTTCTCTGCCTATTTCAAAATGTGTTTCCCAGAATTGAACACATTAATCCAAATGATGTCTGATCTAGGAGAAGTAGAGGGGGATAATTACTTCACGTGATCTAAACTCCATGCTTCTCTTAATACATCCCAGAACTGTATTTGCCTTTTTTTGCTCCTGCATCACACTGATGATACATGAGCAGTCTGTGATCTATTGATACACCCAAGTCTTTTTTACACTTTCTGTTGCTTAGCTCGATTCTTCCCATTCTGTAGATTTCATTTTAAATATTTTCATTTTCAATAAAAATTTTCAATAAAAATGTCGCTTATTCCTTGGGTGAATGTCAGCATGGTTACATGTGCTGAAAATCAGGAATTAACTTTTGCAGTGAATTACAGGTATATTAGGTATATTTTGGCACCTAATTACTGAAATTAAATAGTGAATTGTAATATCAGCCAAAGAAAACTGAACAACATTTTAATCAACAGAATTTTGATACATCCGAGTTGTTTAAATTAAAAACCTTTGTTCTTATAATTGAACATTAATGTGCTACTTTGACTCTGAAAGATCTGCTGTCTCCTCCTCATCATGTGGAACACACCAAAACAGAGGGAGGAAAGGAGAAAGGAGAGCCAGGAAGAAATGCAAATCCAAATCCGAAAAAACTTGGCACTCTAGATGAATAATTATCATATTCAAAAGGTTTATTGATGTGCATCCATAAAGGCAAGTCGAACGTTTTCGGTCCACATCCGGACCTTCATCAGAACAAATATAAGAGATCTGGTGCAGGGAGAAACGTTAATCCTGTCTCTATAAATTCCAATATTGGTAGGGTAGCCTGGATGCAGCAAGAAGTCCTGTCCACGTAGGCGCACGTGTAATGCGACTGAAGTCGCTGGGTAAATGGCGCCATTTGTTGTTCTATTATTACAGGAAGAAATGCAGACAGCAGACAGAGAAGAGGACAAAATAAAAAGGGGATAGATGAGACACCCACTTGTTCAGAAAAGAGCAACAGGGGATAAATACTAGGAGCATGCGCATGTAACACTGGTACTAGGTTTCCATTTTCCATTAGAGATAGGCAGATATTTCAAAATTCAAATTTGTCTGTTCATGCAGATTTTTCCTGAATATTCGATTCACAGACAAGTTATTCTCCATCAATTGTATATCCTTTATTATGTTCTGGGATCTCTGTAGACCACAGAGCATAATAAAGTATGATGTACAAAAATAAAAGAAATCCATATACTCACTGTTCACTAGATATGAGCGAACTTGTGCAGAAAATGTTCGCCAATATGAAATTTGACACGATCATTGCACATTTGGATTCATGTTTGGATTTCAGAACTTTTTTCCTAAACATCAGCAAAAGTTGTCCAAAGTTCGGTAAATGCCCAAGTTCACTAAGAGCTTTTTCAGACGCCATTGTTTCTGGCAGCAGCATGAGCCCCCAAAATGTCCCACACACGTGCACACTGATGACGCATGGATGAAATCCCTGTGCCATCAGTGTGACACATTCCGGTTATTGGAAATCAGCGGTACTGTTTGCCATGTTCCCCGGCGCTGGGTGCTGAAGAACACAGATCACTTCACTGTCCCCTGCTTGCGCTGGTGCTATGAGCGAGAGCAAGGGTACGATGATGAAAGTAGTACTCTCATCAGGGAATGCCTTTGACGGGTGGTAATGAATTTCCCACCAATCGATGGTGGTGTTTCTCACAGTGTCACACAGATGACAGCATGGTAAACACCCGATGTTCGGGCTGCCAAACCAGTACAGTATCATGGACTTCCTAGAGAAATCTGTGTTCGGAGTCCATGGATGGACACCAGGAGTTTTGTACGAACCCCAAACTTTACCGTTTGGGTTCGTCCATCACTACTAACGATGATAGTTAATGAGCTATAAACCTAATAGGCTAATTAAGGTCTGAAACCTTGGTCAAAGTTATCAGAGCACACAAATCCTCAAGAATGGCCAAATGTTTGCATTGGCCCATTTTCCTTTTTGTAATTTTTAAAATGAAAACAAAAATGACGATAGAATATTTTTTTTCCCTAAATTATAAAGGAAATGTGTCATTTTTCTCGTTAGGCCTTTTAGAGATCATTTAATCTTCAACTTTCTTAACTGTTCACATTAACAATAGTTTTGACCAGGGATGCTCAAACTTTTATATGCCACTGTAGGTGATGTGGAGGGGCCATAGAAGTAAGTGGTAAGGTGAGTATTATGATTTTTTTTATTTTTTAACATTAGGATGGCCTATTATAGCTCAGCTTATTACCTGTGAGAACAAACTATAAAACATATTGTAATCCAGCATGCCTGACCTATATAAAGTTCTTATCTTTGTACATTATTTTATGCTTCTTCTGGCACCTTAATAAGACAGCATCTATCTTAGAAGCTATTTTTTACCACAAAATACCACTAGCATAATATGAAAATACCAATCTGTAAAAAAAAACCTCTATGCCGTTTTATAAAATACAAGACCTCAAGAGTTGCAACATGGAAACCACAGATGTATGGACCCCTAAAATATAACTTTAATTAGAAATAGTGCTGCACTTTATATTAGGGTTTCATTAGGGTCTTAAGGGAAAGACACCAATGAGTGAGGGCGCTATACCGTAGAAATTTAGGGTGTCATCCTCCGCTGGCAGGCAGGGAATCCTTTAGGCAATTTTAGGGCTTCTTAGTCCACACACATTGTGATCTATTGTCCCCTTTTACAGACCATTATCTTTTTTCATTTTCTTTCCTTTTTATGTATTGTATTTATGTTGGACTAACAGACTTACGAGGTCTTTTTTAAATTTTCCAATTAAAAGTTATATTTTAGAGCTCTATACATCTCTCGTTTTCATTCTTGATTGAGACCTCAACCTTATAAATGTTTGGTACAATATGTGATATATTATTGATCCTTACAATTTTCCCATTTGTGAATTCTATTATCCAAGAGAACTGAATTCCAGTTTAATGTACAAAACTTTGGCGCACTTGAATTGATCAGCGTTCTACCGTCATTCACTTACGGTAAACTGGACAAGCCTTTGTAGCTGTAAAGTTGTGACCGTGTAACTTTAGTAAATTTTATTGAGATCTTTTCTTAACGAGCGCATAGAAATCGCTTGTCACACCTGCATAGGAGATGTTCCAAGCAGCGGACTGTTTTAGTTTAGCGGCTAATGTACTTTTCCAGCAGTTATTAGTATAAGAGAGTGCTGCATGTCACTAAAGCTATAATGAAACAATCTAATTTCATCTTGTGTGTAACCCGAAGTAAATTTACTGATCACTGATGCAATGAATGTTAGGAAGAACCCAATCAGCAGGTGCTTTCAGCAACATTATCCTATTAAAGTGGGACAACTTCATATGGTGGTTTAAGAAATAGGCAGGAGAAAGTGATGGAGGGAAGGGATTGATAAAGAGACATGGTACACGTTAAGCTAGTTTTTTTTTTTTTTTTGCTAAGCTAAGCAGCAGAGAATTGATATGTTAGCAATGAAGTGCAATGACAATTAAATTGTAACTGACCTACATGTTACCATCATTATGCTTTCTCTTTTTACTGCTTTCCCTCTTATTTAATCACACAGTATGGGGGTTTTATTAGGCAGTAATGTTAAAATCTTCATCCATTTTGCCATAAATGTTTGACTGGTGATCTATCAGCGTTTCTTGTACTATACAAACAAAACCATTTTGCTGAATCATTGTTGACTTGTTTGTGGTCTAATTTAATGAGAGTAATAACTTACATTACTGCTGGTAGAGAAAACAGAAATCCTGCTAGCATGAGTAAGCTATATAATTTCTATTCATACCACTTCTATATTCATTGGTTGTACTGTGACAATATGCATATGCACGATTTTTATTTTCCAACATTCTAGAGTTCAAGCTAAGTTCTGCTCCATTATAACAAAGCAGCAGTTATAAATAACTCAATGATACATTTTCTACAGACTTATTAATATAGTGAATGTAGAATGTGGTGGCCAGCGCAAATATGGACACTATAAGGAATCACATACTGTAATATTTTGCTCTTTTGAAGAAATTGAGAGATTTAAAAAAATATATACAGTGGGGCAAAAAAGTATTTAGTCAGTCAGCAATAGTGCAAGTTCCACCACTTAAAAAGATGAGAGGAGTCTGTAATTTACATCATAGGTAGACCTCAACTATGGGAGACAAACTGAGAAAAAAAAATCCAGAAAATCACATTGTCTGTTTTTTTAACATTTTATTTGCATAATATGGTGGAAAATAAGTATTTGGTCAGAAACAAAATTTCATCTCAATACTTTGTAATATATCCTTTGTTGGCAATGGCAGAGGTCAAACGTTTTCTGTAAGTCTTCACAAGGTTGCCACACACTGTTGTTGGTATGTTGGCCCATTCCTCCATGCAGATCTCCTCTAGAGCAGTGATGTTTTTGGCTTTTCGCTTGGCAACACGGACTTTCAACTCCCTCCAAAGGTTTTCTATAGGGTTGAGATCTGGAAACTGGCTAGGCCACTCCAGGACCTTGAAATGCTTCTTACGAAGCCACTCCTTCGTTGCCCTGGCGGTGTGCTTTGGATCATTGTCATGTTGAAAGACCCAGCCACGTTTCATCTTCAATGCCCTTGCTGATGGAAGGAGGTTTGCACTCAAAATCTCACGATACATGGCCCCATTCATTCTTTCATGTACCCGGATCAGTCGTCCTGGCCCTTTTGCAGAGAAACAGCCCCAAAGCATGATGTTTCCACCACCATGCTTTACAGTAGGTATGGTGTTTGATGGATGCAACTCAGTATTCTTTTTCCTCCAAACACGACAAGTTGTGTTTCTACCAAACAGTTCCAGTTTGGTTTCATTAGACCATAGGACATTCTCCCAAAACTCCTCTGGATCATCGAAATGCTCTCTAGCAAACTTCAGACGGGCCAGGACATGTACTGGCTTAAGCAGTGGGACACGTCTGGCACTGCAGGATCTGAGTCCATGGTGGCATAGTGTGTTACTTATGGTAGGCCTTGTTACATTGGTCCCAGCTCTCTGCAGTTCATTCACTAGGTCCCCCCGCGTGGTTCTGGGATTTTTGCTCACCGTTCTTGTGATCATTCTGACCCCACGGGGTGGGATTTTGCGTGGAGCCCCAGATCGAGGGAGATTATCAGTGGTCTTGTATGTCTTCCATTTTCTAATTATTGCTCCCACTGTTGATTTCTTCACTCCAAGCTGGTTGGCTATTGCAGATTCAGTCTTCCCAGCCTGGTGCAGGGCTACAATTTTGTTTCTGGTGTCCTTTGACAGCTCTTTGGTCTTCACCATAGTGGAGTTTGGAGTCAGACTGTTTGAGGGTGTGCACAGGTGTCTTATTATACTGATAACAAGTTTAAACAGGTGCCATTACTACAGGTAATGAGTGGAGGAAAGAGGAGACTCTTAAAGAAGAAGTTACAGGTCTGTGAGAGCCAGAAATCTTGATTGTTTGTTTCTGACCAAATACTTATTTTCCACCATAATATGCAAAAAAAATGTTAAAAAAACAGACAATGTGATTTTCTGGATTTTTTTTTCTCAGTTTGTCTCCCATAGTTGAGGTCTACCTATGATGTAAATTACAGACGCCTCTCATCTTTTTAAGTGGTGGAACTTGCACTATTGCTGACTGACTAAATACTTTTTTGCCCCACTGTATATGATTTTGCAGTACTTCAGTATTTCATATTTTATATTAACATTATGATTTTATTATCTATTTTATTATTTGCTTAAACCTACTGTTAGGAGTCGAGTTTCCTCTGCTGCACATGGGGAATCTCGATCCGTCTCCGCTGCGGTCTCCCATTCTCCTCCAGCCGCAGTGGAGTCTGCTCAGCAGGGACGTTGATCCCAGCGTCTCGCTCAGTCTGACTCTGTGCGAAGAGTTGCTGCTGCTTCTCCAGTCTCTGCCATTAAAGTCAGTGCTGGTCAGCAGCGAGCGGACTTCTCTGGGACTAAGTCCTTGTCTGCACGTACTGAGCATGCCCAGGGTAAGATCTCCCGTTGGAGATCGAGGGTCATGTGCTCAGGCTCTGCAGCACATTCCATTGGTCCTCTTTGCAGGTCTTGGAAGGGCAAAAGTGCTGTAGCCACTTCTTGTGCTGCAACTATATAAACTGCGCATGACCGCACGGCCATGCGCTAGTATTGTCTCATAATGTTATATGTGTGTATAGATGAATGTATGTCGATGGATGAAAGCTCCTAAATATCCCTCCCTAGAGTTGTTGTCTGCTCGCGGATGTTGGTAGCTATCTAGCGCCCGACTAATCATCTGCACGATACACACATTACAGCGTCCTCTTGCTGTGTCCGCCTGTACGGTGCCGTGCGCTTGCCTTGCGCTTTCCATACCCAAGCCAGTGTGGTTGGTGGCGTCCGTCAGTGCGGCATTGCTCGCACTACTGTGCATTTATATATTTATTCTTAGTTTCCAGTTGTGGTGTAGTGCCAGCGAGGGTCTAATCGGACTTCAATCCCAGTTGGGGTTAAGTACGCTGACTACTCGCTCGCGCTTTAGGTGCGGTACCGCGATCCTGTGACTCAACAGGATTGCTCTCTTCACGCTGGGTGAGGTTGAACCCACGTGTATATACTTTAGTGTACCGCCATATAGTCTGTATTTACTAGCAGCAGGTTTTCACCTGCACGGTGGACCCCGGACTGCGAACGCATCTATACCACCTTTCTTGGTGCGTTCCGCCAGTCCTAACACCTACTTTTTTCTATTTTTTAGACCGGAGAATGTATCTTTTGTTAACAAATGTAAGGTAAAATACAACTCAAATATTAAATTTGAAAGTATCAAAAATATGACGAAAATAGGATTTTGCAGTTAAGTGATCTGTAAAAATTGCTGTTTGTTTTGTGAAACCCATTTAAAGTTGTCTTATTACATAAACTTCGCAACAGAACATGTCAAATCCTTGGTCAGGATGGTCAAAACATGGAGAAAGAACCTTAAATGGAATTGTATATGAGGCTTGTTCTTGCAATTTCACCTGTGTGCGGAGACTGCGTATGCAACAGAGCAGTCAGGGGAATAAAACTGGAGACATGAGAAAAGAAGTTAAAGCTTTGGTGTAGAGAAAAGATGAGCGAATATAATTCTGCTAAAATCTTACAAAAATCTGCATTCATCAGCAGCTGGATGACCACCATTTTGCTGCCCTGTAATGGATCATTAAAAGGTTAGAAATAAAAAAAAGTATACTCATCTTACCGCTCACATCTTGACCAAATTGCTCCTCACCAGTATAGATGAGCAAACTTGTTCGGAAAACGTTCTCCAATCTCAAATTCTGTACGAACAGTTGGAATCGTGTTAAATATTCCAGAGTTTTTTTCCTTAAAATTGTTAAAAGTTGGCCAAAGTTCACTAAGGGCTCTTTCAGATGTCAGTGTTTCGGGTAGCAGCACGGGCTGCAAAATGTCCCTGTGTCATCAGTATGACATGTACTGGGGCCTGGAAATTAGCGGTACATTTGCGCTGTTCCCTGGCATCGGGTGCTGAAGAAAACAGTTCACATCACTGTCCTCTGCATGTGCTGTGATCAGCACTAGCAAACAACAATTTTTGAGAGTTGTATTCAACTGTTAACAGTGAGAGCAGGCGGCAGCTGATGGGAGTATTCATCAGCCATTGCCTGTGATATAAATAAATAAATATTTTTAAAAAAGTGATGTGGGGTTTCCCTGTATCTTTGATAACCAGCCGGGCAAAACTTATAGCTCTGGGCTGCAACCCTTAGCTGTCAGCAAATAATTTAAAAAACAGCATGGGGTCCCCCCATTCTTGACAACCAGTCAAGCTAAAGCAGACAGCTGGGGACTGGTATTTTCAGGCTTTAATAGGGGCCATGGATATCCCCCAGCCTAAAAATAGCAACCCACTGCTGCCCCACATTGCTTATTTAAATAATTTAAAAAACAGCATGGGGACCCCTCTATTCTTGATAAACAGCCTTGCTAATGCTGAGAGCTGAAGATTGCAGACCCAGCTGTCAGTTTTGCCTTACTGGATATCAAAAATACACGGGAGCCAAAGTTATTGTGCTTTTTTATTAGATATTTATAGTGCAAATAATGAGTCAATTCATGCCACCTTTTCTGGTGTCTGCCCCTAATTTTAGCTGTTTTGGCAGTTTTTTGGCCCTGCTGAAGGTGTTGTCTATGAAATTGGTTTTGCTTCCCATTGAAATTAATGGGGTTCTTGTACGTTCGTTGAACCGTTTGGCGAACATCGGGATGCTTGTCATCTCTACTCACTACCGCCCTTCAGGTCCTCTTCTTATTGTTGATGTGAGCACTGAAATCTCAGGTTTTTTCACCTTAGGCCGAAATTTACAACTGTGATGAACCTCAGGGAAGTTAAGCACATGTGTGTAAGGTTACAAGTTCGCGACATGTGCCGTGACCTGAAATGTGCATGTGCAAACCTGTCCCAGGCATCATCAGAGTCTAGCGTGAAGAGACTCAGGATTTTAGTGTTAGTGGCCTTGATGAGAACATGTGACAAGGCGATGGTGAGGAGTGGAGGGGCCGGAGATGTGAGCCGGAAGGTGAGTATAAAAATGTTCTTTATTTTTTACATGTTACATTTATTTAAAAAAAAACAGCATACTAAGGGACATTCAAATCACAGAGTTCTCAGAGAATAACTTATTTGCAAATTTAATTTCCTGGGAATATCCATGAGATATGGCTAATTCCGAATTGGGCTAGATCTGCCTGTGCAGTACTAAGGAAATGCTGTTTTGCTTTTTTCTACTTTTTTTCTACAATAAAAAGTGTGTGTGCAAAGATGTCCCTAAAGAATATTTAAGAGGAGATTGTGGGTACTACAAAAAATGCGGGTAAATTAATGGAGTCATGAGAGGAGAAGTTATAAGCTTATAGTCACAGTGCAGACTATCCACAGCAGATTGCCAGATTTGGCAAATTGCCAGTTACCAGAAAACATTATATGAATCCTCATTACTTTTTATTGCTATAATTTGAACTTCTATAATCCTTGTTTAATACAGTGATATATGACTGTATACAGAATTGAAATAACATTTTCTGAACTTAATCGGCATTTTCATACTGCACTTAACAATTGTCTTAATTATTTGCAACAAGCTGATATGGGGAACCTACCAAAAATTGATTATATAATTATAATTATTATAGAAGGTTAATCATTCTACTAATGAGCTTTCTAGTTATAAAAGTTTTAGACACAGTTGTTAAGGCAGCACCTTGCTCCTATACTTTATGTGATGCAGGACTTGTACAAGTAATTCCATAGATTTATGAATTTACATTGTGTATAGATTTAGTCTGTACGTAAAAAAGGTCCTTAGATATTTAGACATGTTTTTCTTTTAGAACTAAACATAAATACAAATTGTTGTATAGAATTTAAACAGCTTGATACATAAGGACAAGGGATTTCGATGAGAATGTTGAAATGTTGAAAAGTTGAATTACCCAAGTAAGCTTTACCTGAGAACATCTGAAGTTCTTTCCTTCTAGTTTGAAAATGTTTTAGAATTAGGCCAGGCAGAAAAGTGGAAGGGGGCAATTGGGAACAAAATAGGACTAACAATAGAAAGTTTTGAGATAAAAGGAGAAACATAAAAGAGAAATTAACCAATTGTGTGATTTTTCACATTTGGAAAATGAGGGCAGAAAAGATTAAAAGGTGTAGCTGTACATATAGGTCTCCTTTTGAGAGGCAGATTCTTAGTCTGGGAAAATTTTGCAGAGCGATAAAGAATCAAAATATGATAGGAGTTAAGATTATATAAATACAGCAAAAAAAGATGAGTGTAAGGAACAGTTTAAAAAAAAGTACAAAAGAGGTCCCTTTCTCATTGATTAACAAAGTTAGGGGTATGCACACACAACATCTTTTTCAGTCAGATTCTGCATATTAGTAGCCTGACAAAGAGCTAAAAGAAAGCCAAAAGAATGAACATATGCACAGTTGGAACAAGTGGGGAGGGAGAGAAGGAGAGTCAGCTATCCGATGATGTAGCCACTATCCTGCTGAAGAACGCAAGGAGAAGCCAGGGATTTGGCTGAGGCAAACAAGGAAGAAGAATCCAGTGTAAGAGCAGGTGAGTAAAAAAGTCCAAACTTTTTTGAAAAAAACAATCAAATCCATAAGAAAATGGCAGGTGCGGTTCTGGTCAAGGTGGATACAACCGACGTGTTTCATCTCTGATGAGCCTTTTTTCATGGTTGTTAGACAATGTGAACTGGCACTGCTCTGGAATAAATAGTAACTGAGCCACACAGCTGTATCTTTTAAATGATGGGCAGCCTGGCACACATAAGCTAATACATGCTGCTGTGTCTGCCCAACGACCACCAAGTTGCCGTTATTGTTCCAGTGAAAGTTACTGGGTGGACACCATGCTGGATCCCCGCTACCAGGACAATGAACCATCATTACTTCTGTTATTGGAGGGGGATGGCAAAATGCATGAATACAAGCATACACAAAATTAGTGTATGTGTCCACGGGCCGGATTACATCCAGATTAGCTGTGGATTGAAAGCTGTGTACAACCGCAGAGGTCAACCCACAGCATCCAGATGTTACATCATAGTGGAGGGAATTTAATGAAATCCCGCCTCCACTATGCGTGCGAACACACACCCGGCAGCCCTGCGTTTATGGACATGCGGTGCTTCTTTTTAGATCGCAGCATGTCTGGTTACCTTGCGGCGACACTCCATCACTGCATGGTAAATCACAGGGCCCTACGAATGGGGTGCGGAGATTCCGGATGTGTGCAATGAACACATTCGGAATCACCGCGCGTACAGAAGGGGGCGGCGCTTTGGGCAGAGCTGGTTTTCCCGCTCCGTCCAAAGCGCTGTAAATCCGGACAGTGGACACATACCCTAATAGAGAATCTAGGAAAATGACCAGAGGTATCACTTATGTGCTGCTGAGATAGAATCCTTAAAATCAAATCGTTTATTAGAACAGGTTTGCAAGTCAACGCATTGCAAGGTCATGTTGGACCTCTTCATCAGGACAAACCTAGTGAGACTGTATGGTATGGCTATCTTTTATACTGTGTTTCTTGAAAAGACCTCCAAGCTGGGCACATGTCACGTCGAAGTTCAAATATGTCACGAGGGTGAACGCCAATGCCAGCCCTGTTACCAAATGCAAAGACGAATAACAAACAACACATCGGAGTACATTTGCAAAGTCATTACAGAGATCAGATAATAAAGAAAAGAGGAAAAATTTAGAACAAATTAAATTACTAATAGAAAAAATTAATCTAGAGAAATTCAATACAATACCTCCGTGTAGTGTTTACTCTGAAATACCTTCTCATACTACTTTACCATTAGGTACTAATGCTTCTGATTCAAATACTTCTCTCACTAAACTATCTGAGTCCCCCTCACTTTGTCTTATCAATTTTTGGAAGTGCATTTGAACAGCAAGGTTGATTGCTGTTGAGGGGAACTAGAAAAAAAAAAATCTATAAATCTTCAGCAGAGCGAGTGTGAGCGAGCTGAGTGTGGCCTGAGCGTAAGTGTGGACGGCGGTAAGTGTGACTTGTGATTCAGTGAAGAGGTATTTGGAAAGCCTTTAACAAATACCTGTGTGAATTGGTGTGAGTTGCTGAATTGGGGGTAGCTATATTCATAAGGGTTAACTTAGGGTGGGGGCTCATAGTTAAGGGTTTATAAGGGGCAGCTGTTTGGGGCTCAAGTCCTTTTTGGAAGTGCATTTGAACAGCAAGGTTGATTGCTGTTGAGGGGAACTAGAAAAAAAAAATCTATAAATCTTCAGCAGAGCGAGTGTGAGCGAGCTGAGTGTGGCCTGAGCGTAAGTGTGGACGGCGGTAAGTGTGACTTGTGATTCAGTGAAGAGGTATTTGGAAAGCCTTTAACAAATACCTGTGTGAATTGGTGTGAGTTGCTGAATTGGGGGTAGCTATATTCATAAGGGTTAACTTAGGGTGGGGGCTCATAGTTAAGGGTTTATAAGGGGCAGCTGTTTGGGGCTCAAGTCCTTTTTGGAAGTGCATTTGAACAGCAAGGTTGATTGCTGTTGAGGGGAACTAGAAAAAAAAAATCTATAAATCTTCAGCAGAGCGAGTGTGAGCGAGCTGAGTGTGGTCTGAGCGTAAGTGTGGACGGCGGTAAGTGTGACTTGTGATTCAGTGAAGAGGTATTTGGAAAGCCTTTAACAAATACCTGTGTGAATTGGTGTGAGTTGCTGAATTGGGGGTAGCTATATTCATGAGGGTTAACTTAGGGTGGGGGCTCATAGTTAAGGGTTTATAAGGGGCAGCTGTTTGGGGCTCAAGTCCTTTTTGGAAGTGCATTTGAACAGCAAGGTTGATTGCTGTTGAGGGGAACTAGAAAAAAAAAATCTATAAATCTTCAGCAGAGCGAGTGTGAGCGAGCTGAGTGTGGCCTGAGCGTAAGTGTGGACGGCGGTAAGTGTGACTTGTGATTCAGTGACTTTGGAGTCAGGGAGTTTCCAAGGGAGGAATTACTGAATTGCTGTCTGATTTCTATTAATACTTTGTATTTATTTATTTATTTTTTTTATTGAACTGTTCTGTCTGGTGCAATCCCCATTAGGAAATGTGCTCCACGATTGTTAATGCCATCCAGTGCACATCTTGCCACATGTATGCAGTCCTTGAGCAGCCGATCGAGGGTGCATACTGCTGTGCGAGATGTGAGCACGTTGTGCATTTGGAAACCCAGATTTTGACTCTAAATGTGCAGCTGGCAACACTGAGATCCATAGACAATATGGAGAGGAGTCTTCTGCTCACGGAGCAGACGCTCAATGGGACAGATGAGGGGGGGGATGGTGGGATGGAGCTGCAGGACAATGAAGTAGCAAGCTGGGTGACAGTTAGGAAGCGGGGTAGAGGGAAGAGTGCCAGGGAGGCTAGTCCTGATCTGGAACACCCCAATAAGTTTGCTAAGTTGGCAGATGAGGGGGGTGCCAGTACAGGTGTAGCACTGCTGCAGCCAGGCATGTCCTCTGAAAGCCGGAGGAGTGACTGCTCCAGTAAGGAGGGAAATAGGAGAGCAGGGCAGGCCAGACAGGTGCTGGTAGTGGGCGACTCAATTATTAGGGGAACAGATAGGGCAATCTGTCACAAAGACAGGGATCGTCGAACGGTGTGCTGCCTACCTGGCGCTCGAGTCCGACACATCGCTGATCGGGTGGACAGATTATTGGGAGGGGCTGGTGAGGACCCAGCGGTCATGGTGCACATTGGCACTAATGACAAAGTTAGAGGTAGGTGGAAGGTCCTTAAAGATGATTTCAGGGATTTAGGCTGCAAGCTGAAAGCAAGGACCTCCAATGTGGTATTTTCCAAAATACTGCCGGTACCACGTGCCACGCCAGAGAGGCAACGGGAGATTAGGGAGGTGAATAAGTGGCTCAAGAATTGGTGTACGAAAGAGGGGTTTGGGTTCCTGCAGAACTGGGCCGACTTCTCAGTTGGCTACAGGCTCTACGCTAGGGACGGGCTGCACCTCAATGGGGAGGGTGCAGCTGTGCTGGGGGAGAGAATGGCTAGAAGGTTGGAAGAGTGTTTAAACTAGGAATTGGGGGGGAGGGTATTCATTTTATAGGAGGGGAAGATAGTGCAGACAGAGACCTGGGCACAAATAAGGAAGTTGGGGGTGGCGGTGGCATGGGGGGTGGGGTCAGAACAGTTAATAATTTAAGAAATAGAAGTACAGAGAGGAACATAAAGTGCATGTATACTAATGCCAGAAGCATCGCCAACAAAATGGATGAATTAGAACTAATGTTGTTGGAGCATAATTATGACATGGTGGGGATATCTGAAACGTGGCTGGATGAGAGCCATGACTGGGCTGTTAACTTGCAGGGCTATAGCCTGTTCAGAAATGACCGTACAGATAAGCGAGGGGGAGGGGTGTGTCTATATGTAAAATCATCCTTAAAACCCATCCTGCGCGATAATATAGGTGAATTTAATGAAAATGTAGAATCCCTGTGGGTGGAGATAAGTGGAGGGGGAAAAAATAATAAATTACTGATAGGGGTTTGTTATAAATCTCCAAAAATAATGGAAGCAATGGAGAATATCCTCGTAAAGCAAATAGATGAAGCTGCGACTCAAGGAGAAGTCATTATTATGGGGGACTTCAACTACCCTGAAATAGATTGGGGAACAGAAACCTGCAGTTCCAGCAAAGGTAATCGGTTTTTGACAATTATGAGAGACAATTACCTTTCACAACTGGTTCAGGACCCAACAAGAAGGGGGGCACTACTAGACCTAATATTAACCAACAGGCCAGACCGCATATCAAATATAAGGGTTGGGGGTCACTTGGGAAATAGCGATCACAAAATAATAAGTTTTCATGTATCCTTTAAAAAGATGTGTAGTAGAGGGGTTACAAGGACACTAAACTTCAGGAGGGCAAATTTCCAACGGATGAGAGAGGATCTTGGTGCAATTAACTGGGACGATATCCTGAGACACAAAAATACACAAAGAAAATGGGAGACGTTTATTAGCATCCTGGATAGGACCTGTGCACAGTATATACCGTATGGGAATAAACATACTAGAAATAGGAGGAAACCAATATGGCTAAATAGAGCTGTAAGGGGCGCAATAAGTGACAAAAAGAAAGCATTTAGAGAATTAAAGGAAGTAGGTAGTGAGGAGGCATTAAATAAATACAGAAAATTAAATAAATTCTGTAAAAAGCAAATCAAGGCAGCAAAGATTGAGACAGAGAGACTCATTGCCAGAGAGAGTAAAAATAATCCTAAAATATTCTTTAACTACATAAATAGTAAGAAACTAAAAAATGATAGTGTTGGCCCCCTTAAAAATAGTCTGGGTGAGATGGTGGATGAGGATGAGGAAAAAGCCAATATGCTAAATGACTTTTTTTCATCAGTATTTACACAAGAAAATCCCATGGCAGACAAAATGTCTAGTGATAAAAATTCCCAATTAAATGTCACCTGCTTAACCCAGCAGGAAGTGCGGCGGCGTCTAAAAATCACTAAAATTGACAAATCTCCGGGCCCGGATGGGATACACCCTCGAGTACTGCAGGAATTAAGTACAGTCATTGATAGACCATTATTTTTAATCTTTAAAGACTCCATAATAACAGGGTCTGTGCCACAGGACTGGCGTATAGCAAATGTGGTGCCAATATTCAAAAAGGGAACAAAAACTGAACTCGGAAATTATAGGCCAGTAAGCTTAACCTCTACTGTGGGTAAAATCCTGGAGGGCATTCTAAGGGACGCTATACTGGAGTATCTGAAGAGGAATAACCTCATGACCCAGTATCAGCACGGGTTTACTAGGGACCGTTCATGTCAGACTAATTTGATCAGTTTCTATGAAGAGGTAAGTTCCGGATTGGACCAAGGGAAAC
This sequence comes from Ranitomeya imitator, assembly GCF_032444005.1. NCBI lineage: Eukaryota > Metazoa > Chordata > Amphibia > Anura > Dendrobatidae > Ranitomeya > Ranitomeya imitator. The sequence continues at coordinate 87,086,648 of NC_091286.1, forward strand.
CAGTGGATGTAGTGTATATGGACTTTTCAAAAGCTTTTGATACGGTGCCACACAAAAGGTTGATACATAAAATGAGAATAATGGGGATAGGGGAAAATATGTGCAAGTGGGTTGAGAGCTGGCTCAGGGATAGGAAACAAAGGGTGGTTATTAATGGAGCACACTCGGACTGGGTAGCGGTTAGCAGTGGGGTACCACAGGGGTCAGTATTGGGCCCTCTTCTTTTTAACATATTTATTAATGACCTTGTAGGGGGCATTCAGAGTAGAATTTCAATATTTGCAGATGACACTAAACTCTGCCGGGTAATCAATACAGAGGAGGACAATTTTATATTACAGGATGATTTATGTAAACTAGAAGCTTGGGCTGATAAATGGCAAATGAGCTTTAATGGGGATAAATGTAAGGTCATGCACTTGGGTAGAAGTAATAAGATGTATAATTATGTGCTTAATTCTAAAACTCTGGGCAAAACCGTCAATGAAAAAGATCTGGGTGTATGGGTGGATGACAAACTTAAATTCAGTGGCCAGTGTCAGGCAGCGGCTACAAAGGCAAATAAAATAATGGGATGCATTAAAAGAGGCATAGATGCTCATGAGGAGAATATAATTTTACCTCTATACAAGTCACTAGTTCGACCACATTTAGAATACTGTGCACAGTTCTGGTCTCCGGTGTTTAAGAAAGACATAGCTGAACTAGAGCGGGTGCAGAGAAGAGCGACCAAGGTTATTAGAGGACTGGGGGGTCTGCAATACCAAGATAGGTTATTACACTTGGGGCTATTTAGTTTGGAAAAACGAAGACTAAGGGGTGATCTTATTTTAATGTATAAATATATGAGGGGACAGTACAAAGACCTTTCTGATGATCTTTTTAATCATAGACCTGAAACAGGGACAAGGGGGCATCCTCTGCGGTTGGAGGAAAAAAGGTTTAAGCATAATAACAGACGCGGATTCTTTAGTGTAAGAGCAGTGAGACTATGGAACTCTCTGCCGTATGATGTTGTAATGAGTGATTCATTACTTAAATTTAAGAGGGGACTGGATACCTTTCTGGAAAAGTATAATGTTACAGGGTATATACACTAGATTCCTTGATAGGGCGTTGATCCAGGGAACTAGTCTGATTGCCGTATGTGGAGTCGGGAAGGAATTTTTTTCCCCAATGTGGAGCTTACTCTTTGCCACATGGGGTTTTTTTGCCTTCCTCTGGATCAACATGTTAGGGCATGTTAGGTTAGGCTATGGGTTGAACTAGATGGACATATAGTCTTCCTTCAACCTTAATAACTATGTAACTATGTAGAATAATCCATCTAATCATTTAGGAGTCTCCCCAGTGAGTATAAATTCTCCCCAGTGAGAATAAACCAATTTTTTCCCCAAAAATCTGCAAAAAGAAAAAATCCTATAGAGGAACAAGAGGAGGGAGAAAGAAAGAAAGAAAGGATAAACCCGCAATGTAGCTCAACTTGTTTAAAACCTAAAAGTTATATTTTTAATTTATCTGATTATCAATTATCGTCGTCTTCCTCATTCCTGAGGTCGTCCTGGTATTTGTGCAGCAGCTGTTATATGCCGTTTTTAAGTTGCCATTAAGCAAATCAGCAAGGTGAGTGTATCTCCCATTTTGCTTGACACCCCATTGTCATTGGTTAAGACCCTATTGTGCTTTTTTCTTTCCAGTTTAATTCATAATAGAGAATCTACTGATGGCATTCCCACATTTCAGGGAGGGCTCAGTGGAAGAACAAGGCAGAGACGGAGGAAGATGTCACCAACACAGGTGAGGCACCGCCATCACCTCAGAAGAAAGGGTCAGCATGGCCAAAATGTGGCAAACCTTTATGAGCAGGCCACTACATTTAACACAACCATATGATATGGTCCATATTAGGTAGCATTACAACAACATGTGGAAGAGTACCTGTCCACACATCTCCACATAATAACTGAAGAGTCTGCCCCATTTAACTTCTCTGTCTCCAAATTGGACACATGGCCTGAGCTTGGCCTTTGCCTTGGAGGTGCTGACCTGCCTAACAACAAGATTATTATCAAAAGATGTGTTTAGCATGGCAAGGGATGTGATCACCGACTGGCGTATACACCTATCCACAGCCAACGTGGGGAAGCTAACTTTCCTTAAAATGTACCAGGCGTGGACCCACAGGACTTGTACATGAGTTTGGATGACTAAACAACTACAATCATGGACAAAAATTTTGAGAATGAGACAAATATTAATTTTTCCAAAGTCTACTGCTTCTTTTTTTCTAATGGCAATTTGCATATACTCCTGAATGTCAGAGTGATCAGCTTGACAGCAATTACTGTACTTGCAAAGTCAATATTTGCCCGGAAAATGAACTTTAACCCCCCAAACACATTTCAACATCATTGCAGTCCTGCCTTAAAAGGAGCAGCTAACATCGTTTTAGTGATTGATCGATTAACACATGTGTGGGTGTTGATGAGGACAGGGCTGGCGATCAATCAATCATGATTAAGTAAGAATGACATCACTGGACACTTTAAAAGGAGGCTGGTGCTTGGTATCATGGTTTCTCTTCAGTTAACCATGGTTATCTCTAAAGAAACACGTGCAGCCATCATTGCACTGCACGAAAATGGCCTAACAGGGAAGAGTATCACAGCTACAAAGATTGCACCTCAGTCAACAATCTATCGCATCATCAGGAACTTCAAGGAGAGAGCTTCCATTGTTGTCAAAAAGGCTCCAGGGCACCCAAGAAGGACCAGCAAGCGCCAGGACCGTATCTTAAAACTGTTTCAGCTGCGGGATTGGATTACCAGCAGTGCTGAGCTTGCTCAGGAATGGCAGCAGGCTGGTGTGAGTGCTTCTGCACGCACTGTGAGGCGGAGACTCTTTGAGCAAGGCCTGGTTTCAAGAAGGGCAGCAAAGAAGCCACTTCTCTCCAGAAAAAACATCAGGGACCGACTGATATTCTGCAAAAGGTACAGGGAGTGGACTGCTGAGGACTGGGGCAAAGTCATTTTCTCTGATGAATCCCCTTTTCGATTGTTTGGGACATCGGGAAAACAGCTTATTCGGAGAAGGAGAGGTGAGTGCTACCACCAGTCTTGTCTAATGCCAACTGTAAAGCATCTTGAAACCATTCATGTGTGGGGTTGCTTCTCAGCCAAGGGAATCGGCTCACTCACAGTCTTGCCTAAAAACACAGCCATGAATAAAGAATGGTACCAGAATGTCCTCCAAGAGCAACTTCTCCCAACCGTCCAAGAGCAGTTTGGCGCCCAACAATGCCTTTTCCAGGATGATGGAGCACCTTGCCATAAAGCAAAGGTGATAACTAAATGGCTCATGGAACAAAACATAGAGATGTTGGGTCCATGGCCTGGAAACTCCCCAGATCTTAATCCCATTGAGAACTTGTGGTCAATCATCAATAGACGGGTGGACAAACAAAAACCAACAAATTCTGGCAAAATGCAAGCATTGATTATGCAAGAATGGACTGCTGTCAGTCAGGATTTGGTCCAGAAGTTGATTGAGAGCATGCCAGGGAGAATTGCAGAGGTCTTGAAGAAGAAGGGTCAACACTGGAAATATTGACTTGCTGCATTAACTCATTCTAACTGTCAATATAACCTATTGGTACTCATAATATGATTGCAATTATATTTCTGTATGTGATATAAACATCAGACAAACACTAATAAAAACCAGAGGGCAGCAGATCATGTGAAAATATAATTTTGGTGTCATTCTCAAAACTTTTGGCAATGACTGTATACTTACTGCACCTAACCAATGTTCAACTCTATTTGCCATTTGTTTCATTTGGGTGCTTCATCCTCAAACCCAAAACACTGTGTTGGCTATGTCCTCCTCTTCCTCTTCCACCTAGACTGCCACATCCAACTTCTCCACCTACTCCTCCAGTTCGACCTTTGCCACCTGCTTGTAGCTTGTTAGTTTATTTGGATTTGTTTTTATGTTCTTTTAAAGGGGTTATCCACTACTAGGAAAATCCCTTCGTGATCTAAATATTTGGGGCCGATAAAATGAAAATTCCTATACCTATTTCCCGTGCAGGTGCCGTTCTAGCGGTGTCAGCACTCATGGTCCCTGGGCTCACTTGTGGTTGTTGTGACACGTGACTCCTGTGCCCAAGCAGCGCTGGCATCACTGTCCCCACTTTCAGATATTTTGAACAAGAAGTGGAAGTTAGAGATCACGTGTGACACCAACCCTGATTGGGCGATGGATTCTGGTGTCACAACAACTGCTTGAAAGCCCCGGGACCACGAATGCTGACACTGCTGGAACGGTGCCAACACAGGAGGTGAGTTTGCTAGAATTGAGTGTTCATTCTGGTTGTATGCATGTCTTCCACAGTCCATAACATATGGGAAACAGAAAAACGTGCTCTTGTAAGTAGCTCATTACAAGACCGCGTTTTCCTGTTTCCCATTTGCTCCTGTCGTAGCTGTTTACCCAGAGGTATGGAGAGATCCAGATGAGAGATTGCAAGTGCAAAACAGGTTGTAAGAATAACATTTCTCACCTTGCTGCAGCTGGTGTTTTGCATGTCCAATTTCTCAGCAGAAAACTCCCCCATATGGATTCCGAATAGGCTGGATACACGGCCCCGGTCGGGCGCCAAAACTGTCGTAGCTGTTTTTCGTTCTGACCCAAATGTCAGCTGACAGATCACCAGTGAGACCAAATTGTGGAGTTACGCCCGTCATTTTACAAGCGCGCTTGGAGACAAAAAGACACCTCACACATATCCTGTGAGCAAGTCACTTTTATCTGAAGTAAAAGAGCAAGAAGCAATATTTTATACCATTTACAACATATGTGATTCTCAATGCAATTCATGTAGCCCCCACCATCACCCAGGGTCATACTGACCTTTATTCTCTCACGTACCCAGAGCATGTTGTGACTGAATATTGAGAACATACATGATAAGAAGTATGGTCTCCTTGAAGCGGAGACACTAAGACTACTGCATCAACAGATTCTAGTAATTCTAACAATTAAAGGCAAGAGGCACTTAAAGGCAAACTATTAACCCTTCTATATCAATTTCCCCCTTTTGTAAATGGTATAACCTCTGCTACGGGGTCAGCTGATGTCCACAAAGGAGCTACTGTCTCATGGGTCTAATACCCACAAGGGGACTTCCTACCTGCTTCACCCATCCACCCTCAGTGTGGACACTCACCTCCCCAGTCAACAGTGGCCATACGGGGCCTATGATATACTACAGAAGGTTCAGCCTTAGATTTTTTCTACACCTACATTATTCCATAGCTTAGGTAATATATATATTAGCGCTTTTACGGCTACATAAAACAATAAGCAAAGCAACAAAATTTGCATACAAGTCTGTAAAATACCAAAATTAATCCATCCACTAGGCCGCTAAGCCAATTGGCTGGATTTAAAAAGGAGTCTCTATATTGTATTAGTCTCATTAAGAGCCTTAAGGAACCACGAAAATCTGAGTCCAAGTCTCACTTGTGCATGCAGTGTGGTGTTAATACCTTCCTTGGGTCCTGGGGTAAGGCTAAGTACAGCATAGTCCTTGCAGATACTGGGCTGTGTGCACAGATCCAACAGTCCAGAAGTTTTTGTCCTTCCGCGTCTTTTATAAGAAAGCAAGATGTTGAATAAGTTTGTTTATCCAGTGTCTCTGTAAGGTGCAAACATCCTACCACTGCCAGCAAGGTGATTGACAACAGTCAACAGTCATTCTGCTGGTGAAAAGATCTTTTTGCAGTGACTGGCATGGATCCAGGTGGGCTTTCCCTCAAGTTTCCCTGAGGTGAATGTGGTCAGCTGGACTTTAAAATGGGCCGTCAAACCGTGGATCTAGGCTCCTTCTCACGTGTCTGTGTATGACCACCAATCACCTGGATTCAGCTGATGTACGTCTGTGTATGACCACCAATCACCTGGATTCAGCTGATATACGTCTGCACTGGCATTAGGATCTGGAATGGATGAAAACACATGTTTATGCACCACATTAAGTCTTTTCTGTAAGGCCTGGACATGGGCTGTCATAAGACTTCAAAAGGACACAAGCCTGTCTTTCTATTTGGAGTGTGTGTGACTGAAAAGAGTGCAAGAGACAAACACTCTACCCCGCTCTTTCCTTTGTCTGCCATGGCCTTTGATTTTCCAGTTTAAGTGTCCCATTTAGTCTCATCACTTTCCCACTACTTTGTGGTCTATATGGTGCATGATATGCTTGCTGTACTCCCAGGACCTGCATGACTTCCCTCATTATTTCTACCATGAAGTGTGTGTCCCTATCGCTGTCTATGGTTTCTAGGACACCATACCTGCAGATCAGTTTTTTTTTTTTCATGAGTTTGTCTGCAGTCGCTTTAGTATTTGCACATTTTACCAGATAGGCTTCCAGCCAACCAGAGAAGAGATCTACACATACTAGGATATTTTTCACACACTCCTACCTTGGGTAGCTGTATGTAGCCAGTCTGCAGTCTCTGAAACGGGTAGAGAGGCCTGGGTGTCGCTTTCTTAGGGATTTTTACTGTTTTACCTGGGTTGTGCTGTGCACAGATGAGGCATGACTGTACGAGCTTTGCGGCTGCGTAACGGAAACCAGGAGCGATCCAGAAGGCATCTTGTGTTGCTTGCGCCATGTGTCATGATCCCAATGGCAGTGGATCACAAAAAGGACAAGCACAGATACAAACAAGCTCTAGGGCGATGGAACCTGAGCTGACCGCGACCCTGAACCTAACACACAAATAAAAGTAGCCGGGGAACGTGCCTACGATGATCCTAGACGTCTCGCTCCAGCCGCAGATCTAACTTCCCCTATCAGAAGAAACACAGACCTCTCTTGCCTCCAGAGAAATACCCCACAGCAAATAGCAGCCCCCCACATATAATGACGGTGAAATGAGAGGAAAGCACATACGTAGTATGAAAACAGTTTCAGCAAAATGAGGCCCGTTAAAGCTAGATAGCAGAAGATACAAAAGTGAACTGCGCGGTCAGCGAAAAACCCTTCAAAAAACCATCCTGAAATTACTTGAACTCATGTGCCAACTCATGGTACATGAAAAGCAATTTCAGCCCACTAGAGCAACCAGCAGCAGAGAATCACATATCTGCAGGCTGGACTAAAAACCAAATTAAGCAAAACACAAAACAGGAAAATCCAAACTTAGCTTGTCCAGAAGGTTCTAGGAGCAGGGAGCAGAGGTAACAAGACACACTGGATACATTGATAACCGGCGAGGAAATGCCAGCAAAGCCAGGTTAAATAGGAAACTCCCATATGCTGATGGAACAGGTGGAACCCAGAAACCCAGGAAAGACAAGTCACCCAGTACCATCAGTAACCACCAGAGGGAGCCCAAAAACAGAACTCACAACAGTACCCCCCCCCTTGAGGAGGGGTCACCGAACCCTCACGAGAACCACCAGGGCGACCAGGATGAGCCCTATGAAAAGCGCGAACCAAATCATCAGCATGAACATCCGAGGCAACCACCCAAGAATTATCCTCCTGACCATAACCCTTCCACTTGACCAAATACTGGAGTTTCCGTCTGGAAACACGAGAATCCAAGATCTTCTCCACAACATACTCCAATTCTCCCTCCACCAGCACAGGAGCAGGAGGCTCAAGAGAAGGAACAACAGGTACCTCATACTTCCGCAACAACGACCGATGAAACACATTATGAATAGCAAACGATGCCGGGAGATCCAAACGAAACGACACAGGGTTAAGAATTTCCAAGATCCTATAGGGACCGATGAACCGAGGATTGAACTTAGGAGAAGAGACCTTCATAGGAACAAAACGAGAAGACAACCACACCAAGTCACCAACAAGAAGTCGAGGACCCACGCGGCGACGGCGATTAGCAAACTGCTGAGCCTTCTCCTGGGACAACTTCAAATTGTCCACCACATGACTCCAAATCCGATGCAACCTATCCACCACCATGTCCACTCCAGGACAATCAGAAGGTTCCACCTGACCAGAGGAAAAACGAGGATGAAACCCCGAATTACAAAAGAAAGGAGAAACCAAGGTAGCAGAACTAGCCCGATTATTAAGCGCAAACTCGGCCAGCGGCAAAAAGGTAACCCAGTCATCCTGATCAGCAGAAACAAAACACCTTAAATAAGTTTCCAAGGTCTGATTAGTTCGTTCAGTCTGGCCATTCGTCTGAGGATGGAATGCAGACGAAAAGGACAAATCAATGCCCATCTTAGCACAGAAAGTCCGCCAAAATCTAGACACAAACTGGGATCCCCTGTCAGAAACGATGTTCTCAGGAATCCCATGCAAACGAACCACATTCTGAAAAAACAGAGGGACCAACTCAGAGGAGGAAGGCAACTTAGGCAAGGGTACCAGATGAACCATTTTAGAAAAGCGATCACACACAACCCAGATAACGGACATTTTTTGAGAGACAGGGAGATCCGAAATAAAGTCCATGGAAATGTGCGTCCAAGGCCTCTTCGGGATAGGCAAAGGTGACAACAATCCACTGGCCCGAGAACAGCAAGGCTTAGCCCGAGCACAAACCTCACAAGACTGCACAAAAGAACGCACATCCCTCGACAAGGAAGGCCACCAAAAAGACCTGGCCACCAAGTCTCTAGTACCAAATATTCCAGGATGACCTGCCAACGCAGAAGAATGGACCTCGGAGATGACTCTACTGGTCCAATTATCCGGAACAAACAGTCTCTCAGGCGGACAACGATCAGGTTTAGCCACCTGAAACTCCTGCAATGCACGTCGCAAGTCTGGGGAGACAGCAGACAAAATCACCCCATCCCTAAGGATACCAGAGGGCTCAGAATTTCCAAGGGAGTCAGGCACAAAACTCCTAGAAAGAGCATCCGCCTTCACATTCTTTGAACCTGGCAGGTATGAAACCACAAAATTGAAATGAGAGAAAAACAGTGACCAACGAGCCTGTCTAGGATTCAGACGCCTGGCAGACTCAAGGTAAATCAAATTTTTGTGATCAGTCAAGACCACCACACGATGTCTAGCACCCTCTAGCCAATGACGCCACTCCTCAAATGCCCACTTCATGGCCAAAAGTTCCCGATTACCAACATCATAATTCCGCTCAGCCGGCGAAAACTTTCTAGAAAAAAACGCGCATGGCTTCATCACTGAGCCATCGGAGCCTCTCTGTGACAAAACCGCCCCCGCTCCAATCTCGGAAGCATCAACCTCAACCTCAAAAAAGGGAGCGAAACATCTGGCTGACGCAACACAGGAGCAGAAGAAAACCGGCGCTTAAGTTCCTGAAAGGCCTCCACAGCCGCAGGAGACCAATTAGCAACATCAGCACCCTTCTTAGTCAAATCCGTCAAAGGCTTAACAACACTAGAAAAATTAGTTATAAAACGACGATAGAAATTAGCAAAGCCCAAGAACTTCTGTAGACTCTTAAGAGATGTAGGCTGCGTCCAGTCACAAATAGCCTGAACCTTGACGGGATCCATCTCAATAGTAGAAGGGGAAAAAATATACCCCAAGAAAGAAATCTTCTGGACTCCAAAGAGACACTTTGAGCCTTTTACAAACAAGGAATTGGCCCGCAGGACCTGAAACACCTTCCTGACCTGCTGAACATGAGACTCCCAGTCATCAGAAAAAACCAAAATATCATCCAAATACAGAATCATAAATTTATCCAGATATTCACGGAAAATATCGTGCATAAAGGACTGGAAGACTGAAGGAGCATTAGAAAGTCCAAAAGGCATTACCAAATACTCAAAATGGCCCTCAGGCGTATTAAATGCGGTTTTCCACTCATCACCTTGCTTTATTCGTATAAGATTATACGCACCCCGAAGATCAATCTTAGTGAACCATTTAGCCCCCTTAATGCGAGCAAACAAATCAGTCAACAATGGCAAAGGATACTGATATTTTACGGTAATCTTATTCAAAAGACGATAATCTATACAAGGCCTCAAGGAACCTTCTTTCTTGGCCACGAAAAAAAAACCTGCTCCCAAAGGGGACAAAGATGGACGGATATGTCCCTTTTCCAAGGACTCCTTAACATAATCCCGCATAGCAGTATGCTCTGGCACTGACAGATTGAACAAACGACCTTTAGGAAATTTACTGCCCGGAATTAAATTTATAGCACAATCGCAATCCCTGTGAGGAGGAAGCGAACTGAGCTTAGGCTCCTCAAAAACATCCCGATAGTCAGACAAAAACACAGGAATCTCAGAAGGAGTAGATGAAGCAATAGAAATCGGAGGTGCATCATCATGAACCCCCTGACAACCCCAGCTTAACACAGACACTGATTTCCAGTCAAGGACTGGATTATGAGTTTGTAACCATGGCAGACCAAGTACTAGAACATCATGCAAATTATACAGTACCAGGAAGCGAATCACCTCCTGATGAACGGGAGTCATACGCATGGTCACTTGTGTCCAGTACTGAGGTTTATTCATAGCCAAAGGTGTAGAGTCAATTCCCTTCAAAGGAATAGGGACTTCCAGAGGCTCCAGACTAAACCCACAGCGATTGGCAAATGACCAATCCATAAGACTCAGGGCAGCGCCTGAATCCACATAGGCATCGACGGAAATGGATGATAATGAACAAATCAGAGTCACAGACAGAATGAACTTAGACTGTAAAGTACTAATGGCAACAGACTTATCAACCTTTTTTGTGCGTTTAGAGCATGCTGATATAACATGAGCTGAATCACCACAATAAAAGCACAACCCTTTTTTCCGCCTATACTTTTGCCGTTCACTTCTGGACTGAATTCTATCACATTGCATTATCTCAGGTGACGGTTCAGACGACACCGCCAAATGATGCACAGGTTTGCGCTCCCGTAAACGCCGATCAATCTGAACAGCCATAGTCATAGACTCATTCAGACCAGCAGGCGCAGGGAACCCCACCATAACATCTTTAATGGCCTCAGAAAGGCCATCTCTAAACTTTGCAGCCAGAGCGCACTCATTCCACTGAGGAAGTACCGACCACTTCCGAAATTTTTGACAATAAATTTCTGCTTCATCTTGCCCCTGAGAGAGGGCCAACAAAGCTTTTTCAGCCTGAATCTCTTGGTTAGGTTCCTCATAGAGCAAACCCAATGCCAGAAAAAACGCATCTGCATTAAGCAACGCAGGGTCCCCTGGTGCCAATGCAAATGCCCAATCCTGAGGGTCACCCCGCAGGAAAGATATAATTATCTTGACTTGCTGAGCAGGGTCTCCAGAGGAGCGAGATTTCAAAGAAAGAAACAACTTGCAATTGTTCCTAAAATTCAGAAAACGAGATCTATCTCCAGAAAAAAACTCTGGGACAGGAATTCTAGGTTCAGACATAGGAGCCTGTACAACAAAATCCTGTATATTTTGAACCTTAGTGGCAAGATTATTCAGGCTGGAAGCCAAACTCTGGACGTCCATGATAAACAGCTGAGATCAGAGCCATTCAAAGATTAAGAGGAGGAGGAAGTAGCCAGGCTGCAATAAGGCTAGGCAGCAAACTCTGAGGGGAAAAAAAAAAAAAAAAAAAAAACTTCCTCAGACTACTTATCCTCCTACTTCAGCCAATACAATTAACACTTTGTGGGCCGGTTATACTGTCATGATCCCAATGGCAGGGGATCACAAAAAGGACAAGCACAGATACAAACAAGCTCTAGGGCGATGGAACCTGAGCTGACCGCGACCCTGAACCTAACACACAAATAAAAGTAGCCGGGGAACGTGCCTACGATGATCCTAGACGTCTCGCTCCAGCCGAAGATCTAACTTCCCCTATCAGAAGAAACACAGACCTCTCTTGCCTCCAGAGAAATACCCCACAGCAAATAGCAGCCCCCCACATATAATGACGGTGAAATGAGAGGAAAGCACATACGTAGTATGAAAACAGTTTCAGCAAAATGAGGCCCGTTAAAGCTAGATAGCAGAGGATACAAAAGTGAACTGCGCGGTCAGCGAAAAACCCTTCAAAAAACCATCCTGAAATTACTTGAACTCATGTGCCAACTCATGGTACATGAAAAGCAATTTCAGCCCACTAGAGCAACCAGCAGCAGAGAATCACATATCTGCAGGCTGGACTAAAAACCAAATTTAGCAAAACACAAAACAGGAAAATCCAAACTTAGCTTGTCCAGAAGGTTCTAGGAGCAGGGAGCAGAGGTAACAAGACACACTGGATACATTGATAACCGGCGAGGAAATGCCAGCAAAGCCAGGTTAAATAGGAAACTCCCATATGCTGATGGAACAGGTGGAACCCAGAAACCCAGGAAAGACAAGTCACCCAGTACCATCAGTAACCACCAGAGGGAGCCCAAAAACAGAACTCACAACAGCCATGATTGGGAGCAGGGATCTTGGTATATACGATTTATCCTGATTCTCCCATACTCTTTCTGAGTTCAGCTCAGCTCCCATTCTCCCAGTGTTCCTTCTCTGTTTGGGCAGCTGGAGGGATTTCAGGACATCTAGGCTCAGTGTGGCTGGAATACGCTGACTCCCCGCCACCGTCCACTGCTCCCTAGGCCGCCTTGCTGCTACTTTAGCAGCCTCGTCCGTCCTTCTGTTGCCCTTTTCCTCCCCACAGAGTCACCGTCCGTGTGTGCTTTTTACCTTGACGATGCCAACCTGGACTGATAGCGTCAATGCCTCCACTAATTGTTTCACCAGCTCTGCATTTTTAATGGGCTTACCGGCTGATGTAAGAAACGTTCTGCTTCTTCAGATAGGGCAATAATCATGGGATATTCCCCATGCACAATTCGAATCTGTGTAACTGTTAGCGACTTTATCTGCAGCAACTCTACATGCCTCAGTGAGTGCCTTCAACTCTGCCTCCTGCACCATCATGTGAGGAGCGAGTGGTTCAGCTCGGATTACCTCATGTGAGGATACTACTGCATATCCAATGTAGAGTCGCCCATTCTGGTGGTATCTGGAGCCATCTACAAAAATAAAAAAACCTCAAAATATGCATTAGGAACAGGTTTTTTTCTTCCCACGAACATATGTAAAACCCACTGTCTCCTGACTCATCAGTTCCTATGCAGTCATGTTCGTGCGTCATGTCAACGTCATGTCATGTTCTCTTTCCCACCTGCCAATGCTGTCACCAATTCCCCCTTTTCTGAATCCACAGGCAGATGAGTGGCTGGATTCAGAACATTATGTCTTTTGAGGGTGACATATTCAGGGATTAGTATTAGAGCACATTCAAGTCTGATCTGTCTGATCTTAGACAGGTGTTTTGGTTAAACTTGTACGAGTATGGCATTAATGTCACGTGGGGAATAAAATTGTCAAAAAGAAAAAGTCAGTGTGATTTCACATGCCTTTCAGTAATACAGCAGCTCTTACAGCACGTACACATATAGAAGACTCTCTAATCACGGGGTCTAATTGTGCTAAGTAGTAAGCTATCGGTCTCTGTTTCTTTCCATGTTGTAGTGTCAGTACTGCGGTAGCATGTCCACCCTGTTCTGTGAAAAATAAGAAAAATGGCTGATCATAGTTTGGAATGTCTGACACAATGAGCAGCTTGAGAGAGTGGAAGGAATCAATTGGTTCTTGAGTGAGATTGTAGGGGTCATTTTGTGAAGCAGACCTTATCCAAGGCCTACAGTACGTCACCAAACCTAGAAAAGTGCGTAGATGCTGGTGTGACCTGGGTAAAGGGAGATTTGTATTGCCCGTTTTCTGTCTTCAGTCAGGTGTCTTGTACCTTCAGCAATACAATGTCCTAAAAATGTCACCTTTTGTTTGCAATCACGTGAAACTCTGCAACCTTTTCTGCCAAAAACACAGCAAGGAAACTGTAGCTTCCGGACATCTGGTCCGGGCAGCAGAGCAAGAGGTCATCCACGTACTGTAATAGTACAATCTGTGGATGAGGTGGTTGCCACTGCTCAAGAATCCCTACCATCGCTGTTGAATAGATGGTTGGGGAGTTCTTTCCCCCTTTGTGGGAGGACCGTCCAACAGTATTGTTTACCTTCGTGAGTGAAAGACAAAAGATACTGACAGTCAGAGTGCAGTGGTACAGAGAAGAATGCATTTGCCAAATCAATAACTGTGAAACATTTTGATGTCGCTGGGATTTGTGACCGTACGGTGTGTGTATTAGGGACAGTTGAGGTCACACTCACTGTAACATCATTAATAGCTCGTTAGTCATGAACTATTCTGTAAGTGTCAGGGGAACCCTTGGGTCCTTTTTTTTTTTTTTTTTCTTAATGGGATACAAAGGGGTGTTGCAGGGGGAATATCTCTGCACTAGAACCCCTGCCTTAGCATACTCTTTAATATTCCTGCTCAGGGCCATTGATTTGACTAGACTTAAGGGGTATTGCCTTAACCAAAGAGGAGTGATTACTTCTCTTGATTTATCATGACAGGGGGAATGGGCAGCCGACCCATATCAGATTTTCCCCTTGCCCAAACGGTGTCGGGTACCTGACTCTTTTCCCTGTCCTCAGACATTCTGGTGTCAGGTGTTACTTTCACTACTCTTGCCATATACACCATTTCTGCAATATTACACAAGTGTTTATATAAGTCACACATTAATGTCCAAATATTTATACCCGTATTTGATTGGGTAGAGTACCCCTTAAAAAAACTAAATTTGATTCACAAAATGTTACCAAAAGAAAATTATATATATGAATATATATATATATATATATAATTACGAAAGATACTGAGTCATAAAATGGGGGAGCACAATGCCATAGGCCACAGCAAAGCACAAGCTTATTCTAAGAAAGTAGCAGCCCTATATAAATCCATAACTAACAGCTCCAAATACAGAAAGAAGGGATTTGAAAAATGCCAAATATCAATGCCAGTTGCTTGCGATAAGGTATAAGAACTGGAAAAGACAAATAAACAGTGACTATGGTTTGAGCCAATATAATGAATGGCTAAAAAACTAGATATCATATGAAGATAACCTAGAAATACACAGTAACTATACCATCTTGTGTAAGGAAACTACTAAAACTGGCAAATGAATGGAATTAAGTGTAACTACAATAGGGCATGATTTACCTGTGGTATAATGTGCACGTGGAAGACCCTGGTGTCCCTCTGCCACAAGTGTTTATATGCAAAGGGGACTTGTGACTGTAATACCCTCAGGAGAGAACTGTATAGTGCCTAGACAGCACTCAACTCTGCTTCCAGCAAATTCATAGGAGTATTGTCACTAACAATAAGTTTGTAAGCACCTCTTGGCTGTCTCGTGACTCTAGTCTTTTCTTGTTTAGTCATAGGGGCTTCAGTCGCTTGTCCCCCTACCCTCACGTATTCCACAATCTCGTCAGTAATCATGTCTGGCAGTATCAATTCTTTGTATACTAGTCCCAGCTG
Source organism: Ranitomeya imitator (assembly GCF_032444005.1). Classification (NCBI taxonomy): domain Eukaryota; kingdom Metazoa; phylum Chordata; class Amphibia; order Anura; family Dendrobatidae; genus Ranitomeya; species Ranitomeya imitator. The sequence goes on from NC_091286.1 coordinate 87,102,089, forward strand.
CCCCAGTGTCGGTCAAGAATTCTGTCTATTTCCCTCCCAGCATTGGTATGGTGGTCATCAAGGCAGGACCAGGTCCGGAGGGGACAAGAACAGGGCACACATTTGTCACTGGGTTGTCAGTTTCCTAGTCTGAAGGTGAAGGAGGTGGAAGATTGGTCTGAGTGTCCATTTTCTCCACAATTCCAGCACTTCACTGTTTCTAAGTCCTTAGGTCCCTTACTACGTCTCTACTGTTTTCCTCGTTTTCCAGCATACATGACACGTCGTCTTATTGTCCTAGTTTCTTCAACTCCTTTAGCAACCTTTAGGAGGTCTTTGGATCTACATTTCTCCATTTAGGTCTGGCTGTCTGTACTGCGTCTCATAAGCCTTTTGTCATACCGTCAATGAATGTATTTACCAATATTTTAACATCGAGTGGGTTTACTGGATTGTACCCCATGTCTGCCCATTTCAGCTGTAACCGTCCAGAGTACATCTCTACTCTCTCTCCTTTAGTCACATCTGTAAAAGTCTTAATTTGCATCCTAGTACGTCACCTGCTTTGGTGCTCACCAACTCTCTAGGTCTGCTCAGGTGCACTTATACGTCCATCATATTGTCTTTGTCTGTAAAATGGGAAAGGTTTGTTCTCAGGGTCAGCCAATTATTTTAGCGTAGCTAGCTAGTCAGAGGGCTTCCAGGGATAATACTCCTGTATCTGTCTTACACTACCTGATGTGGTTGGTTCTCTGGTGGTGAGGGTGACATGACATGCTGGTCTACAGCTCCTTCCCAAAAGGATTACTGTCAGCTTACTCCCAAAAGTTAATGTCCCCACTAACCACAATCCTGTGTCAGCTTCTTATGTCACTACATGTGATCTTGTCTGGAGAGGATTCAGTGTAATTCACTTAGGTTGGGTTACATCACAGATCATACAAGTATTTCTCCAGTCTGGGTTTGTCTGACCGCAATGTTTACAAGTCCATCTGTCTTGTCTCGGTCTCTGGTTATACAAAAGTATGACCGTAGCAGTAATGTGTCGGTCATAGTCGGACTTTTGAGCATCAAAACATTCATAATACACCTTACTTCCGTCCTGCTGCACTCTCTCAGATGCCATTTATTCACATGCTATTTTCCTCATTTGTCTGTGCCTTTTTGAACATCCAAACATCCATCCACTCACTGGCATTTTTGCCTGTTTCAATATTGGTCTCACATCTTTCACTGCTTCCTTTTTCCAATCTGTACAGCGGTTTTTGGATCCCATTGGGGGCCCTGACTGCACACAGAATAAGTTGCCCATGGCTTCAACTTATCCGCTCAACAACACCGAGCAGGTTCCCTACCTACCACTCGGTGGCACCGAGCAGGTGCACTACCTACCACTCGGTGGACTTAAAGGATTTTACCAAGCAGGTTCACTACCTACCACTCGGTAAATCAGCTGGCTAGCACAGCTCCATGGACGGCAAGGTTACACCACCTAATGCCGTAGACTGACTGTAGCAGGTTACTCCGTACACTACATCAGCCGTGCAGTTGGCTACCTCCTCTGTTGATCCTCAATTCACTATATCAATCATTCAACTTGAAGCAGGTGAATCTTTTACCAATCTTTTCAATCACTTTCAAGTTTCCTCTAAAATAGGCACAATTCTTTCACTTTCAAATTCCAACTTGAACTTACGATATTTCTTTCTACTTCAATACATACAGTATTGTTGCTTTAAACACAAATCTCTCAGCGCGTACTGAACCGAGGACAGAATATGCACAGCTCTATATTCTTCAGCAGCTATATGGCCCCCCTTTCTCTGGCCCACAGCGCAGAGAGGAGAAATGAAAAACAATTCACGCAGGGGTTCGACTCCCTCCTCCCATCAGGTATTCAGTAGAGATAAGGAAGTCACAAACAATTGCGGCTTAATTCCAGCTTCAATCAAAATTTCCGAATTTTAGTGTCCCTTCACTTCTTAGATTTTAATCAGAATCTGAATCTGTTTCCTCAAAACCCTCATCCTCCTGTGGAGCTGGAAACCACGGAACTTCACTGTAAGGGCAAATAACTGTATAATGTGAGAAGCCGCGCCTTGCCCTTTTCTGGCCAAATTCTTCCAGGAAACTTTCCAATGTCAAACCACACATAACACGGGTTTCACTGAATCTCAGTTGTAAATTAAATGTACATTAAAAATATCCACAACTCATTCATCCTGGACAATTAACAACAGTTAGATAAGTAATTATACTTATGTGATCACTCATACATACATGCTCATTCAGGGATTGTTGTTTCTTTTCCTTTCACTCATTTACTCACCTGTCATCTCATTCAGAGTTCTCATAGACATACAAGGTTCACACAGCCTGCCTATTTTGCACTTTGGAATTAACACAACTCTATATAACAAAAACTGCAGCAGTGTCCACTGACACTCTGAAAGCACTTTAAGGCCAAACAACAAAAACCACGGCCCTAATACAAAATACAGCTTCATATAATGTACTGCCAATCCAAAATGACCAAAATAACAACACTGCACAGAGTCTATCCCAGCTCTGTATTACACACTACGCAAATACACAACCAATTAGGATACTGACAAATGATACAGATAACAATTATCATCTTATAACTCTATTATTCAACTCTCATACGGACATAAACAGACAAAACACAAAACTCACTGGTGATGTGGATTCTTTGAACCATGTTCGCAGCCTTTTACCCAGAGGTATGGAGAGATCCAGATGAGAGATTGCAAGTGCAAAACAGGTTGTAAGAATAACATTTCTCACCTTGCTGCAGCTGGTGTTTTGCATGTCCAATTTCTCAGCAGAAAACTCCCCCATATGGATTCCGAATAGGCTGGATACACGGCCCCGGTCGGGCGCCAAAACTGTCGTAGCTGTTTTTCGTTCTGACCCAAATGTCAGCTGACAGATCACCAGTGAGACCAAATTGTGGAGTTACGCCCGTCATTTTACAAGCGCGCTTGGAGACAAAAAGACACCTCACACATATCCTGTGAGCAAGTCACTTTTATCTGAAGTAAAAGAGCAAGAAGCAATATTTTATACCATTTACAACATATGTGATTCTCAATGCAATTCATGTAGCCCCCACCATCACCCAGGGTCATACTGACCTTTATTCTCTCACGTACCCGGAGCATGTTGTGACTGAATATTGAGAACATACATGATAAGAAGTATGGTCTCCTTGAAGCGGAGACACTAAGACTACTGCATCAACAGATTCTAGTAATTCTAACAATTAAAGGCAAGAGGCACTTAAAGGCAAACCCTTCTATATCACTCCCATCCTTTCTCGAGGGTGCGTGGCAGGAGCTGCTCAGACAGATGCCTTACTGGCAATTCAGGACCTGCCATCATGTGATCTTCAGGACCTGCGACCACGTGACTTCCAGCATGCTCCGCATCATCTTCCGGCATCGCGCTATGAGTCTCCTTTCCCTCAGCAGGGAACGCTGAAGCTTCACTCAGACAACACAGTGGTTCACTCCACCATCATCTGCAGCTGTCAGCCTCACAGGCTTTGGGTGCATCACTCCATACCTCACCTACACCAGGGTTATACTGGGGTGCATAACCTGAAAAGGTTAGTGGCTCTACAGCTCTGCTCAACCTATTGCATTTGTCCAACTGGTCCTGCTCATGCTTGACTGCTTGCCCCTATCCTGTCTTTTTTTTAAAGTCCATAACTAGTGTTGAGCATTCCGATACCGCAAGTATCGGGTATCGGCCGATACTTGCGGTATCGGAATTCCGATACCGAGATCCGATATTTTTGTGATATCGGGTATCGGTATCGGAAGTGTAAAATAAAGAATTAAAATAAAAAATATTGTTATATTCACCTCTCCGGCGGCCCCTGGACATCTGCGCGAGGAACCGGCGTCCGGCACGGCTTCTTTCTTCAAAATGCGCGCCTTTAGGACCTGTGGTATGACGTCCCGGCTTCTGATTGGTCGCGTGCCGCCCATGTGACCGCCACGCGACCAATCAGAAGCCGCGACGTCATTCCTCAGCTAAAGTCCTAGAATGAGCGCCTTTTAGGACCTGAGGAATGACGTCGCGGCTTCTGATTGGTCGCGTGGCTGTCACATGGGCGGCACGCGACCAATCAGAAGCCGGGACATCATTCCACAGGTCCTAAAGGCGCGCATTTTGAAGAAAGAAGCCGTGCCGGACGCCGGATCCTCCCGCTGATGTCCAGGGGCCGCCGGAGAGGTGAATATAACAATATTTTTTATTTTAATTCTTTATTTTACACTTTAATATGGATCCCAGGGCCTGAAGGAGAGTTTCCTCTCCTTCAGACCCTGGGATCCATGAGGATACATTCCGATACTTGATGTCCCATTGACTTGTATTGGTATCGGATATCGGTATCGGCGATATCCGATATTTTTTGGGTATCGGCCGATACTATCCGATACCGATACTTTCAAGTATCGGACGGTATCGCTCAACACTATCCATAACATGATAGCTTCTTTCCATGCATTCATTGACATTCCTGTTTTTTAGGCTGATGTATAGTCAGAAATTCACGAAATTCATGAAAGCAGGCAATATTAATAGAAATGAGCAAGAGAGAACTAAAATGTTCAGATGCTTGTTATTCGAACAGAACAATTCCAAAAGCTCGAGTTTCAAGTAACGAGCATAATGGGAGACAATGGGAAATCCAGGCATTTTTCCAGCAGACTCTACAAAGAGTCCTGGGGGCAGTGGAAATGTTGAAATGGATGGAAAAAGTGCTGAATGGAAGGAGAACAGCAGGGTTAAGACACCGAAGACACCTGGAAGCATCTCTGAGTTCCAGATTGCTGCTGAGAACAATAGTGTCACACTTTTACTTCACTTTATGGACTGATAAAAAAACATTCAAAATCAACAAAGATATTAGAGTTTACATCAAAAAAATGTTAAGAAACATTCTTTCCTGTGTAATGACTTTTATATAAGGCAACATTTAGAAAGCATTTAAAAAATAATAATAATTTAAGTACACCAAAAATGAAACACATCGGAATTTTCAGTGTAAGTTATGAAGAATCAATACATACACATTCTGCTGTAATTGTCATGTAGTGGTGCTCCTAAACACATAAAGGCTATGCACTAAGTGCAAAGCCTGCCAAAAATTAGAAGCACAGTTATCCATACAACCTTGAAGGCATCAAATGTAGTACCTCATTCAAATATTGTGAGCAAAGTATACTTGTGGAACTCCCACACTCATAAATGTTCTGCACAGTGCAAAGCCTGGTAAAAATTAGAAGCAGGCTTGAAGGCAACAACTGGATGGCCTCATTAAAGTATTAAGAAAGGGTGCACCTTTAGCAGGCCAATTTAGATTTTTATTTGAAACTATTGAAATTTCAGACAAAGCAGGTTCTACAGTAACATAGTAACATAGTAACATAGTTAGTAAGGCCGAAAAAAGACATTTGTCCATCCAGTTCAGCCTATATTCCATCATAATAAATACCCAGATCTACGTCCTTCTACAGAACCTAATAATTGTATGATACAATATTGTTCTGCTCCAGGAAGACATCCAGGCCTCTCTTGAACCCCTCGACTGAGTTCGCCATCACCACCTCCTCAGGCAAGCAATTCCAGATTCTCATTGCCCTAACAGTAAAGAATCCTCTTCTATGTTGGTGGAAAAACCTTCTCTCCTCCAGACGCAAAGAATGCCCCCTTGTGCCCGTCACCTTCCTTGGTATAAACAGATCCTCAGCGAGATATTTGTATTGTCCCCTTATATACTTATACATGGTTATTAGATCGCCCCTCAGTCGTCTTTTTTCTAGACTAAATAATCCTAATTTCGCTAATCTATCTGGGTATTGTAGTTCTCCCATCCCCTTTATTAATTTTGTTGCCCTCCTTTGTACTCTCTCTAGTTCCATTATATCCTTCCTGAGCACCGGTGCCCAAAACTGGACACAGTACTCCATGTGCGGTCTAACTAGGGATTTGTACAGAGGCAGTATAATGCTCTCATCATGTGTATCCAGACCTCTTTTAATGCACCCCATGATCCTGTTTGCCTTGGCAGCTGCTGCCTGGCACTGGCTGCTCCAGGTAAGTTTATCATTAACTAGGATCCCCAAGTCCTTCTCCCTGTCAGATTTACCCAGTGGTTTCCCGTTCAGTGTGTAATGGTGATATTGATTCCCTCTTCCCATGTGTATAACCTTACATTTATCATTGTTAAACCTCATCTGCCACCTTTCAGCCCAAGTTTCCAACTTATCCAGATCCATCTGTAGCAGAATACTATCTTCTCTTGTATTAACTGCTTTACATAGTTTTGTATCATCTGCAAATATCGATATTTTACTGTGTAAACCTTCTACCAGATCATTAATGAATATGTTGAAGAGAACAGGTCCCAATACTGACCCCTGCGGTACCCCACTGGTCACAGCGACCCAGTTAGAGACTATACCATTTATAACCACCCTCTGCTTTCTATCACTAAGCCAGTTACCCATTTACACACATTTTCCCCCAGACCAAGCATTCTCATTTTGTGTACCAACCTCTTGTGCGGCACGGTATCAAACGCTTTATATGACAGTATATATGACATATTTTGTGAACTGTACCAGACCAAGTGGCTTTTAAAAATTTTAACTCACATAGTTTTACACAAAGCACGTTAAACTGTATACATGAATAATTGAATCCATACAATTTTTGGAAGATTATTTTAAAGTTTAATATACCAGTGGAATGTAGCAAGAACTGTGTTACAGTGTATGGATGAATCATTGAATCCATAAAAAGTTTTACATTTTTATTGTGAGTTTAATAAAACTTCAAAATGTAACAAGAACCACATTGCAGTGTATGCATAAATCCTTGAATCCATAAAAAGCTTTGGAAGTTTTTTTAAAAATTTAATACACCAGCAAAATGTAACAAAAACCATTATACAGGATATGGATGAATCATTGAATCCATAAATATTTTTTTAAGGTTTTTTTTAGTTTTATATCAACCCGAAATGTAACAGGCAGAATGTAAAACTGTATGGTTGAGGAGTTGAACCCAGACAAATTTCCCACAGCTTTTTTGTAGTGCTATATATACCACCAAAATGTACCCAAGAATATGTAGTACTGTATGGATGAGCAATCTAATAAAGAAAAATATTTCACAAATTGTTTTGAGGGTTATATAACACCGAAATGTACCCAAGTACGTATAATACACCATGGAAGAGCAATATACGATAATACAGAAAAAATTTTGAACAATATTTTGGAGGGTTATTTACCCCCAAAATCTGTCCAAAAATATGTAATGCTCTACGGATGAGAAATAAAATACCAATACATTTTTGAACAATTTTTTTGAGGTTTAGCTAACACTGAAATCTATCCAAGAACAGGTAATACTCTATGGATGAGCAATAAAATACTGAAAAAAAAATTGAGCATTTTTTGGATACCACCGAAATGTACTCAAGAATACGAAATACTCTATGAATGAGTGATATAATGCCTATACATTTTTGAACAATTTTTGAATGGATTAGGCACTACTGAAACATACCCAAAAATATGTAATACTCTATGGATGAGCAATATGATACCGATACATTTTTAAACAATTTTCTTGAAGGTTATGTTCAACCTATCACAATCCCACCAGGGGGTCATCAGCAGATGGCATGACACACACAACGGGATGGAAATGGGGAGACGAAGCTCCTACGATAGGGAATGATGGATGGGACACCTCCTGAGCTCCAACCTGATCCTGTCCCTGCAGTCCCCTAAAGCCCTAAGCGGGTCCTTCCCCCTGCCGACATCATAAACCTCGTCCCTCGCTGTCACCTCACACTGCCCTGGCTAGTGCACTGGTCAGCAAGGGCGCTAGCCTCATCACTGCAGATGGTACAACATGAGGGTGGTGACAAGCACAAGACAATCAAGGTAAAAATATCACACTTAGCTTACAAACTCAGCTGTCAAGCTCCACACCACAGATGACATAGAATCAGGACTCCAAACTCCAGAAGTAGCTGACACCAGAGAGCTGCAACTGCACAGCTGGCCTCCATAGAATAACTATCACCAACAGTCAGCTGATGCATCAGGTGACCATTTAAATAATGGTCATCACCCACATCAGCTAACCTAACAACTCTGCAGTTGCAGCAGGATGCCAGTAAGAAAAATTGACATTAAACCATAAGCCCTGTCCCTCAAACTGCACATCTAAGTTTTTTCCACCTCCTGTCACCTCCAGCTTAAAAATATTTCCATAATCCATCCTTTCCTCAACCCTCAATCTACTAAAATGCTTGTGCATGCCCTTATCATCTTCCGCCTTGACTACTTCAACATCCTTCCTTTTCTGTGGCCTCCCTGCTAACACCCTTGCACCTCTCCAGTCCATCCTTAACTCTGCCGCCCGACTAATTAATCTCTCTCCTCGATACTCCTCCTCTTCTCCCCTCTGCAAATGTTTTCACTGGCTCCCATTCCATCAGCATATCTTCAAATTACTAATACTGACCTACAAAGCCATCCATAACCTGTCTCCCCCATATACCTCTGAAATAATCTCTTTATATCTTCCTTCACGTAATCTCCAGTCCTCCCAAGACATTTTTATCTCCTCCACACTTATTTGCCCCTCACCAAACCGCCTCCAAGACTTCTCCTGGATATCCCCCATCCTCTGGAATTCTTTGCCCCAACACGTCGGTCTATCAACCACATTCGGATCCTAATCAGGCTCAATGCGAGTAAAGGTACGGGGGACCCCATGTAAAGCTGGTAACATATAATCCCATAAGTAAATACCCAGCCGAGCATGGCCTGATATACCGAGCGCAGGTGAAGCGGAGACCCGACGCGTGTCGCCACACTGAGGTGGCTTCGTCAGGGGCTGGGTATTTACTTATGGGATTATATGTGACCAGCTTTACATGGGGTCCCCCGTACCTTTACTCGCATTGAGCCTGATTGGGTGATGTGAGTCAGGATTATTATTCCTGTGTACATCTAATAGGGATATTTCTCCATCTAGGGTAGCAGCAGTGGCTATATTCACAGCAGCACTAAATGTTTACTGTTTTATATGTTAAGGTTGGGTAGGATTGTATCTCACCTTATTCTGTCTACCTTTTAGACTCATGTATGGGCTTCACCCCACTGCATTGTATGTTTAATTCTAGTGGCATCTAGAGGCATCCTCTTACAGGGTAGTGGCCTTATTTTTTTGGCGCAGGTGTTAGCCCTATTGCGGGCTTGTTTCACTAGGGACAAGTATGTCTCCTTTTTAATGGTTTTTAAACTGTGTGTTTTTTCTATTGCATGTTTCATGTGTTTATATACATTAATAAAAGTTGTGTTCATTGTTTGCCGAATCCATTGTGTGGTGATCCCCATTTTCATGACCTTCACTTTGTTCTCTGTTGTTTCATGTGATATTCATTGTTGGTCAGGGTTGAGATCCCACTCTCTAGACCATGGTGCCCCCTCAACATATATAGTATTACGTACTTCTACACTCATAAAGGCTTTGCATAAAGTGAAAAATCGGGAAAAAATTATGAGGGTCATCATTAAACCCCTCAAAGGCAACAACTGGCGAGCCTCATTCTAATATTTTTAACGTGCAGTTGCTGTACTCCTAGCAGCAGAAGGTGGAGGTAACTATTGAGTTCTAGAGGGAGCTACATTGGGCATAATTTCACACAAACCCCCCAAAATGGTCTGTGCAAAAATGTTGGCCCCTTTCCAAAATTGTGGGTAAACAACTTTGTTTCAAGCATATGAAACTCATTCAAACTCACCTGTAGCAAGTAATAGGTGTGAGCAATATGAAAATCACACCTGAAACCAGATAAAAAGGGGAGAAGTTGACTTAGCCTTTGCATTGTGTGTCTATGTGTATCACACTAAGAATGGAGAGCAGAAAGAGAAGAGAACTGTCTGAGGATTTTGGAAGAAAAATTGTTGAAAAATAACAACAATCTCAAGATTACAAGTCCAACCCCAGAGATCTTGATGTTCATTTGTCCATGGACCACAACATAATCAAGAAGTTTATAACACATGGCATTGTAGCTAATCTCCCTTGACCTGGACGGCAGAGAAAAATTGATAAAAGGTTGCAATGCAGGATAGTCTGGATGGGGTATAAGCAGATCGAATCAGGTTCCAAACACATTCAAGCGGTCCTGCAGGTTCAGGGTGCATCAGTGTCAGCGCAAACTATCCATCAACATTTGAATGAAACGCTATGAGAGGAGCCTCAGGATGACCTACTGCTAACACAGAGACATAAAATAGCTAGACTGCAGTTTTCAAAAATGTACGTGAGTAAGCCAAATCCTTCTTGTAAGGTGTCTTGCTGACAGATGAGATCAAGCTAGAGCTTTATGGTAAAGCCCGTCATTCTACTGTTTCTGAAAAATGGAATGAGGCATAAAAGAAAAGAACACAATACCTACAGTCAAATGTAGTGGAGGTTCAAAGATATTGTTGAGTTGTTTTGCTGCCTATGACATTTGGAGCCTGGACTGTGCGCAAGGCATCATAAAATCTGAAGATTACCAAAGGATTTTGGGTCGCAATGTAGTGGCCAGTGTCAGAAATCTGTGTTTGCTTCCTAGGTCACTGGTCTTAAAACAGGACAATAACCAAAAACATACTTCAAAATGCTCCCAGAAATGGATGGAAACAATGTGCTGTAAAGTTCTGAATTGGCTAGAAATGAGTTTAGATCTAAATCTCTGCAGAAAGATCTTACAATTGCTGTTGTAAGAAGGCCCCATTCAAATATGAGAAACCTGGAGTAATTTCCAAAAGAAGAGTGGTCCAAAATTCCAATTGAGAGGTGTAAGAAGCTTGTTGATGGTTATAGGTAACGATTGATTGCAGTTAATTAATCCAAAGGGTGTACATCCAAATTGTTAGGGTTGGCGGAATGCACCGAATATATTTATTAGATGGGATTGGTGCATTCGCAACCCGGGATCCACCGTGCAGGAAGGAACCTGCTGCTAAGTAAATGGCGGCACTATATGGCGGTATGAACCAGCTCTGTTAGCTTCACAGAGCAGCCAAGAAAGCAAAGCTATGTGCCCTGTGTGCCCTTAAATAGTTGTAGCACGTACAGGGCCTTCAAAGAAGGACCAATGGAGTTGCTGCAGAACCTGAGCATGTGACCCTAAATTTCCACTGAGAGATCTTGCCCTGGGCATGCTCAGAGTGCAAAGCAGGACTTAGTCCTAGCACCTACAAGGACCTTCCAAGAAGGACCAATGGAAGTTGCTGCAATACCTGAGCATGTGACCCTAGATCTCCACTGAGAGATCTTGCCCTGGGCATGCTCAGTGTGTGCAAAGCAGGACTTAGTCACAGAAAAGCCTGCTCGCCGCAGATCAGTGCAGGGTACAATAGCAGAGCCTGGAGAGGCAGTAGTAACCCTTTGCACAGTATCAGTCTCAGTGAGACGCTGGGAACGATGTCTCCACTGAGCAGGCTGCACTGCGGCCGCTGCAGAATGGGAGACCGCAGCAGAGACGGATCAAGATTCCCCCTGTGCAGCAGAGGAAACTCGACTCCTAACATTACACCCCATCCTAGGGCCCCCCTCCTTGAGCCTCGCTACGCTCAAAAGCTGCAATGAGCAGCGGAGCCCAAATGTGCTCCACAGGCTCCCAGGTTCTATCCTCTGGACCGTTGCCCTTCCAGTCCACCAGATAAAATTTCTTGCCACGTACCACCTTGCACCCCACGATAGCATTCACCTCAAACTAATCCGTGGATGAACCCGATGTCCCGGCAGATGACTCAGAAAACCGGGACAAATGAACGGGCTTTAAGAGGGAAACGTGAAAAGTATCGGTGATACCAAGGCGTGGAGGAATAGCCAAATGGTAGACCACAGGGTTGACCTGTTCCAGAACCTTGAACGGGCCAATGTAGCGAGGCGCAAACTTAGTGGTTTCAACTCGCAGCCTGATGTTACGGGCAGAGAGCCACTCTAAGTCGCCAGGTGCAAAGGTCGGAGCGGGGCTCCGGTGTGTATCAGCCGAAACCCTCATTCTCTCCTTGGAGGCCCGGATGGCATCCTGTGTCCGGTCCAAGATGTCACGTGCCTCCACCGCCCAGTCTGCCACCCTAGAATCGGTGGATGACATGGGCACAGGGACACGCGGATGCTGGCCGTTATTAAGGAGAAAAGGAGTCTGACCAGTGGAATCGGCTACGGCATTGTTCAATGCAAATTCCGCCCAAGGTAGCAAAGATGCCCAGTCATCCTGCCTAGCAGAGACAAAATGTTGCAAGTATGTCACCAGAGTCTGGTTGGTTCTCTCTACCAACCCATTTGTCTCGGGATGATATGCAGAGGAGAGATTCAGCTCTATGCTGAGTAAACGGCAGAGCTCTCTCCAAAACCAAGACGCAAACTGGGGACCCCGGTCGCTGACAATTTTATCAGGCTTTCCATGTAAGTGGAAAATATGTTTTATGAACAACGCTGCCAACGCCCGTGCAGAAGGTAACCGTGGAAGTGGCACCAAATGCAGCATCTTAGAAAAATGATCGGTGACTACCCAGATTATGGTGCAGTTACGAGACTTGGGTAAGCCCACCACGAAGTCCATCCCGACCATCTCCCAGGGCCTGTCTGCCACCGGCATGGGGTAAAGTAATCCAGCAGGCCGTTGTCGAGGGGACCGATTCTGGGCGCAGGAGACACACGCCCGAATATAGTCCCCGACGTCACGGGCAATATGCGGCCACCAGTACGTCCTCGCCAAAAGCTCAGATGACCTCTTGGTCCCAAAATGTCCACCCACTCTGGATGAGTGAGCCCAAGAGAGAACCTCTGGTCGCAAATTCGCTGGTATGAAAGTCTTGCCCGGGGGCACGGACTCTAGCTAAACCGGAGCCACAGTTCTCAGGCTCTCAGAAGGGACAATAAGCCGAGGCTCCTCCTCCTCAGAAGACACTACGGAGCAGGAGAGAGAGTCGGCACGAATGTTCTTCTCCACAGAGAGAAAATGAAGAGTAAAATAGAACCGGGAGAAGAACAAGGACCATCTAGCCTGGCGAGAATTCAGCTGCTGGGCCGTCTGTATATATACCAAGTTCTTGTGGTCAGTGAACACTTGGAAGGGAAAGCGAGCTCCCTCCAAGAGATGTCTCCACTCTGAAAAAGCCAACTTCATGGCTAGCAACTCCCTGCCCCCGATGGAATAATTCCTCTCCGCTGGTGTGAAGGTCTTGGAGAAGAAGAAGCAAGGATGCTTCCGACCTTGAGCATCATGGCGCAGAATGTGTACAAGTGAATAATCCAAATCAAGCACTTGTTTGTACAAATATTTGACGCACATTTTTGGAAAAACATTTTCCAACTTTCACCCCCAAAACTCAAATTAAACCATTTATACTTTCATGTAAAGGATGTAGCCTCTATAAAACTAATTTTTGTAGTAGCTTTCACTAATTTCATTATATATATATATATATATATATATATATATATATATATACAGTGGGGCAAAAAAGTATTTAGTCAGTCAGCAATAGTGCAAGTTCCACCACTTAAAAAGATGAGAGGCGTCTGTAATTTACATCATAGGTAGACCTCAACTATGGGAGACAAACTGAGAAAAAAAAATCCAGAAAATCACATTGTCTGTTTTTTTAACATTTTATTTGCATATTATGGTGGAAAATAAGTATTTGGTCAGAAACAAAATTTCATCTCAATACTTTGTAATATATCCTTTGTTGGCAATGACAGAGGTCAAATGTTTTCTGTAAGTCTTCACAAGGTTGCGACACACTGTTGTTGGTATGTTGGCCCATTCCTCCATGCAGATCTCCTCTAGAGCAGTGATGTTTTTGGCTTTTCGCTTGGCAACACGGACTTTCAACTCCCTCCAAAGGTTTTCTATAGGGTTGAGATCTGGAGACTGGCTAGGCCACTCCAGGACCTTGAAATGCTTCTTACGAAGCCACTCCTTCGTTGCCCTGGCGGTGTGCTTTGGATCATTGTCATGTTGAAAGACCCAGCCACGTTTCATCTTCAATGCCCTTGCTGATGGAAGGAGGTTTGCACTCAAAATCTCACGATACATGGCCCCATTCATTCTTTCATGTACCCGGATCAGTCGTCCTGGCCCCTTTGCAGAGAAACAGCCCCAAAGCATGATGTTTCCACCACCATGCTTTACAGTAGGTATGGTGTTTGATGGATGCAACTCAGTATTCTTTTTCCTCCAAACACGACAAGTTGTGTTTCTACCAAAAAGTTCCAGTTTGGTTTCATCAGACCATAGGACATTCTCCCAAAACTCCTCTGGATCATCCAAATGCTCTCTAGCAAACTTCAGACGGGCCCGGACGTGTACTGGCTTAAGCAGTGGGACACGTCTGGCACTGCAGGATCTGAGTCCATGGTGGCGTAGTGTGTTACTTATGGTAGGCCTTGTTACATTGGTCCCAGCTCTCTGCAGTTCATTCACTAGGTCCCCCCGTGTGGTTCTGGGATTTTTGCTCACCGTTCTTGTGATCATTCTGACCCCACGGGGTGGGATTTTGCATGGAGCCCCAGATCGAGGGAGATTATCAGTGGTCTTGTATGTCTTCCATTTTCTAATTATTGCTCCCACTGTTGATTTCTTCACTCCAAGCTGGTTGGCTATTGCAGATTCAGTCTTCCCAGCCTGGTGCAGGGCTACAATTTTGTTTCTGGTGTCCTTTGACAGCTCTTTGGTCTTCACCATAGTGGAGTTTGGAGTCAGACTGTTTGAGGGTGTGCACAGGTGTCTTTTTATACTGATAACAAGTTTAAACAGGTGCCATTACTACAGGTAATGAGTAGAGGAAAGAGGAGACTCTTAAAGAAGAAGTTACAGGTCTGTGAGAGCCAGAAATCTTGATTGTTTGATTCTGACCAAATACTTATTTTCCACCATAATATGCAAATAAAATGTTAAAAAAACAGACAATGTGATTTTCTGGATTTTTTTTTCTCAGTTTGTCTCCCATAGTTGAGGTCTACCTATGATGTAAATTACAGACGCCTCTCATCTTTTTAAGTGGTGGAACTTGCACTATTGCTGACTGACTAAATACTTTTTTGCCCCACTGTATATATATATATATATATATATATATATATATATATATATATATGGCAGAAAGTGTTGGCACCCTTGAAATTGTTCCAGAAAAATTAAGTTTTCCTCCCAGAAAATGATTGCAATTACCCATATTTTGTTATATACATGTTGATCTCCTTTGTGTGTATTGAAGCAACACAAAAGACTGAGAAAAGGCGAATTGGACATAATTTCACACAAAAACCCCAAAATGGGCCAGACAAAATTGTTGGCACACTCAACTTAATATTTGTGTTAGGAGTTGAGTTTCCTCTGCTGCACAGGGGGAATCTTGATCCGTCTCTGCTGCAGTCTCCCATTCTGCATCGGCCGCAGTGCAGCCTGCTCAGCAGAGACGTTGCTACCAGCGTCTCACAGAGACTGATACTGTGCAAAGGGTTACTACTGCCTCTCCAGGCTCTGCAATTGTACCCTGCACTGATCTGCGGCGAGCAGGCTTTTCTGGGACTAAGTCCTGCTTTGCATACATTGAGCATGCCCAGTGTCTTAAAGAGTAGCAACATTTTAGGTATTCATTACCTTCAATTGGTTAATTTGGTTCTCCATCTCGCCACCATAGTGCTGTTCATATTCAGATACACTTTGGAAGTATACATGTAGTATAATAACAAGTTCTTCTTTGATTCCTCAACCTGAAGAATAATCATAAAAATAATATATTATAATTGCTTGAAAACCCAGAGCACATCCTCACATGCCTTTGGCCCTGTCATCAAGAAGCCATAATTATTCAATCTCAATACTTGACCTGTACATTATTTATTATTTGCAATCCCATTATATCCAGGATAAAAAATCTCCATATCAGTATAATCAGAAGCACACTGAGGTATAATGTTGGATCCATATATTTTGATCCTGTGTTTGATCCATATATTTTAATGGGTGCCATATCAATGTTAACATAGTAATATAGTAATAGGCCCAGTCCAATCAGAAACTTATCTTTTCATAGAAGATAATCAGATTATGACAGAACTGATCCCTCATAAACTCATGTTAATCATGAATTATGAGGTTATTGATATTTTTTCTATTTTACCGTCTTTTGGCTTGATTTCGAGTCTTGGCCATTTCATGGATGAATGTTCTGATGGAAGATCAATCTTGTGTAAACCTAGCTAGGTCCACCATATAATAATAATAATAATAATAATAATTTTTATTTATATAGCGCCAACATATTCCGCAGCGCTTTACAAATTATAGAGGGGACTTGTACATACAATAGACATTACAGCATAACAGAAATACAGTTCAAAACAGATACCAAGAGGAGTGAGGGCCCTGCTCGTAAGCTTACAAACTATGAGGAAAAGGGGAGACACGAGAGGTGGATGGTAACAATTGCTATAGTTATTCGGACCAGCCATAGTGTAAGGCTTGGGTGTTCATGTAAAGCTGCATGAACCAGTTAATTAATGGTGGAGAAGACCACCATGGTCTTCTCCACCATTATCTTGATAATATCAAGCCAACGAGTTTCTGGACACATCATGGGAAGAAAGCGATCACTGGAGAAGGACATCGTGGTGTGAAGAATAGCAGGAACAAGGTGAGGGGAAGGCTAGCATTCCGATTGTTATTAGTAAGTAAAATTAAGGATTCAATTCTGTTATTGCTACATAGTTACATAGTTAGCAAGGCCAAAAAAAGACATTTGTCCATCCAGTTCAGCCTGTATTCCATCAGAATACATCCCCATATCTACATCCTTCTACAGAACCTAATAACTGTAAGATACAATATTGTTACATTCCAAGAAGACATCCAGGCCTCTCTTGAACCCCTCGACTGAGTTCACCTTCACCACCTCCTCAGGCAAAGAATTCCAGATTCTCACTGCCCTAACAGTAAAGAATCCTCTTCTATGTTGGTGGAAAAACCTTCTCTCCTCCAGACACAGAGAATGCCCCCTTGTGACCATCACATTCCTTAGTGTAACCAGATCCTCGGAGAGATATTTTTATTGTCCCCTTATATATTTATACATGGTTATTAGATCGCCCCTCAGTCGTCTTTTTTCTAGACTGAATAATCCTAATTTTGCTAATCTCTCTGGGTATTGTAGTTCCCCCATTCCCTTTATTAATTTTGTTGCCCTCCTTTGTACTCACGCTAGTTCCATTATATCCTTAGTCCCCTATAACAAGGACCTCATTATGGGTTGCAGCTTCATCTATCTGCCTTAGTAGTAGACTTTCCATGATTTCTGCTATATTTGAGAATTTTGTTACTATTTTTCCCTCCATGTATTTTGACCCATATGGACTCGACATCCTCATTCCTGTCACTAATATCCTCCCATAAAGTGAACTTTAGACAAGACTTTACATAAAGACAAACCCCTCCTCCTCTTTGATTTTTATGATCCTCTCTAAACAGACTGTAACCCTGTAAGTTAACTGCCCAGTCATAGCTTTCATCTAACCATGTCTCGGTTATTCCCACTATTTCATAGTTACCTGTAGATATTTCTGCTTCCAGTTCTTCCATCTTGTTTGTCAGGCTTCTGGCGTTTGCGAGCATGCAGTTTAGAGGATTTTGTTTTGTTCAAGTCTCCTCCCTGTGGATTGTTTAAGAAATTGCATTAAACAATATGAAACAATGACAGTAAAAAAATAAAAATATGCTTTCCAACAAAAGACGGATGAGATATAATCCACAAAATATATTTCAGTATTCACATATTAGTGAAATTAGGACTCACATATAAAATTCTTTAAACAGATAACATAGCTTCTGCCTTTTTATCCATTACATTAAAACCTATGTACTGTATGTATTTAAAGGGAGATTTAGATGAAGTAAGAGCAGGGGATTATTTAATGGTTTTGCATTTATAATCCAATCTGGGTCATTACACAACCATTTAGAGGTCATTAATGAGAGTTATTTTATAGTTGTATTGGAATATTCTAAGGGACATGGTAAAAGTTACTGTCAGTAAATTTTTATGACCATTCCAAGCAAAATGTATTACTCTAAAGATTTATTCATGTAACAATGACTATAATAAAAAGCATAGTAAAATAATTTCAAATGAAATTAATGCCTCAGAGTAAGAAATTTAACTTGCAGGAACTGCATTTTCAAAAAGAGAATAGCATGCTTCAGAAGTGTCTAAAAATTAAACAGGCATAACAAATAATTAATCGGTATGTTATGCTATAAAACAAATGCTAAAATCAGAGGTGTACATAGGGTTTTGGTTCAGGGGGGGCAAACTTTTGAGTGGGCCCCTAACCTGGTAACCTTGATAACAACTGGGTGACACACCCTAATAGTGGAGGAGAACCTCAGCAGATGACCGCGCTGTTACTGAAGATAATCTCTATATAAAGACCCACACTGATATTAACGCCATATGGTCAGTGGTAGATTCCAGTCCTACAGAACATATAAGAGATCACTGCACAGTTACAGATAATGTCTTACCGCTGACGTCCTTTCTGATGGAATTGTTCACTTTTCCCGTCTTTTCCATCTGGTCCACACCGACATAGCAACTTATTCCAGCAACGACTTATCTGCAGAGAATACAACAAAGACACATTTCACTTCTCATATTCCAGCCCCATCACCATCTATTCCCAACCTGCACCAACTCCTCATCTTGCTGATACCCCAATACTGATCCGATGCTGCCGTATGTGTTCCTATTATTTCCCCCGATACCCCAATAGTGAGCTGCTGCTGCCGTATGTGTCCCTATTACTGCCCCTGATACCCCAATACTGAGCCGCTGCTGCCGTATGTGTCCCTATTACTGCACCTGATACCCCAATACTGAGTGGCTGCTGCCGTATGTGACCCTATTACTGTCCCTGATACCCCAATACTGAGCCGCTGCTGCTGTATGTTTCCCTATTACTGCACCTGATATCCCAATACTGAGTGGCTGCTGCCGTATGTGACCCTATTACTGCCCCTAATACCCCAATACTGAGCAGCTGCTGCTGTATGTTTCCCTATTACTGCACCTGATACCCCAATACTGAGCAGTTGCTGCTGTATGTGTCCCTATTACTGCCCCTGATACCCCAATACTGAGCCGCTGCTGCCGTATGTGTCCCTATTACTGCACCTGATACCCCAACCCAATACTGAGCCTCTGCTGTTGTATGTGTCCCTATTGCTACACCTGATACCCCAATGCTGAGCCGCTGCTGCCATATGTGTCCCTATTACTGCACCTGATACCCCAATACTGAGCCTCTGCTCTCGTATGTGTCCTTATTACTGCACCTGATACCCCAATACTGAGCTGCTGCTGCCCTATGTCTCCCTATTACTGCACCTGATACCACAATACTGAGCCTCTGCTGCCATATGTGACCCTATTGCTGCACCTGCTGTGTGGTTCTCTGTACCCTCTAAATTCTAAGGCACTCTTCTATAATATAGTAATTCCAGGTGCAAGTGCCCTAGAAAACAGAGCCCACATTTTGCCCCCTAGAAAGTAATATTGTCCTGTGCCCCTTTGATAGTCACAGTAAACTGAGTTCCCCTATAACAATAAGTGCCCACTTTACATTTAATGAAGTCCCGAGTCTCCCCCTGTACAGATCCCCTATACACAGCATGATGCTCTCTTATATACAGTATAATGGCCCCTCACTGTATATTCCCACCAACACAGTATACTGACCCCTTATTAGCCTCCAAACTGTTTGATGGCTCAAAAACTGTATAATAGCCATTTCACTGTAATCTCCACACTGTATGATGGCCCCCATAGATAACCTCCATATAGTATAATGTGCCAGATAGTCCACAATATAATACAAGGCAGCACCCCACCGAAGGCAGATCCTGTATATAAGGCAGCACCCCCCATAGGCAGATCCTGTATATAAGGCAGCACCCCCCATAGGCAGATCCTGTATATAAGGCAGCACCCCCGAAAGGCAGATCCTGTATATAAGGCAGCACCCCCCATAGGCAGATCCTGTATGTAAGGCAGCACCCCCCCAAAGGCAGATCCTATATGTAAGGCATCACCCCCATAGGCAGATCCTGTTTATAAGGCAGTACCCCCCATAGGCAGATCCTGTATGTAAGGCAGCAGCCCCCCGATAGGCAGATTCTGTATGTAAAGCAGCACCCCCCCAAAGGTAGATCCTATATATAAGGCAGCACCCCCCATAGGCAGATCCTGTATGTAAGACAGCACCCCCCCAAAGGCAGATCCTATATGTAAGGCATCACCCCCATAGGCAGATCCTGTTTATAAGGCAGTGCCCCCTCTTAGGCAGATCCTGTATGTAAGGCAGCAGCCCCCCGATAGGCAGATCCTGTATGTAAAGCAGCACCCCCCCAAAGGTAGATCCTATATATAAGGCAGCACCCCCATAGGCAGATCCTGTATATAAGGCAGTACCCCCATAGGCAGATCCTGTATATAAGGCAACACACTCCCCCATAGGCAGATCCTATATGTAAGGCAGCACCCCCCAAGGCAGATCCTATATATAAGGCAGCACCCCCCCAAAGGTAGATCCTGTATATAAGGCAGCACACACCCTCATAGGCAGATCATGTATATAAGGCAGCACACACCCCCATAGGCAGATCAAGTATATAAGACAGCACCCCCATAAAAACCACAATAAATACTCATCTCTCTTCCTCCTTGTTCCAGCGGTGCTCCCTGCTCCCGCTCATCTCTTGACAGAAGGCCCCGGGTGGTGACATCATCACGCCTGCTGCCAGACGATGTGGGGGATGATGGGAGAAGGAGCACAGCGCTCCATCCCTCTTCACCGGTGTCAGCTGTATCAGCTAGATGCCGATACAGCTGACCCTGCGATGACGGCGGAGGGGCCAACTGCTGGCACCGGGGCCCTCCCCGCCTGCTTAGGGGCCCCATAGAGGCAGAGCAGGGAGATTGATTCTCCCTGCTCTGCCACATAATGTAACTGCGCGTGTCGATGCAGTTACAGTAGCGTAGCTCCGGGTGGGCCCCCTCAGAGCATGGGGCCCGGGGCGATGGCCCCCTCTGCCCCTCCGGTATGTATGCTACTGGCTAAAATATATTGTTGAATGTATTACATTGTGGTTGCTCTCAAATTCTGAAATTGTGGGGCTCCAGCAATATGATGTCTGGGCTAGGAGGAGACATACTATTGCTGCATCTTCTGCAGCCATACAGGGTCATAAGAGGTAAGGGGGCCCACTTCCACCTCCAAATTAGGTCAAATTGAGCACTATTTTGAGCTATTGGAATGCAAAGGACTAATATACTGCTTTTAGTCTAAACAGATATTTTTTACATATAAATTAGCCAGCAAACACATTTAAGGTTTTTACTTCCAGTGCTTCATTTTTAAAAATATCCTGTTAGGCTATGTGTGCACATTGAGTATTTGCTTGCAGAAATTTCTGCAAGGTTTCTTCATCTCTTGGCAGGAAAAATGTTTTTTTTATATGTTTTTGCATGCATTTTTATACAGCAATGAAGGCTTTTTCGAGCTAAATAAAAATATAAAAAAAAACAGTTTTGTGATGTAATTTCTCGGCTCAACACCACCTTTTTCATGCTGATGCAGTAGCATCAGGGTAATAGGATTAGGGCTTGGTATATGCAGCTGTCATTGACATCTAGCTCTAGGCTTAGTAGTGAAAAGGTGTCAGCCTGACACCCTCATTACTAAGCGGATAAGTAAACACAAACACACATACAAACACACACATTGTCACCAGCCTATGTAGGAGCGTTAACAGACCAAACTTACATAGGCTGTAACCAGACAACAACTGTTAATTTTAAAGAAAAAATTGGAAAAAAAATTGAGTGGGCTCCCACGTAATTTTAATAACCAGCAGAGGGAAAGCCAATGGCTGAGAGCTGATGTTAATATTCTAGGAAGGAGCCAATAACCATTAAGGGTTTGAGGCTATTAATATCAGCTAACAGCTGTTTGCTTAGTTTTTACTGGCTAGTTTACAGAGGGACCCCAGAAAACGTTGACATAGGATCCCCAATAAAATCTAATCAGCAAACGCTAGGCAAACAGCTGTGGGCTGATATTAATAGCTTAGGAAGGGGTGATGGATATTGGCCCCTCCCAGACTAAATACATCACTCTGCACCAAACATAAGATGTGCCAAATCTGGTGCTTAGCCTCGCTCTTCCCATTTGCCCTGTAGCGGTGGAAAGTGGGGTTCAGATTTGTGGGGTTGATGTCACCTTTGTATTGCCAGGTGACATCAAGTCCACAGGTTAGTAATGAAGAGGTGTCTATAAGACACCAATCCATTAGTAACCCTATAGTGAAATTGTATAAAAGCACAGACACTCAGAATAAAGTCCTTAATTTAGAAATTATGACACAGACTCCTTTAATGAATTTTAATTAAACGATATTTACCAAATGCCTAATCCATCGACGCCATCATTTCCTGCAACAAAAATGAAAAAGTAATACACCACAATATTCCTCACCTGTCCGCAGAGAAGATAATCCATAATGTCCCACGTTGATCCTGATCACTTTGAGAGCAGTCACTGATTGACTTTTCTTTTGCTTTTTACATACCCCCAAAATCCTTTTGTTACTGCTTTTGCAAGCCTCACTTTATTACAAGCTTTAGTTCTTCTAACGCTTTCCCTGCGCTCCCTTCAAACAACATTAAATTCTTCTTTAGATCTGCCCCCATCTTTATATTTAATATAAATTTATTTTTTTCCTTTTAAGCAAGTAGTTAAGTTATTTGTTCATCCACACTGGTCTCTTTAAATGTCTCCAACTCTTCCTTCTTTTAGATATTGCTATTGATTGTGCAGTGAGAATTTAATTTAGCCAAATCTCCCATTCTTCTTAGACATTTCTGCCTTTTAGAACATCCGGCCATTGGATCTTTCTTACCCTCTTTCTGAGTCCATTAAAATCTGCCTTTCTGAAGTGCAACTTTAAAGTCTGAGTCCTTGCTGGTCCTCCTCTTGTAACCTCAGTAAAGTAAGTGATTAATGGCTGTAATCAGGCAGTTTATTAATACACCATGCTGTTGGCAGATTACATATAAAAAACCTGGTAAATTCATGGATACTCTCCACGCTGCTGTGCAAATAGAAGTCCAGGCAAGTTTGAAGATGAAAATTGGTGGTTTATTCACAATCTCAATGCATTTCAAAGTCAAATCGGACTTCTTCATCTCCTGAAGAAGAAGTCATGTTTGACTTCAAAAGGTGTTGAGATTGTAAATAAATCTGATGCCAGAAAACATTTAATCTGTACATGTGCAGATATTTTCAACAGAGCTTTTTTTTTGATCTTGCAAAATAATTGAGCTAAATAATCTTCATGATCTTTGATAAAAAAAAATGTCTCTATGGCTACGTTCACATTAGCGCTGTGCGGGGCAGTGTTGGCAACGCAACGCACAACGCATGCAAAAACGCATGCACAACGCAGCTTTTTGTGACGCATGCGTTCATTTTTGCATGACTTTTGGAGCAGAAAAAACTGCATCATGCAGCATCCTCTGCGCCCTGATAGTTGCTCCAAAATGACACATGCGTCACAAAAAGCAAGACAACGCATGTCCATGCGCCCCCCACGTTAAATATAGTGGCGCATGACGCATGCTAATGTGAACGTAGCCTATCTCCAGTCTTCCTTTTTCATGCTGCTTTGATTTTACTGCTCTTAAAGTTGATGCTCCAAGAGTTATTAAGAATAGCGTGACTTTTACTAAATCAGCGACTGACGAGTGGCATGCACTTCAGGGCGCCACATCAGATATCTTATTCCAGTGATTGACTAGAGTAAGATTTCTCTGACTGGAGTAACATTTCTGGCATAAGGAATACCCCAGCTTCACCTAGTTTGACAGTGTTTGGAGAACCTGGCATGAAAATACCAAAAGTCACACATTTTTTGCCCAACTCTGAGTTTCGCAAAAATTTTGCCACTCTTCAAAGCAATTTGCACCAAAATTCTGCAAAAATGCTCTGATGAATTGACCTTAAAATCTTAAATCAAAAATAAGATTGTGGACACAAAATCATTACATATCAACTAATATTCGAAGCGGTATTCCCATAAAGTAATTGTGTATTGCTGGAAGATTCACATCTATGAAAAAAGCAGATAGACTCGATGTAAGTGATTGTGTCTAGCTACGGTTCCCTGCATAGCATGATGCTGTGCCCCTTCATTCTCAAGACCGGTGGGTTCCCAGAGAATGGGTCTGTACTAATAATGAATTGATGGTGTATTAATTAGAAGGAATAAATTATTGTGGTTAAAACAGAAATTAAACCAAATTGCAATATACTCAAATAAGTAACTACTCTCCATTTCTAAGCCATTGGATCCTTGAACTCAATTGTCCATCCTATTTATCATTTGTATATCAATCACTGTTGTATGGTGTGACATGAGCATGGACAGGACTTAATAACAGCTGGCCTCAACTGGTTGCTACAATTAGGAAATTAAGTCTTAGTGATGTCGCATCAATCCATTCTAAAGATATGCAGAATGCGTCCGGGACTATCACCGAATTACAAGGGTAAGTTTAATACAATTTGATCTTTTTTCCAGCTAAATTAAAACATATTTACTAATTCCAGAAAACATCTTTAACAGTATTTTTATGGACAATAAAAATCAATACTTCAACTGCACATTCTAGAGGTTAGGTCTTATTTCATTCTTACAATTCTTTAGTGTTTTTCTTGAGATACGGATGGCACTACTTTAAGTATTTTAATGTTTGAACTTGAACTGTAATAAAAGAAGACACAAAGATAAATGGAAGTGTGCCATGTAAGTCATCATAAAATTCATCTGTAAATAGCCCTATTGATCGATGATTGATGATCAAACCTTAAATCCTCAAAAAAGTGAGAGCACAATGCTAGCAATATATGTTATATAATTTGATAAATCATACTTTATAAATCATATGCACGGTATTTAGCCATTATATTAAAACCAACTGCCTGATATTCCATGGGTTCTCCTCTGTCATCAAAGCAATATAAGCCTACGGAATTGGGTGCCAAGAAGTTAACAGCAGATAGTTTAACTCCTTAATTCTAATAATAGTGACTGGAGCTTGTTTCCATGACTGCTATGTAACTGTTAAAAAAAGCCTCGATCTATCTTGATAATGGCATTTAAGATGCAAATCTCTAGTGGTGAGCGATCATCGTCCTCCTCTATCACAATGCAATGGAATATATACAGTGGCCATACATATACTGTATATAAAGATAAGAATTGGCAGCACTTTATTATTAGGTAAAAAGTGTGGACTTCATTGGCCCATGTGGTGATATTTCGGTTCTATCACAGAACCTTTCTCAAGCCATATAGAGTTGCTTGCAAAAGAATTCATCCCCTTGACTGGTTCCTTATTTTGCTACCTTACAACCTGTAATTTAATTGTTTTTTTTAAGTGTTTGTATTAGTTCATGTAAAGAACATGTCTACAGCTGTGAATATTTGGTTTTGTTTTTATTGTGAAGAAAACAACAAATATGACAAACTAACTGAAAATTTCAGTGTGCATAACTATTCACCCCACTAAAGTCAGTACTTTGTAGAGCCTCCTTTTGCAGCAATTACAGCTGCAAGTCACTTTGGATAAGTCTCTATGAGCTTTCCACACCTTGCCACTGGGATTTTTGCCCATTCCTCAAAGTAAAACTGCTTCAGGTCCAAGTTAGATGGTCTCCTCTGGTGAACAGCAATCTTCAAGTCTGACCACAGATTATCAATTGGATTAAGGTCAGGGCTTTGACTAGGCCACTCTAAAACGTTTACACTTTTTATCTTATATCGCTCGAGTGTTGCTTTAGCAGCATGCTTTGGGCAGATGTGTGTCTACACCTGGGGCAAGAATTTAGTTTGGCTCACTCTCACCTCCTCCCAAGCACATATGCGATTTGCACACTTAGGCCAGGGTCAGACTAGCTTATGGCATCTGATGCAAGAGTTTCGGATGAGATATGCTAATGACCCTCGGCTCCTGCTCTGCTGTGAGTGGGAGCCGAGTGTCGTGCATCTGTGCTCTGAGCCTCTCGCCTAGAGAGGAACGGAGCACAGCTGTGGAGGAGGCAGAGAAATGAATGTCTCCATATCCTCCATTGCCAGGGTCAGCGTATAACGCACATCATTTGGATGCGTTGTCTCACTAACACCCATAGGCTTATGTGGGTGCGAGTGAGCTGAGACTCGGCGAGTGTCGGTGACAATGGCAGTATGCTGCGATTTCACTCACACATTGAAAACGGCCAAGAAAAAAAACACTGATGTGAGCTGCCCCATAGATGAATATTGGTCCAAGTGCTATGTGATGTTTTATCGCATAGCACCTGTCTATATTCATTGCTAGTGTGACCCCGGCCTTAGTCATATACCGATAAGCTGCTCTTCCTAATTCTCTCAATGTTCAGTGAAAAACTGAGAGAACCAGGAAGAACTGCTCATTGTCATCTGACCATAAGTATGAATATCACATATGAGGGAAGTGTTCATGTGATGACTGCTGGAACCAGCAAGCAGAGCTGAACCATGACAGTGAGTATACTACACCCTGTTCTGACTGGCATGTTACAGTGCTTCATTTTATATTTAAAGGGCTTGTCCAGATTTGAAATGAAAGCGCATGCACTAGGCTTCTCTCTTATCGGTGGTAAGAGCGGATGGTCATGTGAGCACAATGGGATTTGTATACGTCTGGCTGCATTGCTTATAGACATGTCCGACCTCGCTCAATTCATTTTCATTGAGTAATGCCACGCATCGCTAGCTGACACGTGACCGAATGTATGCAAATAGCCTGCATCAGAGAATCTGAAAGCGTGCAGTGCGCACTGTGAGAATTCAGAAGTCTGCAGTCACATAAAACGACTATAGACTCATCACAAATTTGGACAACCCCTTTAATGCTCCTA
The DNA here is from genome assembly GCF_032444005.1 of Ranitomeya imitator. NCBI lineage: Eukaryota > Metazoa > Chordata > Amphibia > Anura > Dendrobatidae > Ranitomeya > Ranitomeya imitator. The sequence continues at coordinate 87,129,197 of NC_091286.1, forward strand.
ACATAAATAAATATATGAGAATTAGTCAGTATCACAAAAAAATTTACATTCAGGTTCCTTATAGATGACGTTGTCTCTGATTGGAGTCATTCTCTTTCTTTTCTTCTTCATCTTGTCCAGACGCCATGATGACTTTTCACATAGCTCGTCTCTGCAGACTTCCATGTTCTCCAATCCTCTAATTCATTTTAATGACACTGTAACTTGGTCATATGATTTCAGAGGGCCATTGTTGAGCGCTCTTTTTTTAAATAACTTGTCTATTTATACTCACATCCTGTGAGCGGTAGTTTTAGTTCTGTGGTTCATCCTGAGAAAGAAACAGGTGTTCTTCAAAATGCGTTGATATAAACCACATTTAAACTTTCAAGGTTTTTCTTCCTCATTTTTTCTTCTGGCAGTGTGGTTTCAACACCATTATCTCCAGTTACACGTATTGAGATGTTGGAGATCTACTTGGCACTGAATACAGATGAGCCAAACAGAATGCATAGAGGACCAGACATGGGACTGACGGCAGAAGGTTAGGCATTATCCCTCCCCCCATATTTATTATACTCTGGGGTGCAGAGAGACCTATCTGCATCAAATAACTTCAATAAGAATTGAATAGGTAAATTTGAGAAAACTGCTAAATTCGTATTTTGCTTACCACTTTGGTCTAAGAATAAGAGACTATTGATAATTCTGCCCCATTATTTTTGCTTAAAGTGCAATGATAATTCCTGTGCTAAAACTATTTTCTATGAAGTTGTTAAAATTATATTTACCCATTTATAGAGTTTAGATATTTTTAGCAACTTCATAGTAACGTAGTTAATGACATTTTCATTAATATGAATAACATATTTGTTATTTTTTATAGCATCCACTATTTACACAATTATTGTACTAGCATACATTTTGCTTTTATATGTATTTATTTGTAGTTCAAAAAAATATTGATTTGGTGCCATCTGTTTTCTGCCATTGTCATTGTGTCAACTAAACGTTTATTGATGCACCCCCATTGTCTTTAAATTGCTTCATGACTCTCCTAAAATTGCATCAATAAGACCTCATTTTATTCAGTGCTGTAAATAATTTGCTAATTATTGATTGCTTTTGCAATTGTTGGCTGTAAAGTCCAAAGGCTCTCCATCCAATGTGACATGTGGATTATTTTTTAACATTTTTTATTAGTTTGTTTAGTCATCTATACTTTGAATAATAAATACATTAAGATCTAACAGAAGGAAGGAAAAATTCTAAGGGAAAAAAATGATTTTTTTACCATAGGGTGAAAACATTAAGACCCATTCTATTTATGCTTCAAAATCTTGCCTATTTGAGATGGTTGACTTTTTTAAAACTCCAGCTTCAACAATTTTTTTTCTAGGACTTTGTTGAACCCATTTTTCGAGCTCATTAACACAAACACAGCCTAAGAAAATGTCAACATGACTGTGGCTATGGATATCTAAAGTGCCAGTCACACTATGGCACTTTACAGACAAATGCTACACTACAGTGTGCTGTAGGGTGTTTGGTGCATCACACACACTTGCAGGCCACAGGCCTATGCTGCCTCCAGGCTTTCATCCCCAGGAGCTGCACACACTAATCAGGGGACACCAAGTACTTTACAACAAGCAAACATTTAGTAGTCAGTTTAAGTTCATCAGCTGGTGATATGTGAGATAGGAAATAGCATTTCAAGTTTCTTCCTTTCTTAGTACTGTAACTCTTCAGCCCTGCAACTCGTCCATCGTGGACTACCCCTACGCCTTCTGACTTCATCAACCTCAGGGATCTCCTGTCTACTTCAACAGTGCACCTTTGGATCAGCCACCTGCCCCCACGTAATTCAAAGTCCATCGACTTCGAGATATCAGAAGACCAGGTCCGCGTTTTGGTATCTCGCCCGAGCACTAGGCTCCAGACGTTACCGGAATGTCCATCAGGGATTTTAGTATGGCCTTCAATTTCTTCAAACAATTGGTTAATGCTGACCCTAGCAGCCCACTGCCCCATAACTTGACCTTGACACTGAACTTCTGTAACTAAACACTATCAGGAAGTGACCCCCTTTAATCAACACTAGTTCCCACCCACTGGGCTAGTTCTATCATTAGCTATTTACTTATCCTATGTCCTATACTATTGCTAAACCACTTACTATATAAACTGTACTTATGCTATCGCAAAGCTAATCCTATGCTTGCTCTGCACTATACATTACTCACATTACACATTAACACTTTGCATGACTTACATGCTGTACATTACCATAACACATTATATAAGATGGCTATCACTATTACATGTAAAATCGCATGACACTATACACACAGGGCAGGAACATGGTAAGACAGTCCACATCCCTACAGATAAAAGGATGGTAACTGGTGGCAATTAACAGGATGTATAATTAAACATGCACAGACAAAATTTGCATGGTTTATATCATAAAACAAAAAATAAAAATGATCTAGTTTAGTTTTTTTTGTCATCAAGCACAGTTCTGTTGCTGCTTGAAATTCCACAAGAATACTGTAACTGAAATTTCCTGCATGGATACCACCTGAGAACAACCTACTTAAGCCTCTGGTCCACTCATAATGTGGTTGACCATGCATTTTTAAGAGTATGCATGTAGATCCTGCCTTGATAACAGCCACACGTTCTTATGACAATGACACAGTTTTTGTGTGTACTATCAACTTTGGATGATTCCTTCTGTGACTAACTGTCACGGGTGTGTCACGTCCTAATGCGACGCATGGAGGATCAGGGATCAGAAGGTCACAACGTTTAATCGATTGCAGGTCGCCTTTAGTATCTGTCTATCGTATACTTTGAACTGGAGCAGATTTACTTTCCTTTGGTGCTGAAAGGGGTTAAGGACCCTTTCTCTTCTGGCTGTGAACTTGGAGCTAGAGTTCTCAGCTGCAGGACTTTGTGACCACTCCCTTCCACTATATAAACCCACTGCTAGCTTAATTCCTTCTAGTTCATCTATACTGACTTCTTTGAAGGTGCCAGTCTGTGGATAAGCTGTGGTGTTTGTTCCTGTCTTTTCCCATTGTTTGTCATACCTTCCTCATGTTGTCTTTTTGTAGTAGCGGGACTAGTATCTCGCTGATCTATGCACTGGCGAGCATAGATCGAGGGCCTAGGCAAGGGCCTAGGCACGTGATCGCACATGGAGGGAAGAACCCATCTATGGATGATGCGGAGTGCAGGGATCAGGCTCAGGTTTATGTTAGGAGGTGACCCCTCACCCTGCTCCCTTTCACCAGGGTCTTCCTTGTACATCTTCCCCCTCATGTTGTGCCACACACTGGATATCCTCTCGTTCCCAGTGTGACACTAACATAGTGTCCAGGCCACAGGAAACAGAAAATAAGGGTTTTTTTCTTGAGTGATCACCTTCTTGAGCTTTCTGAATCAGTGTCAAATCACACTGCTGAATGAAGAACCTCTATTGGAAAATTGTGATGTTGAAGTGGAAGAGTACCATTACCAGACGAATGAGCCATATAAATTAAATTATTTTGATTCTGAAACCCTTGAAGAAGTGATGCCTTCTCAAAAAAACTGCTTAATACCGCCACCTCTCGAATATGTATCTGACAAAACTGAGCAGGATCCATCTGTTTCCTAAGCCACCTGATATTTGCTTCATCGTGAATACAGGTATAGTATCATCAAAGAAACACTACCAGAGCCTTATATATTCCCAGTCTGAGGCAGGGACCTTTTCTTAGGTAGGGTCCTATCACGGTAATTTAGATCAATCAAAAGCTGAAAACTAACTAATCTTCAACAAATCTACAAATAGTTTTAACAGTCATGGAAGCAGAGGCTTATTTTTAAGACATTAGAAAATTACATTTTTGGGGCAGCATAGTCACAGACAAATGTTGACGATTACACTTCAAGGAAAGCACAAAGTGCACGGGTATAAATAATGTAAAACAGCAGGATTCAGGGCCCCACAGTATGTCCTTTGAAGAAGCAATTGGAGAATCTATGAGGTATCAAAAGACCCAGGGGTGGCAGGATAATTTTGGAAGTTGCTCTTCCTCAATGCCTTGTTGCATTCTTCTCTGCTGATCGCATAAAGGTCCTTATTAACAAGTTTTGTACCCTCTTTGAAAGACCTCAGTAAGCAACAATGAAGACTATCAATGTAACACAAGTTTTCTTTTCTCTGCTGTAATATGTAATATGATGTATCACTTCACTGCCTGATGTTGCTTGTACAGATGCTGCAACATATGCAGTGGTTAATTCCATCATGTTGCAATTTTGCATATCAGGCTGGAGCTTAGTCATACCACGCTGTTGCTGTAAATTATGCATAGCTATGAAATCAATGGAGAGCCCTTCTTACCATGTAAGAACAGTACAAGTGTCAGCACACTCTTTTGGCAATGAGCACAATTTTTCTCCAGTGGTTTATATTTTTTTTAAATGTTGCACATTCAAATTGTCCATTAAGCATATGCTGCTTTGCCTAATGGTATATCAGCCACAATTGCATTGTCACTTACTGTAGTTGACTAGGATTTTTGCATTCGATACAATGTCCTGCCCTGTTGCTGTGGTGGCTACGGAGCTGTCTTTTGAGATGTATGTGGAGGAAGTGTATAAGTGTCGCCTAGTGTGGAGGTGTCACCAGTAATCATCCGTGCTGCTTTCTGTGGTGCATCACCATCGTGCAAACCATGCGTTCAATATCCCATAAAAGTCATTTAAAAATATATATAGTCCACATGACAGTATAAAGCAAAAACAGCTTGAGGCAGGTTTCACACGTCCCGATATTTCTGGTACTGGATAAAACAGTACCGAAGATAGCATTGTCCGTGTGTCCGTGTATGTAATACTTGTAGCATACGTGTGGCAACCATGTGCCACTTGTGTGCTGCATCATTACCACACGTACCAGCATCTGAGAAGCAACAGTACAGTTAGCACTGTTCCCCGGCACCCAGTGCTGAAGACAGCTCTAATCATTCTCCCCTGCTCTACCGATGATCAACACGAGCAGGGGAGAATGTTGAGAGTTATATTTTATTGATAACAGTGGGAGCAGGTGGTGACTGATGGGAGTATTCATCAGCCACCCCCTGTGCTATAAATAAATAAATAAAAAACAAAACGGCATGGGTTCCCCTGTATTTATTTTTGACAACCAGCCAAGCAAAACTGACAGCAACCCTAAGCTGTCAACTTCAGCAAGGCTGGTTATCAAGAATAGATTGGTCCTCATGCTGTTTTTTAATTATTTAAATAAATAATTTAAAAAAATGGCATGAGTACCGCCCCATTTTTGACAACCAGCTTTGCTAAAGCTCACAGCTGGGGGCTGGTATTCTGAGGCTGGTAAGGAGCCATTAATATAGGCCCCCCAGCCTAAAAACAGCTGTCAGCTGAGGGTTGCAGCCTCCAGCTGTGAATTTTGCGTGGTTGGTTCAAGAAAATAGAGGGAAACCCTAAAAACTGGGTTTTTCATTCATTTATTTAGTTATATCGCAGGCGGTGGCTGAGGATTACACCAATCATTCGCTCATGTCAATGTTATTAGCGGCAGCAGGTGTTGGATGATGGGAATAAGAGTCCTAAAAGCCCCCACCTACTGTCATCATTCTGACTTTAATATAACTCTCATCATTCTCCTCTGCTTGCGCCGATCACCGGCAGAGCAGGGGAGAATGATGAGAGCCATCTTCAGCACCTGCCACCAGGGAACTGCGCTTACTGTAGCATTTCCTCTACGGCAGCCGTCTGTGTGGTACTGATGTGGCATACGGGTGGCACACAGTTGCCACACGTGTGCCACAAGCATTACACAGATGGACACACGGATACAGATATCTCCGGTACCAGTTTTCCTGGTACTGGAAATATCAGGACATGTGAAACCGGCCTAACACAAATGTCTCAACAAACATAAATGGAGAGGACAATAACTCATACATTGGATAAAACAAGAACAAAGGGTACTAGACCACTAGACCACCATGGAGTATAATCCTTAAAACATGATTTAAAAAAAAAAAAAAATTTTTTTTACAAATAATACGAGCAATGAAAAACATAAACAAGTCTGCTTAGCCCCAAAACAGGCACAGATATTCATCTACTAAAAATTCATAGTGCAAAACAATGATAATACCTCTTAGTATATATTGAATGGTCAGAATTTTCAATTTGGCAATTGGGAAAATGACCCCTAATGGCTCAAATACTGATGGCCAGTGTGTGAGAGGGATGTACTTAAGATGGGTTAACAGACAAGAAAATAGTCTCTGCTGTTATAGTTAAAGCATAGAGCAAAAAGTGCAAGATGTAATAATTAGAGATAAGCAAACATCGTAAGCTGCCTCATTATTCGGCAAGCTATAGCCCTTACAGAAGAGGCTGCATCGGGAACCCGGATACCTGGAGTGCACCCAATGAGAAGCTGCATGTGTCACGGCTCTGTGACAGTCACAACACACAGGCTCTCCATGCATGTGTTGTGACTGTCACACAGCAGCGACAAATGCAGCTGCAGCACCAAACAGCTGATCATCGGAGCGGTCCAGGTATCCGGGTTCATGATGCAGCTTCTTCGGTAAGCGGTATAGGTTACCAAATAAGGAGGAAGCTGACGATGTTCGTTTATCTCTAATAATAATATGACTATGCAATTTATCTAAATCAAAAGTCAGTGACAGTGGTGAGCAGTGGGTAAATACAGCCCAATTTGAAAAAGTACTTACTGAGGTTTCAAAACGATATAGCATGTCCCCGCCGCCCCAATCTTGAAAACTGTTTCAGTGCCATAGCTGGTGCACAAAATGTATCATTGTCATTAACAAAAAAAGTTAATGGTCCATTTTCTGATGTACCAATTTACATTTCACAATTTGAGTACAAAAATGATTGATGCAGCTGAAAAATAGTATTTTTACTTAAATAAATTGTAATATGCTTTATATGTATGAAGTATTTTAAAAAATAAAGGTTTTCGCGAAATGCAAATACAGTGTCACCTTTCAGGCATTTTTACTGGCTGAAGAAGCTGTAAAAGATAACACAGGAACAAAAGGATAAATGCACTAGATAATAGCTGAATAGTATAATTTTTTGCACTACCGGGAAAATAAATACTACTTGTATACCTGTCATCTTCTGATGTCATCACGTGCCAGTTATCAATTTATATTTACTTATACACCAATCAGCCATAACACCAAAACCATCTGCCAGATATTGTTTAGATTACAATCATGGAAAAATAGCTCTGACCTATTAAGACATGGACTCAACAATATGGTTGCTCAGATACTTATGCTTGCTCATTTTTCCTTGCTTCCAATACACCAACTTTCATAAATGAAAGTTCATCTGCTGCACAATTGTTTAAATCAAAGCAGGTAAAACAGGAGAGCCAAAAAATAATTACGGTACATAAATGTTTCTAAAACCAATAAAAGAGAAAAAAGGCCGGCACCATGTACCATGTGGTTATATCTGCTAAATGTGGAACTGATCGTGCATCAGCTATAACCATGTGCTTAACCAAGATGAAGACATGAAAATCCAAAATTTTATTCAAATCACTAAAAAGACTGGCTTGGGGGAGAGTGTCAAATGTAGCGGACGATGTCCTTGTACCTGCAAATAGGCCGTCAACCACTACATGTGCCACTCTTTCCCATGCCAGTCTTTTTAGTGATTTGAATAAAATTTTGGACTTGTATACTGAATCAGTGAGAGCCGCCATTTTCTTTATTTTTTATCATATAAATGATTTTAGAAATAGTTAAAAAACAGAAAGCATGACCTTGTTATTGTAGATATTGATGCATATACACTGAAGGAAAAAAACACAACATATTGAAGGAGCATAGACTTGGATTCCTGCGACATGTCACTTACTGGGCTGTGTTTTGCTGTTTCAATAAAATCAGTATTTTATTGTCAGAATAATATGACTGCCAGACAACTGTCCTTGTGCCTTCTGGTCCTACCACACCCTCAGCACTCATTAGCAACTCTTTTGTTTCTGGTGTACATGTTGCTTTAGTTTTTTCTCTGACATTTTTAAAAATTGATGGATTTAAACTATCTAAACTTATCACTATTGATTGTTAGCAATGAAGAAGTAAAAAATGCATGAAACATGGATGAAAAACTGTAGTGAAAAAGATGCTTTGTGCTATCCATCCAAAAAACACACATGCGCAATGGATGCGTGGATGCAACCAGACGGTTGTAACAAAAGGTGATCTTCTAGCTACAAGGACCTGGTGGACAAATTTTATCCACTCACTCTACTCTACCTTTCAGTTTTAAATACAATATCACCATTGATACCGCAATCCAATGCAAATGGATGACAAAAACAGAGATAACCATGTACTGCACCATTTCCCAAAAAAGTAGTACCACAGCTAGGCTATGAATAAAGAATGTGCTTGCAAACACAAGATGAGCAGTGGCATGACCCACTTGACAAGCAGGTGAGGAAAAACTACAAATACCAAATGCACCAGATGACTAAAGCATAGTGTTTCTATGGCCTAAAATAAACCAATGCAGATTTGCAAGAATTACGGACTTGGTTTACTTTTAACACTGAACAAAAGCACAAACAGTAGAGTAGAGCATAACATTGGAGGAGATTGTGGTAGCAGTGTTTTCTTCAGGGGATTATCATTGTGGTAATAATACACAGATACATGAACTGATGAAAGAAATAGAATTAAATGAAGATGCTAGGGGGGAGAGTAGCGATAATATTCTAAAGAAAATTTTGAAGTGTTGGAAACTGGATAATGAATGCGGGGTGGAGGTATCCGAAGGGAGAAACAGAAGAAGAAATTCTGTTGCATCTTTTATGTGTTATTTATGAAGGGATGAAACTTGCCTTGGGCATCAAAATACTTGTTAATATCTGATGAAAATGGTAGACAGTTAGGTTTACTTGACCTTGAAACGAATATTTCAAAAATATTTTATATAACCTAAGCAGATTTTTGTAGAGGTGCTTCAATCCTTTGACTCTCGCATTGCTGTTAATAAAACCTGACTTTAGCTTGCAATGTACATCGAATATAATTAGAAATACTCTTGTCTTGCATTTAATCCAATTAAGGTCACATTTGGGGATTTCTTTTTTGGGGCTTATTTTATTTATTTTTTCATTAATACAGTGACAATAAAAAAAGTAGTAGGGCGTTGAACACAAATATTTTATCAGATTAATACTTATTTTAGATTGCACAGGATCTTTTATGCAATTGAAGTGCAGACTAAATTAAAGGGGGTGAGCAAAAATATGTAAAACGTTTAGGAATTACAATCATTCTTCTACAAAGCATTTCAGGGGAGTAATTTAACAAGCTAACTTTATCATAAATAAAATGTTAATTTTTAATATTTTGTAGAGAATCATTTGCAGACAATGACTGATTGAAGTCTGGAAGCCATGGACATCACTAAACACTGGGTTTCCTTCTTTCTGATACTTTGTCAGGCTTTCACTGCAGCTGGCTTCTGTTTCTTGCTTGTGGGTCTTTCTACCTTAAAGAGATTGTCCACTGCTTTTACATTGATGGCCTATCCTTAAGATAGGTCATCAATGTTGATCTTCCAGAGTCAGCACCCTACACCCGCACCAATCAGCTGTTATTGGTGGCGTCGACGGCTGCTGGCTGGAAGTACTTACCTGCTGAGCTGGCTGTCTATTTGTAGTGGCTGCCACAGGGTACTACACATCTGCCTCCTATACAAATCAATGGGAGGTGGATGTGCAGTAACAAGCCCTGGCCAATACACGTAGACGGCCAGCTCCACAAGTAAGTGCTTCCAGCCAGCGGCCATTGATGCCACCGATAACAGCTGATCGGCAGATGTGCAGGGTGCCGGACACCGATCTATCAGACATTAATTACCTATACTAATGATAGGCCATCAGTGTAAAAGTAGTCCACAACCGCTTTAATTTTTTTCTTAAGCAAGTATGCAAATTGCCTCTTCAGAAAGGAAGAGACTTGAACTCTATAGCACCACCTGTTGGAAGCAGCAATCCTATTGACCCTTTAATGAGCCTTGAAATATGACTTAGAATAAAAGCCAAATCAGAATCTCAATTTAGAGACATGGTGTTAGGTCTCGAGTTCCCACTTCTGCACAGGGGGAATCTCGGGTCGTCTCCGCTGCGGTCTCCCATTCCTATCCAGCCGCAGTGGAGTCTGCTCAGCAGGGACGTCGGTCCCAGCGTTTTGCTCGGTCTCGCTCTGTACAGAGAGTTACTGCTGCTTCTTCAGCTCCTGCCATTAAAGTCAGTGCTGGTCAGCAACGAGCGGACTTCTCTGGGACTAAGTCCTTATTTGCGCACACTGAGCATGCCCTGGGCAAGATCTCCCGGTGGAGATCGAGGGTCATGGGCTCAGGCTCTGCAGCGCATTCCATTGGTCCTCTTGGCAGGTCTTGGAAGGGCAAAGTTTCTGTGGCCACTTCCTGTCCTGCAACTATATAAACTGCGCATGACCGCACGGCCATGCGCTAGTGTACAATTATTATGTGTGTGTGTAGATGGATGTATGTCGATGGATGAAAGCTCCTAAGTATCCCTCCCTAGAGTTGTTGACTGCTCGCGGATGATGGTAGCTCTCTAGCGCCCGACTATCCATCTGTATGTTACACACATCACAGCGTCCTATAGCTGTGCCTGCCAGTACGGCGCCGTGCGCTTGCCTTGCGCTTTCCATACCCAAGCCTGGGTGGTTAGTGGCGTCCGTCAGTGCGGCATCGCACGCACTCTTGTGCTCATTTATTACTAATAAGGTTCATTACACAACCAGTTGCGGTGTTGTGCCAGCAAGGGTCTAATCGGACTTCAATCCCTTTCGGGGTTAAGTTCGCTGACTACTTGCTTGCGCTCTATGTGCGGTACCGCGGTCCTGTGACTTAACAGGATCGCTTTCTTCACGTTGGGTGAGGTTTAACCCACGTGTTTATACTTTTAGTACCGCCATATAGTCTGTCATTCACTAGCAGCGGGTTTCGCCTGCACGGTGGACCCCGGACTGCGAACGCATCTATATCGTCTTACTTGGTGCGTTCCGCCAGTCCTAACACATGGTGTTTTGGGGTATTGCCCCTCGTCAGTGCAAAGTATGAGAACTGATATGGCTACGTGAAAAGCTCTGGACTGAGTTCTAAGGGGTAGCATTTTTCCTTTCTGAAAGTGACATACCGGCTATGGCATGCCAAGGTAAGGAGGCTTATTCACCGTGCAACGCTCCTCTGGGAAATTTAATATCCAAATTGCCTCTTCAGAGAGGAAGAGGACTTGAACTCTATAGCGCCATCTGTTAGAAGTAGCAATCCTACAAGTCATTGTAGACCCTTTTATCTTAAGTCAGATTTCAAGGCGAGCTAAAGGGTCGATAGTAACTTGTAAGATTGCTTCTTCCAACAGGTGGCGCCATAGAGTTAAAGTCTTCTTTTCTGAAGAGGCAATCTGCATATTAAATTTATTTACTGTCGGTTATTCGGGGACAAGGGGCTCCTTCCCAGCCCCTAACACTAGGAGCACCCTAGTTCACCCTGTTCCCCAGATTATTTCTGATGGTGAAGACGCCAGGACCTTAGCTCCTGAATCTGCCCTCAGTTTGTACCATTCCCCCACCCAGGAAAGAGGGAAGTAGTAGTGTACCATAATACACCAACCATAATAAAAAGATAATAGAAACAGGGATAAAAGAAACTACAAATCAAACAATATATAGTCACACAAACAACAGAGGTAAACACCAGGGATTGGAGGATGGGATGAAACCAAAATAGTAGGAGGGAAATTAACACACTCCCAAACCTATTAACAGTCTCAGATACATTCACCAAAAGCCATTGTAAACAAAAAACACAAGCCACCATCTCCTAACCATGCAGCATAAGCTAACTCTGGCAATGAGTTGTAGCCACGGCCAAGATTATATAGGAGATGGGAGTGGCTAACAGTGAACAGCTGAGTGCCTTAATGTAGGAAAACTCTCAAGAGATTTCAACAGAGCAGATTAACCCTAGCACTGCCAAAAGACACCTGCACTGTTTAATATGAAGGTGAAGTGTTTGTAAACAGTGTAGGAGTAGGAGAAATCAGATGCTGCGGTCTTGTGGCTTCTCTCAGTCATGGTAAACCCGTGACAGTGTCATTGTCAAACTAATTCTGGACCCAACTGTATTTGGACATTAACATCTCTCTGCCATCAGACGTACTATTCCGTCAATGTAACCTGGGCTTTACTTCCCATGGACAGAATAGTACATCATAGTGATTGGCCGCACACACGGGGTGGTGTGCAGCCGATCGTGGCCAGGTGTCAGCTGATTCTCACAGTTGATACCTGGCACTAAGTGCCAGGATCAGTAACAGACCACTCCTGGCACTTTAACTCCTGGAATACAGTGATCAAACACAATTGCAGCATTCTGGTAGCAGGCAGAGGGCTGACATCCCCTTTGCCCTTGGATCAGACCCCTCTGCCGCGGGGTCCCGATAGCTGCTAAGGTAACCCAATGTTGACAAGACGACATCTGGGTTACCAGAGCTGAGAAACTTCCTGTCATGAGCAGTGCATGTCAGGAAGTCTCTCAGGTCAGCTTCTATAACATGCAGATGCTGCTTCATCTGCATACGATAGAAGCAATCAGCCTGCACAAAATGATTGTCCCATAGTGGGACAAAGTATAAAAGATAGAATGAAGGAAAAAAAAATGAAACAATTGTAAAATATATATATATATACAGTGGGGCAAAAAAGTATTTAGTCAGTCAGCAATAGTGCAAGTTCCACCACTTAAAAAGATGAGAGGCGTCTGTAATTTACATCATAGGTAGACCTCAACTATGGGAGACAAACTGAGAAAAAAAAATCCAGAAAATCACATTGTCTGTTTTTTTAACATTTTATTTGCATATTATGGTGGAAAATAAGTATTTGGTCAGAAACAAAATTTCATCTCAATACTTTGTAATATATCCTTTGTTGGCAATGACAGAGGTCAAACGTTTTCTGTAAGTCTTCACAAGGTTGCCACACACTGTTGTTGGTATGTTGGCCCATTCCTCCATGCAGATCTCCTCTAGAGCAGTGATGTTTTTGGCTTTTCGCTTGGCAACATGGACTTTCAACTCCCTCCAAAGGTTTTCTATAGGGTTGAGATCTGGAGACTGGCTAGGCCACTCCAGGACCTTGAAATGCTTCTTACGAAGCCACTCCTTCGTTGCCCTAGCGGTGTGCTTTGGATCATTGTCATGTTGAAAGACCCAGCCACGTTTCATCTTCAATGCCCTTGCTGATGGAAGGAGGTTTGCACTCAAAATCTCACGATACATGGCCCCATTCATTCTTTCATGTACCTGGATCAGTCGTCCTGGCCCCTTTGCAGAGAAACAGCCCCAAAGCATGATGTTTCCACCACCATGCTTTACAGTAGGTATGGTGTTTGATGGATGCAACTCAGTATTCTTTTTCCTCCAAACACGACAAGTTGCGTTTCTACCAAACAGTTCCAGTTTGGTTTCATCAGACCATAGGACATTCTCCCAAAACTCCTCTGGATAATCCAAATGCTCTCTAGCAAACTTCAGACGGGCCCGGACATGTACTGGCTTAAGCAGTGGGACACGTCTGGCACTGCAGGATCTGAGTCCATGGTGGCGTAGTGTGTTACTTATGGTAGGCCTTGTTACATTGGTCCCAGCTCTCTGCAGTTCATTCACTAGGTCCCCCCGCGTGGTTCTGGGATTTTTGCTCACCGTTCTTGTGATCATTCTGACCCCACGGGGTGGGATTTTGCGTGGAGTCCCAGATCGATGGAGATTATCAGTGGTCTTGTATGTCTTCCATTTTCTAATTATTGCTCCCACTGTTGATTTCTTCACTCCAAGCTGGTTGGCTATTGCAGATTCAGTCTTCCCAGCCTGGTGCAGAGCTACAATTTTGTTTCTGGTGTCCTTTGACAGCTCTTTGGTCTTCACCATAGTGGAGTTTGGAGTCAGACTGTTTGAGGGTGTGCACAGGTGTCTTTTTATACTGATAACAAGTTTAAACAGGTGCCATTACTACAGGTAATGAGTGGAGGAAAGAGGAGACTCTTAAAGAAGAAGTTACAGGTCTGTGAGAGCCAGAAATCTTGATTGTTTGTTTCTGACCAAATACTTATTTTCCACCATAATATGCAAATAAAATGTTAAAAAAACAGACAATGTGATTTTCTGGATTTTTTTTTTCTCAGTTTGTCTCCCATAGTTGAGGTCTACCTATGATGTAAATTACAGACGCCTCTCATCTTTTTAAGTGGTGGAACTTGCACTATTGCTGACTGACTAAATACTTTTTTGCCCCACTGTATATATATATATATATATATATATATATTATATGTAAAATATAATATATATATATGTAGATAATAATAATATAAAATTCAATATTTATAAAAAAAAATCTAAACAATACAATTAGAAATATTTGGTATTTCCACGTCTGTAATAACCCAAACTATAAAACAGTCCCACTAGTTAACCCCTTTAGTGAACCCCATAAAAAAACAAGGCAAAAAACAATGCTTAATCATCATACCGCCGAGCAAAAAATGGAATAACACGCAATCGAAAAGACAGATATAAATAGTCATGGTACCTCTGAAAACGTCATCTTGTCCCTCAAAAAACAAGCCCCCATACAGCTTTATCAATGGAAAAATAAAAAAGTTATAGCTTTCAGAATAAACCGACGCAAAAATAATTATTTTTTATATAAAATAGTGTTTACTGTATAAAAGCGCCAAAACATTAAGAAAAAGAGGTATCGCTGTAATCGCACTAACCTGAAGAATAATGCTACTTTATCAATTTTACCACACACAGAAAGGTATAAACGCCCCTCCCCTTCCCCCCCATTCTCAAAAGAAATCCTTGAATTTCTGGTTTTTGCTCATTCTGTCAACCAAAAATCAGAATAAAAAGAGATCAAAAAATGTGATGTGCCCGAAAATGGTACCAATTAAAACGTCAACTCGTCCCACCAAAAAATAAGACCTCACATGACTCTGTGGGCTAAAATATGGAAAAATTATAGCTTTCAAAATGTGGTGATGCAAAAACTATTTTTTGCAATAAAAAGCGTCTTTTAGTGTATCACAGCAGCCAAACAGAAAAACCCGCTATAACACCTCTTTCACCTCTTGATATTTCCTGTACCGGAGAAGTCAATGTCCGTGTGTGTATTACTTGTGGCACACGTGTGTCACATCAGTACCACAAGGACGGGCACCAGGGAAGAAGCGTTACAGTAAGCACTGTTCTCTGGCGCCGGGTGCTGAACATGGCTCACATCATTCTCCCCTGCTCTGCCGGCGATTGGCACAAGCAGGGGAGAATGATGAGAGCCGTATTCAGCACCCGGTGCTGGGGAGCAGCACTTACTGTAACGCTTCTTCCCCCGTGCCGATAAGTTTCACATCCATGTGTGTTATGCGTATGCACATGTGCTGGATATTTTGTGGCCTGTTCTGACATTAAAAAAATGGACATGTCATCGTGTTTTCCCCATGGACACACGGTTCGTGGAAACACACTGCATGCACAGACCCATTCACTTGAATAGGCAAATAGCGCTCTGTTCCTCACGAGTCTCTCCACATGGCTAATAATAATAATAATAATCTTTATTTATATAGCGCCAACATATTCCGCAGTGCTTTACAGTTTAACAGTATCAAACACTACAGACATAAGTAACAACGTTAACAATACAATAATTAAAGCGAAATAAAACGACTCTGCTCATGAGAGCTTACAATCTACAATGAGGTGGGGGAGATACAAAGCACAGGTGTGCATTTACAATAATGTATTTACAATGATGGTTCAGTCATTTTCAGAGGGTGGGGGATAGATGGGGATAGTGAATGGGCTACACACACACAAATATAAAATGAGTTTGATTAGTGACCGTGGTAGGTCGCTCTGAACAAATGTGTTTTGAGCGAGCGCCTAAAACTATGCAAATTGTGGATGGTCCTAATATCTTGGGGTAGAGCATTCCAGAGGATTGGTGCAGCACGGGAGAAGTCTTGGAGTCGGGAGTGGGAGGTACGGATTAGCACAGAGGTTAATCGAAAGTCATTTGCAGAGCGCAGCGTTCGGTTAGGCCGATAGACAGAAATGAGGGGGGAGATGTAAGGGGGTGCTGCACTGTGGAGAGCTACCAAAATGTATAAAATTCTGTGACATACCCATGGTATCAATATGACCACTGCACCCCTAGATTAATTCATTGAGAGGTGTAGTTCATAAAATGGGGTCACTTATGGGGAGTTCTGCTGTTTTGGCACCCTGTTTAGGGTACCTGCAAACCATAACAGTAAAATCTGGCGCTCCTTCCCTTCTGAGCTCTGCCCTGCACCGAAACAGTAATTTACCCACACATATGGGGTATCAGTGTATTCAGGACAAATTGCACAATAACTCTTTGGGTCCAATTTCTTCTGTTAACCTTGGAAAAATAAAACTTTTGGGGCAAAAAGATCATTTTTGTGGAAAAAATATGATTTTTTATTTTTACGGCTTAACGTTATAAATGTCTGTGAAGCACTTGGGGGCTCAAAGTGCTCACCACACATCTAGATAAGTTCCTTAGAGGGTTTAGTTTCCAAAATGTTTTCACTTGTGGGGGTTTGTACTTTTTAGGCACATCAGGGCTCTCCAAACGTGACAGGGCTTCCGATCTTAATTCCAGCCAATTTTGCATTGAAAAAGTCAAACAGCGCTCCTTCCTTTCCTCTGCCGTGCACCCAAACAGTGGTTTACCTGTACATATTGGGTATCAACGTACTCAAGACAAATTGCACAACAACTTTTGGGGTCTAATTTCTCATTTTTCCATTGGTAAAATAAAAAAATTGAATCAGAAATACATTTTTTGAGAAATAAAGTTAATTGTAAATTTCTTTTAAACATTCCAAAAATTCCTGTGAGTCACGCGAAGGGCTAATAAACTTCTTGAATGCGGTTTTGAGCACATTCAGGGGTGCAGTGTTTAGAATGGTGTCACTTATGGGTATTTTCTATCATATAGATTTTTAAGTGACTTCAAATGTGATGTGGTCCCTAACAAAATGGTGTTGTAAAAATGAGAAATCGCTGGTCAAATTTTAACCCCTATAACTTCCTAATAAAAGAAAAATTTGGTTCCAAAATTGTGCTGATGTAAAGTAGACATGTGGGAAATGTTGTTTATTAAGTATTGTGTGTGACATATTTAAGGGAATGAAAATTCAAATTTGGAAAATTGCTAAATTTTTTAAATTTTCTCCTAATTTCTTTTTTTTCACAACTAAACGCAAGTCATATAAAGAAAATTTTACCACTATCATGAAGTACAATATGTCATGAGAAAGCAATGTCAAAATGACCGGGATCCATGGAAGCATTCCAGAGTTATTACCTCATAAACGTACAGTGGTCAGAATTTTAAAAATTGGCATGTCATTAACATGCAAACCACCCTTGGGGGTAAAGGGGTTGAGGTGTTAATTTTCTGACTTTTACCTTTTGGATTTCAAGTGGATTTGTCACTAGATTTAACATTACAAATGTAGTACATTATTAAATAAATATCTAGGTTGGTGAATCATTTTATGAAAAAGGGAAGAGTAAAATCCAGCAACTGCATAAAAAATATCTTAAACATCACACTTATTATGAATATTAAAAAATGGGGAAATTATTACAATTTGAAGTACATGTTGGAGCTTAGCGTTGATGCATTTCGAGGATTTAATTTTGGCTTCCATGCACCGCGTCCTCATCTCAAAAGCATTTTTCAATCCAGTGAGCTGATGGTAGCTTTGTTCCTTTCCATAGCATTTTATGAGTCTACTTAAAAAGGGAAAAAGTTCATGACTCCAAGTGTATTCATTTTCCACCCTCTTACCCAGCTAACTGACAGCTAAAGATTGCACTGAGCAGTGTGAGATTTCATCAGCAACAGGGAGAAGAGACAGTGAGGACAGGGGTGTGCCATCTATAGCGGCAGCCTGTGTGGCTGCTATGGGGCCCATGAGTCAGGGGGCAGCCTCGGAATGCAGATAGTGTTGAGTAGAATGATGGATCGTGGAGGCCAAGGGTTCATGATCTACCATTTAGTCTGGACCTGTGAATCTGAGACTGCTGTGACATCATTACATAGCGGCTGCTCTGCGGAAGCCTCAGTACATCCGCAGCACAGACCAGGGGAAAAGGACAAGGTGAGCACTGATTTTTTATGTTCCAGTTTTTTTTTATATCTCAGTAATTTTAGTAATTTTGGAGGCCACGATATTGAATGAGAGCCAATCAAACTGAATGAGTCACTTTTGGAGCCACTTATATTGAATGGAGGGCTGGTGGGGACCATTCATTCTGAATGAGAGGCTGGTGGGGGTCAAGCATGCTGAATGGGGGTTTCGTGGCTGCCAATAATTTTGAGGAGGCCATTGTACTGAGTGGGGGGCTGTGGGAGCCATAATACTGAGTGAGGGATGGTGGGAGCAAATTAAACTGAATGGGGGCTGATAGGGGCAGTTAAACTGATTGGGGGGCTGGTGGAGGCTTTTATATTGAGTGGCAGGCTATTGGCGGCCATAATACCAGGTGAGGTACTGTTAAGGATTGTGAGGGTACCCAAATTGAGTTTGGGACTGTGAGGGCCCCCACATTGAGTTGGGAGCTGTGCACTGAGTAAGGAGGGCCTTATTTTGTGTGAAGGGGCTGTGGGGACTCTTATTATGTGCGGCAGCTGTGTGGACCTTCATACTGTTTAAGGGGCTGTGTGAGTGGCTATGGGTGTTCTTATACTAAGTAGGGGACTGTGGGGACCTCAAACTGTGTGAGTGGCTGTGGGGGCCCTTATACTGAGTAGGGGGCTGTGAAATTCTTTATACTGAGTGGGGAAATCATACTGACAGGCCATAATACTGTGTTGGGGTAATGATATTGTTTGTGTGTGAGAGGGACTATGGTGATATATTACAGGGAGTCACTTTTTAGAGTCATCATATTGTGGGGCTATTATAATTTTAAAGGAATGATGGAGTCATCTTGAACTATATTTTATTAGTGAGGGTTAAAACTATGGGGTGGGATTCACTCTGGAGACTCCCCACATTATTTTTAAATCGGTAGGGAAATGTTTTACCTCACAGAAACCAGCAGTGGTGTTCCCATGGTTTTCTACCTGTATACTTTTTTTTGCTTCCTCCACTGCCCAGGAGCTGTGGTATGATCAGACCATGCACCTGTACTGTAAGAGACGGCCATTATACAGTACATAGCTGGGGCACATTTATAAGATTATCTCAGCAGAGAAACATTTTTTTAACACATCCAATTGTGAAACTTTTTTCTATTCCAAGATCTATTGATTAAAATGTACATTGTTCTTGGGGAAACCCCTCTAACTCATTACTGCCACTGTGAGTCTGGTTTTCTATGCTCTCATCAAAGGAAATTTATTAGAGAACATTTCTATCATTACACATAGAATGTTTCAATCATCCATGCATCCATCAGTAAGGTCGTAGATTTTTTGTGTATCAATAAACACCCTATTGGCAAGTACCGTATATACTCGAGTATAAGCCGACCCCCCTAATTTTGCCACAAAAAACTGGGAAAACTTAATGACTAGAGTATAAGCCTAAGGTGGCAAATGCAGCAGCTACCAGTAAATGTCAAAAGTAAAAATAGATACCAATAAAAGTAAAATTAATTGAGACATCAGTAGGTTAAGTGTTTTTGAATATCCATATTGAATCAGGAGCCCCATATAATGTTCCATAAAGTTTATGATGGGCCCCATAAGATGCTCCATATTAAAATATGCCCTATATAATCCTGCATAAAGGTTAATAATGGCCCCATAAGATGCTCCATAGACACATTTGCCCAATATAATGCTGCACAAATGCTGATTATGGCCCCATAAGATGCCCCATAAAGATATTTGCCCCATATAGTGCTGCACAAATGTTGATCATGGCCCCATACAGACACTTGCCCCAAACAGACACTTGCCCCATATAGTGCTGCACGAACATTATGGCCCCATATAGTACTGCACAAATGTTATGGCCCCATATAGTGCTGCACAAACGTTATGGCCCTATAGAGACACTTGCCTCATATAGTGCTGCATAAACGTTATGGCCCCATACAGACACTTGCCCCATATAGTGCTGCACAAATGTTATGGCCCCATACAGTGCTGCACAAACGTTATGGCCCCATATAGTACTGCACAAACGTTATGGCCCCATACAGTGCTGCACAAATGTTATGGCCCCATACAGTGCTGCACAAATGTTATGGCCCCATACAGTGCTGCACAAACGTTATGGCCCCATAGATGCTCCATACAGACACTTGCCCCATTTGGTGTTGCTGCGATAAAAAAATTAAAAAAATCACATACTCACCTCTCCGTCACTCAGGCCCCCGTCACTTTCAATATTCACCTGCTCCTTGTTCCGGTGATGCTCCATCTTCAGCATCTCCTGCACTGACGTTCAGGCAGAAGGTGCGCACTAACCACGTCACCGCGCCATCTGACCTGAGCGTCTCAGCTGAAAACGGAGCGGCACCGGAACGAGGAGCAGGTGAATATCGTGCAGCGCAGCGCTCCCCTCCCTGTTATACTCACCTGCTCCTGGTGCAGTTCCTGCACGTCTGTTCCCTGGCGCCAGAAGCTTCTTCCTGTACTGAGCGGTCACTGTTACCGCTCATTACAGTAATGAATATGCGGCTCCACCTATATGTGAGGTGGAGCCGCATATTCATTACTGTAATTAGCGGTACCATGTGACCGCTCAGTACAGGAAGAAGCTGCCAGAGCCGGGGAAAAGACGTGCAGGGACCGCACCAGGAGCAGGTGAGTATAATTAGACAGCCCCCGCTCCCCCTCCCCTGCCGACCCCTGGGTATGACTCGAGTATAAGCCTAGAGGGGGACTTTCAGCCCAAAATAATGGGCTGAAAATCTCAGCTTATACTCGAGTATTTACGGTAATTTGTTTTAAAGTTGTCTCCAAATTTGTTAAACCTTTGATATATCTTTTGGGTTCATTACTGTATTAGGAGGGATAATTTGTGGTATTTTGCTGAGCCTACTACCCTAGAGACCATAATAGTCTATACCCTACAGACCACTTTTCCTTTTTTACTTAGTTTCATCAGGGTTTTTGCTTACTTTTTTTGTAGGTTTTAATGTTTTGTGGCCAATGTGAATATGCGTTTAACTTCTGCATGTGTACCAACTCAAGTTAATCTCAATTTTTTTTTTTTTCTTTGTATTGTTGCATTCTGTGCAAGCCAGGGTGTGGCCTCCCTGTTTCAGAGCTAGAGATTGTATATAAGACTTTCCCAGTCTGGTGTTCCCTGGTTGGGCCCAGTCTTCTTGTCTGCCCTTATTTACATTGAGGTCAACATTGACACATGGTAAGGTTTTAACATTAGACAGTGTAGGACTGTCCCAATCAAAGTTACCTTGACGCGGAGGGATGGTTTTTGTGCTATTTTTTATTAAAAAAACAGTATTACTAAAAACTCTGTGTTATTTAAATGCACTTTTGCTTTTTTACTTAGTTACATCAGGGTTTTTACTTACATCTTTTTTTCTTGTAGGTTTTAATGTTTTGTGGCCAATGTGAACATGCGTTTAACTTCTGCATGTGTACCAACTCAAGTTAAGTTCCATTTTTGTGTCTTAGACCATAATAGTAGACAGTCACTTTAGATATAATGATAGAGCTGGTTAGCTGTATTTAGCCTTGACATTCTTAGGGCTCATACACATGACCGTATTTTCGGTTCTAGTGCGATCTGTTTAAAAAAAGTAATAAGTATCATGCTCAGACCAATTTCATTCAAAGAGGCCTATGGTCGATATTTTTCACTGATCGATTTGGCATGTGAAAAAAATTGCAGCAGGCACGATTTTACTTTGGAAATCGAGTGAGACTCACCCATTCAAGTCTATGGGTGCAAAAAAAAAAATCATATGCCACAGTGTAGCAACTGATTTTTATTTATACATTTCGATTCTGTAACATAGGAAACTGCAAATTTTTTTTGATGATTAAAAGTTTTTACTGTAAAAAAAACGAATTACACAAGGATTGCACGTGAGTTGCACACAGATAACAAGTGAAACAAAAATTCTCAACGACTTTTTATTTGGTTGCGTGAACCTACCCTAACTTCGATAGGAACATGCAAGCCGGCAGCATTACTGAAACAGGTGCTGCCATTTCCTGTATATTACCATTTTCCTCTTTTGGCAAAATGGGCTGTGGCGCCTGTGAGTCAGTTAGTTGAGGATGGAGTTGTGGAGAGATGGAGACAAGGTAACATTTTTGATAACTTTTAGCATGTTATTAACCCTATTAATATACCTTTTGAGTAAGTACTCATTCTTTGAATTAATATAAATGTAATATAGCTAAAAATTAATCCAATATAATGCTGATATAAGTAAAATAGTATTTCATCTGAAAAATGGAAAAGGGTCATTTTTTTATGTGAAAGATAGCAATAGATACCTTTTCGTTGCAACATATGTTTTGGAGCAACCCACCGTGAAATAACTAAAGTGTATGTTATAGTCTGCTGACAACATAGTTAAAGTTCTCATCATAATTGCACATACAAATATCGCTGTTTAACCTACAAGTAATTCCACTGATACCACATAGCATCTGTTAAATGAGCGGTGTCCCTTTTAGAGATGTAAATTCAGTAAAACCACCACATAATCTGCTTTGCACCAAGTGGAAAAACAATGGTTAGAAAATGAATAATGATTTTAAAATAATTTTATTAATCGGAGTGCAACTGCAGTAGCTTAAACTACATTCCCAGTGGTAAGAAGCCGTTGAAACCTAATTTGTAAGACAAGATGGTGGATTTAATGACTGGCAGCAAAGTTTCTTCAACAGATTTCATGGGGCATGATCCAAAGATAATAGGTTTTCAGCCCAATGACAACCCAATTACAATGCCAATCAAAGCCAACTTCATGCACACTAATTATCAGATTTAGCTGTCAGCTCAAATACAAACATAACACGTTTATTTAAATAAAAATTTAATTTAGAGAAAAGATTTAATGTGTGATTTATTGAGATGGCAAGAGCAGCTTTCTACTCTCAGCACCACGATGGGCTCAGCCTACTGATTAATATATGGATACTGTATATGTTGACACCGTTATATGGATGTCTATCATTAAGTTTTCTCGCAAGAACAAATGAAATAACACATTGCAATGAAGATTAACTAATTAATTAAGGATGTCAGATGGAATATATTGCACTTCTTAAATATAACATTACATATTTTTTTTATTTTAGATTAACTTATTGTAGGCTTTGCCTATTTTGAAAGATCTAGCAGATCTGCATTTGTCATTCAGTTTTTGTCTTTTTTTTATCAGGTAGGTAACAATGCAATAAAAGGTATCATGTTTGCAGTTACAACTGGACCCTGTGTGGTCTCTTGTCCATATTCAATAACTTTTCAGTAGACAATATGGGGATGCTAGAGACCCTCTCACAGGACAACCCAAAGAATGCCCGAAACTTATCGCACTTTTGCAGACTTTTGGAAGGGGTCTATGGAAGCTCCAGCCCTTTTTGAACAAAGACATGCAGGAATTACTTGGATTATTTCTGAAAATTTAGGATTACTGGCAACTATGCCCATATCCTGGACTGTAGAGTTCAATATCCTGTGGTGGAGTAACATTTAAAAAAGAACTGCATTTTCAGAAAACAGAGGAGTCCAAAAGTGTCCCAAGAGTTAAGGGAAAATAAAAATCAGGTTTTTTTATTTTCTTAGTGACAAAATCCAGCATCATAATGGGAGGGTCATTTCGAGTGATACTATAGAGCATCTTCTCTTTTATGTATGCTATGACATGCAATACAGAGCAGTTAGAGGAATGCCATATTGAAATTTGATGCATGCTTGAAACTATACTCTGTATATAAAATACTAAGGGCAGGTAAAAATGGCAGTACAATCTTTCCTGCAAAAGAATCAGCCCAATTATGCAAATGACAATTTGATCAATCTGATCAGAGTTTGATCAGAGTGTGAACATGGTGCAAACTGCTTCTCTTGGAGAAGAAGATGGAGAAAAAAACTTCTCCATGTTCTGCATTCTGTCAGTGCTCAGAATTCGGACTGCACTAAAATGTTAATCTGACTGCAGTTCAATGGTTTCCATGGACTCATTGACTTGCAAGCTGTATAATGGATTAAACTTGGGCATGCAGAATTTTATTCCTTGGCAGTCTCTGTGCAAAATTTGTCAAGAAAACAGATCTCCTGGCTGGTACCAATGGTCAAGAACCAGCTATCCACCACCTCCAATAGTCGTGACAATTACACAATTGACTGATGAGTGAAGTATGAAACCACGGCTGTTTTCACTACTTGGCCAGTTATTGGAGAACTCACAGTGAGCATAAATATATACATCCGATTCTGATTAAGATTCCAACATTACAACAAATGAAATATATATATATATATATATATATATATATATATATACTGTATATATATATATATATATATATATATATCTCCCGGCATGATCACTGTCAAACTCCACAATAACAAAGGGAACTTTCTGGGCTCTTTATCATCAGCCAGGCCCCATCTCATCTGCAGCCTCCCCTTGCCAACACCTGGAACTGTTAGTCTGTGCTGAAAGCAACAGCCCTGCTCACTCATGTCCTCCAATCACCAGCTGAGGTGAAAGTCTCCGGTTGTGTATTCTTCAGGTATCTTCGGTGCTTGGCCACCAATGGGTATCTCCTTGATCTGGTAATGTGGTGGGCCTTTTCTTCGACTCTTAGCAGGCCTCGTCTCGGTTCTGGGTCTTGTCCAGTGTTCCTCTTGTCTTCAGTACATGAACATGACCAGAATAGTCTGGAGCCCATGCCTCGAATGGAGTAATCCGAATCTCGCTCACTGACTCACAATGCTCTGCCTGTCTCGCTCTCCAAGCATGTTCCAGTAACTTGGCCGCAGCATCTGTTGGGCCTGGCAGGGCTCTGATCACAGCCTTCCACTGCAGCGGGCCACAGATCTTCCTCACAACTTAGGCCTTTTCTGGCATCTGGACGCTCTCAGACTTTGTCTGTGTCAATGGTGGCTGCAAGGCCACCTCACAGGCATACAACCAGCCCTGTTGCAGGTTCTGGCACCAACTGCCCTTCTCAGATTGGCCAAGCTTTTCTATTCAGGAAGTCCTTCCTGTGTGTCACTTGATCAGGTTCAGGAGGTTAATTCACTCTCCCTGCAAATCTCCCAGCACAATTTGGTTCCTGCTAACACAATTCTTTTTTTTACTTGCACTTTCAGTTTGGTCCAGGAAATGGTGGTGCTCACTTACAGCTACTCAGTCTTTCTTATCTATCTCGTTACACTGGTGCCAGCAGGAATCACACTGCACTTGGGTGCTATCTGAGTGCAGCGCTATGTTTTACATGCACCCATGGTCTTATATGGGTGCTTACGTGCAATCCGAATTCAGCATGCTGCGATTGTTTTTCTTGTCTCGATCTCTATCCGATCGGAGCAGGAAAACAACGCAATTGAAATCAGAACCATAAGATTAAATTAGTACTAATGCAATCCGATTGCATTTTTCCGATTGAATCACAAGGGTGATCGAGCCCAAATACTCCTGTAAATTACCGACCAAATACTGAACGTGGGACCGTGGCCTTAATCAGAGATGCTTCTTTCCCTTTAATTACTATTAGAAGGCAATGTTGCTGTTATTATATCACTACAAGTGCTTGTTCACAGTTTTTTTTCTGCACATAAAATACATGCAAGCAAAACACTTAAAAAGCAACTGCAAAACGAATTATATTATATAATCTTATTCACGCAGTACATTTTTCAACCTTTCCTTTTTGTAACCTGTGGTGTGTTATGTTTTTAAAACACAGGATGTAAATTGTTTCAAGATTTTTAATGAATTTTTTCACAATTAAGGTCAATCCACCAAAAAAATGCACCAAAACCACTTCAAAAGTACAACGTAATTGGCTTTCTGGCCATAGACTGTATTTTTCATAAAGAAAAAATGCATTAACAATGCTACATGTGAACATACCCTTACTGTCACCGTAATGGTCACTGACATGAGGTTTATTATGTATGCCAGTATTTTCGAGGCACTTGTTGGCATTCAATTTGAGGCACTTGAGACCAGCTACCACTATGGAGCATTGTGATCATTACTGTCATTGGTAACTATGGCTAGCAACAAGGCTATATTAGATCAGAGACAAAATGGGCACTTGCTTCAATACTATATTAACATTCTGAGGAGCAATAACATGTAACTCTCATTGGAGCAATCGGAGGCTCTAAATGTCACTGTCATACAATGTTCATGTAGGGTTTCTTAAGGTGTTAAAAAACTACAGCCTCAAATCAATTTTTATTTTCCAGTGTTCTTGAGGAATTAGCTCTTTTTAGTGATTTTAGTATTCGCCTTTATTCTCAATAAGATTTTCACCAATTATGAAGTTGTCTTTCTTTCTTAAGTCTTTTTTCAACTTTTCCTCAATTAATTTGCTTATCCAAATGGTTGACATGAATTGATCAAATTCGGCTTTTAACACATGTTGCATTTTTTTGATAAATATTACTCCAGTCCCTATCTGCAAAAATGTTTCAGGTGAAGCGTATAATTAAGGGTTTTTATATAGTCAACTGTTTTACAAATTTGTGACTTTTTAGGACTAAAATAAAAAGCATTTTTTTCATTTTGTGCCAAATTCTTGAACCATGTGACATTTTGATGAATTTTGTGCAGAAAATAGCAGAAAATACCACATAACAAAAAATAAAAGTGACCAATAAATCCAACTGATGAATCGAGGTTCTAGGAAATTTCAAACAAAAGGTGCTTCAGGAAACGTTCCATTTTTGGAGAGTTTTTGTAGAATTTGTTCTTTTTCTGAAGTGTTTCCCGAAGTTCATTTGAAGAGAACTTGAATAGTTTTTTGACATGTGCACATGGTGTCTTTTTCAAGAGGGTCTGCTCAGGAGCCAATCTGAAAAAATGCGCTGCTCAAAAAAATAAAGTGAACACTTAAACAACAGAATATAACTCCAAGTAAATCAAACTTCTGTGAAATCAAACTGTCAACTTAGGAAGCAACACTGTTTGACAATCAATTTTACATGCTGTTGTGCAAATGGAATAGACAACAGATGGAAATTATTGGCTATTATCAAGACACACTCAATAAAGGAGTGGTTCTGCAGGCGGGGACCACAGACCACATCTCGGTACCAATGCTTTCTGGCTGATGTTTTGGTCACTTTTGAATGTTGGTTGTGCTTTCACACTCGTGGTAGCATGAGACGGACTCTACAACCCACACAAGTGGCTGAGGTAGAGCAGCTCATCCAGGATGGCACATCAATATAAGCTGTGCCAGGAAGGTTTGCTGTGTCTGTCAGCCTAGTGTCCAGGGCTGGAGGCACAACAGGAGACAGGCCAGTACACCAGGAGGCGTGGAGGGCAACAACCCAGCAGCAGGACGTCTACCTCAGCCTTTGTGCGAGGAGTAACAGGAGGAGCACTGCCAGAGCCCTGCAAAATGACTTCCAGCAAGCCACAAATGTGCATGTGTCTGCACAAACGGTTAGAAACTGACTCCATGAGGGTGGTTTGAGTGCCCAATGTCCACAGATAGGGGTTGTGCTTACAGCCCAACACTGTGCAGGATGCTTGGCATTTGCCACAGAGCACCAGGATTGGCAAATTTGCCACTGGCGCCCTTTGCACTTCACAGATGAAAGCAGGTTCACACTGAGCACATGTGACAGATGTGACAGAGTCTGGAGACACCATGGAGAGCGATCTGCTGCCTGCAACATCCTTCAGCATGATTGGTTTGGCAGTGGGTCAGTAATGGTGTAGGGTGGCATTTCTTTGGAGGCCCTCCATGTGCTCACCAGAGGTAGCCTGACTGCCATTAGGTACTGACATGAGATCCTCAGACCCCTTGTGAGACCATATGCTGCTGCGGTTGGCCCTGGGTTCCTCCTAATGCAGGATAATGCCAGAACTCATGTGGCTGGAGTGTGTCAGCAGTTCCTGCAAGATGAAGGCATTGAAGCTACGGACTGGCCCGCCCATTCCCCAGACCTGAGTCTGACTGAACACGTCTGAGACATCATGTCTCAAACCATCCACCAACGTCACATTGCACCACAGACTGTCCAGGAGTTGGTGGATGCTTTAGTCCAGGTCTGGGAGGAAATCCCTAAGTGGACCATCCGCTGCCTCATCAGGAGCATGCCCAGGTGCTGTAGGGAGTCTTGAGGCATTTCAATTGAAGTTGGATAAGCCTGGAACTTAATTTTCCACTTTGATTTTGAGCATCATTCCAACTCCAGACCTCCGTGGGATATTAGTTGTGATTTATGTTGATAATTTTTAGGTTTTATTGTTCTCAACACATTCCACTATGTAATGAATAAAGATTTACAACTAGAATATTTCATTCAGTGATTTCTAGGATGTGAGATTTTAGTGTTCCCTTTATTTTTTTGAGCAGTGTACTTAATGCTAAAAAGAATTAATATATGCACTGAAATGCCAAAATAAAATGACTGGCTGTTCATATGCTCAGTCTCTGTGTTTTCCTTTTAACTGCAAAAAAGACTGACCTGACTATTTTTCAGGCAGCTTCCTTTAAGAAGCTGACACTAATTTATAAATACAGTTTGAAAAAAGTTACTGACAGCAACACCGCCACAAAAACAGCCAAAGGTTATGTACATTATGTGTATTTTTTTAGATTTTTGGGGGGCAAAAACTAAGTAGAAACTCTCCAAATTCTCGGTACACTAATATACTCAAAAACTTGGAGGTTCTGATCAGTTTCTGCTCTGAAAACATTGCAAAACGATTCTGTGTGCAAATTGCCAAAGAGATGACAAACAAGATACTTCTGCAAAAACATTGCAGGCATTTTCCCAAAGTTTCTTATATCATCTTCAAAAACACAGTGGGCGCACTGGTGTCTAACAGATGTCATGTGCATAAACTTTTAGGCTGTATTCATATATTGCGTTTTTGCAGCTTTTTTCTGCTGTACCTTTTAATGCAAATTTCAACCTGTGTTTTACAGTACCAGAAAGTCTATGAGATTCTTCACCGTATTTGCAGTTTTTTTCACCCATAGGAAAAAATGGGTAAGTGCAAAAATGCAGCAAAAAATACAGGTATCAGTTTTTGCTTTGTTATGGGTGCAAGAACCTGAGGGAGTTAAATTATCTTTATGAACATGCACAAGAGACAGCAAAAACCCAGCAATAACAAAAACAGCAAAAATGCAGCAAAAACTCAGCAAAACCTACTTTTTTTAAGCTGCACCACTTCTGCATTGTTCACCCACTCCTGGTTTTGGCCTGCAAACACTGATGTGAAATACTGGCCAATTACTCTTAGACTAGGGTCATACAACTGTTTTCTTTCCATCTGAGAAAAAGAGTCCCCCTAGGCTAATCAGGCTTTTATCAGAGATTGATAAGAGTGAGATCCAAATATGTCAGTCTGTGAAAATCGGACTGCACTGAGAGGTCATCCAAGTGCTATCTAATTTTTTTCCTCAACCCATAGACTTGAGAGGGCTAATGCCATCTTATCCATGGAGGAAAATCGTGCATGCTGTGACTCTCCTTAGACAACTCAGTCTGAGATAAAAATCAGACACGTGAACAGTCCCATAGAATAACCTACATACGTGTACTATCCGTCAAATCCATGAATAACTTTTGTCTGATTTAAACAGTCATGTGCATGGGTTCTTACACATCACAGTGGCTGGTGACAGAACTTAATTATACCATGAGTAAAGAGACAATTACTTCAAAGCTTTAACCATACAAATATTATAGAGGCAATGTGGCTGTTATTTTGTCCATGTACGGCATGGCAAACTAGACTTAGATGGCCGAGAAAATATACAAGAAGGTTAATGACAAACTGTTTTTAAACATGGAGTTAAAGGGACTATCCAAGATGAGAAAAACACGTCTGCTTTCTTTGAGAAACAGTTCCACCCCTGACCATGGGTTGTGCCTATATCATGGTCAGGGGCCCTGTTTTTTATGAAAAAAAAAGCAGCCATGTTTTTCTAATCCTGGACAATCCCTTTTAGGTAGGTTCTTGTTTATCACGGAGATTTTTTCAAGCTTTTACCTGTCTTTTTTAATTAATTCATTTATTATTAAACCATTTTAATGTATGGTTTCACAGTTCTTTAAGCCTACTCAAAGTCATATCTCATTATTAAAGCTGACCAGCCACAACAACCAGTTATGACACCTCGTATAGTGATATGGTGAGAGATAGACTATTAGGCCGGCGTCACACTAGCGAGTTTTACGGCTGTATGAGAGGCGCAAAAACAACGCATTGCACACGGACCAATGATTCTCTATGGGGCAGCTTCTATCTGGTGTATATTACGCAATCATATTTTACGGCCGTACAAAATCGCAGCATGCGGATTACACACGGACCAACAGTGTGACTTGCATAAAATACGCAAGAGTACAGCAGGTGACAGGAAATGTTCCAAGCCCTCAATCAGGAAGCTCAGACATGCTAATTAGCTGAAAAAGCCAGACAGACATCCCGGAAGTCTGCCGCACGCCTCCCCGGAGTCTTCAGCATCATGGCCAATATTATAAATGTGGAAATGCTGCTGGTCCTGGTGCAAGAGAGCCCAGAAATTTGGGATCAGAGAGATGCTCATTACTCCAACCGGGCCAGAAAAGAGGCGGCATGGAGGAGCGTATGTGGGATCCTTTTCCCAGAATATGAGCAGCGGCCATGTGAGGTCCAGAGGCAGATAAGTAAGTACACTCATGTTTCTCACACTAATAATATTGCAAACTGCATTACCAACAGGAATGTGGTCATAATGTTCTTTAAATTAAGATTAATCTAATTTATTTATATAGCACCATTAATTACATGGTGCTGGACATGAGAAAGGGGTTCCGTTCATATTTGTTTACATGTCATTTACATTTTCAAAATTTACAATGACATACTGCTACAAAGGGGAGAGGACCCTGTCCTTATGGCAGGAAAATCTATGTATTTTACATTATATCATATTGTGCTGTTGGAGGTTACAATATTTATGTTGATGATATTTTTTGAAAAATGCAGGTTACTAGGCCACATTAAAATCTGTAATATCACTGACACATTGTGTTACCACTGTGCACAATGGCCTTATACATTATTTTTTGCCCTTTCATTGCAGTGGAAGATGTTATGAGACAATGGCACAGCATGCGCGACCAATATAGGTGCGAAAGATAGCAGCGGGCCAGGAGTGGGTCAGCATCGCCTTCCAAAAAGAAAAAATATATATATTATGACCAACTTTCATTTTTGGACCCCAGTATGGATCTGCGACCGTAAGTAAAAACATCATAAAACATAACACCTATCTTTACTAAAGGTCAAATTGTAAATTTAACCAAAATATTCATAAACTTTACAAACAGAACACAGTCCAACCTCACTGAGAGGGAGACCGGCTCAGACTCGGAGGCCCTGATAGATCCGGTTGGGGAAGGAGAATAGGTGGCTGGCCTATCTTCACATCCTTCTAGTGACATCCCTCCTGCATCAACTTCAGTTGCACCACAACATCCGGCAACAACTGGCGAAGAAGCTGCTCCACCACCCACAGCAGGACCACATCCTGTAAGCCAAGAAGAACAAGGAAACAGTAGCAGCCCTACTGTTCTACTGGAGACATCCCCACAGCCTGCTGCCATTTCCCGCCGTGGCCGCAGAAGTAGAGAGCTGCAAGACTATCGCAGGAATGTTGACAGTGCTGACAGTGCTGGAGGCTGGTCCCAACCTGGGTTTGGATGACATGGCCATATTGGTGGGGGTTATGAGGCAAGGCCTTATTTCTAACATCATGAGGGCAATAGTCAAAACCCTTATTATTTGAGCCAACACACAACTGGCCAATATGAGCAAGGCCATCATTTAGAGCAGGGTCAGACATCATACTCCCAGGATGATGTACAATTGACCCAACAAAGGCCACCTGACCAGGACCCTGAGCTTCCGCCATCACCTCCACCAACTTACCGAAATCTGTAATGTATTTTGTTTTTTTAAGCCTTGGTTTTATATTTTTCTGTAAGAAATTTTTTTATTTTATTCTGCTGTCATAGAACTTCGGTATGTTTTTGTTTGCCAAACTTACATTTATATATAAAACCATATAATATCAATATGGAGTTTGACCAAAAAAAAAGGCTTTTGACATAAGTAAAAATATATATTCAAAAGTCAATTTTATGTTGTTGGACGAATCATTACAATATCATACTCAATTACTCGGTTGATAACAATCAGGCAAATAAATCACAGAAACACACATAGTTAACTAATTTAAGTAATTTATGCATTATGAGAAAAAAACAAGAAGATACATCTATATATATATAAATATAAAAACATTACAACAAAGAAACAGCATTATCTTGCCAGAGAGTAGCTCCATGAGGAGAAACAAAATAATTTGTATAAATATCCCTATATTTTAAACCAGAAAGGGGACGCCGCGGAGGAAGGACTTGTGTTGTAGGCCTACCCACATTATCCAAAATGCCTTAAACACAGTCAGCTGAGGAACAGTCATGAATTTTTGTGAAGTTGGGCAGAACAACAAAAGCTTTAATTACTTCATTTACATTTTGCTCACTCAGCTGAATGGCAGACTGGAGAACACACCATTTGGATGCCATATTGCTGAAGGCGCACTCCACCAGTCGCCGTGCCCGTGAAAGTCTGACATTAACCCTTGTCAGGCTGCATAATTTTACAACCTTAACAGGCTGCATAGGTACAATTGTACCTTCACATATACCTCCACTGTGGGAAGACTTTACTTGGTTTCAGAAACTAAAGTTCATTCAGCTACAAATGTTATGCTGATATCTATTGTTCAGTTTTGTTACTGGTCACTTATGTTGCTGTCAATTAAGTTAATTCAAACTGGGAGTGGCTTCTACTTGTCTTCCTGCCTCCCTCCTCTCATTAGCCATTTTGCTGTTCATCTCATTGCTGTGAGCACACATTTCTAGGCTTGTGAAGTCTTCAATTTCTTGGAAACGAAGGTAGGAAAGTCTCACAGCATCTAACAGCCAGTTATACCTTTATTCTCATTATGTGGGGACAGAACAGTCAAATTGTCTTTCAGCCTGGACTTGGCTTACATATATTTTGTATGAAACTTATCACTATAGGTATAATTTTTATACGAAAAATGGATAATAATTAGTATCTACATATTGTTTTACGATGTTTTATTTATATTCAGCACAAAATACGAAGCCAAAATTCATCTAGCAAGTCATCATGAGTGATAGTAATGCTGGATCTAGTTTCCGCCATAATCCAAGAAAACGTGTTTGCAGGTTAGTATAATTTTGTGAAAAGCCAATAATGTAGTATTTCGGAAAATTATTTATTTTACATTTTTTCATATTTACAGATTTACGTCTGACGAAATAATGCGAATGCTAGAAGAATCTGATTCTGAGCATGAGGATGAACCATATGTTCCATCTGATGATGAAAACTATGTACCACAAGTGGATGTTACTGAAGAAGATTCAGACATTGAACAAGAAATGGTCATAGAGCATGAAAATGAATACGAATCAGACGAAAGTGTTGAGGATGATTCTGTGCCTCAAAGTGCAGGCGACATTTGGACTGCTAAGGATGAAACTCAATGGTGCAGTAATCCACTGCCAAATGCACAAACAAAATCTCGTAATGTCTTACGACAAAGAGGTGGCCCTGCAGCAATCAGCAACCTATATACAGCAAAAGAGCTATTCAAGTCCATCATGACTCCCGAGATGTGTGACATCATATTACGGGAAACGAATCGAAAGGCCAAGAGAGTTTGTGATGCTTACAACAACGAACTGGTACAACGTTTTCCTGATTCTTCCAAACGGCCACCACAAAAAACATTCAAGCAATTTACTGAAACTGAACTTCATGCATTTTTGGGCATACTGATTGCTGCTGGTGTGCACAGAGCCAACAAAGAGAATCTGGAGGAAATGTGGAATGTTGCTGCTCTGCCTCTTATACGTGCAGCCATGTCTCGTGACCGCTTCAAGATGATACTCAGATTTATCAGGTTTGACAACGAAAATACACGTGCAGAACGTGTGCAAACAGATAAAGCTGCACCAATACGGGACATCTGGACAATGCTGAACAGTAATCTGGAGAGAGCCTACAAGCCATATCATTGTATCACCGTCGACGAGCAATTATTTCCATTTAGAGGTCATACTAAATTTACCCAGTATATACCTTCAAAACCAGCTAAATATGGCATAAAGATTTTCTGGGCTTGTGACTCATCAAATGCCTACCCTTTACAAGGTCAGCTCTACACTGGGAAACCAACTGATGGTCCTCGACAAGTAAACATTGGAGAACGAACAGTATTGGACCTAGTGAGCTCGTATAAAGGCTCTGGAAGAAATGTCACCACCGATAACTTCTTTACAACCATGGAACTAGCTAAGGTATTGAACTCCTGGAACATGACACTAGTTGGTACAGTGAGAAAAAACAAAAGGTTCCTACCTAACAACATGCAGCCTGCCAAAGAAAGGCCTGTATACTCGACAAATTTTGCCTACAATCATGATGCAACAGTCTGTTCATATGTACCAAAGAAGAACAAATCAGTCGTGCTTCTATCATCTATGCACATGACGGGAGAAGTTGAAGAGACACTAGCAGCCAAGCCAGAGATAATAAAATACTACAACATAACAAAAGGTGGCGTTGATGTTATGGATAAAATGTTGGGAGAGTACACTGTGAAACGACGAACATCACGTTGGACTTTGGCATTTTTCTACAATATGATTGATGTCAGTGGGTTAGCATCCTACATCATCTACAGAGAACACAATCCAAGCTTCAGGGCAAAGGATCAACGAAGAAAGTTCCTGAAAGATCTCGCAAATCAGCTGTGTATGATTGCAATTGAAGATCGTAGTACAAACAAAATGATAATGAGAAACCATTTTCTTCGAGGTGCAGTAGAAATGGTGCTTGGACGATGCATTGTGGTAGCATCGCAGCCAGCAGCTGGCCCCAAAATACCTCATGGTAGTCGTGGACCCTCCCCTGTTGTTGGTAGTTGCTATGTCTGCAGAGACCTGAGGCGAAAACAACGCAAGACTAGAAAGTCTTGTGTGGTTTGTGTGAAACCCATTTGCGATGAACACTCTGTAGCAAAGCCAACATGCATTACTTGCAAAGAAAATCAATAAAAAAAAGTTTCTTACATTTTCTTTTATAATGTAAATGAACAGTTTTTTACTTGTTTATAATAGTTAAATAGCATTATCATTAAAAAAAAATTTATGCTTTTTCCCTTGCATTATCTTCATTCAAAATATATGAGGTACATTTGTACCTATGCAGCTTGTTATGGATGCAAAAAGATCTCGACCCCTTATCTCGGAAGCGGGTGGAGATATTTTATTGAAATTTGGCCAATATATTCTGGACCAAAAATGTAGAGATGTCACGAAATTTCAGCCCTCTACGTCTTTTCAAAAAAAAGTTATTGCAATTTTAAAACGGAATAGTTACAATTGTACCTATTCAGCCGGATAAGGGTTAAATACACGCCGCCGGTGGTCCAGGTTGCGCCGGGGATAAGGCCTCATAACATTCCTGCTCAATTGGAAGGCCTCATCTGCCTCAAAAACATATGGGACTGCTTCAGCATTGGAGCCTGGGAGTTGTCGTGGTGGTGGGAGGTCCAACAGGTTTTCACGTAGCCGCTGACCCATAATGGATGCATTGAAGACTCTAGAGTCTCCATTGTGCCCATAGGCCCCAACATGTACAATTATAAACCTATAGTTACTGTCAACTACAGCTAACAGAACTACAGAGAAAAACTGCTTATAATTATAGAATTGAGGCCTGAGTTTGGCGGTTTACACACCCTGATACGTTTCCCATTCAGGGCTCCAATACAGTGCTATTTTCAGCCAATCCTACTCAGGAATCACAAGTTCATGTAGTTTGTCCCATATTTGCACACATGTATTCCGCACTATGCCTGAAATAGTGGATCGTTCAATGAGGAATTCAAGATGCAGTCCCGCATAAGATAATCCAGTTGACAGGAATCTGAACGCACACAAAAAAAAACAAAATTAGCTAAGTAACAATGCTTTTCTAAATCCCTAGTAGACAAAAGTATTATGAGGAAAACAAAAGGCAGGAGACAAGTGTACCTTCCTAAATTTACCATGGATACTAATATTTAACATTTACTTCATATTTAGATATGCTTTCCTAAAAATGTAATGATATAATTTAAATCAGATGGTTTTAAAAGAAAACTAGTAACTAAAACATCATCTACATACAGTGTATGAGTATGGTGAATACATACCGTAATGTAAGTAGAAGATGCTCCTCTGCAGATATGCATTTCGGCATCCTTGTATCCTGATATGTGATTCCAGGACATACTGTCTCCAACAAGATATCAAATGTGGGTATTGTCATGTGACAGTGCTGAAAGAATTTGTCCAGATGTGTCTGCAGAGCTGAATTGTTGTGAATTCTGTGGCTGAGTTCACTTCTGTGGTCACAAGTGGTATTGCAGTCTCTGGGCTTCCTCCCTCAGGTGTTTTGGTGAGCTCGTTGGCTGCCTTGCTATTTAGCTCCACCTGAGTCTGTCTTCCTTGCTCCTTGTCAATGTTCCAGTGTTGGATCTGAGCTACTGCATCTTTCCTTGGGCCTGCTGCTCTGCTAGATAAGTGCTTCTAGTTTGTTTTCTGTTTTTTCTGTCCAGCTTGTTATTATCTTTTGCTGGAAGCTCTGAGAAGCAAAGGGGTGCACCGCCGTGCTGTTAGTTCGGCACGGTGGGTCTTTTTTGCCCCTTTGCGTGGTTTTCGTTTTAGGGTTTTTTGTAGACTGCATAGTTCTCTTTGCTATCCTCGCTCTGTCTAGAATATCGGGCCTCACTTTGCTGAATCTATTTCATTCCTACGTTTGTCTTTTCATCTTGCTAACAGTCATTATATGTGGGGGCTGCCTATTCCTTTGGGGTATTTCTCTGAGGTAAGTCAGGCTTGTATTTCTATCTTCAGGCTAGTCAGCTCCTCAGGCAGTGCCGAGTTGCATAGGTAGTTGATAGGCGCAATCCACTGCTGCTTCCAGTTGTGTGAGGACAGTTCAGGTACTGCAGTCTACAGAGATTCCACGTCTCAGAGCTCGTCCTATTGTTTTGGGTTTTTGCCAGATCTCTGTATGTGCGCTGATTACTGCACGCTGTGTTGCCTGATTGCCAGCCATAACAGTACAAGGAGCCAATTCAATGATTTCCAATAGAGGGAAAAAAGAAATCCTGACATCATTTTTTTTTCTTAGCTCTGTCTTCAGTCTTTTTTTTCCCCTAGACATTAGAGTGCTTCAGGACACAGCTGTGGACATGGATATTCAGGCTCTGTGCTCCTCAATGGATAATCTCGTTGTAAATGTACAAAAGATTCAAGATACTATTGATCAGAAATCGATGCTAGAACCAAGAATTCCGATTCCTGATTTGTTTTTTGGTGACAGAACTAAGTTCCTGAGCTTCAGAAATAATTGTAAGCTATTTTTGGCCTTGAAACCTCATTCTTCTGGTAATCCTATTCAACAGGTTTTGATTATTATTTCTTTTTTGCGCGGCGACCCACAGGACTGGGCGTTTTCTCTTGCACCAGGAGATTCTGCATTGAGTAATGTTGATGCATTTTTCCAGGCGCTGGGATTGCTTTACGATGAGCCTAATTCAGTGGATCAAGCTGAGAAAAATCTGCTGGCTTTATGCCAGGGTCAGGATGATGTAGAAGTATATTGTCAGAAATTTAGAAAATGGTCAGTACTCACTCTGTGGAATGAATCTGCACTAGCGGCTTTGTTCAGAAAGGGTCTCTCTGAAGCTCTTAAGGATGTAATGGTGGGATTTCCTATGCCTGCTGGTTTGAATGAGTCTATGTCCTTGGCCATTCAGATCGGTCGTCGCTTGCGCGAGCGTAAATCTGTGCACCATCTGGCGGTATTGTCTGAGAGTAAGCCTGAGCCTATGCAGTGCAACAGGACTATGACTAAAGTAGAACGGCACGAACACAGACGTCTGAACAGACTGTGTTTCTATTGTGGTGATTCTACTCATGCTATTTCTAATTGTCCTAAACGCACTAGGCGGTTCGATAGCTCTGCCGTTATTGGTACTGTACAGTCCAAATTCCTTTTGTCCATTACCTTAATGTGCTCTTTGTCATCATATTCTGTCATGGCGTTTGTGGATTCAGGCGCTGCCCTGAATCTGATGGATTTGGATTATGCTAAACGTTGTGGATTTTTCTTGGAGCCTTTGCGGTGTCCTATTCCGTTGAGAGGAATTGATGCTACACCTCTGGCCAAGAATAAGCCTCAGTACTGGGCCCAGCTGACCATGTGCATGGCTCCTGCACATCAGGAAGTTATTCGCTTTTTGGTACTGCATAATTTGCATGATGTGGTCGTGTTGGGGTTGCCATGGCTACAAACCCATAATCCAGTATTGGATTGGAACTCTATGTCGGTAACCAGCTGGGGTTGTCAGGGAGTACATGGTGATGTTCCATTTTTGTCTATTTCGTCATCCATTCCTTCTGACATCCCAGAGTTCTTGTCGGACTTTCAGGATGTATTTGAAGAGTCCAAGTCTGATGCCCTTCCTCCGCATAGGAATTGTGATTGTGCTATCGATTTGATTCCTGGTAGTAAATTCCCTAAGGGTCGTTTATTTAATTTGTCCGTACCTGAACACACCGCTATGCGCAGTTATGTGAAGGAGTCCCTGGAGAAGGGACATATTCGCCCATCGTCGTCACCATTGGGAGCAGGGTTCTTTTTTGTAGCCAAGAAGGATGGTTCGCTAAGACCGTGTATTGATTACCGCCTTCTTAATAAGATCACTGTTAAGTTTCAGTATCCCTTGCCATTGATTTCTGACTTGTTTGCTCGGATTAAGGGGGCTAGTTGGTTTACTAAGATTGATCTTCGTGGTGCGTATAATCTGGTGAGAATCAGGCAGGGAGATGAATGGAAAACGGCATTTAATACGCCCGAGGGTCATTTTGAGTATCTGGTGATGCCGTTCGGACTTGCCAATGCTCCATCTGTTTTTCAGTCTTTTATGCATGACATTTTCCGTGAGTATCTGGATAAATTCTTGATTGTTTACTTGGATGACATTTTGATCTTCTCAGATGATTGGGAGTCTCATGTAAAGCAAGTCAGAATGGTTTTCCAGGTACTGCGTGCTAATTCCTTGTTCGTGAAGGGATCAAAGTGTCTCTTCGGTGTGCAGAAAGTTTCATTTTTGGGGTTCATCTTTTCTCCTTCTACTATCGAGATGGATCCGGTTAAGGTTCAAGCCATCCAGGATTGGACTCAGCCTACATCTCTGAAAAGTCTGCAAAAGTTCCTGGGCTTTGCTAATTTTTATCGTCGCTTCATCTGTAATTTTTCTAGCATTGCCAGACCATTGACCGATTTGACCAAGAAGGGTGCTGATTTGGTTAATTGGTCTTCTGCTGCCGTGGAAGCTTTTCAGGAGTTGAAGCGTCGTTTTTGCTGTGCCCCTGTGTTGTGTCAACCTGATGTTTCTCTTCCGTTCCAGGTCGAGGTTGATGCTTCTGAGATTGGTGCAGGGGCGGTTTTGTCACAGAGAGGTTCTGGTTGCTCAGTGTTCAAACCATGTGCTTTCTTTTCCAGGAAATTTTCTGCTGCTGAGCGTAATTATGATGTGGGCAACCGAGAGTTGCTGGCCATGAAGTGGGCATTCGAGGAGTGGCGTCATTGGCTTGAGGGTGCTAAGCATCGCGTGGTGGTTTTGACTGATCATAAGAACCTTACTTATCTTGAGTCTGCCAAGCGCTTGAATCCTAGACAGGCCCGTTGGTCGTTATTTTTTGCTCGTTTTGATTTTGTGATTTCATACCTTCCGGGCTCTAAAAATGTGAAGGCGGATGCTCTGTCTAGGAGTTTTGTGCCCGACTCTCCGGGGTTATCTGAGCCGGCGAGTATCCTCAAGGAAGGAGTCATTGTGTCTGCCATCTCCCCTGATTTGCGGAGAGTGTTGCAGAAATTTCAGGCTAATAAACCTGATCGTTGTCCGGCCGAGAAACTGTTCGTCCCTGATAGGTGGACTAGTAAAGTTATCTCTGAACTTCATTGTTCGGTGCTGGCCGGTCATCCAGGAATCTTTGGTACCAGGGAGTTGGTTGCTAGATCCTTCTGGTGGCCATCTCTGTCGCGGGATGTGCGTGCTTTTGTGCAGTCCTGTGGAATTTGTGCTAGGGCTAAGCCCTGCTGTTCACGTGCCAGTGGGTTGCTTTTGCCCTTGCCGGTCCCGAAGAGGCCTTGGACACATATTTCGATGGATTTCATTTCTGACCTTCCCGTTTCTCAAAAGATGTCTGTCATTTGGGTGGTCTGTGATCGCTTTTCTAAAATGGTCCATCTGGTGCCCTTGGTTAAATTGCCTTCCTCCTCTGATTTGGTGCCTTTGTTCTTCCAGCATGTGGTTCGTTTACATGGCATTCCTGAGAATATTGTTTCTGACAGAGGTTCCCAGTTTGTCTCGAGGTTCTGGCGAGCCTTTTGTGGTAGGATGGGCATTGACCTATCTTTTTCCTCGGCCTTCCATCCTCAGACTAATGGCCAGACCGAACGAACCAATCAGACCTTGGAAACATATCTGAGATGTTTTGTTTCCGCTGACCAGGATGATTGGGTGTCATTTTTGCCGTTGGCTGAGTTCGCCCTTAATAATCGGGCCAGCTCGGCTACCTTGGTCTCTCCATTTTTCTGCAATTCTGGGTTCCATCCTCGTTTCTCTTCAGGACAGGTTGAGTCTTCGGACTGTCCTGGTGTGGATTATGTGGTGGACAGGTTGCAGCAGATCTGGACTCAGGTAGTGGACAATTTGACCTTGTCCCAGGAGAAGGCTCAGCTTTTCGCTAATCGCAGACGCCGTGTGGGACCCCGACTTCGTGTTGGGGATCTGGTTTGGTTATCTTCTCGTCATATACCTATGAAGGTTTCCTCTCCTAAATTTAAACCTCGTTTTATTGGTCCGTATAGGATTTCTGAGATTCTCAATCCGGTGTCTTTTCGTCTGACCCTCCCAGACTCCTTTTCCATACATAATGTATTCCATAGGTCGTTGTTGAGGAGATACGTGGCACCTATGGTTCCATCTGTGGAGCCTCCTGCCCCTGTTTTGGTGGAGGGGGAATTGGAGTATATTGTGGAGAAGATTTTGGATTCTCGTGTCTCTAGACGGAAACTCCAGTATCTGGTCAAATGGAAGGGTTATGCTCAGGAAGATAATTCCTGGGTTTTTGCCTCTGATGTCCATGCCCCAGATCTTGTTCGTGCCTTTCATGTGGCTCATCCTGGTCGGCCTGGGGGTTCTGGTGAGGGTTCGGTGACCCCTCCTCAAGGGGGGGGTACTGTTGTGAATTCTGTGGCTGAGTTCACTTCTGTGGTCACAAGTGGTATTGCAGTCTCTGGGCTTCCTCCCTCAGGTGTTTTGGTGAGCTCGTTGGCTGCCTTGCTATTTAGCTCCACCTGAGTCTGTCTTCCTTGCTCCTTGTCAATGTTCCAGTGTTGGATCTGAGCTACTGCATCTTTCCTTGGGCCTGCTGCTCTGCTAGATAAGTGCTTCTAGTTTGTTTTCTGTTTTTTCTGTCCAGCTTGTTATTATCTTTTGCTGGAAGCTCTGAGAA
The DNA here is from genome assembly GCF_032444005.1 of Ranitomeya imitator. Lineage (NCBI taxonomy): Eukaryota > Metazoa > Chordata > Amphibia > Anura > Dendrobatidae > Ranitomeya > Ranitomeya imitator. The sequence goes on from NC_091286.1 coordinate 87,171,218, forward strand.
GCAAAGGGGTGCACCGCCGTGCTGTTAGTTCGGCACGGTGGGTCTTTTTTGCCCCTTTGCGTGGTTTTCGTTTTAGGGTTTTTTGTAGACTGCATAGTTCTCTTTGCTATCCTCGCTCTGTCTAGAATATCGGGCCTCACTTTGCTGAATCTATTTCATTCCTACGTTTGTCTTTTCATCTTGCTAACAGTCATTATATGTGGGGGCTGCCTATTCCTTTGGGGTATTTCTCTGAGGTAAGTCAGGCTTGTATTTCTATCTTCAGGCTAGTCAGCTCCTCAGGCAGTGCCGAGTTGCATAGGTAGTTGATAGGCGCAATCCACTGCTGCTTCCAGTTGTGTGAGGACAGTTCAGGTACTGCAGTCTACAGAGATTCCACGTCTCAGAGCTCGTCCTATTGTTTTGGGTTTTTGCCAGATCTCTGTATGTGCGCTGATTATTGCACGCTGTGTTGCCTGATTGCCAGCCATAACACTGAATATAGCCGGTGAAAATGGCCTTTAGTGAGGCGTTGCCGCAAAAGTGGATGCACCCACATTCTTCTTCTCCTCCTTCGCGGATCAACTATCACGGGGTATGGGTGGCCAAAGCAGTGTGACAAGACCCAATTAACTAACACCCGCTGAGTTGATGTGAATTGCAGGAGGTCACACATGTTGCCCAAGTACCACCAAAACACCTACACAAGCACAGCACCAAAATGGCCATATGGGAGGGTTCCACCTGTTGTAGAGGCCTTAAATAGGATTCTGCTGATGATTTAAATTAATTTCAGGCCTCAAAACCGTTAAATGTCCATTTTGTCTGGTAACTAGAAAAAACGCATTACAGATGCCATACGGATTACATACGGAGGTTAACAAGCGTAAAATACGCAGACACACCATGCCTACGGATTACATACGGATCACTGTTTTGGGATCATTTCTGCGTATTACACATGTAAAATACGGACCGTATTTCCCTACGCTGAGTGTGACGCCGGCCTAAGAAAATACCTTGGAAGGAAAAAAGAAATTTCACTGTCATATCTATGTCATTCCGCATTTCTGTAGCAACATACACAATAGGGCAATTTACACTGATGACCTTCTCCGGTCTATTCCCAGTCTATGGTGCCTTTTGCTATCTAATTACCATCGTGATTTTGTTTCACGTGTTGAACAAAAGAAAATTAATTTATCCCATAACAAACGCATGTATAACTTAATAAATATATTTATGAAAATCACTTTTTGTATCCTCCTTGTGAAGTCAGCCATGCTGTGTATCCCGGCCCCAGACAATAAAAACCCATTGCCTTTTTCCGTAGCTTATTAGTCTACCACCTAATCGGTGAACCCTGCTAAGACTTATGAATTATGACGAGAACCAGCAGCTCAGTTAGAACACTCAAATGAATTCTATCAATTCATAAACTTGTTCATGTCCAGATTTCATTAGCCACACATTAACAGCATTTTATGTTTATTACTGCCCTGACACAATCTATAAATAACAGAAATGCTAATCATAGCGTTCTGCCGGGCATCATCATTTAATCATAAAGAGATACATTATTATAAACTATAATAGATAATAACAAGCTTGGGTCAATGGTTGCATATTAAAAGACCACAATTATATTGTATAAGGGTACGTACTTCACACATTGGGTGACACAAAGGTCTTTTTCTAATCAGATGCAAATGCTCCTACAGATAATACCCGGTGACATCGTTAATGAATTAAACTTGTTAAACGTGGAAGTGCTCCAGAATTAAAATAAACACAACTGGAAGGAAGCTGTTATTAAAAACATTCATGTGACGTTGAAGTGACTTTTTCGTCTTTATAGAGTGGTGATATGCCAATTTTCTCCAAGTCATGCATTTATATTATTAATTCGCAACATGACATCGTTCACTATTTCTATCAGAAATAATAAAGATACATTGTGTTAAGGTTGGCGGAACGCACCGAGTATATATATATGTATATATATATATATATGTATAAATAGGTGCGTTCGCAAACCCGGGGTCCACCGTGCAGGAGAGGGACCTGCTGTTGGCAAATGGCGGCGCTATATGGTGGTATAAGCAAACTCTGTTACTCTGTTAACTCCACAGAGTCACTAGAAATAAGATGCAGTGCCCTGTTAGCGTCACAGCAGAACACAGCTAACTGCTGAGCTGATGGCAGTCAGTGGTCACGCACCCAGAAAAGCACACAAACACTCCTCACCGGAGGAGTGGCTCAGGTAGTGCAGCTAGTGCAGGACACTTGGTATTTGCCACAGAACACCAGAATTGGCAAATTCGCCACTGGCGCCCTGTGCTCTTCACAGATGAAAGCAGGTTCATACTGAGCACATGTGACAGACGTGACAGAATCTGGAGATGCCGTGGAGAGTGATCTGCTGCCTGCAATATCCTTCAGCATGACTGGTTTGGCAGTGGGTCAGTAATGGTGTGGGGTGGCATTTCTTTGGAGGGCCGCACAGCCCAGTGCTACCCAGAGGTAGCCTGAGTGCCATTAGGTACTACCGAGATGAGATCCTCAGACCCCTTGTGAGACCATATGCTGGTGTGGGTGGCCCTGGGTTCCTCATAATGCAGGACAATGCCAGAATTTATGTGTCTGCAGTGTGTCAGCAGTTCCTGCAAGATGAAGGGAATGAAGCTGCGGACTGGCCTGCCTGTTCCCAGACCTGAATCCGATTGAACACATCAGGGACATCATGTCTCGCACCATCCACCAATGTCACGTTGCACCACAGACTGTCCAGGAGTTGACGGATGCTTTAGTCCAGGTCTGGGAGGCGATTCCTCAGGAGACCATCTGCCACCTTATCGGGAGCATGCCCAGGAGTTGTAGGGAGATCATACAGGTACGTGGAGGCCACACACACTACTGAGCATCATTTCCTTGTCAGTAGGATCAGCCTGTAACTTCATTTTCCACTTTGATTTTGAGCATCATTCCAGCTCCAGACCTCCGTGGGATATTAGTTGTGACTTGCGTTGATCATTTTTAGGTTTTATTGTTCTCAACACATTCCACTATGTAATGAATAAAGATTTATAACTGGAATATTTCATTCAGGGATTTCTAGGATGTGGGATTTTAGTGTTCCCTTTATTTTTTGGAGCATTGTACATCGTGTTCTATAGGCAACATTCAGTCACTTAGATTTCTGCAATAAATCTGACATATATGTATAATATATATCTAAAAAACTAATGTCTTGAACTTTGTTGTTAGACAGATAGACATTTAATCTGGAGAGAGTGTAAGTGCTGTAAAAGTGCAAGTAAATTTAGCATTTTTCCCGCCTCATCGGGAGCATGCCCAGGAGTGGTAGGAGGTCATAGAGGCACGTGGAGGCCACACACACTACTGAGCATCATTTCTTTGTCTTGAGGCATTTCCACTGATGTTGGATCAGCCTGTAACTTCATTTTCCTCTTTGATTTTGAGCATCATTCCAACTCCAGACCACCGTGGGATATTAGTTGTGATTTACGTTAATCATTTTTAGATTTTTTTGTTTTCAACACATTCCACTATGCAATGAATAAAGATTTACAACGTGAATATTTCATTCAGTGATATCTAGGATTTGGGATTTTAGTGTTACTTTTATTTTTTGGAGCAGTGTACATGGTTTCTTATAGGCAACATTTAGTCACTTAGATTTCTGCAATAAATCTGACATATATATCAGCCTTCACATTCTTAGATCCCAGAAGGTATGAAACCACAAAATCAAAACGGGAGAAAAAGATCGACCATCGAGCCTGTCTAGGATTCAACCGTTTGGCAGACTCGAGATAAGTCAAATTCTTGTGATCCGTCAAGACCACCACGCGATGTTTAGCTCCTTCAAGCCAATGTCGCCACTCCCCAAATGCCCACTTCATGGCCAACAACTCTCGATTGCCAACATCATAATTGCGCTCAGCAGGCGAGAATTTTCTAGAAAAGAAGGCACATGGTTTCATCACCGAGCCATCAGAACTTCTTTGCGACAAAACAGCCCCTGCTCCAATCTCAGAAGCATCAACCTCGACCTGAAACGGGAGCGAAACATCTGGCTGGCACAACACAGGGGCAGAAGAAAAACGATGCTTCAACTCCTGAAAAGCCTCTACAGCCACAGAGGACCAATTGACCACATCAGCACCTTTCTTGGTCAAATCAGTCAACGGTTAAGCAATACTAGAAAAATTAGCGATGAAGCGACTGTAAAAATTAGCAAAGCCCAGGAACTTCTGCAGGCTCTTCACAGATGTCAGCTGAGTCCAATCATAAATGGCCTGAACTTTAACAGGGTCCATCTCGATAGTAGAAAGGGAAAAAATGAAACCCAAAAATGAAACCTTCTGAACTCCAAAGAGACACTTTGACCCCTTCACATACAAGGAATTCGCACGAAGAACCTGGAACACCATTCTGACCTGCTTCACATGAGACTCCCAATCATCCAAAAAGACCAAAATGTCATCCAAATATACAATCATGAATCTATCCAGGTACTCTCAGAAGATGTCATGCATAAAGGACTGAAACACAGATGGAGCATTAGAAAGCCCGAATGGCATAACCAGGTACTCAAAATGGCCCTCGGGCGTATTAAATGCTGTTTTCCATTCATCGCCCTGTTTAATTCGCACAAGATTATACGCCCCTTGAAGATCTATCTTGGTGAACCAACTAGCCCCCTTAATCCGAGCAAACAAATCAGACAGCAGCGGCAAAGGATACTGAAATATAACTGTGATCTTATTAAGAAGGCGGTAATCAATACAAGGTCTCAAAGAGCCATCCTTCTTGGCCACAAAAAAGAACCCTGCTCCCAATGGTGACGACGACGGGCGAATATGACCTTTCTCCAAGGATTCCTTTGTATAACTCCGCATAGCGGCGTGCTTTGGCACAGATAAATTAAACAGTCGGCCCCTAGGAAACTTACTACCAGGAATCAAATTAATAGAACAATCGCAATCCCTATGAGGAGGTAGGGCACCGGATTTGGGCTCTTCAAATACATCCCGGTAATCTGATAAAAATTCAGGGACTTCAGAAGGAGTGGAAGGCGAAATTGACAACAATGGAACATCACCATGTACCCCCTGACAACCCCAGCCGGACACAGACATAGATTTCCAATCCAACACTGGATTATGGACCTGTAGCCATGGCAACCCCAAAACAACCACATCATGCAGATTATGCAACACCAAAAAGCGAATATCCTCCGGATGTGCAGGAGCCATGCACATGGTCAATTGAGTCCAGTACTGAGGCTTATTCTTGGCCAAAGGCGTAGCATCAATTCCTCTCAATGGAATAGGATACTGCAAGGGCTCCAAGAAAAAACCACAGCGCCTGGCAAACTCCAAGTCCATCAAATTCAGGGCAGCGCCTGAATCCACAAATGCCATAACAGAATAGGACGACAGAGAGCAAATCAGAGTAACAGACAATAGAAATTTAGACTGTACCGTACCAATGGTGGCAGACCTAGCGAACCGCTTAGTGCGCTTAGGACAATCGGAGATAGCATGAGTGGATTCACCACAGTAAAAACACAGCCTATTCCGATGTCTGTTTTCTTGCCGTTCAGCTCTGGTCAAAGTCCTATCACACTGCATAGGCTCAGGCCTATGCTCAGAGAATACCACCAAATGGTGCACAGCTTTGCGCTCACGCAAGCGCCGATCGATCTGAATGGCTAAGGACATAGACTCATTCAGACCAGCAGGCGTGGGAAATCCCACCATGACATCCTTAAGGGCTTCAGAAAGACCCTTTCTGAAAATTGCCGCCAAGGCACACTCATTCCACTGAGTAAGCACACACCACTTTCTAAACTTCTGACAATATACCTCCGCTTCATCCTGACCCTGACATAAAGCCAGCAAGATTTTCTCTGCCTGATCCACTGAATTTGGTTCATCATAAAGCAATCCAAGCGCCAGAAAAAATGCATCAACATCACGCAATGCAGGATCTCCTGGCGCAAGGGAAAATGCCCAGTCTTGAGGGTCACCACGCAACAAAGAAATAATGATTTTTACTTGTTGAACGGGGTCACCAGAGGAGCGGGGTTTCAAAGCTAGAAACAGTTTACAATTATTTTTGAAATTCAGGAACTTAGATCTATCCCCTGAAAATAAATCAGGAATAGGAATTCTAGGCTCTAACATCGGATTCTGAACCACAAGATCTTGAATGTTTTGTACCCTTGCAGTGAGATGATCCACACAAGAGGACAGACCTTGAATGTCCATATCTACACCTGTGTCCTGAACCACCCAAAGGTTTAGGGGAAAAGAAAGACAAAACACAGTGCAAAGAAAAAAAAATGGTCTCAGAACTTCTCTTATCCCTCTATTGAGATGCATTAATACTTTGGGCCAGCTGTACTGTTATGGACCTGGTGGTTAGGAGCACCCGGCACGACCTGATAGTTAAACTCAACAGGACAAGCTCTGGGATGTGGGAGCTCTGCTGACCGCAACCCCTAATCCTATCACAACAACTAGAAATAGCCGTGGAGCGTTCCTGACACTCCCTAGACGCCTCTTCACAGCCTAAGAGCAAGCTAGCCCTAGAGATAGAAAATAAAGCCTACCTTGCCTCAGAGAAATTCCCCAAAGGAAAAGGCAGCCCCCCACATATATTGACTGTGAGTAAAGATGAAAGTCACAAACGCAGAAATGAAACAGGTTTCAGCAAAGGGAGGCCAGACTTACTAAACAGACAGAGGATAGGAAAGGTATCTTTGCGGTCAGCACAAAAAACTACAAAAGACCACGCAGAGTGTGCAAAAAGACCTCCGCACCGACTAACGGTGCGGAGATGCCACTCTGCATCCCAGAGCTTTCAGCTAGCAAGACAAAATCATGATAGCCAACTGGACAAGGAAACAATGAACAAATAATAACAAGCAGGAACTTAGCTTCTGCTGGAGTAGACAGGTCACCAGAAAGATCCAAGAGCGAACTGAACCAATGCAGGAACATTGACAGCTGACATGGAGTAACGATCTGAGTGGAGTTAAATAGAGCAGCCAACCAAAGGATAAACCACGTCACCTGTGTAAGGAACCTCAGAAGCAGCAGCTCCACTCACAGCCACCAGAGGGAGTCCATAGACAGAACTCGCCGAAGCACCATTCACGACCACAGGAGGGAGTTCGACAACAGAATTCACAACAACAGACACTGCCACTGCTTTCTAGAATGCCACTCTTGCATCAGCTATTGAAACAGTCGTCCCTGTCATGCATAGCACAGTGCGATGAACCAATAGACAACCCTAGCACAATAACATCACTAAAAAGCTTTGGCAAGTGTCCAAATTGCAGAACGGCTTTGGAAGAAAACGCATTCGCAAGATGATTTCACTGCACTCAAACAAGCAACACTGGCATTCAAATCAGCTCTCACCTATGCTAAACAGGCCTACTTCACAACCCTCGTATCTTCCTTATCCCACAAACCCAAACAGTTGTTCAACACTTTTAACTCCCTCCTCCACCCACCACTGCCCCCTCCGAGTTCCCTAATCGATGCCGAGGACTTTGCCACGCACTTCAAAAATAAGAAAGACCAAACAAGGCAAGTCTTTCTTGTCAAACCAACACAACCCCTTTGTATACCAGACCAATGCCCAAACCCCATAACATCACTCTCCAAAATCACTGAAGTGAAGCTTGCTCATCTTCTCTCCAAATCACACCTCACCACTTGTGCACTTGAACCCATCCCATCCTACCTTCTCCCTAACCTCACCACCACACTAATCCCATCCCTAACCCATCTCTTCAAACTTCACTAACTTCTGGTACCTTCCCCTCTGCTTTCAAACATGCCACAATCACACCTATCCTCAAAAAGCCATCCCTTGACCCAAGCGCTATGTCCAGCTATAGCCCCATATCTTTGCTCCCATTTGCTTCCAAACTCCTTGAGCAGCACGTCCATGCTGAACTTTCCTCTCACTTTGCATCTAACTCTCTCTTCGACAACCTACAATCTGGCTTCTGTCCCCACCATTCCACTGAGACTGCCCTGACCAAAATCACTAACGACTTACTTACAGCCAAAGCTAACAGACAATTCTCTATACTCCTCCTCCTAGACCTGTCCTCTGCCTTCAACACAGTTGACCACTGCCTCCTACTACAGATCCTCTCTTCCTTTGGTGTCAAAGACCTTGCCCTATCTTGGATCTCCTCATACCTTACCAACCGCACATTTAGCGTTTCATACTCCCATACTACCTCTTCATCTCACCCTGTGTCTGTTGGAGTCCCCCAAGGCTCTGTCCTAGGACCCTTACTCTTCTCAATCTATACACTTGGCCTGGGACAACTCATAAGGTCCTATGGCTTCCAGTACCATCTATATGCTGATGACACTCAGATCTACCTCTCTGGCCCAGATGTCACCTGCTCTCCAGAATCCCAGAGTGTCTATCAGCCATATCCTCCTTCTTTTCCTCCCGTTTCCTCAAGCTCAATGTGGACAAATCTGAAATCATTATCTTTCCTCCATCATGCATATCTTTGCAACCTGATATATCTATCAAATAAATGAAATCACAATTTCGCCTCGTGGTAGCATGAGACAGACTCTACAACCCACAGAAGTGGCTCAGGTAGTGCAGCTCATCCAGGATGGCACATCAATGCGAGCTGTGGCAAGAAGGTTTGCTGTGTCTGTCAGCCTAGTGTCCAGAGGCTGGAGTCGCTACCAGGAGACAGGTCAGTACACCTGGAGATGTGGAAGGGGCCATTGGAGGGCAACAACCCAGCAGCAGGATTGCTATCTCAGCCTTTGTGCAAGGAGGAACAGGAAGAGCACTGCCAGAGCCTTGCAAAATGACCTCCAACAGGCCACAAATACGCATGTGTCGGCACAAATGGTTAGAAACCGACTCCATGGGGATGGTCTGAGTGCCTGATATCCACAGATGGGGGTTGTGCTCACAGCCCAACACTGTGAAGGACTCTTGGCATTTGCCACAGAACACCAGGATTGGCAAATTTGCCACCGGCGCCCTGTGCTCTTCACAGATGAAAGTCGGTTCACACTGAGCACATGTGACAGATGTGACAGAGTCTGGAGACGCCATGGAGAGTAATCTGCTGCCTGCAACATCCTTCAGCATGAACGGTTTGGCAATGGGTCAGTAATGGTATGGGGTGGCATTTCTTTGGAGGGCCGCACAGCCCTCCATGTGCAACCCAGAGGTAGTCTGACTGCCATTAGGTACTGAGATGAGATACTCAGACCCCCTGTAAGACCATATGCTGGTGCGGTTGGCCCTGGGTTCCTCCTAATGCAGGACAATGCCAGACCTTATGTGGCTGGAGTGTGTCAACAGTTCCTGAGAGATGAAGGCATTGAACCTATGGACTGGCCTACCCATTCCCCAGACCTGAATCTGATTGAACACATCTGGGACATCATGTCTCGCACCATGCACCAACGTCACATTGCACCACAGCCTGCCCAGGAGTTGATGGATGCTTTAGTCCAGGTCTGGGAGGAGATTCCTCAGGGGACCATCCGCCGCCTCATCGGGAGCATGCCCAGGAGTTGTAGGAGGTCATAGAGGCACGTGGAGGCCACACACACTACTGAGCATCATTTCTTTGTCTTGAGGCATTTCCACTGATGTTGGATCAGCCTGTAACTTCATTTTCCTCTTTGATTTTGAGCATCATTCCAACTCCAGACCACCGTGGGATATTAGTTGTGATTTACGTTAATCATTTTTAGATTTTTTTGTTTTCAACACATTCCACTATGCAATGAATAAAGATTTACAACGTGAATATTTCATTCAGTGATATCTAGGATTTGGGATTTTAGTGTTACTTTTATTTTTTGGAGCAGTGTACATGGTTTCTTATAGGCAACATTTAGTCACTTAGATTTCTGCAATAAATCTGACATATATATATACTAGATGGTGGCCCGATTCTAATGCATCGGGTATTCTAGAATATGCATGTCCTCGTAGTATATTGCTCAGCCATGTAGTATATTGCCCAACAATGTAGTATACAGCACAGAGCCACATAGTATATTGCACAGCCCACATACTATATTGCCCAGTTACATAGTATATTGCCCAGCTACGTATATATTGCCCAGACACATAGTATATTGCCCAGTCACGTAGTATATTGCACAGGCCACGTAGTATATTGCCCAGTCACGTAGTATATTGCCCAGCCATGTAGTATATTGCCCAGTGACGTAGTATACAGCACAGAGCATATTGCCCAGCCACGTAGTATATTGCCCAGTTACATAGTATATTGCCCAGTGACGTAGTATACAGCACAGAGCCACATAGTATATTGCCCAGCGACGTAGTATACAGCACAGAGCCACGTAGTATATTGCTCAGCTACGTAGTATATTGCCCAACCACGTAAGTCACAGGTTAAAAAATAAAAAATAAACATATACTCACCTTCCGATCCTAGGGCCCCTTGTAGTTCTGTCACCAGCTTCCGGTGCCAGCGTGTGATGACGTCACGGTCACATGACCGTGACGTCATGGCAGGTCCTTCTCGCGTAGGCACGCAGGACCTGTGATGACGTCGCAGTCACATGACCATGACGTTATGGAAGGTCCTTCTTGCGTAGGCGCGCAGGACCTGTGATGACGTCGCAGTCACATGACCGTGATGTTATGGAAGGTCCTTCTCGCGCAGGCGCACAGGACCTGTGATGACGTCGTGATCACATGACCGTGACGTCATGGAAGGTCCTTGTCGCATACCATCCTTAGCACCGGAGCGTCTCGAGGAGCGGTAAAGGCGCCGGAGGGTGAGTATATGATGATTTTTTAATTTTTTATTATTTTTAACAGATCTTTTTACTATTGACGCTGCATAGGCAGCATCAATAGTAAAAACTTGGTCACGCAGGGTAATAGCGGCAGTAGCGGAGTGAGTTACCCGCGGCATAACACGGTCCGTTACCGCTGGCATTAACCCTGTGTGAGCGGTGACTGAGGGGAGTATGGAGCGGGCGCTGACTGCAGGGGAGTAGGGAGGGACTAATCGAACTGTGGCCATCGCTGATTGGTCACGGCAGCCATGACAGGCAGCTGGCGAGACCAATCAGCGACTTGGATTCCATGACAGACAGAGGCCGCGACCAATGAATATCCGTGACAGACAGAAGGACAGACAGACAGAAAGAGGGAAGTGACCCTTAGACAATTCTATAGTAGATATATATATATAGAGAGAGAGAGAATATATATCCAAGAAACTAATGTCTTGAACTTTGTTGTTAGACAGATATACATTTAATCTAGAGAGAGTCTAAACGCTGTAAAAGTGCAAGTAAATTTAGCATTTTTCATTTTATATTACTTCTTTATAATCCCTTCGGATATGTTACCTCCATTCGCTGCTGTATCCATGACATCTCTGACTTTCTCACCTGGAATATTGCCTACTACAAATATCATCAAAGATTTTGTTCACATTTGGATAGTTCTTTACTGTCAGATTTTCAGAGTTTAAAGCCAGAAAAACACAGCCTACTGTGCTAAACTATCCAGATAAAAACCAGTCTGACCTATGGTATGAGAAATAACAATAAAAAATATCAGAACCAGTCATGAATGATCAAAGCAGATCTGTCAAATAAATATTATTGGATCAGGTCAGTTTATGTTAGGGCTGGCGGAACGCACCGAGTATATTTAGATATAATTATTGGTGCAAGCTCCACTGCAGCTGGAGAAGAATGGGAGACCGCAGTGGAGATGGGTCGAGACTCCCCCTGTGCAGAGGCGGGAACTCAACCCCTAACAGTGTATAACAGATTTATCTGTCATATGGACGAAAAAAAAGATGTGCTCCCTAGGCCACGTTCACACATTGAGTATTTTGTGAATTTTTTTACCTCAGTATTAATAAGCCAAAACCAGGAGTTATTGAAAAAATACAGAAGTGATGCCGTGTTTCTATTATACTTTTCTTTTGATTGTCCTACTCCTAGTTTTGGCTTACAAATACCGAGTTACAAAAACTTCACCAAAAACTCAATGTGTGCATGTGGCCTTAAGGTACATGCACAGAACACCTTTTTCAGGAGTACTGCCTGCAACCTGTCTGAAAAAGTACTAAGGAAGTGCTAAAAAGAATGACCATATGAATAGCAATTAGAGATGATCAAATAAACTTGAGCGGTATTGAATTCTACTAGAATTTTACAAAAATCTGCATTTGTTAAAATACAGATTTTTGTAATTTGATCCTGCGCATATTCAACGAGACCTTTTCCATAATGGGCCATCAAAATGTTAAAAGAAAATAGAGAAATCTTTATACCTCTCATACTACTCACCTCTCTGAACCCTCCACTACTCACCACCACCCCAACTGGTCCTCGATGCATCTCCTAATCACCTGCTGCTAGTGCTGGAATCTTCAGGCATCTGAAACTGAGCTGGGACTTCCAGCTTTCAAGGGGCCGGGAGGGCTCTGGGTGTGACGTGATGACATCGTAATCTCCCACACGCGTGCACAAAACCCTCTGGGAATCATGAATGCTGTTAGTGTGACAGGCCTATGGAATCCAGCTTGAGCAGCAGGGAATAAGAAGATTTGGACCAGACGCATGGTGGTGAACAGCGGAGAGTCTGGAGATGTGAGCTGTAAGGTGACTAAAATTATTTTCTTTATATTTTAACATATTACGTTTATTATGGTCTGGAGTCTTGAGAGAACCTATAGCAGATTAAAGGAAACTTGTCACCCCCCAGGGCGTTTTTAAGTAAAAGAGCCACCTTCAGCTGCATTCTGTGATGGTGGCCCTTATGTTTCTGATCCCTAGTAATACTGAAATATTGACTGTTATAACTTGCGCCCCATACCTGTATTGAGTCCCAGAGGTATGGTTTCTCCACCTGTTTCAGCCGCCTCCCAGCCGTCCATCATTTCCCTCTTGTGTCTGTGCGCCACCTCCTGTTGCTGTTACGTGCCCTGCACCTGCCCGCATCTCCCTCCTCTTTCTCTTTCCTCCCTTGGCAGCATCTGATGAGCTGAGCTCCCCACACACAGTTCACTGGCAGGTCACTAACCAGACTGTTCGTACACAAGGGTGTCTGTAGAACCTGGTCAGGGCTGAGTATCATGTTTCTATATCCTTGTGTTGGTTTTATCATGTACTCATGGTTTTTCATTTTACCATGCCACTGGTGATTATGCACATTTTGGTGCTGGTATTGTATAGATTGTTTTGCTATCACTGTGGCATGGTGCATCTATTGTGCTGACAGCAGCTACAGTTGTGCTCAAAAGTTTACATACCCCAGCAGAATTTTTGCTTTCTTGGCCTTTTTTCAGAGAATATGAATTATAACTTTTTCTCCACTCATGGTTAGTGGTTGGGTGAAGCCATTTATTGTCAAACTACTGTGTTTTCTCTTTTTGAATCATAATGACAACCCAAAAGATCCAAATGACCCTGATCAAAAGTTCACATACCCTGGTGATTTTGGTCTGATGACATGCACAGAAGTTAACACAAATGGGTTTGAATGGCTACTAAAGGTTACATCCTCACCTGTGACCTGTTTTCTTGTAATTAGCGTGTGTGCATAAAAGCTGAGTGAGTTTCTGGGATACAGAGAGACTCTTGCATCTTTCATCCATCCACTGACATTTCTGGATTGTGAGTCATGGGGAAAGCAAAAGAATTGTCAATGGATCTATGGGGAAAGGTAGTTGAACTGTATAAAACAGGAAATGGATACAAAAAGACATCCAAGGAATTGATAATGCCAGTCAGCAGCATTCGAACATTAACAAATGGAAAATCAGGGGCTCTGTAAAAGCAAAACCACGGTCAGGTAGACCAACAAAAATCTCATCCACAACTGCACGACAAAATTGTTCAGGATGCAAAGGAAAACCCATGAATAACATCAGCTGAAATACAGGACTCTCTGAAAATTAGCGATGTGGCTGTTTCAAGGTGCATGGCCGAGTCGCCAGAAGAAAGCCATTATTGCGCAAATGCCGCAAAGTATCTTACCTACAATATGCAAAACAGCACAGAAACAATCCTCAAAACTTATGGAACTAGGTAATTTGGAGTGATGAGACCAAAATTGAACTTTTTGGCCACAACCATAAACTTTACATTTGGAGAGAGGTCAACAAGGCCTATGATGAAAGGAACATCATTCCTACTGTAAAGCAGGGAGGTGGATTGCTGATGTTTTGGGGATGTGTGAGCTACAAAGGCACAGGAAACTTGGTCAAAGTTGAAGGAAAGATGAATGCAGTACATTATCAGCAAATACTGGAGGCAAATTTACATTCATCAGGCCAGAAGCTGCTCATGGGACGTACTTGGACGTTCCAGCATGACAACGATCCAAGACACAAGGAAAAGTCAACTTGTCATTGGCTACAGCAGAAGAAAGTGAAGGTTCTGGAGTGGCCATCTCAGTCTCCTGACGTCAATGTCATTAAGTCACTCTGGGGAGATCTCAAGTGCGCAGTTCATGCTAGACAGCTCAGGAATTTACAGGAACTGGAGGCTTTTTGCCATGAAGAGTGGGCAGCTTTATCATCTGAGAAAATAAAGAAACTTATCCACAGCTACCACAAAAGACTTCAAGCTGTCATTGATAATAGAGGTGTCACGGGGAGCCTAGGTAGGCTAAAGCTAATAACCCGGGCCCCTGCGATATCCCTCAGACTAGGGAAACCCTGTCTGTCCCTCTCCCAGAGATTACACTGATAGTGTGCTTGTCTGGGCCGCCAGGCCTGACCCTGACTCCTGTTTCAGTACTAATCTGAAACCTCCACCCTCCACCCAGTGATAATTCCTCACACCAACCCCTACAGAAAGCACAGACAGGGAAAACCAAAAACGCACCATGCCGCAAACACACTCAGGAAAACACTATAATGTGCACAGGGCAAAACAAAACACAAATATAGGAAGGAGAAATATGACAAAGGATCATACACCACCAGATATATTTCCACTCCAAGACCACCACTCCGAACCGAGATCACCAGGTACAAGACACAAGCTATAACCGGCGATGCCCAAAGTTCAGAAGAACTATTTAAAGGCCGTGGGCATGACCCAGCCTCCAATCCGAGTACCAGCTAGATTAACCCCGGACAACCTAGATAAAATCTAGCCGGCGCCACTGAGCGCATAGTGGACCAATGCAGAATTACTGCTGTCTGTCGGATGCCCTAGTGTGAATAGCGTCCTGACATGACAGTACCCCGCCTTCTACGAGGGACCCCAGGGCCCTCACGGCTTGTCTGGATGGCAGCGGTGAAACATACTGACCAGCCGGTCCGCATGAATGTCCGAGGCTGGTACCCAAGACCTCTCCTCAGGCCCATAACCACGCCAGTGTACCAGGTATTGTAAAGTGCGGTGCACTACTCGAGAGTCAACCACCTTGGAGACTTCAAACTCTAAATTGCCATCCACCAAAACTGGAGGTGGCATCGGCGCCGCATCCACGGAACCTACCACCTTTTTTAATAAAGACCTGTGGAACACATTGTGAATCTTATATACCGTAGGGAGCTCCAAACAGTAGGTTACCGAGTTAATGATGGCAGTGACCCTAAACGGACCAATAAACGTTGGACCCAATTTAAGGGATGGTATTTTGAGTCTTATGTTTTTTTGGACAACCACACCCAGTCACCCACACTCAGGTCCGGGCCTGACAAGAGGGGGCAATACACGGTATTAAGAAATGGGTTATGTGAACTTTTGTTCAGGGTTATTTGGATGTTTTGGGTTGTCATTATGATTGAAAAAGAGAAAACACAGTAGTTTGACAATAAATGGCTTCACCCAACCACTAACCATGAGTTGAGAAAAAGTTTTGGTGTTATCATTCATATTCTCTGAAAAAAGGCCAATAAAGCATAAATGCTGCCGGGGTATGTAAACTTTTGAGCACAACGGTATATATGGTAAATAGGGTATATATTTCTATATGATAAGTGTTTCACATTGATGTTCTTTATTCCAGGGATATTGCTTGATACTCTGACAGTCATTTATTAGGCTAATGGGTCCTCGAGTATTATACTCTTTATTATGGATCGTGATTTTTTCAGTTCATGTTGTGGAATATTTTAAGTATTTTTAAATTGTATATGTTTTCTAATAAAGAATTGTTTATTTCTTGGTGATCACTGTTTTGTGTGCATATATTTTCCTTGCTTGTTGCTGTGTTTACTATTGATATGCAATAGGTGATCCTAATTTATTTTGAGGTGGTGCCTGCTCATACATATTTATTTGTTTGTTTAAAGAGCTGTTACCGTGACTGCAGCCTTTTCCCCCAGATGACACTATCCCAGGGTATCCCAATGGGTCTACATAGCTCTACTTACGCCACTGCCCTTTTCATAACACAACACATTTTAAAGTTATTCTTCCAATACCAGAAGATGACTCTGAATCAATGTTTAGGATTATAAATAAAATCTTCATTCTTTAGAAAAGTAACATCAGTCTTCATTTGTTTGCCCTTAATTCTGGAGTAAACAGCTTCCCAAAAATTGTTTTCTTATTAGTAATGGATCCGATAAAGATGGCAAGTTTGACATGTGTATCGGTGCCTGAGTTTCCTGCCTTTGCTTCTGCTGCCAAGTGGTGCCACACTTTCGGGCAACAGTTTTCGTTTTGTGAACTCTGAGACTTGTAGTCCTATTCATACTGGGAGACATATAGTTACTTGCTGTGTTGTTTAGGTGGGGTTACAAGCTATGTAACATCCTGAAATCCTGCTGTTCTCTGCCAGTTATAACCTGTCTTACTTCTGTGTAATTTGTGCCTTTTTATTCTCCTAATAGACGGTCCTAATTTTTGACCTTGGCTTGCTGTTTGGCTATTCTCATTTTATGCAATTTTGTACATAGGCTGTCCTCTTGATTCTGACCTGCCTCCCAACTATTCACTTGCCTCTAGTTTTCTCCTTCAGATAGCAGCTCTTCCTTATAAGCAACAAATGGACTCTGTTTTAAGACCAGAGCCCTATACAGGGGTAAAATAGCTACATTTGCCAGACAAAGTAGTTTACGCCAATTTTCTCCGAGGTTGCCTTTTAGAGCCTCCAACCTCTGACAGATGTAGCAGCATGATACCAATATGAAGAGAGCCCATTCTATTGGGTCTTTTAGACAAGCATATTGCACAGATTATATGGATGTGTGCTGTCCATGTAAAAATTGGACTTCACACTTTGTAATATTCACTTTTGTAATTTAGCAGAGCAGTTCAGATGACAGTTTTTTCACATGGAACAAGCGTCCATGTGAAAAAAATTGCAGCATGCCCACTCTGCGTCCAGAGACACTCGTGGCTCACCCGTGGAGATGAACATGTGGTGCGTCTTTCTAGACAACAGCATGTCAATTTCTCTTGCAGAGACGTGACTCTCCGCAAGCTAAATTTCCCCCGTACAATGTATTGGATGGTGTGAATCTGCACAGTTCAGTGAACATATGCAGATTCACCTGCGTTCAATAGCTGGCAGCACTTTGGATGCAGCGAACATGCGTTGCATCCAAAGCACTGGCTGTTCTGGATTGTCAGAACGTACTGTTACTATCATTTATACAGCGGGCATGGAAAGGATTCAGAACCCTTTTAGTGCCTTGTCACTCTTTGTCTCTGAGCTCCTTGGCCAGTTCCTTTGACCTCATGATTCTCATATGGTCTGACATGCACTGTGAGCTCTGAGTTCTTATATAGACAGGTGTGTGCCTTTCCAAATCAAGTCCAATCAGTTTAATTAAACACAGCTGGACTCCAATGAAGGAGTAGAACCATTTCAAGGAGGATCACAAGCAAATGGACAGCATGTGACTTAAATATGAATGTCTGAGCAAAGAGTCTGAATACTTATGACATGTGATATTTCAGTTTTTCTTTGTTGAGAAATTTTCAAGAATTACTACATTTCTGTTTTTTCAGTCAAGATAGAGTGCAGAGTGTACATTAATGAGAAAAAAAAATTAACTTTTTTGAATTTACCAAATGGCTGCAATGAAACAAAGAGTGAAAAAATTAAAGAGGTCTGAATACTTTCCGTACCCACTGTAAATACTGTCAAACGTGCTTAAGGATATTGTCCAATAGGCTGGCCATCTCCTACCAGATTTATTTTTACCATAGGATACTGTTCACCAGTTTTGCCTCCATATATAATATTATGCGCAGATGTACATGACATTAACCCCTTACCGGCATCGGACGTACTATACCGTCCGATGCCGGCTCCCCTGCTTTGATGCAGGGCTCCGCGGTGAGCCCGCACCAAAGCCGGGACATGTCAGCTGTTTTGAACAGCTGACATGTGCCCGTAATAGGCGCGGGCAGAATCGCGATCTGCCCGCACCTATTAACTAGTTAAATGCCGCTGTCAAACGCAGACAGCGGCATTTAACTACCGGTTCCGGCCGGGCGGCCGGAAATGACGTCATCGCCGACCCCCGTCACATGATCGGGGGTCGGCGATGCTTGTGAATGGTAACCATAGAGGTCCTTGAGACCGCTATGGTTACTGATTGCCCGTCGCTGTGAGCGCCACCCTGTGGTCGGCGCTCACAGCACACGTGCAATTCTGCTACATAGCAGCGATCAGCAGATCGCTGCTATGTAGCAGAGCCGATCGTGCTATGCCTGCTTCTAGCCTCTCATGGAGGCTATTGAAGCATGGCAAAAGTTAAAAAAAAAAGTTAAAAAAAATGTGAAAAAAATAAAAAAACATAAAAGTTTAAATCACCCCCCTTTCGCCCCAATCAAAATAAATCAATAAAAATAATATCAAATCTACGCATATTTGGTATCGCCGCGCTCAGAATCGCCCGATCTATCAATTAAAAAAAAGTATTAACCTGATCGCTAAACAGCGTAGCGGGAAAAAAATTCGAAACGCCAGAATTACCTTTTTTTGGTCGCCGCGACATTGCATTAAAATGCAATAACGGGCGATCAAAAGAACGTATCTGCACAGAAATGCTATCATTAAAAACGTCATCTCGGCACGCAAAAAATAAGCCCTCAACCGACCCCAGATGATGAAAAATGGAGACGCTACGAGTATCGGAAAATGGCGCAATTTTTTTTTTATTTTTTTTTAGCAAAGTTTGGAATTTTTTTTCACCACTTAGATAAAAAATAACCTAGTCATGTTTGGTGTCTATGAACTCGTAATGACCTGGAGAATCATAATGGCAGGTCAGTTTTAGCATTTAGTGAACCTAGCAAAAAAGCCAAACAAAAAATCAATGTGGGATTGCACTTTTTTTGCAATTTCACCGCACTTGGAATTTTTTTCCCGTTTTCTAGTACACGACATGCTAAAACCAATGATGTCGTTCAAAAGTACAACTCGTCCCGCAAAAAATAAGCCCTCACATGGCCAAATTGACAAAAAAATAAAAAAGTTATGGCTCTGGGAAGGAGCGGAGCGAAAAACGAACACGGAAAAACGAAAAATCCCCCGGTCATGAAGGGGTTAAGTTATCAGTGGTTTGAAATGATCCCATTTTATTAGACTCCAATGCTATAGTATTGCAGCCTATTGTAAAAGCTATCAAGCGATCGCAGGTTTGGATTAATTAAAAAATAATAACAATAAAAAACCATTAGAAATGATGCCATATCTGTGACATTAGAAATGATGCCATATCTGTGATTAGTTAAAGGGTCTTTTTGTGACACTATGATTTCCTGCTAAGTTATCTTAGCTCACTACAACAAATTGCATGTAACCTCTGGATTACACTCTGTGCATTACACAAGCGTATTGTACATTTATTATACGAAAAGAAAATATCTTGTACAATAATACTGAATTTGAAGGAAAGGCCAAAAATTAAATTCTGAAGATGGGATCCTTGTACTTTTAAGAACAAAGGAAATGCAATTCCAATCTCTCATTGAGTGAGTGCAGAGATGTACATCAGTTTGTCATTTCATGCTCCTTATAGCTCAGGGTGAACTGAGAGAGATAAGGGAAGGAATGTAAAACACTATGGAAACCAACCTCTGGAGATTTAATATTCTGATCAGCTCACCTCCGAACATCTGGCTCTTAAATGTTCAAGCACAAAAACAAGAGAGCTAATGAAAGCCTTGCATATTATCTCTCCCATCAATGTACCTCACAAACACCTGCTGAAATTAAAACAAATTGAATCTTGATTGCTGATTAAGTGCCCCATCCTTAGATAGATATTCTGTCATTATTTGCCCTGGCACACAATGCACAAACTGATGAAATCTAGTGGTGTTCCATGAAAGTAAAGGTTAGCATAGGGTGATTGAAAGCTGCGAAAACTGACTGTGTGTGTTGAATTAAAAATGCATATCTGGTAACCCTGAGAAATTAGCTTTAGTCTTATGTCACTTTGTGCATATTACTATTTCAATTATATTTCTTTCTGCAGGTGCAGTTTAACATTCTGCTCGGCACATATTAGGTTCGACAAGCAATGTTAATGTCATTTACGTCACTGGAAAAACAAGCAACTCTTCTACTTTTTTTTTCACTGTGGAGATTTGTATAGGATAATTTCTCGAAATGATAAAAAGAATTGGCCAGTTTTAAGGAGACAATGATTTTCTGACCAGCGTTCTGCAAAATGTTCATGTCAATGTCAAAGAAATGGACGTTTTTTTTTTCTAGGTAAAATCTCAATAATTAATTTGACATTTCTTACAAACTCAAAAAAAGGATGGTCTAATATGGCTGACGACAAATCTACGCAAAGTGTGGATGTTGGGTAGAATGTGGATTTCAGAGGTTAGTTTAGCAGACACTTTAAAGGCTATGCTCCCACAATGCATATTTGATGAGTTTTTGATAGTGAAGATTTCCTCCAGCATTTCCGCACCTATTAGCTAAATTAGATTACTTGCATTTTTTATTGCATTTTTTTTGCATTTTTATTTGCATGCTTTTTATCAAATTTTGACGCTGCGGTTTTGTCTCTTTTTGGATGTTGTGTTTTACAGTAAATAAAGATGCTTTGTTTTTTAAACTTCCTGGTATTTGTCTTTGACAAAACATTATTGATATAGGTAAATGTGAATTATGCCCCCTACACATACACGTGTCTCCTGTATGTGTAACATCCATTTTAACACATACCAGAGACACGTATCCACACATAAACATTATAATTTATGTTTGTCTGTGTGACCAACTTGTGGACAGCACAGATAATAAGGGCCAATATAAGTCAATGGATCCATGTAGAACTGTACAGCACACGGATGGCATTTGTACCGTAATAGAATGCAAAATAGAAATTACAAGTTATTATGTGCTAAAGACGCGCAAAAATAATAATAATAGATATGTGGCAAATTGATATCCATTAGATATATAAATTGTGCCTTTCATATATAGCTTACTGTTATCTTTCAGCCTAACAAATAAATAAAAAAAAATTATGTTGGTTCCTCCACCCCAATTTTTGCTGACCAACAAAGGTAAAGCAGACAGTTGTGAGCAGATATTATAAGGCTGGGAAGGTCCTTGATTATTGGCCCTTCCCAGCCTAAAAATACTAGCCTGCAGCAACCCCAGAAGTGGGGCATTATATGTGATGCTCCAATTCTGAAGCATAGAATTGGCTCTTCCTGATGTCCTGGTTAGAGATGGGCAGACACCTAGATGGTTCGGGTTTGGTGGGTTCGGCCAAACAGTTACAAAAAGTTTGCGTTCGGGTAGCAGAACAATACCGGGACCCAATTCACTTGAATGGGAGACCTGAATATCCAGTGTTTCCCTATCGGTGCGTGCGCTCATCTATGTCCTGACTTTGTAACTTATCACTCACGGTCAGCACTGTCAGCGGGGACCGGATGAGTCTTTGTCGGCATTCTCTGACCCTTCTGGCTTGGGCCTACTCTGTCTAGATGTTCTATAGAAGGAGCCCCGACACTGCCCTCCTGTGCGCTGCACATTCCCGATAAGACTAACTGATTTCCTGTGCTGCAGCACTTTTATCTTAGCCGTGCCCCCTACTAGAGAGTGCAAAGGTCAGACTGGGGCCTTATGCTTTCCCCCGTACAACTGGGTGACAGTCCCGACAGTTCCAGATTCGTCATGGAGTAGGTTTGCCTGATCTGGGTCTTTTCCTTACACAGGCACCGGGAATGGTCAGAGAGGCCCAGTGCCTGCACACTACAGTACTTTGCTCTGTCCTCAAGAGTGGCATCACAAGAAGATGGGTGGCGACGTACCTGGACCTGCGAAAGCCATAGGACCGGACTGCCCCCCAGGTGAGTATAATAAAACTTATTTTTCTTATCTTCCAGGTTGGATTGGGGGCCTATCTACTGCATTATAGAATGCTGTAGATGTCCACATCTTATATCGGCCAAACCTGGTGACAGGTTCTCTTTAAATTCAACTATTTTTGTCTCTGAACCAATTAGGCTGTAGAGCTGTCTGCTTTACCTTTGGTGGTTACCAAAAATGAGGTGACCCCAAGTCATTTATTAATTAATTTATTTAATAGGGTAAAAGATGTACAGTGAAGATACACATGCAAGACACATCTATCATCTATCTATCTATCAGGGCAGCATGGTGGCTCAGTGGTTAGCACTGCAGCGCTGGAGTCCTGGGTTCAAGTGTGATAGAAATATTTATATCATGTAGATCTCACTTGCATGTATACTCCTTTAAATCATATATATATTCCTTTAAATCACATATACTTACACAAAAGCAAATATATATCTATCTACTCAGCTACTTTATAATCAATTGCTTAAAATGGCTGACATAAACTAATATAAGCCAGACAGACTGTTCGGTGTTTTCCACCCAAAAATCAGAAGAACTCCAGATGTATTAAGTGCTGATGAGTTGTCTCAACTAAGTCCTGGTCAGATGCCTCAACTTTGCCCTACATACCGAGAGCTACATTTTAGTTGCATAATCAGCAGTCATATGCGCATTAATCACAATATTCCATATATATCAGATAACCAATAACTGAATTGTATGTTAATTAACTAACCGCCCAAACCACACCTTTCTATATGCTATTATAAAAACTATGTATCAGGAAATAAATGTCCAGTTTTTGATTGAATGTCAAGCTGTCACCACGTGTCAGACTCATTCTTTAAGGGTTCAGAAATAATTGGGAGCGGCCGCAGCACACACGGGTAGATTTATCCAACCCAAATTTCCATATCAAATGGCGCCCAATGGCTCGACGAAGATATCACAGGAGGGGATCCGGCTGACCACACAGACGAGGGTGCGGGCCACGGCCTTGGCCCACGGGACGGAGACTGCAGCTCCATCAGAGTAAGGTAAGAAAATTCTATCATCTTACCTGAATGTCCCCTGTGCCCAGTCCGGGTCTGTACCTTTAGCCGGTCAGGTGTGGTCACCACCGCATTCCCAGGTAGTGTAAAAAGTCAGAGCCTGAACCTAAACCCTGGGATATAAATCAAGGTGTCTGCTGTGTGCCGTGTATATGTTCTGTGTTTGTGTAACATCCGGGAGAAGCAAGGAACAGTGACTGTTTGTGGTTGCTGGGTAACAGACCGCAGGAGGTCAAATCGCTCGATAAGTTATTGCAGGATTCCCGTGCATAGGAGGGACAGGTAGTCCCGGGGCAGGTGGTCCCAGGCTCCAGGCACGGGTAGTGATAACTTAGAGGGCTACTGCAGATTCCCGTAGTGCCGACTATCTAGTTAGATAGGTCGGACCGGGGTGGTAGAATTCCCACCTGTTGTGTTTCTCACTCAGGTGGCCCGGGCATAGGTGTGCTCAGTGCGATTGGCAGTAGTCTGTTTCCCAGCGCAACCTGCACGTGTCACAGAATGGATGTCGATGTTTTTGTCTGTTAATGTCACGTACTGTTGCTTAACTGCATAGAATTGAAAAAAGTTTTTTTTTTCTCCTCTCTCTCCCCGTCTGTTCTCTATTTAGAACTTCCCCTCCTCCATGCAGTTAGGAGAAATATATGCATTGTAAATCACACGGTCACAACCGTTTTTTTTTTTTTTTTGTCTTTTTTTTTTTCCTCCTCTTTTTGCTGCTAAGTTTTCTGTTTTTGCATATATCTGGTTATGGTATAACAGTTATTTGAAGAGGTGAAACTAAATGATATCTATCATTTTTGATGTGACATACGTGATTTTTGGGTAAAACAGCAGCTGCTGATAAAAAGGGGAAGTGTGTCTCTGACTGCATTTGAGCGCAGAGTACAAAAAAAAAAAAGGGGGGGGGGGAGAAGAGAAGCCGTTTTTAATTTTATTTTATTTTCTGTTTTTGTTGCACTCTGAAGTTTTTTTAAGTTTTTCTGCCTCTTCATTTTTTTGTTTAAAAGGTTTTTTTTCCCTTTTCTGTAAAGATCCTGAATTTTGGATCATGTACCGAGTTTTTTGATGGTTCTTTTATGTTTTGATTTCAACATCTTGCATCAATTTTTTGAAAGCTCCCTTTTTTCTTCTATTTTTCGTGTTTTTATATACTTACCTCCTTGAGATTTTTATTGTTGTGTTTTTTATTTCTCTTTTTGCAATGGGGAATAGATTGGCCAAGCAACAGGAGAGCCTTTTGCTTCCTGATGAGAAAACGGCTCCTCAAATAGTAGCAGAGCATGAAGGTGTCAGATATGTGAAGAATTACAGGCAGCTCATGAAAGTATGTGAAATCCATCAAGGAGGCAGGCTTAGAGCTGCAGAGTGGCATGATGTCTTAAAAAGAAAGAAAGGAAAGCTAGTTGATACAAACTTGCTGCCCACTGCAACATCATGGTATAAGGTGGCTACAGACTTACAACGCTTGGGGAGCACCGAAAGATATGTGAAGGAGTCAGGAAGTGATTTTTATGTGTACAAAGTAGGGAAAGGTGTTAAACCATCAGCACCTCCCCATATGGGGATGAAAAATATTGGGTGTGTGCAGTCTGCACCCAGCAGAATCCATTGTACAGGGAGACTTGCTCAGCATGTGGTGCGCCCCGCCCAAACTTGGTACAGGGAGATGGCACTGTTACTCTGACAATGCAGGCACGGGCTGCATCAAAGAAGAAGGAATTCTCTTCTTGTCTTTCTCCTCCATCTTTTTCCTCTCCGTCTTCTGCACTGCCCTCTCCTCCTCCTCTTTCTTCTCCACCTCTTTCTCCTCCTCTTTCTCTTCCTCACCCTTCTCATTATTCCGCACCTCCTCCTCCTACACCACACCCTCCTTCTTCTTCTTCTTCATCTCCTCCTCCTATACCACACCCACCTCCTTCTTCTTCTTCTTCACCTCCTCCTCCTACACCACACCCACCTCCTTCACACTTTTCATCTCCTCCTCTCTCTCTCTCTCTGAAGCACTCTCCCCCTCCTCTAAATCACCCATCTTTTCCTTACTCTGTGTCACACTCTCCTTCTCCTGATCTGCTGCCTGTCAGGCAGGTGCCGAGTCCAGGCAGTGTGGTGTCTCTGTATCTAGTGCTCACTAGTGTTGAGCATTCCGATACCGCAAGTATCGGGTATCGGCCGATACTTGCGGTATCGGAATTCCGATACCGAGATCCGATACTTTTGTGGTATCGGGTATCGGTATCGGATACATAGAGATGTGTAAAATAAAGAATTAAAATAAAAAATATTGATATATTTACCTCTCCGGCGGCCCCTGGACTCAGCGCGGGTAACCGGCAGGCTTCGTTGTTCAAAATCAGCGCTTTTAGGACCTGAGAATCACGTCCCGGCTTCTGATTGGTCGCGGGCCGCCCATGTGACCGCCACGCGACCAATCACAAGCCGCGACGTCACCGCAAGCTATTAGCGCGCTCATTTTTGAAAAATGAGCGCGTTAATGACTTTCAAAGACGTAGCGGCTTGTGATTGGTCGCGGCCACGCGACCAATCACAAGCCGCGACGTCACCGCAAGCTATTAACGCGCTCATTTTTAAAAATGAGCGCGTTAATGGCTTTCAAAGACGTAGCGGCTTGTGATTGGTCGCGTGGCCGCGACCAATCACAAGCCGCGACGTCACCGCAAGCTATTAACGCGCTCATTTTTAAAAATGAGCGCGTTAATGGCTTTCAAAGACGTAGCGGCTTGTGATTGGTCGCGTGGCCGCGACCAATCACAAGCCGCGACGTCACCGCAAGCTATTAACGCGCTCATTTTTAAAAATGAGCGCGTTAATGGCTTTCAAAGACGTAGCGGCTTGTGATTGGTCGCGTGGCCGCGACCAATCACAAGCCGCGACGTCACCGCAAGCTATTAACGCGCTCATTTTTAAAAATGAGCGCGTTAATGGCTTTCAAAGACGTAGCGGCTTGTGATTGGTCGCGCGGCCGCGACCAATCACAAGCCGCTACATCTTTGAAAGTCATTAACGCGCTCATTTTTAAAAATGAGCGCGTTAATAGCTTGCGGTGACGTCGCGGCTTGTGATTGGTCGCGGCCACGCGACCAATCACAAGCCGCTATGTCTTTGAAAGCCATTAACGCGCTCATTTTTAAAAATGAGCGTGTTAATAGCTTGCGGTGACGTCGCGGCTTGTGATTGGTCGCGTGGCGGTCACATGGGCGGCCCGCGACCAATCAGAAGCCGGGACGTGATTCTCAGGTCCTAAAAGCGCTGATTTTGAACAAAGAAGCCTGCCGGTTACCCGCGCTGAGTTCAGGGGCCGCCGGAGAGGTAAATATATCAATATTTTTTATTTTAATTCTTTATTTTACACATCCCTATGGATCCCAGGGCCTGAAGGAGAGTTTCCTCTCCTTCAGACCCTGGGAACCATGAGAATACCTTCCTATACTTGATGTCCCATTGACTTGTATTGGTATCGGATATCGCTATCGGCGATATCCGATATTTTTCGGGTATCGGCCGATACTATCCGATACCGATACTTTCAAGTATCGGACGGTATCACTCAACACTAGTGCTCACAGCACAAGGCACATTCTATGTTCCCAATACAGCCAAGCCTCTGACAGTCATGGTAACGGGGGAGGAGGGTGGAGATCCCCCAGTAGAAGGCACCCCCCAAGCCGCAGCAGGCTTCCCCCAGGAAAACCCGGCAGCAGGCAGCTCAGGTCCGAGGGCAGGGGGAGGAGACAGGCATCACCATCAGATGGTGATCAGTATCCCGGGTCAGAGCAGCCAACATTCACACCACAATGGAACTATAATCCTCCACAGCCTCAGCAGGGTGGGGACACATCCTCTCACAAAAAGACAATATCCAAGACCGCTTATCAGCCACTGCATGACCCCAGTGCACTCTATCACAACTATTCCTCTGATGATGATGAAGAGGGGACTTCATACATGCTACCCAGTACTAGAAAGAAAAACCCACGGGCACCTAGGAGACAGGGGCAGATAGAAGCACCACCATTACACTATGTGCACTTCACCCCAAGTCAGGTGACCAGTATCCTCAACAATCTTCCAGATCCAGAGATGCACCCCATGCCATTCTACAGAAGAATGCAGCAGAACCAGCGCACATATGCAGCCACCTGGAATGATCTGTGGGCAGTGATGGAGATAAAGGCAGGTGATGCCTTCTGGCCAATCATGAAAGAACACTTCAAGCTTTCAGCAGACTTAGACGTACATGCCTGGGAGTCAGGGCCGAAGCTGATTGAACAACTCAGAGAGTGGGCCAAAGGCAGGCTGGCCGGACAGGCCCTCAGCTTACATGACATGAGTCAGGAGAAGACAGAGACTGTGGAGAAGTTTCATGGCAGAGTAATGCAGGTTTTCCAGGACCTGGGCTTCACCATTCATGATCAGATACACAGGCAGATGTTGGCACAGGCCTTTGTGCATGGACTCAGAGAACCAATCAAGAAGCCACTGATAGTGGCTAGGCCCGAGTACAGGTCAATAGCAATGGACACCCTGCTCACCGTAGCCAAAGGGATTGAGTCCCAACCAGGAGTGCGGAAGACAACACACCTTATGGCGGCCATAGACTCTGAAGAGCCACCGCAATACCGAGACAGAAGGAACGTCAGATGTTTCAACTGCGGCAAATTGGGTCATTACCAGAGCCGGTGCAGAGCTCCATCACAACCCAAGACCCTGCCCAGAGGAGCAAGCCGAGGAGCAGACAAGGTGGACAGTGAAGCGCCCCATCCATAGGACAGGGGCAAGCCAGGTCCGCAAGACACTACGCTCCTGACATGCAAAACCCCTTCAGCAGGACCAACCCCTCAAATTACCCTGAAAGTGGATGGCGTTGTCAGGTCTTTTCTTGTGGACACTGGTGCAGCCAGAAGTGTGATGAGACATGTGGAACTCCCTGACCCTACCTGCCTATCAGAATCCTCTGTGTCTTGCGTAGGCATCGATGGTCAAGTCAGAAATTCTCAGCTTACAAAGCCTCTGAGTGTGTGCACTCAGCCAGAACACTCTATCCTATCCCAGTTTATGGTGTCAAGAACCTGCCCACTCAACCTACTGGGGGCAGACCTTCTACAGAAACTAAAAGCAACCATAGTGTTCCAGGAAGATGGGACCGTGACCCTTTCTTCACCTCTGACCCAGGAAGAGTCAGTCATTCTGGCAGCCTTACAGGAACCTCAAACAACCCATGAAGGCCTACCCAAGGAGGTACTGGACGTAGTACCAGAAAGTCTATGGTCTAAGGGACCCCAAGATGTGGGAAAACTTCAGGTTGCCCCGGTGCGGGTATCGCTCAAGCCAGGTACTCCATATCCTCGTAAGGCCCAGTATTCCTTGTCCATTGCACAGAGTCAAGCCGTCTCAGACCAATTGAAGGTGTTCCTGGAAATAGGGGTCGTTGTCCCCTGCACCTCTCCTTGCAATACCCCGCTTTTCCCTGTCAAGAAAAAGACTGTAAAAGGAGAGCCAGCCAAGTTCAGAATGGTACATGACCTAAGAGCGGTGGATGAAGCTACAGTATTTGAAACTCCAATTGTGCCGAATCCACACACCCTGCTCTCAAATGTGCCTTCCACAGCAACAGTGTTCACGGTGATCGACCTGGCAAATGCTTTCTTCAGTGTTCCCCTCCATCCAGACGACCAGTTCCTGTTTGCCTTCACGCATCAGGGGGCACAGTACACATGGGCGGTGATGCCCCAGGGGGCCCAGAACAGCCCCTCGCAATTCACCAAAGCAATGTCCACAGTTCTCGCCAACTGGATCACAGAACATGCAGAAGTGACCCTGCTACAATACGTGGACGATCTACTCCTTTGTGCAGTTGACTTTGACACGTGTAAAGCACATTCCGTGTCTCTCCTACTCTACCTGGCGAAACAACACTGCAAGGTCTCAATGAACAAAGTCCAGTGGTGTCTGAAGCGAGTTACATTCCTTGGGCACTGCATTGCTCACCAGACTAAACACCTGACAGATGACCGGAAGACCACAGTGGAGAGGATGGCTCCCTCAACATCTCCAAAGGCACTACAAGCTTTTCTTGGTCTAGTATCGTGCTGCAGAACCTGGATCCCTGATGCCTCAGTCCTAATGCAACCTCTGTATGACTGCGTTAACGTAACCCCGTTCCTGCTAACAGATGTGGCCTTCAGTTCCTTCAAGAAGCTAAAAGACTCAGTAGTCTCAGCGCCAGCGCTAGGCCTACCTGACTACAAGAAGCCATTCCATCTCTACCTGATGGAGAAAGAAGGCCATGCTACTGGAGTCCTGACACAGACTCACGGGGGAAGACAGAGACCTCTAGGCTATTTTTCAGCTCGCCTGGATCCAGTCACAAGGGGAGCCCCCTCCTGCATGAGAGCAGTATTTGCAGCACACGCCCTCCTGGACAAAACAGCTGACATCATTCTTGGACATCCACTGGAAATCCTGGTTCCGCATGACATCTCAGCAATTCTCAATCAAACCCAGCCAAAACATCTCTCCACCGCAAGACATCTTCGTCTACAGTGCTCCCTACTACTGCCTGACAACGTCACCATCTCCAGATGTACAGTCCTCAATCCAGCCACTCTACTCCCACTCCCAAGGGGGGATACAGAGACGAACCCTCCAGATCAAAATCTGCATGATACCTTCCACAAGGATCTGGATTTGCTCCGACCAGATGATTGTTTCAGCATCATGCAATAGGAAACAGCAGGACTACCCAATGTGGCAGAAGAGCCACTGACCAACCCAGAGTTGATCCTCTATGTAGATGGCTCCAGATTTGCAGATGATGAAGAAAGATTTCACACGGGATGTGCAGTGACCAGCAATCAAGAAATCCTGTGGTCCAGGAGTCTGCCACCTAGCCTGTCAGCCCAGGAAGCAGAACTGATAGCGCTGACGAAGGCTTGCCAGATTGCAGAAGGCAAAACTGCGAACATTTACACCGATTCAAGGTATTCGCATGGCATAGCACACGACTTCGGACCCATCTGGGCTGCAAGAGACTTCATCACAGCAAGTGGAACAACCGTAAAGCATCATGGAGCTATTAAAGACCTACTGAGCGCACTCCAACTCCCAAAAATGGTGGCAGTACTGAAGGTCAAAGCACATGGAAAACTGAGCACAGTAGAGGCACGGGGCAACAACGTGGCGGATATGGCAGCCAAAGAAGCCGCCAAAGGAAGACAGTATGGAGAAATGGGAGACGTCGTAGAGCCGGACGGCTACTACGTGGCAACTGAGGACAAGACACCAGATGAGATGACATCTTGGGATCTATTCAAGAAGTTGCAAGAACAAGCCCCAAAGGAGGAGAAGGAGAATTGAATGCGGAAGGGTGCAAAACATCAAGAAGGAAGGGTATACTCAATGGACTACAAACCCTGTTTACCCCGAAGCATGTACCCTATGGTGGTCCAGTGGGCACATGGGCCCACGCACAGATCAAAGACACAGATGAATGATCTGATTGGTGCTTACTGGTTCGCTCCAGGGATCTCCACCTTAACAGCCAAGTTCACTAGCAGCTGTATGACCTGCGGCAAATGCAACCCTGGAAGAATGGAGAAAGTTCCCACACATCATCTCGCCAGACCGCTGTACCCCTTCCAGAGGATCCAGATAGACCACATCCAGATGCCGCCAAGTGGAGGATTCGAATATGCCCTTGTGGTCGTGGACGTGTTTTCAGGATGGCCAGAAGCTTTCCCAGTGAGGAATCAGTCAGCAAAGACTACTGCAAAGAAGCTACTCTCAGAGATCGTGTGCAGATACGGGGTCCCCGAAGTGATAGAGAGTGATCAGGGGCCCGCATTCACAGCAAACCTCACAAGGGAGATCTGGTCAGCAGTAGGGTCAGACTTAGGCCTACACACTCCCTGCCACCCCCAGAGTAGCGGGAAAGTAGAAAGACTGAATGGGACACTCAAAAACAGGATGTTAAAAGTTGCCCAAGAGACACGCAAACCATGGCATGAAACACTCCCCATCGCACTGTTTAGTGTCAGGCACACTCCCCGGGGCCCAGAAAAGTTGTCACCTCATGAGATTCTGTTTGGGTCCAGCCCTCGGTTAGGGGTATTCTTCCCTCAGCAGTTGACAATGCAATATGATACTTTGTCTGCTTATGTAATTGAACTCACCAAGAAACTTGCTAACATCCATTCTCGAGTTTTCTCTTCATTACCAGATCCAGGATCGGTACCCGGTTCACACTCCCTGAAACCAGGAGACTGGGTGTTGGTGAAGAAGTTTGTGAGGAGATCGCTCGACCCCAGATTTGACGGTCCCTTCCAAGTGCTGCTGACGACACCAACCTCTGTGAAACTAGAGGGAAGGCCCACTTGGATCCACGCATCGCACTGCAAGAAGGCTCCCGTACCAGAAGATACGCCTAAGCCAGAATGATCCTGATGATGGAAAAGACAGTCAAGGAAACAACAAACCTGATGTCGCATCTCCTCCTGGATGAACCTATCCGAATTCAGATTCACCCACCTGATGGCTCCTCCAATCCTGATGACGACGAATATGTGGAACTGATCGCACAGAGTCGCCAATATTAGACCATGCATGTTTCTACCCCCGTTTAGGGACAGATCTCCTGATCGCTCATTGTGAAAGACTGTACGGTGTAGGGCGTAGACACTAGGTTTGCGTCGGATCGCCGGCAGCACAAAAGAGTTGCAGCGCTTTGGGACAGGAGGCTAGGCTTAGGGCAAGTGATATCTAAGGGGGGCTTGTGATAGAAATATTTATATCATGTAGATCTCACTTGCATGTATACTCCTTTAAATCATATATATATTCCTTTAAATCACATATACTTACACAAAAGCAAATATATATCTATCTACTCAGCTACTTTATAATCAATTGCTTAAAATGGCTGACATAAACTAATATAAGCCAGACAGACTGTTCGGTGTTTTCCACCCAAAAATCAGAAGAACTCCAGATGTATTAAGTGCTGATGAGTTGTCTCAACTAAGTCCTGGTCAGATGCCTCAACTTTGCCCTACATACCGAGAGCTACATTTTAGTTGCATAATCAGCAGTCATATGCGCATTAATCACAATATTCCATATATATCAGATAACCAATAACTGAATTGTATGTTAATTAACTAACCGCCCAAACCACACCTTTCTATATGCTATTATAAAAACTATGTATCAGGAAATAAATGTCCAGTCTTTGATTGAATGTCAAGCTGTCACCACGTGTCAGACTCATTCTTTAAGGGCTCAGAAATAATTGGGAGCGGCCGCAGCACACACGGGTAGATTTATCCAACCCAAATTTCCATATCACAAGTCCCACCAAGGACAACATCTGCAAGGAGTGTTCTCCCCGTGTTTGTGTGGGTTTCCTCCGGGTATTCTGGATTCCTCCCATATTCCAAAGACATACTGATAGGGAATTTAGACTGTGAGCCCCATCGGTGACATCGATGATAATGTCTGAAAACTATAAAGCTCTGTGGAATATGTTAGCTCTATATAAAAATAAAGATTATTATTATATTATTATTTATCCATTTATCTATATCTTTGCACATCTTTAACACATAAAAATCTGTAATTTATATTCTTCGTTCTATTCTGGTACTTATCACTTGAACGGCACACAGATGGCACATGGATGGTACACACGTACACATGGATGGCACACGGCCAGTACACAGATACATACGGATAGCTTGTGGATGGTACACACAGATGGCAGGTGGAAAAAATACACATGCACACGGATTGTACACAGATGGCCAACAGAAAACTGCATGGATAGGAAAAATGGACCATCTCACAGGTTCATATTTTAAACGGATGTGTGAAGCAACTTTACAAGGGTTTATAGTGCGTTTCCATGGCAGAAACATGCTACAATAGCATATGTGTTTTTTTTTACCTGTGGCAGCGATTTTGGTGCAACTCCATAACTCACCAAAAGCTCATCATGGGAACATAACCAAAAAGGTAACGGGAGAAATAATTAAAAAATCCACTCTAAGAAGTCTAATTCAGTGAAGAAATGGTCCAACTTTAACATATTAACAGCTTCTCTGTTTATTTTAGTAAATAATTGTATTCCCCAAGAAGTAACAATATTAGATAATTTTTTTTAGAAATGTGATAAAGAAAAGCAGCTGCACCGATGTTTGAGAACATGAACCCATACAAACAATATGCAACCGCACTCTGCAAACATTATAACGTGAATTCAACTATTGCTACACACGTAAAAACTTGAGGTAGTTTGCGCATATTTAGATCAAAGTGTGTGAGCCCATCTACGAGACAACCTCTTGTTTGATGAAATATACAAGCATAGGATCTAGCTATATATTGCTTTAAGATGGATAGATGTATGGATAATAGAGTATATGACATTGGAGATATCCACACCTACAATGCATAATGCAGAATATATAAAAACTGAAAAGAACTACCTAAATAGTAAATGAATGTGTGGGTGCCTGAAAAACATAAATATATACAAACATTATGCAGCAAAACTCAACAAACATGAAATAAATGAATTCCACTACTGCAACACGTGTACGTATCTGAGGCACTTTGTGTATATTTTGATAAAAGTGTGTAGCTGTCAAAAACAAAACTGTTTTATATAGGATGAGTGCATAGCTCATGTGAGCAGGTTGCAAGATGCAGTAACAGACAGGATGCAGAGCAAGGGTTAATGGGTGAGTTACTATAACAGGGAATACTCCACGCAGGGAGAGGGTATTGTAACACAGGAGAGTAACGGATTATGCAAAATGGGGTACAACAGGAATAGGGAATTTTAAAGAGGAGTTCAGTAACGATAAACTTATCAGTCCGACGATGCCCAGAATGTGGAATCTCAGGTTCAAACGGCGGCGCCAAGGCAGTGGCACGTGAGGGGTCCAGCATTGAGTCCTCGGTGTCCTGAAGGTAGTCCTGCTCTGCCGGAGCTTCACGTTACTTGGCAGCTGTATACGGGTGAATCAGGATACAGTTCACAGTGGGTCACCTGGGTTCTCTGTCTCAGCAAGCGCATGTCTAGCCTCTGACTGGGGATTTTGTCACTCCCGGTCATGGGTGCTAGCGGGCACTTAACAAGTCTCTGTCGACAATCTCTGTGTGAGGATATTGGGCCCCTGTGGTATGGGCCTGCTCCACATGGATGCTCAGGGGACGAAGCACCAAACTGTCTGTCTGCGCGCCGCATGTTCCTGCCAAGTCTGACTGGTTTCCCGAGCGCTGCTGTTTTTTAAGCTTAGTCGCGCCCCCTGCCACTGAGTGCAAAGGTCGGTCCGGGGTTTTAAGCTTTCCCCCGTACAACATGGGTGACAGCCCCGACAGTTCCGGATCCATCACAGAATAGGTACTCCCGATCCGGTCTTTTTTGTTCTGCTTCTTGCACTCCCACCTCTAAAAACATGCTCTTTGGCATCACTTCATACAGCTAATATGGAACGTGAGGTAATACTTGAGGCAAAGGAACCTTTCGTTATTCTCTTTTATAATGTTTCATCTGCAACCCTTTCCAATAATTGAAACAGCATGTTTGCAGCTACAAATGTTGTATAAATGAATAAAAGTTTCTTCTGCTTGAAATACTGCCTCAGTTTTCTTTAAAAAATTATAATAAACACCTTACCACTTACCTGTCCTGCAGCACTCTGTTTCATTGTTGTATCCATTACGTCTCTTCTTTTCATCTTCCCCCATGACTTGTACCATCTTAGGCTTGCTTCACTCTATGCCGGAGCCTCTGGCACCAAATATCCCTTTGACTTCACTGCACTCAACGCCATCGCTGAACATATCTTGAAGTCACGATGTTACAATGTGCATAGCCCGAGGCCTAGTCAGTGCATAAGAGGGCACACGACATGACATCACTACGCCTGTCTCAGCGGTACGGTGTCTAAGCTTCAACATAGACTTAAGCAGGAAAAAAGGATGCACATAATAGTAGGAAGTCAAAAAGTGAGGAGTGGAGGATCAGACAGAAGGCTGTGGGGACCGTGGGACAGGTGGATGGTAAGGCAAATATTCTTTATATTCAATTCAGCATTTATTATGAACATACCTTCAAAGTATATTACATTTTCCTGTTAAATTCTCATGATTTCCTGAATTTGAATCTTTGCAAATTTGGTCATCTGTATTCGACTTTGATGGTTGTAATTTTGAATGACAAAGATAAAAGTTAAAACATCAAATGGAAGCCCATAGCTATTGCCATGTCTGTGCTTTACATTATCCATTGATGGAATTTAGCATGAGCTGCTTTTTTATTACAGCAGCCAAAAAGAGAAAAATCAAAATGGTAGATTTTTTTTCGTTTTACAAAAAGGTCAGTAGAAAATAGTCAAAATAGGTCTTCAGACCAGTGGTACTAGAGGCTGCTCACACTGCTGCCCACTTGAAGAGTATAGATTTCTTAAATGAGTTCTCTGGGGACTTAGAAACTAAATAATGTTTGGAAATTTCATTATAAACACATTCCTAAATACTTTTAATAAGCAAATCAGAATTGTTGTGCCTTCTTTCCACCCCTACACCTCCCTTCCCCCTAATAAGACCCCTATGTAACATAGTAACATAGTTAGTAAGGCCGAAAAAAGACATTTGTCCATCCAGTTCAGCCTATATTCCATCATAATAAATCCCCGGATTTACGTCCTTCTACAGAACCTAATAATTGTATGATACAATATTGTTCTGCTCCAGGAAGACATCCAGGCCTCTCTTGAACCCCTTGACTGAGTTCGCCATCACCACCTCCTCAGGCAAGCAATTCCAGATTCTCACCACCCTAACAGTAAAGAATCCTCTTCTATGTTGGAGGAAAAACCTTCTCTCCTCCAGACGCAAAGAATGCCCCCTTGTGCCCGTCACCTTCCTTGGTATAAACAGATCCTCAGCGAGATATTTGAATTGTCCCCTTATATACTTATACATGGTTATTAGATCGCCCCTCAGTCGTCTTTTTTCTAGACTAAATAATCCTAATTTTGCTAATCTATCTAGGTATTGTAGTTCTCCCATCCCCTTTATTAATTTTGTTGCCCTCCTTTGTACTCTCTCTAGTTCCATTATATCCTTCCTGAGCACCGGTGCCCAAAACTGGACACAGTACTCCATGTGCGGTCTAACTAGGGATTTGTACAGAGGCAGTATAATGCTCTCATTATGTGTATCCAGACCTCTTTTAATGCACCCCATGATCCTGTTTGCCTTGGCAGCTGCTGCCTGGCACTGGCTGCTCCAGGTAAGTTTATCATTAACTAGGATCCCCAAGTCCTTCTCCCTGTCAGATTTACCCAGTGGTTTCCCGTTCAGTGTGTAATGGTGATATTGATTCCTTCTTCCCATGTGTATAACCTTACATTTATCATTGTTAAACCTCATCTGCCACCTTTCAGCCCAAGTTTCCAACCTATCCAGATCCATCTGTAGCAGAATACTATCTTCTCTTGTATTAACTGCTTTACATAGTTTTGCATCATCTGCAAATATCGATATTTTACTTTGTAAACTTTCTACCAGATCATTAATGAATATGTTGAAGAGAACAGGTCCCAATACCGACCCCTGCGGTACCCCACTGGTCACAGCGACCCAGTTAGAGACTATACCATTTATAACCACCCTCTGCTTTCTATCACTAAGCCAGTTACTAACCCATTTACACACATTTTCCCCCAGACCAAGCATTCTCATTTTGTGTACCAACCTCTTGTGCGGCACGGTATCAAACGCTTTGGAAAAATCGAGATATACCACGTCCAATGACTCACCGTTGTCCAGCCTATAGCTTACCTCTTCATAAAAACTGATTAGATTGGTTTGACAGGAGCGATTTCTCATAAACCCATGCTGATATGGAGTTAAACAGTTATTCTCATTGAGATAATCCAGAATAACATCCCTCAGAAACCCTTCAAATATTTTACCAACAATAGAGGTTAGACTTACTGGCCTATAATTTCCGGGTTCACTTTTAGAGCCCTTTTTGAATATTGGCACCACATTTGCTATGCGCCAGTCCTGCGGAACAGACCCCGTCGCTATAGAGTCCCTAAAAATAAGAAATAATGGTTTATCTATTACATTACTTAGTTCTCTTAGGACTCGTGGGTAGAGTTGAGCGACCTTGACTTTTTTAGAGTCGAGCCGGATTTCGCGAAACCCGACTATCTCAAAAGTCGGGTCGAGTGAAATCGGCCGATTATGACGTAAAGTCGGGATCGACCGAAACACGAAACCCAATGCAAGTCAATGGGGCAGCATAGTCGGCAGTGAGTGGGGGCCAGGAAAACACCTAGAGTGCCCATTTTAATGTCAAAACCATCCATTCTTCTTAATGAAGCTTGTCAAGCGTAATTTACCTTATAATAATTGGAAGGCATTTGAAATTGGGGGTCATTTGGCTAAAGTTGTGGTGGGTAGGGCTGGTTCAAGTAATTAGTGGGCCCAGGAAATCTGGACCACATCACGGCAGTGGAGCAGGGAGAGGTAAGTATTTCAACTTTGCAAGTGCTGTGAACCTGAGCAAGCAGGGGGGGCCCACTCGTTGGCATTGGCACTGGCACAGGGCCCCTCAAAGTACAGTGGTGTGTTTGCACGGCGGGGGCGCCTCCCACCGGCAGCAACACTTTTGCATACCATGAGAGGCCCTGTGCCAGTGACGTCGCCAACTAGTATTCCTCCCCCCACCTGATGAAGGAACCTGCACTTTCATCTGCACCTTCCTGTTTGTCCCCGTGTAAGGTGGTATGGTATGCGGGAAGGGGGACCTGACTTTCAGCAGGGTCACAATCTTGCAGTGTAGCGTGCACGGGAAATGTTGCGTTATGGGTCAATGTACCAGCAGACTCATCTATCACTGGCTGGGCAATGGGCAGGATGAGGAGGAAACACAGATATAGGCCCAAAGAATAAAGTGGGCTAAATGCAGTTCAAAATTGGTAACACAGGACTAATCAGGGGGCATTGCAGTGGAGGACAACTGGAATGAGAGGCTGACACAGAGAGTAGGCCCAAATCAGTAAGTAGTCGAAATGCAGTTCAAAATTGGCAACAGTAGTAAACAGGCGGCACAGCTTTGTTCAGTGGAGGAGAACAGCAAGGAGTGGCAGACACCGATAGTAGGCCCCAACCCAACTAGTAGGCCAAATGCAGTCTAACATTAACAACTACTTAACGAGCGCCTGAAAACGGAATTTCAGGACAGGAAACCAGGAGAACAGCAAGGAGCGGCAGACACCGATAGTAGGCCCCAAACCAACTAGTACGCCAAATGCAGTTGTTCCGTTTAACCACAATTTAATGAGAGCCTGAAGATAGAAGTTCAGGAAAGGCAACCTGGAGAACACCTTGGAGTGGAACACACCATCTCTCTACACCCCATACCCAATTTGTAGGTCTAATGCAGCGTAGTTTCCAACAACTACTAAACGAGAGCATGATGATCGAAGCATTGGCGAGGAAACCTGGGGAACACCTTGGAGTGGAACACACCATCTCTCTACACCCCATACCCAATTTGTAGGCCTAATGCAGCGTAGTTTCCAACAACTACTAAACGAGAGCATGATGATCGAAGCATTGGCGAGGAAACCTGGGGAACACCTTGGAGTGGAACACACCATCTCTCTACAGTGGAACACACCATCTCTCTACACCCCATACCCAATTTGTAGGCGTAATGCAGCGTAGTTTCCAACAACTACTAAACGAGAGCCGGAAGATCGAAGCAATGGAGAGGAAACCTGGGGAACACCTTGGAGTGTAACACACCATCTCACTACACCCCATACCCAATTTGTAGGCCTAATGCAGCGTAGTTTCCAACAACTACTAAACGAGAGCCGGAAGATCGAAGCTCAGGAAAGGCAACCTGGAGAACACCTTGGAGTGGAACACACCATCTCTCTACACCCCATACCCAATTTGTAGGCCCAATGCAGCGTAGTTTCCAACAACTACTAAACGAGAGCCGGAAGATCGAAGCTCAGGAAAGGCAACCTGGGGAACATCTTGGAGTGTAACACACCATCTCTCTACACCCCATACCCAATTTATAGGCCTAATGCAGCGTAGTTTCCAACAACTACTAAACGAGAGCCGGAAGATCGAAGCAATGGAGAGGAAACCTGGGGAACACCTTGGAGTGTAACACACCATCTCTCTACACCCCATACCCAATTTGTAGGCCTAATGCAGCGTAGTTTCCAACAACTACTAAACGAGAGCCGGAAGATCGAAGCAATGGAGAGGAAACCTGGGGAACACCTTGGAGTGGAACACACCATCTCTCTACAGTGGAACACACCATCTCTCTACACCCCATACCCAATTTGTAGGCCTAATGCAGCGTAGTTTCCAACAACTACTAAACGAGAGCCGGAAGATCGAAGCTCAGGAAAGGCAACCTGGGGAACACCTTGGAGTGGAACACACCATCTCTCTACACCCCATACCCAATTTAGCATAGAAATATTATTGAGGCAAGCATATTATATCTCACATCAGAATCATGTAGTAAATATACATATGAAAGCGATACTGAATATGCAAAAGGACATATGTACTAGAGACCAGCTGATAACTATGAAGCCAAGCCCAAAAAGAACGAACAATCAGCCAAAGAAGTCCCATAAAATAGAATTTATTAGATGCAATGTAAAAACCATGAAACAGAGTAACAGTGCTAACAAGAGAATAGACGCACAGCACAAATGGCCATAGCACACACCCAGGTTCAGACAAAACAGGTCAAACAGATCAGCCCGCCATACGTGCACCACCAGGGACTATCAAGGTAGAGAGACCCAGAGCTATTACTAAATGTAAACATACGGACAATGCCCATAGCATGGGACGTATCAAAAAATCAATACATACCTGGTGGATACAACTAACAGCGGGGACCTGTGGCTGAACCTGACCCCTACGCGCGTTTCAGAGCGCCAGCTCCTTCATCAGGGGGTAAGTGTTAGCGGCACCAGATCCCATTAAATAATCAACCGTGATTAAAAGAGGAGGGGCTCACCCATCCAGCACACCTGCGACCAGACGCCATGCACACGCGCAAGCTCCACAATGACCGCCGACACCGGAAACACATGGGGCCCCATGTGATCCGGCGTCAGACGGACAGGGAAACAGAGCGGCGCACAGCAGACCAGCGCATGAGCACTAGAAAAAGGATACATATCGGCCATTGTTAAATAGGGCAAGCAGTCGCAATACTACACAGAAGATGCTGGCAAAGGTAACATAGAAGGAGGGACTATGATCTATATAAATAAATACATCATATGGCAGCAAAATATATAAATAGGGCATGTAATAATTGTAAAAAGATATTAGTACATAAGTGCAAACTACCCCATAATAATACTCAAATCACTGCTACATACACCTAGGCATATGTAATATATAGTCCACATAAAGGAGCATGCCATGTGAAAACCCATGCCATGCCCCAAGCCCACGTTTACAATAGTACGCCGCATACATAAAAACAGCACAGCATATGGATGAAGCAATTATCTTGTCATCTTGCTAGATGGATATATCCTTCCCACAAGGAGATGGATACACTCATATGTCCTCTTCTGTTTATGTAGATGTCAATATCGATATCTTCATGTATCTTCAGTCAATATGATAGACAAGTACATTGCGGACTGCACAATAGACCGAAATGGCCCTAAGGACAAAAAATAAAAGTAAAAACAGAGAACCGACAGCCACATAACATATATACAAAAATACTAAAAATATAAAAACAATAAATAGCCAGACCAGAAGGTACCAGCATCCTAAATGGTGTGCAGACGTCGTGCGGATCAAAGAAATGGGGCGAATGAAATATTCTCATTCAACCCATCTGGATGGATCGTACGTAAAGTCCATATCCACCTTGTCTCCATTTGAGCAAGGCGTTTGGACAGAGAATCTCCCCTGATGTTAATATTCAACAGATCAATACCCCTAACCCTCAGTAGCGCTGAGTCACAAGAGTGGAATTCCTTAAAATGTTTAGGTATTGTTTTTAACATTGTGGTATCAATACATTCAGCAGCCGCCTGTATACCCAGGACGTGCTCTCTCACTCGAACTTTCAATTGCCTTGTTGTTAGGCCGATATATATCAAGCCACAAGGGCAAGTGGCATAGTATATGACATATCTGGAAACGCACGATATGCGTTTCCTAATTTCAA
Source organism: Ranitomeya imitator (assembly GCF_032444005.1). Classification (NCBI taxonomy): domain Eukaryota; kingdom Metazoa; phylum Chordata; class Amphibia; order Anura; family Dendrobatidae; genus Ranitomeya; species Ranitomeya imitator. Next base: position 87,212,894 of record NC_091286.1, read on the forward strand.
AATTTCTAGTGCCAGCGGAGTTCGAAAAAGAAGAGCAGCGTTCGATGTTTGGGCAGGCGACGCATTTTCCACATGGTGTACATCCACCCCTCGTGACAGCCCCACTGAGGAATGTGGGCACCGACTGACCGGTATAGTGGCTACGAGTGAGTTGATCCCTTAGGTTCCTAGCCCGACGAAATGTAATAAGGGGGTGAGCAGGCAGAAATTTCTTTAAAATGGGGTCAGCCTGCAAAATAGGCCAGGCCTTTTCCATTGCCAGCCGCATACTCCTATGCTGGGGATGGTAAGATGTAATAAATCTTGCCTGGTTATTTAAATTAGACCTCACCCCAGTACTCCTATACAAAAGATTATCCCGATCCGAGTGTTTAGCTCGATGGTATGCTTTCTTGAGATTTCTCCTGCTATACCCCCTTGCCACAAAGCGTGACGTGAGTTCTCTAGCTCTCACCTCGAAATCATGCTCATCTGAGCAGATACGCCGTAGGCGTAGGAATTGGCCCACTGGGATAGCCCTGATCATATGGGAAGGATGACACGACGAGGCGTGCAGGAGGGTATTCGTGGCGGTAGGTTTGCGGAAAATATCCGTCTGTATACAACCTCCCGCACCCCTACGAATCGTGACATCCAAGAAGTCGACACTCTCGCCATCCCACACCGGGGTAAGACGTATGTTGAGGTCGTTGCTGTTCAAAAGGGAGACAAACTGCTCAAGGTCGATGGAGGTGCCCTGCCAGATAAAGAAGATATCATCGATATTGCGTGTCCATAATAAGACACGATCCATCGACCCCTGTTTATCAGACAGAAAAAGGTCCCTCTCCCACATACCCAGGAACAGATTAGCATAGGAGGGCGCAAAGGCCGCTCCCATGGCTGTACCCTGGATCTGTAGGTAGAAGGAACCCTTAAACACAAAAAAATTGTGTGTCAAAGTGAACTCTAATAGCTCCAGGATGAGATCCCTCAAAGATGAAGAAAGAGTAGATGTTTTTAGGAAAAATTCCACGGCTCTCAGGCCGTCATGGTGTCTAATATTAGTATAGAGCGATTCAACATCAACTGAAGCTAAGAGAGTGTCACTATCCAAACACAGTCCATCGACCTTGCGCAATAAATCCCCAGTATCCTTGAGGAAGGAAGGCAAAACGGAAACTAGTGGCTGTAGATAATAATCAATCCATCCGTTCACGCTCGAGGAAGTTCCCCCGCCCAGACACGATCGGCCTGCCGGGCGGCTCACAAGCATTCTTGTGTATTTTTGGCAAGAGATACAACGTAGAAATCGTAGGTTCTTTAACTAGAAGAGCTGAAGCCAGGTCACTCGTGACAACCCCGCTGTCAAGTGCCCTTATAATGATGGTTTCTAATTTAGAAGCAAATGCAGAGAGGGGGTTATAAGTCAATTTCTTATAACAAGTGTTATTATTAAGTTGTTTAAATGCCTCCCTCTCATATATTTGCTTCGGCCAGACAACGACGTTGCCACCCTTGTCAGCCGGCTTCAGCTCTACGTCAGGTAACTCCTTGAGATAACGTAATCGGGTTCTTTCTTCCCTAGTAAGATTATCAGTGGAAGAGAATTTAGGAATACCAAGAAATGCATCCGAAACCACCCGCACAAACAGATCGATACTGGGACAGGTGTGAAAGGGGGGGAACCTCATCGAGCGCGGGCGGATGGAAGGAGGGATCTTACCTCCTACATTGTCATGTTCCTCAGCCAATTCCTCCAGAGTCCTTATTGTTTCTTGTTCCTCCTCTGTTGGAAAAAGTTTATAAAATTCATCATTATAGAAATGTCTCTTGAACAGCAACGACCTAGCAAACAAGTGCAAGTCCTTCACCGCTGAGAAGGTGTCAAAACCCGGTGTGGGAGAGAAAGATAGACCCCTACCCAAAAGGGACAGATCAGATGTAGTAAGGACATGACTACTCAAATTTATTACCTTATTATCATGTCTAATCGCCCCCGCTCCAGTCTGCAATCCCCTTTTATACGGATGGTACGCGTGATCACGCAGTCTATGGGATTCACCATGAGAGGAATTCGAGATAGAGGAAATGTCAGATTGTCCACTATTGGACATAATAGAACTATTAGATGGTACCCTATGGAGATTGGAGTTATTTTTATTTCTCCATAGGTACACTCGTTTATTCTGATAGTCCCTCAGATCCCTATTGAACTTCGATGTATGGTTATCCTGTAATTTTTTAACCAATCCATCCATTGCTTTATCCAAGTCCAATTCAAATTGCAATAGTCTCTCTGCGGGGCAATCTCTTTTGATAGCAACTTGAGCAGTATCGATTAATTTATCAAGTTCCCCAATCTCAGAGGTATTAAGATTAATTAACAATTTAAGGAGAGTGGTGGAGCATGTGTGACATGCTTCCTCCCACTTTTGTACAAACTGCTCATCATGAACCTCAAATGAAGGGATTGTTCTCACTCGCAGCCCACGTGGAACCATATTAGAAGAAACATATTTTTCTAATAGCGATCTATTCCACCAGATTCGTGACCTCTTCAATAAATATGTTTTCATTTGTACGAATTGTTGATCAAGTACGTGATCCACACTCGGCTGCACACCATTCTCCCCCTGCGCACCGAAAACCTGTTCCAATTGGTTAAGCCAGATTTTGTCTCTCGCTTTATAATCCATGTCCGCCACAACAGATACACCTGTGCATAACACAGAAACAACATAGCATAGAAATATTATTGAGGCAAGCATATTATATCTCACATCAGAATCATGTAGTAAATATACATATGAAAGCGATACTGAATATGCAAAAGGACATATGTACTAGAGACCAGCTGATAACTATGAAGCCAAGCCCAAAAAGAACGAACAATCAGCCAAAGAAGTCCCATAAAATAGAATTTATTAGATGCAATGTAAAAACCATGAAACAGAGTAACAGTGCTAACAAGAGAATAGACGCACAGCACAAATGGCCATAGCACACACCCAGGTTCAGACAAAACAGGTCAAACAGATCAGCCCGCCATACGTGCACCACCAGGGACTATCAAGGTAGAGAGACCCAGAGCTATTACTAAATGTAAACATACGGACAATGCCCATAGCATGGGACGTATCAAAAAATCAATACATACCTGGTGGATACAACTAACAGCGGGGACCTGTGGCTGAACCTGACCCCTACGCGCGTTTCAGAGCGCCAGCTCCTTCATCAGGGGGTAAGTGTTAGCGGCACCAGATCCCATTAAATAATCAACCGTGATTAAAAGAGGAGGGGCTCACCCATCCAGCACACCTGCGACCAGACGCCATGCACACGCGCAAGCTCCACAATGACCGCCGACACCGGAAACACATGGGGCCCCATGTGATCCGGCGTCAGACGGACAGGGAAACAGAGCGGCGCACAGCAGACCAGCGCAGTGCTGTTCAAAAGGGAGACAAACTGCTCAAGGTCGATGGAGGTGCCCTGCCAAATAAAGAAGATATCGTCGATATAGCGTGTCCATAATAAGACACGATCCATCGACCCCTGTTTATCAGACAGAAAAAGGTCCCTCTCCCACATACCCAGGAACAGATTAGCATAGGAGGGCGCAAAGGCCGCTCCCATGGCTGTACCCTGGATCTGTAGGTAGAAGGAACCCTTAAACACAAAAAAATTGTGTGTCAAAGTGAACTCTAATAGCTCCAGGATGAGATCCCTCAAAGATGAAGAAAGAGTAGATGTTTTTAGGAAAAATTCCACGGCTCTCAGGCCGTCATGGTGTCTAATATTAGTATAGAGCGATTCAACATCAACTGAAGCTAAGAGAGTGTCACTATCCAAACACAGTCCATCGACCTTGCGCAATAAATCCCCAGTATCCTTGAGGAAGGAAGGCAAAACGGAAACTAGTGGCTGTAGATAATAATCAATCCATCCGTTTACGCGCTGGGGTAGTTTGCACTTATGTACTAATATCTTTTTACAATTATTACATGCCCTATTTATATATTTTGCTGCCATATGATGTATTTATTTATATAGATCATAGTCCCTCCTTCTATGTTACCTTTGCCAGCATCTTCTGTATAGTATTGCGACTGCTTGCCCTATTTAACAATGGCCGATATGTATCCTTTTTCTAGTGCGCATGCGCTGGTCTACTGTGCGCCGCTGTGTTTCCCTGTCCGTCTGACGCCGGATCACATGGGGCCCCATGTGTTTCCGGTGTCGGCGGTCATTGTGGAGCTTGCGCGTGTGCATGGCGTCTGGTCGCAGGTGTGCTGGATGGGTGAGCCCCTCCTCTTTTAATCACGGTTGATTATTTAATGGGATCTGGTGCCGCTAACACTTACCCCCTGATGAAGGAGCTGGCGCTCTGAAACGCGCGTAGGGGTCAGGTTCAGCCACAGGTCCCCGCTGTTAGTTGTATCCACCAGGTATGTATTGATTTTTTGATAAGTCCCATGCTATGGGCATTGTCCGTATGTTTACATTTAGTAATAGCTCTGGGTCTCTCTACCTTGATAGTCCCTGGTGGTGCATGTATGGCGGGCTGATCTGTTTGACCTGTTTTGTCTGAACCTGGGTGTGTGCTATGGCCATTTGTGCTGTGCGTCTATTCTCTTGTTAGCACTGTTACTCTGTTTCATGGTTTTTACATTGCATCTAATAAATTCTATTTTATGGGACTTCTTTGGCTGATTGTTCGTTCTTTTTGGGCTTGGCCCCATACCCAATTTGTAGGCCCAATGCAGCGTAGTTTCCAACAACTACTAAACGAGAGCCGGAAGATCGAAGCTCAGGAAAGGCAACCTGGGGAACACCTTGGAGTGTAACAAACCCTCTCTCTACACCACGGAAGGGCTGATTCTTAGGAAGGAATGCTGTCGGAAAGAAGCAGGGCGCGTCCGAGGGTGATTTTATTCTTATTAGGTATATACTCACCCTCGGACGCGCCCTGCTTCTTTATTTGTAATGAATGTTTATTTGCAATGTGGTTTTGACTTACTCTATTTTTTTGGTAAATAATGATTTTATTATTTTCATTGTTTTGCATCTTCTTGGCAATAATATAAAGAAGACGCGACAGGACAACACTCGGTGGATGCCATATCTGTGTTTAAAATTGAAAAAACCTTTCAGTTAACTACTTGCAGGAGAAAGTTATTGTAGCTGGTGGCCATTTTTAGTACTGTACCAGATTTTTGTTGTATGTGTTTGTTTTTAATGTTAAAATGTCTGCATTTGATATCTCTCCAGTATTTTCTTTTTTATAAGCAAAATACTTATTTTTATATTTTCTGATGTTGGTTCCAGGGGTACACGGGCAGCAGTGGTGTGGTCAGTGGAGGCCTAGTGGAAGGAGTGACCGCAGACAGGCATCGAAGGCCTAAAATAATAACACATGGCTGTAGGCAATTTTAAATTGGTTCCAGGGGTACACGGGCAGCAGTGGTGTGGTCAGTGGAGGCCTAGTGGAAGGAGTGACCGCAGACAGGCATCGAAGGCCTAAAATAATAACACATGGCTGTAGGCAATTTTAAATTGGTTCCAGGGGTACACGGGCAGCAGTGGTGTGGTCAGTGGAGGCCTAGTGGAAGGAATGACCGCAGACAGGCATCGAAGGCCTAAGATAATAACACATGGCTGTAGGCAATTTTAAATTGGTTCCAGGGGTACACGGGCAGCAGTGGTGTGGTCAGTGGAGGCCTAGTGGAAGGAGTGACCACAGACAGGCATCAAAGGCCTAAAATAATAACACATGGCTGTAGGCAATTTTAAATTGGTTCCAGGGGTACACGGGCAGCAGTGCCCTGGTCAGTGTAGTAGTAGTTGAAAGAATGGACCGCAGACAGGCATCGAAGGCCTAAAATAAAAAAATTGGGCTGGCTGTAGGCAATTTTAAATTGGTTCCAGGGGTACACGGGCAGCAGTGGTGTCTTCAGTGGAGGCCTAGTGGAAGGAGTGACCGCAGACAGGCATCGAAGGCCTAAAATAATAACACATGGCTGTAGGCAATTCTAAATTGGTTCCAGGGGTACACGGGCAGCATTGGTGTGGTCAGTGGAGGCCTAGTGGAAGGAGTGACCGCAGACAGGCATCGAAGGCCTAAAATAATAACACATGGCTGTAGGCAATTTTAAATTGGTTCCAGGGGTACACGGGCAGCAGTGGTGTGGTCAGTGGAGGCCTAGTGGAAGGAGTGACCACAGACAGGCATCGAAGGCCTAAGATAATAACACATGGCTGTAGGCAATTTTAAATTGGTTCCAGGGGTACACGGGCAGCAGTGGTGTGGTCAGTGGAGGCCTAGTGGAAGGAGTGACCACAGACAGGCATCGAAGGCCTAAAATAATAACACATGGCTGTAGGCAATTTTAAATTGGTTCCAGGGGTACACGGGCAGCAGTGCCCTGGTCAGTGTAGTAGTAGTTGAAAGAATGGACCGCAGACAGGCATCGAAGGCCTAAAATAAAAAAATTGGGCTGGCTGTAGGCAATTTTAAATTGGTTCCAGGGGTACACGGGCAGCAGTGGTGTGTTCAGTGGAGGCCTAGTGGAAGGAGTGACCGCAGACAGGCATCGAAGGCCTAAAATAATAACACATGGCTGTAGGCAATTCTAAATTGGTTCCAGGGGTACACGGGCAGCAGTGGTGTGGTCAGTGGAGGCCTAGTGGAAGGAGTGACCGCAGACAGGCATCGAAGGCCTAAAATAATAACACATGGCTGTAGGCAATTTTAAATTGGTTCCAGGGGTACACGGGCAGCAGTGGTGTGGTCAGTGGAGGCCTAGTGGAAGGAGTGACCACAGACAGGCATCGAAGGCCTAAAATAATAACACATGGCTGTAGGCAATTTTAAATTGGTTCCAGGGGTACACGGGCAGCAGTGCCCTGGTCAGTGTAGTAGTAGTTGAAAGAATGGACCGCAGACAGGCATCGAAGGCCTAAAATAAAAAAATTGGGCTGGCTGTAGGCAATTTTAAATTGGTTCCAGGGGTACACGGGCAGCAGTGGTGTGGTCAGTGGAGGCCTAGTGGAAGGAGTGACCACAGACAGGCATCGAAGGCCTAACATAACAAAAATGTCAATACAATGGTATTGTCAGTTGCAGGCATTGAAGGATGTCAGCGCATAGACTAAACATTGGTGGAGCTGTGAGATAATTTTGCAAGTGGTAGAGCACTGTTTGAGCTGGGGTGGGGGGAAACTGTCTTGTGGCCGGCGGTACAGGCCCAGGGCCCCTCATATTACAACGGTGTGTCTGACGTTGGGTGCGCACCACCACCGCCAGAGACACTTTATTGTACTAGGAGGGACCCAGTGGCAGTGCCGTCGACCAAAAGCGGGCTCACCCACCTCTTCAGACAAACTGCACTCTCACGGGTGCTGTCGCCAAGTGTCGATACCACGGCCCCGTGTGGGGAGTTTGGCCATTTAGTGAGGTGTAAACATGTCGTATGCTGGACAATCAGGTGCAGAAAATTACGAGATTGGAAAAGGCATTCAGAATAGTCCACAGGCAAGACCTTTTCATAGGAAAGCTAGGTGTCAGCCGGGCAAGGTGGGGCAAAAGATTTCGAAATCCAGTTGTGGTTCATTTTAATGAAGGTTAGATCATCTACATTTTGGGTAGCCAGACGAGTCCTTTTTTCTGTTAGTATTGAACCTGCAGCACTGAATACTCTTTCTGATAGGACACTAGCTGCCGGGCAAGCAAGCTCCTGCAATGCATATTCTGCCAATTCTGGCCAGGTGTCTAATTTTGATGCCCAGTAATCAAATGGGAATGACGGTTGAGGGAGAACATCGATAAGGGATGAAAAATAGTTTGTAACCATACTGGACAAATGTTGTCTCCTGTCACTTTGAATTGATGCTGCAGTACCTGTCCTGTCTGCGGTCATAGCAAAATCACTCCACAACCTGGTCAGAAAACCCCTCTGGCCAACGCCACTTCTGATTTCTGCCCCTCTAACTCCTCTGGTCTGCTGGCCCCTGCAGCTCGTGTGAGAACGATCACGGGCGCTGTGTGCAGGGAATGCCAGAAGCAAACGGTCAACAAGAGTTGATTGTTTGGTTGCTAATATTAGTTCCAAGTTCTCATGTGGCATTATATTTTGCAATTTGCCTTTATAGCGAGGATCAAGGAGGCAGGCCAACCAGTAATTGTCATCATTCATCATTTTAGTTATGCGTGTGTCCCTTTTGAGGATACGTAAGGCATAATCCGCCATGTGGGCCAAAGTTCCAGTTCTCAAATCTGCGGTTGTGCTTGGTTGAGGGGCAGTTTCAGGCAAATCAACGTCACTTGTGTCCCTCAAAAAACCAGAACCCGGCCTTGCCGCGCCACCAATTTCCAGTGGCCCCGGAAAAGCTTCCTCATTAAAAATATAATCATCCCCATCATCCTCCTCGTCCTCCTCCTCCTCTTCGCCCGCTACCTCGTCCTGTACACTGCCCTGGCCAGACAATGGCTGACTGTCATCAAGGCTTTCCTCTTCCTCAGCTGCAGACGCCTAATCCTTTATGTGCGTCAAACTTTGCATCAGCAGACACATTAGGGGGATGCTCATGCTTATTATGGCGTTGTCTGCACTAACCAGCCGTGTGCATTCCTCAAAACACTGAAGGACTTGACACATGTCTTGAATCTTCGACCACTGCACACCTGACAACTCCATGTCTGCCATCCTACTGCCTGCCCGTGTATGTGTATCCTCCCACAAAAACATAACAGCCCGCCTCTGTTCACACAGTCTCTGAAGCATGTGCAGTGTTGAGTTCCACCTTGTTGCAACGTCTATGATTAGGCGATGCTGGGGAAGGTTCAAAGAACGCTGATAGGTCTGCATACGGCTGGAGTGTACGGGCGAACGGCGGATATGTGAGCAAAGTCCACGCACTTTGAGGAGCAGGTCGGATAACCCCGGATAACTTTTCAGGAAGCACTGCACCACCAGGTTTAAGGTGTGAGCCAGGCAAGGAATGTGTTTCAGTTGGGAAAGGGAGATGGCAGCCATGAAATTCCTTCCGTTATCACTCACTACCTTGCCTGCCTCAAGATCTACAGTGCCCAGCCACGACTGCGTTTCTTTCTGCAAGAACTCGGACAGAACTTCCGCGGTGTGTCTGTTGTCGCCCAAACACTTCATAGCCAATACAGCCTGCTGACGTTTGCCAGTAGCTGCCCCATAATGGGAGACCTGGTGTGCAACAGTGGCAGCTGCGGATGGAGTGGTTGTGCGACTGCGGTCTGTGGACGAGCTCTCGCTTCTGCAGGAGGACGAAGAGGAGGAGGAGGGGGTGCGAACGGCTACAGCCAATTGTTTCCTAGACCGTGGGCTAGGCAGAACTGTCCCAAACTTGCTGTCCCCTGTGGACCCTGCATCCACCACATTTACCCAGTGTGCCGTGATGGACACGTAACGTCCCTGGCCATGCCTACTGGTCCATGCATCTGTTGTCAGGTGCACCTTTGTGCTCACAGATTGCCTGAGTGCATGGACGATGCGCTCTTTAACATGCTGGTGGAGGGCTGGGATGGCTTTTCTGGAAAAAAAGTGTCGACTGGGTAGCTCGTAGCGTGGTACAGCGTAGTCCATCAGGGCTTTGAAAGCTTCGCTTTCAACTAACCGGTAGGGCATCATCTCTAACGAGATTAGTCTAGCTATGTGTGCGTTCAAACCCTGTGTACGCGGATACGAGGCTAAGTACTTCCTTTTTCTAACCATAGTCTCATGTAGGGTGAGCTGGACTGGAGAGCTGGAGATCGTGGAACTAGCGGGGGTGCCGGTGGACATGGCAGACTGAGAGACGGTGGGAGATGGTATTGTTGCCACCGGTGCCCTAGATGCAGTGTTTCCTACTACGAAACTGGTGATTCCCTGACCCTGACGGCTTTGGCCTGGCAAAGAAACCTGCACAGATACTGCAGGTGGTGCGGAAAATGGTGGCCCTACACTGCCGGAAGGGATGTTGCGTTGCTGACTAGCTTCATTGGCCGAGGGTGCTACAACCTTAAGGGACGTTTGGTAGTTAGTCCAGGCTTGCAAATGCATGGTGGTTAAATGTCTATGCATGCAACTTGTATTGAGACTTTTCAGATTCTGTCCTCTGCTTAAGGTAGTTGAACATTTTTGACAGATGACTTTGCGCTGATCAATTGGATGTTGTTTAAAAAAATGCCAGACTGCACTCTTTCTAGCATCGGATACCTTTTCAGGCATTGCAGACTGAGCTTTAACCGGATGGCCACGCTGTCCTCCAACAGGTTTTAGCTTTGCCACGCGTTTTGGGCAAGATACGGGCCCGGCAGATGGAACCTGTTGCGATGTTGATGCCTGCTGCGGCCCCTCCTCCTCCGCTTCAGAACTGCTGCCGCCTGCACCCTGTTCCCCCAATGGCTGCCAATCGGGGTCAAGAACTGGGTCATCTATTACCTCTTCTTGTAGCTCGTGTGCAACTTCGTCTGTGTCACCGTGTCGGTCGGTGGTATAGCGTTCGTGATGGGGCAACATAGTCTCATCAGGGTCTGATTCTTGATCAGCACCCTGCGAGGGCAATGTTGTGGTCTGAGTCAAAGGACCAGCATAGTAGTCTGGCTGTGGCTGTGCATCAGTGCACTCCATGTCAGATTCAACTTGTAATGGGCATGGACTGTTAACTGCTTCACTTTCTAAGCCAGGGACGGTATGTGTAAAGAGCTCCATGGAGTAACCCGTTGTGTCGCCTGCTGCATTCTTCTCTGTTGTTGTTTTTGCTGAAGAGGACAAGGAAGCGACTTGTCCCTGACCGTAAACATCCACTAACGATGCGCTGCTTTGACATTTACCAGTTTCACGAGAGGAGGCAAAAGAGCTAGAGGCTGAGTCAGCAAGATAAGCCAAAACTTGCTCTTGCTGCTCCGGCTTTAAAAGCGGTTTTCCTACTCCCAGAAAAGGGAGCGTTCGAGGCCTTGTGTAGCCAGACGACGAACCTGGCTCCACAGCTCCAGACTTAGGTGCAATATTTTTTTTCCCACGACCAGCTGATGCTCCACCACTACCACTACCCTCATTACCAGCTGACAATGAACGCCCCCGGCCACGACCTCTTCCACCAGACTTCCTCATTGTTTTAAAAACGTAAACAAACTAACGGTATTTGTTGCTGTCACACAAATTACACGGTGAGCTATAACTTCAGTATGATTTAGCTACCCCTTTACAGGTGAGTGAGACCACAACGAAAATCAGGCACAATGTTACACACTCTGTTGTTGGTGGCAACAAATGAGAGAGATGCCACACACGCAGGACTGTCACTGAAGCACAAATGTAAATATTAATCTCCCACTGATTTGATTTTTTTTTTTTTTTCAGGGAGACTTTAGGAAAAAAAAAATAGAATAAAATGATTTTTTCAGGAAGAATTTAGAAACCAAAGAAAATAAAATGATTTTTTCAGGGAGAATTTAGAAAACAAATAAAACAAAAAAAGGCTTTCTATGGCCCACTGAGTGAGAGATGACGCACACAGGAGTCAGGAGTGGCACACAAGCCCAGAGGCCAATATTTATCTCCCACTGATTGATGTAGTGATTTTTTCAGGTAGATTTTGGAACCCAAATCAAGCTAAAAAAATAATAGGCTTTCTATGGCCCACAATTGGAGAGAGAGAGAGAGATGGCACACCCAGGAGTCAAGACTGGCACACAAGCAGAAAGGGCTATATTAATCTCCCACTGATTTGTTTTTTTTTTTTTTTTTTTTCAGGGAGACTTTAGAAAAAAAAAAATAGAATAAAATGATTTTATCAGGAAGAATTTAGAAACCAAATAAAATAAAATGATTTTTCAGGGAGAATTTAGAAAACAAATAAAACAAAAAAAGGCTTTCTATGGCCCACTGAGTGAGAGATGACGCACACAGGAGTCAGGAGTGGCACACAAGCCCAGAGGCCAATATTTATCTCCCACTGATTGATGTAGTGATTTTTTCAGGTAGATTTTGGAACCCAAATCAAGCTAAAAAAAATAATAGGCTTTCTATGGCCCACAATTGGAGAGAGAGAGAGAGAGAGAGATGGCACACCCAGGAGTCAAGACTGGCACACAAGCAGAAAGGGCAATATTAATCTCCCACTGATTTGTTTTTTTTTTTTTTTTTTTTCAGGGAGACTTTAGGAAAAAAAAAATAGAATAAAATGATTTTTTCAGGAAGAATTTAGAAACCAAATAAAATAAAATGATTTTTTCAGGGAGAATTTAGAAAACAAATAAAACAAAAAAAGGCTTTCTATGGCCCACTGAGTGAGAGATGACGCACACAGGAGTCAGGAGTGGCACACAAGCCCAGAGGCCAATATTTATCTCCCACTGATTGATGTAGTGATTTTTTCAGGTAGATTTTGGAACCCAAATCAAGCTAAAAAAAAATAGGCTTTCTATGGCCCACAATTGGAGAGAGAGAGAGAGATGGCACACCCAGGAGTCAAGACTGGCACACAAGCAGAAAGGGCAATATTAATCTCCCACTGATTTGTTTTTTTTTTTTTTTTTTTTCAGGGAGACTTTAGGAAAAAAAAAAAATAGAATAAAATGATTTTTTCAGGAAGAATTTAGAAACCAAAGAAAATAAAATGATTTTTTCAGGGAGAATTTAGAAAACAAATAAAACAAAAAAAGGCTTTCTATGGCCCACTGAGTGAGAGATGACGCACACAGGAGTCAGGAGTGGCACACAAGCCCAGAGGCCAATATTTATCTCCCACTGATTGATGTAGTGATTTTTTCAGGTAGATTTTGGAACCCAAATCAAGCTAAAAAAATAATAGGCTTTCTATGGCCCACAATTGGAGAGAGAGAGAGAGATGGCACACCCAGGAGTCAAGACTGGCACACAAGCAGACAGGGCAATATTAATCTCCCACTGATTTGTTTTTTTTTTTTTGTTTTTCAGGGAGACTTTAGGAAAAAAAAAATAGAATAAAATGATTTTTTCAGGAAGAATTTAGAAACCAAAGAAAATAAAATGATTTTTTCAGGGAGAATTTAGAAAACAAATAAAACAAAAAAAAGGCTTTCTATGGCCCACTGAGTGAGAGATGACGCACACAGGAGTCAGGAGTGGCACACAAGCCCAGAGGCCAATATTTATCTCCCACTGATTGATGTAGTGATTTTTTCAGGTAGATTTTGGAACCCAAATCAAGCTAAAAAAATAATAGGCTTTCTATGGCCCACAATTGGAGAGAGAGAGAGAGATGGCACACCCAGGAGTCAAGACTGGCACACAAGCAGAAAGGGCAATATTAATCTCCCACTGATTTGTTTTTTTTTTTTTGTTTTTCAGGGAGACTTTAGGAAAAAAAAAAATAGAATAAAATGATTTTTTCAGGAAGAATTTAGAAACCAAAGAAAATAAAATGATTTTTTCAGGGAGAATTTAGAAAACAAATAAAACAAAAAAAGGCTTTCTATGGCCCACTGAGTGAGAGATGACGCACACAGGAGTCAGGAGTGGCACACAAGCCCAGAGGCCAATATTTATCTCCCACTGATTGATGTAGTGATTTTTTCAGGTAGATTTTGGAACCCAAATCAAGCTAAAAAAATAATAGGCTTTCTATGGCCCACAATTGGAGAGAGAGAGAGAGATGGCACACCCAGGAGTCAAGACTGGCACACAAGCAGACAGGGCAATATTAATCTCCCACTGATTTGTTTTTTTTTTTTTGTTTTTCAGGGAGACTTTAGGAAAAAAAAAATAGAATAAAATGATTTTTTCAGGAAGAATTTAGAAACCAAAGAAAATAAAATGATTTTTTCAGGGAGAATTTAGAAAACAAATAAAACAAAAAAAAGGCTTTCTATGGCCCACTGAGTGAGAGATGACGCACACAGGAGTCAGGAGTGGCACACAAGCCCAGAGGCCAATATTTATCTCCCACTGATTGATGTAGTGATTTTTTCAGGTAGATTTTGGAACCCAAATCAAGCTAAAAAAATAATAGGCTTTCTATGGCCCACAATTGGAGAGAGAGAGAGAGATGGCACACCCAGGAGTCAAGACTGGCACACAAGCAGAAAGGGCAATATTAATCTCCCACTGATTTGTTTTTTTTTTTTTGTTTTTCAGGGAGACTTTAGGAAAAAAAAAAATAGAATAAAATGATTTTTTCAGGAAGAATTTAGAAACCAAAGAAAATAAAATGATTTTTTCAGGGAGAATTTAGAAAACAAATAAAACAAAAAAAAGGCTTTCTATGGCCCACTGAGTGAGAGATGACGCACACAGGAGTCAGGAGTGGCACACAAGCCCAGAGGCCAATATTTATCTCCCACTTTTTTTTTTTTGTTCCAGGGAAAATTTATAAACCCAATAAAAAAAATAATAAATAGGCTTTCTATGGCCCACTATCTGAGAGACAGAGAGAGATGGCACGCTTAGGACTGGCACACAAGCCCAAAGGCCAATATTAATCTCCCTTTTTTTTTGTAAGGGAGAATTTATAAAACCAAAAAAAATAAATAAATAGGCTTTCTATGGCCCACTATTTGTGAGAGAGATGGCACGCTCAGGACTGGCACACAAGCCCAGAGGCCAATATTAATCTCCCATTTTTTTTTTTTTCCAGGGAAAATTTATAAACCCAATAAAAAAAAAAAATTAATAGGCTTTCTATGGCCCACTATCTGAGAGAGAGAGATGGCACGCTTAGGACTGGCACACAAGCCCAAAGGCCAATATTAATCTCCCTTTTTTTTTGTAAGGGAGAATTTATAAAACCAAAAAAAAATAAATAAATAGGCTTTCTATGGCCCACTATTTGTGAGAGAGATGGCACGCTCAGGACTGGCACACAAGCCCAGAGGCCAATATTAATCTCCCACTTTTTTTTTTTTTTCCAGGGAAAATTTATAAACCCAATAAAAAAAAAAATAAATAAATAGGCTTTCTATGGCCCACTATCTGAGAGAGAGAGATGGCACGCTTAGGACTGGCACACAAGCCCAAAGGCCAATATTAATCTCCCTTTTTTTTTGTAAGGGAGAATTTATAAAACCAAAAAAAAAAAAATAAATAGGCTTTCTATGGCCCACTATTTGTGAGAGAGATGGCACGCTCAGGACTGGCACACAAGCCCAGAGGCCAATATTAATCTCCCACTTTTTTTTTTTTTCCAGGGAAAATTTATAAACCCAATAAAAAAAAAAAAATAATAAATAGGCTTTCTATGGCCCACTATCTGAGAGAGAGAGATGGCACGCTTAGGACTGGCACACAAGCCCAAAGGCCAATATTAATCTCCCACTGATTGATTTATTGATTTTTTCAGGTAGAATTTAGAACCCAAATAAAGCAAAAAAAAAAAAAAAAAAAGGGCTTTCTATGGCCCACTGAGTGAGTGATGATGCACACAGGAGTCAGGAGTGGCACACAAGCCCTGAGGCCAATATTTTTCTCCCACTGATTGATGTAGTGATTTTTTCAGGTAGATTTTAGAACCAAAATCAAGCAAAAAAACAAATAGGCTTTCTATGGCCCACTGAGTGAGTGATGATGCACACAGGAGTCAAGAGTGGCACACAAGCCCTGAGGCCAATATTTTTCTCCCACTGATTGATGTAGTGATTTTTTCAGGTAGATTTTATAACCCAAATCAAGCAAAAAAATAAATAGGCTTTCTATGGCCCACTGAGTGAGAGATGACACAGACAGGGATGGCACTCTAGCAGAAATGTCAATCTTAATCTCCCACAAAAAAAAAAAAAAAAACAGGGAGTGTCCTTCAATTACTATCTCCCTGCAGTAATCTCAGCCAGGTATGGCAGGCAGCAATAAGGAGTGGACTGATGCACAAATTAAATAAAAAGTGTGTACAAACCAAAAAGATAGCTGTGCAGAAAGGAAGGAACAAGAGGATTTGTGCTTTGAAAAAAGCAGTTGGTTTGCACAGCGGCGTACACACAGCAATGCAGCTATCAGGGAGCCTTCTAGGGCAGCCCAATGAGCTACAGCGCTGAGGGGGAAAAAAAAAAAAATGTAGCTTCCACTGTCCCTGCACACCGAAGGTGGTGTTGGGCAGTGGAAATCGCTACAGCACAAGCGGTTTGGTGGTTAATGGACCCTGCCTAACGCTATCCCTGCTTCTGACGAAGCGGCAGCAACCTCTCCCTAAGCTCAGATCAGCAGCAGTAACATGGCGGTCAGCGGGAACTCCCCTTTATAGCCCCTGTGACGCCGCAGACAGCAAGCCAATCACTGCAATGCCCTTCTCTAAGATGGTGGGGACCAGGACCTATGTCATCACGCTGCCCACACTCTGCGTTTACCTTCATTGGCTGAGAAATGGCGCTTTTCGCGTCATTGAAACGCGACTTTGGCGCGAAAGTCGCGTACCGCATGGCCGACCCCGCACAGGGGTCGGATCGGGTTTCATGAAACCCGACTTTGCCAAAAGTCGGCGACTTTTGAAAATGTACGACCCGTTTCGCTCAACCCTACTCGTGGGTGTATGCCATCCGGACCCGGAGATTTATCTATTTTGATCTTATTTAGACGGTTTCGCACCTCTTCTTGGGTTAGATTGGTGACCCTTAATATAGGGTATTCATTGTTTCTTGGGATTTTACCTAGCATTTCATTTTCCGCCGTGAATACCATGAAGAAGAAGGTGTTTAATATGTTAGCTTTTTCCTCGTCATCTACAACCATTCTTTCCTCACTATTTTTTAAGAGGCCTACATTTTCAGTTTTTATTCTTTTACTATTGATATAGTTGAAGAACAGTTTGGGATTAGTTTTACTCTCCTTAGCAATGTGCTTCTCTGTTTCCTTTTTGGCAGCTTTAATTAGTTTTTGTATTAGTATATGGGTCCCTTTAACAGTCACAATACCCTGAGTACTCCTATAAAAATAAATGAACATTTAATATTTAATAAAGGCCCCTGCATCCCCCAGGACATCACCCTTATACACAGTGTAATGCCTCCACAGCTTCAATATATACACAGTATAATGTCTTCACAGCTCCCATTTAAACAGAATGATGATGCTCTCACAGCTCCCTAATACATAGTGTAATGCCCCCATAGCTCCTCTATACACAGTATGATTTTCCCACTGCTCCTCTGTACACAGTGTAATGCCCACACTGCTCCCATATACACAGTACAATGCCTCCATAGCTCCCCTATGCATAAAATAATGACCCCACAGCTCTCCCCAACACAGTGTGTTTGGCCCCAGTTCCCCAAAACACTGTCTAATGCCCACTAAACTGGTGCCCCCATATCAGCAGCTCCCACACTGTATGATAATACCCTTAGTAGCCCTGATACAGTACGATGGCTTTCACTCTAGTCTCTACACTGTATGATGGCCCCCACAGTAGCCCCAACACTGTTTGATAGCCCCATAGAAGTGCCCACACAGTATAATGGCTCACTTAGTAGTCTGATATTATTTCATGGCTCCCTTAGTAGCTCCCATGCTTTCTGTTGAAGCTAATTGTAGCGCCCATGCTGATGGCCAACTAAGTAGCTCCGACGATGTATGATGGCCCCATGGTAGCCACCACTCTGTAAAATAGCCCCCTAGTAGCTCTATGCTGCATGAGTGACCACTTAGATGACACACAATGTATGAGGGCCCTAACACAATATTAAAATAAAGAATAAACATATACTCACCTAACTTCAGCTAGTTAACTGGCAGACAGTGGGTGGTCCAATGCGTTGATATTATCATGATGGACATGCACAGGACATCAAGGTACCAGTGCGATACAGTCTGGGTCATAGCAAAGGAGTTTTGTACTGCAGGCCCTGGGTACCATATAATTGTAAAAAAAAAAAAGAATTTAAATAGAAAGAAAACAGAAATGTAATAATTTTTGCAAATTTATTGAAAAAGTAAAACTGAAACATCGCCTGGTCATAACCCTTTTGAAGTAGTACAGCCATGAGTCTTCATGGGAATGATGCAAGTTTTTCACACCTGGATTTGGGGATCCTCTGCCATTCTACCCTTTAGATCCTCTCCACTTCCATCAGGTTGGATGGTGAACATTAGTGGACAACCATTTTCTGGTCTCTCCAGAGATGCTCAATTGGGTTTAGGTATGTGCTCAGG
Organism: Ranitomeya imitator; assembly: GCF_032444005.1. Taxonomy (NCBI): domain Eukaryota; kingdom Metazoa; phylum Chordata; class Amphibia; order Anura; family Dendrobatidae; genus Ranitomeya; species Ranitomeya imitator. The sequence continues at coordinate 87,231,007 of NC_091286.1, forward strand.
CTGGGCCAGTCAAGAATGGTCACAGAGTTGTTCTGAAGCCACTCCTTTGTTATTTTAGCTGTGTGCTTAGGGTCATTGTCTTGTTGGAAGGTGAACCTTTGGCCAAGTCTTAGGTCCAGAGCACTCTGGAAGAGGTTTTCATCCAGGATATCTCTGTACTTGGCCGCATTCATGTTTCATTCAATGACAATCAGTCATCCTGTCCCTGCAGCTGAAAAATACCCCAATAGCATGATGTTGCCACCACCGTGTTTCACTGTTGTGATTGTATTGAGCAAATGATGAGCATTTCCTGGTTTTCTCCACACATACCACTTAGAATAAAGACCAAAAAGGTCTATCTTCATCTCATCAGACCAGAGAATCTTATTTCTCATAGTCTGGGAGTCCTTCATGTGTTTTTTAGCAAACTCTATGCAGGCTTTCATATGTCTTGCACTGAGTAGAGGTTTCCATCAGGCCACCCTGCCATAAAGGCCTGACTGATGGAGGGCTTCAGTGATAGTTGACTTTGTAGAACTTTCTCCCATCTCCCTTTTCTCTGGAGCTCACCCACTGTGATCTTGGGGTTCCTCTTTACCTCTCTCACCAAGGCTCTTCTCCCACGATTACTCAGTTTGGCTGGACAGCCAGGTCTAGGAAGACTTCTGATAGTCCCAAACTTCTTCCATTTAAGAGTTATGGAGGCCACTGTGCTCTTAGGAAACTTGAGTACTGCAGAAATTCTGTTGTAACCTTGGCCAGATCAGTACCTTGCCACAATTTGGCTATGAGCTCCTCGGCCAATTCTTTTGACCTAATGATTCTCGTTTGGTCTGACATGCACTTTGAGCTGTGAGGTCTTATATAGACAGGTGTGTGCCTTTCCAAATCAAGTCCTATCGGTTTAGTTAAACACAACTTTACTCTAATGAAGGAGTACAACCATATCAAGGAGGATCACAAGGAAATGGACAGCATCTGACTTAAATATGAGTGTCTGAGCAAAGGGTCTGAATTCTTATGACCATGTGATATTCCAGTTTTTCTTTTTTATTAAGTTTGCAAAAAATTTTTCTACATTTGTGATTTTTTCAGTCAAGATGGGGTGCAGAGTGTATATTAATGTGAAAAATATGAACTTTTTTTAATTTATCAAATGGCTGCAATAAAACAAAGAGTGAAAAATGTAAAGTGGTCTGAATACTTTCTGTACACACTCTATATAGCGCCATCTTATTCCATACCACTTTAAAGACATTATCATCCCTATCCACAATGGGACTCAGATTCTGAATTCTCTATCAATATGTCTTTGGCGTGCGGGAGGAAACCGGAGCAACTGGAAGAAACCCACTCAGACATGGGAAGAACTTACAAATTCTTTGCATATGTTGTCAAAAAAATCACGAACATGTGAACTTCCCCATAGGCTGTCATACGTATAAGTGTTATCCATGAAACAAAATGAGAGGTTTCAACATGGTCGAGAACTCTATCACTTAATTTTGTGAAGGGAAAGTAAAAAATGAAACCAATTCCCCAGATATGAAATTAGGGGACTTTGGACATATTTTGATTAAAAAAAAGAAAAGTAATATCTCAGAAAGAAGGATGCATCTTCTAGACAAATTTTGCTGAAACGTCAAAGGTATTTTCTATATTTTATTCCATTCTTTATTCCTAGTATATGCATACATAAGCATTTTTTTTATGTTTCTATATAAATAAATATTTTGCATTGAAATAAACTGATTTATACCTTTCTGGAGATAAATTATGGCTGACGATAATCCTACTTTCTGAATCAAAATTCCAACACAATGGACACTTGATTTTTCTGCATATTATTAACATTTATTTAAATATGTAATACAGCTGTAAGTGAAAGAGAAGTGTTTACATTAGCAGTTACTTAAAAAGCGTTACATTTCATGTGAAATAACATTTTTTTTTATAATTCAGGGAATTCATTCACCTTTTCATTATTAATAGATGATTTCCAAAACTGGAATTTATGGCTAATATACATTTTTTTTGCATAAAAAGTATGATTTTATAAAGCGCTGCTAATAGACAGCAATTTCTAGTCTGTTTATACAGGAAAAAATCCTTTTTTTCATATTATGAGCTCCCATTTTTGAGTGAATATGTTTTGCTGCTTTAGTTAAGCTATCAAAACCAGTTTTGGAAGTTAGTGACAGGAGATAGCACAGTGATAATTTGGAAAAAACATTATTTTAAACCTTTTTCTGTATCATTTTATTTATGAAATTTAAACTCTCAAATCCAGATAAGTTTTTTGACTGCTTTTAAATGGGTTATGGCTAGTGTTGAGCGATACCGTCCGATACTTGAAAGTATCCGTATCGGATAGTATCGGCCGATACCCGAAAAATATCGGATATCGCCAATACCGATATCCGATACCAATACAAGTCAATGGGACATCAAGTATCGGAATGTATCCTGATGGTTCCCAGGGTCTGAAGGAGAGGAAACTCTCCTTCAGGCCCTGGGATCCATAGTGAGGTGTAAAATATAGAATTAAAATAAAAAATATTGATATGCTCACATCTCCGGCGGCCCCTGGACATCACGCTGGTAACCGGCCGGCTTCTTTGTTTAAAATGAGCGCGTTTAGGACCTGCGAATGACGTCGCGGCTTCTGATTGGTCGCGTGCCGCTCATGTGACCGCCACGCGACCAATCAGAAGCCGCGACGTCATTCTCATTCACTAAACTCCTAATTTTAGGAATTTAGGACCTGCGAATGACGTCGCGGCTTCTGATTGGTCGCGTGGCGGTCACATGAGCGGCACGCGACCAATCAGAAGCCGCGACGTCATTCGCAGGCTCTAAACGCGCTCATTTTAAACAAAGAAGCCGGCCGGTTACCAGCGTGATGTCCAGGGGCCGCCGGAGAGGTGAGCATATCAATATTTTTTATTTTAATTCTTTATTTTACACATCCCTATTGATCCGATACCGATACCCGATACCACAAAAGTATCGGATCTCAGTATCGGAATTCCGATACCGCAAGTATCGGCCGATACCCGATACTTGCGGTATCGGAATGCTCAACACTAGTTATGGCATTTGTATTGTAAAGAATGCGTTTTGAGGATCTGCACACTATCGTTATTGAACATGTACACACATGACACCATCAGTCAGAGATAAATGAATGAGTGAAAGGCTAGAGTCCAACAACTGTTTTTCTCTCATCCAAGAAAATGTGTCTGATTATGCTAATCACACACTGATCAGACTGATCTGAGTGTGATCAGAGTGTGATCTGTTGTGAATTCCGCTCTTGGGCTCCCTCCGGTGGTTGTAAGTAGCATTTTTGTGAGTTCTGCTCTTGGGCTCCCTCCTGTGGTTTTGAGTGGTATGGCTGCTTCTTGGATTTAGCTTCAGCAGCTGTTTTCACTGATCGTCTTTCTGGCTCGGCTATATTAGTCTGGCCTTATCCCTCATTCAATGCCAGTTTTCAATTGTTCCTGCCTGGAGTCATTGCTCTTAGGACTTTCCTGACACTCTGACCAGTTCATCAAAGCTAAGTCCTTGCTTGTCCTTTTGCGGTTCACTTGTTGTGGACTTTGTTGTGCAGCACTTTCTTGTTTTTGTTCATTTGTCCAGCTTTTCAGTATAGTTGCCACCTGCTCAGAGCTAGACGCATGTCGCTCCTTAATCACCAGATCATAACAGTACAACTGGCCAAAAATGAGCTGAATGCATTTCAAAAGAAGGAAGAGAAAAAGAGTTCTGAGCCATTTTTTTTTTCTTTAGTTTGTTTTGTCTTTTTCCTTCCTCTTGATCTCTGGGTGATTTGGGATTTGGATGCAGGCATGGATGCTCAGGGTTTATTTTCTCGTGTGGATCAGCTTGCTGCAAGAGTACAGAGTATTCAAGATTATGTTGTTCAGACTCCGGCCTTAGAGCCTAGAATTCTTACTCCGGATTTGTTTTACGGGGATAGATCTAAGTTTTTGAACTTTAAAAATAACTGCAAATTGTTTTTTGCTCTGAAACCCCGTTTCTCTGGTGACCCCATTCAGCAAGTAAAGATAGTTATTTCTCTGCTGCGTGGCGACCCTCAGGACTGGGCATTCTCACTTGAGTCAGGGAATCCGGCATTGCTTAATGTAGATGCATTTTTTCAATCGCTCAGATTATTGTATGACGAACCTAAATCTGTAGAGCATGCTGAGAAAACACTGTTGGCCCTGTGTCAGGGTCAGGAAGCGGCAGAATTATACTGCCAGAAATTTAGAAAATGGTCTGTGCTCACTAAATGGAATGAGGACGCTCTGGCAGCAATTTTCAGAAAGGGTCTTTCTGAAGCCCTTAAAGATGTTATGGTGGGGTTTCCCACGCCTGTTGGTTTGAGCGAATCTATGTCTCTGGCCATTCAGATTGATCGGTGCCTGCGCAAACGCAAAGTGGTGCACCATATGGCAGTGTCCTCTGAGCAAAGTCCTGAGCCTATGCAATCTGATAGGATTTTGACTAGAGCAGAACAGAGGGGATACAGACGTCAGAATGGGCTGTGTTTTTACTGTGGTGATTCTGCTCATGCTATTTCTGATTGCCCTAAGCGTATTAAGAGGGTCGCTAGATCTGTTACCATTAGTACTGTGCAGCCTAAGTTTCTCCTGTCTGTGACCCTGATTTGCTCATTGGCATCTTTTTCTGTCATGGCATTTGTGGATTCAGGCGCTGCTCTGAACTTAATGGACTTAGAATTCGCTAGGCGCTGTGGTTTTTCCTTGCAGCCTTTGCAGAGTCCCATACCCTTGAGGGGTATTGATGCTACACCATTGGCCAAGGATAAACCTCAGTATTGGACTCAGCTGACTATGTGCATGGCTCCTGCACATCAGGAAGATTGCCGTTTTCTGGTGTTGCATAATTTACATGATGTTGTTGTACTGGGTTTTCCATGGTTACAAGTACACAATCGAGTGCTGGATTGGAAATCAATGTCTGTGACTAGTTGGGGTTGTCAAGGGGTACATAGTGACGTTCCTTTGATGTCAATTTCCTCTTCCCCCTCTTCTGATGTTCCTGAATTTTTGTTGGATTTCCAGGATGTATTCGATGAGCCCAAGTCCAGTTCCCTTCCTCCACATAGGGACTGTGATTGTGCTATTGACTTGATTCCTGGCTGTAAGTTCCCTAAGGGCCGACTTTTCAACCTGTCTGTGCCAGAGCATGCCGCCATGCGGAGCTATGTTAAAGAGTCTTTAGAGAAGGGGCATATTCGGCCGTCTTCATCACCATTGGGAGCGGGATTCTTTTTTGTTGCCAAGAAGGATGGCTCCTTAAGACCCTGTATTGATTATCGCCTTCTTAATAAGATCACGGTCAAATTCCAATACCCTTTACCTTTGCTCTCTGATTTGTTTGCTAGGATTAAGGGGGCTAGTTGGTTTACCAAGATTGACCTTCAAGGGGCATATAATCTTGTTCGTATTAAACAGGGTGACAAATGGAAGACTGCATTTAATATGCCCGAAGGCCATTTTGAATACCTGGTAATGCCTTTCGGGCTTTCCAATGCTCCTTCTGTATTTCAGTCCTTTATGCATGATATTTTCCGCAATTATCTTGACAAATTCTTGATTGTGTATTTGGATGATATTTTGATTTTTTCCAATGATTGGGAGTCTCATATGAAGCAGGTCAGGATGGTATTCCAGATCCTTCGTGATAATGCTCTATTTGTGAAGGGGTCTAAGTGCCTATTTGGAGGTCAGAAGGTCTCTTTTTTGGGGTTTATTTTTTCCCCTTCGTCTATAGAAATGGATCCTGTTAAAGTCCAAGCCATTCATGACTGGATTCAACCCACATCTGTGAAGAGCCTTCAGAAATTTTTGGGCTTTGCTAATTTTTATCGCCGTTTCATTGCCAACTTCTCTAGTGTGGTTAAACCCCTGACCGATTTGACGAAGAAAGGCGCTGATGTGACTAATTGGTCCTCTGAGGCTGTTCAGGCCTTTCAGGAGCTTAAACGCCGATTTACTTCTGCCCCTGTCTTGCGTCAGCCGGATGTTTCTCTTCCCTTTCAGGTTGAGGTTGATGCTTCTGAGATTGGGGCAGGGGCCGTTTTGTCACAGAGGAATTCTGATGGTTCCTTGATGAAGCCATGTGCCTTCTTTTCCCGAAAGTTTTCGCCTGCGGAACGCAATTATGATGTTGGCAATCGGGAGTTGTTGGCTATGAAGTGGGCATTTGAGGAGTGGCGACATTGGCTTGAGGGAGCCAAGCATCGCATTGTGGTCTTGACCGATCATAAGAATCTGATTTACCTTGAGTCGGCCATGCGGCTGAACCCTAGACAGGCTCGGTGGTCCCTGTTTTTCTCCCGTTTTGATTTTGTGGTCTCGTATCTTCCAGGATCTAAGAATGTTAAAGCGGATGCCCTCTCTAGGAGTTTTTTGCCGGATTCTCCTGGAGTCCTTGAGCCGGTTGGCATTCTTAGGGAAGGGGTGATTCTGTCTGCCATCTCCCCTGATTTGCGGAAGGCACTTCGGGAGTTTCAGGCTGATAAACCTGACCGCTGTCCTGTGGGGAAGCTGTTTGTTCCTGATAGATGGACAAGTAAGGTAGATTCTGAGGTCCATTGTTCTGTGTTGGCTGGTCATGCTGGGACTTTTGGTACCAGAGATTTGGTTGCTAGGTCCTTTTGGCGGCCTTCCTTGTCGCGGGATGTGCGTTCTTTTGTGCAGTCCTGTGGGACTTGTGCCCGGGCTAAGCCTTGCTGTTCCCGCGCTAGTGGGTTGCTTTTGCCTTTGCCCGTCCCAGAGAGGCCTTGGACGCATATTTCCATAGATTTTATTTCGGATCTTCCTGTGTCCCAGAGGATGTCTGTTATCTGGGTGGTTTGTGACCGGTTCTCTAAAATGGTCCATTTGGTACCTTTGCCTAAATTGCCTTCCTCCTCTGATTTGGTTCCATTGTTTTTTCAACATGTGGTTCGTTTGCATGGCATTCCGGAGAATATTGTGTCTGACAGAGGTTCCCAGTTTGTTTCCAGGTTTTGGCGGGCCTTTTGTGCTAGGATGGGTATTGATTTGTCTTTTTCTTCGGCGTTCCATCCTCAGACAAATGGTCAAACTGAGCGAACTAATCAAACCTTGGAGACCTATTTGAGATGCTTTGTGTCTGCTGATCAGGATGATTGGGTGGCTTTCTTGCCATTGGCCGAGTTTGCCCTTAATAATCGGGCCAGTTCGGCTACTTTGGTTTCGCCTTTCTTTTGTAATTTTGGTTTCCATCCTCGTTTTTCTTTAGGGCAGGTTGAGCCTTCTGATTGTCCTGGTGTAGATTCTGTGATGGACAGGTTGCAGCAGATTTGGACTCATGTGGTGGACAATTTGATGTTGTCCCAGGAAAAGGCTCAGCGTTTTGCTAACCGCCGTCGGTGTGTTGGTCCTCGGCTTCGTGTGGGGGATTTGGTCTGGTTGTCCTCTCGTCATGTTCCTATGAAGGTTTCTTCCCCTAAGTTCAAGCCTCGGTTTATTGCTCCTTATAAGATTTCTGAGATTATCAATCCTATGTCTTTTCGTTTGGCCCTTCCAGCCTCTTTTGCCATCCACAATGTTTTCCATAGATCTTTGTTGCGGAGATATGTGGTGCCCGTTGTTCCATCTGTTGATCCTCCTGCCCCGGTGTTGGTTGAGGGGGAGTTGGAATATGTGGTTGAGAAAATGTTGGATTCTCGTTTTTCGAGGCGGAAGCTTCAGTATCTTGTCAAGTGGAAGGGTTATGGCCAGGAGGATAATTCTTGGGTTGTTGCCTCCGATGTTCATGCCGCCGATTTGGTTCGTGCTTTTCATTTGGCTCGTCCTGATCGGCCTGGGGGCTCTAGTGAGGGTTCGGTAACCCCTCCTCAAGGGGGGGGTACTGTTGTGAATTCCGCTCTTGGGCTCCCTCCGGTGGTTGTAAGTAGCATTTTTGTGAGTTCTGCTCTTGGGCTCCCTCCTGTGGTTTTGAGTGGTATGGCTGCTTCTTGGATTTAGCTTCAGCAGCTGTTTTCACTGATCGTCTTTCTGGCTCGGCTATATTAGTCTAGCCTTATCCCTCATTCAATGCCAGTTTTCAATTGTTCCTGCCTGGAGTCATTGCTCTTAGGACTTTCCTGACACTCTGACCAGTTCATCAAAGCTAAGTCCTTGCTTGTCCTTTTGCGGTTCACATGTTGTGGACTTTGTTGTTCAGCACTTTCTTGTTTTTGTTCATTTGTCCAGCTTTTCAGTATAGTTGCCACCTGCTCAGAGCTAGACGCATGTCGCTCCTTAATCACCAGATCATAACAGTGATCCAATTTTCTCAGAGGTGGAGAAAAAACAAAAAAAAGTTTCTCCACCTTCTCTATATTGTCAGTTTGTGAAAATTTAACGGTACTCGAATGTTATCCGCGTGCGGTCAAGGTCAGACCCAAAGAGTTAAATAGGAGCGTGCCATAAGATTCTTGGAGGCAAATTGGGCATAATCAAATATGTGCATGGCCCCATAGAATAACATGGGGATGAGTACTATCTGTCGAAATAACGGATAACACTCCCCAATTTTTACGGTCGAATGCATAAGCTCAAACTTTGCATCATTGGTGTTTTCGAAATTAGCATTTTTTGAAACAAAGAGATTTATTTTCTGCTTTTTAGACAATGCTATCTGAAATTCCGAATCTTAGCATGCATTGCATTATGTAATATAGTGATGAGCGAACATGCTCAGATAAGGTGTTATCCGAGCATGCTTATCTTCAGCGTGCTCAAAAAATATGTTCGAGTTCCTGCAGCTGCATTTCTCGTGGCTGTTCGACATTCACAACATGCAGGAATGGCCTGTTTGTTAAGCAATCCCTGCATGTGTTGTGGCTGTCGAACAGCCACGAGACATGCAGGCGTGGGGACGCAAACATAATATTTGAGCACGCTGAAGACACTCTGTTAGCACCCGATTATGATCAGATAACACTTTATCCGAGTGCGCTCACTCATCACTAGTAGCTATCATTCCCCAGGTCTCAATCCAATTGAAAACCTGTGGTCAACCCTCAAAAAGTGGATGAACAAATAAAAAGTCCATGTACTTATTAGGTAAGAATGTGTTCAGAATAGTCAGGATTTGGCCTACAAACTGATATCCAGCATGTCAAGGGGATTTGCAGAAGTCTTAAAAAATAAAGATCAACACTGTAAATATTGAGTATTTGCATAAACTTGATGTATTTGCCAATTAAAGTGTATAGATCTATGAAATGATTATAAATGTACGTAAAACACCTGAATAAAAGATTGAAAAACACTGAAGTAGCAAACTTTGTGTGTCAGCCACAACATATTTTAGCCATGACTGTACAGACTTTTAATTCCTGGTAAACCTCAGATAAAGAAAATGTTCTCTTCCAAAAATATTTCAGACAATTATCTACCATATTGTGAATATTCTAAAGGAAGATGTGATTCTTATTTTCCAGCACCCACCAAAAAAAAATCATTATGATAATTTAAAAACTAGTGACAATTAGGGTTGAGCGAAACGGGTCGTTCATTTTCAAAAGTCGCCGACTTTTGGCAAAGTCGGGTTTCATGAAACCCGATCCGACCCCTGTGCGGGGTCGGCCATGCGGTACGCGACTTTCGCGCCAAAGTCGCGTTTCAATGACGTGAAAAGCGCCATTTCTCAGCCAATGAAGGTAAACGCAGAGTGTGGGCAGCGTGATGACATAGGTCCTGGTCCCCACCATCTTAGAGAAGGGCATTGCAGTGATTGGCTTGCTGTCCGCGGCGTCACAGGGGCTATAAAGGGGCGTTCCCGCCGACCGCCATGTTACTGCTGCTGATCTGAGCTTAGGGAGACGTTGCTGCCGCTTCGTCAGAAGCAGGGATAGCGTTAGGCAGGGTCCATTAACCACCAAACCGCTTGTGCTGTAGCGATTTCCACTGCCCAACACCACCTTCGGTGTGCAGGGATAGTGGAAGCTACATTTTTTTTTTTCCTCAGCGCTGTAGCTCATTGGGCTGCCCTAGAAGGCTCCCTGATAGCTGCATTGCTGTGTGTACGCCGCTGTGCAAACCAACTGCTTTTTTCAAAGCACAAATCCTCTTGTTCCTTCCTTTCTGCACAGCTATCTTGTTTGTTTGTCCACACTTTTTATTTAATTTGTGCATCAGTCCACTCCTTATTGCTGCCTGCCATACCTGGCTGAGATTACTGCAGGGAGATAGTAATTGAAGGACAGTTCCTTTTTTTTTTTTTTTGTGGAAGATTAAGATTGGCATTTCTGCTAGAGTGCCATCCCTGTCTGTGTCATCTCTCACTCAGTGGGCCATAGAAAGCCTATTTATTTTTTTGCTTGATTTGGGTTCCAAAATCTACCTGAAAAAATCACAACATCAATCAGTGGGAGAAAAATATTGGCCTCAGGGCTTGTGTGCCACTCCTGACTCCTGTGTGTGCCATCTCTCACTCAGTGGGCCATAGAAAGCCTATTAATTTTTTTGCTTGATTTGGGTTCTAAATTCTACCTGAAAAAATCAATAAATCAATCAGTGGGAGATTAATATTGGCCTTTGGGCTTGTGTGCCAGTCCTAAGCGTGCCATCTCTCTCTCTCAGATAGTGGGCCATAGAAAGCCTATTTATTATTTTTTTTATTGGGTTTATAAATTTTCCCTGGAAAAAAAAAAAAAAAGTGGGAGATTAATATTGGCCTCTGGGCTTGTGTGCCAGTCCTGAGCGTGCCATCTCTCTCACAAATAGTGGGCCATAGAAAGCCTATTTATTTTTTGGGTTGATTTGGGTTCTAAATTCTACCTGAAAAAATCAATAAATCAATCAGTGGGAGATAAATATTGGCCTCTGGGCTTGTGTGCCACTCCTGACTCCTGTGTGCGTCATCTCTCACTCAGTGGGCCCTAGAAAGCCTATTTTTTGTTTTATTTGTTTTCTAAATTCTCCCTGAAAAAATCATTTTATTTTATTTGGTTTCTAAATTATTCCTGAAAAAATCATTTTTTTTGTATTTTTTTTTTCTAAAGTCTCCCTGAAAAAAAAAAAAAATCAAATCAGTGGGAGATTAATATTGCCCTTTCTGCTTGTGTGCCAGTCTTGACTCCTCGGTGTGCCATCTCTCTCTCTCTCTCTCCAATTGTGGGCCATAGAAAGCCTATTTATTTTTTTGCTTGATTTGGGTTCCAAAATCTACCTGAAAAAATCACTAAATCAATCAGTGGGAGATAAATATTGGCCTCTGGGCTTGTGTGCCACTCCTGACTCCTGTGTGCGTCCTCTCTCACTCAGTGGGCCATAGAAAGCCTATTTTTTTTTATTTGTTTGCTAAATTCTCCCTGAAACAATCATTTCATTTTATTTGGTTTATAAATTCTTCCTTAAAAAATCATTTTTTTTTATTATTTTTTTTTTTCTAAAGTCTCCCTGTTAAAAAAAAAAAAAACAAATCAGTGGGAGATTAATATTTACATTTGCGCTTCAGTGACAGTCCTGCGTGTGTGGCATCTCTCTCATTTGTTGCCACCAACAACAGAGTGTGTAACATTGTGCCTGATTTTCGTTGTGGTCTCACCCACCTGTAAAGGGGTAGCTAAATCATACTGAAGTTATAGCTCACCGTGTAAGTTGTGTGACAGCAACAAATACCGTTAGTTTGGTAACGTTTTTAAAAAAATGAGGAAGTCTGGTGGAAGAGGTCGTGGCCGGGGGCGTTCATTGTCAGCTGGTAATGAGGGTAGTGGTAGTGGTGGAGCATCAGGTGGTCGTGGGAAAAAAAATATTGCACCTAAGTCTGGAGCTGTGGAGCCAGGTTCGTCGTCTGGCTACACAAGGCCTCGAATGCTCCCTTTTCTGGGAGTAGGAAAACCGCTTTTAAAGCCGGAGCAGCAAGAGCAAGTTTTGGCTTATCTTGCTGACTCAGCCTCTAGCTCTTTTGCCTCCTCTCGTGAAACTGGTAAAAGTAAAAGCAGCGCGTCGTTAGTGGATGTTCACGGTCAGGGACAAGTCGCTTCCTTGTCCTCTTCAGCAAAAACAACAACAGAGAAGAATGCAGCAGGCGACACAACGGGTTACTCCATGGAGCTCTTTACACATACCGTCCCTGGCTTAGAAAGTGAAGCAGTTAACAGTCCATGCCCATTACAAGTTGAATCTGACATGGAGTGCACTGATGCACAGCCACAGCCAGACTACTATGCTGGTCCTTTGACTCAGACCACAACATTGCCCTCGCAGGGTGCTGATCAAGAATCAGACCCTGATGAGACTATGTTGCCCCATCACGAACGCTATACCACCGACCGACACGGTGACACAGACGAAGTTGCACACGAGCTACAAGAAGAGGTAATAGATGACCCAGTTCTTGACCCCGATTGGCAGCCATTGGGGGAACAGGGTGCAGGCGGCAGCAGTTCTGAAGCGGAGGAGGAGGGGCCGCAGCAGGCATCAACATCGCAACAGGTTCCATCTGCCGGGCCCGTATCTTGCCCAAAACGCGTGGCAAAGTCAAAACCTGTTGGAGGACAGCGTGGCCATCCGGTTAAAGCTCAGTCTGCAATGCCTGAAAAGGTATCCGATGCTAGAAAGAGTGCAGTCTGGCATTTTTTTAAACAACATCCAATTGATCAACGCAAAGTCATCTGTCAAAAATGTTCAACTACCTTAAGCAGAGGGCAGAATCTGAAAAGTCTCAATACAAGTTGCATGCATAGACATTTAACCACCATGCATTTGCAAGCTTGGACTAACTACCAAACGTCCCTTAAGGTTGTAGCACCCTCGGCCAATGAAGCTAGTCATCAACGCAACATCCCTTCCGGCAGTGTAGGGCCACCATTTTCTGCACCACCTGCAGTATCTGTGCAGGTTTCTTTGCCAGGCCAAAGCAGTCAGGGTCAGGGAATCACCAGTTTCGTAGTAGGAAACACTGCATCTAGGGCACCGGCGGCAACAATACCATCTCCCACCGTCTCTCAGTCTGCCATGTCCACCGGCACCCCCGCTAATTCCACGATCTCCAGCTCTCCAGTCCAGCTCACCCTACATGAGACTATGGTTAGAAAAAGGAAGTACTTAGCCTCGCATCCGCGTACACAGGGTTTGAACGCCCACACAGCTAGACTAATCTCGTTAGAGATGATGCCCTACCGGTTAGTTGAAAGCGAAGCTTTCAAAGCCCTGATGGACTACGCTGTACCACGCTACGAGCTACCCAGTCGACACTTTTTTTCCAGAAAAGCCATCCCAGCCCTCCACCAGCATGTTAAAGAGCGTATCGTCCATGCACTCAGGCAATGTGTGAGCACAAAGGTGCACCTGACAACAGATGCATGGACCAGTAGGCATGGCCAGGGACGTTACGTGTCCATCACGGCACACTGGGTAAATGTGGTGGATGCAGGGTCCACAGGGGACAGCAAGTTTGGGACAGTTCTGCCTAGCCCACGGTCTAGGAAACAGTTGGCTGTAGCCGTTCGCACCCCCTCCTCCTCCTCGTCCTCCTGCAGAAGCGAGACCTCATCCACAGACCGCAGTCGCACAACCACTCCATCCGCAGCTGCCACTGTTGCACACCAGGTCTCCCATTATGGGGCAGCTACTGGCAAACGTCAGCAGGCTGTATTGGCTATGAAGTGTTTGGGCGACAACAGACACACCGCTGAAGTTCTGTCCGAGTTCTTGCAGAAAGAAACGCAGTCGTGGCTGGGCACTGTAGATCTTGAGGCAGGCAAGGTAGTGAGTGATAACGGAAGGAATTTCATGGCTGCCATCTCCCTTTCCCAACTGAAACACATTCCTTGCCTGGCTCACACCTTAAACCTGGTGGTGCAGTGCTTCCTGAAAAGTTATCCGGGGTTATCCGACCTGCTCCTCAAAGTGCGTGGACTTTGCTCACATATCCGCCGTTCGCCCGTACACTCCAGCCGTATGCAGACCTATCAGCGTTCTTTGAACCTTCCCCAGCATCGCCTAATCATAGACGTTGCAACAAGGTGGAACTCAACACTGCACATGCTTCAGAGACTGTGTGAACAGAGGCGGGCTGTTATGTTTTTGTGGGAGGATACACATACACGGGCAGGCAGTAGGATGGCAGACATGGAGTTGTCAGGTGTGCAGTGGTCGAAGATTCAAGACATGTGTCAAGTCCTTCAGTGTTTTGAGGAATGCACACGGCTGGTTAGTGCAGACAACGCCATAATAAGCATGAGCATCCCCCTAATGCGTCTGCTGATGCAAAGTTTGACGCACATAAAGGATCAGGCGTCTGCAGCTGAGGAAGAGGAAAGCCTTGATGACAGTCAGCCATTGTCTGGCCAGGGCAGTGTACAGGACGAGGTAGCGGGCGAACAGGAGGAGGAGGACGAGGAGGATGATGGGGATGATTATATTTTTAATGAGGAAGCTTTTCCGGGGCCAGTGGAAATTGTTGGCGCGGCAAGGCCGGGTTCTGGTTTTTGGAGGGACACAAGTGACGTGGATTTGCCTGAAACTGCCCCTCAACCAAGCACAACCACAGATTTGAGAACTGGAACTTTGGGCCACATGGCGGATTATGCCTTACGTATCCTCAAAAGGGACACACGCATAACAAAAATGATGAACGATGACGATTACTGGTTGGCCTGCCTCCTTGATCCTCGCTATAAAGGCAAATTGCAAAATATAATGCCACATGAGAACTTGGAACTAATATTAGCAACCAAACAATCAACTCTTATTGACCGTTTGCTTCTGGCATTCCCTGCACACAGCGCCCGTGATCGTTCTAACACGAGCTGCAGGGGCCAGCAGACCAGAGGTGTTAGAGGGGCAGAAATCAGAAGTGGCGTTGGCCAGAGGGGTTTTCTGAACAGGTTGTGGAGTGATTTTGCTATGACCGCAGACAGGACAGGTACTGCAGCATCAATTCAAAGTGACAGGAGACAACATTTGTCCAGTATGGTTACTAACTATTTTTCATCCCTTATCGACGTTCTCCCTCAACCGTCATTCCCATTTGATTACTGGGCATCAAAATTAGACACTTGACCAGAATTGGCAGAATATGCATTGCAGGAGCTTGCTTGCCCGGCAGCTAGTGTCCTATCAGAAAGAGTATTCAGTGCTGCAGGTTCAATACTAACAGAAAAAAGGACTCGTCTGGCTACCCAAAATGTAGATGATCTAACCTTCATTAAAATGAACCACAACTGGATTTCGAAATCTTTTGCCCCACCTTGCCCGGCTGACACCTAGCTTTCCTATGTAAAGGTCTTGCCTGTGGACTATTCTGAACGACTTTTCCAATCTCGTAATTTGCAGCACCTGATTGTCCAGCATCCGACATGTTAACACTTCCCTAAATGGCCAAAGTCCCCACACGGGGCCGTGGTATCGCCACTTGGCGCCAGCACCCGTGAGAGTACTGTTTGTCTGAAGAGGTGGGTGTGCCCGCTTTTGGTCGACGGCACTGCCACTAGGTCCCTCATAGTACAATAAAGTGTCTGGCGGTGGTGGTGCGCACCCAACGTCAGACACACCGTTGTAATATGAGGGGCCCTGGGCCTGTACCGCCGGCCACAAGACAGTCCCCCCCCCAGGTCAAACAGTGCTCTACCACTTGCAAAATTTTCTCTCACAGCTCCACCAATGTTTAGTCTATGCGCTGACATCCTTCAATGCCTGGCACTGTCAATACCACTGTATTGACATTTTTCTTATGTTAGGCCTTCGAAGCCTGTCTGCGGTCACTCCTTCCACTAGGCCTCCACTGACCTGTCTACTGCTGCCCGTGTCCCCCTGGAACCAATTTTAAATTGCCTACAGCCAGCCCAATTTATTATGTTAGGGCTTCGAAGCCTGTCTGCGGTCCCTCCTTCCACTAGGCCTCCACTGACCTGTCTACTGCTGTCCGTGTTCCCCTGGAACCAATTGTAAATTGCCTACATCCCAATTTTTGTTATGTTAGGCCTTCGAAGCCTGTCTGCGGCCCGTTCTTTCCACTACTACTACACTGACCAGGCCACTGCTGCCCGTGTTCCCCTGGAACCAATTTTAAATTGCCTACAGCCAGCCCAATTTATTATGTTAGGCCTTCAAAGCCTGTCTGCGGTCCCTCCTTCCACTAGGCCTCCACTGACCTGTCTACTGCTGCCCGTGTACCCCTTGAACCAACATCAGAAAATATAAAAATAAGTATTTTGCTTATAAAAATGAAAATACTGGAGAGATATCAAATGCAGACATTTTAACATTAAAAACAAACACATACAACAAAAATCTGGTACAGTACTAAAAATGGCCACCAGCTACAATAACTTTCTCCTGCAAGTAGTTAACTGAAAGTTTTTTTCAATTTAAAACACAGATATGGCATCCACCGAGTGTTGTCCTGTCGCGTCTTCTTTATATTATTGCCAAGAAGATGCAAAACAAGGAAAATAATAAAATCATTATTTACCAAAAAAATAGAGTAAGTCAAAACCACATTGCAAATAAACATTCATTACAAATAAAGAAGCAGGGCGTGTCCGAGGGTGAGTATATACCTAATAAGAATATAATCACCCTCGGACGCGCCCTGCTTCTTTCCGACAGCCTTCCTTCCTAAGAATCAGCCCTTCCGTGGTGTAGAGAGAGGGTGTGTTACACTCCAAGGTGTTCCCCAGGTTGCCTTTCCTGAGCTTCGATCTTCATGCTCTCGTTTAGTAGTTGTCGGAAAGTAGGCTGCATTAGGCCTACAAATTGGGTATGGGGTGGAGAGAGATGGTGTGTTACACTCCAAGGTGTTCCCCAGGTTTCCTTGCCATTGCTTCGGTATTCCGACTCTCGTTTAGTAGTTGTAGAAAACTACACTGCATTAGGCCTACAAAATGGGTATCGGGTGGAGAGAGATGGTGTGTTACACTCCAAGGTGTTCCCCAGGTTTCCTTGCCATTGCTTTGGTCTTCCGACTCTCGTTTAGTAGTTGTAGAAAACTACACTGCATTAGGCCTACAAAATGGGTATCGGGTGGAGAGAGATGGTGTGTTACACTCCAAGGTGTTCCCCAGGTTTCCTTGCCATTGCTTCGGTCTTCCGACTCTTGTTTAGTAGTTGTAGAAAACTACACTGCATTAGGCCTACAAATTGGGTATCGGGTGGAGAGAGATGGTGTGTTACACTCCAAGGTGTTCCCCAGGTTTCTTTGCCATTGCTTCGGTCTTCCGACTCTCGTTTAGTAGTTGTAGAAAACTACACTGCATTAGGCCTACAAATTGGGTATCGGGTGGAGAGAGATGGTGTGTTACACTCCAAGGTGTTCCCCAGGTTTCCTTGCCATTGCTTCGGTCTTCCGACTCTCGTTTAGTAGTTGTAGAAAACTACACTGCATTAGGCCTACAAAATGGGTATCGGGTGGAGAGAGATGGTGTGTTACACTCCAAGGTGTTCCCCAGGTTTCCTTGCCATTGCTTTGGTCTTCCGACTCTCGTTTAGTAGTTGTAGAAAACTACACTGCATTAGGCCTACAAAATGGGTATCGGGTGGAGAGAGATGGTGTGTTACACTCCAAGGTGTTCCCCAGGTTTCCTTGCCATTGCTTCGGTCTTCCGACTCTCGTTTAGTAGTTGTAGAAAACTACACTGCATTAGGCCTACAAATTGGGTATCGGGTGGAGAGAGATGGTGTGTTACACTCCAAGGTGTTCCCCAGGTTTCTTTGCCATTGCTTCGGTCTTCCGACTCTCGTTTAGTAGTTGTAGAAAACTACACTGCATTAGGCCTACAAAATGGGTATCTGGTGGAGAGAGATGGTGTGTTACACTCCAAGGTGTTCCCCAGGTTTCCTTGCCATTGCTTCGGTCTTCCGACTCTCGTTTAGTAGTTGTAGAAAACTACACTGCATTAGGCCTACAAATTGGGTATCGGGTGGAGAGAGATGGTGTGTTACACTCCAAGGTGTTCCCCAGGTTTCCTTGCCATTGCTTCGGTCTTCCGACTCTCGTTTAGTAGTTGTAGAAAACTACACTGCATTAGGCCTACAAAATGGGTATCGGGTGGAGAGAGATGGTGTGTTACACTCCAAGGTGTTCCCCAGGTTTCCTTGCCATTGCTTCGGTCTTCCGACTCTCATTTAGTAGTTGTAGAAAACTACACTGCATTAGGCCTACAAATTGGGTATCGGGTGGAGAGAGATGGTGTGTTACACTCCAAGGTGTTCCCCAGGTTTCCTTGCCATTGCTTCGGTCTTCCGACTCTCGTTTAGTAGTTGTAGAAAACTACACTGCATTAGGCCTACAAAATGGGTATCGGGTGGAGAGAGATGGTGTGTTACACTCCAAGGTGTTCCCCAGGTTTCCTTGCCATTGCTTCGGTCTTCCGACTCTCGTTTAGTAGTTGTAGAAAACTACACTGCATTAGGCCTACAAAATGGGTATCGGGTGGAGAGAGATGGTGTGTTACACTCCAAGGTGTTCCCCAGGTTTCCTTGCCATTGCTTCGGTCTTCCGACTCTCGTTTAGTAGTTGTAGAAAACTACACTGCATTAGGCCTACAAAATGGGTATGGGGTGGAGAGAGATGGTGTGTTCCACTCCAAGGTGTTCTCCAGGTTGCCTTTCCTGAGCTTCTATCTTCAGGCTCTCGTTAAATTGTGGTTAAATGGAACAACTGCATTTGGCGTACTAGTTGGTTTGGGGACTACTAACAGTGTCTGCCGCTCCTTGCTGTTCTCCTGGTTTCCTGTCCTGAAATTCCATTTTCAGGCGCTCGTCAAGTAGTTGTTAATGTTAGACTGCATTTGGCCTACTAGTTGGGTTGGG
This sequence comes from Ranitomeya imitator, assembly GCF_032444005.1. Classification (NCBI taxonomy): domain Eukaryota; kingdom Metazoa; phylum Chordata; class Amphibia; order Anura; family Dendrobatidae; genus Ranitomeya; species Ranitomeya imitator. The sequence continues at coordinate 87,249,798 of NC_091286.1, forward strand.
GCCTACTATCAGTGTCTGCCTCTCATTCCAGTTGTCCTCCACTGCAATGCCCCCTGGTTATTCCTGTGTTACCAATTTTGAACTGCATTTAGCCAACTTTATTCTTTGGGCCTATATCTGTGTTTCCTCCTCATCCTGCCCATTGCCCAGCCAGTGATAGATGAGTCTGCTGGTACATTGACCCATAACGCAATATTCCCTGTGCACGCTACACAACAACATTGTGACCCTGCTGAAAGTCAGGTTGCTCTTCCCGCATACCATACCACCTTACACGGGGACAAAGAGGAAGGTGCAGATGAAAGTGCAGGTTCCTTCATCAGGTGGGGGGAGGAATACTAGTTGGCGACGTCACTGGCACAGGGCCTCTCATAGTACGCAAAAGTGTTGCTGCCGGTGGGAGGCGCCCCCGCCGTGCAAACACACCGCTGTACTTTGAGGGGCCCTGTGCCAGTGCCAATGCCAACGAGTGGGCCCCCCCTGCTTGCTCAGGTTCACAGCACTTGCAAAGTTGAAATACTTACCTCTCCCTGCTCCACTGCCGTGACGTGGTCCAGATTTCCTGGGCCCACTAATTACTTGAACCAGCCCTACCCACCACAACTTTAGCCAAATGACCCCCAATTTCAAATGCCTTCCAATTATTATAAGGTAAATTACGCTTGACAAGCTTCATTAAGAAGAATGGATGGTTTTGACATTAAAATGGGCACTCTAGGTGTTTTCCTGGCCCCCACTCACTGCAGACTATGCTGCCCCATTGACTTGCATTGGGTTTCGTGTTTCGGTCGATCCCGACTTTACGTCATAATCGGCCGATTTCACTCGACCCGACTTTTGAGATAGTCGGGTTTCGCGAAACCCGGCTCGACTCTAAAAAGGTCAAGGTCGCTCAACTCTAGTGACAATCTTTTAAGTGTTAAAAGCAAAAAGCAAATCTATGAAGCCATTTAGACATTTAATCTAGATGATTTATTTAGTTGTTTTTCTATTTTTTCTTGTACAAATTAGAGCACGTTTATCATTAAAAAACCCAGAGATCAGACACTAATCACTTAATTTGTAAATAAGTGATAAGTGTTAATTTAGGGAATATTGCTTATAACTTTTTTGCATTTTTATTTTCAATGGATCAAGGAATTAGCCAACTTCAAAAAATAGAGAAAACAGCTGCACATTAGCTTTTATTACTTTATATTGTAAAGGAAAAATCACAATTTATGCCATTTTTCAGATGGTTTGTGCAGGGATAACACACACAATGAGGACATAGTTTATGTCGCAGCAGAGAAATAATGCAGATACTGATGTCACAATGCTGGATTTATCCAGAGTTGTAGTTTTGGACTAATGTGATCAGCAATGTCACAGGGATGACATATGCAGCGTTTACACAGTACAAAAGTATTATACAGAATTATGTCACAGAAAGGACACAGTTACAAGCTGATGTCACAACAATGAACATATAAATGTCACAGTACAGGAAAAATGCACACAATGATATCACAGCATTGTCACTTCTTGGTCTCCCACTTATCTCCATTAAATATTCTTTGCTTTTCTTCATTATTTATCACAGCACCTTAACTAAGGCCGGTTTCACACGTCAGTGGCTCCGGTACGTGAGGTGACAGTTTCCTCACGTACCGGAGATTAAAATCAATGTGTCTCTGCACATGTCAGCGTGTTTTCATGGACCGTGTGTCCGTTTGAAAAACACGGAGACATGTCAGTGTTTGTGGGAATGCACGGATCACACGGACCCATTAAAGTCAATGGGTCCGTGCAAAACACGTACCGCACACGGACGCTGTCCGTGTGCAGTCTGTGTGCCATGCAGGAGACAGCGCTACTGTAAGCGCTGTGCCCCCAGCTTGTGGTGCTGAAGCCCCATTCATTTCTTCTCTCCAGCTCTATTCTCTGGAGAGAAGGAATGAAAAATCATTTTTTTAACAAAAATTTTTGTTTTTAAAATAAAGATCCCGGTAATCTACCCCCTCCCACCCCCTGTGTGCCCGCCCGCTGGCATTAAAATACTTACCCAGCTCCCTCGGCACTTCCATCCTCTCAGCGTCGCAGCTCTTCCTGTATTAGCGGTCACGTGGTGCCGCACATTACAGTGATGAATATGCGACTCCACCTCCCATAGGGGTGGAGCCGCATATTCATCACTGTAATAAGCGGCACCACATGACCGCTCATACAGGAGAAGCTGCCAGTGCTGAGAGGAGAGAGGAGACATCGCAGGAGCTAGGTGAGTATTTCTATGCAAGGGGCCGGGTGGCGCATGGGGAATGGGAGGCGGGAGCTCACCAGCAAACTTTATTTTTAACAAAAAATAACAAAAACTTGATCTTTCATCTCTTCTCTCCTGCGGGGAAGAAGAGATGAATGCCGGCTTCAGCACCACGCAGGGGGGACAGTGCTTAGTGTAGCGCTGTCCCTCCTGCACGGTCCATGTGGTCCTCACGTGGCACACGGATGCTGCATGTGTGCCACACTGATGTGCCACGTGAGCACACGGACACGGATAATTCCGGTACCAATTTTTCCGGTACCGGAATTATCTGGACGTGTGGGACAGGCCTAAGATAACCCCCCCCCCCAACTTGCTTGGTGCCATAATAGTTTTTTTTTTAATCTTTGCTATCCTAATAATTATAAGGATTTTCCAGTTTCTACTAAAAACAACAAAAGCAATACTAACCTCTTCTTTCAATCTAGCGCAAGCGGTTTAGTAGTCATTTCCCCAAGCAATAAACACGACTGCTGCAATCAACCAATGCCGTTATTGGTAATGTGCCATGCTAATAAAATGATTGCCCGGTGCTGAGTGGTGATGCCAGTAAAGTACAGCATGTGGCTGCTGTTTCTGAGCCATTGATTGACTGCAGTGGTCAAGTGCCGACGAACAAAGATGAGGAAGTCTACTGAGGCTTCTGCGCTTGAATGGCGGCAGATATAAAAAGGAGAGTACTTTTATTTTTTTCAGAACATGGATAACACATTTAAAGGGAACCTGTCATCTGATTCATGCTGTCCAAACCACAGGCAGCATGAATCAGAATCTGGTTACCAGACTGCAGTCTTCTATACATTTCTCAGAAATGCTCTGACATTATAGAAAAAACATACTTTCCAAATCCAGCTGGGGACTATAGGTGGAGATGAGACAAATCCGATTAAGGTACCGTCACACTTTAGCGACGCTGCAGCGATACCGACAACGATCCGGATCGCTGCAGCGTCGCTGTTTGGTCGCTGGAGAGCTGTCACACAGACCGCTCTCCAGCGACCAACGATCCCGAGGTCCCCGGTAACCAGGGTAAACATCGGGTAACTAAGCGCAGGGCCGCGCTTAGTAACCCGATGTTTACCCTGGTTACCAGCGTAAAAAAACAAACAGTACATACTTACATTCAGCTGTCTGTCCCTTGCCGTCTGCTCCTGCACTGACTGCTGGCCGTAAAGTGAAAGCAGAGCACAGCCACAGCGGTGAGTCACCGCTGTGTGACTCACCTCTGTGCTGTGCTTTCACTTTCACTTTACGGCCAGCAGTCAGTGCAGGAGCAGACGGCAAGGGACAGACAGCTGAATGTAAGTATGTACTGTTTGTTTTTTTACGCTGGTAACCAGGGTAAACATCGGGTTACTAAGCGCGGCCCTGCGCTTAGTTACCCGATGTTTACCCTGGTTACCAGCGAAGACATCGCTGAATCGGCGTCACACACGCCGATTCAGCGATGTCAGCGGGACCTCAACGATCAAAAAATGGCCCAGGCCATTCCGACACGACCAGCGATCTCACAGCAGGGGCCTGATCGCTGGTACGTGTCACACATAGCGAGATCGCTACTGAGATCGCTGTTGCGTCACAAAACTTGTGACTCAGCAGCGATCTCGCTAGCGATCTCGCTATGTGAGACGGGGGCTTTACACTGCAGTTTAGCATTTCCCAACCACTGCAGGTGATTGACACTTCTCTTCCCTAGTGTGTACATAGGGAGGGAGAGACCTGTGAATCACCTGCATTAGTGCTGGAAAGTGTCAAAGGCCACATGTACAGGTTCTATATTTGGTCAGTATTTACTTCAGTATTTCTTAGCCAAAATCAGGAGAGGAACAATTAGAGGAGAAGTATAATAGAAACATGTCACCACTTCTGTATTTTTTACGCACTCCTGGTTTGGCTTATAAATATTCAGCTAAAAAATGAAACGTGTGCACGTAGCACCACTGAACGAGTCTCATCTCTGGCTATAGTCCCCAGCAAGAGTTTTAAAGTATATTTTCTGTGAAAATATATGAAAACACAGTCGTGCAGTCAGGATCTGATTCAAGCTGCACATGGTTTGGGCACCCTGAATCAAATGACAGGTTCCTTTAATCCCCTGATGAGAAAATTAGATTAGATATTACAGATTATTACAAGTGAATGCAAATAATTTTACTACCTTTATATCTTATATTAAATAGGTTGTCCACTCCTTTAATCGCTGTACGGTGCATGTCGTGTCTCTCCCTTTGTTGTGGGCTCCAGCATTGAGCCCTCATCTTTCCCCGGCACATGTCAGCTGTTTTGAGCAGCTGACATGTGCCCTTAACATCCATGGACAGAACTGCGATTCACCCACGGCTGTTAACCTGTTAAATGCCACTATAAATCTCTGACAGCGGCATTTAATGTGATCAAGTCGGAAGCGCGTTACCGCCGATGGATTGGCATGACAACCTGGGGTCTGCAGCAGACTCCTGTGGTTGTCATTGCCGGATTGCTATGAGCACCAGCCAGCAGTCGGCACTGATAGCAAATGAGCTTTTCTGCTACACACTGGTGATCTGATCATTGCCTGTGTGCAGCAGAGGCGATTGGATTATCGCAGCTTCTAGTCTCCCATGGAGACTATTGAAGCAAGTGAATAGTAAAAAAAAGGTTTTAAAAATATTTTAACAAAATTAAAAATACTCATATTTGGTATCGCAGCTTTCAGAATCACCCAATCTATCAAAATGTAAAAATAATTAATCCAATCGGTAAACGGCGTAGGGAAAAAAAAGTCAAAACGCTTGAATTACGTTTTTTGGTCACCGCAACATTGCATTAAAATGCAATGATGGGCAATCAAAAGATTGTATCCACACCAAAATGGTATCATTAAAAAACGTCAGCTTACAACGGAAAAAAATAATCCCTCACCCAACCCAAGATCACAAAAAATGGAGACGCTACGGGTCTCAGAAAATTAAGTAATTTTTTTTAGCAAACTTTGGATTTTTTTTTCACCACTTAAATAAAAAAGAACAATTACATGTTTGGTATCTATAAACTCATAATGACCTGGAGAATCATAATGGCAGGTCAGTTTTAGCATTTGGTGAACATGTTGTGGAATTGCAATTTTTTTGCAATTTCACTGCACTTGGATTTTTTTCCTATTTTCCAGTACACTATATGGTAAAACCAATGATGTTGTTCAAAAGTATGACTGATCCCGCAATAAACAAGCCCTCACATGGCCATATTGATGGAAAAATAAAAAGTTATGGCTCTGGGAAGAAGGGGAGCAAAAAAACAGAAATGCAAAATCGAAAAAGGGCTGCGGTGTGAAAGAGTTAACATTGATGACGTATCCTTATGATAGGTCATTAATGGCTGATCAGTGTAGGTGCGAGACCCACCATCTCTGCCAATCAGCTGTTCACGGTGGCATTGATTTGAATGGGGGAGCAGATGTGCAGTACCCGGCCATGATCACTAGACTGTTGATGGATATGTGCTGTGCAGCTTGGTAATTGTGCAGTTTTGGCCACACAAAGAACAGCTGATTTGCAAAGGTGCTGGGTGTCGCACCCCCACCGATCAGACATTGATGACCTATCCTAAGTAGTGGACAACCTCTTTGAGTTTGCAGAATAAAATATTTCAATAAAATTAAGACAATGTGCACAAATGTTTTCAGGGGTAATTTTTAAATGATTCAGTCTACTAAATGAGACTTATTGTCTGCCTGTATTTCCTATATGTCTATTCTTTGGATTTTATATGTGACTATTTGATTACTTATGAACAAAAGACAAGAAACAGAAAAAATTGCGGCTAATATAATTCATTAATATTCGAATGGTTAATGACATGTTACTATAACTCAGCCTCATGTAAGTAAAATGTTGCCGTTAATAATGACATTGTGGAGATTTTTTTTAACTGCATTTAGAATAATGTCATATGGCCATGGGGAGATTTTGCAGCATTAAAATTACAGTGGGTGTATAACTAGTTAGTTTTCAATATATTCTGCTCATGAATAATTATCACCCAGGCATGTCCTACAGCAAGTACAAGCTGTCACTTCACCAAAATATTTAATAATTTAAAAATGCATAAATTCAAATAATTGCATTTAATGTTTCATTCAGCAAGAAATTATAGACAAATGCATGCAAATCAATAGGGTTTTTTAGTTATACTTTTGTTTTATTGAAAATAAGTTCAAAATAGTAGGCTACGCTGTATTCAGCGAGGAATGCCCTAGACTAAATGCTGAACCTTTATGTACTAATGGAATTCCAAATAATAAGGTTACTAATGGATAATTAATATTATTATACTGTAAGTGGATCACTTAAATCTGATTGCTTAAAACTTTAATAGTTATTGTTTCACTTTATGTGAAGGATCTTTATTGTAAAATACAGTAAAATAGTGTAAAATAATCGGAAATCTCAAAAAAATACTTAACTATAGGCCAGATCCATAACCTACAGTTGTGGCCAAAATTATTGACACCCCTGCAATTCTGTCAGGTAATACTCAGTTTCTTCCTGAAAATGATTGCAATCACAAATTCTTTGGTATTATTATCTTCATTTAATTTGTCTTAAATGAACAAACACAAAAGAGAATGAAGCAAAAATCAAAACATTGATCATTTCACACAAAACTCCAAAAATGGGCCAGACAAAAGTAAGGGGACAAAAAAAAAGGTTGCATCCTTCTCTGAAGGACCTGAACTCCCTTTCTCAGGGGATAAAAGGGAGTTCAGGTCCTTCAGAGAAGGGTGCAAGCTTTTTTTTCTCTAAGGCCCCGCTCCTCCGGGGACGAGTTCCAGAGGGTGGGGGCTGTCATTTCCCTACTTCGGGGTGCTCCACAAGCATGGACCTTTTCTCTATCTCTTTCTGCCCTGGAGAGAATGACTGTTGATGCCTTTTTTGAAGCCCTGGGTTGCATATATGATGAACCTGACAGGGTCCATATAGCTGAAGGAAAGCTCGTAGAAAGGTAACTACAGGACAAAGTTATAAGGGATTAGACAGAACGGATAGTCAGGACATGGCCAAGGGGTCATACACAGAGAGGTCAGCGCAATACAAAAGGGACAGGCAAAACTCGTAACAGGGACACAGCCAAATCAGAACCAGACAGACATAACGTAGCACAAGCACAAAGCACAACAGGGTCAAACACACTCAGCCAAGGGTCAGAGTATAAGCAACAGGGAATGGCCCCGCAATGAGGCTATAAGAAGCCTCCCAGAATCCCAGAGGCCATCCAGTTAACCCTAAAACCACCTAATCCCAGAAACTCAGCAGGCCATGACAATATACACATAGAATATATAGATATAAAGATGTCAGTGACACCCATATATATGTATATAGATATTAGATAGATAGGTAGATAGAGAAATAGATAGATAGAAGAAAAGCCTGCAATTCAGCAGCCGCATAGTGTAAAATCACAGCAGGAGCTGATAGGATAGAAGATATGGATTACATACAGTAAATACATATAGAATAGGTAGATATATAGATGTCTGTGACAAATACAATTAGTGCAGTGTGTGTGCAGCTTACAGTACATGCATTTAATTAATAAAAGATAAATAAAAGATTATTTTTTGGAAAAAAATGGCGTGGGCTCCTGCGCAATTTTCGTAACCAGCAAAGGAAAAGCCGATGGCTGAGGGCAGAATTTATAGCCTGGGAAGGGGGTAATACCCATGTAGCTTCCCATGCTATTAATATCAGCTCACAACTGTATACTTAGCCTTTACTGGCTATTAAAATGGGGGACCCCCAAAAAAAATGAAGTAGGGTCCTTCTATAATTAATAACCAGCAAAGGCTATGCAGACAGCGTCAAGCTGATATTAATAGACTAGGAGGGGTCATGAATACTGCCCCCCAAGGCTAAAAACATCAGCTCTCAGCCATCCCAGTTAAGATGCATCCCTAAGATGTGCCAATTCTGGCACTTAGCCTCGCTCTTCCCACTTGCCCTGTAGCGGGGGCAAGTGAGGTGATAGTTGGGGGGTTGATGTCACCTTTGTATTATCAGGTGACATCAAGCCCCAAGGTTAGTAATGCAGAGGCATCAATAAGATGCCCCTATTTCTAACCCCATAGTCATATTGTATAAAAACAGACATCCAGAATAAAGTCCTTTAATTGAAAGAATGACACAGCCTCCTTTAATAAATCAATTTAAATCAATTAAACCATAATTATGACCTCACCCATTCCACCAACTCCGTTGTCTTTGGCAAATGAGTTAAAATAAAAAACAACAATATTCCTCACATTTCCACAGAGAAGATGATAATCCATTTGTCCAATGATGGGTCTAGCTCTGCTACATCTAGTTTGCAGGCTGCATGATGCGACCATATAGCATGTCATTCAGCAGAGACACTGAGCAGCGTCTGCTACCGCTGCCCATTGTCTCCATGTGAACTTCTTTTACCTCCGATTGCACGCGAGCATGATACAGCTCTCCTGCTCGTGGTGCCATCAGAAAGGTCCTGGGAGTTCACAGCCAATGAACTGACTTCACCTTTCTGACGTCAGTGCAAGCACCGCTGGAAATTTTCACACACTGTACTAATTGTGTATGTCACTGACATCGATATATCTATCTATTCTATTTGTATTTATTGTATGTAATCTATCTATTCTATCCTGTCGGCTCCTGCTGTGATTTTACAGTATGCGGCAGATGAATTGCCGGCTTTTTATCTATCTATCTATCTATCTATCTATCTATCTATCTATCTATCTATCTATCTATCTATCTATCTATCTTTCCAATATATACATATATATATATATACAGTGGGGCAAAAAAGTATTTAGTCAGTCAGCAATAGTGCAAGTTCCACCACTTAAAAAGATGAGAGGCGTCTGTAATTTACATCATAGGTAGACCTCAACTATGGGAGACAAACTGAGAAAAAAAAATCCAGAAAATCACATTGTCTGTTTTTTTAACATTTTATTTGCATATTATGGTGGAAAATAAGTATTTGGTCAGAAACAAAATTTTATCTCAATACTTTGTAATATATCCTTTGTTGGCAATGACAGAGGTCAAACGTTTTCTGTAAGTCTTCACAAGGTTGCCACACACTGTTGTTGGTATGTTGGCCCATTCCTCCATGCAGATCTCCTCTAGAGCAGTGATGTTTTTGGCTTTTCACTTGGCAACACGGACTTTCAACACTCTCCAAAGGTTTTCTATAGGGTTGAGATCTGGAGACTGGCTAGGCCACTCCAGGACCTTGAAATGCTTCTTACGAAGCCACTCCTTCGTTGCCCTGGCGGTGTGCTTTGGATCATTGTCATGTTGAAAGACCCAGCCACGTTTCATCTTCAATGCCCTTCTGATGGAAGGAGGTTTGCACTCAAAATCTCACGATACATGGCCCCATTCATTCTTTCATGTACCCGGATCAGTCGTCCTGGCCCCTTTGTAGAGAAACCGCCCCAAAGCGTGATGTTTCCACCACCATGCTTTACAGTAGGTATGGTGTTTGATGGATGCAACTCAGTATTCTTTTTCCTCCAAACACGACAAGTTGTGTTTCTACCAAACAGTTCCAGTTTGGTTTCATCAGACCATAGGACATTCTCCCAAAACTCCTCTGGATCATCCAAATGCTCTCTAGCAAACTTCAGACGGGCCCGGACATGTACTGGCTTAAGCAGTGGGACACGTCTGGCACTGCAGGATCTGAGTCCATGGTGGCGTAGTGTGTTACTTATGGTAGGCCTTGTTACATTGGTCCCAGCTCTCTGCAGTTCTTTCACTAGGTCCCCCCGCGTGGTTCTGGGATTTTTGCTCACCATTCTTGTGATCATTCTGACCCCACGGGGTGGGATTTTGCGTGGAGCCCCAGATCGAGGGAGATTATCAGTGGTCTTGTATGTCTTCCATTTTCTAATTATTGCTCCCACTGTTGATTTCTTCACTCCAAGCTGGTTGGCTATTGCAGATTTAGTCTTCCCAGCCTGGTGCAGGGCTACAATTTTGTTTCTGGTGTCCTTTGATAGCTCTTTGGTCTTCACCATAGTGGAGTTTGGAGTCAGACTGTTTGAGGGTGTGCACAGGTGACTTTTTATACTGATAACAAGTTTAAACAGGTGCCATTACTACAGGTAATGAGTGGAGGAAAGAGGAGACTCTTAAAGAAGAAGTTACAGGTCTGTGAGAGCCAGAAATCTTGATTGTTTGTTTCTGACCAAATACTTATTTTCCACCATAATATGCAAATAAAATGTTAAAAAAACAGACAATGTGATTTTCTGGATTTTTTTTTCTCAGTTTGTCTCCCATAGTTGAGGTCTACCTATGATGTAAATTACAGACGCCTCTCATCTTTTTAAGTGGTGGAACTTGCACTATTGCTGACTGACTAAATACTTTTTTGCCCCACTGTATATATATATGTCACTGACATCTGTATATCTATTCTATGTGTATATATCTATTCTATTGTAACCTGTCCCGCTGTGATATTACTGTACACGGCAGATGAATTGTCAGCTTTTCATAGGAGATCAGTATGTAAAAATCATACAGCATTCGCATGGTCCGAGTGCTGTGCGATTTTTTTTCTCACACCCATTGACTTCTACTCCAATATCCAATGACAATCTAGTATGCTGCAAATGTTTTCCAGTCCGATAGTGATCCGATCCGAGCTGGGAAAAAAAAGCACATGAAACCACAATGATAGAATAACATTGATCTGAAGGCAGTCCGATTTTGAATCGGATTGCATTAGTCTTATTACATCACAAGTGGGAATGAACCCTAAGAAGGCTTATAAGCCATGCAATGCTCCTCTGGGCAATTAAATATGCAAATTGCCTTTTCAGAGAGGAAGAGGACTGAAACTTAATTGCCACCTAATAGAAGTAGCAATCCTAAAAACCAGTATTGAACCTTTAACAGGGACCTTCGTCAGAGTCCTTTTTCATGTGACACTGATGACATCACAGGTTCTTCTGCACTTCTATGTTGCTGCCTGATTATGATTGGCTAGTGTTGTACAGGAGGCAGAAGTATACACCCTCAGTGAAAAATATCTAATAACACCCACTTGGGCTTCACTAAAGTTAACTCATCAGGGGCCAAATATTTCTGCTAATATCTCTGCAACAGTGAGGTGAAATTAAAAAATATATATGTTGTATTCTGTTCTGCAGATGCTATTGCATTGTTTGTCCAGTTCAACATGATTTTTTTTTAAAGGTCCTCATTAGGCTCAATTCTTCAAGGTATCAAAATGTGTGGTTTAAAAAAACAATGATTAAATGACAGGTTTGGTTAATTTACATTTGTATGTCATACATTATTCTTACTCTTTTGTTATAAATTTATTATGTTCCTTTGCTTGGTGAATTTTCAAAGCCAAACAGATTTGGAAGAAAACAAAACTGATTCACTTAGGATTATTGTTTCACATTAGAAAAATCCATACATATCTTCAATTCCCGACTGCATGTACACTGTAGATTTAACAGTTTGCCGTAGATCCGCCGGCACCTTATCAGTGGACATTGAATGCATGTGATCAAGTCTGAGCATCTGGCTTCTCACAGCTCCTGACATTAGCACAGACAACAGAATCAGTGGACTATTGAATGCAATTACAGTAAGCAAGGCAGACAATAAAGATTGATCATTCCTCCTCCTTTTATCACACACAGAAGCTAGTGGGGGTTAAAGCTTGCCTTGAGCGTCCTTTATTAACAATGATTGAAAATATGCATTTGCGTTGGTAAAACACTAGAGCTTATACCACTTCATTTACTGGACACATTATCAAATTAAATGAAAAGTGAACTGCCAAAAGCAACAGTTATTATGAATTAACCATGAATATGTATCTAGCATTGCTCACGTATCAAGGAGAGAACAGATTTTGTCTCGTTATCCACGTTTTATGCTACACTAGAATAACTCAGATTTTGTTACACTTTTTTTCATGTTTGTTAACAAATCTCCAAGCGTGGGATGCACCATTGCTTTTCTGACTATATTTCAGCAGGAAACAATGATTAATTACATGTTCTGGTTTCTTGCTAATTAGAGATCTTGTCAGTTTTTCTTTTAATGTAAACCTAATTTTATTGCAATATAATATGTGACTTGGATTGGTCAGTAGAATCATAATGTCATGTCCAGATGAGGCAGAAAAATTGGAAAGCAGATTTGGGCCTCACAACTACAGAAAGTCAGCTACATGGAAGTAATCTATGAAATGTAAAGTATGATGTGGATTTGGAAAGCGCACTTAAGATAAATGTTGACCAAAGCTGCTGATTATGGGGTTAATAGGTGACCATCTATTGTAAATATGAAGATCTGAGTCTTCCTTCTTGGCGGAAAAAAAGAGTTGGGCAGGTTCAATCTTGAATCATTTTCTTTTTAGAGGAGCTCTGGCCCCATTTATTCCCTTCCCTCTACTGAGATCACATACATACTTGGCGTGCACACAGTGGTGTAACTTGAATCTTGTGAGGCCCAATGCAAAATCTCCGACAGGGCCCCAAAATCTTACAGATATTTAATAGTAATAGTCTTTTCATGTGGAGCAAAGGGCCTTTTGCCCTCCTCTTTTCTCAAAGTCCCAAATGCAATTGTAACCCCTACATCTATTATAGTTGTCCTCATATGTGAAATATGTGGGAGGTCACTAAGAATAGTTGTAGGCTGCTGAGGTATCCCCTGACATATCATATGGAGTTGATAGATATCACAAAGATTATAAAATCCCCAAAATTATAGCAACCATATGAAAAATAAAATACCTAAATTACTTTGCCACCCCCTAACAAAGTTATATGTAAAACATGCATTGGGGCACTGGGCAGTGTGCTTTGGTTTTGGTTCATTAATTATAGCTTGTGGTAGGTATTGGTGCTTCAGCACTGTATCATATTGCTAGGAGCCCTTTTTGAGGGATCATGTTCGAAAATACATTTTTTTATTGAAGTAATGTGTTGGTCTGATATACCAGACTTTTTTGAAACACACGGTAGTGTAAAGAAATACATATTGTAAACACAAAAAAGAGTACATACAGTGGATATAAAAAGTGTACAGACCACTGTTAAAATGCTAGGTTTTTGTCATGCATAAAAATCATATCAAGAATAATTTCAGAACTTTTTTCCATTGTTAAGGTCACCCATAAACTGCCGTGTGTAGTAAGATGGCAAGATTGAAATCTTTTCTTACAAAGAAAATTATCCAATTCCGACTATGTTTTGCCAAAAACCTCATCATGTCTACCAAATGCATGTGGGAAAATGTGCTATGGTCTGATGAGACCAATATTGAACTTTTTGGCCCTTATTTAAAAAGCATGTTTTGTGCAAAGCCAACATTATGTATCATCTAAATAACACCATACTCACAGTGAAGCATTGTGGAGGCAGCATTATGCTTTGGGGATGCTTTTCTGCAGCTGTGACTGGGAATTTAGTCAAGGTGGCGAGAATTGTGAACAGTTCTAAATATAAGTCAATTTTGTACCAATGCTTTGAGACCTCTGTCAAAAAGCTGAAGATGAAAAGCAGTTTCATTTTGTAACAAGACATCGACCCTAAGTATACCTCCAAAAAAAAAAAAGGCTTTGCCAATTAAAGATTAAAGTTTTGAAATGGCCAAGCCAGAGCCCAGACCAGAATCCAACTGAAAATCTATGGGCTGACCAGAAGAGGGTGCTGTACACAGAAGATGCCCTCACAATCTGACAGGTTTAGAGCACTTCTGCAATGAAGGGTGGGCAAAGATTACCAATTCTAGTTGTGCCATGCTGATAGACTCCAACCCAAAAAGTCTTAATGCTGTCATGAATTCAAAGGGCAGTTCAACAAAGTATCAGTTTAAGGCTATGTGCACACATATAATGGTCCACTGCGGATTTTTCCACAGCGGATTTGATAAATCTGCAAAGCAAAACCGCTGCGGATTTACCACGGTTTTTCTGCGAATTTTCTGTGGATTTCACTGCGGTTTTACAACTGTGATTTTCTATTGGAGCAGCTGTAAAACCGCTGCGGAATCCGCAGAAAGAAGTGACATGCTGCGGAATGTAAACCGCTGCGTTTCCGCGCGTTTTTTTCCACAGCATGTGCTCAGCATTTTTTGTTTCCCATAGGTTTACATTGAACTGTAAACTCATGGGAAACTGCTGCGGACCCGCAGCTGCAGAAACGCTGTGGATCCGCAGCGTTTTCCGCAGCGTGTGCACATATCCTAAGGGTGTGCATATTTATGCAACCACAACCACAATTTCAGTTTGTTTTTTAACTGACTTGAACAGCCTATGGGTGACATTAAAGATGGAAAAAGATCTGAAATGATTATTCTTGGTATGTTTTTTTTTTCCCCACAACAAAAGCATGTCATTATAACAGAGGTGTGTATTCTTTTTATATTCACTGTAAATGTAAAAAAATATATAAATATAAAGCAAAAATAAACAGAGATAAAATTAGAGGCCATTCATAAATGTGAAGTAAATAAATGTGTGAAAACAGGAATGGTTCAAAAAATTGTATGCTAAATCTTGGAATGTCAAAAGTACCTTAGTGTGGCCATCAAAGTATAGGGGCACCAACATGAAACTGCAAAAAGCTGGAGTACGCTATTCAAACAAGTAAATTGGCAAAATAGATAAATACAGCACTGATTAAAAATTTAAACAGAGCAAAAATGATATCAACTATAAGCATAGTATAATATGAAGTCAGTTGCTAAAGTGCAGATGTTATAACTAGAAAATATTTAGAATTGAGAGTCCTCAGTGGTTGATACCTTTAAATGGCCATTAAAAGGTATCAACCACTGAGGACTCTCAATTCTAAATATTTTTCTATCTACTGGCTAACACGGTACCAAGATGTTATAACTAGTGATGAGCGAATACATTTGGCACTATTCGTTACTCCCATGAATCGTACAGTATTCGGGCTATTCGTTACTCGGCGAGTAATTAGATATTCGCCTCGGTATATTCAAGTGACCTGCCCAGCATGTTTGGCACTTTATTTGCAGCCAATGAACATGCTGGGCTGGCTTGCCAATCACAGTAATGCCTGTATCATATTTGGTGTGGCATTACTGTAATTGGCTGGCCTTCCAGCATCATAGGGACTATTTAAAGGCTGCCAGTACCATCGTGCGCACATTGCAGCTGAAAACAGGGTAGAGAGAGCATAGTTTCTGCGTAGGGAGAGTGAAAGGAGTGTAGGGAGATAGTGGGCATTATTCATTCCAAAAAGCTCTTTTAAGAGCTGAAGATTGTGAAGAGATTACTTCTTACTAGTTTGTTAGGTAGGAATTTAATTAAGTAACATAGTAACATAGTAACATAGTTAGTAAGGCCGAAAAAAGACATTTGTCCATCCAGTTCAGCCTCTATTCCATCATAATAAATCCCCAGATCTACGTCCTTCTACAGAACCTAATAATTGTATGATACAATATTGTTCTGCTCCAGGAAGACATCCAGGCCTCTCTTGAACCCCTCGACTGAGTTCGCCATCACCACCTCCTCAGGCAAGCAATTCCAGATTCTCACTGCCCTAACAGTAAAGAATCCTCTTCTATGTTGGTGGAAAAACCTTCTTTCCTCCAGACGCAAAGAATGCCCCCTTGTGCCCGTCACCTTCCTTGGTATAAACAGATCCTCAGCGAGATATTTGTATTGTCCCCTTATATACTTATACATGGTTATTAGATCGCCCCTCAGTTGTCTTTTTTCTAGACTAAATAATCCTAATTTCGCTAATCTATCTGGGTATTGTAGTTCTCCCATCCCCTTTATTAATTTTGTTGCCCTCCTTTGTACTCTCTCTAGTTCCATTATATCCTTTCTGAGCACCGGTGCCCAAAACTGGACACAGTACTCCATGTGCGGTCTAACTAGGGATTTGTACAGAGGCAGTATAATGCTCTCATCATGTGTATCCAGACCTCTTTTAATGCACCCCATGATCCTGTTTGCCTTGGCAGCTGCTGCATAGCACTGGCTGCCCCAGGTAAGTTTATCATTAACTAGGATCCCCAAGTCCTTCTCCCTGTCAGATTTACCCAGTGGTTTCCCATTCAGTGTGTAATGGTGATATTGATTCCTTCTTCCCATGTGTATAACCTTACATTTATCATTGTTAAACCTCATCTGCCACCTTTCAGCCCAAGTTTCCAACCTATCCAGATCCATTTGTAGCAGAATACTATCTTCTCTTGTATTAACTGCTTTACATAGTTTTGTATCATCTGCAAATATCGATATTTTACTGTGTAAACCTTCTACCAGATCATTAATGAATATGTTGAAGAGAACAGGTCCCAATACTGACCCCTGCGGTACCCCACTGGTCACAGTGACCCAGTTAGAGACTATACCATTTATAACCACCCTCTGCTTTCTATCACTAAGCCAGTTACTAACCCATTTACACACATTTTCCCCCAGACCAAGCATTCTCATTTTGTGTACCAACCTCTTGTGCGGCACGGTATCAAACGCTTTAGAAAAATCGAGATATACCACGTCCAATGACTCACCGTGGTCCAGCCTATAGCTTACCTCTTCATAAAAACTGATTAGATTGGTTTGACAGGAGCGATTTCTCATAAACCCATGCTGATATGGAGTTAAACAGTTATTCTCATTGAGATAATCCAGAATAACATCCCTCAGAAACCCTTCAAATATTTTACCAACAATAGAGGTTAGACTTACTGGCCTATAATTTCCAGGTTCACTTTTAGAGCCCTTTTTGAATATTGGCACCACATTTGCTATGCGCCAGTCCTGCGGAACAGACCCTGTCGCTATAGAGTCCCTAAAAATAAGAAATAATGGTTTATCTATTACATTACTTAGTTCTCTTAGTACTCGTGGGTGTATGCCATTTAAGTAGAGATTTAAAAGGAGGGAGGGTGAAAGGCAGGTACCTGGGTATTCTCATCATTGCAAGTACATGCTGCATATCTCTGCTACTTTCCACTGTGTTGTATAGTAGTTAATATTAGGAACAGACTGTGGGATTAGGGTGAAATTGGCAGCACGGTAGCTCAGTGCTTAGCACAGCAGCTTTGCAACGCTGGAGTCCTGGGTTCAAATCCCACCGAGGACAACATCTGCAAGGAGTTTGTATGTTCTCCCCGTGTTTGCGTGGGTTTCTTCCAGGTACTCTGATTTCCTCCCACATTCCAAAGACTGATAGGGAATCTTGATTGTGAGCCCCATTGGGGACAGTGATGTGTTCAAACTGTAAAGTGCTGCGGAATATGTTAGCGCTATATAAAGATTATTATTATTATTATTATTAAATAGGGAGGGTTTCATCCAGTACCAAAATATAAAAATCAGCTATTTGTAGAGGGAAATAATAATAGGTATTATACACAACATACACAAAACCATTTTTTGGGAAGCTACATAATATTCCTGTGTAGCAGCCTATACATTTTTGTTTTTTTACCGCAAAATAATATTCCTAAGTGGCAGGATAAAGTAAAATCAATTTTAAAATCTAATTGCTAAACAATATTCCTCATCTATTGCTTAAATACCTAATATTTGTCTAGCAGTTGTGCGACTGCCGCAATCCGGGTAGATATGATTGTATGTGACAATTTAGCAAAGACAATAATCTTCATTACTCAGCAGTTGGAGTGTGTCAGCAAGACAATTGAAAAAAAAATCACAATTTTCTATTGCTTTAAAAAATAGAATTTCTTTATCTAGCAGTTGTGCGACTGTCACAATCCAGGTAGAGATAATCTTATGTGACAAATTAGCAGGGGCAATAATGTTCATTACTCCACATTTGGAGTGTGACTGCAAAACCATTGAAAAAAAATCATAATTTTCTATTGGTATAAAAAATACAGTATCTTTATATAGCTGTTGTGCAACTGGCACAATCCGGTTACAGATAATCTTACGTTACAATTTAGCAGGGGCAATATTCTTCATTACTCCAAATTTGGAGTATTTCAACAAGGCGATTGAAAAAAATGATAATTTTCTATTGGTTTAAAAAATACAGTATCTTTATCTACCAGTTGTGCGACGGGCGCAATCCGGGTGCAAATAATCTTATGTGACATTTCAGCAGGGGCAATAATCTTCATTACTTCACATTTGGAGTGTGTCAACAAGGCGATTGAAAAAATTTTCTATTGGTTTAAAAAATACAGTATCTTTATCTAGCAGTTGCGCAACTAGCGCAATTCGGGTAGAGATAATCTCACGTAACAATTTAACAGGGGTAATAATCTTCATTACTCCAAATTTGGAGTGTGTCAGCAACGTGACTATTTACCTGTAATTTACGTCAGTCTGCTTTTGCCGTGCAAGCTGCGATCTAAAAAAAAACACACATTGCTAGATACTGTGAGTTTGCACACAAGACCTTTGTAAGGGTACTTGTGAAAAATAAAGCCAATGTTTTTTTGGTTTCATTAGCATAACGCATTCAAGATGAGAAAGGGTGACATAAAGGGACGTGGATATGGTAGTGCCCGCCAAGGCTGTGTGACAGATCCAAAGATGACTGTATCTAGTTCTAGGTTCCTGTCAAAATGTAGTCAGCGCGCTACACCACTAAAGAATCCAGATAAGTGCGAGAATGTTGTGGGTTGGATGGCAAAGGCAAAGGCTCCAGTGTGTTGATAAGCAGCACCATGAAGTCTTCCACATAGTCCAATTTCAGTAGCCAAGAGGCTAGGCCTCTGAATCCTCAACCTGGTCCTCGTTCCAACCACCATCAAGAGTTCCAGGAGACATATAACCCTAACACTGGTCAATCTGAGGAACTGTTTACGTTCCCTTGTAATTTGTCAGGCCTCTCAACGTGCACCATTAAACAGTGTCATGAGGAGGTGGAGTGCAGAGAAGCCCAAACATTTGAGCACTCACGGCGATGAGAAAGGCACATTGTGGAAGATCAATTGATGTCTGAAGTGCCGGAGGATAATCATGAGGCACAGTTGTCATCAGGTCAACCTCAAAATGCAGATCAGAAGGAAGATCAGATTGAGGATCTGGAAGATAACGTGGTCGATGATGAGGCTACTGATCCAACCTGGCACGGTGGTACGCCTAGTGAGCACAGCAGTGCAGAGAAAAATGGATCCATAGCAAGAAAACACGCAAGAAGAGGTAGTGGTTTGCCCAGAGGTAGAACTCGGTCAACTGTTCCACAGAGCCCCCCACTCGGCTAGATAACAGGCCAAGGGTGCGTTGTTCCTCTGTATGGTAGTTTTTTTCTGAAAGTTCTTCAGATAAAACAACTATAATTTGTGGCATCTGCCAAACCAAGCTAATAAGAGGCAAGAACACTGCCCCTTCCCCTGTGTTACAGCCTTCCCAATCTGCTGACCATGAAGCAGGCACTGATGTCTCCTACCCACAACCAGCAGTTGCACACACACAACAGTTAGCAGCCATGTCCACTTCATTGTCCAAGCATTCAGTTTTCCCTACCCCAGACATTTACTAGAAAGCAGAAATAATTAGCCACCCACCCACAGGCCCAAATGCTAAACACCCACACTGACAGATTGCTAGCCCTGGAAATGTTGCCATTTCGACTTGTGGCAACTGAGTCTTTCCGCGACCTCTTGGCGGTGGAAGCCACATGGTACTCGATTCCCAGCCAACACTATTTTTACCTGCGTGCCATCCCCGCATTACATAAGCACGTGTTACACAATGTCAACCATGCTCTGGCCAACACAGTCACAGGGAAGGTCCACCTAACCACAGACACATGGACAAGTTCTTATGGACAGGGATGATATATTTCCCTGACAGCACACTGGGTTAACCTGGTGAGTCTAGGACAGAGTCAGAGGCTGGGACATCTCACATCTTACCTACACCAAGAATAGCGGGCCCAACTTCCATCAGGGTTTCAGTCTCCTCATATTCCATTTTCCTACTCCTCATCCTCAGCAAAGCTAGCTTCCCCATCATGGGTGCTGCCATGCCCTGCCATGAGTGTGTTGTCTGAGCGTTTTTTTTTAGTTTGGCTGGTGCAATTATAACGGATAGGTGCACACGCCTGTCAACTGACAGGCTGACTCCCCTATCTCAACCTCTTGTAATAACTGCTAAGTGTATAATAATAATAATAATCTTTATTTTTATATAGCGCTAACATATTCCGCAGCGCTTTACAGTTTGCACACATTATCATCACTGTCCCCTATGGGGCTCACAATCTCAATTCCCTATCAGTATGTCTTTGGAATGTGGGAGGAAACCGGAGTGCCCGGAGGAAACCCACGCAAACACGGAGAGAACATACAAACTCTTTGCAGATGTTGTCCTTGGTGGGGTTTGAACCCAGGACTCCAGCGCTGCAAGGCTGCAGTGCTAACCACTGAGCCACTGTGCCGCCCAAGTGTATTGTTATGTCCCCATCACGGCACCTTTCAGCTGGTCCTAGAGAGACCCCTTGGCTAATTTTTGGAAACCTTTGTACATTGTGCAATAGACAAATTTCTACTCTCAATCTCTATATATTCTATTATTATAATTTTTTTTATTGTGTTGCGCTTCTCACAGTCTTTTTAAGAGTGTATCTAGCAGCCTGATGTTGTTTTTTGGGTCTGCATGTGGACACTTTGTAACATAAATGCATTAATTTGCTCCACACAATTCTTAAGGTTTCAGCTTTACACAAAATTATATGAGTAATGAAACATGCTCTATATATATGCTGCTAGTTTGAAAATCTTACTCACACATCCCTTTATATAGGGAAATTTGACATAATACCTCTGTTACCATATGTCATTTACTGCTTATAAACGCAGCACCCCAGCAGATGGGTGGAATGCCTGGGTACAAAATCTGTGTCTGACGGTGAAACCACAGGTCCTTCCCCTGTGTTACACCGTTCCCATTCTGCTGTCCAAGAAGGAAGTGCTGAGGCCTCCAGTCCTCAACCTGCAATTGCACAACACAACTGTCAGCAACCAAGTCCAGTTTACTATCCCAGCGCAGTGTTCTGTTGTCCCTTGTCAGCATATACAGTACAGACCAAAAGTTTGGACACACCTTCTCATTTAAAGATTTTTCTGTATTTTCATGACTATGAAAATTGTACATTCACACTGAAGGCATCAAAACTATGAATTAACACATGTGGAATTATATACTTAACAAAAAAGTGTGAAACACCTGAAAATATGTCTTATATTCAAGGTTCTTCAAAGTAGCCACCTTTTGCTTTGATGACTGCTTTGCACACTCTTGGCATTCTCTTGATGAGCTTCAAGAGGTAGTCACTGGGAATGGTTTTCCAACAATCTTCTTTGAAATCTGCAGCGTTTCTGTGCGGATTTTTCTGCACCATGTGCACAGCTTTTTTTTTTTCACATTGATTTACATTGTACTGTAAATCACAATGCGGATCTGCAGCGTCTCTGCGCCGAAAAAAACACTGCAGATCTGCACTAAATCTGCACTAAATCTGCATCGTGTGCACACAGCCTTATTAGAGGATGCAACTTTGTCATCATTGCAGGCCTAAGTGTAAGAAGATCTGTACTGTCCCTTCATACATTTGGACTTTGTAATAAGATCGTCCTTAAGCCTTTGTTTATACAAACTAAATTATCCCAAGTTTGATAACCTGTCTTTGTTCTGTAGTTCATCCATTCCCAAATTAAACTTTGTCACTCTTCTCTGTGCCTGTTCTAGTTCAGCTATGTTCATCGTATACACTGAAGGACAAATCTGAACACAGTACTCTAAGGCTATGTGCACACGTTGCGGATTAGGCTTAGGAATTTCTGGTGTGGATTCTGCCTCTCCTCCGCAACGATTTTTGGGCGGTTCTGCAGCGTTTTTTGTGCATTTTTGTTGCAGTTTTCTTGCGGATTTGCTGCGATTTTTACCCCTGCGGTTTTCTATAATGGAATGGGTAAAAAAACGCTGCAGATTCACAAAAAAGAAGTGACATGCTACTTCTTTTAAACCGCAGCATTTCCGCAGCGGATTTTCCGCAAAGTGTGCACAACATTTTTTTTTTTTCTCATTGATTTACATTGTACTGTAAATCAATTGCGGATCTGCAGGGTTTCTGCACCTCAAAAAATGCTGCGGATCCGCAGAGAACCTGCAACGTGTGCACATACCCTTAAACTCTGTTTGTGGAGGCTACATTGCGGAACAAAACATAGAAACCCATGGAGGCTTTTACAATCACACCAACATTTTCTGAATTAAAAACAAAAGAAAATCTAAGTATTATGCACCTATCTGGATCTGGGCTTTGCTCCTCTCTCTTCAGTCCGCTGATCTCTGTTGTGCTCCACATCTGGTTTTGCAGATGGCCCAGAGTGATTCCATGTGATCACCTACCTGGGCCTATATAAGGCATACCAAGACATTCACCTTTGCCTTGGTATGAAGACTTCTAAGTGCTGTGGAGTCTTGAATCCCTGCAGTCTCCAGGACCTCTGTTTCCTGTTTCCAGTCTCCTACCCGCCTGCCTGTCTCCAGGAGCTCTGTTACCTTCCATGGTTACCTCTGTTTCCTGATCCCGGTCTCCTGTCCACCTGCGATCTCTAGGAACTCTGCTACCTTCTGCCATCTCCAGGACCCCATTGACCTGTTCCCATACTCCTATCTGTGCTCTCCAATACCTCTTCTACCTGTTTCTCATGTGCCCCAACTAGCTGCTGCACCAACAACCTTGGCCCGTATGCCCACCCAGAGCCTGGGCTTAGAGGAGTCACTTCACCTGATGAGCTTAACAGTGAGGCATAGCCAAAAACACTGGGTATAACTGTGTCCAATGGAGGAGGCTTAAAGGGAACCTGTCACCTGAATTTGGCGGGACCGGTTTTCAGTCATATGGGCGGAGTTTTGGGGTGTTTGATTCACCCTTTCCTTACCCGTTGGCTGCACGCTGGCCACAATATTGGATTGAAGTTCATTCTCAGTCCTCCCTAGTACACGCCTGTGCAAGACAATCTTGCCTTGTGCATGTGCAGTATTCTTTGCCCAACTGCGGGCAAAGCCGAAAAGCATTAG
Organism: Ranitomeya imitator; assembly: GCF_032444005.1. NCBI lineage: Eukaryota > Metazoa > Chordata > Amphibia > Anura > Dendrobatidae > Ranitomeya > Ranitomeya imitator. The sequence continues at coordinate 87,273,160 of NC_091286.1, forward strand.
TGCGCATGCGCCGGCGCACTATGTCCCGGAACTATTTCGCTATGTTCCAGGACATAGTGCGCCGGCGCATACGCACTAATGCTTTTCGGCTTTGCCCGCAGTTGAGCAAAGCATACGTGCAGGCGTGTACTAGGGAGGACAGAGAATAAACTTCAATCCAATATTGCGGCCAGCGTGCAGCCAGCGGTTAAGGAAAGGGTGAATCAAACACCTGAAAACTCTGCCCATATGACCGAAAACCGATCCCGCCATTTCAGGTGACAGGTTCCCTTTAATGATCATGTAGGTGCAAAGTATGAATAGAATTTCAATTAAACTATTACAATGATGTAACATTTGCCTTGTGTAAACTTGCTGCACATTACCACAAAGTATAAAAGCATCCTAACTGGTTTCTTTCCATAGCTCTTTGCATACTACTATAGGCAATATATTTCATGTTTCTGTTTTTTTATGTTGCCCATTTATTATCTATCACATTAATGCTTAGTATAATAATATGTACTGGCAACTGCCTGATCATCAGTACCATAAAATGCAATAGCAGTGCCGGTAATATGCTCTTGATCATTTTCAACCATAGTCTCTAGACCGTTTGCCATGTCTTGGGGCGTTTGTGGCTACAAGTCACTCGTAATTTTCTTCTTCTTGCTTCTCCACCTTTCCTTACCATTTTATTTCCGTTTACAGCACATCATGTTCTCACTAAAGAGTCAGTTATTTCTTTTAACAGTTGAAATTGCTGGAAGTGATTTAACTGTCATTTAATTTGATTCCTCTCTTCTGACTGCGGAGAAATATGTTTAATGTACTGGAAATTATGTTAATAAGAAAAAGCATTATCTCATTTAATGAAATAAATACACAAATATTTCAAAATAAAATAAAGAGGCAATCTTCACCGTGGAAATGTCTCTTATGGTTTGCATAAAATAACAAATGGGAAAATTCATGAATATATTGAAATACTAGCAAAAAAAAAATCGACCTGCTCTTTGGATAACAGAGAGAAGGAACACTATATGTAATGCATATCACCTGGCAATTTAATACATGGTGCAGCAGCTCATTTGTCACGAGGAGCTCAAAGTCTTAGTTAGATCAAGGGGAAAACCTGAATGGTATAACATTTATATACAAGAGCATAATTCTTATGTTGCATCACTAATCTTTACTCTTAATCAAAATTAATTATATTGCTTAATAAAAAAAAAAGGTTTTGCACTGTAAATCCATTATGTACAGTTGATGTATTCAATTCCAAATATAAATGGCTCCAATAGTCCCATAATAGTACTGTATTACAAAGATATTCTCCTCTAAAAGCAATGGAAGATGGTATACTGTAAATGTGTAAAATTGAAAATATACTGTATGAAAGTGCAGTTTGCCTCTATGAGCTTTGGCCTTTTTTTTAATCATTTGGGCATTTTTTATAGCACCAAATACATTTCCATTATAAGCAACATCTAGTAGAAATAGTAATGGTATTGCATTTATAATTTGTTAGTGGATTTACTCTATTATTTCTTTTAAGTCTCTTTTTTCCCCATTGACAAAGGATGTTAATTAATAGATCTTGGAATTAAAATAAGTTTCACAATTGTAAATGATTAACAACAATGTTCCTGTGCTGAGATAATCTTATAAATGTGCCCCTGCTGTGTCCTGTGTAATTGCTGTGTTTGACTGTGCAGGGACATGGTCTGATCATACCACAGCTCCTGGGCAATAGAGAATATACAGACAGGACAGTAAGGGTGCCATCTCACAGTGGCACTTTGGTTGCTACGACGGCACGATCCGTGACACTCCAGCATCGCACCATTATCGCTCCAGCGTCGTAGACTGCGGTCACACTTCGCAATGCACGACGCTGGAGCGATAATTTCATGACGTGTTTGCGATGTAGAAGCTGTTGGTTACTATGTGCACATCGTATACAATATCGTGCACACCTTTGTTACACGATTCGATCATGCCGCCACAGCGGGACACTTGACGACGAAAGAAAGTTTCAAACGATCTACTATGATGTACGATTCTCAGCGGGGTCCCTGATCGCAGTAGCGTGTCAGACACAGCGAGATCGTAAGTATATCGCTGGAACGTCACGAATCGTGCCGTCGTAGCGATCAAAATGCCACTGTGTGACGGTACCCTAAGGGATTGCAGCATGGGACACTATCTATAGGTTGTGTTTAGTATTAAAGATTTGTTTTATTGATTTGAGCTTAGCAGCAACATCTCACGCACGGTTTTGTGTAAAACAATGGAAGGGCAATTTTTTAAAATTGCATTGTAACTTGTTCGAATTCCCTGGATCCAGTGAATTTCCTAAAATTTTACACAAATTTGATTCACCGCAAATCAATTTGCTCATCTCTAGTAACATTTAGATGAAAGAGTCTCCCGTTATTGCTCTATCTGAGACAACATTTTGGAATAATTCAGAAAATCCAACTGACTGCCAAAAATAATTTTCTCCTGTTTTCGTATTCTCTGAAAAATGTTGTAATCCACAAAAAAGTGTCAAGCTGAACTTCAATTTTAGATTGCCCCTTGGACATGGTTTGTAAAGCATTCTAAGAAAGACTGTAAAATCTTATAAAGGGTTAAGATTATTCAAATAAGGTAGCTTTGATGGAACACCGATCGTTCTTAATGTCTGAACATTAAAAACATATTGTAGTAAAGCTAATCTAATTTTAAGGAGTAGAAGGAAATTTGTAGAGCACTGTATTACCAAAACTTCAATTTGATATTTTTAAGGAATTACATGTTGTGTTAGTCTTACTTCAAAGCCTTCTCAAACATATGGCAAGCAATCCGGTCTGCAATCATTGGTTTCATATTATGTAGAGGATGATTTCAGTATTATGCTATTATCCATCTGTTTCTGTAGGAAAAGACATGAACCTGTGTATAAGAGGTCAGTTGCTTCATTTCAAACTGCATTTGAGAACTTCAACTCTGCTCACTTGAGATCATTTTTGTGATTCACTTCAAACAACTGGCTCATCTTGTATATACAACTGACAGGTGAATCTGCAACAGAATTGGACCAATTTAATCTTAGCCTAAATTTATATGTGAAGGTATGCACATCTATAATATGATGGTTATTCTTGTGATAATAATAATTTGAATTAATATTTGACATACTTTTTTGATACTGTAAAACTTTAGGACATAGACGTTGTACTACTGCATCCAGTAGATCATTTTCAAAAGAAACTTTTTTTGCAGTTGATATTTTTATTTTTTTCAATATATTAGAAGTGAATCAAAATATTCTACCCGGAGTTTACAGAGCCAGCACAGGTATATGAGTCTCCAAACTTATAGAGTATGTGCACACATTGCGGATTTGGCCGCTGCAGATCTGCAGCAGTTTTCCATGAGGTGTACAGTACCATGTAAAGCTATGGAAAACAAAAACCGCTGAGCACATGCTGAGGAAAATTCCGCACAGAAACGCAGCGGATTATTTTCCGCAGCATGTCAATTCTTTGTGTGGAAACACAACGTTGCTGCACCCATTGATGTACATTGAGCAAGGCAAATCAGCACATCAAAAAATGCAAGACAATCCGCAACAAATCCACAAGTAATCCACATCAATTCCGCATTAAATCAGCAACCATTTTGGCCTGCGTTTTCTGCTAAGAGATGCGGATTCTGTGCAGAAAAATCTGCAGTCAAATCCGCAACGTGTGCACATACCCATAGACCTAACTAACATTATGTATAGATTACGTTTTGGGAAATTTCTCACACTACTCTTTGGAAATTAATAAAACTTAACTATCATTCAGACTGGAAGCCAGATTTGATTGTAGTCTGTAAATATAGAACCACATACAGTAGATCTACATATGAGCTTTGACAAAATAGTATGATAGTTTCAGAAAGGAATTATCATTTACAAAGTTGCTTAATGTTTCATTTAAATGCATTAATACAATAAGATAATTGGCTGCAACAGTGTACATAGCCTCGGTCAGGCTATATGGTATATTATCTTTCACATTTTCTATTGTGTTCCCTTGCTCTGCAAAGCGTTAATTCAATTTTTTACTTAAAAAAAATTGATGCAGAAAGTAGATCTTGCAATCATCCTATTGAACTTAGGAAAAATAACAAAAAATTGGGATCAGGATGCTAAGATGCCTTTGGATTTTCTGACCCATCAAAGGGGGCTTTTGGTCTAATGGCAGCAGTGCTATAACAGTGGCATGGACTTACTGCTTCCTGACTTAAACTGCAGAGTCTACAGCTTTCACATATCTTCTCTGCACACTGCTTGTGATATATTTCTCCTTGTGAGCTCTTGCAAGCAGGAGTCAGGGGCATGAAGAGCAATGAAAAGCTATATATCAATGGATACACTGGAGAGTCTTCACACAGAAATTGCACATAGTCATACAGTGTGAGTCAGAGGTGTTTTAAAAACGCTGCAGCTAACCAATTTATGAATTCATCTAGTAATGTTTTCTTATATACAGCAGACCTTACATGTTTAGCTGCATCGGTTATGAACATAACTGGAAGGAAGACAGTTGGATTTAGAGAAGAAAAGGTCTGGGGGCTGTAAGGATGGATGTGATAAGATCTAGGCATGCAGCACAGCAGGTGGGGGCAAACACCAAAGATTAACTGATGTGATCAGAGCTAGCTTCAGTTGCAATAGCTTCACCTCTGAAATGCCTCTGACAAGCAAAAAAACAGCAGTTGAAAAATTTTCCTGGCCATCATTTGTCATGCAAGAGACAATTGCTGGATAATAATGGTTGCCATAGCAGCTGGCAGATTATTGAAGGTCATCATATCTATTATACCAATACCATATGTAAAAGCACAACCTAGAATAAAACCATTAAATAACATTTTTCCCAAAAGAAGTCAAACATAAGTTTAGGCCAAACTCAATATAAGGATAATATCTACAAAATTCCAGACTGACAAACTTAAAGCATCCAGGAAGACATAGAGTATTTTTAGACCGTATAGAAATATTTTATTAGAATTATAACACAGTTAATATCATAAGAGTACCTCTGCAAACGTGGGAAAATAAGGATCCTTAATTGAACATGTCAACAAATCAACATGTGCACGAGAAATAATATTTCTGGCAACTTTGCCCCCTCTCAAAATAAAAAAAAAATTAACAGAAAGTAATCGGAACGTTTGATGGACCATGACATGCTATCAGTTGTGTCCACAAAAAACTAGCCCTCACATAATCCTTTTGAACGAAAAGTTACAATGCTCTGCAAGTTTTTTCTACCTTTTCTTTTTTAACTAGTTGAAATAATATATCATTTTTACCACAAATAGATCATTGTAGAAACAAAAAACAAAAACAATGGCAAAATTTCATTTTTTTTTTCAATTCCCCTCCACAATAGTATTTTTATTCCTGTGATCAATACATCATATGTTAAAATAAATAATGTTATGCAAAACTTCAAACTTTGCCCCCCAAAAAACAAATCCAAAAACAGCCAATAAAACTAAAAAAATAAGAAAATTTAAAAGACTATGTAAAAAGGGAAAAACAAAAAAATGGCCTCACCTCCAAGGGGTAAAGACTAAAAATGTTTGTCACCCAAGTGGACAAAAGCTACAAGGAATATATGCCGATAGCACCCAGTGGATGGAATGTAATTTTGCAAACAAGAAGCCAAAAATGTGAATACATTTCTGACAATATATGAATAGCTTAATAACATTATTGTTTCATTATTTCTGCAGCATGTTTTATTTTATAAATCATGATTATAATAATGTTCTGACTCTCTTTCCAATTGTACATATGTTTATACCTTGATGAAAGCCAAATTCATGCAAGGAAATATTGGGTAAGTAAATGATCACCCTATAGAGCACAGCCTGACTTAGATTTATATCTAGTTTTCCTATGGTGCTAGAAAGAGCCTTGGGCATATATTAAACAAGTCCAAAAATATGGCTAAGTCTAGATACCGTATGCACTAGTTATACCATTCCGATTTTAGATAAAATTATACTGTTGCTATTTCTGAAAATTGCCAAATTAAATTACACAGTATCTCTGCAGGTTTGCTTCCTTTTTTTCTGAATTATATTTCTAAATATAAAATTAAGAATTAAGAAAGGCGCACAAGCAACATGAATGCTGAAAATAGTGTCTTACTGTTATTTGCTATGTAATGAATCTGATATACCTTTTTTTCTGACACTTTCTGTATATAACTGTTCATACGCCTTATTATAATAAATATCAAGTCAATGTAGTGTCAAGTCATCTACATTTATTTTCTGCACAGCGTATTCACTTATTAATTGATTCTTCAGCAGTACCCAGAACTTCCTTTCCATAATAATTGCTTAAAGCTTAAAGTGTCCTAATATAGAAGGCATCATCTTCAAGTTATTTTGACAAAGACTGATATGAAATGATCTCGGAGGTCACAAGACCTTTTTTCTATGATTAGCACAGAAACATTAAAATAACTCGGCAGACAAAATGTTACGTTATATCACCCTCTGAAAATAGCTGTCGTCTATATTTAATAAATATTAAACTAAAGACCACTTAAAGTAAATTAAGTCATTTTATGCTCTGGTGAAATTTATTGGACATTGTTAAATCTGCAGAATTATTTACACTGAATAATGACATTGATTAAATGATTCTAAATACACATTTTTAAATATTTTTAGAGAATAACAGTTAAAAGGCTGGCTGTTGAACACATCCCTATTCATATGCCTGTATGACTTTGATTTTCTAAATAAGAGCATCTTTTGGGCCAGATTCAGAAAGCTTGTGTAAAAACCAAGCAAGGCACAGTCTTAAAGGGTTTTCCACTACTAAGGCCATTCCTTTCTTATTCATCATGTTGGGCCCCAATAAAATAAAGACACATATACTAATCTCTAAAGCTGGCGGCGTTGCAGTGGTGTCAGCACTCACTCTCACAGGGTTCACATGCGATTTTGTGACACGTGAGCCTGTCGTCCAACCACCGCTGGCATCACTGTCTCCTCCTTCAGACGTATATGTAATCAAGAGGAAGTAGGAGCTGTGGCTGGCCTCTCACTTCCCCTTGATTACTAATATATCTGAAGGCGGGGACAATAAGACAATAGAGATTGGATGCCGGGCTCATGTGACATACAACTGCATGTGAGCCCCAGGAGAGCGAGTGCCGACACCGTTGGAAAGGCGAGGGCAAGGGAGATCAGTATAACCTTTTTTTATTTTATCAGGGCCAAACATCGGGTATGATAAGAGATTATCCTAGTAGTGGACAACCTCTTTAAACTGCAAACATAAAATGGAGCAGACTGGTGCTTGTTGATTTTTTTCATCCATGTGGCTGACATTGATCAGTATGCTTTCAGTGTGATGGTCATTGTTAATACTTCACGAAAATAAGACCATATAATCTAGGTCCTACTCTGGTGGGTCGCACCATAGGTAATATATGTATGAGCAACCTAAACCTCCTCCGATTAGAACAACTGATCAACATGGGTTTCAGAAACCATATAATACCCCTCCTACATTCTGTGGCAGAATAATGAACCCATAAAAGAAAGTTAATGCTCTAATTGTTAGTATCTTTTCCTTTTTCTGCTAGTACAACATTATTCACTCTGCCAGTGGCGACAGTAATGGAGAAGACATGGCCAATATTACAGAATGGTTGCAGGCACTGTTCAGTTGGGAATACTGGTGCGGCTGGGACTTGTGTCATTGCCCTATCCAAACTGAATAGTTGTGTTGTTCACAAGCTTAGCAGATGTTATCAGAATTCTGCTACAACCAGTGGGGCAGAACCACACCATAATTACATTCCTACTATTCTGTTGGGAGTTGCCAGTTATTGTTCTTGGTTTAATCCATGAACTCTGATGATATTCTTCTGTTGAGCGCATCCTGTACTTGAGCTTGTTACACTGACTACATCTGACTCTGTGTTTCCTCCTGATTTGACCTTAGATTGTCTTAGTTCTTTTTTGAATGACTAATTGGTATCTGACCCTGGCTATTCCTTTGAGTATGGTATTGCTTTCTCATTCTGTCCCTGGTTTTGTCCGCTCTATTAGACCTGGTTAGTTTACCATCCTCACCTCAGGCTCGCTCCTCTGACTTACAGCTACTCCATGGATGCAACTCAGAGGGTCCTATTGTATTTCAGATCTTTTTATAAGGGTTAAAGTGTGAAGAACAGGGTTCCTCTGGAATTTGGAATGTTAGATGGAGTGGCTATCACCAAATCTGTCTGATGTAGCAGAGCTGATAATCTCACACTACCTTTACACTAATATATTTTAAATTGCATACCACTTTAAAAGCACCAAACATATGTAACGAATGCAAACGGAGGCACAGATGGTAAAGTGAACATTCGTTAAAAGAAATGTGGAACCACAGGATGTGTGTCTAAGCTAACCCTAGACACCTATTGCAAGACCCCTCAACAGGGACAGGTAGGAATGCCTAAGGGAGGCAAGGTGCTACCTCCAGTTAGACCCCAAACAAGTGGAAGCTGATCCAATGGGACAGGCAGGCTGGCAGGAATGACAAGCGGCGTGGAACTGGGTGGATGGCAGACAGCAGGAGCGGGTAACAGGTGGCTGCTGGCAGGTACTGGTGCTGGAGGTACTGACATAGTCAGAAGAGATGTGGTGGAACTCAGCAGGTACTCTGAGAAGACAAAGCAGAGTTAACAAGATGCTTGCGGAGTATAGGCAAGGTGGAACAGGAACCTGAGAATAGCAACAGGAAACACTTGTTGCTCAGGCACCTCCCTAAGGTAAGAGGTGCCAGAAATAGTGCGAGACACCACCCCATTGGTTAAGACCTAATTCAGTTAATAGTGTGCTGTCTCTTTAAGAGACCGGGAGAGCGCGCGCGCCCATAGAACCGTGCCTGGAGGCCTGCAGGCCGCACTCCAGGACCAGGAAGCGGCAGCAGAAGAAGACAGTGCACTACATGGGATGCAGGGTTCTGGGGGATGGCGCCAGGAAGCAGACCAGGAGGTAAACCAAGGCACCGGCACTGCAACATATATCTCTTTTATTATTTGCTTTCCTCCAGTGATCTTCTCTGATATATACAGCATAAAACTAACTCATTCCCATCCTTGCTAGACTTTTACTAAAACCAGCATGCTTTGTAGCAGAATGTCTATACCACTTTAAACTATTAATAATAAATCATACTTTATAGGGTAATTCAGATTTTGTGTTCATTGTTTATTAAAGTCTGGTTCCCATATCTCCAATATGACAGGTGAGGCATGCTATAGTGATAACATAACATTCCTATGCAATATGGGAAGCTTGCTGCTCATTTTGAGAGAATTGGAACATTAGAGCTATGCAAATAGCACCGAACGCAATAGAATACTTCCCTATTGATGTGGTGTGTCAGGTGTCAACTTGTTGCTGATACATTTGTAAAATATTTGTGTCCAGCCACCTGTGCACTTGTCTAGTGTTCATAACTGGACAGACTAGAAGGATAAATATTGCATGCAACTTTCCCTGTAAGTCTAAGGAAAGGGTCAAGCATTCGATCACAGTGGACACAAAACTGATGTCACAGGACATGTAAACAAAGAAAGGATCAATTTTGTCATTAGTTTTCTTCCAGCATTTTTGTACTATGATGACAGAAGGAAAAGCAAAAGCAAGACTGGAAATGTGTGATGGAGCCCTTCAAGGGAAGTGTGTAGTCACACTATGTGACTGGAGACTTGTGAATCCTCAAATCGCATGCACTGCACACTGTAAGGATTCCAGAGTTGCGCATGTGTGAGTACATGTACCGCATGTGATTTGATACATGCAGTCACATGCTAACTGGACATGTGCGGCCTCACTCCATGCAAGTGTATTGAGTGACGCCAGTCACATTTAGTTGGAATGTGGCAAGGAGTATTCAATTGCAAACTTGCTGTCACATGACCGCACACTCCAGGCATCGATGTGCAGTGCATGCGATGTCAAGGTTCACAAGACTTGTAGTCTAGTTTTTTTTCTTATGATTTTTACTTACAAAAAGTAAGATATACTATAGTAAATCTACTATGCCAATCTAGACATAATAATAAAACTGCTAAAAAATAGGTTGAAAGACCAGTTAAATTAAATTTTCGGTGTTATATGATCAGTCAAATGTTTGAGTTATCTGTCCCAGTCACCGTATTCCATTACCATGAGTGGCGATGTTAGCAGACAATTTCTACTTACTTCCTTGCCTTATTTCCATGTTGAAAGTGAAGGGGATAATCTAAGTAAAAATAAAAACACGTTTTGCGCAGTTCAAACATTCCGTTATGATAACACGAGCGATTGTTGCCTTGTGACTGGCTTAATTGTGGGCTGCAATAAAGGTCATAATTAATATCCCAACACAGACACTAATAAACAATTTGAAATTGCCAGCATAATCAAATGATGCAAACATCCGTGAGCTACAAAAGTTCATTGCCGCAACTGACAATTTCTTAATTGTATTCAGTCATTCATGGAAATTTTATTAACATCGAACTGATGTATCCTGCCCTTACTCTGTCACAACACCAGGGATCTAATTTCATTATTTTCCACAAGATTTGCTTGACTACTGCCATGATTCTATGATTGCGTTAGTCCAGATGTTTATGCTATTTAAATTAGGAAGAAAAGACTTTTGGGTAAACACAATTATATGATGTGTTTTTTTTTTCTTTTAAGATTTAGTTGAATAACTTTTTTTTTTTAGCACATTTTTATTTTCCTGGAGACAGAACAGAATTTCACAAAATTTTGCTAATGAATATTTTCATTTATTTAGATATCACTGGAGTTAGCTCATATATTTTTGTAGAACTATATTAATGTCTGCTTTTTAAGAAATAATTTATTTTTATAATAGCAATATTTTGCAACATTTAACATTAATCATTATATTCTCAATTAGCAATCAATAGCACATTTCACGCTAACATTAATAGTGAAGGCCCCCAAAAATATGGAAACAATCCATGTTGATCAGTGCAGGGCAGAAGACTGAGAGAAATGTGCAGTTATGACGTAGAAGGGATCTCTCCGAAATACTCTGATCGCTGAATCCATGGAAGTGGAATGTTTTTCTGTTCCATGGTTGTTTCTAGTTAGAGTAACCATTGTCTCAATGTTTATTTAATAATCACACAAAAATAAACATATTTTTTATATATCTTATTAGAAATATGTGCTCCTTTCTTCTCCTGGATTGACGTTTCACTCTTAACTCATAGGTAAAATTTATCAAATTTGCCTTCAGTGACGACAGATTTTCATATTACTTAATTAGGAGATGACAGTTAGTGATTTTGAAATCCTATGGACAGGGGAGGAAGGAGGAGCTAGAGATGGATACAGACATTCCTCTCCAAGCTCAATAGAACTTAATGAGCACCAGCTGCCAACCCTCATCTCAGTAGTGTAAAATCTATTATCACTGAAGCCAGATTGAGAAATTTGAGAATCAATGATCAGTCCAGGAGGAGAAAGAAGCAGATTTCTCTAATAAGATATATTACAAAGTTTATTTTTTCATGTGTACTAATGATTTATGAAAAATAAATAAAAACAATGGCTACTCCTTAATAGTGATGGATGAACCCCTGGATGTTCCGGTCTGGGGGGTTCATCAGAATAGATAAAAAAAAGTTTGATTAGGGTACCAGAACATTACCTGTACCTGAACCCGGACACCCATTCACATTATGGGCCAAACATTCAGCGTTTGCCCCAGCTGTCATGTGCATGACAGGCGGCAAACACTGACTCTGCCTAATGTTCTTACTGTCATCAGAGAGCCACGGTTCCATCGCTGTCAGATGATATTGCCCCCAACCTAAAAATAGCAGCCTGCAGCTGCACCAGAAGAGGTGCATCTATTAAATGAGCCAATTCTGTTGCTTTCCCAGTTCTTTCCACTTGCCCTGTGGTGGTGGCAAGTGGGGTTCATATTTGTGGGGTTGCTGTCACCTTTTCTGGTGACATCAAGCCCATGGCTTAGTAATGGAGAGGCATCTATAAGACACCTATCCGTCAGTAATCCTATAGCTATATTGTAAATGAACACACAGCCGAAAAAAAATCCTTTGCTTGAAATAAAAAACAAAAAAGGTACTTTTTTATTTAAAAATAAAAAACACAGTTATACTCACCTAACCCTAACCTATACTCACCTTAAGCCCATTCCATTGAAGCCCTCGTCTCCTGTAAATAGTCACACACCCAGAATAAAGTATTTTAATTGAAAGGACACAGACTCCTTTATTGATTCTAAATTAAACCATACTCATGTCATTGCCCATTTAACTGAAGGCATGGTCTTTGGTAGTAAAACAAGAATGAAAAAAAAACATATCCCTTACCTGTCCAACATTCTGTCTTACCCTGTAATCCATGTCTGCAATAACTAGTTGTCAACCTGGACAGTGCTAAGATGCGATCGTCCAGGCTGAAAACCACTGGAAAATGAGCTGCTGTGAGAGCAGCATCAGTAACTAGTGGTGACATCACCGAGGTTACCGCAGGTCACTGAGGCTGCATTCCCAGCTGGGCCCTAAACTAAGGTGAACTCAGTGAGATTACCACTAGGATAGTGATAAAAAGTCTCATGGTGCAGAGCTGAGCTCAGTGAGTTAACTGCAGTTCCCAGTGAGAAAATTCTCACGGACGGTCTCAGGTTTCTTCATCAGACAGAGTTTAACACAACATCATTTTGATACTGTCATTTCATAGTGAAAGTGGGTGTCCAATATTACCTGCTGACACACTACTGAAGACTCCACTCACAGAAGATAAGACATTTTGTAGCCTTTCTCAGGGTCCTTTCACGTGTTGTGTATTATTTACGGCACCCCTTCCATGGGTTTTCATGGTATTTTGCTATGAACAAATTTTTATAAACCTGTGAAAATGTCTGCAATTTCTAATTGGTTAATGTAATAACTTTCATTGACCCATTGAATTAACCACCTCTATACCAGACAATTTTGCACTTTTATTTTTTTCTCCCCTCCAATCGCTATGCCCTTTTTTCTGTCAATTTACACATATACTATAGGTCTAGTTTTATGCGTGATAAATTTTAGTAGTGACTTGTGCAAATATGGAGCCTATGACCCCCAGGAAGAAGCTACGATGCGAAACGCGTATCGGGGTTCTCCTCCCTACAGCAATCCCTTCACCTGCAGGTATCTATATGATGCGTTTGATTTTACCTATAGCTCACCTTTGTCCTATATTTTTGTGCATAGGCTCCATATTTGCACATGTATTGGCACTTTATTTATATCTAACAAGATACTGCCACTATAGCCGAAATGCACTGACACATTAGTAGCCTTTATCTTGTGGTGTAGCCTCTCTTTTCTAGCACACCTCATTAACCCTTCATGCCCCTCATTTACTACGGGACTATTGACTTACATGTCTTTATGAGCTATACCAACACATACACGTATGTATATGGACCCTTTTGTAGTGTTGCGTTGACTATTATGAATTCTGAGCCTGCTGGTGCATGTATTCTTATTATGCATTGGACATGATTCGTTTTATGTGTATGTACCTGGTTATTTAACCTCTATATGGATTGCCCTAGGGCTACTCTGCCTTGTTCCCATTTTTTTCTTGCATAGTGTATATTCTTCATCATTTTGTTTTAATTGTTATAAATAAAATATTTAATATTTTATATTTGGTTGGTACTCCCTTTTCCTTTGGATATCATTTAGAAAAATGGTTGGTGATTACCCAAATGATGGTGCAGCCACGGGACTTGGGTAAGCCCACCACAAAGTCCATCCCAACCATCTCCCAGGGCCTGTCTGCCACTGGCAGAGGGTAGAGTAACCCAGCTGGCCGTGGTCGAGGAGACTTATTCTTGGTGCAGGAGACACATGCCCGAATATAGTCTCCAACGTCACGGGCCATCTGTGTCTGCCTGTGTCTTCACCATAGCCTCTCTGCCCTGTGTCTCCACTATAACCAGACTACCCTGTGCCTACGCCTTAGTCTGCCAGTCCTGTATTCCCACATACTGTATTCCCACATGTTTAAGAACATCCTAAATAGGCAGTGTAAGCGGTTTATACCTTGTGGGAATAAAAGGACTAGAAATAGGAAAAACCCAATGTGGCTAAACAAAGAAGTAAGACAGGCAATTAACAGTAAAAAGGAAGCATTTGCACTACTAAAGCAGGATGGCACCATTGAAGCTCTAAAAAACTATAGGGAGAAAAATACTTTATCTAAAAAACTAATTAAAGCTGCCAAAAAGGAAACAGAGAAGCACATTGCTAAGGAGAGTAAAACTAATCCCAAACTGTTCTTCAACTATATCAATAGTAAAAGAATAAAAACTGAAAATGTAGGCCCCTTAAAAAATAGTGAGGAAAGAATGGTTGTAGATGACGAGGAAAAAGCTAACATATTAAACACCTTCTTCTCCACGGTATTCACGGTGGAAAATGAAATGCTAGGTGAAATCCCAAGAAACAATGAAAACCCTATATTAAGAGTCACCAATCTAACCCAAGAAGAGGTGCGAAACCGGCTAAATAAGATTAAAATAGATAAATCTCCGGGTCCGGATGGCATACACCCACGAGTACTAAGAGAACTAAGTAATGTAATAGATAAACCATTATTTCTTATTTTTAGTGACTCTATAGCGACAGGGTCTGTTCCGCAGGACTGGCGCATAGCAAATGTGGTGCCAATATTCAAAAAGGGCTCTAAAAGTGAACCTGGAAATTATAGGCCAGTAAGTCTAACCTCTATTGTTGGTAAAATATTTGAAGGGTTTCTGAGGGATGTTATTCTGGATTATCTCAATGAGAATAACTGTTTAACTCCATATCAGCATGGGTTTATGAGAAATCGCTCCTGTCAAACCAATCTAATCAGTTTTTATGAATAGGTAAGCTATAGACTGGACCACGGTGAGTCATTGGACGTGGTATATCTCGATTTTTCCAAAGCGTTTGATACCGTGCCGCACAAGAGGTTGGTACACAAAATGAGAATGCTTGGTCTGGGGGAAAATGTGTGTAAATGGGTTAGTAACTGGCTTAGTGATAGAAAGCAGAGGGTGGTTATAAATGGTATAGTCTCTAACTGGGTCGCTGTGACCAGTGGGGTACCGCAGGGGTCAGTATTGGGACCTGTTCTCTTCAACATATTCATTAATGATCTGGTAGAAGGTTTACACAGTAAAATATCGATATTTGCAGATGATACAAAACTATGTAAAGCAGTTAATACAAGAGAAGATAGTATTCTGCTACAGATGGATCTGGATAAGTTGGAAACTTGGGCTGAAAGGTGGCAGATGAGGTTTAACAATGATAAATGTAAGGTTATACACATGGGAAGAGGGAATCAATATCACCATTACACACTGAACGGGAAACCACTGGGTAAATCTGACAGGGAGAAGGACTTGGGGATCCTAGTTAATGATAAACTTACCTGGAGCAGCCAGTGCCAGGCAGCAGCTGCCAAGGCAAACAGGATCATGGGGTGCATTAAAAGAGGTCTGGATACACATGATGAGAGCATTATACTGCCTCTGTACAAATCCCTAGTTAGACCGCACATGGAGTACTGTGTCCAGTTTTGGGCACCGGTGCTCAGGAAGGATATACTGGAACTAGAGAGAGTACAAAGGAGGGCAACAAAATTAATAAAGGGGATGGGAGAACTACAATACCCAGATAGATTAGCGAAATTAGGATTATTTAGTCTAGAAAAAAGACGACTGAGGGGCGATCTAATAACCATGTATAACTATATAAGGGGACAATACAAATATCTCGCTGAGGATCTGTTTATACCAAGGAAGGTGACGGGCACAAGGGGGCATTCTTTGCGTCTGGAGGAGAGAAGGTTTTTCCACCAACATAGAAGAGGATTCTTTACTGTTAGGGCAGTGAGAATCTGGAATTGCTTGCCTGAGGAGGTGGTGATGGCGAACTCAGTCGAGGGGTTCAAGAGAGGCCTGGATGTCTTCCTGGAGCAGAACAATATTGTATCATACAATTATTAGGTTCTGTAGAAGGACGTAGATCTGGGGATTTATTATGATGGAATATAGGCTGAACTGGATGGACAAATGTCTTTTTTCGGCCTTACTAACTATGTTACTATGTTACTATGATACCCAGCGTGCTCTTTGTCCTCTCTTTACCCTGCTTATCCAGCCTCTTTCCCACTCCTACTTTCTGTCCCCGAGTATCAGCTTCCGGGGCAATAGTCTCCCTTGGGCTTGCCCCTAATGCTCCCTGTATTGGGGTGGTTCACCTGGTTAGCTCACCCTTGGGAGGTTCGTTGTCGTGGTACTGTGGGTTCACTCTAGGAGTTCCTGAAGATCTGACAGTACAATCAGGCCATGTACCCCTCTGGTACGCCATCTCCCACCCAAAAAGAACTACTATTTTTATGGGAGAATCAGTCAAGGATAATGTCCTTTCCAAAGTCCATGGAGTCCCATTTGTTGGTCCTTCAGAGCTCTGACCCTGGGAGTGCTACTCAGCTGGCTAGTCTCAACAGGAGCTTGCTCAGCAATGTGATACCCAGGCCCACATTTTAAATTATATGGCCTCTGTGGATGACCGTCTGCTTGCCCTTCAGTCTGCCGCCTCTGTCTCACCCCAGGCCAGGACCGGACTGGCCATTTGGCAATTCTGGCAAATGTCAGAAGGGCCTGTCTGGTCATGGGCTGCCTTGTCTGCTACATTGTTAACAGAATCGGTGTTCTCAAGATACCCATACTGTCAAGAGTTGTGTAGGAGCACAAAGTTGCTGACTCCGTCACTTACCCCAGCAGGCCACTGGTATCATTAGAAATATTGGTCTTGTAGTAAATCTTCCTTTCCTCCATCCAGGGTAATATTAGTAATATATTCCATCTGGTGCTTGGGGATGGAGACAACATGGACCTGTGTGATTTCAAATGCCAGGGATGAATTTCATCCCCAGTCCGTACCTGCCCCACGCTACTACACCTCATCCGTTGCCCCGATTGGTGAAACCGCCATGGTACAGCGGAGATTCCAAGTTATGTAGAGGGTTTCTTAATCAGTGCCAATTGCATTTTGAGTTGCTACCTCTGCAGTATCCTACTGACCGAGCAAAGGTGGCCTTTGTTGTGTCTCATTTAGAGGGGGAGGCTTTAGCCTGGGTGAACCCTATTTGGGAGCGTGCTGATCCTCTAGTCTCTCAACTTTCCACCTTTCTTGATACATTCCACAAGGAGTTCGATGAGCCTGGTCGCCTGGCTTCTGCTACAGAGTCACTCTTTAATCTCCACCAGGGTGCGCTCTCTGTAGGTCAATACGCCATTCAGTTCCGCACCTTGTCGTCTGAGTTAAGTTGGAACAATGAGGCTTTGGTGGGAGTTTTTTGGCATGGTCTCTCAGCTCGGATCAAGGACAAGTTGGCTGGTCGGGACACTCTGACTTCTTTAGAGGATCTGATCTCCTTGGCAACCCATATTGACTTACGCTTTCTGGAGCGTTCCCATGAGTCTGCTAGGGAGAGAAGATTTCCTCGTGTTACTCCGGTTACCTGTAGTCCTTCTCATTCCTGCCCTGTGTCTTCTCCGGCTGCACCTGCTCCGGAACCTATGCAGGTGGACCGTCTCAATCCTGTAGAGCAGCATCGTAAGGAGAGACTCACTCAAGGGCTCTGTTTCTACTGCAGCAGTGCTTGTCATTTCCTGCATTCCTGTCCCCTGAGGCTGGGAAACGCCTCCGCCAAGGACAGGTAAGAGAGGATTTCCTAGGTGTTTCCGATTCCTCTCCACCCTTGACTCTATCTGTTCTTTTGCATTTAGGTTCTAAAAGTTTTTCTGAATTAGCTTATATTGATTCAGGTACGGATGGAAATTTTATCCAGCTCGAGGTGGTTAGAAGACTTCGGATTCCTGTCAGGTCCCTGGAGACTCCCCGGCAGATAGCTTCGGTCGACGGTCATCCCCTGCAGGTTTCTGTTACTCAGATCACAGAAGAACTGGAGTTGCAGATCAGAGTCCGGCATCGAGAGAAAATTGTCTTTTACGTTCTACCTTCCTTGTCTCTTGCTATTCTTCTCAGTCTCCCTTGGTAGAGGAAGCACGAGCCCACTCTCGACTGGCATTCTGGAGACATTCTGCGTTGGGGACACCTCTACCAAGATCAGTGCTTGCTTCCCATCCAGTTTAAAATCTCTTCGCAATCAACTTCAGTGTCTCCAGATTTACCATCTGCCTATGTGGTCTTTGCTGACATCTTAAATAAGAGGGAGGCGGAGATCATGCATCCGCATCACCCCTATGACTGCCCGATTGATCTTGTTCCTGGTTCCACTCCACCTAGGGGCCGGATCTACCCTCTGTCCACTGCTGAAACCCAAGCTATGGCCGTATATGTCCAAGAGAATTTAGCCAGGGGCTTAATTCGAAAGTCTTTTTCTCCCGCAGGTGCAGGGCTCATTTTGTCAAGAAGAAGGATGGTACTCTTCGTCCCTGCATCGACTACTGAGGTCTGAACAATATCACAATTAAAAACAAGTACCCACTTCCTCTTATTTCTGAACTGCTTGACCGTCTCTGAGGAGCGCGTATCTTCATTCAACTGGATCTCCGTGGGGCCTACAATCTCATCCGTATCCATCCCGGAGATGAGTGGAAGACCGCATTTAACACCCGAGATGGTCATTACGAATATTTAGTTATGCCTTTTGGAATGTGCAATGCTCCCGCTGTGTTCCAGGAATTTGTGAACGATGTGTTCTTGGGTCTACCTTATTCTTGTGTCGTGGTGTACTTGGATGATATTCTTATATTTTGTCCAGATCTTTCTACCCACCGAAGACCCGTTCGTCAAGTCTTCCTACGTCTTAGAGCGAATCGTCTGTACGCCAAGCTAGAAAAGTGCGCATTTGAACAGTCGTCACTACCATTCTTAGGGTATATCATATCTGACTCTGGTCTTCATATGGATCCAGGAAAGGTGTCTGCCATGCTGAGCTGGCCGCGTCATTTGGGTGTTAAGGCTATCCAATGGTTCCTAGGCTTCGCTAATTACTACCGGCAGTTCATTCCACACTTTTCTACTCTGTCCGACTCCATCTCCGCCTTGATCTGCAAGGGAGCTGACAATTACTTCTGGCCTCCGGAGGCCGAGAACGCCTTCAGGTTTTTGAAACAAGCCTTTGCTTCAGCTCACGTCCTCCATCGTCCAGAGATCGAAAAGCCCTTCATTCTGGAGGTGGATGCTTCTGCCATCGGAGCCAGTGCGGTTCTTTCCCAGAGGTCTTCCTACGGTCGGCTTGTCACCTGCAGCTTCTTTTTTAAGACCTTCTCCGCAGCTGAGAGGAACTATACCATTGGTGACAAAGAATTGCTGGCTATCAAATTGGCATTGGAGGAGTGGCGGTATTTGTTGGATGGAGCTGTTCATCCTTTCAAGATCTACACTGACCACAAGAATCTGGCATACATCCGCTCTGCTCAGAGACTCAATCCTCAACAAGCTAGATGGTTGCTGTTTTTTGCCCTATTTGATTTTGAGCTTCATTTCCATTCGGGCAATAAGAACTTCAAAGCTGACGCTTTATCTAGATCTAGAACAGCCGATGTTGAGGAGAAGCCCTCACATATCGTGGATCCAAGCAAAGTCATCTCGGTTGTTCCCATTACCTGGACTTCATTACCTCCTGGTAAGACTTTTGTTCAAGAGCGCACCAGAAAACAAGTCCAACGTTGGGGTCATGCTTCCAAGCTGGCACTATTGGTGGCCTTCCCTTCCTCAATACACTCGAAGTTTTGTCACTTCTTGTCCGGCCTGTGCAATAAATAAAGCTCCTAGGCATTTACCCTCGGGTCTTTTGCATCCACTTCCAGTCCCCTCAGCTTCTTGGCGACACCATGCATTGGACTTTATCACTGATCTACCTCAGTCTTCTGATCATACAGTAATCTTTGTAGTCGTGGATCGATTTTCCAAGATGACTCATTTTGTACCTCTTCCTGGATTCCCTTCCGAATTGGCAAGAATTTTCATCACTCATATTTTTAGGATTTACGGCTTTCCTCAACATAGTTTCGGACAGATGAGTTCAATTCACCTCTCGCTTCTGGCGTGCATTATGCAAACTAATGGATGTGACTTTAGACTCCTCCTCTGCCTACCATCTACAAACTAATGGTCAAGCAGAGCGCAAAAATCAAATCCTGGTCACCTATCTGCATCTTTTCTCTAACGCTCATCAAAACGACTGGTCCAGTCTACTTCCTTGGGCCGAGTTTTCAAACAACAACCACACTAGTGAATCTTCTTCCAAGTCGCCTTTCTTTGCTGTCTTTGGGCATCATCCTGGTGTTCCTCTGCCAGTACCCCCTGCCTCGGGAGTGCTGGCGGCTAATCTTCTATCTGAGGAGTTCTCCAAGGTCTGGAAGGAGACCAAAACCACACTCGAACAAGCTAGAGACCGAACTAAAAGACATGTCGACAAGAGGCGCCTGGATTCTCCGTTTTTCCAGCCGGGTGATAAACTATGGTTATCTTCCAAGTTCATCCGTCTGAAGATTCCTTACTATAAATTAGGTCCACGGTATATTGGTCCATTTGGGGTCTTAGCTCGTATTAATGATGTTGCCTACAAGTTAAGGTTACTCGCCTCACTTCGCATTCCAAACTCGTTCCACATTTCTCTGCTTTAACCAGTCATACTCAACCGTTTTCACCCCACCACTGGCCATTCGCCTTTACCCGTTTCCGCTCAAGATGTCTTTGAAGTTAGGGCCACTCTAGCTATGAAGAAGTCTCGAGGGAGGACCCTCTTTTTAATTGATTGGAAAGGTTTTGATCCTGAGGAGAGATCCTGAGAGCCTCATGAAAACATCCAGGCTCCTCGAATTTTACCTAGCTTTCTTTCTAATCTTAGGAGGAGGAGGCGTAAGGAGGAGGGTACTGTCACGCCTCCAGCACCTGGTCTTTTACATACTCACCTGTCCCGATGCGCTGCTGCTGCCGCTTCTCCTGGGTCTTCTTCCAGCTTACGGCATGTGTGTTTGGCTCTGCGAGTCCCTGGAGTGTCCGAACGCCGCCCGCTCTCCTCGCTTCCTGCTTCCTCGCTGGATTCTGGTTCCTGGCGGCTGCACGTGCAAACTTATTCTCCCTGCTCTGACCACACATGCGCACTCCTACTGGCTGATCATCGTTCATGATCCTGGAGGTTACCTGACTTGGAAGTTCTTCACCTTTTGCCCTATATCAGGTAGCCTCTCCCTCTCCTCCATGCCTGATTGTCATTTGCCTTCATTTGACCCAGGTCTCCTCTTTGCTCTGCGGCCTTAGTTAGTCTGCCTTGTGTCTCCGCCATTGTCAGTCTGCCCCGTGTCTCCGCCATAGTTAGTCTGCCTGTGTCTTCGCCATAGCCTCTCTGCCCTGTGTCTCCACTATAACCAGACTACCCTGTGCCTACGCCTTAGTCTGCCAGTCCTGTATTCCCACCATACCCAGCGTGCTCTTTGTCCTCTCTTTACCCTGCTTATCCAGCCTCTTTCCCACTCCTACTTTCTGTCCCCGAGTATCAGCTTCCGGGGCAATAGTCTCCCTTGGGCTTGCCCCTAATGCTCCCTGTTTTGGGGGTAGTCCACCTGGTTAGCTCAACCTTGGGATGTTTGTTGTCGTGGTACTGTGGGTTCACTCTAGGAGTTCCTGAAGATCTGACAATCAATAGGACAGTCATAGGGGCGGTGGGGCAGAAGGGTCTCCGCAGCCCTCTTGGAGAATACGTCCGCATAGGGCCAGTAGTGCTTGGGGAGAGGTAAGATCTGCGGGTACTTCAGCAGTAGCAACCTGAATGCACTCGCTCAGACATCTGCCCTCACAAGTTTCACTCAATCCCAAAATTCTCCCTGAGAACCACTCTATATGAGGGGAGTGATAACGTAACCAAGGTATCCCTAGCAGGATCTCGTCTATTCCCTCGGGGATGACAAGGAGGGAAATAATCTCCTGATGGGATGGAGACATAGATAATGTAAATGGGATGGTCTGGTGTGTTATTTGTGAGGGCAGTGTCGACCCATTCACCACTCGTACAGTCACCGGCTTGGCGAGCATCACCAGGGGTATTGCGTGGTGTTGGGCGAAGGCTGAGGACATAAAATTCCCCTCCGCCCCAGAATCCACACAAAGCTCAACTGTAGGAGTGGACGGGCCAAAGGTGATTGTCCCATTAAAGGACAATATGGAGGAAAACGCCGCTGTGTCTAGTAAACCTCCTCCTACGGTTACTAGACGTGGTCGTTTCCTGACCGCTGGGGACATTTCTTGGCATGATGTCCTATCTTCTGGCAGACATTACAGACCATGGGTATTCGAGCAGCCCAGGACCTAGGTCTTGCTCGAGATACCTCCATGGCCTCATGGGACTCGGACACCTGAACAGGAGATTCCATAGGAGTGGCGACGGTAGGAACCAACCGGAACCTCTGCCTACACTGGGTTCGCACCAAACTTCGTTTGTTAAAAGAAGGTTGATGCGGGTGGAAATAGTTATAAGCTCCTCCAGTGTGACAGGAATCTCCCTGGTGGCCAAGGCATCCTTCACATGGTCAGCCAGTCCCTTCCAAAACACTGGGATAAGGACTTTATCCGCCACTCCAACTCAGAAGCCAAAGTCTGGAAGTGGATGGCGAATTGACTGACCATGGACGAGCCCTGTGTCAATGCCAGCAGTTGGTGCGCTGTATCATGGGTGACACAAGGTTTCATAAAGACCTGTTTCAGAGAGTCCAAGAAGCAAGGAGCACTCTGCACCACACGATCATTGCGTTCCCACAGTGGCGTTGCCCACTCCAACGCCCTGCCCGACAGAAGGGATAAAATAAATCCCACTCTAGCCCATTCCATGGGAAAGCGTGCTGCCAGGAGCTCTAGATGTATAGCACACTGACTCAAGAATCCCCGACACAGCTTACTGTCACCAGCAAACTTGTCTGGTAATGGGAGACGGGATAAAGTTGGAGCAGGGGTGGCAGTGGACAAACTGGCTGCAGCCACGCTAGCAGCCTGAATAGCAATTGTGGTGATATCCACAGCTGAGGTTGTGCATCCAAGAGCTGCCAACCTGCCCTCCAGCTGCTGGATGTACCGTTATAGACACTGATCGTCCGCCATCACTAGGCAGACCCTGGTGCTAAAATACTGTTAGGGCTGGCGGAACGCACCGAGTAAATATGGAGATAGTATAGGTGTGTCCATGCAGGAGTGGAGCCTGCTGCTAGTAAATGGTGGCACTATATGGCGGTACTACACCTGAATAGACACGGGTTCCTTCGCCCGGTCTGTATAGGAGCGAACTCTGTTGCTTCACAGAGTCGCAGGAATTAATGGTAACGCTGTGCTCTGTTAACCTCATAGAGGATCACAGCTCACTAATGGAGCAGGTAGCATACAGTGGTCTTATAGTCAGCAACAGCACACAAACAACTCCTCTCCGAAGGTGCCAGAATTCTAGTAGTTATATGTCAGCCCTAAATTCACACACACAAACTCCTCTCCGGAGGTGCCGGAATTCTAGTGGCTATACAGCCGACCCTGACCACATGCTGGCACAGACTACAAAGTAGCTAAGCTCAAACACACAAGAACATAAGTTGATACTAGCGCATGGCCATACGGCCATGCAAACCTTTTATAGAGAAAGCTCTCCAGGACCTTCCAAATGGTCAAATAGGAACTGCTTCAGGACCTGAGCATGTGACCCCTGACCTCCAATGAGAGGTCATCCCTTGGGCATGCTCAGTAGAGGAAAAGCAGGAATTAGTCCCAGGAGCGTCCGCTCGCCACTGAACAGTGCTGGCTACAATGGCCGAGCCTGGAAGATCAGCAGCAACCAAGCGCACACTATCTGACTGAGCCAGATGCTGGGACCTACGTCTCTGCTGAGCAGGCTCTGCTGCGGCTGAACAAGAATGGGAGACCGCAGCGGAGGTTGCTCGAGATTCCCCCTGTGCAGCAGCGGGAACTCGACACCTAACAGTATCAGATACATTCTGCATTTAGCCTAGGGAGTGAGAGATAGTTGAAGGAGCAAGGAGAGTGGCTGAATACAGTCTCTAAACAGGGATTAGGTCCTTGCAGCCATTGTTAAAAATACAGCTGTCGCAGTTGACCACATTTTTAGTTTTGGGGTGAAAAAATGTACTACATTTTCATCTATAGAGTATTAGGTGTTTTATGGAACACTTCTGTGTGATATAACACTCCAAAAATGCCTTGAAACATTTTTCTGTATTCAATTACTCATCCATATACTATTGCACGGTTAGTAGTACAATTTGATGTTGCATAACAGTTCAAAAAAGCATTGATACATTTGTTCTGTATTCAATTACTATGGTACAAAACCTGCCCCTTTCCCAGAACCACTAAGACCCGAACACAGGCCGCAGTGTTCATTGCTGGGGTTCTTGCATACTGCAGGCTGTAGAACCAGAATCCAGGAACTGGTGGGCATGCTGTGGGGTTATACACCTAAAAAAACACACAAACCGCCAAACCCACAAATAATGCCCCGATCCACAGGATCATGAGGGGAGGGGTAATAAACCCAGGTCTGTGCATATAAATTAGAGGTACTACAGAAGTATGCCAATATAATTTTATTAAAGTATAAATATACAAAACAAACAAATATGAAGAATTATATGAAAGAGACAAAAAACGGGTATTCTAGGGGAACAGCTAAAAAATAGCATGTGAAGGATGGAATCACACAATGCTAAAGACAGCAAGAAAAAATATATATAGAGCGCCCTACTCTGACTGCAGACAGATGGAAAGGAAAAAATACTCGGGGACAATGCTCCTAGATGTGCGCAAAATATGAACAGTGGGCAAACCCCTATGTCAAAAACCCTGAAATAAGATAGTAGTCAGGGAGCGTGTCACAAGGTGCAAGCAGCATAGTTATAAATACAAGAAGTAAGCTAGAAATGATATGCTATTACCTTGAGACATGACGGCGGTGAATAACCAGGTGCTGCAGGCAGAGAGGGAAAACCTCGACGCGCGTTTCACCTGAATGGCTTCGTCAGGAGGCGTGGTCATTAAAAGGAAAGGCCGGGGTTTAAGTAGGGGGATGGAAGGGCGAGTGGTCCTATCGGCGCACAGACCGGGATGATGTGAGTAACCGCGCACAGCCGGGCGAGCCGCGCGCCATGGAACATGGGCGGGAGGACAGTCGTCATCTCCGCCCATCCCCATGGTAACGCGGCCAACCCCCAATGCCGCCCGGGATATCACAGCGCATGTCCGGAGTGCGCACAAACCAAAAGTCGGGAGGGAGGAGAAAAGATGCTGCGCCGAGTAAGTATGAAGTGCGAGGGCATGCAGGTGTAGCGGTGAACCAAACCGCTAATATCTCTGGCGAATGTTCACCCTCGACAGTGACGCAGAGTGTACATCTGTACAGTCATTTAGTTTGCTTCATATAATACTGATTATTTTCATTTAGTTATTCCCTGTTTTTTATTCCCCCCGTTAATCCCCTCTCTGCAGCTGACACCTTCTGTGCCAGCTCTTTATACATTAACACACTATGTACCTTCTTATCCATCAGCAGTGTAAGTGCCCATTGTCGGTACTATCACACAGAGGGGCGGGATCACGGGTTTACTTCCACCCACTCTGCGTCACTGTCGAGGGTGAACATTCGCCAGAGATATTAGCGGTTTGGTTCACCGCTACACCTGCATGCCCTCGCACTTCATACTTACTCGGCGCAGCATCTTTTCTCCTCCCTCCCGACTTTTGGTTTGTGCGCACTCCGGACATGCGCTGTGATATCCCGGGCGGCATTGGGGGTTGGCCGCGTTACCATGGGGATAGGCGGAGATGACGACTGTCCTCCCGCCCATGTTCCATGGCGCGCGGCTCGCCCGGCTGTGCGCGGTTACTCACATCATCCCGGTCTGTGCGCCGATAGGACCACTCGCCCTTCCATCCCCCTACTTAAACCCCGGCCTTTCCTTTTAATGACCACGCCTCCTGACGAAGCCATTCAGGTGAAACGCGCGTCGAGGTTTTCCCTCTCTGCCTGCAGCACCTGGTTATTCACCGCCGTCATGTCTCAAGGTAATAGCATATCATTTCTAGCTTACTTCTTGTATTTATAACTATGCTGCTTGCACCTTGTGACACGCTCCCTGACTACTATCTTATTTAAGGGTTTTTGACATAGGGGTTTGCCCACTGTTCATATTTTGCGCACATCTAGGAGCATTGTCCCCGAGTATTTTTTCCTTTCCATCTGTCTGCAGTCAGAGTAGGGCGCTCTATATATATTTTTTCTTGCTGTCTTTAGCATTGTGTGATTCCATCCTTCACATGCTATTTTTTAGCTGTTCCCCTAGAATACCCGTTTTTTGTCTCTTTCATATAATTCTTCATATTTGTTTGTTTTGTATATTTATACTTTAATAAAATTATATTGGCATACTTCTGTAGTACCTCTAATTTATATGCACAGACCTGGGTTTATTACCCCTCCCCTCATGATCCTGTGGATCGGGGCATTATTTGTGGGTTTGGCGGTTTGTGTGTTTTTTTAGGTGTATATGTTTAGGCCTAGAGGTACGCCCCCTGTTGGCCGAGAGGGCATCTATGTTTAGGGTTTTTTTTTTATGCTGTGGGGTTAGGCTGGTCAGAAGAGAAAATAAGATGAACCAGGACCAGGGCAGCAGAAATGCTAGAAGGTTCTCTAGCCACAAGATACCAACAATTGGCATCCAAGGTTGCTATGTACGACCGGCAGTGGACATGGGGTCTATAGAGGAGTTTGGTACCCGTCATCACATCTCATTCAACAGTGCGCAGTAGAGACGGAACACTTGCCTCATAGTATGCAAAAGCTGATGGATGGAACCAAAGTCACATTCCAAAAAATGGAGGGTCATCATCGCTGGTATGTGGTGGGTGTGATTTGAAAAGGAAGGAAGGAGGATGAACTCTTCTTGAGAAATGAACGGGTCTGGGAGAGG
Source organism: Ranitomeya imitator (assembly GCF_032444005.1). Lineage (NCBI taxonomy): Eukaryota > Metazoa > Chordata > Amphibia > Anura > Dendrobatidae > Ranitomeya > Ranitomeya imitator. The sequence goes on from NC_091286.1 coordinate 87,300,245, forward strand.
CTCCTTGAGGCAGCTTGAGAGATCAAACTGTACTTGGGGTTCCCCACCTTCTATGTGGGACCAGGCGATGGTGCAGGTGACACAGGGGGCTATCTCCCATTTCTACATGTCGGGGGCTCAGGCACTACTCAAAGCTGGGTCACTTACAATCCAGGCACCTGGGAATCGCACTCCAGGAATTAGATGGAGGCAGTCCCCCCAGCCACCCGAGGAGGTAGAAGTAGAAGTGGACACCTGAAGAGAATTACTGTAAAATAAAAAAAAAACTTCAATTTTTTTTTTCTAAATTTAATTAGTCATCCATGCAGTTTAATGTACTTTGTGTAAAATTCCGGTGAGTTAAAATTTTTTAAAAATGATTGTCCTTGCACAGTTCATAAAATATTTTTGTTCCAAAAATTGACTAATGTCATATATATTGCAGAACTTGCTTATTGTGAAATTTCACTGGTTTGAAATAAAAAACAAAATTTGCATGCTACAGGTGTACAAATTTTGTTGTTCAAACATTGGCTGTTGTCATGTATTCTGTTTAACTTGGTTTGTGTGAAATTTTGTTGATTTGAAATAAAAAACAAAAATTGTCCTGCTACAGGTGTACAAATTTGGTTGCTCATTACTCGATACCCAGCCACCAATAATTCTCCCATTGTGGCGTCCCTGCCCTTTAGCAACATGTGTCCAGGAAGAGCACCCTGTGGCCTTACCAACATGATTATTGGGATTGTAAACTTTACAACCGACATGTGGACAATCGCTTATGACCAGATATGCTACATTTCCCTGATAGTTGGCCTGCCTCCTGGATCCACGATATAAAGGAAAATTACTAAATATCATGCCACATGAGAACCTTGAGTAAATATTGGCTACCAAACAAGCAAATCTTGTACACCGTTTGGTTCAGGCATTCCCAGCACACAGCGGCGGTGATAGTTCTCACACGAGCCGTAGGGGCAACATGGCAGAGGTGTTAGAGGTGCACAAATCTGAAGTGGCGTTGGACAGAGGGTTTTTATGACCAGTTTGTGTAGTGATTTCGCAATGACCGCTGACACGACAGATACTGCTGCATCGATTCAAAGTGACAGGAGACAGCATTTGTCCAGTATGGTTACGAATTACTTTTCCTCCCTTATCGATGTTCTCCCTCACAGGTCATTCCCCGTTTAGGCCTGTTAAGAATTTTGAACTGCATTTAGCCTTCTTTAGTATTTGGGCCTACTAACTGTGTCTGCCACTCATTACAGTTGTCCTCTACTGAACAAAGCAATGCCGCCCGTTTAGGCCTGTTACCAATTTTGAACTGCATTTAGCCTACTTTAATATTTGGGCCTACTAACTGTGTCTGCCACTCATTACAGTTGTCCTCCACTGAACAAAGCAATGCCGCCCGTTTAGTCCTGTTACCAATTTTGAACTGTATTTAGCCTACTTTAATATTTGGGCCTACTAACTGTGTCTGCCACTCATTACAGTTGTCCTCCACTGAACAAAGCAATGCCGCCCGTTTAGTCCTGTTAACAATTTTGAACTGCATTTAGCCTACTTTAATATTTGGACCTACTAACTGTGTCTGCCACTCATTACAGTTGTCCTCCACTGAACAAAGCAATGCCGCCCATTTAGGCCTGTTAACAATTTATTATTTGGGCCCATATCTGTGTTTCCTCCTCATCCTGCCCATTGCCCAGCCACTGCTAGATGAGTCTGCTGGTACATTGACCCAGACCACTACATTCCCCTTGCACTCTACACAGCCAGAATCTGACCCTGCTGAAAGTCAGGTTCCCCTTCCCACATACTATACCACCTTACACGGGGACAAAGAGGAAGGTGCAGATGAAAGTGCAGGTTCCTTCATCAGGCGGGGGGCATAATCGTTGGTGATGTCACTGGCACAGGGCCCCTCATAGTATGCAAAAGTGTCTCTGCCAGTGGGAGGTGCCACCCGCCGTCAAACACACCACCGTACTATGAGGGGCCCTGTGCCAGTGCCAACGAGTGGGCCCCCCCTGCTTGCTCAGGATCACAGCAATTGCAAAGTTGAAATACTTACCTCTCCCTGCTCCACCGCCGTGACGTATTCTGCGTTTCCTGGGCCCATGAAAATCTTGAGCTAGCCCTACCCCCCACAACTTTAGCCAAATGACCCCCAGGTTTCAATGCCTAACTATTATTATAAAGTAAATTAAGATTGACAAGCTTAAGTAATAAGAATTGATATTTTTGGCATTAAAATGGGCACTGTAGGTGTTTTCCTGGCCTCCACTCACTGCCGACTTTGATTCCCCGTTGACCTGCATTGGGTTTCGTGTTTCAGTCAACCCCCGACTTTTCGCAATAATCGGCCGATTTCACCCGACCCGACTTTGTCAGTCAGGGTTTCGCGAAACCCGACTCAATCCGAAAAAAGTAAAAGTCGCTCAACTCTACATCTGAGCATTCGGAATTGCTAGGTTTGAGTTCCAAGCATCCAAACATTTTAGTGCTCGCTCATCTCTTGTAGTAACTAAAAAACAAAAAATAAGGCAGTTAGATAGCGTAATGAGGAATGGTTTGGAATTTTTTATTAAAGCATATTATACAAGAGAGTAGATTATTACATTAAATAGACAGATATTTAGGATTAAAATAAATGTTAGTTTTGCATCAGTCTTTTAAAAAAATACCAAATGGATATCATAGGCGTAACAATTAACCAATGTGGCACTGTAACGAAACTTTAAAAAATACCTCACACCACTATGTTCAGCTAGGCTCAGTACAAAAAAAGTTATGATTATTTGGTCTTCCATAGCTTTTTCCTGATTTACTTGATGTTCTAGCACATTGGCATCCAATTGAACAGCATACTCCAGCATGGTGGCTCATTGTTTAGCACTGTTCCATTCCAATGCTGGGTTCAAATCCCATCAAGGACAACATCTGAAAGGAGTTTATCTGTTCTCCCCGTGTTGGTGTGGGTTCCTTCCCACACTGCAAAGACATACTGATAGGGAATTTAGATTGTGAGCTCCAATACTGTCTGTAAAGTGCTGTATATGACAGGGCTATATAAGGAAAGTATAATAAATAACTATTCATTTTCTGCACACTTGTTTTCTTTTTCCAGCTATATCATTTGCTAGTTGATTTACCTAAAGCTCTTTTCTAGGCATCTCTTCTAAGGCTAGGTTCACATTGCGTTAGGGCAATCCGTTAAGAGCATAGTGCTAGCGGATTGCGCTAACGCAATGTTTCTTTTTGGTCCGCGTTCGCCGTCCCCGCTAGCGCAGATCCCCGATCTGCGCTAGTGAGGACCGGACATCGGACGCACCTCGGACGCTGCAAGCAGCGTCCAAGGTCTGTCACAAAAGAACGGCACATCACTGGTGTGTGCCGAAAATGGCACGCGCTAGCGATGAGCTACAGGTTGAAATAACATTGCTGTCAATGGGTGCGCTAACGGACCCATTGCACGGCGTTAATTGCTACATTTTTGCCGTGCAACGCTGTCCGTTAGTGTTAACCAATTAACGCAATGTGAACCTAGCCTAAGCTCCATCAGTGACTCAAAACAGCTGCTATGCCCACTAAGCCCACAGTTACCTGTGTCTTGGACATATTAACTACCCAATCAGAGAGATGGACAGTTAGAATATTTGCAGAGTAAAACTGCAACCATTCTCCAACTGTGTCAGCACCATGTAAAACCATGTAGGGTTCTCAAAGAACATTCCCCATAGTCTGGAAATTGTTAGAATCACTGATTTTCATTACCTCATTAATGAGTATTATTCACTGATCATATTTTCACTAAATTAAGTGATATCTAATATTATGGAAGAAAAGACCAAAAAGATAAACTTAAAAATGTGCAACTAGGTATAAAGCGAATAATAACTTACATGGTCGGCCATATGAAAAATTGTCTTCACCCAATAAATTGAGTGCAGTCATGGGAATAATTCAGGCTATATTGGACATAGATGCAATCGCCATTTAGTAATATATTCATATAACATATACTCCGAAAATACTTTTTGGTGCAAACTAGGATAAGATTTCATTAAATGGCAAAGTGTTGTGATTTCACACTATGTAATCTAGAATTAGTTTGCCTTTATAGTGAACCATCTTCAATTGGATCATGAATGATTTCATATGACATAAACCTATAGTGTAAATTTCTGATTTGTATCAATAAGTAGGCAAATAATATGGAAGGAAATGTGAGCTAGCGTAATTAACCTGTTGGTAAAAAATGTAAAAAAAAAAAATTAAGTTGTAGAATCGGAGACTAAAAATAATAATGCAAATCTTTTTTCTTGATTCCAAAGCTTAGCTGGCCTTTATCTACTTCTACCACTTCCACCACTCTGGTTTTTATATAATTTCAAATATTTTTTATCTGTATTTGCCACCAACATTTGTCCTATATAAAACATGTAGACTGATGGATATCTTCTTTACAAAACTCAATGTACAGTGTTACTAATATTAATGGAGAATGTTAAAAGGTTATTCCAAAAATCATAAGTTGTCCCTGATCTATAGGTCAGCTATTGTCAGTAGATAGTGAATGGAGCAGAGGTCGAGAATGCCCATCATGGCTCCATTCATGATTGGACTCTGTAGAGCCTGGTTCCTGAGTCCCTTTCATGGCATTGCTTGGTGTCTCAGTGGTTGAAGTCACAGCGATCAGTAAGTTATCTCCTACTCTATGGATAGGGAATAATTAATGTTTTTATGAATAGCCTTTAAAGGGGTTTATGACTCTTCATTTTCTTTTTTTGCAAGAATGTCCAACATGATTAAAAATAAAATTAAAAAACAAATCATATTCATCTTACTAATTCCACTAATTCCTCCTCTCACGATAGTCAGTTCCTTGACAGTCTCAATGCTTCTTTTTTTCTGCATGGACAGGCATGTGACTGACCACAACATGTCCCTGCTGCTGCCAGTGATTGGCTGCAGTGGTCACATATCTATACAACACTATAAGAATGTACAGAGCTTGACTCTGTACATCCTGCTCTGGCCATATGTATCATACAAAAATGGTCACCAGGAAGCTCTACAGACCAGCTGTTTGCAGCTCCAGCAGTGACTGGAAGTACACTGCATACAGATCTTGAACAGTAAAACTCCATAAACTGTGTACAGGAAAGAAATATATCTTGGTACCGTGTTAGCCAGTAGATAGAAAAATATTTAGAATTGAGAGTCCTCAGTGGTTGATACCTTTTAATGGCCAACTGAAAGGATGGTAATAAATTGCAAGCTTTCGAGACTACATACATCTCTTCATCAGGCAAAGACTAAAACAAATTCTGAAGAATCACATATTTATGCACAACATAGTATAGAAAAAAAAAAGGGAAAAAAACCATGGATAAGCCAGTTGACATGTTGTGCATAAATATGTGATTCTTCAGAATCTGTTTTAGTCTTTGCCTGATGAAGAGACGTATGTAGTCTCGAAAGCTTGCAATTTATTACCATCTTTTCAGTTGGCCATTAAAAGGTACCAACCACTGAGGACTCTCAATTCTAAATATTTTTTTATAAACTGTGTAGTAACCATTCTTGGTTACTGAAGTTCAGCTTCCATTGAAATGACCTTAAGGGTAAATTCAAGATTACCTATTTAAAGAGAAGGGAATCATTTCTCTATTAGAAAAAAAAAGAAAAGTGATGCATCAAGGAATCGTAAATGTGAAATGATCACTATGACATCTTAATAGCTTTGTTATAATATGTGTTAGATGATATGTAAATACAGGTAAGTCATAAATATATTAACATCATAATTTCACTGTACAGATAGAACACAGTAAGATATTTAGAAAAGTTAAAAATATTTACATAGCATTAATAGTCTAAATATAAAAAGCAGAAAGTTATACCTCCTTATACATGGATAACAAATGTACATATGTACAGTTGAAACCACATACTCTATATGAAAAGACACATATGCATGTTTTTCTCAATATCTGAAATAAAATCAGAATAAACATTTCCCGTTTTAGGTCAATTGGGATTACCATAATTACTAATATTTGAGAATGTTTTAAGACATTTTTATTACTTACTGCGAAGTCAAAAGTTTACAGACACTAAAATTACTATGCCTTAAAAACAATTCTGGACTGCCCATACGATGATGTCATGTGTTTCTAAGCTTCTGATAGTAAATTTTTGGCAATATCTGAGTTACTTAGAATTACACCTTTGTGTAGCATCATCGGAAAGTCTCAAGAAATCAGCCATCAAATCAGGAAGAGAACTGTGGACTTGCATAAGTCTCGCTCATCGTTGAGTACAATTTCAGGATACCTGAAGGTGCCTCGTTCATTTGTACAAATAATTATATGCAAGTACAAACAAGATGGGAATGTCCTACCAACATATTGCTCAGGAAGGAGACGAGTTCTGTGTCCCAGAGATGAATGTGCTTTGGTCCGACATGTGCATGTCAACCCAAGGACAAAAGCAAAAGACCTTGTGAAGATGCACACAGGAACAGACACCTTAATTTTTAGAGACATATTCTGTGATCTGGTGAAATTAAAATGGAACTTTTTAGGCATAATGACAATCATTATGTCTGGAAGAAAAAGGGAGAAGCTTGGAAGCCTAAGAACACCATCCCAACTGTGAAACACGGGGGGGCAGGATCATGTTGTAGGGTTGTTTTGCTGCAGGAGGGACTGGTGCACTTCAGAAAATAAATATCACGCTCGGGAGGGGAAAGTCATGCAGATGGCACAGCATACACACAATGGGATGGAAAAAGGGAGAGGAAGGCCCTAACAGTAGGGAGTAAGGGATGGGGCACCTCCTCACAACAAACTGTGGCTATCCCTAAGCTTTCCCAATGCTCCATGCGGGTCCTTCCCTCCATTGCCGTCATGTGCCTAGCCTCTAGCTGTCACCTCACTATACCCTGGCTAGTACACTGGCTGGCAAGGATGCTAGCCTCACCACAGCAGATGGTATCAACACAGGGGGTAGTGACATGAACGAGACAGACAAGGAAAGGAAAAAGAAACTTAGCTTCAGCCTCTGCTGCAAAACTCCACACAGCAGAGCATACGGAACCAGGACCCTGAACTCCACTGAAGCAGCAGATACACTACTGGCACCAGAGAGCTCAAAACTCCCAGGCTGGTCTTCAGAGACAAACGCTATTACCAACAGTTATCTTATGTGTCATTTGACTATTTAAAGCATGATGGGAGTGGTCACCACCCATATCAGCTGACCAGCAACAAAGCAGCTGCCAGCAAGGAAACTGACATTAACCCTTGCTGGCCCAAAAGTAAAAACAACGTTTAAAGTAAAGCAAAACCAGAGATGTCACGACTCCAAAAATTAATTGTGACAGTACTCTCTTTCAACAAGGCGCCTCTGGACCCTTAACTGCAGACTTCACTGGAAATGACGTATGGTAAGGTCGCCTCAACCCACAAGGATTCTCCTCACAGTCACCTGATCTTCAGGTTTACGGCAAACACAGCTCAATGGTGAGGGAAATAATGTAGGCTCTGGAGACGCAACAAATCTCTAGAACAATGGCCTGTGGAATACATTATGTGTTATGACCTGGTGGTCAGGACAATAATGGACCTGGTGGTTAAGAGCACACGGAATGACCTGATAGTTACTGATAATAAGGACGAGCTCTGGGACGTGGGAACTCTGCTGACCGCAATCCCTAATCCTATCAAACACACTAGAAATAGCCGTGGATTGTGCCGAACGCTCCTAATGCAACTCGGCACAGCCTAAGAAACTAGCTAGCCCTGAAGATAGAAAAATAAAGCCTACCTTGCCTCAGAGAAATTCCCCAAAGGAAAAGGCAGCCCCCCACATATAATGACTGTGAGTAAAGATGAAAATACAAACACAGAGATGAAATAGATTTAGCAAAGTGAGGCCCGACTAACTGAACAGACCGAGGATAGGAAAGGTTGCCTTGCGGTCAGCACAAAAACCTTCAAAAAGACCATGCAGAGGGCGCAAAAAGACCCTCCGCACCGACTCACGGTGAGGAGGCGCTCCCTCTGCGTCCCAGAGCTTCCAGCAAGCAAGACAACAATAAAATAGCAAGTTGGACAGAAAAATAGTAAACCAAAGAAATACAAGCTGTAACTTAGCTTCTGCTGGGAAGACAGGTCACAAGAACGATCCAGGAGGAAACTAGACCAATACTGGAACATTGACAGGTGGCCTGGAGCAAAGATCTAAGTGGAGTTAAATAGAGCAGCCAGCTAATGAATTAACCTCGTCACCTGAGGAAGGAAACTCAGAAACACCCATCAGAGGAAGTCCATGGACAGAACCAGCCGAAGTACCATTCATGACCACAGGAGGGAGCCCGACAACAGAATTCACAACAATTATGTACCTGCATTACTGGGGGTAACTTCAACTGAAAGGTCCCAGGGCTGAGAATGGCTGACTCCCAAGTTGGCCCAATCACCCTAGAACTCCAGGTCCCAGATGTGTACTTCCACTTGATGTTTTTAGTGGATTCCCACAAGTACTCATTCACACACAGGTCCAGACCTGAACATTTATTTCCATGCATACATTTACCAACAGATGGTAATCTCCTTGAGGAAAAGACAACAGAGGCGTCCCCCCATGTCACCAAAGTCATACCCTCACTATATTCAGTGAAAACCACTACTCTCCCTTGATCCCTCTGCCTGAGTGGAAGCCAAGACTCAGGATTTACTTCTGGTGAGGGTTGAATCTTACCCCTATTCCCTGTTAGCACCTTAGCTGCCTCCACCAGAGAAGAAGGGGTAGATTCAAGTAGAATGGCAGAGACCATAGCTCCCAGGCAACAGTCTTTACAAGACTGGTCCCAACTAACTACTTCCCCGGAACGCCAACTTTGACCGGATTGTGTCCTTCAGCCAGGGATGGCCTAAGACTGTGGGAGTTGGCAATTCCTCCAAGACGTAGCATGACAGGGACTCTTCATGAAGAGTTCCTATATGCAGGTTAATATTGTCTACGACTTGGGTCAGACTCCTCTGGCTGAGAGGGGCAGAGTCAATTGCATGAAAGGAAATGAGTCTCGCCAGCATCCTACCAATCAGACCATGAGTTTGAACAAAGCGAGAATCCACCAAATTGATCCCAGCTCCACTATCCACAAGAAACGGTGCAGTCTCAGTCTCCCCACCAACCACCACTTCAGCAGAAATGGAAAACTGAGACATGAAGGTGGAGGAAATGAACACACCCTGATTGCCTCCCTGCATACGACCCAGGGAACGTGGCTTTGGTGATGAAGTACCAATTTTGGCAGGAGATGGGCAGACATTGATGTAATGATCCATAAGAGCACAGTAGAAACATGCCCCCATCCCATGGAAAACAGCAGGCAACCTAGTTTGAGAAGAGACTCCTCCCACCTGCATAGGTTCATCTGTCTGCACCAGTAGGTCGTCCTCCTCCCTAGTAAGAACAGCAGAGGGTAGATTTGGTATATGCCTCTCCCTGAAGCGTTCATCCACACAGAAAGCAAGGGCTAAGGTGGCCTTCAATGACCCGGGAGTAGCATACTGCACCATAGTATCCTGAAGCTAAGCTGACAGAACCTGATAAAAATAGCTCCTAAGAGCAGGGTCATTCCACTGAATGTCAGTGGCCCATCTCTGAAACTCTGATCAGTACTCTTCTGCCAGTCAGCCTCCCTGCTTGATCTTACAGAGTCGAGACTCAGCCAGGGAGACGCCATCAGGATCCCCATACACCAGCGCCAATGCCACAATAAACTCATCCACCGATCACAAAGCTGGTGAATCGGTCAGGAGGGAGGAGGCCCAGGCTTGGGAATCATCCTTGAGAATTGAGAAGAGAGACTATAATCCCCACATGCTGTTCTTCACTCCAATAGGAACGAGAGATTAGCCTGAAATATAATTAACAGCCTTCTTTGAAAACAATAAATGTATCTCTCCCTCCAGAGAACCTGTCAGGGAGAGATATTTTGGGTTATGTTTGAGCCTGGACATGAGCTGAGACCAAAAACCCCGACACCTGCTGAAGCTGCTGACCACCTGAGACCACAGCTCCATTAACTCATCCATGAGGGTCTGGATCAGGAGAGCAAAAGCCTCCGATTGAGCCATAGGTTCAAAAGAAGAATGGTTATGTTGTAATAATGTCATGCTCAGGATGGAAAAGTCCGGCAGATGGCACAACACACTCACAATGGGATAGAAAAAGGGAGAGGAAGACAATAACAGTAGGGAGCGAGGGATGGGGCACCTCCTCACAACATCCCGTGCCTATCCCTAAGCTGCTACCCTAAGTCTCTATGTGGTTCTTTCCCCCCGCCGCCGTTAAATGCCTAGTCCCTAGCTGTCACCTCAATATACCCTGGCTAGTGCACTGGGCAGCAAGGACGCTAGCCTCACCACTGCAGATGGTATCAACACAGGGGGTTGACAAGCACAAGACAGAAAATGAAAGGAACAAAGAAACTTAGCTCCAGCCTCTGTTGCAAAACTCCATACAGCAGAGGATATGGAACCAGGACCCAGAACTCCACCGTAGCAGCAGACACACTACTAGCACAAGAGAGCTCCAAACTCCTAGGCTGGTCTTCAGAGACAAACTCTATTACCAACAGTCAACTGATGCATCATGTGACTATTTAAAGGATGATGGGAGTTGTCATCACCCACATAAGCTAACCAGCAACAAAGCAGCTGCCAGCAAGGAAACTGACAGTAACCCTTACTGGCCCAAAAGTAAAAACAATGTTTAAAGTAAAGCAGAACCAGAGCTGTCATGACTAGGGTTGAGCGAAACGGGTCGTTCATTTTCAAAAGTCGCCGACTTTTGGCAAAGTCCCGATCCGACCCCTGTGCGTTGTCGGCCATGCGGTACGCGACTTTCGCGCCAAAGTCGCGTTTCAATGACGCGAAAAGCGCCATTTCTCAGCCAATGAAGGTAAATGCAGAGTGTGGGCAGCGTGATGACATAGGTCCTGGTCCCCACCATCTTAGAGAAGGGCATTGCAGTGATTGGCTTGCTGTCTGCGGCGTCACAGGGGCTATAAAGGGGCGTTCCCGCCAACCGCCATCTTACTGCTGCTGATCTGAGCTTAGGGAGAGGTTGCTGCCGCTTCGTCAGAAGCAGGGAGAGCGTTAGGCAGGGTCCATTAACCACCAAACCGCTTGTGCTGCAGCGATTTCCACTGTCCAACACCACCTTCGGTGTGCAGGGACAGTGGAAGCTACATTTTTTTTTTTTTCCTCAGCGCTGTAGCTCATTGGGCTGCCCTAGAAGGCTCCCTGATAGCTGCATTGCTGTGTGTACGCCGCTGTGCAAACCAACTGCTTTTTTCAAAGCACAAATCCTCTTGTTCCTTCCTTTCTGCACAGCTATCTTGTTTGTTTGTCCACACTTTTTATTTAATTTGTGCATCAGTCCACTCCTTATTGCTGCCTGCCATACCTGGCTGAGATTACTGCAGGGAGATAGTAATTGAAGGACAGTTCCTTTTTTTTTTTTTTGTGGGAAATTAAGATTGGCATTTCTGCTAGAGTGCCATCCCTGTCTGTGCCATCTCTCACTCAGTGGGCCATAGAAAGCCTATTTATTTTTTTGCTTGATTTGGGTTCTAAAATCTACCTGAAAAAATCACTACATCAATCAGTGGGAGAAAAATATTGGCCTCAGGGCTTGTGTGCCACTCCTGACTCCTGTGTGCGTCATCTCTCACTCAGTGGGCCATAGAAAGCCTATTTTTTGTTTTATTTGTTTTCTAAATTCTCCCTGAAAAAATCGTTTTATTTTATTTGGTTTCTAAATTCTTCCTGAAAAAATCATTTTTTTTTATTATTTTTTTTTTCTAAAGTCTCCCTGAAAAAAAACAACAAAAAAACCAATTCAGTGGGAGATTAATATTGCCCTTTCTGCTTGTGTGCCAGTCTTGACTCCTGGGTGTGCCATCTCTCTCTCTCTCTCCAATTGTGGGCCATAGAAAGCCTATTATTTTTTTTGCTTGATTTGGGTTCCAAAATCTACCTGAACAAATCACTACATCAATCATTGGGAGAACAATATTGGCCTCTGGGCTTGTGTGCCACTCCTGACTCCTGTGTGCGTCATCTCTCACTCAGTGGGCCATAGAAAGCCTATTTTTTGTTTTATTTGTTTTCTAAATTCTCCCTGAAGAAATCATTTTATTTTATTTGGTTTCTAAATTCTTCCTTAAAAAATCATTTTATTCTATTATTTTTTTTTCTAAAGTCTCCCTGAAAAAAAAAAAAAAAAAAATCAGTGGGAGATTAATATTTACATTTGTGCTTCAGTGACAGTCCTGCGTGTGTGGCATCTCTCTCATTTGTTGCCACCAAAAACAGAGTGTGTAACATTGTGCCTGATTTTCCTTGTGGTCTCACCCACCTGTAAAGGGGTAGCTAAATCATACTGAAGTTATAGCTCACCGTGTAAGTTGTGTGACAGCAACAAATACTGTTAGTTTGGTTACGTTTTTAAAACAATGAGGAAGTCTGGTGGAAGAGGTCGTGGCCGGGGGCGTTCATTGTCAGCTGGTAATGAGGGTATTGGTAGTGGTGGAGCATCAGGTGGTCGTGGGAAAAAAAATATTGCACCTAAGTCTGGAGCTGTGGAGCCAGGTTCGTCGTCTGGCTACACAAGGCCTCGAACGCTCCCTTTTCTGGGAGTAGGAAAACCGCTTTTAAAGCCGGAGCAGCAAGAGCAAGTTTTGGCTTATCTTGCTGACTCAGCCTCTAGCTCTTTTGCCTCCTCTCATGAAACTGGTAAATGTAAAAGCAGCGCGTCGTTAGTGGATGTTCATGGTCAGGGACAAGTCGCTTCCTTGTCCTCTTCAGCAAAAACGACAACAGAGAAGAATGCAGCAGGCGACACAACGGGTTACTCCATGGAGCTCTTTACACATACCGTCCCTGGCTTAGAAAGTGAAGCAGTTAACAGTCCATGCCCATTACAAGTTGAATCTGACATGGAGTGCACTGATGCACAGCCACAGCCAGACTACTATGCTGGTCCTTTGACTCAGACCACAACATTGCCCTCGCAGGGTAATGATCAAGAATCAGACCTGATGAGACTATGTTGCCCCATCACGAATGCTATACCACCGACCGACACGGTGACACAGACGAAGTTGCATACGAGCTACAAGAAGAGGTAATAGATGACCCAGTTGTTGACCCCGATTGGCAGCCATTGGGGGAACAGGGTGCAGGCGGCAGCAGTTCTGAAGCGGAGGAGGAGGGGCCGCAGCAGGCATCAACATCGCAACAGGTTCCATCTGCCGGGCCCGTATCTTGCCCAAAACGCGTGGCAAAGCCAAAACCTGTTGGAGGTCAGCGTGGCCATCCGGTTAAAGCTCAGTCTGCAATGTCTGAAAAGGTATCCGATGCTAGAAAGAGTGCAGTCTGGCATTTTTTTAAACAACATCCAATTGATCAGCGCAAAGTCATCTGTCAAAAATGTTCAACTACCTTAAGCAGAGGGCAGAATCTGAAAAGTCTCAATACAAGTTGCATGCATAGACATTTAACCACCATGCATTTGCAAGCTTGGACTAACTACCAAACGTCCCTTAAGGTTGTAGCACCCTCGGCCAATGAAGCTAGTCATCAACGCAACATCCCTTCCGGCAGTGTAGGGCCACCATTTTCTGCACCACCTGCCGTATCTGTGCAGGTTTCTTTGCCAGGCCAAAGCAGTCAGGGTCAGGGAATCACCAGTTTCGTAGTAGGAAACACTGCATCTAGGGCACCGGCGGCAACAATACCATCTCCCACCGTCTCTCAGTCTGCCATGTCCACCGGCATCCCCGCTAGTTCCACGATCTCCAGCTCTCCAGTCCAGCTCACCCTACATGAGACTATGGTTAGAAAAAGGAAGTACTTAGCCTCGCATCCGCGTACACAGGGTTTGAACGCCCACATAGCTAGACTAATCTCGTTAGAGATGATGCCCTACCGGTTAGTTGAAAGCGAAGCTTTCAAAGCCCTGATGGACTACGCTGTACCACGTTACGAGCTACCCAGTCGACACTTTTTTTCCAGAAAAGCCATCCCAGCCCTCCACCAGCATGTTAAAGAGTGCATCGTCCATGCACTCAGGCAATCTGTGAGCACAAAGGTGCAACTGACAACAGATGCATGGACCAGTAGGCATGGCCAGGGACGTTACGTGTCCATCACGGCACACTGGGTGAATGTTGTGGATGCAGGGTCCACAGGGGACAGCAAGTTTGGGACAGTTCTGCCTAGCCCACGGTCTAGGAAACAGTTGGCTGTAGCCGTTCGCACCCCCTCCTCCTCCTCCTCGTCCTCCTGCAGAAGCGAGAGCTCGTCCACAGACCGCAGTCGCACAACCACTCCATCCGCAGCTGCCACTGTTGCACACCAGGTCTCCCATTATGGGGCAGCTACTGGCAAACGTCAGCAGGCTGTATTGGCTATGAAGTGTTTGGGCGACAACAGACACACCGCGGAAGTTCTGTCCGAGTTCTTGCAGAAAGAAACGCAGTCGTTGCTGGGCACTGTAGATCTTGAGGCAGGCAAGGTAGTGAGTGATAACGGAAGGAATTTCATGGCTGCCATCTCCCTTTCCCAACTGAAACACATTCCTTGCCTGGCTCACACCTTAAACCTGGTGGTGCAGTGCTTCCTGAAAAGTTATCCGGGGTTATCCGACCTGCTCCTCAAAGTGCGTGGACTTTGCTCACATATCCGCCGTTCGCCCGTACACTCCAGCCGTATGCAGACCTATCAGCGTTCTTTGAACCTTCCCCAGCATCGCCTAATCATAGACGTTGCAACAAGGTGGAACTCAACACTGCACATGCTTCAGAGACTGTGCGAACAGAGGCGGGCTGTTATGTTTTTGTGGGAGGATACACATACACGGGCAGGCAGTAGGATGGCAGACATGGAGTTGTCAGGTGTGCAGTGGTCGAAGATTCAAGACATGTGTCAAGTCCTTCAGTGTTTTGAGGAATGCACACGGCTGGTTAGTGCAGACAACGCCATAATAAGCATGATCAACCCCCTAATGCGTCTGCTGATGCAAAGTTTGACGCACATAAAGGATCAGGCGTCTGCAGCTGAGGAAGAGGAAAGCCTTGATGACAGTCAGCCATTGTCTGGCCAGGGCAGTGTACAGGACGAGGTAGCGGGCGAACAGGAGGAGGAGGACGAGGAGGATGATGGGGATGATTATATTTTTAATGAGGAAGCTTTTCCGGGGCCACTGGAAATTGGTGGCGCGGCAAGGCCGGGTTCTGGTTTTTTGAGGGACACAAGTGACGTGGATTTGCCTGAAACTGCCCCTCAACCAAGCACAACCGCAGATTTGAGAACAGGAACTTTGGCCCACATGGCGGATTATGCCTTACGTATCCTCAAAAGGGACACACGCATTACTAAAATGATGAACGATGACGATTACTGGTTGGCCTGCCTCCTTGATCCTCGCTATAAAGGCAAATTGCAAAATATAATGCCACATGAGAACTTGGAACTAATATTAGCAACCAAACAATCAACTCTTGTTGACCGTTTGCTTCTGGCATTCCCTGCACACAGCGCCCATGATCGTTCTCACACGAGCTGCAGGGGCCAGCAAATCAGAGGTGTTAGAGGGGCAGAAATCAGAAGTGCCATTGGCCAGAGGGGTTTTCTGACCAGGTTGTGGAGTGATTTTGCTATGACCGCAGACAGGACAGGTACTGCAGCATCAATTCAAAGTGACAGGAGACAACATTTGTCCAGTATGGTTACAAACTATTTTTCATCCCTTATCGACGTTCTCCCTCAACCGTCATTCCCATTTGATTACTGGGCATCCAAATTAGACACCTGGCCAGAATTGGCAGAATATGCATTGCAGGAGCTTGCTTGCCCGGCAGCTAGTGTCCTATCAGAAAGAGTATTCTGTGCTGCAGGTTCAATACTAACAGAAAAAAGGACTCGTCTGGCTACCCAAAATGTAGATGATCTAACCTTCATTAAAATGAACCACAACTGGATTTCGAAATCTTTTGCCCCACCTTGCCCGGCTGACACCTAGCTTTCCTATGAAAAGGTCTTGCCTGTGGACTATTCTGAATGACTTTTCCAATATCGTAATTTTCTGCACCTGATTGTCCAGCATACGACATGTTTACACCTCACTAAATGGCCAAACTCCTCACACGGGGCCGTGGTATCGCCACTTGGCGCCAGCACCCGTGAGAGTGCTGTTTGTCTAAAGAGGTGGGTGTGCCCGCTTTTGGTCGACGGCACTGCCACTGGGTCCCTCATAGTACAATAAAGTGTCTCTGGCGGTGGTGGTGCGCACCCAACATCAGACACACCGTTGTAATATGAGGGGCCCTGGGCCTGTACCGCCGGCCACAAGACAGTTCCCCCCCCCAGCTCAAACAGTGCTCTACCACTTGCAAAATTATCTCTCACAGCTCCACCAATGTTTAGTCTATGCGCTGACATCCTTCAATGCCTGGCACTGTCAATACCATTGTATTGACATTTTTCTTATGTTAGGCCTTCGAAGCCTGTCTGCGGTCACTCCTTCCACTAGGCCTCCACTGACCATTGTACTGCTGCCCGTGTACCCCTGGAACCAATTTTAAATTGCCAACAGCCCTATTTTTTTATGTTAGGCCTTTGAAGCCTGTCTGCGGTCCCTCCTTCCACTAGGCCTCCACTGACCACACCACTGCTGCCCGTGTACCCACGGAACCAATTTAAAATTGCCTACAGCCATGTGTTATTATGTTAGGCCTTCGATGCCTGTCTGCGGTCACTCCTTCCACTAGGCCTCCACTGACCTCACCACTGCTGCCCGTGTACCCCTGGAACCAATTTAAATTTGCCTACAGCCAGCCCAATTTTTTTATTTTAGGCCTTTGATGCCTGTCTGCGGTCCGTTCTTTCTACTACTACTACACTGACCAGGCCACTGCTGCCCGTGTTCCCCTGGAACCAATTTAAAATTGCCAACAGCAATGTGTTATTATGTTAGGCCTTCGATGCCTGTCTGCGGTCACTCCTTCCACTAGGCCTCCACTGACCACACCACTGCTGCCCGTGTACCCCTGGAACCAATTTAAAATTGCCTACAGCCAGCCCAATTTTTTTATTTTAGGCCTTCGATGCCTGTCTGAGGTCCGTTCTTTCTACTACTACTACACTGACCAGGCCACTGCTGCCCGTGTTCCCCTGGAACCAATTTAAAATTGCCAACAGCAATGTGTTATTATGTTAGGCCTTCGATGCCTGTTTGTGGTCACTCCTTCCACTAGGCCTCCACTGACCACACCACTGCTGCCCGTGTACCCACGGAACCAATTTTAAATTGCCTACAGCCATCTGTTATTATGTTAGGCCTTCGAAGCGTGTCTGCGGTCCTTCCTTCCAATAGTTCTCCACTGACCAGACCAATGCTGGCCGTGTACCCCTGGAACCCAGCTGAAAGTGCATGTAGCCTCCTTTTTTTCTTTGTTTTATATTTAGAAAGCCCAGATGAACTACGCTGTGCAACGGTTCAAGCTACCCAGTCGACATTTCTTTTGCGAGAAAAGCCATCCCAGCCCTCCACCGGCATGAAAAAGTCTGCATTGTCATAGCACTCAGGCAATCAAACAGTAGAAAGGTGCACCTGACAAGAGACGCATGGACCAGTAGGCATGTCCACAAAAAGTTACGTGTCCATTACGGCGCACTGGGTTAATGTGTTGGATGCATGGTCCACAGGGGACAGCCTACAAAGTCTGTCTGCAGTCCCTAATTCCAATTTTCCTCCGCTGACCACACCACTGCTGCCCGTGTACCCCTGGAACCAATTTTACAGTGTCTACAGCCTAATTTTGTTATGTTACGCCTACTACGCCTGTCTGCGGTCCCTCCTTCCAATACATGTCCACTGACCACACCACTGCTGCCCGTGGACCCCTGGAACCTATTTTTAATTGCATAGAGCATCCTTTTTTTAATAGTAGGCGTACAAAGTCTGTCTGCGGTCCACTATTTAAATTGTCCTCCACTGCCCAGAGCACTGCTGCTTGTGTACCCCTGTAACTTTTTTAAGCTGCAGTGAGCCACATTTTTGGTTTAAGTCCTACTACCTGTGTCTGTCTGCGCCACTCAATTCAGCTGTGTTCCTTTGAAAAAAGCTGAGCATCAATAGTCTTGTTTTCAGCCTCTAGGAATTTTAAAACTGCATTGGGGGTACAACTTTGGTAGGGCCTACTAACGGTGTCTGCCTCCCCAAGGTGTGCCCCAGGTTTCCTCGCCATTGCTTCGATCTTAATGCTCTCGTTTAGTAGTTGTTGGAAACTACACTGCATTAGGCCTACAAATTGGGTATGGGGTGTAGAGAGATGGTGTGTTCCACTCCAAGGTGTTCCCCAGGTTTCCTCTCCATTGCTTTGATCTTCATGCTCTCGTTTAGTAGTTGTTGGAAACTACACTGCATTAGGCCTACAAATTGGGTATGGGGTGTAGAGAGATGGTGTGTTCCACTCCAAGGTGTTCTCCAGGTTGCCTTTCCTGAGCTTCGATCTTCCGACTCTCGTTTAGTAGTTGTTGGAAACTACGCTGCATTAGGCCTACAAATTGGGTATGGGGTGTAGAGAGATGGTGTGTTCCACTCCAAGGTGTTCCCCAGGTTGCCTTTCCTGAGCTTCGATCTTCCGGCTCTCGTTTAGTAGTTGTTGGAAACTACATTGCATTAGGCCTACAAATTGGGTATGGGGTGTAGAGAGATGGTGTGTTCCACTCCAAGGTGTTCTCCAGGTTGCCTTTCCTGAGCTTCGATCTTCCGGCTCTCGTTTAGTAGTTGTTGGAAACTACGCTGCATTAGGCCTACAAATTGGGTATGGGGTGTAGAGAGATGGTGTGTTCCACTCCAAGGTGTTCTCCAGGTTGCCTTTCCTGAGCTTCGATCTTCCGGCTCTCGTTTAGTAGTTGTTGGAAACTACGCTGCATTAGGCCTACAAATTGGGTATGGGGTGTAGAGAGATGGTGTGTTCCACTCCAAGGTGTTCTCCAGGTTGCCTTTCCTGAGCTTCGATCTTCCGGCTCTCGTTTAGTAGTTGTTGGAAACTACCCTGCATTAGGCCTACAAATTGGGTATGGGGTGTAGAGAGATGGTGTGTTCCACTCCAAGGTGTTCTCCAGGTTGCCTTTCCTGAGCTTCGATCTTCCGGCTCTCGTTTAGTAGTTGTTGGAAACTACGCTACATTAGGCCTACAAATTGGGTATGGGGTGTAGAGAGATGGTGTGTTCCACTCCAAGGTGTTCTCCAGGTTGCCTTTCCTGAGCTTCGATCTTCCAGCTCTCGTTTAGTAGTTGTTGGAAACTACGCTGCATTAGGCCTACAAATTGGGTATGGGGTGTAGAGAGATGGTGTGTTCCACTCCAAGGTGTTCTCCAGGTTGCCTTTCCTGAGCTTCGATCTTCCGGCTCTCGTTTAGTAGTTGTTGGAAACTACACTGCATTAGGCCTACAAATTGGGTATGGGGTGTAGAGACGGTGTGTTCCACTCCAAGGTGTTCCCCAGGTTTCCTCTCCATTGCTTCAATCTTAATGCTCTCGTTTAGTAGTTGTTGGAAACTACACTGCATTAGGCCTACAAATTGGGTATGGGGTGTAGAGAGACGGTGTGTTACACTCCAAGGTGTTCCCCAGGTTTCGTCCACATTGCTTCAATCTTCCTACTCTCGTTTAGTAGTTGGTGAAAACTACACTGCATATGGCCTACAAATTGGGTATGGGGTGTAGAGACGGTGTGTTCAACTCCAAGGTGTTCCCCAGGTTTCCTCTCCATTGCTTCAATCTTAATGCTCTCGTTTAGTAGTTGTTGGAAACTACACTGCATTAGGCCTACAAATTGGGTGTGGGGTGTGGAGACGGTGTCTTCCACTCCAAGGTGTTCTCCAGGTTGCCTTTCCTGAGCTTCTATCTTCAGGCTCTTGTTAAATAGTGGTTAAATGGAACAACTGCATTTGGCGTACTAGTTGGTTTGGGGCCTACTAACAGTGTCTGCCGCTCCTTGCTGTTCTCCTGGTTTCCTGTCCTGAAATTCCATTTTCAGGCTCTCGTTAAGTAGTTGTTAATGTTAGACTGCATTTGGCCTACTAGTTGGGTTGGGGCCTACTATCTGTGTCTGCCACTCCTTGCTGTTCTCCTCCACTGAACAAAGCTGTGCCGCCTGTTTACTACGGTTGCCAATTTTGAACTGCATTTCGACTACTTACTGATTTTGGCCTACTCTCTGTGTCAGCCTCTCATTCCAGTTGTCCTCCACTGCAATGCCCCCTGGTTAGTCCTGTGTTACCAATTTTGAACTGCATTTAGCCAACTTTATTCTTTGGGCCTATATCTGTGTTTCCTCCTCATCCTGCCCATTGCCCAGCCAGTGATAGATGAGTCTGCTGGTACATTGACCCATAACGCAACATTCCCCGTGCACGCTACACAACAAGATTGTGACCCTGCTGAAAGTCAGGTTCCTCTTCCCGCATACCATACCACCTTACACGGGGACAAAGAGGAAGGTGCAGATGAAAGTGCAGGTTCCTTCATCAGGTAGGGGAAGGAATACTAGTTGGCGACGTCACTGGCACAGGGCCTCTCATAGTATGCAAAAGTGTTGCTGCCGGTGGGAGGCGCCCCCGCCGTGCAAACACACCGCTGTACTTTGAGGGGCCCTGTGCCAGTGCCAATGCCAACGAGTGGGCCCCCCCTGCTTGCTCAGGATCACAGCACTTGCAAAGTTGAAATACTTACCTCTCCCTGCTCCACTGCCGTGACGTGGTCCAGATTTCCTGGGCCCACTAATTACTTGAACCAGCCCTACCCCCAACAACTTTAGCCAAATGACCCCCAATTTCAAATGCCTTCCAATTATTATAAGCTAAATCACGATTGACAAGCTTCTGTAACAAGAATGGATGTTTTTGCCATTAAAATGGGCAGTGTAGGTGTTTTCCTGGCCTCCACTCACTGCTGACTATGCTCCCCCATTGACTTGCATTGGGTTTCGTGTTTCGGGCGATACCCGACTTTTCGCCATAATCGGCCGATTCCACTCGACTCGACTTCTAAGATAGTCGGGTTTCGCGAAACACGACTCGACTCTAAAAAGGTCAAGGTCGCTCAACCCTAGTCATGACTAGTGTTGAGCGATACCTTCCGATATCAGGAAATATCTGATCGGATTGGACCGGACCGATACCCAAAAAGTATCGGATATCACCAATTCCAATTCCAACAGCCGCACAGCCAGCTCTTCCCTCTCCTAGTGTATCCTCACCCACCCCCTGCAGACTGTGAGCCCTCGCGGGCAGGGTCCTCCCTCCTTATGTACTCATGTGCCTTGTTATCTGCTCATGTTTAATGTATTTGTCTATATTTGCCCCGTATTCACATGTAAAGCGCCATGGAATAAATGGCGCTATAAAAATGTATAATAATAATAATAATAATAATACCGGAAACCAATGCAAGTCAATGGGACACAAATATCGGAAAATTAAACCTTTTCTTTCCTTGTAGGTTAATTCTACATGAAGGAAAACAACTAAGAATAATGTAGAATGTATTGGGGGAGGTTTGCAAGCAATCTAGCTGTATACGGATGGAACCACACTAATAGGAGAAATCAGGAAAAATGAGCAGCACTAATGCAAAAAAGGACAATGTATGAGGCAGTGACGCACGCTGAGTGGACTACAACCGGAGGTGGCTGCAGAACACACTACAGCGTGAGCTGAACTCACACACAGAGACCTCGTAGACAGCCGTGAACAGCGCTGCAAGGCAAAAGAAAGCTTCTCACACAGCGGTTGCTAAAGTAGCCTGGGTAAAGTACAATAAAGCAAATCGCTAGCTCAAACTGTCCCTCAGAGTCAGAACAGCAGCATCCTGTCCCTATGTAAATTCACAGCAGAGTGAACCCAAAATGGCAGTGGCGGCTTTTATAGTGCATCATGACATCATTTCAGCAGCCAATCACAGCCATGCCATTAGTTAACATGCCTAACATGCCTAACAGGATGTGCCCACACTTCTTAGGATCCTCATTGGCTGAATAAAATCAAACTGGCTCATTGCATTATGGGAACTTCTGATTCCGGTATTCGATATTCTAAAAGTATCGAAACTCAGTATCGGAACTCTGATACAGCAAATATCAGTCAATACCCGATATTTCAGTATCGGAATGCTCAACACTAGTCACGCCAGCAAAAATGAATTGTGACAATAGATGGCATCATGAGAAAAGAAGATTATATGGCAATACTGAATCAACATCTCAAGCCAGGAACTTAAAGCAGCTTGAGTGGAAATAGGTCTTTCAAATGGGCAATGACCCAAAGCGTACTGCCAAAATAGTTTCAAAGTGGCTTGGCTTAAGGATAACAAATAGCTAACTTACAAAAAAAACCTTATACAATATAACTTTTATTAAGTATTTCAATAAAATTTGCATTTACCCAAAACAAAGGTGAAATTGCAACATGCAAAAAATTATCAAAAAAGAGTACTAGGTAAAAAAGGACTAGAGTGAATAGGAGGTCGGCTAATATATTGTATAGAAAATTAGCCCTAAAGATTCCTAGCTACTTCAGTAGTACACTTGATGCAACCTACTGTCCTAAATTAAGTTGTCGTCCAGACACAGTTAACTCATAGACAGTAAAATCACTGGCAGAAGGCGAATTTAGCCATACAGTATATTCAAAGCCTCAACTATATACAGTAAGTAATGTAATTAATTCCCTTGGGAATATCGAAACCTACTCAATCTGCTACGACTAGGGATAGATAATACTTTGGAGCCCCTTACTGCTGACAGTGTTAACAAATAAAAAATAACATAGAAATATAGTTATTAAGGTTGAAGGAAGACTTTAAGTCCATTTTGTTCAACCCATAGCCTAACCTAACATGCCCTAACATGTTGATCCAGAGGAAGGCAAAAAAAACCCATGTGGCAAAGAGTAAGCTCCACATCGGGGGAAAAAATTCCTTCCTGACTCCACAAACGGCAATCAGACTAGTTCCCTGGATCAATGCCCTATCAAGGAAACTAGTGTATATACCCTGTAACATTATACTTTTCAAGAAAGGCATCCAGTCCCCTCTTAAATTTTAGTAAGGAATCACGCATTACAGCATCATGCGGCAGAGAGTTCCATAGTCTCACTGCTCTTACAGTAAAGAATCCGCGTCTGTTATTATGCTTAAACCTTTTTTCCTCCAGATGCAGAGGATGCCCCCTTGTCCCTGTCTCAGGTCTATGAGTAAAAAGGTCATTAGAAAGGTCTCTGTACTGTCCCCTCATATATTTACACATTAAAAGAAGATCTCCCCTTAGCCTTCATTTTTCCAAACTAAATAACTCCAAGTGTAATAACCTATCTTGGTATTGCAGACCCCCCAGTCCTCTAATAACCTTGGTCGCTCTTCTCTGCACCCGTTCTAGTTCAGCTATGTCTTTCTTGTACATCGGAGACAAGAACTGTGCACAGTATTCTAAGTGTGGTCGAACTAGTGACTTGTATAAAGGTAAAATTATGTTCTCCTCATGAGCATCTATGCCTCTTTTAATGCATCCCATTATTTTATTTGCCTTTGTAGCAGCTGCCTGACACTGGCCACTAAATGTGAGTCTGTCATCCACCCATACACCCAGGACTTTTTGACGGATTTGCCCAGTGTTTTACAAATAAGCACATAATTATATATCTTATTTGTTCTACCCAAGTGCATGACCTTACATTTATCCCCATTAAAGCTCATTTGCCATTTATCAGCCCAAGCTTCTAGTTTACATAAATCATCCTGTAATATAAAATTGTCCTCCTCTGTATTGATTACCCTGCAGAGTTTAGTGTCATCTGCAAATATTGAAATTCTTCTCTGTATGCCCCTTACAAGGTCATTCATAAATATGTTAAGGCTAGGTTCAGATTGCGTTAGGGAATTCCGTTTAGCGCTATGTGCTAGCGGATTGCGCTAACGCAATGTCTTTTTCGGGGTCACGTTTAACGTCCCCGCTAGCGCAGATCCCCGATCTGCGAGAGCGGGGAACAGATCTCGGCACGCCGCGGACGCTGCAAGCAGCGTCCGAGGAGCGTCACAAAACACCGGCACATTGCTAGCGTATGCCAAAAATTATCAGCTCATAAATGAGTTAAGCAAGAGCACTTTAACTATCCCAGAGCAAATGCAGATAAGTCACATGGCCTGCGCAAGGCAGGAACGAGCTAACAACAATATAGAATGAAAAGCTTATTTGTTCAGATGTGTAGATACAGGCATGGTAAGTGTTGCCAAATAGAATCTCAACGCGTTTCTCTCATGACTGGGTTCATCTGGAGATGTACAGATATTAGCACACGGCAGAGGATCAACGTCCTTTAGATGAGGCTGCTGCAGCCTTCACCCTGGTTTCCCCCATATAAATACCTATGCGTGCACCTGTCATAATGATACACTTCCTTGTCAAAGGTCACAGTGTCCATAGGGGAAATATGTCCCCGGTCACTGAACTGCGTATGTCAGGAAAACCTGGACACTAGAGGCCGGATTGACTGGGTATGCAGCCAAACAGATCCAGACAAGGCGACTGCTCAAGCTTCGGAGGTCATTCAGTGAATCTCGCCTCCTATCTATTAAGGATATCAAAGTCAAAGTTTTGCAGTGGCCATCACCAAGCTCTGATGTCAGTCCTACTGAAAATTTAAGGCCAAAGCTGAAAAGGTAGATGGGAGCAAGGCGAAATGCAAACCTGGATCAGTTACACCAACAAAGTCAATGTTTTGAAGTGGCCATCACAAAGCCCTGATCTCTATCCAATTGAAAATGCATGGGAAAAGCTGAAAAGGCAGGTGTGAGCAAGGCGACCTGCAAACCAGGATCAGTTACACCAGTTTTTTCTGGAGGAATGGGCCCAAATTCTGACCAACTATTGTGAGAAGCTTGTGGAAGGATATCCCAAACATTTGACCCAAGTCACTCAGTTAAAGGGCAATGGTACCAAATACTAATGAAATGAAATTTTGACTTTGCAGTAAGTAAGAAAAATGCCTTAAAGCATTCTCTCTCTCTCTCTCATTATTCTGGCATTTGGCAAATATTAATAATTATAGTAATCCTAACTGACCTAAAACAGGTTTATTCAGATTTCATGTCCGATGTTGGGAAAAACATGCATATGCATCTTTTTTAAATAGTATAAGTAAATTTCTAGTTTCAATTGTAAATTATTTCTGTAGTCTTTGGTCAAAATATTGTTTCAGGACCACTGATGGTTAGAACAGTTACAGCAGTTATAGTATGTACAGAGATACTTAGTACAACTGCTATACATCTATTTCAGCATTCATACAGTATTATTATATTGCTGACTTATATAGTGCCATCATATTCCATGGTGCTTTACAGTCATTATCATTACTGTCTGAGTCGCCCACCAGGGCCGTGGAGTACTCGGTACCGAGTCCGGTCGCACTTAAAGGGGATGTCACGGTGGCTGTGACCCGGTTCGTGGCCCTGAGAGCCCAATTAAAGGGGGAACGGTTTTTTAAGGGATTTGTATTAAAGTTTGTGCTCGTGACGCCACCTGTGGTTCTCGGACAGTAGGGACTGACGCTGCCTAAAAGGGTCCTCTGGGGTGATGTAACTGCAGCATAGATGGTAACGCTTCATGCAGGTGAAGCGGGGTACCCAGGGTTCCCGGTGTGCTGGGTGGAGATGGTGTATGCCGGCAAATAAATGGAGGACAGAGAGTTGTAACGTCTTTACCTGGTTTACTGATGGTAGCAGTCCAGGGTACTAGGAACAGGTGGTGATGTGGTCCGGCCAGCCTGGAGTCAAAGGTGATCCCTCTCCCAGGTGAGGTCCGTAAGCCTTCCTACTGGTGCTTGTATGCAAGGTCCTTGCTGCCTGTGGCTTCCATACAAAGTCCTCTCTCTCCTGTCCTGGGACAGTTACCTGTATGATGGGCAGTGTGAGCCTTTTTATAGGGTCTCTATCATGACTCGGGCTCCTAGTATACTGCTGCACCTTCAGGTGTGGGTGCAGACAAATTACATAAAGTCCTATGCCCTCCGGTTCTGCAGTGTGACCTGGAGTACAACAAAGCCTCGGGCTCCCGTTGCCCAGTTCCTGTGCTTCGGCTCTGAGGGTGCCTGGTCACAGTTCCCCTCTGAGCCCCTTTCCTTCTCCTGTGCTTTTTTCCTCAGATGCTTCACTACATTCGACCCCTCGGGTTCACTTCCTTTCCTGGAGCTGTAGCTCAGTCCTGGCTGCACGGCTCCTCTCCCTTTACTGTCTGCTCCAAACTGTTTAACTCCTCCTCCAGACCAGAACGCTTAAAGCTCTCCTGAATCCGGGTTCAGAGCTCCCCCTTCTGGCTTGGATTCAGAATGTGTTGTATGTAGGTGCGTTACCTGGTTAAAGGAATCCTCCTTGCCTCCAAGCATGATATCGCCCTCCCCGAAAGGAAGGCAACATCACTGTAACAATCGGTTACCTGGGGTGTTACACTGTCCCCTATAGTTACCGTTTTCCTGTGTAACTTGGAATCAGTGCTACGTTCGAAGTACAACATAAACAATACAAAAGTCACCCACTCCAGGTTTTGGCTTACAAATACTGGTGTAAAATACTGACCAAATACTGATAGTTTGAACGTGGCCTTAGTCTGATGTAGTAGTGACTTTGACATGTTTGAGCTGGAAGCCATGTTTGGAGACTAGAGTCACACCCAAGCCCTTACATTAAATGTCCATGTTACTGCACAAATTTCATAAAGAAGAAACATTTTCTTAGGTCAGTTGATATTACTACTTGACATGTGTCTCATCCTTTTGATCAGGGCAGTCAGTTATTACAACATTTATTAACAGCTACATCCATTATAAATGCACATTACGACCTAAGTTATGAACGTCTGTAAGGTATAGAAATAATGTATCATTCATTAAGAATTTATTAAATTGAGGTCAGTACAATGTTAATAATTTAGCACACTTTTTTATTGATAACTATATTGATTTCAAGATACAAAATAAACAAACATTTGTTAAATTGACTCCATTATTCACATTACTGAGAAAGCTCACGTCATGCGTATGTGGAGTTTTATCGGGGCATAAATCGACTTAATATGAATATTGCTTTTTATACAGTATGTAGTATAAAGTAATAGGTTAAATCAGGAGGGGTCAGAGAAAGTTCCCTCTGATGGAAACCTGACGTGATATATGCTGACCAAATCATAGACAGCAGGTAATAGTCGCACTGTGCACCAGTTGTACATGCGAGTCCACTGCAGCGTCTCTCCACCCACTCACAGTGACTGACATGTCTCTGCTGTTCTAAATCATGTGGCTGCATTCCTGTGATAACTCTTATTGTGCCTGCTTCAAGTGGTGTTTGCTACTTTTTTATAACTGTTATGCGCCTTTCTGGGAGGCTTCTCTGTGGACCCCACATATGTTTGTCGAGTCTATTAGTGTCTCATATCTCTTTGTTTTATGAAAATACACTCCTAAACATTGAAACACCAAGAAGGAATAGTTATGGAATTATGGAAATCATGCGATCAACAGACATACAGTTAATGATATGCAAATGATGAAAAAAAATGAAAAAAATTTGTTTTGAAACACATTGATTTATTTAGCATCAAGTAGGAAAGTCTGATAGGTGCCAGAATTCTCCCGCTGCACAGGGTAGATCCCAAGCCTTGCCTGCATCTGCGGTCTCCTATTCAGCTTTGGCCGCTTTGGGTGCTGCTGATCATAGACATCGGTCCCATCATCTTACTCAGGCTCATGCTGTTCGTCTGGTTGCTGCTGGCTCTTCAGCCAAGGATTTGGTAACCGGCGGTAGGCAGCAACAAGCGAATGCTCTGGAGACTAAGACCTGAAATCCCCCTACTGAGCATGCTCGTGATGTGACGATGTCTCATTGGTGGTTGGCCATCAGCTGCTCTGATGATGTGGCTGCTCCAGATTGGCCAGTGTGCAAGGTCCTGTCCTACTGGACATGAACTGAACATATAAAAGGGTCTCAGAGGCACACGCGTGCGCGCTAGTGTCAACCACTTTCCATGTGTGAATGAGACTTTGCAACAGTGTGGTTTTTGTCAGCATGTGCTCAGGTAAGTCGTTAGAATTTCAGCACCTCCGGAGAGGAATTTGTCTGTATGGATTGAGGGTTGGCGTCTAGTCATTAGAATTCCGGTACCTCTGGAGAGGAGTTGGTTGAGTGCTTTTGCTGACTGTGTGACCACTGTTTGCTATTTAGGCCATTAGTGGGCTTCGCTCCCCTGTAAGATTAACAGGGATCGTATCTAGCGTTATATCTATTCTGTTTCTGTGTGCGAGTGACACAGCTCTATAGCAGAGCATCTATTCTGTTTCTTCGTGCGAGTGACACAGCTTTGTGTGCTGTTCCCTGAGTGAGGTTTAACTCAATGCGAGCTAGCAATTGCCCTATGTGTGTTCCGCCATTGTACACATTAGCTGCAGTTTTACATCTCTGCACTGTGGACCCCGGGATGCGATTGCACTTCTTTATTAAATGTATTTAGTGCAATCCACCAACCCTAAAAGGGTCACCTCAAATAAATGCACTTACACACTTTTGCTGCTATCATTGAGTCTATCAATAGTTGGCTGAAGATTTTTTCATTACTCTTAATGTACTTCGACATTCAAATCAACAAGAACCACTACAATGGTTGGCCGAGGAGTTTTGCACCATGCTCAATGCAACTGGATATGCAAATCATCAAAAACCGTTCCTGGCAGCTCTTGTTGCAATTGCTGATCTATGATGTTTCAAATGTGTTCGATGGTAGAGAAGTGTTGAAAAGTCACAGGTCATGTTAAACTAGTGATCTTATTACTATTTCTGTACATTATGCCCACCCCACATCATAATCTCGGTAGTAGGACCAGTGTGAGAGTCCCTCATCCATGACGTTGCCCGCATGGTCTCCAGATGGAGACCAGAAGCTTCAATTGAGAAATGGGGGCTGGAATGGAGGTCTATATTCTTTAAGAATGAGTCCCGCTTTGTCTTGGATGCAATGTTAACAGAGATTTATATGGAAATCATGTGGACAACACCATGAAGAGGCTTTCACGAGAGAACATCACATCAATCCTACTACAGGGACTTTGGTGTGGGGTGGGCATAATGTATGGTAGCCAAACACCTTATGTCTTCATTCTAGGTACACTAACAGCTGAGTAAAACAGAATAGAATATTCAGCACTAGGGTTGAGCAAAACGGGTCGGTAATATTCAGAAGTCGCCGACTTTTGGCAAGGTCGGGTTTCATGAAACCCGACCCGACCCCAGTGTGGGGTCGGCCATGAAGTCGGCGATCTTCAGAATCTGGAATCGGAATTCCGATACCGATTCCCGATATGTTTAAGATATCGGGAATTGGTATCGGAATTCAGATTTAAGTGTAAAATAAAGAATAAAAATAAAAAATATCGCAATACTTACCCTCTGACGCGCCCTGGTACTAACCGGGAACCTTCCTTTCTTCGAATCAGCGCTTTCAGGACCTTCGGTGACTATGTAACAAAAAAGAAAAGCATTACTGCAAAAATACGCACTCCATCAAAGAATACAAACAAAATAAATAAAATAAATAGACTGATTTTATTAACAGATCAAAAAAACACACTACAAAACGATAAAAACACAATTAAAAACAAGTAGACAACATCACAACAACACAGGTGATAAAGACCATACCTAGATGTAATAAGGCGACTAAACACAGACCAATTGGCTCATGGGGTAGATGCGCTAGTAATGCCTAGAAAAAATCAAAAAATCGTGCCATATAGGTCCCTAAAGAACCAATCAAAACAAAAAAAAACAAACAAAAAAAAAATAAGGCACAAGGATTTAATCTATAACAATAAAAATAGGCAAGATATGAGCCAAAGAAAGGGCTGAGAAGCCACCAATATACAATAATATCACTAGATATTTAAAGCATAAATAGGAGGAAACCCCCCATAGTAATACAACCTGGTGGTACGATGTCCCCACGCGTATCGCCTGGCAGACCAGGCTTCGTCAGGGAAGGTGCCAGTTGAGCTGTCTATCAGCCTTAAATACTATTAACAGATTAACCTAATCCAGTTCCGGTGTGGGCCGGCGACATGAGGTAGGAGGACCATAAACAACTGGGAAACAAGTTGCAGGAGAGGTAAGGATAGAGCGCCAACACCCAACATCAGCAGGCGTGCAATTAGCAGGTAAACATAAGCACATAGGAAACAAGCCGCAGAAATGACTCACATAGAGCGCCACAGCGCATAACGTCAGCAAGCGTCCAAGAGATGGTAACCAAGGCGCAAAGCGCCTGCGCCGATGACTAGCGAGCCGGAGTGAGCCGCGCGTGCGCAAAGAGCCCCAAAGGGATAACAGAGGAAAAATAACCAAGGCGCATGGCGCCTGCGCCGATGAATAGAGACCCAGAATAGACCACACATGCGCAAAGACCACAAAGGAATAGCAGATATGGCAACATGCCATATCAAAAAACCGACCATATTATATGATAACACATTCAAAAATAATAGAGACAATAAGACAATATAAGGACTGAAAAGGTGTATATGTAAGAAATAAATAAAAATACAACCCATGAGCCAATGAACTTTATAAAGTCTAATGAGCGCACCCCTTGAGCCAGACCTAGGTGTAGGTGGAAACCAAAATATAAGGGAAAAAATCCCTCTATAAAAGGCAAACAACTAGGAGTAAAGACACATATCCAAATGGAACAAAAGAAATGTGTAAGCACATGATAACAATAAAGATGCCACCGACAGCGGACATCAACCAAGCTGTAAAGAGTGACCCAATGACCACTTGTCCTAAGCGGGGAACACGGCTCCAGCCAAAATGTGCTAATCCCGAAAGCAGGAAGTCAACCGAGGAATCCAGGGAATAGCAGTTCTTCATTGAGGCATGCAGGGGTGATAGAACCAAGGTTAAAAATCCATTTAGATTCCATCCGTAAAACAAGTTGTCTATACTCCCCACCTCTATTAGACATATGAATCCTATCTAAACCAATGACCCTAGTGTTGGTGACCTGACCTCCATGTTGGGACAGAAAATGGGACGCCACCGGGGTGAGCACTTTACCCTTCAGGGAGTCAGTTCGTGCCAAATTAATGGTAGAAAAGTGTTTTTGTATGCGGCGCCTAAGCTCCTGAGATGTCTGGCCGACATACACACGTTGGCAGGGGCAAATGATGGCATAAATGACAAGAGTGGTTCTACAATTAATATAGGATCGTAACCTGTGTCTACTCCGGTCCGTAGGATTCACACAAAAAATCCTTCGTTGGACACATGTAAGAACAAATATTGCAGTTGCCACATGCAAAGGAACCATGGAGCTCAATACCCCGATGCAACCTGACTGTCTGCCGCCTATAGTGACTATTGGTCAGGAGATCCCTGAAGCAGGGCGCGTCCGAGGGTGAGTATATTCCTATTATCGTCACTCATCCTTTCCAGTGAGTGACGAAAATTGTATTATTAAATGGGAAGAAATTTGTACGAAATCATCTCTCCAATTTATGGAATTATTAATTGAATTAAATAAGAAATCTGTCACGGCTGTGGAAGCTGAGATAGATGAGCTGTTTGGTAATCTCAAAGATGTATCTACTGCAGAGAACTTGGTTACCTTTAATGCTACCATGGACAAAAATTCAGATGATTGGGAGAAACAAATTAAAACTATTCACTCTAAAAAGATATTACGTGACAACAATGATTACCAACAGGGTATAGTATATAGGAGGAGGAATCGTGGTCTTAGGAGAGAAAGATCGGTATCCTTCTCATCTGTATCATCCTCGGGTGAAACTTCAGATACTTCCCATCATTCTATGAGAACTAGATTTGGGAATGATCATAAGAGGAAGAAGGAACAGAAAACGGATACAAATAAACGCACTCCTGGCCCCACTGCACGGAATGATTCACTGAAGGTGATTAACCTGTCCGATCATGTGTTTACTAGTGAGGAGATTTTTGTGTTATCTAAAGGTTTAACTTTCTCTCCCAGCACAAGATGTGACAAATTTACAGTCATTAAGGACTTGCACGTGTTTGGACGATCACTTCTCTTTAAGAAATGGTATCATAGTGAGGAAATTCAAAAATTATTCCCTTTACCATCTGAACAAGCAGCATTGAGGACATTGGAGGAGCTGGCTGTTGAGCATCAGGGTCCATCCTTGGGTAAGGTTCCTCTTTCCCTTCGCCCTAAATCCACAAAATTTCCCCCTCTATCTGCATGTCCTAATGTTGAGATTTTTGTTCAACTTGCCACTAATGATCTTGACAATATTCCATCGGGTATTTATCATAACAATCTGACCATCTCTCAGCATCAATGTATTAAACGCCTTAATAATTTGAAGGACATTGTAATAAAACCGGCCGACAAAGGCGGAAATATTGTTGTCTGGCCTACCAAGCTGTACGAAGCTGAGGCGCACCGTTTGTTAAAAAATATGGCATGTTATAAAAAACTAACATTTAATCCCTTATCTTTATATAAGGAACAATTACGGAAAATTCTTTGGAATGCAGAGGAGAGGCATTTAATTACTACGGAAGTACGTGACATTCTATTGGTTAAGGATCCTCGAATACCAACATTATACCTTTTGCCTAAGGTTCATAAGAGTCTGCAGGTTCCCCCAGGTAGGCCTATTATATCGGGGGTGGGTGGCCTTACGGAGGGCATCGGGAGATATATTGACTCGTTCCTCAAGCCCCTGGTGGAGACGATCCCATCTTACACCAGGGATACGTCTGATTTTTTAAAAAAGATTGACTCGATTCACATTGACGAGGATATGATCCTCGCCACTTGTGATGTCGAGTCGTTATATACTAACATTCGCCACCAGGATGGCTTGAGGGCGGTCTCCTATTTTCTGACCATGACGGACCTATCACCTGATGATACTGATTTTTTGTTGGTATTGCTTGAATTTTTACTTACCAAAAATTTTTTTCTTTTTAACGGGTCCTTCTTCCTACAGCTCCAGGGAACAGCAATGGGGGCGGCTTGTGCACCCTCGTATGCTAATTTGTTCCTGGGGCTGTGGGAGTGGGACCTGTTCTCGTCGGATCGGGGTGTGTCGATGGAGCGGGTCATTTTCTGGGCCCGCTACATCGACGACATTTTCCTGATCTGGCGAGGGACCCCTACTGAGTTGGATTTGCTTTTTCAAACCCTAAATAATAATGAGTTAAATATTCATTTATCCTTTAATTCCAGTTATCATCAGGTCGAATTTTTGGATGTCTTGGTCAGAAGGGGTCCTGATGGTCTCTTGTCCTCTGATGCCTTCCGTAAGGTCACGGCTGTGAACTCGGTCCTCCACGCTAGCTCCTCCCATCCTCCTCATGTGGTCAACGCGGTCCCTACGGGACAATTTCTTCGCATTAAAAGGATTTGTTCCGATACATCGGACTTCGAGAGTAGAGCCAAAGAAATGAAGGCCCGATATTTGGAGAGAGGCTATAGCAGAAGATCTATCAAGAGGGCATACAATAGAGCGAGAAATACGGATCGTCATCAATTGCTGTATGCATCCAAAAAGAGAGAACCAAGCAACCAGGTAAGGTTGGTCACCACGTATAACTCTCAGTGGCGTAATTTGTATGAGATTATGGATAAACACTGGCCTATACTTTTGGCGGATCCTATACTAAGGCAATACTTACCATCTAAACCATCATTGACAGCCAGGAGATCCCCGAATTTGGGGGACATGCTTGTTAGGAGTTACTATACACCTAAAACTCCACCCTCTATTTTCTGTACTGGCCAACAGAAACCATTGCCATCTTGGGGGTGCAAGCCATGCGGAAAGTGTGTGGCATGCCCGAACATTGTGTCCGCCAAAGATTTCATCTCAACAGATGGTCGTGTTTTTAAAATAACACATACCATCACTTGCAGTACAACAGCTGTAGTTTACTACGCGTTTTGTCCATGTAGTAAAATCTACATTGGTTTGACAACAAGGGCCCTCAAGGTTAGAGTAAGGGAACATTTTAGGGACATCTTGGCTGCCAAAGAGGAAAATAACATGGATCTTTTGGAAAGTGTACCGAGACACTTTAAACAACATCATGCTTGTGATCCATCGGTATTTAAAGTTAAAGGAATTGACTGTGTCCACTTAAATCTTCGGGGTGGTAATGTGGGACGCTTGCTAGCCCAGAAGGAGGCCCGCTGGATTTGGGAACTACGCACAATATACCCACAAGGTCTCAATGAAATGATAAGCTATGCTCCATTCCTCTGATTCATTTGTCATCTCAACGAAATGATAAGCTATGCTCCATTCCTCTGATTCATCTGTCATCGAATTTTTTATTGGCCTCGTCAGGGGTTTTTAACTTGGTTTTATTATTAATTGTGTTTAGGCCTGCCGGGCCTACACATGATACCATGGTCTGCAGCCTTTTCCATCTTCTCTCCCATCGAGTACATTTGGGATATTATTGCTTGGCAATTGCAAATGGAGCTGACATTAGTCAGCTTTGACAACCAAGGGCCCGCTGAAGACTTCTGTGCCTGTCATCACACAGCTCCTTTGAAATCTGCCATCACCAACAAAGACTTTTTTACGAAGTATTACATTTCATCAAGCATGTTCAACACTTTTTTCCTGTGTCATTTCTCATTAGTACACATAACTTAATTTATGGACATCTATGCATTGATTTCTCTGACTGTGTCAATTGGATGAATTGTTATCGACATCTAGTGAGAATTTCATGTCAATAGCACCTCTAGAAATATATTTAATTAGAAAATTGATGTCCTTTTCAATACTTATTATTTCACGTGTTGTATGTGTATTGCTCTATACGTAAAAGTCCGATCTATCAAAATCAATATAAAAAATAATCGTCTAAGGGGCACTTTCGTCTGTTTGTCTGTCTGTCTGTTTGTCTGTCTGTCTGTCATGGAAACCCCGCATCACTGCCGGCCGCGACCAATCAGCAACGGGCACAGTCTGGCCGCAAATTTGCTCCTTCCTACTCTCTGTCAGTGCCCCCTCTATACTCCCATCCAGTCAGCGCTCGCACAGGGTTAATGGCTGCATTACACCGCGTTATGCCGCAGTGTAACACAGTCTGTTAACGCTGCTATTAACCCTGTGTGACCAACTTTTTACTATTGATGCTCCGGGCCATGCATTGCGGTCTCGCGAGACCGCTACATCATCATCTCGCGAGACCGCAATGCATTCTTGGGACCGGAGCATCGCGAAGAGCATCGCTAAACGCCTCGCCTGGATCCAGGGGCCGCCAGAAAGTGAGTATATAACTATTTTTTATTTTAATTCTTTTTTTTAAACAGGGATATGGTGCCCACATTGCTATATACTATGTGGGCTGTGTTAAATACTACGTGGGCTGTGTTATATACTGCATGGGCTGTGTTATATACTACATCTCTGTGCTATATACTACACGGGCTGTGCTATATACTACATCGCTGTACTATATACTACATGGGCTGTGCAATATATTACATAGCTGAGCAATATACTACGTGGCTTTGTTATATATTGCGTGAGCTGTGCTTTATACTATGTGAGCTGTGCTATATATTACCTGAGCTGTGCTATATACTACGTAGCTGTGCAATATATTATGTGGCTGGGCAATATACTACGTGGCTGTGTTATATACTGCATGAGCTGTGCTATATACTACGTGAGCTGTGCTATATACTACATGGCTGTGTTATATACTATGTGGGCTGTGCTATATACTATGTAGCTGTGCAATATACATGGCTGGGCAATATACTACGTAGCTGTGCTATATACTACGTGGCTGTGTTATATACTTCGTGGCCTGTTTTATATACTATGTGAGCTATGTTATATACTACATGGGCTGTGCTATATACTGTATGGGTTGTGTTACACACTGCATGGGCTGTGCTATATACTACGTGTGCTGTTATACACTGCGTGGGCTGTGTTATATACTACGTGGGCTGTGCTATATACTACGTGGGCTGTGTTATACACTGCGTGGGCTGTGCTATATACTACGCAGGCTGTGCTATATACTACGTGGGCTGTGTTATACACCGTGTGGGCTGTGCTATATACTATGTGGCTGTGCTATATACTACGTGGCTGTGCTATATGCTATGTGGCTGTGTTATATGCTATGTGGCTGTGCTATATGCTATGTGGGCTGTGCTATATGCTACGTGGGCTGTGCTATATGCTACGTGGGCTGTGTTATATACTACGTGGCCTGTGCTATATACTACATGGCCTGTGCTATATGCTATGTGGCTGTGGTAGATTTCTCTGCTGTATCTGTGCATCATAAATCGTGGTATGTGTTATAGAGGGGGGCCCACTGAGACTCTTTCACCTGGGCCCTCAAAAACCTGAAGTCGGCCCTGGCTTCACTGATTGGTCACACCCAGCCAGACGCGAACAATCAGCGACAGGCGCAATCCGGCTGCAAATTGGCGTTGAATTTGAACCACGCATCGCTAATTGGTCGCGCCCGGCTGGCCGAATCCGGTGTATAAATTGCATTATTCTGAAAAATTAATAAATAAACTACATACATATTCGAGAATACCCGATGCTTTAGAATCGGGCCACCATCTAGTATAAAAATAATTAACCAGATGGGTAAATACCATAAACAGAAAAAGAATTAAAAACTTCAAAATTGCATATATTTTTGATAACTACAAAACTGTTAAAGATTATATAAGAAGCAATCAAAATGTCATTTCTATCCACAAATAGAAATGATAAAATATAAAGATTATTATTATTATAAAATCCTCAAATAGCTCTATTGACCAAAAAAAAATGCTCCAGGTCTCAATTTTCTGATTTTCTGAGGAGCCCTGGTGCCTCACAGCACCCAAGCTGCAAGATTGAGTCCCTATGACTCCAGGCTGCACCACCCCACAAGCACAAAACCACAGCAACAATGGCCACCACACAGCATGGAGAACAGCTGATCGGCGGCGGTGCTGGGCGTCGCACCCCCATCAATCAGACATTGATGACCTAACCTAAAGATAGGTCATCAATGTTAACATAGGGGATAATCTATTTAAGCATTATGTCCTTAGTGTAATGAGATATCATAGTTATAAATTGTTTGGAAAGATTTTTTAATGCTATTTAATTTTTCATGCATAGTTATGATGATATTATTTCTTGCCATGAATATTTGAAATCCTACTAGTTTCCGCTGACCAAGTGTACATTACTCTTAGCACATTTAGAGTAATTAAAATTCTATTTTTTTTAAACTAACACAATAAATTAGATTCTTACATAATAGTGTATGAGGATATGATAATCATGTAAGAATGTCAGATAATTAACCTTTCTTGCATATTTTATTTCTCAGTGAAAATATTAATTATATGACATACGGTAATTTGGAAGACTCTATAGAAGTCGAAACAAATATTGTAATTATTTTCTTTTAATTTTATTCAAAGCTACAGTATCCTACAGCGGTTAGATATAATGCTATTATGTCGGTGTATTACTTTAAAATGTTACACATATTTTTGGCACTGTAAATGCCACAGTTATTCTTGGGACTGTACAAACTTGGCCAGTTATTGTTGCATTCCTATGAACCTATACTCATTGGCAACATCCACAGTAAGCGAGACTGGTGAACACCTCTACTGGGGTCCGTGCGATTTGCACAGTTGTATTGTTAGTCTATATGCCTGAAAGTGTGGCCTGTGGGGGAGGGCCCATTGTTGCTGAGTGCCTTTTAATTATGGTAACCCCTTTGTCATGCTCCTGGATTAAATCCCTTGAGTTTATGTATTATAGTCTGCTTCTCTTCCTGCTGAGCCACAGAAGACACCTATTTTCTCTGTGTGTTTGGGTTCTGCTATTCTGGCTGCAGTCTTTCTAGTTTAACCTGGGTGTTTTTCATTTACTCTGTTTGTCTATCCTATTACTTTCTAGCGCAGCTTTATATACCTTCCCCTACTGATGTTTACTGCTGGTGATAGATTTTGTTCAATAAATTTACTTGGCTGTAGTTTTTGTTGGTTGCAGTTGTTTTGTATGTGATTCCTTTATTATTTAGGGAACTGCTACTCTAGCTATCCTAGGAACTACTAAGGATATTGAGGGTAATCTGCCGTCAGTTGGGAGCACCATTATCTTAGGGTGCCAACCTCCAAGGTCAGGCAGGGACAGACCATGGTCAGAGAAGGGCTTTACTAGTCTGAACAGGGACCTGTCAGGTTCAGGTATTTGTTTTCCTGGTTTGTACATTACCTCACAATTAAGCATGAAGCTTTGCTTGAGGACCAGGTGGGGATGGAGGAAGATATAACACAGAGAGGTTGTATTCAGGCCAGCCTCATCTCATCTGCTCAGCGCAGATTGGGTAACAATGAGGAGGTGGACGCTGAGGAGTAGGAAGAGGATGAACAATAGCTGGCGAGTAGCGCAACAGAGGCTAGAAGCCATACAACCTGTGTCCCGTTTCTCTTTATCTTGGATGGCTAAGGATAGGAATGAGGAGGAAGAGAGGGGGGAGAGGGAGGTGATGGAGAGTCATCATCATGGTGGAGACAGGGAAGTGTTGGCTGTATTGACCTTGGCACATATGGCTAACATTATGTACCGCTGCCTTTCCCATGATCCTTGTGTTACATTCATCTTGGCAAAAAAAGTACTGGTTGTTCATCCTGCAAGACGCACACTACAAGGAGAACTCTACATCTCTTCATCCTGAGGTGGTGAGATCTTCTAAAATGGTGCTATGCCAGATGGCCAATGTGGAAAATATGTTGAAACAATTCCCATCAGACTATGCTAGTGGCAGCGGGCAAGCTTTCTTGCCCTTGCCCAACCAGGAAGGAAAGACACACAGTAGAATGATGGTTACACTGTCAAAGGCGTGGGCCAATTTTATGACACCAGCCCAGTGCCCAGGGCCTGATGACCGGGTATTTTTGACAAGGAGGGAAAAG
The DNA here is from genome assembly GCF_032444005.1 of Ranitomeya imitator. Lineage (NCBI taxonomy): Eukaryota > Metazoa > Chordata > Amphibia > Anura > Dendrobatidae > Ranitomeya > Ranitomeya imitator. The sequence goes on from NC_091286.1 coordinate 87,339,386, forward strand.
ATTTTATAGATGGTCAAGCAATACATGGCTGACCAAACCAGGGTACTGTGACGTTTTGTGACTTTCCACTATTGTCTCTCAAAGCTGGACACCTGGCATGAGCTGTCCCTCTATGCCTTAGAGGTGTTGTGCTGACCTGCTGTTAGCATCTTATCTGAGCGGGTTTTTAGTGCCACTGGAGGGGTCATAACAAACAGGTGCTTTCTCCTGTCAGCAGATGATGCTGACAGGCTCACTTTCAGCAAAGCCTGGATTAGCCCACACTTTTCCATATCACCAGTTGTCTGCAGCAAATAAAGTGTTTGTAATATTTAATATTTTAATGAAGCCCTTCAGTTGTTGCCTTTCAGGGGTCTATGAATGACATCAACTACACTTTCAAAGTATTTTAGTTCAATATTTTTTATGGATTCAATGGCTCATCCATACAGTTTAACCCCTTAAGGACCAACCCACTTTGTAGGTTAATGACCAGGCCTTAAATTTGAAATCTGACCACTGTCACTTTATGTGGTTATAACTCTGAAATGCGTCCATGGATCCCGCTGATTATGAGATTATTTTTTGTGACATATTGTACTTCCTGTTAGTGGTAAAATTTCTTCAAAATAACTTGTGTTTATTTATGAAAAAACGGAAATATGGCGAAAATTTCTAATATTTTGCAATTTTCAAACTTTTAATTTTTATGCCGTTAAATCAGAGAGATATGTGTAACACCCCAGGTAACCGGTTGTTACAGTGATGTTGCCATCCTTTCGGGGAGGGTAATGTCATGCTTGGAGGCAAGGCCCCTACATGCAACACATTCTGAATCCAGGCCTGAAGGGGGAGCCCTGAACCAAGATTCAGGGGAGCTTCCCCCCAGACTTATGTACTCTGGTCTTAAGGAGGCATTAGTGAGTTCAGTGGAGGAGAGTGAAGATAGAGGAGTGAGAGCAGAGAGTGGGGCCGTGCAGCCACGTGTGAGTTGTAGTTCCAGAACGGAAGATAACCTGAAGGGTTGGAATGTTAGTGAGCATCTGAGGAAAGGAGCAAAGGAGAAGGAAAGGGCTTAGAGGGGAACTGTGACCGGGCACCTTCTGAGCCGAAGCGCAGCAACAGGGCACAGGGAGCCCGAGGTTGTGTTGAACTCTAGGTTGCACAGCAGAACCGGAAGGTAAAGAACTTTATGTAAGTTGCCCGCACCCACACCTGAAGGTGCAGCAGTACACAAAGAGCCCGGGTCATGATAGAGACCCTATATAAAGGCTCAAACTGCCCACCATAAGGGTAACTGTCCCAGGACAGGAGAGAAAGGACTTTGTCAGGGAGCCACAGGCAGCAAGGACCTCACATACGAGCGCGAGCAGGAAGGCTTACGGACCTCACCTGGGAGAGGGATCCACCATTGCCTCCAGGACGGCCGGACCATATCACCACCTTTTGTTGGTACCCTGGACTGTGGCCTGATTCAAGCAGTAAACCAGGTAAAGACATTACAATCCTGTGTTCTCTATTTATTTGCCGGAATCCACCACACCATCCCTACTCAGCACACCGGGAGCCCTGGGGTCCCTGCTTCACTTGTGGAAGCGATACCATCTTGCTGCTGTACAATCACCCCAAGAGGACCCCTTTAAGCAGCGTCGGTCACCACTGACCAAGAACCACAGGTGGCGTCGCAAACTTTTATTGCTTTACAACTCCCTTTAAAAACTATCCATTTTACTTGGGCGCCCAGTGTCACGGACCTGGACGCAGCCACAGTGAAATCCCCTTTAAGTACCGAACCTGGCACCGAGCACCCCTAGGCCCTGGCGCGCGACTCATATGTCACACAAAATACTTAATAAATAACTTTTCCCATATGTCTATATCAGCACAATTTTGGAATCAAAATGTATTTTTGTTAGGAAGTTATAAGGGTTAAAATGTAACCACGGATTTCTCATTTTGTCAACAAAATTTACAAAACCATTTTTTTAGGGACCACATCACATTTGAAGTCACTTTGAGGAGTCAATATGAAAGAAAACACCTAAAAGTGACACCATTCTAAAAACTGCACCCCTCATTGTGCTCAAACCACATTCAAAAAGTTTATTAACCCTTCAGGTGCTTCACAAGAATTGAAGCAATATGGAAGGAAAAACGAACATTTAATTTTTTTAACAAAAATTTTAATTCGGACACAATTTTTTTTATTTTGTCATGGGTATCAGGAGAAAATGAACTACAATATTTGTTGTGCAATTTTTCCTGAGTACACCGATACCCCATGTGTGGAGAAAGACCACTCTTTAGGCACACGGCAGGGCTCGGAAGGGAAGGAGCGCCGTTTAAGGTCTTGAACGTAAAATTGGATGGAATCGAGATCAGATGCCATGTCACGTTTGGAGAACCTCTGATGTACCTAAACATAAGTGACCCGATCTTGGAAACTAGACCTCCTGGGGAACTTATCTAGATGTGCTTATAACATAGAGCCGTGAAAATAAAAAATCATATTTTTTCCACAAAAATTATATTTTTGCCCCCAAATTTTTATTTTCCCAAGGGTAATAGGAGAAATTGGACCCCAAAAGTTGTTGTGCAATTTGTTCTGAGTACGCTGATACCCGATATGTGGGGTGGAACCACTGTTTGGGCGCATGGCAGAGCTCGGAAGGGAAGGAGCACCGTTTTGGAATGCAGACTTTGATGGAATGGTCTGCGGGCGTCATGTTGCATTTGCAGAGCCCCTGATATGCCTAAACAGTGGAAACCCCCCACAAGCGACATTGTTTTGGAAACTAGACGCCCAAGGAACTTATCTAGATGTGTGGTGAGCACTTTGAACCCCCCAAGTGCTTCACAGAAGTTTATAACGTAGAACCATGAAAATAAAAAAATCATATTTTTTCCACAAAAATGATCTTTTTGCCCCCAAATTTTTATTTTCCCAAGGGTAACAGGATGTGGGGGTAAACCACTGTGATCGACTTACTGCGATCTTTGGGAGGCAGAATGAACAAATCCACAAAAGGTGAAGAATTGGTTTTATCTTTTACACTGTTCCTCAAGCGGTATTAGTGATAAGGCAACTTTATTCTTCAGGTCAGTGCGATTACAGCTATACTATATTTACAGTATATCTTTTTTATGTTTAGCTTATGTCACACACAGATGCTTTTTTTAAAAATAATTTTTTGTAAGAAGTTTTTGCATCGCCGTATTTTGAAAGCTGTAATTTTTCCATATTTCGGCCGACAGAGTCATGTGACAGCTTATTTTTTGTGGGAAGACCTGACGTTTTTATTGATTTGATACCATTTTCTGAGAGCTATAACTTTTAGTTTTTTCTTCTGATGGAGCTGTATGGTGGCTTGTTTTTTGCCAGACAAGATGGCACTTTCAGTGATACTATTTGTATTACCTTTCGTTTTTTTGATCGCGTTTTATTCAACTTTTTCCAAGCGGTATGATGATACCGCTTGGAAAAAGTATAATTTGCTACTTTTTTGTTTTTTATGGCATTTTCTGAAGGGGTTAACTAGTGTGATACTTTTAATCAATCGGAACATTGTGTACTTTTTTGTTTATTTTTTTTCTTACATAAAATATGTATTTATTAGTGCATTTTTTAAATTATTTTTTAATATTTTTTTGCTTCTTTTTTACCTAGCTCTTTTATGGGACTTTCAATTTTTTCACTTCTGTTGCAGATATAATGCATTGCAATACACTAGCATTACAATGTATTATACCTATGCTTAAAGCTTCTGAGACCATTCTGTGAGCATGGTCTCAGATGCTTTCCGTAGCTGGATGACCTGAAGGTAGTCATGATGACCCTGGGTCATCATGGCAGAGACCGGGCTCTGCGATGACGTTGCGGGGACGCCGATCTGAAGGCAGAGGGAGCTCCAGTCCCTCTGCCTCCCTCTGAACCATGTGATCCCGCAGCAATTAGCCACTGGCAGAGCTGAGCTGCTGCACTGATCAGGCCAGAAGTGCTGATATTTCAGCATCTTCTGCGTGGTCATGTTGTGATCAGTCAGTCAGATTCACCGACTAACAGCATTCTGGGTGCAGGGACCAGCGGCATGGGTCCTTGCACCTCTTCCCATGCTGATCAGCTGTCATAGACAGCTGTCGGCACTGAACTACCACTGTGTGTACACTCAGTGGTAATTTAAATGCATGAGGGACACAGTCTGTCCTGGTGCAGGAACTTATAACCGTCCATGGCGGACTGTGTCCGTCGATGGACGTGAAGGGATTAACACGGTTATTGCTGCATTACGGTGGTATGTATAACTTACAAAAAGAGTAGAAAAATATTTCAGAATTAGATTACTCATCCATACAGTATTACGTGCTTTCTGTCACATTTTGGTGGTGTATAACAGTACAAAAAAGCATTTGGAAATTTTGCTTGTTTGTTTACATTTCTTACCCATACACTATTCCATATTCTGGGGTACAATTTTGTACTAAATAAAAAAAATGTTACATTTCTCAGTCATACAGAATTACATGTTCTAGAATACATTTAGTTGGTATTAGTGATGAGCGAGCATACTCAGGAATGATCGTTACTTGTCCAAAAATCGCTATACTCGCGGTACTCGGCAAGCAAAGAGCATTTCTGGGTATGTTCAGCAGGAGCTCGGGTCTCCACACTGCATGATTAGCGCTCTTTACAGAGCCAATCAACATGCAGGGATTGTGTGCCATGCACTGTAATGCCACAGCCATCTTTGTTGTGGTATTACAGTGATTGGCTGGGCGCACAGCATCATCAGGTCTATAAGAGACCAGGCGCCGCCCTGCTCGGCGCATTCAGCTCCGGATTCAGATGGTGTAGGGAGAGCTACTGCCGAGTTAGGGTCAGATTTGGGGATTTGTTAGTTAGTGTGGGTCTACCATCATAGAATCCACAAATCCAGCTAAACAAACAGTCCTTCTAAGGACTAATTACGTAGTATATAGAATGTCAGCTGCTGCTGCTGCCTATTACATATATACCTAGCCCCAGGTATCAGTGGCTAGGAAGATTTTTGGGGGCATCTTAACCCTGATTATTTTATTCCAAATTAATCCAGAGCCCCCTTTTTTTGCTTTTTCACATATTGAACAGTGTGGTACCTCTGTCAGATGCGTGATCTATCTGTGGGCTACAAAAATGTGGGCATTTCAGGTCTACATTCCACGGTATTTGCTGTCTGTTACCCTTGTTCTATACAGCATTTTGGGGTAAAAAATACAAAAATACAGGCCACATATTGAGCATTGTGGTACCTCTGTCAGACCAGGGTGAACATGTTCTGTGATGCCACAGCCACTCTATTTTTTTCCAAGGGTGTTTATGATGCCCGTAAATAAATGTAAAAAAATTTTTGTACCCCCAGGGGGAAATGTTTGTCAGTCCATACACTTATTATTTGGCATTCTAAATATAGGAGACTAGGGTTGAGTGAAACGGGTCGTTCATTTTCAAAAGTCGCCGACTTTTGGCAAAGTCGGGTTTCATGAAACCCGATCCGACCCCTGTGCGGGGTCGGCCATGCGGTACGCGACTTTCGCGCCAAAGTCGCGTTTCAATGACGCGAAAAGCGCCATTTCTCAGCCAATGAAGGTAAACGCAGAGTGTGGGCAGCGTGATGACATAGGTCCTGGTCCCCACCATCTTAGAGAAGGGCATTGCAGTGATTGGCTTGCTGTCCGCGGCGTCACAGGGGCTATAAAGGGGCGTTCCCGCCGACCGCCATGTTACTGCTGCTGATCTGAGCTTAGGGAGAGGTTGCTGCCGCTTCGTCAGAAGCAGGGATAGCGTTAGGCAGGGTCCATTAACCACCAAACCGCTTGTGCTGTAGCGATTTCCACAGCCCAACACCACCTTCGGTGTGCAGGGACAGTGGAAGCTACATTTTTTTTTTTCCTCAGCGCTGTAGCTCATTGGGCTGCCCTAGAAGGCTCCCTGATAGCTGCATTGCTGTGTGTACGCCGCTGTGCAAACCAACTGCTTTTTTCAAAGCACAAATCCTCTTGTTCCTTCCTTTCTGCACAGCTATCTTGTTTGTTTGTCCACACTTTTTATTTAATTTGTGCATCAGTCCACTCCTTATTGCTGCCTGCCATACCTGGCTGAGATTACTGCAGGGAGATAGTAATTGAAGGACACTCCCTGTTTTTTTTTTTTTTTTTTTTGTGGGAAATTAAGATTGGCATTTCTGCTAGAGTGCCATCCCTGTCTGTGCCATCTCTCACTCAGTGGGCCATAGAAAGCCTATTTATTTTTTTGCTTGATTTGGGTTCTAAAATCTACCTGAAAAAATCACTACATCAATCAGTGGGAGAAAAATATTGGCCTCAGGGCTTGTGTGCCACTCCTTACTCCTGTGTGTGCCATCTCTCACTCAGTGGGCCATAGAAAGCCTATTTATTTTTTTGCTTGATTTGGGTTCCAAAATCTACCTGAAAAAATCACAACATCAATCAGTGGGAGAAAAATATTGGCCTCAGGGCTTGTGTGCCACTCCTGACTCCTGTGTGTGCCATCTCTCACTCAGTGGGCCATAGAAAGCCTATTAATTTTTTTGCTTGATTTGGGTTCTAAATTCTACCTGAAAAAATCAATAAATCAATCAGTGGGAGATTAATATTGGCCTTTGGGCTTGTGTGCCAGTCCTAAGCGTGCCATCTCTCTCTCTCAGATAGTGGGCCATAGAAAGCCTATTTATTATTTTTTTTATTGGGTTTATAAATTTTCCCTGGAAAAAAAAAAAAAAGTGGGAGATTAATATTGGCCTCTGGGCTTGTGTGCCAGTCCTGAGCGTGCCATCTCTCTCACAAATAGTAGGCCATAGAAAGCCTATTTATTTTTTGGGTTGATTTGGGTTCTAAATTCTACCTGAAAAAATCACTACATCAATCAGTGGGAGATAAATATTGGCCTCTGGGCTTGTGTGCCACTCCTGACTCCTGTGTGCGTCATCTCTCACTCAGTGGGCCCTAGAAAGCCTATTTTTTGTTTTATTTGTTTTCTAAATTCTCCCTGAAAAAATCATTTTATTTTATTTGGTTTCTAAATTATTCCTGAAAAAATCATTTTTTTTGTATTTTTTTTTCTAAAGTCTCCCTGAAAAAAAAAAAAATCAAATCAGTGGGAGATTAATATTGCCCTTTCTGCTTGTGTGCCAGTCTTGACTCCTGGGTGTGCCATCTCTCTCTCTCCAATTGTGGGCCATAGAAAGCCTATTAATTTTTTTGCTTGATTTGGGTTCCAAAATCTACCTGAAAAAATCACTAAATCAATCAGTGGGAGATAAATATTGGCCTCTGGGCTTGTGTGCCACTCCTGACTCCTGTGTGCGTCCTCTCTCACTCAGTGGGCCCTACAAAGCCTATTTTTTTTTTATTTGTTTTCTAAATTCTCCCTGAAACAATCATTTTATTTTATTTTGTTTCTAAATTCTTCCTGAAAAATTCATTTTTTTGTATTTTTTTTTTCTAAAGTCTCCCTGAAAAAAAAAAAAAACAAATCAGTGGGAGATTAATATTTACATTTGCGCTTCAGTGACAGTCCTGCGTGTGTGGCATCTCTCTCATTTGTTGCCACCAACAACAGAGTGTGTAACATTGTGCCTGATTTTCGTTGTGGTCTCACCCACCTGTAAAGGGGTAGCTAAATCATACTGAAGTTATAGCTCACCGTGTAAGTTGTGTGACAGCAACAAATACTGTTAGTTTGGTAACGTTTTTAAAACAATGAGGAAGTCTGGTGGAAGAGGTCGTGGCCGGGGGCGTTCATTGTCAGCTGGTAATGAGGGTAGTGGTAGTGGTGGAGCATCAGGTGGTCGTGGGAAAAAAAATATTGCACCTAAGTCTGGAGCTGTGGAGCCAGGTTCGTCGTCTGGCTACACAAGGCCTCGAACGCTCCCTTTTCTGGGAGTAGGAAAACCGCTTTTAAAGCCGGAGCAGCAAGAGCAAGTTTTGGCTTATCTTGCTGACTCAGCCTCTAGCTCTTTTGCCTCCTCTCGTGAAACTGGTAAATGTCAAAGCAGCGCGTCGTTAGTGGATGTTCACGGTCAGGGACAAGTCGCTTCCTTGTCCTCTTCAGCAAAAACAACAACATAGAAGAATGCAGTAGGCAACACAACGGGTTACTCCATGGAGCTCTTTACACATACCGTCCCTGGCTTAGAAAGTGAAGCAGTTAACAGTCCATGCCCATTACAAGTTGAATCTGACATGGAGTGCACTGATGCACAGCCACAGCCAGACTACTATGCTGGTCCTTTGACTCAGACCACAACATTGCCCTCGCAGGGTGCTGATCAAGAATCAGACCCTGATGAGACTATGTTGCCCCATCACGAACGCTATACCACCGACCGACACGGTGACACAGACGAAGTTGCACACGAGCTACAAGAAGAGGTAATAGATGACCCAGTTCTTGACCCCGATTGGCAGCCATTGGGGGAACAGGGTGCAGGCAGCAGCAGTTCTGAAGTGGAGGAGGAGGGGCCGCAGCAGGCATCAACATCGCAACAGGTTCCATCTGCCGGGCCCGTATCTTGCCCAAAACGCGTGGCAAAGTCAAAACCTGTTGGAGGACAGCGTGGCCATCCGGTTAAAGCTCAGTCTGCAATGCCTGAAAAGGTATCCGATGCTAGAAAGAGTGCAGTCTGGCATTTTTTTAAACAACATCCAATTGATCAGCGCAAAGTCATCTGTCAAAAATGTTCAACTACCTTAAGCAGAGGGCAGAATCTGAAAAGTCTCAATACAAGTTGCATGCATAGACATTTAACCACCATGCATTTGCAAGCTTGGACTAACTACCAAACGTCCCTTAAGGTTGTAGCACCCTCGGCCAATGAAGCTAGTCATCAACGCAACATCCCTTCCGGCAGTGTAGGGCCACCATTTTCTGCACCACCTGCAGTATCTGTGCAGGTTTCTTTGCCAGGCCAAAGCAGTCAGGGTCAGGGAATCACCAGTTTCGTAGTAGGAAACACTGCATCTAGGGCACCGGCGGCAACAATACCATCTCCCACCGTCTCTCAGTCTGCCATGTCCACCGGCACCCCCGCTAGTTCCACGATCTCCAGCTCTCCAGTCCAGCTCACCCTACATGAGACTATGGTTAGAAAAAGGAAGTACTTAGCCTCGCATCCGCGTACACAGGGTTTGAACGCCCACATAGCTAGACTAATCTCGTTAGAGATGATGCCCTACCGGTTAGTTGAAAGCGAAGCTTTCAAAGCCCTGATGGACTACGCTGTACCACGCTACGAGCTACCCAGTCGACACTTTTTTTCCAGAAAAGCCATCCCAGCCCTCCACCAGCATGTTAAAGAGCGCATCGTCCATGCACTCAGTCAATCTGTGAGCACAAAGGTGCACCTGACAACAGATGCATGGACCAGTAGGCATGGCCAGGGACATTACGTGTCCATCACGGCACACTGGGTAAATGTGGTGGATGCAGGGTCCACAGGGGACAGCAAGTTTGGGACAGTTCTGCCTAGCCCACGGTCTAGGAAACAGTTGGCTGTAGCCGTTCGCACCCCCTCCTCCTCCTCCTCGTCCTCCTGCAGAAGCGAGACCTCGTCCACAGACCGCAGTCGCACAACCACTCCATCCGCAGCTGCCACTGTTGCACACCAGGTCTCCCATTATGGGGCAGCTACTGGCAAACGTCAGCAGGCTGTATTGGCTATGAAGTGTTTGGGCGACAACAGACACACCGCTGAAGTTCTGTCCGAGTTCTTGCAGAAAGAAACGCAGTCGTGGCTGGGCACTGTAGATCTTGAGGCAGGCAAGGTAGTGAGTGATAACGGAAGGAATTTCATGGCTGCCATCTCCCTTTCCCAACTGAAACACATTCCTTGCCTGGCTCACACCTTAAACCTGGTGGTGCAGTGCTTCCTGAAAAGTTATCCGGGGTTATCCGACCTGCTCCTCAAAGTGCGTGGACTTTGCTCACATATCCGCCGTTCGCCCGTACACTCCAGCCGTATGCAGACCTATCAGCGTTCTTTGAACCTTCCCCAGCATCGCCTAATCATAGACGTTGCAACAAGGTGGAACTCAACACTGCACATGCTTCAGAGACTGTGTGAACAGAGGCGGGCTGTTATGTTTTTGTGGGAGGATACACATACACGGGCAGGCAGTAGGATGGCAGACATGGAGTTGTCAGGTGTGCAGTGGTCGAAGATTCAAGACATGTGTCAAGTCCTTCAGTGTTTTGAGGAATGCACACGGCTGGTTAGTGCAGACAACGCCATAATAAGCATGAGCATCCCCCTAATGCGTCTGCTGATGCAAAGTTTGACGCACATAAAGGATCAGGCGTCTGCAGCTGAGGAAGAGGAAAGCCTTGATGACAGTCAGCCATTGTCTGGCCAGGGCAGTGTACAGGACGAGGTAGCGGGCGAACAAGTTCAATACTAACAGAAAAAAGGACTCGTCTGGCTACCCAAAATGTAGATGATCTTACCTTCATTAAAATGAACCACAACTGGATTTCGAAATCTTTTGCCCCACCTTGCCCGGCTGACACCTAGCTTTCCTATGTAAAGGTCTTGCCTGTGGACTATTCTGAACGACTTTTCCAATCTCGTAATTTGCAGCACCTGATTGTCCAGCATCCGACATGTTAACATCTCCCTAAATGGCCAAAGTCCCCACACGGGGCCGTGGTATCGCCACTTGGCGCCAGCACTCGTGAGAGTACTGTTTGTCTGAGGAGGTGGGTGTGCCCGCTTTTGGTCGACGGCACTGCTACTAGGTCCCTCATAGTACAATAAAGTGTCTGGCGGTGGTGGTGCGCACCCAACGTCAGACACACCGTTGTAATATGAGGGGCCCTGGGCCTGTACCGCCGGCCACAAGACAGTCCCCCCCCCAGCTCAAACAGTGCTCTACCACTTGCAAAATTTTCTCTCACAGCTCCACCAATGTTTAGTCTATGCGCTGACATCCTTCAATGCCTGGCACTGTCAATACCATTGTATTGACATTTTTCTTATGTTAGGCCTTCGAAGCCTGTCTGCGGTCACTCCTTCCACTAGGCCTCCACTGACCTGTCTACTGCTGCCCGTGTTCCCCTGGAACCAATTTTAAATTGCTTACAGCCCAATTTTTGTTATGTTAGGCCTTCGAAGCCTGTCTGTTGCCCGTTCTTTCCACTACTACTACACTGACCTGGCTACTGCCGCCCGTGTTCCCCTGGAACCAATTTAAAATTGCCGACAGCAAGCCCAATTTATTATGTTAGGCCTTCGAAGCCTGTCTGCGGTCCCTCCTTCCACTAGGCCTCCACTGACCTGTCTACTGCTGTCCGTGTTCCCCTGGAACCAATTGTAAATTGCCTACATCCCAATTTTTGTTATGTTAGGCCTTCGAAGCCTGTCTGCGGCCCGTTCTTTCCACTACTACTACACTGACCAGGCCACTGCTGCCCGTGTTCCCCTGGAACCAATTTTAAATTGCCTACAGCCAGCCCAATTTATTATGTTAGGCCTTCAAAGCCTGTCTGCGGTCCCTCCTTCCACTAGGCCTCCACTGACCTGTCTACTGCTGCCCGTGTACCCCTTGAACCAACATCAGAAAATATAAAAATAAGTATTTTGCTTATAAAAAAGAAAATACTGGAGAGATATCAAATGCAGACATTTTAACATTAAAAACAAACACATACAACAAAAATCTGGTACAGTACTAAAAATGGCCACCAGCTACAATAACTTTCTCCTGCAAGTAGTTAACTGAAAGTTTTTTTCAATTTAAAACACAGATATGGCATCCACCGAGTGTTGTCCTGTCGCGTCTTCTTTATATTATTGCCAAGAAGATGCAAAACAATGAAAATAATAAAATCATTATTTACCAAAAAAATAGAGTAAGTCAAAACCACATTGCAAAGAAACATTCATTACAAATAAAGAAGCAGGGCGCGTCCGAGGGTGAGTATATACCTAATAAGAATATAATCACCCTCGGACGCGCCCTGCTTCTTTCCGACAGCCTTCCTTCCTAAGAATCAGCCCTTCCGTGGTGTAGAGAGAGGGTGTGTTACACTCCAAGGTGTTCCCCAGGTTGCCTTTCCTGAGCTTCGATCTTCATGCTCTCGTTTAGTAGTTGTCGGAAAGTAGGCTGCATTAGGCCTACAAATTGGGTATGGGGTGGAGAGAGATGGTGTGTTACACTCCAAGGTGTTCCCCAGGTTTCCTTGCCATTGCTTCGGTCTTCCGACTCTCGTTTAGTAGTTGTAGAAAACTACACTGCATTAGGCCTACAAAATGGGTATCGGGTGGAGAGAGATGGTGTGTTACACTCCAAGGTGTTCCCCAGGTTTCCTTGCCATTGCTTCGGTCTTCCGACTCTCGTTTAGTAGTTGTAGAAAACTACACTGCATTAGGCCTACAAAATGGGTATCGGGTGGAGAGAGATGGTGTGTTACACTCCAAGGTGTTCCCCAGGTTTCCTTGCCATTGCTTCGGTCTTCCGACTCTCGTTTAGTAGTTGTAGAAAACTACACTGCATTAGGCCTACAAAATGGGTATCGGGTGGAGAGAGATGGTGTGTTACACTCCAAGGTGTTCCCCAGGTTTCCTTGCCATTGCTTCGGTCTTCCGACTCTCGTTTAGTAGTTGTAGAAAACTACACTGCATTAGGCCTACAAATTGGGTATCGGGTGGAGAGAGATGGTGTGTTACACTCCAAGGTGTTCCCCAGGTTTCCTTGCCATTGCTTCGGTCTTCCAACTCTCGTTTAGTAGTTGTAGAAAACTACACTGCATTAGGCCTACAAAATGGGTATCGGGTGGAGAGAGATGGTGTGTTACACTCCAAGGTGTTCCCCAGGTTTCCTTGCCATTGCTTCGGTCTTCCGACTCTCGTTTAGTAGTTGTAGAAAACTACACTGCATTAGGCCTACAAAATGGATATCGGGTGGAGAGAGATGGTGTGTTACACTCCAAGGTGTTCCCCAGGTTTCCTTGCCATTGCTTCGGTCTTCCGACTCTCGTTCAGTAGTTGTAGAAAACTACACTGCATTAGGCCTACAAAATGGGTATGGGGTGGAGAGAGATGGTGTGTTCCACTCCAAGGTGTTCTCCAGGTTGCCTTTCCTGAGCTTCTATCTTCAGGCTCTCGTTAAATTGTGGTTAAATGGAACAACTGCATTTGGCGCACTAGTTGGTTTGGGGCCTACTAACAGTGTCTGCCGCTCCTTGCTGTTCTCCTGGTTTCCTGTCCTGAAATTCCGTTTTCAGGCGCTCGTTAAGTAGTTGTTAATGTTAGACTGCATTTGGCCTACTAGTTGGGTTGGGGCCTACTATCGGTGTCTGCCACTCCTTGCTGTTCTCCTCCACTGAACAAAGCTGTGCCGCCTGTTTACTACGGTTGCCAATTTTGAACTGCATTTCGACTACTTACTGATTTGGGCCTACTCTCTGTGTCAGCCTCTCATTCCAGTTGTCCTCCACTGCAATGCCCCCTGGTTATTCCTGTGTTACCAATTTTGAACTGCATTTAGCCAACTTTATTCTTTGGGCCTATATCTGTGTTTCCTCCTCATCCTGCCCATTGCCCAGCCAGTGATAGATGAGTCTGCTGGTACATTGACCCATAACGCAACATTCCCCGTGCACGCTACACAACAACATTGTGACCCTGCTGAAAGTCAGGTTGCTCTTCCCGCATACCATACCACCTTACACGGGGACAAAGAGGAAGGTGCAGATGAAAGTGCAGGTTCCTTCATCAGGTGGGGGGAGGAATACTAGTTGGCGACGTCACTGGCACAGGGCCTCTCATAGTACGCAAAAGTGTTGCTGCCGGTGGGAGGCGCCCCCGCCGTGCAAACACACCGCTGTACTTTGAGGGGCCCTGTGCCAGTGCCAATGCCAACGAGTGGGCCCCCCCTGCTTGCTCAGGTTCACAGCACTTGCAAAGTTGAAATACTTACCTCTCCCTGCTCCACTGCCGTGACGTGGTCCAGATATCCTGGGCCCACTAATTACTTGAACCAGCCCTACCCACCACAACTTTAGCCAAATGACCCCCAATTTCAAATGCCTTCCAATTATTATAAGGTAAATTACGCTTGACAAGCTTCATTAAGAAGAATGGATGGTTTTGACATTAAAATGGGCACTCTAGGTGTTTTCCTGGCCCCCACTCACTGCCGACTATGCTGCCCCATTGACTTGCATTGGGTTTCGTGTTTCGGTCGATCCCGACTTTACGTCATAATCGGCCGATTTCACTCAACCCGACTTTTGAGATAGTCGGGTTTCGCGAAACCTGGCTCGACTCTAAAAAGGTCAAGGTCGCTCAACTCTATAGGAGACCCGCCCATTTAAATTGAGAATAGATTCATAGGAGGACATCCTCCACGTCTCTTCAGACACCACCACTAAAACACCAGGGTGAACGTATTCCGTGATGCAACAGTCACTCTATTTTTTGCCAATGTTTCTGATGCTCGTAAAAAAAAATTTAACCATAAAAAAACTGTGTACCACCAAGGGGGAAATGTTTTTCAGCCTATACACTTAGTGTATAGGCATTCCAGGTACAGGAGACCCACTCCTTTAAACTGGAAATAGAATCATAAGCGGACATCCTCCACATCTCTTCAGACACCACCACTAGAACGCCGGTGTAAACGCATTCCGTGATGTAAAAGTCACTCTACTTTTTGGCAAGGGTGTGTCTCGGATGCCTGTAAAATAAATTGTAACCCCCAAAAAATGTGTACCACCCAGGGGGAAATGTTTGTCAGCCCATACACTTTGTGTATGGGAATTTCAAGTATAGGAGACCCGCTCCTTTATAATAGGAACATTTTTTATATGTCCCTCATCCACATATCTTTCAAGGGGCATTGGAGTACCTCCTAATTTTTTGCAGGCCTTGCATTCACTGCATAGGCAAACACTATTGGAGACACACTTCCTAATAATGGGAACATTGTTTTCAGGAGGCCCATCTCTGCGTCTCTTCCAAGGCTTAGTGGGGTGCATGTGAATTTGGTGCAGGGCAGGCCTTGCATTCAGTGCATAGGCAAACACCTAAGCAAACAGTATGGCAAAATGCCTAAGCAAACAGTATGGCAGTACCAAATGAATAATGTGAACCTGGTAATTGGGGTGCATGTAACTTTTGAGCAGCCCAGGCCTTGCATTCAATGCATAGGCAAACACTATGGGAGACGCACTTTCTTATAATGGGAACATTTTTTCAGGAGACCCTCCTGTACTTCTCGTGAAAGGGGTATTGTGGTGCATCCTAATTTTTGGCAGCCCAGCCACTCACTGAATAGGCAATAACAGTATAGCACACCCACTGTATAATAATGGCCCTTTAAGAATATTAATGCCGCCTGATGCCATAGGCTTTGTGACTTTAAGAGTCCCTCCTTCATAAATGAAACATGATGTGTCTGATGAAGTGTCACACACCACATGGCCATCACAATGACATTTCCCAATGAATGCATTTGTATTGGTTCTGATGAAGAGATTCTCGAAACGCTCGTCAAGGGGTTCATTGCAGCAGTTTGGACTCTGGGTAACTATGCACACCTATATTTAGAATACATACTTTTTACCTCTTTGATTTACAATGTGTTTAGAATTTGTTCATTGCAGTTTAACTATGGTGTTCAAAGAAATTTTCTTTTAATTAACCCAGTTCTGTCCTCTTGGATGTTTCCTTCAATTGTTTATTTGCTTGCACCTTGCACTTTTCCCTGGTTTATTTAAAACACTTATTTTCATCTATTTATTCAGAGGCCATAATGCAAGCAACCATATATTTGCTGTATTAATATGATTCATCCTCCTGCTCAAAGTTAGCTTTTTCTTTCTTGTTCTGTGTGATGTCCCCTACCTTTTCAATATTTTTTTTAGATATTGTTCAATAAAATTTACATTTTATTTAAATGTATTGGAGGATCTTTTTTCTTTGGTTTTTCCTGATTTCACGGTCTTCTGTGTTTACACTTTGGGATATACATTCTTTGTATTCTGGGGGCTGGAGCACATTTCATTTGTACGTAAGCCTCAAAGAACTTGTTCAAAGTTTATTGGTATTATATTGCTCATCCATGGGCTATTACATCTTCTTGGGTACATTTCGTTGCTATATAAGTCTCAAAAAAACTTGTTTAAAAATTTAGGCTGTGTGCACACATTGCAGATTTTTTGGGCATTTTTTTTAAGTGTGGATTTGTGACAAAAAATGAAGCAAAACCTGATGCCAACAAAGTGTTGAGTATTTTTGACTTGCAGAAAATAATCTGCAGCATGTCAATTCTCTGTGCGTTTTTGCCCTGCGTTTTTCAGCAATGACGTCGCTCAATCAACAATGCAGGCAAAAACTCACCAAAAATGCTGCCAAAATGCACGCAAAATGTGCGTTTTTGCAGCTGCTTTCTTATTGCTAAGAGATGCAGAAATGATGCAAAATTTTGTGTGTGTGCACATACCCTTATTGGTATTATATTCCTCACCCAAAGACTATACCATGGTCTGGAGTACATCTCCTTGGTATATAACCCTGAAAAGCGCGTAGTCTTCATACATGACAATTTGAACAGAATGTGTACGAAGTCCTCCTTTATGCTTAATACAGGATGTATCAGATTCCCTTATTTTTTGCAGTTCTTGCTTCCTTCAAAAAGTACACTGAAATGAACTATTTTTTTTAATAAAAAAAAATAAATTTAGGTTTACATAAATTATATTTTATTTTAATTCTTTTCACATTTTTCTGGGGTTGTAGATAACATGCATGGGAGGGGGTAGTATTGTAATGAGGACAGGAGGCAGGGATTTGTTCCAGGCACCACACGCCCCGGAGCCTTGAAGAAATAATTAACATATAGAAAGAATATAACATTTCTCAGTAATGAGACCATTAATATGAGGCATACAAGTAGAACTAGTGTAACATTTCTATTACCTGTATGCCCATATTAAAAGGTTATTTACGTCCCGGGGGCTTACAAGTTCCCTTTAATATTTTGTTTTCCTGTAAAATGCAATTTCTCGTCTGTTTGAAATGGGCAGCACGGTGGCGCAGTGGATAGCACTGCAGCCTTGCAGCGCTGGGGTCCTGCAAAGAGTTTGTATGTTCTCTCCGTGTTTGCGTGGGTTTCCTCCGGGCACTCCGGTTTCCTCCCACATTCCAAAGACATACTGATAGGGATTCTAGATTATGAGCCCCATCGGGGACAGTGATGATAATGTGTGCAAACTGTAAAGCGCTGCGGAATATGTTAGCGCTGTATAAAGATTATTATTATATTGTCAGTCCTTCAAGTGGAGCGTTCTAAGCAGCAATCTGGCAGTCAGAGACGGTTCCAGAGGTCTTCCATAAGTTGTCCTCGTTCCATTCAGAACTTTTCCCATCCATTTAAACATTTTCACTGCCCCCCAGACCTCTTTCTAGGGTCTGCTGGAAAAAAACCTTGGCTTTAACATTGACTCCCATTATACTCGTTACTATAAACAAACATTCGAGTATTAGGAATTGCTTTATTCGAGCAACGAGCACTCGAGCATTTTAATGCTTGCTCTTCTCTAGTAAAGAAAGCTAAACATGATATCTTTGACTTTGAAATATCTAATCTGCATCCTTTAAGATGTGACATATGATGGCTACATGACATTATTGCACGTTTAATACTGATAGTATTGATAATTACATTCTTTCTTGTTAATGGTATGAAGCCTCATAGGGTGCTGCATGCATAAAACGTATACCGTTTTGTAGGATATCACTTCATAGGATCATTGTTTGGTAATCTCTCCTAGTATACTCTGTCAACTTTGCGAAAACTAAAATATTGTTAGCAAAATGTTATCCCAGGAACATTAGTGAAATTATAAATATTCAGCACGCCAAGCTTTTGATATAGTTTAGTGCACATGAACTCAATAGCTGTCAAAATTACAACAGGCAACTCAAGTAATTATGCAGATTTATGCAAAACATTAACAAGAAGAATTAAATGCACAAATGAGGTGGCTACACTTGAATTGTTAAGATTATGAATAATTACCATGAATCTTTTTGCTCTTAATGTAACTTGTTTTTGATAAACAAAGCCTTAATTATCAGAATACTTTTGAGAATTTTGGTGACCTTCATTAATCTTACAAAAACAAGTCTCTTGTGTTCTGCATTGTAAAAAAAAAAGCACATGCTTGGAATAAGTACACAAACCATGGGAAAAGCATATGCTAATACATACAGTTACTATCTGAAAAATGATACCTAAGGCTTCCAGGTATAGAGTATTCCTGACACGTGGAGAGAACAATGCTAAATATGTAAAGACATTGTGCAAGGAGCAGAGTTTGGCAAACAAATCAGTCCCCGCATGTGTATTCATTCGATGAGCTACATATTATTAAATAATTAGAACAAAGAACAGGGTTTATGTAGATAATATTGGAAGGTCTTTTTTTCTAAATAAATGTAGAATACTACAGATGGTTACAATATTGTCATGGTACACATGGATATACACACAACCTACGTCCTGAATTAAAAAAGATTATTATGGAAAGAAGGCCTATGAGTAGAGTTGAGCGAATTTTTTCGGATTCGGTTCCGAATACGATCGGCAGCGAATATTGTTTTTACAATATTTGTCGAACACATCCGAACGTCATTAGAGTCAACGGGAGTAGAAATTACCGAATATGTTCTAAACCAATCATCAAATATAAATTCGGCACAAATAGGGTACAAATATGGCACAGATATGGAAAATTCAGATTCAGCAAGCGAATCTGAACAAATTTGCTCAACTATACCTATGAGATAAATCAAATATCACATCATGGTGCTACAAGGAACAAAATATTGCTATAAAGAAATGTAAAGAGCAAATAGGGTCTTATCCAAGTAGGCAGAATTGGTGAACATATAAGGTATGCTCACCTGGTGTGGGTGGGTGTGTATGATACCACCATTATAGGGCATCTAATCAGCTGCTACAGCATCCATAGTGAATTGACTAGACATTTTTTTCTCCTATACATACACACTTGTCACATCTACCTTTCCACTTATTAGATAGCTCTTTGTCAAGCATGCAAACTAAAACGAATCACATACCATACACCAGAGTTCGAATCCAGCAGTTCGATTTATAAAACGCTCTTTTTTTATATTCTTTTCGTTGTTATTAATTTTATGCAATAATTCTTCACATTTCTCAAAAAGATTAAAGAGACAACAGCAATAACTTTTTCTTTAAATTTTTATTTAATAAAATTATTTAATTTTGGATGGAAAAAATGACATACATCCCATGTGATGGTCTCCTCCCTCCTTTTTATTTTAGCGCCTTTATTTGAATCCTTTGGCATTAAACCACTTTTAACAATTCCTGGTCCCTGGATCCTTGTCTGGAATTTCACCAGTGCAGAGAAAAATCCGCTTCCCTGGCATCCTGACTCAAGGAACAAAATGGCACTGGGATAATCCCAATCTATAGGGATTCAGGAAAGAAAGGAGAGGTTTGTGGATGAGTTCCGCGCTTGCTGATCAATGATGAGATGGATATCTTAGATTGTCAAATGGATAGTGGCTTATTCTAAGCGTTTCAAAGTCCAAATGACTTCTTCATGAGGAAAGACCACTAGAATAGCAAAGGTAGCAAAAGTACCATTTAAATAGTGTACAGATATCAAATGTGAGCACTCCAACTTTTTCACCATGGCCAAGACCAAAGAGCTGTCTAAAGACACCAAGGAAAAAATTGTAGACGTGGATAAGGCTGGGTTGGGCTACAGACAATAGGCAAGCAGCTTGATGAGAAGGTAGCAACTATTGGCACAATTATTAGAAAATGGAAGGAACAAAAGATGACTGTCAGAAATTCCTTCATCAGAGGTTTCATGCAAGATCTTGCCTTAAGGGCTAAGAATAAAAGGTCAGGAATCAGCCCAGAACTACATGGGGTGACCTGGTCAATGACCTGAAGAGAGCTGGTACCATAGTCTCAAACATTGCCATTAGTAACAGACTTTACCCGTTTCTGGATTAAAATCCTGCAGGGCACGCAAGGTTCCATTGCTCACGCCAGCACATGTCCAGGCCCATTTGAAGCTCACTAATACTATCTGGATGATCCAGAGCAGGCATAGAAGAAGATTATGTGGTCAGATGAGACCAAATATAACATTTTGGTATCAACTCCACTAGCTGGCATCTACGCGAAACGCACATCAAGGGGTTCGGCAGGAGGACCCTTGGACAATGCCAGTCACAATGGGTGAGCAGTAACAACCTTTGGGGTACCTATGAGTTTGGAGACTTTTGTATGGGATACATTACATGTTACCATATTTTCCGGCGTATAAGACGACTTTTTAACCCCTAAAAATTGTCCCAAAAGTTGGGGGTCGTCTTATACGCCGGGTACGGCTGCAGGGAGCGATCCTGGATGGTTCACAGGGTCTGAAGGAGAGGAGACTCTCCTTCAGGCCCTGGGATCCATATTCATGTAAAAAATAAAGAATAGAAATAAAAAATATGGATATACTCACCCCTCCGCCGGCCACTGGCTCTCAGCGCTGCAAGTGCCTGCCTCCGTTCCTAAGAATGCAGTGAGTAAAGGACCTTCGATGATGTCGCTGTCAGGTGACCGGTCACCTGACCGCTCACGTGACCGCAACGTCATCGAAGGTCCTTCACTCACTGCATTCTTAGGAACGGAGGCAGACGCTTGCAGTGGTGAGAGCCAGGGTCCTTCGGAGGGGTGAGTATATCCATATTTTTTATTTTTATTCTTTATTTTTCACATGAATATGGATCCCAGGGCCTGAAGGACAGTCTCCTCTCCTCCAGACCCTAGGAACCACACACCGTATAAGATGACTGGGCGTATAAGATGACCCCTGCCTTGTACGGCGGGTATATCCCAAATTCCATATTTTATATGGAAAAGTTGGGGGTCATCTTATACGCCCAGTCGTCTTATACACCAGAAAATACGCTACTTATCACCATCTCTTTTTCTGTACCCTCTATTATTGTGATGGCTTCACAAACATTTACATATATGAGGTGTTATCTGTTTTTCCCCTGGCTACTTTATTGTTCCTAGTTCTGGTTCTCCTGCTGTGCCAGCATGTCTCTGTACTTATTCCCTTCTGTTGGTGCCAAATTATTTGGCCTGTACTACTTGTATGTAATTTTGATTCAATAAATGATCTTTTGGTTTTATCTTTTTGATGGTTTTTGTACTCCACTTTTCTCTGAGCTGTTATTTTGAAATACGGTATAGCCTGCATCACTTTGCAAAGGAAAAATATTGAAAAAATATTTATTTTTATAGTGAAATGTATAGCATACTGTACATTCCTAATCATCGGCATGGAACACCCCTGGCCTTCTCCATGATTATTTGCTATATTATATGGTTACCTCTGGATTAAGATACCATTACTGTCAAGAGCAGCAATAAGGACATCTTTCTGCCAGGATCTATTTGGACAATCTGACCATTGACCTAGATTTTGACTTTAGGTGAGTTAATGGAGTTATCCCACTATTACAATGCATCACCGATCTACAGGATCCTCAGATCAAGAGTCTTGCATCACCCATGTCAATAGAGCCATAGTTGCTTGTGTAACCACTGGTTTATTTATTCTCTAAGAGCGGTAGTACTAGTTACATATTTGCACTATTGCTCCATAGACTCATACATGAGAATGGAGCATTGGCTATGTATGTTCACAACCACTCCAGTCACAGAGGACAGCGAACACCTATCTTTTTATACATTTATCTTTTATGCTGTTAATTTGGGATAGATGTTATTGGTGGGATATCCATTTAATAGATCTTGAGATCTAGAGACCTTTTGTACCATATTCCATATTTCTTTTTAATTCTACATGTGGTTATCAAGTACCTAAAATAATATTGCAAAGAATAACTGCTGCCAAAAGTGTGACAATGACAGTGAGGAACACTTTCAGGAAAGCAGAAAATCTGGTTAATTAGCCAACTATATGAGGATGGTAGCAATTCCCATAGCACTCTCGTGAGGCTTCATCTTTGTGCTACAAAGCAATCTTTTTTGGCCAATCTCCAGCCACCACTTTGAAACCTTTAGTGTTAGACGTACTTATTATCAATATCCCTTGGTACTCTGTAAAGCTCTTAAGTGGAACCTTTCCGATACCCACCCCAAACCATTAATATGACTGTTTAGCCCTTTAAATGAATAGCCAATCGTTCCCTTCATGATTCCAAAGCACAGCTATAGCAGTGAGAAATTGTATATTGAAGTTGTGAGGCAGTGACCGGTGTTATATGCAAGGGTCAATATGTGTCCCCCAGGATACGCAAAGAAGAGTATTGAGGCAGTGGGAGTGTCTTGTAGTCAAAGGCATAACTGTGATTGCAATGCAAAAAAAAAGTAAATGTTGGTCTTGGGCAAGCTATTTGCCCAAGGCAAAATTAAGAAAACCTGCCATGGGCTTTTATTTTTGGCGCGGACTACAGGGTAGTAGTGGGGCAGTCTGCTTTCTCCCAGCTAGGTCTTACAAGTGGCCTATGGCCACAGGATCCTTATAAACGCCCTGTAGCAAAGAGTTGAGTGTGTCAGTCTTGGTTTGCAAATGTGCAGAGTAGGAGGCTCTGCAAAACTTCAGCTTGTATGAAGCAACATGTAGCCAAACGGAGCCAAAAGACCTGGCATCCCTCAGTGTGACATGGCGGTACAGTCACCCTCAGCAACCAGCCTCAGTTACGGACTGTCTTGTTTCCCGGCTGCGATCCAGAGGATACAATTTGTGTTTCAGTTGTAAGTTTCTTTAGACATTTAAAGACATTTGTTTTGAACTTTTCGATGGTCACTGCCTGTCTGTCACACTGCACACACCCCGCTGCACTGCAAAGTGAACATATCGCTCCTTTAGAGTATCCCATCTTGCACTGGGTTTCTCAAATGAATCATCATAGGAAGTGGGTAATGCAAACAGAACCCTAAGTTTCAGTACAGAGTGAATGGTAGGGAATTTTACCATTACTTAAAAGACAAAAGTTATTAATTTTTAAGGATTCATTAATTGAAATTTATTGTTGGGTATCGAACTAACCCTTTAACCTCCTCTGTATTCCTGAACTAACAGCACCCTCCTCTGAACTGATTGACAAGTCAGTGGCCAGTGTACCAAAGCAAATGACCAGTCAATCTGACGGAGTAGAGTGCTGCTGGTTCAGGAATACAGAAGTGCCTGAGGAGCTAAAAGTGCATCGTGATGCCCCAATGGACTTCCAAACTGAACTTCAAAATATATTTTCTCGCAGTTGAAGCAGTTTTCTTTCAAAGCACTGCTCCAATGGCATTTGTTATCGGTGTTGTGCTGGTTATCTTCTGCAGGCTGTGATCTACGTGATTGCTGAAGTGTTTCCTGGGAGAGCCAGAGGTCACTTCTCAATGTAAGTCTATGAGAGTCAGAACGAGGCTAGAATGAAAGTCTCATAGACTCACATTGAGATATTGTGAACATTACCTCTGACTTTTGGTCAGTCAGAAGTTGCGGTCACCAGATGGCAGGCCATCCCATTCAGTGCGTTCCTGTGCGGTCTGATAATAAATGAAGGCGGCAGCTGGTAATTATAATATTGGGGTTCGGGAATATAGATAAGTGGCCCCACTCCAGTGGTGAAATTAAAAAAGTGCCGCTTGGCTGGTGCTTTAACTTTTTTTGTTATAGCAGACAATGAAAGTCTCAGCACTACGGCAAATATTCCACCCTGTCACCTCCCCCATTGTTCCAAAATCTTGCTACATTTTTCTTTATATACAGATAGAAGATTTGTACAATATCACATATGTAGACAAGATCACCACAGTAATTTATTTAAATTATTGAGAAGATGAGCCATCTTAATATGTAAATTGGACCATCTGTCATTATGATATTTGATATTATGCGCACGCACAACTCAATAGCATTAGTTTTCATGATTACATTTGTTTTTGTTAGGGGGCTTTTGGTAGCCTTTAATTCTGAAATGTATTTTGCATTTCTTTCAATTTTGATGCCCTAACTTGTAAGATGCAGAGTCGTTTATATTTAGAACAGTATGATAATGTGTAGCATATTGCCATTTCTGAAATGCACAATCTAACGCAGCCAAATCCTTCTTTGCTATGTTCTACAATAGCAAGTATGTTGTTAGCTAATCAAAATCAATCACATTTTACTATCTGAATATTCTGAATATGATTAAAACTATTAGATTGATGTATTTTCCCCCCTCTCATCTTTCTGTAGGCTTAACAGTAGGGCATCTTCTTCTTAGCCTCTCAGTAATTTCCATCACTGTCATAAACAATGTAACAATTCACTGATCATCAGTTGCATTTCTTCATAAACACTGTCAAGCTCCCAGCTGCCACTATTGTATTATATTTAGTCCAGACCCAGAAATTCTGCCTTGGGACTATGAAAGAGAAAGGACTTTTGAGGCATTAAAACTGTGATTCTACCCACCATAACTCTTCCCCATAGAGCAAGCTGTCAGACAAGTTGTGTTTTTGTCATAAAGTCTCTCCAAGGCATATGCATTTGTTTTGGTAAATGTCAAATGGCTTTGATGCATAAAAAATTAGTTAAAGAGGTCACACTTACACAAAATACAAGTGTATCATAGATTGTAGGGGTTTGTTGCTGCTCCTTAAGGCTTGACATAAAAACAAAGCACAACTGACTTATATCCTATTCATGCACCGCAGTTATTGTTAGTACAGTGGTAAAGTACAGTTATCACATCACTGCTTGTTCTCAATGGGCAGACATTAATAACATAAAGGTATTTCAAGGTTCCAACTAATAATGGTTAGAAAGAAAATTGAAGAATATAACACTCATATACTTTGTGAAACCATGACAAAGTAAAGGGGTATAGACTAAGTAGCTAAAATATGAAGCCCCCCTATATAAAATGTCTTAAATGTATTGGGTATACATTTAAAAAAAAAAACTGGACTCACGAGACGTATATAAAAAACACACTTAAAGAGGTTGCCCACTTTAGCACTGATGACCTATTATTAGAATAGGTCATCAATGTTTGACCTGTCGAGGTCCTACATCCAGCATTCCAGATGTTCAGTTGCTCCAGGCAGCAGCAACCGGCCAAAAATACTCACTTTTGGAACTGCTCCAACTTCTGGTAGTGGCCACCACAGGGTAACGTTCACCTCTTATTGATTTGAATAGGAGGCGGTTGTTTAGTAAAAAGCCTTTGCCACTACCAGACGGTGAGCTCCGCAAGTGAACATTTCCGATGACACCACTAACAGCTGATCGAGTTGGGATTCCTGGTGTCGGACCCAGATCGCTCAGACATTGCTTACCTATCCTAAGGATAGGTCATCAATGCTAAAGTAGTGGTCAACCTTTTTATTAAAAATATATAGCAAATCTACAGTTTGTTAGTTCCTTGTGGACATATAGACTGATATAGAGTTATAATAATGATGAAAAGAGATACTTTCGCTAAATAGGCCTAACATTGTACCTAAAGAAAACTGATACTACCTACCCGGGAAGGTCAGCATCCTACAATATGATAATGGTGTTATGGCTCACCGATGACTGTGCCTCAGAGGTCCTAGGTGTCCCTCATATGTTAGCAAATAATCAAACGTCTGAATATATTGGGACTAGATATAACGCATATTTTTATACTACGATAAGCCATGCAAAAGGAGATTGGCACTCATCAGAGAAGGTCTTGAGTAAATTCTTCGGCGCGTTTCCCAATCAGGTTCATCAGTAGACAATATAAACAATGGATGTCAACTCATAATGTTCAGTATGGTTCGCTCCTTGCTATATATTTTTAATGAAGTTTGTTTTTTCTACATGTTTCATGATTCCAGTATTATTTTATGCATACCTTATGTATAACATTTTATATAAGGGGGTGTCATATATTAACCTCATATACTTTGTGCGCCAGATCTGCACAATTTCTAAATTTGGGGGTTGTTTCAGGAGATATTCTTATGCAATGTGGCTAAATGGCATTCAAAATTAAAGCCATATTTATCAAACTATATCCCAGTTTGGTGACATGTGTCTTGATCTTGAATTGAGATAGATTACACCATTTGTCATAATATCAATAAGATATCCCGTCATTTGGTAGAAAAGTGTACATTACTGCATTTTTTATGTGAACAAAATTGAAAATATTGGGTGATCCATTGAGTATTATGTTTTGTGGTACATTTCGGTGTTAGATAACACGCTAAAAAAGTGTTGACATTTTTTTCTGGATTAAAACACTCACCCATAGAGTATTCCAGGCTCTAGGGTACATTTTTGTGATATTTAACACTCCACAAAAGCGTTAAAAAATTTTCTCGGTTAAATTTCTCACCCATACAGTATTCTGTGGTGTGGAGTACATTACTGTGATATGTATCATTTCAGAAAAGCATTTAACATTTTTTCTGGGTTAAATTAATTCACCCATACAGTATTTTGTGGTCTGGGGTATATTACTGTGATATCTATCACTCCAAAAAAGTGTTCAAAAACCTTGCTGGGTTAAATTTCTCAACTATACAGTATTTTGTCATGTTGGGTACATTTATGTGATATCTAACACTATGAAAAAGCATTTAAAAATGTTTCTGGGTTAAATTACGCACCCTTGAAGTATTGCGTGGGGTACATTTCTGTAAACATCTAACACTTTCAAAAACGTTGACTTTTTTTCTGGATTTAAATTCCTCATCCATACAGTATCACATAGTCGGTGGTACATTTTATTGGAATATAACACTCCCAAAAAAGCGTTTTAAAGTTATTCTTGAACTAATTACCCATCCATTCAGTATTACATGCTCTGTGGAATATAACAGTGGTAAAAAAAAATGCTTTGACTGCAGCCGGTGAACAAATGTTTTATTCATATATATAAAAAAAATTGGTTTCAAGAAACATAGCAATGAGAAAATGTGTAACGCGTACAATAAAGGAAAGGGGAAGTGCTGATGATAGTGAATGCAGACGCCGAGAATGTGAGACAGATGTGACTATGTTGCTGGAGCACAAACACTCCCATCCATGACACATATTTTCCTGTCCCATTTTGCAGGGAGGCAAAGTACACCACTTCTAAAGCCAGAGCAACGTGAACAGGTGGTTGGTTGGATAGCAGATAATGCTTCCAGCATGCTTAGCATCACCAGCAAGTTTTCCACATGGTGCAGTCTCACCAGCCAACAGTCTGGGTCATTTCATACTCACCCTGATCCTCCTTCCTTGCACCATGTTGAGTCCCTGGAGACTAGTTATCCCACACTAGCACAGTCTGAGGAGACCTTTACAAAATAATTTTTTGATTGTGGCCCCTCATTCTACATGCTCCAAGAGGGACAGGAGGACCTGCTGTTTTGTGGTGCACAAAACTTAGAGCAGTCATGAACACAAGAAGATGATGGTGGGGAATGGCACATTTTATGTAAAGAGGAAAATGATGACACACAGTTGTCAATTCACCAAGTCAGGAGGACCAGGATGTGGTGGTGGAAAATGAGGTGGAGGATGACGAAGTAACTGACACAACTTGGGAATCTGGCATGCAGAGCAAGGCCAGCAGCACTGAGGCGGTGGGATCTGCAGTACCAAAGTGCACAGGAAGAGGCCCCTTTGTAAACAGAGGGACAAGTCGGACAACTGTTTCACAGAGGACTGACACTCCTGAATTTTTACGTCAAAGAGTTAGGTGTTCCCCAGTCTGGGACTTTTTAAAGAGAGTTCTGAGATTTAACAAATGATAATTTGCAACCTGTGCCATGCCAAGATTAGCATGGGCCTGATCACTAAGAGCCTAACCACCAGCAGCATGATCAGGCACATGTCATCTAAGCACCTAATTCGGTGGTTAAATGACTGGGTCCACGGGAGATACTACCCAGCCAGCCTCATCTCATCTGCTCAGTGTGAATTGGGTAACAATGAAGAGTTGGAGGCTGAGGAGGATAAAGAGGAGGAGGAACAGGATCTATTGACTAGCGCAGCAGAGGCTTGTACAAACACAATCTTCATCTCATCACTCCTAAGTAGATGGGCTTAGGAGGGGAATGAGGAGGAGGAGATGGAAGTCATTATCATAGTGGAGACAGGGAAATGTTGGCTGTTGGGAGCTTGGGGCATATGGCTGACTTTATCTACCATTGCCATTCTTATGACCCTCGCTTTATATTTATCTTGGCCTAAAAAGAGTTATGGTTGTTCACCCTGCTAAACCCATGCTACAATGAGAAATTTGAATCTCTCTTTCCTCAGGTGAAGAAGTCTTCTAAAATGTTGCTATACCAGAAGGCTATAATGGAAAATATGTTGAAAAAATTCCCAGCAGACAACGTTGGACCAATTTTATGACACCATCCCAAGTCCTGATGACCGGGTATTTTTGTCAAGGAGGGAAAAGTTTTTAATGATGGTCGAACAATACATGGCTGACCAGACAAGTGCACTCCCTAATTCCTCTGCAGCCTTCAACTATTGGGTCTCAAATCTGGACACCTGGCAAGAGCTGTCCCTCTATGCCTTGGAGGTGTTGTTGATCACGTTGTTGATCACGTATGTTTAGCCTGGAGGTTTTTATTAGTAAAGATAGATCCAAATTGTATAAATAGCACTTGAAAAGATTATAATCTCAACTTAACTAACTGTAAAGAAAAAGACAAAGACAGAAACATATTAAGTAAATACCCTGCAGTAAATAAATAAACAGCAATAGTGCATGAAAATAATATAGGGTACTTAGTTAACATAATTTTGATTAAAAAAATGCAAAAGCCACCAGTGTCCAGTGGAAACATGTGCTTACATGCTGCATGCACACCAGTTTGTAAGTTAATTTGTTTAGGCTTTTTTATCAACTGTAAAAAAATAGATTGGTGGAAGTTAAATAACTGACATTTTAAAATAATTTCGCAATTTTACGGCTATGTTCCCATGTTGCAGAATACAAGCAGATTTTTCCTGATCAAAACCGCACATCCTTCCCAGGAAAAACGCATGCAGTTTTGATGCATTTTTGACACATTTTTGACGTGTTTTTCATGCTTTTTTTTCTAAGCATTTTTTAAGCGTTTTTGAGCACGTATAAAGTTGGGTAAAAAAAAGAGGCTCCAATGAGGTCATTTCATGCCACAAGTGCAGCCCCAGCGGCATCTCAGCCAAGAAAATATGCAGATTTTGCTGCTTACATTACTGATTCTGCTGCACCACCACAGCGAGCAGGTAACATATTGTCATTAAATTTTTTATCTGCTTTATTATTAATATTTGGATGTATTTTGTACTAAATTCTCCCATAGGAGCGCTCTCGGAGGAGGAGAACACCGAAAAGAATGTGGGTGCAACCGATTGTTCAGGAGCGGGCGGACAAGGGCCACTTCTATCTCCATTACCATGATTTAAGGAGGTAAGATATATTAGGAAAAAAAGGTATATTGTCATCTGTGTGCATGATTTTTTTTGTTGGTGGTATCCTATGTTAAGATGTCAAATTTTCATCAGTGTGATAAACCTAACTTTTGTTTTTTTTGCTTACAGTTATCTGGAGAAATTTGTCCAAATCTGCAGGCTAGCGATAGAAGCTTTTCTCGCTCTTCTGTCTCCTGATCTAAATTACGTGGGCACAGTCATGAGAAGAGCCATCTCTGCTGAAGAAAGGCTGCTCATCACCTTACGGTAAGGAATATACTGTATATATTTTTTTGGGTAACACATACTGCCAGACACAGTGCCCCCATAATGCTGCCACAGTGTCCCATAATACTGCCAGATACAGTACCCCCATACTGCCAGACACATTGCCCCATAATGCTGCCACAATGGCCTCATAATACTGCCACAGTGCCCCATAATACTGCCAGATACAGTACCCCCATACTGCCAGACACTTTGCTCCCATAATGCTGCCACAGTGCCCCATAATGTTGCCACAGTGCCCCATAATACTGCCAGATACAGTACCCCCATTCTGCCAGACACATTGCCCCATAATGCTGCCACAGTGGCCCCATAATACTGCCACAGGGCCCCATAATACTGTCACATACAGTGCACCTAAAAAGTTCACTCATTGCTTGAATCGTATTTTTTCAAAAGAGCATATATGTTTCTGTATAAATTTCAAATGTGCCATTCTAACCTTGGCTTACATATCTTTTATTTTATTCGCTTTTCTAATTTTCTTTTTCTTTTCAGGTTTTTGGCCACAGGAGAGAGCAACACATCACTGCACCTCCAATTTCGGGTTGGTAAATCCACCATCTCTAAAACTGTGAGGTGCACATGTACCATAATCTGGCAGAAGTTGCAGCCCATCGTGATGCCTTCCCCAACCGAGGAGACTTGGCTGCAGGTCGCAGCAGGATTTCAAACTGTGGCCAATTTCCTCAACTGCATAGGTGCTGTCAATGGCAAACATGTAAGAGTGCGGAAGCCACCACGATCAGGATCACGCTTCTTTAATTATAAGTAGAGATGAGCGGTGTTCGAGTCGAACTGTTCGCCAATTTCAAATTCGAGCTGTTTTGGGTTTTGCTTAAAATTCATCTGTTCGAGTTTCTGTTCGATAACTGTTCGTTCACCAAAAGCCTAGCTTGATTTGCACAATAAAACTGTTTATCATTGTTAATAGACTGTTTCAGTGTATAGTGGGCGGGGGGGGATAGATCTGTGCTGACGTAACGCCGATCTCCATTTTTTTTCCTGTATTTACAGTGGGGCTGTGCAATCTCTCAGCCTATCAGCAGTGCGCACACACACAGCAATGTGCATATGATGCACACAAGCAAGGTCAGGTGTCATTGGCTGTGTATGTCACATGTCCTTGCCATTTAAGAACCAGCCATTTGCCTCGTCGCCACCATTTCCACACTGCTGCAGCTTAGTGTTAGATGGCACTGCTGCTGCTGTGGGCGCTATACAGACTAAGAGTGTTTTTTTGGAGCGAATTGTCAGGGAATTGTCAGCAGAGAAGCCCGCCTGTGAAACAAACTACACCGCCTCTGTATCTCTATTTTCACTGCATCTAATCCAGTTAATAGTTTAGGGCCTAGGAGCAGTGTCTGCACGTCAGCAGAGTAGCCCACCTGTGAAACTAACTATACCGCCTGTGCATCTCTATTCTTACTGCATCTAATCCAGTTAATAGTTTTGGGCCTAGGAGCAGTGTCTGCACGTCAGCAGAGTAGCCGCCAGTGAAACTAACTACACCGCCTGTGTATCTCAATTTTCACTGCATCTAATCCAGTTAATAGTTTTAGGGCCTAGGAGCAGTGTCTGCACGTCAGCAGAGTAGCCCGCCTGTGAAACTAACTACACCGCCTGTGTATCTCAATTTTTACTGCACCTAATCCAGTTAATAGTTTATGGTCTAGGAGCAGTGTCTGCACGTCAGCAGAGTAGCCCGCCTGTGAAACTAACTACACCGCCTGTGTATCTCAATTTTCACTGCATCTAATCCAGTTAATAGTTTAGGGCCTAGGTGCTGTGTCTGCACGTCAGCAAAGTAGCCCGCCTGTGAAACTAACTACACCACCTGTGTATCTCTATTTTTACTGCATCTAATCCAGTTAATAGTTTTGGGCCTAGGAGCAGTGTCTGCATGTCAGCAGAGTAGCCCGCCTGTGAAACTAACTACACTGCCTGTGTATCTCTATTTTTACTGCATCTAATCCAGTTAATTGTTTTGGGCCTAGGAGCAATGTCTGCACGTCAGCAGAGTAGCCCGCCTGTGAAACTAACTACACCGCCTGTGTATCTCAATTTTCACTGCATCTAATCCAGTTAATAGTTTTGGGCCTAGGAGCAGTGTCTGCATGTCAGCAGAGTCGCCCGCCTGTGAAACAAACTATACCGCCTGTGTATCTCAATTTTCACTGCATCTAATCCAGTTATTAGTTTTGGGCCTAGGAGCAGTGTCTGCAAGTCAGCAGAATAGCCTGCCTGTAAAACTAACTACACCGCCTGTGTATCTCAATTTTCACTGCATCTAATCCAGTTAATAGTCTAGGGCCTAGGAGCAGTGTCTGCACGTCAGCAGAGTAGCCCAACTGTGAAACTAACTACAACATCTGTGTATCTCTATTTTTACTGCATCTAATCCAGTTAATAGTTTAGGGCCTAGGAGCAGTGTCTGCATGTCAGCAGAGTAGCCTGCCTGTGAAACAAACTATACCTCCTGTGTATCTCAATTTTCACTGCATCTAATCCAGTTATTAGTTTTGGGCCTAGTACCACAGTTTGGCCACTCAGTTCTGCTCGGTTTTCATCCATCGGTTGTTGTGCCAACAACTACAGATACAGAGTTGCCAATTAGTTAAGCACTAAAATGAGTGGCAAAAGGCCTGCTGCTGGTAGAAAGGGGAATAGGCGTGTTGGAAAGGAAAAAAGGTTGTGTCCATGGGGTAGGTGGTAAAGCAACAGTTACATTTGCAGAAGAAAGACCATCTTCCAGCCAAAGTAAGATGTCTACTTCTTTTCGTGGACAATCTGATATGATCCCTTTCTTACGACCATCGCTACAAGCATCGCCAAAAATTCCAGATGAGGCACAAAAATAGCAGGTGCTTGAATGGATATCAAGTTCTCATTCAAGTGGGCTCTCCTCCATGTCAACTTCAACATTACAACTACTCCCATCCTCAGAGTTGTCACCCCAATCGCACTTGCTTCCTCACAGCTCCCAAGTCTCCAGCTGCCCTTCTGAGCATGGGGTAACACACATGGTTGAGTTTGTAGAGCTGTTAACGCATACTATAGTCTGGGAATCAGAGGTCTGCTCCAGAGCTTCTGTGAATCCAGATGAGGAAATGATCTGCACTGATGCCCAGAATCTTTGTGAGTCGGATCTAGGCCCAGATGAAGAAGGTTATGAGCATAATGTAGACCCTTGTTCCCAAACTGTAACTCCTGTTGGTGGAGACAATGAGGAAGATGATGATGAGACTGAGATACCTGATTGGAACGAAAACTTGACTTTTCGGTCGGGGCAGGAAGAGGTTGGCTCTGAGGACGACGGGTGTGAGAACACTGTTGTGGATTCTGTTTTTGGGCTCCCTCTGGTGGTTACAGATGGTACTGGGTGACTTGTGTTTTCTGCGGTCTCTGGTGTCCACCTGTTCTATCAGGATATGGGAGTTTCCTATTTAACCTGGCTTTCTTGTCATTTCCTCGCCGGCTATCAATGTAATCAGTGTGTCTTGTTACCTCTGCTTCCCGCTTCTGTAATCTTCAGGACAAGCTAAGTTTTTGATTTTCCTGTTCCACGTTTTGCTTAATTTTTGTCTTAGTCCAGCTTGCAGATATGTGATTCCTTTTTGCTGGTTGCTCTAGTGGGCTGATATTACTCCTCATGTTCCATGAGTTGGCACATGAGTTCAAGTAATTTCAGGATGGTTTTTTGTAGGGTTTTTCGCTGACCGCGCAGTTCACTTTTGTATCCTCTGCTATCTAGCATTAGCGGGCCTCATTTT
The DNA here is from genome assembly GCF_032444005.1 of Ranitomeya imitator. Lineage (NCBI taxonomy): Eukaryota > Metazoa > Chordata > Amphibia > Anura > Dendrobatidae > Ranitomeya > Ranitomeya imitator. Next base: position 87,372,932 of record NC_091286.1, read on the forward strand.
GCTGAATCTGTTTTCATAACTACGTATGTGCTTTCCTCTCATTTCACCGTCATTACATGTGGGGGGCTGCTATTTCTGTGGGGTGTTTCTCTGGAGGCAAGAGAGGTCTGTGTTTCTTCTAATAGGGAAAGTTAGTCCTTCGGCTGGCGCGAGACGTCTAGGAATCATCGTAGGCACTTTCCCCGGCTACAGCTAGTTGTGTGTTAGGTTCAGGATCGCGGTCAGCTCAGTTTCCATCACCCTAGAGCTTGTTTTGTTTTTTGTGCTTGTCCTTTTGTGATCCCCTGCCATTGGGATCATGACAGTATAGCCGGCCCGAAAGTGGTAATCGTATTGGCTGAAGTAGGAGGAAAAGTAGTCTGAGGAAGTTTTTTTTTTTTTTTTTTTCCCCTCAGAGTTTGCTGCCTAGCCTTAATTGCAGCCTGGCTGCGTCTTACCTCCTCTTAATCCCTGAATGGCTCTGACCTCAGCTGTTTATCATGGACGTCCAGAGTTTGGCTTCCAGCCTGAATAATCTTGCTGCTAAGGTTCAAAATATACAAGATTTTGTTGTACATGCTCCTATGTCTGAACCTAGAATTCCTATCCCAGAGTTTTTTTCTGGAGATAGATCTAGTTTTCTGAATTTTAGGAACAATTGCAAGTTGTTTTTTTCTTTAAAATCTCGCTCCTCTGGAGACCCTGCTCAGCAAGTCAAAATTGTTATATCTTTCCTGCGGGGTGACCCTCAGAATTGGGCATTTGCATTGGCACCAGGGGATCCTGCGTTGCTCAATGTGGATGCGTTTTTTCTGGCATTGGGTTTGCTCTATGAGGAACCTAACCTAGAGATTCAGGCTGAAAAAGCTTTATTGGCTCTCTCTCAGGGGCAAGATGAAGCAGAAATATATTGTCAGAAATTTCGGAAATGGTCGGTGCTTACTCAGTGGAATGAGTGCGCCCTGGCTGCAAGATTCAGAGATGGCCTTTCTGAGGCCATTAAAGATGTTATGGTGGGGTTCCCTGCGCCTACAGGTCTGAATGAGTCTATGACTATGGCTATTCAGATTGATCGGCGTTTACGGGAGCGCAAACCTGTGCACCATTTGGCGGTGTCTTCTGAACAGGCACCTGAGACAATGCAATGTGATAGAATTCAGTCCAGAAGTGAACGGCAAAACTATAGGCGGAAAAATGGGTTGTGTTTTTATTGTGGTGATTCAGCTCATGTTATATCAGCATGCTCTAAACGCACAAAAAAGGTTGATAAGTCTGTTGCCATTAGTACTTTGCAGTCTAAGTTCATTCTGTCTGTGACTCTGATTTGTTCATTATCAGCCATTTCCGTCGATGCCTATGTGGATTCAGGCGCTGCCCTGAGTCTTATGGATTGGTCATTTGCCAACCGCTGTGGGTTTAGTCTGGAGCCTCTGGAAGTCCCTATTCCTTTGAAAGGAATTGACTCTACACCTTTGGCTATGAACAAACCTCAGTACTGGACACAAGTGACCATGCGTATGACTCCCGTTCATCAGGAGGTGATTCGCTTCCTGGTACTGTATAATTTACATGATGTCTTAGTGCTTGGTCTGCCATGGTTACAAACTCATAACCCGGTCTTGGACTGGAAAACGATGTCTGTGTTAAGCTGGGGATGTCAGGGGGTTCATGATGATGCACCTCCGATTTCTATCGTTTCATCTACTCCTTCTGAGGTTCCTGTATTTTTGTCTGATTATCGGGATGTTTTTGAGGAGCCTAAGCTCAATTCGCTTCCTCCTCACAGGGATTGCGATTGTGCTATAGATTTGATTCCTGGCAGTAAATTTCCTAAAGGACGTTTGTTCAATCTGTCAGTGCCAGAGCATACTGCTATGCGGGATTATGTTAAGGAGTCCTTGGAAAAGGGACATATCCGTCCATCTTCGTCCCCTTTGGGAGCAGGTTTTTTTTTCGTGGCCAAAAAAGATGGTTCCTTGAGGCCTTGTATAGATTACCGTCTTTTGAATAAGATTACAGTCAAATATCAGTATCCTTTGCCATTGTTGACTGATTTGTTCGCTCGCATTAAGGGGGCTAAATGGTTCACTAAGATTGATCTTCGGGGTGCGTATAATCTTGTGCAGATAAAGCAGGGTGATGAGTGGAAAACCGCATTTAATACGCCTGAGGGCCATTTTGAGTATTTGGTAATGCCTTTTGGACTTTCTAATGCTCCTTCTGTCTTCCAGTCCTTTATGCACGATATTTTCCGTGAATATCTGGATAAATTTATGATTGTGTATTTGGATGATGTTTTGTTTTTTTCTGATGACTGGGAGTCCCATGTTCAGCAGGTCAGGAAGGTGTTTCAGGTCCTGCGGGCCAATTCTCTGTTTGTAAAAGGTTCAAAGTGTCTCTTTGGAGTCCAGAAGATTTCTTTTTTGGGGTATATTTTTTCCCCTTCTACTATTGAGATGGATCCCGTCAAGGTTCAGGCTATTTGTGACTGGACGCAGCCTACATCTCTTAAGAGTCTACAGAAGTTCTTGGGCTTTGCTAATTTTTATCGTCGTTTCATAACTAATTTTTCTAGTGTTGTTAAGCCTTTGACGGATTTGACTAAGAAGGGTGCTGATGTTGCTGATTGGTCTCCTGCGGCTGTGGAGGCCTTTCAGGAACTTAAGCGCCGGTTTTCTTCTGCTCCTGTGTTGCGTCAGCCAGATGTTTCGCTTCCTTTTCAGGTTGAGGTTGATGCTTCCGAGATTGGAGCGGGGGCGGTTTTGTCGCAGAGAAGCTCAGATTGCTCAGTGATGAAGCCATGTGCGTTCTTTTCTAGAAAGTTTTCGCCCACTGAGCGGAATTATGATGTTGGTAATCGGGAGCTTTTGGCCATGAAGTGGGCATTTGAGGAGTGGCGTCATTGGCTTGAGGGTGCTAGACATCGTGTGGTGGTCTTGACTGATCACAAAAATCTGATTTACCTTGAGTCTGCCAAGCGTCTGAATCCTAGACAGGCTCGTTGGTCACTGTTTTTCTCCCGTTTCGATTTTGTGGTTTCATACCTGCCAGGTTCAAAGAATGTGAAGGCGGATGCTCTTTCTAGGAGTTTTGTGCCTGATTCCCCTGGAAATTCTGAGCCCCCTGGTATCCTTAGGGATGGGGTGATTTTGTCGGCTGTCTCCCCAGACTTGCGACGTGCTTTGCAGGAGTTTCAGGCGGATAAACCTGATCGTTGTCCGCCTGAAAGACTGTTTGTTCCGGATAATTGGACCAGTAGAGTCATCTCCGAGGTCCATTCTTCTGTGTTGGCAGGTCACCCTGGAATATTTGGTACTAGAGACTTGGTGGCCAGGTCTTTTTGGTGGCCTTCCTTGTCGAGGGATGTGCGTTCTTTTGTGCAGTCTTGTGGGGTTTGCGCTCGGGCTAAGCCTTGCTGTTCTCGGGCCAGTGGATTGTTGTCACCTTTGCCTATCCCGAAGAGGCCTTGGACGCACATTTCCATGGACTTTATTTCGGATCTCCCTGTCTCTCAAAAAATGTCCGTCATCTGGGTTGTGTGTGACCGCTTTTCTAAGATGGTTCATCTGGTACCCTTGCCTAAGTTACCTTCCTCCTCTGAGTTGGTCCCTCTGTTTTTTCAGAACGTGGTTCGTTTGCATGGGATTCCGGAGAACATCGTTTCTGACAGGGGATCCCAGTTTGTGTCTAGATTTTGGCGGACGTTCTGTGCTAAGATGGGCATTGATTTGTCCTTTTCGTCTGCATTCCATCCTCAGACGAATGGCCAGACGGAACGAACTAATCAGACCTTGGAAACTTATTTAAGGTGTTTTGTTTCTGCTGATCAAGATGACTGGGTTACCTTTTTGCCGCTTGCCGAATTTGCCCTTAATAATCGGGCTAGTTCTGCTACCTTGGTTTCTCCTTTCTTTTGTAATTCGGGGTTTCATCCTCGTTTTTCCTCTGGTCAGGTGGAGCCTTCTGATTGTCCTGGAGTGGACATGGTGGTGGATAGATTGCATCAGATTTGGAGTCATGTGGTGGACAATTTGAAGTTGTCCCAGGAGAGGACTCAGCAGTTTGCTAATCGCCGTCGCCGCGTGGGTCCTCGACTTCATGTTGGGGACTTGGTGTGGTTGTCTTCTCGTTTTGTTCCTATGAAGGTCTCTTCTCCTAAGTTCAAGCCTCGGTTCATCGGTCCCTATAGGATCTTGGAAATTCTTAACCCTGTGTCGTTTCGTTTGGATCTCCCGGCATCGTTTGCTATTCATAATGTGTTCCATCGGTCGTTGTTGCGGAGGTATGAGGTACCTGTTGTTCCTTCGCTTGAACCTCCTGCTCCGGTGCTGGTGGAGGGAGAATTGGAGTATGTTGTGGAGAAGATCTTGGATTCTCGTGTTTCCAGACGGAAACTCCAATATTTGGTCAAGTGGAAGGGTTATGGTCAGGAGGATAATTCTTGGGTGGTTGCCTCTGATGTTCATGCTGCTGATTTGGTCCGTGCATTTCATAGGGCTCATCCTGGTCGCCCTGGTGGTTCTCGTGAGGGTTCGGTGACCCCTCCTCAAGGGGGGGGGTACTGTTGTGGATTCTGTTTTTGGGCTCCCTCTGGTGGTTACAGATGGTACTGGGTGACTTGTGTTTTCTGCGGTCTCTGGTGTCCACCTGTTCTATCAGGATATGGGAGTTTCCTATTTAACCTGGCTTTCTTGTCATTTCCTCGCCGGCTATCAATGTAATCAGTGTGTCTTGTTACCTCTGCTTCCCGCTTCTGTAATCTTCAGGACAAGCTAAGTTTTTGATTTTCCTGTTCCACGTTTTGCTTAATTTTTGTCTTAGTCCAGCTTGCAGATATGTGATTCCTTTTTGCTGGTTGCTCTAGTGGGCTGATATTACTCCTCATGTTCCATGAGTTGGCACATGAGTTCAAGTAATTTCAGGATGGTTTTTTGTAGGGTTTTTCGCTGACCGCGCAGTTCACTTTTGTATCCTCTGCTATCTAGCATTAGCGGGCCTCATTTTGCTGAATCTGTTTTCATAACTACGTATGTGCTTTCCTCTCATTTCACCGTCATTACATGTGGGGGGCTGCTATTTCTGTGGGGTGTTTCTCTGGAGGCAAGAGAGGTCTGTGTTTCTTCCAATAGGGAAAGTTAGTCCTTCGGCTGGCGCGAGACGTCTAGGAATCATCGTAGGCACGTTCCCCGGCTACAGCTAGTTGTGTGTTAGGTTCAGGATCGCGGTCAGCTCAGTTTCCATCACCCTAGAGCTTGTTTTGTTTTTTGTGCTTGTCCTTTTGTGATCCCCTGCCATTGGGATCATGACAGAACACACAGGATGATGACGACAAGGTTGTAGACCCCATTTACTGTCAACCCCCAGTCTGCCAGTCCATGAGGTCAGCAGAGAAGGTGGAGGAGGATTCTAGAGATGAATCTGACGATGAGGTAACGGTGCTCCTTCCTGGACAGAGACGGAGTACTGGAAGCACGTCAACAACTGCATCCTCAACCCCAACTGTGCCTCAGACCAAAAGTTGTGGTGGCTCTTCAGGTTGTACGGGCTCTAAGACTTGCATAGCCTGGGCATTTTTTGACATCGCAAAGGATAACCCAACTCATGTTGTCTGTAAGATTTGTCAACAAAATCTCAGTAGAGGCCAAAAATCACTAGCTTGAGTACTTCATGCACGAACCGTCACATGGATATGAGGCATAAGTTGCAGTGGGAAGCTCACTGTGCTACAATGCAGCCTAGTGGCCGGGTCAACCACTGTCTGCCCAATTCAAGTGCATCCGCGTCCTCTTCATCCTCTGTGACTGTGTGGACAGCAGTCGCACATGGTTTTGGATGCAGACCTTCCACCTCTTTACCCGCAACAGCCAGTGTGATTGGCAGGTTGTCAGGACATTTGCAAGTGAAAACACCTGCTGGTGTTGAGCACTCTCTGACATCGACACCACATTTTGATCAAGGCAACATAACATCTCCGCTTGCACCTTCCTCACAGACCAGCAGTTTGCCGGGGACATCCTACTCAACTCCGTCTAGGCACGGCAGCCAGCCCTCAGTCCCTCAGATGTGGACAAGTAAAAGACCATTTCCTCCTAGCCATGACAAAGCTAAGAGGTTGAATTTCTCCATCTGCAAGCTGTTGGCTACAGAAATGCTGCCTTCCCGCCTGGTGGACACAGAGGATTTTCGAGACCTAATGTCCATCGCAGTGCCCCAGTACCAGATGCCCAGTTGCCACTACTTCTCAAAGAAAGCTGTGCCTGCGCTACACCAGCATGTCGCACACAACATCACCGCTTCCTTGAGAAACTCTGTGTGTGACAGGGTGCATTTCACCACAGACACTTGGATGAGTAGACATGGACAGGGGCGTTACATGTCAGTGACTGGGCACTGGGTAACTACGGCGACATCAGGAGAAGGGGCTGCTGTCCGAATCTTGCCATCCCCACGAGTTGCTCGTCGATCCTCTATATCTAGATGTTCCTCCACTGCTTCTGCCTCCTCAACCTCCTCTCGGTCCTCCATCTGCACCCAAAGCCTGTCTGGTAATGCCACCCACGTTGTAACTGCGCAGAAGGAATCCTGCACACCTCCTCACTATGCTGTCACCAGGGCTCAACGGCATCAGGCAGTGTTTACATTGAAATGTCTGGGAAATGTGAGTCACACAGCTGAGGAGTTGTGGTCAGCCCTGGAGACTGAGTTCCATCAATGGTTGTCTCCACTCAACCTGCAGCCAGGGAAGGCTGTGTGCGACAATGCTGCAAACCTGGGTGCGGCTCTTCACCGGGGCAATGTCACACACATGCCTTGCATGGCTCACGTTTTGAACCTGGTTGTCCAGCAATTTTTATCCCACTATCCCGGACTAGATGGGCTTCTGCAGAGGGCAGGGTCGCTGTGTGCTCACTTCCGCTGTTCACATCCCGCAGCTCGACGACTTGCATCTCTACAGAAGTTGTTGGGCCTGCCAGTTCACCGTCAGAAATGCGATGTGCACACATGGTGGAATTCAACTCTGCACATGTTGCAGCGAATGTGGCAGCACTGATGAGCCCTGGTGCAATACGTTATGATGTATAGCCTGGGCCAACGAGATCAAGAGGTGAGGAAAATCACGCTGCAGGAGTGGTCTCAGATCAGGAACCTATGCACCCTTCTGCACAGTTTTGAAATAGCGACGAAGTTTAGTGCTGACGATGCCATTATCAGCATGACCATTCTGGTGATTTACATGCTGGAGCACACCTTACACAGTGTTCGGAGTCAGGTGGTGGAAGAAGAGGAGGAGGAGGAACAGGAGGAGTCGTATGCGGAAGGGAACATATCTCGAAGGTCAAGAAGGTTGGCAGCACCAAGGTGGCTGGCATTGGAGGCTGGGGGAGAGGGATTACCAAGGGCGCATGGTAGCAGCCAAACTGTTGAGGAAGGTGCAGGAGGCGAGGAAGACGTGGAGGACTAACTGGCGCTGGGCATGGCAGACTCATCAGATGAGGGAGACCTTGATCAAATTTCTGTTGTGCGAGGTTGGGGGCAGAGGGCTGACGAAGGAAGCATGATTCTCACCTTGCCACCACCAAGACAACAAGGACTTGGTCCTCCTGGATGCGCAAAACACATGAATGCCTTCTTGCTGCACTACCTGCAAGATGACCCTTGGATTGTCAGAATCCGAAGTAATGCCGACTACTGGGTTGCCACACTCTTAGATCCCCGGTACAAAAGCAAATTTGGTGAAATAATTCCTGCCTTAGAAAGGGATTCATGCATGCAGGAGTATCAGCAGAGACTGTTACAGAATCTAACATCTGCATTTCCACAAAACACCAGTAGTGCACATAGTGAATCTCTGAGTTCTAACTTGCCAACCGTGGGACTATCGAGTCATCACTCAAACCGTAACAGTAACATCGTATCTGGTGGTAACAGCAATTTTTTCCAATCGTTTCAAGATTTTTTTAGACCATCCTTTGCAAGGCCACAGGAGACAAGAAGTCTGACACACAGCCAACGCTTGGAGAGGATGGTACAAGAGTATCTCCAAGTTAACATCGATGCCATGACTGTGAAACTGGACCCTTGCTCATTTTAGGCTTGCAATCTTGAAAAATGGCCTGAGCTCGCCACTCACGCCTTGGAGATCTTGTCGTGCCCCGCAGCCAGCGTTCTCTCTGAACGTGTGTTCAGGGCTGCTGCTGGTGTGCTGACAGATAAGTGCACGCGGCTGTCCAGTGACAATGTAGACAGACTAACATTCATCAAGATGAACAAATCCTGGATCCGCAAGGACTTTTCTACCCCTGTGTCATCTTCGGGAGACAAAAAGCTTGATCATTTTTGAAAATCACCAAACCAACCGTTTTAAAAAACTCTGGCAAAATTGATGCCATTTAAGTGGTGTCTGTGGCCGAATTTTTGGAAAAAATTGAGACTTTTATTTAGTCCCTTGTTGAGTTTTACATGATGTTGCCATCATCAATTCCAGGTGGGTGGGGTCGTCTGCAGAATTGTTTCCTCATACTATGGCCTGGGATTCAGAGGTCTGCTCCAAAGCTTCAGTGTCTGCTAGTCAGCAGAGTAGCCCAGCCACCCACCGCCTGTTTACCTAAGCACTATTTTTAATGGCATCTGGCCCAGGAAATGCTTTTGGGCCTAGTAGAATTTGGTGCTACTCAGCAGCGTACCCCACCCATGAAGCAAGCTACACCGCCTGTTTACCTAACTACTATTTTGTAACAGCATCTAGCCCAGGAAATCCTTTTGGGCCTAGTAGCAATTTCTGCTACTCAGCAGAGTACCCCACCCATGAAGCAAGCTACACCGCCTTCTTTCTTTCTCAATCTAACCCCTCGGCTCTGGGGTGTCCACTCTCCCTCCAGCTCTCTCCTTCTCACAGGTGGACTACCGCATGTTTTCTGTTGTGAATTCTGTTGTCGGGCTCCCTCCTGTGGTCATGAATGGTACTTCGGCTGGTTCTGTCCATGGACTTTCTCTGGTGGCTGTGGGTGTTTCTGAGTTTCCTTCCACAGGTGACGAGGTTAATTTGTTAGCTGGCTGCTCTATTTAACTCCACTTAGATCTTTGCTCCATGCCACCTGTCAATGTTCCAGTATTGGTCTAGTTCACTCCTGGATCGTTCTTGTGACCTGTCTTCCCAGCAGAAGCTAAGTGACTGCTTGTTTTTCTCTGGTTTGCTATTTTTCTGTCCAGCTTGCTATTTTGATTGTTCTTGCTTGCTGGAAGCTCTGGGACGCAGAGGGAGCGCCTCCGCACCGTGAGTCGGTGCAGAGGGTCTTTTTTGCGCCCTCTGCGTGGTCTTTTTGTAGGTTTTTGTGCGGACCGCAAAGCTACCTTTCCTATCCTCAGTCTGTTCAGTAAGTCGGGCCTCACTTTGCTTTATCTATTCCATCTCTGTGTTTGTATTTTCATCTTTACTCACAGTCATTATATGTGGGGGGCTGCCTTTTCCTTTGGGGAATTTCTCTGAGGCAAGGTAGGCTTTATTTTTCTATCTTTAGGGCTAGCTAGTTCCTTAGGCTGTGCCGAGTTGCATAGGGAGCGTTAGGAGCAATCCACGGCTATTTCTAGTGTGGTTGATAGGATTAGGGATTGCGGTCAGCAGAGTTCCCACGTCCCAGAGCTCGTCCTATATTATCAGTAACTATCAGGTCATTCCGTGTGCTCTTATCCACCAGGTCCATTATTGCCCTGACCACCAGGTCATAACAGTACAGGTGGCCCAAAGTACTAATGCATCTCAATAGAGGGATAAGAGAAGTTCTGAGACCATTTTTTTTTCTTTGCAGTGTGTTTTGTCTCTCTTTTCCCCTTTACATCTGGGTGGTTCAGAACACAGGTGTAGACATGGACATTCAAGGTCTGTCCTCTTTGATGGATAATCTAACTATAAGTGTACAAAACATTCAAGATTTTGTGGTTCAGAATCCGATGTCAGAGCCTAGGATTCCAATTCCTGATTTGTTTTTTGGTGATAGATCTAAGTTCTTGAATTTCAAAAATAATTGTAAATTGTTTCTTGCCTTGAAACCTCGCTCCTCAGGTGACCCTGTTCAACAAGTAAAGATCATTATTTCTTTGTTACGCGGTGACCCTCAAGACTGAGCATTTTCCCTTGCGCCAGGAGATCTGGCATTGCGTGATGTTGATGCGTTTTTCCTGGCGCTTGGATTGCTTTATGACGAACCTAATTCAGTGGATCAGGCAGAGAAAATCTTGCTGGCTCTGTGTCAGGGTCAGGATGAAGCGGAGATATATTGTCAGAAGTTTAGAAAGTGGTCTGTGCTCACTCAGTGGAATGAATGTGCCCTGGCAGCAATCTTCAGAAAGGGTCTCTCTGAAGCCCTTAAGGATGTCATGGTGGGATTTCCCATGCCTGCTGGTCTGAATGAGTCTATGTCTTTGGCCATTCAGATCGATCGACGCTTGCGTGAGCGTAAAGCTGTGCACCATTTGGCGGTACTACCTGAGCATGGGCCTGAGCCTATGCAATGTGATAGGACTTTGACCAGAGCTGAACGGCAAGAACACAGATGTCGGAATGGGCTATGTTTTTACTGTGGTGATTCCACTCATGCTATCTCCGATTGTCCTAAGCGCACTAAGCGGTTCGCTAGGTCTGACACCATTGGTACGGTACAGTCTAAATTTCTATTGTCCGTTACTCTGATTTGTTCTTTGTGATCCTATTCTGTTATGGCATTTGTGGATTCAGGCGCTGCCCTGAATTTGATTGACTTGGAGTATGCTAGGCGCTGTGGTTTTTTCTTGGAGCCCTTGCAGTATCCTATTCCATTGAGAGGAATTGAAGCTACGCCTTTGGCCAAGAATAAGCCTCAGTACTGGACCCAATTGACCATGTGCATGGCTCCTGCACATCAGGAGGATATCCGCTTTCTGGTGTTGCATAATCTGCATGATGTGGTCATTTTGGGGTTGCCATGGCTACAGGTTCATAATCCAGTATTGGACTGGAAATCTATGTCTGTGTCCAGCTGGGGTTGCCAGGGGGTACATGGTGATGTTCCATTTTTGTCTATTTCGTCTTCCACTCCTTCTGAAGTTCCAGAGTTTTTGTCGGATTATCGGGATGTATTTGATGAGCCCAAAGCCAGTGCCCTACCTCCTCATAGGGATTGCGATTGTGCTATTAATTTGATTCCTGGTAGTAAGTTTCCTAAGGGCCGATTGTTCAATTTATCTGTGCCAGAACACGCCGCCATGCGGAGTTATATAAAGGAATCCTTGGAGAAAGGCCATATTCGCCCGTCGTCATCACCGTTAGGAGCAGGGTTCTTTTTTGTGGCGAAGAAGGATGGTTCTTTGAGACCTTGTATTGATTACCGCCTTCTCAATAAAATTACAGTCAAATTTCAGTATCCTTTGCCGTTGCTGTCTGATTTGTTTGCTCGTATTAAAGGGGCTAGTTGGTTCACCAAGATAGATCTTCGAGGGGCGTATAATCTTGTGCGTATTAAACAAGGCGATGAATGGAAAACAGCATTTAATACGCCCGAGGGCCATTTTGAGTACCTGCTTATGCCATTCGGGCTTTCCAATGCTCCATCAGTATTTCAGTCCTTTATGCATGACATCTTCTGAGAGTACCTGGATAAATTCCTGATTGTGTATTTGGATGATATTTTGGTCTTTTCGGATTATTGGGAGTCTCATGTGAAGCAGGTCAGAATGGTGTTCCAGGTCCTTCGTGCGAATTCCTTGTTTGTGAAGGGGTCAAAGTGTCTCTTTGGAGTTCAGAAGGTTTCATTTTTGGGGTTCATTTTTTCCCCTTCTACTATCGAGATGGACCCTGTTAAAGTCCAAGCCATTTACGATTGGACTCAGCCGACATCTGTGAAGAGCCTGCAAAAGTTCCTGGGCTTTGCTAATTTTTATCGGCGCTTCATCGCTAATTTTTCTAGTGTTGCTAAACCGTTGACTGATTTGACCAAGAAGGGTGCTGATGTGGTCAATTGGTCTTCTGCAGCTGTAGAGGCTTTTCAGGAGTTGAAGCATAGTTTTTCTTCTGCCCCTGTGTTGTGCCAGCCAGATGTTTCGCTCCCGTTTCAGGTTGAGGTTGATGCTTCTGAGATTGGAGCTGAGGCTGTTTTGTCGCAAAGAAGTTCTGATGACTCGGTGATGAAGCCATGTGCTTTCTTTTCTAGAAAGTTTTCGCCTGCTGAGCGCAATTATGATGTTGGTAATCGAGAGTTGTTGGCCATGAAGTAGGCATTCGAGGAGTGGCGTCATTGGCTTGAAGGAGCCAAGCATCGCGTGGTGGTCTTGACAGATCACAAGAATTTGACTTATCTTGAGTCTGCCAAACGGTTGAATCCGAGACAGGCTCGATGGTCGTTATTTTTCTCCCGTTTTGATTTTGTGGTTTCTTACCTTCCGGGCTCTAAGAATGTGAAGGCTGATGCCCTGTCAAGGAGTTTTGTGCCTGACTCTCCGGCTGTTCCTGAGCCGGCGGGTATTCTCAAAGAGGGGGTAATTTTGTCTGCCATCTCCCCTGATTTGCGGCGGGTGCTGCAAAAATTTCAGGCTGATTGACCTGACCGTTGCCCAGCAGAGAAACTGTTTGTCCCTGATAGATGGACTAGTAGAGTTATCTCTGAGATTCATTGTTCAGTGTTGGCTGGGCATCCTGGAATCTTTGGTACCAGAGATTTGGTGGCTAGATCCTTTTGGTGGCCGTCTTTGTCACGGGATGTGCGTTCTTTTGTGCAGTCCTGTGGGACTTGTGCTCGGGCTAAGCCCTGCTGTTCTCGTGCCAGTGGGTTGCTTTTGCCCTTGCCGGTCCCGAAGAGGCCCTGGACGCATATTTCTATGGATTTTATTTCGGATCTCCCCGTCTCTCAAAAGATGTCGGTCATTTGGGTGGTTTGTGATCGCTTTTCTAAGATGGTCCATTTGGTACCTTTGTCTAAATTGCCTTCCTCCTCTGATTTGGTGCCATTATTTTTCCAGCATGTGGTTCGTTTACATGGTATCCCGGAGAACATCGTTTCTGACAGAGGTTCTCAGTTTGTTTCGAGGTTTTGGCGATCTTTTTGTGCTAAGATGGGCATTGATTTGTCTTTTTCCTCGGCTTTCCATCCTCAGAGAAATGGCCAAACCGAACGAACTAATCAGACTTTGGAAACATATCTGAGATGCTTTGTTTCTGCTGATCAGGATGATTGGGTGTCCTTTTTGCCGTTGGCTGAGTTCCCCCTTAATAATCGGGCCAGCTCGGCTACTTTGGTTTCGCCGTTTTTCTGCTATTCTGGTTTCCATCCTCGTTTCTCTTCAGGGCAGGTTGAGTCTTCGGACTGTCCTGGTGTAGATACTGTGGTGGATAGGTTGCAGCAGATTTGGACTCATGTGGTGGACAATTTGACATTGTCCCAGGAGAAGGCTCAACGTTTCGCTAACCGCCGGCGTTGTGTGGGTCCCCGACTTCGTGTTGGGGATTTGGTTTGGTTGTCGTCTCGTTATGTTCCTATGAAGGTTTCCTCTCCTAAGTTTAAGCCTCGTTTCATTGGTCCGTATAAGATTTCTGAGGTTATCAATCCTGTGTCATTTCGTTTGGCCCTTCCTGCTTCTTTTGCCATCCATAATGTGTTCCATAGGTCATTGTTGCGGAGATACGTGGCGCCTGTGGTTCCATCCGTTGATCCTCCTGCCCTGGTGTTGGTTGAGGGGGAGTTGGAGTATGTGGTGGAGAACATTTTGGATTCTCGTATTTCGAGACGGAAACTCCAGTACCTGGTCAAGTGGAAGGGTTATGGTCAGGAAGATAATTCCTGGGTTTTTGCCTCAGATGTTCATGCTGCCGATCTGATTCGTGCCTTTCATTTGGCTCGTCCTGGTCGGCCTGGGGGCTCTGGTGATGGTTCGGTGACCCCTCCTCAAGGGGGGGTACTGTTGTGAATTCTGTTGTCGGGCTCCCTCCTGTGGTCATGAATGGTACTTCGGCTGGTTCTGTCCATGGACTTTCTCTGGTGGCTGTGGGTGTTTCTGAGTTTCCTTCCACAGGTGACGAGGTTAATTTGTTAGCTGGCTGCTCTATTTAACTCCACTTAGATCTTTGCTCCATGCCACCTGTCAATGTTCCAGTATTAGTCTAGTTCACTCCTGGATCGTTCTTGTGACCTGTTTTCCCAGCAGAAGCTAAGTGACTGCTTGATTTTCTCTGGTTTGCTATTTTTCTGTCCAGCTTGCTATTTTGATTGTTCTTGCTTGCTGGAAGCTCTGGGACGCAGAGGGAGCGCCTCCGCACCGTGAGTCGGTGCGGAGGGTCTTTTTTGCGCCCTCTGCGTGGTCTTTTTGTAGGTTTTTGTGCTGATCGCAAAGCTACCTTTCCTATCCTCAGTCTGTTCAGTAAGTCGGGCCTCACTTTGCTTTATCTATTTCATCTCTGTGTTTGTATTTTCATCTTTACTCACAGTCATTATATGTGGGGGGCTGCCTTTTCCTTTGGGGAATTTCTCTGAGGCAAGGTAGGCTTATTTTTTCTATCTTTAGGGCTAGCTAGTTCCTTAGGCTGTGCCGAGTTGCATAGGGAGCGTTAGGACCAATCCACGGCTATTTCTAGTGTGGTTGATAGGATTAGGGATTGCGGTCAGCAGAGTTCCCACGTCCCAGAGCTCGTCCTATATTATCAGTAACTATCAGGTCATTCCGTGTGCTCTTATCCATCAGGTCCATTATTGTCCTGACCACCAGGTCATAACAGTTTTCACACTGTGGTGAATCTTTTGGGCCCAGGCATAAGAAGTCATTGAGGTAATTGATAATATGTACCGCCTTACAAACGTCCATGATGACACATTCGAGGAAGCAACTAAACACCTCAAATAGTGAGCAGGATATGGAGCACCCCATGGGCAAACAGCGATCTATGTAGTATGCTCCTTCACAGAAGCAGCCCAATGGGAGGACACTATTCGGAGGCACAGGTAGTAACTGGACTGCCCCATCAATGTCTGTTTTGGTCATTAGGGTGCCCCTTACCAACTTCTTGACCTGCCTGATTGCCTCGTCAAAGGAGGTACAGTACATAGTACTGTACTTGGTTCCGCGTCGATGTTGTCGTTTACTGACCTGCCCCTTGGATATGACAAATGGTGGATTAATCTGAATGTATTGGGTTCATTTTTTGGCACAACTCCCAACGGAGGTACCACTACGTCTTCTAAGGAAAGTGTTCTGAATGGACCCGCCGCCATTCTACCTAAAGATATTTCTTTTTTAATTTTTTTTGTCAAGACGTCTGGGTGTTGGTAGAGTGAGTTTACATTTTTACTCAAGCCTTTCTTGATTTTAGAAGGGCATGACATGCCTATATCTGTGTCTCATCCTCCTTTTACTCCCCCACCTCTTTTCTTTTCGCATGACTATATGTAGTTGTGACTTTTCCATGTGTTTGTTGTGTCTTCTGAGCAGTTTGTCAGCTTTTGGACACCTTTAAAGGTGTTTTCTATGTGTTTTCCATGTGTTTGTATGTGTTTGTGTTTGCCTGCCATTGGTTTCAATGGGGTTCGATGGTGTTCGTCGAGCATTCGACGAACATTTCGTTGAACACGTCCCTGTTTGACGAACCGAACCGAACCCAAACACTAGGGAGGTGGCTCAACACTAATTATAAGAAGTCTTTTTCTGTAGTCCTGATGGCGGTGGCTGATGCACATTACAAATTTGTTGATGCTTATGGCAGTTCTGGGGTCTAAGGGGTATCATTTCTCCTTCTCACCTAGCCAAATTAGTTCTCATGCTTCGCACTGATGAGGGCCAACAGCCCGAAACACCGTGTCTGCGAATTGAGATACTAATTTGGCTTTTATCCTAAGTCAAATTGCACGACTCGTTAAAGAGTTGATTGTGACTTGTAGGATCGCTACTTCCAACAGGTGGCACTATAGAGTTTAAGTACTCTTTTTCTCAGAAGAGGCAATTTGCATATGGCAGTTCTGGGGAATCTCGGGTGCTGCAATCATAAGAGATGGGACTGCAAATTCTTTGAGATGGCGGAACGCTCCCAGCCCCAAGACCTTTGCCTGGTTCCACACATCCAGTTCCCTTTGTGATGGTATCGAATGAGGCATTTTCCTGCTGCGCCCATACCCACTAAGGGCACTGGATGACCGGTGGAGGATTTTTAATTATCAGTTGAGCTGTGCATGAAGATTTGTGGAATGCACCTTCGAAATCATGTGTAGTCAGTGGAGGATCTTTCACACTCCCATCCAGTTAGATCCGGAGACCGTTGACACTGTAATTAAGGCATGCTGTGAACTCCACAACTACGCTCGTGAATACAGCACCGAGGTAGATGAGGAGTAACAGCTGTCTGAATTAATTGCAGTTGACAACTTGGGTCAAGGAAGGCAATCCAACTCGGGTGTGCGTGTGCGAGAAACCTTCACTGACTACTTCATGAGTCGTAAAGATGCCATGCAATACTCCTGGGCCGGTATTGGGCAGCCTGAACAGCAGAGAAGATGTGATGCCTAACCCCAAGCAATCAAGGCCCATTTTTCTTGAACAATTGAAACCAAAAAACGTTTAATAAAAAATTACTTTGATTTAAATTTAAAATCTTGTCTCCATGAGTTTTTGACTCTTTGTGACTAAAACTTTTTCTGATCCCATTACACACAGTACCCAAACTGTAGTTAAATGGAACCTGTCACACCCAAAATCGAAGATGAGCTAAGCCCACTGGCATCCGTTCCCAGGCCTCCCATCTTCTTATGATGATGTTCTCTTCTTGTATTCATGCTGCGGCTCCGCTGCAGGCATACTTTGTCTGCCCTGTTAAGGGCAGAGCAAAGTACTGAAGTGCACAGGTGCCGGGAAAGGTCAGAGAGGCCCGTCGCCTGCACACTGCAGTACTTTGCTCTGCCCTCAACAGGGCAAATTATGCCTGAGCCAGAGCCGCAGTGTGAAGACAAGAAGAGGATGTCATCCTTTGAATATAGGAGGCCCCGGACCGGACCACGACGTCTCATCTTTCAGGATACATCGGGGGCTTATCTACAGCATTACAGAATGCTGTAGATAAGCCCCTGATGCTGGTGGGCTTAGCTCATCTTCGATTTTGGGGGTGACAGGTTCCCTTTAAGCATATACTTTTTTTAAAAAAATGACCTCAGACACATTTTTCCCCCAAAATTTTTTTTATAAACATTCTATATGTAAGAAACATATACACCAAAATTCTTAGCTAGACTTATATAGTAAAACATTGGGACAAACATTGTCCAAACATGTCCATCAAGAATGGATGTTATAGCAACCTGTCAACAGTACAGGGGAGGGGAGGGGTTGGGACGGCCAGGCTGGTTGGTGGTGACAAAAATCCTCAAAACTGCTGGTACTCCAGCTCGTACACATATCCCGGAAACAGGTCTTGTGAGGACATGCTACTATTCAGGGACATTGCATGATGGCCAGTTGTTGGAGGTGCTGGTCAGCGGCCATAATTGTAGGCTTCAGCAGCGTCGGGCCTGTTTGCTGCCGTGTGCCCAAAACGCTGTGATGCAGCTGCTGGTGGTGGTGGAGGCACACTTTGGGGATTAAATAAATTCATAATTTCCATTATTATGGCTGGTGATGGAGGTATAGGGGATGGGACGTCAACAACCATTAAAAGAACATTGGCTGCTGAAATATAGATGTTCTGCCTGTCCTGTGGCATTGACCTTAGGCGGCCGGCTATCAATGAGCCAAATTTGTTAAGCTCATCTTGCTGAGAAGAATTGTCGATCAGATTGATTGTTGACTAGTGAATTTTTCAATCACACTTGTCAAAGCCTTTTTAACCTACTTAGGTGCCGCCCTTCTCAATGTCACGGGATGGGTAGAACCAGCCCCCACCCCAGTGGGCCTTGACACACCATCAGCAGTGCTTGATGCAGCGCCAGAGGCAGGAGCAGCATCAGTAGACACCGACGCCACTTCCAGCGCAGAGGACGAACTGCCATCCGCACAGGAGGATGCCGTACCAGCTTCAGACATAGCAGATGACGTAGCGGATGAAGGCCTGGCCCCTGGTGGTCCTCTGGTGAGGAGCACAATGGAAAGTCCTCGACCTCCTCTCCAAGACCGTGCTCCATGTTGTTGCCTTTATGGGCCGGTGGCATTTGGGCCCTTATATAGCCTTCAGTGGTGTAAAAGGAATAAAAAAGCCATGTTAATAAAAGACTATTTGAAAAATTGGAGATAAAAATATATATAATTTACCTCCGCAAATTCTTGGTTGTCAAAATGAACTGCAGCTTGTCTGCGTACGGCACCCTCCTTTTGGGTGGCGAACTGGCGCTTTGTGTCTTCAGTGACTTCATCAGCCTGCCGGTCACAGATCACCACCTATTCTTAACATCCTCTACTGAAATGAAACAATAAAAAAACATGATTTCCAAAATCTATATTTCCAAAAAGTACACAAATTCAAATTAATAAAAACTTACAAATCAATTTTTGTCCTGCTTTAGGTAGCTGAGGCCACTGGGGATAAATTTCCGTCACAATGGCTGGCCAGACATCACGTTTGGTTTAGGAGCCCTTGTATTCTGCACTGGCGCGGTCCCAGACCTCCGGATGTTTTTTGATCTGCAATGTTTAAGATTACAATTAATTTTTTCCAAATAATTGTGGATTCAAAAATCTAAATATTATATCTATATATACATTTGCACACATATATACATATATATCCAAACTGTAACACACGCACAAAACCGATGTAGATATGTATGAATCCATGTACACATGTGCGCACACAACCCCCCACTACACGGCTCTTTCAACAGAATCTCCTGTACGAATCATGATGATATTTTCGACACATACCGGAGAAACTGATAATCACTTAAGCACCACATAACGGCCGGACACCACGCACAAAGCAATGTTTTTATGACCGTTGAGAAATTATATTTTTGTCCCCAATTTTGGCATTTCCCATGGGTAACATGAGAAATTGGACCCCAAAAGTTGTTGTGCAATTGTCCTGAGTACGCGAATACTCCATATGTGGGAGTAAACCTAGGTTTGGTTGCATGGCAGAGCTTGGAAGGGAAGGAGCGCCGTTTGACTTTTTCAATGCAGAATTTGCTGGAATTGAGATCAGATGGAAAGTTGCGTTTGCAGAGCCCCTGATGTGCCTGAGAAGTGGAAACCCCCCCAATTCTAACTCCAAAACTAACCCCAACACACCCCTAACCCTAATCCCAACCTTAGCCTTAACCTTGCCCCAACCCCAGCCCTAACCCTAGCCCCAACCCTAGCCCTAACCAATACCATAACCCTAGCCCCAACCATAGCCATAACCCTAGCCCCAACCCTAGCCCTATCCCTAGCCATAACCCTAGCCCCAACCCTAGCCCTAACCCTAGCCATAACCCTAGCCATAACCCCAGGGTAAGAATCATTACAGAACCTGACATGATATGACACATGGTTTACATACAGTAAACCATGTCATATCAAAACCATTTTTTTAGGTAAGGCTTTAATGAATGTTTTAGCTTGTGTTAATAAAAATTTGGAACTCTAGATGTTAAATTTAAGGCTATAATCGCGAAAAAAATGGAGTGGGCTCTGGGCAATTTTCACTGCCAGAGAGGGAAAGCCAGAGAGTGAGGGCAAAAAATTAATAGCCTAGAGAGGGACCATGGTTATTGGCACCCCCTGGCTAAAACCATCTGCTAACAGCACCTATAAGATGTGCCTTTTCTCGCACATAGCCTCTCTCTTCCCACTGCCCTGTGGCACTGGCAAATGGGGTAATAAGGGGTTAATGTCACCTTGCTATTAAAAGATGACATGACATTAAGCTGGGTTAATAATGGAGAGGTGTCAATAAGACGCTTATCCATTATTAACCCTAGAATAGTAAAGGGTTAAAAGAAAGACACACACACACATTAATTAAAAAAAAAATTATGAAATAATCACTTAATCATAAGTTTTTGACAACATTTATTACACAGTTAATCCAAAAAAAGTCATGGTCCTAAAAAAAAAAAGCAACAATATCCATACCTCTCCGCCATTCAGTCAGGTCCCACGCTGTAAATCCATCACAAAGGGTTAACAAGTTTACAATGGAACCAAATGCTAATGCGACCAGCCCCGCTGTAAACCACTGCAGAATGAATTAGTTCATCTCTGCGCAGCCTCCCCCGCTGACCAGAGATGAACTGATTAGCTTGGGAAATCTCCCATGCTCCTGAATTCACCTCAGGTCAGCTGGGGAGACCGTGCAGCCGCAGTAAGTACCGCACGAGTTCACCCGAGCAGCGCGAGCTGCATTCAGGTGAACTCATTATACAATGAACGGGGTCGCTTTACGGCACATGTTATGTGGCTGCTCTAAACTCTAGATCATCGTGGGACACTCATTTAAATTGGATTCTACGGAGTGTAGGTATCTTTTGTGGTTTGTTATTTTACTTTTAGGTGAACAAGGGCTTTGGGGAATTAGGTGTGTAGGTGAGTATATGGGGGTTTTTTTATTTTATCTTAGGTGGGGACAGGTAATTATCATATATTTCCACCGGTAACCACTGGCCACCAATGAAAATTTATTTTGTGGACAAATGTAAAAAAAAAAAAAATGGGGCCACAATATAAAAAGGGATGAAATGAATAATGTTGGGCCATGTTAAAAAGAAAAAAGGTTGGAAAAAATATTTGAAAAAAATAAGGGAGGGGGAGCCAATAAAAAATATCGGGTCAGTGCAAAAAAAAAGTGTTTTTTACAGCAGTAAAAGTTAGATGGGAAATACTGCTCCCATCGAGCTGAACCTGCTACCATTACTGATAGGGGAACAGACATAGGCCAATGGGAGTAGTAGTCTCATCGGCCTATGTCTGAAAACACACATACATCCCAAGTACACCACACACGGACAAGCACATGGACACACACACAGACACTTACCACACTGATCATGAACGGCACATCCAGGTCCATGCGGTCATACCAGTCCATATTGGCAGTCATCATCCAAGAAGATGGGAATGATCAGGGAGTCTTGTCTTCCTGAATTATGGGATGCTCATGGCATGGCATGATGGGATGGCATGATGGGATGGCCATGATGTCACTTCCTATTTGCTGCGGTGTTGATTTACAAAACCGCAGCATATGAGCTTGAAATCCGCAAACATTTTTAATATTTGCGGATTTCCAGTGTTCCAATACAAGTCTATGGCTGTGGAATCGCCGCGATTCCGCAAAATTAATGAACATGCTGGGTATTTTACCATGATGTGATTCTGCTGCAGAAAAATATGCAGCATGGACACTGCAATTGCAGAAAGCAAGTAAAATTAATGGGATGCGTTTTGTTAGCGTTTTCGCAGCGTTTCTGCAGCGTAAAAACGCTGCAAACACAAGAAAAAAATGCAACGTGGGCACACTGCCTCATACTCATGCAATTAAAAAAGTACCAAGGTAGACTTTATCACAAGGAAGAAAACTTGCAATAAAGAAAATGAGGTTTTACATTCCTAAACCAGAAGGTGTTGAAATATCACTGATTGATACAGGTATAGCTTTTGAGATTCCTGTGAATGAAGAAATCTGGACCTGAGTATATGCAAATACAGTGGGGAAAAAAGTATTTAGTCAGCCACCAGTTGAGCAAGTTCTTCCACTGAAAAAGATGAGAGAGTCCTGTAATTAACATCATAGGTAGACCACAACTATTGGAGCCAAAATGAAAAAACAAATCCAGAGAATCACCTTGTCTGATTTGGCTAGATTTATTTTGCAAATTATGGTGGAAAATAAGTATTTATTCACTTAAAAACATGCAAGATTTCTGTCTCTCACAGACCTGTCACTTCTTCTTTAAGGGGTTCCTCTGTCTTCCACTCATTACCTGTAGTAATGGCACCTGTTTGAACTTGTTATCAGTATAAAAGACACCTGTCTACAATGTCAAACATTGACACTCGAACCTCCACTATGGTGAAGACCAAAGAGCTTTCAAAGGACACCAGAAACAAAATTGTATCCCTGCACCAGGCTGGAAAGACTGAATCTGCAATAGGTAAGCAGCTTGGTGTGATGAAATGAACTGTGGGAGCAATAATAAGAAAATGGAAAACATACAAGACCACTGATAATCTCGCTCGATCTGGTGCTGCACGCAAGATCTCATCCCATGGGGTCAAAATGATCACAAGAACGATGAGCAAAACACACGGTGGGACGTAGTGAATGACCTGCATAGAGCTGGGACCACTGTGACAAAGGCTACCATCAGTAACACACTACACTGTCAGGGACTCAGATCCTGCAGTGCCAGACGTGTCCCCCTGCTTAAGCAAGTACATGTCAAGGCCCGTCTGAAGTTTGCTGGAGAGCATTTGGATTATCCAGAAGAGTATTGGGAGACTATCATATGGTCTGATGAAACCAAAGTAGATCTGTTTGGTAGAAACAAAACTCGTCATGTTTGGAGGAGACAGAATGCTGAGTTGCATCCAAAGAACACCATACCTACTGTGTAGCATGGGGGTGGCAACATCATGCTTTGGGGCTGTTTCTATGCAAAGGGACCTGGACAACTGATTCGTGTACGTAAAAGAATGAATGGGGCCATGTATCATTAGAATACAGAATGCTGTAGATAAGCCCCTGATGCCGGTGGCTGCAGCTGATATACGATTTTGGGGGTGACAGACTCCCTTTAATGTTAGGATTGCAACTTCCAATAAGTGGCTCTGGAATTTAAATCTTCTTCCTCTTTGATGTGGCAATTTGCATATTTATTTTTCCTGCAGAGCACTGCATAGCCTATAAGTCTCCTCACTCCGGCATCAGGGGCGGACACTGACAGCTTGGTGCCCATGTGCAA
Source organism: Ranitomeya imitator (assembly GCF_032444005.1). NCBI lineage: Eukaryota > Metazoa > Chordata > Amphibia > Anura > Dendrobatidae > Ranitomeya > Ranitomeya imitator. The sequence goes on from NC_091286.1 coordinate 87,395,788, forward strand.
GAAATGTCTGGGCCCCCCTCCTTCTATGGCGACAAAGTTACTATATATACAGCTCTGGCAAAAATTAAGAGACCACCACATCAAAACCCTGTCATGGGCAGCCCAATCTCCAACCCTGAATCCCATTGAAAACCTCTGGAATGTAATCAAGAAGATGATGGAGAGTCACAAGCCATCAAACTAAGAAGAACTGCTAAAATTTTGCACCAGAAACAGTGTGAAAGACTGGTGGAAAGCATGCCAAGACGCCTGAAAGCTGTGATCAGAAATCATGGTTATTCCGACAAAATATTGATTTCGGAACTCTTTCTGAGTTAAAACATTAGTATTGTTGTTTCTAAATAATTTTGAACTTGTTTTGCTTGCTATTTTGAGGTCTGGAAGCCCTGTTTTTTTTAAATTTTGACAATTTTTCTTTGTGAGAAAAAAAAATACAAAATTTATTGCTTGGAAATTCGGAGACATGTTGTCAGTAGTTTACAGAATAAAAGAACAATTTACATTTTACTCAAAAATATACATATAAATAGAAAAATCAGACAAACTGAACATTTTGCAGTGGTCTCTTAATTTTTGCAAGAGCTACATACGTAGCCACACATGTATATACAGTGCCTTGCGAAAGTATTCGGCCCCCTGGAACTTTTCAACCTTTTCCCACATATCATGCTTCAAACATAAAGATACCAAATGTTAATTTTTGGTGAAGAATCAATAACAAGTGGAACACAATTGTGAAGTTGAACGAAATTTATTGGTTATTTTACATTTTTGTGGAAATTCAAAAACTGAAAAGTGGGGCGTGCAATAATGTGGCACTTAGTTTACTGGGTGCAGCAGTTGTGCCACAATCGGAGTTCTTGTATACAGCACGAAGCAGAGCTGAGAAATCTAACCCCACCCACACCAGGAATTCTATGTACATTGTCTATTGACAGTGAGCTGCTTATCACAGTAGGGGCAAAATCAGACACTTTACCACGTGACAGCTACTCACAGCAATGATAATGTCAAAGTGATAAAACCTTCATTGTAAGAAAACAGTACATAGTCTGATAAGTGAAACAAAAACCTGCTGATATATTCCCTATAGTGCAGAAAACCCTAATACATTATTATTATTAACAAATTATTGCTGTTCTAGTAAGAAAAAGATTTGGCAAAAAAATATGAAATATTTTTGTCCGGAATAAAAGTGAAAATGTGCTCAGCATAGGTCAATAGATCTGAAACTCCAAGGATTTGACTCCAAGGTACAGAATTTGATGGATTGGCGACGTTAGCATTTCAAGTGGATGGAAATTCCGTTTAATTCTATGATTATATGCATAATAATTTAGGGTCTCTGAGTATTAGTATACACAATGTCATGTTAGATGTAGAAAGAATGACCTGAAAAATTAAACATATTATAATCTTAAGGGATTTACCATTTTGGCACTGGTAAAAAAAAAGCTGTTATACATGATTATACGGCACGTCCTTTCTATATAACAATGGTTCTACAATACGGCATGTTATACACAGCTGCTCCTTCCGTTAGCATGCTATTACTGACATTTTAATAGAAATACATTTCTTATTTGATATACAAATATCGTTTTCTCTTTCAAAGCTAATAGATTATTATTATGAGAAATGGTGAAATCAAACATATTACCTTTCTGTTTATACATCTGACATGAAATGATATGCCCGGCTAAAAGTAAAATAAATGCAACAGGCAGACATAACGCAAACTTTCTCATAATGGGCAAGCACTCACCCATTGGATCAACATCTTTCAATTTATTAGCATGACAAAGGACACAATTATTTTGGATATGCCTGAGTGCAATTTTCATTAACTCTGCAATGATTTATTAACAAAAGTGTCATGAATGTAATAAAAGCAGCAGGACTCCTCAAAATGCCAAAATAAAAAAAAAGAAAGAAAACTACGGTACAAAATCCAAACATGCCTTGCAGCATCGGGTCACTAAGGTTGCCTGATTCTATCAAAAGCATCACCATGGTGAGTGAACTCTACAATTAACAAAGAGTAAGCACAAAAAATGCTAATATCTCATTTGAATGCAATTATGCACAGATTACTGCTCACTGGAACAAGAAAAAGGATTTTAATTGTCACCCAAAGTTGCATGTAAATCCTGACTTCTGTAACTTTTTCTTCAATGATTATTGGAACATTACCCTCAGTATGATATAGTGCATGTTGTGCCTTATAACTTTTATATCATGATTATTACATTCAATAAGATAATTAGCAATATATATGATAGCTATTAACATGTTACATTTGTTTATTTTGCCAACTGATTTTTTTTATTACGTTGTACAGTAAATATTCCATAATCAGACAAGAGGTTTGTTAAGTTTTTTGACAGTCATAGAAAAGAAAAGAAAATAGTAAAACATAAAAAAACGAACATATTTAGAGATGAGTGAATCGATCTATAGAGGATCAACTTCAAATCGAATTTCCTGAAATTTGCAGGGATTTCTGTAAAGTAAATGACTTTTCACTTTTCACATGCTGGCTCATGACGACAGGTATGGAAGCATGGGCATCCCCATAATGTCCCCTCCAGCTAAGACATTACATGGTCTAGCCAGCTAATTAGGGGGGCTATCTCATCCAGTATAAAAGATGGAAGCCAGCCAAGGAGCATTATTTTATGCTTGTAAAATAGGAGGTCGGAGTGCACAGCTCATTCCACCTAGGGATAGGAAATCTGACTATGCCGTACAGGTTCAACGCTGAAGATGATTGAAAGCTCTAGACTCAGACTCTGAATAACAATCCAACAATTTAAGTAATATATCGGGAAGTACTGTACCTGTATAGGTAGTCACTTGTAGTATAACCTTGATCTTAGGCTACTTTCACACTGGCGTCGATACAGGCCCGTCACAATGCGTCGGGCCGACGTACCGATGCATGCTGTGAAGTAAAAGCACAACGGGGGCAGCGGATGCAGTTTCTCAACACATCCGCTGCCCCATTGTAAGGTCCGGGGAGGAGGGGGCGGAGTTCCGGCCATGCATGCGCGGTCGGAAATGTGGACACGACGCCCCCAAAAAGTTACATATAGCGTTTTTTGTGCCAACGGTCCGCCAAAACACGACAAATCCGTCGCACGATGGATGCGACGTGTGGCAATCCGTTGCAATGCTAATGAAAGTCTATGGAGAAAAAACGCATCCTGCGAGGCCAAACGATGCTAGTGTGAAAGTAGCCTTAGGGATACTGCAGTAACAGCACCTTAGTTACAGCCTTTTTTTAATTCATCACACAATGCAAACAATGAGGAAGTATTAAACCCCTCATTGCTGTTTTGCTTCCTAAAAAAAAATTCTGAATCCAAGGCTTGTGTGTCACACAAAGTGTTGTTCGTGCCACCGTAAGACAGGCAAGTCATATTTTCTTTAAGTTCAAAAGAGAAATCTCCACTACCTACCATTCATTTATACCTAGCCAGATAGGTTGAGATCACTTGCTCATTAATAATACGGTGTCTGTGTACCAAAGTTCCAAAAGGGCTCAATAGACTCCTAGGTGACCCCAGATTGTTAGTATTGCGATTCACGGCAAATTTGTTACACGCAAATCAAATTGTCTGAGAACATTCAGAGAAGCCAGTAAATTTGAATTTCAAACAATTCACTCATTTTAACCCCTTCCCGACCTTTGACGCATACGCTGCGTCATGAAAGTCGGTGCCATTCCGACCCATGACGCAGCATATGCGTCATGGAATGATCGCGTCCCTGCAGATCGGGTGAAAGGGTTAACTCCCATTTCACCCGATCTGCAGGGACAGGGGGAGTGGTAGTTTAGCCCAGGGGGGGTGGCTTCACCCCCTCGTGGCTACGATCGCTCTGATTGGCTGTTGAAAGTGAAACTGCCAATCAGAGCGATTTGTAATATTTCACCTAAAAAAATGGTGAAATATTACAATCCAGCCATGGCCGATGCTGCAATATCATCGGCCATGGCTGGACACACTAATGTGCACCCACCCCACTCCTCCGATCGCCCCCCCAGCCCCCCGATCTGTGGTCCGCTCTCCTCGGTCCTGTGCTCCGCTCCCCCGTCCTCCTGCCCGCTCCCCCCGTGCTCCAATCACACCCCCCGTGCTCTAATCAAACCCCCCCGCACTCCGATCACCCCCCCCCCCGCACAGCGATCACCCCCCCCGCACAGCGATCCCCCCCCCGTGCTCCGATCCGCCTGCCCGCACAGCGTTCCCCCAGTCCGTGCTCCAATCCACCCCCCCCGTGTTCCGATCCACCCCCCCCGTGCTCCGACGCCCCCCTCGTGGTCCCCCCCCACCCCATCATACTTACCGATCCAGCCGGGGTCCCGTCCGTCTTCTGCCTGGGCGCCGTCATCTTCCAAAATGGCGGGCGCATGTGCAGTGCGCCCGCCGAATCTGCCGGCCGGCAGATTCGTTCCAGAGTGAATTTTGATCACTGAGATATAATCTATCTCAGTGATCAAAATAAAAAAAAAAGTAAATGACACCCCCCCCTTTGTCACCCCCATAGGTAGGGACAATAAATTTTTTTTTTTTTTTTCCACTAAGGTTGGGGTAAGAACTAGGGTTAGGGTTAGGGGTAGGGTTAGGGGTAGGGTTAGGGGTAGGGTTAGGGGTAGGGTTAGGGGTAGGGTTAGGGTTAGGGGTAGGGTTAGGGGTAGGGTTAGGGTTAGGGGTAGGGTTAGGGGTAGGGTTAGGGTTAGGGGTAGGGGTAGGGTTAGGGGTAGGGTTAGGGTTTCGGTATGTGCACACGTATTCTGGTCCTCTGCGGATTTTTCCGCTGCGGATTTGATAAATCCGCAGTGCTAAACCGCTGCGGATTTATGGCGGATTTACCATGTTTTTTCTGCGCATTTCAATGCGGTTTTACAACTGCGATTTTCTATTTGAGCAGTTGTAAAACCGCTGCGGAATCCGCAGAAAGAAGCGACATGCTGCGGAATGTAAACCGCTGCGTTTCCGTGCAGTTTTTCCGCAGCATGGGCACAGCGATTTTTGTTTCCCGTAGGTTTGCATTGAACTGTAAACTCATGGGAAAATGCTGCGGATCCGCAGCGTTTTCCGCAGCGTGTGCACATACCTTTAGAATTAGGCTATGTGCACACGGTGCGGATTTGGCTGCGGATTGGCCGCTGCGGATTCGCCACTGCGGATTCGCAGCAGTGTTCCATCAGGTTTACAGTACCATGTAAACATATGGAAAACCAAATCCGCTGTGCCCATGTTGCGGAAAATACCACGCGGAAACGCTGCGTTGTATTTCCCGCAGCATGTCAATTCTTTGTGCGGATTCCGCAGCGTTTTACACCTGTTCCTCAATAGGAATCCGCAGGTGAAATCCGGACAAAAAACACTGGAAATCCGCGGTAAATCCGCAGGTAAAACACAGTGCCTTTTACCCGCGGATTTTTCAAAAATGGTGCGGAAATATCTCACACGAATCCACAACGGGGGCACATAGCCTTAGGGCTAGGGTTGGGTTGGAATTAGGGTTGTGGTTAGGGTTAGGGGTGTGTTGGGGTTACGGGTGTGTTGGGGTTAGGGTTGTGATCAGGGTTATGGCTACAGTTGGGATAAGGGTTAGGGGTGTGTTGGAGTTAGAATTGAGGGGTTTCCACTGTTTAGGCACATCAGGGGTCTCCAAACGCAACATGGCGCCACCATTGATTCCAGCCAATCTTGTATTCAAAAAGTCAAATGGTGCTCCCTCACTTCCGAGCCCCGACGTGTGCCCAAACAGTGGTTCACCCCCACATATGGGGTACCAGCATACTCAGGACAAACTGCGCAACAATTACTGGGGTCCAATTTCTACTGTTACCCTTGAGAAAATAAAAAATTGCTTGCTAAAACATCATTTTTGAGGAAAGAAAAATGATTTTTTATTTTCACGGCTCTGCGTTGTAAACGTCTGTGAAGCACTTGGGGGTTCAAAGTGCTCACCACATATCTAGATAAGTTCCTTGGGGGGTCTAGTTTCCAAAATGGGGTCACTTGTGTGGGGTTTCTACTGTTTAGGCACACCAGGGGCTCTGCAAACGCAACGTGACGCCCGCAGACCATTCCATCAAAGTCTGCATTTCAAAAGTCACTACTTCCCTTCTGAGCCCCGACGTGTGCCCAAACAGTGGTTTACCCTCACACATGGGGTATCAGCTTACTCAGGAGAAACTGGACAACAACTTTTGGGGTCCAATTTCTCCTGTAACCCTTAGGAAAATAAAAAATTCTGGGCTAAAAAATCATTTTTGAGGAAAGAAAACGTATTTATTATTTTCACGGCTCTGCATTATAAACTTCTGTAAAGCACTTGGGGGTTGAAAGTGCTCACCACATATCTAGATAAGTTCCTTTCGGGGTCTAGTTTCCAAAATGGGGTCACTTGTGGGGGGTTTCTACTGTTTAGCAACATCAGGGGCTCTGCAAACGCAACGTGACGCCCGAAGAGCATTCCATCAAAGTCTGCATTTCATAACGTCACTTCTTCACTTCCGAGCCCCAACATGTGCCTAAACAGTGGTTTACCCCCACATATTGGGTATCAGCGTACTCAGGAGAAACTGGACAACAACTTTTGGGGTCAAATTTCTCCTGTTACCCTTGGGAAAATAAAAAATTGCGGGCTAAAAAATCATTTTTGAGAAAAGATTTTTTTTTTTTTCATGGCTCTGCGTTATAAACTTCTGTGAAGCACTTGAGGGTTAAAAGTGCTCACCACACATCTAGATTAGTTCCTTTGGGGGTCTAGTTTCCAAAATGGGGTCATTTGTGGGGGATCTCTAATGTTTAGGCACACAGGGGCTCTCCAAACGCGACATGGTGTCCGCTAATGATTGGAGCTAATTTTCCATTTAAAAAGCCAAATGGCGTGCCTTCCCTTCTGAGCCCTCCCGTGCGCCCAAACAGTGGTTTACCCCCACATATGGGGTATCAGCATACTCAGGACAAACTGGACAACAACATTTGTGGTCCAATTTCTCCTATTACCATTGGCAAAATAGGAAATTCCAGGCTAAAAAATCATTTTTGAGAAAAGAAAAATTATTTTTTATTTTCATGGCCCTGCATTATAAACTTCTGTGAAGCACTTTGGGGTTTAAAGTGCTCAGTATGCATCTAGATAAGTTCCTTGGGGGGTCTAGTTTCCAAAATGGGGTCACTTGTGGGGGAGCTCCATTGCATAGGCACACAGGGGCTCTCCAAATGCGACATGGTGTCCGCTAACAAATGGAGCTAATTCTCCATTCAAAAAGTCAAAAGGCGCGCCTTCCCTTCCGAGCCCTGCCGTGTGCCCAAACAGTGGTTTACCCCCACATATGAGGTATCGGCGTACTCGGGAGAAATTGCTCAACAAATTTTAGGATCCATTTTATCCTATTGCCCATGTGAAAATGAAAAAATTGAGGCGAAAAGAAATTTTTTGTGAAAAAAAAAGCACTTTTTCATTTTTACGGAACAATTTGTGAAGCACCTGAGGGTTTAAAGTGCTCACTAGGCATCTAGATAAGTTCCTTGGGGGGTCCAGTTTCCAAAATGGGGTCACTTGTGGGGGAGCTCCAATGTTTAAGCACACAGGGTCTCTCCAAACGCGACATGGTGTCCGCTAACGATGGAGATAATTTTTCATTCAAAAAGTCAAATGGCGCTCCTTCCCTTCCGAGCCTTACCATGTGCCCAAACAGTGGTTTACCCCCACATGTGAGGTATCGGTGTGCTCAGGAGAAATTGCCAAACAAATTTTAGGATCCATTTTATCCTGTTGTCCATGTGAAAATGAAAAAATTGAGGCTAAAAGAATTTTTTTTGTGAAAAAATAGTACTTTTTCATTTTTACGGATCAATTTGTGAAGCAGCTGGGGGTTTAAAGCGCTCACTATGCATCTAGATAAGTTCCTTGGGGCGTCTAGTTTCCAAAATGGGGTCACTTGTGGGGGAGCTCCAATTTTTAGGCACACGGGGGCTCTCCAAACTTGACATGGTGTCCGCTAAAGAGTGCAGCCAATTTTTCATTCAAAAAGTCAAATGGCGCTCCTTCCCTTCCAAGCCCTGCCGTGTGCCCAAACAGTGGTTTACCCCCACATATGAGGTATCAGCGTACTCAGGACAAATTGGACAACAACTTTCGTGGTTCAGTTTCTCCTTTTACCATTGGGAAAATACAAAAATTGTTGCTGAAAAATCATTTTTGTGACTAAAAAGTTAAATGTTCATTTTTTCCTTCCATGTTGCTTCTGCTGCTGTGAAGCACCTGAAGGGTTAATAAACTTCTTGAATGTGGTTTTGAGCACCTTGAGGGGTGCATTTTTTAGAATGGTGTCACTTTTGGGTATTTTCAGCCATATAGACCTCTCAAACTGACTTCAAATGTGAGGTGGTCACTAAAAAAAATGGTTTTGTAAATTTCGTTGTAAAAATGAGAAATCGCTGGTCAAATTTTAACCCTTATAACTTCCTAGCAAAAAAAAATTTTGTTTCCAAAATTGTGCTGATGTAAAGTAAACATGTGGAAAATGTTATTTATTAACTATTTTGTGTCACATACCTCTCTGGTTTAACAGAATAAAAATTCAAAATGTGAAAATTGCGAAATTTTCAAAATTTTCGCCAAATTTCCGTTTTTATCACAAATAAACACAGAATTTATTGACCTAAATTTACCACTAACATGAAGCCCAATATGTCACGAAAAAACAATCTCAGAACCGCTAGGATCCATTGAAGCGTTCCTGAGTTATTACCTCATAAAGGGACACTGGTCAGAATTGCAAAAAACAGCAAGGTCTTTAAGGTCAAAATAGGCTGGGTCATGAAGGGGTTAACTTAATTATATATGAGATCTTCCCAGTAGAAAAAATGACAGTGTCATGAAAACATGGTCTGCTTTCCAATCAGTTTGCAGATGAAGGCCACATTAAGTGAGATCCAATTTGACCATTTAAAGGTGTTGTCTCATATTAAAGGTGTTGCTTTGTTTGCCTAAATATGTGCCATTGTGGAGCTCATGAAGCTTTATTACAGGAAGACAAAACAAACTGAAGAGTAGAGGCAAAAAGGAGTAAAACAGGTAGAGAATTACTGTATATAATTTCCTACATCTAAACAAAAGTCTCAGCTCCAGCTACCAAAAAACAGCCCCAAAGCATAATGCTTCCTCTACCATGCTTCACTGTGGATATGGTGTTTATTTGGAGAGGCAGTGTTGGCTTTGCGTCAAATAATAAATATACCTTTTGGAATTATGGTTAAAAAGTTCAACCTCGGTGTCATCAGACTATAAAACATTTTCCCACATTTATTTGGAGGGCTTGATGCAAGTTATGGCAAAATATAGCTAGGCTTGAATGATTTTTATTGTAAGGAAAGATTTCCATCTTGCCGGTCTAGCAGAAAAATGAACAAAACGGGAGATTGTTATCACATGCAATGCACAAGTATTACTTGCAAGATATTCCTGCATCTCTTTTAATGCTGCGTTAGGCCTTTTGGACCGGTGGCCTCCTGAAAAAATGTTTCCATGTCTTTTCATCAATTTTTGTGTTGTGCCAAATTTGAGCCACTTTGTGATTAACGCCTTCACCATGACGTCATCGAAGGTCCTTCACTCACTGCATTCTTAGGAAACGGAGGCAGACGCTAGCAGCGGTGACAGCCAGGGTTCGCGGAGGGGTGAGTATATCCATATTTTTTATTTTTATTCTTTATTTTTTACATGAATATGGATCCCAGGGCCTGAAGGAGAGTCTCCTCTCCTCCAGACCCTTGGAACCATACGCACCGCACACGCCGATTCCGATATCGCAAAAATATCGGAACTCGGTATCGGAATTCCAATACAGCTAATATCGGCCGATACCCGATACTTGCAGTATCGGAATGCTCAACACTAGCACTAACACATATTCTCTCTCTCTTGCTTCTGCTTTTCTTCTGAAATGGCGAGGAGAATATTTGACTAGTTCAATGCCCTCCATGTTGAGCAAGTGCAAAATACTGCTTGATGATGATGATTCAGACCCATTACAGCTAGAAGATTTAGGGGAAGAAAGTGACCTTGATTCAGAAGATGATGTGGAAGAATGTCCAGATGTGTCTGATACAGATCAAGATGGAGAGAGTGAGGAGAATGCTCAAGACATAGAAACATATTACTTTTCTGGTTATTAAACATTTTTTTTACACCTGATTATGTTTATTCTCATTTATTACATTCCTATTAAGGTAACTGATCACTTTTAGAGCATTGAAATTTTTTAAAAAGGAAAATATAGCCAATTTTCTAGCCTGTGCCGGACAGGCGCAATGCCCCTAAACTCGTTATGAAACATATTGCCCCTGACAGAGAGTTAAGAAAACATCAGGAAAATCCAATAAGAACAGAAACTTTAAATGTGGTTAATCAGAATCATGTTAAATGATGGCAGCTGTGTTCTGACTACTATTTAACATGAGAGTTAATGTGATTAGCAAATTCTAGACACAGCCACATCCCCATTTATAACAGGGACTTCACACTTAAGCAACTACATGAATTTAGATTTGTAATTTTATATTTTCCCAATGATTTAAAAGCTTTATTCTCAATGGATTTGTATAGATTAGTAGCATTAAATGTGAAAATAGTTCTTATATGATTTATCTTGGTATGATTTTTACATGACAAAAACCTGGCAAATAAACAAGAGTATGTAATCTTTTTATAGCCATTGAATCTACAGTTTCTGCAAGTAATTGATTTCTGCAAAACCAGGATAAAGCATCTAGGTAAATTAAAAAATATGGATATTTTGATAAATAATACTCCAAAATTAATATATGAGTCGCTGTAAAAGGTACAGCAGAGACTTACTCTGGAAACTCTTTATACAGAACTAGATGGTGACCCGATTCTAATGCATCGGGTATTCTAGAATATGCATGTCCACGTAGTATATTGCACAGCCCACTTAGTATATTTCCCAGCCACATAGTATATTGCCCAACCACGTAGTATATTGCCCAGTCACGTACTATATTGCCCAGCCCATGTAGTATATTGTCCAGCCACGTAGTATATTGCTCAGTCAGGTAGTATATTGCCCAGTCACGTACTATATTGCCCAGCCACATAGTATATTGCCCAGTCATGTAGTATATTGCTCAGTCACGTACTATATTGCCCAGCCCATGTAGTATATTGCCCAGCCACGTAGTATATTGCCCAACCATGTAGCATATTGCCCAGTCACGTACTATATTGCCCAGTCACGTAGTATATTGCCCAGCCACGTAGTATATTGCCCAGCCACGTAGTATATTGCCCAGCCACGTAGTACCGTGTTTCCCCGATAGTAAGACACCCCCGAAAGTAAGACGTAGTGGGGGTTTTAGCGGGGTCGGCTAATGTAAGACGTACCCCGAAAGTAAGACGTAGTAAATACCGTAGTGTTGAGTAGTGTCGGGGTCGGCCGAAACTCGATGGTTCCCAGGGTCTGAAGGAGAGAAACTCTCCTTCAGGCCCTGCGATCCATATTTAATTGTAAAATAAAGAATTAAAATAAAAAATATCGCTATACTTACCCTCTGACGTGCCCTGGTACTAACCGGGAACCTTCCTTCCTTCGAATCAGCACTTCCAGGACCTGCGGTGACGTCGCGGTGACGTCACGGCTTCTGATTGGTCGCGCGAGCAGTCACATGGGCGGCCGCGCGACCAATCACAAGCCGCGACGTCACCGCGACGTCACCGCAGGTCCTGGAAGCGCTGATTCGAAGGAAGGAAGGTTCCCGGTTAGTACCAGGGCGCGTCAGAGGGTAAGTATAGCGATATTTTTTATTTTAATTCTTTATTTTACACTTAAATATGGATCGCAGGGCCTGAAGGAGAGTTTCCTCTCCTTCAGATCCTGGGAACCATCCAGGGATACCTTCCAATACTTGTGTCCCATTGACTTGTATTGGTATCGGTATCGGCGATATCCGATATTTTTCGGGTATCGGCCGATACTATCCGATACCGATACTTTCAAGTATCGGACGGTATCGCTCAACACTAGTACGGTAGTAAACTGTACGTTGGAAAAAAAAACGCAGCGTTTTTTTTTTCCAATGTAAGACATACCCCGAAAGTAAGACATAGTGGGACTTTTGAGTGGTAAAAGAATGTAAGACACTGTCTTACTTTCGGGGAAACACGGTATATTGCCCAGCCACGTAGTATGTTGCCCAGTCACATACTATATTGCCCAGTCACGTACTATATTGCCCAGCCCACGTAGTATATTGGACAGCCCACGTAGTATATTGCACAGCCCGCATAGTATATTGCACAGCGCGCGCAGTATATTGCACAGCCCGCGTAGTATATTGCCCAGACCGCGTAGTATATTGCACAGCCCGTGTAGTATATTGCACAGCCCACATAGTATGTTGCCCAGCGTGTGTAGTATATTGCCCAACGCGTGTAGTATATTGCCCAGCGTGCATAGTATATTGCACAGCTCGTGTAGTATATTGCCCAGTTCACGTAGTATTTTGCACAGCCCGCGTAGTATATTGCCCAGCGCGTGTAGTATATTGCCCAGCGTGCATAGTATATTGCCCAGCGCGTGTAGTATATTGCCCAGCGTGCATAGTATATTGCACAGCTCGTGTAGTATATTGCCCAGTTCACGTAGTATTTTGCACAGCCCGCGTAGTATATTGCCCAGCGCGTGTAGTATATTGCCCAGCGTGCTTAGTATATTGCCCAGCCCGCGTAGTATATTGCACAGCTCGCGTAATATATTGCCCAGCCCGCGTAGTATATTGCCTAGTGCTCGTAGTATATTGCACAGGCCACGTAGTACATTGCCCAGCCCGCGTAGTATATTGCCCAGCCTGCGTAGTATATTGCACAGCCCATGTATTATATAGCAATGTGGGCATCATATTCCTGTAAAAAAAAAGAATTAAAATAAAAAATAGTGATATACTCATCTTCCGTTGGCCCCTGGATCCAGGAAGCGGTTACCGACGCTCCTCGAGCGCTCCGGTCTCAAGAGTGCATTGCGGTCTCGCGAGATGATGACGTAGCGGTCTCGCGAGACCGCTACGTCATCATCTCGCGAGATCGCAATGCATGGACTGGTCACCGGAGCGTCGTGAGGAGCGGGAAAGGCGCTGGAAGGTGAGTATATAATGATTTTTTATTATTTTTATTGTTTTTAGCATTAGATCTTTTTACTATTGCAATCTTTCTAAATACAGCAGAAACAACAGACGAGAGCACCCACTGACCCTCCTGTCTCCACAACCACTGGAAGACACAAGCAGAAAAGGACCTCTGTCCAAGAACAGTATAAGAGCATTATGCAGTCCAAGAGCTCATCATAATACACAATTCCACCTGTTTTGAAGGTGGAAATGGTCTCCCTTACCTCTTGAGCCCCTGTGCGACTGCACAGTTTGCACCAATGATATATCCACCCCTGGAAGATATCTATTTTCAGGGTGGGGATAGACGCCACCGCACTAACCGCAGGCACTGCCTCCTGATGACAACTCATTAGAGTATACCAGCATGCAATGGGGATTCTCAAATGGAACATCATCAAAAAGGGAATAGATAACAATGAGATAACTAAAGCAGTTAAATTAGAAAGGGAAAGATAAGGGCTTTTTAATTAAATCATGTTAGAAAAGCTATTAGATTATTACAATAAATAGTCATTTAGGATGAAAATCTTTAATAGCTTTGGACCATCACTTTAAGATGCATTAACTGCACCTAAATGTACCATTAAAGGGAACCTGTCAGCTTTGCAAACTCCCTAAACCACCACCATGAATGTATTGCACCCTTTTTCTACATTTTCATTAGCCCCTTATTGTTGCTTAATGATTGATAAATGTAAAATTAAAGGGGTTTTCCACTACTTGGACAACTTCTTCTCCACCACTAATATTTTACTTCTCACAGTAAAATAAAAATTATACTCACCTCCGATACCGGTGCCGTTCCAGGCAATCCCTGTGGCAATTTAGCAGCTGTTTCACTCCACCCTTCTTTGGACATAACTGGTATCCTAAGAGGGTGAGAGAGCAACCACAGCTTTCACTTCCTCTGGATGTCTGGGTTTGTCCAAAAGCGAGGAGAATGAAGCCAGCAATGATTGCCCACAAGGATCGTGTGACATAACAATGTTACACAATCATTGGAAGAGCCAGTGCTGACACCAATGTAGTATCTCCCGGCTCGGAGGTGAGTATAGGTGTTCATATTTTACAAGGGAGAAACGTAGGGATTGAGAAGAAGTTAAATCTGTTCTCGAGCTATGTAAATCAGCGGATGACTAATTAATCAGGGGGTATTGATTTCCCTTGACTAATCCTGCCAGCACAATCTGTGAGCGTAGGACACATAATTTTCAAAAGCAACATTACCGCTTGCTCTTTGCAAACTTTGTGGCTGGCTGAGTCTGGCATTACTAACTGCTGCCTCTTTGGTTGTACAACAGACTTCATTGCACATTCTCATCAGTTAGTTTTTAATCACATGAACCATAGACCTAATGTAAAAGAGAAGAATTAGCTGAGTAGAAAGGAAAAATAAGCAATTGTGAGTGCACCGTGCTATATAATATTAAGAGGATAAGGCAAAGTAGCCTAGGATACAAAGCAATTAAGTGCTAGAGATAGCAGTAACGAGATGAATACATATCACTAGCCTTAGGGCTAAACTACTGTATTTAGATCACAAGGTTCCAAAATACCTCACTCATAGCATCATAACCATGAATTTCTATGAATCAGTAAAGTTACCTGAGAGTAAATAAACTTCACTGCCTCTGAGGTCCCAGGCACTTTGTCCCACCATCTTGATGCCGTTTTGCTTTGCATCTTCAGGGAGCGTGTAAACGTTATTCATGGTTATGTAGCTATGCGGTATATCAGAACCCTGGGATCTAAGTAGTTGTCACGGTGTTAACTCGCGTGCCTCCTCAGTGCAGACCTACTCACCATGGCCACAGTCCGACATCTCCTCGCATCAGATCGGTTTGCTGAGGCTTGGTTCCTGCTTCACTCCATTGCACTGCTGTTAAAGATGGTGGCTCCATCTGGCCTTAGGGGGATGTAGCCGGTCTCTGCAGGAATTTAACCCTGCTGTGTCCTGCAGAGATTTGGCTCCACAGCCTATCCCATGCCAGCCGGCTCCATTCAAGCAGGCACCTCTCTTAACCCTTGCTCAAATGTGGGTTTTGTTCTTTTTGTCAAGGTGCATGCACCCTTCTGTATCCAGCTTCCCATTAATAACCTATCCTGTTTAGCCATCCTGCCAGAACTCTCTGACCTCAGTTATGTTTTCTGATCCTTTGCTGCCTGCCCTAACCATAGAACATCTTTTATTATCAAGAAATGTTGCATGAGTCTCTTCTTATCCTAGGATTACACACCTTTGCTCATGTTGTGCGTTATATAAGGGAATGCCTGCAAATAAAACCGGTGTAGATGAAGATATTGACATATTTCTTTAGAGACTAAAGAATAGAAACACCTTGAACACTATAAGTATATAAATTTCAATGTTTCACAATGGAGCATGATCATTCTAACTTAAAAGCAAGTGCTTCTAAGAAACTACTTGTTGTTCTCTGGGTTAAAAAGCGATATAATCTTTAGCATTAGTTGCATAAGTAAACTCCACAATATCATAAATAATTGATACATTGAAACATTTGCTGATATTTGATAAGATAGATGCAAAATGACATAAAAAATATTACCCATGGTGTTTTCAAATAACTAGAGATGTTTTATTGAACATATTTATGCTATCATGTAAATCAAAAAAAGTCACAGAGAAAAAAGCAGGGATCACCACCTACTCAGTCCTCCAAAACAAATGCACTGGCAGGGTGCAGAGGACCCGATTAATGATGGCAGAAACACAGGTGCAACAATAACGATGAAGCAACCACTTTCAATCCAGTGTTGGCTGCTTGGTATTTTAGTGCAAAAAAAGATAAAAGATAATAGTCTGTATGTGGCACTATTCACACAGGCAATGCAGAGCATCTGGCTAACAGCCTACTAGTAACGCACATACAGGCGGGCTGCCCAGTGCTGCAAAATGCATGCTGTGTGAACATAGGCCACAGTTTAGAGAACCATCTTGGTCCAACTGCACCCTGCAAGATAAAGTGCAAAAAAAAATCAATGTATGTAAGGTATTGGTTAACATTGGGGCCACAATACAGAAGCTGGCAACCCACATCATGGGTCCTTACTAGTGTTGAGCATTCCGATACCGCAAGTATCGGTATCGGACGATATTTGCGGTATCGAAATTCCGATACCGAGTTCCGATATTTTTGCGATATCGGGAATCGGTGTCGGGATGAATATTCATGTCTAAAATAAAGAATAAAAATAAAAAATATTGATATACTCACCCTCGGATGCGGCCTGGTTGTAACCGCTGCAACCGGCAGCCTCTGTTCCTAAGAATGAGCGTGTGAAGGACCTGCGATGACGTCGCAGCTTGTGATTGGTCGCGTGAGCGGTCACATGAGCGGTCATGTGACCAATCACAAGCCGCGACGTCATCGAAGGTCCTTCACCCTGCATTCTTAGGAACGGAGGCTGCCGGTTACACCGCTAAGGTCCAGGGTCCGCCGGAGGGGTGAGTATATCGATATTTTTTATTTTTATTCTTTATTTTTTACATGAATATGGATCCCAGGGCCTGAAGGAGAGTTTCCTCTCCTTCAGACCCATGGAACCATCGAGGAATACCTTCCAATATTTGTGTCCCATTGACTTGTATTGGTATCGGGTATCGGTATCGGCGATATCCGATATTTTTCGGATATCGGCCGATACAATCCGATACCGATACTTTCAAATATCGGAAGGTATCGCTCAACACTAGTCCTTACATTTGCCAGTCCTAACGCTAAACATTAAACTGACACAAAAGGAGGACTTAAAAATTGATAAAGTGGCCAAGTATGTCTCTTGATCTGAACCCAATCGAACACCTAAGTGTTCTGAAGACACAAGTCGAGCATCACTCTCCATCAAGTATCCAAGCTCTAAAGGAGATAGTTCTTGTAGAATGAGATAAGCTAGATGCTGCGATCTGTCACCAACTTGTTTATTTCATGCCTAGGAGGCTTGGTGCTGCAATTAAACATGGAGGTCATAAAAAATACTTTATATAGTAGTTTTTCATGTGGGGCGTATTCATTTTTGCATCTCCTACTTTGAGCAAAAATAAACATTTTATATTATATTACAACTTATATTATTAAAAATACTCTATACTCAGTCTTATCAAAATGTTGAAGAAGGTGGTCTACTCATTTCTGCTGAGCACTGATATATACTGTACACACGTGGTCAAAATTGTTGATACCCTTCGTTTAATGAGAGAAAAACCCACAGAATGGTGACAGAAATAACTTGAATCTGACAAAAGTAATAATAAATAAAAAATCTATGAAAATGATCAAATGAAAGTCAGACATTGCTTTTCAACCATGCTTCCACAGCATTAAAACAATAAAACTCATGAAATAGGCCTGGACAGAACTAGCAACATAGTAACATAGTTAACAAGGTCGAAAAAAGACATTTGTCCATCCAGTTCAGCCTATATTCCATCAGAATAAATCCCCAGGTCTACGACCTTCTAAAGAACCTAATAACTGTAAGATACAATATTGTTACGCTCCCGGAAGACATCCAGGCCTCTCTTGAACCCCTCGACTGAGTTTGCCATCACCACCTCCTTAGGCAAGCAATTCCAGATTCTCACTGCAATAACAGTAACGAATCCTCTCCTATGTTGGTGAAAAAATCTTCTCTCCTCCAGATGCAGAGAATGCCCCCTTGTGACCGTCACATTCCTTGGTATAAACAGATCCTCGGATAGATATTTGTATTGTCCCCTTATATATTTATACATGGTTATTAGATCGCCCCTCAGTCGTCTTTTTTCTAGACTGAATAATCCAAATTTTGCCAATCTCTCTGGGTATGGAAGTTCCACCATCCCCTTTATTAATTTTGTTGCCCTCCTTTGTACTCGCTCTAGTTCCATTATATCCTTCCTGAGCACCGGTGCCCAAAACTGGACACAGTACTCCATGTGCAGTCTAACCAGGGATTTGTACAGAGGCAGTATAATGCTCTCACCATGTGTATCCAGACCTCTTTTAATGCACCCCATGATCTGGTTTGCCTTGGCAGTCGCTGACAGGCACTGGCTGCTCCAGGTAAGTTTATCATTAACTAGGATCCCCAAGTCCTTCTCCATGTCAGATTTACCCGGTGGTTTCCCTACCATTGTGTACTGGTGATATTGATTCCTTCTTCCTATGTGTATAACCTTACATTTATCATTGTTAAATCACATCTGCCACCTTTCAGTCCAAGTTTCCAACTTATTCAGATCCATCTTTAGCAGAATGCTATCTTCTCTTGTATTGAATGCTTTATATAGTTTTGTATCATCTGCAAATATCAATATTTTACTGTGTAAACCTTCTACCAGATCGTTAATAAATATGTTGAAGAGAATAGGTCCCAATACTGACCCCTGCGGTACCCCACTGGTCACAGCGACCCAGTTAGAGAATATACCATTTATAATCACCCTCTGCTTTCTACCACTTAGCCAGTTGCTTACCCATTTACACACATTTTCCTCCAGACCCAGCATTCTTATTTTGTGTACCGACCTCTTGTGTGGCACGGTATTAAATGCTTTGTTAAAATCAAGATATACCACGTCCAATGACTCACCTTGGTCCAGTCTATAGCTTACCTTTTCATAAAAACTGATTAGGTTGGTTTGATAGGAGTGATTCCTCATAAACCCTTGCTGATATGGAGTTAAACAATTATTCTCATTGAGATAATCCAGAATAACATCCCTCAGAAACCCTTCAAATATTTTACCAACAATAGAGGTTAGACTTACTGGCCTATAATTCCCCAGGTTCACTTTTAGAGCCATTTTTGAATATTGGCACCACATTTGCTATGCGCCAGTCCTGCGGAACAGACCCTGTCGCTATAGAGTCCCTAAAAATAAGAAATAATGGTTGTCTGTTACATTACTTAGTTCTCTTAGTACTCGTTGGTGTATGCCATCCAGACCCAGAGATTTATCTTTTTTATTCTTATTTAGCCATTTTCGCACCTCTTCTTGGGTTAGATTGGTGACCCTTAATGTAGGGTTTTCTTTGTCTCTTGACATTTCACCTAGCATTTCATTTTCCACCGTGAATACCATAGAAAAGAAGGTATTTAAGCCTTTTCTTCGTTATCTACAACCATTCTTTCCTCACAATTTTTTAAGGGGCCTACATTTTCAGTTTTTATTCTTTTACTATTGATATAGTTGAAGAACAGTTTGGGATTAGTTTTACTCTCCTTAGCAATGTGCTTCTCTGTTTCCTTTTTGGCAGCTTTAATTAGTTTTTTACATAAAGTATTTTTCTCCCTATAGTTTTTTAGAGCTTCAATGGTGCCATCCTGCTTTAGTAGTGCAAATGCTTTCTTTTTACTGTTAATTGCCTGTCTTACTACTTTGTTTACCCATATTGGGCTCTTCGTATTTCTTGTCTTTTTATTCCCACAAGGTATAAACCGCTTACACTGCCTATTTAGGATGTTCTTAAACATTTCCCATTAATTATCTGTATTTTTATTTCTGAGAATATTGTCCCCATCTACCATATTAAGAGCATCTCTAAGCTGGTCAAACTTTGCCTTCCTAAAGTTCAGTGTTTTTGTGACTCCCTGACAAGTCCCCTAGTGAAAGACAGGTGAAACTGTACAATATTGTGATCGCTATTTCCTAGATGCCCGACCACCTGCAGATTTGTTATTCTGCCAGGTCTATTAGACACTATTAGTCTAAAAGTGCTGCTCCTCTGGTTGGATTCTGCACTAATTGTGAAAGATAATTTTTCTTGGTTATTAGCAGAAACCTGTTGCCTTTATGGGTTTCGCAGGTCTCTATTTCTCAGTTAACATCCGGGTAGTTAAAGTCCCCCATAACCAGGACCTCATTATGGGTTGCAGCTTTATCTATCTGCCTTTGTAGTAGACTTACCATGATTTCTGTTATATTTGGGGGTTTGTAACAGACCCCAATGAGAATTTTGTTACTTTTTCCCTCCACGTATTTCGACCCATATGGACTCGACATCCTCATTCCCTTCACTAATATCCTCCCTTAAAGTAGACTTTAGACAAGACTTTACATAAAAATAGACCCCTTCTCCTCTCTGATTTTTACGATCCTTTCTAAACAGACTGTAACCCTGTAAGTTAACTGCCCAGTCATAGCTTTCATCTAACAATGTCTCAGTTATTCCCACTATTTCATAGTTACCTTTAGATATTTGTGCTTCTAGTTCTTCCATTTTGTCTGTCAGGCTTCTGGCATTTGCGAGCATGCAGTTTAGAGGATTTTGTTTTGTTCAAATCTCCTCCTTGTGGATTGTTTTATAAATTTTCTTACCTCCCTTCCAAGTATGTTGTCTTGTTTCTTCTTTGCTGCACCTCATATCCTTCATCAGTATAATTTCTGGCTTCATGTTCGAGTCTGTTTTTCTTCCCGTCCCCTCTTCTTCTAGTTTAATGAAACATTTTATCTCTTATCTAAATAATCTTTATAGCTTTATTTTTTAAAATCTTTATTTTTATATAGTGCTAACATATTCCACAGCGCTTTACAGTTTGCTCACATTATCATTGCTGTCCCCAATGGGGCTCACAATCTAAGTTCCCTAAATTCTTTGGAATGTGGGAGGAAACCCACACAAACACGGGGAGAACATACAAACTCCTTGTAGATGTTGACCTTTGTGGGATTTGAACCCAGGACTCCAGCACTGCAAGGCTGCAGTGCTAACCACTGAGCCACCGTGCTGCCATGAGCGACCATGCTGGTACCCTTAACTTAATACTTTGTTGCACAACCTTTTGAGGCAATCACTGCAATCAAACGATTGCTGTAACTCTCAATAAGACTTCTGCACCTCTTGACAGGTATTTTGGCCCACTCCTCAAGAGCAAACTGCTCCAGTTGTCTCATGTTTGGGTCATTATCCTGTTGCAAGACCCATGACCTGCGACTGAGACTAAGCTTTCTGACACTGGGTAGCACATTTCTCTCTAGTATCCCTTGATAGTCTTGAGATTTTTATTGTACCCTGCACAGATTCTACACACCCTGTGTCAGATGCAGCAAAGCAGCCCCAAAACATAACAGAGCCTCCTCCATGTTTCACAGTAGGGACAGTGTTCTTTTCTTGATATGCTTCATTTTTCCCTCTCTGAACATAGAGCTGATATGCCTTGCCAAAAAGTTCCATTTTTGTCCCATCTGTCCATAGGACATTTTCCCAGAAGCTCTCTGACTTGTCAACATGTAGTTTGGCACATTCCAGTTTGTCTTTTTCATGATTTTTTTCAACAATGGTGTCCTCCTTGGTTGTCTCCCATGGAGTCCACTTTGGCTCATACAACGATGGATGGTGCAATCTGACACTGATGTTCCTTGAGCTTGAAGTTCACCTTTAATCTGTTTAGAAGTTTTTCTGGGCTCTTTTGTTACCATTCGTATTATCTGTCTCCTTGATTTGTCATCAATTTTCCTCCCATGACCATGTTCAGGGAGGTTGGCTATGGTCCCTTGGATCTTACATTTCTGAATAATATGTGCAACTATAGTCACATGAGCATCAAGCTGCTTGGAGATGTCTTATAACTTTTACCTTTAACATGTTTGTCTATAATTTTCTTTCTCATCCCCTGAGACAACTCTTTCCTAAGCTTCCTCTGGTCCATGTTGAGTGTGATACACACCATGTCACCAAACAGCACAGTGAGTATATGTAGCCCTATATACAGGCCCACTCACTGATTTCAAGATTGTAGACACCTGTGATGCTAGTTAGTGGACACACCTTGATTTAACATGTCCCTTTTGTCACATAATTTTCAGGGGTACCATCATATCATGAGTTTTATTTTTTATTTTTTTATTCTGTGGAAGCATGGTTGAAAAGCAATGTCTGACTTTCATGTGTTCATTTTCATAGATTTTTTATTTATTATTACTTTTGTCAGATTCAAGTTATTTCTGTGACCGCTGTGGGTTTTTCTGTTATTAAACGAGGGGTACCAAAAATTTTGACCACGTGTGTATATATGCAAAAATGAATAAACTCCACATGCAAAACTACTACATCTATCAATCATTGGTAGTGTTGAGCATTCCGATACCGCAAGTATCGGGTATCGGCCGATATTTGCGGTATCGGAATTCCGATACCGAGTTCCGATATTTTTGTGATATCGGGAATCGGTATCGGGATTTAGATTAATGTGTAAAATAAAGAATAAAAATAAAAAATATTGATATACTTACCCTCGGACGGGCCCTGGTTGTCACCGCTGCAATCGCCATGTTTTCCTTCCTATGAATGAGCTTGTTAAGTACCTTCGATGACGTCGCGGCTTGTGATTGGTCGCTGAGCGGTCATGTGACCGCTCACGTGACCAATCAAAAGCCATGACGTCATCGAAGGTTATTAACGCGCTCATTCCTAAGAATGAGCGCGTTAAGGACCTTCGATGATGTCGCGGCTTGTGATTGGTCACGTGAGCGGTCATATGACCGCTCAGCGACCAATCACAAGCCGCGACGTCATCGAAGGTCATTAAAGCGCTCATTCTTAGGAAGAAAAGCATGGTGATTGCAGCGGTGACAACCAGGGCCCGTCCGAGGGTAAGTATATCAATATTTTTTATTTTTATTCTTTATTTTACACATTAATATGGATCCCAGGGCCTGAAGGAGAGTTTCCTCTCCTTCAGACCCTGGGAACCATTATGGATATCTTCCGAAATTTGTGTCCCATTGACTTGCATTGGTATCGGATATCGGTATCGGCGATATCCGATATTTTTTGGATATCGGCCGATACCATCCGATACCGATACTTTCAAATATCGGATGGTATCGCTCAACACTAATCATTGGCCTACATTTGTGGGAGTATTTTTTTTTCTATGGTATCCCAAAGAATATGTAGCTTCCGTAAGGAAACTAAAGGTTTCCTGACAAATCTGTTGGAGTGTACTTATTTATGCCGAGACTGTATGTAAAGACATTGGTGGAAAATATTGAGGATATCAACTGCATAGAAGACTAATGTGATTCTTGCCAATCAATCAGGATAAAGTGACCATAGGTCTAGTACAAAGGGGTGCTGCATCCTTACCCTCGTTGAATCACAAAGTTGCACGACCTAGAAATGTCTCGATTTGTCTGCAACCTGTTACATGTCTATTTTAGAGCTTTGATTTGGCTGCAAAAACATATTCAAAATATAGACATGTTGCAAGTAAGCAGCACGCCACTTACTTGGCAGTCTCTGATGGTAAAATCGAGTGTGATTTGTAAATTGGCCAAATTTTCACCATGTTTGGATCTTCGATACAGTTTGCTGCAGTTACATGTCGCAACGCAACTACAATGACAATCATTAGGTGCAATGAAAAATTGCAATCTTTTGACATACTACTGAAGGAGCTTTTTAACCCAAGAAGGAAAGACATAACAGAAAGACTTCTTCTTTCATGTCTTTCATATCCGTTGTATTTAGCTCCAAGAAGCTGCAGCAAAATGACCACAAAAGCTGAATGTATTATTAATGGGGTTTTCCATTTTAAGAAAAGCAGACTCAAAGTATTTCAGTAATGTAAAGTAAAAAAGACAGATAGCACTCGCCCTCCACCACTCCAGTCCCAGCTTCTTGCTCCTTTTCCAGTCTTTGTGTTTCAGCTGCAGTAGTGACATGTCGACATTTCGTGCCATCTACATTGGAGAGCAACAGAGCGCATTGATTTTCTGCAGTGGTGATGTGACATGTCAACGTGATGCCACCACTATAGCCAAAAGACAGGAGTAGCAGCAGGGAGTCAGTTCTGGAATGGGAAAGTTTTAGTATTTTACTTTGCTATAATGCAGAATTCATTAAGAATATATTTTTTATAAATGTGGGAAAACCCCTTTGAAGGGAATCTGGCACCAGGTTTTTGATACCTCATCTGAGAGCCGCATAATGTTGGAAATGACATCTTCATTACAGTGATGAATCACTTTTAGATGTAACAAGAAAAAGAGACGTGAAAGCTGTCTCCTCCCACAGAAAAGCTCTCTATGTGCATAGTCTAATCATGACAGTGAGCTGCTTATCACAGGAGAGGATGTGGTCGGACCACGTAGCTAGTGGAGGTGAAGTGTGAGGAGGTTCAGTCATGGAAAGTTCCATATAAAGACTTTAAATAGAGTGCAGATATAGGCTGAGCAGCAGTTCAAAGCAGATTCTAAAGAAACATGAAATGGCTGTGGGAAACAGCACTGCAGCATGGTTTTGGGGGGAAAAGGACACAACTAAATGTAACAAAGTTACAAAAATAGATAGCTTGAGGTGGTGAATAATTAAATGAATGGAAAGAAAAGCTTAGCTACACTTTACGTTTCTAGGATCTTTACCTGACACCAGCATATAGACCTCATGATTACTTTTGCATCGAGCAACTTTTAGACTATTGCTATAAAAAAAAGACTATAAAACTAAGAACAAGAACAAAGTAAGACCAGTTTACATGCAGGCAGTACATTTTTAGGGACCCATATGTTTGGTTGATGTCATACTACCATTACATTACCATTAAACCTCATTCAGATGTCTATTTTTCACACGTATGCTTATCTGTGGTTATAATGGGTACTCATTATAATCTATGGATCTGTTCACATCTGTGTTTTTGCAGAATAGTGGAGATCTGATTGTTTTTTATTCTCATCATGGATCAAATTTACATAAACAAATCTGTCTGTAAAAAAAAGGAATCTGCCAGTAGGTTTTTGCTATGTGATTTGAGGGTAACAGGAGGTAGAGGCTTAGACACAGACTTCATGGATGTGGAACTTATTAAGCTGTGTGCTATTGTTTTAATACTGTTAATGTTTTATCACCAGTAGATTGCCACTGCCTGGACTATAGCTCTAGTGAGCCCTGGTCCTACCACACCCCCTACCCTGATAAGCCTCTCACTGTCAATAAAGAATGTGCAAAGAAAGCTGTGGAGTGGGTGGGATCAGCTTCCTGAGCTCTGCTACATGGGCATCATAGGCCATGTTCACACATTCTAGGCATTATTTTAGCTCAATATTTGTAAGCCAAAACCAGAGGAAAATTATAATAGAAATATGTCACCACTTCTGTATTTATCACCCATTTGGCTTACAAATAACGATGTAAAAAAATCACCAAAGACTCAACGTGTGATCGTGACCTAAAAACTGATTGTGTCACAACTGCTGCACCAAGTAGACTACGTATTACAATGCAGGAATCTGGGTCACTTTTCCGACATTATGCTGCTCTCAGATTAGGTAGCAATCTAAAACAGTGACACGGATGAAAATTGGGTGAAAAACGCTAATGACACTTGCACCATGTTTTGCACTCATGAAAAATCACTGAAGTCTGAATGTGTCACAACTGCTGCACCAAGTAGACTACGTATTACAGTCTGATAGAAGAAAGTAGAGCGCACTCACCGGAGTAAAAAGCGTCAATCCTTTATTCGGACATACAAAAAATCCAGCAGGGAGAACAGTGGAGACAGACGGACGACGGCCGTTTCGTGCGTAACTAGCACTTCAACGGGTCAGGACTGTCTGTCTCCACTGTTCTCCCTGCTGGATTTTTTGAATGTCCGAATAAAGGATTGACGCTTTTTACTCTGGTGAGTGCGCTCTACTTTCTTCTATCAGACTGTTTTATGGACTTGTATTTTTTGAGCTGCACCCGAAGGATTTATGGGGCTATAGTAATACGGCTTGGTGTGCATTGGAAAGGGTTGGAGGTATTTGGATTTGACGTATAACAGCTGTGCGGTAGTGCTTTCCTTCTTTTTTTGCCATTAGACTACGTATTTCAATGCAGGAATCTGGGTCACTTTTCCGACATTATGCTGCTCTCAGATTAGGTAGCAATCTAAAACAGTGACCGAACCCGGATGAAAATTGGATGAAAAACGCTAATGACACTCGCACCATGTTTTGCACGCGTGAAAAATCACTGATGTCTGAATGAGACCTTGTAATAGTTCTAAGGCTAGGTTCCCATTGCGTTAATGGGACCGCGCTAACGGACAGCGTTGCATGGCGAAATTAACGCCGTGCAACGCGTCCGTTAGCGCGCCCATTAACAGCAATGGGGACGCACATCACTAGCGCGTGCCATTTTCGGCACGCGCTAGCGATGTGCCGGTGTTTTGTGGCGCGCCACGGACGCTGCTTGCAGCGTCCGAGGTGCGCCCGCGGTCCGTTCCCCGCTCTCGCAGATCAGAGATCTGCGAGAGCGGGGACATTTAATGCGACCCCTTTACAACACATTGCGTTAGAGCAATCCACTAGCGCTAGGCGCTAAATGGATTGCACTAACGCAATCTGAACCTAGCCTAACCCTTATGTGACGTTTATAATTTATATGGTTCTTGCTTTTTTTGTTGTTTTGTGAGCTCGTGTTTTAGATTTACTATGATTTGTGGCAGGAAAAACCTTTAGCCTAGCTGTTTATCTCATCAGTATAAAACATTGAATATGTAACCACTGTTTCGTCTACTGAGCACTGCAGATTTAATTTCTACCCGTAAATCCTGTATGGCTGTAGTTGAATTTTTATTACTATCTTGCTCAAAGAACTACACGGGATCCACATTGATTCCATTTGCTGCAGTGTGCATCTTTGTTTCCTTTTGTTGGTAGGAATGTTAAAGCACTTGTGCAATCAGCATGAATATATATTACGTCTCCGCAGCCCAGCGTACACCCTCGTGCCATTTCTTATTATTAAAACTGTAATATAACAAACGAAATAAAAGGGAGACAAGCAAATGGCAGCTCCAAGTTACGTGAAAAATTACTATAATCACTATTTTGGAAACACCCATCCATTGGCAAAAAATGGCTGATCCTCTTACAATGTGTTAGAAGAAGAGGCACTAATTAAAAAAAAATCAGAATCCGTGGGTAATCGCAAAGATTAACTCTGTCACTTTAAAAAAAAAATCAAATTGATGTCCTGAAGGGAAACGCGTACTAAGCCATGTAAAGTAGCTATTATGAAAATGTTTAGCCTTTGGAATGTATTACAGGCAGCGGCTGCTTTGCCAGATTTGTCAGCCAAAAACTCACTAAGCAGATTTGTCAGGAGCTGAGGCCATAATCTGTAAAACAGACATTGGCATAGAGATTAAAGATCAAGGGAATTATATTGCTTTTGTTACTGAACACTGCAATTCCTTTGTATTTAGTTTATTTTATGTGGCTTGTTACTCAAGGCAAAGATCAGAGTTTAGTCATTTAAATAAAGATGAATTCATCGAAAATGTGATTTTCTTTTATTATTATTATTATTATTATTATTTTATTTTGAAGACTATATGTGATGCGAAAAAACCTATGGTGACACTCAAACATTAAACCAGACTATTGTATCATCGCACACAGATGTTAATTCCAAGGCTAAGACTTCATAATTGTAATTTAAGCTACCCATGCCTGAGGACCCGCAATCAAATTATTAGAGTGTTGCACTGAGAGTATCTGGGTCATGGCTGCCACTTGCAAAGGGGATTCTCTTACAAGATGTAAAAAAAAGCTTGGTTTCTCTAGAGAAGCAATTGTACCATTATGGCCTTATTAAGTTCTTGATTAGATGTGATAGCGATTAGTAAGGTTGACAATATTGTAATGTTTATCTCATTATCTATACAATTGTTACCCATTCGAGCAATTGTTTAATTAAGACACTTTGCAATAAAAAGAGTATAGTAGGAATCCTCTTATCTGATCATCTGGCCTACTTTATTTTTAATATATTTAATAAAAAAATTCCACTTATAAATTGCTTTTGTCATTTCTGGAAATTAATTGCACTTTCTAATCAACTTTTAGGTAAACTCGAAACCATGGATGTACAGATGTAGCAAGGTTACCGTCCTTGATTCAAATAAAATGGACCTGGGATACCATGGAACCAAAAACATGGAATTCGATAGCTAGCTTGACATCGGTCAATCGCGAGTGCAATGTTAAGTTATAATATTCCTTTTAACCCCTTTCTGCCATCGGACGTACTATTCCGTCCATGTGGGGTGGGCCCTAATTCCCAAGGACGGAATAGTACGTCCAGCGCGATCGGCCGCGCTCACGGGGGGAGCGCGGCCGATCGCGGCCGGGTGTCAGCTGCTTATCGCAGCTGACATCCGGCACCATGTGCCAAGGAGCAGTCACGGACCGCCCCGGCACATTAACCCCGGCACACCACGATCAAACATGATCGCGGTGTGCCGGCGGTATAGGGAAGCATCGCGCAGGGAGGGGGCTCCCTGCGGGCTTCCCTGAGACCCCCGCAGCAACGCGATGTGATCGCGTTGCTGCGAGGGTCTCCTTACCTGCGCTCAGAGCAGGCGCTTGGTAAGCCTGCAGCACTGTAAGTCAGATCACTGATCTGACAGAGTGCTGTGCAAACTGTCAGATTAGCGATTTGTGATGTCCCCCCATGGACAAAGTAAAAAAGTTAAAAAAAAATTCCCACATGTGTTAAAAAAAAATAAAAATAAATAAATTCCTAAATAAAGAAAAAAATATTATTCCCATAAATACATTTTTTAATCTAAATAATAAAAAAACAATAAAAGTACACATATTTAGTATCGCTGTGTTCGTAACGACCCCTTCAGTAAACACCGTAAGAAAAAAAAACGAGGCAAAAAATAACGCTTTATTATCATACCGCCGAACAAAAAGTGGAATAACATGCGATCAAAAAGACAGATATAAATAACCATGGTACAGCTGAAAATGACATCTTGTCCCGCAAAAAACAAGCCACCATACAGCATCATCAGCAAAAAAAATAAAAAAGTTATAGACCTCAAAATAAAGCGATGCAAAAATAATTATTTTTTTATAAAATAGTTTTTATCGTATAAAAGCGTCAAAACTTAAAAAAATGATATAAATGAGGTATCGCTGTAATCGTACTGACCCGAGGAATAAAACTGCTTTATCAATTTTACCAAACGCGGAATGGTATAAACGCCTCCCCCAAAAGAAATTCATGAATAGCTGGTTTTTGGTCATTCTGCCTCACAAAAATCAGAATAAAAAGCGATCAAAAAATGTCACATGCCCGAAAATGTTACCAATAAAAACGTCAACTCGTCCCGCAAAAAACAAGACCTCACATGACTCTGTGGACTCAAATATGGAAAATTTATAGCTCTCAAAATGTGGTAACGTAAAAAATATTTTTTGCAATAAAAAGCATCTTTCAGTGTGTGACGGCTGCCAATCATAAAAATCTGCTAAAAAAACCACTATAAAAGTAAATCAAACCCCCCTTCATCACCCACTTAGTTAGGGAAAAATTAAAAAAATGTATTTATTTCCATTTTCCCATTAGGGCTAGGGTTAGGGCTAGGGTTAGGGCTAGGGTTAGGGTTAGGGCTAGGGTTAGGGTTAGGGCAGGGTTAGGGTTAGGGCTAGAGTTAGGGTTAGGGTTAGGGCTAGGGTTAGGGTTAGGGCTAGGGTTAGGGTTAGGGCTAGGGTTAAGGCTACAGTTAGGGTTGGGGCTAAAGTTAGGGTTAGGGTTTGGATTACATTTACGGTTGGGAATGGGGTTGGGATTAGGGTTAGGGGTGTGTCTGGGTTAGAGGTGTGGTTAGGGTTACCGTTGGTATTAGGGTTAGGGGTGTGTTTGGATTAGGGTTTCAGTTATAATTGGGGGGTTTCCACTGTTTAGGCATATCAGGGGCTCTCCAAACGCGACATGGCGTCCGATTTCAATTCCAGCCAATTCTGCTTTGAAAAAGTAAAACAGTGCTCCTTCCCTTCCGAGCTCTCCCGTGTGCCCAAACAGGAGTTTACCCCAACATATGGGGTATCAGCGTACTCAGGACAAATTGGACAACAACTTTTGGGATCCAATTTCTCCTGTTACCCTTGGGAAAATACAAAACTGGGGGCTAAAAAATAATTTTTGTGGGAAAAAAATATTTTTTATTTTCACGGCTCTGCGTTATAAACTGTAGTGAAACACTTGGGGGCTCAAAGTTCTCACAACACATCTAGGTAAGTTCCTTGGGGGGTCTAGATTCCAATATGCAGTCACTTGTGGGGGGTTTCTACTGTTTAGGTACATTAGGGGCTCTGCAAATGCAATGTGACGCCTGCAGACCATTCCATCTAAGTCTGCATTCCAAATGGCGCTCCTTCCCTTCCGAGCCCTCCCATGCGCCCAAACAGTAGTTCCCCCCACATATGGGGTATCAGCACACTCAGAACAAATTGGACAACAAATTTTGGGGTCCAATTTCACCTGTTACCCTCGGAAAAATACAAAACTGGAGGCTAAAAAATAATTTTTGTGGGAAAAAATTTTTGTTTTATTTTTACGGCTCTGCATTATAAACTTCTGTGAAGCCCTTGGTGGGTCAAAGTGCTCACCACACATCTAGATAAGTTCCTTAGGGGGTCTACTTTCCAAAATGGTGTCACTTGTGGGGGTTTTCAATGTTTAGGCACATCAGTGGCTCTCCAAACGCAACATGGTGTCCCATCTCAATTCCTGTCAATTTTGCATTGAAAAGTCAAACAGCGCTCCTTCCCTTCCGAGCTCTCCCATGCGCCCAAACAGTGGTTTACTCCCACATATGGGGTATCAGCATACTCAGGACAAATTGTACAACAACTTTTGTGGTCCAATTTCTTCTCTTACCATTGGGAAAATAAAAAATTGGGGGCGAAAAGATAATTTTTGTGAAAAAAAATGATTTTTTATTTTTATGGTTCTGCATTATAAACTTCTGTGAAGCACTTGGCGGGTCAAAGTGCTCACCACACCTCTAGATAAGTTCCTTAGGGGGTCTGCTGTCTATAATGGTGTTACTTGTGGGGGGTTTCAATGTTTAGGCACATCAGTGGATCTCCAAACGCAACATGGCGTCCCATCTGAATTCCAGTCAATTTTGCATTGAAAAGTCAAATGGCGCTCCTTCGCTTCCGAGCTCTGTCATGCGCCCAAACAGTGGTTTACCTCCACATATGGGATATCGGCGTACTCAGGACAAATTGTACAACAACGCTTGGGGTCCACTTTCTCCTGTTACTTTTGGTAAAATAAAACAAATTGGAGCTGAATAAATTTTTTGTGAAAAAAAGTTAAATGTTAATTTTTATTTAAACATTCCAAAAATTCCTGTGAAACACCTGAAAGGTTAATAAACTTCTTGAATATGGTTTTGAGCACCTTGAGGGGTGCAGTTTTTAGAATGGTGTCACACTTGGGTATTTTCTATTATATAGACCCCTCAAAATGACTTCAAATGAGATGTGGTCCCTAAAATAAAATGGTGTTGGAAAAATGAGAAATTGCTGGTCAACTTTTAACCCTTATAACTCCCTAACAAAAACACTCGAGAAAAGAGTGTCAGAATCACCAGGATCTGTTGAAGCATTCCAGAGTTATAACCTCATAAATGGACAGTGGTCAGAATTGTAAAAATTGGCCCGGTCCATAACGTGCAAACCACCCTTGGGGGTAAAGGGGTTAAGTAAGACAACATTCTGTAATAAGTTATGAAGATGGTACGTTTGGGTCGTCATAACCTTTGCTATGTTTGTTACTTCCAAGTGAGCAGGAATTCCATATGCCAAGGGGTCAGCTACCAAAGGACTCCATCTCCACTCAGGGTTAGGGTTAGGGTTACACGGCAGCTCTGGCTATATGACCAAATTAATTGGTTGGATTTGTCTCTAATCAATTGAATGTTTTAAAGCAGCAATTTGGTGTAAAAAAATACATCAAAATCACAGAAATGATGTACAGTTGTGTGAAAAAGTATTTGCCTCCTTCCTGATTTCCTCTTCTTTTGCATGTTTGTCACATTTAAATGTTTCAGATCGCCAAACAAATTTAAACATTAGACAAAGATAACACAAGTAATCACAAAATGCAGTTGTTAAATTAATGGTTTTTTTTACACAACTTTATTAGTCGTAAGATGATTTCTGCTTACAATTATCCCAGTGGATAAGGGATGTTCATACTACACATATCATGGTGTTTCATATCAAACTCCTATTTGGGCTCCCTCCTTCCCCCACCCCCCAAATTTTTTATTTTTTTTTAAATGGCAAAGTTGTCCAGGACATAGCCCATAGGCACATTCACAGAGAGGCATGCGTCTAAACTTTTTACAAAAGGGAGAAAGATATTTATAGTGGAACAAAACACGGTAATTGTGCCCTTACTAAAACACCATAGTGTTCTCTTCCACTATACTACCCTTTTCATGGTCCTCACAGTATATGATTACCCTAAAATGCTTCCCCTCCTACAAAGTTTGATAGCCCCACAGTGAATTCCACTATGAAAATTGCCCCCAGAGTACCACATCCCTTAGGCTCACATTACACTCGCATTGTGATGACCCCCCAGTTCCTTAATCAAAGGGTGATGCCCCCACAGTGCCCTCAGCACAGTATTATGCTGTCACAGTGCCTCCATCATGGTATGATTTCTCCATGGTAAGTCTCGATACAATATAATGCCCCAACTCAGTATAATACTCCCACAGCCACTCAGTACAGTGTGATTCCCGTACAGTGCCCTACACATAGTATAATGTCTCCATAGATCCATTGTACACAGTATAATTGCCCTCATAATCTCTCACATGGTATAATGGCCTAACAGCCCACTTGTTAAAATATTATGTCCCACTTCCTTTCCCACAGTATAATGGCCCCACAGCCACACTCAAATATATCCTTGCTGCATATACATCTCTACAGCAAGATACCTGATCACAAGATGCAGCGCCCCAGGGTCCTGGTCATTGCAGTAATATCATTCTCCTCTGGGGGGAGTGATGTTACGTTTGGAGACAATAAAGGAGATCTCACTACCAGGTAATACCAACACACAACACACTTCATACTCCAGTCCACCAGGGGGAGCTATGCTCCTATTTATTAGGGCACTTTTCAGAATTAGGTAAAACAGGTGGTCTGTATAGGAAGTTAGGCAGAAGCTGGCTGAGCTTCACTCAGGCAGCTGCTAGCTGAGCTCCGCTCAGTTAGTTGGTCCCTGACAGGGGTGGGATCCTGTCAGAGGCCAAGACAGAAGGCCACGGTGCTGCAACTGCCCCACGTGCGGCAGTTCCTAAGAAAGAAACACTGAAGGAGAACTGTATTGTAAAGAGTGAGAAGAAGTCATAGCAAAAGGAGAGGAAACCAGAAGGAGTTCTGCCCTACATAGGCTGCCTCCTTCTGAGTCTCAGGATCCCGGTAGCCGGAACACCGAGGGAGCAATAGTTCTTTATGCCTTGCTCCAGAGACCGGCAGGACAGCTAATTCCACGTGACCTGCCCTCCCTATACCCAGGAGGCAAAGTGGCACCCACGAGAGGCTGGGGCGTGATAGAGTCCCTGTAAAAAGCCTCACTTCACCGGTCATATGGGTTTGTCCTATCCATCTGGGGGACAGAGAGAGACATAACATCTAGAACATCTACAACAGTTGTGAGGACTTTATGAGAGGCTCATCAGTAAGGTAATACAACACCCAGGTGCTAGAGGAAGGCTACTGATTTCCACCTGGATAAGGGGACTCTGGATTTGCCTCCAAACCGGCCGGACTCTGCCTGCCCTGTGATCTGGTGCTCTGGACTGTGGATGCTGAACTCTTCAGTAAAAAGGTAAAGAGACTGCAACCTTGTGTCCTTGTTCTTCATTGCGCCTCACACCATTCACCATCTACACTCTGGGAAGCCCTGGGGACATACTTCACCTGTGGGAAGGTATACCATCTAGCTGCCATAACATCACCCCAGTGGACCCCTAAGCAGCGTCGGTCACCCTGACCGAACACCACAGGTGGCGTCACGAACATTTCCCCTTTAAAGACCTTTCCCTCTTATTAACGGACCTCCCGAGGGCCACGGACCGGGTCAGCCACCGTGACATCCCCCTTGATAACCGAAGGACCCGGTACCGAGTTCCCCTTGCCCTACAAGGGGCGATCCAAAGACATATGAATGCATATACATATACATATCTGCTAATTTTATGGCTATCCAAATTCCTGCTGCAAGATAACTGACTGCATATACTTTTCTCCTGTTCCTGTATGTCTAATTCTTGGGATTTTGGTGAGCTCAGCTGTGGGCCTCCAGTAATTGTCCATTTATTACCTATCCCAAGAAGTATACAGGTCAATTAACATGTGCAGCTATTTAGTTAAATAAATCTGTAGAAATCCCACAACAACTTGGACTCCAGCGTTCTTGCCAAAAGTCATTTCATAGTCACAATAATATACTTGTTAATTTTTCTATTTTTTTAGCATTTGAAAGTGGGTGCACCACCAAATTTTGTACATACACATGAATGATAATAGGAGCATGTCTATGCATAGTCTCCATTTATGTTTTAATAAAAATGATCTTGCTCTTTAAAGGCATCCACTCTTCATCAACTTTAGGTCTATGAAGTGTGAAGTTCTCAGCCATATCTTCTATACACCTGGCTGAGTTTTTATCTCATAGAAATCTGCAAAATAAATCTTCCACATGCAAAAATGCCCTTAAGATATATCTCAATATTACGTGCCTCATTCATTAAGACCAGTGTTACCGTTTTGCATGAGGAGGGGTGCTGGAGTCAGATGCTCCTCGTTCTAAAGAGGTGTACAACCTTTGGACGAGTGTCGGATACCACAATGCGCTCCTCATCAAAAATTCAACTAAAGCCCCTGATTGTTTAAGATTTGAATCTGACGAGCAGCAGTTTCCATGCAACCCCCCCCCTTCCCCCTTCCCAGCTTTGCCCACTTTGTGAGTGCTGGGGGAAACTGGTATTAAAATGCAAAAATTCACACAATTTTATGCCAGATTCATATATATACAGTATATATATACAGTTGTACTGAAAAGTTTACATACCACAGCAGAATTTTTACTTTCTTGGCCTTTCTTCAGAGGACATGAATGATAACAACATGTTTTCTCCACTCATGGTTAGTGGATGTATGAAGCCAAGCATTGTCAAACTACTGTGTTTTCTTTATTTAAATCATGAATGACAACCCAAAACATCCAAATGACCCTAATCAAAAGTTCACATACCCTATTTCTTAATACCGTGTATATCCCCTCTAACATCAATGACAGTTTGAAGTATTTTGTCGTATTTGTGGATGAGGTTCTTTATTTTCTCAGATGGTAAAGTTGCCCACTCTTCTTGGCAAAAAGCTTCTAGTTCCTGTAAATTCCTGGGCTGTCTAGCATGAACTGCAAGTTTGAGATCTCCCCAGAGTGGCTCAATGATGTTGAAGTCAGGAGACTGAAATAGTCACTGCAGAACCTTCAAGTTGTTCTGCTTTAACCAATGACAGGTCCACTTGGCCTTGTGTTTTGGATCGTTGTAATGTTGGAACATCCAAGTACGTCCCTTGCGCAGCTTCCAGGCTGATGAGTGCAAATTTGCCACGAGTAATTGCTGATAACGTGCTGCATTCATATTTCCTTCAACTTTGACCAAGTTTCCTGTGCCTTTGCAGCTCACACATTCCCAAAACATCAGCAATCCACCTCCATGCTTTACAGTAGGAATGGTGTTCTTTTCATGATAGGCCTTGTTGGCCTCTCTCCAAATGCCACATTTATGGTTGAGGCCAAAAAGTTCAATTTTGGTCTCATCACTCCAAATTTCCTTGTTCCATGTTTTTAGGCTTGTCTCTGTGCTGTTTTGCATATTGTAGGCTAGATACTTTGTCACATTTGCGCAGTAATGGCTTTCATCTGGTGACTCGACCATGCAGCCCATTTTTCTTCAAGTGCCTCCTTATTGTGCATCTTGAAACAGCCACACTGCTAGTTTTCATAGAGTCCTGCATTTCAGCTGATGTTATTTGTGGGGTTTTCTTCGCATTCCGAACAATTTTCCTGGCAGTTGTGGACAACATTCTTGTTGGGCTACCTGACCATGGTTTTGTTTTTACAGAGCAGCCTGATTTTCCATTTGTTAATCACTGTTTGAACGCTGCTGACTGGCATTATCAATTCTTTGGATAGCTTTTTGTATTCCTTTCTTGTTTTATACAGTTCAACTACCTTTCCCATAGATCCGTTGACCCTTCTGTTTTCTCCATGACTCTCACAATCCAGAAATGTCAGTGGCTGGATGAAAGATGCAAGACTCTATCTGGATCCCAGAAACTCACTCAGCTTTTATGCACACACACTACAAGCAAACAGGTGACAGTTGAGGATGTTACCTTTAGTAGTCATTCAAGCCCATTTGTGTCAACTTCTGTGCATGTTATCAGGCCAAAATCACCAGGGTATGGGAACTTTTGATCAGGGTCATTTGGATGTTTTGGGTTGTGATTATGATTTAAAAAAGAGAAAACACAGTAGTTTGAAAATAAATGGCTTCCCCCAACCACTAACCATGAGTGGACAAAAGTTTTGGAGTTATCATTCATATTCCAAGAAAGCAAAAAAGCAATGAGGTATGTAAACTTATGAGCACAAATATATATATATATAGTAGAGTGGCTAAAGGTTGTATAGTCGACGGGAGTTATGTGTCACATAGATGGCTTGTCGCTGTGATGTAACCTGGAGTGTTTTCTTTGATGCACATAAAGCAATGATAGGGTCTGACTACCCATATACCTTACTCCTGGGTAAGGGACATAACCATGTCTATCTATATGTGTTTCAGGACCTGTGGTGATGTCATAACCACATGTCTAATCATGTGATGGGTTTTTGGGTGTGGTTAGGTCTATAAAATAAAGGC
Organism: Ranitomeya imitator; assembly: GCF_032444005.1. Lineage (NCBI taxonomy): Eukaryota > Metazoa > Chordata > Amphibia > Anura > Dendrobatidae > Ranitomeya > Ranitomeya imitator. Next base: position 87,432,765 of record NC_091286.1, read on the forward strand.
TAATGCTTAACACAGGAGGTGTGTGTGTGTGGAGGTGAAAAGCCTCCAGAGCGTGTTAAGGCTCCAGGACTGAGCCTAAAGGACTGGACACTTGTATTTTCTTTTCCTGAGCTAAAGGCTATTTGTTTTCTGTTATTTACTATGTGGTTTATGGAGCAATAAACCCTGTGAACTTTTAATGAAACGTGCCTCCTGAGTTTCAGCCGCTGCTCCTGAGCGAGAACAACTCCCACAATTGGTGGTACACATTCTGGCAGCATTCCCGGCTGTTATTGAATGTCCTGGGTCAAGTCTGTTGCAAACCAGCAAGCATTGCCGGGGACAATGGAGGACCTTCTCAAACACTTGTTCCAGTCTCAGTCACAGCAGCAAGAGACCAACAGGCTGTTGCTGCAGCAGATACAACAGAGCCAGCGGGAGCAACGGCAGCAGATACAGCTTCTGGCAGCCGCCATCCAGGGCAGGACGAGTGCTCCAACTGTTGTGAATTCTGTGGCTGAATTCACTCCTGTGGTCACAGGTGGTACTGCAGCTTCTGAGCTTCCTCCCTCAGGTGTTCTGGTGAGCTCGTTAACTGCTTCATTACTTAACTCCGCCTGATGCTGCTATCCTTGCTCCTTGTCAATGTTTCAGTGTTGGATCTGAGCTTCTCCTGATTGTTCCTGTGACCTGCTGCTCTGTATAGCTAAGTGCTTTTTGCTTTTTTGTTGCTTTTTTTCTGTCCAGCTTGTCTTTTGTTTTGCTGGAAGCTCTGAGACGCAAAGGGTGTACCGCCGTGCCGTTAGTTCGGCACGGTGGGTTTTTTTTGCCCCCTTTGCGTGGTTTTGCTTTAGGGTTTTTTGTAGACTGCAAAGTTCGCTTTACTGTCCTCGCTCTGTCCTAGAATATCGGGCCCCTCTTTGCTGAATCTATTTCATCCCTACGTTTTGTCTTTTCATCTTACTCACAGTCATTATATGTGGGGGGCTGCCTTTTCCTTTGGGGAATTTCTCTGGGGCAAGTCAGGCCTATTTTTCTATCTTCAGGCTAGCTAGTTTCTTAGGCTGTGCCGAGTTGCCTAGGTAGTTGTTAGGCGCAATCCACAGCCGCTTTTAGTTGTGTTTAGGATAGGATCAGGTGTGCAGTCTACAGAGTTTCCACGTCTCAGAGCTCGTTCTTGTATTTTTGGGTATTTGTCAGATCACTGTGTGCGCTCTGATCGCTAAGCACACTGTGTTTCTGAATTGCCTTCATAACACCTGTCATTAGCAAACATAACAGTACAAGGAGCCACACTAATGATTCTCAATAGAGGGAAAGAAAAAGTTCTGACATCATTTTTTTTTTTTTTTCTGCTCTGTGTTCACTTTTTTTTTTTTTTTCCCCTAGACATTTGGGTGATTCTGGACACAGGTGTGGACATGGATATTCAGGGTCTGTGCTCTTCAATGGATAATCTCGTTATAAATGTACAAAAAATTCAAGATACTATTGATCAGAAATCTATGTTAGAACCAAGAATTCCTATTCCTGATTTGTTTTTTGGAGATAGAACTAAGTTTCTAAGTTTCAAAAATAATTGTAAGCTATTTCTGGCCTTGAAACCTCATTCTTCTGGTAATCCTATTCAACAGGTTTTGATTATTATTTCTTTTTTGCGCCGCGACCCTCAGGACTGGGCATTTTCTCTTGCGCCAGGAGACCCTGCATTGAGTAGTGTCGATGCGTTTTTCCTGGCGCTCGGATTGCTGTACGATGAGCCTAATTCAGTGGATCAGGCTGAGAAAAATTTGCTGGCTTTGTGCCAGGGTCAGGATGATATAGAAGTATATTGTCAGAAATTTAGGAAATGGTCAGTACTCACTCAGTGGAATGAATCTGCGCTGGCAGCTTTGTTCAGAAAGGGTCTCTCTGAGGCTCTTAAGGATGTCATGGTGGGATTTCCTATGCCTGCTGGTTTGAATGAGTCTTTGTCTTTGGCCATTCAGATCGGTCGACGCTTGCGCGAGCGTAAATCTGTGCACCATTTGGTGGTACTGACTGAGGTTAAACCTGAGCCTATGCAGTGCGATAGGACTATGACTAGAGTTGAACGGCAGGAATACAGACGTCTGAATGGTCTGTGTTTCTACTGTGGTGATTCCACTCATGCTATTTCTGATTGTCCTAAGCGCACTAAGCGGTCCGCTAGGTCTGCCGTCATTGGTACTGTACAGTCCAAATTCCTTCTGTCCATTACCTTGATATGCTCTTTGTCGTCGTTTTCTATCATGGCGTTTGTGGATTCGAGCGCTGCCCTGAATCTGATGGATTTGGATTATGCTAAACGTTGTGGGTTTTTCTTGGAGCCTTTGCGGTGTCCTATTCCATTGAGAGGAATTGATGCTACACCTTTGGCCAAGAATAAACCTCAATACTGGGCCCAGCTGACCATGTGCATGGCTCCTGCACATCAGGAGGTTATTCGCTTTCTGGTGTTGCATAATCTGCATGATGTGGTCGTGTTGGGGTTGCCATGGCTGCAAACCCATAATCCAGTATTGGATTGGAATTCCATGTCGGTGTCCAGCTGGGGTTGTCAGGGGGTACATGGTGATGTTCCATTTTTGTCGATTTCGTCATCCACCCCTTCTGAGGTCCCAGAGTTCTTGTCTGATTATCAGGATGTATTTGAAGAGCCCAAGTCCGATGCTCTACCTCCGCATAGGGATTGTGATTGTGCTATCAATTTGATTCCTGGTAGTAAATTCCCTAAAGGTCGATTATTTAATTTATCCGTGCCCGAACACGCCGCTATGCGCAGTTATGTGAAGGAATCCCTGGAGAAGGGACATATTCGCCCATCGTCATCACCACTGGGAGCAGGGTTCTTCTTTGTAGCCAAGAAGGATGGTTCGCTGAGACCGTGTATTGATTACCGCCTTCTTAATAAGATCACTGTTAAATTTCAGTATCCCTTGCCATTGTTATCTGACTTGTTTGCTCGGATTAAGGGGGCTAGTTGGTTCACTAAGATAGATCTTCGTGGTGCGTATAATCTGGTGAGAATCAGGCAAGGAGATGAATGGAAAACTGCATTCAATACGCCCGAGGGTCATTTTGAGTATCTAGTGATGCCGTTCGGACTTGCCAATGCTCCATCTGTGTTTCAGTCTTTTATGCATGACATCTTCCGTGAGTATCTGGATAAATTCCTGATTGTTTACTTGGATGACATTTTGATCTTCTCAGATGATTGGGAGTCTCATGTGAAGCAGGTCAGAATGGTTTTTCAGGTCCTGCGTGCTAACTCTTTGTTTGTGAAGGGATCAAAGTGTCTCTTCGGTGTGCAGAAAGTTTCATTTTTGGGGTTTATCTTTACCCCTTCTACTATCGAGATGGATCCAGTTAAGGTCCAAGCCATCCAGGATTGGATTCAGCCGACATCTCTGAAAAGTCTGCAAAGGTTCCTGGGCTTTGCTAATTTTTATCGTCGCTTCATCTGTAATTTTTCTAGCATTGCCAAACCATTGACCGATTTGACCAAGAAGGGTGCTGATTTGGTTAATTGGTCTTCTGCTGCTGTGGAAGCTTTTCAGGAGTTGAAGCGTCGTTTTTGTTCTGCCCCTGTGTTGTGTCAGCCTGATGTTTCTCTTCCGTTCCAGGTCGAGGTTGATGCTTCTGAGATTGGAGCAGGGGCGGTTTTGTCACAGAGAGGTTCTGATTGCTCAGTGATGAAACCATGTGCTTTCTTTTCCAGGAAGTTTTCTCCCGCTGAGCGTAATTATGATGTGGGCAATCGAGAGTTGCTGGCCATGAAGTGGGCATTCGAGGAGTGGCGTCATTGGCTTGAAGGAGCTAAGCATCGCGTGGTGGTATTGACTGATCATAAGAACTTGACTTATCTCGAGTCTGCCAAGCGCTTGAATCCTAGACAGGCCCGTTGGTCGTTATTTTTTGCCCGCTTCGACTTTGTGATTTCGTACCTTCCGGGCTCTAAAAATGTGAAGGCGGATGCTCTGTCTAGGAGTTTTGTGCCCGACTCTCCGGGTTTATCTGAGCCAGCGGGTATCCTCAAGGAAGGAGTCATTGTGTCTGCCATCTCCCCTGATTTGCGGCGGGTGCTGCAAAAATTTCAGGCGAATAGACCTGATCGTTGTCCAGCAGAGAAACTGTTCGTCCCTGATAGGTGGACTAATAAACTTATCTCTGAACTTCATTGTTCGGTGTTGGCTGGTCATCCTGGAATCTTTGGTACCAGAGAGTTAATGGCTAGATCCTTCTGGTGGCCATCTCTGTCACGGGATGTACGTACTTTTGTGCAGTCCTGGGGGATTTGTGCTAGGGCTAAGCCCTGCTGTTCTCGTGCCAGTGGGTTGCTTTTGCCCTTGCCGGTCCCAAAGAGGCCTTGGACACATATTTCGATGGATTTCATTTCTGACCTTCCCGTTTCTCAAAAGATGTCAGTCATTTGGGTGGTCTGTGATCGCTTTTCTAAAATGGTCCATCTGGTACCCTTGGCTAAATTGCCTTCCTCCTCTGATTTGGTACCTTTGTTCTTTCAGCATGTGGTTCGGTTGCATGGCATTCCTGAGAATATTGTTTCTGACAGAGGTTCCCAGTTTGTTTCAAGGTTTTGGCGAGCCTTTTGTGGTAGGATGGGCATTGACCTATCCTTTTCCTCGGCTTTCCATCCTCAGACTAATGGCCAGACCGAACGAACCAATCAGACCTTGGAAACATATCTGAGATGTTTTGTTTCTGCAGACCAGGATGATTGGGTGTCCTTTTTGCCGTTGGCTGAGTTCGCCCTTAATAATCGGGCCAGCTCGGCTACCTTGGTTTCTCCATTTTTTTGCAATTCTGGGTTCCATCCTCGTTTCTCTTCAGGACAGGTTGAGTCTTCGGACTGTCCTGGTGTGGATTCTGTGGTGGATAGGTTGCAGCAGATCTGGACTCAGGTAGTGGACAATTTGATCTTGCCCCAGGAGAAAGCTCAACTTTTCGCTAATCGCAGACGCCGTGTGGGTCCCCGACTTCGTGTTGGGGATCTGGTTTGGTTATCTTCTCGTCATATTCCTATGAAGGTTTCCTCTCCTAAATTTAAACCTCGTTTTATTGGTCCGTATAGGATTTCTGAGGTTCTCAATCATGTGTCTTTTCGTTTGACCCTCCCAGACTCCTTTTCCATACATAATGTATTCCATAGGTCGTTGTTGCGGAGATACGTGGCACCTATGGTTCCATCTGTTGAGCCTCCTGCCCCGGTTTTGGTGGAGGGGGAATTGGAGTATATTGTGGAGAAGATTTTGGATTCTCGTGTTTCTAGACGGAAACTCCAGTATCTGGTTAAATGGAAGGGTTATGCTCAGGAAGATAATTCCTGGGTTTTTGCCTCTGATGTTCATGCTTCCGATCTTGTTCGTGCCTTTCATGCGGCTCATCCTGGTCGGCCTGGGGGCTCTGGTGAGGGTTCGGTGACCCCTCCTCAAGGGGGGGTACTGTTGTGAATTCTGTGGCTGAATTCACTCCTGTGGTCACAGGTGGTACTGCAGCTTCTGAGCTTCCTCCCTCAGGTGTTCTGGTGAGCTCGTTAACTGCTTCATTACTTAACTCCGCCTGATGCTGCTATCCTTGCTCCTTGTCAATGTTTCAGTGTTGGATCTGAGCTTCTCCTGATTGTTCCTGTGACCTGCTGCTCTGTATAGCTAAGTGCTTTTTGCTTTTTTGTTGCTTTTTTTCTGTCCAGCTTGTCTTTTGTTTTGCTGGAAGCTCTGAGACGCAAAGGGTGTACCGCCGTGCCGTTAGTTCGGCACGGTGGGTTTTTTTTGCCCCCTTTGCGTGGTTTTGCTTTAGGGTTTTTTGTAGACTGCAAAGTTCACTTTACTGTCCTCGCTCTGTCCTAGAATATCGGGCCCCTCTTTGCTGAATCTATTTCATCCCTACGTTTTGTCTTTTCATCTTACTCACAGTCATTATATGTGGGGGGCTGCCTTTTCCTTTGGGGAATTTCTCTGGGGCAAGTCAGGCCTATTTTTCTATCTTCAGGCTAGCTAGTTTCTTAGGCTGTGCCGAGTTGCCTAGGTAGTTGTTAGGCGCAATCCACAGCCGCTTTTAGTTGTGTTTAGGATAGGATCAGGTGTGCAGTCTACAGAGTTTCCACGTCTCAGAGCTCGTTCTTGTATTTTTGGGTATTTGTCAGATCACTGTGTGCGCTCTGATCGCTAAGCACACTGTGTTTCTGAATTGCCTTCATAACACCTGTCATTAGCAAACATAACACCCAACCCCAGGTCTGGCTGATGACACCTACTTCCGGAAGACAGTGAGACGCGCATTGCAGAAAATGACCCCCAAGGATGATGTTGAGGCCTTCCTGATGGTGTTTGAGAGGGTCGCTGAGAAGGAAAAACTACCTTCAGACCAGTGGGCAGGGGTACTGGCGCCATACCTGACGGGAGAACCCCAGAAGGCATACTATGACTTGACCTTGCAGGATGCCAAGGATTATCACAAACTGAAAGCTGAGATTCTCGCACATTTGGGGGTGACACTGACTGTCAGGGCACAGCGAATTCACTGCTGGGCCTATCACCAGGACAAACCCCCTCGCTCCCAAATGTTTGACCTGTTGCACCTGGTCCAGAAATGGCTGCAGCCAGAGTCCTCTACGCCTGCACAGATGGTAGAACGAGTGGTGATAGATCGGTATTCCCTTCCGAGGCCCATACAGGCTGGGGTTGCCCAGGGTGATCCCCAGAATGCCGACGAACTGGTCAGACTGGTCGAGAGATACCAAGGGATGGAAGGCTCCTTCGGGAGGCAGCCCATGCCGTACTGTGGGTCTCAGAAGGGGGTTGAGTCCCAAAAAGGGGTGGGGCATCCAAGGTCACAAAGGGCGGGGAAGGTGGTGCCCAAGGTCCCTCTGGGTGATATTATTTGCTGGAGGTGCCACGGGCCAGGACATATAGCTGCCCGTTGTTCCCAGACCACTGAGCAGATGGACTGCAGCATTGGACGCCGTAGTTCAAACTATGCTTATCCAGCCTGCAGTGTGAACTTTCCATCCAATGAGGGGCCTCAAGCATGTCCCATAAAGGTGAACGGTCGAGCAGTAACGGCGCTGTTAGACTCATGGAGCTTAGTGACCCTAGTGAGGGCCACTTTTACTCTCCACCTGCTCCCGGGAAAAAAGGTCGGCGTGCGATGCATACATGGTGATGCAAAAGACTACCCTATGGCCAGGGTGGATATTGAAACAGCATGTGCCACTGAGTCCCATGAAGTTGGCATCGTTCGGGACTTGTTGCACTCTATAATTACGGGCTGGGATTTCTGTTTGTTTTGGGATTTGTGGGGAAAGGGTTCTGAGGTCGCTAGCAAGAGTAGGGAACCAATGAACCCTAAAAAGGTATCGCCACACCCAGAGACAGACAGGTTTCCTTTCTGTGTCCTGGTAGGGGATGAGGAGGAAATGTCCCTTGCATCTGACATTCTGGAGTTAGGGGTGACTGGTGAAAATTTTCGGTCTGCCCAACATAGGGCCCCACTCTGAGGGAAGCCTTTAATAATGTCACAGTTATTAATGGGGTTGCACAGGAGCCAGGAGCAGACACAAGATTTCCCTATTTTCTGATGAGTGAGCGTCATGTTGTCTCCATCCTTAAAAAATGGCAGTCCATTACAACAAGGTCAAGCAGCGGTTATTGGGGGCAACAAAGCTACAGACCGCCAGAGCATGAAAACGACTCTCCACTCACCAAATGACCATCATCTTATTCGAATGTCACTCAGCAACTGTAGGATGACATCAAGTGACCTACAAAAGGAATGGCAAATGGCAGCTGGGGTGAAGAGCACGGCAGAAATAGTTTGTAACAGGCTCCTAGAGACACGACTCAAGTCATGTAAAGCTAGAAAAAAGCCTTTCATCAATGAGAAGCAAAGGAGAGCCAAGCTGAAGGATTGGACCATAGAGGACTGGGGTAAGGTAATCTTCTCTGATGAGTCTAATTTTCAGCTTTGCCAAACATCTGATCATCTATTGGTTAGACTGAGACCTGGAGAGGCGTACAAGGCACAGTGTCTTGCACCCACTGTGAAATTTGGTGGAGGATCGGTGATTATCTGGGGATGCTTCACCAAGGCTTGAATTGGGAAGGTTAATCTTTGCAAAGGACGTATGAATCAAGCCGCATACAAGGTTATCCTGGAAAAACAGTTGATTCCTTCTGCTCAGGCAATCTTCCCCAACTCTGAGGACTGGCTTTTCCAGTAGGACAGTGCGCCATGCTACACAGCTAGGTCAGTCAATGTGTGGATGAAGGACCACCACATCAAATCCCTGTCATGGCCAGCCCAATCTCCAGACCTGAACCCATTGAAAACCTCTGGAATGTAATCAAGAGGGAGATGGATAGTCACAAGCCATCAAACAAAGAACAGCTTAAATTTTTGTACCAGGAGTGGCATAAGGTCCCCCAAAAGCAGTGTGAAAGACTGGTGGAAAACATGCCAAGACGCATGAAAGCTGTCATGGTTATTCCACAATATATTGATTTCTCCACTCTTCTTGAGTTAAAACATTAGTATTGTTGTTTCTAAATGATTATGAACTTGTTTTCTTAGCATTAGCATTATTTGAGGTCTGCAAGCACTGCATATTTTTGTTATTTTGACCATTTGTCATTTTCTGAAAATAAATACAAAATTTAGTGCTTGGAAATTCGAAGACGTTGTCAGAAGTTTATAGAGTAAAAGAGCAATTTACATTTTACTCAATATATATATACAGTGGGGAAAAAAGTATTTAGTCAGCCACCAATTGTGCAAGTTCTCCTACTTAAAAAGATAAGAGAGGCCTGTAATTGATAACATAGGTAGACCACAACTATGAGAGTCAAAATGAGAAAACAAACCTAGAAAATCACCTTGTCTGATTTGGCAAGATTTATTTTGCAAATTATGGTGGAAAATAAGTATTTGGTCATTAACAAAAGTTGATCTCAATATTTTTTATATATTCTTTGTTGGCAATGACAGAGGTCAAATGTTTTCTGTAAGTCTTCACAAAGTTGGTACATACTGTTGGTGGTATGTTGGCCCATTCCTCCATGCAGATCTTCTCTAGAGCAGTGATGTTTTGGGCCTGTTGCTGGGCAACATGGACTTTCAACTCCCTCCAAAATTTTCTATGGGGTTGAGATCTGGAGACTGGCTAGGCCACTCCAGGACCTTCATATGCTTCTTACAAAGCCACTCCTTTGTTGCCCTGGCTGTGTGCTTGGGATCATTATCATGCTGGAAGACCTATCCATGTCTCATTTTCAATGCCCTTGCTGCTGGAGGCAGGTTTGCACTCAAAATCTCATGATACATGGCCCTATTCATTCTTTAATGTACATGGATCAGTAGTCCTGGTCCCTTTGCAGAGAAACAGCCCCAAAGCATGATGTTGCCAACCTCATGGTTCACAATAGGTATGGTGTTCTATGGATGCATCTCAGCATTCTGTCTCCTCCAAACACGACGAGTTTTGTTTCCACCAAACAGTTCTACTTTGGTTTTATCAGACCATATGACATTCTCCCAATACTCTTCTGGATAATCCAAATGCTCTCTAACAAACTTCAGATTGACCCGGACATGTACTGGCTTAATCAGGGGGACACACCTGGCACTGCAGGATCTGAGTGCCTGGCGGCATAGTGTGATACTGATGGTAGCCTATGTTATGGTGGTCAAAAAAACCAAAAAAAACAGGATTCATAAAAAATAACCTTTATTAATAGTTACTACTAAAACACTCTAATCATTAAAACACAATAACAAAAATGTGCCTATATGGTCCTAGAGCGACACTATGCTTTGTCCTACCTGGCAGCGGGGGTTGGCACCCTAAATAACGCTTGGCGCCCCCACTCCACGGCGGCTCGCCCTCAAAATCCCTAGAGATCCCTACGATACAGGAAACCTGGAACAACCTAATAAATGCCTAACGGACAAACCCTACCTGACAGTGGAGGTTGGCACCCTACTTTGAAACGGTTGGCGCCCCCACTCAGCGTCGACTTACCCTAGGATCCCTCAAAAAATCCCTACAATGGAGATAAAGATCAGAAAAATGTCCCAATACACCCTGATAACCACAAAAATAAATAAAAAATATGAAACAAAAACATAAAGAAAATAACCTAACCAGATAATGTAGTGTAATAGAGAGATCAGTATATCACAGATTGGGCTTCGGTCTACAAAATCGGATATGCCCAGCTAGCAAATGGTATATCAGGATGCAGTAAATAAATCTCACATCATCAAAAAATAAAAAAGATGATAACATATCCAATAGGGGGACACATTTATATCATAAAGTTAATCAGTATATGATTATGTTAGCGAGACACAATCGTCTCTAGCCGAACAGGCAATATACAAATGTTTATAGAATTTGCCCAAAAAGCCCCCTCATATGGACAAAAAAAGGCTATTATATCAATCTCCGATAATGCAGGTACCCACGGCAATAATAAAGTGTGAAGTGCCAAATTTGAAAAAGGGGCAAAGGACCGATGATTATAACAGTGTTATCGTCACAAGAAGCCCCGTAATGACTCAGACTTATCCCTTAATAATAAAGGGTGCAGAAACAATAGTCACAGCAGCATTTCAATGATTAGCACAGTAAGATTAAAGATACTCATCTGTGAGCTGCGGCACGAGAACCCGAAATCCGGGTGACGCCATAGGAGATGATGATACAGAGATGACAAAAGCAGCACTCGATCAGAATCTTATCCCCAAAACAATGCCCGACGCGTTTCCCCCCCCATTGTTACAAGGGGGTTCATCAGGGGTCAGCAGCACGAGTAATCCAGGCTGTGGAAAGACTCACCCAAAGCCCATTTAAAAACCGGGCTTACCGGAAATGAAAGCAGCGTGTCAGACGCGCCAGCTAGCCGTAGTCACATAGTGATGACGTAACAGTCGCTCGAGACTTGGAACGCAACAATGCGCTCCATACCCGAAAGATGAATCGCGCATGCGTCAAGGCGCGGTAACATAGTGGTGACGTAATAGTCGCGACTTGGAACGCAACCATGCGCTCCATACCCGAAAGATGAATCGCGCATGCGTCAAGGCGCGGTAACATAGTGGTGACGTAACAGTCGCGACTTGGAACGCAACCATGCGCTCCATACCCGAAAGGTGAATCGCGCATGCGTCAAAGCACGGTAACATAGAGATGACGTAACAGTTGCTCGAGACTTGGAACGCAAAAATGCGCTCCATACCCGAAAGGTGAATAGCGCATGCGTCAAGGCACGGTAACATAGAGATGACGTAGCGGTCGCTAGAACAATGGAGCGCACTAATGCGTTCCACACCAAAAAGTTAAGACGCACATGCGTCTATCTTCAAAAGACACTGGCAGATTTTGAGGTCCGACCCAGATGTTGGTGATTTTATTTCTCCACATCCTTCAATCACATATAGGAGAGGTAAATCTATCAGAGACAATTTAGTTCGGAGTCACTTTGTTCCCCCTAGGAAACAGGGGACTTGGCTGGATAATAGGTCTCTGGGCACATTTAGATGCGGACATTGCTCATTCTGTAAATATGTGGCGGTTTCAAACACTTTTAGTAGTTCTGTTACTAAGAGGATGTTCACCATGAGACAGTTTGCTAATTGCAGGACTGTGGGGGTTGTTTATCTCTGCACATGCTCATGTCCTAAAGACTATGTGGGCAAGACCAAACGAGAACTGCGGGTTCGCATTGGTGAACACCTTGGCGACATCAGACACGGCAGGGACACACCTATTGCGAGACATATTAATCATGACCATGGTGGTGACCCTAATTGTCTTCTGTTTAGGGCTATTGAGGTGATTCCCCCCTCAGTGAGGCTGGGCGATTGGGACAAGAGGATTCTACAACGTGAGACAAGGTGGATCTATTTATTGAGATCCATGAGCCCCCTTGGTCTCAACGAACAATTGACCTTTACTAGTTTTATTTAGTCACCTTTTTCTTGTTTTTGTTCTGGTTATTATGAAAACTTCTATGTATGCCATGTATATTTATACATTAATGTATTATTCATCATTATTTATGATGTGTTATATCTTAGTATATATTTTTTTCTCTTTTCATTTTTTTATGTTTTGTCTCGTGTCATCTTTTTGTGTTTTTTGCTGTGATGGTACTTTTTTGTGTTCACTTATCATTTACGTCTGTACCTTGCTCTCCTTTAGCCTTAATTTAACATCATTCTAGCTATAAAATTACATGTGAATTGGGTCTCTATTTATTATGTATGTTATCGGTCTATTCCATGTTGAGGATTTTGTAGCACATTAGCGCTCCACTTTCCAAGGTGACTATTATGTCATGACCGAGGGACCCATACCTTGGCATTTTGTTGTTATTATGTCCGTGTGTCTTCCCTTTTTCTTCCTAACCACCATTATGCTATTGGGATGAGACCTTAGTCTGCTAGCGCGTGTCACATGATTTCTATTTTGGCGCATGTGCGTCTTAACTTTTTGGTGTGGAACGCATTAGTGCGCTCCATTGTTCTAGCGACCGCTACGTCATCTCTATGTTACCGTGCCTTGACGCATGCGCTATTCACCTTTCGGGTATGGAGCGCATTTTTGCGTTCCAAGTCTCGAGCAACTGTTACGTCATCTCTATGTTACCGTGCTTTGACGCATGCGCGATTCACCTTTCGGGTATGGAGCGCATGGTTGCGTTCCAAGTCGCGACTGTTACGTCACCACTATGTTACCGCGCCTTGACGCATGCGCGATTCATCTTTCGGGTATGGAGCGCATGGTTGCGTTCCAAGTCGCGACTATTACGTCACCACTATGTTACCGCGCCTTGACGCATGCGCGATTCATCTTTCGGGTATGGAGCGCATTGTTGCGTTCCAAGTCTCGAGCGACTGTTACGTCATCACTATGTGACTACGGCTAGCTGGCGCGTCTGACACGCTGCTTTCATTTCCGGTAAGCCCGGTTTTTAAATGGGCTTTGGGTGAGTCTTTCCACAGCCTGGATTACTCGTGCTGCTGACCCCTGATGAACCCCCTTGTAACAATGGGGGGGGAAACGCGTCGGGCATTGTTTTGGGGATAAGATTCTGATCGAGTGCTGCTTTTGTCATCTCTGTATCATCATCTCCTATGGCGTCACCCGGATTTCGGGTTCTCGTGCCGCAGCTCACAGATGAGTATCTTTAATCTTACTGTGCTAATCATTGAAATGCTGCTGTGACTATTGTTTCTGCACCCTTTATTATTAAGGGATAAGTCTGAGTCATTACGGGGCTTCTTGTGACGATAACACTGTTATAATCATCGGTCCTTTGCCCCTTTTTCAAATTTGGCACTTCACACTTTATTATTGCCGTGGGTACCTGCATTATCGGAGATTGATATAATAGCCTTTTTTTGTCCATATGAGGGGGCTTTTTGGGCAAATTCTATAAACATTTGTATATTGCCTGTTCGGCTAGAGACGATTGTGTCTCGCTAACATAATCATATACTGATTAACTTTATGATATAAATGTGTCCCCCTATTGGATATGTTATCATCTTTTTTATTTTTTGATGATGTGAGATTTATTTACTGCATCCTGATATACCATTTGCTAGCTGGGCATATCCGATTTTGTAGACCGAAGCCCAATCTGTGATATACTGATCTCTCTATTACACTACATTATCTGGTTAGGTTATTTTCTTTATGTTTTTGTTTCATATTTTTTATTTATTTTTGTGGTTATCAGGGTGTATTGGGACATTTTTCTGATCTTTATCTCCATTGTAGGGATTTTTTGAGGGATCCTAGGGTAAGTCGACGCTGAGTGGGGGCGCCAACCGTTTCAAAGTAGGGTGCCAACCTCCACTGTCAGGTAGGGTTTGTCCGTTAGGCATTTATTAGGTTGTTCCAGGTTTCCTGTATCGTAGGGATCTCTAGGGATTTTGAGGGCGAGCCGCCGTGGAGTGGGGGCGCCAAGCGTTATTTAGGGTGCCAACCCCCGCTGCCAGGTAGGACAAAGCATAGTGTCGCTCTAGGACCATATAGGCACATTTTTGTTATTGTGTTTTAATGATTAGAGTGTTTTAGTAGTAACTATTAATAAAGGTTATTTTTTATGAATCCTGTTTTTTTTGGTTTTTTTGAGCTTGAAAGGGTTCTAGAATATATTTTTGTTGGTTTTTTCTATGTTATGGTGGTCCAAGCTCTATGCAGGTCATTCACTAGGTGCCCCGTGTGGTTCTGGGATTTTTGCTCACCATTTTGACCCCATGGGGTGAGATCTTGCGTGGAGCCCCAGATGGAGGGAGATTATCAGTGGTCTTGCATGTCTTCCATTTTCTTATTATTGCTCTCACATTTTATTTCATCACACCAAACTGCATGCCTATTGCAGATTCAGTTTTTCCAGCTTGGTGCAGGGCTACATTTTTGTTTCTGGTGTCCTTCAACAGCTCTTTGGTCTTCTTGACCATAGTGGAGTTTGGAGTGTGACTGTTTGAGGTTGTAGACAGGTGTCTTTTGTACTGATAACAAGTTCAAACAGGTGCCATTACTACAGGTAATAAGTGGAGGACAAAGGAGCCTCTGAAAGAATAAGTTACAGGTCTGTGAGAGTCAGAAATCTTGCATGTTTTTAGGTGACCAAATACTTATTTTCCACCACAATTTGAAAAATAAATCTTGACAAATCAGACAAGGTGATTTTCTGGATTTGTTTTCTCATTTTGACTCTCATAGTTATGGTCTACCTATGATGTCAATTACAGGCTTCTCTCATCTTTTTAAGTGGGAGAACGTGCACAATGTACTATTGTGTACTGACATGACCTCTTTGTTGTTTTTATTATATTTTTAATATAGCAATGGAAGGTCGTTATCAGTACAAAAAAAATATTCTATTAGTTGCAATTTAGCATTGGCTGGAAGGACAATTTATAAACCGTAATTAACTATTTCTAGTGATACAATAGAAATTAGCATAAGTGCATTAAATGGTTGTGTTTACATGGATTCGGATCGATGATTAATCTATCAATGTAAATGCACAGAAAGGTTATACTATATTATTCTCGCACTTGCAGACTCTAAAGGGTAAAGGTTTAACTAAGATGCTAAAAAAATAATTATAATGAACTAGCTTTTGAAAAGATAGAAGTGCTGAATAGTCATACCTGGTATTATACTCTTGAAAATAAAATACATAAAAAAAAGAAATGTGAATTAAGATTCCAAATAAAATTAGAATCCTTCAATACATGAACCAGAAAGAACAGCTTTAAATAGACAGCCTTTTAAACTTTTGTGAAGTGCTCATATTGTCTCAGTGCTATATAATTTTATATATATTGTAAAAGACAAAGGCCCTGACTTACTAATGACTTTCCCTCATAATTGCAGGAAATTGTGCTAATAGTCCAATTTTCCTTGATTGCGCTATCACAAAAATATTTAGTTAGTGAGCCCTTTTTTGTTACTGATCTTTGTCTATTTTTTCCTTTCTGTGAAACATTGACTTTTTGCCTGGCTGTAACACAGAGGATCTTGCCACATAAAGCACTGCCAGCTGCCTCTAGCTTTGGCTCAATGTAAGTGAATTTTCCTATCCATAAATTGGTTTCAAAAGTCCTATATTTGACTTCTTTGTATTACAGTATCTTTTGTATCATCTCCAAAAGATTAGTCAAATATCAAGTCATTTTTCAATTTTGAGTTTTCCTTGAGGTCAAAACCTTTGATGGTATGAACTGCAAAGAAGATCTTAATTGGGTCATCCCAACCTGAAAAGATATGCCCTTTACATTGGATAGAGAATTACTGAACCCAAAAATGGGACTCTGAAATAAATTGTTAGAATGTAGTGGGCATGCTCACCACTACTTCATTTATTATATATGGGTCAACTAGAGAAAGTCGAGCACTATACTCGTCTATCCACAGCATATCTATAGACTAAGAATCGAGAGGTGCTTTAGCATCAACCACTCCATTAACGGGAACCTGTCACCAGGTTTGGCCGATATAAGATGCGGCCACTGCCTTTCAGGGCTTATCTACAGCATTCTATAATGCTGTAGATAAGCCCCCAGTCTGATCTGAAAGATAAGAAAAATAACTTTTATTACACTCACCTGCAAGGCAGTCCGGTCCAATGGGTGTCGCAGGTCTTGGTCCAGTTCCTCCCATCTTCTTGCGATGCCGCCCTCCTCCTTGCTTCACAGGCTCCCCAGCATCACGCTCCTGTGCAGGTGTACTTACCTGCCCTGTTGAGGGCAGAGCAAAGTACTGCGCAGGTTCCTGGAAAGGTGAGAGAGGCTCAGCGCCTGTGCACTGCAGTTCTTTGGTCTGCCCTCAACAGGGCAGATAAGTACACCTGTGTAGGAGCGTGGTGTCGGGGAGCCATGGAGCAATCTGGAGGGCGGAGATCGTAAGAAGATGGGAGGTGCCGGACCAGGAACTGCGACACCAATCAGACCGGACTGCCCTGCAGATGAGTATAATAAAACTTATCTTTCTTATCTTTCAGGTCGGATCAAGGGCTTATCTACAGCATTATAGAATGCTGTAGATAAGCCCTGAAAGGCAGTGGCCATATCTTATATCAGCCAAGCCTGTTCACTTTAAAATAGGAAATTTCTAAACCTTGTTTTCTGTATTAGTGGGGGCCCTGGCTGTCAGACTACCAGTGATCAATAAGTTATCCTATGAACAGGACATAACTTGCTAAATTGAAACAACTCCTTTGATGGATATATTATCCAATGGACGCACTCACTATGTACACCTTGCAAGTGTTCAATCACATGCATACAGTGCACTATTATCTTTGTGTCCCACTGTACTAGATAAAATATTGTCACAGGGGTTCTGTGCACGGTACTCCAGCAGATTTACTAGAGCTTCAATGGATAGGCTTTGCTCAAGTCACTCATCTAGCAAATCTCAGTGGGCGCCTTGGTGTTCACTCTTTAATCTTAATACAGGAATCAGGACTTACACTGGGGCCTCTGGGTTGGGTCCACAGAGTAGCTGCTGGCTGATAGACTGGGCTGTCTGTAAATGCTTAGAAAGATGTGTTAATACTATTAGGTCCAGAAAAAGGACCTAATTGGCAGAAGAATGGTATAAACCAGCACTGAAATAGGGTGGGCAGAGGCAATGAAATATGTGTGAATAGAGTAAGGGATTTTTTAAATGCCAACTAAAACCAAGAAGTCAAGGGTTTAGATAGTGTGAGCCCTGTTCATGGCTCTCAGAAGGGTGTTAAAGGGGTATTGTCATCTCCAAGATCCTATCACAATATGCAGTAGGTGTAGTAATAATAATATTAGCAAATACTTCCAATTAGAAATGTAGTATAATTCCCCTGATTTGTTATGTCACTTATCCCATGGGCATGGAATTGCAGTAGCTTAGGTATCTATGATTACCCCTTTAGTTAGAAGTTTAAGTTCAGGGATTAACCCCCAAGCTCCCTGCCTGAACAGAACAACTAGTCTCACAATATCAGCTCATGCTTCTGCCCTGTTGCTCAGTGTGGCCCACAAAAGTGTGGTGCCACCCAGCGTCAGGAGCATAGGGAATTAGCATAGATGCAGTAAATATAAACTCAAAGCTTTGGATAGTGCTAGTGCACCAAGAAATGAGATAAAACCAATGAATCAATTTACCACCCCAGAGCACTAGAAAACGTGAGATGGGGAGGTGCCATAAACTCCATTTAAAGTTCTGGCTCCACTAAGAAATTGTCCATAATATACAGAACTCACTTGTGCTTTGGCATCAATATACACTAGTAAACAGCAAATATATTTCCTTACAACAATGGAGGGTTCACACTAACATCTTTAAAATGTGTGTTAAGTTGCATTACAAGGTGATTCACATTTATTTCTACCAAATCCCCACTAACAATTTCTAACAATGCATGTAAACAAAAATTTGTTCCAGTATTTTCCAATTTAATGGTTTTAACTTTCAAAAAACAAAATGGATACATACAAAACAATTAAAAAAATATGATAAACATAAATGCATATATATTCTTCAGCTGTAATTGAAGCGATAAGGACTAGGTTTCAGATCACTGAAAAATTAAACGGCCATGTTTCCTATTTTGTGTGAGTATACGCCTGACCAAGGAGGAGTAGAGGGGGATAATTAACTCACGTTATCTAGACTCTGTGCTTCTCTTAATACATCCTATAACTGTGTTTGTCTTTTATGCTGCTGAATTACACTGTTGACTCATGTGTAGTCTGTGATCTATTAGTATACCCAAGTCTTTTTCACATGTGCTGTTCCTTAGTTCTATTCCTCCCATTCTATAGATGTAATTTTCATTGCTAAAACACGTGTTGGGATCTGGCGCCTGTTCAGCAGTTGTAGATGACCACAAGTATCCCTTTGTCCATCTTTATTACGTTCAGTTGTCTTTATACTCTGAGCTAGTTTAGGACTTTTGCATATCAGGCTTAAGGTATGACAAGAGATACTCTTATCCTATATTTGTATACTCACCTGCTATGTAGTTTTTTCTTATTTACTTCCTTTTATTGTATATCATTAATAAATATTTATATTTTTTTATCATAGCACTGGCTATATAATTTTTTGCGTATAGGTTTTCTAGATTCCATAAATAGCTTTTTTTCATAATTCGCTTGATAGTGGTTAATGCTTTACCCACAATTTCTACCACTTTTTCATGGCTACATAGGTTACTTGTATGCTGTGCATAGGCAGTAAGCTGCCAATCAGTGGTGTAGGCAGGGTTATACAGAGCTCATGAATATGGCAGCAGGTTTAACCTCTTAACCCCCAAGCATGGTTTGCACGTTAAAGACAATTTTACAATTCTGACCACTGTCCTTTTATGAGGTAATAACTTTGGAACGCTTCAACAGATCTTGGTGATTCTGAGAATGTTTTCTCATGACATATTGTACTTCACTTTATTGGTAAAATTTCTTCAATACATCTTGCGTTTATTTGGGTAAAAAATGGAAATTCTGCGAAAATTTGGAAAATTTTGCAATTTTCAAATTTTGAATTTTTATGCACTTAAAACAGAGAAATATGTGACTCAAAATAGTTAGCAAATAACATTTCCACATGTCTACTTTA
The DNA here is from genome assembly GCF_032444005.1 of Ranitomeya imitator. Classification (NCBI taxonomy): domain Eukaryota; kingdom Metazoa; phylum Chordata; class Amphibia; order Anura; family Dendrobatidae; genus Ranitomeya; species Ranitomeya imitator. The sequence continues at coordinate 87,451,903 of NC_091286.1, forward strand.
CATCAGAACAATTTTGGAAACAAAACATTTTTTTGTTAGGAAGTTATAAGGGTTAAAAGTTGACCAGCGATTTCTCATTTTTACAGCAAAATTTACAAAGCAATTTTTTTTAGGGACCACCTCACATTTGAAGTCACATTTAGGGGTCTATATGGCAAAAAATACCCAAAAGTCACAACATTCTAAAACTCTAAAATCTGCACCCCTCAAGCTGATCAAAACCACATTCAAGATGTTTATTAACCATTCAGGTGTTTGATAGGAGCAGAAGCAATGTGGAAGGAAAAAATGAACATTTAACTTTTTAGTCACAAAAATGATATTTTAGCAACAATTTTTATATTTTCCTAAGGGTAACAGGAGGAATTGGACCATACAAGTTGTTGTCCAATTTGTCCGCAGTACGGTGATACCCTGTATGTTGGGGGACCACTCTTTGGGCGCATGGTAGGGCTCGGAAGGGAAGGAGCGCCGTTTGACTTTTTCAACCTAAAATTGCCTGGAATTTAGATCAAACTCCATGTCGCATTTGACGAGCCCCTGATGTGCCTAAAGAGTGGAAACCAACCACAAGTGACCCCATTTTGGAAACTAGACCCCCTAAAGAACTTAACTAGATGGGTGGTGAGCACTTTGAATCCCCAAGTGTTTCACTAAAGTTTATAATGCGCAGGCGTGAAAAAAAATATTTTTTTCCCCACAAACAATGATTTTCTAGTCCCCAATTTTTTATTTTCCCATAGGTAACAGGAGAAATTGGACCCCAAAGTTGTTGTCCAATTTGTCCTTAGTACGCTGGTACCCCATATGTGAGAGAAAATTACTCTTTTGGCACATGTCAGGGCTCAGAAGGGAAGTAGTGATGTTTTGGAATGCAGGCTTTGATGGAGTGCTCTGCGGCCGTCACGTTCCGTTTGCAGAGCCCCTGATGTGCCTAAAAAGTAGAACCCACACAAGTGACCCCATTTTGTAAACTAGACCTACTAAGGAACTTATCTAGATGTTTTGTGAGAACTTTGAACCCAAAGTGTTTTACTAAAATTTATAATGCCCGCGTGTGAAAATTCAAACTCCTATTTTTTGCCCACAAAAATGATCTTTTAGTCCACAATTTTGTATTTTCACAAGGGTAATATGAGAAATTGGACCCCAAAGTTGTTGTACAATTTGTCCTTAGTACGCTGGTACTCCATATGTGTGAGAAAACTACTGTTTGGGGACACGTTAGGGCTCAGAAGGGAAGTAGTGACGTTTTGGAATGCAGGCTTTGATGGAATCTTCTGCGGCCATCATGTTCCGATTGCAGAGCCACTGATGTGCCTAAACTAAACAGTAGAATCCCCACAAGTGACCCCATTTTTGACCCCCTAAGGAACTTATCTAAATGTGTGGTGCGAACTTTGAACCCCCAAGCGTTTCACTAATGTTTATGCCTGTTCGTGAAAAAAAAATCCTATTTTTTGCCCACAAAAATGATCTTTTAGTCCCCAATTTTATATTTTCCCAAGGGTAACAAGAGAAATTGGACCTAAAATGTTGTTGTCCAATTTGTCCTGTGTATGCTGGTAGCCCATTTGTGGGAAAAAACTGTTTAAGCACACGTCGGGGCTCAAAAGGGAAGTAGTGACGTTTTGAAATGCAAACTTTGGTGGAATGGTCTGCGGGTGTCATGCTCAGTTTGCAGAGCCCCTGATGTGCCTAAACAGGAAAATAAACACAAGTGACATAATTTTGGAAACTAGACCCCCAAGGAACTTATCTAGATGTGCCCCCTTTGGAACTAATCTGTTTCCTGTAAAGTAAATTAATAGTGCATGGAGGTGTGATACAATTTGAAGCAATCCTTCATACACAGGCCAGGTTTTTGGGGGCAAGTGTCCCTTTGATAAGTGGTGTCTTTGCGTATTCACCATTTGTAACACACTCAGCACCTTTTTGCGGTTTACCTTTGCTTCCAGTTGGCGAGACCACCCCCGGAAAATGCTGACCTGGTACGATACGAGTACCTTCAGTTCCAAAAGAACTGAGGCCCCCTCCTTCCGGAGTGCCATATATCAGGGCCTTAACCACTACCTTCTGGAAATTAAGGTATGACTTATCGGTGTGGCGTGCACATCGTGACAGCAGGAAAGCGTTGAGCGTTGCCATTTGTACAATATGCATGGCCAGCATTTTGTACCACACCCTGGTCTTTCTCAAAGCATTGTACGGTTGGAGGAGTTGATCGGAGAGATCAACACCCCCCATGTTTTTGTTGTACCCAAGTACACAGGTTGGTTTGCTGACCTCTGTATAGGTACCCCAAACAGTGCTGAGGGCGCTGCCATCACTGTGTATGTTGGTCAAGAGAAGGAAATCCCTCTTGTCCTTGTACTTGACCACCAGCAGGTGGTCACTACATTGGGCTCTGCTCTCACCTTTTCTGAGCATCTGACCAAGTAGAGTCTTCGGGAGGCCTCTCTGATGTTTGCGGACAGTACCGCAGCCTGTGGCACCTCGCGCAGAGAGGGATTTAGAGATTGGGAAGCTGGAATAAAAGTTATCGGTGTAGAGGTGATAACCTTTATCCAGCAGTGGGTGCACCAAATCCAACACAATTTTCCCACTCACTTCCAGGACAGGAGGACACTCAGGGGGTCCAATCCTGGTGTCCTTCCCTTTGTATACTCTAAAGCTGTAGGTGTACCCTGAGGTACTCTCACACAGCTTATAGAGTTTGATTCCATACCTGGCCCTCTTGCTGGGCAGGTACTGACGGAATCCGAGCCTTCCCTTAAAATGAATTAAGGACTCATCCATGCAGATGTCCCTTTGAGGCACATACACTTCAGCAAACTTTTTGTTGAAGTATTCGATGACCAGCCGAACTTTGAACAGACGGTCAAAGTTAGGGTCATCTCGTGGGGGACACTGTGCATTATCGTTATAATGCAGGAATTTATGGGTGGCCTCAAAACGCATCTGGAAAATTACCATTCGGAAAACTGGAGTGTTATATAAAATATCAACACTCCAATATTGTCGAAGTTCTGGCTTCTTCAGGATCCCCATGTAGAGGACCAGGCCCCAAAACTGCATCATTTGAACTGCGTCTACAGCAGACCAGCTAGAATATGATGAACCTGGGTTTTGCGCCAAAAATTGACGAGCATACAAATTAGTTTGCTCCACCATGAGGTAAATAAAATCCTCAGAGAAAAAGACTTTGAAAAAGTCCAGTTCTGTGAGGCCGGAGGTCAGGGGCGGATTATAATAGGGTCAATCTGGGCGGTAGCCCAGGGCCCGGTGGGTGTATGGGCCCAGTGGGCAGAGGGGGCCCGCATCGGAGGCTGGCAGCTGAAGTAGGCCGCAGGCACAGCGCACATGTCGTCGGCGTCTGATGTCATTGTCAGTCGCTGGAGAGTGTGAGCTGCTGGAGGGAGCTCGCCGCTGGAGTGCAGGTCAGGTGAGGAGAACTCGTTTTTTTTATATTTTTTAGGGAACGGCAATCCGGGGGGCCTGGGTGGGCCGGAATGCTGGACACTGTCTGTAAGCAATATGCTGGACACACTGGGGCAGATTTCCGGACACACCTGGGGGCAATATGCTGGAGTCAGACACTGGGGCAGATTGCTGGACACACTGGGGTAATATGCTGGACATACTGGGGCAGATTTCTGGAGTCGGACACACTGGGGGCAATGCTGGAGACACTAGGGCAGATTGCTGAGCACACTGTCTGGGGGCAATGCTGGACACACTGGGGCAGATTGCTGGACACAATGGGGCAATATGCTGGAGTCAGACACTGGGGCAGATTGCTGGACACACTGGGGGTAATATGCTGGACTGGACACACTGGGGAAGATTGCTGGACACACTGGGGGCAATATGCTGGACATACTGGGGCAGATTGCTGGACACACTGGGGGTAATATGCTGGACACACTGGTGCAGATTGCTGGACACACATTGGGGGCAATGTGGAGACACTGGGGCAGATTGCTGAACACACTGGGGCAATGCTGGAGACACTGGGGCAGATTGCTTGACACACTGGGGGCAATGCTGGAGACACTGGGGCAGATTGCTCCCCACACTGGAGCAATATGCTGAACATACTGGGGCAGATTGCTGGACACACTGGGGGCAATGCTGGACACACTGGGGCAGATTGCTGGACACACTGGGGGCAATGCTGGAGACACTGGGGCAAATTGCTAGACACAATGAGGGCAATGCTGGAGTCAGACACTGGGGCAGATTGCTCGACACACTGGGGCAATATGCTGGACATACTGGGGCAGATTGCTGGACACACTGGGTGTAATATGCTGGACACACTGGAGCAGATTGCTGGACACACTGGGGGCAGGATGCTGGACACACTGGGGGCAGGATGCTGGATACATTGGGGACAGGATGCTGGACACATTGGGGGCAGAGATGCTGGACACATTGGGGGCAGAGATGCTGGACACTGGGGGCAGAGATGCTGGACACTGGGGGCAGAGATGCTGGACACTGGGGGCAGAGATGCTGGACACACTGAGGGCAGGACTGGAGACATGGGTAGAATGTAGATACGGGGCATGATTGGAGACATGGGGCAGAATGAAAGACATGGGGCAGGATTGGAGACAGATTGTGCAGGATCATGGGGCAGGGTGGATATGATGGAGACTGATGGGGCAGGATGGGGAGATCATATGGGGCAGGATGGATACTCATGAGGGCAGGATGGGAGAACATATGGCTGAAGCCAGGAATGAGATACACAGGGACAGGATGGGGGATATTATTATTACCATAGGGGCTAATTAAGGGATATTATTACTAAAGTGATGTATTTATTATATTTTTTGAGTATACTGTTTTTAATGTCCTGGGGTATCTGTGAGGCAGTTCCGCAAGACCCGAGGAGGAAGATGAGGAGGAGGAGGGGAAGAGGATGAGGATGAAGAATCACAAAAGTAAAGAAAAGTGGGATACTTGCCCTCACAATCAGTGTCGGAGGCTCCTCCAATGAATAGCGCTGTTGGGGCAAATGGAACGAGCAGGACATTTTTTGGGGAATATGGTGCTTGGGTTTACCTTATTGATAGCTATGTGTATGTGTCAGAGGATAGTGATTGGTGCAAACTATTCTGAGAAGAAAAAGCTAAAAAAAAAAAAGCAAATAGGGAGAATAAATTACCTGTGAAAAGAAAAGTCTTAATCAGCAGGCCCTAGCTTTGATAAGTGAACTGCGTCACGTATCAAAATTCGGCGGCTACTGGATGTGCGCACAGGTGTGATGCAAGGGGGGTGAAAAAAAGGAAAACGGCAGGCACAAGTGTCATGTGAACTATGTCACTTATTAAAATTTGGAGCTCCTGGATGTGTGCACGGGGGTCGTAAACACTTTGTTGAGCGGGCACCATCCAAATATTCCAGTACAAAAGGGGGATCACATATGCATACCAATAAACAGTAGCAGCAAACAAGAACAAGCGTTTGCATAAAAATAGGGATCACCACAGTATAACTAAGAGTAGAAAAAATCTTTATTCAGAGAACAACGTGCACAAAGACATTTAAAACCATCTAAAAACATAGATAAGAATAATGGGTCCACTTAATAACAGATAAATGCTGACAAAAATGTGCACCTTACACAGCTAATACAAATACTCTAACACCATTTAGCATAAATAACAGCTGATTCTGACAGCATACCTAATGCACATGTGCGCACTGTGAAGATCAATGTTCCAAAGCGCTGGGCAATTGGATTGATACTCATGGACCACAGAAAAGCGTGGTCCCACATATATACTGATACCAGTCAGGGATATAATGAAAAGATCATCAATACCCAATAACTACCCCACTACGCTCTCCTCAACAATCCTCAGGTGTCTCTTACCCAGCCCTAGTGCAAACACCTATAGAGACGGTCCTAAACCGGCAGGCATGTCAGATCAGTGAAGCTGTGTGGGTGCTGTCTTGTGGGTGCTGCATCACCATTCAATGCTCAGCGGCTGCTAAATGTGCGCATGGAAGCGGTGCAAAGGGGCTGGAGGGGGGAAAAAGAGGGGGAAGAGGGATGGGGAAGGGGGATGGAGGATTGGGGTGGATGAAGAGAGATCAGGCAGGGATCAGGGATCAACACTTACGCTTGTAGTCAGGTGGCGCAAAGGGGGGAAAAAGGAAAATGGCAGGCACAAGCTCTGATAAGTGAACTGCGTCTCTTATCAAAGTTTGGTGGCTGCGGGATGTGTGTACGGAGTTGGCGCAAAGGGGGCTGAGGAAAAAAGCGAGCACGAGTGTTGATCGGTGAACTTCATCACCAATCAATGCTCGGTGGCTGCTAAATGTGCGCATGGAGGTGGCGCAAAGGGGGGTGGAGCAGGGAAAGAAGGGGAATGGGGATGGGGGATTGGGGTGGATGAAGAGAAATCGAGCAGGGATCAGGGATCAACATTTACGCTTGTAGTCAGGTGGCGCAAAGTTGGTGAAAAAAATGGAAAACGGCAAGCACATGCTCTGATAAGTAAACTGCGTCACTTGTCAAAGATTGCCAGCTGCGGGATGTGTGTACGGAGTTGGCGCAAAGGGGGCTGAGGAAAAAAGCGAGCACGAGTGTTGATCAGTGAACTTCATCACCAATCAACGCTTGGTGGCTGCTAAATGTGCGCATGGAGGTGGAGCAAAGGGGGGTGGAGGGGGGAAAGAAGGGGAATGGTAATGGGGGATTGGGGTGGATGAAGAGAAATCAAGCAGGGATCAGGGATCAACACTTACGCTTGTAGTCAGGTGGCGCAAAGTTGGTGAAAAAAATGGAAAACGGCAAGCAGAAGCTCTGATAAGTAAACTGCGTCACTTGTCAAAGATTGCCAGCTGCGGGATGTGTGTACGCAGTTGGTGCAAAGGGGGCTGAGAAAAAAGTGAGCACGAGTGTTGATCGGTGAACTGCGTCACCAATCAACACTCGGTGGCTGCTAAACCTGCGCACGGAGTCAGCGCGAAGAGGGATGGAAGGGGGTAAAAAGAGGAAGAAAGGGAAGGTGGGATGGAGGATGGGGGTGGATGAAGAGAGATCGGGCAGGGATCAGGGATAACACTTACAGTTGTATTCTCTTCTTTATTCTATCTTCAGCAGGGATTGTGATGTTACAGGCAGCTGTGGCACCACAATACCCAGCACATGAGGAGATCTGGCTGTGTGACTGCTCTGCGAGAATCCGCAGCTGGAGTGAGGACTCCTGCAGAGCAGTCAGTCAGGTCACAGGCAGGTGACAAACAGATCACAGAGCGGCCACACCACTGCTGTGACTTGTCATTGGTTGGATCGAATGATCACTTCGATCCCGCTAATCACTGCTGGCCCTGGTGATCATGGCAACTGCCTAGGATCCTCCGATCCTAGGCAGAACATGGCCAGGTCACCAGCAGGGCACATAGCTTTCACACCATGACTGCAGCTGTGCCCTGTTATTGGCAAGATTGATTACATCAATTGCGCCAATCAGTTCCTGCAGGCCCTGCTGGGCCTGTTCTAGGTTCTGGCCTAGGATCAGTGCTATTACAGCACTGATCCAGGCCTGTACCGGTAGGGCACAGTGCGGTAATACTTATGCTGTGCCTCGCAATTGGTGCAATCGATGCGATCGGCGATCGCGCCAATCCGGGTTTTTTTTGCCAGGCACCAGCCTAGGATCGAGGACATCGGTACTCGATCCTAACCTGGGACCTCATTGTTTCAGCCAATCTGATTGGCTGAAACAGCGAGAAAGGCTGTGATTGGCTGTTCAGAATTGAACAGCCAATCACAGCGATCGGGAAGGTGGGGGGCTTTGACTGACCACAGGATGCCGAGGCCATCTTCCCTGAGATAAGATGACGTTGGAATTTTAATGTGATCACCACGACTTAAGTCGCGATGTCACATAACGTATTAACCTGTCCATGGCAATTAAGTCCCAGGTCACATGGACGGGATAGTACGTCCGATGGCAGAAAGGGGTTAATAGCCCTCTAGTGATACTCTCCTGCTGTTGAATCAATGATTTTATCAAAACTATAGTAAGCATCCCAGTAGTTGACACAATGGAAAAAAAAAGATGGCAGATAAGATAACTAGATGAGTATAGTTTTTCAGTATAGTGCCCCATACACCTGCCTGTTGGTTGTATGGGATATTGCTACTCAGTCATAATCACTCCAATGAATCTGATCTGTAATACCAAAAACAACCCATGTACAGTACAGACCAAAAGTTTGGACACACCTTCTCATTTACCTCTTGAAGCTCATCAAGAGAATGCCAATAGTATGCAAAGCAGTCATCAAAGCAAAAGGTGGCTACTTTGAAGAACATAGAATATAAGACATAATTTCAGTTGTTTCACATTTTTTTGTTAAGTATATAATTCCACATGTGTTAATTCATAGTTTTGATGCCTTCAGTGTGAATGTACAATTTTCATAGTCATGAAAATACAGAAAAATCTTTAAATGAGAAGGTGTGTCCAAACTTTTGGTCTGTACTGTACATGTGCAGTATTTTCTTTTTTTAAGAGCAGTCTTTTTTCAATCCTGTCCAACCACTGTGTGTGTTAGGAGTCGAGTTTCCTCTGCTGCACAGGGGGAATCTCGATCCGTGTCTGCTGCGGTCTCCCATTCTGCTTCGGCCACAGTAGGCTCTGCTCAGCGGAGGCATCGCTCCCAGCGTCTCGCTGGGACTGATTCTGTGCAGAGGGTTACTGCTGCCTTTTCTGGCTCTCCTGTTGTACCCTGCACTGATCTGCGGCGAGCGAGCTTCTCTGGGACTAAGTCCTTATTTGCACACACTGAGCATGCCCAGGGCAAGATCTCCCGTTGGAGATCGAGGGTCACATGCTCAGGTACTGCAGCACATCCCATTGGTCCTCCTGGCAGGTCCTGAAAGGGCAAAACTTCTGTAGCAGCTTCCTGTGCTGCAACTATATAAACTGCGCATGACCGCACGGCCATGCGCTAGTATTGTCTTGATAATGTGTGTGTGTAGATGGATGTATGTCGATGGATGAAAGCTCCTAAATATCCCTCCCTAGTGTTGTTGACTGCTCGCGGATGATGGTAGCTATCTAGCGCCCGACTAGCCATCTGCACGTAACACACATTACAGCGTCCAGTTGCTGTGTCCGCCAGTACGGCGCCGTGCGCTTCCTCTGCGCTTTCCTTACCCAAGCCTGGGTGGTTAGTGGCGTCCGTCAGTGCGGCACCGCACGCACTCTCGTGCCTTTATATTCTATTTATTAGTTTCCTTACACACCCAGTTGCGATGTTGTGCCAGCAAGTGTCTAATCGGACTTCAATCCTGAGTAGGGGTTGAGTGCGCTGACTTCTTGCTCGCGCTCTATGTGCGGTACTGCGGTCCTGTGACGCAACAGGATCGCTTCCTTCACGCAGGGTGAAGTTAACCCATGTGTGTATACTTAGTACCGCCATATAGTCCGTCTTACTAGCAGCAGGGTCTTTACCTGCACGGTGGACCTCGGACTGCAAACGCACCTAGTTTCATACCATCTATACTTGGTGCGTTCCGCCGGTCCTTAACAGTGTGTCCCAGAATGGCGGCATAGTCAGGGCATCGGACAGTCACAGCAAAGCCGAGTCTTAAAAGAGTAATTATGATGCTCTACATTGACTACATTACAGAGAGACCACTTGTTGTGAAGTTTCACTGGTTACAAAAGTAGATTTTCCATATAGTTATGGCATATATTACATAATTTAGTAAAACTTCAGGATGGCTCCTATGACATTCCTTGTGATTACTATCACTGACTTTCGACTGTCACAATATTTTATTGTTCCGAGCTTCTGAGTGAGGCATGATTGAATTGCATATTTATGATTTCATATTGTAAATACCAGCTACCATCTGGAAAACTACAATGTTATTTATGTCTGCTTTACTCCACAGCTAGAAAATAGCAATGTGATGTTACAAAAATGACATTCAGATTCATAATGCTTTATTCTGAATAAAAGTCCGGCACATAAAATCATAGTTTAGATGGATGATGAGGACACAATGAGCAGAATAGTGAGGCTTGCGCTTCTGAAATGCAGCCTTCGGGTGATGCCCACGTGTGACTGATGTGTTTCACTGTGTGAGAGACATTTCTTGAACTCCAATACAAATCTGTTAGGCTATGTTCTAGATGTGAGAGAGTACTAAAATGCTCAGGTGCTCGTTGCTCGAATTGAGAAATTCCTAATACTCGCATGCTTCTTTCAAGTAACAAATATAATGGACGTCAATGGGAAAACCAAGCTTTTCTCCGGCAGACCCTACAAAGAGGTTGGGGGTAGTGAAAATGTTCAAATGGATGGGAAAAGTGCTGAATGGAAGGAGAACAGCTTGGGGAAGACCCCTGGAAGCATCTCTGACTCCGTGATCACTGCTGAGAACAACAATGTCACACTTTTACTCGACTTTAAGAAGTGACAACAAAACATTCCAAACCGGCAAGAAATTGCATTTAATAGAAAAAGAAAAATGTTAAGAAACATTTTTTCCTATATAATGACTAGGGCAGAATTTAATAAAAGATTTAAATAAAATTGATTATTTATTAAAAAATAGGACATTTCAGTTGAATTAATGAAGGAAGCAAGAACTGCCAGAAATAAGAGACTCAGATATACCTTGTAATACACATAAAGGAGCGCCTCACACACATTCTGTTTAAATTTTCATGTATTTGGTACTCCTAGACTTAAAGGCTATGTACTTTTGTGGGTTATATACCAAGGAAATGTACTCCAGACCATAGAATAGTCTATGGGTGAGCAATATAATAATCTATGGATGAGTAATCTAATCCAGAAATATTATTCAATGTTTTTTGTGAGTTTTACATACCACCGTAATGCAACAAGAACTATTTTAAACTGCATGCATGGCTCATTGAATCCATAAAAAAATTTGGAATGTGAAGATTTTGAAAGTGTAGTTGATGTACTTATACAGTCCTAAATGCTTTGCCGAAAGTGTAAAGCCAGGCAAAAATTTCTCACAAAAATGCATTTGACCACGTTTTAGTGCTCACTTCAAATAGTTGGATACTGCTGAGAACTATGTCCATCTGCATCATTAAAATCAATGGCCCTGTGAGTGGAAGGAAAAAGTCAAGTAAGAAAAAGCACTGTTAATGTCTAACAGGGTGGTTGCCAGGGAACACCACCATCTGATGGTCAAAGACAATAGCAAAGTGAAAGCAGACATAATTGCATTAGTAAGAACCCAAGAGTGAAGGGCATGTTCCCTCTGGGAAGAGATTGGAAAAGTCATCAGTTCAGGTGACACCTATGGTTCAGTTAGTAATTATAAAAGGTCCAGTAGGGTGACTGACCCTGTAGCAGGATGGACATATGGCACAGGAGAGTTGACTTATAGCCGCTATAATGAGTAATCAGATCCAAAAGAAGGACTGAGTAACAAGATGTGAATAAAAGACCGAGTAACATGTGAGTGAAGGACTGAGTATTGACTAAGGGTGATTAGTAGCACCGGAAAAGCGTTATGCACACATGAACCAACAGAACAATTTTTAATGAATCTGAAATAAAGGATTCTGCTGGGCAAAAGTATTTTGAGTTCAACATATGATGTGAAACTATACTATATCTAATGGTGGTAAGTTCGGCCTTTTCTATTTTTTCGGAATTCTGAGTGAGTAAGCAGATGCAAGTGAAGCACTGTGTAACCAGATGTGAGTGAAGTACTGAGTTGCCAGATGCAAGTGAAGGACTGAGTAACCAAATTCGGGTGGCCAGACATGAAAAGTCAGAGGCGGGAGCAAGACGACTAAGCAGCAGCAGAGGGATGTTCGTGAGAGCCATTGCTTCCAGTGTAAATATATTGTACAAAGAGGGGACCAGAGCTGTGCTTCAGGGAACAATGGCGGCTAGTGTGGCTAGTGGGCCAAGTAACTCAGCAACCTGGGACATGCAGCCTAGAGAGTAGCAATACCAACACCTAGGGTTGAGCGACCTTCACTTTTATAGGATCGGGTCGGGTTTCACGAAACCCGACTTTTGGAAAAGTCGGGTCGAGTGAAATCGGCCGATCCTATAAAAAAGTCGGGGTCGGGGTCGGCCGAAACTCGAAACCCAATGCAGTGCATTGGGTTTCCATGGTTCCCAGGGTCTGAAGGAGCGGAAACTCTCCTTCAGGCCCTGGGATCCATATTTAAGTGTAAAATATAGAATTAAAATAAAAAATATTGCAATACTTACCCTCTGACGCGCCCTGGTACTAACCGGCAGCCTTCCTCCTTCGAATCCGCGCTTCTAGGACCTTGCCGTGACGTCGCGGTGACGTCGCGGCTTGTGATTGGCCGCGCGGCCGCCCATGTGACCGCTCGCGCGGCCAATCACAAGCCGCGACGTCACCCGCGACGTCACCGAAGGTCCTGGAAGGGCTGATTCTTAGGAAGGAAGGCTGTCGGAAGGAAGCAGGGCGCTTCCGAGGGTGAGTATATTCCTATTAGGTATATACTCACCCTCGGAAGCGCCCTGCTTCCTTACGACAGCCTTCCTTCCTAAGAATCAGCCCTTCCAGGACCTTCGGTGACGTCGCGGGTGACGTCGCGGCTTGTGATTGGCCGCGCGAGCGGTCACATGGGCGGCCGCGCGGCCAATCACAAGCCGCGACGTCACCGCGACGTCACGGCAAGGTCCTAGAAGCGCGGATTCGAAGGAGGAAGGCTGCCGGTTAGTACCAGGGCGCATCAGAGGGTAAGTATTGCAATATTTTTTATTTTAATTCTATATTTTACACTTTAATCTGAATTCCGATACCAATTCCCGATATCTTAAACATATCGGGAATCGGGATCGGAATTCCGATTCCAGATTCAAAAGATCGCCGACTTCATGGCCGACCCCCCACTGGGGTCGGGTCGGGTTTCATGAAACCCGACCTTGCCAAAAGTCGGCGACTTTTGAACAATTTCGACCCGTTTCGCTCAACCCTACCAACACCGCATTAGGGTCTGTGTGGTTTTGTGCATTACCTAGAGAGTGACAACGGTGATGGTGATGGGCCTAGTAGTGACAGTGATGCCCTTTTAGGTTGGTGGATTAGAACTAAGACATTACTGACAATGGCAGTTATTTAGTGGTAACAATAGAACAGTAGTGTATAAAAAGCATTGAGTCAATATCTGTTGTGAATTCCGCTCTTGGGCTCCGTCCGGTGGTTGTAAGTGGCACTTTTGTGAGTTCTGCTCTTGGGCTCCCTCTTGTGGTTTCTAGTGGTATGGCTGCTCCTTGGAGTTAGCTGTCATCAGCTGCCTCCACTTATCTTCTCTTCTGCTCGGCTATTTAGGTCTGGCTCTGTCTTCTGCCAGTGCCACTTGTAAATGGTTTCTGGTTGAATTCACATCTCTTTGAGTTCCCTGTTATCCTGACCAGTTCAGCTAAGCTAAGTTTTTGCTTGCTCTTTTCTGTCCATAGGTTGTGGACTTATCCATTCTGTGCTTTCTTTGTTTGTCCAGCTTATCAGTGTGAATTTATTCTGTCTTGCTGGAAGCTCTGGGAGGCAGATTTGCCCTCCACCCCTTTAGTCAGGTGTGGAGTTTTTTTTTGTAAACTCTGCGTGGATTTTTGTAGTGTTTTATACTGACCGCACAGTATTCCATCCTACCCTATCTATTTAGCTAGACTGGCCTCCTGTGCTCATCCTGGTTTCATTCTGTGTGTGTCTTTTCCCTCTCCACTCACAGTCATTATTTGTGGGGGGCTAATCTATCCTTTGGGGATTTTCTCTGAGGCAAGATAGTTTTCCTGCTTCTTTCTTTAGGGGTAGTTAGCTCTTAGGCTGTGACGAGATGCCTAGGGAGAGTTAGGAGCATTCCACGGCTACTTCTAGTGTTGTGTTGAGCTTAGGGACTGCGGTCAGTACAGTTACCACGTCCTTCAGAGCTCGTTCCATGTTGCTCCTAGACCACCGTATCATAACAATATCCTGTTAATCTTAACTACAGTATTCTTTTTATAATATAACTTGATTCAGTTTCATTGTTTGTGCTATCCACTGATATTGTACTGAAGGCAGCCCTTTTATTGTGTTAACTGAATGAATAGTTATTGGTTCAAGTACCACTGTCTCCTCATTGTCTGGGCTGTTGCATCCACATACCTGTTAAAAGTGTGTTGTCATGACTGTTGTCAGGTGTCCCGGGACCAGGGGCTCTTTCCCTGTCCCTAACTCTAGGCTTTCCCAAGATTACTTCTGATTGTGAAGACACCGGGGCCACGTACTTTGCCTTAGCTCCTGAATTCGCCATGAGTCTGTACCCATCCCCCACCCAGGGAAGAGGGGATTAGTAGTGTACTGGATCCACTACTGGAGTAGTGGATAATACACCAAACAGACTAACAAGGTAATATGAACAGGGATAGCAAAAAATACCAGTCATACAAAAATACTCGCATAAACAACAGAGGAATGCACCGGGGAGTGGAAGATGAAGTTATATCAAAGTAGGAGAAGTAGAATTATCACACTGCCAAAACGTAGCAACGATACAAAAGATCTATCCCCGACACACTCCAAAAACATGAAGACAGGACTGTTGCTTTCAAAAAAATTTTAATTTATCTTGTGCAAAAGAGAATGGTTTCCAAACAACGTTTTGGCTCAGGCACGAGCCTTCGTCAGGAAGACAATCTGTTCATACGTAAAAACAAAAAAAGCATATATTACAATCAAAATTAAAAAAAATAATAAACAAAAGAAAACATAGGTACACATTTTAAATATCTCATGAATTCAACATATGATATTACCATATAATGTTATCTGGTGTGCATGCTGAAACCGCTTGTGAAAGTGCAATGGTGTTGCAGTGATTGGGTGGGGAAGCAAGAGGATTGAAAAGATGAAAAGAAAAAAGGACATAGATTATAAGAAATGGTGTTAAAATGGAGCAGATAGAAAATCACATAAATAGAAGTAAGGGAATACAGAGTATGGTCCACCTTATGGTAGTTATATTGTATGTAGGTCCCGGGCTCTCAGATTGCCCTATGGAAGTTTGTAAAAGTGGTCTATAAGAAGAAAAGGAGGTTACCTATCCATTTGTTTGTCATACGTTATTTACATTCTCATAACTACCTTTATAGGCCAGCAGAATGGAATTAAATGAAGTTGCTCACACCCATAGTGGACTATCCTCTTAGACAAAGGGTGAGTGAAGAATTTAGGATGATCTCTAGCTTTTTGGAGTGTCTACATATGAGGAAGCGTTGGTTACCTTTTTTATCAATTGCTAGTAATACAGATGTATTGAGGTAGACTTAGCCTTTGTATCTAGAGATTAGAAAGATATCATGCAAGTATAGCAATCCATGAATATAGGGTATATGATCAGTATACTATGGGTCAGTAAAAATGAGTCAAGTTACCTTTTAAAAGTAATGGAATGTGCATAAGGTGTTGCAAGAGGTAGACCACAATGAGCATTATTCACTGTTCTGTATAAAAGAAAAAGGGAGAAAAACAGTTTGGTGGATGCTACATCTATACAGTGCCTTTGCGAAAGTATTCGGCCCCCTGGAACTTTTCAACCTTTTCCCACATATCATGCTTCAATCATAAAGATACCAAATGTAAATTTTTGGTGAAGAATCAACAACAAGTGGAACACAATTGTGAAGTTGAACGAAATCTACTGGTTATTTTAAATTTTTGTGGAAATTCAAAAACTGAAAAGTGGGGCGTGCAATATTATTCGGCCCCTTTAACTTAATACTTTGTTGAACCACCTTTGGCTGTGATTACAGCTGCAAGCCGCTTGGGGTATGTCTCTATCAGTTTTGTACATCGAGAGAGTGAAATTCTTGCCCATTCTTCCTTGGCAAACAGCTCGAGCTCAGTGAGGTTTGGTGGATATCGTTTGTGAACAGCAGTTTTCAGCTCTTTCCACAGATTCTCGATCGGATTGAGGTCTGGACTTTGACTTGGCCATTCTAACACCTGCATACGTTTATTTGTGAACCATTCCATTGTAGATTTTGCTTTATGTTTGGGATCATTGTCTTGTTGGAAAACAAATCTCCATCCCAGTCCCAGGTCTTTTGCAGACTCCAACAGGTTTTCTTCAAGAATGGTCCTGTATTTGGCTCCATCCATCTTCCAATCAATTTTAACCATCTTCCCTGTCCCCGCTGAAGAAAAGCAGGCTCAAACCATGATGATGCCACCACCATGTTTGACAGTGGGGATGGTGTGTTCAGGGTGATGAGCTGTGTTGCCTTTACCCCAAACATATTGTTTGGCATTGTTGCCAAAAAGTTTAATTTTGGTTTCATCTGACCATAGCACCTTCTTCCACATGTTTGGTGTGTCTCCCAGGTGGCTTGTTGCAAACTTTAAACAACACTTTTTTTTATATCTTTGAGAAATGGCTTTCTTCTTGCCACTCTTCCTTAAAGGCCAGATTTGTGCAGTGTATGACTGATTGTCCCACCTCAGCTGTAGCTGAGCTGAGAAATGGCTTTCTTCTTGCCACTCTTCCTTAAAGGCCAGATTTGTGCAGTGTATGACTGACTGTCCCACCTCATCTGTAGCTCTCTGCAGTTCATCCAGAGTGATCATGGGCCTCTTGGCTGCATCTCTGATCAGTCTTGTCCTTGTTTGAGATGAAAGTTTAGAGGGACGGCCGGGTCTTGGTAAATTTGCAGTGGTATGATACTCTTTTCATTTTAATATGATCGCTTGCACAGTGCTCCTTGGGATCTTTAAAGTTTTGGAAATCATTTTGTATCCAAATCTGGCTTTAAACTTCTCCACAACAGTATCACGGACTTGCCTGTTGTATTCCATGGTCTTCATGATGCTCTCTGTGCTTCAAATAGAACCCTGAGACTATCACAGAGCAGGGGCATTTATACGGAGACTTGATTACACACAGGAGGATTATATTTATCATCATTAGGCATTTAGGACAACATTGGATCATTCAGAGATCCACAATGAACTTCTGGAGTGAGTTTGCTGCACTGAAAGTAAAGGAGCCGAATAATATTGCACTCCCCACTTTTCAGTTTTTGAATTTCCTCAAAAATGTAAAATAACCAATAAATTTGGTTCAACTTCACAATTGTGTTCCACTTGTTGTTGGTTCTTCACCAAAAATTAACATTTGGTATCTTTATGTTTGAAGCATGATATGTGGGAAAAGGTTGAAAAGTTCCAGGGGGCGAATACTTTCGCAAGGCACTGTATATACTGTTTATCTATATGGGGCACATACATAGGGAAGGCTGCAGCTGGCATGTGGCTCCCACCCTAGTAGTAGTAGAGAAGACAGAGAAGGCATTAGCTATTGCAGAGGGATATTGCAGTATTGTTGCAGATCCTTGAGTGAAGGTAGACAGTACCTGTGTCCTTGTTAGTGATCACTTCAATGTGGAGGCAAGGAGCTCTGTGTGCTGGCTGTAGTGTCTACTTATGGAGGGTTATTCTTCCTGAATGCTCTGTATCCAGAAGTGTGTCATCCGGTACTGGAAGTGCATCAGCGGGCGGGCGGCACCATCTTGCTTGGGGCAGAAAATCCCCGTTGTGTAATGTGCGAGCACTGGTGTTCTGGTGTGGGAGGAGTTGGTATGAGGAGGCAATGTCAGGTTTATCTGTTGTGGAGATAAGTTGCTATGCAACACAAACACTGTGCAAATACAAGACGGATTGTGCATAGGAAGGAGTGCTGATGGTTGTGAGAGGATAGGTGCAGCATAACTTAAACGATGTGCAACATTCTTTGACCTGCCTGAACAAGAAAAAAAGGGGATTAGTGCCAATTCATACTGTTGCATTCAACATAGAATAACATTGCTTTGTCTATACGTCTATACATAGTGGTTCTATAGATTCCTAGAACACAACCCTGGGCAGAATACTGTATATAAAACATACATTTCCAAATGCCAACAAATAGATGCAATATAATTCAGTACCAGATCTCATGTTCTCTATTGAGTCCTAATAGGGAGAGAGTTTTTAGATGATATATCCAGTATGATTCCCTTTGTTTTAATTTTTTTATTCTATTACCACCTCTCCTGGGCTGGGGAACGTGTTCAATTATTATCTGGAACTTGAGCTGGCTCAGGTGCTCATTGCTCGGGTCGAGCAGATAGGAATACTTGGGTACTCGGCCAGAACAACGAGCCCAAAGTAAGTCTATGGGAGACCCGAGTATTTTTACCGCGATCCCCCCCGGGGGTCCTTTTAAAGGAAACCTGTCACCTGAATTTGGCGGGACTGGTTTTTGGCTATATGGGCGGAGATTTCGGGTGTTTGATTCACCCTTTCCTTACCCGCTGGCTGCATGCTGGCTGCAATATTGGATTGAAGTTCATTCTCTGTCCTCCGTAGTACATGCCTGCACAAGGCAATCTTTTTGATTTTCTCTATTTGTGCCCATACTATGCATTATTATCTTGTGCCTAATTTTGTGACCTTCTCATAAAGGTACATAGTTACATAGTTATATAGTTATTAAGGTTGAAGGAAGACTATATGTCCATCTAGTTCAACCCATAGCCTAACCTAACATGCCCTAACATGTTGATCCAGAGGAAGGCAAAAAAAACCCATGTGGCAAAGAGTAAGCTCCACATTGGGGAAAAAAATTCCTTCCCGACTCCACATATGGCAATCAGACTAGTTCCCTGGATCAACGCCCTATCAAGGAATCTAGTGTATATACCCTGTAACATTATACTTTTCCAGAAAGGTATCCAATCCCCTCTTAAATTTAAGTAATGAATCACTCATTACAACATCATACGGCAGAGAGTTCCATAGTCTCACTGCTCTTACAGTAAAGAATCCGCGTCTGTTATTATGCTTAAACCTTTTTTCCTCCAAACGCAGAGGATGCCCCCTTGTCCCTGTTTCAGGTCTATGATTAAAAAGATCATCAGAAAGGTCTTTGTACTGTCCCCTCATATATTTATACATTAAAATAAGATCACCCCTTAGTCTTCGTTTTTCCAAACTAAATAGCCCCAAGTGTAATAACCTATCTTGGTATTGCAGACCCCCCAGTCCTCTAATAACCTTGGTCGCTCTTCGCTGCACCCGCTCCAGTTCAGCTATGTCTTTCTTAAACACTGGAGACCAGAACTGTGCACAGTATTCTAAGTGTGGTCGAACTAGTGACTTGTATAGAGGTAAAATTATATTCTCCTCATGAGCATCTATGCCTCTTTTAATGCATCCCATTATTTTATTTGCCTTTGTAGCAGCTGCCTGACACTGGCCCCTGAATATGAGTTTGTCATCCACCCATACACCCAGGTCTTTTTCATTGACGGTTTTGCCCAGAGTTTTAGAATTAAGCACATAATTATACATCTTATTACTTCTACCCAAGTGCATGACCTTACATTTATCCCCATTAAAGCTCATTTGCCATTTATCAGCCCAAGCTTCTAGTTTACATAAATCATCCTGTAATATAAAATTGTCCTCCTCTCTATTGATTACCCTGCAGAGTTTAGTGTCAACCGCAAATATTGAAATTCTACTCTGAATGCCACCTACAAGGTCATTAATAAATATGTTAAAAAGAAGAGGGCCCAATACAGACCCCTGTGGTATCCCACTGCTAACCGCTACCCAGTCCGAGTGTGCTCCATTAATAACCACCCTTTGTTTCCTATCCCTGAGCCAGCTCTCAACCCACTTGCACATATTTTCCCCTATCCCCATTATTCTCATTTTATGTATCAACCTTTTGTGTGGCACCGTATCAAAAGCTTTTGAAAAGTCCATATACACTACATCCACTGGGTTCCCTTGGTCCAATCCGGAACTTACCTCTTCATAGAAACTGATCAAATTAGTCTGACATGAACGGTCCCTAGTAAACCCGTGCTGATACTGGGTCATGAGGTTATTCCTCTTCAGATACTCCAGTATAGTGTCCCTTAGAATGCCCTCCAGGATTTTACCCACAGTAGAGGTTAAGCTTACTGGCCTATAATTTCCGAGTTCAGTTTTTGTTCCCTTTTTGAATATTGGCACCACATTTGCTATACGCCAGTCCTGTGGCACAGACCCTGTTATTATGGAGTCTTTAAAGATTAAAAATAATGGTCTATCAATGACTGTACTTAATTCCTGCAGTACTCGAGGGTGTATCCCATCCGGGCCCGGAGATTTGTCAATTTTAGTGATTTTTAGATGCCGCCGCACTTCCTGCTGGGTTAAGCAGGTGACATTTAATTGGGAATTTTTATCACTAGACATTTTGTCTGCCATGGGATTTTCTTGTGTAAATACTGATGAAAAAAAGTCATTTAGCATATTGGCTTTTTCCTCATCCTCATCCACCATCTCACCCAGACTATTTTTAAGGGGGCCAACACTATCATTTTTTAGTTTCTTACTATTTATGTAGTTAAAGAATATTTTAGGATTATTTTTACTCTCTCTGGCAATGAGTCTCTCTGTCTCAATCTTTGCTGCCTTGATTTGCTTTTTACAGAATTTATTAAATTTTCTGTATTTATTTAATGCCTCCTCACTACCTACTTCCTTTAATTCTCTAAATGCTTTCTTTTTGTCACTTATTGCGCCCTTTACAGCTCTATTTAGCCATATTGGTTTCCTCCTATTTCTAGTATGTTTATTCCCATACGGTATATACTGTGCACAGGTCCTATCCAGGATGCTAATAAACGTCTCCCATTTTCTTTGTGTATTTTTGTGTCTCAGGATATCATCCCAGTTAATTGCACCAAGATCCTCTGTCATCCGTTGGAAATTTGCCCTCCTGAAGTTTAGTGTCCTTGTAACCCCTCTACTACACATCTTTTTAAAGGATACATGAAAATTTATTATTTTGTGATCGCTATTTCCCAAGTGACCCCCAACCCTTATATTTGATATGCGGTCTGGCCTGTTGGTTAATATTGGGTCTAGCAGTGCCCCCTTTCTTGTTGGGTCCTGAACCAGTTGTGAAAGGTAATTGTCTCTCATAGTTGTCAAAAACCGATTACCTTTGCTGGAACTGCAGGTTTCTGTTCCCCAATCTATTTCAGGGTAGTTGAAGTCCCCCATAATAATGACTTCTCCTTGAGTCGCAGCTTCATCTATTTGCTTTACGAGGATATTCTCCATTGCTTCCATTATTTTTGGAGATTTATAACAAACCCCTATCAGTAATTTATTATTTTTTCCCCCTCCCCTTATCTCCACCCACAGGGATTCTACATTTTCATTAAATTCACCTATATTATCACGCAGGATGGGTTTTAATGACGATTTTACATATAGACACACCCCTCCCCCTCGCTTATCTGTATGGTCGTTTCTGAACAGGCTATAGCCCTGCAAGTTAACAGCCCAGTCATGGCTCTCATCCAGCCACGTTTCAGATATCCCCACCATGTCATAATTATGCTCCAACAACATTAGTTCTAATTCGTCCATTTTGTTGGCGAGGCTTCTGGCATTAGTATACATGCACTTTATGTTCCTCTCTGTACTTCTATTTCTTAAATTATTAACTGTTCTGACCCCACCCCCCATGCCACCGCCACCCCCAGCTTCCTTATTTGTGCCCAGGTCTCTGTCTGCACTATCTTCCCCTCCTATAAAATGAATACCCTCCCCCCCAATTCCTAGCTTAAACACTCCTCCAACCTTCTAGCCATTCTCTCCCCCAGCACAGCTGCACCCTCCCCATTGAGGTGCAGCCCGTCCCTAGCGTAGAGCCTGTAGCCATCTGAGAAGTCGGCCCAGTTCTGCAGGAACCCAAACCCCTCTTTCCTACACCAATTCTTGAGCCACTTATTAACCTCCCTAATCTCCCGTTGCCTCTCTGGCGTGGCACGTGGTACCGGCAGTATTTCGGAAAATACCACGTTGGAGGTCCTTGCTTTCAGCTTGCAGCCTAATTCCCTGAAATCATCTTTAAGGACCTTCCACCTACCTCTAACTTTGTCATTAGTGCCAATGTGCACCATGACCGCTGGGTCCTCACCAGCCCCTCCCAATAATCTGTCCACCCGATCAGCGATGTGTCGGACTCGAGCGCCAGGTAGGCAGCACACCGTTCGACGATCCCTGTCTTTGTGACAGATTGCCCTATCTGTTCCCCTAATAATTGAGTCGCCCACTACCAGCACCTGTCTGGCCTGCCCTGCTCTCCTATTTCCCTCCTTACTGGAGCAGTCACTCCTCCGGCTTTCAGAGGACATGCCTGGCTGCAGCAGTGCTACCCCTGTACTGGCACCCCCCTCATCTGCCAACTTAGCAAACTTATTGGGGTGTGCCAGGTCAGGACTAGCCTCCCTGGCACTCTTCCCTCTACCCCGCTTCCTAACTGTCACCCAGCTTGCTACTTCATTGTCCTGCAGCTCCATCCCACCATCCCCCCCCTCATCTGTCCCATTGAGCGTCTGCTCCGTGAGCAGAAGACTCCTCTCCATATTTTCTATGGATCTCAGTGTTGCCAGCTGCACATTTAGAGTCAGGATCTGAGTTTCCAAATGCACAACGTGCTCACATCTCGCACAGCAGTATGCACCCTCGATCGGCTGCTCAAGGACTGCATACATGTGGCAAGATGTGCACTGGATGGCATTAACAAGAGTGGAGCACATTTCCTAATGGGGATTGCATATCTTTCATTTAGTGCTTATTATTTCTTGTGCAACATATGTTTTAAACAAGGCTATTATCTTTCAAACTTTATCAATAAAGCTGTGCCCAAATGTAATTAAAAGAAAACTCACCCTTAAGGGACTACCACGAGACACATGTGTAAGTATTCGGACAGAAATCCGAGAGTGGACCCTCTGGGTCGTGACTCTAGAGCCCCCGGGGTCGAGCGGACCAGATGGAATCACCCCCTATAAAGGGAGTGTTAGGAGCAGGACCTCGGGGGAATGGAGACACAACAGCTAGAGCCAAAGGGACGACCAAAAATAAAGAAGGAAACCACAGGCTATAAGGATGGCAGGGAATAATAGGAAAACAAGACTTAACTGAAAGAATGTCTGGAACACGGAACGGCAGGACTCAGCAGGAACACGGACCGGCAGGATACAACAGGAACACGGACTGGCGGGATACAGCAGGAACACGGACAGGCAGGATACAGCAGGAACACGGGCTGGCAGGACACAGCAGGAACACGGACTGGCAGGATACAGCAGGAACACGGACTGGCGGAATACAGCAGGAACACGGACTGGGAGGATACAGCAGGAACACGGACTGGCAGGATACAGCAGGAACACGGACTGGCAGGATACAGAAGGAACACGGACTGGCAGGATACAACAGGAACACGGACTGGCAGGATACAACAGGAACACGGACTGGCAGGATACAGAGACAAAGCAAGGACTGGGCTGAGAAAAGACACTGGTACAGGGGAGCCTAGGGCATAGGGACACTGACGGCAGACAGTGCACCTACAAAGCAAAGGCGTCTTACCTAGGAAGACGCCGGGAAGAAATACCCAATGGGCGCCGCCATGTTGGGGCGGAGCCACCGGGTCGCGACCTCCCAGAAGGCTCAGCGACGGGGGAGACGCGACCGCGCATGCGCGAAGAGAGCACACGCCGAGAGCCGGCGAAGGAGGAGGCAGAGCAGCGCGGGACAGGATCGTGAGCGCGCCGAGGGATGGGAGAAGCCGGGTAAGTATGTGCGGGCGTGACAACATGGAGGACGCTACTTAGTAACTTTCGGCATGTAGTAATTTTCACTGCGCAAACACTAATATCTCATAGCGTTCCTGGACGCTCTCAGCCAATTAGAATCAATGTGTGTCAGGTATCCAATTTTGCTATTGCGCATTTCGTCATTTCAGACGTCCAAGCGCCATCTTGAGTGTGGATAAGCACTTTTATAAAGTGGAACTTGTAAAGACCTCCAAACTAGTTCAATTTTCTATGGCATATTGTATCACATTCTTTGAAATTTGCCTGTACCATCTCTATAACCATTTATAAAGAATCTTTTTGTTTTCTTTCTTATTGTTTTTGTGAAAACATCCATAAATCTGGGTATGAGTATGTTAAAAATCGTTATTGAGCAAAAATATCTCATCAAGACTTAACCAGGTGCGTTATTCTTAAAATAAAAATGTCATGATATTCTGACGAAAGTATAGTGGTTTATTGAGTTATCCACCATCGCAACAAAAACATAAAAGGTAGATGAAACAATTACAAACAGAGTGTCCATGTGTAGATATCAGCGCTTCTCCTGTTACTCATCTTTCCAGGGTCCTGAATGGTAGAAGTCATCTGTCTGTGTGAAAGTCTGAAGTCATCATGGCATGGAGTAGCTAACAGCTGTTGTTCCTCGTGTCTTGTCTCATGTCCATGGAGAATGATGGTGAAGGCAGGGAGGTGACCGTCCCACGTGACAAAAGCCCCCCACCCTCCTTAGAGACGTTATTTATATGATTTCTACTGATCACGTGTCTTCTGTATATGGAGTTAACTTATACTCTGAGCTACATACACAGAAATAGCTTTTGATAGTGTCAGCAAGAAGCAATGTGCTCAGTACAGAATAAAAATAAGAATAATTAATATTTAACAATTCCCCCTTTTTGAGGGTGACAGACATTGATTGGAACCCTCAAATTAAAATATTAATAAAATCTTCTTTCTTCTTTGGCAAAATAATGTAATAAATAATATCAATAATAATATTGTTATATGTTCTCAATAATATAATGATATGTAAATTCATGTTATGGTAGGCCGTGACTAATATTCATATGAAATATATAGATTATTATACTTCCCTATATCTACTTGAAGCATCTCAGGTGTGATGTCATCTGATCTTCATATTGATGTCTTCTTCTTTTAAACAATCTTTAATATAAGTCTTTTGAAATAGATGATGGCATGTAGATATGTAGAGACCGTGTGTCATGTGTCAATCAAAGTCCATAAATTCAAATGTTGATAAGAAAACAAAGTTCATAGATGAAATGTCGCTTTAATATCTGTGCAGTGTCACCTGTAGAGACCTGGACTTACGTTGGCTCGCCTTGGAAATCATCTGGAATCCTCATATCATCCACGCTGGTCTTGGGACAGGTGTGACGTCTTTGGTCAGCACAGCAAGGGTTACATTGACTCTTCCTTGCCAAACATAGCACCATAACCAGTCCTTAGTGCACAGGACACATGTCAGGGTTGTAGCGTCCTGACAATTACCTGAGTGTTCACCAGCTTTCATGGAAGTCTTATAGGTGATAGGAAACCACTGGATCGTGATAAGAACGTAATAACACAGTTCATCTTTGATACTGTACTCATATTTGTCAGTGATGGATGCTGTAGTTGTTGTCAGTGGTGACATGTATTGTATTTGACACAGTCTATTTTTACTCAGAAATCATAGCATTGTTACCTTGTGGAACTTCTGGATAACGGCTTTTCTTCTTGCAACTTTTAAGAATCAATTGAATTTAGAAAAATGAAAAGTCTTTATTAACGTATCTCCGGTATCTTGATTGAAGTCTTCATTCCCTATTCTATACCAAATCTGGTAATTTCCCTAACTTATAATATCACAGCGTACCATAGCAATCAATAATATGTAAGTATGTATAGCCATGAACCAAAATAAGAATATATATATGAATAAATGAATGAATGAGTGAAAGAATTGTTGTATTTAACTCAGGAATTGAAACATTTCTTATATAATGAAACCATATGATCACTATATTTGATAAAGCAATATGCTTGTAGACATTACTCTATTAAATATTGATTTTTTCTTGAGATAAAAAAATAAAAATGAAAAATAGAAAAATAAAAATGAGAATAAAAAATAAAAATAAAAATAAGGCCTTTATATGTTGATGACAAATGCTGAGATTATGTTTCAGCAACACACTCCCTTAATACTTCCTCATGTAGATGTTGTCATAACCTTGGAACACCAAAATATTGAAATTATGCAACTTTGCATATAATACCCTTCATAAAAGAAAAAAATGATATTTATAATATTTATTGTTATTGTACCCAATAATACCTTATTAATATTCCTTCTTTATTAAAATGTGTGAAGAAGAGGTATTGATGAAATGTGATGATGTGATCAGGATCAAAAACACATTTCCCCCTTAATATCAAAAAATATTATTTTATGAAAAAATTAATTTGTAAAAACCCAAGTGAAAAATCATTATTTTTAGAACTGTCATATCAACTTGTGCCATATATTTGTTTGAAGATGTATACTCATCTATGTAAATATAAAAAACACTGAAATATGAAAAAATTATCATTAGGAAAAAATGTTCTAAATGTAGGTTTCCTTGATAAACCATATTGATGTGTTATTGTACTTATTAAATAATAATAACTAAAGAAATATATGTTGCATACATGTTGAATAATAATATTTAAATATATCTTAATATTCTAATAATTTAACTGAATCCTATTATTATTATTTTTTTTTAAACACACAGTTGTTGGGTTTTTTTTCTGACATACCATAAATCATGAGGCCTCAGTCAAACTGTGCATACACATTCCACATTCCACATACCACGCTCTGGTCACTCTTACATCACATCTCATGTCATATTCACTCAGCAGCTGCTCATATGTTCTCTCACCTGTCACATGTGACTCACATAGACGTTCACAATACATTTCACATACAAAGAATAAAAAACATGTATATTAACCCAAAATATTGTATCCTAATTATCAATCAATGCGCATTGTAATCTATTAAATTTAGTATTCTAATATTCCTTTGAATATTCCCCAAATATTATTTAACAGTATGTTTTAACCTATAGAAAGGACTGGACTCATTTACACGAAACTTGAGTTGAATGTTCTAATGCTATTTCGGTACAAGCCTGTAACTGAAACCCTTTAAATGTAAGGCTGAGGAAAATTCCTAAAATTAAAAAACAAGGCTATATGATATTCCTTAACTCACATATGTCACACCATGCAGTGGGAGGAAAAAAAAAAACACGTTTTAGATTATTACAGAAAGAAAATTTACATGTAGTACACACATTTTTAGGTTGTTAGATATATTATTTATTTTGTTAGTGTTAAATATATATATAAAAATCATGCAGTTAATATAGCTTCCTGTGTGAATAAGACATAAATTCATGAAACAGGTATTTTTTGTTCAATCCTCGCTTTGAAAGTAAAATTCTAAGGGAAATGAAAGATAAAGGTTAATTTCATATTTATTTCAAAACAAAATAATTTAAATATCTTATACATATGTATATATTTAATAAATGTATTTAATTGTAATTCTAAATATTTTTTACTGGAGTAAATTTTAATTATTTCACTATATATATATAAAAATACAGTTAATATAATCTCTATGTATACAAATATGCTACAGTATTTACTGTATACTATATTAATATATAACTGCAGAATTATATTGAATAAAATAATTACATTAATAAATAATACATTGTATAACTCTTCATATAATATAATTAATTTTTAGCCAATTCCTATCCCAAAATTTGGCTGTTTGTCGATAATCTGCTGAAATGCTGTATTTAGTAAGGTCAGTTTTAACCCTATGGACTCTTTGAAGAGCTGCTGTGATAATGGAGTGTTCAGCTGAGCTCCCCCTGGGATACTCACCTGCTTCCGTCTGTCAGTCTCCGCCATCTTTAGAGACAGATCTGAGCCTTCAGATTTTAACCCTTTCAAAGGAATTTCTTTAATTGATTCCTGAATCGTTTCATAGGGTTTGTAGCAAATATGTAATTTTCTTCGTACTTCATAGATTTGATTTTGGATCAGATTTGAAGATTTTGATTTTGGCTTTTGATAAGATTGAATTCTGACTGGTTTCAAAAACTTAGTAAAATGTGTTTTCCTTTCAAGATTCTCGTGTTTTCTAGAAAAATCAAGGGATTGGGCGCATTCGTATAAAGAATTTTTCTGTGTAGCAATTATACGAGATACAGGATTTAAGAATTTAAACTTGTTTACAAAACAATTTATCATGGATTGTTGATTCAAATTCGTACAGACCAATTTATAAACCCTTTCAAAAATGGCCATAAAAGTAAACGTACATTCTTCCCGGCCAATCCTCAATTTTAGAAGAATATCAAGATCTGGATAATTTTCTTTCAATCCACAGAAAATCAAAATTCTTAATCTTTCTACATCAGTCATATTTTCATACTCCTCATTCTGCATTTCTAATGAATATCTTCTCATAAAAGTTACTGGCAGCCAAATTTTAAACAAATTATTTTTCTCCTGATTAGTCAAATCAAACTTATCAGCAAAACTCTCAAATATCTCTGAATTTCTGCACACATGGATTTTGTCATCATATGCAGGAATGATTTTGCATAATTTTAGCAGGATTTTCCTAGATTTAAGTTGGAGTTGGGCCTCTGAGTCGTCTATTTTTAAGGGCAATGGTACATCTGTCCCTCGTAGATCATCTTTGTCAATTGTCATGTCTCCTTCACTTCCTCCATCTTGTTTTTCATCTTGTGTCACAAAGTCAATGTCACTTTGGGTGGTCATCGTCATTACAGATACGTGCGTCACATCTTTCTCACTCTTCTCATTACAGTCAATCTTGGGAACATCATTCGTTTCCTTAGAAATTCTTTCTACACTGTCTTTTTTGGACTTCTCTGTCACAAACTCGTTAAATACATAAACCATATGTAAAATATTTTTAAGTTGCTCTTTTTCTTTTTTCTTAGACATTAGCTTACAATCTAAATTCAAATTCGAATTCGCTATTCTGCATTCTGCAAATAAATTAGACCAAAATATTTCTAAGCTAGATCCGTACAAACTTACAAATTCTATCTGACTTGATTTAGCATATGAATTTATCAAATCCATTTGTCTTACCTTGAAATCTCAGCTTGTAATCCCTTTGCTTTTACAACGCTGGGCTCCGGACTTCAGCACGGCTATTTTTAGCACGTCTGTTCTTCAGCACTACCAGTGCTTGCTGTCAATCCGTACAACACCTGTTAGTCTCCGTCATTCGTAGGTTCTTGTGAGATCTTTGTGACTTGAAATTTTGAAGTGGAATTCCTGAATACTTGCACAATCTAGCGGAACTCTTCTGTCTTCCCCCGTGTGCAAGAAGAAGGAAATTCACGCAAAAATAGCACAAAAAATCAAAACTGGCTGGCTCGGCCAAATGTTAAAAATCGTTATTGAGCAAAAATATCTCATCAAGACTTAACCAGGTGCGTTATTCTTAAAATAAAAATGTCATGATATTCTGACGAAAGTATAGTGGTTTATTGAGTTATCCACCATCGCAACAAAAACATAAAAGGTAGATGAAACAATTACAAACAGAGTGTCCATGTGTAGATATCAGCGCTTCTCCTGTTACTCATCTTTCCAGGGTCCTGAATGGTAGAAGTCATCTGTCTGTGTGAAAGTCTGAAGTCATCATGGCATGGAGTAGCTAACAGCTGTTGTTCCTCGTGTCTTGTCTCATGTCCATGGAGAATGATGGTGAAGGCAGGGAGGTGACCGTCCCACGTGACAAAAGCCCCCCACCCTCCTTAGAGACGTTATTTATATGATTTCTACTGATCACGTGTCTTCTGTATATGGAGTTAACTTATACTCTGAGCTACATACACAGAAATAGCTTTTGATAGTGTCAGCAAGAAGCAATGTGCTCAGTACAGAATAAAAATAAGAATAATTAATATTTAACAGAGTATATATATGCTTGAGCTAATAAGTTTTATAGTACACCCTGGTATGCCTGACGGTGCCTTATGCAGGTCACCTCCTGCAACCAATGGTATCTTTGGGAGACAGTCAGCTTGTTAGGGGCAAAGTGTCCCATTCAAAGTCCATATAGGTGTCATTATTACATCCAGCTCCATTTATCTCAACCCTTCTTATTAATTTATATATGTGGTTTTTTATATAGTGCTTCATATCTCCTCCGTTCATAAATGGGTTTTAATTTCTGAACACCTATAAGTTTTTATGGCTTGATAAATTTTCAACATAAAAAATAGAAAATAGGAAAAAAAAATTTTTAAACTTATCCTCCATATGTTAGTGTGTCCCCCCTGGGCTAATTTTCATACATAACTTCTTGTGCCATATATTTTTGTTCATCTAAAACAGAAAAAAGAATATTTTTAAGTTTAAATACATATAAAGAGTCATTTAAAAGCTATATTTCAAAGGTTATCCCTTTGAGCAATTACACCTTATTACACTGTGAAGGCAAGAACTCATATTTTTCAAGCACACATTTCTGCAGATTAAAAAACTGTATGTAATTTAAAATCTACATTGGTTTTAAAACTTTTAGGCTGTTTAGCTCCGAAATCCATTTCAATTCATTCAGTTTTAGAAGTCTCTCCCTATTTCCTCCCCTTCTCTGTGTGGGGACCGTTTCTATTAATCTAAACCTCAGATCCTTCTCTTTATGTTCTGCTTCAACAAAACGTTTTGGGACAGGGAGGTCCATCCTTTTCTTTCTAATGATATACCTATGATGGTTTACGCGTGTTTTGAAGTCACATGTTGTTTCCCCTATATACCATAGGTCACATGGACACTGCAATAAATATATTACAAACTCTGAATTACATGTTAGAAAGTGTCTAATGGAATATTTTTTGTGTGTGACAGGATGTTCAAACATATTACCTTTCATGATCAGAGAACAATTTATGCATGTCAGACCCGGGTAACACCCTTTCTTTCTCCACCTGTTAATGTTGTTTGGCGCATCTTTTTCATATGACCTATATCTGAGTTAATTAATATATCTTTTAGGTTTCTATTTCTTTTAAAAGAGAATAGCGGGGGATTTTCAAATTCTTTTATATTGGGTAGACAATTGGTTAGCATGCCCAAATATTTTTTGATTATTTTTCCTATGTCTTCACTCTCTTCTGAGAAAGTGGTGACAAATGTGATTCTATCCAATACTTTTTTTTTTCATTTGGATGCTAACAATGTAGACCTATCACATCCCAATACTTCCATTTTGGTCCTCTTTAATAAATTTTTAGGATAGCCTCTACTCCTAAATTTCTCCACCATGTTATTCATAACTCCACTAATTACCTCATCATCCTTAACAATCCTCCTCACTCTCATCATTTGGCTCTAAGGGATGGATTTTATCATTTTCCTTGGATGTTGGCTGTTAAATAGTAGCATATTATTTCTGTCTGTTTCCTTTGTATATAAGGTACTGGTTAATCGTCCCTGCTCTTTTTGTATCAGTACATCCAAGAATTGCAATTTCTTATCTGACATAACCAATGTAAAGTTAATTGTTTCGTCCAGTGTATTCAAGAATTCATGGAATTGCTTCAACTCTAATTGGGTTCCTTTTCATAGGAGGAAGATGTCATCTATGTATCTCCACCACACCTGTACTAATCTGAATTGTTGGGACACATAGGCGAGATCTTCCTCCATTACTCCCATAACAAGGTTGGCATATGCTGGGGCCATTTTGGCCCCCATTGCCATACCCCTTTCTTGCCCATAGAAGTCATTGCCATAGAGAAAATAATTCCATCTCAGGATAATATTCAAAATTTCTATCAAGAATTTCTTTCCTTGTTCTGATATATTTTCTTTTGTTAATTTCCTCTCTATTGCACATATTGCCCTCTCATGATCTATTGAAATGTAAAGTGAGATTACATCAAATGATGCCAAAGTTGTCACTCCATCCATTTCCACTATTTCTAGCTTTCTCAAAAAGTCTGACGTATCCTGTATATATGATGTAAGATTCTTAGCTATCGGATTTAAAATTCTGTCATAGTACTGCAGATTGAATCCATCCCCGACACTATGGGCCGTCCCGGTGGGCTTTTGAGGGACTTATGTAACTTTGGGACTGTGTAGCATCCTCGGACTTTTATCCAATAAAAAATCATACGTATTCTTATCTATGACTTTCTGACTTAGAGCTCTCTTTAGGCAATTTTATATCTCGTTCATAGTTTGGAACTTTGGGTCCCCATTCAATTTTTTATACACACCCGTGTCACCTAGTTGGTTATTGATCTCTGCAATATACTGTACATTGGTTTATCCATGACAACGACCGCTCCCCCTATGTCTGCGGGTTTTATTATTTTCTTCTTCTTTTTAGATGAACAAAAATATACGGCACAAGAAGTCACGTACGAACATTAGCCCAGGGGGGACACACTAACATATGGAGGATAAGTTTAAAAAAAAATTTCCTATTTTATATTATTTATGTTAAAAATTTATCAAGCCATAAAAACTTATATGTGTTCAGAAATTAAAACCCATTTATGAACGGAGAGGATATATGAAGCACTATATAAAAAAACACATATATATGAAATAATAAGAAGGGTTGAGATAAATGGAGCTGGATGTAATAATGACACCTATATGGACTTTGAATGGGACACTTTGGTCCTAACAAGCTGAATGTCTCCCAAAGATACCATTGGTTGCAGGAGGTGACCTGCATAAGGCACCGTCAGGCATACCAGGGTGTACTATAAAACTTATTAGCTCAAGCATATATATACTCATACCCAGATTTATGGACGTTTTCACAAAAACAATAAGAAAGAAAACAAAAAGATTCTTTATAAATGGTTATAGAGATGGTACAGGCAAATTTCCAAGAATGTGATACAATATGCCATAGAAAATTGAACTAGTTTGGAAGTCTTTACAAGTTCCACTTTATAAAAGTGCTTATCCACACTCAAGATGGCGCTTGGACATCTAAAATGATGAAATGCGCAATAGCGAAATTGGATACCTGATACACATTGATTCTAATTGGCTGAGAGCATTTAGGAACGCTATGAGATATTAGTGCCTGCGCAGTGAAGATTACTACATGCCGAAAGTTACTAAGTAGCGTCCTCCATGTGTCTCGTGGTAGTCCCTTAAGGGTGAGTTTTCTTTTAATTACATTTGGGCACAGCTTTATTGATAAAGTTTGAAAGATAATAGCCTTGTTTAAAACATATGTTGCACAAGAAATAATAAGCACTAAATGAGAGTTATATACCTTTATGAGAAAGTCACAAAATTAGGCACAAGATAATAATGCATAGTATGGGCACAAACAATATAGAGAAAATCATGTTTTTATCACAAATTTGTAAAAGACTAGAGCAATTAATGTATGTATTTAAACTAACAATTGTAAATGATTCACTGCTTGAGAAAGGCTCCATAGAAGCTGAAACGTCGCCTGTCATGTGGGTCTGAAGTAAATCACAGATTTTTTCACTTGAAAAGGAGTGCTGCCTTATTTTTTCTAATGTTTCTGGTCTAATATAGTGATTTACACTATGTAGTAACTCTAGTTTCGCCCAGACCTTCAAGTGGCCACTTTTCAAAGTTGGATGAAACTGAGATATCATGGAGTCATCAGACGAGGGGCCATAATAAACCCTAGAAAATAAAAGCCACAAGGATTTAGATCAAACCACCACAGGCATAGTTTCAATAAACCTTAATGTTTTACAATGATAAAGAGCAAACATGTAGAGGCTTAGAACTGTTTGTGAAGTGAATAAACAAACATTTATCAAGATTGTGTCACTATGAGCATTGTCAGTCACATCTGTAAATGTTTTACAAGAAATGCAGCTATGTGATTGTCTGAATGTATTTGGTATACAGTATTTTAATCTTGTTTCAAATCGCCATTTGTATATTCGCCATTTGTACATTTGAGGCAGCCAAAGTTATGGCTCTCAAGGAGAGAAACTAATATAGTGGACAAAGCTATATTTTTAATGAACTACTGAGCCAAACTAACAGCATTGCTTTATCAAATTTATATGAAGTGCAATGTGTCCAATGTGAGCAACCAGGCAACACAAAAAGGAGCTTTTTAAGTGAGCTTTTTAAGGTACAAAAATGTTATGAAGTCTTTGCCAACAAGGATGTGGTTTCACCAATGTGGGGTACCTTTTTTAAAAATATACTATTGCCATCACAGGCCCCTTGCCCAAACTTCACCGGCCTATAACAGTACAGAGCACGTTCACCCTGGTGATCTAGTTGCAGGTAAAGGGTACATTTCAGGAGACAGACTTAAGAAGTTGGCCCAATGTAATGTAATGCCCAATTCCCCAATGTGGGGTCCTGTTTTTACTAAATAAAATAGTGCCATCACAGCCCCCGTGCCCAAAATTCACCGTACAGAACACGTTCTCCCCGGTGATCTAGTGGCAGTTAAAGAAGAGAAATTGCAGGAGACAGAGTTAAGAAGTAGGCCCAATGTAGTGGTGTGTGTCTCTGAGTCTTGTAATGCAGTGCACGAGCTGCCAAACAATTCCCCAATGGGGGTACCTTTTATACAAATACACTAGTGCCATCGCAGGCCCCTTGCCCAATCTTCACTGGCCTATAAAAGTACAAAGCACGTTCACCCTGGTGATCTAGTGGCAGTTAAACAAGAGGCATTGGAGGAGACAAAGTTAAGAAGTAAGTCAAATGTAGTGGTGTGGGTCACTGAAACTTAAAATGGAGTGCATGAGCTGCCAAACAATTCCCCAATGGGGGTACCTTTTTTAAAAATAGACTAGTGCCATCGCAGGCCCCTTGCCCAAACTTTACCAGCCTATAACAGTACAGAGCACATTCACCCTGGTGATCTAGTGGCAGTTAAACAAGAAGCACTGGAGGAGACAGAGTTAAGAAGTAAGCCCAATGTAGTGGTGTGGGTCACTGAGACTTAAAATGGAGTGCATGAGCTGCCAAACAATTCCCCAATAGGGGTACCATTTTTAAAAATATACTAGTGCCATCGCAGGCCCCTTGCCCAAAATTCACCGGTCTATAACAGTACTCAGTACGTTCACCCTGGTCATCTAGTGGCAGTTAAAGGACTCATTGAAGGTTTCAGACTTAAGAAGTAGGCCCAATATAATCTAATTCCCAATTCCCCAATGTGGGGTCCTTTTTTTACTAAATAAACCAGTGCCATCACAGCCCCCATGCCCAAAATTCACCGTACAGAGCACTTTCACCCTGGTGATCTAGTATCAGTTAACGGACACATTGCAGGAGACAGAGTTAAGAAGTAGGCACAATGAAATGTAAAGCCCAATTCCCCAATGTGGGTTCCTGTTTTTACTAAATAAACTAGTGCCATCACAGCCCCGTACCCCAAATTCACCGTACAGAGCATATTCACCCTGGTGATCTAGTGTCAGTTAACGAACACATTGCAGGAGACAGAGTTAAGAAGTAGGCCCAATGTAATGTAAAGCCCAGTTCCCCAATGTGGGGTCCTGTTTTTACTAAATAAACTTGTGCTATCACAGCCCCCATGCCCAAAATTCACCGTACAGAGCATGTTCACCCTAGTGATCTAATGTCAGTTAACGGACACATTGCAGGAGACAGAGTTAAGAAGTAGGCCCAATGTAATGTAATGCCCAATTCCCCAATGTGGGGTCCTTTCTTTATTAAATAAAATAGTGCCATCACAGCTCCCTTGCCCGAAATGCATTGTACAAAGCACTTTCACCCTGGTGATCTATTGGCAGGTAAAGGACACATTGCAGGAGACAGACTTAAGAAGTAGGCCCAATGTAATGTAATGCCCAATTCCCCAATGTGGTGTCCTTTCTTTATTAAATAAAATAGTGCCTTCACAGCCCCATGCCCAAAATTCACCGCCCTATAACAGTACAGAGCATGTTCACCCTGGTCATCTAGTAGTTCAGGATGATGAGGATGAGGATAAGGAGGAGGATAATGACAAACAGACTTAATCTGGAAGCGTATACCCATGTGTGGTTGTGAAGAGGTGCATGAGAGTACACTTCCCCAAAAGAGAGAATGCATTTGAGGTTATGTTTCGCTGTTTTCACTTGGTGGTGTACAGAAGTCTTTCCCAATCCACCCCTTGTTCATTTTGATAAGAGTCAGCCTGTCAGCATTTTCAGTTGACAGGTGGATGCGCTTATCTGTTATAATTCCACCATCGGCAATAAAAACCCTCTCTGACAGAACGCTAGCATCAGGGCAGGCCAGAACCTCCAAGGCGCAGAGTCAGTTCATGCCACGTGTCCAGCTTGGATACCCAATAATTAAAAGGCACAGAGGAATCACGGAGGACGTTTGTACGATCTGCAAGGTACTCCCTCACCATCTTCCCAAACATTGCACTTCTTGTGACAGCACCCTTTGCCTCTGTGCCGTCACAATGGGAGGGTCTGAGAAAACTGTCCCAGAACTTTGCCATTGTTCCCCTGCCTGAGCTGGATTGCACTTCTGTCTCTCTTGCTTGAACTCCTTGGTTGTACAACAAACTCTGATGTCTGCTGCCAGCATTTTCACATGGGAATTTTCTAAGTAATTCCGCTACAAGGGCCCTCTGTTACTGTAACATTTTAGTACACCTCTATGCCTTTGGTAGAAGAGATTGAAAGTTATCCTTGTAGCGTGGGTCTAGAAGTATCACCAACCAGTAATGTGTGTCACCCAAAATTTTTATAATGTGAGGGCCACGTGAAACGCTGCGCAAGATAAAGTCAGCCTCGCGTGCAAGACTGCTAACAGGCAAAATTTCCGTGTCCTCACCAACAGGATGACTGACCATGCTGTACTCCTCCTCCTCATCCTCATCCTCCTCCTCCCTGTCCTCAGGCAATCCCCGCGGAACAGACGGTATGACAGCTGTGTTTGTAGTACCATCTCTAGCCCATGAAAGTAGCTCCTGTTCTTCCTCCTCCTCATTGACTATCAATCCAGGATGAAAAGACATGAGGCTGGGCTGAATGTAATCCCCCTGTATTGTTCCTTGCTCCATGTCCTCGTGCTCTGCTTGCAATGCATCCTCTTTAATTGTGAGCAGAGAGGTTTTGAGAATGCTGAGAAGCAGGATGGTGATGCTAATTATGGCATCATCGCTGCTCACCATCTTGGTGCAGTCCTCAAAGTTTTGGAGGATGGTACATATGTCGGACATCCATATCCACTCCTGAGGTCTTATGTGTGGAGTCTGAACTGAATATCATAGTAACATAGTAACATAGTTAGTAAGGCCGAAAAAAGACATTTGTCCATCCAGTTCAGCCTATATTCCATCATAATAAATACCCAGATCTACGTCCTTCTACAGAACCCAATAATTGCACGATACAACACTGTTCTGCTCCAGGAAGACATCCAGGCCTCTCTTGAACCCCTCGACTGAGTTCGCCATCACCACCTCCTCAGGCAAGCAATTCCAGATTCTCACTGCCCTAACAGTAAAGAATCCTCTTCTATGTTGGTGGAAAAACCTTCTCTCCTCCAGACGCAAAGAATGCCCCCTTGTGCCCGTTACCTTCCTTGGTATAAACAGATCCTCAGCGAGATATTTGTATTGTCCCCTTATATACTTATACATGGTTATTAGATCGCCCCTCAGTCGTCTTTTTTCTAGACTAAATAATCCTAATTTCGCTAATCTATCTGGGTATTGTAGTTCTCCCATCCCCTTTATTAATTTTGTTGCCCTCCTTTGTACTCTCTCTAGTTCCATTATATCCTTCCTGAGCACCGGTGCCCAAAACTGGACACAGTACTCCATGTGCGGTCTAACTAGGGATTTGTACAGAGGCAGTATAATGCTCTCATCATGTGTATCCAGACCTCTTTTAATGCACCCCATGATCCTGTTTGCCTTGGCAGCTGCTGCCTGGCACTGGCTGCTCCAGGTAAGTTTATCATTAACTAGGCCATATCGATGGCCTTGTTGATGTTGGTAGTCAACAACTGCTCTCTTCTGCTCACAAATCCTTTCCAACATAAGCAGCATAGAGTTCCAGCGCGTGGGGAAATCACACACCAGCCGCTGAGCTGGAAGCTGCAAACGCTGCTGAAGCATGGCAAGGGCAGCTGAAACTGTAGCTGACTGTCTAAAATGGGCAGACAGATGGTGTACTTTCACTAGCAGATCCGGCAGCTCCGGGTAGCTTTTCAGAAAACGTTGAACCACGAGGTTAAGCACATGGGCCAAGCAAGGTACGCGTGTGAGCTCACCTTGCCTCAGAGCCGCCACCAGGTTACGGCCTCACACACGACCATGGCTGTAGGTTTAGCAGTGTCATCCAAACATCTGACTGCTCTTTCAGCACTGTCCACAACATTTCTGCATTGTAAGGTGTGTCACCTATGCAGATTAGCTTCACCACAGCCTGTTGCCGCTTGACGGAGGCAGTGCTTCAGTACTTCCAGCTTCTGACTGATGTGTTGATTTCAGAGATGGAGGATGAAGAAGAGGAGGAGGTGCAGGAGCTGTAGACTGGGGGGGCAACCCTGATTGATGTAGGGCCAGCCATCCCTGGCGTGGGGAGCAGGTATTCCATCCCAAGGTCTGACTGGGTCCTGGCTTCCACTATGTTAACCCAGTGTGCCATCAGTGAGATGTACCATCCCTGCCCACAAGCACTTGTCCACGTGTAAAGGAACACTGAAGACAGAGGATAAGAGAGAAAAGAGGAAATAATTTACATCGTATGTGGAAAAATGCTCCATAATGTAAAGGAAACATTCAGCAAGATATGTGCCTACGATCTTCTGTACATAATGCCTCTCAAGTAGTGTTGAGCATTCCGATACTGAAATATCGGGTATTGGCAGATATTCGCTGTATCAGAGTTCCGATACTGAGTTCTGATACTTTTAGAATATCGAATACCGGAATCGGAAGTTCCCATAATGCAATGAGCCAGTTTGATTTTATTCAGCAAATGAGGATCCTAAGAAGTGTGGGCACATCCTGTTAGGCATGCTAGGCATGTTAACTAATAGCATGGCTGTGATTGGCTGCTGAAATGATGTCATGATGCACTATAAAAGCCGCCGCCGCCATTTTGGGTTCACTCTGCTGTGAATTTACTTAGGGACAGGACGCTGCTGTTCTGACTCTCAGGAACAGTTTGAGCTAGCGATTTGCTTTATTGTGCTTTACCCAGGCTACTTTAGCAACCGCTGTGTGAGAAGCATTATTTTGCCTTGCAGCGCTGTTCACGGCTGTCTGCGAGGTCTCTGTGTGTGAGTGCAGCTCACGCTGTAGTGTGTTCTGCAGCCACCTCCGGTTGTAGTCCGCTCAGCGTCGTCACTGCCTCATACATTGTCCTTTTTTGCATTAGAGCGGCTCATTTTTCCTGATTTCTCCTATTAGTGTGGTTCCATCCGTATCCAGCTAGATTGCTTGCAAACCCTATATAGGAGTAGAGAGAGGAGCCTTTCTGCTGGCTTGTACCCTGCAGCCCAGCCAGATTAGTATTAGCCTATTTTTTGGAGCCTCATCTATTGCATTGTAGGTTACCTTCCTGCATTGTAATAGCTACAAAAAGTTTTTGATACTATCGATTTTACATCTTTGGGCACATCCAGTGTCTTTTTGTGAAAAAAAAAGGAAATAAAGTTCACCAAACACTCTACTTTACAGTTGCGTAGGCCACATTAGCTCATATTAAAGTCTAGTCCAAACTTTATAAAATTAGTGTTTCTCATACCTGTTAGTAGCTGTTCAGAAATAAGCACACTAAGCCCTTAGTAATTTTCTGCCTATCTTTATCAGTCTACCAAGATGAAGAAGGCAGGAGGTAAGGCACATGGTCGTGGGCATGGAGTTTCTGCAAGGAGGGGACGTGGGGATTGTGTGCCTGCTGCGGGCACCAGTGACTCAGCATCCCCCAGTTTTAGCAGATAACAGTCCTTTATGCGCAGCTTTGTAGGAGCTCGCCATAGCCCACTGCTGCGGGAGGACCAAATTGAAGCCGTTGTCGGATGGATGGCAGCTAACACATCAACTTCAATTAGTTCCAGATCCTTTCAGGTCCTGAGCACTGATGAGCATCCATCTGTCTCTTCACCACCTGCCAAATTGCCCAGGCAGCCAGAGAGCCCTGGACAGGAGCCATCTCTACTTCTGTTCGCTGAATCTCTTGGCTTGGAAAGGGGGGGCCAGCCAAGCAACATTCTAGAATCTGAAGAAGAGGTAGCATGCAGTGATGCACTAGAGCTTTGTCTCTTTGAATCTGAAGAGGCAGGTGTGCCAGTGTCTACGGTCAGCACACCTCAGTACGCATCTGATGATGAGACTCAGGTGCCACTTTCTGGTACGTACTGTGCTGTCGAGACTACCCAGGAGAAGCAGTTGTTTGAAGAGGGTAGTGTAGATGAAGAGGTCCTTGACCCATCATGGTGTGAGGTACAGGAAGGTGGTGGGAACAGCTCTGAGGAAGAGATTCCCCGAACGGCCAAAAAAGGAGGGAGAGGGAGGGGGCAGACTCGGTTGCCTGTAGCCTCCACTTTGGCACCCATTATGAGCATGCATCTTCCAAAACCCAAAAGGGGCCCTCCCAAGACTTGCAGTGGCTGGTCCTTTTTTGACACAGTTGCAGATGACATTTGCTTTGTCAAATGCAAGCTGTGTAATCAGAAAGTGAAAAGAGGGAACAGTGTCAGCAACCTCAATACCACCAATATGTTGAAAGATGTGTGGACCAAGCACATATTGGAGTTACAAAGACACACTGAAGACCTACACCAACCTACAGTGCCACCTACCACCTCTTCTGCTCATTTTGTAGCCTCTTCCTCCAGCTCACACAAAGCTGGTTCAGCTTCCTAACAGGATCACCATGGAAGAACCTGTGGCACTGTTGTACAGAGACACAGTATCATTCCACCCACAGCACCATGTTCCCTGTCATCCTCACACTCCCAGGCCAGTCTACAGCCATCACTAGTATAGGCATGGGAGAAAAGGCGCCCATACTCGGCAAACCACCCCCGAGCACAGGCTCTCAATGCTGGCATTGCAATACTACTGTCCCTTGAAATGCTATCATTCAGGCTGGTGGAGACTGACACCTTCCGTAACTTCATGGCATTGGCAGTCTCACAATACAATGTGCCCAGCCGCTTTTATTTCAGCAGGCAAGCCATAGCTGCCCTGCAAAAGCATGTGGAGGGAAAAGTTAAACATGCGCTACTAAACGCTGTCAGTAGCAAGGTCCACCTGACCACCGATGCAGGGACCAGTAAGCATGGACAGGGAAGATACCTTTCCCTCACTGCCCATTGGATAAATGTTGTGGAGCCGGGTACAGATCTTGAGAGTGGCGCTGTACGTGTCCTGCCAACTCCAAGGATTGCAAGAATCCAGTCAGTACACATTGACTCCTCCTCATACTCCAGTTCCTCTGAATCAGCGCTGCAGGAGCTGTCACGGTCTACCTCCACATGGACCTGTGAATGCTTACCTGTTACGACCGATATGAGCACAGCTGTGGCCAAACGTCAACAGGCCATATAGAAATTAATTTCTTTGGGGAATTGAAGCCACACAGCGCAGGAGCTCTGGAATGCCATCAAGCAGCAGAGCAATGTGTGGTTTGTGCCAGCGAATCTCCATCTAGGCATGGTAGTGTTTGACAATGGCCAAAATTGGGTGGCAGCTCTGGGCCTAGGCAACCTCACTCACATCCCATGTCTGGCATATGTGCTCAACTTGGTCATGCAGAGTTTTTTGAGGGACTATCCGGATCTTCATGCACTGCTGCACAAGGTCCGCATAGAGTGCGCTCACTTGCGACGTTCCAGCATGGCAATATCGCGCATTGCAGCTCTGCAGCGCTGATTCCGCCTTCCGGAACATCGCATCATATGTGACCTACCCACCAGGTGGAATTCAATGTTACATATGTTGGAGAGGTTGTGTGAGCAGCAGGCAGCAGTAATGGAGTACCAGCTGCATCAGGCGCAAAAAAGTCACACTGTGCGCCATTCACATTTCACCACCACTGAGTGGGCCCTTACAAAGGACATCTGCCAGGTTTTGCATGCCTTCGAAGATTCCACGCGGATGTCGAGAGCAGATGATGCACTAGTTAGCATGACTATCCGCCTTATCTGCCTGCTTGAAAAAACACTGCAAGCACTAAGGCAGGAGGTTTTGGAAGAGGTGGAGGATGAGAAGTCACAAATGCCATCTACTTCTGGACAGTCTGTGCAACGTGGTTCCTCACAAAGGCCTAGGCAGGGAACACTTTGTGAGTAGGATGAGGAGGAGTCAATGGAGGAGGAAGACATCTGTCCAGAGGAGGGAGGTACACAATGCTCTAGTAGTCAGTATGTAGAGCAAGGCTGGGGTGATGCAGAGCAGGCAGAGATCACGCCTCAAGCAGTGGACAGCATTTCTTGGCCAGTAGGCAGTCTGCAGCACATGGTTGATTTCATGCTGCAGTGCGTGAGAAACGATCGCCACATTGCCCACATTCTCAACTTGGCTGATTAGTGGGTGTCCACCCTCCTGGATACTCACTACCGGGATAACTTACAAAGCCTCATAACTCCGTTGAACCGGGAGCATAAAATGCGGGAGTACCAAGACGCACTGGTGCATTCCATCATGTTCTCCATTCCACCCTAGAGCAGTGCTGCTAGTGCTTTACATAGTAGCTCAGTGCGTCGAGGCAGTGGAGGAAGCTATGCACAAAGAGGGACCAGAAGCAGCACCTCAGTAGAAGGCAAGACCAGTATGGCCCAAATGTGGCAAAGTTTTGTGTCCCCACCACAAATCTCTACACCATCAGATGGATCCAGTCAGCAGGAGGTAACGTTTCCATCAGATGGTGACAGACTATATGTCTTGCCCTCTCAGTGTACTCCCAGACGGCTCTTCCCCCTTCAAGTTTTGTTTCTCTAAGCTGGATACATGGCCAGAGCTTAGTTGGTATGCATTGGAGGTGCTGGCTTGCCCTGCTGCTAGTGTATTATTATTAGTGTATTATAATGTGTCTTTAGTGCCGCAGGTGGTGTACTAACAGACCGTCGCATGCGACTATCCTCCGATAACGTTGACCGGCTTACTTTTCTGAAAATGAACAAGGCCTGGATCTCGCAGGAATTTGCCAGTCCTCTTTCAGATTAAATAATTGGTTGGCAACAGTATCCAGGTCTCCTGTTGTGTTCATGTTTCTACCTCCTGAACTGGGATCCAAGAAGTATCGTTTCTCCTTGCGGAGAGTGACATGATAAGCATG
Source organism: Ranitomeya imitator (assembly GCF_032444005.1). Lineage (NCBI taxonomy): Eukaryota > Metazoa > Chordata > Amphibia > Anura > Dendrobatidae > Ranitomeya > Ranitomeya imitator. Next base: position 87,494,979 of record NC_091286.1, read on the forward strand.
TCGACGTGAAGAGACTTAAAGCCACAATGCTCCTCTGGGAAATATGCAAATTGTCTCTTCAGAGAGGAAGAGAACTAGAACTCTAGTGCCACCTAATCCTAACAATCAATGTCGACCCTTTACCGAGCCTTCTCACATGACTTAGGATAATAGCCAAACCAGAATCTCAATTTGCAGACATTGTGTTTCGGGGTACTGCCCTTCGTCAGTGCAAAGAGGAGATCTTGTTTGGCTGATTGAGAGGCATCTGACCGGGATCGAAGAAGAATCATTTCTCGTTTGCACTGACGAGGGGCAGTACCCGAAACACAGTGTCTGCCAATTGAGATTCTGGTTTGGCTATTATCCTAAGTCATGTGACAAGGCCCGTTAAAGGGTCGACATTGATTGCTAGGATTGCTACTTCCAATAGGTGGCACTAGAGTTCTAGTTCTCATCCTCTCTGAAGAGACCATTTGCATATTTCCCAGAGGAGCATTCCGGCTTTAAGTCTCCTCACCTCGACATGCTTATCATGTCACTCTCCGCAAGGAGAAATGATACTTCTTGGATCCCGGTCAGATGCCTCTCAATCAGCCAAACCAGATCTCCACTTTGCACTGATGAGTGGCAGTACCCCGAAACACAGTGTCTGCAAATTGAGATTCTGGTTTGGCTATTATCCTAAGTCATGTGACAAGGCTCGGTAAAGGGTTGACATTGATTGTTAGTATTGCTACTTCCAATAGGTGGCATACCACCTGAACTGTAAACCCTGGGCTCCAACACGGCCAGTTGCTGCTCAGAAGTGCCGTCTGCACAGTCAACACTTGCTCCAGTGTTATTGGGGTTCAGTAACGTCAGCTGATCCCCTGCTGTGTGTCCAGCAATTTCTCCTGCTCTGTCCACATTCTCACTAATACAGATTTTAAACTTGCTCCAATTAGGCCTCTGCCTCCACTCTGTTTCTAGTATTTACTCTGGGCTCCAAAACTGCCAGTTGCTGCTCAGAAGTGCCGTCTGCACAGTCAACACATGTTCCAGTGTTATTGGGGTTCAGTAATGTCAGCTGATCCCCTGCTGTGTGTCCGGCACTTTCTACTGCTCTTTCCACATTCACACTACTACTCATTTTAAACTTGCTCCAATTAGGCCTCTGCCACCACTCTGTTTCTAGCATTTACCCTGGGCTCCAACACCGCCAGTTGCTGCTCAGAAGTGCCGTCTGCGCAGTCAACACATGCTCCAGAGTTATTGGGGTTCAGTAACGTCAGCTGATACTCTGCTGTGTGCCGCAATTTCTCCTGCTCTATCCACATTCACACTACTACAGATTTTAAACTTGCTCCAATTAGGCCTCTGCCTCCACTTTGTTTCTAGTATTTACACTGGACTCCAACACTGCCAGTAGCTGCTCAGAAGTGCCGTCTGCACAGTCAACACATGCTCCAGTGTTTTTGGGGTTCAGTATCATCAACTGATTCCCTGCTGTGTGTCCGGCAATTTCTCCTGCTCTGTCCACATTCACACTACTACTCATTTTAAACTTGCTCCAATTAGGCCTCTGCCTCCACTCTGTTTGTAGTATTTACCCTGGGCTCCAGCACCGCCAGCTGTTTCCTGGCAGTGTCTTTGGCATGGGTACTCTCTCCTGCCCAGTATGGTTCCAGCACGCCAGCTGTTTCCCGGTACTGTCAACATCGCTTTGCCTCCAATACGTTGTCCTGTCATGTTGCGGTTGGGTTAGTCGACTCTGTGGTGCCTGCAGTTTAGGTGCTTCCTATGTGGGCTGCAGGAACTGGCAATGAAGGCTGGTTCCGTAGTGCCAATAGGAAAAGCACCCGCTGTAGGACTGTGGGTTTCGGTAACTCTGGCCAGCTCGCGGCCTTGCAACTTTTTTTTTCATGTGTATCTTCTGCTGCCTATCGGAGTTCCAGTACCATTAGCTGGTTCTTTGGAAGTCAATCTTGAATATGTCCCCCTGGGTTCCAGTAATATCAGTTGGTTCCAGGCAGTGCCTTTGGATTAGGTGCCTCCTTCTCGGTATCCGAGTTCCACCAATGTCTGCTGGTCCTTGGTTGTGCTTTCTGGCACAGGTACCTCCAGCTTAGTAACCGGGTTCCAGTACCATCAGCTGGTCCTCAGTAGTTCTGTTGGCTCTTGTACCTTCTGCTACCCATCCGGGTTCCAGTACCATCAGCTGGTCCTCAGTTGTTCCATTGGCTCTTCTACCTTCTGCTACCCATCCGGGTTCCAGTACCGTCAGCTGGTTCTCGGCAGTTCCTCAGCCTTCTTGTACCTTCTGCTACATTTCCAAGTTCAAGCTTTTTGAAATGGTTTTTGGGTAATCACTCTGGATCTCCCTGATGACGACCCTAAAGACGACGACCCTGAAGACCACCCCGAAGAAGATGATGACCCCAAAGACGACGACCCTGAAGATGAGAACCCTGAAGACCACCCCAAAGAAGATGGTGACCCCGAAGACGACAACCCTGAAGATGACGACCCTGAAGACCACCCCAAAGAAGACCAAGAAGATGACCCTGAAGAAGGTGACCTAGAGGACAAAGAGCAAGAAGACAACCACCAAAATACAGAAGAACAAGAGACAGAAGACCAAGAAGCAGAAGAACAAGAAGCTGCAGAACAAAAAGCAGAAGAACATTAAGCATAAGACTAAAAAACAGAGCAAAAGATATTATCTAAATAATAAGCAGAAGAAGACTAAGCAGTGTATGGGAGTGAGTCCGTTCCTCCTCGTAGTGCCCCTGGAAAATACCTGCTGCTGCAGGCCAAACTGAACGCGGACAAATCCTGTTGTTAATCTTTTGTGACAGGCAGAACAGAAGGTGTAATCTTCAAACTTTTATAGATATCAACTACAGGAATACCTGTCACAAATAAGAATATAATGAAGAAGATGAAGAAGAAGAATATGAAGAAGAATAATATTTGAAGAATATGAAAGATGTAAAAATAAGAATAATAGGAAGAAGGTGAAGAAGAAGATGAATAAGGTGAAGAAGAAGTTGATGAAAAAGATGTTGCTGAGGATGATGAAGGAGAAGGTGTGGGAGAACTAAAAAAGAAAGTGAAGAGCATGGAAGTAGTGAAACATAAATATCTGACAAAATATAAAAAGGCTTAACATAGTCAATATCTTTGTAACTCCGAACGTCTTAAAAAAAATTTAATTCCTGCTATTCCATTTGATTGGGCTAAACCTCTATTCCTTTAATGTCTCCTCCACCTCCTCCAATACATTCTACATTATTCTTAGTTGTTTTCCTTCATATAGAATTAACCTACAAGGAAAGAAAGGGTTTATTTTAATTCCGATATTTGTGTCCCATTGACTTGCATTGGTTTCCGGTATCGGAATCGGCGATATCCGATATTTTTTGGGTATCGGTCCGATCCAATCCAATCCGATATTTCCCGATATTGGAAGGTATAGCTCAACACTACTCTTAAGATCTCATTGAGAAAAAAGTTTAATTTTGACTGGTGGTCTCGCTTGCTGAGCTGTCAAACACGTGTCCTGACTAACTCAAGTTATTGGTTACATGTGGCCTTCAAGGGCGTAGCACCCCCACACCACAAGTCCACACACCCAGTCAGGATCTCCACAATCATGTAACGTGCCAGGGTGCAGGAGATGAGTAGCTCACCCACGGCTACCACCCCACTCCACTTTACACTAGCTCATGATGGGTAATTGTGCTGAGGCTGGAGAAAGACAGAACTGGTGTTATAGTCTGAGAGGTTCTTGTGACAGCAAGTTGGTGAGACTGTTTGCTTTATTCTTCCCTACCCAAAAGAAGGAACTGTTTTGTTATTCATTCGTGCTGACAAAAGGTGTTTCCATTTTGAGCTGAAAAGTTTATGAAGGACAATAAACTTTATTTTTTTATATTAAAACTCTGTGCCTGTGTGTGTCTAAGCAACTATCAGAAAGCTGAAACCCACCACACTACACATACAAGTCTTGCATTGTTTGAACATTTCTTATTGTCTTACAACTAAGATCTTGTTGCAGTGTGCTAAGTAGTGTTGAGTAGTGTTGAGCGATACCATCCGATATTTGAAAGTATCGGTATCGGATGGTATCGGCCGATATCCGAAAAATATCGGATATCGCCGATACCGATATTCGATACCAATACAAGTCAATGGGACACAAATATCGGAAGGTATCCTCTATGGTTCCCAGGGTCTGAAGGAGAGGAAACTCTCCTTCAGGCCCTGGGATCCATATTCATGTGTAAAATAAAGAATAAAAATAAAAAATATTGATATACTTATCCCCGGATGCGCCATGGTTATCACCGCTGCAACCGCCATGCTTCCCTTTCTAAGAATGAGCGCGTTAAGGACCTTCGATGACATCGCGGCTTGTGATTGGTCGCTGAGCGGTCATGTGACCGCTCACGCGACCAATCACAAGCCGCGACGTCATCGAAGGTCCTCAACACGCTCATTCTTAGGAATGAGCGCGTTAATCACCTTCGATTATGTCGCGGCTTGTGATTGGTCGCGTGAGCGGTCACATGACCGCTCAGCGACCAATCACAAGCCGCGACGTCATCGAAAGTCCTTAACGCGCTCATTCTTAGGAACGGAAGCATGGCGGTTGCAGCGGTGACAACCAGGGCGCGTCCGAGGGTAAGTATATCAATATTTTGTATTTTTATTCTTTATTTTACACATGAATCTTAATCCCGATACCGATTCCCGATATCACAAAAATATCGGAACTCGGTATCGGAATTCCGATACCGCAAATATCGGCCGATACCGATACTTGCGGTATCGGAATGCTCAACACTAGTGTTGAGCGATACCTTCCAATATTTGAAAGTATCGGTATCGGATGGTATCGGCCAATACCGGCAAAATATCGGATCTCGTCGATACCGATACCCGATACCGATACCCGATACCAATACAAGTCAACGGGACACAAATATCGGAATGTATCCTGGATGGTTCCCAGGGTCTGAAGGAGAGGAAACTCTCCTTCAGGCCCTGGGATCCATACTAATGTAAAGAATAAAAATTAAAAATATGGCTTAACTCACCCCTCGGACAAACCCTGGCTGTCACCGCTGCAAGCGTGCGCCTCTGTTCCTGAGAACTGCAGAGAGTGAAGGACCTTCGATGACGTCGACCGCTCATGTGACCGCTCACCTGACCGTGACGTAATCGAAGGTCCTTCACTCACTGCATTCTCAGGAACGGAGGCGCACGCTTGCAGCGGTCACAGCCAGGGTTCGTCCGAGGGGTGAGTATAGCCATATTTTTTATTTTTATTCTTTATTTTTTACATTAATATGGATCGCAGGGCCTGAAGGAGAGTTTCCTCTCCTCCAGACCCTGGGAACCATACGCACCGCACACTCTGATTCCGATTTCCGATATCACAAAAATATCGGAACTCGGTATCGGAATTCCGATACAGCAAATATCGGCCAATACCCAATACTTGCAGTATCGGAATGCTCAATACTAGTGCCAAGACACAAACAAAGGAGCCTAATATTCATTTTTAACTAGACAAAATTAAGTGAATTTGGGGGACTTGTGCTCACCGAAGCTTTCTTCCCAGTATACTCTTTGTGCAGCTAACCGAAAAACATATTTTTTTACTAGGAGATTTAGAATTTTATACTTTTTTCATTCTTCTTTCCTTGCTGTAACTGAAACTAGTTCTCTGTGTGCATATGGCCTGATAAGCTATGGTGGTGAATCTGAAAAAGCAGAGCAGCAGGACAGAAGAGTAGTCAGAAATGATAGCAAGAAAGATCTCACACTACCGGAAACTGCCTCTCTAAATATGCCTTTTTGACTAGTTAACATATAACTATTGTCCATAAACATGGATTCCTGGACCAAAAAAGTGGGGATATTTATTTTACGAGGGACAGTGGGGGTAATGTCCTATCATAGGCACAGCTGATTAGATTATTGTGAATTTTGCCAAAATTGGTAGGCTATGCCAACATGTAGCACATATGTATAGGAAACATACAACAAGAATGTGTGAATAACTCCTGAATGCAAACATGGTTTGTAAAGAGCCCTTTAGTATAAGTTTCTGTTTTGTGAATTAGCAGTCATGTGTCACTTCTCTTAAAATGTTTTGTACAATATTTATATTTCCTTCCAAGTAGCCTAGCATAAATTTGATATGTAAACAGCAATATGAAAAAGTAAAGGTAATACAAAAGTAATAATATCATAAAGATATAATTTCTTGTACTCAAATTTACATTTTTCTGTCAATTTCACTAATTTATTTCTATTTTTTTGCAATTTTTAAACTATACATAAAATGTAAATTTTATTCCTAAAAATACAGTGTATGTGCTTGTTCAAATTACACTTGGGTTTGTTACATGGACTATTCTTTGTTTTATCTTTAAATAAAAAAGGGGGGAGAAACTACTTTTCTCCACCTCTCAACAGCATGACAAGGGAACAGATGGCAATTTAAAGGAAGAATTTATGACAGCCACAATCTTAATGTTGCATAAAGAAAAGAAAAGACTTGCATCAAAACCACTGACAAATGTACTTGCTAATATTAATGCACTCGCCATTCATCCAATATGCTTCCTAATTGCTTTTCTGTACATAATAATGTGGCACCTGCTGCTCAACATTGCAAACGCATCAGGATTTCACCAAAGTCAAACAGCTCTGCAACCGGCCCTTTCCCAGTGATAAATGTAGAGCACTGTATCACACACAGTTCCTGTCAGTGACATAATTAAAATTTTATACTTACAGAAAAAGATGGTAAACAATCCATTCTTAAATGGATTCACAAGAGGAACTCTTGTTACAGCCAACTTCATAATTAGCATGCATCATGTATTACTAATATATCCATGACAGGGAAATAACATAAGTGAGCTAAGTTGACTTGCTTTAATAGAATGCTGTGGAAGACAATTAAAATAGGGTTACAGTTTGCAATTTTCCTGCAGATCGTTGCTTGAGGTTGTAATATTTAAACGGGTATTTTAGCACTGTATTTAAAGCCTATTGTTTAGTGTGAAAGAAAGAAAACGCTCTCATGATTATTTATTAAACTGTTCTGGTTCAGTAATTTACATCGCAATTTGTATTACACTTGTCCTCTGTTTTTAGAATATTTTAGGTGCTTTTCATTTTGGTCAGGACACCCACTAATTACTTAAAAACCAGTACCGTATATACTCGAGTATAAGCCGAGATTTTCAGCCCAAATTTTTGGGCTGAAAGTGCCCCTCTCGGCTTATACTCGAGTCACGGTAGCGGTGGGGTCGGCGGGTGAGGGCGCTGAGGTATACTTACCTAGTCCCAGCGATCCTGACGCTCCCCCTGCCGTCCCACGGTCTTCTGTGCTGCAGCTTCTTCCCCTCTTCAGCGGTCACGTGGGACCGCTCATTAGAGAAATGAATAGGCGGCTCCACCTCCCATAGGGGTGGAGCCGCCTATTCATTTCTCTAATCAGCGGTGCCGGTGACCGCTGATAGAGGAAGAGGCTGCAGCACAGAAGACCGTGGGACAGGCGGGGAGCGCCAGGATCGCTGGGACTAGGTAAGTATGTCATATTTACCTGTCCCCATTCCAGCCGCCGGGCGCCGCTCCATCTTCCCGGCGTCTATCCGCTCTGACTGTTCAGGTCAGAGGGCGCGATGACGCATATAGTGTGCGCGGCGCCCTCTGCCTGATCAGTCAAAGTGGAGAGACGCCGGGACCGGATGCCGGAACGAGACGCTGGGAGCTGCAAGCAAGAGAGGTGAGTATGGCTTTTTTTTTTTTTTATTGCAGCAGCGGCACAGATTTATGTGGAGCATCTATAGGGAAATATGAACGGTGCAGAGCACTGTATGGGGCACAGATATGGGGCAATATGAACGGTGCAGAGCATATAGGGCACAGATATGGGGCAATATGAACGGTGCAGAGCACTATATGGGGCACAGATATGGGGCAATATGAACGGTGCAGAGCACTATATGGGGCACAGATATGGGGCAATATGAACGGTGCAGAGGACTATATGGCAGAGCTATGGGGATATATGAACAGTGCAGAGCACTATATGGGGCACAGATATGGGGCAATATGAACGGTGCAGAGCACTATATGGCAGAGCTATGGGGCAATATGAACGGTGCAGAGCATATAGGGCACAGATATGGGGCAATATGAACGGTGCAGAGCACTATATGGCAGAGCTATGGGGAAATAATGATCTATTTTTATTTTTGAAATTCACCGGTAAATGCTGCATTTCCACCCTAGGCTTATACTCGAGTCAATAAGTTTTCCAAGTTTTTTGTGGCAAAATTAGGGGGGTCGGCTTATACTCGGGTCGGCTTATACTCGAGTATATACGGTAAGTCCATTGTTCGGTATCTGCTCCATACTCACATATACGGTGTTTAGAAATAGACTTGTCTACAATAACCTCTAGCTGATTTTTCATTGAAAGGCGACATAAGCATTATAAGTGATGACCCAGCTTTAAAGAATAAATTAGGGAGTTGGCAAAATAAAATTTACCTGATAAAACAATTTCAAAATGTTATATTTGGGATATTATATATATTATAATGCAATAGAAAAATAATTCTGTGTAATTTATTTACGTATTTTAAAAGCCCTAGAAGGATAAAAATCTAAGTGAACATCTTCCTTTTAAGTTCACGTATTTTTTTAGGATCTAATAATATTCTATGGACCATAATTATCAAAGCTTCTACACCAGTATTTAGTAAAAAAATTTGAAAAGTCACATAATTTTGGCACAATTCGAGGCTGTGTTAAAATTCTACAACTTTTGGCACTCACACACCATTTTCGCCCAGCTCCAGCTGGGGTGTGGCAACTGTTGCTCGTCAAATTCATTACAAGTAGAGGAAATTGCTATTCCATAAATTTTACTCCAGCAAGGACTGTAGTAGGATGTATGGCTAGGTACACAGAGAAATGCACGCCACTTGTTTGACACTGAGAAAAACTACAGGAAAAGAAAGCTCAATAGGGTCTTATGGAGAGTTTCAAAAGTACAATAAGATTGCACTCACCTATTTGATGTAGAAAACCACATAACAAACTCATCAGAGTTTTGACAGCTGCCGCAGATCCACTAGGTCAGCTCGTGACCAAGTCAGGGTAATCAATCTGGAAGTTACGTGGTTAGTGTCCGCGCTGCTGGAAAGATGAAAGTCTGGACATATTGAAGATAAAGATGATGGTTTATTCTCAACTAGATTGTGGCCCGATTCTGACGCATCGGGTATTCTAGAATATCCATGTCCCCGTAGTATATGGACAATGATGATTCCAGAATTCGCGGCAGACTGTGCCCGTCGCTGATTGGTCGAGGCAACCTTTATGACATCATCGTTGCCATGGCAACCATTATGACATCTACGTCGATACTGTGCCCGTCGCTGATTGGTCGAGGCGAATTCGTGGCAGACTGTGCCCGTCGCTGATTGTTCGAGGCAGCCTTTATGACATCATCGTCGCCATGCTATGCCCGTCGCTGATTGGTCGAGGCCTGGTGGCTTCGACCAATCAGAGACGCGGGATTTCCAGGACAGACAGACAGACAGAAAAACCCTTAGACAATTATATATATAGATAGATGCGTTTCAAAGTCACTAGGACTTCTTCCTCAGGAGATGCTTTAAACTTAAACTTCATTACATGCCTCGGGGCTCGATTGTAAACCCTTGCCTTGGTTTCTTGTGCTTGAAAGAGACTCTCCTTTACAATCGGCATCACTCTTGCGATCCGGTCCTGAATTTGAGCCACATGCTCAATAATGCTCCAGTGGGGTGTAACTTCTGCCTCCTAGGTCTCCTTTGCAACCTCTAGAATTCCACAGGGGTGTCGATCATACAACAGCTCAAACGGTGAGAATCCAGTAGAGGACTGAGGAACTTCCCTGATAGAGAACAACAGGCATGGCAGTAGACAATCGCAGTCTCGGCCATCTCTCTCCACACCCTTCTTAAGCATGGACCTCAACATCTTGATGAATCTCTCCACCAGGCCGTTCGTCGGTGGATGGTACACCGACGTGCGGAGTTGTGTAATCTGGAGAGCCTTACACAACTCCCTCATCACTTTGAACACAATCGGTGTGCCTTGGTCCATCAGGATCTCATTTGGCAAACCCGTCTGAGAAAAATATGGACTAACTCTCAGACTATGCTCCTGGTGGAGGACTTTCTAAGGGGTACTGCTTCCGGGTACTGTGTTGCATAGTCCATCACCACTAGAATGTATTGGTGTCCTTTGGCTGACTTAATCAGGGGCCCCACAAGGTCCATGGCAATCCTGTCAAATGGGACCTCTATAATGGGCAATGGCACTAGAGGGCTTCGGAAATGGAACATGGGAGCTGTAAGCTGACAAGTAGGGCAGGACAGGCAGTAGTTACCAATCTCCATGTGACACCCAGGCAAGTAAAACCTCATAATATCCTGCTCTTGTGTTTTGTCAACTCCCAATTGTCCACCCAAGATATGGGAATAAGCCAAGTCTAATACCCTACGTCTATAGGGACCAAGTACTAACAATTGCTCTACCACTTCCTCTCTTAGCTTAGTGACCTGATACAGCAGCTCTCCATTTAAAGCAAAATGTTGAAACCTGGTGTCAACCCTTGGCTCTTGAGCAACCCCATTTATCACGGTCACATTTTCCAACACCCCTTTCAGGGTAAGATCTCAAATTTGCGCAGTCCCAAAATTTCCACCAGAAACCCTCAGTTCAGGAATCTCGCTCACTGGTCACCTTCTCATCCTCGTCACCAGCCAGGACACACAAGGCGAACTCAACAACCTCCAACTGTGATGGGTTTTTCTTAGGGTTGCGCTGGCTTCTGTCTTGGACCCTTTGTATCCCAGACTTCCCTCAAGTCCCAGAACAGACTAAAGTCCTGCCGTATTATCACCGGTGGCAGCAAGTCCTTAACCACCCCAATCTCATGCGACTCAACCCCACAGTTCATTTTTATAGTCACTCTTTCAACTGAATAGTCCTTGATGTCCCTGTGGATACAAGGGACCCCCACGTTTTTCCCTGGGACCAACTGGTTTGGGAGTCTGGCCCTTATCAGGGTCATCAAGCTACCTAAGTCCAACAGTCCTGACACCAGCCCTCTGTTTATGGTCACAGGACATGATTGTTGACCCTCTCCAGGCTGATATTCCACACTGCAGGTGGGATATGCATAGTAGGAGTAGCGCCTCCCTAGGCTTCAGTCCATGTCTTCGGGAGGCAAAGGACAATGGGTGGCTATATGGACTGCGACATCTCCAGCAAAGTAAGTCTTTCCCATGGCCTTTGACAACCCCTCAGAGACCGTATGGTCTCAGGACTCAGCCAATGTTGGTGGCTCTACTACTCCTCTTTTGGGGCTTTGGTTCCCACTGGGTAATCCAGTATGAGGATGCACCACGCCTTGGTTTCCTTAGGGACCTTTCAACCACCTGGAACCATTCCACTAGGCCCACCATTTCATCTGCATTTTGGGGATATCCCTGGGCAACCCAGGTCTGCACTGGCCTAGGAAGGGAGTCCACAAACCTGTCAATGACAAGCCGCTCGACATTCTTGGCTGAAGTGGAGGATTCGGGCTGCAGCCATTTTTGCACCAGATGCAGTAGGTCAAACATTTGGGATTGAGGTGGTTTATCCCCACAATATGCTCAGTGATGAACCCTTTGTGCTCTTACTGACATAGTCACTCCTGCCATCCCACGTGCTCACAGAAAATGCTGATCCCACTTCTAAAACCACCTGTGGTAGATCAGCTCAGTCGGCTGCGCACAGAACTCTGTGGCTTTAAAAACTTCCTTGGGTTTATTGTAGGCAACATAAACCCAGGTGTGGTAAAGAAAATACAGCTCTCTGGGCAAAACAGGAAAACAAAAACAAAATGGTGGCTGAACAAACACAGTTCAGTTTCTCACGTCAATGCAGCACTTTCCTGGAGTGCTTCTTCCCAGACCATGTGTCTGATCACATGACTGTGACATCACCAAGGTACTGTCAGCACACAGTGGTGTTGGCTCTGTAAATAGAGATATGGGTGGACCCTCTTTTTGTGCTAGTATTGGTTAGAGTAGGACTGATAAGCATGGGGACCCATGACGTGGGTTACGAGCTTGTGTATTTTGGCCAAAATATAAACTAACACCTCACATATTTTTTATATGTGTTTTTTGCATTTTTTCGGGGTGCAGTTGGGCCCATTCTGTCTTGTAAACTGTGGTGTCTGTTCACATGGGATGCATCTTAATAGCGCTGGGCAGCCCGCCTGAGATAATAGAAGGGTGTCACTACTAGGCTGTTAACCTGGATGCTGTGCATTCCCATTGTGTGAACAGCGCCACATACAAGTCTCTTATGTGCAGTCATATGCCAAGCAGCCACCCCCTCCATTAACTTGATAGGTTGTGAGTGACTGCCTCATCGATATTTCTGCACCTGTGTTGCCGCCATCTTAACCACATGGGTTCACTGCATCCTGATAGTGCATTTGTTTGGAGGTCCCAGTCAGTATCACTCATGGTTGTCAGACCGTCCACTCCGGAGGTATCTCAAAGACCTCTTTCCTCTGGCTCAGACTAGCCAGCACTGCTTCCCAGGCTGTGCGATGTCCAGCAAGCAGGTTTGGTCTGGAGCCACACATGCAGGAATACTTTTCCTTCACTGCACACAGACCACTCTGTAGTGTCCAGCCTGTACACATGGAAATCTGTCCACACTGACAGACTCCCAAACACTCACACACATGTGCCAAACACACATCCATTACATAGTTGTAACCACATCCAGGTACCTATCACATGGTTGTTCAGGTGATTGTGACATCACCTCAGGTCCTCAAACACACAACCATCTTAGGTGTTCAGACACACCCCTTTGGTGGGTATGTAGGTGACTGGACCCACCCATCTCTCACCTGGAAGCCTCCCAATGTATAGTAAAACCCTCAGCAGTTGATCTGCTGAGCAAAACACACCCAGGCTTCCATTACTGGGCCTCACACGTCTGTGATACATACCGCTCATTATTCGCATGACCAGTCACCATATCACTATATATGTATATATATGTTTCAGATTACCAAGGAAATTTAAATATTAGATGAATATGATACTAGTAAATGCAATATGCCCCCCCTTAAAATATATATTAACTGTAATTTATGACATCTTTGAGAAGTTGAGTTCAAATTTTACAGCCACAACCAGGTCTGATTACAGCCACACCTGTTCTCAATCAAGAAATTACTTGAATAGGACCTGCTTGACAAAGTGAAGTAGACCAAATAATCTTGAGAAGCTAGACAACATGCTGCGATCCAAAAAAAAATCTGGAACAAATGAGAAACAAAGTAATTGAAATTTATCAGTCTGGAAAAGGTTATAAAGTCATTTCTAAAGCTTTGAGACTCCAGCAAACCACAGTATGAGCCATTATCCAAAATTGGTGAAAAGATGCAACAATGGTCAACCTTCCCAGGAGAGGTCGGCCGACCAAAATTACCCGAAGAGTGCAGCGATGACTCAGCCAAGAGGTCACAAGAGACCACACAACAACATCCAAAGAACTGCATGCCTCACTCGCCTTAAGGTCTGTATTCATGACTGCACCATAAGAAAGAGACTGGGCAAAAATTACCTGCATGACAAAGTTCCAAGACAAAAACCACTGCTGAGTAATAAGAACATTAAGGCTTGTCTCAGTTTTTCCAGAAAAACATCTTGATGATCCCCCAAACTTTGGGGAGAATATTCTGTGGACTTGCGAGACAAAAGTTGAACTTTTTAGAAGTTGTATGTTCCACTACATCTGCCGTAGAAGGAACACAGCATTTCAGAAAAGGAACATCATATCAACAGTAAGATATGGTGGTGGTACTGTGATGGTCTGGTGCTGTTTTGCTGCTTCAGGACCTGGAAGAAGTGCTGTGGTAAATGGAACCATGAATTCTGCTGTCTACCAATAAATTCTGATGGAGAATGCCTGGCCATCTGTTCCTGACCTCAAGCTGAAACGCATTTGGATTATGCAGAAAGACAATGATCCAAAACACACCAGCAAGTGCATCTATAAATGGCTTAAGAAAAACAAAATTAAGACTTTGGAGTAGCCTAGTCAAAGTCCTGACCTTAATCCAATTGAAATGCTGTGGCACGGCCTTCAAAAGGCAGTTCAAGCTCGGAAACCCTCCAATGTGGCTGAATTACAATAATTTTGAAAAGATTAGTGGGCCAATATTTGTAAATGACTCATTGCCAGTTATCGCAAACGCTTGATTGCAGGTTTTTCTGCTAAGGGTGGCCCAACCAGTTATTAGGTTTATGGGGCAATCACCTTTTCACACAGGGCCCTGTAAGTTTGGATATTATTTTTCCCTTAAATAATATTTTAATTTAAAAACTGCATTTTGTGTTTGCTTGTGTTATCTTTGTCTAATATTTAAATTTGTTTGGTGATCTGAAACATATAAGTGTGACAAGTATGCAAAAGAAAAGGAAATCAGGAAGGGTGCAACACTTTTTCAGATAACTATATATATATATATGTTTCATTTGAGTAACTTTAAATGTATGATACAATCTAGCACCAATTTAGGTGCTACTCAATTGTCGATAGAATATTCACCAAAATGTTTGGTTGACCATGCTATTGTTGCATTATATGCTACCCAATGGCAAGAGTCAATCAAATGTTGATTGGTAGTATCATGATTTTTACATGCATTCCATGATTTTTCACATTGCACTGAGTTGCATTATTAAAGGGTTAGTAAGGCTAAGTTCACATTTCCGTATATGTTCACAGCATATCGTCTGCATGTGCAAACATATGCAAAAAAGCATGCAAATGCATGTGTACGCAATGTTTTTTATCCGCATGCTGTTGCATACGGTATTTCCCAATGGGCTTGACTTATAGGTTTTCTATATATAGAGACACTGGACCTAACAAAATTCACTTCTTTGGATGCTGCTGCAAGATGAAGAGTGTGGAGAGCTTCAATATGAATCTGGATTTATCTTTGAAATTGGCTTTTGCTTTTGCTGTGGCTTGTGAGGAAGAAATGAGAAGAGAAAGACAGAGAAGACGTCGTCATTGCTTTTGGCAACACACCATTGTTGAACTCTGACAGAGCCGTGTAGCCTACCACTCATTGTACACAGAGCTTCTTGAAAACTTGGCAACGTTTTTGGACTACACCAGCATGTCGCTACAGAGCTTTGATGATTTGCTGCAATGTCCGAGGATACATCAGTAGGCAGGACACCCAACTACGTAAAGCAATTCCTGCTGAGGAATGTATGTTGGTGACCATAAGTTATGTAATTTTGAACAACAAACACCTGTCATTATTATTATTGTTAGAAAAGCCATGTACTGATTTATTTGTTCTTTTGTCTGTTCCACAGATTCCTGGCTACTAGAGAGACCTTAAGATCTCTACATTTTCAGTTTTGAATTGGACTGTCCACCCCTTCTGGGACTGTTGGAGACACCTGACGTGCATTGTGTGACGTTCTGCTTGCCGACTTCCTCCCCCAACCCACAGCTGAACTGTGGCTGCAAAATGCAGCAAAACTCAATGAAGTGTGTAATTTTCCTAACTGTGTGGGGGCTGTGGACAGCAAACATTTGGATTTTGAAATCTGCAGAAAGTGGATCCGAGTACTTCAATTATCAAAAATAATTTTCCGTTGTTCTGATGGCAATTGCAGATGCTGAATGTCGATTTGTAGCTGTTGACGTTGGCTCATTTGGATGAGGAAATGACTCACAGACTTTCAAAAACTCTGACATGGGACAACGATTGTATGGGAATGATTTTAATTTTCCCCGCCACAACCTCTTCCTAACAATGAAGGACCGCCAATGCCGTTTGTTATTGTTGGTGATGAGGCCTTTCAAATGTGTGGCAACCTTCTAAAACTATACTCAAGTCGGGACTTGAGTCACACAAAAAGGATTTTCAACTACAGATTGACAAGGGCATGAAGAACAGTGGAGTGTGCCTTTGGTTTGCTGGCATCTAAATGGCCCATTTTGGGAACAGCCATAAATCTAAAAATAGAGACAATTGATGAGGTTGTGAAAGCATGTGTTGTGCTGCATCCTGTCAAAAGAGCAACCCCACTTTGAACTTGAGGAAACTGTTAATACCAAATTGCAGGATTACCAACATCACCCTCTGAGGACTACAGTCGAAGCTCCCCAAATGAGGGATAAATTAGCAGCCTATTTTGTTTCTGATAGTGGACGTGTGGCGTGGCAAGATGAAATGGTTTAACCTGTAAATAAAATGTACCTGTAATGTTATGTACTTGAAATGTTTTGTACCTGTAATGTTTTCTGACTCTAAAACACCTTGAATCAAACTTGTATAATAAACACCTTAACTGTTACACCCATTCATACATCACTCAACAATACACACATGGTTAAATAAAGAGATAAAGAAAACACAATGAGACTGGTATTGTGAATTAAAACTATTTTTAGTAACAGAAATAACAAATTTACAATTTTTTTTAAAAAGGAAAAATTATGAATTACTTTTGGGTCTGTGGGAGGTAGTAACATGGTGGACCAGGGGGGTGTCGGGCTGTGATGGTAGGTTAGAAGTGGTTAGGGAAATTGTTACAGGGGAAGTGTAAGACAATTGGAGGATTGGGGGAAGACACAATGGGGGAAGACACATTGGGGGAAGAGGACACATTAGGAGTGAAAAACAAGTTGGAAGGGATTGACACATTGGAAGGGAAAGAACGAAGCGAAGGTGTGGACAGACTGGACACATTAGGAGGTGAGTGTTGAGGGGATGCATGTAATATTTTTTTCCCGGTGTTTCTCCTCCGGGACTTTGTTTCTTCTGCTTTTCTTCCCTGGTGCTGCGTTGGTGGAGGAGAAGTGTGGGCTCATGTTGATGGTGGAACCAGACAGCTTGGCTGCTGCACTAGGCTGCGTGGTGGTAGATCTGGATGGCTGGTCTTCTGCACTCGGCTGCATGGTGAAGCTTGGGAGTCTTGGAAGTATAATGTCCAGCGGTGGTGGTGGTTATGGTAGATAAGTCCTTTGGCGCGTCGGTGCATGTATATTCTGCCACAGCTGCGGTCCTGGAGCTTGTTGCCCTGTAGAGAAAGAACAGCCTCAAAAAATGCAACATGTTGCATTCGCTGCACCCCGCCTCACACCTCCAAACGACATATGAGTACGCATGCATATGCATCCGCAAGCGAATGCATGCAAAACATGTCACTGCGTACACAATGTTAAAGATATGCATGCGTGACGCATGTGGCTCATACGCTGCGCACACAGACGCAAATGTGAACCCGGCCTAAGTTAATTAGTTTATAAGTTATTACCTATTAACAAGATTGGATATAATATACTGACTGGTGGGAGTCTTAAACCAATCTTATTAATTTATCACTTATTAACAGGATAGGGGATGACTTACTGATTATTGTCAGTCTGACCGCAAGGATCCATAAAAATTCCCAAAATGTTGCTTCGTAGATCCTCATCATTAATGAAGGGGAGGTGGACATTCTCAATCTTTATTCCTTTCAAGTTTTAAGGTCCCAATAGTCAATGATAACTTGCGAAATTAGTTCAAACCACCCAGTGTGATAGAGTTGTATGAGACTTCTGTCTTTAACCAAGTATGTTCCATTTGATATTAAAAAATAGAGTAATCTAGTCACTCTTAATAGTTCTCATTTGTAAGAAAAAAGAAACATCATAGAGTCTGGTGGATTTAAGAAGTAATACTTTGGTCAGCAAAAATATGATTGTACTGCTTGTTGCAATGTTAAGATTTTGGTATCATGTCTTTTTAAAAGAAGAAAATGCTAAACATTAATAACAATGGCACAATAGTGAAAAAACTTGAGCTGTGTTCACACAATGCAATTTTAGAGTAAATGAGAAAATTGCTCTTGATGCTATGCCATGGTATTGCTCCACTAAGAAAATTGTTATAAAAACTTGAAAATCACTACAAAACCAAAATAGAAAGAGCATGTAACTCTTTCAACAGATTATGTACTAAGTGTATGGAACTTTATAAAAACAAATAAAAGCATTTCTAGAATTTGTATAACTTTTTTATGAATGCCCTTTTTAAGTTCTCCTCTAAATTTGGCTAGCCAGCTCAATGGCATGATTCAAACCATCATAATAAACACAAAATAAGTAGGGATGCTAATCAAACTATTAAAAGGAACCTGTCACCCCTCCCAGGCGTTTTTAACTAAAAGAGCCACCTTGTGCAGCACTAATGCTGCATTCTGTCAAGGTGGCTCTTTTATAGTTCGGGTCCCTGCCAATGCTGAAATAATAATTTTTAGAAGTTGCCCCTCATACCTGCAGTTTGCCAGGGGGACATGTCTTTTCTCCCCTGACACAAACGCCTCTCAGCCATCACTCAGGGCCTCCATGCGCTGGGCGCCACCTCCATTTCTTTCCTGAACTTCTCCGATGCCTGCACTGTAAGTTTTTTTTTCTGGCATGCGCAGTTTGTGCTGCCCTTTGACTCCCATCACGTGATGGGAACTTACAGCGCAGGCGCCGGGGACGTTCAGGAAGGAAATGGATGCAGCGCCCGGCGCACGGAGGCCCTGTGTGACGGCTGGGAGGCGTTTGTGTCAGGGGGAAAAGACATGCCCCCTGACAAACTGCCAGTATGAGGGGCAAATTCTAAAAACGATTATTTCAGCGTTGGCAGAGACCCAAACTAAAAGAGCCACCTTGACAGAATGCAGCATTAGTGCTGCACAAGTAGCTCTTTTAGTTAAAAATGCCTAGGGTGTTGTGACAGGTTCCCTTTAAACCACCCAGGCAAATTAATAAATAAGGATGATAAATTGAACTAAACCATCACAGAAATCAGGATTATTGTAATAAATCCATCAACAGTGACCCAAAAAGGTCAGATGAACTGCACCTTATAAGTAAAATCTCCATAATGAATACTATGAAGGAAATACATTAAATTGTGTTTCAGTGCCTTAGTGACCCCAGTCTTTTTTTAGTTTGGAAAGAGGCTTTTTAATGCCTGAAATGTATTGTTTTTAACCAGTAGTAATAAAAACAATTTGACTTGACAGAAATCTTCAGAAGCCCAGCTTAAATGGAATCTGTCAGCAAGTTTTTGATATGTAATCTGAGGACAGCAAGAGGTCAAAGTTAATATACAGATTTCAATGATATGTCACATTTCAGGTTGTGTGCTGTTACGAAAGGCAATTCAGTACTACAATGGACATAGCGGTCAGAGCACATACAGTGATCTGACAATAACCCAAAATCATAGAACGAGCTCTGAGACGTGGGAACTCTGCAGACCGCAATCCCTAATCCTCTCCAAACAACAAGAGAGGCAGCCGTGGATTGCGCCTAACTCTGCCTATGCAACTCGGCACAGCCTGAGAAACTAACTAGCCTGAAGATAGAAAATAAGCCTACCTTGCCTCAGAGAAATACCCCAAAGGAAAAGGCAGCCCCCCACATATAATGACTGTGAGTTAAGATGAAAAGACAAACGAAGAGATGAAATAGATTCAGCAAAGTGAGGCCCGACTTTCTTAACAGATCGAGGATAGAAAAGGTAACTTTGCGGTCTACACAAAACCCTAAAGAAAACCACGCAAAGGGGGCAAAAAGACCTTCCGTACCGAACTAACGGCACGGAGGTACACCCTTTGCGTCCCAGAGCTTCCAGCAACAAAATAGACAAGCTGGACAGAAAAAATAGCAAACAAATAGCAAAGAAGAACTTAGCTATGCAGAGCAGCAGGCCACAGGAATGATCCAGGGAAAAGCAAGTCCAACACTGGAACATTGACAGGAAGCCAGGATCAAAGCATTAGGTGGAGTTAAGTAGAGAAGCACCCAACGACCTCACCAGATCACCTGAGGGAGGAAACTCAGAAGCCGCAGCACCACTTCCCTCCACCAACAGAAGCCCCCAAGGAGAACCAGCCGAAGTACCACTTGTGACCACAGGAGGGAGCTCTGCCACAGAATTCACAACAGTACCCCCCCCTTGAGGAGGGGTCACCGAACCCTCACCAGAGCCCCCAGGCCGACCAGGATGAGCCACATGAAAGGCACGAACAAGATCGGGAGCATGGACATCAGAGGCAAAAACCCAGGAACTATCTTCCTGAGCATAACCCTTCCATTTAACCAGATACTGGAGTTTCCGTCTAGAAACACGAGAATCCAAAATCTTCTCCACAATATACTCCAATTCCCCCTCCACCAAAACCGGGGCAGGAGGATCAACAGATGGAACCATAGGTGCCACGTATCTCCGCAACAATGACCTATGGAATACGTTATGTATGGAAAAAGAATCTGGAAGAGTCAGACGAAAAGACACAGGATTAAGAACCTCAGAAATCCTATACGGACCAATGAAATGAGGTTTAAACTTAGGAGAGGAAACCTTCATAGGAATATGACGAGAAGATAACCAAACCAGATCCCCAACACGAAGTCGGGGACCCACACGGCGTCTGCGATTAGCGAAACATTGAGCCTTCTCCTGGGACAAGGTCAAATTGTCCACTACATGAGTCCAAATCTGCTGCAACCTGTCCACCACAGTATCCACACCAGGACAGTCCGAAGACTCAACCTGTCCTGAAGAGAAACGAGGATGGAACCCAGAATTGCAGAAAAATGGCGAAACCAAGGTAGCCGAGCTGGCCTGATTATTAAGGGCGAACTCAGCCAAAGGCAAAAAGGACACCCAGTCATCCTGATCGGCAGAAACAAAGCATCTCAGATATGTTTCCAAGGTCTGATTGGTTCGTTCGGTCTGGCCATTAGTCTGAGGATGGAAAGCCGAGGAAAAAGACAAGTCAATGCCCATCCTACCACAAAAGGCTCGCCAAAACCTTGAAACAAACTGGGAACCTCTGTCAGAAACGATATTCTCTGGAATGTCATGTAAACGAACCACATGCTGGAAGAACAATGGCACCAAATCAGAGGAGGAAGGCAATTTAGACAATGGTACCAGATGGACCATCTTAGAAAAGCGATCACAGACCACCCAAATGACTGACATCTTTTGAGAAACGGGAAGATCTGAAATAAAATCCATAGAGATATGTGTCCAAGGCCTCTTCGGGACCGGCAAGGGCAAAAGCAACCCACTGGCACGAGAACAGCAGGGCTTAGCCCGAGCACAAATCCCACAGGACTGCACAAAAACACGCACATCCCGCGACAGAGATGGCCACCAAAAGGATCTAGCCACCAACTCTCTGGTACCAAAGATTCCAGGATGACCAGCCAACACCGAACAATGAACCTCAGAGATAACTTTATTGGTCCACCTATCAGGGACAAACAGTCTCTCCGCTGGACAACGATCAGGTTTATTAGCCTGAAATTTTTGCAGCACCCGCCGCAAATCAGGGGAGATGGCAGACACAATTACTCCTTCCTTGAGGATACCCGCCGGCTCAGACAAACCCGGAGAGTCGGGCACAAAACTCCTAGACAGAGCATCCGCCTTCACATTTTTAGAGCCCGGAAGGTACGAAATCACAAAGTCAAAACGGGCAAAAAACAGCGACCAACGAGCCTGTCTAGGATTCAACCGCTTAGCAGACTCAAGATAAGTCAAGTTCTTATGATCAGTCAACACCACCACGCGA
Source organism: Ranitomeya imitator (assembly GCF_032444005.1). Classification (NCBI taxonomy): domain Eukaryota; kingdom Metazoa; phylum Chordata; class Amphibia; order Anura; family Dendrobatidae; genus Ranitomeya; species Ranitomeya imitator. Next base: position 87,516,701 of record NC_091286.1, read on the forward strand.
TGCTTAGCTCCTTCAAGCCAATGACGCCACTCCTCGAATGCCCACTTCATGGCCAGCAACTCTCGGTTGCCCACATCATAATTTCGCTCAGCAGGCGAAAACTTCCTGGAAAAAAAAGCGCATGGTTTCATCACTGAGCAATCAGAACCTCTCTGCGACAAAACAGCCCCTGCTCCAATCTCAGAAGCATCAACCTCGACCTGGAACGGAAGAGAAACATCTGGTTGACACAACACAGGGGCAGAAGAAAAACGACGCTTCAAGTCTTGAAAAGCTTCCACAGCAGCAGAAGACCAATTGACCAAATCAGCACCCTTCTTGGTCAAATCGGTCAATGGTTTGGCAATACTAGAAAAATTGCAGATGAAGCGACGATAAAAATTAGCAAAGCCCAGGAACTTTTGCAGACTTTTCAGAGATGTCGGCTGAGTCCAATCATGGATGGCTTGGACCTTAACAGGATCCATCTCGATAGTAGAAGGGGAAAAGATGAACCCCAAAAATGAAACCTTCTGCACACCAAAGAAACACTTTGATCCCTTCACAAACAAAGAATTAGCACGCAGGACCTGAAAAACTGTTCTGACCTGCTTCACATGAGACTCCCAATCATCCGAGAAGATCAAAATGTCATCCAAGTACACAATCAGGAATTTATCCAGGTACTCTCGGAAGATGTCATGCATAAAGGACTGAAACACTGATGGAGCATTGGCAAGTCCGAATGGCATCACTAGATACTCAAAATGACCCTCGGGCGTATTAAATGCAGTTTTCCATTCATCTCCTCGCCTGATTCGCACCAGAGTATACGCACGACGAAGATCTATCTTGGTGAACCAACTAGCCCCCTTAATCCGAGCAAACAAATCAGATAACAATGGCAAGGGGTACTGAAATTTAACCGTGATCTTATTTAGAAGGCGTTAATCTATACAAGGTCTCAGTGAACCATCCTTCTTGGCTACAAAAAAGAACCCTGCTCCTAATGGTGACGATGACGGGCGAATATGCCCCTTCTCCAGGGATTCCTTCACATAACTGCGCATAGCGGCGTGCTCAGGCACGGATAAATTAAACAGTCGACCTTTTGGGAATTTACTACCAGGAATCAAATTGATAGCACAATCACAATCCCTATGCGGAGGTAGGGCATCGGACTTGGGCTCATCAAATACATCCCGGTAATCAGACAAGAACTCTGGAACCTCAGAAGGGGTGGATGACGAAATTGACAGAAATGGAACATCACCATGTACCCCCTGACAACCCCAGCTGGACACCGACATGGATTTCCAATCTAATACTGGATTATGGGCTTGTAGCCATGGCAACCCCAACACGACCACATCATGCAGATTATGCAACACCAGAAAGCGAATAACCTCCTGATGTGCAGGAGCCATGCACATGGTCAGCTGGGTCCAGTATTGAGGCTTATTCTTGGCCAAAGGTGTAGCATCAATTCCTCTCAATGGAATAGGACACTGCAAGGGCTCCAAGACAAACCCACAGCGCCTAGCATACTCCAAGTCCATCAAATTCAGGGCAGCGCCTGAATCCACAAATGCCATGACAGAATACGATGACAAAGAGCAGATCAAGGTAACGGACAGAAGAAATTTTGACTGTACAGTACCAATAGTGGCAGACCTAGCGAACCGCTTAGTGCGCTTAGGACAATCAGAGATAGCATGAGTGGAATCACCACAGTAGAAACACAGCCCATTCAGACGTCTGTGTTCTTGCCGTTTAACTCTGGTCAAAGTCCTATCGCACTGCATAGGCTCAGGTTTAAGCTCAGGTAATACCGCCAAATGGTGCACAGATTTACGCTCACGCAAGCGTCGACCGATCTGAATGGCCAAAGACATAGACTCATTCAAACCAGCAGGCATAGGAAATCCCACCATGACATCCTTAAGGGCTTCAGAGAGACCCTTTCTGAACATAGCTGCCAGCGCAGATTCATTCCATTGAGTGAGCACGGACCACTTTCTAAATTTCTGACAATATACCTCTATCTCATCCTGACCCTGACAAAGAGCCAGCAAATTTTTCTCTGCCTGATCCACTGAATTAGGTCCATCGTACAGCAATCCGAGCACCAGGAAAAACGCATCGATATTACTCAATGCAGGATCTCCTGGCGCAAGAGAAAACGCCCAGTCCTGAGGGTCGCCGCGCAAAAAAGAAATAACAATCAAAACCTGTTGAACTGGATCACCAGAGGAGCGAGGTTTCAAGGCCAGAAACAATTTACAATTATTTTTGAAACTCAGAAACTTAGTTCTATCTCCAAAAAACAAATCAGGAATAGGAATTCTTGGTTCCAACATAGCTTTTGTAAGTATTCGGACAGAAATCCGAGAGTGGACCCTCTGGGTCGTGACTCTAGAGCCCCCGGGGTCGAGCGGACCAGATGGAATCACCCCCTATACAGGGAGTGTTAGGAGCAGGACCTCGGGGGAATGGAGACACAACAGCTAGAGCCAAAGGGACGACCCAAAATAAAGAAGGAAACCACAGGCTATAAGGATGGCAGGGAATAATAGGAAAACAAGACTTAACTGAAAGAATGTCTGGAACACGGAACGGCAGGACTCAGCAGGAACACGGACCGGCAGGATACAACAGGAACACGGACTGGCGGGATACAGCAGGAACACGGACAGGCAGGATACAGCAGGAACACGGGCTGGCAGGACACAGCAGGAACACGGACTGGCAGGATACAGCAGGAACACGGACTGGCAGAATACAGCAGGAACACGGACAGGCAGGATACAGCAGGAACACGGACTGGCAGAATACAGCAGGAACACGGACTGGGAGGATACAGCAGGAACACGGACTGGCAGGATACAGCAGGAACACGGACTGGCAGGATACAACAGGAACACGGACTGGCAGGATACAGAGACAAAGCAAGGACTGGGCTGAGAAAAGACACTGGTACAGGGGAGCCTAGGGCATAGGGACACTGACGGCAGACAGTGCACCTACAAAGCAAAGGCGTCTTACCTAGGAAGACGCCGGGAAGAAATACCCGATGGGCGCCGCCATGTTGGGGCGGAGCCACCGGGTCGCGACCTCCCAGAAGGCTCAGCGACGGGGGAGACGCGACCGCGCATGCGCGAAGAGACCAGACGCCGAGAGCCGGCGAAGGAGGAGGCAGAGCGGCGCGGGACAGGATCGTGAGTGCGCCGAGGGATGGGAGAAGCCGGGTAAGTATGTGCGGGCGTGACAGTACCCCCCTCCTTAGTCCCCCTCCTTTTAAGGCTAGAAAGGAATCTTTTCATGATAAGGGGAGCGTTGATGTTTTCTCGGGGCTCCCAGGACCTCTCCTCAGGGCCGAATCCCTCCCAATCAATCAAAAAATAAGTTTTACCCCTAACTACTTTTTTGGCAAGAATATCTTTAACATTAAAGATTCCATCAGAAGTACAGAGCTGAGGAGAGGAAGAGGTAGCGGAGTGAAAACAATTAAAGACTGCGGGTTTAAGAAGAGACACATGGAAGGCATTGGGGATGCGCAAAGAGGCAGGTAGCTTCAACTTTTAAGAGACATCATTAATGCGACTCAAGATAGGAAAAGGACCAATGTAGCGAGGACCCAGTTTGTAAGAGGGAATTTTAAGCTTGATATAGCGAGAGGAGAGCCAAACTTTATCACCCGGAGAATATGGCGGAGCATCCAAACGCTTCTTGTCAGCAAACCTTTTCATATTAAGGCTAGCTTTCTCAAGAGCCACTTTGGTCTCATTCCAAATCGTAGAGAATTCCCGGGACAAGAAATCCGCTGCCGGTACCCCCGAGGAAAGAGAAACAGGAAGAGGAATGTTCGGATGTTGACCATAGACTACGAAAAAGGGAGATTTGGAGGAAGACTCGCTGGGAAGATTGTTGTAAGAGAATTCAGCCCAAGGGAGAAGAGAGACCCAGTCATCTTGGTGTGCATTGGTGAAGTGTCGCAGATATGTAGTCAGAACTTGATTAACTCGCTCCACTTGTCCGTTGGACTGAGGGTGATAGGCGGAAGAGAAGTCCAAGTTAACCTTTAATAGACTGCAGAGAGCTCTCCAAAAACGTGAGGTAAATTGTACTCCACGGTCTGAGACAATATGATGTGGAAAACCATGAAGACGGAAGACTTGGTGTAAAAAGATCTTTGCCAACTCAGGAGCGGAAGGCAGACCAGGCAAAGCGATGAAGTGAGCCATTTTAGAGAACCGATCTACAACAACCAAGATGACAGAGCAATTCAAGGAAGAAGGTAGATCAGTGATGAAGTCCATAGCGATATGACTCCATGGAACGGAAGGCACAGGCAGAGGATGCAGGAGACCGGAGGGAAGCTGCCTAGGGACTTTATTTTTAGCACAAGAAGGACAAGAAGCGATGAATTTGGTGACGTCTTGACGGAGAGATGGCCACCAGTAGTGCCGAGAGATAAGAGACAGTGTCTTCTTGACTCCTACATGTCCTGCAATTTTGGAGGAGTGACTCCAACGTAAAACTCTCTCCTTGTCTTGATTAGCCACAAGAGTCTTGCCAGGAGGAGTAGGAATCACTCTTAGAGGAGCAAGAGTGACGATCCTCGCAGGATCAATGATGTGAGCCGGAGAATCCTCCATGTCCTGAGGTTGAAAGGATCTCGAAAGAGCATCTGCTTTGACATTCTTATTTCCAGGTCGGAAATGAAGTTCAAACTCAAATCGTCCGAAGAATAAAGACCATCTGGCTTGTCGTGGATTTAGTCTTTGGGCTGACTGAATATAGGCCAGATTCTTGTGGTCAGTGTAAATGATGAATGGATGAAGAGACCCTTCAAGAAGATAACGCCATTCTTCCAAGGCTAGCTTGATAGCCAATAGCTCCTTATCCCCTATAGAGTAGTTACGCTCAGGAGCGGAAAAAGTTTTAGAAAAGAAACCACAGGTCACCAAACGTCCGGACGAAGATCTTTGCAAAAGTACTGCTCCAGCTCCAATAGAAGATGCGTCGACCTCAAGGACAAACGGTCTATTAGCATCAGGACGATGAAGCACAGGGGCCGTAGCGAAACTTTGTTTAAGGGACAAAAAAGACTCTTCAGCCTCAGGGGTCCAAAGGCTGGAATTGACTCCCTTGCGAACTAGGGCAGAGATAGGCTTGGTCATGGAAGAAAAATGAGGAATAAATTGTCTATAGTAGTTGGCAAAGCCAAGAAAACGTTGGATTGCTTTTGTTCCAAGAGGACGAGGCCAATTCAGGACAGCAGAAACCTTCTCTGGATCCATCTCTAAGCCAGATCTTGAGACAATATACCCAAGGAAGGGAAGAGAGGACTGTTCAAAGACGCACTTTTCAATCTTAGCGAACAGATGATTCTCTCTTAGCCTTTGCAGGACTCGGCGGACATCTCGCCTGTGAGTGGAGAGATCCGGAGAGAAGATGAGGATGTCGTCAAGGTAAACCACGACTGAGGAGTAGAGAAGATCCCGAAATACATCGTTCACAAATTCCTGGAAAACCGCGGGGGCGTTGCAGAGACCAAACGGCATAACCAAGTATTCGTAGTGACCGTCACGAGTATTGAAGGCGGTCTTCCACTCATCGCCTGCACGAATACGAACCAGATTGTATGCGCCACGTAGATCTAATTTGGTAAAGATTTGCGCACCCCGAAGACGGTCGAAGAGTTCCGGAATGCTGTGCTTCCTGAAGACGGAAGACTTGGTGTAAAAAGATCTTTGCCAACTCAGGAGCGGAAGGCAGACCAGGCAAAGCGATGAAGTGAGCCATTTTAGAGAACCGATCTACAACAACCAAGATGACAGAGCAATTCAAGGAAGAAGGTAGATCAGTGATGAAGTCCATAGCGATATGACTCCATGGAACGGAAGGCACAGGCAGAGGATGCAGGAGACCGGAGGGAAGCTGCCTAGGGACTTTATTTTTAGCACAAGAAGGACAAGAAGCGATGAATTTGGTGACGTCTTGACGGAGAGATGGCCACCAGTAGTGCCGAGAGATAAGAGACAGTGTCTTCTTGACTCCTACATGTCCTGCAATTTTGGAGGAGTGACTCCAACGTAAAACTCTCTCCTTGTCTTGATTAGCCACAAGAGTCTTGCCAGGAGGAGTAGGAATCACTCTTAGAGGAGCAAGAGTGACGATCCTCGCAGGATCAATGATGTGAGCCGGAGAATCCTCCATGTCCTGAGGTTGAAAGGATCTCGAAAGAGCATCTGCTTTGACATTCTTATTTCCAGGTCGGAAATGAAGTTCAAACTCAAATCGTCCGAAGAATAAAGACCATCTGGCTTGTCGTGGATTTAGTCTTTGGGCTGACTGAATATAGGCCAGATTCTTGTGGTCAGTGTAAATGATGAATGGATGAAGAGACCCTTCAAGAAGATAACGCCATTCTTCCAAGGCTAGCTTGATAGCCAATAGCTCCTTATCCCCTATAGAGTAGTTACGCTCAGGAGCGGAAAAAGTTTTAGAAAAGAAACCACAGGTCACCAAACGTCCGGACGAAGATTTTTGCAAAAGTACTGCTCCAGCTCCAATAGAAGATGCGTCGACCTCAAGGACAAACGGTCTATTAGCATCAGGACGATGAAGCACAGGGGCCGTAGCGAAACTTTGTTTAAGGGACAAAAAAGACTCTTCAGCCTCAGGGGTCCAAAGGCTGGAATTGACTCCCTTGCGAACTAGGGCAGAGATAGGCTTGGTCATGGAAGAAAAATGAGGAATAAATTGTCTATAGTAGTTGGCAAAGCCAAGAAAACGTTGGATTGCTTTTGTTCCAAGAGGACGAGGCCAATTCAGGACAGCAGAAACCTTCTCTGGATCCATCTCTAAGCCAGATCTTGAGACAATATACCCAAGGAAGGGAAGAGAGGACTGTTCAAAGACGCACTTTTCAATCTTAGCGAACAGATGATTCTCTCTTAGCCTTTGCAGGACTCGGCGGACATCTCGCCTGTGAGTGGAGAGATCCGGAGAGAAGATGAGGATGTCGTCAAGGTAAACCACGACTGAGGAGTAGAGAAGATCCCGAAATACATCGTTCACAAATTCCTGGAAAACCGCGGGGGCGTTGCAGAGACCAAACGGCATAACCAAGTATTCGTAGTGACCGTCACGAGTATTGAAGGCGGTCTTCCACTCATCGCCTGCACGAATACGAACCAGATTGTATGCGCCACGTAGATCTAATTTGGTAAAGATTTGCGCACCCCGAAGACGGTCGAAGAGTTCCGGAATGAGTGGCAGAGGATATTTGTTTTTCACCGTGATGTTGTTTAGGCCTCGATAATCAATGCAGGGACGGAGGGAACCGTCTTTCTTCTTCACGAAAAAAAACCCTGCTCCGGCCGGAGAAGAAGACTTGCGGATGAAACCTTTAGCAAGATTTTCTTGAATGTACTCAGACATAGCTTGAGTCTCAGCAGGAGAGAGAGGATAGATTCTGCCCCTGGGCGGGTTAGTTCCAGGCACGAGATCTATGGGACAATCATAGAGACGGTGAGGCGGAAGCTCCTCAGCCTCCTTCTTGTTGAAGACATCAGAAAAAGCGCTGTAGACAGAGGGTAAGGCGGGAAAGGAAGAAGAAGGAGAAGAATTAGAGGAATATCCCACAGGACGCACCGGCAGCAGACAACGTTCCCGACAAAGCTCACCCCAGCGCAAGATATTACCATTGCGCCAATCTAAAATGGGCTCGTGGCTCCGTAACCAAGGAAGACCTAAGAGCATAGGATGAGACAGACCCGCTAAAACATAAAATGCAATTCTCTCCTTGTGCAGAGCCCCAACCTGAAGTTCCACCTCAAGTGTCACTTGAGTAATGGTCTCCTGTAAAGGTTTACCATCCACAGATGCTAGAATCACAGGAGCCTCTAAGGTTCTGACTGGAACGGAGAATTTCAAAACCTCTTCCAACCTAATAAAATTCCCTGCAGCACCCGAATCCACATACGCATCCAGAGAAACGCCCTTGCCCGCAATATGCAAAAGAACGGACAAAGTAAGGGGTTGAGAGGAATCACACACACCTAGGGAGGCCTCTCTTACCTGACCTAGGCGGAGGAGTTTTCCGGACGTTCAGGGCAAGAGCGCAATAAATGAGCAGCACTTCCGCAGTAAAAACATAACCCCTGAGTGCGCCTCTCTTTACGACGTTGTTCGGACATTTTAAGACGGTCCACTTGCATAGGTTCCGGTGCGGACGCCTGAGAGGAGGTTCTAGGCTGTGGACTGAGTGGCTTACGGGTGGCAGAAGAAGGACGAAGAGACCTCCGCTCGCGAGCGCGTTCTTGGAACCGAAGGTCAATACGGGTCGCTAAGGAAATTAATTCCTCCAAAACCGTAGGGGTGTCCCGACCAGCTAACTCATCCTTTATGCGCCCAGAGAGACCCCGCCAGAAAGCACCCACCAACGCCTCATTGTTCCAGCCCAAGTCAGAGGAGAGGGTGCGGAACTGAATAGCGTACTGGCCTACGGATAACGATCCCTGATGGAGAGAGAATAGGGCTTCAGTTGTAGAGGCCAGTCGTCCAGGTTCGTCAAAGACAAGACGGAAAGTCTCCAAAAATTCAGACAACCGGGAGACTAGGGGATCGTCTCGCTCCCAGAGTGGATTAACCCATGCCAAGGCGTCACCCTCTAGATGGGAAATCAAAAACGCAACTTTGGACCGATCCGTCGGGTAATGCTGGGGCAGAAGCTCAAAGTGAAGACGGCATTGGTTTAGAAATCCTCGGCAGGACTTAGGATCCCCATTGTACCGAGGCGGTTTAGCCAAGCGAGGTGGAGGGTGGGAAGCAGGAGCGGACGTAGAAGCGGCTGTCTGGATGGAAAGCAGCCGATCGTCAATAGAAGACATATAACTAAGTATATGGGCCTGGGTGTCACGCTGCTGAGCTAACTCTTGCTGTAAGCCAATGAGTAGAGCGGCGTTGCCAGGATCGGAGGACTGGAGCGTGGACAAACGAGAATCCATAGCCTTCATAAAGGACATCATACGGGACTGATTCTCCCGCAAAAAGAGTAGCTCTTTTTGCGTAGCAGAGGCCCCAGCGGGGTCCATGTCCTTTGCTTCCTGTAAGTATTCGGACAGAAATCCGAGAGTGGACCCTCTGGGTCGTGACTCTAGAGCCCCCGGGGTCGAGCGGACCAGATGGAATCACCCCCTATACAGGGAGTGTTAGGAGCAGGACCTCGGGGGAATGGAGACACAACAGCTAGAGCCAAAGGGACGACCCAAAATAAAGAAGGAAACCACAGGCTATAAGGATGGCAGGGAATAATAGGAAAACAAGACTTAACTGAAAGAATGTCTGGAACACGGAACGGCAGGACTCAGCAGGAACACGGACCGGCAGGATACAACAGGAACACGGACTGGCGGGATACAGCAGGAACACGGACAGGCAGGATACAGCAGGAACACGGGCTGGCAGGACACAGCAGGAACACGGACTGGCAGGATACAGCAGGAACACGGACTGGCAGAATACAGCAGGAACACGGACAGGCAGGATACAGCAGGAACACGGACTGGCAGAATACAGCAGGAACACGGACTGGGAGGATACAGCAGGAACACGGACTGGCAGGATACAGCAGGAACACGGACTGGCAGGATACAACAGGAACACGGACTGGCAGGATACAGAGACAAAGCAAGGACTGGGCTGAGAAAAGACACTGGTACAGGGGAGCCTAGGGCATAGGGACACTGACGGCAGACAGTGCACCTACAAAGCAAAGGCGTCTTACCTAGGAAGACGCTGGGAAGAAATAGCCGATGGGCGCCGCCATGTTGGGGCGGAGCCACCGGGTCGCGACCTCCCAGAAGGCTCAGCGACGGGGGAGACGCGACCACGCATGCGCGAAGAGACCAGACGCCGAGAGCCGGCGAAGGAGGAGGCAGAGCGGCGCGGGACAGGATCGTGAGCGCGCCGAGGGATGGGAGAAGCTGGGTAAGTATGTGCGGGCGTGACAGCTTTCTGATCAATAGTGTCTTGAATCTTTTGTACTCTTGCCGAGAGCTGATCCACAAATGAAGACAGACTTCTAATGTCCATCGCTACACTTGTGTACTGAACCACCCAAATGTCTAGGGGAAAAAAAAGGCAAAACACAGTGCAGAGAAAAAAAAATGGTCTCAGAACTTCTTTTTTCCCTCTATTGAGAATCATTAGTACTTTTGGCTTCCTGTACTGTTACGAAAGGCAATTCAGTACTACAATGGACATAGCGGTCAGAGCACATACAGTGATCTGACAATAACCCAAAATCATAGAACGAGCTCTGAGACGTGGGAACTCTGCAGACCGCAATCCCTAATCCTCTCCAAACAACACTAGAGGCAGCCGTGGATTGCGCCTAACTCTGCCTATGCAACTCGGCACAGCCTGAGAAACTAACTAGCCTAAAGATAGAAAATAAGCCTACCTTGCCTCAGAGAAATACTCCAAAGGAAAAGGCAGCCCCCCACATATAATGACTGTGAGTTAAGATGAAAAGACAAACGTAGAGATGAAATAGATTCAGCAAAGTGAGGCCCGACTTTCTTAACAGATCGAGGATAGAAAAGGTAACTTTGCGGTCTACACAAAACCCTAAAGAAAACCACGCAAAGGGGGCAAAAAGACCCTCCGTACCGAACTAACGGCACGGAGGTACACCCTTTGCGTCCCAGAGCTTCCAGCAACAAAATAGACAAGCTGGACAGAAAAAATAGCAAACAAATAGCAAAGAAGAACTTAGCTATGCAGAGCAGCAGGCCACAGGAATGATCCAGGGAAAAGCAAGTCCAACACTGGAACATTGACAGGAAGCCAGGATCAAAGCATTAGGTGGAGTTAAGTAGAGAAGCACCCAACGACCTCACCAGATCACCTGAGGGAGGAAACTCAGAAGCCGCAGCACCACTTCCCTCCACCAACAGAAGCTCACAGAGAGAACCAGCCGAAGTACCACTTGTGACCACAGGAGGGAGCTCTGCCACAGAATTCACAACAGTGTGCTGTTCTTTACTTATTCTAAAGGTTTTATCACCACAGCTGAGTGCTCCTAGTAGTACATATATTCAGAGCCATGCATCTGATCCAGACATAGTCTGATTCAGGCATCTTTCAAATTACATCTTTCAAATTCCAGATTTCTAATTACACTACTCTGAATTAGACTTGCATTCTAGAATGCATTTGACCACTCATCACTGCTACAATATTATCATCATCATCACCTTCTTTACCATCTAACTTGAGCTGTTCTCCTCTTCCCATGGGTATGAACTGAACATCCCCAGCTCTCCCTAGCTCCTGAGTGTCTGTGTATATTGCATTGATTTCCCATGGTTGAACTGAACGTCCCCAGCTCTCCCTAGCTCCTGAATATCTCTGTATATTGCATTGATTTTCTATGGTATGAACTGAATGTCCCCAGCTCTCCCTAGCTCCTGAATGTCTCTGTATATTGCATTGATTTTCTATGGAATGAACTGAACAACCCCAGCTCTCCCTAGCTCCTGAATGTCTCTGTATATTGCATTGATTTTCTATGGTATGCTGTGCTTACCCCATCACTCTGTATCCACAATGTATTTCACTGACCCTGTGTTTGCACGCATATCAGAGTGGTCAGTCTAACCCCTCCCCCCTTTTATGACCTTTTGTTTAACTCTGAACATGTGTTCTGGCCACACACCCCCCACATCCACTCATAGCTGAGTGCTCTTAGTAGCACATATATAAAGAGCCATGCGTCTGATCCAGACATAGTCTGATTCAGGCATCTTTCAAATTCAATCTTTCAAATTACAGATTTCTAATTACACTACTCTGAATTAGACTAGAATTGGACTGGAATTTGACTGTAAGGTAATGGAATATGAAAGCACTGCAATGTTCCAGTTTCTTTTCACTTTCACCCCCATACTACTCTATTTTTCCCTACCTCCTGTAATCCCCCCACCTAGTAAGCACCTAGTTATTTCCCCTCCATCCTCCCCAGCCATCTCACCTTCTCCTCACAACTGTTCCTCCACATGCAATCCTTTTTCACCAGACACACACCGCCACATCATGTCCTATCCTGCCCCCACTTTCTAACGCTGTGTCTGCTACTCCTCATTGCTAGTGATGTATCCCCAAATCCTGGCTATCCTCAACACATCAGCACACTCATTTCTAAACCTCCTGCCATGATCCTCTACATGTTTTCCCAACCATGATAACCTCATGCCCATTCATCCTGCACCCACTCCCCCGGTTCCCCTGCCTGGAGCACTATGGAACGCACACTCTGTCTGCAACAAACTGTCGTATATCCATGACTTCTTCATCACCAACAAACTCTCCTTCCTTGGCATCACTGAAACCTGGCTCACCCCCTCTGACTCAGCTTCTCCAGCTGCACTTTGTTTTGGCAGATTCCATCTCTCTCACATCCCTCGCCCCAGCAATAAATGCGGTGGAGGAGTTGGCTTGCTCCAGTCCAACACCTGCTCCTTTACTCCAATTCAAACATGCCAAAATCACATCCATCCTCAAAAAGCCCTCCCTCGACCCATCCTCTGTGTCTAGCTATTGCCCAATATCTCTTCTCCCTTATGCGTCAAAACTACTGGAACATCATGTCCATCTAGAACTGTCCCCCACCTCTCTTCCTGCTCCCTCTTTGACTGGTTACAATCTGGCTTCTGACCCCATCACTCAACTGAAACAGCCCTACCTAATGTCACCAATGACCTACTAACCACCAAGAGCAAGCAACACTATTCTGTCCTCCTTCTCCTGGACCTCAGCAGAATGGGAAGAACAGCGCTCCAAACGGGTGTTTATCCAATAGAGAAGAACTTTATTTCAGCCATGGTTAAATAGCAACGTTTCGGCTGCACATCCAGCCTTTTTCAAGCTTGAAAAAGGCTGGATGTGCAGCCGAAACGTTGCTATTTTACCATGGCTGAAATAAAGTTCTTCTCTAGTGGATAAACACCCATTTGGAGCGCTGTTCTTCCCATTCTGCTGAACTCGTACTTCTCCAGGAGGGTTCCCTGGACTTGGAACGTGCGCCCTTAGTAGTGAGTGCTGCTGGTCATCTGTATATTGGACAAGTTGAACCTTCTCCTGGACCTGTCTTCTGCCTTTGACATTATGAACCACTCCCTCCTGATATAGATTCTCTCATCTCTTGGCATCACAGACCTGGCCCTATCCTGGATCTCGTTATATCTAACAGACCGAACATTCAGTGTCTCCCTCTCCCACACCACCTCTCCAACTTGCCCCTCATCTGTCGGTGTTCCTAAAGGCTCTGTTTTGGGACCCCTATTCTTCTCCATCTATACCTTTGGCCTGGTGTTGTGAATTCTGTGGCTGAGTTCACTTCTGTGGTCACAAGTGGTATTGCAGTCTCTGGGCTTCCTCCCTCAGGTGTTTTGGTGAGCTCGTTGGCTGCCTTGCTATTTAGCTCCACCTGAGTCTGTCTTCCTTGCTCCTTGTCAATGTTCCAGTGTTGGATCTGAGCTACTGCATCTTTCCTTGGGCCTGCTGCTCTGCTAGATAAGTGCTTCTAGTTTGTTTTCTGTTTTTTCTGTCCAGCTTGCTATTATCTTTTGCTGGAAGCTCTGAGAAGCAAAGGGGTGCACCGCCGTGCTGTTAGTTCGGCACGGTGGGTCTTTTTGCCCCTTTGCGTGGTTTTCGTTTTAGGGTTTTTTGTAGACTGCATAGTTCTCTTTGCTATCCTCGCTCTGTCTAGAATATCGGGCCTCACTTTGCTGAATCTATTTCATTCCTACGTTTGTCTTTTCATCTTGCTAACAGTCATTATATGTGGGGGGCTGCCTATTCCTTTGGGGTATTTCTCTGAGGTAAGTCAGGCTTGTATTTCTATCTTCAGGCTAGTCAGCTCCTCAGGCAGTGCCGAGTTGCATAGGTAGTGATAGGCGCAATCCACTGCTGCTTATAGTTGTGTGAGGATAGATCAGGTACTGCAGTCTACAGAGATTCCACGTCTCAGAGCTCGTCCTATTGTTTTTGGTTATTGCCAGATCTCTGTATGTGCGCTGATTACTGCACGCTGTGTTGCCTGATTGCCAGCCATAACAGTACAAGGAGCCCCACCAATGATTCCCAATAGAGGGAAAAAAGAAATCCTGACATCATTTTTTTTTCTTAGCTCTGTCTTCAGTCTTTTTTTTCCCCTAGACATTAGAGTGCTTCAGGACACAGCTGTGGACATGGATATTCAGGCTCTGTGCTCCTCAATGGATAATCTCGTTGTAAATGTACAAAAGATTCAAGATACTATTGATCAGAAATCGATGCTAGAACCAAGAATTCCGATTCCTGATTTGTTTTTTGGTGACAGAACTAAGTTCCTGAGCTTCAGAAATAATTGTAAGCTATTTTTGGCCTTGAAACCTCATTCTTCTGGTAATCCTATTCAACAGGTTTTGATTATTATTTCTTTTTTGCGCGGCGACCCACAGGACTGGGCGTTTTCTCTTGCACCAGGAGATTCTGCATTGAGTAATGTTGATGCATTTTTCCAGGCGCTGGGATTGCTTTACGATGAGCCTAATTCAGTGGATCAGGCTGAGAAAAATCTGCTGGCTTTATGCCAGGGTCAGGATGATGTAGAAGTATATTGTCAGAAATTTAGGAAGTGGTCAGTACTCACTCTGTGGAATGAATCTGCACTAGCGGCTTTGTTCAGAAAGGGTCTCTCTGAAGCTCTTAAGGATGTAATGGTGGGATTTCCTATGCCTGCTGGTTTGAATGAGTCTATGTCCTTGGCCATTCAGATCAGTCGTCGCTTGCGCGAGCGTAAATCTGTGCACCATCTGGCGGTATTGTCTGAGAGTAAACCTGAGCCTATGCAGTGCGACAGGACTATGACTAAAGTAGAACGGCAAGAACACAGACGTCTGAACAGACTGTGTTTCTATTGTGGTGATTCTACTCATGCTATTTCTAATTGTCCTAAACGCACTAGGCGGTTCGATAGCTCTGCCGTTATTGGTACTGTAAAGTCCAAATTCCTTTTGTCCATTACCTTAATGTGCTCTTTGTCATCGTATTCTGTCATGGCGTTTGTGGATTCAGGCGCTGCCCTGAATCTGATGGATTTGGATTATGCTAAACGTTGTGGATTTTTCTTGGAGCCTTTGCGGTGTCCTATTCCGTTGAGAGGAATTGATGCTACACCTTTGGCCAAGAATAAGCCTCAGTACTGGGCCCAGCTGACCATGTGCATGGCTCCTGCACATCAGGAAGTTATTCGCTTTCTGGTACTGCATAATTTGCATGATGTGGTCGTGTTGGGGTTGCCATGGCTACAAACCCATAATCCAGTATTGGATTGGAACTCTATGTCGGTAACCAGCTGGGGTTGTCAGGGAGTACATGGTGATGTTCCATTTTTGTCTATTTCGTCATCCATTCCTTCTGACATCCCAGAGTTCTTGTCGGACTTTCAGGATGTATTTGAAGAGTCCAAGTCTGATGCCCTACCTCCGCATAGGAATTGTAATTGTGCTATCGATTTGATTCCTGGTAGTAAATTCCCTAAGGGTCGTTTATTTAATTTGTCAGTACCTGAACACACCGCTATGCGCAGTTATGTGAAGGAGTCCCTGGAGAAGGGACATATTCGCCCATCGTCGTCACCATTGGGAGCAGGGTTCTTTTTTGTAGCCAAGAAGGATGGTTCGCTAAGACCGTGTATTGATTACCGCCTTCTTAATAAGATCACTGTTAAGTTTCAGTATCCCTTGCCATTGATTTCTGACTTGTTTGCTCGGATTAAGGGGGCTAGTTGGTTTACTAAGATTGATCTTCGTGGTGCGTATAATCTGGTGAGAATCAGGCAGGGAGATGAATGGAAAACGGCATTTAATACGCCCGAGGGTCATTTTGAGTATCTGGTGATGCCGTTTGGACTTGCCAATGCTCCATCTGTTTTTCAGTCTTTTATGCATGACATTTTCCGTGAGTATCTGGATAAATTCTTGATTGTTTACTTGGATGACATTTTGATCTTCTCAGATGATTGGGAGTCTCATGTGAAGCAAGTCAGAATGGTTTTCCAGGTACTGCGTGCTAATTCCTTGTTCGTGAAGGGATCAAAGTGTCTCTTCGGTGTGCAGAAAGTTTCATTTTTGGGGTTCATCTTTTCCCCTTCTACTATCGAGATGGATCCGGTTAAGGTTCAGGCCATCCAGGATTGGACTCAGCCGACATCTCTAAAAAGTCTGCAGAAATTCCTGGGCTTTGCTAATTTTTATCGTCGCTTCATCTGTAATTTTTCTAGCATTGCCAGACCATTGACCGATTTGACCAAGAAGGGTGCTGATTTGGTTAATTGGTCTTCTGCTGCCGTGGAAGCTTTTCAGGAGTTGAAGCGTCGTTTTTGCTGTGCCCCTGTGTTGTGTCAACCTGATGTTTCTCTTCCGTTCCAGGTCGAGGTTGATGCTTCTGAGATTGGTGCAGGGACGGTTTTGTCACAGAGAGGTTCTGGTTGCTCAGTGTTCAAACCATGTGCTTTCTTTTCCAGGAAATTTTCTGCTGCTGAGCGTAATTATGATGTGGGCAACCGAGAGTTGCTGGCCATGAAGTGGGCATTCGAGGAGTGGCGTCATTGGCTTGAGGGTGCTAAGCATCGCGTGGTGGTTTTGACTGATCATAAGAACCTTACTTATCTTGAGTCTGCCAAGCGCTTGAATCCTAGACAGGCCCGTTGGTCGTTATTTTTTGCTCGTTTTGATTTTGTGATTTCATACCTTCCGAGCTCTAAAAATGTGAAGGCGGATGCTCTGTCTAGGAGTTTTGTGCCCGACTCTCCGGGGTTATCTGAGCCGGCGAGTATCCTCAAGGAAGGAGTCATTGTGTCTGCCATCTCCCCTGATTTGCGGAGAGTGTTGCGGAAATTTCAGGCTAATAAACCTGATCGTTGTCCGGCCGAGAAACTGTTCGTCCCTGATAGGTGGACTAGTAAAGTTATCTCTGAACTTCATTGTTCGGTGCTGGCCGGTCATCCAGGAATCTTTGGTACCAGGGAGTTGGTTGCTAGATCCTTCTGGTGGCCATCTCTGTCACGGGATGTGCGTGCTTTTGTGCAGTCCTGTGGAATTTGTGCTAGGGCTAAGCCCTGCTGTTCACGTACCAGTGGGTTGCTTTTGCCCTTGCCGGTCCCGAAGAGGCCTTGGACACATATTTCGATGGATTTCATTTCTGACCTTCCCATTTCTCAAAAAATGTCGGTCATTTGGGTGGTCTGTGATCGCTTTTCTAAAATGGTCCATCTGGTGCCCTTGGTTAAATTGCCTTCCTCGTCTGATTTGGTGCCTTTGTTCTTCCAGCATGTGGTTCGTTTACATGGCATTCCTGAGAATATTGTTTCTGACAGATGTTCCCAGTTTGTCTCGAGGTTCTGGCGAGCCTTTTGTGGTAGGATGGGCATTGACCTATCTTTCTCCTCGGCCTTCCATCCTCAGACTAATGGCCAGACCGAACGAACCAATCAGACCTTGGAAACATATCTGAGATGTTTTGTTTCCGCTGACCAGGATGATTGGGTGTCATTTTTGCCGTTGGCTGAGTTCGCCCTTAATAATCGGGCCAGCTCGGCTACCTTGGTCTCTCCATTTTTCTGCAATTCTGGGTTCCATCCTCGTTTCTCTTCAGGGCAGGTTGAGTCTTCGGACTGTCCTGGTGTGGATTCTGTGGTGGACAGGTTGCAGCAGATCTGGACTCAGGTGGTGGACAATTTGACCTTGTCCCAGGAGAAGGCTCAGCTTTTCGCTAATCGCAGACGCCGTGTGGGACCCCGACTTCGTGTTGGGGATCTGGTTTGGTTATCTTCTCGTCATATTCCTATGAAGGTTTCCTCTCCTAAATTTAAACCTCGTTTTATTGGTCCGTATAGGATTTCTGAGATTCTCAATCCGGTGTCTTTTCGTCTGACCCTCCCAGACTCCTTTTCCATACATAATGTATTCCATAGGTCGTTGTTGAGGAGATACGTGGCACCTATGGTTCCATCTGTGGAGCCTCCTGCCCCTGTTTTGGTGGAGGGGGAATTGGAGTATATTGTGGAGAAGATTTTGGATTCTCGTGTCTCTAGACGGAAACTCCAGTATCTGGTCAAATGGAAGGGTTATGCTCAGGAAGATAATTCCTGGGTTTTTGCCTCTGATGTCCATGCCCCAGATCTTGTTCGTGCCTTTCATGTGGCTCATCCTGGTCGGCCTGGGGGTTCTGGTGAGGGTTCGGTGACCCCTCCTCAAGGGGGGGGTACTGTTGTGAATTCTGTGGCTGAGTTCACTTCTGTGGTCACAAGTGGTATTGCAGTCTCTGGGCTTCCTCCCTCAGGTGTTTTGGTGAGCTCGTTGGCTGCCTTGCTATTTAGCTCCACCTGAGTCTGTCTTCCTTGCTCCTTGTCAATGTTCCAGTGTTGGATCTGAGCTACTGCATCTTTCCTTGGGCCTGCTGCTCTGCTAGATAAGTGCTTCTAGTTTGTTTTCTGTTTTTTCTGTCCAGCTTGCTATTATCTTTTGCTGGAAGCTCTGAGAAGCAAAGGGGTGCACCGCCGTGCTGTTAGTTCGGCACGGTGGGTCTTTTTGCCCCTTTGCGTGGTTTTCGTTTTAGGGTTTTTTGTAGACTGCATAGTTCTCTTTGCTATCCTCGCTCTGTCTAGAATATCGGGCCTCACTTTGCTGAATCTATTTCATTCCTACGTTTGTCTTTTCATCTTGCTAACAGTCATTATATGTGGGGGGCTGCCTATTCCTTTGGGGTATTTCTCTGAGGTAAGTCAGGCTTGTATTTCTATCTTCAGGCTAGTCAGCTCCTCAGGCAGTGCCGAGTTGCATAGGTAGTGATAGGCGCAATCCACTGCTGCTTATAGTTGTGTGAGGATAGATCAGGTACTGCAGTCTACAGAGATTCCACGTCTCAGAGCTCGTCCTATTGTTTTTGGTTATTGCCAGATCTCTGTATGTGCGCTGATTACTGCACGCTGTGTTGCCTGATTGCCAGCCATAACAGCCTGGGACAGCTCATAGAATCCCATGGTTTGCAGTATCATCTCTACGCCGATGACATGCAGATCCACGTATCTGGACCTGACCTCACCTCCCTACTCACCAAAATCCCACAATGTCTGGTTGCTATCTCAGCCTTCTTTTCTGCTCGCTTACTAAAACTGAACATGGACAAAATAGAATTCATCATCTTTTCCCATCTTACTCTACCCCTCCACCAGACCTATCCATCAATGTAAATGGCTGCTCGCTTTCCCCAGTCCTACATGCCTGGTGCCTCAGGGTGATCCACGACTCTGCCCTCTCTTTCAAGCCACATATCCAAGCCCTTGCCTCCTCCTGCTGTCTCAAACTCAAAAATATTTCTCGTATCCGCACACTCCTTGACCATGAAACCACAAAAACACTATTGCACACCCTCATCATCTCCCAACTTGACTATTGCAACCACCTACTCTCTGACCTCCCCTCTAGCACTCTGACACCACTCCAATGCATCCTACACTCTGCTGCCTGACTAATCTACCTGTCTCCCCCGCTATTCCCCAGCCTCTCCACTATGCCAAGCCCTTTACTGGCTTCCTATTGTCCAGAGAATCCAGTTCAAAACCCTTACTATGACATACAAAGCCATCCACACCCTGTCTCCTCCATACATCTGTGACATGGTCTCCCGGTACTTACCTACACGCAACCTTCGATCCTCACAAGATCTCCTTCTCTACTCCCCTCTTATCTCTTCTTCCCACAACCGCATCCAAGACTTTTCCCGTGCCTCCCCCATACTCTGGAACTCTCTACCCCAACACATCAGACTCTCGCCTACCACAGAAACCTTCAAAAAAAACCTGAAGAAACCTCTTCCAACAAGCCTACAGACTGCAGTGATCATCAATCTACTGAACCGCCGCACAACCAGCTCTACCCTCTCCTACTGTATCCTCACCTATCCCCTGTAGACTGTGAGCACTCGTGGGCAGAGTCCTCTCTCCTTTCTGTACCTGTTAGACTTAGTGCCTTGTTTCTGCTCATGTTTATTGTATTTGTCTATATTTGCCCCCTTTTCACATGTAAAGCACCATGGAATAAATGACGCTATAAAAATGTAAAATAATAATAATGATAATCACCATGTGCTTTTCATTGTCTGGACTACATCAGCTATAGCAACACGTGCATGCTAGTCCGACTATTTTAAAGCAGACCTTTCACTACCTTGTACTACTATGCTAAATTGCCATCCTTATTGAATAGTGGCTGAAAAGCTAAATAAAACTCTGTTTTTATTTTTATATTTCTCTTTTCCTTTGCAGAGATATTTATAGCTTACAAAGCTTAGGTTATAATTTATTTATTTATAAAGGGACACTGCCACCTGAATTTGGAGGGAACAATCTTCAGCCATGAAGGCGGGGTTTTGGGGTTTTTGATTCACCCTTTCCTTACTCGCTGGCTGCATGCTTGCTGCAATATTGGATTGAAGTTCATTCTCTGTCCTCCATAGTACACGCCTGTGCAAGGCAAGATTGCCTTGTGCAGGCATGTACTACGGAGGACAGAGAATGAACTTCAATCCAATATTGCAGCCAGCATGCAGCCAGCGGGTAAGGAAAGGGTGAATCAAAAACCCAAAAACCCCGCCTCCATGGCTGAAGATTGTTCCCTCCAAATTCAGGTGGCAGTGTCCCTTTAAAGGACATCTATCAGTAGGATTGTTCCTCCTAAGCCATCTATATGGGCATGTAGGTCATAGGACACTTTGACATCAGAGAATCCAATGCTTCATTCCAGAGAAATCCATTTTTATATGTAAACGAGCTGTTCCAGGCTATGGGCGGGACACTTATCTGCATGAGAGCCTGCCTCCAGAGCTTATTTTGCACAAAGAGGCATTACCAGCGTGTTAGGAGTCGAGTTTCCTCTGCTGCACAGGGGGAATCTCAATCCGTCTCCGCTGCGGTCTCCCATTCTCCTCCAGCCGCAGTGGAGTCTGCTCAGCAGGGACGGCGATCCCAGCGTCTCGCTCAGTCTGACTCTGTGCGAAGAGTTGCTGCTGCTTCTCCATTCTCTGCCATTAAAGTCAGTGCTGGTCAGCAGCGAGCGGACTTCTCTGGGACTAAGTCCTTGTCTGCACGTACTGAGCATGCCCAGGGTAAGATCTCCCGTTGGAGATCGAGGGTCATGTGCTCAGGCTCTGCAGCACATTCCATTGGTCCTCTTGGCAGGTCTTGGAAGGGCAAAAGTGCTGTAGCCACTTCCTGTGCTGCAACTATATAAACTGCGCATGACCGCACGGCCATGCGCTAGTATTGTCTCATAATGTTATATGTGTGTGTGTAGATGAATGTATGTCAATGGATGAAAGCTCCTAAATGTCCCTCCCTAGAGTTGTTGTCTGCTCGCGGATGTTGGTAACTATCTAGCGCCAGACTAATCATCTGCACGATACACACATTACAGCGTCCTCTTGCTGTGTCCGCCTGTACGGCGCCGTGCGCTTGCCTTGCGCTTTCCATACCCAAGCCAGTGTGGTTGGTGGCGTCCGTCAGTGCGGCATTGCTCGCACTCCTGTGCATTTATATATTTATACTTAGTTTCCTTACACACCCAGTTGTGGTGTAGTGCCAGCGAGGGTCTAATCGGACTTCAATCCCAGTTGGGGTTAAGTACGCTGACTACTCGCTCGCGCTTTAGGTGCGGTACCGCGATCCTGTGACGCAACAGGATTGCTCCCTTCACGCTGGGTGAGGTTGAACCCACGTGTATATACTTTAGTGTACCGCCATATAGTCTGTATTTACTAGCAGCAGGTTTTCACCTGCACGGTGGACCCCGGACTGCGAACGCATCTATATCACCTTTCTTGGTGCGTTCCGCCAGTCCTAACAGAATACTAGCGCCAGGGTCTGGCTAGTAAATGATGGACGATCAGCGTTCACAGCGGTACATCCAGCAGCTGGAGGGAAAGTTGGCGGCTCTTGAGCGTTCAACTTCAGCTGTGGATGTCACTGCTGTCGCTGTTCAGGCTGCTAGTGTTGCTGCAGCCACCTTGTCCACTGCCGCTCCTGTCCCGACTCTAACTCACCTCCCGCTTCCAGAGAAATTCTCTGGTGACAGTAAGTCTTGTAGGGGTTTCGTGAGTCAGTGCTCTATCCATCTCGAGCTTCTGGCCTCTCGTTTCCCTACAGAGCGGGCTAAGGTGGGATTTATAGTGTCTCTTCTGTCGGACAGAGCGTTGCAGTGGGCTACGCCGCTATGGGAGCGTAGCGATCATGTGGTGCAGAGTGCTCCGTTGTTTCTGAGCACTCTGAAACAGGTCTTTTTAGGACCTCGTGTCACCCATGATACGGCGCTCCAATTGTTGGCATTGACTCAGGGCTCGTCCTTGGTCAGTCATTTTGCCGTCCACTTCCGCACCTTAGCATCTGAGCTGGAGTGGTCGGATAAAGCCCTCATTCCAATATTTTGGAGGGGGCTGGCTGACCACGTTAAGGACGCCCTGGCCACTAGGGAGATTCCCGCCACACTGGAGGAATGAATTACTCTATCCACTCGTATTGATCTCCGTTTTCACGAGCGGAGGTTAGAGCGAGCCCAGTGTAGGCAGAGGTTTCGGCTGGCTCCCACCTTCGCCAAACCTTTGGAATCTCCAGACCAGGTTCCTGAGCTCCATGAGCCTGTGGTAGAGTCTCGAGCAGGATCTAAGTCCCGGACCGCTCGTGCACTCCAGATTTGTCATCTTTGCCAACAGTCTGGACATCTTGCCTCCAGATGTCTCCAGCGGTCGAGGAAACGTCAGCGTCTAGTGGTAGTTGGTGGAGGTGCACTAGACACGGCGACGTTTGCCTCCAAATTGTCCTTTAAGGGGACAATAACATTGGGCTCATCCTCTCACTCGGTGGAACTCTGCGTGGATTCTGGGGCGGAGGGCAATTTTATGTTTTCAGCCTTCGCCCAACGTCACGCAATTCCTCTAGTCATGCTATCTCAACCAGTAACGGTACGAGTGGTGAATGGGTCGACACTGCCCACACAGATTACACATCAAACTATCCCTTTTACTCTGTCCATGTCACCATCTCATCAGGAGATTATATCTCTACTCGTCATTCCTGAGGGAATTGATGAGGTTCTCTTGGGGATACCTTGGTTACGGTACCACTCTCCTCACATTGAGTGGTCCTCAGGCAGAATTCTGGGATGGGGTGAATCTTGTGGGAACAGGTGTCATCGAGAGTGCGTTCAGGTTACTACTACAGAGGTACCCGCAGATCTCTCCTCTCTCCCCAAGCAATATTGGTCTTATGCAGACGTATTCTCCAAAAAGGCAGCGGAGACTCTTCCGCCCCATCGCCCCTATGACTGTCCTATTGATCTCTTGCCTGGTGCTGAGCCTCCCCGGGGTCAAGTCTATCCATTATCTCTCCCGGAAACGGAGGCAATGTCTCAGTACATACAAGAGAATCTGGCAAGAGGGTTCATCAGGAAGTCAGTGTCACCTGCTGGGGCAGGGTTCTTTTTCGTGCAGAAGAAGAATGGAGAACTACGTCCATGCATAGACTACAGGGGTCATAATGCTATCACAGTTAAGAACAAGTACCCTTTGCCGTTGATATCTGAGCTTTTCGATAGGCTTCGGGGAGCTAGAGTGTTTACTAAACTAGATCTGCGGGGTGCTTATAACCTGATTCGCATCCGTGAGGGGGACGAGTGGAAAACGGCATTTAACACCAGAGATGGGCACTATGAGTATCTGGTGATGCCCTTCGGGCTCTGTAATGCACCTGCCGTTTTCCAAGACTTTGTCAACGACATCTTCCGGGATATGCTTTCCACCTCGGTTGTAGTCTATCTGGATGATATTCTCATCTTTTCTCCAGATATTGACTCCCACCGGAAAGATGTTGGCAGAGTCTTCGACCTCCTACGGGCAAACTCTCTTTACGCAAAGTTGGAGAAGTGTGTGTTTGAGCAGGAGTCCTTACCTTTCCTGGGCTATATCATCTCCGCCCAGGGATTGGCTATGGATCCTGCCAAACTACAGGCTGTGATGGACTGGCAAGAGCCCCATTCTCTTAAAGCGGTGCAGCGCTTTATGGGGTTCATAAACTATTACCGCCAGTTCATTCCCCACTTCTCAACTCTGGTAGCTCCCTTGGTAGCCCTCACCAAGAAGGGAGCGAATCTCAAATTGTGGTCGGAAGAGGTCTCCAAGGCCTTCACTTCTATTAAGTCCCACTTTGCTAGCGCTCCCATCTTACATCGTCCCGATGTGGATAAGCCATTCCTACTGGAGGTGGATGCCTCGTCCGTTGGTGCTGGAGCAGTCCTCTACCAAAAGGATGCTCAAGGTCGGAAGCATCCATGCTTCTTCTTCTCCAAGACCTTCACGCCAGCGGAGAGGAACTACTCCATCGAGGACAGGGAGTTGCTAGCAATGAAGTTGGCCTTTTCGGAGTGGAGACACCTTCTGGAAGGTGCGCGGTTTCCCTTCCAAGTTTACACGGACCACAAAAATTTGGTCTATTTGCAGACAGCTCAGCGGCTAAATTCTCGCCAGGCCAGATGGTCCCTGTTCTTCTCCCGATTCCACTTTTCCCTTCATTATCTCGCCGGGGAGAAGAATATCCGTGCTGACGCTCTCTCTCGCTCCCTTATGTCAACTGAGGAGGAGGAAGAGGAGCCTCGGCTTATTGTCCCTTCCGAGAGCCTGAGAACCGTGCGCCGGTTTCGCTAGAGTCTGTGCCTCCGGGCAAGACTTTTGTGCCCATTAATTTGCGACCGGAGGTTCTCTCTTGGGCTCATTCGTCCAGGGTGGGTGGACACTTTGGGACAAAGAGGACATCTGAGCTACTGGCGAGGACGTACTGGTGGCCGCATATGGTCCGGGATGTCAGGGATTATGCTCTGGCGTGTGTCTCCTGCGCCAAAAATAAATCTCCGCATCAAAGGCCAGCTGGTTTGCTCTATCCCTTGCCGGTGGCAGATAGGCCCTGGGAGATGGTCGGGATGGACTTTGTTGTGGGTTTGCCCAAGTCTCGCGGCTGTACCATCATTTGGGTCATCACCGATCATTTCTCAAAAATGGTGCATTTGGTGCCGCTGCCGCGGTTACCTTCTGCACGGGCCTTGGCAGCGTTGTTCATTAGACATATCTTCCGCCTGCATGGTATGCCAGACAAAATTGTCAGTGACCGGGGTCCCCAGTTTGCGTCTCGGTTCTGGAGAGAGCTCTGTCGTCTTCTCAGTATTGAGTTGAATCTCTCTTCCGCTTATCATCCCGAGACGAATGGGTTGGTAGAGAGGGCCAACCAGACCTTGGTCA
Source organism: Ranitomeya imitator (assembly GCF_032444005.1). NCBI lineage: Eukaryota > Metazoa > Chordata > Amphibia > Anura > Dendrobatidae > Ranitomeya > Ranitomeya imitator. Next base: position 87,542,075 of record NC_091286.1, read on the forward strand.
CATACCTGCGACATTTTGTTTCAGCCAGGCAGGATGACTGGGCATCCTTGCTATCATGGGCAGAGTTTGCACTGAACAACGCCGTAGCCGACTCCACTGGACAAACCCCATTCCTCCTCAACTATGGTCAGCATCCACTGGTACCTGTGCCTATGCCCGTGTCTTCCGCCGACTCCAGGGTGGCAGACTGGGCTGTGGAGGCACGGGATATTTGGGACCGCACTCAGGATGCCATTCGGGCCTCTAAGGAGAGAATGAGTTCCTCCGCCGATGCTCATCGGCGCCCCGCTCCGACCTTTGCTCCTGGCGACTTGGTGTGGCTCTCCGCCCGTAACATCAGGCTGCGAGTTGAGTCCACTAAATTTGCTCCTCGCTACTTGGGCCCATTCAAGGTCCTCGAGCAGGTTAATCCTGTGGTCTATCGTTTGGCCCTTCCGCCACGCCTGGGTATCACCGACACCTTTCATGTGTCCCTCTTGAAACCCTTGTATATGTCCCGGTTTTCCGAGTCATCAGCTGGGACATCGGGTTCGTCTACGGACGATTATAAGGTGAACGCTATTTTGGGGTGCAAGGTGGTGCGTGGTAAAAAATTTTATTTGGTAGACTGGAAGGGTTATGGCCCCGAGGACAGGTCCTGGGAGCCTGTTGAGCACATTCGGGCTCCGCAGCTCATTGCTGCCTTCGAACGTAGCGAGGCCCAAGGAGGGGGGGACCCTAGGAGGGGGGGTAATGTTAGGAGTCGAGTTTCCTCTACTGCACAGGGGGAATCTCGATCCGTCTCCGCTGCGGTCTCCCATTCTCCTCCAGCCGCAGTGGAGTCTGCTCAGCAGGGACGGCGATCCCAGCGTCTTGCTCAGTCTGACTCTGTGCGAAGAGTTGCTGCTGCTTCTCCAGTCTCTGCCATTAAAGTCAGTGCTGGTCAGCAGCGAGCGGACTTCTCTGGGACTAAGTCCTTGTCTGCACGTACTGAGCATGCCCAGGGTAAGATCTCCCATTGGAGATCGAGGGTCATGTGCTCAGGCTCTGCAGCACATTCCATTGGTCCTCTTGGCAGGTCTTGGAAGGGCAAAAGTGCTGTAGCCACTTCCTGTCCTGCAACTATATAAACTGCGCATGACCGCACGGCCATGCGCTAGTATTGTCTCATAATGTTATATGTGTGTGTGTAGATGAATGTATGTCGATGGATGAAAGCTCCTAAATATCCCTCCCTAGAGTTGTTGTCTGCTCGCGGATGTTGGTAGCTATCTAGCGCCCAACTAATCATCTGCACGATACACACATTACAGCGTCCTCTTGCTGTGTCCGCCTGTACGGCGCCGTGCGCTTGCCTTGCGCTTTCCATACCCAAGCCAGTGTGGTTGGTGGCGTCCGTCAGTGCGGCATTGCTCGCACTCCTGTGCATTTATATATTTATACTTAGTTTCCTTACACACCCAGTTGTGGTGTAGTGCCAGCGAGGGTCTAATCGGACTTCAATCCCAGTTGGGGTTAAGTACGCTGACTACTCGCTCGCGCTTTAGGTGCGGTACCGCGATCCTGTGACGCAACAGAATTGCTCCCTTCACGCTGGGTGAGGTTGAACCCACGTGTATATACTTTAGTGTACCGCCATATAGTCTGTATTTACTAGCAGCAGGTTTTCACCTGCACGGTGGACCCCGGACTGCGAACGCATCTATATCACCTTTCTTGGTGCGTTCCGCTAGTCCTAACACAGTGTGAAATCTAATGGACACTCTCTGCTCTCCTGATCTCACTACAGAACTATGTGTGATTATACCTGACACATCTGCAGGTTCCTCTCAGCTTCAGCTCAGCTTCCATCTCACAGGTAGCCAGTGATTGCAAAACAGCAGAGCTGCATGAGCTGCAGCAAATGTGTTTACAATGAGACAAAGTTCATTTCTCCTGTTTTGTGTTAGTTTCTTATTATACTGGTAACACTCCCATTTATTTATAATAATCTCTGGAGGCAGATTTTCATGCGGCCAGAGATATACAAATGTGGAGTGGTGTGAAGACACAAAAGATAATAGTAAAACCAAAAACACTCAGTTTGGAAAAATGTTGCAGTAATCCGCAAGTGCTAGTAAAAGATGTAAAAAACAGGGTATCTGTTTTTTACATCTTTTACTAGCACTTGCGGATTACTGCAACATTTTTCCAAACTGAGTGTTTTTGGTTTTACTATTCTCTTTTGTGTCTTCAGGTTTCTTGGTGGTGTGTGAACATGATCATACAGACTTGTTCACTGTGCAAGTAGCCCATGTGTTCCTGTTTCCATAATGTGGAGTGGTGTATAGTATCCCTCAGCACACATCAGCCCAAACATACCCTCAAAGAAGCCCAAAACGCAAATGTACACTTGGTCTTTTCCTACATAGGTAAGCACTACATCGCACTTTAGAATGCTTTAAGACTATGAAATAAGCCTCTTTGTCTATTAACATAGTCTTGGTTTTTTACTTTATATCTGGACCCATAGGTGAGAACACTGTTTCTTTACTTGAATGCCATTTTGTGGCTGCATCAGATTACTGTCCATTTATGAATTACACTCCTCCTCTAGATTAGGATTTGTTGTCTTGCATACCAGGTTTTTCTTATGAAATACCATGTGATTGCTCTTTGTTCCCTTTTAAATGTGTTGGTTAATCACCCACTGTACGCTCTTTTTGTGCCCTCACCATACACCCATCAGTATTTGTCCATTATCTATTTTTTAACAATGAGAAAATAAAGTTTATATATTTTAATTATTATCATAAGTGTTATTCTAGTGTTACTCCTTTCTGAGGCTCATTAATAAATTATAACCTAAATCTTACAAGCTAATATCTCCAAAATTAAAAAACAAAGACTGCAGCCGCTATTCCATGATGTGGGCAGTTTAATTTTGTATTCAGTGCCAACAGTAAAGGTCTGATGAAAATGGAGGAAAGTTGTACAGAATAAGGAAAGGTAACAAAGACCAAAACGTAGGAAGTGAAATCTTGCAAAGTATTTAGGCTTTGCATCAACAGCAATTTACATAAAACAGTTAAGGGAAGAAATTAGATTGCCATAGAATTTTATACGGGAATCATTTAAAGAAATGGCTAATACAATTTAAACAATAATAAAAAAAGGCACAGAATAGGAAATGAACACTGTATCCTTAAATTCAGTAGTTTGGTGCCTCCATCGAAATCTGACTTCCTATGAGTTAGAGAAATATTTCAACATTTATGATGTGATCTAGAAAGTGCATTTTCATACAAAAACAATCTAAAATTTTATGCATCTAATAAAAATTGCCGGCATGAAAATGAGATGCATTGCTATCATAATTGCAGAACTACCAAACACTTCCTCCATAGCCTAGAGAAATAGCGGAGTACGGAGGATGGACAGAACAGGACCTGGCATTTGACACATAAAATTGATTGGAAATAAAAAGCAAGACCATCCTTAACTCTTACATGCTGTTCTGGCACCATGTTGTCTAGGTAATATGTGACGTATTGTACATAAAAGAGAAGAGATTATCAGAAAATTAATCAACACAGCTAGCAGGGAATCTTATGGTTAAACTGACAACTCATTTAATTTTGAATCTGTAAAATGTGAAATTTTATTAATGAAGGAAAAATATAATTATAAATTGGAAAATTTGCTTTATTTTTTTTTTTTATCACAGAACAAACATGTATTTACTAAAAACACTTTCACAAACATTTTACATTTTAGATTTTAAACATTTTATTTAGAGTTGTTCTATACATTAGTGAAAATAAGGTCTTACAAATGGAATAATATGGGAGATTTTTTAGTTTTTACATTAACAAGTTTTCCATTTATTATTTTTAAATTTCTATCAGAGTGCTCATGCTAAAAATAATGAGCGGAGCATTACTCACCTTTGCCTGCTCCATTTCTGCTAGCTTGCCATGGCTCTGCTTTTGTAGACAAGTTGCAGCAGTGATGATTAGTGTTGAGCATTCCGATACTGCAAATATCGGGTTCCGATACTGAGTTCCGATACTTTTGCAATATCAGATACCGGAATCGGAAGTTCCCATAATGCTATGTGCCAGTTTGATTTAATTCAGCCAATGAGGAATCCTAAGAAGTGTGGGCACATCCTGTTATGCATGTTAGGCATGTAAATACTGGCATGGCTGTGATTGGCTGCTGAAATGATGTCATGATGCACTATAAAAGCCATCGCCACCATTTTTGGTTCACTCTGCTGTGAATTCAGTTAGGGACAGGACGCTGTGTTCTGACTGAGGGCCAGTTTGAGATAGTGATTTGCTTCATTGTGCTTTACCCAGGCTACTGTTACAACCGCTGTGTGAGAACCTTTTTTTTGCCTTGCAGTGCTGTTCATGGCTGTCTGCAAGGTCTCTGTGTCTGTGAGTGCAGCTCTTGCTGCAGTGTGTTCTGCAGCCACATCTGGTTGCAGTTTCCTCAGCGTGCATCCCTGCCTCAAACTGTTACATTGTCCTTTTTTGCATTTGTGCAGCTGCATATTTTTCCTGATTTCTCCTAATGTGTTTCCATCTGTATCCAGCTAGATAGCGTGCAAACACTATATAGGAGTAGTTAGAGGAACTTTTCTTCAGCCCTGCAGCGCCGTTCACGGCTGTCTGCAAGGTCTGTGTGTGTGAGTGCAGCTCTCGCTGCAGTGTGTTCTGCAGCCACATCTGGTTGTAGTCCGCTCAGCATCCGCCACTGCCTCATACATTGTCCTTTTTTTCATTAGTGCAGCCCATTTTTCCTGATTTCTCCTATTAGTGGTGTGTTTCCATCCGTATCCAGCTAGATTGCGTGCACTATATAGGAGTAGATAGAGGAGCCTTTCTGCAGCCTTGTGCCCTGAAGCCCCAGCCAGATTTGTATTAGCCTATTTTTTGGAGCCTCATCTATTGCAATGTAGGTTACCTTCCTGCATTGTAATAGCTACAAAAAGTTTGTGATACTATCGATTTTACATCTTTGGGCACATTCATTTTTTTTGTAAAAAAAAAACCTAAATAAAGTTTACCAAACACTCCACTTTACAGTTGTGTAGGCCACATTAGCTCATATTAAAGTCTAGTCCACACTTTATAAAATTAGTGTTTCTTATACCTGTTAGCAGCTGTTCAGGAATAAGCACACTAACCCCTTAGTACTTTTCTGCCTATCTTTATCAGTCTACCAAGATGAAGAAAACAGGGAGTAAGGCACGTGGTCGTGGGCGTGGAATTACTTCAGGGAGAGGATGTGGGGATTCTGTGCCTGCTGCGGGCACCAGTGACTCAGCATCCCCCAGTTTTAAAAGGGAACAGTCCTTTATGCGCAGCTTTCTAGGAGCTCGCCGTACCCCACTGCTGCGGGACGAACAAATTGAAGCCATTGTCGGATGAATGGCAGCTAACGCATCGACTTCAATTAGTGCCACATCCTCTCAGGTCCAGAGCACTGAAGAGCACCCATTTATCTCTTCACCACCTGCCAAAATTGCCCAGGCAGTCAGAGAGCCCTGGACAGGAGCCATCTCTACTTCTGTTCCCTGAATCTCTTGGCTTGGAAAGAGGGGACCAGCCAAGCAGCATTCGAGAAATGGAAGAAAAGGCAGTATGCAGTGATGCGCAACTGCTTTGTCTCTCTGAATCTGAAGAGACGGGTGGGCCAGTGCCTATGGTCAGCACACCTCAGTACGCATCTGATGATGAGACTCAGGTACCACTTTCTGGTGCTTACTGTGCTGCCGAGACTACCCAGGAGAAGAAGGTGTTGGAAGAGGGTAGTGTAGATGATGAGGTCCTTGAACCATCATGGTTTGAGGTACAGGAAGGTGGTGGGAGCAGCTCTGAGGAAGAGATTCCCCGAACGGCCCAAAAAGGAGGGAGAGAGAGAAGGAGGGGGCAGACTGGGTTGCCTGTAGCCTCCACTTCGGCACCCATTAGGAACATGCCTTTTCCAAAACCCAAAACGGGCGCTCCCAAGACTTGCAGTGCCTGGTCCTTTTTTGACACAGTTGCAGATGACATTTGCTTTGTCAAAGGCAAGCTGTGTCATCAGAAAGTGAAAAGACGGAAAAGTGTTGGCAACCTCAATACCACAAATATGTGGAAACATGTGTGGATCAAGCACGTGGTGGAGTTACAAAAACACACTGAAGACTTAGGCCAACCTACAGCGCCACCTACCACCTCTTCAGCTCGTGTTGTAGCCTTTTCCTCCAGCTCACACACAGCTGGTTCAGCTTCCTCACAGGATCGCCATCGAAGAACCTCTGGCACTGTTGTACAGAGACCCAGTGTAATTCCACCCACAGCACCACGTTCCCCGTCATCCTCACACTCCCAGCCCAGTCTACAGCCATCGGTAGCACAGGCATGGGAGAAAAGGCGGCCATTCTCGGCAAACAACCCCTGAGCACAGGCTCTGAATGCTGGCATTGCAAAACTACTGTCCCTTGAAATGCTCTCATTCAGGCTGGTGGAGACTGACAGCTTCCGTAACTTGATGGCATTGGCAGTCCCACAATACAATGTGCCCAGCCGCTTTTATTTCAGCAGGCAAGCCGTCCCTGCCCTGCAAAAGCATGTGGAGGGAAACATCAAACATGCACTACTAAACGCCGTCAGTAGCAAGGTCCACCTCACCACCGATGCGTGGACCAGTCACCATGGACAGGGACGATACCTTTCCCTCACTGACCATTGGGTAAATGTTGTGGAGCCGGGTACAGATCTTGACAGTGGCACTGTACGTGTTCTGCCAACTCCAAGGATTGCAGGAATCCAGTCTGTACACATTGACTCCTCCTCATACTCCTGTTCCTCTGAATCATCGCTGCAGGAGCCATCACAGTCCACCTCCACATGGACCCGTGAACGCTTACCTGTTACGACCGATATGAGCACAGCCGTGGCCAAACATCAACAGGCCATATTGAAATTTATTTCTTTGGGGAATTGAAGCCACACAGCACAGGAGCTCTGGAATGCCATCAAGCAGCAGAGCGACATGTGGTTTGTGCAAGTGAATCTCCAGCCAGGCATGGTAGTGTGTGACAATGCTCAAATTAGGCCTCTGTCTACACTCTGTTTCTCCAGGATTCCCTGGGCTCCAACACTGCTATTTGCTGCTCAGAAGTGCCGTATGCACAGTCAACACTTGCTGCCGTGTTATTGGGGTTCAGTAATGTCAGCTGTCCCCCTGATGTGTATCCGGCAATTTCTCCTGCTCCGTCCACACTCACACTACAACAGATATTAAACTTGCTCAAATTAGGCCTCTGCCTACACTCTGTTTCTCCTGGATTCCCTGGGCTCCAACACCACCAGTTGCTGCTCAGAAGTGCCATCTGCACAGTCAACACTTGCTGCCATGTTATTGGGGTTCAGTAACGTCAGCTGTCCCCCTGCTGTGTATCTGGCAATTTCACCTGCTCCCTCCACATTCACACTACTACTGATATTAAACTTGCTCAAATTAGGCCTCTGCCTACACTCTGTTTCTCTTGGATTACCTGGGTTCTAACACTGCCAGTTGCTGCTCAGAAGTGCCGTCTGCACAGTCAACACTTGCTCCTGTGTTATTGGGGTTCAGTAACGCCAGCTGATCCCCTGTCTTGGATCTCCTCATACCTTGCCAACCGCACATTTAGCGTTTCCTACTCCCATACTACCTCTTCATCTCGCCCCCTCTCTGTTGGAGTCCCCCAAGGCTCTGTCCTAGGACCCTTACTCTTCTCAATCTATACACTCGGCCTGGGACATCTCATAAGGTCCTATGGCTTCCAGTACCATCTAAATGCCGATGACACTCAGATCTACCTCTCTGGCCCAGGTGTCACCTCTCTGCTCTCCAGAATCCCAGAGTGTCTATCAGCCATATCCTCCTTCTCCTCTCGCTTCCTCAAGCTCAATGTGGACAAATCTGAACTCATTATCTTTCCTCCATCACGCATATCTTCCCTACCTGATCTATCAAAATAAATGAAATCACACTTTCCCCTGTCCCCAAAATCCGCTGCCTCGGAGTAACCCTTGACTCTGCCCTGTCCTTCAAACTGCTTATCCAAGCTCTCGCCACTTCCTGTCGCCTCCAGCTTAAAAATATTTCGAGAATCCATCCTTTCCTCAACCCACACTCTACCAAAATGCTCGTTCAAGCCCTATTAATCTCCAGCCTCGATTACCGCAGCATTCTCCTCTGTGGCCTACCTGCTAACACTCTCGCACACCTTTAGTCCATCCTTAACTCTGCTGCCTGACTAATTAATCTCTCTCCTCGCTACACTCCTGCTTCACCTCTTTGCAAATCCCTTCACAGGCTCCCAATTTCCCAGCGTATCCAGGTTAAATTACTAACACTGACCTACAAAGCCATCCATAACCTTTCTCCTCTGTGTATTTCCACAGTAATCTCTCAATATCTTTCCTCACGTAATCTCTGGTCCTCCCAAGACCTCCTCCTCTCCTCCACGCTTATTCGCTCCTCACTCAATCGCCTCCAAGACTTCTCCCGAATATCACCCACCCTCTGGAATTCAGTGCTCCAACACATCCGGTTATCCACTACTTTTGGATCCTTCAAAAGAAACCTGAAAACCCACCTCTTCAAGGAAGCTTACAGCCTGTAAAGACCACACGGCCACCTCAACACCATTGGAGCTACTGCAACCCTCGACCTACTGTCTCCTCCCCCATAATCCTGTAGAATGTAAGTCCTCAAGGGCAGGGTCATCTTCCCTCTGTACCAGTCAGTTATTGTTAGTTTTGTTTACTGTAAGTGATATTTGTATTTTGATGTATCCCCTTCTCATGTACAGCACCATGGAATTAATGGTGCTATACAAATAAATAATAATAATCCCCTGCTGTGTGTGCGGCAATTTCTCCTGCTCCCTCCACATTCACACTACTGCAGATATAAAACTTGCTCAAATTAGGCCTCTCCCTACATTCTGTTTCTCCTGGATTCCCTGGGTTCCAGCACTGCCAGTTGCTGCTCAGAAGTGCCATCTGCACAGTCAACACTTGCTGCCATCTTATTGGGGTTCAGTAACGTCAGCTGCTCCCCTGCTGTGTATCTGGCAATTTCTCCTGCTCCATCCACTCTCACACTACACCAGATATTAAACTTCCTCCAATTAGGTCTCAGCCTACACTCTGTTTCTAGCATTGACCCTGGGCTCTAACAATGCCAGTTGCTGCTCAGAAGTGTCATCAGCACAATCAACACTTGCTCCTGTGTTATTGGGGTTCAGTAACGTCAGCTGCTCCCCAGCTCTGTATCCAGCAATTTATCCTGCTCTGTCGAATCTATGGTGCCTGCAGTTTAGGTGCTTCCTATGTGGGCTGTGGGAACTGGCAATCAAGGCTGGTTCCATAGTGCCAATAGGACAAACTCCCCCTGTAGGACTGTGGGTTTTCGGTAACTCGCGGCCTTGCAATTTTTTTTCATGTGAACCTTCTGATGCCTATCTGAGTTCCAGCACCATTAGCTGGTTCTTTGGAAGTCAATCATGAATAGGTCCCCCTGGGTTCCAGTACCATCAGCTGGTTCCAGGCAGAGCTTTTGGATTAGGTGCCTCTTTCTCGGTATCCGAGTTCCACTAACGTCTGGTGGTCCTTGGGAGTGCTTTCTGTCATGGGTACCTCCTGCTTAGTAACTGGGTTCCAGTACCGTCCGCTGGTCCTCGGTAGTTCCATTGGCTCTTGTACCTTCGGCTACCCATCCGGGTTCCAGTACCGTCAGCTGGTTCTCGGCAGTTCCTCAGCCTTCTTGTACCTTCTGCTTCATTTACAAGTTCAAGCTTTTGGAAATGGTTTTTGCTAATCACTCTGGATCTCCCTGACGACGACCCTAAAGATGACGACCCTGAAGACCACCCCGAAGAAGATGACAACCCCGGAGACGACAACCCCGGAGACAAGGACCCCGGAGACAAGGACCATGGAGACGACGACCCTGAAGACCACCCCAAAGAAGATGAAGACCCCGGAGACGATGACCCCGGAGACGACAACCCTGGAGACGACGACCCTAAAGACCACCCCGAAGAAGACCAAGAAGCAGAAGAACAAGAAGCTGCAGAACAAAAAGCAGAAGTACATTAAGCATAAGACTAAAATTCAGAGCAAAAGATATTATCTAAATTATAAGCAGAAGAAGACTAAGCAGTGTATGGGGGTGAGTCCGTTCTTCCTCGTGGTGCACCTGGAAAAAATCTGCTGCTGGAGGCAAAACTGAACGCGGACAAATCCTGTTATAAATCTTTTGGGATTTTGGGACAGGCAGAACGAAAGGTGTAATCTTCAAACTTTTATAGATAACAACTACAGGAATGCCGGTCACAAATAAGAATGTGAAGAAGAAGATGAAGAAGTAGAATATGAAGAAGAATAATAGTTGAATAAGAAGAATATGAAGAATGTAAAAAAAGGAATAATAGGAAGAAGGTGAAGAAGAAGATGAAAAAGATGCTGCTGCTGAGGATGATGAAGGAGAAAGTGTGGGAGAAGTAAAAAAGAAGGTGAAGAGCATGGAAGTAGTGAAACATAAATATCTGACAAAATATAAAAAAGCTTAACATAGTCAATATCTTTGTAACTCCAAACGTCTTAAAAAAAATTAATTCCTGCTATTCCATTTGATTGTCCTAAACCTCTAAGCCTTTAATGTCTCCTCCATCTCCCCCAATACATTCTACATTATTCTTAGTTGTTTTCCTTCATGTAGAATTAACCTACAAGGAAAGAAATGGTTTATTTTAATTCCAATATTTTTGTCCCATTGACTTGCATTGGTTTCCGGTATCGGTATCGGCGATATCCGATATTTTTTGGATATCGGCTGATCCAAACTGATACTGATATTTCCCGATATCGGAAGGTATCGCTCAACACTAGTGATGATGCAACTATAGCACACGTGACTGCTGCCCTCAATGGTCTCGGCTGATTTTTCAATATATATTTGTCTAAAAACAAATTTTTACAATAGGGTTTTGTAAGGGAAACAATAGTATCAAAATAACTAGTTAAGTCTGCATCCACATGTCTGTCTCTACAAAAAGGACATAACTTCTGCTTACTCTTACTGCAGGAACTCGTAGCCATAAGGAATCACCTGAAAGCATACTGAGAGATGTCAACCATGACACCTTGGCCTAGTTAACCAAGATTTAAAATGTGGACAGATGCTGATTCTAGCCAGGCTACATATTCCCTAGCTACTATGTTGAGCGGGGTCATTGGACATACAAACTATTAAAATTCAAGGGATTTGGCCCGAAATTAGCCCAGAGTACAGTCACAAACCAGCAATTGTAATATTATAATCTAGGCCATCTTGGAAATAAGAGACCAGGACCAGGCATATAAAAGATCGGTAACGCAATAGGAAGGTGATCACATGTTGGCATCTGAATATCCTGATTGTGATTCATGCTTTATTTTCTTCTTCCCCCAAGGAAACAGAAGAACAACTTGGTATTTTCTGTTATTTCTGCCTTGTTATTTTATGTTTGTGTGTCATTTTATTTTTAACTTTTTATATATTTTATTGCACTTTTTATTGCAAATCTTTAAGAATAATGGTCAATGGATGCTCTAAAGAATCCACAGCCTTTCAGATAGTGTTTGACTTCTTTTTGATTGTCAGATAGTAAGATATTTCAGGGACTCATCACCCTGCGTGTTTGATGAGTGGTGACAGCGAGCTGTGTAGCCGGGCATATGGACTGTGTCGGGGTGTGCTCACTTTATAGCATATATCAGAGGTTGCGTGTTGGATTGAGTGAGTGGAGATAAATGAACCCTTGCAGGTGCACCCCATTTCATGTGCTCAGAAGTGTGTACGTGTCAGGTTCCATGAAAAAAATTAAAAAATTCAACTGTTTCTCTTCTACATCATTGATACTGTCTATTGCTGGCAGCGGAATGTAGCAATTTCTTATGAGGAAAAAATCTAATATTTTTAGTAAAAATCCACATCACAAATCCATGTGGTTTTGTGATTAGGTTTTCAAATCTGATGGGGGTTTTGAAGTGTTTTTACCCATAAAATTTTTGGTCAATATTTCATTAGGAATCTGCATCAGAAATGTAAAGCGTGGTTTTCAAAACCTCTTTTGAAAAAAAATAATCTTGCAAGAACAGCAATGTGGATTTGAAAGCAAAGGGAAGCACATTCAAGAGTTTTTAAAGCAGTTGTTGATGTCTTTGTGTGAAAATAATTTTAACCTTTCTTCTTCTGAGCTTCTTTCACCTGATTTATAATCACACTAAGGCTATGTGCACACGTATTCTAGGTCCACTGCGAATTTTTCTGCAGCGGATTTGATAAATCTGCAGTGGAAAACCGCTGTGGATTTATTGCGGATTTACCGCGGTTTTTCTGCGGTTTTCACTGGGGTTTTACAACTGCGGTTTTCCATAGGGGCAGTTGTAAAACCGCTGTGGAAAACACAGAAAGAAGTGACATGCTGCGGAATGTAAACCGCTGCGTTTCCGCGCAGTTTTTTCCGCAGCATGTGCACAGCGTTTTTGGTTTCCCATAGGTTTACATTGAACTGTAAACTCATGGGAAACTGCTGCGGACCCGCAGCTGCGGACCCGCAGCAAAATCCGCAGCAAAATCCGCTTCGTGTACACATACCCTAATCATCTAAACTTTCATTTGATCATATATCAACTGGAAAGAGCTCAGAAGAACAAATAAAACAGTTATTAAGTCTCCTGTCAAAAGAAGCTCACTGACGGATTCTCAATTAACTTATTCTGCAGCCAGAAATAGACTATGCAACAGCAAAAATAGTTTTTAGTTATACATTCATGGACGTAAGTAAAAAATGCCCCCAAAGTATTACCGTAATTTCATTTAATTATCTAATCAAGATGTGATAAGCCAAGCATCATATTATTATTTTTTTACTTTATTTACTAGAACATATTTTTATTACAATTATTGTGAGTGAAAAAAAATATATATTTTTTTAAAAGTTCAGTAAACCTGACTTTGTATTGTGTTTCATTTAAACTTTCACTGTAAAGTTAATCAAAGGAAATTACTTTGTGGAATTTTTTGTTAAAGTTACCATTTAAAAAAATGAAATTTTATCCTAATAAAGTGAATTATGATTTAGATAAACATTAAGCTTACTGTTTTGGGCTTTTAGGGTGAAATTATCTACTATAAAAATGGTTACTTGATGTGGTTGTGATGTGCAAAAACAGTTACCGGTATATTTTATTGCATTTCTAAACTACATTGATGTCGTTTTTTTCGCACTTAGTATAATACTTCAGAAAGAAAAAAAATAATTGATTTTTTTTCTCTGTTTATCCCCAATGAAATGCGCTTTGAATACTGTAAAGAAAATAAATATTATTATCTAGGCTAATGCATTACCTAAGGCTGCAACATCTACCCTAATTCTGTTTAAATTAGATAGGGAATTGGGGCTTCACCTCACATGGTTTAGAATCCCCCAATGACATATCATAATAACAAAAGATTCAAATAAACAATCAAGAATATAAAATCTATAATCTGTGACTACATGATTTCAATAATGTACTACATGGTGCCCAAGACTTTTCATAAAACTCACAGAATATAGCATGATATAGTGTTAAAAATGTTTCTTCTCCGCTTTGCCCAGGTAATCTACTGTATGAAATATATGTATGTACATAATCATATTTTACAAATAAATCTAGATTCCTAAAAAAGATATCAAGGAGCCACAAAGCTCTACATCTTCCTATGAGAAGAAGGAAAAAAATGTTAAATTCAGATTATTCTCTATTAACAGTTGAAATTTATGATGTACAAAATGCTCTAATTAAATAAGGGGGAAAAGAAGTTAGCATATGAAATATTCCACATTAGAGTGGACTTTTTAAGAGCTAAAACTTTTCGGCCCCTATTTATCAAACAGTTTACACCAGAATTTTGGAGTAAAATTGTTTGAAATGATGCAAAATGTTCATGTAACATTATGTTGTTTGCAGGGCTACGGTATATGGGGAACATTATACTGTTTGGATGGCTATGTGGAGGGCCACTATTCTGTTAGGAGGACTATGTGGTGAGCAATTATATTTATTGGAGGGCTATGTGAGGGCCATTATAGCAACTATACAGTGTGAAGGTTTGTGTGGGGTCCATCTTATACTGTGTGAAGAGTTGCTTGGGGGCCAATATAGTGCTTGGAGGGCTAGAGAGGGCTATTATACAGTTTGGAGGATTGTTTTGGGGCCATCATACTGCAGGGAGGACTGTGTAGAGGACTGTTTTTGGGTAACAGTTACGACATCATACTGTGTTGGAGTCACCATACTTTGTGGAGGGGTACAGTAGGGTTATCATAGAGTATGTGTGCGTGTGTGTGTGTGTGTGTGTGTGTGTGTGTGAAGTATACTGTGGAGGTATTCACTGTGAGGGTGTCACACTGTATTTTGGGAGCACTTTATTGGCATCGTACTTTATGGGGACAATGAAAGGGGAATCCACAGGATTCAATAGGAGGAAGATTATTTTGTAAGGGATGCAAAGTCATGAGATATGCTCTGCTGTGGAGAAAAATGAAAAATAAAAAAGGTGTACCATAAGCACCAAAGACTCCAAATGACAAGGTAAATATAATAATAATAATAATAAAAAATGAAGGGCAAAAATAAATTTATTGTTTAGTGCCTACAGTCCGCCTTTTTTTGTTTTTCATTTTTCTCCTCTGTTTTTGGTGTACGGCACAACACAAGTGTTTATATATCCTGTGATGCCAGCTCACATTATTTAATATGCTCTCCTGTAACCCTGCCGAATATTTTTTTTTGTGATGGTGGGACCAATTAGGACTTCTGCCAAGAAAAATGATTTCTTTGATGGCATAAACAATCTGATCACTCGGCAGTCAAGTGTTTGGCTTATTCATAGTGTGATTACTTGCATATTTACACAAGCGGAAAATCAGGGAATGCTAGGAATGCTCATTTGCCAATTAACTGAATGCACCATTAGATCTTGCAATAAGTTTATCAATAAGTGTAATTTGTGTTACATGCTATTTTCTGTAACACTAATGCCATGGTTCCTCTTCCCCCTCCATGCAAAGATGCCGACATACTCACCTCTCCAGCCTCGCGGCAAGTTCCCCGTCTCCTGATTCCCTTTTCCTGCTTCCTCTGTACACCACAGAGGCTTCATTATAGTTAGTTTGTTATCCTGATTCTGTTCCCGTATTCCTAGATAGTGTGTACATTACCTTGAAGCCACTCCAGCAATACCTGTATGCTGAAGCCGCTCCAGCATTACCTGAACCCTAAAGTCACTCCAGAGGTACCTGAATCCTGAAGCCGCTTCAGTGGTACCTGAACTATGTAGCTGAAGCGGCGGACCTATAGTCTAAAGCTCCTCTGGTAGTACCAGAATCTGCACCTGTCTGAAAAGACTCCGAATCCAGCTTTGTCTGTGACTCCGAATCTAGTCAATGTCAGCACACCTACCCTCTTGAGGTTAGCAGCTGCCGGACTGGGGACTGCCACAAAGTAATATCTGGCAGCTCCCTGCAGCTCAAACCTGACTCCACCATAAGGAGCTCCAGTGAAAACAAGGTAGCCGATTAGCTACGCCCCTCCTAGTTAAGCCCAGCTCTGCGAACGACTTGCGTCAACTAAATGTGTGACATCTTCAAATTAGGAAAACTAGAACACAACTTCCAACTGTTAAAGTACATATAACAATTCTAATCTAATCGTTAACATAGGTGCTGTATGTATTTAACAGCATCAACATCAACATTTTCCATTGATTGTTTCAATGAGTGTATAATGTAATTGCAACTTTCTATTAAAATTACATCTCATCCTATTATTTAAAATAAACATAATAGAAAGGATAGAATAAACAGTACCAAGAACAGAGACAGGCCAGAAAGACCAATTTGATTTATTGGAAAATTGTATATTACACTGTATATCTGATTGCCACAATTATAGAAGTCAGAGTATTTTATTTATGAGCAATAAAAATTGTACAGTGGAATTTTTGCCAGCTACCAAGCAGTAGGATTTCTGGAAAGTGTGAGTATCAAATCATTGCAGTCTGATTGATGGGCTAGACTTTCCCGACATCACGCCGATCGCCAAGATAATACCGTGCTTGCACCCCGTCAACCAGCTCCATAGTCATGCTTATTGAATCTGGGTATAAATCCTCTGCTTCATTTTCTAAATGTGCATGCTCCGGAGCCACATTGTGTCAGATGCTACATGCATGTTGTATGCACATGCATCGTACAGTTAAAGAGGTGTAAACATTTTTCTCATTCAGATATTCAAGTGATTTTTTCCCCTTTTTTTATGAAACATGGGGCTTTCAGATTTTTTTTTTTTTGCTGATATCGGGTGCTAATGGATGGAAAAATAAAGACAAAAAAGTGTCTGTTTACTCAACAAAAAAACTTATGACCACAAAGAATTACTGAAATGCATTTACAAATGTTATATTTCCTAATTTTGTAGCAAATATTTTTATATATAATTGGAAATTTTTATGGAGACAGGGCTACTAACAGAAATTTGGATTGACATTTTTATTTATGTTATATCTGTTATTTTTTTTATTTATTTTATACATTGTACCCCATCTCCGATAAAGTCATCAGAGACCTTTGGAGGGGCATGCAAATAATGAATAATTTTTGTTTTCATCTAATTTCCCTTGCAACTGGTACTGGCATATTATCCTCATTTCCAGTAGAAATGCAACCTTCAAGTTGTACCACAAAGATTTTGGGTGTCCTATGACCCAGCAGCTCCTGTCCTATACACAGTAGGAAGCATCTTCAGTCGTCAGCGATTGAGAAGGCCTTATGGTAATAGCCTGTGCCTTCCCCATGGGAGTTTGACTATCTCTAATAGCTGGGAATCCCACTCCCACAGCTAAATGATCGTATGTAGCTGAGCTACTATGCAGTGACATTTTTGAAAGTTATTGCAGAGTAAGAGTGGGAACCTGTCATCGCAATTTCGTATGTTAAAATAATGGTATGGTCCTAGTGTCATTATTATACTGATTTAGTAGATACCTGTAGGGAAGAAATCTGCATCCTGGTTTAATTCACATCAGAAGTTTTTGTGCAATATCCTTTTCATGTATTGCGGCGGGACTGTGGGGCAGGATGGTGGGCAGGGTTTTCTTCTCTCCTGCAGCATCTCTGCATTTGTATAAGCATCCTTGTCAAAAGTTCACATTAGCACCACCCATGCCGTGGGCTGCACATGTGCACATTCATGTCCCAGTGGTGGTCTTTAGCAAAATGGCAATTTATGCGCAGATTGACATCCAATGGTTTTCAAAATAATGGCACCGGTGGCAGCTCATGCAGATTCAGACAAGCCAAAATCTCCCTCTGCGCAAGTGCCATCACTGGTGCTATTTTGTTGAAGACCATGAGATATCAATCTGCACATGTGACACCACTGGTGCCATTTTACACAAACTTTAAAAAAGGATGCTCATATAAACACAGAGGGGTGGCATGCTGATTTCTTACCTACAGGTGTCTATTAAATCAGTAGCACCAACGCTCTCTCTCTCTCTGTCTCTATGATATGGAACATGTTTGTGCTTCAGGGCAAGACTCTTCTTGGTTTCTTTGGCTTAGAGCAGGAAGATAAGACTCTGCCTACAGTTCCACCCTGGAGCACGAGCATATCATTAACTGAAAACATCTAGCACTGATTACCCAAGAACTACAAGGCGGATTTCTTCACCCCAAGCATCATTTTAATCAGTTTAACACTACCAACCTGACAATGCCTGTAGTTTACTTAGCAAAATCCTTCTGACAAGTTCTCTTTAAGGCTCAGTTCCAAATTCTGACCTTCCATATAGATTCTTGTAAAATTCAAGCCATTTGGCAAGGTGCATGAAGTTGTATGGCAGAACATGAAGTTTTGTAATTTTATAGTTTTTAGGTTGCGAGTAGAAATAACTGCGCTGAGTTCAGCCTATAATCTAATATGTTGATCCACAGGGAAGAAAAAGTCCCTTGAAGCAGTTGCTAATTACCCTATGTTAACAGAAAATTCCTTCCCAACTCCACATACAGCAATCAGATTAACATTCAATCACAGAATTTAGTACACATAAACAGTCATATTATATTTTTCAAGAAAAGCATTGAGATCCTCTTTGAACTGTTTTACTGAATCAACCATTATAACATCATTTGTCAGAGAGTTCCAGTGTCGCACTGCTCATAAAGAATCACCTTCTGTGATTTCGACGAAACCATCTTTCCTCTAGATATAGAGGATGGCCTCCTGTCTTCTTGGAGATTTCTCATTGTCCTCTTTGTCACTCCTTTGGGACTGCGTTAGTGTAGAATGCATTGCTATACATCAGAGATATATCTAGACCTGTATGCTCCCTTCAAGAAACTATACATTGCCTTCTGCAATTCCCTAATCTTGATAATTACTATATTTCTTCAAACAATTTACATAAATATTCATTGACCATGATCCTTGCATTGATGTCTTTCTGAAATCCTTTAGCAGTATGTTGCGATCTTACTTATTAAGCTATCCATGCACCAGAATCTAAATTAAGTCCTTCATGGACCATTGTGAATGATTTGCTTATTTCTTATTCACAGAAAATAAAATGATTTAGTCAATACATTATTTATACTATACATTAAGAATGAATGAACAACACGGAACATGAAATAATGCCGGTTTATCGTAGACAATATTGCCCACGACTTCTTTCAAGAAGACAGATAATTAGCATTAGAAAGGTCACTCGAAAAAAAATAATGTGATTAAATGAGGATGAAAGAGAAAAATAAAGAACACCCAATAAATTTGGAGTGAGATCAAATTCTCCCTTTTTTTTATTTTTTTTTTCATTTCGCTATAACAGAAAATCATTCTTTCAATATTTAATGAAATGCTTATGTTACAGCACCTGGTCACATTGTTAGCGCCGCCTAACCATTACCTCCCATGTGGGTCATCACAGCAGCCATTTGAATAGGGACAAACTGTTCATCAGCTACTATAATGCCAATCTTTAAGGATCTACAGCTACAAAACAGCAGGAAGGAGAGTGGCTTTGGCTGTGTTCGTAGGAAATAGAAAGCCAGGGGCTAAATGTTCCATCCTCTCATGAAAGCCCACACTACTTGTAATAACTCTAAATCTAAGCAAATAAAAAAAAAATAACTTTTCCTGCCAACATTTGCTCCATTAAAAGCAATACTAAATATGTTTTATAATATACAATGGGCTAAAATAAAGTACAAGCTAGAAAGAACTAATTAACTAATTTATCAATAGAAGAATCGAAATAAACAAATATATTATTATCATTAAGATCCAGGGTATAATATTGCAGGAAGGGGTTTGGTCCTCACTTTTGAGCAATTTCTTGTTACATTGTGCCACTAATTTAGTCATTGAGACAGTCTGAGCCTAATGGGATGGAATTACATTAGGAATATTAATCATTTCAGGGGTAATGATTAAGAATACATTTTCTGGACATTTTAAAAAGTGTTTGATGTTCTTAAGACTTAGATGATGTATAAAAAAAAAGGCATAGAGTGATGATTGTCTGTAAAATGCAGTGGAAAATGATATCAGCAAGTAATGTTTTTAATATATATATATATATATATATATACATATATATATATTTCTCCATCTTTATTGGGTTATCTTATTTATTCTATATTGTCTTAGATTGTATTTTGTAACAATGCATTAAGTGACTAACTATTATTCTCAGAAGTGAAAAAAAAATATCACATGCAATAAAAAATATGAGGTCTGGAAGAATTGTTTTCAACTGCTCTTATTATTTCAAAGCTAGCATCATACCATGAGTTTGCTACACTACTCTCATTATCTTCTCATTTTTATTTTTTTAGGGCACCATCACTTCATTTGTTCCTATGGTCAACAGAAATTTCTGTTTAAAAACTGTGCAACTTATGAAGGTAAACTGTAGTTCCCGTAAGTTTCTAGCCACTTACAGGTGTTCTAACATAGCTGTGGAGCCTATGCTTTAAAAAAGCAATGCAACAGAATGGCCTCTGCCATTGCCCTTACGCCTGTTTCTTGCTCTAGTTTTGCATGTTCTGCGTCTTTTCTTTGATTTGTTATTCTATGTATGCCTCTATTGAAGTTTATTTTATAT
Source organism: Ranitomeya imitator (assembly GCF_032444005.1). Classification (NCBI taxonomy): domain Eukaryota; kingdom Metazoa; phylum Chordata; class Amphibia; order Anura; family Dendrobatidae; genus Ranitomeya; species Ranitomeya imitator. The sequence goes on from NC_091286.1 coordinate 87,562,283, forward strand.
ATGCGCATCTGTTTTTTTTCTGTTTGTTTTTCGCTTTGTTAGTGGAGTCTAGCTATTCGAGATGTTTTAGCCTGATTCTTTAAAAAGTTGCAAAATTTGCCACAACTTAACTCTATTTACCCCGGGGTGTATTTTTGAGGACACCAAAATTTTCTGGCCTGCGGGTGCACATATGGTATTGGCAGCCTACCTGATGTAATAGTAGGTGCATTGGTAATAAAATGTTATAAGGACAGAGATACATCTCACATAATGGTGTGAATGATACCCTATGAAGACCTGTGTGCAATTAGAATACTAAGCAGTCACCCTACATATGTTTGGTGGGTTAGAAAGTGGTTGTTTTCAATATTTTGCACCTGTGCTGCCCCCCGCCTTTATCATGGGGGAACTGTTATATCCTGTTTGTGCATTTTTGTCTGGACATAGTATTACAAGTATGGCTGCTTTTTCTCTCATTTAGTGATGATTTTATTGATATTAGTCCTTTTTTCAGTAACCTGTTACCATAGTCAAAAATGTGCAAGCTTACATTTTACACTGTAGATCAAAAAACGGATCAAAACTCAAATGCAAATAGCTGGAAAAGTGCAATGAGTTGTAAACTACTCCTGAAAATGACAAGAGTTTCTAAAGTGAGAACCATGTCCCTAGTGATTACCTGTATCACGATTCCTCCTCTCAAAGTGCAGTTACTGAGAGCGCAGCCATCCAATCAATATTCGATTTGGTTCACGATCACCAAATTTGCAATATTTACAGATTTAATCATCGATTTAATAGCCAAATATAGCCGAACATACACAGCACAAACGCCAGTGTTTTCCATGCTGTGTTACAGCATGGGAAACACCGGCGTAGCGCTTCTGATCAGCGGTGAAATCATCCCCACCGGTCAGAAAGCCACGGTTCCCACGCTATCAAAAGAAAGCGTGAGCGCTCAGCTGTGATCAGAGGTATAAAGTTTACCTCCGGTCACTGGTGTCAGCTGATGAGACTACAGCTCCCATTTTTTGACACCTGCTGCCGCTAATAACAGTGAGAGCAGGAGTGGCAGATGGGAGTATTCATTTTGCTGTAAATAAATAACTAAAAAAAAACTGGCGTGGGTTTCCTTGTATCTTTAATAACCAGCAAGGCAAAACTCACAGCTGGGGGCTGCAATCCTCAGCTGCCAACTTCAGAAACATTGGCTATCAAGAATAAAGGGGTCCCCACGCCGTATTTTTTAATTATTCAAATAAATAATTAAAAAAATTGCATGGGGTCCCTTCATTTTTGCCAATCAACCTTGCTATAGTAGATAGCTGGGGGCTGGTATTCTCAGGCTGGTAAGGGGCCATGGATATTGGTCCCCCAACCTAAAAGTAGCAGCTGCCCAGAAAAAGCACATCTATTAGATGCACCAATTCTGGCGTTTTGCCCAGGTCTTCCCACTTGCCCTGTAGCGGTGGTAAGTGGGATTCATATTTGTGGGGTTGATGTTACCTTTGTATTATCAGGTGACATCAAGCCCACGGCTTAGTAATGGAGAGGCGTCTATAAGACACCTATCCATTACTAATCCTATAGTTGTATTGTAAATACAGACACAGCCAGAATAAAGTCTTTTATTAGAAATAAGACTAAACAAAGTTTTCCATTTTATTTAAAAAGAACAAACAGTTATACTCACTTTTCGCATAATTCCACTGAAGCCCTCGATCTCCTGTAATAAAACTCAAATAATAAAACAACAATATACCATACCTGTCAGTCATTCTGTCCCACACCATAATCCATGTCTAGGAGATTAATAGACTTTCTCCAATTTTAAGAAAAATGCTCATGTTACCGATCACAAATTTGAATGTACCATATTCGTGCTGAATTTATGTTTGGTGATTGTTTTCCAAACATATTTGCTAATCTCTAGTGCTGAGCTTTCGGTGTTTTGATTGATGGCTTGGGTGGGCAATCGGAGACTGGTGGGCTCTGGGCGGCCTTCAGGTGTTCCTTGTCCCAGGGGATTGCCAAGCTACTTAGATCGGCTGTTAGTCCCAGATCTCTGAAAGATGTACATTCAGCTTTGTGTAGTTTGTCTCTCTCTGTGCCTTGTCTTCTGCTTAAGGATCTTTTTTGCTGCCTGACCTTGGACCTCATTCTGACCACCTGTTTTGCCTGATCCCTTTGCTCTGATTCACTTTCCTCCTGGTATCTGACCTCAGACCATTACCTGACCACTCCTTTGTATCACCCCCTCTGTTTATGACATATCCTCCTGGCCTTTGACCTGGGACTCGGACTACCCTGACTCTGAGTTTGTCCACAAGAAGTGACTCAGCGTCACAACCTAATTGTCTGGACAGCTGTACTTTAAAAAGATGTCAAAGTGAGAAAATCCTATAGATTCCCACAAATATTACATTGGCAGATTTCACATTTCCATCTGAAATATAATGAGTAGCTAAAGATCAGCGAATCTGCCAAAATTTTAACTTGGCAGTTTTCTTGAATTTGGTAAGGATTTACACTGGACATCTGCACTCTTTACCAAAGATTACAACACTTAGTAGGCCTCTGACATAGTGCCACATGTCATGAAATCAGGTCGTACGTCATTCAAGGCCTTGCCTGCACTGCAAATGGCACACATTGTGGCCGGTGACAGAAACTACAGCATGGAGTGAATGTGCATTAAGAGGATGTCTAGTGCCGTACGACATAAGAGGACAGAAGGAGAGTAGGACGGCCATATTGCTGAATTTATACAAATCCAACAGAAAATTTGGATTCCAAAAACCAATTTTCTTTGTAAAGTTCAAAGCAAATTCATTCACCTAAAAAATTTGTTCATCTCTATTAGTAGTGCTTTATTTCTTTATGCTTAGCACCAATAGCTGATCGGGTTAATTAATTTCACATATTGATAAATTGGACTTTAACAGCAATACCAAGTGTGTATTTTTGTTTAATCAGTCTCAATAGGGGGAAAAGAAGGTTTTAACACTTCTAAAAAATGTATATACGTTTTACTTTTCAGTCATCTAGGAAGACTTGAACCTGCTATTATCCAATCGCTTATGGCATGTACTGCAATACCACTGACTGGTGTTCATAGATTGGGACCCGATCCTTTTGTTTGTTAGTTTGTTGTAGGTTTGCCCACTGACAAAGACATGAACAGCCTATAATTTTAATGGTAAGTTAATTTTAACATTGAGAGATAGAATATAAAAAATAAAATCCAGAAAATCACATTGTATAAATTATATAAATTTATTAGCATTTTGCGGTGAGAAATAGGTGTTTGATCCCCTACCATCCATTAAGAGTTCTGGCTCCTACAGACCAGTTAGACACTCCTAATCAACATAGTCACCTTTTTAAAAGACTCCTTTCCACAGACTCAATTAATCAGTCAGACTCTAACCTCTATAACATGGGCAAGACCAAAGAGCTTTATAAGGATGTCAGGGACAAGATCATAGACCTGCACAAAGCTGGAATGGGCTACAAAACCATAAGTAAGATGCTGGATGAGAAGGAGACAACTATTGGTGCAATAGTAACTGTAACGCCGCTGGGTTTATGCCTTTTTTCTTTGGCATTACTTTTGCATGTCTCTGCTTTAACCCTTGCTCCTCTCCCCCTAACTTTCAAGTATATTGTAGTCTGTTACCTGTATGGACGCTGCTCAGTTCCCTGCCACCGCTGCGTAGCTGTACCTGTGCTGTGATGCCTTTGCTCTACTGCATGGCCACTCCCATGTGCAGTCCCTGGCTGTCACTGTGAAGCTAGCCACGGCTTGCGAGGTCCTCTGCAGCTGGTGCATGACTTTCCACGTGTGTCCAGGCTAGCAGTCGCTGCCAGGTGCCCTAAGCCACAGTTCCTGTGCTGACTGTGCTGTTATGGTTTCTGTTTGTGCTTAGGGTACGCGCGGCCACACTTACCCTGCTTTAATTAGGGTTTGAGTGTGCACCTGTGTTGCTTCCTCAGCCTATTGCTGAGGAGCAGCTCTTATATAAACTCCCTCTTTCCTATTGGGCTTTGCCAGAGCATTGCATTGTGTTTCTGTGTCTTGCCTTGTGAGGTATCCAGCTCCTGTTTTGTCTGCTGTATGTTCTGGGAGAGCTAAAACCTGTCTCTTGCCTATTCGGGGGGCAGAGTACCCAGATCTGCCTTTCCTGGAGGCTGTACTGTATATCCAGATCCGTTTGTGTCTTGTTTACCCGCCTGTTCTGGGGGCAGAGTACCCAGATTCGCCTTTCCTAGAGGCTGTATATCCAGATCCATTTGTGTCTTGTTTACCCGCCTGTTCTGGGGGCAGAGTACCCAGATCCACCTTTCCTGGAGGCTGTACTGTATATCCAGATCCGTTTGTGTCTTGTTTACCCGCCTGTTCTGGGGGCAGAGTACCCAGATTCGCCTTTCCTAGAGGCTGTATATCCAGATCCGTTTGTGTCTTGTTTACCCGCCTGTTCTGGGGGCAGAGTACCCAGATCCGCCTATCCTGGAGGCTGCATATCCAGATTCGTTTGTGTTTCGTTTGTCCGCCTAATCTAGGGGCAGAGTACCCAAACCTGCCTATCCTGGAGACTGCATATCCAGTACCTGATCCTGTCTGAACTGTGTCCATAGTGTTATGTTCCTGAAGTCCTTTTGTGTCTGACATCCCGCACCCAGTGACTGAACTTTCAGGGCTCATCTTTTAAAGATGGAGTTCGGTGTTCTTGCTCAGCTCTTACTATGCTGTGCTCAGCCTTCCATGCAGTGCTAACCACGTCTGGCCCAGTTCCAGTCTGGCGGTGCTTGCACCATCATGCTTGAGTCCCTTCCTAGGTCCAATGCCCAGAGCCTGACGGCCGTAGCTAGGGACCTGATAACCTCTGCTACCTGGTTCTGCGCCATCCGTGTCCCAGCCGATGAACTGGGCTGCCACGCCAGTGTCCCAGATGTCTATCCAATATTCCTGATGTCAAGCCTGTGTCTGATGTCCTGATGTCCTTCCTCTGTCCGATGACCTGATGCCCTGGACTGCCACACCAGTGTCCCAACCTATGACCTGGGCTGCCACACCAGTGTCCCAGATGTCTATCCAGTATTCCTGATGCCCTTCCTGTGTCCGATGACCTGATGCACTGGGCTGCCATGCCAGTGTCCCATCCTATGAACTGGGGTGCCACGCCAGTGCCCCAGATGTCTATCCGGTATTCCAGATACTCTGCCTGTCTCCTGAGGTCCACCCTGTGACGACATCCTTCTGGGATCGGTGTCTGATGTTCTCCTGCTGAGCCGCTGCTACGCTTGTGGCCTGAGAGAGAGGCCGTTCTAGTAAGCCCGTGCCAGATGACCCTGGACTGCATCAACCCGTGATGACTCCTGCCATCGTCTGACGTCTGAGATGTGTACCCTTCCTAGACGTGTGGTATCGGGATCCTGACATCATTACGTTTTGTTATGTACTGTGCTTTCATTTAAGTAAACTTTTTTCTTCATACCTGAAGTTATGCATTGTAGTCTAGTTCTGCATATCAACATCTTGTCCACATGCTCAGCTGCCACAGACCCTGCTCACTGGCCTTCCCTAGTCTGGGTAGGTCCAGGTTACTCTATGTGGTCCAATAGGTCCACATTCCATTCCCACTAGGGACGCTCTCCCCACGACCGTGTCTGCGGTTGCAGCCGTAACAGTAACAAAATGGAAGAAATACAAAATGACTGTCAATCGACATTGATCTGGGGCACCATGCAAAATCTCACCTCGTGGTGTATCCTTGATCATGAGGAAGGTGAGAGATCAGCCTAAAACTACATGAGGGGAAAATGTTAATGATCTCAAGGCAGCTGGGATCACAGTCACCAAGAAAACCATTGGTAACACATTACACCGTAAAGGTTTAATATCCTGCTGTGCCCGCAAGATTCCCTCAAGAAGTTTGCCAATAAACACCTGGATGATTCTGTGAGTGATTGGGAGAAGGTTCTGTGGTCAGATGAGAAAAAAATAGAGATCTTTGGCATTAACTAAACACGTCGTGTTTGGAGGAAGAGAAATGCTGCCTATGAACCAAAGAACACTGTCCCCACTGTCAAGCATGGAGATGGAAACATTATGTTTTTGGGTTGTTTCTCTGCTAAGGGCATAGGACTACTTCTCCACATCAATGAGAGAATGGATGGAGCCATGTACCGTAAAATCCTGAGTGACAACCTCCTTCCCTCCACCAGGACATTAAAAATGGGTCATGGCTGGGTCTTCCAGCAAGACAATGAAACAAAACATACAGCCAAGGCAACAAAGTAGAGGCTCAAAAAGAAGCACATTAAGGTCATGGAGTGGCCACTGTTTATGTTTTTGTCAGTTAGCAAACTTAGAAAATCAGCAAGGGATCAAATACTTAATTCCCACACTGTATATAGAAAAATCCTGGTTTGGATTGAACATGCTGGTTTTCATAGGAGTACCGTAATGACATGTCATGACAAGCCATTGGCATCCAACAAACGATAGGGCCAATGCGCGCATGTAACTGCATAACTGCATGTCCTCTAGTTTATGTACTTGAAATGCAGCAGTCAGAAATTTACAGTGGCAGTTAAGGATTTAACAGCAGCAGGCAATGCTCAACCACAGGCCGTTGTTAAAGGCAGATGATGGCTGTTTATCACAGCCATTATCTTCTGGGAAAGAAGTTCCTGAGCTTGCATCAAAGACGGGGACACGACACATGATGTATCGGTACATCATATGCCGGGAAGGAGTTAAATGCTGTCAGAACATCAGTATACATTTCTTCAACCAACATGCAGCAACTAACATATTTTCAGCCAGCTTGCAACACTTTTTCTGGATTCTGAAGTCCCTGATTGGATTTAAACAAACAATGGAATAATATACTAAGGTTTCCTTGGTTCTCCTGCTACCTGCCTTGCGCTTCTTGCCATTCTGGGTTTTCTGGATGGAGCTTCTGCTTCTGATTACGTCCCATGGTCTTCTTCTCCTTCTCGGTGACACATTAAAACAGCACATTGACAATGAAATAGTGTTTGCAAGGTGCACTATGTAGGAAACCGGAGCATATAAGATTAAAATCTACCTCAATATCATTTTATCCATGGAAAATAATTTACCTATTTGATAAAACATTTAGATATTGTAAGTTTAAACCTATAATACTTAAAAAAAACAATCCTATGCTTTGCAAGTTATAACCATGTGAGGTTTTTATGAATAGTATCGCTTTAATACATTAGATGCCCAAATTGTCCATAATATCATACCTTTTATGCACTATATAATTATTGTAAGTATAGAAGAATGCTTTGGCAATAAAAATGTCACTTCTTTTTATATAGAAATATGTCTATTCAATAAAATCCCATAGAACGACTTAGAAGAAAAAGTCCCCATTAATTCATTATACTTTTAAACTGGTAATGTAGATTATGACAGTTTTATGCAATTATATGAGTGCTAATGGATTTGTCATTTCTCAGAGTGACCTTTTTTTACTTAAAATATATATTTTGTGATCAAAATCACATCACTATGATATTTTTTCTAAGGGCAACGGTTCATTTGCCAATGTTATGAAATATATGGAGAAAAACACTATGTTATAATTTTTAGTAGCATTCTCGAGAAATCCAGCATTTCATTAACATAAAGTCATGTTAAAAAAAATTAAGCACTAATAATGGATTTTAGATCTGTGCCTTAACCTAGCTATTCAAGCAACTATCGTTTGTTTTTTTTTAAAGATTTTTTTTGTGTGGATTTACTGTTATGTTTCGTGTTATTCTTAGGCAAAGTCCAATATTATCTGAGCTTCAATCTTCTGCCAGATGGTCTCGAATTATCCTTATTCACCATTTAGTACAATAAAGCATTCTGCAATGGTGAGATGTCCGTATTCTGGTGCCACATAGTATCCTCCAGCCTTAATACTATCATTAAACATTTCTTCTGGCATTGTCCAGTTTGGTTCAGAAGTTTTGAAAATTATGAATAGAAATAAGTGAATTGATTCTAAAGGAATCAGTTTTGATATGAATTTTTATACAGTGGTGGAAATAAGTATTTGATCCCTTGCTGACAAATTTCTTAAGTTCCCCCAAATGCATTGTAGACACCACACCATATAACGCAGCCAATCATGTAGACATATAAGTGTAATTTCATTAATGGCTCATAGAAACTATAAAAGCCCAAGCAGGTGATCAGCACCAAAGCAGTTGATGCAGCCATTATTTAGTGGATATTGATGATGGAGAGAAGACCTTAGAGCTCAGTCAGAGTGACATACTACACAGAATACAACTCAACACTGTGTGAAGAAAAGAAAACAGACATATTTACTGTAACTGCCATAAATTTGCTAGAAAGATGTTTAGGGACTGAATACCATCTCATTACTAACCAGAATCCCACAATGACTGTCCATTATTTCATCCTTTTTCTCTGCTTGATTTGTAAAACTTAAATGGACAAAACAAAATTCGCCATCCTTCCCCCATCTCACTCAAGCCCTCCCAACAGGCCTATTCATCAAAGTCAATGGCTGCTCACTCTCTACAGTCCCGCAAGCTCGCTGGCTCGGGGAAACCCTTGACTCTTATCTCTCCTTCAAACCACACATCCAAGCTCTTTCTACCTCCTGCCAACTCCAACTCAGAAATATATCCCTGATCCGTACATTCCATAGTTAAGAAGCTGCAAAAACACTAGTGCATGCCCTCATCATCTCCCACCTCAACTACTGCAACCTCTTACTCTGTTGCCTCCCTTCTAACACTCTCAGACCCCTCCAATTTATCTTAAACTACTGCCCAACTAATCCACCTGTCTCTCCATTATTCCCCAGCCTCTCCTCTCTGTCAATCCCTTCACTGACTCCCCATTGCCAAGAGACTCCCATTCAAAACTCTAACCATGGCATACAGAGCCAACCACATCCTGTCTCCTCCATGCATCTGTGACCTAGTCTGCGGGAATCACCTCCATGTAACCTCCGATACTCATCAAATCTCCTTCTCTACTCCTCTTTTATATCCTCTTCCCACAATCACATACAAGATTTTTCCAGTGCATACCCCTATTCTGGAACTCTATACTCCAACCAACATATCAGATTCTCACCTACCATGGAAACCTTCAAAAGGAACCTGAAGATCTACCTCTTCCGATAAGCCTACAACCTGCAGTAACCCTCGTTCCACTATACTGCTCCACAACCAGCTCTGCCCTCACCTACTGTATTTACACTCATCCCTTGCAGACTGTGAGCCCTCGCGGGTAGGGCCCTCTCTCCTTCTGTACCAGTTGGCAACTTATATTGTTCAAGAATATTGTACATGTAAAGCGCCATGGAACAAATAGCATTATATTAATAAATAATAATAATAGGGAGAGAGTAATGGAATTGAGGAATGGAAAGGTGGGTGTTTTCCTTTTATGTTCAATGCATTTTGAAGTCATCCAACTTCTTCATCAGAAAAAAACATCTTTGCTGCTGAAGAAGTCGGATGGCTTCTAAAGGCATTGAAAATAAAACCATACCTGCACCTTATCTGGCTCGTGGAATTTTAGTTTGGATCTTCATCAACAACACAAATTATCCACATTTCCATTCCTCAATTAACCATGTATCAGTTGTTTGAACCCATGGGGCTATAGCAGTTCTTCTATATGTGATCTATTTGTTGTGTCACACATAACTGAACCAGGTGAGCAGAACTTCACTTACCTATACCAGTGGTTGTCAGATAAAACCATATTGTGCTTTAATGTTCCCTAGCTACTCATCCCTATGCGCGCACATAGGCAGAGACCTGTCAGTCATTGCCAGTGGGTGGGGAGAAGCTACTGGATCCTCCCTAGTCTATAACGCAGTCTTGGTATCTGGCAGATAATAAAGTATATCTTTCTCTTAAATTCCGCAAGATTTCAGAGTCAAAAAAACCTGGAGATGAGTTTATACAGCCAGTGCCTGATAGATGTTTCTCATTGATTGGGCAGCATGTATCAGGTGTCAGGTTCTCTTTAAGCATAATGGTGTATCCAACATCGTTACATAAAATGGATAAAGAAAAAAAAAGACAGAAACAGATAAACTAAAAAAGCTAAAGAAATATAATAAAAAATGTATTTTATGTTATTGCATGCTGTGAATAAATGCTTGGATTTAAGTTTATTAATCTGATCAGTGAATTTAGTTCAATGAGATTCATGTTGCATTTAACAGTTGATTTTAATTTGTATTTTTAATTAAGTTTTACCTATCTTTTGTCTCATTTTTAACATAATGTGATCTAAACAATTGTTTTTAACTTTATCCTGCTGAGCTAAATTAATTTCAAAACAACTGCTAAGTCATTGCGTTCTCAATTCTTCTTATCTCAAGAAACATATGATGAAATCAAAAGGCAAGAACATACAGTACCGTCTGCAACTTAAAAAATGTAAATTGGAGAACAATTCTAGATTTCTTTTATATTGGCATTGTTTTCAATCGGCCACCTTATTTTTCATGTACGTAAGAGAATGCAAGCTACTTCAGGGTGAGACAAAGATCAATGCTGAATGAATTACTTGCCACTGGTCAGACTCACTTTAATAAGAAAAGAATTGATCCATTAAGCTAAACCTAATTCTTGACCGAAAATAGTCTGAAATTCTCTCTTTATATTCCTTGCTTCATAAAGACTTATAATATGTAGAAGAAACAAGCCCATGCTGTGCCTAATAAAATTAAAAGTGTTGCAGTTTAACTTACCATCAAGCTTTTAATTCTTGTGATTAATATCAAGCAGGTCATGCATGTAACATTATATTGATGGGTTTATTCACTATTTTATAAGCTTATGAAATACAATATTGATCTTTTATGTCAACAATGCAGAAAATAGCAGAATATATAATCAGGTTACACATATAGATTTAAACTTACAGTACAGTATATCAACTATATCAATGATAGAGAGTGGAGAAAGGAATATGAGAAGGGGTTAGATCTTATTTCTTTACATCCCACATTTCAGATTTCAAAATAATTACAGTATTCACTTAGTATATAGCAAATTTATACCAATATTGTTCCACATTGTTGGATACTGCAGAAGAAACAGATGGCCATTATAAAAACCAGTGAAGCCAAAGAACCAATATTACGATGCCATACATGCTGCATCTGGATAGTGATAGTATGAAAGAGTGGAACACCGAAATACATGTGACCTACATTACGTGGCTTGCGCTAGTCTAGTCAAATAACTTGCTCCTTTGTTATTGTTTATAATCCACGTAAGCTAGTAGCAGCAAGGCAGGGGCTAGCAAAATTTTGTTTGAGAGGCAGTGACAAAACTCTGGCCCGGGATTTGCAGCTGCCGACCTTTAGCCTGCTTTCTTTACTTCTGTTGACAGTATTAAAGCAGCAAAGGTAAAGGGGCATTAAAAATAATGCTGGCTGGTATAATTTTCATATTTGGATGACACACTCATGTGCCATCCTAGATACATTATTGAGCTGTTAGTAAAAGCTTGATCATGTAGAAGAATTAAGAATTAGTATTGTCATTTTTATGCATCACCGGTAGGTGACTGTTGTGAATTCTGCTCTTGGGTTCCCTCCAGTGGTTGTTGGTGGGAATGCAGTTGTCTCTGACACGCAGTCCTGGCCAGGTGTATCAGATAATTACAATTCTGACTAGGATATTTAGGTGTGCAGGATCCTTTAGCCCTTGCCAGTTGCCAATGTTTCTTTGGAAGTGTTGGATCTCTGCCTGGCCTCTCCTGCTTATCTGCCAGTTCAGCAAAGATAAGTGTCTGTTTCTTTTCCTGTGGCACACATGCAGTGTGCTTATTTTCAGTACTGTTCGTTTGTTTTTCTTTTGTCCAGATTAGACTGTGTCTGTGTTTTCTCAGTCTGGTTGGTTTCACTGGAGTTGCAGATATACGCTCCTACATCTTTAGTTAGATGTAGGAAGTTTTTTGTATATTCTGCTGTGGATTTTTTGAAGGGTTTTAATACTGACCGCACAGAACTCTGTCCTATCCTGTCCTATCTAGCTAGAGTGGCCTCCTGTGCTAAATCCTGTTTTTTCTGCCTGTGTATGTTTTTTCCTCTCCGACTCACCGCCAATATTTGTGGGGGGCTGTCTATCCTTTGGGGATTTTCTCTGAGGCAAGATAGTATTCCGATTTCCATCTTTAGGGGTATTTAGTTCTCCGGCTGTGACGAGGTGACTAGGTGTGTTAGGTACACTCCATGGCTACTTCTAGTTGCGGTGTTAAGTTCAGGGTTGCGGTCAGTATAGTGGCCACTTTCTCCAGTGAAAGTTCTCATGTAGCTCCAAGGTCACCGGATCATAACAGGTGGCACAGTGTAGCTTCGTGATATAAGACCTTAGCTTTCTACATAAATATGGGAGCAGAACCAAGCTATATATATATATACAGTGCCTACAAGTAGTATTCAACCCCCTGCAGATTTAGCAGGTTTACACATTTGGAATTAACTTTGCATTGTGACATTTGGACTGTAGATCAGCCTGGAAGTGTGAAATGCACTGCAACAAAAAAGAATGTTATTTCTTTGTTTATTTTTTTTTAAATTGTGAAAAGTCTTTTCAGAGGGTCATTTATTATTCAACCCCTCAACCCACCAGAATTCTGTTTGGTTCCCCTTAAGTATTAAGAAGTAGTTCAGGCACAAAGAACAATGAGCTTCACATGTTTGGATTAATTATCTCTTTTTCCAGTCTTTTCTGACTATTTAAGACCCTCCCCAAACTTGTGAACAGCACTTATACATGGTCAACATGGGAAAGACAAAGGAGCATTCCAAGGCCATCAGAGACAAAATCATGGAGGGTCACAAGGCTGGCAAGGGGTACAAAACCCTTTCCAAGGAGTTGGGCCTACCTGTCTCCACTGTTGGGAGCATCATCCGGAAGTGGAAGGCTTATGGAACTACTGTTAGCCTTCCACGGCCTGGACAGCCTTTGAAAGTTTCCTCCCGTGCCGAGGCCAGGCTTGTCCGAAGAGTCAAGGCTAACCCAAGGACAACAAGGAAGGAGCTCCGGGAAGATCTCATGGCAGTGGGGACATTGGTTTCAGTCAATACCATAAGTAACGTACTCCACCGCAATGGTCTCCGTTCCAGACGAGCCCGTAAGGTACCTTTACTTTCAAAGCGTCATGTCAAGGCTCGTCTACAGTTTGCTCATGATCACTTGGAGGACTCTGAGACTGACTGGTTCAAGGTTCTCTGGTCTGATGAGACCAAGATCGAGATCTTTGGTGCCAACCACACACGTGACGTTTGGAGACTGGATGGCACTGCATACGACCCCAAGAATACCATCCCTACAGTCAAGCATGGTGGTGGCAGCATCATGCTGTGGGGCTGTTTCTCAGCCAAGGGGCCTGGCCATCTGGTCCGCATCCATGGGAAGATGGATAGCACGGCCTACCTGGAGATTTTGGCCAAGAACCTCCGCTCCTCCATCAAGGATCTTAAGATGGGTTGTCATTTCATCTTCCAACAAGACAACGACCCAAAGCACACAGCCAAGAAAACCAAAGCCTGGTTCAAGAGGCAAAAAATCAAGGTGTTGCAGTGGCCTAGTCAGTCTCCTGACCTTAACCCAATTGAAAACTTGTGGAAGGAGCTCAAGATTACAGTACACATGAGACACCCAAAGAACCTAGATAGCTTGGAGAAGATCTGCATGGAGGAGTGGGCCAAGATAACTCCAGAGACCTGTGCCGGACTGATCAGGTCTTATAAAAGACGATTATTAGCTGTAATTGCAAACAAAGGTTATTCCACAAAATATTTAACCTAGGGGTTGAATAATAATTGACCCACACTTTTATGTTTAAAATTTATAAAAATTTAACTGAGCAACAAAACTTTTTGGTTTGTAAGATTTATGCATCTGTTAATAAATCCTGCTCTTGTTTGAAGTTTGAAGGCTCTAACTTATTTGCATCTTATTAAACCTGCTAAATCTGCAGGGGGTTGAATACTTCTTGTAGGCACTGTATATATATATATATATATATATATATATATATATACATATATACATATATATATATATATTCCCATATATATATATATATATATATATGGGAACAAGGATCAAGCTCATTACACAGATACAGGAACAGAACCAAGTTTACTACATAGATATGGGGAAAGAACCAAGCTTCCTATATAGATAAGGGAATAGAACTGAGCTTTAGAAGTGTAGTATATGCTGCACTTTAATGTACTTTTAAAAATAAGTTTTGCATGACTAAGTCATGTGACAAGGCTCGTTAAAGGGTCGACATTGATTTTTAGGATTGCTACTTCTAATAGGTAGAACTAGAGTTCCAGTCCTTTTCCTTTCTGAAGAGACTACTTGCCTATTTCCCAGTTGTTCTTGGGGTGTCTCCTGAAAGGGAATTAATTTGAGTAAAATCAGCTCTCTAAGGCTGGTTTCACATTTGCGTTTTTTTTTATTTGCGTTTTTGCACTAAAAAACGCAAAAAAACGCATGCGTTTTTTTCCTATACTTAGCATTAAAAACGCATGCGTTTTTTTGCATGTGTTTTGACGCATTTTTGCAACACATGCGTTTTTTCTCTGCATGCGTTGTATTGCAGAAATGCAACATGTAGTAATTTTAGCTGCGTTTTTTTGCCGCAAAAAAACGTATTGATGTCTATGTAAACGCATGCGTTTTTAAGCACATGTGTTTGCATGCGTTTTTATAGAAAAACACAAGAATACACACTGATAAGCCACCCCCAAACCCTAACCCTAACCCTAGGGATCCTCACCCTAACCCTAAGGGTTAGGGTGAGGATCCCTAGGGTTAGGGTTAGAGTTTGTGTTTTAGGGTTAGGGTTAGGATTAGGGTTAGGGTTAGAGTTTGTGTTTTAGGGTTAGGGTTAGAGTTTGTGTTTTAGGGTTAGGGTTAGGGTTAGAGTTTGTGTTTTAGGGTTAGGGTTAGGGTTTGTGTTAGAGTTTGTTAGAGTTTGTGTTAGGGTTAGGGTTAGGGTTAGAGTTTGTGTTAGAGTTTGTTAGAGTTTGTGTTAGAGTTTGTGTTAGGGTTAGGGTTAGAGTTTGTGTTAGAGTTTGTGTTAGGGTTATGGTTAGGGTTAGAGTTTGTGTTTTAGGGTTAGGGTTAGGATCCCTAGGGTTACTAGGTATCCTAACCCTAACCCTAACCCTAGGTATTTCTGTTTATAGTGGGTTTTCTAGTTGATTTTGATGATTGGCAGCTGTCACACACTTCTCATCATGCGTTTCAAAAATGCAAACACAGGAAAAAACGCTTGTAAATGCGTCAAAACACTGCGTTTGCGTTAAAACATGCAAAAACGCATGCGCCTAAAAAACGCAGCATTTAAACGCGTTTAAACGCGTTTTTGCACCAAATGCGTTTGCGTTTAAAATGCTGCAGATCAAAACGCAAGTGTGAAACCAGCCTAAGAGAGAAGCATAACAACTGTTCAGTCTCACTCTGTGCATGCCATGATTAAGACGTTTGTCGAAATGCGTTGGTAAAACGCTGATATATCTGCATAATGCTGTGATCTACATTGAATTTTTCATGTGGTGTACCAAGGCTAATTTCTTTTTTTAATATGGATAAATAAAAGCTGAAATTTTAGCTATCGTTCCTGCTGGATTCATCGTTTTTCCTGTTTTTAACTTGTTGCTCAACCCTTTTCCGTGCAGGAACAGATGAGGAAAAGCCCATATACAGGTGAGCTGACTATAATTTTATTTTTTGCACTAGAGTTCTAGTCCTCTTCCTTTCTGAAGAGGCTATTTGCATGACATAAAGAAAGACACTTTAATGTACTTTTAAAAAGAAACTTATACATGGCATAAAGAAAGTCAAACATAAGCACAGGTGACTATGTGTAACTGGATATGGCTAAGTGGAGGGATACCTCTGACACCTCATTTGTATTTTTACAAACATGTATGTGCTCTGCCAATGAGAGATCACAATGTGATTAGCACCTAAGTAAGGCAGACTTACATTGCATGACTTGCGGTGTTAAATGTCCACTGATCAGCTTTTTGCTCATCAGCAGTCTTATAATAGCCTATTTACACAGGCTAGAAGTGCTTTTATAGTGCACAGAATGATCAGCGATCATTCGTGTGCACAGACTGTCGTTATTCTTGCTAGCACATGTTCAGTATAGACAGGATAATGTGCTGCTGGGAAAAATAATTTTTAAAGATCATTTCACCCAATGAGTGTTGGGCTCAGGTGATCGCCATCCTGGTTACACTTCTTAATTATCAGGGAAGAACGTTCCTAGGAATAGTTATTCTCCAATAATCAGGCAGTGTCAAGGCACCTATAGAAATTTGCATTAAAGAATTCCATTTGTCTTTTATGCTTTATGAAGAGACAAGTGGAATTATTGTACAAAGCGGAGAAGCAGAGGGGTTCCTTTGATTTTTATGGGGTCCGCCTTTAGAATGAAGAAAAAACAATCCTGCACACAACTTATTCTCCATTCTAAAAACTGACATCTAATGGAACCCAACTGGACCCTATAATAATCAATGGATATCTCTTCTTCCCCTTTCTTTTTTATGTAGAAAATTTGTTTCACACATCAATTAAACTTGTCTAATCCTAAAACAGAGAAGATAGTAGAATTCTCTAACGCAAATGTTAAAGACCCTTTACAAATTCAGTAATTATGCCCAAACATGAAATATATGTTTACACACATACAGTGGGGCAAAAAAGTATTTAGTCAGTCAGCAATAGTGCAAGTTCCACCACTTAAAAAGATGAGAGGCGTCTGTAATTTACATCATAGGTAGACCTCAACTATGGGAGACAAACTGAGAAAAAAAAATCCAGAAAATCACATTGTCTGTTTTTTTAACAATTTATTTGCATATTATGGTGGAAAATAAGTATTTGGTCAGAAACAAACAATCAAGATTTCTGGCTCTCACAGACCTGTCACTTCTTCTTTAAGAGTCTCCTCTTTCCTCCACTCATTACCTGTAGTAATAGCACCTGTTTAAACTTGTTATCAGTATAAAAAGACACCTGTGCACACCCTCAAACAGTCTGACTCCAAACTCCACTATGGTGAAGACCAAAGAGCTATCAAAGGACACCAGAAACAAAATTGTAGCCCTGCACCAGGCTGGGAAGACTGAATCTGCAATAGCCAACCAGCTTGGAGTGAAGAAATCAACAGTGGGAGCAATAATTAGAAAATGGAAGACATACAAGACCACTGATAATCTCCCTCGATCTGGGGCTCCACGCAAAATCCCACCCCGTGGGGTCAGAATGATCACAAGAACGGTGAGCAAAAATCCCAGAACCACGCGGGGGGGCCTAGTGAATGAACTGCAGAGAGCTGGGACCAATGTAACAAGGCCTACCATAAGTAACACACTACACCACCATGGACTCAGATCCTGCAGTGCCAGACGTGTCCCACTGCTTAAGCCAGTACATGTCCGGGCCCATCTGAAGTTTGCTAGAGAGCATTTGGATGATCCAGAGAAGTTTTGGGAGAATGTCCTATGGTCTGATGAAACCAAACTGGCACTGTTTGGTAGAAACACAACTTGTTGTGTTTGGAGGAAAAAGAATACTGAGTTGCATCCATCAAACACCATACCTACTGTAAAGCATGGTGGTGGAAACATCATGCTTTGGGGCTGTTTCTCTGCAAAGGGGCCAGGACGACTGATCCGGGTACATGAAAGAATGAATGGGGCCATGTATCATGAGATTTTGAGTGCAAACCTCCTTCCATCAGCAAGGGCATTGAAGATGAAACGTGGCTGGGTCTTTCAACATGACAATGATCCAAAGCACACCGCCAGGGCAACGAAGGAGTGGCTTCGTAAGAAGCATTTCAAGGTCCTGGAGTGGCCTAGCCAGTCTCCAGATCTCAACCCTATAGAAAACCTTTGGAGGGAGTTGAAAGTCCGTGTTGCCAAGCGAAAAGCCAAAAACATCACTGCTCTAGAGGAGATCTGCATGGAGGAATGGGCCAACATACCAACAACAGTGTGTGGCAACCTTGTGAAGACTTACAGAAAACGTTTGACCTCTGTCAATGCCAACAAAGGATATATTACAAAGTATTGAGATGAAATTTTGTTTCTGACCAAATACTTATTTTCCACCATAATATGCAAATAAATTGTTAAAAAAACAGACAATGTGATTTTCTGGATTTTTTTTTCTCAGTTTGTCTCCCATAGTTGAGGTCTACCTATGATGTAAATTACAGACGCCTCTCATCTTTTTAAGTGGTGGAACTTGCACTATTGCTGACTGACTAAATACTTTTTTGCCCCACTGTATATTCAGTATACTTCTGTTTACACACAACCTACAAATACATATACACACAAATGGTTCTTTTGCATATGGGAATATATAATCATGGAAGCTGGCAGTGGCTTACGTAGAAATCATTGGACCCTGTAGCAAAAGTCCTATATGGACACACCCTCTCCGGAAATTTTTTTTTAGCGGAGTAGATGGTGTCACAGCCCATAGTTGCAGTCACAAAAGGTCATACCTTCCATCTTTACATCTTTAAAAGAAAGAAAGAGGAACATTTAATGCAGTCATGGTCATGGGCGGACATACCGCCTGTTCAACCGGTGCAGCTGCAACGGGGCCCGGAAACTCCAGGGGGATCCTGCAGGGTGGCTAATAATGTGGGCAATCTGCCCAGTTTATCGGGCCCTGAGGCTCCAGGGGCCCCTGGCCAGATTGCCTTCATGTGCAGAGGGCAGGGAGCAATCCCTGTAGCTCTGCTGCCTGCAAGAGAAAATGGCAGAGGAGCAGAGCTGCAGGGAATGGATCCATCCTGCTTCCTGCCCGCACTTCCCGTCTCACACAGTAGCAGCTGAATGACATCATCATTCAGCGCTGCAGTTGTGCTAGACAGGAAGCTGCCAGCAATGGTGCGGCTTCAGGAAACCATGCGCAGACATGAGGTGTGTGTGTGCAGAGAGGTGAATGGTGCTGTGTGTGTCTGTGTGTGTGTAGGTGGAGAAGAGGGCAAGGATGGGGGTGATGCGGCAGAAGGCAATGATTGGGTTGATGGAGAGGGCAATGATGGGGTGATGGGGCAGAAGGCAATGATTGGGTTGACAGAGAGGGCAATGATGGGGGTGATGGGGCAGAAGGCAATGATTGGGTTGACCGAGAGGGCAATGATGCAGGTGTTGGGACAGAAGGCAATGATTGGGGTGATGGGGCAGAAGGCAATGATTGGGTTGACAGAGAGGGCAATGATGGAGGTGATGGGGCAGAAGGTAATGATTGGGTTGACAGAGAGGGCAATGATGGGGGTGATGGACAGAAGGCAATGATTGTGTTGATGGAGAGGGCAATGATGGGGTGATGGGACAGAAGGCAATTATTGGGTTGACAGACAGGGCAATGATGGGGTGTTGGGGCAGAAGGCAATGATTTGGTTGATGTAGAGGGCAATGATGGGGGTCATGGGGCAGAAGGCAATGATTGGGTTGACAGAGAGGGCAATGATGGGAGTGATGGGGCTGAAGGCAATGATTGGGTTGATGGAGAGGGCAATTATAGGGGTGGTGGGGGAGAAAGCAATGATGAGGGTGGTGGAAAGATCAATAATGGGGGTGGTGGGGGAGGAGGAAATGATGGAGGTCATGAATGGGCAATAATGGGGGTGAAGAGGAGGAGGAAATGATGGAGGCAGTGTAATGGGCAATGATGCGGTTGGTGAGGGAAAAGACTGATGGTGGTGGTGGAAAGGGCAATGATGGTGATGGTGGGGGAGGAAATAATGGAGGTTGTGGAATGGGTAATGATGGGGGTGGTGGGGGAGAAGACAATGATGATGTCAGTGGAAAAGACAATGATGGGATGGTGGGGAGGAGGCAAAGATAGAGGTGGTGGAATGGGTAATGATGGGGGTGGTGGGGGAGGAAGAAATGATGGATGTGGTGGAAAGGGCAATGATGGGGTGGTGGGGGAGAAGACAATGATGATGGCGGTGGAAAGGACAATGATGGGGGTGGTGGGGAGGAGGAAATGATGGAGATGGTGGAATGGGTAATGGTGGGGTGGTGGGGGAGAAGGCAATGATGGTGGCAGTGGAAAGGACAATGATGGGTTGGTGGGGAGGAGGTAATGATGGAGGTGGTGGAATGGGTAATAATGGGGTGGTGGGGAGAAAGCAATGATAGAGGTGGTAAAGAGGGCAATAATGGGGGTGGGGGAGAGGGCAATAATGGGATGCGGGGGAGGAGAACAATGAGGGGTGGGGTGCATTGGTATGGGAGGAAGGGGGATTTATAATGGATTTAGGAACAGAGGAAGATGGAGGAAGATGTTATTATCGATTATTATGTCTAACACAGTCCCTTAGTATAAAGTGTACTCATTTATCATGTATAGCACAGTCCTTTACTATATAGGGTACTCAGTTATGTATAGCACAGTCCCTTAGTGTATAGTGTACTCACTTATTATGTATAACGTCATCCTTAGTTACATAGTTTACTCTTTTGTTATGTATAACACCGTCCCTTATTACGTATCATCCTCTCTAGTTATATATGATGTCCTCCCTTATTATATAGTCTCCTCTGTTGTTATGTACAGTGCTGTCTCTTACATAGTGAATTCTTGTTATTTTTGTTATTCACAGCGCCCTCTTTTATTACATAGTCCCTTCTCTTATTAGATATAAAATGACTACTGATGGAGAAGCCGGTGACCAGACTACCAGTCCGTCAGCTCCTCCTTTAGAAAAGAAGCTTTCCCATTCTCCATTAGCCATCATTGCATTATACAGCTAACAAGACAGGACGGTATGTAATAAAGAACAGAGTTCTATAAAATCCAATATGTAAGGGACGGTGCTGTACATAACAAGCGAGGGCACTGTATAATAAGGGATAGCAACATACATAATAAAGGAGACTATGAAATATATGCAAGTGTGTATGTGTGGATATATATATGTATATATATTTATTTATATAAATATATATATGTAGCTTTGTTGCCTTAAAAGGAGGGGGGCCTAGACACATTTCCTGCACAGGGGCCCCAAGCTGTCTGTGTCCGCCCATGGTCATGGTAATTATGACCCTACTGAAGCGCCTTAGTGTTTTCACCTCACTAGTAAAATGTCTCCCACACAATAGGATACTCCCACAATTAATTTGCATACCCCCTACAAGCACAATATGAAGACATAGGCACTAGCAGAGTATGAAGCCTCACACAGTATGATGGGCCCGGCAGCCCCTCACACCCAGTACAATGTTCCCCATATCCCTAATTCACAGTATGATGGCCCCTTAGCCTCCTATATGTAATATTATTGCCTCATAATTCCCTGCATGAAGTTTTATGGGTCCAATCACCATAATTGTCCCCATAGTACCTTATTCAAAGTATGATGGACCCAAAATACCACCTATAGCAGTATTATGGGCTCCATACCCTCCTTAAATCCACATTTTGAATGGGTCTCATAGCCACTTATACACAGTATAATGTACCGCATATCCCCTTTTATACAGTATAATGGTCTCATAGCCTCCTTATATGCAGTATGATGGCCCCCATAGCTTCCTATGGCACTCACACCCCTCTATATTTATTGTGACAGGCTCCTTTGTTTCTCTATATGCAATATTAAGGCCCCTATAGCCTAGTATGCACAGTATGATGGCACCCATAACCTATATGATGCAAACATGGCCTCCCTATATGCAATATAATGGCTCCATAGCCTCCCTATATGCAGTTTGATGGGTCTCATAGCTCACTATATGCAGTATGATGGCCTCATAGACTCCCTATATCCAGTATGCCCCCATATATCCCATTTATACATGGTATGATGGGCCCTTTAGCCTCTGAAAATTCAATATCATTGGTCACATAGCCAATACACAGTATGATAACACTCTTTGCCCTCTATATGCAGTATTTTGGTCACCATAGCCCCTATACACAATATGATGTGCCAATAAGTCCACTATATGCTGCATCATGCACCCATAGCCTCCCTATGCACAGTATGATAGCTCCACAGATTCTCTATATCCAGTATGATGGCTCCTATAGCTGTCTATAAATGGAATTAGCCTAGGTATGATAGGCCCCATAGCCTCTATACGCTTTATGATGGACTCATTGCCTCCCTTTACATAGTATGATTGGCCTCTTATCCCCTTTTCCACAGTATGATGGGTCCCTAAACCTCCCTGTATGCAGTATGATGAGCCGCATAACACCCTACACACAGTATTATGGCACACATAGCCCCCTATATGCAGTATAATGGCCCCATAGCCCCCTATACATTTTATGATGAGCACAATCTCACCTTATACACAGTATAATACTCAACTCCTCTATTGTTTATTTCTCACCCAACAGTTGCTTGGAGTTCCTCTGTGAAGGGTATAGGGGCTGTGCAAGCCAAGCTGCATAATTCTTCTCTTCTAGCTTCCTCAAACTCAATGTGGACAAATCTGAACTCATCAGCTTTCCTCCATCTCATAGATCTTCCATACCTGACCTATCTATCGCAATTAACGACATCACGCTTTCCCCCGTACCGGAAGTCCGCTGCCTCGGAGTAACCCTTGACTCTGCAATGTCATTCACACTGCACATCCAAGCTCTTTCCACCTTCTGTTGCCTCCAGCTCAAAAATATCTCCAGAATCCATCCTTTCCTCAACCGTTAATCTACTAAAATGCTTGTGCATGCCCTCATCATCTCCCGCCTCGACTACTTCAACATCCTTTTCTGTGGCCTCCCTGCTAACACCCTTGCACCTCTCCAGCCCATCCTTAACTCTGCTGCCCGACTAATTCATCTCTCTCCTCGCTACTCCTCCGCTTCCCCCTCTGCAAATCTCTTCACTGGCTCCCATTCCCTCAGTACAAATTACTAATACTAACCTACAAAGCCATCCATAACCTGTCTCCTCCATATATCTCTGAACTAATCTCCCGATATCTTCTCTCACGTAATCTCCGGTCATCCCCAGACCTCCTTCTCTCCTCCACACTTATCCGCTCCTCACCCAACCGCCTCCAAGACTTCTCCAGAATATCCCCCATCCTCTGGAATTCTGTGCCCCAACACATCTGACTATCAACCACATTCGGATACTTCAGACGGAACCTGAATACCCACCTCTTCAGTAAAGCCTACAGCCTGCACTGATCCCTCTGCCTCCTCACCATTACCGAAGCTACCGCCTCACCAACACTGGAGCTCCTACAACCCTCAACCTACTGTCTCCTTCCCCATAATCCTGTAGAATGTAAGCCCGCAAGGGCAGGGTCCTCGCCCCTCTGTATCAGTCTGTCATTGTTAGTTTGCTTACTGTAAGTGATATCTGTAACTTATATGTAACCCCTTCTCATGTACAGCACCATAATTTTTTTTTGTAACATCTCTTAACCCCTTCATGACCGTAGGTATTTTCGTTTTTGTGTTTTTGTTTTTTGCTCTCTTTTTCCCAATTTTGTTTTGTAATTTTTGTAACATCTCTTAACCCCTTCATGATCGGAGTTATTTTTGTTTTTTGCTCTTGCTCCCCTTTTCCCAGAGCCATAACTTTTTTATTTTTCAGTCAATATGACCAAGTGAAGGCTTGTTTTTAGCAGAACGGGTTGGACTTTTGAACAACACCATTGGTTTTAACATATCCTGTACTGGATTGGGTGATTCTGACCATGGCGACACCAAATATGTGTATATTTGATTATATATATAGTTTTATTTCGAATGGGGCGAAAGTGGGGTGATTTGAACTTTTATATATTTTTAATTTTTTAAATATTTTAAAAAACATTTTTTATTTACTTTTTGCAAGCTTCAATAATCTCCATGCTTCAATAGTCTTTTTGCATGCTTCAATAGCTGTTCAATACAGCTGACATGTGCTGGGAAAGATGTGGGCTCAGCATCGGAGCACTCATCAAAGGGAGGGATTCCGACATGGACATATTGTTACGCCCAATGTCGGAAAGGGGTTATAGGAAATCTGTCACGTGGTTTTTGGCACATAATCTGAGAGCAGCATAATGTAGGGGCAAAGACCCTGATTCCAGTTATGTGTCACTTACTGGACTGCTTGCAGTAGTTTTAATAAAATCACTATTTTATTAGCAGGAGATTATCACTAGAGGACTAGTAAACCTGCTGTCAGGTAGTCCTCCATATTCGTGAGCTCAGGATAGCCCCACATCCTCCACTGATTGGCGTACTTATGATTATCACAGTGAGTACATAAACCTGTCAATTAGCTGTGTCGGTGGGGTTATACAGGGCTCAGCATTCAGGCAGATGTGCTGCAGAATAAACAGGGATTTTATCTGTTGCAGACTAGTATGTGCTACGTCAGTGAAATCAGGAACTCTGCCTCTATGTCATGCTATTCTGAAATGGGGCAGCAAAAACCTGATGACAGATTCCCTTTAATATCGTGACACATATAGTTCTTATATGTGCCTACTAAAAGTGGTAAGGCACATAGAAATCCCCTTAACACTTCATCAGCAATTATAATCCACACCTAACTAGGGTGAGAAATAGAGATGAATGAATTAACTGTCAGGCAGAACAGGGCGGCCAATTTGGATAAGATCAGACAGGTCAGCGAATTTTGGAAATTTCAGACAGCACAGCCTCTTGGGCCAAGTTCAGACAGGACAACCTCTTGGGGCAAGTTCAGACAGAACAGCCTCTTGGGCCAAATTCAGACAGGACAACCTCTTGGGGCAAGTTCAGACAGAACAGCCTCTTGGGGCACGTTTGGACAGGATGGCCTCTCGGGACAAGTTCACACAGAATGGCCTCTCGGGAACAAGTTCACACAGAACGGCCTCTTGGGAACAGTACACACTGTATGGCCTCTGGGGACACGTTCACACAGGATGGCCACAGAGGCAGGTTCTCTCTCTGCAGACAGGGCACCTACAGGGATCAGTTCACAGTTCTGGCCTGGGTATTCTTCCTCCAGGGTGGCAGACAGGCACTGCTTATGCGACCACAGGTTACAGACACCGCCAAAGCTGTCATAGGAAACAAGTGCTAACTATGGCGGACTAGCGGGAACTCGTGATACAGGAAATTGGACATGGGAAACTATCAGATTAAGGAAAGGGACCTGGCAATGTACAGTTACCAACAAACACCTAACAGACATATAGGGGTTGCACAGGCACCTCCCAGTAGGGGAGGGGGCCCTTTACACAAGATGTCTCGGACCTTTTGGCTGGGAGACACCTTGCAAGGGAATGCACATTCTACTAAATGCTGCCCAGCACCTGCTGGGAACATTTACCATATGCACATGCTGCCCCTTTAAGAACATGGGAGCACACGCACCCGTGCCCTAGGCACACACAGTGCGGAGTACACAGAGGAGGTAGAAGGTAGGGACTGGAGCATGCAATGGATCGCACATGGGCTAGGGCTGTGAGTAAGCCGGTGTTCCCGCATGGTGACAGAAAGAGACACCATGCAGGGGTGCCGAGCAGTGTTACAGTAACCCCCTTTACGCCCTCCTCTTCATCAGGCTCCAAGAAGATGCAGAGAAGATGGAGCCAGATTCTTCATCCTGGACTCCCACGACCTCTCCTCAAGACTACTTTTTCTCCTAGCCATTGGAAGAAAAGTAACATCTGCCACCTTTTTCTTGGCTTAAATGTCTCTCACTGACTGGACATCAAAGGAGCAGAACAGAGTGGCTTTGGAACCAGGAACAGTAATTTGCAGAGTCTCTCTTGGACTGACAGGAATATCTGTTCTCTTAGAAGAAATGGAGATGAACTGGGACTCCTCTTTGTTAGTGGATAATAGTGACTCAGACGATACCTTAAACTTGACGTCAATGCTGCAATAACTCACCCGCTGAACTGAAGCCACCAGTAGCCAAGAAAACTGTCGAAGTCTTTAGTGGAGAGGAAGTACTCCCATCAAGGGCAGCCTCTCCCACTGGCCCAAGTTTTAGGAGTTTTTTAAGTTTCTCAGGGCAGAGACCGCCAAGGTGTTCCACACAGCGATAGTAGTACCTTAATCCCTTCTCATGACTGAATTTAGGCTGTTGCTCAGCCTTCCCTCTCCAGTCGGCCTTCATGGGCACTGCTTGGGTAGCTGCTTTCACAGGCTGAGGAACAGATGGTCTCTAGAAGGTCATGGCCAGATGAGATAGCTTCCTCACATGTATCACCCATCTGTTCTTCTCCTGGAAGCTAAGGAGGGAAGTCTTGGCAGAAGTATCTGAATTAGGCATATCGAAGACCTCTTGGAAGCCCACCAGGAAGGCCTTTAAGTTCGAGGTGATAGGTTCTCCTGCCTCCCATAGGGGGTTGAGCCATTGCAGGGCAGCTCCTGCTAAGTAAGTCATGAGAAATCCCACCTGAACCCAATCAGAGGAAAAATGATGAACAAAAAATTTGTAGTGCTGCATGCACTGCTCCAGGAACGCACGGAACTGCTTCGGATCCCCCATAGTAGTGTTGTGGTTCTGCTGGGACAGGTTCCACTCAGAGCGCAAGTCGCAGATTGAGTATGTAAAGCAGCAGGGACTGCAACTTGGGCTGATGCAGTAAAACTCAGGGCTTCAGATCGGGTGAAAAATATGCCCTGTCGCACAAAGTCAACAAAGTCTCAAATATTGCAGAGAGCGATGGACCATGTGGTTCAGTGGGGGCCATGGCCTGAGCAAACTTTTACACTCCTTGGTAGTGCACATGGTCGGTGGAACCACTGTTCCACAAGTTCACACAGAATGGCCTCTTGGGACAAGTTCACACAGGATGGGCTCTTGTACACACAGGACAGCCTCTTGGGATAAGTTCAGAGGGTTCATTGAGCACCTGGGGATCATGCCGCGGGATATGACAATGAGTAAGCTGGTGTCCCCATATGGTGATAGAATGGGACACTATGCAGGGGTGCCAAACACAGCACTACATCCAAATTTATTGAGATTTGATCTACTCAAATCTAGGAAAATCACAGGCTCTCACCTCTCTCATGACACTCACCTTTCTTTGGGCCTCCCCAAACCTGTCCGACCACTGTTGTTCCCTGCCCAATCATCAGATCACTACTTTTCAGTCTTATTCTCATATCACTGGATGTTGCACAATGGACCTGAAACTAAAAGAAAACAAAATGTGAGTGATAGAAGAACTGGGAGAAAAGCAGAGGCAGAGATACAAGCCAATAGCTGGGAGGCATGAGTATAAATGGCTCCCTCCCCATTAGGGAGGTGCCTATGCAACCTCTATAATTTCTTAGTAGTTGATGTGTGCAACTGTATGTCACCAGGTCATCCCGTTTTCTAGTATCCTGAAGTTATTGCCTGAACCCAAACCCCTGATCTTTGTGCGGTCAGTTTCTGAACTTGCTTCCCTGGTTTGTGTGTGGCCAGTGCCTGAATCAGTTCCCGAGACCCCTGTGTCTGAATGTGTACTTTGTATATCTGGACTGTTATAGCCGTCTCCGAATTCAGCCCTGTCTGTGATGCCGTGTCAGTATCAATCCTGCCTAAGGGTAGCCTAAACGGAGCCTGAGTTAAGGTCTGTGTACGCTGCAGTACCGTGAACTGCCTAGGAGTGGTACCTGGTGGCTACTTGCAGCTCAAGCATGCATAGTTATGACTCTCCTAGGTAAGCCTAGCCCCGTGGCGCAGTGGGTCCATGAATCACGTGTGCCACCTGCGTGCGTGACATGGTAACAGTACTTATATTGTCTATATTTTATATTCTCGTGATGAAATAAATTGACTTTTACTGTGAAGGCTCCCATTAGTATTCATGCTCTCTGTATTTTCAGACAACTTGATGATGTAATAAATAGTTAATCTGCAAATCATTTAAACAAATTATATTGTATTACTTACAAAAACTGCTACAAAGTGCTATTCATTGTGTCTTCCTTATATGTAACTTGTCCACTGCCTATTGCTAAGTGCAATCTGTCCTAAGCATGCTGCTATCTCCTCTCTGTGGGTAGCTGCCAAAGGCGGGGTGCCAATGGTTGTGGTAGTTGGGCCTGGAAGTCCCGAATTCACAGATGTTCTAATTCCCGGTGTGTCAGCAGAAGGGTGAGACACTGTCATTTGCATCATCTTATGTACTTGCTGGGTCTCTATTATATGTTATTGTCTATTGGTTGTTCAATAAAGTATTGCACCAATCTGTTAACCTCGCCCTGCGCTGTTTGAGTAGTATTCTGCCCATGGCAAAGGAGTATGGGCATTCAGTGGGATAAGCCCTGATCCAATGCGGTTTTTCTAAAGACTGGCTGGTCAACGGACAAGAACACCCGCTGACCCTCATGTCTCCACACTTGGTGGCAGCAGTGGGATACTTCTCAGCCTGGTTGATCCAGGGAGCTGCAGTTGAATGATGTTTGTGGACACCATCCAAGGGCTCCATAACCAGGAAGGCAGATAGACAGACACAGAAGAGCATAGGTGAGGCATACACAGCAGGGTTTGGACGCCACCATGTCCAACCCCACCAGCTCAACCTTGGGAAAAGAACTGGAGGGATTTACACCTGCAACAAGACACGGCAACTACAGTAACTGTGTCAGCTTCGAAGGATCAAATACCGGGCCACCGACACTTGGTCTGATATGATCCAGGGATTGGTCTATTGGGATACCCAGAACATCATGGATGAAGATGAAACCTCCACTGAGGTGGGCCCAGAGGAATTAAACTGCTTGCCAAATCAAGGATTCAGTGGTAGTCAGTGTTGAATCAAATACCCAGTATCAAGCAGCCTGAATCCAGTAATTGTTGATCGCATTGGGACCCAGAGCAAGGGAGGAGAGGACTTGTGCTATAGAATTGTTTTTGAGAGTTCCAGTTCCCCTACCGCCAGTACCAGACCCTATTTCCATGATTGCCAACCACCAAAAAAATCATCTTCACTACAGAAACGTGCCAGTGTTTAATGAGTCTAACACAGAGGTTGATGAACATCTGCCAATCTTTGAGACTTTGATGTTGATGCACCAGGTGCCCACAGATGGTTGGGCAAAATACCTGTGGACTAGTTTGTCTGGCCAGGTCCAGATCCTGTCTGGTCGCTTGGGCCTCAGGACTACCTGGATTATTGGACTATTAAGGATACCCTGTTGGCCCTTTTTACCATTACCCCCAAGAGATATTGCACCAAGTTGCAGACTTTGTCTTGCCAGGGGTCTCCAATGTAGAATTATTCAGTCAACTCCAACGACACTGCAACCACTGGCACAGTGATCGGGCTGCCCACTCCACTAATACCCTCTGGGACGTGATCATGCTCGAGCAACTTATGGAGAAAATGGCCCCAGGATAATGAGAGTGGGTAGCCAACTAGAAGCCCGAAAACCTCAGCGCAAGCAGCCTGATTGGCCAAAGAGCTTACAGCCAATCAACCCCACTGGAGACCCAATATGTCCTCTTATCCCAGGTGACCCCTCAACCAAGGATTTGTGTAGCCACCATCTATCAAAACAGGACTATCCTGCTACCCAGCATAAACCTCACCAGGACAAAGGTCTACAAACAGGACCTGTGATTTGCCCAAACCACAGCAGTATTACATGTGTGGGCACCTTGGACACATGGTCATAAATTGTCCATACGTCTAGGGCCCCATGCCTGGAACCCTTCTGCTGGCCTGTCCGGTCATTGTTTGCCAAGACAAGCAATCAAGGTTTGAGGGATGCTACCACCGGGATACACCAGCAGAGGAAGAAGTAATTTACCCTGTTCACACTATATGGCAGAGTGACCACCCTGCACCAGCCAACCTCCATATCCACTTCCAGCCTGTCAAGGTCAGACCTCAAAACAATGAGTTTTCCAACACCCTAGTCAGCTCAGATATTGTCCCTCCAGAACACCATTTACAGGCAGCCAAGTGACCTCCAGGGCCCAGGGCTTGGAGTCAGTGCTCTTCCATTCATGTCTGTGCTGAAAGAAATGCTGATAGACTGTCCCTGACAAGTGGAGAAGGATGATCGGAAGCCTATCATGTCTGGCTAATTAAGAAGGGGTAGGAATGTGATAACACTGCATTTATTCTTAATTATGCCAGACATGTATTAAGTAGGCACAGGGAAATTAGCTGTTTTTCATGAGTCTGAACATTGACTCCTGTTGTAGATTGAATTGATGTTTGTGAATTGTTGAATGGATGCTGTTACCTATTATATTAGTCTTTGCAGTTTATTGTCCTACTATCCTTGGGAAACAAAGGCAAAGGATAATTGAACAATCAATGCTTATTAATATGTTGATT
The DNA here is from genome assembly GCF_032444005.1 of Ranitomeya imitator. Taxonomy (NCBI): domain Eukaryota; kingdom Metazoa; phylum Chordata; class Amphibia; order Anura; family Dendrobatidae; genus Ranitomeya; species Ranitomeya imitator. Next base: position 87,592,612 of record NC_091286.1, read on the forward strand.
ATCCATTGTATCAGTTAATGTAACTTGTTGTTCTGCAAATATTGAAGAATAAACTATGCCGGTTATTTCAACACTAGAACAATGAAAGATGATCTCCCACCAACTTCCCTCAATCCTGTGGAATAATGCCTGAATAAGAGCTATGGACTATAAAAGGAAGATCTGCTTCATTTTTCCAGAACTCTACATGACAGTAGCCACAGCATAATGGCTCCAATCGGAGGAATACAGATTTGAAACTCTACAGGACATCATTGTAAGGGCCACGGCCCCAGCTAGAGGAATACAGATCTGCTCCATTGACCATCACTAAACCCTCAGAGACGTTTAGAGAATCCAGGTTTGACAAGACAGGTCACCTGGTCACATAACTCAATGGACTCTGTCAGTTTCCTAACCTTGCCCCTGACGTCTGTCTGTGGGTGCCCCAAAAAACCGGGGTGCTACTGGATCAGGTAGTTGGCCATGGAAGCCCCAAAGTTGCAGATGCTCTAATTCCCAGTGAGTTAGCGGAAGAGTGAGGCTCTGTCATTTGTATCATCTTATGTACTTTGTGGGTATGTACTATATGTTATTGTCTATTGGTGGTTCAATAAAGTATTGTCACACTGTGTTACCCTCACCCTATGTTGCCTGAGTAGTATTCTGCCCATGGGAAAGGAGTACTGGGGTTCAGTGGGATGAGCCCTGGTATATGCGGTCTTTCTAAAGACAGCCAAGCCAGCGGATGAGAGCACACATCTTTTTTAGGGGGATTTTGCATGTATCCCTGGAAAAGTGCTAATAAAATCCAAAAGGAATGATTATATACGCTGCAATGTAAAAGCAACTTGCTGTGCATATTCTCAGTCCTTTTTAACTTCTCTTAAAGGGAACCTGTCACCAGGTTTGGCCGATAAGAGATACGGCCATCACCTTTCAGGTCTGATATACAGCATTCTATAATGCTGTATATCTGCCCCCAACCTGACCTGTAAGAGGAGAAAAATAACTTTTATTATACTCACCTGCTGGGCGGTCCGGTCCGATTGGCGTCGCTGGCCTTGGTCCAGAATGCTGTATATCAGCCCTGAAAGGTGATGGCCTTATCTCTTATCGGCTAAACCTGGTGACAGGTTCACTTTAACCATTTCAGTCTTCCAAGGAGATAAAATAAGTGACTGGTCAATTCTTCTGATGGCTTCTTAATGGAAGTCGTTCACTATTAAAGGGAACCTGTTTCCAGAAAAATTATATTATCCTGCAGATATGGGGTTAATCAGCAGATTAATAGTGTTACTTACCTGCCCGGCACCTGCAGTTACCCGAACGCTGCGAGGAGAAAATGAACTTTACTCCACCTCCTCCAGCTTTCCAGTTTCAGACACGGAGGTGGTGCCGATGCGCATTCAGTCATCACTCTGTGTATTCAGAGCGTCGACTGCAACTGTGCCACGGCCCTGACTGGCACTCGCTCTGCATTAGGGCCGTCTGTCAGTCAGGGCCGGGGCACGGTTAGAGCTGCCGCTCTGTATTCTCAGTGTGATGACTGAACCAGCACTGGCGCCACCATGTGACTGAAACTGAATGCTGCAGGGGGAATAAAGTTTGTTTTCTCCCTGCAGCGTTCCGCTCCGTGCATGCACCAGGCAGGTTAGTAACGCTATTGATCTGCATATTAGCAGCATATCTGCATGTTAGTAGCATTTGTAATGGTGACAGGTGAACTTTAATACATACATAAAAAAAAATGCTGGTGGCAAAGTCACCCCAAAAACGCCAGCGAAGATGTCAAAAAAGAAGCTTCAGGAAAAACACTGCCTTTTGCAGGAAAATCTCAGCAAGTATGTTGGCGTGTAACAGATGCTGTTTGCACATCCTCTGAAGGTGGAGTCTGCATTTAGCTGTTATTAGTTCCTTCTAATAAATAGTTATCAAACACTGAATCATGCTGGTTGCAAAAGATTTATCCTTGCTTATCACCCTTGTTACCCTATTTGTTTCTTGTTCTTCCATGTAAGCTATATTATTTGACCACCTGATACTTATGTCAGTAAATTCCATTGAAGGTATACGTGTATTTAACAAACTGATCATTAAATAAGTAGCAAGATAATATTCCTTTAAAACAAAAAGTGCTGCTTAGCAAGTCATCTTGTTGAAGAAAATTATACACTTCACATTTTCTGATTAACTTATGGAACTTGAATTCGTTTTGGGCTTTAGCAGTTCAAATAACAAAGTGATATGATATTGAAGCCTACTTCAATGAATATTTCTTTTAAATAGAAGTAATCTTTAAGAGGTTGAACTCATTAAAATATCATTTAATGATTATCCACAGGAAAAAGATATTTAAGCGTCAAAGGAATATTACTAGCCATCGCCACTAACCCAATAATATTATAAAATAATATTCACATACAACACACATATATATATACATATATATATATATATATATATATATATATATATATATTAATATATAATAAAATTGTGCCCCAGTTATATAATAAAAACCTTTGTATTTTCAGTTCCTACTACATCAATTACAAGTTTGATTATTCTCTTCATTTACAATTTACCATTTACCAATCATTTCTTTATTTCATTTACTTTAAACAGAAGCTTTAACCAGTTTCAATGCATATTACTTTAATGACATCAGCCTTTTACGAAAAATATATATGGATTAAGGTTTTCTATCCCTGAGAATGCAGGAAATAACGGGACAGACAATAATGAAAATAACTGTAATGACTTAAGATCACAGCCATGTGCAATTGTGGGTCACCAATTAATTGTATTGGAAGCCGTAGGCCTAACAATGTTCTCCGTGCCGGCAACGTTCACATTAGCGTTTCCCGACGTTGCGTCGGGAAACGCTGCGGCAACGCATGCGTCATGCGCCCCTATATTTAACATGGGGGGCGCATGGACATGCGTTGTGCTGCGTTGTGCGACGCATGCGTTTTTTTGGCCGCAAGCGTTGGGCGCAGAAAATGCAACAAGTTGCATTTTTCTTGCGTCCAAATTTCGGCAAAAAAGGACGCATGCGTCGCAAAACGCAGCGTTTTTGCGTGCGTTTTGGTGCGTTTTTATTTGCGTTGTGCGTTGCGTCGCCGACGCAGCGGCGCACAACGCAAATCTGAACGTAGCCTTACAAGTATGGAAACCTTTTATACCCTAATAGGCTGCTTGTCACTATAACACTGGAAGGCAAGCATAATGCATTATGGAGCATTATGTACAGTATGTGGCCAAAGGTTGTTCTAGTCATCTGGGGGACAAATAAAACTTTTTAATATGAATATTTTTATACTTTAAGTAAACAAAATTCAAATAAAACAAAATGCCCAAACCCTCCAAAAAATTGTAATAAAAGGTAATCAAAAGATCACTTTTTACTACAATTTTTAGAGGTTTCAAGCTGTGAGAGGGCAGGTGCTCCTTATCCATATAAAGGTGCAAGCCTATTCATGGATGAGAAGCATTGGACGGGCGGTGTACACCTCGACGCGCGCCTTGCCACAAATTCTACTTCAGCACCCGCTAGAGTAAGATTTGTGGAATACAGAACACCACCCCCATCCCACCCTAACAACACCCGCTGTCACTTGATTTTATACCTTGAGAAATGTGTCGGTCTGGTGCAGAAATGCATTTGAATTAATTAAAAATATATGTTTTGGAACCTTAAGGCTCTTCATTTTCAGAGAACAGCCCGCCTAAACGTGCTAACATCCATTTTTTTGCCAACAATAGTAATACCCATTTTGTCATAGTTGGGAGAAACTGGCATAAGAATGCCAAAATTAGTAAAGGAAAGGAAAGTCCAGCTCACTCACCACCAGCTGCACGGATCACACGGCCTGTGTGTAATGAGTTAAAAAGTGGTCACCAGACAATAGCACTCGTGTAAAATAACAACAATCAAATAGTAGTAACCTCTCCGAGTCCAGCACTGGTTTTCCACTGCTGCTCCTCTCTTTGTGATTTGGCTGCAGTGGTGACATCATTTCGATAGCTAACATCACCGCTGCAGACAATCACTGAGCTCAACTGAAGTAGATGATACAAGTCACTGAGCTCAGTGGTGAAGTGCACTGTGTTGGCATCATGTCACCACTGCAGTGAAAACACAGAGATAGGCGCATCAGTGGAGAACGAGTGCTGGTCTCGGAGAAGGGGGTGAGTCCTATCTGATTATTTTACAGCAGTGATATTGTTTGAGGGATGCTTTTTTGTAAAATTGGACAACGTCCTAAATATTTTGTTGCTCCTCCTAAATCTCTTATGAAAGCCTGAATTCTTTTTGGAGTGAACTGTGCTAATAATGAACAGTATTTCATTTCAAACAGATTCTATTTTTCTCAAAGAACAAATGACAGAGCAGTTTGGCAGGACGGGACTTTGTTGTGGATCAGTATTTCTTAATTCCACATTAAATGTGAAATCTGCTAGTGATGTAGTTGATAGATCATACCTTTAAAGGGAATCTGTCACGTGGTTTGTGCCACTCCTGAAAGCAGCATGATATAAGGGCAGAGACCCTAAGGCTATGTGCACATGTATAATGGGACCCTGCGGATTTTTCTGCTGCAGATTTGATAAATCCGCAGTGGAAAACCACTGCGGATTTACCGCAGATTTACCGCGGATTTTCTGCGGTTTTCACTGCGGTTTTTCTGCGGTTTTCCATAGGGGCAGTTGTAAAACCGCTCGGGAATCCGCAGAAAAAAGTGACATGCTGCGGAATGTAAACTGCTGCGTTTCCGCGCGTTTTTTTTCCGCAGCATGTGCACAGCGTTTTTTTGTTTCCCATAGGTTTACGTTGAACTGTAAACTCATGGGAAACTGCTGTGGATCTGCAGCTGTGGATCCGCAGCAAAATCCGCATCGTGTGCACATACCCTTATTCGAGTGATGTTACACTTACTGGGCTGCTTGCTGAAGTTTTGATAAAATCAGTTTTCTTTGCTGCAGGGCCACAAGTCCTTTAAAGGCTATGCTCGATATAACCCCGCCCACATCAGTGATTGGCAGCTTTGTTACACTGTGCATAGGCAGAAAGCAGCCAATTAGTGGTGGGATGGGGGTATAAAAGACTCCTGAATATGGAGGACTACAAAGCTATGTGCACATGTTGCGGATTAGCCTTAGGAATTTCTGGTGCGGATTCTGCCTCTCCTGGCAGAAAACGCAGCTGCGGATTTGTCGCGTTTTTTGTGCGTATCCGCAGCGTTTTTTGTACGTTTTTGCTGCTTTTTTTTACCCCTGCGGATTTCTATAATGGAATGGGTACAAAAACGCTGCAGATTCTCAAAAAGAAGTGACATGCTATTTCTTTTAAACTGCAGCGTTTCCGCAGTGAATTTTCCGCAACGTGTGCACAGCATTTTTTTTTTCTCATTGATTTACATTGTACTGTAAATCAATTACGGATCTGCAACGTTTCTGCACCGCAAAAAACGCTGCAGATCCGCAGAGAATCCACAACGTGTGCACATAGCCCAAGGCAGCAAGTTTACTCTTCCTGTTTTGATAAAATCAGTTTTCTCACCAGGAGATTATCAAAATTACAGCAAGCTGCCCAGTAACTGACACATCACTGGCAACCGGGTCTCTATATCTGTATTATACTGCTCTCAGATTGAATCCCATGCCCGACTCTCAGTTTGTTGCTGTTAGCTGTTAAAAACAACATTATTACTTAGAGGTTTCTATTGACATATCTTGTATTTGTTTCATTTGATTTTAATAGTGTTTTTAATGCTTAATAATTAGTGATGAGCGAGTATACTCGTTGCTCAGGTTGTCTCCGAGTATTTGTTAGTGTTCAGAGATTCAGTTTTTGTTGCCGCAGCTGCATGATTTGCGACTACTAGCCAGCTTGATTACATGTGGGGATTCCCTAGCAGCCAGGCAACCCCCACATGTACTCAGGCTGGCTAATAGCTGGAAATTATGCAGCTAAGTCAACAAAAACTAAATCTCCGAGCAGTCATAAAAATATTCGGAGACCACCTGAGCGAGCTCGGGAAAATCCAAGCAACGAGTACACTCGCTCATCACTATTAACCCCTTCATGACCAGGGGATTTTTCGTTTTTCCGTGTTCGTTTTTCGCTCCCCTCCTTCCCAGAGCCATAACTTTTTTATTTTTCCGTCAATTTGGCCATGTGAGGGCTTATTTTTTGCGGGACGAGTTGTACTTTTGAACGACATCATTGGTTTTAACATGTCGTGTACTAGAAAACGGGAAAAAAATTCCAAGTGCGGTGAAATTGCAAAAAAAGTGCAATCCCACATTGGTTTTTTGTTTGGCTTTTTTGCTAGGTTCACTAAATGCTAAAAATGACCTGCCATTATGATTCTCCAGGTCATTACGAGTTCATAGACACCAAACATGACTAGGTTATTTTTTATCTAAGTGGTGAAAAAAAATTCCAAACTTTGCTAAAAAAAAAAAAAAAAAAATTGCGCCATTTTCCGATACTCGTAGCGTCTCCATTTTTCGTGATCTGGGGTCAGTTGAGGGCTTATTTTTTGCGTGCCGAGATGACGTTTTTAATGATAGCATTTCGGTGCAGATACGTTCTTTTGATCGCCCGTTATTGCATTTTAATGCAATGTCGCGGCGACCAAAAAAACGTAATTCTGGCGTTTCGAGTTTTTTTCCCGCTACGCTGTTTAGCGATCAGGTTAATACTTTTTTTTATTTGATAGATCGGGCAATTCTGAGCGCGGCGATACCAAATATGCGTAGATTTGATATTTTTTTTATTGATTTATTTTGATTGGGGCGAAAGGGGGGTGATTTAAACTTTTATGTTTTTTTTATTTTTTTCACATTTTTTTAAACTTTTTTTTTTAACTTTTGCCATGCTTCAATAGCCTCCATGAGAGGCTAGAAGCAGGCACAAGCTGATCGGCTCTGCTACATAGCAGCGATCTGCTGATCGCTGCTATGTAGCAGAATTGCACGTGTGCTGTGAGCGCCGACCACAGGGTGGCGCTCACAGCGACGGGCAATCAGTAACCATAGAGGTCTCAAGGACCTCTATGGCTACAATGGAGACGCATCGCCGACCCCCGGACATGTGACGGGGGTCGGCGATGACGTCATTTCCGGCCGCCCGGCCGGAAGCGGTAGTTAAATGCCGCTGTCTGCGTTTGACAGCGGCATTTAACTAGTTAATAGGTGCGGGCAGATCGCGATTCTGCCCGCGCCTATTACGGGCACATGTCAGCTGTTCAAAACAGCTGACATGTCCCGGCTTTGGTGCGGGCTCACCGCGGAGCCCTGCATCAAAGCAGGGGAGCCGGCATCGGACGGTATAGTACGTCCGATGCCGGTAAGGGGTTAATAATAAAGGATTCAATATGACCTTTTGAATGTGAACAACTTATCTTACATGAGTCTTATAACGGAACCTGTCATCAGGATTTTGCTACCTAATCTGAGAGCAGCATGATGTGGAGAAAGAGACTCTGATTCTAGTGATGGATCACTTACTGGGCTGCTTTCTGTAGTCTCAATAAAATCAGTGTTTTATCAGCAATAGATTATCACTAGGTGTCCCTTGCCAGCCAGTCCAGATAATATGTATAATCCCGCTCACACCACTGATTGGCAGCTTGATGGCAATGTACGGTGTACACAGAAAGCTGCCAATCAGTGGTGTGGGCGGGATTATACAGAGCTCAGCATTCTTAGAACTGCTAGATCTGCAGCAGAGAAAACCGGGATTCTATCAAAACGTTACCATGTAGTCCAGCAAGTTGTACATTGCAGCACGGTGGCTCAGTGGTTAGCACCGTTGCGTTGCAGCGCTGGGGTCCTGGGGTCCAATTCCACAATGACAACATCTGCAAGGAGTATGTTCTCCCCTTGTTTGCACCGGTTTCCTCTGGTCTTCTCCCACACGTCAAAGACATACTGATAGAGAATTTGGAACCCCAATGGGAATAATGATAAGGATAGTGTCTATAAAGTGCTGTGGAATCAAGGGCACTTTATAAATGAGTAAATAAATAAATAAAATGCTGGAATTAGGCTCTCTGCCCCTACATCATCTCATATTCCATAGCAAAATCCTGCCGACAGATTCCCTTTAAGTTAGTCTTTTCTGACATATTTTGGACTTCATTTATATATTAGCTGTGCCTGCTCGATCTCTTACATTTTTACATCCTACCGTAACAAACTACAGACTTATTGGCATTTTTAGACTCAGTACGGAATTTTTTTTCTGAGCATTGAGTTGTTTCGTAATAGTTTGTATTACTTGCTCTTGGAAAAAAAAAAGATATGCCGTTAATTAAAATAATGTACTTTTCCTCTGTTCAATCTATGTTTTATGAAGCCAGAAGCTTTAGCTATTAACGTAATATTGCTTTACATCATATCTGTAATTTGTGTATTTGCCATCTGGGTGAACATTTTCCACAATTTTTGCCAGAGGTTGGATGTCAGCGGAAAGCCAGAAATGACCTTAGGACAAGCTAGCCTTGGCAATTAGCACATTTGACGTAAACTGCAATGGTCAAATGAAGTAGCCGGAAAGGAAATCTGGAAATAGTATTTATATAGTAAAATGTGTGTACAGCCAGCACCCTAAAACACTCCTTATTAAGGCTGTATCATATTTTTTTTTTTATTGGTATTGCCGTGAATGTAATTCTACACTTTTTTTATGAGATACTTATATTTAGGCTGAATTAAGAAGCCTCGGATCCAATTTCTCGATCTTTCATTCTAATTGATGTGAGATGATGGTGCTTATTATCACTTTGAGAATTACAAGCATTTTACTACCCTCGTTTTTTTTTTTTCGCTATGTGAAAAAGAATAACAATAAGCTCTTGCCAAAATCCCCTTGTGAATAGCGAGTTGCTATTGAGATCCACATGCATATTTTAGCACTTGTACATTAGCTACTATTAAGCATAAACATGTATTTTCCCCGCCATCCGGGATAAACCACATTTGCTAATTGTTAAAAACTTAGTTTGTGGTGTATAAGTATGTATAAATCTTAAAAATATCACAAGCAATGAACATTTGCGCTAATTAGGCTCAATTAAATGGTCCGCCATGATTATTTTCATTTATTGTCTTGTTTTCAGTCTGAATATTCATTCTTTATGTATAAAAGCTAATTGAGTCCTCAATGGAGCATCAAAACCTACATGTTATTTCTCCTGCATTAAATAGATTATTAGCCACATGTAAGGTTAATTTAGTGTTAAAGTACTTTTCATTAAATTACTATAAGGACGGAGCAGAAACCTTTCGACAAATGCGGCTTTACTCGCAATGTGGGCACGGTTTTAGCTGGGGAGGATAAAACACGCTGTGGTAGCGCTAAATAAATCAGAAAATATGCTAATACCATATCCTTGTTACATATTCAAAGGCTTATGGTTTTCTACCTGTGTCAGTGAAAGGACTTGTTATATTTCTCAAGTTGAGAACATAAACAAGCATGGAGGCTTGCACACTGAATTCCCTTCTACATCCTTTACGGTGATCTTTCGTTGTCTTCACTTCATTGCAAATTTCTTAAAATGTAGGAGCTTTCCTTAGATTCAATCCCCCGGCACCACTGACAATTAGTTAATAAATGGCCAGTGGCGCACCAGAAATCGCGCAGCTCCATACATTGGGTTGTGTGTGTGAATTCAGAGTGTATAAGAGAGGGCTGTACGACCAGAGCCGCTACACAATGTACAGAGCTGGGCCAACCTACAATACGCTGCACTACATTGTTATATTTCTATATTCACTACTTTGGAGATGTAATGATATTTCAATGTGAAGATTTCAGGTGATCTGATGGGTAATTAAAATGTAGTCTCTAGAAAAATGAAGAAATTGAATTTTGACATCTGTAACTCCTAAATGTAATTGCGAGGGATAGCTGGCCAGCTACATAATACAAAGACAGATTGGGTATGTGAAACAACCCTTTTCGCACCTTAAAGAGAACATAATACAATTTCTTTCATACCTTATGATTGTGTATGCTCTTGCTCCTTTATAAAAATAATATCTTTTTTGTAAAAATTCGATCTGCCAATCATGAAAAATCTAGAGTAGAAACCAAATGTTAATATGACTGGAAGTGCATAAGAGGCGCGTTAGTAGATTGCTTTTTCCAAGTGCATTAACACATCCCTATTGCATTTGTTAGCTTTCACATGATTGTTTGGATTCCTAGGAAGCAAGCAGCACACAGATGACATCATATCCAAGTACAGCCTCAAATGTACCCATTGTAATCATGGACTCAACCTTTTAATTCATGGACATCTTTTGTAGTAGGCATGTGTTGTACTTCTCACTTACATACACCACCACCTCATCCTGGTTTGGTTCCTCAGAAATTCACCTTCTTCCATTATGTTGTTGATGAAAGCTTTCTTCACCTTTCTGCATCAATAAAGATTCTACATTTCTATTAATCCCAGGTTAAGTGCCACTGTTATCTTAGGATAAAAGCCAAAAGGACAAACTTACCTTGAGGAGCAAAGACCTGAGACAGGAAAGCAATCTGATTTGGACAGTGGAAACAAGCAGCAAATTAGATAACAGAATCAAATTGTTTTTGCAAGTGTCCAAAACAAGTACTCTCCAGCCAACTCTAGCGCCAATGCTGGAGTAGGTACATGAGCAAATTAGGCCTGTTCTACCTCGGAAGATTGTGTTGTGCTGGAAGATGATACTAGCTTGAACAAATGTTTGTGCAAAACACATGGCACCAAACCCATGAATTCCCATCTCTTTTTCCACCAGAATTGTCAAGCAGAGATTCTGAGAATTCTGAAAATCGCACCCTAAGGGCTTGTTTTCACTTGCGAGGAACACGTTCGTGTCTCGCATGTGGAAACGAAGCTCTGGCGCCGGCACTGTGGAGCGGAGCGTGCGGCTCCATGTGCTCCTATGCGGCCGCACGCTCTGCTCTGGAGTGCCGACACCAGAGCTTCGTTTCCACATGCGAGACACGGACGTGTTCCTCGCAAATGGAAACAAGCCCTAAATGTTATGCAGCTATCAATAGCATACGGACAAAAGTATTGAGACACTTACATATTCCAGCTCTGGGAGCTTTTCTGACATTTTATTTTATATCCATAAGCATTAATATGGATTATATCCCCTCACCCCTTAGCAGCTGAATCAATGTCCACTCATCTGGGAAGGCTAGTTTCAAGATTTTGGGGTGTGTGTAGGTAATTTTGTCCATTCAATCGCCATTGCAGTTAATTCCAAACGTGTGCAAGGGTTGAGGTCACAGCAAGTCAGGTTCTGCCATTCCAAACTCTCCAACAATATCTTTATGGATCTTTCTGTGTGCACTGAGCCAACTGTTAAGGTACCTTCACATATAACGATATTGTTAACGATATCGTTGCTTTTTGTGACGTAGCAACGATATCGTTAATGAAATCGTTATGTGTGACAGCGACCAACGATCAGGCCCCTGCTGGGAGATCGTTGGTCGCTGAATAAAGTCCAGAACTTTATTTCGTCGCTGGACTCCTCCTGACATCGCTGGATCGGCGTGTGTGACACCGATCCAGCGATGTCTTCACTGGTAACCAGGGTAAACATCGGGTAACTAAGCGCAGGGCCGCGCTTAGTAACCTGATGTTTACCCTGGTTACCATCCTAAAAGTAAAAAAAAACAAACGCTACATACTTACCTAAAGCTGTCTGTCCTCCAGCGCTGTGCTCTGCACTCCTCCTGTACTGGCTGTGAGCGTCGGTCAGCCGGAAAGCAGAGCGGTGACGTCACCGCTCTGCTTTCCGGCCGCTGTGCTCACACAGACAGTGCAGGAGGAGTGCAGAGCACAGCGCTGGAGGACAGACAGCTGTAGGTAAGTATGAAGCGTTTGTTTTTTTTTACTTTTAGGATGGTAACCAGGGTAAACATCAGGTTACTAAGCGCGGCCCTGCGCTTAGTTACCCGATGTTTACCCTGGTTACCGGCATCGTTGGTCGCTGGAGAGCTGTCTGTGTGACAGCTCTCCAGCGACCAAACAGCGACGCTGCAGCGATCTGGATCGTTGTCGGTATCGCTGCAGCGTCACTTAATGTGAAGGGGCCTTTATGCTGGGACAGAAAAGGCAGAAAAAAGGCAGCACCGCTTATCTGCCCAGGTCTTTGAACAAATGCACTACAGGGTGCAGCCAGCCCTTATAGCAAGATGTTGGCAACACAGGTGCAAAATGCTAAATAGACAGCCACTCACCACATACCCATTCATGGAGGGGGTGACTGCTTAGTATACATTTGCACAATAAAGGCCTGTATACGACGCAGTTCACATAAAGTAAATGCATAGTGTCTGGCTCTCAGCCTATTAGTCACGCCCTACTATTCCATTAGGTGGGCTGGCCAGCACTCTCTCCCATGTGAACACCCCTGTACACAAGACCAAACGTGCTGCTCCATGAATGGGTAGGCTGTGAGTGGCTATTTAGCATTTTGCACCTGTGTTGCCAGCATCTTGCTATAAGGGCTGGCTGCATCCTGTAGTGCATTTGTTCAAAGACCTGGGCAGGTAAGAGGTGCTACCTTTTTTCTGCCGTTTTTTTTAAATTTTTGGAGGATTTTAGTCCTCTTTTGAGGCTTTGCTATTAGTTTAGTGATAGGACTCGCAAGTGTGGGGATCCTTGACGTGCATTGTGAGCTTGCATACTTTGGCCAAAATATCGACCAATACCTCACTATTTTTTTGTATTTTGTGCACTATTTTTTTTCAGGGTGCAGCCAAACCCAGCACATTGAGTCTTGTATACAGGGGTGTTCACAGTGGGATGCATTGAGAGAGTGCTGGCCAGCCCGCCTAATGGAATAGTAGGGCGTGACTAATAGGCTGAGAACCAAACACTATGCATTTCCTTTATGTGAACAGCATCCTATACAGGCCTTTATTGTGCAAATGTATACTAAGCAGTCACCCCCTCCATGAATGGGTATGTGGTGAGTGGCTGTCTATTTAGCATTTTGCACCTCTGTTGCCAGCATCTTGCTATAAGGGCTGGCTGCATCCTGTAGTGCATTTGTTCAAAGACCTGGGCAGGTAAGCGGTGCTGCCTTTTTTCTGCTGTATTTTTTTTTTAATTTTTGGAGGATTTTAGTCCTCTTTTGTGGCTTTGCTATTAGTTTTGGGACAGAAAAGGGACTTAGCCAAACTTTTGTCACAAAGTTAGAGGCATGTAATTGTAGGAACTTTCCATTCAATGCAACTAAAGGGCCCAGGCTAACCCCTGAATAAAAACCCCATAGCGTTATCAAATAATACAGCTACTGCTTGCCCTAATATACCACAGCTAGACAGGGAATCCCTACCTGACTGCAGAGTTTGGCATCCTAGGTTAACAATATGGAGACTCCTAATAGTTACAACTAGTCTTGATGTGCCCCTAATGAGACCCTGTTCCTAAAATATATATCTTACTAATACTAAAAAGTATATGTTCAATTATACATAAAATTTAACTCCGGATAGTTGAATGATAATGCAGAGGGTTATAAAATGTGAACGATAAACTCAGTGCATAAAAAGTTATATACAGTGGGGCAAAAAAGTATTTAGTCAGTCAGCAATAGTGCAAGTTCCACCACTTAAAAAGATGAGAGGTGTCTGTAATTTACATCATAGGTAGACCTCAACTATGGGAGACAAACTGAGAAAAAATAATCCAGAAAATCACATTGTCTGTTTTTTTCACATTTTATTTGCATATTATGGTAGAAAATAAGTATTTGGTCAGAAACAAACAATCAAGATTTCTGGCTCTCACAGACCTGTAACTTCTTCTTTAAGAGTCTCCTCTTTCCTCCACTCATTACCTGTAGTAATGGCACCTGTTTAAACTTGTTATCAGTATAAAAAGACACCTGTGCACACCCTCAAACAGTCTGACTCCAAACTCCACTATGGTGAAGACCAAAGAGCTGTCAAAGGACACCAGAAACAAAATTGTAGCCCTGCACCAGGCTGGGAAGACTGAATCTGCAATAGCCAACCAGCTTGGAGTGAAGAAATCAACAGTGGGAGCAATAATTAGAAAATGGAAGACATACAAGACCACTGATAATCTCCCTCAATCTGGGGTTCCACGCAAAATCCCACCCCGTGGGGTCAGAATGATCACAAGAACGGTGAGCAAAAATCCCAGAACCACGCGGGGGGACCTAGTGAATGAACTGCAGAGAGCTGGGACCAATGTAACAAGGCCTACCATAAGTAACACACTACGCCACCATGGACTCAGATCCTGCAGTGCCAGACGTGTCCCACTGCTTAAGCCAGTACATGTCCGGGCCCGTCTGAAGTTTACTAGAGAGCATTTGGATGATCCAGAGGAGTTTTGGGAGAATGTCCTATGGTCTGATGAAACCAAACTGGAACTATTTGGTAGAAACACAACTTGTCGTGTTTGGAGGAAAAAGAATACTGAGTTGCATCCATCAAACACCATACCTACTGTAAAGCATGGTGGTGGAAACATCATGCTTTGGGGCTGTTTCTCTGCAAAGGGGCCAGGACGACTGATCCGGGTACATAAAAGAATGAATGGGGCCATGTATCGTGAGATTTTGAGTGCACACCTCCTTCCATCACCAAGGGCATTGAAGATGAAACGTGGCTGGGTCTTTCAACATGACAATGATCCAAAGCACACCACCAGGGCAACGAAGGAGTGGCTTCGTAAGAAGCATTTCAAGGTCCTGGAGTGGCCTAGCCAGTCTCCAGATCTCAACCCTATAGAAAACCTTTGGAGGGAGTTGAAAGTCCGTGTAGCCAAGCGAAAAGCCAAAAACATCACTGCTCTAGAGGAGATCTGCATGGAGGAATGGGCCAACATACCAACAACAGTGTGTGGCAACCTTGTGAAGACTTACAGAAAACGTTTGACCTCTGTCATTGCCAACAAAGGATATATTACAAAGTATTGAGATGAAATTTTGTTTCTGACCAAATACTTATTTTCCACCATAATATGCAAATAAAATGTTCAAAAAACAGACAATGTGATTTTCTGGATTTTTTTTTCTCAGTTTGTCTCCCATAGTTGAGGTCCACCTATGATGTAAATTACAGACGCCTCTCATCTTTTTAAGTGGTGGAACTTGCACTATTGCTGACTGACTAAATACTTTTTTGCCCCACTGTAAGTATAAATCACAATCTAATGCCCAAGTCTGCACCCAATGTGATAAGCACAGATGATTAGATTGGTGACACCGCTTTGCCATTGGATAAAAGTCCTCACAATAAATATGAGACTTATCTTTTTAATTAGCAAGAAATCCTGACAGTTTCCCATTGTTACAAAGGTTCATCAGGGAATCAAAAATGGCATCATAACCTAATGACCCAGGAGTGCTTGAATGTGCTGCCATCTTCCCCTATGAATGCATGTGTTCATTAAATAAGGGAGACGCTACATTGATATTTATTGTTGGGTTTAATACACCTATGGGTACAGCAGGACTCAGGAGCAAAATAGAGGAGTGACTCGAATCATAATATATAGAAAAAAGTACAAATTTATTTAAACAAATATTTTTTTAAAAACACTTAAGATATGATAAGGTTTCAGGATATGCAGTATATGGTAATGTGCACACAGCAGGCCAATAACAACGTTTTAACAGTAGTTATATATCAAGATATAATTATACATATAACTTCAGCCCTTTAAAGGGACACTGTCACCTGAATTTGGAAGGAACAATCTTCAGCCATAGAGGCGGGGTTTTCGGGTGTTTGATTCACCCTTTCCTTAACCGCTGGCTGCATGCTGGCTGCAATATTGGATTGAAGTTCATTCTCTGTCCTCCATAGTACACGCCTGCGCTGTGCAAGATTGCCTGGTGCAGGCATGTACTACGGAGGACAGAGAATGAACTTCAATCCAATATTGCAGCCAGCATGCAGCCAGCGGGTAAGGAAAGGGTGAATCAAACACCCAAAAACCCCGCCTCCATGGCTGAAGATTGTTCCCTCCAAATTCAGGTGACAGTGTCCCTTTAAGAGCAACATAAATAGTGCGGCGGATACATATAAAAATAAGTGCATGTCATGCAGTAATATAGAGCCCAGCCTTAATAACCACAGCACAATATTATGTCATAGCAGTTATGTATAAAACGCTGACACAGGGGTCATAATAAATAGTGCGTGTAAGTTGACATATAGAGAGTGCTTACAACAATATCCACATCGCCAGTGAAATATGCTTATAGTTATGGCAGTAATCTGCGAGGAGCGGCAAGAGTAACAAGTAAGATCCGGCACAAAGCCAGGTGCAGCCCAAATGGGCAAAAAAAAATTAAAAAAAGACACGCTATGCCATGCTATGAAGTGCTGCGGAGCAGATATGAGAAAATAACACAAGGCGCATACTGAGATAGTATCCGCAATGCTTACCGCTGTGTGCACAGACCCTCTCTGGATGGTGAGAAGCCCGACGCGCGTTTCGTGTCCATGCTGGACACTTCTTCCCCTGAAGAAGTAAGCATTGCGGATACTATAGCGCTCTCTATATGTCAACTTACACGCACTATTTATCATATAGAACCCTGTAGCATAGTACAGCATGTATTGAGTTTACGCCCACCTGGGCTGTATCCAGCTATATATTGGAATTTACCTGCCTCTCTTGCCGCTGTTTACAAACTATAGCCACAACCATAAAATGTAACCCCTCTGTCAGCGTTTTATACATAACTGCTATGACATAATATTGTGCTGTGGTTATTAAGGCTGGGCTCTATATTACTGCATGACATGCACTTATTTTTATATGTATCCGCCGCACGTTGCTCTTAAAGGGCTGAAGTTATATGTATAATTATACCTTGATATATAACTACTGTTAAAACTTTGTTATTGGCCTGCTGTGTGCACATTACCATATACTGCATATCCTGAAACCTTATCATATCTTATGTGTTTTTAAAAAAATATTTGTTTAAATAAATTTGTACTTTTTTCTATATATTATGATTCGAGTCACTCCTCTATTTTGCTCCTGAGTCCTATAGTATCTATGGAGTCTGAATCGCTCTTCATGTGTTGGGCTACTACTTAGTACCCCCACTCAATGGCATCTATTATGCACCTGGGTTCGTTTGTATACCTATGGGAACAGGACTGAATGGAAACCCACAATTCAATGACTGGCTATACAGCCAGTTTTGGGGTTTATGCCAGAACGCTTTCTTTTTATCACTTTTCTTTTGTCTCGTTCCAGGAGTCTACATTTTTTTTATTTTTTTGGCTTAGTCATGTAAGGGCTTGTGTTTGTTTTTAGATGAGTTGTATTTGTCAGTAGCATTGTTTTGGGGTACATATAGATTATGAGCAAACTTTTATTAACTCTTCATGGTAAGGGATATAAACAAAACAGCGGTTTTAATTATGCTTTAAAGGAGTTGTCTGATCCAAATCAATAAGTTTGCAGTCACTCTGTGTGACTGCAGACTTATGAATCCCACCTATGTCACACACTGTACATTGCGGGGATTCACCAATCTCACACTCAGGACTGGAGGATATGTATGCATTATACATACTCCTGGCCAAGGCCCATCTAGTGCAGAATTATTAGGCAAATTGTATTTTAGAGGATTATTTTTATTATTGATCAACAACTATGTTCTCAATCAACCCAAAAGACTCATAAATATCAAAGTTGGAGTGGTTTTTTTTTAGATTTGGCTATCTTAGGAGGATATCTGTTTGTGCAGGTAACTATTACTGTGCAGAATTATTAGGCAACTTAATAAAAAACAAATATATTCCCATCTCACTTGTTTATTTTCACCAGGTAAACCAATATCTCTGCACAAAATTAGAAATAAACATTTCTGACATGCAAAAACAAAACCCCCAAAAATTAGTTGCCAATATAGCCACCTTTCTTTATGAAGACACTCAGCAGCCTCCATCCATAGATTCTGTCAGTTGCTTGATCTGTTTACGACCAACATTGCGTACAGCAGCCACCACAGCCTCCCAGACACTGTTCCCAGAGGTGGACTGTTTTCCCTCCCTGTAGATCTCATATTTTATGAGGGACCACAGGTTCTCTATGGGGTTCAGATCAGGTGAACAAGGGGGCCATGTCATTATTTCTTCTTCTTTGAGACCTTTACTGGCCAGCCACGCTGTGGAGTAGTTGGGGGCATGTAATGGAGCATTGTCCTGCATGAAAATCATGTTTTTCTTGAACAATACTGACTTCTTCCTTCACCACTGCTTGAAGAAGTTGTCTTCCAGAAACTGGCAGTAGGTCTGGGTGTTGAGCTTCACTCCATCCTCAAACCGAAAAGGTCCCACAAGTTCATCTTTGATGATACCAGCCCATACCAGTACCCCACCTCCACGTTGCTGTCATCTGAGTCGGAGTGTAGCTCTCTGCCCTTTACTGATCCAGCCTCTGGCCCATTCATCTGGCCCATCAAGAGTCACTCTCATTTCATCAGTCCATAAAACCTTTGAAAAGTCAGTCTTAAGATATTTCTTGGCCCAGTCTTGATGTTTTATCTTATGTTTCTTTTTCAAAGGTGGTCGTTTTTCAGCCTTCCTTACCTTGGCCATGTCCCTGAGTATCGCCCACCTTGTGCTTTTTGCTACTCCAGTAATGTTGCAGCTCTGAAATATGGCAACACTGGTGGCAAATGGCATCTTGGCAGCTTCACACTTGATTTTCCTTAATTCATGGGGTTATTTTGCGCCTTTTTGCCAAAACACACTTCTTGCGACCCTGTTGGCTATTTGCCATGAAACGCTTGATTGTTCGGTGATCATGCTTCAATAGTTTGGCAATTTCAAGACTGCTGCATCCCTCTGCAAGACATCACACAATTTTGGACTTTTCAGAGCCCGTCAAATCTCTCTTCTGACGCTTTTTGCCAAAGGAAAGGATGTTGCCAATTAAGCACACCTTACACAGGGTTTTGATGTCATTAGACATCACCCCTCCTCATTACAGAGATGCACATCACCTGATTTACTTACTTGGTAGTTGAACAGCTTGGAGTAGGACAACATGTATAAAAAGTATCATGTAATCAAAATACATCTTGCCTAATAATTCTGCACACAGTGTAAATTGAGCAATGCTATCTCGTCTAGTGATGCGGCTGCCCAGTGGGCGTGGCTGGCTAGAGGGCGGGACCTCACTCCATGCAAGTGTATGGAAGCAAGATTGCACCCACTGGCTGGGAGTATGTATAATTGATACATATCCTCTAGTCACAGGTCTGAAACCGGCACTGTACGCTGCGAGGATTCATAAGTGTGCTGTCACACAGAGTGACTGCAGACTTATCAATTTGGACTGGACAACTCTTTTAATATTTTGTACAATAAATACACACTTGCAAAAAAATTATATATTTTTGCGTCACCATATTCTTAAATACAGAAGTTATACAATATTTTGTCAGCTATATGATCACTTATTATTACACTTTTTGTAAGGCAAAGTTAACAATTACAATTGTGAATTTGTTTTGTTTTTTATTTAATTAAAACAATGTTCACTGCTCAGGATAATTGTTATGATATCCTTAGTCTACTTGTTGGTACAATTACACAAATACTACATTTATCTAGGCTTGTTTATGTTTGTAGGAAAAAAGTAATTTAAAAAAATACCTTTTTTTGGTTACCATAATCTGATACCCCAAACTTTTATTTTCAGGAAAAGTAGTTGTGTGAAGGTGTGCTTTTGGAGACAAGTTGTTGTTTCCACTTGTACAGTTTTTATGTCCATCAGATGTTTTGATCACTTTTTTAAAATTATATTTTGATAGGATGAATGAACAAAAATAATCAATCTGAATAGTTTTTACATTTATTTTCATGGAGTTCACTGTGTAGTATAATTCATGTTATATTTATTATGCATGTCGATACGATTAAAGTGATAACCTAGTTTATGTATTTTTTGGTTTGTTTGCTTTATTACTTTTGTACAAGAAGATTACATTTAAAAAAATCTATTTTTTTTTAAAGTAATGCTATTGTAAGAGCCCTCACTTTTAAGTCGGAATACTGAGGTGTATGAGGGTTTGTTTTTTTATTTTATTAGTACCACTTTGAGATATATATGAATTTTGATCATTTTTTTAAATTGTTTTGTGGGGTAAGATGAACAGAAACACCAATTCTTGAGGAGTCTTTCATATTTTTTAATGTCATTCACCGTTCACAATAAATAATATTATATTTTTATAGTAAATGTTGTGAAGAATGCAGAGATGTCAATTATGTGTTGTTTTTGTATGAGGGGTTCTTTTTACAATTAACCAATTTTTCTGGTATTAAAACTAGGATTTGTCATTTTTATATTTATATTTTATTACACTTGAAAAAAATATATAAATATATTTTTTAACAATATTTTCTGGTCCCACAATGGACTCGAACATGTGATCATTTGATTGCATTGATAATACTCTGTAGCACTATTGGGTGATCAGAAAAATGCCCACAGGAAAAATGCCCACAGGAAAAATGCCCATCGGAAAATTGCCCACAGGAAAAATCCCCACAGGAAAATTGTTCACATGGAAAATTGCCCACATGGAAATTTGCCCACACCGAAAATTGCCCACATGGAAAATTGCCCACACGGAAAATTGCCCACACAGAAAATTGCCAATTGTAGCATCACAAAGTTTCAGATCCATGATATTTGAGGTGCAAGGTGAAGAATGCCCACAGAAAATTGCCCACAGGCTGAATTATAGGTTAAATGCTCTGTAGGACAGGGGGAAAGTATATGCATGTATACATGAGATGCTCTGCAGGGCAGAATAATAATATATAATTATAGGTGACATGCTCTGCAGGGCAGAAGAATAATATAGAATTATATGTGAGATGCTCTGCAGGACAGAGAATAGCAAAGATATATAGGTTAAATGCTCTGCAGGACAGGGGGGATATTATGCAGGTATACGTGAGATGCTCTGCAGGGCAGAAGAATAAATATAGAATTATAGGTGAGATGCTCTGCAGGGCAGAAGAATAATATATAATTCTAGGTGAAATGCTCTGCAGGGCAGAGAATAACAAAGACCTATAAGTTAAATGCTCTGCAGGACAGGGGGATAGTATGCAGGTATACGTAAGATGCTCTGCAGAACAGAGAATAGTATAGAATTATAGGTGAGATGCTCTGCAGCACAGATGAATGTTGGCAAAAATTGCCCACATAAAAAAACTACCGACAAGTTTATTAAGAACAGTTTATTAGGGAGTTCTAATAACAACAATAACTTCAGTTTATTAAACAATCATTGCACACCTGCAAATAATTAGCTGCCGGGTGATTGTCCTTGACTTCCATGGGCTCCATTGAAATACAATACAGCACAACACAGGCAGCAAAGAGAATGCAGAATGGATTTCAACAAAGGTCTCTGGGCCCAGTTTACTTCTCCAGGTTCTACAGGTTCGGTTCACTCATCCCTAGTCCCAGAGTACAGATTCTGTTCATAAGAGTTGTCATTCCTCTGTGTAAACAATAATTCTACTCTCATTGTGGTGGGTGTGGGCCTAGAGACCCTTATTCCACTCTCATTGTGGTGTGTCTGGGCCTAGAGACCCTTATTCCACTCTCATTGTGGTGTGTCTGGGCCTTGAGACCCTTATTCCACTCTCATTGAGGTGTGTCTGGGCCTAGAGACCCTTATTCCACTGTCATTGTGGTGTGTCTGGGCCTAGAGACCCTTATTCCACTCTCATTGTGGTGTGTCTGGGCCTAGAGACCCTTATTCCACTCTCATTGTGGTGTGTCTGGGCCTAGAGACCCTTATTCAAATCCACTCTGAATTTCCTTCCATCCTATGCCTGCCTGCACCTGCAGTATATGTGTATGATACATAACTAGGTAGGGTCTGTTCACTCTTACTCTTGGTAGTCATAAGTGGACAGGGAAGGAAGTGCAGGCACCAGATTCACTGCCACTGAAGTCAATGGGAGAGCGGAGCTGCTATGGCACTTCCACTTCTCTGACAGATTCTGACAGAATCTCACCTTTCTGCGGTGCCTTCTGGGCTTCCAGGACCATCTATCTCAGCCAGCAGCACCCTGCTTTTGGTGGGCACCCACTGAGATGATAATATATTAGATCTGACCTGCAGTCCCATGTAACTCCACAGATAATACAGTGATTCTTTTGTGGGTACTGATAGCAGTGATGGCTCCTCTGGATTATACTGCTGCTGGTTCTGCATGTGCTGCTGTTCTGGGCTGGTGGGAGGAGTACGGCAGAATCAGTGAGAGATGAGAGCATACTAGATCTATATATTGCTGATAATGGCAGACTGGTACAAACCACATATCTTCAGCATGTTTGCAGTTTTGCACTAGGTCAGCTGTAAATCACAAGTTGATCACACATCATGTGAACATCCTCACCTTTCATCTCAAATATCATAGATCTGAAACTTTGTGATGCTGCAATTGGCAATTTTCCATTTGGGCAATTTTCCGTGTGGGCAATTTTCCATGTGGGCAATTTTCCATGTGGGCAATTTTCCATGTGGGCAATTTTCTGTGTGGGCAATTTTCCTGTGGGCAATTTTCCTGTGGGCAATTTTTCCTGTGGGCAATTTTTCCTGTGGGCATTTTTCAGGGAACCGCACTATTGTACTACAGGGTGTGAGCTTCACTGTTTATGACTGACAGCCAATCAGGTCCTGCCCCTTGGAAGATCTGATTAGCTGAAGCATATAGCTGATAAGGACACCTTTGTCAGGCCTGCCTCTCCTTAGTGTTTTCGGCGTGCTCAAAAATATGTTTGAGACACCGCGCCTGCATATTTTGAGGCTATTCGACAGCCGCAACACATGGAGGGATTGCCTAACAAACAGGCAATAATTGTATGTGTTGCGGCAGCCGCAACACATACAGGTGCAAAGACTTGAACATATTTTTCCATCACGCTGAAGTTACTTGGTTAGCACACGAGCATGCTTCCATAACGCCTTATACGAACACGTTCACTCATCACTAATTATTCTTATCCATATAGAATAAACTTACATAGCAAGTGAAAAAAAAGTGAAAAAAAAGCATCCGACAGGCTGGGCTTAATATTTGTACAAACATGCTAGACATGTGAGACTTCAGTAGGCACCAAATGCTATCAGTACTGTGACAGAAAGGAATTACCCCTCCAGTTTCTAACCTCTTAAATGCCGCTACTCTTGAGTGCGGTATACAGCAGGCTCAACTCATAAACCTGTTTTAGGCCGGTTTCACACGTCAGTGGCTCCGGTACGTGTGGTGAGTTTCCTCACGTACCGGAGACAATGACTCCCGTAGACACATTAAAATAAATGTGTCCCTGTACATGTCAGCGTGTTTTCATGGACCATGTGTCCGTTTGCAAAACACGGAGACATGTCAGTGTTAGTGGGAGCGCACGGATCACACGGACCCATTAAAGTCAATGGGTCCATGTAAACACGTACCGCACACGGATGCTGTCCATGTGTCATCCGTGTGCCGCCTGAGGACCACATGGAACAGCGCTACAGTAAGTGCTGTCCCCTGTGTGTGGTACTGAAGCCGTCATTCGTCCCTTCTGTCCTGCTCGGCTGAAAGCAGTGCTCGCAGGAGGAAAGGGATGAAAGATCAAGGGGTGGAGCCACATATTCATCACTGTAATGAACAGTACCACGTGACCGCTCACACAGGACAAGTTGCCGGCGCTGAGAGAAGGCATCGCGGGAGCTGGGTGAGTATTTCTCTGCGGGTGGGCGCACGGGGGGGTGAGAGGCACAAGGTGACCCCAAACTTTATTTTTAACAAAAAAAAACTTGATTTTTCATCCCTTCTCTCCTGCAAGCGCTGCTTTCAGCCGAGCAGGACAGAAGGAATGAATGGCGGCTTCAGCACCACACGCAAGGGACAGCGCAGTTTCTCCTGCACGGTCTGTGTGGTCCTCAGGCGGCACACGGGCAGCACACGGCTGCCGCACGTGTGCCACACTGATGTGCCACGTGAGCACACGGACACGGATAACTCCGGTACCGATTTCTCCACTACGGGAATTATCTGGACGTGTGAGACTGGCCTTATGCAAAAAAAGTTTGACAGAGTTTTATTGATCCACTGTGACAAATAATATGTTGACGTTTCGGCCAATACCTAGGCCTTCATCAGAACTCTAGTAAATAAACATAAAAAAATGCATATCAGTGTAGAACACACAACATGAACATGAAGAAACCATAACAGTGGAAAAACATTGACTTTAGCAAAAAAGGGGAGGGAGGTTTTATAATGTAAGGCTAACAAATGCTAACACAGATCCTTTGCATTTGTTAGCCTTACATTATAAAACCCCCCTCCCCTTTTTTTCTAAAGTCAATGTTTTTCCACTGTTATGGTTTCTTCATGTTCATTTTGTGTGTTCTACACTGATATGCATTTTTTTATGTTTATTTACTAGAGTTCTGATGAAGGCCTAGGTATTGGCCGAAACGTCAACATATTATTTGTCACAGTGGATCAATAAAACTCTGTCAAACTTTTTTTTGCATATGAATTGAGAGTGCCGGATTTCTTTACTTTATATTGGGATTGGTACCCTATTCGTGCACCTCACTATATACGGAGTGCCGTGCTATTACCTTACTATGAGACTGGCCTTATACACAGAGTACACAGGTACGAGGCGCGTGAACGCATTCTAGAATATCATTCTCGCTTTGGAACAGTTTTTATCAGCTATTTATTTCAGGCCTCAATCACATGTACTGTGTTTCATGTATGTGTGCTTTTTTTAATGATTTTTATGGCCTTTGGCATGCGATGGTCCACAAAAAAAATGGATTACCAGAGATTGGTCCAAGCTTGCCCATTAAAGTTAAAAGGTCCATGGAAAAAATGGCCAGCACAAAGATCTAAGCTGCAACTCAAGTTGCATCAATATGCTGCTAGGAGAAGCTTGGATAATATTCTTATTTTTTTAGGTAAGAAAAAATGATGCACACTGATGGCAAAAACAGAACCAAAACTGGGTGAAAATCAGTCCATTTTTTTGCATATGAAATAAAGTAATGCATGGATTTTACCTAACTTTAGTCCATTTTACAAGTGAGGACAAGTAAAATCATGAATGGGCTACATTGTTCTGTAACGTACTAACAGCATTCAATCCTAATAAAGTCTTTTTATACTTTAACTTTTTCTCTACACTGCTTCTCTTTACACTTTTTTAAATCCACATCTTCCAGTTTGAGGCTTCATTCCCACAATGAGATTTTGGGATTTATTTACAGTTTTTTATTTTCTGCACCATTTCGGCACCTATTACGTAAATTAAGTTGCTCACATTTTTTCTTTATGTTTTTATTAGATATTTGATGCTGCAGTTTTTGTCTCTAGATTGTGTTGTCCTGTTTCAAACTAAGCTGCTTTGTTTGTGATACTTCCTGGTATTTGGCTTTGACAATACTTTATTTATACAGTAATGTAAATTACATGTGCTTTTGATGAATTTCCTCTGCAGAAACGCACTAAATACACATATGAGTTTTTTAATTGCAGATTCTCTGAAAATCTGTAGGGAATATCTGACATAAAACTCAACGTATTCGCAAGAGAAACTTACGTTGCAGATTTGAAACATCCACCGCAGGTAAGTTTACGCTGGGTCTGAGATTGCTATAAATTTCATCCTTTTTGCTGCAATTGTAAGACGCTGCATCAAAAATGCAACGAAAATGTGCAGCGTCAAAAACTCATTGCAGGCACACAGCCTTATATTTAAAGGGAACCTGTCACCTCCAAATTCGAGGGTGAGCTAAGGCTACTTTCACACTGGCGGTTTTTGCAATACATCGCAATGCGTCGTTTATGGCAAAAAACGCATCCCGCAAAGTTGTTTGCAGGATGCGTTTTTGCCCCATAGATTAACATTAGCGATGTATTGCGACGCATTGCCACACGTAGCAACCGTCGTGCGACGGTTGCGCCGTGATGTGGCGGACCGCCGGGAGCAAAAAACGTTAAATGTAACGTTTTTTGCTGCCGACGGACCGCTTTTTCCGACCGCACATGTGCGGCCGGAACTCCGCCCCCACCTCCCCGCACCTCACAATGGGGCAGCGGATGCGCCGGAGAAATGCATCCGCTGCACCCGTTGTGCGGCGCCTCAAACGCTAGTGTCGGAATCTCGGCCCGACGCATTGCGACAGGCAGATTCCGACGCTAGTGTGAAAGTAGCCTTAGCCCACCAGCATCAGGGGCTTATCTACAGCATTCTGGAATGCTGTAGATAAGCCCCGATGTATCCTAAAAGAAAAAAAGAGGTTAGATTATATTCACCCAGGGGCGGTCCCGGTCCAGTCCGATGGGTGTTGTGGTCTGGTCCGGCGCCTCCCATCTTCATAGGATGACGTCCACTTCTGGTCTTCACGCTGCAGCTGCAGTGCAGGCGTACTTTGTCTGCCCTGTTGAGGACCAGAAGAGGACGTCATCCTATGAAGATGGGAGGCCCCGAACTGCGACGCCCACCGGATCGGACCGCCTGCCCAGGTGAGTATAATCTAACCTCTTTTTCTCATTTTTGGGATACATCGGGGGCTTATCTACAGCATTACAGAATGCTGAAGATAAGCCCCTGATGCCGGTGGGCTTAGCTCACCCTCGATTTTGGGGGTGACAGGTTCCCTTTAAAGGCCATCATATTACTTCCAGGAGATGAAAAAAAATCTTTAAAGGAAGAGATAAGGAAAAATAATAATTCTGTCATTGTTGCTCTGCGCTGTTCTTACAGTGTTCACTATGTTTAGGTAAAAAAAGATGTTAACTCTTATGTTGTGGGTCAATATATTTACGATGATACTACATTTTTAAGTTTTTGTTCAATCACTGTTAAGCAATTCACAAAAACATTTAAACATTTATTTTTAAATTGTATATCCATTTTCTGAAACCCATCCTTTTTTTTGTTTTGTTTTTTGTTTTTTAATCAATAGTGCTGTTTGAGTGTTTTGTTTTTTTTTACTGCGGGTTAGCTATTGTTATTATTGGTACCATCAAGGGGAACATACAACCTTTGATAATTTTCTATTCAATTATTTTGTAAGGCAGGGTGACTAAAAAAAACAACTATTTTGGTAATTGTATTTTTATGGAATTCAAAGAAAGAAGGAATGAAATAAAGTTTTTTTACAGTTTTTTGTGTGTTTGTTCTATAGTTTTTACTATCTTTCAACTAGTACAATACAATGCAATACTTAATGCAACAGCTTAATCATTGTTCAATCTCCTTGGATGTGGTGATTACTGATTACTACTGGCTGTTGAATTTAGACCTCCATCACACGTCCATGCTTCCTGTACGTGTGGTGTCCGTTTTTTTTCATGGATGCCACACATACACATTATATCTTATGCTGCTGCCACATGTCTGTTTTTTGGCAGCACAAATGATGAGTGAAAAGCCCATACAAGTCTATGGGTCCATGAAAAACACATAAACCACACAGATGGCATCCGTGTCCCATCAGTGCGCTGTACGTGTTTAGCATTGCAAAGTATAAGAGAAGCGCTGTGATTTAATTCTTTAATCACACTGGAAAAACACTGATGCAAAACACTAATGACACACTGATGGTAAAAACGGATGACACACTGATGACACACGCATGACATTGGTACCGTTGTTTCACGTATGTGTTTCACGTATGTGTTTCTTACCGCCATGTGAAGAAGACCTTAAGGATGTGTGCAGATGACATCTTTATCAGGTGGATTCCGCCTGAAACACAAGTGAAAAAAACACTATAAAATGCCAACAGTATACACATATGCATTGACTTGTTCATATTTTGGTCTTTTTGAGCTCTTTTTAAACGTTTCAAGCTTCCAAAGTCGCAAAACAGTTAATAAAAGTGACCAGTCCATTCTCCTGGAGGCTTGGAAGCTGCTCACAAGTTTATATATAGTTTAAGAGAAAAGTTGCAGGCAGCAAAGTCAGCCAAAAATATGCGAAAGGATACTCTTTAGGAAAAACAGCAATTGTGTTTTCTTGACGAGTCCTCTCCTTAGGCCGGTTTCACACGTCAGTGGCTCCGGTACGTGAGGTGACAGTTTCCTCACATACCGGAGCCACTGACACACGTAGACACATTCAAATCAATGCATCTGTGCAGATGTCATTGATTTTTTGCGGACCGTGTCTCCGTGTGCCAAACACGGAGACATGTCAGTGTTCGTGGGAGCGCACGGATTACACGGACCCATTAAAGTCAATGGGTCCATGTAAAACACGTACCGCACATGGACGTTGTCCGTGTGCAGTCCATGTGCTGTGCAGGAGACAGTGCTATAGTAAGCGCTGTCCCCCCACTGGTGCTGAAGCCGCGATTCATATCTTCTCTGCAGCAGCGTTTGCTGTAAAGAAGATATGAATAATCCTTTTGTTTTTGTTTCTCGTGTTTAAAATAAAGGTCCATGTCCCCACCCCCCTTCCACCCCCTGTGCGCCCGCCCACTGTTCTTAAAATACTCACCCGGCTCCCTCGCTGGCTGGCGCTGGTGCTGCTTCCTGTCCTGGCCGCACCTTCTACTGTATGAACGGTCACGTGGGGCTGCTCATTTACAGTGATGAATACACGGCTCCACCCCTATGGGAGGTGGAGCCGCATATTCATGACTGTAGTCGGCGACCCCACGTGACCGCTCATACAGTAGAAGGTGCGGCCAGAACAGGAAGCAGCGCCAGCCAGCGAGGGAGCCGGGTGAGTATTTTAAGAATACTTTGCTTTTTGTGTGACTGGCTGCACTTTTGAATGACACCATCTACTTTATAATAGAGTTTGCTGGAAAATTGAAAAAAATTCCAAGTGAAGTGAAATTACGAGAAAAAAAAATGCAATTCCACAACCGTTTTTTTTTTAGGGGAATTTTTTTTTCTGCAGTAAAAATTACCTGACAATATGATTGTCGAGGTAAGCATAATTGCCAAACTTGCATTTTTTATATATATAGATATATAAGTGGTGAAAAAAAGTCAGAATGTCGTTAAAAAATGTTGCTTGAGTTGCCATTTTCCAAAACGAGTAATATACATATATTTTTTGGCAATGGAGTTTTATGTGGAGTCGCTTTTTGTGTGGTGATTAGATTTTTTTTTAGATTATTTTGGAGTACATATGGTGCTTTGATGAAGACCAAAAACCTGCTGTTTTGTCATTTTGATATTTTTTATATACAGATCAGTTTAACCCCTTTCTGACATGGGACGTACTATCCCGTCGAGGTGGGGTGGGCCCCCATGACCACGGACGGGATAGTACGTCCAGCGCGATCGGCCTATCGCAGCTGACATCCGGCACTATGTGCCAGGAGCGGTCACGGACCGCCCCCGGCACATTAACCCCTGGCACACCGCGATCAAAGATGATCGCGATGTGCCGGCGGTGCAGGGAAGCATCGCGCAGGGAGGGGGCTCCCTGCGGACTTCCCTGAGCCCCCCGCAACGCGATGTGATCGCGTTGCTGCGAGGGTCTCCTCACCTCCCTCCCTGCTCGAGCCCCGGATCCAAGATGGCCGCGGATCCGGGTCCTGCAGGGAGGGAGGTGGCTTCACAGAGCCTGCTCAGAGCAGGCACTGTGAAGGCTGCAGCGCTGCATGTCAGATCAGTGATCTGACAGAGTGCTGTGCAAACTGTCAGATCACTGATCTGTGATGTTTCCCCCTGGGACAAAGTTAAAAAGTTAAAAAAAAAAATTTCAAATGTGTAAAAAAAAATAAAAAAAAAATATTCCAAAATAATGAAAAAAAAAAAATATTATTCCCATAAATACATTTCTTTATCTAAATTTAAAAAAAAACAATAAAAGTACATATATTTAGTATCGCCGCGTCCATAACGGCCCGACCTATAAAACTGGCCCACTAGTTAACCCCTTCAGTAAACACCGTAAGGGGAAAAAAAAAAAAAAAACGAGGCAAAAAACAACGCTTTATTTTCATACCGCCGAACAAAAAGTGGAATAACACGCGATCAAAAAGACAGATATAAATAACCATGGTACCGCTGAAAACGTAATCTTGTCCCACAAAAAACGAGCCACCATACAGCATCATCAACAAAAAAATAAAAAAGTTATAGTCCTCAGAATAAAGCGATGCAAAAATAATTATTTTTTCTATAAAATAGTTTTTATCGTATAAAAGCGCCAAAACATAAAAAAAATGATATAAATGAGGTGTCGCTGTAATCGTACTGACCTGAAGAATAAAACTGCTTTATCAATTTTACCAAACGCGGAACGGTATAAACGCCTCCCCCAAAAGAAATTCATGAATAGCTTGTTTTTGGTCATTCTGCCTCACAAAAATCGTAATAAAAAGGGATCAAAAAACGTCACGTGCCCGAAAATGTTACCAATAAAAACGTCAACTCGTCCCGCAAAAAGCAAGACCTACATGACTCTGTGGACCAAAATATTGAAAAATTATAGCTCTCAAAATGTGGTAACGCAAAAAATATTTTTTGCAATAAAAAGCGTCTTTCAGTGTGTGACGGCTGCCAATCATAAAAATCCACTAAAAAAACCCGCTCTAAAAGTAAATCAAACCCCCCTTCATCACCCCCTTAGTTAGGGAAAAATTAAAAAAATGTATTTATTTCCATTTTCCCATTAGGGCTAGGGTTAGGGTTAGGGCTAGGGTTAGGGCTAGGGTTAGGGCTTGGGCTAGGGTTAGGGCTAGGGTTAGGGCTAGGGTTAGGGCTAGGGTTAGGGCTAGGGTTAAGGTTAGGGTTAGGACTAGGGTTAGGGCTAGGGTTAGGGCTAAAGTTAGGGTTAAGGTTTAGATTACATTTACAGTTGGGAATAGGGTTGGGATTAGGGTTAGGGGTGTGTCAGGGTTAGAGGTGTGGTTAGGGTTACTGTTGGGATTAGGGTTAGGGGTGTGTTTGGATTAGGGTTTCAGTTATAATTGGGGGGTTTCCACTGTTTAGGCACATCAGGGGCTCTCCAAACGTGACATTTTTGTGGGAAAAAAAGGATTTTTTTATTTTCACGGCTCTGCGTTATAAACTGTAGTGAAACACTTGGGGGTTCAAAGTTCTCACAACACATCTAGATTAGTTCCCTGGGGGGTCTTGTTTCCAATATGGGGTCACTTGTGGTGGGTTTCTTCTGTTTAGGTACATTAGGGGTTCTGCAAACGCAATGTGACGCCTGCAGACCATTCCATCTAAGTCTGCATTCCAAATGGCGATCCTTCCCTTCCGAGCTCTGCCATGCGCTCAAACGGTGGTTCCCCCCAACATACGGGGTATCAGCGTACTCAGGACAAATTGGACAACAACTTTTGGGGTCGAATTTCTCTTCTTACCCTCGGGAAAATACTAAACTGGGGGCTAAAAAATAATTTTGGGGGGAAAGATTTTTTTTTTTAATTTTCACGGCTCTGCGTTACAAACTGTAGTGAAACACTTGGGGGTTCAAAGCTATCACAACAAATCTAGATGAGTTCCTTAGGGAGTCTAATTTCCAAAATGGTGTCACTTGTGGGAGGTTTCTACTGTTTAGGTACATTAGGGGCTCTGCAAATGCAATGTGACACCTGCAGACCATTCCATCTAAGTCCTCATTCCAAATGGAGCTCCTTCCCTTCCGAGCCCTCCCATGCGCCCAAACAGTGGTTCCCCCCCACATATGGGGTATCAGCGCACTCAGGACAAATTGGACAACAAATTGTGGGGTCCAATTTCTCCTGTTACCCTCGGGAAAATACAAAACTGGGGGCTAAAAAATAATTTTTGTGGGAAAAAAATTTTGTTTTATTTTTACGGCTCTGCATTATAAACTTCTGTGAAGCACTTGGTGGGTCAAAGCGCTCAGCACACATCTAGATAAGTTCCTAAGGGGGTCTACTTTCCAAAATGGTCACTTGTGGGGGGTTTCTACTGTTTAGGTACATTAGGGGCTCTGCAAACGCAATGTGACACCTGCAGACCATTCCATCTAAGTCTGCATTCAAATGGCACTCCTTCCCTTCTGAGCCCTCCAATGTGCCCAAACAGTGGTTTCCCCCACATATGGTGTATCATCGCACTCAGGACAAATTGGGCAACAAATTTTGGGGTCCAATTTCTCCTGTTACCCTCGGGAAAATACAAAACTGGGGGCTAAAAAATAATTTTTGTGGGAAAAAAATTTTGTTTTATTTTTACGGCTCTGCATTATAAACTTCTGTGAAGCACTTGGTGGGTCAAAGTGCTCACCACAGCTCTAGATAAGTTCCTTAGGGGGTCTACTTTCCAAAATGGTGTCACTTGTGGGGGGTTTCAATGTTTAGGCACATCAGTGGCTCTTCAAACGCAACATGGCGTCCCATCTCAATTCCTGTCAATTTTGCATTGAAAAGTCAATCGGCGCTCCTTCCCTTCCGAGCTCTCCTATCCGCCCAAACAGTGGTTTACCCCCACATATGGGCTATCAGCGTACTCAGGACAAATTGTACAACAACTTTTGGGGTCCAATTTCTTCTCTTACCCTTGGGAAAATAAAAAATTGGGGGCGAAAAGATCATTTTTGTGAAAAAATATGATTTTTTATTTTTACGGTTCTACATTATAAACTTCTGTGAAGCACTTGGTGGGTCAAAGTGCTCACCACACCTCTAGATAAGTTCCTTAGGGGGTCTACTTTCCAAAATGGTGTCACTTGTGGGAGGTTTCAATGTTTAGGCACATCAGGGGCTCTCCAAACGAAACATGGCGTCCCATCTCAATTCCAGTCAATTTTGCATTGAAAAGTCAAATGGCGCTCCTTCGCTTCCGAGCTCTGCCATGCGCCTAAACAGTGGTTTACCCCCACATGTGGGATATTGGCGTACTCAGGACAAATTGTACAACAATGTTTGGGGTCCATTATCTCCTGTTACCCTTGGTAAAATAAAACAAATTGGAGCTGAATTAAATTTTTTGTGAAAAAAAGTTAAATGTTCATTTTTATTTAAACATTAAAAAAATTCCTGTGAAGCACCAGAAGGGTTAATAAACTTCTTGAATATGGTTTTGAGCACCTTGAGGGGTGTAGTTTTTAGAATGGTGTCACACTTGGGTATTTTCTATCATATAGACCCCTCAAAATGACTTCAAATGAGATGTGGTCCCTAAAAAAAAATGGTGTTGTAGAAATGAGAAATTGCTGGTCACCTTTTAACCCTTATAACTCCCTAACAAAAAAAAAATTTGGTTCCAAAATTGTGCTGATGTAAAGTAGACATGTGGGAAATGTTACTTATTAAGTATTTTGTGTGACATATCTATGTGATTTAATTGCATAAAAATTCAAAGTTGGAAAATTGCGAAATTTTCATAATTTTCGCCAAATTTCCGTTTTTTTCACAAATAAACGCAGGTACTATCAAAGAATTTTTACCATTGTCATGAATTACAATATGTCTCGAGAAAACAATGTCAGAATCACTGGGATCCGTTGAAGCGTTCCAGAGTTATAACCTCATAAAGGGACAGTGGTCAGAATTGTAAAAATTGGCCCGGTCATTAACGTGCAAACCACCCTTGGAGGTAAAGGGGTTAATAAGTTATATTTGGATAGATCATACTTTTCAGGACACATTGACACCAAATATGTGTATTTTTTTACATTTCTTTATTGTTAACTGGGGAAAAGGGGCAATACAAATTTTTATATCTCTTTCAAATTTTGTACCTATTTAAAAACTTTTTTTACCTTTTTACTTTATTTGTTAGTGCCATCAAGAGACTTGAACCTATGATCGTCTGATCACTTCTACAACATACAGCAATACTATATAGTAAATATATGTACAGTCATGGCTGAAAGTGCTGGCAGCCTTGGCAAATTGGACATTATTTCAATTTCACACAAAACCCTCCAAAATTAGACCAATTTTGTTTCAAGCATGTGATGCTCGTCCAAACTCACCAGTGGCAAGTAACAGGTATGGGCAATATGAAAATCACACCTGAAAGATAAAAAGGGATAAGTTGGCTTAATCTTTATTTTGTATATATGTGTCTTTCGGACATCAGTGTATATAGTAAAAATCACTGACTTCTATGATGACCAGCCACAGGCTGGATGTTAAAGAGGAGATCACACGACAGGCACATGGTGTTCAGCTGGCCCCCAGCTTTCATAGCTACTCATTGGATCACTATGATCTCACTGCAAGGAAGGCAAAGGTGATCCAAAATAAAGTATGGGCTAGATCATAGCACTTAAATGCTGCTGCCAGCAATTGGTAGCAGAATTTAAAAGGTTGACAACAGCAATCAGCAAACATGCAAATCATTGCTGTTAGAGGCAGATGCTATATGTAGAGATATGAGCTTCAGTGGATGCTCTCTTCCACTTGCTTGGCTGTCTTTAGAAAGACCTGCACTCCTTCCCTATGGGCATTTTACTACTCAGACAGCACAGGGTGAGAATAAAACAGTGTGACAATACTTTATTGAACCAGCAACAGACAATAACATAGAAAAATTGGAGGAAAGTTGAGTATTAAGGGTTAAAACGAGTAATTATTATAAATGTGTCAAGTGGCATAAATACAATACAAAAAATAAAAGGAGAAAAGGATGATGTGCAAGATCACAGGCACCCCCCCCCCCCCAGTAATACACAAAGTCTCTAAGATATAGGAAGCGAGCTCTCAATAAGGTGCAGATGTATCATGACCAAGTGGTCTATACACACACATATATATTTCCAGAGCAGTGCTTACAAGCAAAAGATCAATGGCGTAATTTTAC
Source organism: Ranitomeya imitator (assembly GCF_032444005.1). Taxonomy (NCBI): domain Eukaryota; kingdom Metazoa; phylum Chordata; class Amphibia; order Anura; family Dendrobatidae; genus Ranitomeya; species Ranitomeya imitator. The sequence continues at coordinate 87,627,419 of NC_091286.1, forward strand.
GCATGGTATAGTCACAATGTGGTTGTCTGGTTTTTTGATTAGACAATAACATATAGAGCAGTCCCAGCAAATTCGAGGGTTCAATGTCCGACTACCCCCACTAGTGGCACCCTGCTTTTGGTGGGCATCCACAGAGAGGAGATAATGACAAGCTTAGCAAGCTGACAGTCCATTAAAGTACGTGGCCAAGTGATATCATTCTCCAAACGTCGCCATGGGGACAGATGACTGGATGGTCCCAACCTGGCTACTCTGAATGGCTCCATGGGGCCAGGTGGCGAATCCTAACATCTCCATGGGGCCAGGTGACCAGATAGTCCCAACCTGGCTTCTCCAAATATCTCCATGGGTTCAGTGATGGTCGATGAATCAGATCTGTATCCCTCCAGCTGGGGCCATGGTCCCTTAAGCTGACTTCCTGTAGAGTGTCTCAAATGTGTATCCCTCCAGTTGGAGCCATGGTGTCCTAGCTGTTGTTCTTTAGAGTCTCCCTGCAGAAGGATACATTTACCTTTCTATACCCACATCTATCTGTCAGATCATCATTCACAGGTCAGGGGGAAGGTGCAATTAGCTCAACTCTCATTGTTTGAGTATTCAATCAATTTGCATAGTTTATCGTTCAATGTTTGCAGGTCAACAAATTGCATGGCCTGATACATCGTCCCTGTCCTCAAAGGATAGCAACACAATAATCAATTCAAGAGACAGCGTTTAGGCTCATATAAACAATGTCCTATGTCCATGTGCCTACTGAAATGATACGTTCAGAATAATTAAGAATACATTCTGTGTTGTCATACTATATATTATAGCTGACATCTATCCTGTGTGGAGGGGACTCTGGTTCTGAACCCGTTCCAAAGCCCATGACACTCTCAACGATAGATATATCTGTCATATGGCATTAAGGGGTTAGAATACTCTGCGTTTATACCCTAAGTGTTTAAACCGCGGAGTTATAGTTGCAGCTAGACAATACTGTCTAAACAGCAGTCTCAGTTCCTGAGCCTCTTCAAAGGGTTATTATGATTTAATAATTTCCAGAAAACTTAAACAAAAAACATCTACCTTTAACCCTACAGGAAGTAGTTGTTTAGGGTTTTAAGGAAATAGCAATTTTTTTTCAAGAATTGTGTTAAAAAAGCCATAGCTGTTTCATTTTGCTCCTGGAATAATAATATGAGAGATTTCTTTTTGCAGGATTAATGGTATTTTTTAATAGGACCATTTTTAAATACCAATTTTTGGGGGTGGAGAGGATGAAAAAAAGCAATTTTACAATATTTTGGGTTTCTTTTTTTCTTTTTTTTAATTTTTTTTACTGTCTGGTAGATGAAGGTGACACAGTAACTTTATTCGATGGTTATAGTGATTCCAAAATGCATACAGTTGTTTTTATTGTTTTGCTACTTTTGTATACAAAAAACCACATTAAATCAGTAAATAAACCTTTGATATCAAGTTCAATTTAATGTAGTTGCAAGCAGATCAGTGGGGGTCCTGGTCCCCTGAGAGCCCAGCTCCTTCCTGAGTACTTACACATAGTGGAGTATGGATACAATAGCAAGCATCGATTTCCATCGTATCAATACTCCACTTTGTTTGCACGCTCAGGTTGGAGCTCTGTGTTCCTGTATCCTAAGCTGCGCATATCTCGGGGTTTGTTTGAGTGATCGCTGGAAATCCTAGGACCTGGACCCGCCCTATATCGTCTCACAATAAAAAGGGCATATATATATATAGGATCAATGTTTGTCTTTGTACTGCCATATTACTAGACTAATAACTTTCTATTTTTCTGTTAACAGAGGTATACAAGGAATTGGGTTTTTTTGCCGGATAGGTTGACATTTTAATTGGCCCCTTTTTGGGGTACATGTGATTTTGTTTTCTAGTGATTTTAATTTTCTGTGAGTTGGGTTAAATAAAATTATATTTTGTAGTTTGTTTTTTTATCATTGTTTTATTTTTGGGGAAAGTGAATTTTTTTGCATTTTTATAAAAACATTTTTTTACAATTTTGTTACACTTTGTTTTACTTTTTTTTGCTATCGCATAACACAGCCAAGTGCTTTGCAATGTTTTATCGCATAGCACCCTGCTCAATGTTATACTATCGGGGGTGTAAATCTGTAATTTTTTTTTCTCATGGTGATTTGTCATGAGGAAACAATCACAGCATACTGCGATGCATCCGAGAAACAGAACACACACCCATAAAAGACAAGTCGAGGAGTGTGAAACATCGGACTGCACTCATATGTCATCCAAGTGCAGTTTGATTACCACAGACATGGAGAATGGAGAAGATGGAAAGATTAAGAATCGGATCCCACCAAGGTGACACTCGGGTTAAACTCTAGTCTGATCTGAGTATCATTAGCATAATGGATCCAATTTTTTAGCATTGAATGGACGGCTGTGTGAGCGAGCCCTAAGAGTCTAATAGGAGCATTAAGATGTGAGCCAATGGCAAGGCCTCACCGGCCATAGCAAATCTCAAGTTGGCTCAAAATGAAAAAAAAATGCATAACATCTTGTGCCCTGGTCCTCCAGCTATTCCTCTATGCACACTAACATCCATTATGACGGGTAACAATAGCAGGCAATCACTAGTCGCAGTAATGATCTCACGTGAAGGAACACCACCCAAAGATTCTGCACCTTGGTCACCTGACATACAGTCACTATAGTAAGATGTTACAATGGATTGAGTACGCCATCATCTGTGAGATGAACAAGGGTTTTGTTTGGTTGCTGTGAATCAGTTGCAATTATAATGTATGTACAACTGCAAATCCTGTGTTTTATCTGAGAGACTCACCCTCTACATAGTCAGTGCTACTATTATAAGACCTATGTTGTAAAGTATCGATGGTATAAATATTCTATTAGTGAAACATAACACAATGCAAACAGTGCGGACACTCCCGTTGTAGAATAAGACGGTTGTAGAATGCTTCCAAGACAGATTTTTTTTTCTCATATGTACAATGTTGCTTTCTGTATGAAACTACCCTTTAAAAAACTGAAATATGTCATTTAAACAGTATGTAGAATTGTAACCTTCCCAACAGTAAATAACTACTATAAGTTAATGGATATGATGGGTGCTATTTCTAAAAAAATACAATTCCTTCAAATAACCAGACGTCTAATGATAATGAGATGACCCTGATGACCTTGTCCCAGTCTGTACAGTAAAGCAAAAAAAGTAAAAATCTGTAAAGGCCAACCTATTGTAACCTTCCGAACAGTAAATAACTACTATAAGTTAATGGATATGATGGGTGCTATTACTAAAAAAATACAATTCCTTCAAATAACCAGACTTCTAATGATAATGAGATGACCCTGATGACCTTGTCCCAGTCTGTACAGTAAAGCAAAAAAGGTAAAAATCTGTAAAGGCCAACCTATTGTGTATGCCACAGTGGTAAGGGGAAGTCTGTAAGATTTCAGATTTTTTTTAACATCGATAAAAACATAGCTAAAGAATGTTTATAAAACTTGATTTAACTCATGTAATTTTCTGATGATACATTCTCTTTAAATTGTGCAGTGTTCACTATGGAGTTGAGCTAGAGTGATAAGGTAGATTAATTAGTCTGCATAGTCTATAGCTATTGTAATGTGTTTTCACATTATGCTGATACTTTATATTTTTAAGTACACAACTTGGATAAGTTCAAGTTTAATTGTTCTGCATAATGGTAGATAACAATTAAAAGTAATACACGTGGCACCATAACACCGTGAAGTAATATTGTTATTTATCAAGTATGCAGTCCATTTACGGGAGAAAAAAAAATTGCCTCTTTAGTCTGTGTGGTGGAATAGCAAAACATGTTTCCGTTGTACGATAAAATGTTAATAGCTAATATACCATGCTTTTATGATGGTGCCATTTTTCTAAGCTTCATCAGCTCTTTCAAATAGTATCATAATGTCTGAAGCTGTTTAATGCAATAAAGCGGGCGACGTAATGTAGAATAATTGTGTGTCTCTTTAAAGGAAGAAGGCATTACACCCTATGACAAGCAGTAAGCTAATACGATTAGCATTACAACGTGTACGACAGTTAGGTGAAATGTAAAAAATACCGTTAAAATAGCATCAACGCAAATTCTCTAATACACTGTTTTTTTTCTTCTTTTTAGGTTGTCAGCCTGAGATTTCTAATGTATCATCATTGACACCTACAGATGTAGTGGAGCTGAGCTTGTCAACGGCATTCATGGGAAATTTGCTGCAAACTACATCTCATTTAAATATGACAATGTGCCGTCTGTATTTTGTTGTGGGAATTTCAGTAGCTACTAAGGCAACTGATTAAAAAAAAATAGAGACATTAAATATAAAATTAAAAAATTTTAAAACATTTAATGACAAATTCGGTTCGGTTACTTCTATAGGACTATTATTCACATATGATCCTTAAGCGCACCACAACACTAATTTTTCCATTATAAATCTTTTGCCAAAAATTCAATTATCTAATTATTGACTTTTTTTTAATAAGTAAATATATCCACATGCTATAAAAATGCCTGTTTAGCTACGCGTACCAGGTTCACCTAAAATAATAAAATGAACAGCAGGCAGTTTATTCAAAACAGAATTTACACCATCGCTGTTATGATCTGTTACTTTAAAAACCTGAGTACTAATGCGGATTACATGCTCTCTGCTTTTTCTTCAATGTAAGACACAACGGTGCCGAAAGGTAAAGTGTTATAATGTGTTTCTAAGTCAAGAAGCCATAATGTTTTTTTTGCAGTAACTTGTAGAAAACCAAGATGAAGCTACATGATATTTCTTGGACATATAAATATACCGAGGAGGAAGTAAAATTCTGCACTATTAATATTATTTTGTGAAACATTCAGAAAAGTTAAATGTTTGACTCATTGTAATATTTGACCTTCACGCTGACATTATTAATGTTATACATTACTTTCTATGTGAGACTACCTGGGCGGAATAAGTTTAGTAGTTGATAATTCAGATTCTTAAGGTTTCCGGATGCCTTAGTGAAAGACACGGATCCATCTAGATGTTCACCTGGTATCCTCAGACAGAAATAAGACTAACTGTAATAATAAGAGCTGTACATTTTGGGTTGAAACATTACTTAAGTCGAAATTTGCCCAAATGACATGTCCATCAAATAAAAGAAACTTTTTTTTATTAACCACCTAAACACATAAATCTCATAGGACAAGATACAAAAATCCTAAATGAATTAGGTTAATACAATGATCCCATTGAATATGAAGATCTAGAAACATACCTTTTTTTAAAATCAGATAAATTGAAGTTGTACTCACCACATAATATTACACTTACGGTGTTATCTTCACAAAGAAAAGGGTTCTCCATACAAGCAAGTTTGTCGGATCTTTTCACTTTACGCTGAAATGATTCCAGCAACAGATGAGTCTAAACTAATAAATGTTATTATAATTTTTTTTTTTTAAAAGCAATAAATTTGACTTTATATTATATAAACTCTTTTAACTTTGCTCTTAAAATTTCAAGCCGTCCGAGCTGAAATAATGAAATGGAAAAAAAAAAAAGAAGACTTTGCTGTCACGCTATCCATTTGTGTTCGTCGAAAACGAGGCACATCACGAAATTCAGGCACAAAAGAAATAAGAAAAATATTTGAGCCAGAGGGTGTTATGCCTAACCATGTGAGCAAGGACTATGAAAAGTTTCGGTGTTATAAAAAACCTATATATTTTTTTTTTTAAATGAAACAAAATGCATTCCAATTCTTTTATGTCAAAGATGAGATGAATTTGAAAACCGTAACCTGACTTCTTGATGCAGGGTCTCGCCACATGAGATCGTCTCCAATGCATTCCGTTTGGCAAGCAGATCTTTCAATCTTTTTTTTTTTTTCTCCATGCATTACAGAGAATGTTAAATCAGTTTGGTGTCCATATAAATGTCTTTGAACTTTGCCATTGCCTGCGGTACCCTGTCATCATCTTGAGGAACACCGTTTTCAGATCTTCAGCAGGTACTAATTTAATTTCCTCTACATACAAAAGAAGAGATCAATATCTGATTATATATGTTTGATATGTTGGCAGATAAAGGGCCCTATTCTGGTCCAAAGACTTTTTTTGAACCTCAGAGGTATACCATTTTAGCTCCCCTGGGATCTGATTGGAAGGAGGTCTCAAAGGTCTGCAACAAACCATCCTGCTGTTGCTTGTGTTCTTCTATAAAGACTTTCTAAAGATTGAGATGAGAAGAAAAGAAGATCAAGAACCAGGATGTCTTTTACCCATTTTAATCTTTCCTGGGGTCTATCTTACCTAAAAATAAGCGTTTATAATACAGGTTTACACAAAAAAAAAGTCGGATAATGGGACTAAAGGGGAGGAGAGGGAAATGAAGCCTGTTCCTATCTAATTTCCTTAATGATGAGCCTCCAACTTTCAAGCCTACCTTGACTTTTTTCTTTTTCTGCCCATGCTCATAGTGAGAGGGCTTCAAATACAGTACCAGGGTTTAGAAGACCATTAAGCAGGCCTCACAGCTAAAAGGCAGGAGGCTTAGATTTCATTGTGAAACATAAGATTGCTATGTGCTTGGATTAGTAAACAATACACAGTAAGTGCCACGATTTTCCATTGTGAAGAGGATGAAAATATATTTCTGCATGTCATAAAAGCTTGGCTAAATGGAAGCATAATGTGCAGCAGCCTGAACTGTTGTAACATAACAATGGCTAAGAAGGCGACCAGAATTAAAGCTCCACAGGCTGATAGCCTGTATTTTAAGCTGATATGAGGCAGCAAACTAAAGGAGTTAAGGAAAAGTAGATTTCAATTCTTTTAAAGCAAAGCTCACCCACAGTGGCCATTCAAGATCAGTATTATATTATTTAAATGCTCCATGAACTGTTTAAATCCTTATATTCCTTTTTTTTTTTTTAATAAAAAAGTCAAGCCAGAATTAAAAAGTTTTAAAACATATATCGGGCGTAAAACTTGACAGCAACGTACAGCAGCTTAGGAAATCTGCAGGAAACTATGCTTTTCATTAAATAATTAGTTTAAAAAAAATGCAAAAACCGGAAAATTGATTTTCTCCACATTTTAAAAATAGATTCTATTAACATATATAAAGTTATACAATTACATTATGTTGGCATTATAATGGTTATTATGATGTGAAAAATATATTAAGTTACATAGTTACATAGTTATTAAGGTTGAAGGAAGACTATATGTCCATCTAGTTCAACCCATAGCCTAACCTAACATGCCCTAACATGTTGATCCAGAGGAAGGCAAAAAAACCCCTATATTTTAGATAAACTGTAGTAATTTTCGTACATTAAGCTAAAAACACCATTTTGGGGATATTAATCCTATTTCCCATAGCACTGTATCCCTTTTGTAAAAATTAAATAGATGTACGGTCGAAGTTTAACCAAAATTAAAGGACACACCTAAATAAAGAATGAATACCGTACATGAAAAGTATAAAATGAGAGCACAAAAAAAGCTGCATCAAATAAATAATGGAGATTATTTAGCCAGTACATTATGAATATCATCTGACATAAAACGCTGGTTGTCTGAATATAGTCTGACACTGAGTGATTCTTTCTCCATTCGCACTGTTGACAGGTCCCACACTTATGGCATTGATCAACTCTACTAGTTCGATATGAAGTTTAGCTTAACATTATGGTAAGCCATTTTTTTTTTCAGATTTATGTGTTTGTCTCCTATCTAGAATATTCAAGTGCTGAATGCAGATTAACTCATACGGTCCATCACTGCCATATTAAGAAGTGTACAGAGAATACTCATAGACTTTATAATTTCCTTCGAAAAAAGTCATCTTCAAACTTCTTTCATATTTGTCCTTGCTGATAAACTCAAAAAATCTAACCTCGTCATCCTATTTTTAAATGTATGTGTCATCCGCAAAAATCCTACCGCAAGCTAGCCAGCTCCGCCACAATAAGACTAAGCCATATACTTACTGTTTCAAAGGTAAGGTGACTTCAATTTTCAAGGAATTTCGTATGTGAGTTCTTCCTGTATCCACCATCTCTTTCAAACTCTTCTGTCTCCTTGGCTCATTCTGTTACAGAGGAAGAAGTGTCCCTGCTGTTAAGATCCTATCTGGCTACTACTTGCTCTCTTGATCCCACTCCCTCCCACTTTTTTGCCTCTGTTCTGGTCCACTTACATTGTAACTCCTCCCTCACTTGTGTTAACTTTTTTGTACCTTCTTCAAACATGAAACTTTAACACATCCTGAAAATAATGAGTTATGGCTTTTCATGTGTGACTGTTCCCAGGTATTTCAGCCTAAAAAAAAAAAACAGAAAAAAAATAGAAAAAAAACCTTCTATTTTTTCTCTTGTCCATTCTTAACACTATATTTTTGTAATAATTTTCCTGTAGAATGTAATTATTAAACAAATAAAAACAAATTATTTTGTACAAAATTTACATTCAAAATGTGCAATTTTAATTTTGGCCAAAGAAAAAAATTAGATCAAGCATTCACAATTTTTGGAATATAAATATGTGCGCAATAAAATTCTTAACTGAGGTAGAAACTCATCTATGATATAACTACAGCGGATTTAGGCATTTCACCTCACCAGCTGCAAGATCCCACATGCCGCTCCTGCCAAGGAAACTAAATGTCAAAATTAAAACTAACATTTCAAAAATATTATCAGCGATCTAACAAAGCAGAAAAATTACCAAAATTAATTAGATAAGACCCTTTTATATTAAGCAAAGCACCCATCAATGCCCTTACCTATATAATTGTTTTTATTTAGGCACTCCTGCCTTAAAATTACTGTCTGAATATTCATTAATTTTCGAAAAGTGCCAGTTATCAACATGATCATTTTTATAGATCATAAGCCAATGATAGGACATTGAACTTAGGGTAGGACTAACCGTGAACGAAAAGTGTATGAGGATTATTTATTGAGGCTGGAAACATAACATCTGTATAGGAAATAATGCAAGCCCCATTTTCTCCTCCATGTATTGTATACTGCAACAGTTAATTAACTAGTGTTCTTTTTATTCTGTTAACGAAATGTCTCTCCCGCTCTACTTGTAGGAAGTTCAAGCAATAATAGAAAGTAAAATCACATTAACTTAATTGGATGCAAGCAAACCCTTGTTTTCTTGGGTCTCTTTTTCTGAATTCCCCATTACAAGTCAGCTAAAGTCTGACTTATTTGATAATGGCGCTGGTTCGAATGCAGCCCTAAAACACTCACATGATAAGAAAGTTTGTTATTATCTTGGTTGAATCATTAAATTCTATAACAATGGTCTACAAGTTAGCTTCTGATTTTAAGTATTGAATTATCTAAGATATTCAAAAAATAGTGTAACTAAATATGTATACATTAAGATTCAAGTTGCATTTTAATCCAATGAGAAAATAGACTAAGGATATATTTCTATGGGATGACAATATTGCCATCCCAAACCCATCTAGAATACAGTAATTATCGTGTTACATAAGTTGTACCCTAAACACAGAATGATCCAAAACAGAAATTTTGTCTCTTCTTTTTTTGGCTAACTCCTTCTAGCCTACAATTTAGACACCACTAAAAAAGCAGTCCTAGACTAAATTCTCTATCCTTAAGAGGATTACACCCAACCAGATCCCCATGTACTATATGTCTAATTAAAGCGGTCTATACAGTGGGGCAAAAAAGTATTTAGTCCAGAAAATCACATTGTCTGTTTTTTTTAACCCCATAGCGTTATCAAATAATACAGCTACTGCTTGCCCTAATATACCACAGCTAGACAGGGAATCCCTACCTGACTGCAGAGTTTGGCATCCTAGGTTAACAATATGGAGACTCCTAATAGTTACAACTAGTCTTGATGTGCCCCTAATGAGACCCTGTTCCTAAAATATATATCTTACTAATACTAAAAAGTATATGTTCAATTATACATAAAATTTAACTCCGGATAGTTGAATGATAATGCAGAGGGTTATAAAATGTGAACGATAAACTCAGTGCATAAAAAGTTATATACAGTGGGGCAAAAAAGTATTTAGTCAGTCAGCAATAGTGCAAGTTCCACCACTTAAAAAGATGAGAGGTGTCTGTAATTTACATCATAGGTAGACCTCAACTATGGGAGACAAACTGAGAAAAAAAAATCCAGAAAATCACATTGTCTGTTTTTTTCACATTTTATTTGCATATTATGGTGGAAAATAAGTATTTGGTCAGAAACAAACAATCAAGATTTCTGGCTCTCACAGACCTGTAACTTCTTCTTTAAGAGTCTCCTCTTTCCTCCACTCATTACCTGTAGTAATGGCACCTGTTTAAACTTGTTATCAGTATAAAAAGACACTTGTGCACACCCTCAAAGAGTCTGACTCCAAACTCCACTATGGTGAAGACCAAAGAGCTGTCAAAGGACACCAGAAACAAAATTGTAGCCCTGCACCAGGCTGGGAAGACTGAATCTGCAATAGCCAACCAGCTTGGAGCATTTGGATGATCCAGAGGAGTTTTGGGAGAATGTCCTATGGTCTGATGAAACCAAACTGGAACTGTTTGGTAGAAACACAACTTGTCGTGTTTGGAGGAAAAAGAATACTGAGTTGCATCCATCAAACACCATACCTACTGTAAAGCATGGTGGTGGAAACATCATGCTTTGGGGCTGTTTCTCTGCAAAGGGGCCAGGATGACTGATCCGGGTACATGAAAGAATGAATGGGGCCATGTATCGTGAGATTTTGAGTGCAAACCTCCTTCCATCAGCAAGGGCATTGAAGATGAAACGTGGCTGGGTTTTTCAACATGACAATGATCCAAAGCACACCGCCAGGGCAACGAAGGAGTGGCTTCGTAAGAAGCATTTCAAGGTCCTGGAGTGGCCTAGCCAGTCTCCAGATCTCAACCCTATAGAAAACCTTTGGAGGCAGTTGAAAGTCCGTGTTGCCAAGCGAAAAGCCAAAAACATCACTGCTCTAGAGGAGATCTGCATGGAGGAATGGGCCAACATACCAACAACAGTGTGTGGCAACCTTGTGAAGACTTACAGAAAACGTTTGACCTCTGTCATTTCCAACAAAGGATATATTACAAAGTATTGAGATGAAATTTTGTTTCTGACCAAATACTTATTTTCCACCATAATATGCAAATAAAATGTGAAAAAAACAGGCAATGTGATTTTCTGGATTTTTTTTTTCTCAGTTTGTCTCCCATAGTTGAGGTCTACCTATGATGTAAATTACAGACGCCTCTCATCTTTTTAAGTGGTGGAACTTGCACTATTGCTGACTGACTAAATACTTTTTTGCCCCACTGTATATGTTGATAAATTCATCATCGTGTCACTGATATTGCGTCAATGATAAGCATACCTATGTGTAGACAAACAACTTTAAAAAGAAGAACACTGTGAACTTAGTGTAGAAACACATTAATCAGGATAATTCGTTCTACCTCTCTGTTGTCCAAAATCCTAGAATGTCTATCTTCTTCTCCTGCTTTCGTCAACTCAACATGGAGAAAACTGAATTGATTACCATTCATCTAGCTCAAAATTTCACGTCAGGCATAACAATCACTGTTAATGGCGCCACAATTTTACCAACATTGGGGTAACGTTTAACTTTGCCTCTAAACTACATAGTCAAGCCCTTACTATTTAGTGCTACATTCAATTGAAAGACATTTTTCAAATCCACTCTTTTTTTCTTCTTTGAATCAACAAAGATGTTAGTGCATGCCCTCATCATCTCATGCCAACACTACTGCAACATCTCTCCAATTTATCCTTAATAGTGATGAGCGAATATACTCGTTACTCGATATTTCCCGAGCACGATCGGGTGTCCTCCGAGTATTTGTAAGTGCTCAGAGATTTAGTTTTCTTTGCCGCAGCTGAATGATTTACAGCTACTAGCCAGCATAAGTACATGTGGGGGTTGCCTGGTTGCTAGGGAATCCCCACATTTAATCAAGCTGGCTAACAGATGTAAATCATTCAGCTGGTGCAAGGAAAACTAAATCTCCGAGCACTTACAAATACTCGGAGGACACCTGAGCTTGCTCGGGAAATCTCGAGTAACGAGTATATTCACTCATCACTAATCCTTAACCCTGGTGCCCTAATAATTCACTCAATGGTGCCCCAGTAATCAATCTTCTGCCTCTCCCCTCTGCCTTACTCTTTACTCGTTACCCATTACCCAGAGAATTAACATTTAAGTACAATCACTACCTGTCCCCTCCATACATCTCTCATCTACTATCTTGATACCTCCTCACATGTTATCTTCTATTCTCTCCTAATACAACCATCTCCACAATTTTTTGCCATGCTTCTCTCTGAAATTTGCTACCAAAATAAATCAGACTCTCTCTTAATTAAAACATTCAAGGAATAATGTTGGAGAGATCACCCCAAATAGGGTCTTATCCAACGCAAAGCAAATTGAAATAATCAAATTGTACTCACCAGATGGAGCTTTTGATAAAGCATATAAAGTTTCCGCTGCAGCAGATCCACGGGTCAGCAAGTGACCATGCTGTAGATGAATGAATGGGTTAATGTGGATATAATCTGCGCTGCTGAATAATTTTAGGTCAAGATGTATTTCACATAAAGAATGGTGGTTTATTCAACGCATTGCAAAGTCTAAGCGACTTCTTCATCAGGAAATTCCATACGAATACAAGTTGCTTAGACTTTGAAACGCGTTGAATAAACCACCATTCTTTATGTGATATACGTCTGGACCTACAATTAGTCAGCAGCGCAGATTATATCCACATTAACCCATTCATTTATCATTGAAACATTGAAATGTAACCTAAAGCCCCACCTCATCAAGAAAGCCTACTACATGCAATAACCTTGCCGTCACTGCACTGCTATATCACCAGCTTCTACTCTTGCCTACAATAGTACGTACACTTCAATAATTCTGAATTCTGATTTTTGGTCACTTGTCGGCTAAGGGTGACAAATTCTGTAGATTTGTATCTTACTATTTAGAATCCAATTTATGAAAATAGGGCAATTATTTTATGCAGTATTGGATTAGGCTAGGACAGGACAATTCTGTAATCCCATAATAATGTTGATTTTCTCTATGGATTATGCTTGTTTCTTTATGTACACATTTTTTAATTACCATACACTACTAAAAGTTAAATTTTAGCTTTCTTCCCACTTGCTTTTACTTTTTCCAACTTTCAATTGGGTTTTCTCTCGTCTGTACAGTATTTAGTAACATAGTAACATAGTAACATAGTTAGTAAGGCCGAAAAAAGACATTTGTCCATCCAGTTCAGCCTATATTCCATCATAATAAATCCCCAGATCTATGTCCTTCTACAGAACCTAATAATTGTATGATACAATATTGTTCTGCTCCAGGAAGACATCCAGGCCTCTCTTGAACCCCTCGACTGAGTTCGCCATCACCACCTCCTCAGGCAAGCAATTCCAGATTCTCACTGCCCTAACAGTAAAGAATCCTCTTCTATGTTGGTGGAAAAACCTTCTCTCCTCCAGACGCAAAGAATGCCCCCTTGTGCCCGTCACCTTCCTTGGTATAAACAGATCCTCAGCGAGATATTTGTATTGTCCCCTTATATACTTATACATGGTTATTAGATCGCCCCTCAGTCGTCTTTTTTCTAGACTAAATAATCCTAATTTCGCTAATCTATCTGGGTATTGTAGTTCTCCCATCCCCTTTATTAATTTTGTTGCCCTCCTTTGTACTCTCTCTAGTTCCATTATATCCTTCCTGAGCACCGGTGACCAAAACTGGACACAGTACTCCATGTGCGGTCTAACTAGGGATTTGTACAGAGGCAGTATAATGCTCTCATCATGTGTATCCAGACCTCTTTTAATGCACCCCATGATCCTGTTTGCCTTGGCAGCTGCTGCCTGGCACTGGCTGCTCCAGGTAAGTTTATCATTAACTAGGATCCCCAAGTCCTTCTCCCTGTCAGATTTACCCAGTGGTTTCCCATTCAGTGTGTAATGGTGACATTGATTCCTTCTTCCCATGTGTATAACCTTACATTTATCATTGTTAAACCTCATCTGCCACCTTTCAGCCCAAGTTTCCAACTTATCCAGATCCATCTGTAGCAGAATACTATCTTCTCTTGTATTAACTGCTTTACATAGTTTTGTATCATCTGCAAATATCGATATTTTACTGTGTAAACCTTCTACCAGATCATTAATGAATATGTTGAAGAGAACAGGTCCCAATACTGACCCCTGCGGTACCCCACTGGTCACAGCGACCCAGTTAGAGACTATACCATTTATAACCACCCTCTGCTTTCTATCACTAAGCCAGTTACTAACCCATTTACACACATTTTCCCCCAGACCAAGCATTCTCATTTTGTGTACCAACCTCTTGTGCGGCACGGTATCAAACGCTTTGGAAAAATCGAGATATACCACGTCCAATGACTCACCGTGGTCCAGTCTATAGCTTACCTCTTCATAAAAACTGATTAGATTGGTTTGACAGGAGCGATTTCTCATAAACCCATGCTGATATGGAGTTAAACAGTTATTCTCATTGAGATAATCCAGAATAACATCCCTCAGAAACCCTTCAAATATTTTACCAACAATAGAGGTTAGACTTACTGGCCTATAATTTCCAGGTTCACTTTTAGAGCCCTTTTTGAATATTGGCACCACATTTGCTATGCGCCAATCCTGCGGAACAGACCCTGTCGCTATAGAGTCCCTAAAAATAAGAAATAATGGTTTATCTATTACATTACTTAGTTCTCTTAGTACTCGTGGGTGTATGCCATCCGGCATATTTGAATTGTCTTTCATCATTTTATTGGAATATGTTTTTGTATGGCAGTATGGGCTAAATACAACTTATTTTTATTGTTTATACTCCAAGAAAACAAGGCTGGAGACCGAATATACTGCAATCAACCACGGCTAGTTAGTGACTTATAGTTACAGTTGTCTTTATTGAGGCATAACAGTTTTGAAAAACATTTCTATATTTAATTACGTTAGTGATTTATAATACCGCATGCTTTTTAAAGTCTGTAAATAAAAACTATCATAAGAAAACTGATAAATCGGGATCATGTAGCAGTTGTACATATCTGGATTACTGATTTACACTATCGGTCTCACTACGGAATGAAATAAAGACCACCAACAGTGGAAAGATATTGTATTTTTCTTACAAACTGTATCCAATTTTATGACTAATGTCATAGGGCAATGTGCTGCTGGTCGTTTTATTTTCAGTTTCAGGAAAGAAGTATGCATTGGGAATTGATAATGAAGAACGCTGTTCTAAATAAGGATTGAAGTGGATAGTGTTTTAAGTGTAAAAAATAATGTTCTTTAATATATTTTTTATACATTCTATACTAATTTAAATGAAATAACCATTCTACCTACCTTTTCTGATACATTTCAATTTGTATTGAGCTGAATACTATCTACTTGATAATTCACGCATTTTGTGAAGCTTTGTCATTTATACTTTATGGGGTTGTTTGGTTTATTTATTGTTTTTTAAATTCTATTGGCTTCTTGGGCATTAAATATAACAAATATTGCAGTACTTGCCCACTGCTGCTTTAGCGCTAACCCTCCTGTGCTGCCTCTTGTCTTTGTTGATATGACTGCAAGGGTGACATCACGTCATAGTCATATGACCGTGCAGCTGATCACTAGGCTCACTGGTGTGGTGTTGTCTACATTTCCATCACAGCTGAGTACAGTGAATGACCACAGAAGGCCTTGGGATATAGCCAAATTAAGAAAGATCGGGGGTACCACTGGAAACCTGGTATACACAACCTGAATTACTTTTCAGTAATCTACACTGCTGCTTCTACCTAATCTTTGGTTACCCAAATAAATATCTAAACATAAACACCAAGACAATAAGCAAAGGGTGCCGACATGGGTTTGACAAAAAATGTTTATTGGCAGGCTCGGACTGGCCCACAGGGGAACAGGAGAATCCTCTGGTAGGCCGCTATGAAGAAGGGCTGATGAGTCATGCTATTACGCTTGATTCACAATTTGCAGAAAAAGGTATAATCTAATTGTTCATTAAACAAGCTAGCCAAATTAATATTACAAAGAAGAAAAAGTAAATTTGTGTACTAGGGTCAGGTTATTTTTGCATGTAGCCAAATAGTGGGCCCCAAGAATCAATGTTACTGATGAACCGTTGCCAGTCCAGTCCAGTTATCAGTAACAACAATAACTTTTTTACCATCTAACTAATGATTGCACACCTGGAGATGTGCACTGGAAAAGTCTCAGGCGGTACTACCACTTGAAGGACCTTTCTCCTGAAGGCCACATCAGAAACATTTTGGATTTGAAAACGACAGTGCTTAAAGGGTTTGTCCACTATGAGCCCAACTCTTCCTCAATATGAATTTTTGCCCCCTTTAAAATAAAAACACTTATACTCACCTCCTGTGTAGGCACTATTCCGGTGGTGATGGTAATCACGTTCCTGAGTCTCACGTCTTGTTGTTACATCACTCGAGCCTTGCACCCAATCAGGTTCGGTTTATCTGTCCCTGCCTTCAAATATATAAGCAATCAAGAGGAAGTGAGAGAGCAGCCACAGCTCTGACTTTCTCTTAATTACTTATTCATCTAAAGGCGGGGACAGTGAAGTCGGCACTGATTGTGTGCAGGGCTCATGTGATGTAACAACAAGACGTAAGACTCAGGAACGTGAACACCATCACCGCTGGAATGGTGCTGGCATGGGAGGTGAGAACAAGTGTTTTTATTTTAAAGGGGCAAACATTCAGATTGAAAAGGGGTGGTCTTAATATTGGACAAACCATTTAATAAGAGGTAAAAAGAACTCACTGTGTCCATGGCTGAGGCAACAGTTGTTAATATTATGTGTAAGAAGATAATGAAATAAAAAAACAAGCACTTACAGTTTCGATGTCTTAAATGAGGCGATAGGTACTGTATGGTTCACTGAAGGTCTCTGTTTCCATCCCCGCAGTTTTTCAGGTACTGTCTACTGACATGACAGCTGCATCTAATCACTGGACTCAGTGGTCATGCCTGTATGTTCATTATGAGACCACTGAGGGCAGTAATTTGCTGTAGTGGTCACTTGGTTAGATGAGCTGTGATTAATGTTTAAGTTTTGCATATAATGAACAGACTTAACGGGGTTGTTTCCACTTCTTAAATTGGTATAATTGCAAAGTAACTTGCAATTTATTTATTTTTAAATATCTTCTATGTTCTTAAAATAGTTGCATTTTTTTTTTTACTGCATCTTGCTTTGCTGGTCTCCTAAGCAAAGGGAGTGCTTGCAAGTTATTTTCTAAATAGCTTGTAAGCGCAGCTCTGAAGCTGCCTGGATCTTCCAGCAACCTCCATTTGTGCTTCAAACAATAACAGTGCTCCCTAGATGCCCTTACACAGTAATAATTAGTGTTGAGCGATACCTTCCGATATCGGAAAGTATCGGTATCGGATTGGATCGGCCGATATTCAAAAAATATCGGATATCGCCGATACCGATACCCGATCCCAATGCAAGTCAATGGGACCAAAATATCGGAATTAAAATAAACCCTTTCTTTCCTTGTAGGTTCATTCTACATGAAGGAAAACAACAAAGAATAATGCAGGATGTATTTGGGGAGGTGGCGGAGACATTAAAGTCATAGAGGTTTAGCCCAATCAAATAGAATAGCATGTTTTTTTTTTTTTTTTAAAGACGTTCGGAGTGACAAAGATATTGACTATGTGAATATTTTTTTTTTTTGTCAGATATTGATGTTTCACTATTTCACGCCCTTCCCCTTCTTTTTTTTTTACTTTTCCCACACTTTCATCTTCATCATCATCAGCATCTTTGACATCAACTTCTTCTTCACCTTATTCATCTTCTTCTTCATCTTCTACCTATTTTTTTTTAATTAAATTCTTCATATTCATTTTATTCAACTATTATTAT
This sequence comes from Ranitomeya imitator, assembly GCF_032444005.1. Classification (NCBI taxonomy): domain Eukaryota; kingdom Metazoa; phylum Chordata; class Amphibia; order Anura; family Dendrobatidae; genus Ranitomeya; species Ranitomeya imitator. Next base: position 87,645,464 of record NC_091286.1, read on the forward strand.
TCTTCCTATTCTACATATTCATTTTATTCAACTATTATTATTCTTCCTATTCTACTTCTTCATCATATTCTCATTTGTGACAGGCATTCCCGTAGCTGTTATCTATAAAAGTTTGAAGATTACACCTTCCATTCTGCCAGTCACAAAAGTTACATTTGTCCGCGTTCAGTTTGGCCTGCAGCATCAGGCTTTATCCAGGGGCACCACGAGGAGGAACGGACTCACCCCCATACACTGCTTAGTCTTCTTCTGCATATAATTTAGATAATATCTTTTGCTCTGATATTAAGTGTTATGCTTAATGTTCTTCTGCTCTTTGTTCTGCAGCCTCTTGTTCTTCTGCTTCTTGGTCTTCCATGTCGTCGTCTCCAGGGTCGTCGTCTCCAGGGTCGTCGTCTACGCCGTCGTCGTCTCCGCCGTCGTCGTCGTCATCGGGGTGGTCTTCCGGGTCATCGACTTTAGGGTCTTCAACTTGGAAATGTAGCAGAAGGTACAAGAAGGCTGAGAAAATGCCAAGAACCAGCTGATGGAACTGGAACTCGGATGGCTACCCGAAGGTTCAAGAGCCTATGGAACTACCGAGGACCAGCTGACGTTACTGGAACCCGGTTACTAAGCAGGAGGTACCCGTGCTAAAAAGCACTACCAAGGACCGCCTGACGTTGACGGAACTCAGATACCCAGAAGGAGGCACCTAAGCCAAAGGCTCTGCCCGGAACCAGCTGACGTTACTGGAACCAGGATGGGGAGCAGAAGGTACAAGAGCAAAAGACACTGCCGAGAACCAGCTGACGGTACTGGAACCCGGATGGGTAGCCGAAGGTCCAAGAGCCAATGGAACTACCGAGGACCAGCTGACGTTACTGGAACCCGGTTACTAAGCAGGAGGTACCCGTGCCTGAAAGCACTACCAAGGACCACCTGACGTTGGTGGAACTTGGATACCCAGAAGGAGGCACCTAAGCCAAAGGCTCTGCCCGGAACCAGCTGACGGTACTGGAACCAGGATGGGGAGCAGAAGGTACAAGAGCAAAAGACACTGCCGAGAACCAGCTGACGGTGCTGGAACCAGGTGGTGGACCCGAAGGTCCACAGGAGAGGAGAGAACAGCTAGGCCGCGAGGTAGCCGCAGTTACCGAACCCCAACAGTCCTACAGGGGGAGCTTGGCCTACTGGCACTACAGAACCAGCCTTGATTACCAATTCATGCAGCCCACATAGGAAGCTCCTAAACTGGAGGCACCCTGGAGTTGGCTAACCCGACCGCAACACGACGGGGCAAGCATAGGCGTCTCAGTGAGCTTGACACTACCCGGAAACAGCTGACGGTGCTGGAACCAGGCTGGGCACGAGGGAGTACCCGTGACAAAAACACTGCCGAGAACCAGCTGGCGGTGCTGGAACCCGGATGCGTCGCCCCAGTGTGCAAGAGCCAATGGCACGACCGAGGACCAGCTGACGGTGCTTGAACCTGGTTACTAAGCTGTAGGTGCCTGCGCTTAAAAACACTACCAAGGACCGCCTGACGTTGGCGGAACTCGGATACCCAGGAGGAGGCACCTAAGCCAAAGGCTCGGCCCGGAACCAGCTGACGGTGCTGGAACCAGGTGGTGGACCCGAAGGTCCACAGGAGAGGAGAGAACAGCTAGGCCACGAGGCAGCCGCAGTTACCGAACCCCAACAGTCCTACAGGGGGAGCTTGGCCTACTGGCACTACAGAACCAGCCTTGACTACCAATTCATGCAGCCCACATAGGAAGCTCCTAAACTGGAGGCACCCTGGAGTTGGCTAACCCGACCGCAACACGACGGGGCAAGCATAGGCGTCTCAGTGAGCTTGACACTACCCGGAAACAGCTGACGGTGCTGGAACCAGGCTGGGCACGAGGGAGTACCCGTGACAAAAACACTGCCGGGAACCAGCTGGCGGTGCTGGAACCCGGATGCGTTGCCCCAGTGTGCAAGAGCCAATGGCACCGAGGACCAGCTGACGGTGCTGGAACACGGTTACTAAGCTGTAGGTGCCCGCGCTTAAAAGCACTACCAAGGACCGCCTGACGTTGGCGGAACTCGGATACCCAGGAGGAGGCACCTAAGCCAAAGGCTCGGCCCGGAACCAGCTGACGGTGCTGGAACCAGGTGGTGGACCCGAAGGCCCACAGGAGAGGAGAGAACAGCTGGGCCGCGAGGCAGCCGCAGTTACCGAACCCCAACAGTCCTACAGGGGGAGCTTGGCCTACTGGCACTACAGAACCAGCCTTGACTACCAATTCATGCAGCCCACATAGGAAGCTCCTAAACTGGAGGCACCCTGGAGTTGGCTAACCCGACCACAACACGACGGGGGAAGCATAGGCGTCTCAGTGAGCTTGACACTACCCGGAAACAGCTGACGGTGCTGGAACCAGGCTGGGCACGAGGGAGTACCCATGACAAAAACACTGCCGGGAACCAGCTGGCGGTGCTGGAACCCGGATGCGTTGCCCCAGTGTGCAAGAGCCAATGGCACCGAGGACCAGCTGACGGTGCTGGAACACGGTTACTAAGCTGTAGGTGCCCGCGCTTAAAAGCACTACCAAGGACCGCCTGACGTTGGCGGAACTCGGATACCCAGGAGGAGGCACCTAAGCCAAAGGCTCGGCCCGGAACCAGCTGACGGTGCTGGAACCAGGTGGTGGACCCGAAGGTCCACAGGAGAGGAGAGAACAGCTGGGCCGCGAGGCAGCCGCAGTTACCGAACCCCAACAGTCCTACAGGGGGAGCTTGGCCTACTGGCACTACAGAACCAGCCTTGACTACCAATTCATGCAGCCCACATAGGAAGCTCCTAAACTGGAGGCACCCTGGAGTTGGCTAACCCGACCACAACACGACGGGGCAAGCATAGGCATCTCAGTGAGCTTGACACTACCCGGAAACAGCTGACGATGCTGGAACCAGGCTGGGCACGAGGGAGGACCCGTGACAAAAACACTGCCAGGAACCAGCTGGTGGTGCTGGAACCCGGATGCGTTGCCCCAGTGTGCAAGAGCCAATGGCACCGAGGACCAGCTGACGGTGCTGGAACATGGTTACTAAGCTGTAGGTGCCCGCGCTTAAAAGCACTACCAAGGACCGCCTGACGTTGGCGGAACTCGGATACCCAGGAGGAGGCACCTAAGCCAAAGGCTCGGCCCGGAACCAGCTGACAGTGCTGGAACCAGGTGGTGGACCCGAAGGTCCACAGGAGAGGAGAGAACAGCTAGGCCGCGAGGCAGCCGCAGTTACCGAACCCCAACAGTCCTACAGGGGGAGCTTGGCCTACTGGCACTACAGAACCAGCCTTGACTACCAATTCATGCAGCCCACATAGGAAGCTCCTAAACTGGAGGCACCCAGGAGTTGGCTAACCCGACCACAACACGACGGGGCAAGCATAGGCGTCTCAGTGAGCTTGACACTACCTGGAAACAGCTAACAGTGCTGGAACCAGGCTGGGCACGAGGGAGTACCCGTGACAAAAACACTGCCGAGAACCAGCTGGCGGTGCTGGAACCCGGATGCGTTGCCCCAGTGTGCAAGAGCCAATGGCACGACCGAGGACCAGCTGACGGTGCTGGAACCCGGTTACTAAGCTGTAGGTGCCTGCGCTTAAAAGCACTACCAAGGACCGCCTGACGTTGGTGGAACTCGGATACCCAGGAGGATGCACCTAAGCCAAAGGCTCGGCCCGGAACCAGCTGACGGTGCTGGAACCAGGTGGTCGACCCGAAGGTCCACAGGAGAGGAGAGAACAGCTAGGCCGCGAGGCAGCCGCAGTTACCGAACCCCAACAGTCCTACAGGGGGAGCTTGGCCTACTGGCACTACAGAACCAGCCTTGACTACCAATTCATGCAGCCCACATAGGAAGCTCCTAAACTGGAGGCACCCTGGAGTTGGCTAACTCGACCGCAACACGACGGGGCAACGCATAGGTGTCTCAGTGAGTTTGACAGTACCCGGAAACAGCTGACGGTGCTGGAACCAGGCTGGGCACGAGGGAGTACCCGTGACAAAAACACTGCCGGGAACCAGCTGGTGGTGCTGGAACCCGGATGCATTGCCCCAGTGTGCAAGAGCCAATGGCACCGAGGACCAGCTGACGGTGCTGGAACACGGTTACTAAGCTGTAGGTGCCCGCGCTTAAAAGCACTACCAAGGACCGCCTGACGTTGGCGGAACTCGGATACCCAGGAGGAGGCACCTAAGCCAAAGGCTCGGCCCGGAACCAGCTGACGGTGCTGGAACCAGGTGGTGGACCCGAAGGTCCACAGGAGAGGAGAGAACAGCTAGGCCGCGAGGCAGCCGCAGTTACCGAACCCCAACAGTCCTACAGGGGGAGCTTGGCCTACTGGCACTACAGAACCAGCCTTGACTACCAATTCATGCAGCCCACATAGGAAGCTCCTAAACTGGAGGTACCCTGGAGTTGGCTAACCTGACCACAACACGACGGGGCAAGCATAGGCGTCTCAGTGAGCTTGACACTACCCGGAAACAGCTGACGGTGCTGGAACCAGGCTGGGCACGAGGGAGTACCCGTGACAAAAACACTGCTGAGAACCAGCTGGCGGTGCTGGAACCCGGATGCGTTGCCTATTAAAGATTGTCTTCCTAGATCCCCAACTAGCGGTGTTGGAGCAAAGGGTAAGCAGGGGGAGCAGAGTGTAGGCCGAAGCCTGCACTGGAGGCAGCTTTGTGTCTGCGTTGCGTTTGCAGGACACTGTGCCGGCTACACAGTGGGGGAACAGCTGGCGTTGCTGAACCCCACTGACACAATGGCGGGTGTTTTTCTCTGTGCAGCTAGCACTTCCGGGCAAAAACTAGCGGTGTTAGAGCCCAGGGGCAGCAGGAGGAGGAGAGGAGCAGAGTGTAGGCCGAAGCCTAGTTGAACCAATTTCAAAGGAAACCTTTAACCCCCCCTCAGGTGTTACAAAGTACAAGAGACACACCTTGTGCAGTATTAATGCTGCACAAGTCAAAGGTTGCTCTATTAATTTGTCTACTTGCACACGCTGAATGAAAGACGTACACAATTTAGCCCATTCTACAGTCAAACTGTAGTGGAGGCGTGACTTGTCTTTTTATGGACACGCAGCACAGGTGTCCCAAATAACGCCTTGGTGCTTGGCGCAGCTTCCTAACCGTTGTTATTTGCTGTACAGGAGTCTGTGCTCTTGTGTTATCCCTTGGCAATGCCCTGTTAGCGCTGCCTTATGACCTCATTTCATGTTGGCCGGTGCGGTTAACGATGGCCATAAATCCCAGACCCACAGTGCCTTTTCATAAAGTCACACTGCGGTGCTATGATTCATGGCCTTGAGCAGTAAATATTTTCGCCGCTCACACACGTCCTTACACCTGCTTCAGACTGGGCGGCCTCTGCTGATCCCTTCTCGCATGCCGCGGCCATGAGGCTGCACAGTCTGAAGAAGGCGGAAGGAGATGAGTAAAGACAGGCGAAGATATGCACTGCTCGTGCCCATCAATCACACCCTCGCAGTCAAAATAAATAAGAAACCGAGTGGCGTTGTTTCGAGCAGGGCGGACGCACAGGCGCAGCCAGCTAACCAATGATGTCAAAAGACGGGTAGCGCTACCAAGGGGGGTGCTGCGTATCATTAGAAAGGAAAGTCACACCTCAGGGACAGTGGAATGGTCTCAATGAGACACATTTTGTACGTGTTGAGTTCCACGTGGGCAAGTAGAAAAAGTCAGCCACCTTGTACAAATGCAGCAGTACTGCTGTACAAGGTGGTTGTTATACATAGAAACACCTGGGGGTGGGGGGCAGGCTCCCTTCAATTTCAGTTCATGTGCCTGCGTGGCGTTTGCAGGTCACGTTGCCGGCTACACAGCAGGGGAACAGCTGGCGGTGCTGAACCCCACTAACACATTGGCTGGTGTTTTTCTCTGTGCAGCTAGCACTTCCGGGCAAAAACGACCGGTGTTTGAGCCCAGGGGCAGCAGGAGGAGGAGAGGAGCAGAGTGTAGGCCGAAGCCTGCACTGGTGGCAGCTTTTGGTCGGTTGTGCCAGCGTGGCTTGTGCTGGACACGATGCCGGCTACACAGCAGGGGAACAGCTGGCGGTGCTGAACCCCACTAACACATTGGCTGGTGTTTTTCTCTGTGCAGCTCGCATTTCCGGGCAAAAACTAGCGGTGTTAGAGCCCAGGGTCAGCAGGAGGAGGAGAGGAGCAGAGTGTAGGCCGAAGCCTAGTTGAACCAATTTCAAAGGTAACCTTTAACCCCCCCTCAGGTGTTGCAAGGTACAAGAGTCACACCTTGTGCAGCATTAATGCTGCACAAGTCAAAGGTTGCTCTCTTAATTTTGCTCCTTGCACACGCTGAATAAAACACGTACACTATTTAGCCCATTATACTGTCAAACAGTAGTGGAAGCGTGACTTGTCTTTTTAAGAAGACGCAGCACAGGTGTCAAAATTTACACCTAGGTGCTGGGCGCAGATTCCTGAGCATTGTTATTTGCAGTACAGTAGTCTGCGCTCTTGTGTTATCCCTTGGCAATACCCTGTTAGCGCAGCCCGTCTTATGACCTCATTTCATGTTGGCCGGTGCGGTTAAAGATGGCCATAAATCCCAGACCCACAGTGCCTTTTCATAAAGTCACACTGCGGTGCTGGGATTCGTGGCCTTGTGCAGTAAATATGTTCGCCGCTCACACATGTCCTTACACCTGCTTCAGACTGGGCGGCCTCAGCTGATCCCTTATCGCCTGCCACGGCCATGAGGCCGCACAGTCTGAAGAAGGCGGAAGGAGGGGAGTGAAGACAGGCGAAGATATGCACTGCTCGTGCCCATCAATCACACCCTCGCAGTCAAAATATATGAGACAACGAGGGGCGTTGTGTCGGGCAGGGCGGACGCACAGGCACAGCCAGCCAACCAATGATGTCAGAAGACGGGCAGCGCTAACAATGGGGGTGCTGCGTGTCATTAAAAAGGAAAGTCACACCTCAGGGACATTGTAATGGTCTCTAATGAGACACATTTTGTACGTGTTGAGTTCCACGTGGGCAAGGAGAAAAAGTCAGCCACCTTGTACAAATGCAGCAGTACTGCTGTACAAGGTGGCTGTTATACATAGAAACACCTGGGGGTGGGGGGCAGGCTCCCTTCAATTTCAGTTCATGTGCCTGCGTGGTGTTTGCAGGTCACGTTGCCGGCTACACAGCAGGGGAACAGCTGGCGGTGCTGAACCCCACTAACACATTGGCTGGTGTTTTTCTCTGTGCAGCTAGCACTTCCGGGCAAAAACTAGCAGTGTTTGAGCCCAGGGTCAGCAGGAGGAGGAGAGGAGCAGAGTGTAGGCCGAAGCCTGCACTGGTGACAGCTTTTGGTCTGTTGTGCCAGCGTGGCTTGTGCTGGACACGTTGCCGACTACACAGCAGGGGAACAGCTGGCGGTGCTGAACCCCACTAACACATTGGCTGGTGTTTTTCTCTGTGCAGCTCGCATTTCCGGGCAAAAACTAGCGGTGTTTGAGCCCAGGGGCAGCAGGAGGAGGAGGGGAGCAGAGTGTAGGCCGAAGCCTGCACTGGTGGCAGCTTTTGGTCGGTTGTGTCAGCGTGGCTTGTGCTGGACACGATGCCGGCTACACAGCAGGGGAACAGCTGGCGGTGCTGAACCCCACTAACACATTGGCTGGTGTTTTTCTCTGTGCAGCTCGCATTTCCGGGCAAAAACTAGCGGTGTTAGAGCCCAGGGTCAGCAGGAGGAGGAGAGGAGCAGAGTGTAGGCCGAAGCCTAGTTGAACCAATTTCAAAGGTAACCTTTAACGACCCCTCAGGTGTTGCAAGGTACAAGAGCCACACCTTGTGCAGCATTAATGCTGCACAAGTCAAAGGTTGCTCTCTTAATTTTGCTCCTTGCACACGCTGAATAAAACACGTACACTCTTTAGCCCATTATACTGTCAAACAGTAGTGGAGGCGTGACTTGTCTTTTTAAGGAGACGCAGCACAGGTGTCCAAAATAACACCTTGGTGCATGGACGCAGCTTCCTGAGCGTTGTTATTTGCTGTACAGGAGTCTGCGCTCTTGTTATCCCTTGGCCATGCGCTGTGAGCGCTGCCTGTCTTCTGACCTCATTTCATGTTGGCCGGTGCGGTTAGCGATGGCCATGAAACCCAGACCCGCAGTGTCTTTTCTTTAAGTCCCACTACGGGGCTGGGGTTCGTGACCTTGCGCAGTAAATTTTTTCGCCTGTCACTCATGTCCTTACACCTGCATCATACTGGGCGGCCTCAGCTGATCCCTTCTCGCATGCCGCGGCCATGAGGCCGCACAGTCTGAAGAAGGTGGAAGGAGATGAGTAAAGACAGGCGAAGATATGCACTGCTCGAGCTCATCAATCACACCCTCGCAGTCAAAATAAGTAAGACAACGAGGAGCATTGTTTCAGGCAGGGCGGACGCACAGGCGCAGCCAGCCAACCAATGATGTCAGAAGACGGGAAGCGCTACCAAGGGGGGTGCTGCGTATCATTAGAAAGGAAAGTCACACCTCAGGGACAGTGGAATGGTCTCAATGAGACACATTTTGTACGTGTTGAGTTCCACGTGGGCAAGGAAAAAAAGTCAGCCACCTTGTACAAATGCAGCATTACTGCTGTACAAGGTGGCTGTTATACATAGAAACACCTTGGGGGGGGGCAGGCTCCCTTCAATTTCAGTTCATGTGCCTGCGTGGCGTTTGCAGGTCACGTTGCCGGCTACACAGCAGGGGAACAGCTGGCGGTGCTGAACCCCACTAACATATTGGCTGGTGTTCTTCTCTGTGCAGCTAGCATGTCCGGGCAAAAACTGGCGGTGTTTGAGCCCAGGGTCAGCAGGAGGAGGAGAGGAGCAGAGTGTAGGCCGAAGCCTGCACTGGTGGCAGCTTTTGGTCTGTTGTGCCAGCGTGGCTTGTGCTGGACACGATGTCGGCTACACAGCAGGGGAACAGCTGGCGGTGCTGAACCCCACTAACACATTGGCTGGTGTTTTTCTCTGTGCAGCTAGCACTTCCAGGCTACAACTGGCGGTGTTATAGCCCAGGGGCAGCAGGAGGAGGAGAGGAGCAGAGTGTAGGCCGAAGCCTGCACTGGTGGCAGCTTTTGGTCTGTTGTGCCAGCGTGGCTTGTGCTGGACATGATGCCAGCTACACAGCAGGGGAACAGCTGGCGGTGCTGAACCCCACTAACACATTGGCTGGTGTTTTTCTCTGTGCAGCTAGCACTTCCGGGCAAAAACTAGCGGTGTTAGAGCCCAGGGTCAGCAGGAGGAGGAGAGGAGCAGAGTGTAGGCCGAAACCTAGTTGAACCAATTTCAAAAGTTACCTTTAACCCCCCCTCAGGTGTTGCAAGGTACAAGAGCCACACCTTGTGCAGCATTAATGCTGCACAAGTAAAAGGTTGCTCTATTAATTTTGCTCCTTGCACACGCTGAATAAAACACGTACACTATTTAGCCCATTATACTGTCAAACAGTAGTGGAGGCGTGACTTGTCTTTTTAAGGAGACGCAGCACAGGTGTCAAAATTTACACCTAGGTGCTGGGCACAGATTCCTGAGCGTTGTTATTTGCTGTACAGGAGTCTGCGCTATTGTGATCCCTTGGCCATGCGCTGTGAGCGCTGCCTGTCTTCTCACCTCATTTCATGTTGGCCGGTGCGGTTAGCAATGGCCATGAATCCCAGACCCGCAGTGTGTTTTCAAAAAATCACACTGCGTGGCAGGGATTCGTGGCCTTGTGCAGTAAATATGTTTGCCGCTCACACATGTCCTTACACCTGCTTCAGACTGGGCGGCCTCAGCTGATCCCTTATCGCCTACCACGGCCATGAGGCCGCACAGTCTGAAGAAGGCGGAAGGAGATGAGTTAAGACAGGCGAACATATGCACTGCACATGCCCATCAATCACACCCTCGCAGCCAAAATATATGAGACAACGAGGGGGGTTGTGTAGGGCAGGGCGGACGCACAGGCACAGGCAGCCAACCAATGATGTCAGAAGACGGGCAGCGCTACCAAGGGGGGTGGTGCGTGTCATTAAAAAGGAAAGTCACACCTCCAGGACACTGTAATGGTCTGTAATGAGACACATATTTTACGTGTTTAATTCAACGTGGGCAAGGAGAAAAAATCAGCCACCTTGTACAAATGCAGCAGTACTGCTGTACTAGGTGGCTGTTATACATAGAAACACCTGGGGGGGTGGGGCCAGGTTCCCTTTAATTTCAGTTCAGGTGCCTGCATGGCGTTTGCAGGACACGTTGCCAGCTACACAGCAGGGGAACAGCTGGCGGTGCTGAACCCCACTGACACACTGACTGTTTTTTTTCTCTGTGCAGCTAGCATGTCAGGGCAAAAACTGGCGGTGTTATAGCCCAGGGTCAGCAGGAGGAGGAGAGGAGCAGAGTGTAGGCCGAAGCCTGCACTGGTGGCAGCTTTTGGTCTGTTGTGCCAGCGTGGCTTGTGCTGGACACGTTGCCGACTACACAGCAGGGGAACAGCTGGCGGTGCTGAACCCCACTGACACATCAGCTAGTGTTTTTTCTGTGTAGACAACACTTCCAGGTGGCAACTGACAGTGTTGAAACCCAGGGAATCAAAGAGAAGCAGAGTGTAGGCCGAAGCCTGCAGTGGAGCAAGTTGAAAGGGAACCTTTAACCCCCCCCCAGGCATTTGTTGCTGAAAGAGCCATCTTGTACAGCAGTAATACTGCACATGGAAATGGTGGCTCCTAAAATTATGCTCCTTGCAAACGCTGAAGTACACACTCATATAATGTGTCCCCTCACACCGTCAAACCATCCCGGAAGTGGGACTTTCCTTTGTAATGTGACACAGCACAGCCGTCATTCCAACCCCCTTGGTGCCTTGCGCCACCTCCTCAACGTTGTTTGGTTCTGTCACAGAGCCCGCGCTGTAATGTTATCCCTTTGCCATGCACAGTTAGCGGTGCCCGTCTTCTGACATCATTTAGGTGTCAGGCTGGCAGTGCCTGTGCGTCCAAGCTGCCCGAGATCCAACCTCGCAGTGTCATCTAATGTAATCCCACTGCGGGCCTGGGATCCATGGGCATGCGCAGTGCATATCATCGCCTCTCACTCACCTCCTTCCTGCTTCTTCAGACTGTGCGGCGTCACGGCCGTGGCATGCTATTAGGGATCAGCTGACGCCACCTAGTCTGAAGAAGCGTGAAGAAGGGGAGTGAGAGGCTAGTATATGCACTGCGCATGGCCATGGATACCAGGCCCACTGTGGGATCACATTAGACGACACTGCGAGGTGGGATTTCGGGCAGCGTGGACGCACAGGCGCAGCCAGGACGACAACAAATGATGTCAGAGGACGGGCAGCGCAAACTGTGCATGGCCAAGGGATAACATAACAGCGCAGGGTCCATGACGGAATCAAACAACGCTAAGGAGGCAGCGCACGGTGCCAAGGGGGTAGCAATGACGGCTGTGCTGCGTCACATTACAAAGGAAAGTCCCACCTCCGGGTCGGTTGGACGGTGTGAGGGGACACATAACATGAGTGTGTAGTTCAGCGTTTGCAAGGAGCATAATTTCAAGAGCGACCTTTTCCTTGTGCAATATTAGTGCTGCACAAGGTGGCTCTTTCAGTAACAAACGCCTGGGGGGGGGACAGGTCCCCTTACATTTTAGTTGTGCCAGCGTGGCGGTCGCATGACACGTTGCCGGATACACAGCTGGGGATCAGCTGACGTTACTGGACCCCAATAACAGAGGAGCGACTGTTGACTGTGCAGACAGCACTTCCAGGCACCAACTGGCGGTGTTAGAGCCCAGAGACAGCAGGAGGAGCAGATTGGAGGTATTGCCGCACACACAGCTGGGGATCAGCTGACGTTACTGAACCCCAATAACAGAGGAGCGACTGTTGACTGTGCAGATAGTACTTCCAGGCACGAACTGGCGGTGTTAGAGCCCAGGGACAGCAGGAGGAGCAGATTGGAGGTATTGCCGCACACACAGCTGGGGATCAGCTGACGTTACTGAACCCCAATAACAGAGGAGCGACTGTTGACTGTGCAGCTAGCACTTCCGGGCAAAAACTAGCGGTGTTAGAGCCCAGGGACAGCAGGAGGAGCAGAGGAACAGAGTGTAGGCCGAAGCCTGATTGGAGCAAGTTGAAATGGAACCTTTAACCCCCCCCCAAGACGTTTGTAGCTGAAAGAGCCATCTTGTGCAGCACTAAGGATCCAAAAGGAAAAGGTTGCTCTTTTAATTATGCTCCTTGCAAACACAGAAGTAAACACTAAAAATGTGTCCCCTTATACCGTAAAACCGTCCCGGAGGTGGGAATTTCCTTCATAATGGGACGCAGCACAGCTGTCATTCCTATCCCCTTGGTGCCGTGCGCTGCCTCCTCAGCGTTGTTTTAAGCTGTCACGGAGCCTGCGCTGTTCTGTTATCCCTTGGCCATGCCCAATTAGCGCTGCCTGTCTTCTGACATAATTTGGTGTCAGGCTGTCAGTGCCTGTGCGTCCACGCTGCTCCAGATCTCACCTCGCAGTGTCATCTATTGTAATCCCACTGCGGGCCTTGGATCCATGGACATGCACAGTGCATATCCTCGACTCTCACTCCCCTCCTTCCCTCTTCTTCAGACTGTGCGGCGTCACGGCCGTGGCATGCTATTAGGGATCAGCTGACGGCGCACAGTCTAAAGAAGGCGGAGGGAGATGGGCGAGAGCCCGAGGTGAAGATATGCACTGCGCATGCCCATGGATCCCAGGCTCGCAGTGTGATTCAATCAGAAGACACTGCGAGGCGGGTTCTCGGGTAGTGCGGGCACACAGGCGCAGCCATCCTGACAACAAATTATGTCAGAAGACAGGCAGCGCAAACTGGCCATGGCCAAGGGATAACAGAACAGCGCAGGCTCCGTGACAGCTTAAAACAACGCTGAGGAGGCAGCGCATGGCACCAAGGGGGTAGGAATGACGGCTGTGCTGCGTCACATTATGAAGGAAAGTCCCAGCTCCGGGACGGTATAACGGTATCAGTGAACACATTTTATAAGTGTTAAGTTCTGCGTGTGCAAGGAGCTAAAATAAAAGAGCTACCTTTTCCTTGTGCAACATTACTGCTGCACAAGATGGCTCTTTCAGTAACAAACGCCGAGGGGGGTGGGGGGACAGGTTCCCTTACATTTAGGTTGTTGTGCCAGCGTGGCGGTCGCAGGACACATTGCCGGCTACACAGCTGGGGATCAGCTGACGTTACTGAAACCCAATAACACTGGGTCGTATGTGTGATGCCCAGGAGACCGGGATACCCAGCACCGGACCAATGGGGTCTGTCTCTTGAGGGGGATGTCACAGGTGGCTTGACCCGGTGCTGTGGCCTCAGGCAATGCACAGTGTAAGGGGTATCGTGAGGGGACAGGCACTTACTTGATCAGCAGCAGGTTCTCCCAGCGGTGACGATCCCGATCCTGGATAGATGGCTATTGTCCAAATGAAAGACTGAGGCACTGAAACGTTTAACCAGTTTACTTTAACATAAAAGGATTTACAACCAGTCCTGTCACCGGAGTCTGTATGGGAACTCTGAGTTACTTTGACCCTGCCGGGGTCTTCGCCTCTTATTGTGCGCAATTTCTGTGTGGCCCTGCTGCTGTATGTGAACTGGCTGCCGGCCCAATCTGTCCCCTCTGGGTCCTGGTTCGACGGGCAACCCGAGTCCTTTTATCGGCTTACCCCCTCCGGGAGTACCGCTGAACTCTGTGTCTGTTGCTGCGTCCGGCCCTAGTGAAGCTGATATCACCTCACGTTTTTCCGGTTGCTGTATTATATATAATGAATACAGCCACGGATCCGGTATCCGTCTTTGCGCCTGTTCTGGGTAGTGATTAATGCTACCCGGTTCTCACAATGTCCCTTTTCTCTGTCCCTCTTCTCCTCAGGCCGGTGATTTGGGCCTGGAAACCGTCATAGGGCTGTTAGAAATTCAGCTGTATGACCTCTCACTATCAGCTCCTTAGCCCAACTGCCATTTCTTCTCTCAGACCAGAATGGATTAAGGGGAGTCTCTGGAGCTCCCCCTTCTGGCCGGAGGTGGTAGTGCAGTTTTGCTATCTTAATATTTGTGTTTAGTGTCAGTAACTATTTTTGTGGCAAATACCCATAGGGGTGGCACATTTGTTTAGACTGTGCAGCCTGCACTTCTGAGCCGCAACTGGCGGTGTTGGAGCCCAGGAATAGCAGTTCAGGTGGTAGAAAGATGAACACATCAGGAGACCTGGATGACACCCAATTACTTAATCAGGCAGAGGAGTGGCAAATTCCTGCGAGATCCAGGCCTGGTTCATTTTCAGGAAAGTAAGCCGGTCAACGTTATCGGAGGATAGTCGCATGCGACGGTCTGTTAGTACACCACCTGCGGCACTAAAGACACGTTCCGATAAGACACTAGCCGCAGGGCAAGCCAGCACCTCCAATGCATACTGGCTTAGCTCTGGCCATGTATCCAGCTTAGAGACCCAAAACTTGAACGGGGAAGAGCCGTCTGGGAGTACACTAAGAGGGCAAGCCATGTAGTCTGTCACCATCTGACGGAACCGTTGCCTCCTGCTGACTGGAGCCGCCGGTGATGGTGTAGACATTTGGGGCGGGCACACAAAAGTTTGCCACAGTTGTGCCATACTTGGCTTGCCTTGGGCAGAGGCACTGCTTCTGCTCCCTCTTTGTGCAGAGCCTCCTCCTCCACTGCCTCGACGCACTGAGCTGCTTTGTAAAGCACTAGCAGCACTCCTCTCAGTTGGACTGGAGAAGATGATGGAATTCACCAGTGTGTCGTGGTACTCCCGCATTTTACGCTCCCGTGTCAACGCCGGGATGAGGTTTTGGACATTGTCACGGTAGCGAGGATCGAGGAGGGCGTACACCCAATAATCAGGCACGTTGAGAATGTGGTCGATGCGGCGGTCGTCTCTCAGGCACTGCAACATGAACTCAACCATGTGCTGCAGACTGCCAACTGGCCCAGAAACGCTGTCCCCTGCTTGAGACATGATCTCTGCCCGCTCTTCATCACCCCACCCTCGCTGTACACACTGACGACTGGACAATGGTGGAACTCCCTCCTCTGGACGTAGCTCTTCCTCGTCCATTGACTCCTCCTCATCCTCCTCACAAAGGGTCCCCTGCCGACCCCTTTGTGAGGAACCACGTGGCGCTGACTGTCCAGAACCTGATGGAAAAGGTGACTCCTCATCCTCCACCTCTTCCACATCATCCCTTATCCCTTGCAGGGTTTCTTGAAGCAAGCAGATAAGGGGGACAGTCATGCTGACTAGCAGACGTCCTTCATAGTGGCCCACTCTGTGGTTGTGAAGTCTGAGCGGCGCTGACTGCGACTTTTTTGCGCCTGATGCAGCTGGTACTCCATTACTGCTTGCTGCTGCTCACACAACCGCTCCAACATATGTAATGTGGAATTCCACCTGGTAGGTAGGTCACATATGATGCGATGTTCAGGAAGGCGAAACCGACGCTGCAGAGCAGCAATGCGGGATCTTGCCAAGCTGGAACGCCGCAAGTGAGCACACTCTAGGCGGGCCTTGTGCAGAAGTGCATCAAGATCCGGATAGTCCCTCAGAAAACTCTGCACAACCAAATTGAGCACATGTGCCAGACATGGGATGTGAGTGAGGTTGCCAAGGCCTAAAGCTGCCACCAGATTTCGGCCATTGTCACACACTACCATGCCTGGCTGGAGATTCGCTGGCACAAACCACACATCGCTCTCCTGCTTTAGGGCATTCCAGAGCTCCTGCGCTGTGTGGCTTTGATTCCCCAAAGAAACTAATTTCAAGACGGCCTGCTGACGTTTGGCCACGGCTGTGCTCATGTCAGTCGTAACAGGTAAACGTTCACGGGTCCATGTGGAGGTGGACTGTGACGGATCCTGCAGCGAGGAATCTGAGGAACTGGTGTAAGAGGAGGAGTCAATGCGTACAGACTGGATTCCTGCAATCCTTGGAGTGGGCAGGACACGTCCTGCGCCACTCGCACGGTCTGTACCCGGCTCAACAACATTAACCCAATGGGCAGTGACGGAAAGATATCGCCCCTGTCCATGTTGACTGGTCCACGCATCGGTGGTGAGGTGGACCTTGCTACTGACGGCGTTCAGTAGCGCATGTTTTATTTGTCCCTCCACATGCTTGTGCAGGGCAGGGACAGCTTGCCTGCTGAAGTAAAAGCGGCTGGGCACCTGGTACTGTGGGACTGCCAATGCCATCAAGTCACAGAAGCTGTCAGTCTCCACCAGCCTGAATGAGAGCATTTCCAGGGACAGAAGTTTGGCAATGCCTGCATTCAGAGCCTGTGCTCGGGGGTGGTTTGCCGAGAATGCCCGCCTTTTCTCCCATGCCTGTACTACCGATGGCTGTAGACTAGGCTGGGAGTGTGAGGATGACTGGGAACGTGGTGCTGTGGGTGGAATTACACTAGGTCTCTGGACAACAGTGCCAGAGGTTCTTCCACGGCGATCCAAGGAGGAAGCCGAACCAGCTGTGCGTGAGCTGGAGGAAGAAGCAACACGAGCTGAAGAGGTGGTAGCTGCCGCTGTTGGTTGGCCTAGGTCTTCAGTGTGTTTTTGGAACTCCCCTGCGTGCCTGGTCCGCACATGTTTCCACATACAGTATTTGTGGTATTGAGGTTGCTGACACTTTTACCTCTTTTTACTTTCTGATGACACAGCTTGCATTTGACAAAACAAATGTCATCTGCAACTGTGTCAAAAAAGGACCAGGCACTGCAAGTCTTGGGAGCGCCCTTTTTGGCTTTTGAAAGAGACAGGCTCCTAACTGGTGCCAAAGTGGAGGCTACAGGCTCCGCAGTCTTCCCCCTCCCTCTCCCTCTGTGGCCCGTTAGGGGAATCTCTTCCTCTGAGCTGCTCCCACCACCTTCCTGTTCCTCACGCCACGATGGGTCAAGGACCTCATCATCTCCACTACCCTCTGCCACCAACTGCTCCTCCTGGGTAGTCTTGGCAGCACAGTACGCAAAACAAGCAAATGTGTGCAGAAAACACACCATACATGTACCCTCTGGCTCAAGACAGGATCAGCTGTGGAGGATATCCACTAATAAAACATAACTTTTAATATTAAATGCTTAAAAAATGCACATCCAACAGGACACAAACGAAAAAAACATATATAAAGTGCTCAGGTGAACCAGTGCTAAATTTAAAAAGAATGGTTTGATCTCACCCAAGCTGCCGGACACTTGTATACTTCCGTACGACACAGTAAAGATCCAATTAGATGAGGAGGGGCAGGGCTCAAGTGGTATGTCTACCCTGTAACCCCTGTGTAACTCCTGTCCTAACAAGGACAGGCCCCAAATGGACCTTGCTAAAGGGACCAGCCCACCCAATGTGTATAAAGGCAAAGTCCCAAAACCTCTTGAAATGTAGTATCTTCCCCCCAAGAAGAGGAAGGAAGATACTACATTTCAAGAGGTTTTGGGACTTTGCCTTTATACACATTGGGTGGGCTGGTCCCTTTAGCAAGGTCCATTTGGGGCCTGTCCTTGTTAGGACAGGAGTTACACAGGGGTTACAGGGTAGACATACCACTTGAGCCCTGCCCCTCCTCATCTAATTGGATCTTTACTGTGTCGTACGGAAGTATACAAGTGTCCGGCAGCTTGGGTGAGATCAAACCATTCTTTTTAAATTTAGCACTGGTTCACCTGAGCACTTTATATATGTTTTTTTCGTTTGTGTCCTGTTGGATGTGCATTTTTTAAGTACTTAATATTAAAAGTTATGTTTCATTAGTGGATATCCTCCACAGCTGATCCTGCAGCACAGTACGCACCAGAAAGCGGCACCTGAGTTTCATCATCAGATGCGTACTGCGCTGTGGTCACCGCAGGCACTGACCCACCCGCCTCTTCAGAGTCAGAGAGACAAAGCTGTTGGGCATCACTGCACACTGCCTCTTCTTCCATTTCTCCAATACTGCTTGGCTGGCCCCCTGTTTCCAAGCCAAGAGATTCAGAGAACAGAAGTAGAGACGGCTCCTGTCCTGGGCTCTCTGACTGCCTGGCCAATTTGGCCGGTGGTGAAGAGACAGATGGCTGCTCTCCAGTGGTCTGTGCCTGAGAGGATGTGGCACTCATTGAAGTCGATGCGTTAGCTGCCATCCATCCGACAACGGCTTCAATTTGATCTTCACGCAGCAGCGGTGCACGGCGCTCTCCGACAAAGCTGCGCATGAAGGACTGTTCCCTGCTGAAACTGGGTGATGGTGAGTCACCGGTGCCCGCAGCAGGCACAGAATCACCACGTCCTCTCCCTGCTCCTCTCCCTGCTCCACGCCCACGACCCTTACTCCCTGCCCTCTTCATCTTGGTTGACAGATAAAGATAAGCAGAAAAGTACTAAGGCCTTAGTGTGCTTATTCCTGAAATGCTCCTCCTAACAGGTGTAAGAAACACTAATGTTGTAAAGTGTGGACTAGACTTTATTATTGATAAAATGTGGCCTACACAAGTGTTAAGTGGTGTTTGGTGAACTTTACTTTTTTTGGGGGGGGCAGATCGGGCTACAGAGCAAGTTTAACTCACACGGAGACCGTGCAGACAGCCGTAAACGGCGCTGCAAGGCCCAAAAACCCTCCTCTAGGTTATCCTATCTAGTGTTTTTCCACTATTTTGCTGGATTCGGGTGGAAAGACACTAATAGGAAATTGTTTACAAAATTTTCAACAGGCTGCACTAGTTGAAAAAAAAGGAAAAGTTATTTAACGGTATGAGGCAGTGACAAACCCTGAGCTGAATACAACGGGCTGTCGCTGCACACAGACTACAGGGCGAGCTGCGCTCACACAGAGACCGTGCAGACAGCCGTAAACGGCGCTGCAAGGCCCAAAAACCCTCCTCTAGGTTATCCTATCTAGTGTTTTTCCACTATTTAGCTGGAGACGGGTGGAAAGACACTAATAGGAATTTTTTAAATAATTTTTAAACAGGCTGCACTAGTTGAAAAAAAGGAAAAGTTATTTAACGGTATGAGGCAGTGACAAACCCTGAGCTGAATACAACGGGCTGTCGCTGCACACAGACTACAGGGCGAGCTGCGCTCACACGGAGACCGTGCAGACAGCCGTAAACGGCGCTGCAAGGCCCAAAAACCCTCCTCTAGGTTATCCTATCTAGTGTTTTTCCACTATTTGGCTGGAGACGGGTGGAAAGACACTAATAGGAAATTTTAGAAAAAATGTGCAGCAGGCTGCACTATGAGCAAAAAAGGACAATGGATAGAACTCTGTGAGGCAGTGTGAACCCCCCCTGAGCTGAATACAACCTGGTATATGGCTGCACACAGACTACAGAGTGAGCTGCACACACACACACACTGAGACCTTGCAGATCGCTGTTAAAACAGCGCTGCAAGGCAAGAGCAAGGTGAACTGAACAGTGAACACAGCGTTTGCTAAATTAGCCTTGGAAAAGCAAAATAAAGCAATTAGCTATCTCAACTGGCCCTCAGTTAGAACACAGCGTCCTGTCCCTAACTGAAATCACAGCAGAGTGAGCGCAAAATGGTGGCAGCGTTTTTTATAGTGCAGAGTGACATCATTTCAGCAGCCAATCACAGCCTTGCCAGTACTTACATGCCCACCATGCTAAACAGGATGTGCCCACACTTCCATTCATTCCTCATTGGCTGCTGCGTTCAGTTTGAATTCTGGGAACTTCCGATTCCGGTATCCGATACACGGGAAGTATCGGAATTCGGTATCGGAATTTCGATACCGCAAGTATCGGCCGATACCCGATACCTGCGGTATCGGAATGCTCAACACTAGTAATAATACATCCTCTGTACGTTCTCATAGTAATAATGCTACCCTGTGCCTTGATACAGTTATACAACAGCCTATAGAAACAGCGCCCCCTGTCCATCCTTATAGTAATCCTCCTGTCCCTCCTTTAACAATAATCACCTTTGTCTCCTTATAGTACATTCACATAATAATACAAACACTCCCATGTGCTTCCCATATAATGATAACAATCCCCCCAGGGTGCCTCCTTATATTAAGGCCACTCCACTATGTTCCTCCTTATAATAATGATTAATGAGGGCTATGGTGGGCAACTACTGAATGGCACAAATGTAACCAGACGTATAACAAATAACACAGTACACTCTGCAAAGATGACAACAGGCAGTGCTCAACATGAAAAAAAACAGTCCAGTAAAATAATTAGAAAGAAAGAAATATGGCACTCACCATAAGTGTCTTATATCTATATTTAGAATAAAGTATGTGGCAGCTAAGATACATTGGGAGGAAGCTGGTGCATGTAGGCGATGGCTGTTTCACGATTCTCTATCCTTTTTCTGGCAAATATCCTTATAATAATAATCTTCAGTGCCTCTTCATTGTTATAATGCCCTACAAAAATGCCCCCACACAGTATGATGATACCACATTCTTCCCCCTACACAGTATGATAGCCCTACAACCCCCACATAAAGCATGATGCCTCACAGCACCACACCAACTAAGATGGTTACCACAGCCCCTCATACAGTATGATAACGCCACAGGTTCCACACACTGGTCGATGGCCCCATAGACCTTCCACATAGTATGATGGCCTCCCCAGCCTCCCATACAGTATGATGGTCACCACAGTCCCATATACAGTATGATGGCCTCACAACCTCTACACACCTCAATGGCTTCACAAAAAGTATGATGGCCCCTAAAGATCCCCATATAGTATGATCACCACAGCCCCCACATAGTATGATTTCCACAACAGTACTCCAATGCAGTATGATGGTTACCACACAGTATGATGTCCACCAAAGCCCTACACACAGTATGATGTCTCGCACAGTACAATGGCTGAAAATCTCCCTATATAAAATTCTGTCCCCCACCACTCCCAAAGCAATATTATGTTCTACGCAGCCACTCAAACAATATAATGTCCCATCACCCCCCTATACAGTATGATGTCCCCTACAGCCCCCTATACATTATGATGGCTGCACAGCTGCCTGTACACAGTTTGGTCCCCCACAGCCCTTCCCATACAAATATGAACTGCCTACTATCCACCTCCCCAACTCAATAATATAAGAAAAATAAAAAAAAAGTTATACTCACCTGTTCACCACAGCCTCTGGCTCCTCTACTTGGCTTGCAGTGAGTCAGGACGAGCAGCATAATGCAGTTACATCATCCCACCACCCAACATCCCCTGCTTGGTGCCAGCTTCAACAGGCCAAAGGCTGGAATTACCGTAGATTGAATCCTGCTGCAGTAAGTGGCTCTTTGCTCCCCCAGAACTATTAACAGTTTCAGCTACCTGAAGATTACAGTACAGTTAACAGTGTTCCAATTAAAGCGGCCCATGACTGGTTGGCAGTTTCCAGATTTGGTCCATGGCCAGTCCAACTCTGACTGGACAGATCTCTCATCTCATGCACAAGAAATGTAGGGAGGTAAAACACGTCTTTACACCTAATTTGTAGATTTTCTGAGTTTTTTGAGGAAGGACACTCTCTCAAAAGCTACAGATCCTTTTACGGTATATGTGGCATAACTGGTTCTAATATTTCCTTAAAGCTCTTTTGAAAGCAGATGTAATTCTTGGGCACCACTTTTCTCCTGGACATTGATTCTGTCTATAGAAGTAACTGTGGTCTTATCATGTCAGCTTTCCTCTGGGAAGTGGTCTTTTTTGGAAGGGGGATGGGTGAGTGCACATTATGTTATAATGAATTGGTATGGGGGATGGGTGAGAGAGCAGTATGTTATAATAAATTGGAATTGGAATGGTGGGTTGCACAATGGCTAAATATATATTAAGGGTGAGTGCATATCTGTATTCAGCAGCGCAGTGAAGGGGATAGTGATGAGTGTGCAGTAAATTGGGAGCTCGGTACTCGAATTGAGCACTTTGGAATGCTCGGGTGCTCGATTTAAGTACAGAGCATAATGACCGTCAGTGAAGAAGTCAAGTAATTTTCTGACTGACTTTAAGCTCGAGGGCCGAGGGAGGAAGAGACAGAATGAGACAGAGATGAGACAGAGAGAATTCACAGCTGTGCGGCTCAGGGACCTGAGCACTCGAGCGCTATGCGATACTCAGCACTACTCGGTACTCGATTGATCACCCAAATGCTCTATTGAGTACCGAGCACTATCATTATATACTAGTATATAATGAATGACATATATATGTAACATTTTTATTTTCAGACTTGCGGTGAACAGTGCAGCAAACTTGTCAGTGACCACATCGCAGCTTTACGACGTCGACAATAAGGTTTGACAAGATGAACAAGAAACAAGGAAAATAGCTATAATCAGAAGAGACATCACAGTTAAGTTACTGGCTACAAATTATTATTCTGCATCTGCACCATTCAAAGGTTTACACAGGTAATTAGTGGCACTAAATAACCACTGATTTATAAAACATATTCATTGTTCTCGCCAGTATGAGTCCTGTTTATAGAGGACGATTATCTTTTGTGCTGCATTGTGAGCAGGTTGCGAGATGCAGTGACGGACAGGAGGCAGAGCAAGGGTTAATAAGTTTACTTAATAGGGAAATACTCCATGCAGGGAGATAAAGAGTTAAGCAGGGATGATGCAGGTAGTAGATAATAAGGGTATGCGGTATAGGAGAATACAGGAGACAACAACGGTAGCAGTTCTTAGAGTGTGACTTATACAATACGACGAATTCCAGACTGCAAAGTGAATGAAAACAAGGGAAAAGATAGTGGCAGTTCGTGATAGATCAACTTAGCCCATCAGTCGTCTTCCAGGCCATGGCAATTATGGAGCAGGCGATGATGCCAACAGCGGCTGGTGTGAGGTTGAGAGGATCTGTCTTCTGGCGGCAGCAGTCGGTCTCCGGTACCTCCCACTGAGCCCCTAGTCCATATGCTGCAGTGGATGACAAGGGTGCAGGGCACAGCACTGTACGAAACCAACGTGGCTTGGCAAATATACACTGGCAGAGTCAGGGTGCAATTGTCTGTCCCATACCTGGCCCCGCTTATGTGGTACCTGCTCTGTACTCACGGTCACGAAACACACAGAACCTCGCTCTCTGTCAGCTATGAGGCACATTACACTTTTCTCTCTATGCTGCGCGCTGCCTGTTCCCGCCAAGACTGAAGCACCGACAACCACTGGGGCGCTGCTTCTCCAGCGGGGTCCTGCAGACCATGGTCCGACAACAAGGGCAGCAGCGAACAGTCCTGAACTTTGCCCTGGCTCTTAGGCTGGTGTGCGGTGCTTAGCTGAACAGGGCTCCTGACTCTTTTCTTATCACTGCGGAGAACTCCAGCAGCGTCCCAGTATTGGATCGGCCATGTGGGGACCGACTGTGCACGCATCTTGCCTCTGTCACCGCCCGCAGGAAACTCCCCTACGCTGAGCATGCTTTCACTTACAACCGCGCCCCCAGCTTCTGGGTCAGAGCCCCGGTCTGGTCCTTTTTGTTTTCCCCTGGGAAACAAGAGAGTCAGCGGTTGTGGACCCAGCTCAATACAGGTACTTGCAGTCTAGTCTTCCTCCTTACAGCATAAAAAACATTTCATCTGATGAATGGGCATTTTGCTCATTCATCGCATGAGAGGCCTGTGCAAACTGAAAAAATATATCATAAGAATGCTTCTTCAATGATTTTTTCAGTATAAATGCAGCTTTATTTGAAGAGAGATGATTGGAAAAATACTTTTGCTTGCAAAAGAATCTTCTTTATTATGTAAAGTGCCATCCCTTAGTATATGGGGTTCTCTCTTGTTATGTTCAGCGATGTACATAAAGGAAGAAATTTCCCATCTTTCATAGCATCCTCTCTTGCTATGTATGGCCCCGTCCCTTATTACATAGTATCCTCTATTGTTATATTTAGTGATGTACGTAAGGTAAAAAATAGGCGTCTTCAGATGTGCACCAGAGCACCAGTATGTTCATCACGTGACCTGTCACATGACCTTCTAGAAATATTATGTGACATGTCACGTGATACTTCGGGTGCTGGGGGGGCCCATGCACACTAAACTGCCCTGGGCCTTTGCTACCCTTAATCCCCCCATAACCACATGCAATGCAATTTTAATCAGGCATTTCCAATCAAAACCCATAAAAATTTAAAGGGAATCTGTCACCCAACGGGACGTATATGACCTCTTAATATGGGCATACAGGTAACAGAAATGTTACACTAGTCCTACCTGTATGCCTCATAGTAATGGTCTTGTTGCTGAGAAATGTTATATTCTGTCTTCATGCTAAAGATTAAAGATTTCTTCCAGGCTCCGGGACGTGTGCTGCCTGATCGAAATTCCTTCTTCCTCTTCTGATTGTAATACCTCCTACCATCAGTGTCAGTTACGGACCCAGAATCCTGCGCCTGCACCTTGCACTCCCTCAGAAATACATACCTCATCTTCCCTCCTGTGGGCACTGCATTCAGGGATCTTCTGCACAGGTGCCGGCGAATCACTGTGACCTACAGTGTGTGCACCGATAATATGATCTCCCCACTTCCTCCCTGCACAGTCATTGCTAGGAATCATGTGTACATGGCGATGACTATGCAGGGAAGAATTGGGGAGAGCATCTTATCATCGTGCACACAAGAGGTCACTGGACCAGAAGTCGCAGGCACCTGCACAGAAAATCCCAGATTGCAGCGCCCACAGGAGGGAGGATGAGGTATGTATTTATGAGGGAGAGCAGAGCACAAGCACAGGAAGGTGGCGCCATAACTGACGCTGATGGGAGAGGGTAAGTATTACAATAAGGACAGGAGGCAGAGATTTCTTCCAGGCACCGCACGCCCCGAAGCCTGGAAGAAATCATTAACATAAAGAAAGAATATAAGATTTATCAGCAACAAGACCATTACTATGAGTCATACAGGTAGGACTGATATAGAAGATGCAAAGCACAGCCGAGAGGGGAGGTGCACAGTCAATAGGTGCCCAAACCTTGACGTATAGATAACAAGTGACTAGCACACTCCAAGAGATTGTGATGCAAAATAAGGGGGTTTTATTACATACAAAGTCACAAACGTTTCGGTCAACTCTAGACCTTCATCAGTGTGCTAAGTACACCTGTATGTATGGATGAGCCCCAAATTGGAGTACAAATAGATTGCATCAATAGGTAATACTGGTGAGCTTGAACCAGACAAGGTAGCATGGAAACGTCCGATGAAAATGGATAGTCCAAAAAGAAGGAACCTTGTGGCTGAAAAGCTAGGATGCCGATCAGCGCACAGACAATGCGAATCTCCGTGGTGTCCACCGCAAGGAGGAGTCACTCCTAGCTTTTCAGCCACAAGGTTCCTTCTTTTTGGCCTATCCATTTTCATCGGATGTTTCCATGCTACCTTGTCTGGTTCAAGCTCACCAGTATTACCTATTGATGCATCTATTTGTACTCCAATTTGGGGTACTCTTGGAGTGTGCTAGTCACTTGTTATCTATACAGGTAGGACTAACTTAACATTTTTATTACCTGTATGCCCATATTAAAAGGTCATATACGTCCCAGGGGGGTGGCAGATTTCCTTTAAGGGCCTCAATGCTTGTAAACCTTTACAAGCACTCTTCACAATGCCCCGCATTAGTAGTACAGCCATATTGTTTGAATAGCCCTTTCAATATTACCTGAGAACCTTGTTACCATTGGATTACTTGCTAAAACCATGTATTTCCACCTCACAAAGAACCAAACTGAGATAGCCCTGTGTGTTTTCTCGCCAGTTTGGGGAATGCTACCCAGTTATTGTGGATCTAAGGAGGTGGTGACGATTCTTGGTCCATCCACTCCTCAGTAGACGCCCCACAAAAGGACACTTCTAGCATCTGTATGGGGAGCTCTGCAGGAATCCAGACAAATTCTTTGTATACAGTCGGATAAGTCTGCAGATTTATGATCATCTTTTGGAGGAAGTCAGAACCGAACACCTACCAAAATGCTAGCATGCACCAATGTATTTGTGTCAAGGAGTGGATTTTGCTTACCCTGAGGTATGTAATTTATTTTTTGTTAGAAATTTTTTGTTTCAACATCTAACTTAAAGCTAGGAAAATGCTGTGTGCACAGTCTCACAATCCTTGTTAAAAGCTAACTGCCATGAGTGTTTGACCTTAAAATATGTTGTGGTAATAATTCTGTTGGGGTAGTACACTATTATTGATTTTTTCTGCCCAAAAATGTTTCATGTATCTCTTTAGAACACTTGGCTTTAAATAATCACTCCCACACAAAGTTGAAATGTCTTAAATGTGAGTATGTTCATGTAATGTAGTGAGAGTATCTTAATGCACTCACTCTACATTACAAGTGCTTACACATTTATTTGCTGAAAAACATAGTAATAGTGCTTATTAAATAAAAGTCTGTTCTAATTCTATCTAAGGCAACTTTGCTATGTTGTTTCATAGAATCATAGAATATTAGAGTTGGAAGGGACCTCCAGGGTCATCATGTCCAACCCCCTGCTCAATGCAGGATTCTCTAAACCATCTCAGACAGATGTCTGTCCAGCCTTTGTTTGAAGATTTGCAGTGAAGAACTCACCACCTCCGTGGCAGCCTGTTCTACTCATTGATCACCCTCACTGTCAAAAAGTTTTTCTAATATGTAATCTGTATCTTCTCCCTTTCAGTTTCATACCATTGCTTCTCTTGTTTCCATGAGCAAATGAGAATGTGGATGATCCTTCTACACTGTGACATTACATAAGATATTTATAGATAGCCAATAAGTCTCCCCTTAGCCTCCTTTTTTGCAAGCTAAACATTCCCAGATACTTTAACCGTTCCTTGTAGGGCATTCTTTGCAGTCTGCTCACCATCCTGGTAGCTCTTCCCTGAACTTGTTTCAGTTCTTTAATGTCTTTTTTTAAAATGTGGTGCCAAGAACTGGACACCGTATTCTAGATTAGGCTTCTCTTAATTCATCCTAGAACTGTGCTTGCCTTTTTTGCAGCTGCATCACCCTGTTGACTCTTGTGCAGTCTGTGATCTATTAGTATACCCAAGTCTTTTCCACGCATGCTGTTGCTTAGTTCTATTCCTCCCATTCTGTAGATGCTATCTTCGTTTTTATTGCCCAGATGTAGAATCTTGCATTTTTTCCCTGTTACAAATCATTCTATTAGTAGCTGCTCATTGCTCAAGCTTATCTAGATCCTTCTAAAGCTTTTCTCTGTCTTCCCTAGTGTTAGCTATTCCTCCTACCTTTGCATCATCTGCAAATTTGATTAGTTTACCTTCAGCTCCCATATCTGGATAATTTATAAAAATGTTGAACAACACTTGGGCCAGGACAGAGACTTGTGGTAGTCTAGTTGAAAAACTCTTCCAATTGGATGTGAAACCATTGATCACCACTCTATGAGTACAACCAATCACTGGGCCAGTTATGAATCCACCTAACCCTAGCCTTGTCAATTCCATACTTGTTCATCTTTTCAATAAGAATAATATTAGATACTTTATCAAATGCTTTGCTGAAGTTGAGATATACTATATCTACTGCATTTTCCTGATCCACCAAGTCAGTGATTCTTTCATAGAAGGTAATTAGATTAGTCTGGCATGACTTGTTTGCCTCAAACCCATGCTGGTTCTGGTTAATTACGGAATTCTTATCCAAGTACTTACATACATGCTGTTCAAAGATTTGTTCAAAGATCTTTCCTGGTATAGAATTAAGGCTCAGTGGCCTGTAGTTTCCTGGCTTCATCTTTTTTCCTATTTTGAAGATATGGACAACATTTGCCATTCTCCAATCTTCTGGGACTTCTCCTGCTCTCCATGATTTTTCAAAGATTCTGGCTAGTGGTTCTGCAATTTCCTCTGCTAACTCTTTCAGTACCCTTGGATGTAATTCATCTGAACCAGGAGATTTAAATTAGCTAAGTGTTTCCTCACCATCTCTCTGTTTACAGATAATGGGGATTATTTTATTCATTTGACAACACTGTGAACACCAATTGATGCTACAATTGCATTCTTAGAGAATGCAGATGCAAAATAGGAATTTAAAAGTTCAGCCTTCTCAACATCATTTTTCACCAATTCACCCTATTCATCCTGTAAAAATCCTATAGCATCATTGACTTTTCTTTTGCTTTTTGACATATCCCAAAATCATTTTTTTATTTCTTTTGGTTTCCCATGCAAGCCTCACTTCATTATTGACTTTAGCTCATCTAATACTTGCCCTGCATTCCCTGAAGACAGCATTATATTATTCTTTAGATATGCCCCCCTCTTTCCATTTAATATATTTTTTTGTTTCTAACAAGTGCTTAAGTTCTGTGTTCATCCATCCTGGTTTCTTTAAATGCTTCTAATTCTTTCTTCTCTTTGGGATTGTTACTGATTGTGCAGTGAGAATTTCATTTAGCAAAATCTCCCATTGTTCTTGGAAATTTCTGTCCTTTAGGGCATCCAGCCATTGGACCTTTCCTACCCTTTTTCTGAGTACATTAAAATCTGCCTTTCTA
Organism: Ranitomeya imitator; assembly: GCF_032444005.1. Taxonomy (NCBI): domain Eukaryota; kingdom Metazoa; phylum Chordata; class Amphibia; order Anura; family Dendrobatidae; genus Ranitomeya; species Ranitomeya imitator. Next base: position 87,674,057 of record NC_091286.1, read on the forward strand.
AATTTCAACCTTAAAGTCTGAATCCTTGCTGGCCTTGCTTCTCTTGTAGTCCAAAATTTGAGGATAGCATGATCGCTGCCTCTTAAATGCCCGGCCGCCTTTATTTCCTCAACCATTTCCTGCCTGTTGGTATAAATTAGGTCCAAGATTGCAGATCCCCTTTTTATCTCTTCTATACTTTGAAAGATAAAGTTGTCAGCAAGAGAAGATAAGAATTTTCTCGACCAATTACTTGTGCCTGAGAGAGTTTCCCAGCAAATATCTGTATGGTTAAACCCTCCCATGATCACTATGTCAGAATTTTTTGAGAACCGAGACATCTGATGTAAAAAGGAGTTCATCCACATCTTCAGTCTGTCCAGGTGGCCTATAGTAAACACCTACAATAATGTCTTTACTGTTCTTCTCTTCTTGTATTCTTACCCAAACAGTTTATGCAGAGCTACCATTCTCTGAAGCTTGGATCTTTGTGGAGATATACGTTTTCCTAACATACAATGCAACGCCTCCTGCCCTCTTGCTAATCCTGTTTCTAGCAAATAAGTTGTAGGCTTCAAGGTTTGTATCCCAATCATGTCTATCATCCCACCAAGTTTCAATGATGCCTATGACATCATATCTTCTCTCTACCTGTGTGAGCAGCTCCAATTCTCCTTGTTTTTTTCCATGCTCTGTGCATTTGTAAAGACACATTTTAGTTTGTAGTCGGTTTCTCTTGCTCCTCTATCTTCATTCAGAGTTTGTTGTTTTTGTTCTTTATTTCCACTTCTAATAGCATGGTTCTCAAAAGAATTAATTAGCTGCATATTTTTTTCTAGCCATATATTTCACATGCCATATGGTTGTGGTTTAAAGCTCTACTGATGAGTGGAGTAAGGCGTCTACAAAATGTGTGTTTTCTTGTTTCTGTAAGATGCAACCCATCTCCAGCAAGTAGTCCATCATACAGGTAATTCACTCTGTGGTCAATAAATCAAAACATTGCTCATGGCACCATCGACATAGTCAGTTGTTCACCTGTAGAATCAAAGGAAGCAATATGATTTTGAATTATAGCTAATATTACCTTAAAAGTTTATTTATGTATGAGTGTTGAAGTCTCCCATAAAACATTAATTTTGTAGTCAATGATGCTTATGCTTCCCAACATTTGTGGATTATTGTTGGTAAGTTATGCTTCTCCCATGCAGGGCTGTATTTGCCACTAGGAACTTGAGGGCACGTGCTTAGGGTGCCAGGATGCGGGGGGCAGCCACAGCACGTGAGCAAGGTTGATTTTTTTTTAAAATACCTTTTTCCCATAGAAGCAGGACACTCTGCCTTCATCTGTGGTGGTGGAGGATCAGGTGCCTCACGTTGGTGGCTGCAGGAATAGAGCGGCCCTGGAAGCATGATGCTCCGCCCTCTTCTCAGTCGTGCTGGAGGATCGGGCGCCTCTCGTTGGTGGCTGCAGGGATAGAGCGGCCCTGGAAGCAGGATGCTCCGCCCTCATCTCAGTGGTGCTGGCGGACCGGGTGCCTCTCGTTGGTGGCTGCAGGGATAGAGTGGCTGGCTCTCTGTTGCTCTGAGGACTGATGTGATGTGAAGAGCGGGTGGAGGAGGAAGAGAAAAATGAAGGAGGCGGCACCGTGAGTATCGAGCGCCTTTTTCTGACCTGTGTAGTGACCAGGGGGCAAGTGCTGCTGTGCCCTGTGCTCCCTATGCTACTGTACCTTGTGCTACTGTGCCCCATACAATACTGTACCCTATGCGCCATGTGTTGCTGTGTCCCCTATGCTACTGTGGTCATGTGCCTCGCTACACTACTGTACCCTGTGCCCCCTACCCTACTGTTCTCTGCTGCTGTGCCCCCTACACTACTGTACCTTGTGCACCATGTGCTGCTGTGCTCCTACACTACTGTATCCTGTGTCCCATGTTCTGCTGTGCCTCCTACACTATTGTACCCTGTGCAGCCTACACTACTATACCCTGTGCCCCATGTGCTGCTGTGCCCCCTACAATACTGTACCCTGTGCCCCCTACACTACTGTATCCTGAGCCCCATGTGCTGCTGTGCCCCCTACACTACTTTACCCTGTGCCCCTACACTACTATACCCTGTTCTCCCTATACTACTGTACCCTGTGCCCCCCGACACTACTGTACCTTGTGCCCCATGTTCTGCTGTGCCCCTACACTACTGTATCCTGTGCCACATGTGCTGCTGTGTCCCCTTCATTACTGTACCCTGTGCCACATGTGCTGCTGTGCTCCCTACACTACTGTACCCTGTGCCCCATATGCTTCTGTGCCCCTTAGACTACTGTACCCTGTGCCCCCTACACTACTGTACCCTGTGCCCCATGTGCTACTGTGCCCCTTACACTACTGTACCCTGTGTACCCTACACTACTGTACACTGTGCTGCTATGCCTCTACAGTACTGTGTTCCATGTGCTGCTGTATCCTCTCCCCATGCACCTCTGTGTCTTCTGCTTCATGGACTACTGTGTCCCATGTATTGTGGTGCCCTGTGCCTCTTGCACTGCTGTGCCCCATGTATTGTGGTGCTCTGTGCCTCCTGCACTGCTGTGCCCCATGTATTGTGGTGCCCTGTGCCTCCTGCACTGCTGAGCCTCAAGTATTGTGGTGCCCTGTGCCTCTTGCACTGCTGTGCCCCGTGTGTTGTGGTGCCCTGTGCCTCCTGCACTGCAGTGCCAGCGTTGTGGTGCCATGTGCCTCCTGCACCGCAATGCCCCATGTGTTGTGGTGCCCTGTGCCTCCTGCACTGCTGTGCCTCGTGTATTGTGGTGCCCTGTGCCTCCTGTACTGTTGTGCCTCATGTATTGTGGTGCCTTTTGCCTCCTGCACTGCTGTGCCCAAGGTGTTGTATTGCCCTGTGCCTCCTGCACTGCAGTGCTCGTGTGTTGTGGTGCCCTGTGCCTCCTGCACTGCTGTGCCCCGTGTGTTGTGGTGCTTTGTGCCTCCTGCACTGCAATGCCCCATGTATTGTGGTGCCATGTGCCTCCTGCACTGCTGTGCCCCATGTGTTGTGGTGCCCTGTGCCTTCTGCACTGCTGTGCCCCATGTGTTGTGGTGCCATGTGCCTCCTGCACCGCAATGCCCCATGTATTGTGGCACCCTGTGCCTCCTGCACTGCTGTGCCCCATGTGTTCTGGTGCCCTGTGCCTCCTGCACTGCTGTGCCCAATGTGTTGTGGTGCCATGTGCCTCCTGCACTGCTGTGCCTCGTGTATTGAGGTGCCCTGTGCCTCCTGCACTGCAGTGCCCCATGTGTTGTGGTGCCCTGTGCCTCCTGCACTGCTGTGCCCCATGTGTTGCTGTGCCCTGTGCCTCCTGCACTGTTGTGCCCCATCTGTTGTGGTGCCCTGTTCCTCCTGCACTGCAGTGCTCTTCTCACTATTCAATTTCTCCTCTGCTCCATGTACCCACTTAGAATCATTGAATGGTAGAGTTGGAAGGGACATCCTGGGTCATCGTGTCCAACCCCCTACTCAATGCACTGCTCCTTGGTCACAGTGTGTCATAGCTTGCTGTGGGTCCTGTTAACGACGCGGAATCTACCGCTTGTCGGTCAGGTGAGACAAGCGGTGGACTCCATGTCATTAACAGGACCCACAGCAAGCTAAGCCACTTACGATCTTCCATTCCTTACCATCAGTCCAGAAGGTTATACTTACCTAAAAGCCACCTAAGAACAGGTGCTGTATGACACACTGTGACCAAGGAGCAGTATTCCCGCCTCTAACTCTAAGTACGCAACTGAGGAAGGTCTCACAGGCCAAAACATTTTTGTACTACAATAAAAATGCGGAGTTGTTCACACTTAAGTTGAGTGCCAGGTTCTTTTTGTATTACACATGGTGTGGGAACCTACCTGTGCACCCTTAAAGTAGTGCTCACGTCTATTTCTTCTACTGATAGTGCGGTGTCTGTGGACAGCTTAATGTACTTTCAGCAGAAAAGACGAATTATGGATTGTGATGTACTTAAACTTCAAAATCCACGGTGAATCTGCAGCAAAATCCGCGTTAACTACATTCAGATTTGTTGCAGATTCTACACTTTGCATGGCAAACAGTAAATTCCACAGTGAGAAAGCACACCTCAGTTTAGGAAAGTCCTATCCATGATGGCACCATAATATACTGTGGCCAATACCCGCACTGTGTGAACATACTCTAATACAGGGATCAACAGCCTGCAGCACTCCAGCTGTTGCATGTTGGGGCCTCTGAGGAGCTGGAGTTTGGCAATGGATGGAGGGTCGAATGTTACTTGCCCCTGCTCCGATGGTCTAGCAACCCATGCATCCCAGGCGTCTGTGGCCCTCTAAGCTCCACATACCCGCTGAGTGTAATCTGGCAGCAGTGCCGTATTTGTCATTAGTCACTTGAGGGCACGTGCCTAGGGCACCAGGATGCTGGGGGGGAGGCACCTGAGCAAGGTTTTTTTTTTGTGGATGCGGAAAAACTGCCGGATCTGATGCGAATGGCAAAAATCGCTGATGTGAAAGTAGCCTAAGTCACTGCCGACAGTGTCTGTATTAGTCATACTCACCAAAGGGGGAGGCAGCACTAAAAGTGCCTAGGGCAGCATAAACTCTAAATATGGCCCTGCTCCGCTGTCTGCCATGCTTCCTTTGTTTTTGTTGGAAACATATTTTACTGGTTCTTACATAACAAGTGCAAAACTGTTCTTCCAAGACAGCTTAATTGTGTGGATGATCTTTTATCATATATTGCTAAGTTCGCTGTTATTTTACAACCCCTAATCTTTCTAGAAAAAAAGTTTCAATTGTATATCTTGAAGCATTTAATTATTGAAATATGTAATGCGGCTTATTTTGCTTGGTTTTCTATCCTCTGGACTTTCATATGCCACACTGCATTTAGAGTTTCTCCTGTGCAAACCAACAATTTCCATCATCGTTCGGTCAACTTGCACGGGAAATCTGGGACTGGCTACATACATCTGTGATGCCTGAGACAACTCAATGAGGCAATCTGTGGATAGCAAGTGATTTTCACCACAAATGTCAGTTCCCTAGCTACCTCAGAGCCCTGGATAGGAAGCACATCCAAGTTCGCAACCAAACTTAGGGTCCCAATATTACAATTACAAACAGTACTTTACTATAGTGCTGTTGGCCTTGGTTGAGGGCGCATACAGGTTTGTAACTATCAATATTGATACCTATGGAAGAACAAGATACAAGAATCTGCAATTCTTTCATGTTGTGTTGGCAGCTTTGAAATAATGACTTGCGTGTGCCACTCCCCACATTCCATCTAGTTCCCGAGCCAAACTAGAACTTTATGTTATGGTTGGGGATGAGACCTTTCCGATAACCTGTAATGTCATGAGGTACTACCCACAACGAGGATTGTACCACCGTCAGTGCATTCTTAACTATCGCCTATCACAACCAAGGCAAGTGGTTAAGTGCACATTTACCATTTTGTGAGGAAAATGGAGAATAATGATGCCTTCCACCTTATTGAGCGAGCAGAATGTAAATAGCATCATAAAGGCATGTGTGATCCTTCATAACTTTACCCGGCTAAACGAATGTCCCAAAAATGTTGGACAAGATGGAGACAAGAGACCCAATCCTGTACCAGCACCACCCATTGCCACACTGACTTAAAGTTCATGATGTTTAAAAATTATTTTGTTACACTAGAGGGATCTATTTCCTGGCAAGATGCTGCTGTTGTTATGCCATAATTTGAACTTGGTCTTTATATTGATAAAATTGCTTTCACTGCTAACTGAAAATGAAATAAACAAAAACACGATTCTGCCAAAACATTTTATTAAAAAAACAATTAGCCAACAAGGCAAACAGGAGCATATTAAATGCATATGCTAATTTCTCAAGAGGGAAACAAAAATATACGATGGTCCTGTTAAAAAAATATATACAAATAAATTGTCAGACAGAAAAAAATGATAAATTATGGTAGGTGAATGAGGATAGGGGTGCAAAGGCAGGATTTGTGGTAGCCTGAGTTTGGCTTGGTGGGTGAGGTTGTGAAAGGAAGGTTAAGGTGGAGGGAACAGGGATAAAGGCAGGAATATTTTGTTGGGCCTATTGTGGCAGATGGTATCGGCCACTTGAGTAATAAGCACCCTCAAACAAACAATGGCTTGGCCAAGGGTGCTTGGTAGGTTCACCAAAGTAGCCATGATGAGCAGGGCCAGGTTGTGACCACTTGCCTTCAGAGGGGACTCTCAGGTACAAATAGTGAGCATCTGCTGATTTTAGCACTTGGAATTGGAATGGAGTAGAGGTGCTGCTTGATGCGCCTGTAATTGTGGCGGAGGTGCTGTGTTTGAGGTGGTGCTGGTAGTGTTGGTGGTGCTCCTCCACAGTTTCTGGCATGCAGAGGTGATTTTTGGCAGATATTTGCCATTGTTTTAAAAAACTGAAAACCAGGCTTGAATTGTTTGGGGCAAATCTGGCATGCAGCCTCACTTCATGGGGAATTTCCCACAAAGAGTGAGCCAGGCTAAGGCTACTTTCACACTAGCGTCGGAATCTCCCCGTCGCAATGCGTCGGGGAGAGATTCCGACGCTAGCGTTTAACGTACTGCACAATGGAGGCAGCGGATGCATTTCTCCGGCGCATCCGCTGCCCCATTGTAAGGTGCGGGGAGGTGGGGGCGTTTTTTGCTCCCGACGGTCCGCAAAAGCACGACGCATCCGTCGCTCGACGGATGCGACGTGTGGCAATCCGTCGCAAATGCGTCGTCAATACAAGTCTATGGGGAAAAAACGCATCTTGCAAGCACTTTTGCAGGATGCGTTTTTTCTGCAAAACGACGCATTGTGACGGATTGCAGAAAACGCTAGTGTGAAAGTAGCCTTAGTGAGAATGCCTCCTGCCTATCATCGATAACTGTGTGAGATAGATACACCATAATAGCAGTATCTACCTTGTGTGGGGTACTTGGACCGCTGTCCCGTCTTCCCTGCTCATCATCAAGGGGTTGTGGTGGCACTGCAGCTGCTCCTGGTACTTCGTGTGATGGTCCTGCAACCTCTTAATACTCCCTTGCGGGGTCCAAAACCACATCAAATTCTGATACCATCTCCCTCTTGTATGTTGAATTCTGTACTGCAATAACAAATATTATAAATTGGGAACGTTTAAAAACATCATGAGAACATACATTTCTATAGAAGACCAAAGCACAAAAGCATGCACTTACAGACACAGATACATAATGCCAGGAAATTGAGACGGCTCTGCTTGTCATTCCACCTATATTGGTCATGTACAAAAGGGAGAGAAAGAACCAAACTAAAAGTCAAAATATGGAACAATAAACATAACCACATAATGTGTAGTAAAAAAAAAGTATAATTTACAGTTAAGAACAAACACAGGAAGAAAAAGATGGCAACATGATACTGGTAACACACAATGTATACATCCGCTCGTAAAAATGCACAAGACCGTAATAACACCCCTGTGCTGCTGGTACAAAATACATAAATAGCCCAATCATGCAAAAAGATGATAATACACAGTGTACTATATGGTAAGTATAATAGTGTCAATGCAAAAATACTAATAAGCTTAGAGTATCATTTCTTCATGGAGAAGAAATGTATGGAATGCACAATATACTGTATAGTGGGTAAGAAAGTGACAATGTACCAATCTACACGTAAGCTTATAATATCAAGAAAAAGGAAGTATCTATCAGATCACAGCATAAAGTAACCTATATGATTCACAGCATAAATGGGCATGTGTGTCAGTATATTATAGCAAAATAGGGGAATACATAGGTAACCACCAAAATGTGGATAGTCATCAAAAGTAAAATGTGGCAATAAAGTGCATAGTACGCATAGACTAATGTCCACAGAGGGGCACAAGGGCAAGGAAATACTCAAGGGAATGGTAGCCTAAGATGTAACTTAAGCAGCGCTGCAATCAATCCACAATGAATAGACTACCACATATCCATGCTGGCATGTAAGGAGCCCGAATGCAAGATGATTAGGGATGGTACTATAATAACAGCCACTGGACAGAAAATGCCACACAAAATTAGATGAAGAGATTAAATAATAACATACGAGGTGGTTACATGAGCGATCAGGTGAATATGAGCAGACATGGGCCCCAACGCACGTTTCGGATCAAATCCTTCATCACCCCCTGACGAAGGGTTTGATCCAAAATGCGTGACAGGGCGCGTGTCTGCTCGTATTGTGGGAGACTGTGGTTGATGCTCCTCAAAAAGTTGATCGTCAACAGAAACTGACAGACTCCATGGATGGAAGGCTTATGACTGTTAAGGAAAAGAACAGCTTATGACTGTTATGGAAAAAAACACTATAAAAAACATTGATGACAAACTGATGGTAAAAAAGAGACACATAAAGTACACTGATGACACTGTGATCAAAAACACTGATGACACTGTTAACATGTTTTCATGTATAAGTTTAAACATGGATGTGTGAACGAGGCCTAACCTCCAGCAGCATGGGCCTACATGTACCAGCATACAAGTTCTGTGCCAATCAGTATGCATCAGCTCTAAATTTGTTATGATTCTTAGCTAAAACATACAAGTTTATGCAGTAACCTTATTAAGTTTGCTAAAGAGGCTTCTATCCCGAAATATTGTTAATTAATATTGATTTTGCCAGCTTTTTATCGGTGATTTTAATCAAGTTAAAGGATCATTTATGATATTATTTGTTTCTAATTAAAAAAAATAGCTGTGTTCCACTCAATTATAAACGTATAAATTCTCATGAAAAGAAAGAAAATCAGACCTCTTAATTTACATATTTTACTGCATTTCCAAGACAGAGGTGCAAATTAATTTGACTATTTCTAGCACCTGTGTTTCAATTTTCCTATGACCACTTCAAGTAATGCAATTACAATAAGCACCAGAAAAAAGTGATTAGATTCTGCAAGTGAATATAAATGTGACCTGGTGGATTGCTATTCTTGTTTTTGTGTTTTAAAAAAAAAGACAATGATGAATCAGATTGATAATCCTAAATTCACTAAATACCAGGGCTTACAAAAACATCCATTGACATTTTTGACCACACTCACATTTATTGTTAAGTGTTTTAAAACAGACAAACATAAAAAACATCAACAGGGTCAAAATAGCAAACTCCCCCCAAATACCTAGTTTGTTTTTAACAGTTAGGGATGGGTTCACATAACAGTGGGGAAATAAGCATTTGGTACACTGCTGATTTTGCAAGTTTTCCCACCTACAAAGAATGGAGAGGTCTGTAATTTTAAGCATAGAAATCTGGAAGAAGATGTCTAGAAGGAGATGTTGAGGTTTCTGTCCTGATGAAGAGATCCTGCGTGATCTCGAAAAGCGTTGACCGTGTAAACCGTAATAAATGTTATAATCTTCCTTCCGTTTGATGCTTCGTGGATATATCATCAGCAGCAGCGCATGAGTGACATCTCCTTCCGGATTTCTACTGTTCGGTCTTTCCAATGACTGGTGTCCCTGCAGCGGCTGATAGATATTTAATTCTATGCTAATTACAGGTTGCTTTTAGCAACCAAACCAGGTGAGTGGATTTCTATCCCTGTCATCTCTATTTTTTATCAGTTAAGACCCTATTGTGTTTGTTTTGTTCCCAGTCTCTCATCTGTAATTTTTATCATAGGTACACTTCAACTGTGAGAGACAGAATCTTAGAAATAAAAACGGAAATTCACATTGAATGATTTTTAAATAATTAAATTACATTATATTGCATGAAATAAGTATTTGATCACCTACCAACCAGCAAGAATTCTGACTCTTACAGACCTGTACATTTTTCTTTAACCCCTTTCTGACCTCGGACGGGATAGTACATCCGAGGTCAGATCCCCTGCTTTGATGCAGGGCTCCGCGGTGAGCCCGCATCAAAGCCGGGACATGTCAGCTGTTTTGAACAGCTGACATGCGCCCGTAATAGGCGCGGGCAGAATCGCGATCTGCCCGCACCTATTAACTAGTTAAATGCCGCTGTCAAATGCAGACAGCGGCATGTAACTACCGCTTCCGGCCGGGCGGCCGGAAATGACGTCATCGCCGACCCCCGTCACATGATCGGGGGTCGGCGATGCATCAGGATGGTAACCATAGAGGTCCTTGAGACCTCTATGGTTACTGATGACCGGTGGCTGTGAGCGCCACCCTGTGGTCGGCGCTCACAGCACACCTCCATTTCTGCTACATAGCAGCGATCAGCAGATCGCTGCTATGTAGCAGAGCCGATCGTGCTGTGCCTGCTTCTAGCCTCCCATGGAGGCTATTGAAGCATGGCAAAAGTAAAAAAAAAAAGTTTAAAAAAATGTGAAAAAAATAAAAAAAATATAAAAGTTTAAATCACCCCCCTTTCGCCCCAATCAAAATAAATCAATAAAAAAAAATCAAATCTACACATATTTGGTATCGCCGCGCTCAGAATCGCCCAATCTATCAATTAAAAAAAAGCATTAACCTGATCGCTAAACGGAGTAGCGAGAAAAAAATTAGAAATGCCAGAATTACGTTTTTTAGGTCACCGCGACATTGCATTAAAATGCAATAACGGGCGATCAAAAGAAAGTATCTGCACCAAAATGCTATCATTTAAAAACGTCATCTCGTCATGCAAAAAATAAGCCCTCAACCGACCCCAGATCACGAAAAATGGAGACGCTACGAGTATCGGAAAATGGCATCATTTTTTTTTTTTTTTTAGCAAAGTTTGGAATTTTTTTTCACCACTTAGATTAAAAATAACCTAGTCATGTTAGGTGTCTATGAACTCGTACTGACCTGGAGAATCATAATGTCAAGTCAGTTTTAGCATTTAGTGAACCTAGCAAAAAAGCCAAACAAAAAACAAGTGTGGGATTGCACTTTTTTTGCAATTTCACCGCACTTTGAATTTTTTTGCCGTTTTCTAGTACACGACATGCTAAAACCAATGATGTCGTTCAAAAGTACAACTCGTCCCGCAAAAAATAAGCCCTCACATGGCCAAATTGACGGAAAAATAAAAAAGTGATGGCTCTGGGAAGGAGGGGAGTGAAAAACGAACACGGAAAAACGAAAAGTCCCAAGGTCATGAAGGGGTTAAGAAGCCCTCCTAATCTGTGTTAATTATTTTTATTAATTGCACCTGTTTGAACTCATTACATGTATAAAAGACATCTGTCTATACACTTAATCAATCACATTCCAACCTCTCCACCATGGCCAAGACCAAAGATCTGTCTAAAGACACCACGGACAAAATTATAGACCTGCAAAAGGCTGAGACGGGTGACAGGACAAATGGAAGAAACATAAGATGACCGTTAATCTACTCAGTCTAGGGCTCCATGCAAGATCTCGCCTTGTGGGGTAAGGATGATTCTGAGAAAGGTAAGGAATCATCACAGAACTACACAGTATGATCTGGTCAATGACCAGAAGAAAGCTAGAATCACAGTTTCAAATATTACCATTAGTAACACACTACGCCGTCATGGATTAAAATCCTGCGGGGGACGCAAGTTCACCAATGACTATCTGGATGATTCAGAGGAATTGAACTTTTTGGGACCAACTCCACTCACTGTGTTTGGAGGATGAAAAAAGATGAGTACAACCCCAAGAACACTGTCCCAAACATGAAGCATGGTGGGTGGAAACAGCAAACTTTGGACATATTTTGCTGCAAAGGGGACAGAACTGCATCGTATCGAAGACAGAATGGATGGGGTCATGTATAGCAACCTCCATTACTCAGTAAGAGCATTGAAGATGAGTCGTGGCTGGTCTTCCAGCATGACAATGACCCAAAACACACAGGGAGGGCAACAAAGGATTGGCCCCATAAGAAGCAAAAAAAGTTGGTGGAAAAATAAAAATGCTATGGCTCTTGGAAGAAGGGTGAAAAAAAAGTCAAAGTACAAAAACAGAAAATTGCACAATCAGTAAGGTGTTCAAACTCAGATTCACACACACAGAATTTTGGGCAAATAGATGTGTCAACCAGATTTGTGCTAATATCATGGCTTTTTGAAATGTAATGTACCCTCCCGTTGGCAAAGCACAGGGCAGGGGAGGCAGCATTGACAGTATTTTTTATACTTATTGGATCACACCAATATATGGGGCTACATAACTTTGTACTTGTGATTCCTTTTGTGCCTATCCTATTATTTTCCTGAGTTTAACGCCTTAGGACAGAGCCAATTTGCAGCTTAATGACCAGGCCAATTTTTTCAATTCTGACCACTGTCACTTTATGTGGTTATAACTCTGGAACGCTTTAACGGATCCTGGTGATTCTGAGATTGCTTTTCGCAACATATTGTACTTCATGTTAGTGGTAAAATTTGTTCGATATGACTTGCGTTTATTTATGCAAAAAATGGAATTATAGCGAAAAAATTTTAAATTTAGCAATTTTCAAAATTTTAATTTTTATGTCCTTAAATCAGAGAGATATGTCACAAAAAATACTTAATAATTAACATTTCCCACATGTCTACTTTAGATTAGCACAATTTTGGAAACAAAATTATTTTTTGATAGGAAGTTATAAGGGTTAAAAGTTGACCAGCGATTTCTTATTTTTACAACAAAATTTACAAAACCATTTATTTAGAGACCACCTCACATTTAAAGTCACTTTGAGGTATGTACATGACAGAAAATACCCAAAAGTGTCACCATTCTAAAAACTGAACCCTTCAAGGTACTCAATACTACATTCAAGAAGTTTATTAACCCTTTCTGTGCTTCACAGGAACTGAAGCAATGTGGAAGGAAAAAATTAACATTTACTGTACATTTTTTGCAAACATTTTATTCAGAGCCAATTTTTTTTATTTTCACAAGTGTAAAAAAATAAAATGAACCACAAAATTTGTTGTGCAATTTCTCCTGAATACGCTAAAACCCCCCATATTTTTATTTTCACAAGGGTAACAGGAGAAATTTAGATGCCCAAAGTTGTTGTGCCATTTGTCGCTAAAAGCCCATATGTGGGAGTAAACCACTGTTTGGGCACACGGCAGAGCTTGGGAGGGAAGGCGCGTCATTTTACTTTTTGTTGTCCAATTTGTCCTGAGTATGCTGGTACCCCATATGTGGGAGAAAATTACTGTTTGGGCACACGTCGGGGCTCGAAAGGTAAGTAGTGATGTTTTGGAATGCAGACTTTGATGGAATGGTCTGCAGGCATCATGTTGCGTTTGCAGAGCCTTTGATGCGCCTAAAGATTAGAGACCCCCACAAGTGACCCTATTTTGGAAACTAGAAACACCAAGGAGCTTGTCTAGATGTGTGGTGTGTGGTGAGAACTTTGAATGCCCAAGTGCTTCACAGAAGTTTATAACGCAGAGCCGTGAAAATATAAAATAATGTTTTTTCCTCAAAAATCATTTTTTAGCCCCCAATTTTTTATTTTTCCAAGGGTAGCAGGAGAAATTGGACCATAAAAGTTGTGGTCCAATTTGTTCTGAGTTTTCTGATGCCCCATATGTGGGGGTAAACAACTGTTTGGGCAGACGGCAGAGCTCAGAAGTGAGGGAGCACCATTTGATTTTTTGAACACAAAAGTGGCTGGAATCAATGGTGGTGCCATGTCACATTTGAAGACCTCCTGAGGTACCTAAACAGTGGAAACCCCCAAATTGTAACTCCAACCCTAACCCCAACAGACCCCTAACCCTGATCCCAACCCTAACCATAACCGTAATCACAACCCTAACCCCAACACACCCCTAACCCTCATCCCAACCCTAACCATAACCCTAATCACAACCCTAACCCCAACACACCCCTAACCCTTATCACAACTGTAACCCTAACCCTTAAGCACAAACCTAACCCCAACACATCCCTAACCCTAATCCCAACCCTAACCCTAATCCAAACAATAACCCTAATCCCAACCCTAACCCTAATCCCAACCTAACCCTAATCCCAACACTAACCTAATCCCAACTCTAACCCTAATCCCAACCCTAACCCTAATCCCAACCCTAACTTTAGCCCCAACCCTAACCCTAACTTTATCCCAACTCATTTTAGCCCAACTGTAACTCTAATTGGAAAATGGAAATAAATATACTTTCTTTGTTTTTTTTCCCTAACTAAGGGGGTGATAAAGAGGGGGTTCATTTACTATTTTTTTAATTTTGATCACTGTGATAGTGCCTATCACAGTGACCAAAATGAACCAATAAGAAAAATCTCCCTATTGTTGCCACCATTTTCTTCCTGGAAGAAGATGTGGGGGAACGCAAGAGGATGGAAGCGGGCCCAGGCATACCAGGGGACACCGGGAGGTACAGGGGGGATTGAGGACCCTATTTCTCTCTCCTCTGATGTGCAATCACATCAGAGGAGAGAGAAATTAAATGGCAAATCACAATTTTTTGTGGTTGGAGTTATATGGTTAATAACGGCAATCGCAACCCGCGGGTCAACCTGAATAATGTTCTCTGGGTTTCGGCTACCCCCAGCAGCCAAGACCCTGGAGAAATTCCGACTCTGGGGGGCGCTATACAATTTTCCACAGCGCGCTAATTAACGGCGCTATGGTTTAAGTACCCTTAACTACCGCCATTAAAAGGAGTATCGGCTGTCGTTAAGGGGTTAAGAGACAGTTATGAAAGAAATAAAGTATTACACTGATATACAGTGATATTGCTGCCAATGATGTCTGAACGGTTTTACGAGGGGCGATCCAAAAGTAATGATAATCGGTTATTTCTATTGCACACAGAAATTTAAAAAAAATGTTTTCTTCTCTCTTAGGTACCCACTAGTCCAGGAAAAAAAATCACTTAAATAGACCACGATTCCCGGGAGCTACATTCATTTGAATATGAACTGCCGAGGAGTGAACATCAAAATGGAAAAAAACGAGCTCAGAGCTGTCATCAAATACCTCTGCTTGAAAAAAATGACTACCAAAGACATACACAGCGACTTGGTGGAAACATTGGGGGACTCTTCTCCTCCATATTCCACAGTTGCATGCTGGGCCAAGGAATTTAAGCTGGGAAGAACATCGACGGAAGATGAACATCGTGAAGGAAGCCCATCCACGTCCCTCAATGTAGAAAACGTGAAAAAAGTTGAAGAAGTTGTATTGGCAGATCGAAGAGTGACTATCAGGCATGTAGCTGAGGTCACAGGGATCTCATATGGCAGTATTCAACGAATCCTTGCAAAAGAATTGCATATGAGAAAGGTCTCCGCGCGTTGGGTGCTAAAAATGTTAACCGACAAGCAAAAGAAGAAACGAGTTGACATTTCAATAGCAAATCTCGAAAAGTTCCAAGCAGACAAGGAAAATTTTTTGTCATGTTTTTTGACCATGGACAAGACCTGGATCCACCACTTTGATCCCGAAACTAAACAACAATCGATGACGTGGAAACGAGCCGACGAACCGACGCCGAAGAAATTCAAAGTGTCAAGCTCAGCAGGGAAGGTTATGGCGTCCGTTTTTTTTTGGGACACTGAAGGTATTATTATGGTGGACTATTTGGAGAAGGGAGCCACTATTACGGGCTCCTACTACGCAGAACAAATAAGAAGATTGTGGGAGGCTATCAAGGAGAAAAGGCGCTGCAAACTGCGGGCTGGAGTGCTGTTTCACCAAGATAACGCGCCGGCTCACAAAGCTGCAGTTGCCATGGCTACCATTCAAGAAGCGGGCTTTGAACGGGTGGAACACCCCCCTATTGGCCAAATCTAGCCCCCAGTGACTTCTTTCTCTTTCCTCGGCTCAAGGAACACCTCTGGGGCAAGAAATTTGATGACGTGATAACCGCTGTTGGGGATTTTTTTGAGGGTCAAGATCAAGAATTTTTTCTAAGGGAATTCTAAGTTTAGAAAAGAGATGGACTAAATGTATAGACTTGTTAGGAGACTATGTAAAAAAATTTGACTATATTCATTGTGTTTAGTATTGATTATCATTACTTTTGGATCGCCCCTCGTATATTAGGTTTATATTGCTGATTAAAAATATGACTTTGATTTTGCCAGATTGGCTCTAGTTTCTGGGATATTTAAAGGAAACCCATCAGCAGGATTGTGCACAGTAACCTACAGATAGTGTCAGGTCGGCGCCGTTATACTAATTAAAATGATACCTATGTTGATTATGAAATTCATCTTGTGGTTGTTTCATCTTTATTTTCAGTTTTGAGTCTATGATATTTTCGTGTTTTGGGCGGCCTGTGGGGAGGGTCTTCATGTGGTGGTCTGCTTAGTTATTCACCAGTATGGCTTCTGCCCCATTAATTTACATAATGAATATTATATATATTGAAAAAAAAATCACCTCCTGCAGACAGGTGACGGCAGCACCTGCGCTGCATCATGATCACATCCATATTGTGCATTTAACTATTCTTTTAGATGGTATCCATGAATTCCTAAAAAAAAAAATCAGTTCAAAAATCGTGATGGCCGCGCCTGCGCAGTAGCAGGTATCGGCAATCAGATAGATTATACTGCGCAGGCACAGGCAGCATCTTGGAAGAGGCAATTTTTTTTTCTCTATTAATACGGCGCCGCCTGTGCAGTAGCAGCTGCGCCATTTTCAAACTGATTTTTTTTTTAGGAATTTATGGATACCATCAAAAAGAATAGTTACATGCACAATATGGATGCGATCATGGTGCAGCGCAGGCACTGCTGCCACCTGCCTCTACTATATACAGTACAGACCAAAAGTTTGGACACTCCTTCTCATTTAAAGATTTTCTGTATTTTCATGACTATGAAAATTGTACATTCACACTGAACGCATCAAAACTATGAATTAACACATGTGGAATTATATACATAACAAAAAAGTGTGAAACAACTGAAATTATGTCTTATATTTTAGGTTCTTCAAAGTAACCTTTGAATTCGCGGCAGACTGTGCCCGTCGCTGATTGGTCGAGGCAACCTTTATGACATCATCGTCGCCATGGCAACCATTATGACATCATCGTCGCTGTGCCCGTTGCTGATTGATCAGAGACGCGGGATTTCTACATCGATGCTGTGCCGGTCTCTGATTGGTCGAGGCCTAGCGGCCTCGACCAATCAGAGACGCGGGATTTCCAGGACAGACAGACAGACAGAAAGACAGACAGACAGACAGAAAGACAGACAGACGGAAAAACCCTTAGACAATTATATATATAGATATATATATATAGTATTCATTATGGAAAATTAGGGGGCAGGTCCCCGAGGAGTCAGTGACCTGTCAGAAGCCATTCAGATGAATACATGATCAGAGCACCACATGCAGACCCCCACAGGCCGCTCCGGAGCACGAGCATATCATTAACTCAAAACTGAAAAATAAAGATTAAACAACAACCACAAGACGGATTTCATTAACCAAGGTACCCTTTTAATCAGTATAATGGTGCCGACCTGATACTGTCTGTAGGTTACTGTGCACAATCTTGATGATAGGTTCCCTTTAATAGTTAATGAATTACAGTAGAATTCTGGCTTCAAAAAGTCTCTTTTATAGCATTGTAAGCCTACAAATTGAAATAAAAAATTATATGTGATATTTAATTACCTAGGATACTGCCAAAGAGTCAATAGACAGACCAAAAGCTGCTGCATTTGTTATCACACACAAGTTGCATTGGGGGAATGCATTATTTTCATTCATTAATTATTTCAAAAACTATAACCAATTCAGCAAAAGTAATGGGATTTTTTACTTCAGAACCCTCAAAATACCCTAAATCCAGGCTCGGACTGGCCCATAGGGTAACAGGGGAATCATCATGGGCGCCTGTGCAGGTCTAGGCCACCCAACCCCACTGTATGAGCAGTACTGGGCATAATTCAATTAATTCTGTACATAAAAAGAAACATCTCATCATTCATTAATCAAACTACCCAGTTTATTATTATATAGAGATATAGGTACATTTGTGAACAAGGGTAGTGTAATATTTGTATGTAGGTGGGCCTCCAAAGTAAGTGTTACAGGTGGGCCCTTGGCATCCCAGTCCGACACTGCCTAAATCCATTCAAAAAACCTTGGCACTTGAAAATAACATTTTTTGTAGACCTGTGTTATTTAATGATTTCTATTCTATTATAACCAATGGTGATGCCTATGTAACATCATGTTCGGATGGAAAAGGGTCCAATTTGAGTCCGATTTATCAAGGTGTTATTTATGCTGGTCTTGATGTTAGGTTGTGCACTCCTCTTCATGAATCTGGAGCATCTGACAAGTGGTGTGTGCTTTCATGCCCACTGCCAGAATTCTTACTCTAGTCAGGTACTAAAGTAAGAAATCTGGTGAAGTCAATGCCACAGCTCATCATGAATTAGAGCTGTGGCATCACTATCTCATAACCTCCCACAACCCTGCAACGCTATCCTGTCCCAGCTTTGGCTATTTCTTCGGAGCACTGTGTCTTTATGAGTAGTGTGCCTAAGAAAGAAATGTACTCTACATCCATCTCTTTGTCATTTGTAGGCCAAACAAATAATTTTTCTGTACTGCTGTGTCTATATGAGTAGTGTGCCTAAAAAATCATTTTACTCTGCAGCTGTGTTTTTGTCAGTTTTGGTCCAAAAATAAATTCTACTCTGCAGCCATCTCTTTGCCATTTTCAGGCCAAACACATAATTTTACTGTACCACTGTGTCTATACGAATAGTATTCCTAAAAGATTAATCTACTATTCAGCCATCTTTGTGCGAGTAGTGTGCCGGAAAACCACTTCCAAAAAATGAGTAAAGCATCAAGTAAGGGACATGGATGTAGTCGTGGTGGTGCTGATGAAGCTGCTGCTAGTGGTATTGCTGCTGCAGGGAGCAGACGAAGTCGTTCTTTGCCTGCTATGTGGCCAAATGCAACACCTTCCTCTGGTGCACGCAGGTGACAGCATGTTATTCGTCCTTTTTTAGGGCCAATTACCACTGCATGAATGGTGAGGCCACAAGATATTGAAAAAATGTTAGACTGGATGACTGAGAGTGCCTTCAGTTCTTTCGCATTATCTTCCACCACTGCAGAAAGTGCAGCATTGGCACCTGTGGACAATGGTCATTTGGTTTCCACCTCACCCACTTGCAAATCAGCCAAACAGTCCCCCCAAGTCATACAGTATTCTCTATTGTGTTTTGATGATGCTGCTGGCTGGGGTTCCATGGCCCATCCACCTGGCACTGCCCCAGAAGTTGAAGAGACTGAGTGCACTGATGCCCAACAACTTTTTAGGTTGGAGGATGGCTACGTAGGAGGGATAGTGCACACGGTCAGTTGACCACTGCAGCACATATCAGAGGATGAAGGACAGTTGCCTTTCTGCAGTTTGCATACCAGCAAGGACGGGAGGGTGAAGGAGTCAGTGGAAGATGATGCCGAGAAGAATGAGGTCCCAGATCCCACATGGAGCAGAGGCCATCCTAGTTACATGCGCAGTTCAGAGGAAGAGGAGGTGGCCAAACTGCCCCAGCAGTACAGCAATAGAGGGAGCAGGGTACAAAGGCAAATACATAGGCTGCTACTGCCCACTGCACCACTGAAATCAGCACACCAAAGCCAGTTCAATAAAGCTCTGTGGTGTGGAATGTCTTTAGAAATTTTGCTGACAACAAGCGAAGGGTGGCTTGCAAGCTGTGCCATCAGAGCCTGAAGCGAGGCATAAATCTTAATCTTACCACCACCTGCATGATGAGGCATCTGGATTCCAAGCACAAAGTGCAGTGGAGTACTCACCTTAAAAAGCATGTCAGATTGAGCCTCCTCCTGTTTCTTGTCTGCTGTCATCTCGGCCACTTCCTCTCACTCAAGATCAACAAGACCACCTGCCTCCCCGCTAAGAGAGGATGTGACAGCACCATCACCAGTGTCACTGAGCATCTCCACACTATTCCATGGAAGTGATCAGCTTTACATCCCCTAAAACCTCGAGAGAAAGAGGTTTTTGGGATGTAAAACCCATGAGCCATGGTCCTGAATGAAAGTATTTCCAAATGCTGCCATTCTGGCTGCTGGAGAGGTATAGATTAAAAAAACTAATGTTGATGGCTCTCCCGCAGTACATTCTACCCAGTCGCCACCACTTTTCCAGGTGTGCCATGCTTGTCCTGCATATACATGTTGCAGACAAAAAAGGCGTGCACTGTGCAATGCCATAAGTGACTAGGTCCACATAAACACTGATATGTGGACCAGTAAGCACGGCCAGGGACGTTACATCTCCCTATCAACTGGGTAAATGTAGTGGCAGTTGGGACAGAGACAGAAGGTGTTTTAACCCATGTCCTACCACCACCGGGGATTGTTGGACATTTCTCTGTCCAGGTTGCCTCCTCTTCCTACTCCACTTCCTCCACTGTTTCATCACCTGGTAAAAGCAAGACCTGCACCATCAATTTCAGCTCAGCCAGGGGGAAGAGACAGCAGGCTGATCTTAAGCTCCTCTACTTGGGGACAAATCCCACAATGCACAGGAGCTGTGGAATAGGATCAAACAGTAGACAGGTGAGTGGTTGGTGGCAGTGAACCTGAAGCCTGGCCTGGCGGTGTGCAAAAACAGGTGAAATTTCGTAGCAGTTGTAGGCCTAGCCAGTTTGACGCACATCCCTTTCCTGGCACATGTGCTGAACCTGGTGGTGCAAAGCTTCCTAAAAAAACTACCCACATATGTCAGAGTTGCGGCTGAAAGTGCAGGCAGTATGTGCGCGTTTTCAGCATTCTCCACCTTGAATATGTTGGAGAGACTGTGCAAGCAGTAGTAGGCAATAATGGAGATTCAGCTGCAGCACAACTGAGTTGCTCTGCAGAACAACACCACTTCACCACCAATGAGTGTTCCTCCATGTGGGATGTGTGTGCTGTGTTGTGTTGCTTTGAATACTCCACCAATATGACCAGTGCTGATGACACCATAATCAGCATTACTATACCATTTATATGCCTGCTGGAAAAAAAAATTCAGGCCATGATGGATGAGGTGGTGGAGGAAGAGGAGCAGGAAGAACAGGCCAATTCCCACCATTATCAGGTCTGTTGTCCACACATGCCTCGAAGAGTGGGCTACTGTCCCAAAAGCAGCGAGGTACCCAACTATACAGTCAGGGGACAGTTTGTAAGGATGAGGAAGAGGAGCAGAAGGAGGAGGAACAACCATGCTCACAGCAGGGTGGCACTCATAGAAGCTCAAGGACATCACTGGAGCATGGCTGGGGGATACAGAGCACTCAGACAAAACCCAGTACCCAGACGATACACCTCTCACCGAAGACAACTTTGGGCAGCCTGGCATGCATGAGCCAAGTCAAAAGAAATTTTGCTACTTTTATGCACCCTTGTCAGTGAGAGTACTGTGTGACAAAACAACATTTTTTTACTATTATGCACCTATGTCTGATAGCACTCTGCATTCCAAAAATAATGTATAGTACTATGCATAAAAACAATTTTTCTACTCTACAACCATGTTTGTAGAAGTACTTTGCCTAAAATCCACTTAAAAAATTATGAGAGCATCAAATAAGGGACATGGACGTGGTTGTAAAATTCTTGATTTTTCCATCTTGTTTTATTTTTTCCTGTATCATATCGGTATCATCTGCTGGAAATGAATGTTCATTCTGGTCACATACATCTCTTTCAGAGCTTGTATCTGGATAGCTTTCCTTCTTTCTATTGCAGATTCATGGTTTTATGGTGATCTGTAGTGAAAAATGTATTTATTGATTTTACTCACTTGTAGAGCAACATTAATTCCACAGTGCTTTACAGACATTATTATCACTCTCCCCTCCTCACTGGGGCTAACAATCTATACCTATCAGTATGTCTTTGGAGTGGAAGGAAATCGGAGAACTTGGAGGAAACTCATGCAAACATGGGGAGAACATACAAATTCCTTGCAGATGTTGTCCTTGATGGGATTTGAAACCAGGATCTCAGCCCTGCAAAGCAACAGTGCTAACCACTGAGCCACCTTGCAGACAAAATTAACTCACTTAATAACCATTCGCTGTTTCACAGTACCATCCATATGTGCGCGATAGTGGTGGGGTACTGTACGCTACTGGAGCTGTAATTACCATGGATACTCACAGCAAATTTGCTCTCCAATAGATGCTCATTAAAGGATTTAATTACTCCTTCCAATTACAGAGCCTGTAAATTGTCATGGATGGCTATTGTGGCTTGCAACAGCAACTGCTGACTTAGATGAGGAGTGGTTAATATGCTTGACTACTGCCTTCCTTGGATGTGGTACCCATTTATCAGGCTTCCTCTCTAGGGCCTAATCTTCAAAACCGTTTTTAATCCAGTCCACTTCACAAACCTTTAAGATTTGTCCAAAAACGTGTCCTTTTTGGGGTGATTCTATGTTAACTTAAGTAATTTACCTATCCAAATTTGTTTGTAGGGCATTTATTCTGCTCTTTCCCCCATTTAGCTTCCTTTCACGGCCTCCTAGCCCTTACTATGACCATTTTACAACCATTTTAACGCACCAATGTTCAGGTCGTCAGTCACTTCTATTGGGTTCAAGTTCAGGGTCAAGTTTGGATACTGAACTGAACTTTCAACTCTAGTTATGACGAACCCGATGAGCACATGTTAACCCCTTAAGCCCCAAGAGTGGTTTGCACGTTAATGACTGGGCCAATTTTTACAATTCTGACCACTGTCCCTTTATGAGGTTATAACTCTGGAACGCTTCAACGGATCTTGGCGATTCTGACATTGTTTTCTCGTGAGATACTGTACTTCATGTTAGTGGTAAAATTTTTTCGATATAACTTGTGATTATTTGAGAAAAAAAATGGAAATGTAGCGAAAAGTTTGAAAATTTCGCAATTTTCCAACTTTGAATTTTTATGCCCTTAAATCACAGAGATATGTCATGCAAAATACTTATTAAGTAACATTTCCCACATGTCTACTTTACATCAGCATAATTTTGGAACCACATTTTTTTTTGTTGGGAGTTATAAGGGTTAAAAATTGACCAGCAATTTCTCATTTTTACAACACCGTTTTTTTTAGGGACCACATCTCATTTGAAGTCATTTTGAGGGGTCTATATGATAGAAAATACCCAAGTGTGACACCATTCTAAAAAATGCACCCCTCAAGGTGCTCAAAACCACATTCAAGAAGTTTATTAACCCGTCAGGTGTTTTACAGGAATTTTTGGAATGTTTAAATAAAAATGAACATTTAACTTTTTTTCACACAAAATTTATTTCAGCTCCAATTTGTTTTATTTTACCAAGGGTAACAGGAGAAAATGGACCCCGAAAGTTGTTGTACAATTTGTCCTGAGTACGCGGATACCCCATATGTGGGGGTAAACCACTTTTTGGGCGCATGGCAGAGCTCGGAAGGAAAGGAGCGCCATTTGACTTTTCAATGCAAAATTGACTGGAATTGAGATGGGACGCCATGTTGTGTTTGGAGAGCCACTGATGTGCCTAAACATTGAAACCCCCCACAAGTGACACCATTTTGGAAAGTAGACCCCTTAAGGAACTTATCTAGATGTGTGGTGAGCACTTTGACCCACCAAGTGCTTCATAGAAGTTTATAATGCAGAGCCGTAAAAATAAATAATCATATTTTTTCACAAAAATGATCTTTTTGCCCCCAATTTTTTATTTTCCCAAGGGTAAGAGAAGAAATCAGACCACTAAAGTTATTGTGCAATTTGTCCTGAGTACACTGATACCCCATATGTGGGTGTAAACCATTGTTTGGGCGCATGGCAGAGCTCGGAAGGGAAGGAGCGCCATTTGACTTTTCAATGCAAAATTTACTGGAATTGAGATGGGACGCCATGTTGCGTTTGGAGAGCCCCTGATGTGCCTAAACATTGAAACCACCCACAAGTGACACCATTTTGGAAAGCAGACCCCCTTAAGGAACTTATCTAGATGTGTTTTGAGAGCTTTGAACCCCCAAGTGTTTCACTACAGTTTATAATGCAGAGCCGTGAAAATAAAAATTCTTTTTTTTTCACAAAAATTATTTTTTAGCCCCGAGTTTGTATTTTCACAAGGGTAACAGGATAAATTGGACCCCAAAAGTTGTTGTCCAATTTGTCCTGAGTACGCTGATACCCCATATGTGGGGGGGGGGACCACTGTTTGGGCGCCTGGCAGAGCTCGGAAGGGAAGGAGCGCCATTTGGACACAAACTTAGATGGATTGGTCTGCAGGCGTCACGTTGCATTTGCAGAGCCCCTGATGTACCCAAACAGTAGAAACCCCCCACAAGTGACCCCATATTGGAAACTAGACCTCCCATGGAACTTATCTAGACTTTGAACCCCCAAGTGTTTCACTGCAGTTTACAACGCAGAGCCGTGAAAATAAAAAAATCTTATTTTTCCCACAAAAATGATTTTTAGCCCCCCAAATTTTTATTTTCCC
Organism: Ranitomeya imitator; assembly: GCF_032444005.1. Classification (NCBI taxonomy): domain Eukaryota; kingdom Metazoa; phylum Chordata; class Amphibia; order Anura; family Dendrobatidae; genus Ranitomeya; species Ranitomeya imitator. Next base: position 87,698,503 of record NC_091286.1, read on the forward strand.
AAGGATAACAAGAGAACTTGGACCCCAAAAGTTGTTGTCCAATTTGTCCCGAGTACGCTGATACCCCATATGTTGGGGTAAACCCCTGTTTGGGCGCACCGAAGAGCTCGGAAGGGAAGGATCAATGTTTTACTTTTTCAACGCAGAATTGGCTGGAATTGAGATCGGACGCCATGTCGCGTTTGGAGAGCCCCTGATGTGCCTGAACTAGGGTTGAGCGACCTTCACTTTTATAGGATCGGGTCGGGTTTCACGAAACCCGACTTTTGGAAAAGTCGGGTCGAGTGAAATCGGCCGATCCTATAAAAAAGTCGGGGTCGGGGTCGGCCGAAACTCGAAACCCAATGCAGTGCATTGGGTTTCCATGGTTCCCAGGGTCTGAAGGAGCGGAAACTCTCCTTCAGGCCCTGGGATCCATATTTAAGTGTAAAATATAGAATTAAAATAAAAAATATCCTTATACTTACCCTCTGACGCGCCCTGGTACTAACCGGGAACCTTCCTTCCTTAGAATCAGCCTTCCAGGACCTTCGGTGACGTCGCGGGTGACGTCGCGGCTTGTGATTGGCCGCGTGGCCGCCCATGTGACCGCTCGCGCGGCCAATCACAAGCCGCGACGTCACCCGCGACGTCACCGAAGGTCCTGGAAGGGCTGATTCTTAGGAAGGAAGGCTGTCGGAAGGAAGCAGGGCGCTTCCGAGGGTGAGTATATTCATATTAGGTAAAAACATTATGGATCAAAAAGCATGATGAAAACTAAGGAACACATCAGACATGTCAGGGATAAAGTTGTGGAGAAGTGTAAAGCAGCGTTAGGTTGTAAAAAACAGTCCACGCTCAACATCTCATGAAGCACTGTTCATCAGGTTACAGAGAGCTGAATACAAATGCATGTCACAATTTTCATATTTCTAATTTTAAAATAATTAAACCATAATTAAATAATAATTAAACCATGTATCTTTTTTACACTTCATAAACAATTGTTACTTTGTGTTGGTATATCGCATAAAATTGCAATAAAACATATTTAAGTTTGTGAAGAAAAGTGAAAAAAATTTGAAAATTTCAAGGGGTAGGAATACTTTTTCAAGGCACTAGTATGTGGGGTTTGCTTCATTTCTGAAATGAGATGGCTGTTATTTTCTTGAGATAGAGGTTGCAACATCATTACTGCATTCGGCTTAGAAGAAAAAAAGCATATCTAGACAGATATCATCATTAGAATGAAAAACTTCAGTATGCATATTTCTGGCATCAATGATATCATCCTTATAAAAATGCCTTCTGACAGTCAACAGGAGAGAAAAAATGTTTGCATCCAGAACTTCCAGAACTGCATGGAGCAAAACAAAGATCAAACTAAGGACAAAAGTTTGTGTGCAACAATATTATGCTTTTATGTCACTGTAAAATAGCGACTGTGAAGAAAACCATTTGGCAGCTGTTAATGTGCCCAGTCGTCACTGCTTTTTACTTTTTCTGCCTTTTTTGCATTTTATACTCTGAAGTGAGATTACCGGTGGGGGTTCGGCTGCAGTGGAGACACACTTTTTTTCTCCAAATTTGGGATGAAAATGCCTTTTTTCCCCATTTTCATCCCAAATTTGGAGAAAAAAAGTGTGTCTTATAATCGCATGTCAAAGAAGTGACAATGATCATCATTTCCATATGTAGGTTGAAGCACAGTGATTAACTGAAACAGAAACCAGGGCCGGCTCCAGGTTTTTGAGGGCCCCGGGCAAAAGAGTCTCAGTGGGCCCCCCCTTTAACACATATCACGATTCATGATCGCATATAAACACAGCCATGTAGTATATAACACAGCCCACGTAGTATATAGCACAGCCACGTAGCATATAACACAGCCATGTAGTATATAACAGCCCACATAGCATATAACACAGCCACGTATTATATAGCACAGCCCATATAGTATATAGCACAGCCACATAGTATATAACATGACCCACATAGTTTATAGAACAGCCATCTAGTATATAGCACAGCCCATGTGGCATATAACAGCCCACGTAGTATATAACACGGCCCACGTAGTGTATAGAACAGCCATGTAGTATATAGAGACACTTGCCCCATATAGTGCTGCACAAACGTTATGGCCCCATACAGACACTTGCCCATATAGTGCTGCACAAATGTTATTGCCCCATAAGATGCTCCATACAGACACTTGCCCCATTTGCTGTTGCTGCGATAAAGAAAAAAAAATCACATACTCACCTCTCTGTCGCTCAGACCCCCGGCACTTTCAATATTCACCTGTCCTCTTTCCAGCCGCCGCTCCATCTTCAGCGTCTTCTGCACTGACGCTCAGGCAGAAGGCGCGCACTAACCACATCACCGTGCCCTCTGACCTCAGCGTCACTGCAGAAGACGCTGAAGATGGAGTGGCGGCTGGAACGAGGAGCAGTTGAATATCGCGCAGTGCTGTGCTCCCCTCCCCATTATACTCACCTGCTCCTGGCGCTGTGCAGTCCCTGCTTCCCAGCGCCAGCAGCTTCTTCCTGTATTGAGTGGTCACCGTTATTGCTCATTACAGTAATGAATGTGTGGCTCCTCCCTTATGGGAGGTGGAGCCGCATATTCATTACTTTAATGACCGGTACCATGTGACCACTCAGTACAGGAAGAAGCTGGGGAGCCGGAGACCTGCAGGGACCATGCCAGCCACCAAGCTTAGGTAAGTATAATTAGACAGCCCCCGGCCGCTCCTCCTCCCCTGCCGAGTCAGCTCCGTGATGTGCCGCTAGCTGAAGGCCCCTGGGGGAGCGGTAGTCCTAGGCACTGGCAGCTGCCTGCTCTTAACGCCGGCCTTGAATGGGCCCCCCTGTCTCGCCAGGGCCCCGGCACTTGCCCGGGTATGCACGGTGCTGACGCCGGCCCTGACAGAAACAACAGTGTAACAGGTTTAAAATGCAGTGAGAAACAGTTAAACTTTGCTAAAAAGATGAGTTTGTGAAAGACAGTTTCATGTCACAGGTCATACATTATGGCAAGACTGAGCACAGCAACAAGACTCAAGGTAGTTTTGCTGCATCAGCAAGGTCTCTTCCAAGCAAAGATTTTAATTCCTTCAAAATCAGAAGATGTCCAGCAGTGCCATCAGCTCATAACTGGAATCCACCAGTGGGAAGCATCTACAACTATCTACTATTTTCAAGAATTCTGGCCAGAATTAGTCTTCATGGAAAATTGTTGACCAAAACCATATCTTTGGCATGTATATAGGTGAAGTGCCTCAACCATGCAGAAAAATTACAGCTGGTGCTGTATAATAATGAGCTAAAATTTGACATTTCTGGGTGTAAAGAGGCAGTTTGCTTGCAGAAGTCTTTGCAAGATGTTCAATAAGCATCTGCAGGCAACAGTGAAGTATGGTGGAGTATTCTTGCAATTTTGTGACTGCATTAAAGCAAATGGAGTTTGTTAATTTGGTCAGGATTAATGGTGTCCTCAATCTCGAGAAATATAGGAATATAATTATCCATCATGCAATACCACCAGGGACACATCCGATTGGCTCTGAATTTATTCTCCAGTAGGATAATGACGCTAAACATACAGCCAATGTCATTGAGAAAACTCTAGCGTAAAGAAGCAGAATGAGTACTTGATGATATAATATGGTTTACAAACGCCCAAATCTCAACATCATCGAGGCTGTCTGAGACTACATGAAGAGACAGAAGGATTTGTGTGAGACTACAGCCACAGTAGATGTGTGGTTAATTTTACAAGATTTTTTTGAACAACTTCCCTCCTGAGATCCTTAAAAAACTGTGTGTAAATGTACCTGGAAGAATGGATGCTGTTTGGAAGGCAAAGAACTGGTGACACAAAATATTGATTTGATTTTTTTTTTCATTCTTACCTTGCAGCATTTTTTAATACCTGCCTAAAACTTTTGCACAGTACTGTATATTTAGAACTACGCAGATAATTATCCGATGTTTATTCTAATTTACTCTAGATAATTCATGGTTTAATTAGAAATGTCTTTGTTTTTTACAGCATATTTGCGTTATCAGCAGAATCATCGTAACTCTTGGTTATATAGGAAACTCCTAACACATTATTATATTTTCTCTTTGATTCCATAAATTTTATGTCTACATGTTCCTGACTCAACATTTTTCATTTATTCATCAAATTTTTAAGTGCCCATCTTAAAAATCATAAAACGCCACGATCATATAATTGTGCGATTCAGTAAGTCTTAAAACTCTAGTATACTGCAAAGTTTACAAAACTTACATTTCTGGTAATGTGTAATAAGAAGCAAGAAGCAATACACTATGAACTTAGAGGACAAAAAAATCTTGAGGAATAATTTATTAATTTCAATAACACATACACTAATAAATGGAATAAGTAAATGGAGGCTACAAATGTTACTTATAATGTCATTAAAGGACCAATTTACATGAGTATAACAAAAGGGCAAAAAGTCACAATTTTTTGGTGCAAATACTAGTTACGGTATATCAAATTTGTCAACTTTTCACCCCAGAGAACTGGTATAGAAGAGGGAATGATACATTTTAGAAATAAGCTAATTAATTTGATGCAAATTTAATTTGTGTCAAATTTTTTAAATTCACTGGAGCTGGCGAAGAATTGATGAAGAAAATTGTATTAGTCAGAAAAAGCTCACATAAGCTTGGGTGCTGCTGGGTTTTCCCATAATTCCTTGCAGTTATCACATCACATGGTATAACCAATCAGGCATGACTACCATAGAATGTACAAAAGCCAAAGCAGTGATTGAAGTAACCATATTTAGTTAAGTCTGGATAGTGAGAGGACATCGCAGCTTGCAACTTAGCAATAAAAATAATGACAGAAAGCCATAAAACATTGGACAAATAATTCAGACAGTGTGTGTGGTGTTGTATATCTGCAGCAGTGTATAAGATTAGTGCAGATGTATGTGATTAATACTAAGATTCAATTGTCATGAATTAAGGGCTCACGTGGTGAGGTTTGGGTAACCAGCAAGGACCACAGGCGAAGTTGCAAAGGAGCGGGACTTGACAGACGACACGTGAATCAGTGATGAATGGAACAGCAGATTAAGAAGGACAGCAGACAAGCTGAGCAGGTAGCACCAGATGAAGCGTAGCTAGATGTGCAGATACATACGGTAACAGTATCTGTGTATGAAAATAGTATCTTCCAGCAAGTAAGCACTAAATCACAGAAATGACAGAGGAGTAAATGCAGTCTGGTATCATCCAGAAAGACAATAGTTAATACAGTAAAAAATGTATTTTCTTTATGGCAGAGGTTATGTGTGAACATCACCAAGAACAGTTGTGACTCTACCCATGAAATGTTCCCTGTGCCATTGGCTGCAACACAACTCCAAAACATGACTGATTCACCCCATGCTTAATGTTTGGTGAGATTTTCTTTTCCTGAAATTCTGTGCCCTTTTTCTTTACACATACCTTTGATAAGAGTTTTATTTTAACCTCATCTGTCCACAGGAATTGATTTTGAAATGCATCAGGCTTGTTTAGATGTTCTTTTGCATACTTCTGACCCTAAGTTTTATAGTGATGATGCAAGAGATGTTTTCTTCTGATGTCTCTTCCATGAAGGCCATACTTGTCCATGTGTCTCTGACAGAACAATGTACCACAACTCCAGAGTCTGCTAAATCTTTCAGAAGGTCTTTTGGAGTCAAGCGGGGGTTTTGATTTGCCTCTCTAGATTATTTCAAGGGATGGAAGGCTTTTAATACTATGAGAGGTTGGAATAGTTGGGCTTGTTTAGCTTAGAAAAAAGATGCCTCACAGGGCATCTCATTTACATATATAAATATATGTGTGGTCAGTACAAAGGACTGGCACATGACTTATTCCTTCCAAGGACCATACTAAGGACCAAGGGGCAATCATTACAGATGGAAGAAAGGTAGCTCTGACAGCTAAACAGGAAGGGGTTCTTTACAGTTAGGTCACTCAGGATGTGAAATGCACTACAGCAAGAGGTAGTAATTGCAGACACTATAGCAGTTTTTAAAAGGATGGTTCCCTCAATACACATAACATTGTGGGTTATAGTTAATTTAGTGACAAAATGAATTGATGGAGAAAGGATGAACTGGATGGACCTAGGTCTTTTTTCAAACTATGTAATTATTAGTTGCAAACTTCTCTGTATATGTATAATCAGATGTCACTGATGACCATACAGGTATCAAAATTCATATGTATGCTAAAACCATAGTATCCAATAAAGTGACTGTGTAATGTAAATAAAGTTATGAATAATATTCACAACTAGACACCATTATTGCAAAGATAGCCATCATTAGCACACCAAGTAGGATCCATATGAGCATCAACAGCATACTAGAAGTGATCCAGTACTACAGCAAATCACGCCATGAACAAGGAGTAAGGTAATAGAGTGCTGCTGCATAAATAATAGTGCTGCCATATAAAAGCATACAGTGATTAAATAATGAGTATACGCGCACCCTGCACCTGCCCAATTACGCTTCGACTGAGCTTTGACGAGGGAATCTCAGGTGGAAAATGTTATTAACTATTTTGTTTGATTTAACTCTCTGATTTAAGGGCATACAAAATAAAAGTTTAAAAATTTCTCCACATTTCCATTTTTTTCACAAATAAATGCAAGTCATGTCAAAGAAAGTTTACCACTACTATGAAGTTCAATATGTCACAAAAAACAGAATCAGTGGGATCCATAGAAGCATTCCAGAGATATTACCTCATAAAATTGACACTTGTCAGAATTGTAGAAATTGGCCTGGACATTAACATGCAAACAGCTTTGGGGGGAGGGGGTAAAGGGTTTAAATTAGCAAAATGTTCCCACAACATTTTCTGTATATAGATGGTGTGGATTCTTTTATTCTTTCAATAGCACAGTGAAGATCAGTTGATGTTACATTTGCTTTCTTAGAGAACACAGATGCAAAATAGGAATTTAAAAGTTTGGCCTTCTCAACATCATTTTTAATCACTTCACCCTTTTCACCTTGTAAAAATCCCATAGCATCTTCAACTTTTCTTTTACTTTTGACATACCACCCAAAATCCTTTTTTTAGCTTTGGTCTTCATTGCAAGCTTTACTTCATTATCGGTTTTAGCTCTTCTAATGCTTGCCTTGCAGTCAGCATTATATTCTTCTTTAGATGTGCCCAAGCTTTCCATTTGATATCCATTATTTTTCCTTTTTAGCAAGTGTTTAAGTTCTGTGTTCATCATCCTGTTGTCTTGATATGCTTCCAATTCTACAGATTGTTGTTCATTTAATTTATTGCACGTGTCTCGATTCTTGTTCCCATTGTTCTGGGTCAGTTGTATCTCCCTTAATTCTAATTAGTTCCCCCACTAGTATATTCTTAATTACATGTACAGAATGAAGCTAGTAATGTACAATTTACTTCCAATTTTGTATCTAGAGAGACTTGAATACCTCTAGAAGTGTGTTTTGTAGTAATAAGCAAGTATACTCATTGCTCGGGTTTTCCCGAGCATGCTTGGGTGTCCTCGGAGTATTTTGGTGTGCTCAGAGATTTAGTTTGTGTCAACGCTGCTGCATGATTTGCGGCTGCTAGATAGCCTGAATACATGAGAGGATTCCCTAACAAACAGGCAACCCCCACGTATATTCAGGCTGTCCAGCAGCCGCAAATCATGCAGCTGTGTCGACAAAAACCCAAGCAACGAGTATACTCGCTGATCACTAGTGTTTTTTCAAAGCAATATAAAAAAATCAATACTTTTAATGTGTATTATGCATACATTTCAGATTCATATAATCAGAATTGATATAGGAGACAAAACCATCTACTAGTTCCATGGAACCATCCTATATCAAGAGGAGGTCGTCTATGTAATGACCATACCACCTTATATGTGAGGACTAATGGTCTGAGCAAGATAATAATTCTTCCCATCTGGTTAGACAGCAAAGGGGAAAAATTAGCTCCCATTGGGGCACCCAATTTGTGTAGAAAAAAAATTGGTTAAACGTAAAAAAAAAAATGTCTCAGTAGAAATTTTCCTGTCGAAATCAAAAATTGTTAATACTTACTTTATATGTTTTATGATGAGACCTAGAGGGATACAAAGAAATAATAATATAGTCCTGTATTCATAAAAAAACTATTTGTCCCCCTTTGTCTGCTTGTTCAATTATAAGGTCTGAATTAGCTTGCAGTTCAGTAATTGTTTATCTTTCTAACTCTCTAACATTTTCAGGGGATTTTTTTGTAGCTGTTCTTGCATAATGAGTTCTATTATACTCTGAAACCGATCTAGGATGGAAGGACATGATTGTATAGGGTAATAGTATGGATGTTTTTCAAAAATAGAAGATACCTCATGTCATTTTATTTATTGCACATTGATGAATACTCTCATCAGCCTCGCCTGCTCTCACTTCTCTCATCATCTGATGCCTATGACCGGTGCTAACTTTTTTACCTTTGGTCACAGCTGCTTGCTTACATGCTGTCAACTGACAGCATGGGAACTGCAGCGTTTTTACCAGCGGCAACAATCTTAACGCTGATCAGAGCAGTCAGTGTTTCTCGTGCTGTCACAGAGATGACAGTGTGGGAAACAGCCAACGTTTGGGGTGCCAAAGCCAAGCAGTAACATAGACTTCATGGAGAAGTCCATGTTAGTGGTCTGTGTATGGACACTAGGTGTTCGGTATGGACACCGAACTTTACTATTCGGGTTAGCCCATCACTAAGCATAACATTTTCTTTCAAAATACTCAGATGCTTTTTCATTCCATTCATCTGTATCTGAGGTGCCTTTAATAGTCTCTTTAATTTTATCAATATCCAATTTAAAATTCTCCAATACTTTTTCTCATGTTTAGTAATCAATTGCAGTAAATGTATTGAACAATCCATTAGTATAATATTCCATTGTAAAACATACTCAGGAGAATATACTAATAGAATGGCCTTACGGTGATGTGAGTAATTGAGTTATTTGCGTCGCTTCACTATGATGCCCTAAATATATCTCCCACAAATATCAGATCAATGCAAACCTCAATATTTATGACTGAACACTGGCGCCAAATGGCCTGCAATTAGTGGTTTGTACAGAGGAAGCTCTTGCCTTAGAAGTGTACTTCTGCACCTCTGAATAAACGAATCCTAGTCTTAGTGACTGGTTCTCAGGCAGATCTCTGGTGTAATTACCTGCTCACTGCAGAAGATCCCTGCTGCAATTGAGGTTCAAGTGTCAGCTCTTTCTCACTTCCCCAGTTTTAATTAATCCCATATGTTCAATGTGAGGGTGATATGTCCCCTCTCTAAAGATGTCTTTATGCAGACAGGACCCAGTGACCATCAGAGCTTACATGCTACAAGAGAGAGGAATTTGCTGACCATAAGAACTTACACTCTTGTAGTGCTAATTAGGGTTGAGCGAAACGGGTCGAACATTTTCAAAAGTCGCCGACTTTTGGCTAAGTCGGGGTTTCATGAAACCCGATCCGACCCCTGTGCGGGGTCGGCCATGCGGTACGCGACTTTCGCGCCAAAGTCGCGTTTCAATGACGCGAAAAGCGCCATTTCTCAGCCAATGAAGGTAAACGCAGAGTGTGGGCAGCGTGATGACATAGGTCCTGGTCCCCACCATCTTTGAGAAGGGCATTGCAGTGATTGGCTTGCTGTCTGCGACGTCACAGGGGCTATAAAGAGGCGTTCCCGCCGACCGCCATCTTACTGCTGCTGATCTGAGCTTAGGGAGAGGTTGCTGCCGCTTTGTCAGAAGCAGGGATAGCGTTAGGCAGGGTCCATTAACCACAAAACCGCTTGTGCTGCAGCGATTTGCACTGTCCAACACCACCCTCGGTGTGCAGGGACAGTGGAAGTTTTTTTTTTTTTTTTCCCCCTCAGCGCTGTAGCTCATTGGGCTGCCCTAGAAGGCTCCCTGATAGCTGCATTGCTGTGTGTACGCCGCTGTGCAAACCAACTGCTTTTTTCAAAGCACAAATCCTCTTGTTCCTTCCTTTCTGCACAGCTATCTTTTTTGTTTGTCCACACTTTTTATTTGATTTGTGCATCAGTCCACTCCTTATTGCTGCCTGCCATACCTGGCTGAGATTACTGCAGACAGGGAGATAGTAATTGTAGGACATTCCCTGTTTTTTTTTTTTTTTGGTGGGAGATTAAGATTGGCAATTTGGCATTTCTGCTAGAGTGCCATCCCTGTGTGTGCCATCTCTCTCACATAGTGGGCCATAGAAAGCCTTTTCATTTTTCTGTATTTTTTTTTGTGGGGTGTATAAATTCTCCCTGATAAAAATACAGTGGGAGATTAATATTAGCCTTTGGGCTTGTGTGCCAGTCCTGAGTGTGCCATCTCTCTCACAAATAGTGGGCCATAGAAAGCCTATTTTATTTTTTTTTGGGTTTTATAAATTCTCCCTGAAAAAAAGGGAGATTAATATTGGCCTCTGGGCTTGTGTGCCAGTCCTGAGCGTGCCATCTGTGCCAGCCCTGAGCGTGCCATCTCTCTCACAAATAGTGGGCCATAGAAAGCCTATTTAATTTTTTTTTTGGTTTTATAAATTCTCCCTGAAAAAAAGGGAGATTAATATTGGCCTCTGGGCTTGTGTGCCAGTTGTGAGCGTGCCATCTGTGCCAGTCCTGAGCGTGCCATCTCTCTCACAAATAGTGGGCCATAGAAAGCCTATTTAATTTTTTTTTTGGTTTTATAAATTTTCCCTGAAAAAAGGGAGATTAATATTGGCCTCTGGGCTTGTGTGCCAGTTGTGAGCGTGCCATCTGTGCCAGCCCTGAGCGTGCCATCTCTCTCACAAATAGTGGGCCATAGAAAGCCTATTTAATTTTTTTTTTTGGTTTTATAAATTCTCCCTGAAAAAAAGGGAGATTAATATTGGCCTCTGGGGTTGTGTGCCAGTTGTGAGCGTGCCATCTGTGCCAGTCCTGAGCGTGCCATCTCTCTCACAAATAGTGGGCCATAGAAAGCCTATTTAATTTTTTTTTTGGTTTTATAAATTTTCCCTGAAAAAAGGGAGATTAATATTGGCCTCTGGGCTTGTGTGCCAGTTGTGAGCGTGCCATCTGTGCCAGTTGTGAGCGTGCCATCTCTCTCACAAATAGTGGGCCATAGAAAGCCTATTTAATTTTTTTTTTGGTTTTATAAATTTTCCCTGAAAAAAGGGAGATTAATATTGGCCTCTGGGCTTGTGTGCCAGTTGTGAGCGTGCCATCTGTGCCAGTCCTGAGCGTGCCATCTCTCTCACAAATAGTGGGCCATAGAAAGCCTATTTAATTTTTTTTTTGGTTTTATAAATTCTCCTTGAAAAAAAGGGAGATTAATATTGGCCTCTGGGCTTGTGTGCCAGTTGTGAGCGTGCCATCTGTGCCAGTCCTGAGCGTGCCATCTCTCTCACAAATAGTGGGCCATAGAAAGCCTATTTAAATATTTTTTTGGTTTTATAAATTCTCCCAGAAAAAAAGGGAGATTAATATTGGCCTCTGGGCTTCTGTGCCAGTCCTGAGCGTGCCATCTGTGCCAGTCCTGAGCGTCCCATCTCTCTCACAAATAGTGGGCCATAGAAAGCCTATTTTTTTTTTTTTTGGGGTTTTAGAAATTCTCCCTGAAAAAAAAAGGGAGATTAATATTGCCCTTTGGGCTTGTGTGCCAGTACTAAGCGTGCCATCTCTCTCTCTCTCTCTCTCAGTCAGTGGGCCATAGAACGCCTATTTTTGGTTTTATTTGTTTTCTAAATTCTCCCTGAAAAAATCATTTTATTTTATTTGGTTTCTAAATTCTTCCTGATAAAATCATATTTTTTTTATTATTTTTTTTTCTAAAGTCTCCCTGAAAAAAACAAAACAAAAAAAAAAACAAACAAAAAAAACAGTGGGGGATTAATATTGGCCTTTCTGCTTGTGTGCCAGTCTTGACTCCTGTGTGCGTCATCTCTCACTCAGTGGGCCATAGAACGCCTATTTTTTGTTTTATTAGTTTTATAAATTCTCCCTGAAAAAATCATTTTATTTTATTTGGTTTCTAAATTCTTCCTGATAAAATCATATTTTTTTTATTATTTTTTTTTCTAAAGTCTCCCTGAAAAAAAACAAAAAAAAACAGTGGGAGATTAATATTGGCCTTTCTGCTTGTGTGCCAGTCTTGACTCCTGTGTGCGTCATCTCTCAGTCAGTGGGCCATAGAACGCCTATTTTTGGTTTTATTTGTTTTATAAATTCTTCCTGAAAAAATCATTTTATTTTATTTGGTTTCTAAATTCTTCCTGATAAAATCATATTTTTTTTATTATTTTTTTTTCTAAAGTCTCCCTGAAAAAAAAAAAAAAAAAACAACCAAAAAAAACAGTGGGAGATTAATATTGGCCTTTCTGCTTGTGTGCCAGTCTTGACTCCTGGGTGTGCCATCTCTCTCTCTCTCTCTCTCTCTCTCTCCAATTGTGGTCCATAGAAAGCCTATATTTTTTTTCCTTGATTTGGGTTCCAAAATCTACCAGAGAAAATAACTACATCAATCATTGGTAGAAAAATATTGGCCTCTGGGCTTGTGTGCCACTCCTGACTCCTGTGTGCGTCATCTCTCAGTCAGTGGGCCATAGAACGCCTATTTTTGTTTTTATTTGTTTTATAAATTCTCCCTGAAAAAATCATTTTATTTTATTTGGTTTCTAAATTCTTCCTGATAAAATCATATTTTTTTTATTATTTTTTTTTCTAAAGTCTCCCTGAAAAAAAAAAAAAAAAAAAAAAACCCCCCCCCAAAAAATGGGAGATTAATATTGGCCTTTCTGCTTGTGTGCCAGTCTTGACTCCTGGGTGTGCCATCTCTCTCTCTCTCTCTCTCTCTCTCTCTCTCTCCAATTGTGGTCCATAGAAAGCCTATATTTTTTTTCCTTGATTTGGGTTCCAAAATCTACCAGAGAAAATAACTCCATCAATCATTGGTAGAAAAATATTGGCCTCTGGGCTTGTGTGCCACTCCTGATTCCTGTGTGCGTCATCTCTCACTCAGTGGCCCATAGAAAGCATATAGTTTGTTACATTTGTTTTCTAAATTCTCCCTGCAAAAATCTATTTTTTTTTTTTTTTGGGGGTTTCTAAAGTGTTCCTGAAAAAAATAAAAATAAAAAAAAAATAATAGTGTGACATTAATATTAACATTTGTGCTTCAGTGACAGTCCTGCGTGTGGGGCATCTCTCTAATTTGCAGCCACCAAAAACAGAGTGTGTAACATTGGGCCTGATTTTCGCTGTGGTCTCACCAACCTGTAAAGGGGTAGCTAAATCATACTGAAGTTATAGCTCACCGTGTAAGTTGTGTGACTGCAACAAATAACGTTAGTTTGGTTACGTTTTTAAAACAATGAGGAAGTCTAGTGGAAGAGGTCGTGGCCGGGGGCGTTCATTGTCAGCTGGTAATGAGGGTAGTGGTAGTGGTGGAGCATCAGGTGGTCGTGGGGAAAAAAATATTGCACCTAAGTCTGGAGCTGTGGAGCCAGGTTCGTCGTCCGGCTACACAAGGCCTCGAACGCTCCCTTTTCTGGGATTAGGAAAACCGCTTTTAAAGCCGGAGCAGCAAGAGCAAGTTTTGGCTTATCTTGCTGACTCAGCCTCTAGCTCTTTTGCCTCCTCTCGTGAAACTGGTAAAAGTAAAAGCAGCGCGTCGTTAGTGGATGTTCACGGTCAGGGACAAGTCACTTCCTTGTCCTCTTCAGCAAAAACAACAACAGAGAAGAATGCAGCAGGCGACACAACGGGTTACTCCATGGAGCTCTTTACACATACCGTCCCTGGCTTAGAAAGTGAAGCAGTTAACAGTCCATGCCCATTACAAGTTGAATCTGACATGGAGTGCACTGACGCACAGCCACAGCCAGACTACTATGCTGGTCCTTTGACTCAGACCACAACATTGCCCTCGCAGGGTGCTGATCAAGAATCAGACCCTGATGAGACTATGTTGCCCCATCACGAACGCTATACCACCAAACGACACGGTGACACAGACGAAGTTGCGCAGGAGGTACAAGAAGAGTTATTAGATGACCCAGTTCTTGACCCCGATTGGCAGCCATTGGGGGAACAGGGTGCAGGCGGCAGCAGTTCTGAAGCAGAGGAGGAGGAGGGGCCGCAGCAGGCATCAACATCGCCACAGGTTCCATCTGCCGGGCCCGTATCTTGCCCAAAACGCGTGGCAAAGCCAAAACCTGGTGGAGGACAGCGTGGCCATCCGGTTAAAGCTCAGTCTGCAATGCCTGAAAAGGTATCCGATGCTAGAAAGAGTGCAGTCTGGCATTTTTTTAAACAACATCCAATTGATCAGCGCAAAGTCATCTGTCAAAAATGTTCTACTTCCTTAAGCAGAGGTCAGAATCTGAAAAGTCTCAATACTAGTTGCATGCATAGACATTTAACCACCATGCATTTGAAAGCTTGGACTAACTACCAAACGTCCCTTAAGGTTGTTGCACCCTCGGCCAATGAAGCTAGTCATCAACGCAACATCCCTTCCGGCAGTGTAGGACCACCATTTAGCGCACCACCTGCTGTATCTGTGCAGGTATCTTTGCCAGGCCAAAGCAGTCAGGGTCAGGGAATCACCAGTTTCGTAGTAGGAAACACTGCATCTAGGGCACCGGCGGCAACAATACCATCTCCCACCGTCTCTCAGTCTGCCATGTCCACCGGCACCCCCGCTAGTTCCACGATCTCCAGCTCTCCAGTCCAGCTCACCCTACATGAGACTATGGTTAGAAAAAGGAAATACTTAGCCTCGCATCCGCGTACACAGGGTTTGAACGCCCACATAGCTAGACTAATCTCGTTAGAGATGATGCCCTACCGGTTAGTTGAAAGCGAAGCTTTCAAAGACCTGATGGACTACGCTGTACCACGCTACGAGCTACCCAGTCGACACTTTTTTTCCAGAAAAGCCATCCCAGCCCTCCACCAGCATGTTAAAGAGCGCATCGTCCATGCACTCAGGCAATCTGTGAGCACAAAGGTGCACCTGACAACAGATGCATGGACCAGTAGGCATGGCCAGGGACGTTACGTGTCCATCACGGCACACTGGGTAAATGTGGTGGATTCAGGGTCCACAGGGGACAGCAAGTTTGGGACAGTTCTGCCTAGCCCACGGTCTAGTAAACAGTTGTCTGTAGCCGTTCGCACCCCCTCCTCCTCCTCCTCCTCCTCGTCCTCCTGCAGAAGCAAGAGCTCGTCCACAGACCGCAGTCGCACAAACACTCCATCCGCACCTGCCACTGTTGCACACCAGGTCTCCCATTATGGGGCAGCTACTGGCAAACGTCAGCAGGCTGTATTGGCTATGAAGTGTTTGGGCGACAATAGACACACCGCGGAAGTTCTGTCCGAGTTCTTGCAGCAAGAAACGCAGTCGTGGCTGGGCACTGTAGATCTTGAGGCAGGCAAGGTAGTGAGTGATAACGGAAGGAATTTCATGGCTGCCATCTCCCTTTCCCAACTGAAACACATTCCTTGCCTGGCTCACACCTTAAACCTGGTGGTGCAGTGCTTCCTGAAAAGTTATCCGGGGTTATCCGACCTGCTCCTCAAAGTGCGTGGACTTTGCGCACATATCCGCCGTTCGCCTGTACACTCCAGCCGTATGCAGACCTATCAGCGTTCTTTGAACCTTCCCCAGCATCGCCTAATCATAGACGTTGCAACAAGGTGGAACTCAACACTGCACATGCTTCAGAGACTGTGCGAACAGAGGCGGGCTGTTATGTTTTTGTGGGAGGATACACATACACGGGCAGGCAGTAGGATGGCAGACATGGAGTTGTCAGGTGTGCAGTGGTCGAAGATTCAAGACATGTGTCAAGTCCTTCAGTGTTTTGAGGAATGCACACGGCTGGTTAGTGCAGACAACGCCATAATAAGCATGAGCATCCCCCTAATGCGTCTGCTGATGCAAAGTTTGACGCACATAAAGGATCAGGCGTCTGCACCAGAGGAAGAGGAAAGCCTTGATGACAGTCAGCGATTGTCTGGTCAGGGCAGTGTACATGACGAGGTACCGGGCGAAGAGGAGGTGGAGGATGAGGAGGATGATGGGGATGAGTATATTTTTAATGAGGAAGCTTTCCCGGGGGCACGGGAAATTGGTGGCGTGGCAAGGCCGGGTTCTGGTTTTTTGAGGGACACAAGTGACGTAGATTTGCCTGCAACTGCCCCTCAACCAAGCACAACCGCAGATTTGACAACGGGAACTTTGGCCCACATGGCGGATTATGCCTTGCGTATCCTCAAAAGGGACACACGCATTACAAAAATGATGAACGATGACGATTACTGGTTGGCCTGCCTCCTTGATCCTCGCTATAAAGGCAAATTGCAAAATATTATGCCACATGAGAACTTGGAACTAATATTAGCAACAAAACAATCAACTCTTGTTGACCGTTTGCTTCTGGCATTCCCTGCACACAGCGCCCGTGATCGTTCTCACACGAACTCCAGGGGCCAGCAGACCAGAGGTGTTAGAGGGGCAGAAATCAGAAGTGGCGTTGGCCAGAGGGGTTTTCTGACCAGGTTGTGGAGTGATTTTTCTATGACCGCAGACAGGACAGGTACTGCAGCATCAATTCAAAGTGACAGGAGACAACATTTGTCCAGTATGGTTACAAACTATTTTTCATCCCTTATCGACGTTCTCACTCAACCGTCATTCCCATTTGATTACTGGGCATCCAAATTAGACACCTGGCCAGAATTGGCAGAATATGCATTGCAGGAGCTTGCTTGCCCGGCAGCTAGTGTCCTATCAGAAAGAGTATTCAGTGCTGCAGGTTCAATACTAACAGAAAAAAGGACTCGTCTGGCTACCCAAAATGTAGATGATCTAACCTTCATTAAAATGAACCACAACTGGATTTCAAAATCTTTTGCCCCACCCTGCCCGGCTGACACCTAGCTTTCCTATGAAAAGGTCTTGCCTGTGGACTATTCTGAATGACTTTTCCAATCTCGTAATTTTCTTCACCTGATTGTCCAGCATACAACATGTTTCCACCTCACGAAATGGCCAAACTCCCCACACGGGGCCGTGCTATCGCCACTTTGCGCTTGGACCCTTGAGAGTGCTGTTTGTCTGAAGAGGTGGGTGTGGCCGCTTTTGGTCGACGGCACTGCCACTGGGTCCCTCATAGTACAATAAAGTGTCTCTGGCGGTGGTGGTGCGCACCCAACGTCAGACACACCGTTGTAATATGAGGGGCCCTGTGCCTGTACCGCCGGCCACAAGACAGTTCCCCCCCCAGCTCAAACAGTGCTCTACCACTAGCAAAATTATCTCTCACAGCTTCACCAATGTGTAGTCTAGGCGCTGACATCCTTCAATGCCTGGCACTGACAATACCATTGTTTTGACATTTTTGTTATGTTAGGCCTTCGAAGCCTGTCTGCGGTCCCTTCTTTCTACAACTACTACACTGACCAGGCCACTGCTGGCCGTGTTACCCTGGAACCAATTTAAAAGTGCCTACAGTCAGCCCAATTTTGTTATGTTAGGCCTTCGAAGACTGTCTGCCGTCACTCCTTCCACTAGACTTCCACTGACCATACACTGCTGCCCATGTACCCCTGGAACCAATTTAAAAGTGCCTACAGCCAGCCCAATTTTGTTATGTTAGGCCTTCGAAGCCTGTCTGCGGTCACTCCTTCCACTAGACTTCCACTGACCAGACCACTGCTGCCCGTGTACCCCTGCAACCAATTTAAAAGTGCCTACAGCCAGCCCAAGTTTGTTATGTTAGGCCTTCGAAACCTGTCTGCGGTCACTCCTTCCACTAGACTTCCACTGACCAGACCACTGCTGCCCGTGTACCCCTGGAACCAATTTAAAAGTGCCTACAGCCAGCCCAAGTTTGTTATGTTAGGCCTTCGAAGCCTGTCTGCGGTCACTCCTTCCACTAGACTTCCACAGACCAGACCACTGCTGCCCGTGTACCCCTGGAACCAATTTAAAAGTGCCTACAGCCAGCCCAAGTTTGTTATGTTAGGCCTTGGAAGCCTGTCTGCAGTCACTCCTTCCACTAAACTTCCACTGACCAGACCACTGCTGCCCGTGTACCCCTGGAACCAATTTAAAAGTGCCTACAGCCAGCCCAAGTTTGTTATGTTAGGCCTTCGAAGCCTGTCTGCGGTCACTCCTTCCACTAGACTTCCACAGACCAGACCACTGCTGCCCGTGTACCCCTGGAACCAATTTAAAAGTGCCTACAGCCAGCCCAAGTTTGTTATGTTAGGCCTTGGAAGCCTGTCTGCGGTCACTCCTTCCACTAGACTTCCACTGACCAGACCACTGCTGCCCGTGTACCCCTGGAACCAATTTAAAAGTGCCTACAGCCAGCCCAAGTTTGTTATGTTAGGCCTTGGAAGCCTGTCTGCGGTCACTCCTTCCACTAGACTTCCACTGACCAGACCACTGCTGCCCGTGTACCCCTGGAACCAATTTAAAAGTGCCTACAGCCAGCCCAAGTTTGTTATGTTAGGCCTTCGAAGCCTGTCTGCGGTCACTCCTTCCACTAGACTTCCACAGACCAGACCACTGCTGCCCGTGTACCCCTGGAACCAATTTAAAAGTGCCTACAGCCAACCCAAGTTTGTTATGTTAGGCCTTGGAAGCCTGTCTGCGGTCACTCCTTCCACTAGACTTCCACTGACCAGACCACTGCTGCCCGTGTACCCCTGGAACCAATTTAAAAGTGCCTACAGCCAGCCCAAGTTTGTTATGTTAGGCCTTGGAAGCCTGTCTGCGGTCACTCCTTCCACTAGACTTCCACTGACCATACACTGCTGCCCATGTACCCCTGGAACAAATTTAAAAGTGCCTACAGCCAGCCCAAGTTTGTTATGTTAGGCCTTCGAAGCCTGTCTGCGTCCCGTTCTTTCAACTACAACTACACTGACCAGGCCACTGATGGCCGTGTTCCCCTGGAACCAATTTTAACTTGCCTACAGCCAGCCCTATGTTATTATGTTAGGCCTTCGAAGCCTGTCTGCGTCCCGTTCTTTCAACTACAACTACACTGACCAGGCCACTGATGGCCGTGTTCCCCTGGAACCAATTTTAACTTGCCTACAGCCAGCCCAATGTTAGGCCTTTGATGCCTGTCTGCCGTCACTCCTTCCACTAGGCCTCCACTGACCTGTCTATTGCTGCCCGTGTACCCCTTGAACCAACATCATTAAATATAAAAAAAATTAATTTGATTATAAAAAATAAGATCGTGTTGAGATCTCAAATGCAGACATTTTAACAATCAAAACAAACACACAACAAATATCTGGAACTGTACTACAAAGGTCCAACAGCTACAATTTCTTTCTCCTGCAAGAAGTTAACTGAAAGTTTTTTGGAGTTGTTAACACAGATATGGCATCCACCGAGTGTTGTCCTGTCGCGTCTCCTTTAAATTATTTCCAATAAGATGTTAAACTATTAATTTAATAAAATCAATAATTAAAAAAATAATTGAGTAAGTCAAAAGCACATTGCAAATAAACATTAATTACAAATCAAGAAGCATGGCGCGTCCGAGGGTGAGTAGATACCGAATAAGAATATAATCACCCTCGGACGCGCAATGCTTATTTACAACAGCCTTCCTTCCTAAGAATCAGCCCTTCCGTGGTGTAGAGAGAGGTTGTGTTACACTCCAAGGTGTTCCCCAGGTTGCCTTTCCTGAGCTTCGATCTTCCGGCTCTCGTTTAGTAGCTGTTGGAAACTACGCTGCATTAGGCCTACTAATTGTGTATGGGTGAAACAGTGGCGCATCTGCGGTCCCTCCTTCCACTAGGCCTCCACTGACCTGTCTACTGCGGCCCGTGTACCCCTTGAACCAACCTAATAAAATATTTAAAAAATTAATTTGATTATAAAAAATAAGATCGTGTTGAGATCTCAAATGCAGACATTTTAACAATCAAAACAAACACACAACAAATATCTGGAACTGTACTACAAAGGTCCAACAGCTACAATTTCTTTCTCCTGCAAGAAGTTAACTGAAAGTTTTTTGGAGTTGTTAACACAGATATGGCATCCACCGAGTGTTGTCCTGTCGCGTCTCCTTTAAATTATTTCCAATAAGATGTTAAACTATTAATTTAATAAAATCAATAATTAAAAAAATAATTGAGTAAGTCAAAAGCACATTGCAAATAAACATTAATTACAAATCAAGAAGCATGGCGCGTCCGAGGGTGAGTAGATACCGAATAAGAATATAATCACCCTCGGACGCGCAATGCTTATTTACAACAGCCTTCCTTCCTAAGAATCAGCCCTTTCGTGGTGTAGAGAGAGGTTGTGTTACACTCCAAGGTGTTCCCCGGGTTGCCTTTCATGAGCTTCGATCTTCCGGCTCTCGTTTAGTAGTTGGTGGAAACTACGCTGCATTAGGCCTACAAATTTGGTATGGGGTGTAGAGACAGGTTGTGTTACACTCCAAGGTTTTCACCAGGTTGCCTTTCCTGAGCTTCTATCTTCAGGCTCTCATTAAATTGTGGTTAAATGGAACAACTGCATTTGGCGTACTAGTTGGTTTGGGGCCTACTATCGGTGTCTGCCGCTCCTTGCTGTTCTCCTGGTTTCCTGTCCTGAAATTCCATTTTCAGCCTCTCGTTAAGTAGTTGTTAATGTTAAACTGCATTTGGCCTACTAGTTGGGTTGGGGCCTACTATCGGTGTCTGCCACTCCTTGCTGTTCTCCTCCACTGAACAAGGCTGTGCCGCCTGTTTACTACGGTTGCCAATTTTGAACTGCATTTCGACTACTTACTGATTTGGCCCTACTCTCTGTGTCAGCCTCTCATTCCAGTTGTCCTCCACTGCAATGCCCCCTGGTTATTCCTGTGTTACCAATTTTGAACTGCATTTAGCCCACTTTCTTCTTTGGGCCTATATCTGTGTTTCCACTTCATCGTGCCCATTGCCCAGCCAGTGATAGATGAGTCTGCTGGTACATTGACCCATAACGCAACATTCCCCGTGCACGCTACACAACAACATTGTGACCCTGCTGAAAGTCAGGTTGCTCTTCCCGCATACCATACCACCTTACACGGGGACAAAGAGGAAGGTGCAGATGAAAGTGCAGGTTCCTTCATCAGGTGGGGGGAGGAATACTAGTTGGCGACGTCACTGGCACAGGGCCTCTCATAGTACGCAAAAGTGTTGCTGCCGGTGGGAGGCGCCCCCGCCGTGCAAACACACCGCTGTACTTTGAGGGGCCCTGTGCCAGTGCCAATGCCAACGAGTGGGCCCCCCCTGCTTGCTCAGGTTCACAGCACTTGCAAAGTTGAAATACTTACCTCTCCCTGCTCCACTGCCGTGACGTGGTCCAGATTTCCTGGGCCCACTAATTACTTGAACCAGCCCTACCCCCCACAACTTTAGCCAAATGACCCCCAATTTCAAATGCCTTCCAATTATTATAAGGTAAATTACGCTTGACAAGCTTCATTAAGAAGAATGGATGGTTTTGACATTAAAATGGGTACTCTAGGTGTTTTCCTGGCCCCCACTCACTGCCGACTATGCTGCCCCATTGACTTGCATTGGGTTTCGTGTTTCGGTCGATCCCGACTTTACGTCATAATCGGCCGATTTCACTCGACCCGACTTTGGACATAGTCGGGTTTCGCAAAACCCGGCTCGACTCTAAAAAGGTCAAGGTCGCTCAACTCTAGTGCTAATATATTAATGACCATTGGGAACCCATATTGGTAGTACCAGGAGAGCTTTAGAAGATATATTATTAGATATACAAAGTTACTGAAAAGCTATCTTACAGAATATTGCAACTATAGTTTATTGGTTATTAATTCACTATCATAGATGTCAAGAGTTTGAAGGTATGTGTTTTTTTAACTTGTCAGATCATAGCCAAGATTTGCAGTCTCAGATAGACCAGTAATGATAAATGGTGTGATTAGTTACTTTCCTGGTTGCCTGATTTTGGCCATTTATGCTATACTAGATGGTGGCTCGATTCTAATGCATCGGATATTCTAGAAAATGTATGTAGTTTATTTACAAAGTTTTCAGAATAATGCAATGAATACAAAGGATTCAGCCGGCCGGTCGCGACCAATTAGTGAAGTGTGGTTCAAATTGCCACGTAGTATATTGCCCAGCCACGTAGTTTATTGCACAGCCACGTAGTATGTACAGTCATGGCCAAAAGTATTCACACCCCTGCAATTCTGTCAGATAATACTCAGTTTCTTCCTGAAAATGATTGCAAACACAAATTATTTGGTATTATTATCTTCATTTAATTTGTCTTAAATGAAAAAAAACACAAAAAGAATTGTCCTAAAGCCAAATTGGATATAATTTCACACCAAACATAAAAAAGGGGGTGGACAAAGGTATTGGCACCCTTTGAAAAATCATGTGATGCTTCTCTAATTTGTGTAATTGACAGCACCTGTAACTTACTTGTGGCACCTAACAGGTGTTGGCAATAACTAAATCACACTTGCAGCCAGTTGACATGGATTAAAGTTGACTCAACCTCTGTCCTGTTTCCTTGTGTGTACCACATTGAGCATGGAGAAAAGAAAGAAGACCAAAGAACTGTCTGAGGACTTGAGAAACCAAATTGTGAGGAAGCATGAGCAACCTCAAGGCTACAGGTCCATCTCCAAAGACCTGAATGTTCCTGTGTCTACCGTGAGCAGTGCCATCAAGAAGTTTACAGCCCATGTCACTGTGGTTAACCTCCCTAGATGTGGACGGAAAAGAAAAATTGACAAGAGATTTCAATGCAAGATTGTGTGGATGTTGGATAAAGAACCTCAACTAACATCCAAACACGTTCAAGCTGCCCTGCAGTCCGAGGGTACAACAGTGTCAACCCGTACTATCCGTCGGCGTCTGAATGAAAAGGGACTGTATGGTAGGAGACCCAGGAAGACCCCACTTCTTACCCCAAGACATAAAAAAGCCAGGCTGGAGTTTGCCAAAACTTACCTGAAAAAGCCTAAAACGTTTTGGGAGAATGTTCTCTGGTCAGATGAGACAAAAGTAGAGCTTTTTGGGCAAAGGCATCAACATAGAGTTTACAGGAGAAAAAAAGAGGCATTCAAAGAAAAGAACACGGTCCCTACAGTCAAACATGGCAGAGGTTCCCTGATGTTTTGGGGTTGCTTTGCTGCCTCTGGCACTGGACTGCTTGACCGTGTGCATGGCATTATGAAGTCTGAAGACTACCAACAAATGTTTCAGCATAATGCAGAGCCCAGTGTGAGAAAGCTTGGTCTCCCTCAGAGGTCATGGGTCTTCCAGCAGGACAATGACCCAAAACACACTTCAAAAAGCACTAGAAAATGGTTTGAGAGAAAGCACTGGAGACTTCTAAGGTGGCCAGCAATGAGTCCAGACCTGAATCCCATAGAACATCAGTGGAGAGATCTAAAAATGGCAGTTTGGAGAAGGCATCCTTCAAATATCAGGGACCTGGAGCAGTTTGCCAAAGAAGAATGGTCTAAAATTCCAGCAGAGCATTGTAAGAAACTCATTGATGGTTACCGGAAGTGGTTGGTCGCAGTTATTTTGGCTAAAGGTTGTGCAACCAAGTATTAGGCTGAAGGTGCCAATACTTTTGTCTGGCCCATTTTTGGAGTTTTGTGTGAAATGATCAAGGTTTTGCTTTTTGCTTCATTCTCTTTTGTGCTTTTTCATTTAAGACAAATTAAATGAAGACAATAATACCAAAGAATTTGTGATTGCAATCATTTTCAGGAAGAAACTGAGTATTATCTGACAGAATTGCAGGGGTGTGAATACTTTTGGCCATGACTGTAGCCCAGCCCATGTAGTATATTGCTTAGACACGTAGTATATTGCTCAGCCACGTACTATATAGTACAGCCACGTAGTACATTGGCCAGCCACTTAGTATATAGCACAGACACGTAGTATATTGCCCAGCCACGTAATATATTGCTCAGCCAGATAGTATATTGCCCAGCCACGTAGTATATTGCCCAGCCACGTAGTATATTGCCCAGCCACATAGTATATTGCACAGCCATGTAGTATATAGCACAAAGATGTAGTATATAACACAACCTATGCAGTCTATAACACAGGCCATGTAGTATATAGCACAGCGATGTAGTATATAGCACAGACACATAGTATATAGCACAGACATGTAGTATATAGCAGACACGTAGTATATTGCCCAGCCACGTAATATATTGCCCAACCACGTAGTATATTGCACAGCCACGTAATATATTGCACAGCCACGTAGTATATAGCACAGACACGTAGTATATTGCCCAGCCACGTAGTATATAGCACAGCCCACATAGTATACAGCACAGAGATGTAGTATATAGCACAGCCCACGCAGTATCTAACACAACTCACGTAGTATATAGCAATGTGGGCACCATATCCCTGTAAAAAAAGAATTAAAATAAAAAATAGCTATATACTCACGATCCGTCGGTACCCGAATCCAGCCAAGGCGTTTACCGATGCTCCTCGTGACGCTTCGGTCCCAAGAGTGCATTGCGGTCTTGCGAGATGATCATGTGGCGGTCTCGCAAGTCCGCTACGTCATCATCTCGCGAGACCGCAATGCATGAACCGGTTACCGGAGCATCGCGAGGAGCGGGAAAGGTGTCGGAAGGTGAGTATATGATGATTTTTTATTTTTTTAAAATTATTTTTAACATTAGATCTTTTTACTATTGATGCTGCATAGGCAGCATCAAAAGTAAAAAGTTGGTCACACAGGGTTAATAGCAGCGTTAAAGGTGTGCATTACACCACGGCATAACGCGGTCCGTTAACGCTGCCATTAACCCTTTGTGAGCGCTGACTGAGGGGAGTATGGAGCGGGCACTGACTGCGTAGAGTAAGGAGCGGCCATTTTGCCGCCAGACTGTGCCCGTCGCTGATTGGTCGTGGCTGTTTTGCCGCGACCAATCAGTGACTTGGGATTTCCGTGACAGACAAAAGGACAGACAGAAAGACGGAAGTGACCCTTAGACAACTATATAGTAGATTTTAGGAGTAATTTTTGCCATAATCTGTGCTTGTATTGCCTTGCAATGTATTCCTTCTCATATTAATGTGTTGTTTATCTGCCGAAGCTATTCCTTTGAGATATGGCATTGTATATAAATGATATATCGTTTCCCGATGGTCAAGGGTGGATTGAAGTGCTAAGATATTAATGACCATTGGGAATCCATATTGGTAGCATGTCTTTAAGGAAGGAACCTTTAAGCAATAACAGTTCAGCTAATATTAGCTTTCTGTATTTTCTGTAATTCTCCTAATACCTCGGCTGCATAGTTTCTAGTGAAAACATGCTTGTTTATAGTATTCATCCAATTATAAAGTTTCGCTATCAATGTTTGGTGAGAATGGTGTATGTTATATTCTTCAGTGGGAAAGCGTATGTTTATATTATCCAATTGCTGCAAAAGTTTCGTTATTAATGTTTAGTGAGAGATGACATTTGGCACAGGAAAGATTTTGGGCATGGTTTATCCGATGACGTATTTGTCTGATGTAATTTGGCATCTGAAGAGCTGGCCACTCAGAAGAGAGATATTATATTGGACAAATAGAATTTGTTAGAGTTTGTGTAACACTTGGTTACGCAAGCATTTGATTATTCTAAACAAGTCGCAATCTAGAAATTTCAGCTAAGAAAGAAGCCTATTAACCTATAGATGGTCGCATTATACTTCCAAATCCTGGCGGCGGTCCTGGTGGCGGAGGTCCCGATGCAGCTGGTGAAGCTATAGCTGTGCTCGGTGGTGCGGTGGTGTCGGGGTTCTTTGGTGTGGTGGCAGCGGGGGCTCTGTGCTGCGTGGGGGGGCTCCGCCAGCATTTTGTCAAAGCTCGGAAGCCCCCGCAGCTTCCCTCTTCTTCAGTTTATTAAGATAAGAATAGTTGCTGGGCTGGCCATAGCAGGCCAAGTCAGGCACAAGCTAACTAGCAGAATATATCATTCGGTGTTAGTGCACAAGGTTGCAGAGGCATGGATAGGTATGTAAGAACAGCGGCAGTGTAGGTGCCTTACCCTGAGGAAGAGGGACGCTCCCCTCGAAACGTGTCGGGATGGGCCCCTACACACGTCCATTACATACGGACAGGTGACGTCACCTTCTAACCACGCCCCCCGCTCACCTCGCCACCACGCTGACAGCGGCGCCATCGGCCGAGGCTATCGCTGAGTTACGGCGGCGAGTGCTTACGGGGGATTGCCACCTAAGGGAGGACGCTCCCATCGCCGAACACTGCGGGACAGTGGGCAATATCGTTATGCAAGTGGGCATTTCCTGCACAGGACCACACATCGATCTGTAGTAAGTGCCTTTCAGCGTGGCAACCTTTGTATAGACTCCGTTTACTTTCTAGCAGTTACACACACACCATTTGGTTTGCCTGCTGCTGGTCCATCAGGCACTCGTGTTTAGCACCACTGTGATCTATAGATATACAAAATAACATTAGTTTGGTCTCTGATGCCTCAGCAATGTGTGAAATTGTGTTTTTTTGCAAACTGCTAACCAAATACTGAAATGCTTAAATTTGTGTGAAACTGCATATTTCAGTAAATTTGACTTTTACTTGATCTTCCTCGGATTGATCCACTCATCTCTAACTTTAAGCTCTCTCTGGTTCTTGGACAATAGAGGGTGCTCACATCCAGTAAAAGCATAGGAAAAGTTTTATTGAGCCAAATCTCAAAATACTATGCATTTTACGTTTCACAAGCCCCTCTGTCAAGTAGGAGAGAATAGTAATAATAAATTAACCCTAGCATGCGTATTGGGGGCCTTCTAGGCCCCCATGCTTACTTTTTTGCTGTTATCTGCAAAATTACTTAAGTTAGACTTTTTAAACTCCAGTTAATCTTCAAGTATCTCGTTGTTGGTAATATCCAGTTGTTCATATAATTTTTCTCATAGGCAGTTTGGTGTAACAATGCTTTTTTGGTGAAAACCACATCTGTACGGATTGGGGGCCTTTTAGTCCCCCATGTATATTTTATCATGTTCTCACTAGTGTTTGTGTCTCAAGTTACTTTATTTGTACTCAGTAATGCTGGAGGAGGGGCCAGGGTGTGGATAATGCCACATGAGGATGTCATGTGATTTTTGGAGGGAAAGATAAGGCCATGACATCATCTCAGGTCCTTCTGAACACAGTAATGAGCTGTGTAGAGAGTAATAAGGACAGTATACACTCTGAGCTACTTGTGAAGGACCTGAGATAAGATAAGATGTTGAGAAGAAGTGTGATTCTGCACATTATTATGGCATAACTGGCGTAATCTACTGTGGTAAAGAGGTTTGTGCACCAGTACAGAACGATCTGGGGTCTGAAATTGTCAAAACTCTTGCTGTTCCAATATTCAATTCAGGTAGAAACATTACCATGGACAATTATTTCACCAATGCTGAACTATGCAATTTACTGCTTCAAAAAACTATTACATTTGCTGGTACTATCAAGCCAAACCAACGAGAAATTCCAGAAGCACTAAAACACAATCGTCAGCGAGCACTTTATGAGAGTGTCTTTGGATTCAATAACAAAGCGACTTTGGTATCTTATAAAGCGAAGAAGGAGAAATCAGTGATTTTACTCAGTACCATGCATCACAATGGCAGTATTGACAGCAATGACAGAAAATTAAAACCAGAAATCATCCTGCATTACAATAAAACAAAAGGAGGTGCAGACAAAATGGATGAGATGGTGGGAGAATTTTCATGCAAGAGGCAAACAAAATGATGGCCTGTAGTACTGTTTTCAAATATGCTTGATGTAGCAGCCCTAAATTAATTCATCATTTATACAGAAACTCATCAAGAATTCCATGCACGGAGGAAGGACAGGAGACGCCTATTTTTGAAGGACCTTTGTCATGAACTTGTAATGCCTCACATGATGCAGCAAAGTGACGTGAAAGGCTTGCTAAAGCAAACTAAAGAAGCAATGAAACAGTGTGGTGTACAGTTTCAGATGATTCCAGGGACAGGAGAAAGAAAAAGAAAGTGCTGTTTTATGTGTCCAAGAAACATAGAAAGGAAAACTGAGAGATTTTGTTCAATTTGTAAGGAAAATGTCTGCAAAGAACATTCTTCCAAAAAAATAACTTGTCAAAATTGTTTGGAAGACTAATATAATATAAAAGAAACATAATAGAAATGTAGCTGCAGCTTGTTTGGTATAGATTTCTATGCGTTTTTGTGCGTGTTTTCATATGTTCGTATGAAATTTAGAAAAAAAAATTTTGGGGTGTTTTCGGTGAAATTTTGTTTACTAATCATATTTTATTTAGCAGTTTTAAAATAAACTTGTAAAAGTTATATAAGTGTGTTTTTCCATATGATTTGCATGGGGGCCTAAAAGACCCCCAATACGTTAATATGACGATTTCTGATGTGTTGCATACTAGGGTTAAAATGTATTGTTTAAATATAGTTAAATCTGAACCACAAAGCCCTGCAGTGTTACCCAATAAGTGGAGCCAAATGTATAAGTATTGTCATCTTCATTATAAGTGCAAACATTGCTCAAATCGATTGAGTTTAAACAAATAGATGAATATTACTCTTGCTATATTTCTATATTTCTTTCCATTTCTTTCTAATATTAATCATTCTTTGATCTTAAGACTTCCTTTTTTCTTCTTCTGCTAAACTGCACTCTCTCTCTTAGGCTGGGTTCACATTTGCATATGTGTGCGAAGCGTATACCTGCGTACCAATCCGCATGCGTCTTGCGTACATAAATTTAACATTGTGTATGCAGGGACATACGTTCGCATGCGGATGCGAATGCATGCGTCATTTCGCGGTTTGCGGTGAACGTTTTTTGAGGTGTCAATTTAGCGCAGACATACACAGGCAGATGAGTGCATCGAAACAACGCATTTCTGTCTATATGAACGTATTGGTATGCAAGGACATGCATACGCATGCATTCAATGCGCTTGCGTATTTTGGACTGAGCATGTCCAGGACACGACCTCCTGGAAATATTGAACGCATGCGCATAATCAATGCAAACGCAGGCAATAACGCATACAAATGCATGCAAAAGTAGCTTTTTTTGCATCATGCGTAAGCTGATGCGGATAAGAAACACAACGTAACCATACGTTTTGGCAAGCGTTTGCGCATGCAGATGATATGCTGCACATAGAAACGTTAATGTGATCTCTGGTCTTTCGCAAAAACATTGAGGTCGTTAGTAGGTTAGCTTTGGTCCATTTCATGTATATTAGGTTGTTGAAATGTTACGTTTATGTTATTCTATTGGTTGGGGTGGATGGGAGTAACTATGCTTCCTTTTGTTATTTTCCTTTAATAAATAAAGAGTTGAAAAACAATCATCCAACTCATCTACTGTTTTCTGTACTCTTTTTCCATTGCATACTCAGTTAGCTGTATGTGTTCCCAGGAAAGCCATGCATCTAGAATGAGAAAACTAAAGAGCAGAAAGAAGCACAATCGGGTCTATTCGAGTTGACAGTAAAGATAAAAGTAAGATTATGGATAACCTGGTAAGGTTTTCACACAACGATATTAAGACATGAAATCAAACTGTTTTTTTTTTGTCCTGAAGAAGTTATTATACTTTGAAATGCGCAGACAAATAAAAAAAAACACAAAACCTATGTGTATGTCACTGGATTTATCAGTCTACCCACCAGCAGCGCAAATTATCCACAACTCCCCCTTTTTCTATTAGTCCAGAATTGACGTGCATCCAATTCTATGTCAAATTTTGCCAAAATGTAGTAGCAAAAAGGTGGCCAACGAAGAGGTGGTGTAAAGTTACACAACAGTGTCTAAAGATGCTCCAAATGTATAATTCAGCATGGGCTACTATGATAATTTTGGCACATTCTCAGACTGTATCATGGTCTCGATATTTCCCAGTAGTGGTAAATTTAACCAAAGATGTTTTATTCGGCTGTAATGTTGCTCAGCTATGATGATCCCTTGCTGAATGACATTTGCCATTACCCATCTACTGCATTAATTGTACAATTTAAAAACTTCAGAATTTTATCTTGATAGAAAATGAGAATAAGTCCAATGGCAATTAAAGAGGAAATGTTCTCATAAAGTGTCTTCTTTGTGTTATTCCTCAAATGTTTTTTGGAGATTGACAGAATGTAAACAGTAAGAAATAAGTAAATGAAATAAATAAAGGATTCTAGTGATCACATCTTATTTATCTCTTGCTAGCTGTCTGGGGAGATAATTGCTTTTATGTGGAGCTGAGAAAGAAATATTCAAGCTTTCAGAAGGCCCATATACAAATCCCCAACTACATATACCAATATCATGAATTAGTGCATTGTTTTATATCAATTCTAACTACACATAATAAAATATCCTTCATAAAAATATTTCTAATATTCTTGCACATAAAAGGTACTTTTAACTGGCGATCTCTCATGCCTTGCAGAGAGCATTAGTGTTTTGAGCCACATAAAGCATCAATCAAAATAGACTGAGAAATAAAGGAGGTTTCTGACAAAAAGATCATAAGTTATGTGATTATTTTAACATTTATTCATTTAATTTTTGAGCTCTGAACATACACAACTGGGCACATCGATCATTTCTCCAAAACATTAAAAGGTTTGTTTGCATTAGAAAAAAAAGACAAAATAGAATGATCAACAGTCTTAGGCTATGTTCACGTTAGCGCTTCTGTGCGCAGCATATCACCTGCATATGCAAATGCATGCCAAAATGCATGCAAATGCATGTTTATGTAGCAATTTTTATCAGCATCATTTTAAGCATGACGGCAGAAAACGCTGCAAGTGCATGCGTTTTTGAATGTGTTTGCGTTGTTTATGCGCATGCGCATGGTATTTCCCAATGGGCGTTGCTTATAGGATTTATATATAGAGGCACACTGCACAGATGAAATCCTCTTCTTTTGATGCTGTATCCTGCTTCAAGATGGATCTTACCGTGGAGAGCTTCAATCTGAATCTGCATTTATCATTGAAATTGGCTTTTGCTGTGGCTTGTGAGGAAGAGAGGAGAAGAGAAAGATGCAGAAGACATCGTCGTCGCTATTGGCAATACCCCACTGTTGAAGTCCGAGAGAGCCGTGGAGCCTACCACTCATTGTTCACCAAACACACAAAAGTTTTTCAAGTACACAAGAATGTCTGAACAGAGTTTCCAAAAATTGCTGCTACTTGTCAGAGGAGCCATCACCAGGCAGGACACACAGCTACGTAGAGCAATTCCTGCTGAGGAACATCTGTTGGTGACCCTAAGGTACATAATTTTGAAAAAGAAACACCTGCAATTAATTTTCTTGTTATAAAAGCCATGTACTGATTTTTTTCCTATTTTCTTTTCCACAGATTCCTGGCTACCGGAGAGACCTTAAGATCTGTACATTTTCAAGTTTGGATTGCACTGTCCACCCTTTCTGGGATTGTTGGAGATATCTGCCGTGCATTGTGTGATGTTCTGCGTGCAGAATTCCTCCTCCAACCCACAACTGAACTCTGGCTGAAAAATTCAAGGAAATTTGTAATTTTCCAAACTGTGTGGGGGCTGTGGATGGCAAACACATTCGGATTCTGAAACCTGCTGGAAGTGGATCCAAGTACTTCAATTATAAAAAATACTGTAACATTGTTCTCATGGCGATTGCAGATGCTGAGTGTCGATTTGTCGCCGCTGATGTTTGCTCATTTGGATGAGGAAATGACTCATAGACTTTCAAAAACTCTGACATGGGACGTTTGTATGGGGATAATTTTAATTTTCCACCGCCACAACCTCTTCCAAACACTGAAGGACCACCAATGCTGTTTGTTGTTGAGGATGAGGTGTTTCAAATGTGTGCTAACCTCATAAAACCATACTTGAGTCGGGACTTGATTCACACAAAAAGGATTTTCAACTACAGACTGACAAGGGCACGAAGAACTGTGGAGTGTGCCTTTAGTTTCATGGCAGCTAAATGACGCATTTTGGGAACACCAATCTTATATTAACACCTTGACTGTATCTTTAATAATAAACACCTTAACTGTAACACTTGTTAATACTTTACACAATAATACACTCAACAATACACACCTTTAAATAAAGAGATGAAGAAAACAGTGATACAGTTATTGTGAAACAAAATAATTTTTACTAACAAAAATAAAAACAATTTGAAATTTTACATAAAAATGGAAAATAATGTGATTTACTTTCAGGGTCTGCGGGATGGAGTTACATGGTGGACCTGGGGGGTGTCAGGCTGAGATGGTAGGCTAAGAGTGGTTGGGGAAGTTGTTATAGGGGAAGTGGAAGTCAATTTGAGGATTGGGTCAGAAACATTGGCAGAGGACACATTGGGGGAAGAGGACATATTAGGAGTGAAAAACAAGTTGGAAGGGATTGCCACATTGGATGGGAAAGAACCAAGGGAAGGTGTGGACAGACTTGAAAAAAAGACACATTCGGAGGTGAGGGTGGAGGGGGTTGGTAATGTCCCTTTCCTTTTTGCTTCCTGGCCTTTGTTTTGCTGCTTCTTCTGCCTTTTGGTTCCTGTTGCTGCGTGGTGGGAGTGGAAGGCTGGGCTGCTGCACTCGGCTGAACAGTTGAAGAGGAAGGCTGGGCTGCTGCACTCAGCTGCATGGTTGAAGGGGAAGGCTGAGCTGCTGCACTTGGCTGCATGGTGTAGCTGGGTACTGCTGGAACAGTCCTAATGTCCAACGGTGGTTGTGGATAGGTCACTTGGTGCCACTGATGCTGTGCTGGGGCTTGTTGCCCTGTAGGGAATGAAGTTTGTGCCTGCTACTGATATCGGCACCGCTGCATGGCCTCGGTGTAAGCAGCCTGACAGGCATTCATCACATACAGATGGAGATCAGGACTAAGGTTTTCCATAAAGCCCCGTTCTATAGTAGAAAAATAATGTCGAAACGGACTATTAAGGTCGGCTTCCAGGTGGTCAAGGCGTCTGTGGACTTCCTGGAAAAGTGTGTTCATCTGAGTGAACCAACTATCCAGTCTTTCTTCAATCACCTTCATCCCAGCCTGGAAGACCGAGCTTGAGTGAATAAACTCGGGCATGACTGACCTCTCCCAGGCCCTCTGCTGCTGGTGAGCAGACCCAAGTAAAGTAGTGGCAGAGGGCTGGGAGAGGGGAAAACTAGATGGACCTGCTTCCTGTTCCCCAGCCTGTGAAGCCTGCCTGGTTGCTCCATCACTGGTGGATGATTGGGATTGGGCCTGTTCGTTGGCTGGTCGATGAGGGGCCGCTCCAACAGAGAACGATACAGGTTGTGTGGTGCTGCTCCAGATTCTGTGTGGAAATTAAATGAAAAACATTAGTAAAAAAAATAAAAATTTTCATTAATAGTAAGACAAGACAAAAGATACTCATGTTTGCTGAGCAACCGCAGGCTTCAGAAAAGAAAGCCGATGATGGTACTTATATTTTCTGATTTTTCAAGCAGCACCACTTCGTACCCGAATCTCCTCATGTCCTTATTGAAGCGATCCTTCATTGAATGCCAAAGGACTTTTATTCTCTTCACTGTGAAGAGGGAAGAAAAAAAATGAATTGTAAAAAAAACAACATTTACAGCAAAACAGATGCACAAGACCACATTGCAATACTTACGAAAATCCATTCAGACTTGTGGCCTTGCATGGTCCCAATCATCCAACAGCGATCTGGCCACTTCTTCCCAGAGTCGTCGGATCAAGGCTGAGTCACAATGATTCCAATTATGGGGGTTCCACAACGCTGCTCGCTCTTGCACAGCTTGAATAAGTATATCGTTATCTATGTCACGTTGTGGAACGGATAGATGAAATACAAAAAAATAATTTGTAAATAAAACTGAAAACAAATTCAATTACAACTCTGATAAAGGAAACGTACAACCCGTTTTTCCTCCTCAGCAACTTGCGGCTGACGACCCTGGGAAGAATCATTTCCACTCGACTGCTCCTGCTCTCCCGCACTCGAAGGTGTCATGATCCAGTCCTGAGTGTGTTTTCAGCTGTGTTTTCTCTGGACTGGTCATGTGGGAGTTAATCCCCTTTGCCTCGTTTTGAAGCTGGCTGGGCTATTTCAGTCCTCTGCAGCCTGCGGGCCAGTGTCAGCTATAATTCATGCTTCCTGGCTTGAGCCCCTGACCTGTATACTAGTGATCCTTATGCCTCTGACTGCCTGTACTCGTGCATGACTCGATCTGATCTCTGGACTTCGCCTTGTTTTCCGTCTCTGATACCATGCTCCCCGACTGGCTTCGACTCTTCGACCCCGACTTAGTCTTAAGCCTCACATTTTGGTTACCACGTTCCCGGTAGGCTCTGACTTCTTGCTTGTTCCTGACAACGTGCTTTGCTGTTATCTTTGGTATTTCGGCTCCTGACAGTTTTGGATTCGGCTTGTCTGACTATTCTTTCGTTACCTGTGGTACCTGTGCTGCTGCTCAGCGCACTACTAATATCAACTGAAATAAGGTATCAAAACGGGGTGCAAACAAGCAGCCAAACATGAAGAGTGCAGCAAGAAAAAAGAAGAAAGAAGCTGCTTCAAAGAATGCGCACCCACAAAAAAATATAATAAAGCAAGAATATAAATATAATAACAAAAGGAGTTTTATTAGCACACAGCAACTTCAAAACACATAAAACATAATTAAAAACAGTACAAAGTACAATTGGCACATATACGCAAATAACATGTACAAAATACAGGATACAAGTCTGCAAAAAACCGGCATATATATAGGAAAAATAACCCTTTGGCTCATGGAGCTAATGACAAATAGCTGGGCAAGCGTGCAAACCTATAGCAGCCACAATCTATCCCCCAAACTGGGAGAGCCACTATAGTATAGAAACCCACCTACAGGGCAGAGCCCACCAAATGCAGTGGCTCGGGTACTGATAACTCATAGAATCTCAACAAACCCCATGTCTCTGATAGAACAAGCGGGCTGTAACATACCCAAGGTGGAAAGGGCAAGCACGCCGACTCCAAGCGCAGACAAAATGCGTGCCAAACAAGAGAAAACGCCCAACGCGTATCGCCCTTCTCAAGAGGGCTTCGTCAGGGGAAGGTGCCGTGTGTCAGAGAACCCCCTGTATAAATAATGAGTATATGGCTTACCTAATGAAGCGCAGGTGTGTAGAGGCGCCGGCGCAGCCGGAAGTATGGAGCTTAGGCAAAGAGCGCGCGTCACCCAGCAGGATGAGGAGTAGATACCTCCCCCAAGCCAGGCAAAAAGTGCGCGTGCGCGGTCGCACCAATGAGAGTTAAGCCTTTCCAGCCGCCGGAGACACAGCCGGCGTCAGCGTTCATATGCGCAAGCGCAGATTAACAGCTGTGAGGAGCGCGGCTCCCCCTGTTGCCGGGAATATAACCGGCCGGAGAAAATCTCCAAGTGGGACAAAAGCTCAAATAACACGAGAAATAAAGGGGCCAGGACATGGGTATATCGGATAGAGGGACAGAACGGCCTGAGGGGAAGGAAAAAGAAAAAGAAAAAGAAAAACAAGGGGGAGGGAGGCAAAGGAAAAGGAAAGGTGAAAAAGAAGGGGGGGAGGGAGGATGGTAGGGAAAAGGGCACGAACCAGGGCCGGGTGCAAGACCAGGGCATGAGATGAGCCCAAATAGATGTTCAAGAATGCCGCAGGAGAAATCCATCTAGTACATATATAGCAAGATATCTATACGATCCCTACAACCATATACAAACGCTACAGCCAAATAGCTGCAGAACTAGACCCAAATGTGTGCTGCAGAGAAGCCGCAGATCTAAACCTAAGTGTGTGCTGCAGAAATGAAGCTATAAAAGATATACCTGCAGCTAGACAAATACGGAGGGCCATATAATAATAGCCGAGCGCATTTCTCTTTTTTTTGGCAAATACATGTTCCTATGGACCCCCATAAGAACATATATAACAACACCTATGATGATATGCAACCCCACAAGCACAACCCAGGCGCGTCACATAACACACAACCCCCGGGGGCACAACACCACACATATCATGCAGCATCACAACAACCTGAAAAGGGAGAAAATATTAACATTAAAATAAATAAATAAATAAATAAATAAATATGACAATATAAATAGTTTTTTATTAAATATTAAAGTTACATATCGCAAGACATGACCTATACATACTCCCCAGATTGCACAAGGCCCCCAGATATGGCCTCTTAGTGAAACAGCAGAAAAAACGCCACACCCCCAAAGACCAAGATTCTTATCAGACATGGGCCCAGTGGCAATTGAATAGAAAAGCCCTCAATGGGATTCTATAACCCATCCAAAAAAGCCATGATGATGTAGATAAAACAGCAGAAGCCCATAATCCTATAGCGCCCCATGGGCCATTAAAGGGTAACATAATGAACTAGATAGAAAAAAAACCCTACAGAGAGACCAATAATGACATCAGAGAAAAAAATATATACATTGCACCAAGTATCCAAACTGGAACAAGAGCCCAACAGATCCACAGAGGTTCAGACCAACGGCTCAAATATATTTGATAGGGAAACCCCAAAGAAGCTCTCAACGCCGCCAGTCATTGTTCATATAATGAATCCAGGATTTGCTGATGAATGATGAGATACTTCAAGGCAGAATATGGACTCAGAGGTAGCTCCATCCAAGATCCAGAAAATCTCTTCCATAGGTGTATAAACCAAAGGCCCACAGGATTTCCAAAACGCAATCTAGAATATAGCCAAAAAATACACAGTGAAAAAGAAAAAAGAACAAAAAAAGGGGGGGAAAGAAAAAAGAGAGAGAAATGGGGAGGGGGTGGGGAGGGGGTTATAAAGGAAGAAAAGGGGGAATGGATTAACCCAGAAAGCCTGTAAATAATAACTCCTCATTAAGACCCCCCGGGGTCACAGATCCCAAGTGGAAAATCCACCGAGCTTCAGCCCTAAGAAGCTGAGGCACAATGGGGCCACCCCTATTCGTACGCTGAATCCTTTCCAACCCTACCACCTGCGTATTGTTGGTACGCCCACCATGATGAGACAAAAAGTGGGAAGCGACTGGGGTGAGTATTTTACCCTTGGCCCGATCACCAGGGGCCATATGGATAGTAGAGAAATGTTTCTGTACTCTACGTCGTAATTCTTGTGTAGTTTGACCTACATATACCAAGTGGCAAGGACAGATTAGGGCGTAAATCACACAAGAGGTCCTGCAATTAATGTAAGAGCGTAATTTATAACGCCCGCCATCAGAGGGATTGATAAAAACGTCCCTAGTCATGGTCATGTGAGAACAGACATTGCAGTCGCCACATGCAAAAGAGCCCAGGAGTCTAATGCCCTGACCTATACGAGTAGTTTGTCTGGCATAATGACTCCTGGTAAGAATGTCCCTAAAATTCGGGGCCCTTCTAGCAACTATCAAGGGACGATCACCCACAATGGTCAAAGTACTGAGGTCCGTGGTAAGTATCCCCCAGTGTTTACGCAGGATACCACTCAGACCAACCCAATTGTTGTTAAACCTGGGTTTATTATCACCTACCTTGGTCCTTGGGGCCAATAGTGAATCCTGCGTATGGGCTCGAGCCCGCTGGTAGGCCCTCGAAATGCTCCTGTGTGGATAATGCCGGTCCTTAAAGCGCTGAGTGTGCTCCCTAGCCTCTTCCTGAAAATCCGAATCATTAGTACAGTTCCTTCTGGCCCGAAGGAATTGGCCTATTGGGACACCCATCCAGGTGTGATGCGGGTGGAAGCTCCTGAAATCCAATAGGCTATTTGTAGCCGTAGGTTTGCGAAACAATTTGGTCATAACCGATCCATTATCCAGCGAGATCTCCAAGTCCAAGAATGTAACTGTAGACAGTGACATGGTATATGTTAGAAGAATGTGATGAGTGTTGTTATTTAGAGATTCAATAAACTGACAACATTCTTCTTGAGAACCCGTCCAAACAAAGAATAGGTCATCAATATACCTAGACCAATGCGAAACCTTATCTGTAAAAATCACGGATGGAAACACCTTGGTAGCTTCCCACCACCCTAGAAACAAATTCGCTAGGGCGGGCGCACACCTCGCACCCATGGTCACCCCTGAGACTTGTAGATAATAGGCCCTATCAAACAAAAAGTAGTTGTGCCTGAGTATGAAATCTAACAAGTCCACTATCAGGGAGTCATGCATACGGTCAGAGTGATTAAGTTGGTCCAGAAAAAACAGAACCGCCTGGATGCCGTCCTCGTGACCGATGTTGGAGTACAAAGACTCCTGTGGCACCTGTGCTGCTGCTCAGTGTTGCTACGCTGTGTGTGCAACCTCTCTTCCCTCACCAGCATCCCCTGGTGGAGGTTGTATTATACTGCACTGCAGCAGCACACTACAGAAGGTATCTGTAAAGAAAATACATGATTTACCACATGTAGTATTGACAGTCAATACATACCAATCAGTAAATCAAATGTGATTACATAATCAGTGTCATGTCCACTTTGGAAGCTTCAGTTGAGGACATGTTGGAATAGCAGGCAGAAGTCAAGTGAAACACTAGAGAAAAGAACATATAAGAACAATGTAACTTAAGAGCCAAACACAATGTAGCCCCCTCCCCCCCCCCCCCGAAAAAAAGAACAATGGACATCAATACTTACATTACAGGCAATAGTACAAAAGAACAGCAAGGACGGCAGCACCAGGAAGGCAGCAGCACCAGGAAGGCCACAGAACCAGGATTGCAGCAGCACCAGGATGGCAGTAGCACCAGGATGGCAGCAGCATCAGCAAGGCAGCAGCACCATGAAGGCGGCACCAGGACGGCAGCAGCACCAGGAAGGCAGCACCAGCACCAGGATCAGAGCAGCAAACAGTCTACAAGGAACAGAACAAAATTAGTACAGACTGCAAAGACAAAGAGACATTTTCAAAGCTTCTATACTTAGATCCAGAGTCTTGTGCTTGCATCCAGAGTCTTGAGAGTAATGGACTACCTGTCTCCAGACCCCCTTTTATATCACGGATTTTGCAGGTGGTGATATAATTTTCTGGACATGATTAGTGTCACGCCATTAGCGGCGATAAAAGGGCAGGATGGCGTACTGGGACCCGCACCTGTCCCTGCCACTACAATGGGGCCCTGGCTTTCCCTTATTTCAGGGGTACCTATGATGGTTAGGAGGCCTGAGCCGCAAGCATATCCCTGTCTCCTGTGCGGGCCCTGTCAGTGGCCCCCATCCCCCAAGGGAGGTGGACTGCACCAGTGTATAAATACAACAATAAACAGGGTATACAGACAAGGTAACTAAAAGTCTCAAACTCACCAAATGCTCACACAACCACAGAGGAAACACAGAGAAGGGAAGAGAAGGAAAAAACTTAGGAAGGAAAACAGGTTTAACATACAACCAAAACAGCAGACACCAATCTCTGTAAATAAACCTCCAAGCTCCTAATACCACGTTCCTTCACACTCCAAGCCAGGCAGCAGGACTGATCACTGACAATAGCTGTAGTCAGGGCTGGGTCTATATAGAGGATGAGATTACCAAAATCCACTTCAGCTGAGACCCAGCTCTCAGCAACTCAGCAACAAGTTTAACTCCTGCACTGCTGGCACAAAGCAGCCAGGTCAGAATACAGGAGAAGAGCTTCTGTTCACTGTGTGTGAACGAGGCCCAGAGCGCTGCGGTTCTCTGGAACCTCTCTGTCGTGGTAGCCCCGTGACAATTAGTGTAAAGTACGCATGTGTATCAAACATGTGTATGCATGTACTTGCGTACCAATGCATTCCCATGGACAGTAATGCATTTTTTTACGCACTCATCCTCAATCATCTGCATGCGCATGATTGCACAATATTTGACGCCTCAAAAAATGCAACATGTTGCGTTCGTTGGACACCGCCATACACCTCAATACGTCGCATGCATACGCATCCGCGTGCGAAAGCATGTCCCTTTGTACACCATGTTAAATATTTGTACACATGAAGCATGCAGATCTATGCGGATCATATACTGCACACAGAAACTCTAATGTGAACCCAGCCTAAAAAGAAACCTGGGGGCAAATACTTGGTTTCTCTGCAGCACCGTCACAGGGATATCTAAGCATTACGCAGTTAACATTCAAATCTCTGTGATGTATCTGTAATACAGGTGAGGCCAGGTCCTCCAGAATCCCCACCTTGCAAATTGCTTGAAGGGGTATTCTCAAGTTGTTTCCTGAGCAGCTCAGAACTATGCAGTCTCCTAACTTCCTTGTTGTTTAAGGGGCAGGCACTCCTCCATGAGTGACAGATCTGGTCAGGATATTCTTCCTGCTCCCACACATTAATGACCTGTCACTGTTCTGAGTCTGCACTGTTATTACTGTGTTTTCATACAGAGATAACAGAGCATTTTAAAAAGCACACAGCTCAGGAAAGTGAGAGCTGTGATAAGGAGAACTGTTATAGAAGCTACTGATGCTTGGGGTCATGGGATTGTGATTCTACAGGTCTGAATAGAGTCAGGAGCTGAGAGGGAGGTGAGCAGCTAACTGCTGTACAGAAGATCAA
This sequence comes from Ranitomeya imitator, assembly GCF_032444005.1. Lineage (NCBI taxonomy): Eukaryota > Metazoa > Chordata > Amphibia > Anura > Dendrobatidae > Ranitomeya > Ranitomeya imitator. Next base: position 87,739,160 of record NC_091286.1, read on the forward strand.
TGGGCTGGAGGGAGATGACTGACATGTTAGGAGTTAATGGTTTAGAAGAACACGGCACTCTAAGACTGTGGTGCTGCTGGTACCCAAGTCATGTATCCAACCAGCCAATATAAAATGTAATAAACTTGGCACTCGGTATGTGCAAAACAGAAGTTCCTTTTATTATGCATAAAAAAAAAATGTTATGAATGTTTTCGGTCCGTCACAGGACCTTCATCAGATCAATTCTTAACATGAACTGGATGTGGAGGAACGCCCTTATACGCAGAGGTGCTTCAGAGCAATTAGCCTGCTATTATAAGTATACACAACTTAGTTGCAATAGGAAAGCGCTGAGTGCCGCGGTTCGTTGAGCAGCGATGAAGTTGAGCTATGGGAACTGAGAGAGAGGTGAGCAGCTAACTGCTGTACCGAAGATCAATGGGCTGGAGGGAGATGACTGACATGTTAGGAGTTAACTCATCTCCTGGAATGTAACTGCTCACAAACACATGGCTTGGCTTTGGTAGTTGAGCTCTGTGAAAACATGCTTTGCACTATATCAAATAAAAGCTTTCACTGCAAAATGACAGATGTAAAAAGCAAATCAATTTCAACTTGCTTACTTTCATGCTGTCTAACTAAAGCAATTTAAAAATATGACAACAAACCTTCAAAAGAAATTTCCCATTAAATAAAAATGGTTCCTAAATGCTTTTAAACTTAAAAAATAAGAAAGAGGTGGTACTTGCCCTCCTGATATCCATCTCCAATTCTCTGCCACTGCTTTGGTCAATGCTTTCATTTCAGTGGGGATATTGCATCAGCCAATCAATGAGCTTAGTTGCTTTGCTGATGTAGAAGGCACTATTTGTTGAGTTGGATGTTTGATGTTGATGTTACTGTTGCAGATGAAATACAGAAACTAGAACAGTGGTGGAGAGGCAGCGCTGGATCAGGGGAGGGCGAGTACCTGCTTCTGTTTGTTATTTACAAGTATACACGCTTTTTGTGAACCATTTTTCTTAAAGTGAAAAAATACGCTATGTGCACACGTTCAGGATTTCTCGCAGAAAATTCCTGAGAAAAACCGGACATTTTCTGCAAGAATTCCCCAAAAATCTGCATGCGGTTTTGCCACGGTTTTTTCCGGACATTTCCCAATGCATTTTGTAGTGGGAAATCCGCAAAAAAAATGCAAAATTAATGAACATGCTGCGGTTTCTACTGCGATGCAGTTTTTTCGCGGAAAAAAACGCATCATGTGCACAAAACATACGGAATTCATTCTAAATGATGGGATGCTTATTGTATGCATTTTTTTGCGGAACGTGTGCACACAGCCTAAATCTCAATGTCTAGGTGTCAGATACCACAAGACACTTTCAGAGATTTGTGGAGTCCATGCCTAGATGGGTTAAGCTGTTTTTTGGTTGCACAACAGGAACATACACATTAGACAGGTGGCATAAATGTAATGATTGACATCTGGCTAACAAGTGACTTAGATTTTTTATTTATCTAAATGTATACTGCAGACCACATTCACATGATCAGTATTTGGTCAGTATTTTACACCAGTATTTGTAAGCCAAAATCAGGAGTGGGTGAAAAATGCAGAAGTGATGTTTTGTTTCTATTATACTTTTCCTCTAATTGTTCCACTTCGGATTTTGGCTTACAAATACTGATGCAAAATATTGAGCAAATATTGAACTTATGATCATAGACATTTCTGTAAAAATAAGCTTTCATATTTTCTAATTTCAGGACCCATAATATTTGTCAACCATGGTCTGTAAGCATGGTGGTGTTGACCAAGTTAACAAGTGAACCACTTTCCCACCTGAGACGTATCCATATGTCCCTGTGACCTGTGTCTTATTGACCTGGCACGTATGGATACGTCTTGGGAATTTTGCGTGCACATGGGCTGTATGTGGGCGATCGCCGCCGGGGGTCAGCTAATTCTGACACCTGACTCCCTGCACTAAGTGTCATGAGCTGTCCCGCACCGCTCCTGGCACTTTAACCCCTTAAATGTTGCAATCGAACTCGATCGCAGCATTTTGGAAGCAGGCAAAGGAATGACAGCCCCTTTGCCTTGAATCAGAGACCCTGCAATGGCACACGGGGTCCTGATCGCTACCATAGTGACCTGATGTCATCATGATGACATCTGGATCACCAGAGCTAAGAAAGTTGCTAGATCATGCTTAGGGCATGATCAGCAACTTACCCTGTCAGTGAGGAGCTGACAGTTTGCATAGCATAGGGATGCTGCTGCATCCCCATGCTATGAAAGCGATCAGCCTGCAAAAAATGAAAGTCTCATAGTGGGATAAAGTAAAAAAAAGTTTTAAAAAGTTAAAAAGAATAAAAAAATTGAAAAAATATTTTAGAAAATAATTAAATAAAATCTAATATATTTTACTCATGAATTAATATTTTTATGAAAGAAAAAAAGAAAAAATAAAAGTACACATTTGGTATTGCCGCGTCCGGAACTACCAGACCTATGAAACTGTCCGACTAGTTAACCCCTTTAGTGAACACCATAAAAAAAATTTAAAACGGAAAAAAGCAATGCTTTATCATCTTACCGCCAAACAAAAAGTGGAATAAAAAGTGATCAAAAACACAAATGTAACTAAAAATGGTATCGCTGAAAACGTCATCTTTTTCTGCAAAAAACAAGCCATGATACAGCTCCATCAGCGGAAAAATAAAAAAAGTTATAGCTATCAGAATAAAGCGATGTAATTTTTTTTCTATAAAATAGTTTTTATTGCGTAAAAGAGCAAAAAACTATATAAATGTGTAAACTGAGGAACCAGAGGGTAGTCTGCAACACAAATCCAAAAGAAGAGCAGGGAGACATGAGAATCCAGGGTAAGGAACTAAACACGTTCACACAGGATAGATAGGGATAAATACAGAGAACCAAAAAATAAATGGTCTACCTGAAAAACCTCCAAAACACCCCTCATCAAGACAGGTGAGAGAATTGCTGGCTTTGATGAATTGCTTCCTTTGTGTTTGTTAAACAATTACAATACATTCTAAAGGTACCTTCACACTGAGCGACTTTAGAACGATAACGATAGCGATCCGTGACGTTGCAGCGTCCTGGATAGCGATATCGTTGTGTTTGACACGCAGCAGCGATCAGGATCCTGCTGTGAGATCGCTGGTCGGAGCTAGAAGGCCAGAACTTTATTTCGTTGCTGGATCACCCGCTGACATCGCTGAATCGGCGTGTGTGATGCCGATTCAGCGATGTCTTCACTTGTAACCAGGGTAAACATCGGGTTACTAAGCGCAGGGCCGCGCTTAGTAACCCGATATTTACCCTGGTTACCATTGTAAATGTAAAAAAACCCCAAAACACTACATACTTACATTCCGGTGTCTGTCGCGTCCCCCGTCATCCGCTTCCCTGCACTCCTCCTGCATCCTGTGTCAGCGCCGGCCGGCTGTAAAGCAGAGCACAGCGGTGATGTCACCGCTCTGCTTTACGGCTGGCGCTTACACAGGATGCAGGAGGAGTGCGGGGAAGCGGACGCCGTTGGACGTGACAGGCACCGGAATGTGAGTATGTGTTTTTTTTTTTACATTTACAGTGGTAACCAGGGTAAACATCGGGTTACTAAGCGTGGCCCTGCGCTTAGTAACCCGATGTTTACCCTGGTTACCCGGGGACCTCGGCATCGTTGGTCGCTGGAGAGCTGTGTGACAGCTCTCCAGCGACCACACAGCGACGCTGCAGCGATCGGCATCGTTGTCTATATCGCTGCAGCGTCGCTTAATGTGACGGTACCTTTAGCCACAGTATTTAAAGCTGTGTTCAGTAAAAGTTGAACTGTTGAGTTTGATTGGTCTGCATCTATCTTCTTTATTTAAGGGTGCCCACTCACGAATGCTCCCAGGTTACAAGTTGAGACTGATGCACGTTAAATTGGTAGCTTCGTAATATAGTTTTGAAGAGGGTTTTAGTTGGAACTTTATCCATGACCCTACTCCCCCACCCCAGTGAAATTTATTTTTGCAGTAAAAGCAAATAAACTAATATAGCTGTATATAGTATAGTAGAAGAAGAAAAAAAAAGTCAATAAAAGTACAGTACATGTAGCATATCAAACAAAAAATGAAGGAGCTACAGAGCAAAAGAAAATCTTAACATTCAAAGCACAACATAACAGAAAGCTTTTGATGGACCTCTGGTTACCACCCACTCTTCTGCAACCACTTTAAGGAGCAGCAACACCTATAAAGCTGGGTAATATTTCTGCACTCTTTTGTGAAGAGGAAAAGGGATTTAATGAACAGGAAAACTACAGCATTTAATCTTTGTGGAGCATCCTGCAATTTGTGAGTGCTTTCTAAAGAAAACTGTGTAAATGAAGTATAATTATTTTTAGAATAGAATAGTCTGTTATTAGTTGCATAACTGTCATACGCATACTGTAAAGCTCCCTGCAGGAAAAAATAAAGAACCCTAAAAGTTACCTGGAGAGATTTTGCAAATGAAAGAATAAAAATTGAGACAGTGATGTGAACTTTTGATTTACAGACTTAAATGGCAAATGTTAAGCACAGGCTAGGGGGAAAAAAACACTTATCTTAGGCTGGATAGCTTGGAAGAAAATTACAGGCAATTAAGAACAATTGAAGAGTAGACAATTAAGAAATGTAATTTAACCCATTTGATTCCAGTGATTTCTTTGATAAATTAGAGATCAATATGACAGTTGCCAGATCAAATGTGAGAAAACAACACACAATACTGGTTGCCAAAGGCTCAAGCAGACAACTTTAATAATACAACTTTGCTTTCGAAGGCAGTGCATACGCATACCTGCCGACTGTCCTGATTTTGCCAGGAACTGTCACATTTTTTTTTTAAGATTTCAGCCTTCAGTAGAATTATCAGCTCTCACATTGTAGAAGAATTAACTGTTTTACTTACTACATGCAGCAATTATCTTCACCATCACAACATGGAGGATAACAAGAGAAAACAGACACAAGCTAAAACTAAGAGGTCATACAATACAGTGTTAGAGGAACAACTACCAATAACGACAACCTGTAACTGCTACCACACCACCAACTGCTGCCTGTCTGACACAGTTCCTACATAAGTAACTGTTGTATCCTCCAATAGTTTTCTGGTATAATCTCGGAAAATTCAAGTTGTCCAGAGTCAAAAAGGGTAAAGTTTATATCAAGTCCACCCGAAGGAATGCAAGGATTGAGGTATTCCTGTGAAGGTTTTAAACATTCCAATTCCTCCGAAAACTAATTTAGCTATGTAGGTTATTAAGCACCTGTCTCATCTTCAGCTTTGCTCTCCTCCCCTATGTTGTGCTCCACTTCCAAACTTACAATTAGCCCAGCATTCATCATTGACATCACCTCCCATGATAAGGCCACATGGACACAACCTTGTGTCTGAGCATTAAAGCTGTAATGTGTTTTGCTGATATTTATTTACTGTTTGCCACCATCTTGTGTGTTCTGCTGCTATGATCATCTAAGACTCCTGTGATTTTGACAATTTGAACCTACTGCTCCTTAAGACTTGTTGACTAACTCATCATTTGTGGTAAGCATTATGAACTGATATTTAGAGACAATTCCCTATTCTTTATTCATCGCTGCAAACTTCTGTGATTTCTTCAAACCCACAGATCTGCTGGTTAACCCTTTGCTTAATACCTGATGGTTAATCTGTCGTTTGCTGTAAGCATCACAATTCATTATTAGAGGCTGTTCACATTAAGCTATAATCTGTGAATTCTATAATCCACAACAATCCTTTTACTGTATGTATAGATGGTTAAATGGTCAAACAACTTGTAAAAAGAAGTCTGCCTGCTACAAAATTGCTATTTACGTTCAGATGTAGTGGAAATCTGCAGGAAAATAGAATGTAATCATGTTTGCAACATCTGCAAAGAGTTTGTATGTTCTCTCCGTGTTTGCGTGGGTTTCCTCTGGGTACTCCGGTTTCCTCCCACATTCCAAAGACATACTGATAAGGAATTTAGATTGTGAGCCCCATCGGGAACAGAGATGATAATGTGTGCAACCTGTAAAGCGCTGCAGAATATGTTTGCGCTATATAAAAATAAAGATTATTATTATAATGTTTGGCAGTTTAAAACTGCATTTGCATATTCAATGCTGAAGTCCGTATGCTGGCTGTTTTAAACAGATAGTACACCGACTTACACACAGAGTTTTATTGATTCATACACACATCCGTTTTAAAAATCCATCTTGTAGATCACACACAGCCATTGGAGTGTATCGGGATAAGTTAAACATGGATGAAAAAAGGAAGACATGCTTTTAATTTCAGTGTTTCATCAATGTTTCATCCATTCTTCACTGATCCATTGTTAAGAGTCACTGGATAAATAAAAGTTCAGAAAGTCTACCTGCTTCAGGTTTTAAAAACAGATGTGAGAATAAGAAAATGCTAAATGAATGTAGCCTAAGTGGAAGATTGGCTGCAGGGAGAAAATGAAGTTTGATTATTCCTGCAGTTGCCCGCTTCTAGTCATCATGGTGGTGCAGACAGCTGCATCAGTCACTGTTCACTACTCAGTAAGAGCACTAAAATTGCTGTGAATTTTCTCCCTGTAGCAGCTCTTCCAGAACCAGAATAGCATTTTTGCATATGATAGGTTCCCTTTTAAACCTTTACTGCTTAAAATAAAATCCGTGAATGCACACATATGCACTACCACTCCATTCAAAGTCTATAGGACTGATGGAGGTAGACGTCAACCAACTTGTTAAACTTTTTCTGCATAAAAAGAAATTGGCGCTATGACACAGAATGTACCAACAGTATTACCGCCAGAGAAAAGTGCATATTTAATTTAAACACAGTGAAGGAGCTGCACATTTAGAACCAAAAACTAAATTTGAGCTGTCTTGTTAGACCAGGTTAACCAAAACTTGAGGTAAAAAAGACTATCCTGATCACACATGGATCAGTCTACACTAAATGGTAAAGCATCAGGCTTCCTTGGGCCTTCAGAAGCACAGCAGTTCAATATAATATAAACTCTACTCCATGATGGAATTGTTCCACATAAAGATGGCTCACATCACTGTATTTTCCGTCCGAATGTGATACAATACATCGAATTGCACAAGGACCAATGTTATTCTTTGGGGCTAAGCACGTCCGATTAACCTGGGACCAAGGCTTGTATGAAGAGAAAACAGCAGCTTGTCCCAGTTTGATACGATTATGGAATCACACTTGGCCATGCAAATCAACGAGTGTGTGGAAATCATGGGACTGCACTCGGATGACGTCTGAACGCAATCCGATTTTCATGCACTTACACAATGATGAAGATGGAGAAATTTAATTCTCCATCTTCTCACAGTGTGCTCCGATTATCTCAAAGATTTAACCCCTTAGTGACAGAGCCAAATTTTTGAAATCTGACCAGTGTCACTTTATGTGGTAATAACTCTGCAACGCTTCAACAAATCCCAGTGATTTTGAGATTGTTTTTTCGTGACACATTATACTTTATGATAATGGTAAATTTAGTTCAACATTTTTTGTGTTTATTTATAAAAAATATAAAAAATTTGAGAAAAATGTTAAAAAATTAGCAATTTTCTAAATTTGAATGATTATCCCTTTAATCCAGATAGTCATACAACAGCAAACCATTAATAAATAACATTTCCCACATGTCGGCTTTACATCAGCACCATTTGTAAAATGTTATTTTATTTTGTTAGCATTTTAGGAGGTTTAAAAATGTAGCAGCAATTTTTCATTTTTTCAAAGAAATTTACCACATTTATTTTTTTAGGGACTTATCCATGTTTGAAGTGACTTTAGGGGTCCCATATATTGGGAAACCCCCAAACGTGATACCATTTTAAAAACAGCACCCCTAAACATATTGAAAACTTCTGTCAGGTAGTTTATTAACCCTTCAGGTGCTTTACAGGAATTAATGCAAAGTGACATGACAGAAATTAAAATGTGTATTTTTACCACCTAAATGTTGCTAACTTCTAAACAGATTACTACAGCCGTCAGACTCTAAGGCCGCTATTTGGTCATGAATTGCCATCGCAAACATCAGGACAACAAAATCATGATCTGAGGGCACCAATTGGGATAAAGAAGAAGCCCCCACACTCTGTTAACCATTTATAATGATGTAGTCACTATTGACAGCAGCATCTAAGGGGTTAAACAGATTTAGAAGGTGCAAATACTGATCATGGCTGATACAGCAAGTTGTCAGCTATAGTGTACAACCAAAAGATGCTGGATTGTCATCTGTATGGGGAGGCCATTCTCTTATATGTCAGGTCAGTTAAAAGGCGTATTGGCGGTCATTAAGGGGTTAAAGCACACTATGCATACATTCTGATCAAATTCTAATCAGAGTTTGTTCAGTGTGTCACTTGCATAATCGACCCAATTCTCTCTTCAGAATTTGGCACAAGCAACTTGCATCGATGAACCCTTCCTGTCAGGTGTCAACAGTTTAGACTGATAAAGAAGTGGTGTCGGGAATGTATTCTTACACATCCTACTTCCTCTAATACATGTGGGTGGATGTTTGGACGGTAGGACTTGCCTAAGTTCATACATACATGGCACAGCAGGAAAATACACCACACTACAAGAATTGTATAGCAATGGATTTGTTCCAGGAACAAGACAACATATTTTGTTTCTTATAACTCCAAGAGTATCATCTCTCAGGAGTCGGCAATTTTCAGCACTCCAGCTGTTGAGAAACGTTTACTCCCAGCATGTCCCAACAGTTGAAGGCTGTTGATCCCTGCCTTAGAGAAGCTTTGGGATCAGGCAAAACACAAGATGTACTTAAAAGTTAGCAAAACATTTAGCAGGTCTTTGGTCCAGCGGCCAAGTTGGTAGTCCATGGCTGATGACTGGAGCCATATTAATTTTCCCCTATATATAGGTAGCCCCAGAGCTGCTTCTGATTACTTTGTCTGGCATCATCATGACAGAGCTAGCATGCTGTTGTCACAGGCCTACTAATGATCTTTAGGAGCAGAGCGCTGCCTAGTGTCTTGATTGATCCCACCAGGCCTACATCAGAAAAGAGGAATGATCACCTGTCACATATGGAGACCATGTTACATGGATAACACACGAACCCTTGTCTAACGGTACTTATAGACTTTCATCGCACTCTTATGCCTGATAATACTCGGACTCAAAGATAATACTTCTACCTTAACACGGTACTTTACTCTCTATCTGCAACTTGTATAAGCCAATTTCTTTTGGCCTTTAAGACCCCCTGCTCTCCCACCCAACTCCCTAGCCCCCCTCATCCTCTCTCTTCCCCTCAGATTGTTAAATTATGGTCATTCTACTATATGCAATAACCGTCACTGGACTGTTCCTGTATTTTTTTTATTGCATATATACAGGTCCTTCTCAAAAAATTAGCATATAGTGTTATATTTCATTATTTACCATAATGTAATGATTACAATTAAACTTTCATATATTATAGATTCATTATCCACCAACTGAAATTTGTCAGGTCTTTTATTGTTTTAATACTGATGATTTTGGCATACAACTCCTGATAACCCAAAAAACCTGTCTCAATAAATTAGCATATTTCACCCATCCAATCAAATAAAAGTGTTTTTTAATAACAAACAAAAAAACCAACAAATAATAATGTTCAGTTATGCACTCAATACTTGGTCGGGAATCCTTTGGCAGAAATGACTGCTTCAATGCGGCGTGGCATGGAGGCAATCAGCCTGTGACACTGCCTTAAGCTCATCCAGAGTGTTGGGTCTTGCGTCTCTCAACTTTCTCTTCACAATATCCCACAGATTCTCTATGGGGTTCAGGTCAGGAGAGTTGGCAGGCCAATTGAGCACAGTAATACCATGGTCAGTAAACCATTTACCAGTGGTTTTGGCACTGTGAGCAGGTGCCAGGTCGTGCTGAAAATTGAAATCTTCATCTCCATAAAGCATTTCAGCCGATGGAAGCATGAAGTGCTCCAAAATCTCCTGATAGCTAGCTGCATTGACCCTGCCCTTGATGAAACACAGTGGACCAACACCAGCAGCTGACATGGCACCCCACACCATCACTGACTGTGGGTACTTGACACTGGACTTCAGGCATTTTGGCATTTCCTTCTCCCCAGTCTTCCTCCAGACTCTGGCACCTTGATTTCCGAATGACATGCAAAATTTGCTTTCATCAGAAAAAGAAAAAGTACTTGGGACCACTTAGCAACAGTCCAGTGCTGCTTCTCTGTAGCCCAGGTCAGGCGCCTCTGCCGCTGTTTATGGTTCAAAAGTGGCTTTACCTGGGGAATGCGGCACCTGTAGCCCATTTCCTGCACACGCCTGTGCACGGTGGCTCTGGATGTTTCCACACCAGACTCAGTCCAATGCTTCCTCAGGTTCCCCAAGGTCTGGAATCGGTCCTTCTCCACAATCTTCCTCAGGGTCCGGTCTCCTCTTCTCGTTGTACAGCGTTTTCTGCCACATTGTTTCCTTCCAACAGACTTACCATTGAGGTGCATTAATACAGCACTCTGGGAACAGCCTATTTGTTGAGAAATTTCTTTCTGGGTCTTACCCTCTTGCTTGAGGGTGTCAATGATGGCCTTCTTGACATCTGTCAGGTCGCTAGTCTTACCCATGATGGGGGTTTTGAGTAATGAACCAGGCAGGGAGTTTATAAAAGCCTCAGGTATCTTTTGCATGTGTTTAGAGTTAATTAGTTGATTCAGAAGATTAGGGTAATAGGTCGTTTAGAGAACCTTTTCTTGATATGCTAATTTATTGGGACAGGTTTTTTGGGTTATCAGGAGTTGTATGCCAAAATCATCAGTATTAAAACAATAAAAGACCTGACAAATTTCAGTTGGTGGATAATGAATCTATAATATATGAAAGTTTAATTGTAATCATTACATTATGGTAAATAATGAAATTTAACACTATATGCTAATTTTTTGAGAAGGACCTGTACCTATAATCTCTTTTAAACGGAATCATTCACTACATTTGACCTATTTAAACTATTAATATGGGCTTGTCTCTTATCAGCTGTGTTGCTGAGAAATCATCTTTTATCACTTTATATAAGTGACCTCTTCCACGCTCCGGGGCAGATGGTGCATGGAGATAACTCTGCCCCAGAGCTTATTTTAAATATAACGGTGAGTTACCAGCATGATGTGACATGGTTACCACTGTGATGTGCAGGGCAGTGGAGTCGGTAAGCCAAACCTCTGACTTTCACTCCTCAATTTCCATGACAACGACTCCGACTCCTTAATACTCATGTTTAAGTGATAAATTTACTGTAGTAAAATGGTAACATCAGGCTTTTAACACTAGGACTACTGGTATAGTCATTTTGACTACTTGCTCATCAGTAGTTCTAGTCGGGGTCACGAGTCCAGTAGTCCTAGTGTTAACCATTATTATGATACAATAATCAAGCCATTTAGATAGAACATAAAATATGTTTATTGGAATACAACTTTAGAACAAAACCTTTTGCATATTTACAAATTATACACTATGCAGCAAGTGAGAAAAAACAGTTTTCAACAAAAACGTACTGAATAGCATTTGTGCAGTCTATGAATTTGTTCTGAGAAATAGTATCGCCTCCATCAGATCATCCTTCATAGATGACCTCAAATCTGACCTAATTATTTTAAGGCTAGAGAACAATCTCTCTACACTAACTTGGGTTGGTGGCAAAGCAGTAACCACATGACCAACAACTAACAATTTCAGGGTATAAAGGAATTGCCTTGTGTTAGGGCTGGCGGAACGCACCGAGTAAATATAGCGATAGTAAAGGTGCGTTCGCAGCACGGGGTCCACCGTGCAGGAGTGGAACCTGCTGCTAGGTAATGGCAGCACTATATGGCGGTACTACACCAGAATAGACACGGGTTCCGTCACCCGGTCTGTACAGGAGGGAACCCTGTTGCTTCAGAGTCGCAGGGAACCAAGGAAACGCTGTGCCTTGTTAGCTGTCACAGGGAGCAGCAAATGAATACTAGTGGGATCCCTGCAATTCACCCCCACTATGCTGGTGCTTTATCCCGCTCTGACCCTCGGTGGCTTTTGAGCCCGCGCCTGAGGACGCCCTAAGTCAGATGCAGAGATCGAGCGGGAGTTCCCACCCTACACTGACCGATTGTCAGGAGTAATTGAAGATAGCCGCAGTGCGTACAGCACCGCACTCGTGGTCACTGCTGGTTAGACGCAGTACAGATCGTGCTCTTGTGTATAGATTAGCCCTGTCAGGCGCTAGTTAACTCCAACATTTGCGAGCATTCAACATCACTAGGAATGGGAATGATTAACCCCTTCCCGACCTGTGACACAGCGTATGCATCATGAAAGTCGGTGCCAATCCGACCTGTGACGCATATGCGGTCACAGAATGATCGCATCCCAGCAGGTCGGGTGAAAGGGTTAACTGTAATTTCACCCAACCTACAGGAACATGGGGAGTGGTACTTCAGCCCAGGGGGGGTGGCTTTGCCCCCCCATGGCTACGATCGATCTGATTGGCTGTTGAAAGTGAAACAGTCAATCAGAGCAATCGTTATATTTCACCAATAAAAATTGGTGAAATATTACAATCCAGCCATGGCCGATGCTGCAATATCATTGGTCATGGCTGGAAACCCTGATCTACCCCCGCCACCAATCTCCCCAGTCCTCTGTCCTGTCCTGTGCTCCGCTCCCCTCCGTCCTGTCTGTCCCATGCTCCAATCGCACCCCCCCATGCTCCGATCCCACCCCCACATACTTACCGAGCTCCGGTGTCCCTCCCAGTGTCTGTCTGTCTTCTCCATGGGCGCAGCCATCTTCCAAAAGATTCAGGCAGATTCATTCCAGGTACATTTTGATCACTGTGATAAAACCTATCACAGTGATCAAAATAAAAAAAATAGTAAATGAACCCCCATAGGTAGGGACACTAATAAAATAAAGAAAATATATTTACTTTTATTTTTCCACTAGGGTTAGAACTAGGGTTAGAACTATGGTCAGAACTAGGGTTATGGTCAGAACTAGGGTTAGGGTTAGAATTAGGGTTAGAACTAGGGTTAGGGTTAGAACTAGGGTTAGAATTAGGGTTAGAACTAGGGTTAGGGTTAGAACTAGGGTTAGGGTTAGAACTAGGATTAGAACTAGGGTTAGAACTAGGCTATGTGCACATGGTGCGGATTTGGCTGTGGATTCGTAGCAGTTTTCCATCACGTTTACAGTACCATGTAAACCTGTGGAAAACCAAATCCGCTGTGCCCATGGTGCAGAAAATACCGCGCGGAAACACTGCATTGTATTTTCCGCAGCATGTCAATTCCTTGTGTGGATTCTGCAGCAGTTTACACCTGTTCCGCAATAGGAATTCTCAGGTGAAATCTGCACAAAAAACACTAGAAATCCATGGTAAATCCGCAGGTAAAATGCAGTGCCTTTTACCTGCGGATTTTTAAAAAACGGTGCGGAAAAATCCTCACACAAATCCGCAACGTGGGCACATAGCCTTAGGGTTGGAATTAGAGTTAGGGTAGGAATTAGGGTTAGGGTTGGAAATAGGGTTAAGATTAGGCTTGTGGTTAGGGTTGGGATTAGGGGTGTGTTGGGGTTAGGGTTGTGGTTAGAGTTGGGATTAGGGGTGTGTAGGGGTTAGGGTTGTGGTTAGGGGTGTGTTGGGGTTAGGGTTGTGATTAGGGTTATGGCTAGAGGTGGGATTAGGGGTGTGTTGGGGTTAGTGTTGGAGTTAGACTTGAGGGGTTTCCACAGTATAGGCACATCAGGGGTCTCCAAACGTGACATGGCGCCACCATTGATTCCAGCCAATACTGCGTTCAAAAAGTCAAATAGTGCTCCCTCCCTTCCGAGCCCCAACGTGCACCCAAACAGTGGTTTACCCAAACATATGGGGTATCAGCGTACTCAGGAAAAATTGCACAACTTTGGAGGTCTAATTTCTCCTGTTACCCCTGAGAAAATAAAAAATGGGGGCTAAAAAATATTTTTGTGGGAAAAAAATGATTTTTTATTTTCACGGCTCTGCGTTATAAGCTTGTGAAGCACTTGGGGGTTCAAAGTGCTCACCACACATCTAGATAAGTTCCTTGGTGGGTCTAGTATCCAAAATGGGGTCACTTGTGGGGGAGTTTCTATTATTTAGGCACATTAGGGGCTCTGCAAACGTAACATGACGCCCGCAGACCATTCTATCAAAGTCTGCATTCCAAAACGTCACTACTTCCCTTCCGAGCCCCGAAGTGTGCTCAAACAGTGGTTCCCCCCCACATATGGGGTATCAGTGTACTCAGGACAAACTGGACAACAACTTTTGAGGTCCAATTTCTCCTGTTACTCTTGTGAAAATAAAAAATTGCGGGCTAAAAAATAATTTTTGAAGAAAGAAAAATGTTTTTTCACGGCTCTGCGTTATAAACTTCTGTGAAGCACTTGGGGGTTCAAAATGCTTACCGCACATCTAGATTAGTTCCTTAGGAGGTCTAGTTTTCAAAATGGGGTCACTTGTGGGGGAGCTCCAATGTTTAGGCACACAGGGGCTCTGCAAACACGACATGGTGTCCGCTAATGATTGGAGCTAGTTTTTCATTCAAAAGTCAAATGGCGTTCCTTCCCGTGTGCACAAACAGTGGTTTACCCCCACAAGTGAGGTATTGGTGTACTCACGAGAAATTGCCCAACACATTTAGGATCCATTTTATCCTGTTGCCCATGTGAAAATGAAAAAATTGAGGCTAAAAGAAATTTTTTGTAAAAAAAAAGTACTTTTTCATTTTTACGGATCAATTTGTGAAGCACCTGGGGGTTTAAAGTGCTCACTATGCATCTAGATAAGCTCCTTGGGGGGTCTAGTTTCCAAAATGGGTTCACTTGTGGGGGAGCTCCAATATTTAGGCACACGGGGGCTCTCCAAACGCGACATGGTGTCTGCTAAAGATTAGAGCCAATTTTTCATTGAAAAAGTCAAATGGCGCTCCTTCCCTTCTGAGCCCTGTCGTGCGCCCAAACAGTGGTTCCCCACCACATATGGGTTATCGGCGTACTCAGGACAAATTGTACAATAACTTTTGGGGTCCAGTTTCTCCTTTTACTCTTGGGAAAATAAAAAAAATTGTTGCTAAAACATTATTTTTGTGACTAAAAAGTTAAATGTTCATTTTTTCCTTCCATGTTGATTCTGCTGCTGTGAAGCACCTGAAGGGTTAATAAACTTCTTGAATGTGGTTTTGAGTACCTTGAGGGGTGCAGTTTTTAGAATGGTGTCACTTTTGGATATTTTCAGCCATATAGACCCCTCAAACTGACTTCAAATGTGAGGTGGTCCCTAAAAAAATGGTTTTGTAAATTTCGTTGTAAAAATGAGAAATCGCTGGTCAAATTTTAACCCTTATAACTTCCTAGCAAAAAAAAAGGTTTTTTCCAAAATTGTGCTGATGTAAAGTAGACATGTGGTTAATGTTATTTATTAACAATTTTGAGTCACATAACTCTCTCGTTTAACAGAATAAAAATTCAAAAATTGCGAAATTTTCAAAATTTTAGTCAAATTTCCATTTTTTCACAATTAAACGCAAAAATTATCGACCTAAATTTACCACTAATATGAAGCCCAATATGTCACGAAAAAAAGAGTCTCAGAACCGCTAGGATTCGTTGAAGCGTTCCTGAGTTATTACCTCATAAAGGGACACTGGTCAGAATTGCAAAAAACGTCCAGGTCATTAAGGTCAAAATAGGCTGGGTCATGAAGGGGTTAAAAGCAGTAAAAGCTGGTCATGCAAATAATAATGGTACACAGTCCTTCACAACAAGCTTGATGAGCTGTTTTTTAAACACATCTGCTGTCATTGTTACAGTAACTTTGTCACTTACAAAATATCTTGTAACTGATGATTGAGACACTCTTTTCTCCTCCTTTGCCTGGCGGGAAGTGCTGGTCTCTCGTTTCTTGGTGCTGCTGTGGTCTTTTTCAATCACAGCTTTGTAAACTTCTAGGTGGCAGCGTTGTAAATGTCTTTTTTAGATTGAAAGCTCTTGAAGGAGCATTTTTATCACTGCCTGAGTATGCACTAATTTTGGCATCACAGCATTTGTTTTCATCTGGGTCACTTATACCTTGTGGGAATAAAAGGACTAGAAATAGGAAAAACCCAATGTGGCTAAACAAAGAAGTAAGACAGGCAATTAACAGTAAAAAGAAAGCATTTGCACTACTAAAGCAGGATGGCACCATTGAAGCTCTAAAAAACTATAGGGAGAAAAATACTTTATCTAAAAAACTAATTAAAGCTGCCAAAAAGGAAACAGAGAAGCACATTGCTAAGGAGAGTAAAACTAATCCCAAACTGTTCTTCAACTATATCAATAGTAAAAGAATAAAAACTGAAAATGTAGGCCCCTTAAAAAATAGTGAGGAAAGAATGGTTGTAGATGACGAGGAAAAAGCTAACATATTAAACACCTTCTTCTCCACGGTATTCACGGCGGAAAATGAAATGCTAGGTGAAATCCCAAGAAACAATGAAAACCCTATATTAAGGGTCACCAATCTAACCCAAGAAGAGGTGCGAAACCGGCTAAATAAGATCAAAATAGATAAATCTCCGGGTCCGGATGGCATACACCCACGAGTACTAAGAGAACTAAGTAATGTAATAGATAAACCATTATTTCTTATTTTTAGGTACTCTATAGCGACCGGGTCTGTTCCGCAGGACTGGCGCATAGCAAATGTGGTGCCAATATTCAAAAAGGGCTCTAAAAGTGAACCTGGAAATTATAGGCCAGTAAGTCTAACCTCTATTGTTGGTAAAATATTTGAAGGGTTTCTGTGGGATGTTATTCTGGATTATCTCAATGAGAATAACTGTTTAACTCCATATCAGCATGGGTTTATGAGAAATCGCTCCTGTCAAACCAATCTAATCAGTTTTTATGAAGAGGTAAGCTATAGGCTGGACCACGGTGAGTCATTGGACGTGGTATATCTCGATTTTTCCAAAGCGTTTGATACCGTGCCGCACAAGAGGTTGGTACACAAAATGAGAATGCTTGGTCTGGGGGAAAATGTGTGTAAATGGGTTAGTAACTGGCTTAGTGATAGAAAGCAGAGGGTGGTTATAAATGGTATAGTCTCTAACTGGGTCGCTGTGACCAGTGGGGTACCGCAGGGGTCGGTATTGGGACCTGTTCTCTTCAACATATTCATTAATGATCTGGTAGAAGGTTTACACAGTAAAATATCGATATTTGCAGATGATACAAAACTATGTAAAGCAGTTAATACAAGAGAAGATAGTATTCTGCTACAGATGGATCTGGATAGGTTGGAAACTTGGGCTGAAAGGTGGCAGATGAGGTTTAACAATGATAAATGTAAGGTTATACACATGGGAAGAAGGAATCAATATCACCATTACACACTGAACGGGAAACCACTGGGTAAATCTGACAGGGAGAAGGACTTGGGGATCCTAGTTAATGATAAACTTACCTGGAGCAGCCAGTGCCAGGCAGCTGCTGCCAAGGCAAACAGGATCATGGGGTGCATTAAAAGAGGTCTGGATACACATGATGAGAGCATTATACTGCCTCTGTACAAATCCCTAGTTAGACCGCACATGGAGTACTGTGTCCAGTTTTGGGCACCGGTGCTCAGGAAGGATATAATGGAACTAGAGAGAGTACAAAGAAGGGCAACAAAATTAATAAAGGGAATGGGAGAACTACAATACCTAGATAGATTAGCGAAATTAGGATTATTTAGTCTAGAAAAAAGACGACTGAGGGGCGATCTAATAACCATGTATAAGTATATAAGGGGACAATACAAATATCTCGCTGAGGATTTGTTTATACCAAGGAAGGTGACGGGCACAAGGGGGCATTCTTTGCGTCTGGAGGAGAGAAGGTTTTTCCACCAACATAGAAGAGGATTCTTTACTGTTAGGGCAGTGAGAATCTGGAATTGCTTGCCTGAGGAGGTGGTGATGGCGAACTCAGTCGAGGGGTTCAAGAGAGGCCTGGATGTCTTCCTGGAGCAGAACAATATTGTATCATACAATTATTAGGTTCTGTAGAAGGACGTAAATCTGGGGATTTATTATGATGGAATATAGGCTGAACTGGATGGGCAAATGTCTTTTTTCGGCCTTACTAACTATGTTACTATGTTACTTATACAGTGAAACACAAATTTTTTTTTTTGTATCTTGAGTGACTGTGAAATGCTCAAATACAGCTGGCTTCATAAGATGCTTCTTAAGGTACCGTCACACTTAGCGACGCTGCAGCGATACCGACAACGATCCGGATCGCTGCAGCGTCGCTGTTTGGTCGCTGGAGAACTGTCATACAGACCGCTCTCCAGCGACCAACGATCCCGAGGTCCCCGGTAACCAGGGTAAACATCGGGTTACTAAGTGCAGGGCCGCGCTTAGTAACCCGATGTTTACCCTGGTTACCATCGTAAAAGTTAAAAAAACAAACACTACATACTTACCTACTGCTGTCTGTCCCTCGCTGTGCTTCTCTGCACTGGCTGTGAGCACTGGGCAGCCGGAAAGCAGAGTGGTGACGTCACCGCTCTGCTTTCCGGCCGCTGTGCTCACAGCCAGAGCAGAGAAGCCCAGCGAGGGACAGACAGCAGTAGGCAAGTATGTAGTGTTTGTTTTTTTAACTTTTACGATGGTAACCAGGGTAAACATCGGGTTACTAAGCGCGGCCCTGCGCTTAGTAACCCGATGTTTACCCTGGTTACCGGCATTGTTGGTCGCTGGACAGCGGTCTGTGTGACAGCTCTCCAGCGACCAAACAGCGACGCTGCAGCGATCCGGATCGTTGTCTAGATCGCTGCAGCATCGTTTAGTGTGAAGGTACCTTTAAGCCCTGAGGGATGCCAGGTGGTGTTCTTATCTATTTGGCCTTAAAGCTGGAGTTACACATAACGATTTCGTTAACGATATCATTGCAACATCACGCTTTTTGTGACGTAGCAACGATCCCGCTAACGATCTCGTTATGTGTGACAGTGACCAACGATCAGGCCCCTGCTGGGAGATCGTTGGGGAATGATCAGGACCTTTTTTTTAGTCGCTGATCACCCGCTGTCATCGCTGGATCGGCGTGTGTGACGCCGATCCAGGGATGTGTTCACTTGTAACCAGGGTAAATATCGGATTACTAAGCGCAGGGCCACGCTTAGTAACCCGATATTTACCCTGGTTACCATTGTAAAAGTTAAAAAAAAAAACAGTACATACTCACATTCTGATGTCTGTCACGTCCCCCGGCGTCCACAGGGTTAAAACTGCTTTCGACAGGAGAGCTGCTAATGCACGCGCTGCTGCCAATAGCTTCCCTTCACTGACTGTGTCAGCGCCGGCTGTTAAGCAGAGCACAGCGGTGGCGTCACCGCTGTTACTGCCGGCGCTGACACAGTCAGTGAAGGGAAGCTATTGGCAGCAGGGCGTGCATTTGCAGCGCTCTTGCCGAAAGCAGTTTTAACCCTGTGGACGCCGGTGGGGGACGTGACAGACATCAGAATGTGAATATGTAGTGTTTTTTTTTTTTTTTTTTTACAATGGTAACCAGGGTAAATATCGGGTTACTAAGCGCGGCCCTGCACTTACTAACCCGATGTTTACCCTGGTTACCCGGGTGCTGCAGGGGGACTTCGGCATTGTTGAAGACAGTTTCAACGATGCTGAAGTCTTTCCCCGGATCGTTGGTCGCTGGAGAGAGCTGTCTGTGTGACAGCTCCCCAGCGACCACACAACAACTTACCAACGATCACGGCCAGGTCGTATCGCTGGTCGTGATCGTTGGTAAGTCGTTTAGTGTGACTAAAGCTTAAGGCTTCAGTACACATACCATGATATAGAACAAATCCCTCAGATAACCAAATGGACAGTTTTTTAACATATAAATGAGGTATGAGGGAGAGAGACACATAATGGAAGAGAGAGGACACTGAGAGAGATGGCTGATTGACTCCTACCATTTCAATGTAATGTATGACTATTGATTATGTGCTATTTTTAGTGATTTTTTATATTTATCTTTTATTATGTAAATTTATTTTAGTTTATTCAATTTTCGTGTGAGCATTTATTTATTCATCACAATTCTTTGAACCGTAACAAAACACTCATGCAGGCGGTCCGATACGATGGGCGTCATGCAGCATGAAGACAAGAAGAGGACGTCAGAAGATGGGAGGCACTGGCATTGGACCGCGACACCCATCGGACCGGACCGCAGCATGAACACCCCTGGGTGAGTATAATCTAACCTCTTTTGCATTTATAAGGCAAGAAATCCCACTTATTAAACCTGACAGGGCACACCTGTGAAGTGAAAACAATTCCCGGTGACTACCTCTTGAAGCTCATCAAGAGAATGCCAAGAGAGTGCAAAGCAGTCATCAAAGCAAAAGGTGGCTACTTTGAAGAACCTAGAATATAAGACATAATTTCAGTTGTTTTTGTTAAGTATATAATTCCACATGTGTTAATTCATAGTTTTGATGCCTTCAGTGTGAATGTACAATTTTTAAAGTCATAAGTAAACAGAAAAATCTTTAAATGAGGTGTGTCCAAACTTTTGGTCTATACTGTATATTATATAATAAAACCAATCAATATCTCTATCATATGTATTAATTGGAGTGTTGAAATCATTATAAAAATATATCAGTGAGTATAATCTAACCTCTTTTTCTCATCTTTCAGGTTACACCGGGGGGCTTATCTACAGCATTCCAGAATGCTGTAGATAAGCCCCTGATGCCGGGGGGCTTAGCTCACCTTCGATTTTGGGGGTGACAGGTTCCCGTTAAGGTTAAAATCGGCTCGGTCACTAAGGGGTTATTGACATGCTATGATCTTTGTTGTTGTTTATGTGTTTGTACTAAAATACAATAAATAGAATTTAAAAAAGAAAAAAAAGAAGAGATTACAGAAATTCCAGCAAGCAGGAGGAAGATTGCAAGATGCTGGACGGCAGCAACAGACTACTAGTGTAAAAATTAAAGTCCAATAAGGAGGCTAAGCAACAAAAAAGGAAAAATAAATATTATACCTATAGTTACATACAGGTGCTTCTCACAAAATTAGAATATCAAAAAGTTAATTTATTTAAGTTCTGCAATACAAAAAGCAAAACTGATCTATTATATAATCGTCTAAGGGTCACTTCCGTCTGTCTGTCCTTCTGTCTTTCTGTCACGGATATTCATTGGTCGCAGCCTCTGTCTGTCATGACGGTCTCGCGAGACAGCTACATCATCACGGGTTATTGCCACAAAGCATTACTGGGAACAGAGGTCTGGGCTGGATCCGGGGGCCGCCGGAAGGTGAGTATATAACTATTTTTTATTTTAATTCTTTTTTTTTTAACAGGGATGGGGTGCCCACATTGCTATATACTACGTGGGCTGTTATATACTATGTCACTGTGCTATATACTACGTGGGCTGTGCTATAGACTACGTGGCTGTGTTATGTACTACATCGCAGTGCAATATACTACGTGGCTGTGCTATATACTGCGTGGCTGTGTTATATACGTGGGCTGTGTTATATACTGCGTGGGCTGTGCTATATAATGCGTAGGCTGTGCTATATACTACGTGGCTGTGCAATATACTAACGTGGCTGTGCTATATACGTGGCTGTGCAATATACTATGTGGCTGTGCTACAGTCATGGTCAAAAGTATTGACACCCCTGCAATTCTGTCAGATAATACTCATTTTCTTCCTGAAAATAAGTGCAAACACAAATTATTTGGTATTATTATCTTCATTTAATTTGTCTTGATGAAAAAACACAAAAGAGAATAAAGGAAAAAGCAAAACATTGATCATTTCACACAAAACTCCAAAAATGGGCCAGACAAAAGTATTGGCATCCTCAGCCTAATACTTGGTCGCACAACCTTTAGCCAAAATAACTGCCCCCAACCGCTTCCGGTAACCATCAATGAGTTTCTTACAATGCTCTGCTGGAATTTTAGACCTTTCTTCTTTGGCAAACTGCTCCATGTCCCTGATATTTGAAGGGTGCCTTCTCCAAACTGCCATTTTTAGATCTCTCCACAGGTGTTCTATGGGATTCAGGTCTGGACCCATTGCTGGCCACCTTAGAAGTCTCTAGTGCTTTCTCTCAAACCATTTTCCAGTGCTTTTTGAAGTGTGTTTTGGGTCATTGTCCTGCTGGAAGACCCATGACCTCTGAGGGAGACCCAGCTTTCTCACACTGGGCCCTACATTATGCTGCAAAATTTGTTGGTAGTCTTCAGACTTCATAATGCCATGCACACGGTCAGGCAGTCCAGTGCCAGAGGCAGCAAAGCAACCCCAAAACATCAGGGAACCTCTGCCATGTTTGACTGTAGGGACCGTGTTCTTTTCTTTGAATGCCTCTTTTTTTCTCCTGTAAACTTTATGTTGATGCCTTTGCCCAAAAAGCTCTACTTTTGTCTCATCTGACCAGAGAACATTCTTCCAAAACGTTTTAGGCTTTTTTAGGTAAGTTTTGGCAAACTCCAGCCTGGCTTTTTTATGTCTCGGGATAAGAAGTGGGGTCTTCCTGGGTCTCCTACCATACAGTCCCTTTTCATTCAGACGCCGACGGATAGTACGGGTTCATACTGTTGTACCCTCGGACTGCAGGGCAGCTTGAACTTGTTTGGATGTTAGTCGAGGTTCTTTATCCAACATCCGCACAATCTTGCGTTGAAATCTCTTGTCAATTTTTCTTTTCCGTCCACATCTAGGGAGGTTAGCCACAGTGCCATGGGCTTTAAACTTCTTGAAGACACAGGAACATTCAGGTCTTTGGAGATGGACTTGTAGCCTTGAGATTGCTCATGCTTCCTCATAATTTGGTTTCTCAAGTCCTCAGACAGTTCTTTGGTCTTCTTTCTTTTCTCCATGCTCAATGTGGTACACACAAGGTCACAGGACAGAGGTTGAGTCAACTTTAATCCATGTCAACTGGCTGCAAGTGTGATTTAGTTATTGCCAACACCTGTTAGGTGCCACAGGTAAGTTACAGGTGCTGTTAATTACACAAATTAAAGAAGCATCACATGATTTTTTGAACAGTGCCAATACTTTTGTCCACCCCCTTTTTTATGTTTGGTGTGGAATTATATCCAATTTGGCTTTAGGACAATTCTTTTTGTGTTTTTTCATTTAAGACAAATTAAATGAAGATAATAATACCAAATAATTTGTGCTTGCAATCATTTTCAGGAAGAAAATGAGTATCATCTGACAGAATTGCAGGGGTGTCAATACTTTTGACCATGACTGTATAAACTATGTGGTTGTGTTAGGATATTACGTGGCTGTGCTATATACTACGTGGCTGTGCTATATACTACGTGGGTTGTGTTATATGCTATGTGGGCTGTGAGACTCTTTCGTCCGGGGCCCTCAAAAACCTAGAGCTCGCCCTGGCTTCACTGATTGTTCATGGGCGGCTGGGCGCGACCAATCAGCATTGCACTCGTACGATGAAGATATTCAATTCATGTGGATAATTTTATTAGATAAATGTTCAGGTGAAGTGATAAGTATAAACGTTTCGGCCAGCCCGTGGCCTTGTTCACTAAATCGCTGAAACAAATAGAACAGAACAGTAGTAAATAACTATGTACAGGACAAGGACAAGATTACAAATATACATATATACATATATACAGTTCAGAAAGCACGTCAATACTTGTGTCGAGGAAAAGGAGGCTATCTAGGCTCATACCATCAATAATTAACAAGGAACAAAAACAATGGAGCAAGAGAGATGCACAATAGATAATTGGTTACAGAAGAGACGGTAGGGAAGGATAGTCCAGCGTACCCTTAGGTAGTAGATTCTTCCTTCGAATGCGTAAATATTGCTGCTGGGGTGTCAGCCAAGAGAAAAAGGTAAATAACGTGTAACGGGTAATAGGAAAAATGAGCTGGGCTGCTGCATAACTGGTGTTAGTATGACCTCAGGTACAACCATAGATAGGCCTAGCTCGGCCGCCATTAGAATGTATGTACATCACCTTAGTGTTAATGATGCCGTAGTCGCCGTGGTGCAGGGCAAACAGGTGTATACCAATGGCTGTATGGGTAGATATAGATACACTAAATAATCCAGTGTGTACGTAACAAGTAGGTGGATGATAAAAAGTAAAAATACATAACTACCTGTGTGCTTTAAGGGACCAGCCAGAGCAACAGTTGAATACCTTGGAAGAGTACAACCAGTAATGTGGGGAAATTCGTATGGCTGAAGAGAAGGGGGGGGAGAGGGGGGGGAAAGAAGGAGAGCGAGTAAGTACCTACAAAGCTACTGGCAACGTCTATGCAACAGCGAGAAGGAGTCACTTCTGTATGTACATCACCTTAGTGGTAATGGTGCCGTGGTCGCCGTAGTGCAGGGCAGACAGGTATATGTACCAATAGCTGTATGGGTAGATGTAGATACATTAAAGATATCAGTGTATAGGTAACCAGTAGATGATGGATGCTGACGATGATAGAAACGAATATAGCTACCTGTGCGCTTTAAGAGACCCACCAGAGCAAAAATTGGATACCTTGGAAGAGTACAGCCAGTACTGTGGGGAAATTCGTATAGCTAGAGAGGGGCAAGGGAAAGTAAGTAAGTAACTACAAAGCCACTGGTAACTTGTATGCAGTAGAAAGAAGAGAACACTACCTGCTAGTTTGTGGAGCCAGCCAGGGTCAATGTATACTGAGCTAAACCACCAGAATAAGGGGATCAATGTCACTAGAAAGAAAAGGGGACCATGAGTATGGCACTCGGCAGGTGCTATTAAGCACAGAGAAAACTTATCTGTTGGTAGTCGCTCACATCCGTCCTTTGATGTCCGTGGAGAAAGGTAGCCAGGACCAGCGTTGGTGGGCAAGTGGGAAGGGCAGACACTCACAAAACTTATATGTTTCTGAAGTAAGGAGACAGCTCGCTGACACGACAACATACAAAAAGATTCAGAATGATCCTACCCATGCCATACGTCAAAAGATTACCAGGGTAGTTGACAAACACCTGCAACTTAAGACCATCGACAATAAAACTAAAACATATCTTATTAACCACCATCCTGTGACCCCTGTCCTATACATATTGCCCAAAATCCACAAAAATCTCCAGAATCCCCCCGGTCGCCCTATTGTGGCATCGACCGATTCCATTCTCAATCCACTATCCATATTCCTCGAAAAGCTCCTTACACCCTACACCAGTGTCACAAAGTCCTTTATACTGGACACCGGGGATTTCCTAGGTAAAATCCGTAATATGAAAAGGATACCCAGCGACAGCCTCCTATGCACACTAGATCTAAATAGCCTATATACATCTATTACCCACGATATGGGCATTGAAGCAGTGTCTCAAACCCTCAGTGAGGCCGAACTAGACAAAGGACCTCAAGAACTCTGCATTGATCTCCTTAATTTAGTGCTCAGGGAGAATTTTTTCATATTTGAGGATGATTTTTTCAACCTAGCAGGTAGTGTTCTCTTCTTTCTACTGCATACACATTACCAGTGGCTTTGTAGGTACTTACTTACTTTCCCTTGCCCCTCTCTAGCTATACGAATTTCCCCACAGTACTGGCTGTACTCTTCCAAGGTATCCAATTTTTGCTCTGGTGGGTCTCTTAAAGCGCACAGGTAGCTATATTCGTTTCTATCATCGTCAGCATCCATCATCTACTGGTTACCTATACACTGATATCTTTAATGTATCTACATCTACCCATACAGCTATTGGTACATATACCTGTCTGCCCTGCACTACGGCGACCACGGCACCATTACCACTAAGGTGATGTACATACAGAAGTGACTCCTTCTCGCTGTTGCATAGACGTTGCCAGTAGCTTTGTAGGTACTTACTCGCTCTCCTTCTTTCCCCCCCCTCTCCCCCCCCCCTTCTCTTCAGCCATACGAATTTCCCCACATTACTGGTTGTACTCTTCCAAGGTATTCAACTGTTGCTCTGGCTGGTCCCTTAAAGCACACAGGTAGTTATGTATTTTTACTTTTTATCATCCACCTACTTGTTACGTACACACTGGATTATTTAGTGTATCTATATCTACCCATACAGCCATTGGTATACACCTGTTTGCCCTGCACCACGGCGACTACGGCATCATTAACACTAAGGTGATGTACATACATTCTAATGGCGGCCGAGCTAGGCCTATCTATGGTTGTACCTGAGGTCATACTAACACCAGTTATGCAGCAGCCCAGCTCATTTTTCCTATTACCCGTTACAGGTTATTTACCTTTTTCTCTTGGCTGACACCCCAGCAGCAATATTTACGCATTCGAAGGAAGAATCTACTACCTAAGGGTACGCTGGACTATCCTTCCCTACCGTCTCTTCTGTAACTAATTATCTATTGTGCATCTCTCTTGCTCCATTGTTTTTGTTCCTTGTTAATTATTGATGGTATGAGCCTAGATAGCCTCTTTTTCCTCGACACAAGTATTGACGTGCTTTCTGAACTGTATATATTGTTGTGTAGGCAATCCAGTAACACAGTGTGCAGTAATCAGGGCACATACAGTGATCTGACAATAACCCAAAAACAATAGAACGAGCTCTGAGACGTGGAATCTCTGTAGACCGCAATACCTGAACCTATCCTAACACAACTAAAGGCGGCTGGGGATTGCGCCTGTCACTACCTATGCAACTCAGCACAGCCTGAGGAGCTGACTAGCCTGAAGATAGAAATACAAGCCTGACTTGCTTCAGAGAAATACCCCAAAGGAAAAGGCAGCCCCCCACATATAATGACTGTTAGCAAGATGAAAAGACAAAACATAGGGATGAAATAGATTCAGCAAAGTGAGGCCCGATATTCTAGACAGAGCGAGGATAGCAAAGAGAACTATGCAGTCTACAAAAAACCCTAAAGCAAAAACCACGCAAAGGGGGCAAAAAGACCCACCGTGCCGAACTAACGGCACGGCGGTACACCCTTTGCGTCCCAGAGCTTCCAGCAAAAACGAATAGACAAGCTGGACAGAAAAAAACAGCAACAAAAGCAAAGAAGCACTTATCTAAGCAGAGCAGCAGGCCACAGGAAAGATCCAGGAGCTCAGATCCAACACTGGAACATTGACAAGGAACAAGGAAGACAGAATCAGGTGGAGTTAAATAACAAGGCAGCCAACAAGCTCACCAGAACACCTGAGGGAGGAAGCCCAGAGGCTGCAGTACCACTTGTGACCACAGGAGTGAATTCAGCCACAGAATTCACAACAGTACCCCCCCCTTGAGGAGGGGTCACCGAACCCTCACCAGAGCCCCCAGGCCGACCAGGATGAGCCACATGAAAGGCACGAACAAGATCTGGAGCATGGACATCAGAGGCAAAAACCCAGGAATTATCCTCCTGAGCATAACCCTTCTATTTAACCAGATACTGGAGTTTCCGTCTAGAGACACGAGAATCCAAAATTTTCTCCACAATATACTCCAATTCCCCCTCCACCAAAACAGGGGCAGGAGGCTCAACAGATGGAACCATAGGTGCCACGTATCTCCGCAACAACGACCTATGGAATACATTATGTATGGAAAAGGAGTCCGGGAGGGTCAGACGAAAGGACACAGGATTGAGAATCTCAGAAATCCTATACGGACCAATAAAACGAGGTTTAAATTTAGGAGAGGAAACCTTCATAGGAATATGACGAGAAGATAACCAAACCAGATCCCCAACACGAAGTCGGGGACCCACACGGCGTCTGCGATTAGCGAAAAGTTGAGCCTTCTCCTGGGACAAGGTCAAATTGTCCACTACCTGAGTCCAGATCTGCTGCAACCTGTCCACCACAGAATCCACACCAGGACAGTCCGAAGACTCAACCTGTCCTGAAGAGAAACGAGGATGGAACCCAGAATTGCAGAAAAATGGAGAGACCAAGGTAGCCGAGCTGGCCCGATTATTAAGGGCGAACTCAGCCAACGGCAAAAAGGACACCCAATCATCCTGGTCTGCAGAAACAAAACATCTCAGATATGTTTCCAAGGTCTGATTGGTTCGTTCGGTCTGGCCATTAGTCTGAGGATGGAAAGCCGAGGAAAAGGATAGGTCAATGCCCATCCTACCACAAAAGGCTCGCCAGAACCTTGAAACAAACTGGGAACCTCTGTCAGAAACAATATTCTTAGGAATGCCATGCAAACGAACCACATGCTGGAAGAACAAAGGCACCAAATCAGAGGAGGAAGGCAATTTAACCAAGGGCACCAGATGGACCATTTTAGAAAAGCGATCACAGACCACCCAAATGACTGACATCTTTTGAGAAACGGGAAGGTCAGAAATGAAATCCATCAAAATATGTGTCCAAGGCCTCTTCGGGACCGGCAAGGGCAAAAGCAACCCACTGGCACGTGAACAGCAGGGCTTAGCCCTAGCACAAATCCCACAGGACTGCACAAAAGCACGTACATCCCGTGACAGAGATGGCCACCAGAAGGATCTAGCCACTAACTCTCTAGTACCAAAGATTCCTGGATGACCAGCCAACACCGAACAATGAAGTTCAGAGATAACTTTACTAGTCCACCTATCAGGGACGAACAGTTTCTCGGCCGGACAACGATCAGGTTTATTAGCCTGAAATTTTTGCAACACTCGCCGCAAATCAGGGGAGATGGCAGACACAATGACTCCTTCCTTGAGGATACTCGCCGGCTCAGATAAACCCGGAGAGTCGGGCACAAAACTCCTAGACAGAGCATCCGCCTTCACATTTTTAGAGCCCGGAAGGTACGAAATCACAAAATCGAAGCGAGCAAAAAATAACGACCAATGGGCCTGTCTAGGATTCAAGCGCTTGGCAGACTCGAGATAAGTAAGGTTCTTATGATCAGTCAATACCACCACGCGATGCTTAGCTCCTTCAAGCCAATGACGCCACTCCTCGAATGCCCACTTCATGGCCAGCAACTCTCGGTTGCCCACATCATAATTACGCTCAGCAGCAGAAAACTTCCTGGAAAAGAAAGCACATGGTTTCAACACTGAGCAACCAGAACCTCTCTGTGACAAAACCGCCCCTGCTCCAATCTCAGAAGCATCAACTTCAACCTGGAACGGAAGAGAAACATCTGGTTGACACAACACAGGGGCAGAACAAAAACGACGCTTCAACTCCTGAAAAGCTTCCACGGCAGCAGAAGACCAATTAACCAAATCAGCACCCTTCTTGGTCAAATCGGTCAATGGTCTGGCAATGCTAGAAAAATTACAGATGAAGCGACGATAAAAATTAGCAAAGCCCAGGAACTTTTGCAGACTTTTCAGAGATGTAGGCTGAGTCCAATCCTGGATGGCTTGGACCTTAACCGGATCCATCTCGAAAGTAGAAGGGGAAAAGATGAACCCCAAAAATGAAACTTTCTGCACACCGAAGAGACACTTTGATCCCTTCACGAACAAAGAATTAGCACGCAGTACCTGGAAAACCATTCTGACCTGCTTCACATGAGACTCCCAATCATCTGAGAAGATCAAAATGTCATCCAAGTAAACAATCAGGAATTTATCCAGATACTCACGGAAGATGTCATGCATAAAAGACTGAAAAACAGATGGAGCATTGGCAAGTCCGAACGGCATCACTAGATACTCAAAATGACCCTCGGGCGTATTAAATGCCGTTTTCCATTCATCTCCTTGCCTGATTCTCACCAGATTATACGCACCACGAAGATCTATCTTAGTGAACCAACTAGCCCCCTTAATCCGAGCAAACAAGTCAGATAACAATGGCAAGGGATACTGAAATTTAACAGTGATCTTATTAAGAAGGCGGTAATCAATACACGGTCTCAGCGAACCATCCTTCTTGGCTACAAAAAAGAACCCTGCTCCCAGTGGTGATGACGATGGGCGAATATGTCCCTTCTCCAGGGATTCCTTCACATAACTGCGCATAGCGGTGTGTTCAGGCACGGATAAATTAAATAAACGACCTTTAGGGAATTTACTACCTGGAATCAAATTGATAGCACAATCACAATCCCTATGCGGAGGTAGGGCATCGGACTTGGGCTCTTCAAATACATCCTGATAATCAGACAAGAACTCTGGGACCTCAGAAGGAGTGGATGACGAAATAGACAAAAATGGGACATCACCATGTACCCCCTGACAACCCCAGCTGGATACCGACATAGAGTTCCAATCCAATACTGGATTATGGGTTTGTAGCCATGGCAACCCCAACACGACCACATCATGCAGATTATGCAGCACCAGAAAGCGAATAACTTCCTGATGTGCAGGAGCCATGCACATGGTCAGCTGGGCCCAGTACTGAGGTTTATTCTTGGCCAAAGGCGTAGCATCAATTCCTCTCAACGGAATAGGACACCGCAAAGGCTCCAAGAAAAAGCCACAACGCTTAGCATAATCCAAATCCATCAGATTCAGGGCAGCGCCTGAATCCACAAACGCCATGACAGAATACGATGACAAAGAGCATATCAAGGTAATGGACAGAAGGAATTTGGACTGTACAGTACCAATGACGGCAGACCTATCGAACCGCTTAGTGCGCTTAGGACAATCAGAAATAGCATGAGTGGAATCACCACAGTAGAAACACAGCCCATTCAGACGTCTGTGTTCTTGCTGTTCAACTCTGGTCATAGTCCTATCGCACTGCATAGGCTCAGGTTTAATCTCAGACAATACCGCCAGATGGTGCAGAGATTTACGCTCGCGCAAGCGACGACCGATCTGAATGGCCAAAGACATAGACTCATTCAAACCAGCAGTCATAGGAAAACCCACCATGACATCCTTAAGAGCCTCAGAGAGACCCTTTCTGAACAAAGCTGCCAGCGCAGATTCATTCCACAGAGTGAGTACTGACCACTTCCTAAATTTCTGACAATATACTTCTATATCATCCTGACCCTGGCACAAAGCCAGCAAATTTTTCTCAGCCTGATCCACTGAATTAGGCTCATCGTACAGCAATCCGAGCGCCAGGAAAAACGCATCGACACCACTCAATGCAGGGTCTCCTGGCGCAAGAGAAAATGCCCAGTCCTGAGGGTCGCCGCGCAAAAAAGAAATAATAATCAAAACCTGTTGAACTGAATTACCAGAAGAATGAGGTTTCAAGGCCAGAAATAGCTTACAATTATTTTTGAAGCTCAGAAACTTAGTTCTATCACCAAAAAACAAATCAGGAATAGGAATTCTTGGTTCTAGCATAGATTTCTGATCAATTGTATCTTGAATCTTTTGTACATTTATAACGAGATTATCCATTGAAGAGCACAGAGCCTGAATATCCATGTCCACAGCTGTGTCCTGAAGCACCCTAATGTCTAGGGGAAAAAAAAGACTGAACACAGAGCTGAGAAAAAAAAATGATGTCAGAACTTCTTTTTTCCCTCTATTGAGAATCATTGGTTTGGCTCCTTGTACTGTTGTGTAGGCAATCCAGTAACACAGTGTGCAGTAATCAGGGCACATACAGTGATCTGACAATAACCCAAAAACAATAGAACGAGCTCTGAGACGTGGAATCTCTGTAGACCGCAATACCTGAACCTATCCTAACACAACTAAAGGCGGCTGTGGATTGCGCCTGTCACTACCTATGCAACTCGGCACAGCCTGAGGAGCTGACTAGCCTGAAGATAGAAATACAAGCCTGACTTGCCTCAGAGAAATACCCCAAAGGAAAAGGCAGCCCCCCACATATAATGACTGTTAGCAAGATGAAAAGACAAAACATAGGGATGAAATAGATTCAGCAAAGTGAGGCCCGATATTCTAGACAGAGCGAGGATAGCAAAGAGAACTATGCAGTCTACAAAAAACCCTAAAGCAAAAACCACGCAAAGGGGGCAAAAAGACCCACCATGCCGAACTAACGGCACGGCGGTACACCCTTTGCGTCCCAGAGCTTCCAGCAAAAACGAATAGACAAGCTGGACAGAAAAAAACAGCAACAAAAGCAAAGAAGCACTTATCTAAGCAGAGCAGCAGGCCACAGGAAAGATCCAGGAGCTCAGATCCAACACTGGAACATTGACAAGGAGCAAGGAAGACAGAATCAGGTGGAGTTAAATAACAAGGCAGCCAACGAGCTCACCAGAACACCTGAGGGAGGAAGCCCAGAGGCTGCAGTACCACTTGTGACCACAGGAGTGAATTCAGCCACAGAATTCACAACAATATATGTATATTTGTAATCTTGTCCTTGTCCTGTACATAGTTATTTACTACTGTTCTGTTCTATTTGTTTCAGCGATTTAGTGAACAAGGCCACGGGCTGGCCGAAACGTTTATACTTATCACTTCACCTGAACATTTATCTAATAAAATTATCCACATGAATTGAATATCTTCATCGTACGAGTGCAGTGATTTTACGTTCTATGATTGAGAGGACCACAGGTTCCGTTCATTTGCACCGTCACCTGTTATGTTTGCTAATGACAGGTGTTATGAAGGCAATCCAGAAACACAGTGTGCTTAGCGATCAGAGCGCACAGTGATCTGACAAATACCCAAAAATACAAGAACGAGCTCTGAGACGTGGAAACTCTGTAGACTGCACACCTGATCCTATCCTAAACACAACTAAAAGCGGCTGTGGATTGCGCCTAACAACTACCTAGGCAACTCGGCACAGCCTAAGAAACTAGCTAGCCTGAAGATAGAAAAATAGGCCTGACTTGCCCCAGAGAAATTCCCCAAAGGAAAAGGCAGCCCCCCACATATAATGACTGTGAGTAAGATGAAAAGACAAAACGAAGGGATGAAATAGATTCAGCAAAGTGGGGCCCGATATTCTAGGACAGAGCGAGGACAGTAAAGCGAACTTTGCAGTCTACAAAAAACCCTAAAGCAAAACCACGCAAAGGGGGCAAAAAAACCCCACCGTGCCGAACTAACGGCACGGCGGTACACCCTTTGCGTCTCAGAGCTTCCAGCAAAACAAAAGACAAGCTGGACAGAAAAAAAGCAACAAAAAAGCTAAAAGCACTTAGCTATACAGAGCAGCAGGTCACAGGAACAATCAGGAGAAGCTCAGATCCAACACTGAAACATTGACAAGGAGCAAGGATAGCAGCATCAGGCGGAGTTAAGTAATGAAGCAGTTAACGAGCTCACCAGAACACCTGAGGGAGGAAGCTCAGAAGCTGCAGTACCACTTGTGACCACAGGAGTGAATTCAGCCACAGAATTCACAACAGTACCCCCCCCTTGAGGAGGGGTCACCGAACCCTCACCAGAGCCCCCAGGCCGACCAGGATGAGCCGCATGAAAGGCACGAACAAGATCGGAAGCATGAACATCAGAGGCAAAAACCCAGGAATTATCTTCCTGAGCATAACCCTTCCATTTAACCAGATACTGGAGTTTCCGTCTAGAAACACGAGAATCCAAAATCTTCTCCACAATATACTCCAATTCCCCCTCCACCAAAACCGGGGCAGGAGGCTCAACAGATGGAACCATAGGTGCCACGTATCTCCGCAACAACGACCTATGGAATACATTATGTATGGAAAAGGAGTCTGGGAGGGTCAAACGAAAAGACACAGGATTGAGAACCTCAGAAATCCTATACGGACCAATAAAACGAGGTTTAAATTTAGGAGAGGAAACCTTCATAGGAATATGACGAGAAGATAACCAAACCAGATCCCCAACACGAAGTCGGGGACCCACACGGCGTCTGCGATTAGCGAAAAGTTGAGCCTTCTCCTGGGACAAGGTCAAATTGTCCACTACCTGAGTCCAGATCTGCTGCAACCTGTCCACCACAGAATCCACACCAGGACAGTCCGAAGACTCAACCTGTCCTGAAGAGAAACGAGGATGGAACCCAGAATTGCAGAAAAATGGAGAGACCAAGGTAGCCGAGCTGGCCCGATTATTAAGGGCGAACTCAGCCAACGGCAAAAAGGACACCCAATCATCCTGGTCTCCAGAAACAAAACATCTCAGATATGTTTCCAAGGTCTGATTGGTTCGTTCGGTCTGGCCATTAGTCTGAGGATGGAAAGCCGAGGAAAAGGATAGGTCAATGCCCATCCTACCACAAAAGGCTCGCCAAAACCTTGAAACAAACTGAGAACCTCTGTCAGAAACAATATTCTCAGGAATGCCATGCAACCGAACCACATGCTGAAAGAACAATGGCACCAAATCAGAGGAGGAAGGCAATTTAGCCAAGGGCACCAGATGGACCATTTTAGAAAAGCGATCACAGACCACCCAAATGACTGACATCTTTTGAGAAACGGGAAGGTCAGAAATGAAATCCATCAAAATATGTGTCCAAGGCCTCTTTGGGACCGGCAAGGGCAAAAGCAACCCACTGGCACGAGAACAGCAGGGCTTAGCCCTAGCACAAATCCCACAGGACTGCACAAAAGTACGTACATCCCGTGACAGAGATGGCCACCAGAAGGATCTAGCCACTAACTCTCTGGTACCAAAGATTCCAGGATGACCAGCCAACACCGAACAATGAAGTTCAGAGATAAGTTTATTAGTCCACCTATCAGGGACGAACAGTTTCTCTGCTGGACAACGATCAGGTTTATTCGCCTGAAATTTTTGCAGCACCCGCCGCAAATCAGGGGAGATGGCAGACACAATGACTCCTTCCTTGAGGATACCCGCTGGCTCAGATAAACCCGGAGAGTCGGGCACAAAACTCCTAGACAGAGCATCCGCCTTCACATTTTTAGAGCCCGGAAGGTACGAAATAACAAAGTCGAAGCGGGCAAAAAATAACGACCAACGGGCCTGTCTAGGATTCAAGCGCTTGGCAGACTCGAGATAAGTCAAGTTCTTATGATCAGTCAATACCACCACGCGATGCTTAGCTCCTTCAAGCCAATGACGCCACTCCTCGAATGCCCACTTCATGGCCAGCAACTCTCGATTGCCCACATCATAATTACGCTCAGCGGGCGAAAACTTCCTGGAAAAGAAAGCACATGGTTTCATCACTGAGCAATCAGAACCTCTCTGTGACAAAACCGCCCCTGCTCCAATCTCAGAAGCATCAACCTCGACCTGGAACGGAAGAGAAACATCTGGCTGACACAACACAGGGGCAGAACAAAAACGACGCTTCAACTCCTGAAAAGCTTCCACAGCAGCAGAAGACCAATTAACCAAATCAGCACCCTTCTTGGTCAAATCGGTCAATGGTTTGGCAATGCTAGAAAAATTACAGATGAAGCGACGATAAAAATTAGCAAAGCCCAGGAACTTTTGCAGACTTTTCAGAGATGTCGGCTGAATCCAATCCTGGATGGCTTGGACCTTAACTGGATCCATTTCGATAGTAGAAGGGGTAAAGATGAACCCCAAAAATGAAACTTTCTGCACACCGAAGAGACACTTTGATCCCTTCACAAACAAAGAGTTAGCACGCAGGACCTGAAAAACCATTCTGACCTGCCTCACATGAGACTCCCAATCATCTGAGAAGATCAAAATGTCATCCAAGTAAACAATCAGGAATTTATCCAGATACTCACGGAAGATGTCATGCATAAAAGACTGAAACACAGATGGAGCATTGGCAAGTCCGAACGGCATCACTAGATACTCAAAATGACCCTCGGGCGTATTGAATGCAGTTTTCCATTCATCTCCTTGCCTGATTCTCACCAGATTATACGCACCACGAAGATCTATCTTAGTGAACCAACTAGCCCCCTTAATCCGAGCAAACAAGTCAGATAACAATGGCAAGGGATACTGAAATTTAACAGTGATCTTATTAAGAAGGCGGTAATCAATACACGGTCTCAGCGAACCATCCTTCTTGGCTACAAAGAAGAACCCTGCTCCCAGTGGTGATGACGATGGGCGAATATGTCCCTTCTCCAGGGATTCCTTCACATAACTGCGCATAGCGGCGTGTTCGGGCACGGATAAATTAAATAATCGACCTTTAGGGAATTTACTACCAGGAATCAAATTGATAGCACAATCACAATCCCTATGCGGAGGTAGAGCATCGGACTTGGGCTCTTCAAATACATCCTGATAATCAGACAAGAACTCTGGGACCTCAGAAGGGGTGGATGACGAAATCGTCAAAAATGGAACATCACCATGTACCCCCTGACAACCCCAGCTGGATACCGACATGGAATTCCAATCCAATACTGGATTATGGGTTTGTAGCCATGGCAACCCCAACACGACCACATCATGCAGATTATGCAACACCAGAAAGCGAATAACTTCCTGATGTGCAGGAGCCATGCACATGGTCAGCTGGGCCCAGTATTGAGGTTTATTCTTGGCCAAAGGTGTAGCATCAATTCCTCTCAATGGAATAGGACACCGCAAAGGCTCCAAGAAAAACCCACAACGTTTAGCATAATCCAAATCCATCAGATTCAGGGCAGCGCCCGAATCCACAAACGCCATGACAGAAAACGACGACAAAGAGCATATCAAGGTAATGGACAGAAGGAATTTGGACTGTACAGTACCAATGACGGCAGACCTAGCGGACCGCTTAGTGCGCTTAAGACAATCAGAAATAGCATGAGTGGAATCACCACAGTAGAAACACAGACCATTCAGACGTCTGTATTCCTGCCGTTCAACTCTAGTCATAGTCCTATCGCACTGCATAGGCTCAGGTTTAACCTCAGGCAGTACCGCCAAATGGTGCACAGATTTACGCTCGCGCAAGCGTCGACCGATCTGAATGGCCAAAGACAAAGACTCATTCAAACCAGCAGGCATAGGAAATCCCACCATGACATCCTTAAGAGCCTCAGAGAGACCCTTTCTGAACAAAGCTGCCAGCGCAGATTCATTCCACTGAGTGAGTACTGACCATTTCCTAAATTTCTGACAATATACTTCTATATCATCCTGACCCTGGCACAAAGCCAGCAAATTTTTCTCAGCCTGATCCACTGAATTAGGCTCATCGTACAGCAATCCGAGCGCCAGGAAAAACGCATCGACACTACTCAATGCAGGGTCTCCTGGCGCAAGAGAAAATGCCCAGTCTTGAGGGTCGCCGCGCAAAAAAGAAATAATAATCAAAACCTGTTGAATAGGATTACCAGAAGAATGAGGTTTCAAGGCCAGAAATAGCTTACAATTATTTTTGAAACTTAGAAACTTAGTTCTATCTCCAAAAAACAAATCAGGAATAGGAATTCTTGGTTCTAACATAGATTTCTGATCAATAGTATCTTGAATTTATTGTACATTTATAACGAGATTATCCATTGAAGAGCACAGACCCTGAATATCCATGTCCACACCTGTGTCCAGAATCACCCAAATGTCTAGGGGAAAAAAAAAAAGTGAACACAGAGCAGAAAAAAAAAAAAAAAAAAATGATGTCAGAACTTTTTCTTTCCCTCTATTGAGAATCATTAGTATGGCTCCTTGTACTGTTATGTTTGCTAATGACAGGTGTTATGAAGGCAATCCAGAAACACAGTGTGCTTAGCGATCAGAGCGCACACAGTGATCTGACAAATACCCAAAAATACAAGAACGAGCTCTGAGACGTGGAAACTCTGTAGACTGCACACCTGATCCTATCCTAAACACAACTAAAAGCGGCTGTGGATTGCGCCTAACAACTACCTAGGCAACTCGGCACAGCCTAAGAAACTAGCTAGCCTGAAGATAGAAAAATAGGCCTGACTTGCCCCAGAGAAATTCCCCAAAGGAAAAGGCAGCCCCCCACATATAATGACTGTGAGTAAGATGAAAAGACAAAACGAAGGGATGAAATAGATTCAGCAAAGTGGGGCCCGATATTCTAGGACAGAGCGAGGACAGTAAAGCGAACTTTGCAGTCTACAAAAAACCCTAAAGCAAAACCACGCAAAGGGGGCAAAAAAAAACCACCGTGCTGAACTAACGGCACGGCGGTACACCCTTTGCGTCTCAGAGCTTCCAGCAAAACAAAAGACAAGCTGGACAGAAAAAAAGCGACAAAAAAGCTAAAAGCACTTAGCTATACAGAGCAGCAGGTCACAGGAACAATCAGGAGAAGCTCAGATCCAACACTGAAACATTGACAAGGAGCAAGGATAGCAGCATCAGGCGGAGTTAAGTAATGAAGCAGTTAACGAGCTCACCAGAACACCTGAGGGAGGAAGCTCAGAAGCTGCAGTACCACTTGTGACCACAGGAGTGAATTCAGCCACAGAATTCACAACAGTCACCTCCAGAACTGTCGAGTGCTAGCCTTCTATACTCTCTATACTCCATGAACAATCAGCGACAGATGCAGTCCGGCAGCGAATTGGCACAGGATTTGAACCACGCTTTGCTTGTTGGTCTCGCCCGGACGGACGAATCCTGTGTATTCATTGCATTATTCTGAAATCTTCATAAATAAACTACATACATATTCTAGAATACCCGATGCGTTAGAATCGGGCCACCGTCTAGTAATTAATAATTAGCAAAGGCTATGCAGACAGCTGCAGGCTGCTATTAATAGCCTAGGAAGGGGCCATGGATACTGGCCCCTCCAGGCTAAAAACATCAGCTCTCAGCCACCCCAGAAAAGGCGCATCTTTAAGACACGCCAATTCTGGCACTTAGGCCAGGGTAACACTTGTGAGTGCAATGCCAGAGACTCGCACAAGTCTCTCACATCAATACCTGTTCAACCAAGGTTCTTTTTTTAGGATTTTGGACAATATTCCCTCTGGCCTCAATTAATCAAAACCAGCATTGTTCACACCAGTCTTGATGAGGGGGTGAGTTGGGGTCTGACATGTGGCAGACGGCTCGGTGTCACTGACTGGAGGAAGATGTGAGTGTAAGGACCGCTGCGGTCAGTCACTGATCTGACAAGTGGGGGGGGGGGTCATCACACCGTGTCCCACCCAACCACTCTTCACTTTCTCACAAGTCGGACAAAGATGGCGTGAGACCGACAGAAGTCACTCTGCCTCATGATATCACATTTTTGCAGCTTTTCCCACCAAGTACAAATGTAAGGTGGAGAAACTAACTAGATTTGCCTCATTCGTAACAGGTCCAGATCCATCGGGTCTGTCACCTAGGATACAGGGGGGAGAGCTTGGGGTGTCACTGTTCTCTGTGCTCGAGAAGGGTGTGTGGCTAAGCAGTTAATGCGCGTGCAGAAATTCAAACAGTTCAGGCGGGAGTCCTGTCATTGGAGATCAGCTTGTGAAGCGACGCTGACTGGAGCCGGAGACAAGAGGACACACTGACAGGAGCCGACAGACACACCAGAGATACCGCCCTCCACACTAACACCGCTGTCCTCGCTTACATCACGGACATTTATGAGACTGCTGATGATGCCGACTACGTTAACAAATCCGTCCTGGGTGACCGTGAGAGGCAAGGCTTGTATATGGGATACAGGCACTGAACAGTACAGTGCAGCGGACCGGGCTGGCCATTATAAGCAGTGTCATAGGCCCCGCTAGTGTAAGGGCTCTCACCGCTGAGAGATTATTCCCCTTCCTTCCTTCCTGTTGTGGCCAGTGCCCGTACTGGAGCCACAGACTACTGCTGCCATCGCCAGGACCACAACAGGACATCGCCATCGTCAGGACCACCAGAGAGCACTGACATCGTCAGGACCATTGGAGCACACCGTCAACGTCAGGGAAGTTTTCTCCCCAAAACTGTGATAAACCCCCTTTGGGCATAATCTAACGCTCCCAGTTGTGGACAGGAGCACATCCGTGACAGGAGCCTAAAGTGTTACGTGCATAGTTTACATTTTTTCCTTTTTAGTATATTCTGTGTTAGGAAATTACTTCATACCCTTGTTGCTATATATCTCCCTGCGAGGAGTTACTGTTTGTTAAATAAATCCCCTTGTTGACCCTTGGTCTGCCTTTGTCCGTACGGCATCCCGTAACCTGCTTACACAAGGGTTGCGGGATGCGTCGTGTGGACACAGGGTCATATTGCGTTAATGGCAATGCGCTGACGGCATCCGTTACATAGCAGCACTAACGCTATGTAACGGATGCGTTAGCGCACCCATTAACTGCCATTATGTAGCGCATCGTTAACGCATGTATAATCGGCATGCGTTAGTGATGTGCCGTCATTCTGTGACGGACCCTCGGACACAGTCTGCAGCGTTTTCGGGTCCGTCACCGCTAGCACAGATAGAGCATCATCGCA
Organism: Ranitomeya imitator; assembly: GCF_032444005.1. NCBI lineage: Eukaryota > Metazoa > Chordata > Amphibia > Anura > Dendrobatidae > Ranitomeya > Ranitomeya imitator. Next base: position 87,779,468 of record NC_091286.1, read on the forward strand.
TAAACGCCATCTTTTTCGGAACTTGTGGTAACGCAGTGTTTAACGTATGCGCTGAACGGAATGCACTAACGCAATGTGAACCCGAGCGCTCAGATGTGCAAGGAAGGCCCCCTAATAACACAGGAAAAAAAGACCCCAAAAGGAAAATAATCGTGTTTTACACATAACATATGTCCTCTATGTCCAATGTGTAGGAAAAGGAAATTAGTGAGGGAAAACGTCAGAGATAGCAGCTGTGCGGTGTGGTAGTGAATGTGCTGCCGGTCACACTGAGCGCGGTAATAACTGGGCCTCATGCACCTCGGTCTCTAGGCCGAGGGTGTCCGCGCGTCACGGCTGCCTGAGTGACCCGTCCGCTCCGGTGCAGCAGGCCCCTCACACCGTGAGGTGACTGGTGGAGAACACTTGTATTCCCGCTTCCCCTCCACTCACAGCGTGGCACAGTAAGCTCCGCCCCTCCCGGTCACATGACCCAGCCTGTGTGCAGCGTGTTCCTGATGTGAGGAGGAAGGCGGCAGAGCGCGGCTGTCAGTCACCTGCTTGTGACCGGGGCTCGGTACAGACGGAATGGCGGCCGGCGTGTTCACTCACTGCCCGCTTCTCTTGCCGCAGGATCAGAGCGGGAGAGTGTATGATGGCTTCATCACGGCCCAGGTAGAGCACTGTATAGAATGCTACATGTGCGAGGAACATACGGGGGCTAGAAAGCAACAGGCAGCTGTGTAACCCCGCCCCTAACTACTGACCACACCCCTACATCAGGGGGTGACCACCAATATTCAGTGTCCTCCATATAGTACCCCAATATTCAGTGTTCTCTGTATAGTATCCTACCAATCAGGTCCTGTATAGTACCCCAATATTCAGTGTCCTGTATAGTACCCCACTATTCAGTGTCCTGTATAGTACCCCAATATTCAGTGTCCTCCATATAGTACCCCACTATTCAGTGTCCTGTATAGTACCCCAATATTCAGTGTCCTCCATATAGTACCCCACTATTCAGTGTCCTGTATAGTACCCCAATATTCAGTGTCCTCCATATAGTACCCCACTATTCAGTGTCCTGTAGTACCCCACAAATATTCAGTGTCCTGTATAGTACCCCAATATTCAGTGTCCTGTATAAATACCCCAATATTCAGTGTCCTGTATAGTATCCCAATATTCAGTGTCCTGTATAGTACCCCAATATTCAGTGTCCTGTATAGTATCCCAATAGTCAGTGTCCTGTATAGTACCCCAATATTCAGTGTCCTGTATAGTACCCCAATATTCAGTGTCCTGTATAGTACCCCAATATTCAGTGTCCTGTATAGTACCCCAATATTCAGTGTCCTCCATATAGTACCCCACTATTCAGTGTCCTGTAGTACCCCACAAATATTCAGTGTCCTGTATAGTACCCCAATATTCAGTGTCCTGTATAAATACCCCAATATTCAGTGTCCTGTATAGTACCCCAATATTCAGTGTCCTGTATAGTACCCCAATATTCAGTGTCCTGTATAGTACCCCAATATTCAGTGTCCTGTATAGTATCCCAATAGTCAGTGTCCTGTATAGTACCCCAATATTCAGTGTCCTGTATAGTACCCCAATATTCAGTGTCCTGTATAGTACCCCAATATTCAGTGTCCTCCATATAGTACCCCACTATTCAGTGTCCTGTATAGTACCCCAATATTCAGTGTCCTCCATATAGTACCCCACTATTCAGTGTCCTGTAGTACCCCAATAGTCAGTGTCCTGTATAGTACCCCAATATTCAGTGTCCTGTATAGTACCCCAATATTCAGTGTCCTGTATAGTACCCCAATATTCAGTGTCCTGTATAGTACCCCAATATTCAGTGTCCTCCATATAGTACCCCACTATTCAGTGTCCTGTATAGTACCCCACTATTCAGTGTCCTGTATAGTACCCCACTATTCAGTGTCCTGTAGTACCCCAATAGTCAGTGTCCTGTATAGTATCCCAATATTCAGTGTCCTGTATAGTACCCCAATATTCAGTGTCCTGTATAGTACCCCAATATTCAGTGTCCTGTATAGTACCCCAATATTCAGTGTCCTGTATAGTACCCCAATATTCAGTGTCCTGTATAGTACCCCAATATTCAGTGTCCTGTATAGTACCCCAATATTCAGTGTCCTCCATATAGTACCCCACTATTCAGTGTCCTGTATAGTACCCCAATAGTCAGTGTCCTGTATAGTATCCCAATATTCAGTGTCCTGTATAGTACCCCAATATTCAGTGTCCTGTATAGTACCCCAATATTCAGTGTCCTCCATATAGTACCCCACTATTCAGTGTCCTGTAGTACCCCACAAATATTCAGTGTCCTGTATAGTACCCCAATATTCAGTGTCCTGTATAGTACCCCAATATTCAGTGTCCTGTATAGTACCCCAATATTCAGTGTCCTGTATAGTACCCCAATATTCAGTGTCCTGTATAGTACCCCAATATTCAGTGTCCTGTATAGTACCCCAATATTCAGTGTCCTGTATAGTACCCCAATATTCAGTGTCCTGTATAGTACCCCAATATTCAGTGTCCTGTATAGTACCCCAATATTCAGTGTTCTCTGTATAGTACCCCGATATTCAGTGTCCTGTATAGTACCCCAATATTCAGTGTTCTCTGTATAGTACCCCGATATTCAGTGTTATCCTTCTCACCCAGTCTTAGTGATCCCTATTAACGGACCACTCCCAATTAAAAGTGCATATCAATAACGTTATTCCTTGGGCCCCTTTCACACATCAGTTTTTTGCCATCAGTCGCAATCCGTCGAGTTTTGAAAAAAAAAAAGATCCAGCGACTGATGCCGCCGGATCCCTTTTTATTCTCATAGACTTGTGTTAGTGATGGATGGCCTTACGTTTCATCCGTAATTCGCCGGATTCAACAAAAATTGTCCGGCTGCCGGAGAAAATGGACATAGCAACATTTTTTGTGTACGTCGAAAAAACGGACAGTGACGGGTCCTTGGTTTGCTAGAATGGAAGCCTATGGCGTCAAATGACGGAATCTGGAGGCTGGTTCCGTTTTTTTTAACTGAGCATGCTCTGATCCAATTAGCCAGATCCGCTAGTCAGATCCATCCAAAAAATGGATCCGCTGCATCAGTTTTTCACAATCTGCGACGGATTCGTCGAACCAACGGATTGTGACTGATGGCAAAAAACTGATGTGTGAAAGGGGCCTAATAGGGGTGGTCCGGCCTTGGGTACAAGTCTGTAGTCACTCTGTCACTCTATGTGCCTGCAGCCTTGTGAACCGCACATCGCGCACACTGTGAGGATTCTCCGGCACTCGGAGTGGGCTGGTATGTGACCACGAGTGCAGTCTGCTTACTTCCTGCCACATTCTGACTACACATTTCTGACCTGTCTCCATACAGTTGCAATGTGCGAGGCCGCGCACGTCTAGTCTGCATGTGACCACATGTATGTAAATCACATATTTGCAGTCACTCGCCTGCCGAAACCGCTCAATGCACTCGCTGTGAGGATTCACCAGTCTGCAGTTACATAGCGTGTCGCAGACTTGTACCCTAACGCCGGACAACGCCTTTAAAAAAATTCTCCTCTTTCAGAAACGTTTCCTAATATACACATTTCACTGTAAAAAAAACAAACAAAAACAAATTACAAACTGCTTTACTTACCATCCGTGAGTCCTGTGCTGAGTCTCCACCACTGCCCTGGTCCTCCTTGTTTGGTTGCAGCGGTTCAGTTACCTTGACATCGCTGCAGCTAGGGTTGAGCGAAACGGGTCGAACATTTTCAAAAGTCGCCGACTTTTGGCGAAGTCGAGTTTCATGAAACCCGATCCGACCCCTGTGCGTGGTCGGCCATGCGGTACGCGACTTTCGCGCCAAAGTCGCGTTTCAATGACGCGAAAAGCGCCATTTCTCAGCCAATGAAGGTAAACGCAGAGTGTGGGCAGCGTGATGACATAGGTCCTGGTCCCCACCATCTTAGAGAAGGGCATTGCAGTGATTGGCTTGCTGTCTGCGGCGTCACAGGGGCTATAAAGGGGAGTTCCCGCCGACCGCCATGTTACTGCTGCTGATCTGAGCTTAGGGAGAGGTTGCTGCCGCTTCGTCAGAAGCAGGGATAGTGTTAGGCAGGGTCCATTAACCACAAAACCGCTTGTGCTGTAGCGATTTCCACTGCCCAACACCACCCTCGGTGTGCAGGGACAGTGGAAGCTCCTTTTTTTTTTTTTTTTTCCCCCTCAGCGCTGTAGCTCATTGGGCTGCCCTAGAAGGCTCCCTGATAGCTGCATTGCTGTGTGTACGCCGCTGTGCAAACCAACTGCTTTTTTCAAAGCACAAATCCTCTTGTTCCTTCCTTTCTGCACAGCTATCTTTTTGGTTTGTACACACTTTTTATTTAATTTGTGCATCAGTCCACTCCTTATTGCTGCCTGCCATACCTGGCTGAGATTACTGCAGGGAGATAGTAATTGAAGGACAGTTCCTTTTTTTTTTTTTTTTTTGTGGGAGATTAAGATTGACATTTCTGCTAGAGTGCCATCCCTGTCTGTGTCATCTCTCACTCAGTGGGCCATAGAAAGCCTATTTATTTTTTTGCTTGATTTGGGTTCCAAAATCTACCAGAAAAAAATCACAATATCAATCAGTGGGAGAAAAATATTGGCCTCAGGGCTTGTGTGCCACTCTTGACTCCTGTGTGTGCCATCTCTCACTCAGTGGGCCATAGAAAGCCTATTAATTTTTTTGCTTGATTTGGGTTCTAAATTCTACCTGAAAAAATCAATAAATCAATCAGTGGGAGATTAATATTGGCCTTTGGGCTTGTGTGCCAGTCCTAAGCGTGCCATCTCTCTCTCTCAGATAGTGGGCCATAGAAAGCCTATTTATTATTTTTTTTATTGGGTTTATAAATTTTCCCTGGAAAAAAAAAAAAAGTGGGAGATTAATATTGGCCTCTGGGCTTGTGTGCCAGTCCTGAGCGTGCCATCTCTCTCACAAATAGTGGGCCATAGAAAGCCTATTTATTTTTTGGGTTGATTTGGGTTCCTAATTCTACCTGAAAAAATCAATCAATCAATCAGTGGGAGAAAAATATTGGCCTCAGGGCTTGTGTGCCACTCCTTACTCCTGTGTGTGCCATCTATCACTCAGTGGGCCATAGAAAGCCTATTAATTTTTTGGCTTGATTTGGGTTCCAAAATCTACCTGAAAAAAATCACTAAATCAATCAGTGGGAGATTAATATTGGCCTCATGGCTTGTGTGCCACTCCTTTCTCCTGTGTGTGCCATCTATCACTCAGTGGGCCATAGAAAGCCTATTAATTTTTTGGCTTGATTTGGGTTCCAAAATCTACCTGAAAAAAATCACTAAATCAATCAGTGGGAGATTAATATTGGCCTCTGGGCTTGTGTGCCACTCCTGACTCCTGTGTGCGTCATCTGTCACTCAGTGGGCCCTAGAAAGCCTATTTTTTGTTTTATTTGTTTTCTAAATTCTCCCTGAAACAATCATTTTATTTTCTTTGGTTTCTAAATTATTCCTGAAAAAAATCATTTTTTTGGTATTTTTTTTTCTCTCAAGTCTCCCTGAAAAAAAAAAAAAAAAATCTGTGGGAGATTCATATTGCCCCTTCTGCTTGTGTGCCAGTCTTGACTCCTGGGTGTGCCATCTCTCTCTCTCTCCCCAATTGTGGGCCATAGAAAGCCTATTAATTTTTTTGCTTGATTTGGGTTCCAAAATCTACCAAAAAAAATAACTAAATCAATCGGTGGGAGATTAATATTGGCCTCTGGGCTTGTGTGCCACTCCTGACTCCTGTGTGCGTCATCTGTCACTCAGTGGGCCCTACAAAGCCTTTTTTTTTCTCCTAAATTCTCCCTGAAACAATCATTTCATTTTATTTGTTTTATAAATTCTTCTGTAAAAAATAATTTTTTTTTAATTTTTTTTTTTCTGAAGTCTCCCTTTTAAAAAAAACAAACACAAATCAGTGGGAGATAAATATTTACATTTGCGCTTCAGTGACAGTCCTGCGTGTGTGCCATCTCATTTGTTGCCAACAACAACAGAGTGTGTAACATTGTGGCTGATTTTCGTTGTGGTCTCACCCACCTGTAAAGGGGTAGCTAAATCATACTGAAGTTATAGCTCACCGTGTAAGTTGTGTGACAGCAACAAATACCGTTCGTTTGTTAACGTTTTTAAAACAATGAGGAAGTCTGGTGGAAGAGGTCGTGGCCGGGGGCGTTCATTGTCAGCTGGTAATGAGGGTAGTGGTAGTGGTGGAGCATCAGCTGGTCGTGGGAAAAAAAATATTGCACCTAAGTCTGGAGCTGTGGAGCCAGGTTCGTCGTCTGGCTACACAAGGCCTCGAATGCTCCCTTTTCTGGGAGTAGGAAAACCGCTTTTAAAGCCGGAGCAGCAAGAGCAAGTTTTGGCTTATCTTGCTGACTCAGCCTCTAGCTCTTTTGCCTCCTCTCGTGAAACTGGTAAATGTCAAAGCAGCGCGTCGTTAGTGGATGTTCACGGTCAGGGACAAGTCGCTTCCTTGTCCTCTTCAGCAAAAACAACAACAGAGAAGAATGCAGCAGGCGACACAACGGGTTACTCCATGGAGCTCTTTACACATACCGTCCCTGGCTTAGAAAGTGAAGCAGTTAACAGTCCATGCCCATTACAAGTTGAATCTGACATGGAGTGCACTGATGCACAGCCACAGCCAGACTACTATCCTGGTCCTTTGACTCAGACCACAACATTGCCATCGCAGGGTGCTGATCAAGAATCAGACCCTGATGAGACTATGTTGCCCCATCACGAACGCTATACCACCGACCGCCACGGTGACACAGACGAAGTTGCACACGAGCTACAAGAAGAGGTAATAGATGACCCAGTTCTTGACCCCGATTGGCAGCCATTGGGGGAACAGGGTGCAGGCGGCAGCAGTTCTGAAGCGGAGGAGGAGGGGCCGCAGCAGGCATCAACATCGCAACAGGTTCCATCTGCCGGGCCCGTATCTTGCCCAAAACGCGTGGCAAAGCTAAAACCTGTTGGAGGACAGCGTGGCCATCCGGTTAAAGCTCAGTCTGCAATGCCTGAAAAGGTATCCGATGCTAGAAAGAGTGCAGTCTGGCATTTTTTTAAACAACATCCAATTGATCAGCGCAAAGTCATCTGTCAAAAATGTTCAACTACCTTAAGCAGAGGACAGAATCTGAAAAGTCTCAATACAAGTTGCATGCATAGACATTTAACCACCATGCATTTGCAAGCCTGGACTAACTACCAAACGTCCCTTAAGGTTGTAGCACCCTCGGCCAATGAAGCTAGTCAGCAACGCAACATCCCTTCCGGCAGTGTAGGGCCACCATTTTCCGCACCACCTGCAGTATCTGTGCAGGTTTCTTTGCCAGGCCAAAGCCGTCAGGGTCAGGGAATCACCAGTTTCGTAGTAGGAAACACTGCATCTAGGGCACCGGTGGCAACAATACCATCTCCCACCGTCTCTCAGTCTGCCATGTCCACCGGCACCCCCGCTAGTTCCACGATCTCCAGCTCTCCAGTCCAGCTCACCCTACATGAGACTATGGTTAGAAAAAGGAAGTACTTAGCCTCGCATCCGCGTACACAGGGTTTGAACGCACACATAGCTAGACTAATCTCGTTAGAGATGATGCCCTACCGGTTAGTTGAAAGCGAAGCTTTCAAAGCCCTGATGGACTACGCTGTACCACGCTACGAGCTACCCAGTCGACACTTTTTTTCCAGAAAAGCCATCCCAGCCCTCCACCAGCATGTTAAAGAGCGCATCGTCCATGCACTCAGGCAATCTGTGAGCACAAAGGTGCACCTGACAACAGATGCATGGACCAGTAGGCATGGCCAGGGACGTTACGTGTCCATCACGGCACACTGGTTAAATGTGGTGGATGCAGGGTCCACAGGGGACAGCAAGTTTGGGACAGTTCTGCCTAGCCCACGGTCTAGGAAACAGTTGGCTGTAGCCATTCGCACCCCCTCCTCCTCCTCTTCGTTCTCCTGCAGAAGCGAGAGCTCGTCCACAGACCGCAGTCGCACAACCACTCCATCCGCAGCTGCCACTGTTGCACACCAGGTCTCCCATTATGGGGCAGCTACTGGCAAACGTCAGCAGGCTGTATTGGCTATGAAGTGTTTGGGCGACAACAGACACACCGCGGAAGTTCTGTCCGAGTTCTTGCAGAAAGAAACGCAGTCGTGGCTGGGCACTGTAGATCTTGAGGCAGGCAAGGTAGTGAGTGATAACGGAAGGAATTTCATGGCTGCCATCTCCCTTTCCCAACTGAAACACATTCCTTGCCTGGCTCACACCTTAAACCTGGTGGTGCAGTGCTTCCTGAAAAGTTATCCTGGGTTATCCGACCTGCTCCTCAAAGTGCGTGGACTTTGCTCACATATCCGCCGTTCGCCCGTACACTCCAGCCGTATGCAGACCTATCAGCGTTCTTTGAACCTTCCCCAGCATCGCCTAATCATAGACGTTGCAACAAGGTGGAACTCAACACTGCACATGCTTCAGAGACTGTGTGAACAGAGGCGGGCTGTTATGTTTTTGTGGGAGGATACACATATACGGGCAGGCAGTAGGATGGCAGACATGGAGTTGTCAGGTGTGCAGTGGTCGAAGATTCAAGACATGTGTCAAGTCCTTCAGTGTTTTGAGGAATGCACACGGCTGGTTAGTGCAGACAACGCCATAATAAGCATGAGCATCCCCCTAATGCGTCTGCTGATGCAAAGTTTGACGCACATAAAGGATCAGGCGTCTGCAGCTGAGGAAGAGGAAAGCCTTGATGACAGTCAGCCATTGTCTGGCCAGGGCAGTGTACAGGACGAGGTAGCGGGCGAAGAGGAGGAGGAGGACGAGGAGGATGATGGGGATGATTATATTTTTAATGAGGAAGCTTTTCCGGGGCCACTGGAAATTGGTGGCGCGGCAAGGCCGGGTTCTGGTTTTTTGAGGGACACAAGTGACGTGGATTTGCCTGAAACTGCCCCTCAACCAAGCACAACCGCAGATTTGAGAACTGGAACTTTGGCCCACATGGCGGATTATGCCTTACGTATCCTCAAAAGGGACACACGCATAACTAAAATGATGAATGATGACGATTACTGGTTGGCCTGCCTCCTTGATCCTCGCTATAAAGGCAAATTGCAAAATATAATGCCACATGAGAACTTGGAACTAATATTAGCAACCAAACAATCAACTCTTGTTGACCGTTTGCTTCTGGCATTCCCTGCACACAGCGCCCGTGATCGTTCTCACACGAGCTGCAGGGGCCAGCAGACCAGAGGAGTTAGAGGGGCAGAAATCAGAAGTGGCGTTGGCCAGAGGGGTTTTCTGACCAGGTTGTGGAGTGATTTTGCTATGACCGCAGACAGGACAGGTACTGCAGCATCAATTCAAAGTGACAGGAGACAACATTTGTCCAGTATGGTTACAAACTATTTTTCATCCCTTATCGATGTTCTCCCTCAACCGTCATTCCCATTTGATTACTGGGCATCAAAATTAGACACCTGGCCAGAATTGGCAGAATATGCATTGCAGGAGCTTGCTTGCCCGGCAGCTAGTGTCCTATCAGAAAGAGTATTCAGTGCTGCAGGTTTAATACTAACAGAAAAAAGGACTCGTCTGGCTACCCAAAATGTAGATGATCTAACCTTCATTAAAATGAACCACAACTGGATTTCGAAATCTTTTGCCCCACCTTGCCCGGCTGACACCTAGCTTTCCTATGAAAAGGTCTTGCCTGTGGACTATTCTGAATGCCTTTTCCAATCTCGTAATTTTCAGCACCTGATTGTCCAGCATACGACATGTTTACACCTCACTAAATGGCCAAACTCCCCACACGGGGCCGTGGTATCGACACTTGGCGACAGCACCCGTGAGAGTGCAGTTTGTCTGAAGAGGTGGGTGAGCCCGCTTTTGGTCGACGGCACTGCCACTGGGCCCCTCCTAGTACAATAAAGTGTCTCTGGCGGTGGTGGTGCGCACCCAATGTCAGACACACCGTTGTAATATGAGGGGCCCTGGGCCTGTACCGCCGGCCACAAGACAGTTTCCCCCCACCCCAGCTCAAACAGTGCTCTACCACTTGCAAAATTATCTCACAGCTCCACCAATGTTTAGTCTATGCGCTGACATCCTTCAATGCCTGCCACTGACAATACCATTGTATTGACATTTTTGTTATGTTAGGCCTTCGATGCCTGTCTGTGGTCACTCCTTCCACTAGGCCTCCACTGACCACACCACTGCTGCCCGTGTACCCCTGGAACCAATTTAAAATTGCCTACAGCCATGTGTTATTATTTTAGGCCTTCGATGCCTGTCTGCGGTCACTCCTTCCACTAGGCCTCCACTGACCACACCACTGCTGCCCGTGTACCCCTGGAACCAATTTAAAATTGCCTACAGCCATGTGTTATTATTTTAGGCCTTCGATGCCTGTCTGCGGTCACTCCTTCCACTAGGCCTCCACTGACCACACCACTGCTGTCCGTGTACCCCTGGAACCAATTTAAAATTGCCTACAGCCATGTGTTATTATTTTAGGCCTTCGATGCCTGTCTGCGGTCACTCCTTCCACTAGGCCTCCACTGACCACACCACTGCTGCCCGTGTACCCCTGGAACCAATTTAAAATTGCCTACAGCCATGTGTTATTATTTTAGGCCTTCGATGCCTGTCTGCGGTCACTCCTTCCACTAGGCCTCCACTGACCACACCACTGCTGCCCGTGTACCCCTGGAACCAATTTAAAATTGCCTACAGCCAGCCCAATTTTTTTATTTTAGGCCTTAGATGCCTGTCTGCGGTCCATTCTTTCAACTACTACTACACTGACCAGGTCACTGCTGCCCGTGTACCCCTGGAACCAATTTAAAATTGCCTACAGCCATGTGTTATTATTTTAGGCCTTCGATGCCTGTCTGCGGTCACTCCTTCCACTAGGCCTCCACTGACCACACCACTGCTGCCCGTGTACCCCTGGAACCAATTTAAAATTGCCTACAGCCATGTGTTATTATTTTAGGCCTTCGATGCCTGTCTGCGGTCACTCCTTCCACTAGGCCTCCACTGACCACACCACTGCTGCCCGTGTACCCCTGGAACCAATTTAAAATTGCCTACAGCCATGTGTTATTATTTTAGGCCTTCGATGCCTGTCTGCGGTCACTCCTTCCACTAGGCCTCCACTGACCACATCACTGCTGCCCGTGTACCCCTGGAACCAATTTAAAATTGCCTACAGCCAGCCCAATTTTTTTATTTTAGGCCTTCGATGCCTGTCTGCGGTCCATTCTTTCAACTACTACTACACTGACCAGGTCACTGCTGCCCGTGTACCCCTGGAACCAATTTAAAATTGCCTACAGCCATGTGTTATTATTTTAGGCCTTCGATGCCTGTCTGCGGTCACTCCTTCCACTAGGCCTCCACTGACCACACCACTGCTGCCCGTGTACCCCTGGAACCAATTTAAAATTGCCTACAGCCATGTGTTATTATTTTAGGCCTTCGATGCCTGTCTGCGGTCACTCCTTCCACTAGGCCTCCACTGACCACACCACTGCTGCCCGTGTACCCCTGGAACCAATTTAAAATTGCCTACAGCCAGCCCAATTTTTTTATTTTAGGCCTTCGATGCCTGTCTGCGGTCCATTCTTTCAACTACTACTACACTGACCAGGTCACTGCTGCCCGTGTACCCCTGGAACCAATTTAAAATTGCCTACAGCCATGTGTTATTATTTTAGGCCTTCGATGCCTGTCTGCGGTCACTCCTTCCACTAGGCCTCCACTGACCACACCACTGCTGCCCGTGTACCCCTGGAACCAATTTAAAATTGCCTACAGCCATGTGTTATTATTTTAGGCCTTCGATGCCTGTCTGCGGTCACTCCTTCCACTAGGCCTCCACTGACCACACCACTGCTGCCCGTGTACCCCTGGAACCAATTTAAAATTGCCTACAGCCAGCCCAATTTTTTTATTTTAGGCCTTCGATGCCTGTCTGCGGTCCATTCTTTCAACTACTACTACACTGACAAGGGCACTGCTGCCCGTGTACCCCTGGAACCAACATCAGAAAATATAAAAATAAGTATTTTGCTTACAAAAAAGAAAATACTGGAGAGATATCAAATGCAGACATTTTAACATTAAAAACAAACACACAACTAAAATCTGGTACAGTACTAAAAATGGCCACCAGCTACAATTACTTTCTCCTGCAAGTAGTTAACTGAAAGGTTTTTTAAATTGAAAACACACATATGGCATCCACCGAGTGTTGTCCTGTCGCGTCTTCTTTATATTATTGCCGAGAAGATGCAAAACAATGAAAATAATAAAATCATTAATTACCAAAATAATAGAGAAAGTCAACACCACATTGCAAATAAACATTCATTCCAAATAAAGAAGCAGGGCGCGTCCGAGGGTGAGTATATACCTAATAAGAATATAATCACCCTCCGACGCGCAATGCTTATTTCCAACAGCCTTCCTTCCTAAGAATCAGCCCTTCCGTGGTGTAGAGAGACGTTGTGTTACACTCCAAGGTGTTCCCCAGGTTGCCTTTCCTGAGCTTCGATCTTCCGGCTCTCGTTTAGTAGTTCTTGGAAACTACACTGCATTAGGCCTTCAAATTGGGTATGGGGTGTAGAGAGAGGGTGTGTTACACTCCAAGGTATTCCCCAGGTTTCCTTGCCATTGCTTCGGTCTTCCGACTCTCGTTTAGTAGTTGTAGAAAAGTACACTGCATTAGGCCTACAAAATGGGTATGGGGTGGAGAGAGAGGGTGTGTTACACTCCAAGGTGTTCCCCAGGTTGCCTTTCCTGAGCTTCGATCTTCCGGCTCTCGTTTAGTAGTTGTTGGAAACTACACTGCATTAGGCCTTCAAATTGGGTATGGGGTGTAGAGAGAGGGTGTGTTACACTCCAAGGTGTTCCCCAGGTTGCCTTTCCTGAGCTTCGATCTTCATGCTCTCGTTTAGTAGTTGTCGGAAACTACGCTGCATTAGGCCTACAAATTGGGTATGGGGTGTAGAGAGAGGGTTTGTTACACTCCAAGGTGTTCCCCAGGTTGCCTTTCCTGAGCTTCGATCTTCCGGCTCTCGTTTAGTAGTTGTTGGAAACTACGCTGCATTAGGCCTTCAAATTGGGTATGGGGTGTAGCGAGAGGGTGTGTTACACTCCAAGGTGTTCCCCAGGTTGCCTTTCCTGAGCTTCGATCTTCCGGCTCTCGTTTAGTAGTTCTTGGAAACTACACTGCATTAGGCCTTCAAATTGGGTATGGGGTGTAGAGAGAGGGTGTGTTACACTCCAAGGTGTTCCCCAGGTTGCCTTTCCTGAGCTTCGATCTTCCGGCTCTCGTTTAGTAGTTCTTGGAAACTACACTGCATTAGGCCTACAAATTGGGTATGGGGTGGAGAGAGATGGTGTGTTACACTCCAAGGTGTTCCCCAGGTTTCCTTGCCATTGCTTCGGTCTTCCGACTCTCGTTTAGTAGTTGTAGAAAAGTACACTGCATTAGGCCTACAAAATGGGTATGGGGTGGAGAGAGATGGTGTGTTACACTCCAAGGTGTTCCCCAGGTTGCCTTTCCTGAGCTTCTATCTTCAGGCTCTCATTAAATTGTGGTTAAATGGAACAACTGCATTTGGCCTACTAGTTGGGTTGGGGCCTACTATCGGTGTCTGCCACTCCTTGCTGTTCTCCTCCACTGAACAAAGCTGTGCCGCCTGTTTACTACGGTTGCCAATTTTGAACTGCATTTCGACTACTTACTGATTTGGCCCTACTCTCTGTGTCAGCCTCTCATTCCAGTTGTCCTCCACTGCAATGCCCCCTGGTTATTCCTGTGTTACCAATTTTGAACTGCATTTAGCCCACTTTCTTCTTTGGGCCTATATCTGTGTTTCCACTTCATCGTGCCCATTGCCCAGCCAGTGATAGATGAGTCTGCTGGTACATTGACCCATAACGCAACATTCCCCGTGCATGCTACACAACAACATTGTGACCCTGCTGAAAGTCAGGTTGCTCTTCCCGCATACCATACCACCTTACACGGGGACAAAGAGGAAGGTGCAGATGAAAGTGCAGGTTCCTTCATCAGGTGGGGGGAGGAATACTAGTTGGCGACGTCACTGGCACAGGGCCTCTCATAGTACGCAAAAGTGTTGCTGCCGGTGGGAGGCGCCCCCGCCGTGCAAACACACCGCTGTACTTTGAGGGGCCCTGTGCCAGTGCCAATGCCAACAAGTGGGCCCCCCCTGCTTGCTCAGGATCACAGCACTTGCAAAGTTGAAATACTTACCTCTCCCTGCTCCACTGCCGTGACGTGGTCCAGATTTCCTGGGCCCACTAATTACTTGAACCAGCCCTACCCCACACAACTTTAGCCAAATGACCCCCAATTTCAAATGCCTTCCAATTATTATAAGGTAAATTACGCTTGACAAGCTTCATTAAGAAGAATGGATGGTTTTGACATTAAAATGGGCACTCTAGGTGTTTTCCTGGCCCCCACTCACTGCCGACTATGCTGCCCCATTGACTTGCATTGGGTTTCGTGTTTCGGTCGATCCCGACTTTACGTCATAATCGGCCGATTTCACTCGACCCGACTTTTGAGATAGTCGGGTTTCGCGAAACCCGGCTCGACTCTAAAAAGGTCAAGGTCGCTCAACTCTAGCTGCAGCCAATCTCTGAGCTCAGCGGCAACATGAATGTTGTCAGATTACATGATGTCAAAATTGCACCCAAACAACTGAGATCGGAGACTCCACGAGGACCCGGGGATGGTAAGTAACGCAAAGTTTCTTATCAATAGCAGAGGGAAACATTTCCTGAAAGGGGTCACTTGCTTTCGCCCATAGTTGGGGGGGTAACTTACGGGTTTGGAATAACCCTGTAAAGTACGCGCGCCTGCCTCCAGTCTGTGACTGACCGGTCATTAGTTTGTCAGTGTCCTGCCTCCTCTGGCCGAGATCTCACACAAGCCTCATTGCTGTGGCGACACATGCGCTGATCGATTTATCGGTTCATTGGTGCCATCTGGACATTACTGCACATTCCCGGCCCCCCACAGTGACGGCGCCTGTGTGAGATGTTGCCAGAGGAGGCAGGTGATTATCAGTCAGTCATACACCAGACTGGCAGGAGAAGACCTCGTCCTGCTGCCCTGTGCTTCGTTCTATATAAAGCAAGGAGAACCATGAAACGTAACCTTAAGTACCAGGTGTAGATAAAAACCAGCAAACAACACATATTGCACATACAGCCAAAACAGAAAACGGAATTGTGTACAGGGCCCACGGCGATCACAGTGCAGGTAGAATAAACTGGGAAGATCTCACCCTAATTCTTTACCAATCACCAATGGAACACCGCGCTGGAGGAAGGGGAAAGGTCAGTATGTAGAACCTGTAATCCCCTGTCGTGCCCCTTGTGAAGGTCTCCTGTCCTAATAAGGTCAGTATCCAAGTGAAGTTGTTAACCCCAAAACTTTTTCCTATGCATTTTGGCCCCATTACAGTTGCTTCATCAGGGGAATATGTGATAACTGGAGCAGGTATAAGTTTGGGCAGAAAAGTTGTATATCACACCATAACCTAAGTGATCTCCCACTCAAAGGAATATACTCCCCTCCAGGGCATGAAGTGACCAGCCGGAGTGAGATTATGTATAAACAGTCTTCGGTTCAATCAGCATAGAAAACACATTATATGATTAAAAGAGGATCCTTCGTTCACCACACAATTGGGGTAGGACCCAAGTCAATCACTAATGTTAATAATGAATAGATATCTACCAGGTCCATGTACCTGGTTACTGACATTTATGGCAGGTAGATAAGAATTGTGATGGCAGTGAACAAAGGTGTAATGTAAATATAAAGTATACAACAGGGGGGTCGAACCTATGGCACGCGTGCCATAGGGGGCAGGCATGCGCGCCACTCTTCTCAACCCATGCACCCCCCCCCTAATAGCACTCCTTTTCATCAGGCCACGCACTTGCTGAGGAAATGAGGGTGGTAGCACTAGTTCTGAGGGGATGGCGGGCATGCAGAGGAGCGTGACTGCAGCGGTAGTGCTGAGGAGATGGCGTACATGCCCACAGGTAGGACTGTGCTATATGAAGAGTCTTGGGGAACGGGCAGAGGAGAGTAGTTTATTTTTTTTTTATTGTGAGGCCATTATACTGTAGGGTGCACTCTGTGATGCCATTATGCAGTGTGGAGCACTGTGGGGCCATTATACAGTGTTGAGCACTATGTGGGGCTATTATACTGTATGGAGCACTATGGGGGCCTATTATACTGTATGGAGCACTATGGGGGGCCAGTTATACTGTATGGAGCACTATGGGGGCCAGTTATACTGTATGGAGCACTATGGGGGGCCAGTTATTCTGTATGGAGCACTATGTGGGGCCAATTATACTGTATGAAGAGCATTAATTGGAACCATTATACTGTATGCAGGACTCTGTTGGTCCATTATACTCTATATAAGGCAATGCAGGGCCCCTTTATACTGTAAGGAGCAGTATGTGGGGCCCATTACACTGTATGGAGGGCTATGTGAGGCCCACTACACTGTATGGAGGGCTATGTGGGGCCCTTTACACTGTATGGAGAGCTATGTGGGGCTCATTGCACTGTATGGAGGACTTTTTGTGCCCATTATACTGTATGGAGGGCAGTGTGGGGATTACAGTTGCACAATTAAACTGTGACGAGGTCACTATTTGTTGGGGGGATTGAGGGAGGGGGGTACAGTAGGGTCAGCATACTGTGTGTGTGGAGGGTACTGTGGAGGAAATTCACTGTGGGGATATCTTACGGTGTTTGGGGGCACTCTTGTTTGCATCATACTTAATTATCTGTTTTATTCAAGTTTTTTTTTATCCTTTGTTATTACATACCGTTTTTAAATTAGGCCATTGGGTCATATGCTTTTCAATGCTCTTACATAACTTTGGGAATTATATAATGTTATCTGTTTTATTTGATAAGGAAAAACTTCCTTAAGTGTAGACTTTTTTGTTAACATATCAAGGCTGGCCGGCAACTTTGTCCAAGCTTTTAATTTTGACTATCTGTGTACTTGAATTTGACATCCTTGGCTTAAAGCGTTATTCTCATCATGATAAAGGGCTACAATTGCAAAGAGGTTGTTAAAATAAACTACTTTGAAATGTTACTTGTCATTAAAAATCCTTTCCATTCTCAAGAACAGACTATCCCAATGCTTAATTAGAATATTTATATTTTGTGCTGTCCCATATCGATCGTAGTGATCAGGTGTTCTTATGTTGTCCTCAGACCCTGTATGTATTTTGGGGGTAAGCAGACGGAAGACAAAATCAAGATATCCTCTATCTCTGACCCGCTGTCACAATTGATCAGCTTGTTCAATTGCCCTGTGAGGATGCCTCTCCTGGGTGGGAACGGATGGTGACTGTCTCACTTCAAGAAAGCATTAGTGGAGGTAGGCTTGTTTTAAGGTGTCCCTCTGTTCTCTCAATCATCAAATCTAGAAATGGGACTCTCTCCCTGTTAATTTCACAGGTGAATTGGAGACCAATTGGATTTGTCTTTAGGATCTCAACTCAATTCTCAGGCACTGACCTAGTTAGATCCCCCAAGGGAGAGATGAAATGGATTTACAGTTTAGAAACATATAGTCCTCACCGCCTCTATGAACTGCTTAATTTCAGTTTTTCTATAATCTCCCCGGAAAACCCCCTTTATTCCCAACCCTCCTTTTTTTTCCATTTATTCTCATGGATACTGTATATTTCCATTGCACTATGCTGCACCTTGGTTCAGTGTCATAATTGATCCATCACAATTCTTATCTACCTACCATAAATGTCGGTAACCAGGTGTATCTACTCGGTACAGTGCCTTGATTATTAACATTAGTGACCCTACCTGGGTCAACGAAGGATCCTTGTTAAATCATATTATGTGTTTTCTATGCTGATTGAACCGAAAGGAAGACTGTTTATACATCATCTCACTCCGGCTGGTCACTTCATGCCCTTTGAGTGGGAGATCACCTAGGTTATGGTGTTATATACATCTTGCTGGCCAGTCTATTCCAATCTCTTGGCTGGGGGCAGGCATCATAAGTATGTCTGTAGAAGTATATCCCCCAGGGTACATAATGCCATTTTTAGCATTGGAAGCCACTCCTGTGACGTGTATCGCGTCAATCTAATGTATTTGTTCCAATAGGCTGGAGCGAGATGTTCTCTGATACACCCCCGATGGTGCAAACCGCGTCATCCCACTGATGGCTGCTGCTATTGGCTGAGGGAATACACCCCCCCCCCCCCGAAAAAAAAAAAAAAACTGTCAATGTGGCTATCTGGCAGCTCTGGAGCTTAATTACTGATGCCCTTAATATGGCTTAGTCCAATTGCAGTTTTTTTTTATGCCCAAACTTATAACTAAGACTTAGTCAAAACGCGTTGATCGTTTCTAGACTCTGAACCAGTGGGGTTACAGTGCTGGACACCAAATGTTTGGATTATTTTTTTTACTTGTGTCTATTAAGTTATTTACCCCCACCATTCGCTGGACACACCTGCTTTCTATCACTCTTGTATCTACTCCAGTTATCACATATTCCCCTGATGAGGCCATTGTAATAGGGCTGAAAAGCATAGGGAAAGTTTTGGGGGTTAACAGTAATAGGGCTTCACTTGGGTACTGCCCTCGTTAGGACTGGAGGCCTTCACGGGGCACGGCAGGGGATAAGTTCTACATACTGACCTTTCCCCTTCCTCAGGCGCTGTGTTCCATGGGTGATAGGTAAAGGATTAGGGTGAGAGCTTCCCAATTTATTCTACCCGCACTGTAATCGTCGTGGGCACTTTATGCAATACCGTTTTCTGTTTTTGCTGTATGTACAATATGTGTTTGTTGGTTTTTATCTACACCTGGTACCTGTTTAGTATTTAACTAGCTTCACTTAAATGTTAATTTTTACAGTACTCCTTGCTATATATACAGTGGGTATGGAAAGTATTCAGACCCCTTTAATGTTTTCACTCTGTTTCATTGCAGCCATTTGGTAAATTAAAAAAAGGTTTTTTTTCACATTAATGTACACTCTGCACCCCATCTTGACTGAAACCCCTCCCCCCCCCCCAGAAATTTAGAAATGTATGCAAATTTAATAAAAAAGAAAAACTGAAATATCACATGGTCATAAGTATTCAGACCCTTTGCTCAGACGCTCATATTTAAGGCCTCTTTCACACTTCCGTCTTTCTTTTTCCGTCACAATCCGTCGTTTTGTGAAAAAAAAAAACGGATCCAGCAAATGGTGCTGCTGGATCCGTTTTTTTTTCATAGACTTGTATTAGCGACGGATTGTGACGGATGGCCTCACGTTTCATCCGTCGTGCGCTTGATCCGTCGTAAAATTGCTGTCCGTCGAGCGGAGACAACGCACAGAGGAATGTTTTTTTTCTGTACGTCGGAAAATCGCTCAGCGACGGATCCTGCTCTGTCTGTCGTTGGCTATAATGGAAGCCTATGGACGCAGGATCTGTCGCTGACTGAGAAGCAGAAATCCAGCGATGGATGCAGTCTTTTAAAACTGAGCATACGCGGAAGAATTTCCTGTCAGGGAAATCCTCTCTCTCTTTTTACTATTGATGCTGTTTATGCAACATCAATAGTAAAAAGATATAATGTTAAAAAAAATTAAAAATCGTGATATTCTTACCTTCCGGCGTCCCCTCCCCTCACGATGCTGTTCGCTGGTTCCCAGCTATGCATAGCAAAATGACCCGATGATGTAGCGGTCTCGCAAGACCGCTACGCCATCACAGGCTATTGTCTCGCTATGCATCACTGGCAACGGAGCATCGCAAGCATCGGGAAGGCTGCAGGGGCTGCGTGGGACGCCAGAAGGTAAGAATATCATGATTTTTTTATTTTTTTAAAATTATTTTTATCATGGGTTGTGTTGTGTATGCGTTTTCGTATTGAAAAACCACAGCGAAGACGAATACACAACATATGCACAGAGCCTTCTAGGATGCACTAGAACCGTAAAAAAAAAAACTGCTCCAGTGCATTTTTTTTTTTTTACAATCCGCACAGGATCCGTCTTTTCAACATTTTGCTGGATTGTGACTGATTGTAAAAAATGGAAGTGTGAAAGAGGCCTAAGGCCTTTTTCACATTTCCGTCTTTTTGAAGACGTTGCAATGCGTCGTTCTGTGCAAAAAACGCATCTTGCAAAGTTGTCCGCGGGATGCGTTTTTTGCACAGACTTGTATTACCGACGCATCGCAATGTATGGATACACGTTCCATACATCGTGCACTGGATGCGTCGGTAATTGGCGGACCGTCGTCGCAAAAAAACCTTCAATGTAACGTTTTTTGTGCGACACGTCCGTCGGTACGTCGGCCTGACGAATTGCGACAGGCCCATCCCGACGAAAATGTGAAAGAGGCCTAAGTCACATGCTGTTCATTTCCTTTTGATCTTCTTTCAGATGGTTCTACTCCTTCTTTGGGGTCCAGCTGTGTTTAATTAAACTAATAGGACTTGATTTGCAAAGGCACACACCTGTCTATATTAGACCTCACAGCTCACAGTGCATGTCAGGCCAAATGATAATCATGAGGTCAAAGGAACTGGCCAAGTAGCTCAGAGACAGAATTGTGGCAAGGCAAAGATCTGGCCAATGTTACAACAGAATTTCTGCAGTACTCAAGGTTCCTAAGAGCACAGAGGCCTCCATAATCCTTAAATGGAAGAAGTTTGGGACCACTAGAAGTCTTCCTAGACCTGGCCATCCAGCCAAACTGTGCAGTTGTGGGAGAAGAGCCTTGGTGAGAGAGATAAAGAAGAACCCCAAGATCACTGTGACTGAGCTCCAGAGATGCAGTAGGGAGATGGGAGAAAGTTCCACAAAGTCAACTATCACTGCAGCCCTCCACCAGTCGGGCCTTTATGGCAGAGTAGCCCAACGGGAGCGTCTCCTCAGTGCAAGACATATGAAAGCTTGCATAGAGTTTGCTAAAAAAAAAAAAAACATATGAGGGACTCCCAGACTATGAGAAATAAAAGATTCTCTGGTCTGATGAGACGAAGTTAGACCTTTTTGATGATAATTCTAAGCTGTATGTGTGAAGAAAACCAGGCACTGCTCATCACCTGCCCTATACAATCCCAACAGTGAAACATGGTGGTGGCAGCATCATGCTATGGGGGTGTTTTTCAGCTGCAGGGATAGGACAACTGGTTGTCATTGAAGGAAACATGAATGCAGCCAAGTACAGAGATTTCCTGGATAATAACGGAGTGGCTTGAGAACAACTCTGACCATTCTTGACTGGCCCTTCCAGAGCCCTGACCTAAACCCAATTGAGCATCTCTGGAGAGACCTGAAAATGGCTGTCCACCAACGTTCACCATACAACCTGATGGAACTGGCGAGAATCTGCATGAAAAAATGTCATAGGATCCCCAAATCCAGGTATGAAAAACTTGTTGCATCATTCCCAAGAAGGCTCAAGGATGTACTAGCTCAAAAGGGGGCTTCTACTCAATACTGAACAAAGAGTCTGAGTATATATGACCATGTGCTATTTGTTTTTCTTTTTTAGTAAATTTTCAAAAATTACTACATTTCTGTTTGTTTTTTTTTTCAAGATGGGGTGCAGAGTGTACATTAATGAGAAAAAAATGAACTTTTTAAAATTTACAGATTGGCTGCAATAGTAATAATAATTTATTTATATAGCGCCAACATATTCCGCAGCGATTAAAAATTAAAGGGGTGTGACTACTTTCCGTACCAACTGTATATATACATTACCAGAGAGTTCATTTGTAGATTACCGCTACTGTTGTTCGCTTTTGCTCATGCTCTTGTGCTTTAACATAAAACGTTTAACAGCTAATTACAGAAAGGTATCATTTTAACCCACTTCAAAGTGCCATTACAGCCATGTCTGTAGCCAAAAGTCCATAATCCTGCCAACATGTCCTCTTTAAAATTATGGACATTGGGAATTAACCTAATTGGGGTAGCTCGTTCCAGAGAACTGGTGCAGCACAAGAATATTCTGGGTACTATACACTTTTACGACAGCCTTGCTAATAACTCCGGCCTCTCCCCTCTGTCAATCCCTTCACTGGCTCCCCATTACCCAGAGAATCCAGTACAAAGGCCTAACCATGACATACAAAGCCATCCACAACCTGTCTCCTCCATACATCTGTGACCTCGTCTCCCGGTACTTTCCTCTACGCAACCTCCGATCCTCACAAGATCTCCTTCTCTACATTCCTCTTATCTCCTCTTCCCACAATCACATACAAGATGTCTCTCGCGCATCACCCCTACTCTTGAACTCTCTACAACAACATATCAGACTCTCACCTACCATCGAAACCTTCAAATAGAGCCTGAAGACCTACCTCTTCTGGCAAGCCTACAACCTGCAATAATCACCGATCGACCAAACCACTGCACGACCAGCTCTATCCTCACCTACTGTATCCTCACCCATCCATTGTAGATTGTGAGCCCTCGCGGGCAGGGTCCTCTCTCCTCCTGTACCAGTTGTGATTTGTATTGTTCAAGATTATTGTACCTGTTTTTATTATGTATACCCTTCCTCACATGTAAAGCGCCTTGGAATAAATGGCGCTATAATAATAAATACCGTATATACTCGAGTATAAGCCGACCCGAGTATAAGCCGACCCCCCCTAATTTTGCCACAAAAAACTGGGAAAACTTATTGACTCGAGTATAAGCCTAGGGTGGAAAATGCAGCAGCTACCGGTGAATTTCAAAAATAAAAATAGATGCTCCATACCGTTCATTATGGCCCCATAGCTGTGCCACATAGTGCTCTGCACCGTTCATTATTGCCATATAGATGTACCATAGAAAGGTGTGCCATATAGTGCTCTGCACCGTTCATTATTGCCCCATAGATGTACCATAGAAAGGTGTGCCATATAGTGCTCTGCACCGTTCATTATTGTCCCACAGCTGTGCCATAGAAAGGTGTGCCATATAGTGCTCTGCACCGTTCATTATTGTCCCATAGCTGTGCTGCCATATAGTGCCCTGCACCGTTCATTATTGCCCCATAGCTGTGCTGCCATATAGTGCTCTGCACCGTTCATTATTGCCCCATAGCTGTGCCATATAGTGCTCTGCACCATTCATTATTGCCCCATAGCTGTGCCATATAGTGCTCTGCACCGTTCATTATTGCCCCATAGCTGTGCCATATAGTGCTCTGCACCGTTCATTATTGCCCCATAGCTGTGCCATATAGTGCTCTGCACCGTTCATTATTGTCCCATAGCTGTGCCATATAGTGCTCTGCACCGTACATTATTGCCCCATAGCTGTGCCATATAGTGCTCTGCACCATTCATTATTAACCCATAGCTGTGCTGCCATATAGTGCTCTGCACCGTTCATTATTGCCCCATAGCTGTGCCATATAGTGCTCTGCACCGTTCATTCTTGCCCCATAGCTGTGCCATATAGTGCTCTGCACCTTTCATTATTGTCCCATAGCTGTGCCATATAGTGCTTGCACCGTTCATTATTGCCCCATAGATGCTCCATATAAAGCTGTGCCATTGCTGCTGCTGCAATAATAAAAAAAAAAATGCCATACTCACCTCTCTTGCTTGCAGCTCCCGGCGTCTCGTCCCGGCATCTCTCTGCACTGACTGATCAGGCAGAGGGCGGCGCGCACACTATATGCGTCATCGCGCCCTCTGACCTGCACAGTCAGAGCGGAGAGACGCCGGGAAGACAGAGCGGCGCCGGGAAGATGGAGCGACGCCCGGCGGGTGGAACGTGGACAGGTGAATATAAAATACTCACCTAGTCCCGGCGCTCCTGACGCTGCCCCTGCCTGTCACACTGTCTCCGGGTGCCGCAGCTCTTCCTGTCAGCGGTCACTGGCACCGCTCAGAGGAATGAATATGTGGCTCCACCCCTATGGGAGAGGAGTCCATATTCCTTTCTCTAATGAGCGGTCCCACGTGACCGCTGAACAGGGGAAGAGCTGCGGCACCCGAAGACAGTGTGACAGGCAGGGGGAGCGTCAGGATCGCCGGGACTAGGTAAGTATGCCTCAGCGCCCTCTCCCCCTCAGCCGCCGACCCTGCCGCCGACCGTGACTCGAGTATAAGCCGAGAGGGGCACTTTCAGCCCAAAAATTTGGGCTGAAAATCTCGGCTTATACTCAAGTATGTACGGTAATAATAATAGTGTACAGAGCCGTAATACAGCAGTGTGCATGAGCTTCCCTACCCAGCTAAGTGGTGCCTCCTGAGTACAAGATCCTTTAAGAGGCAGCAGTTTTTTAACCCGCGTGACCTCAGAAGTTTATTAATCCTTTTGCCATTGTAACTATTACACAAAAGTAAGAGGCAGCTCTTTATTCCTGAAAACAAAGTGCGGCTCCTCTGACTAGAGCTCCTATATGTGCTGCTGGACTGACAGCTATACCTGACCTAACGGGCTATGATGCATGCACATTTGTAAGCGGTATCATGTTTTGTTCACCTTTTGTACTAACGCCTACGATCATTTAGTTACAAGTGGCTTCTTTTTGTTTCTTTTTAGCGTTTCTCTTATTTTATTAGCTTGTTTTTCCCCTCCAACAGGAAAAGGACTTTCGACTCAGGGTCATTTTGCCAACAGATTTGCAACTACAAAATGCCAGGTATGGCACTCTACATATTGTGGTAAAGTAGTTATACTTTTATCTAAATATATCTACTGTATGAAGAGCTACACAAGGCAAGCAAAATGAATAGCCTGTATTAACTTATTTAATATTTCGATATGTCGGACTTTTATGAATGCAGCAATATCAAATGTGTATTTTTTATTATTATTTTTTCAATGGGTTGAAACGGGGTGATTTGAACTTTCTATATATATTTTTTTTAAATATTTGTATTCATTTTTTTTTTTAAAAAACCTTTATTTCCAGGACGTCCCTTCTGACAGCACCATGGGGGACTTCCTTCCTTTCTTATAGGGACAGGAAATACACAAGAGGTTAAAAGTCCCCTCCCCACCCACATCCCCAGTGTTTTTCCTGTCCCTGTAAGGACAGGCACGAGAGAGAGAAAAGGTCGGGGTTGGAGCTCCGGCCAAACTAACCTTTCTGACGGGCGCAGGTGGGCCGGGGGTTCAGCCTCTCCATCCTCCTGTCAAGACGCTCGTGGCCGACACCCCCCAAAGGGGGGTTCCTCAGCTAGGTCCCCGTGGAGCGGGAGCTTCGGGGTTGGTACTGCTTCCCTCTGACGAGGGCTCTCGGTGTCCAGGGCCAGCAGGTCGCCACTGATGTCACATCCGAGGAAGGGACTTCCGGGATGGGTTCCAGGCTGGAACTCGAGACGTGACGCGATTTCCGGTGACTTCAGATGCCGGATTCGGCATGGAGGCCGAGAGAGGACCTGCTAGGCGGTGAGATGAAAAGGTAGGAAATAAAAACTGCCTTAGTCGGTGTTACGCTGTGACAGAGTATACTTCTGAAACAGCATGGAGGACCCTGTGAGGAGTCTTGCTACCCCTGAATCATCAATGACTGCGAGTAGCGAAGGTAGGGGGAAACAGTCCAAGAATGGGACTGAGCTGATTAAACATAAGGAAAATACAGCCCCAGCCTCGACACCAGTAGCCAGGAGGTCTTCCAAGGCCTCAGGGAAGTCCAGGAGATGTGAAATCTGTAATTGCGAGCTGCCTGAATCATGGCCTAAACAGCTGTGTGAAGTGTGCATATGTAAGGTCTTCAGGGATGAACAATCCTTTCTGACAGAGATGTGAACCATGGTTAGAGAGGAAGTTCAAGCTTCCATCTCAAACCTCTTACTAGCACATTTACCTCAAGAGAGTCCCCATCCTAAAAGACTAAGATGGGAAATGGAGCAATCCTCAGAGGAGGAAGATCTGTCCATATGCTCAGACTCGGAGGAAGAAGGAGAGATCACTTCGGAACCTCGTGAAGTGGGCAAGAAATACCTTTTCTCCTCAGTTGACATAGACAAGCTGCTCCGAGCTGTCAGAGCAACCATGTAGATAGAGGAATCCCAGAAGCCCCAGTCGATACAAGACAAAATGTTCGGAGGTCTGAGGTCACAGATTCATCGTGTGTTTCTTATCAACGACCATATCCGAGCAATGATTATGGAGGAGTGGGAGGACGCTGAGAAGCGTTTGGTCATTCCTCGGGATTTCAGACTCCGTCTGCCTTTTGACCCGGACGATATAAAAATCTGTGACGAGATCCCAACAATCGATGTTCCGGTGGCCAGAGTTTCAAAAAAGACCTCAATTCTATTTGAGGATTCATCTAGCCTCAAAGAGCCTATGGAGAGAAAGGCAGATGGACTCCTTAAAAGGGCTTGGGAGGCTTCTGCGGCGGTCATGAAAACAAATATTGTCGCAACATCAGTGGCCAGATCCATGCACATATGTATCGACCAGCTGGAGGAGCAGTTGAAAGGATAGACTTCTAGGAATACTATATTAGAAGGTCTTCCCTTGTTAAAACTCACCACCGATTTCTTGGCGGATGCATCGGCAGAATCTATGATTCGCTGCTCGAAATAACTCTATCTAACGCAGCTTGGAGAGCTGTATGGATGAAGACCTGGTCAGGTGACTACCAATCAAAAATAAACTTTGTGGCAAAACTTTCAGGTTTAAGAGTGATCGGCCCTGTTCTAGATAACATACTAGAAAATGCCACCGATATGAAAAAAGATTCCCTGATGAGAGATATAGGAGACATTGTCTTTTTCGGAGGTCCCGGCCCTCCGAAAGACAGGAGATTCGGGGAAAAGGGAAGTCTAGTTGTTGGGACATCCCTAAAGGGGGGAGAAGTAGAGCACAGACCTCAGATTTGGCTCAGGTTCAAAGAACAGAAGGCAGTGACGCCGGGTCGGTAGGGGTCGCCTGGGGAAGTTCATAGATTCCTGGAGACTAGTCTCTCACAATCAGTGGGTCTTAAACACCATTTCTCGGGGCTACTCCCTAGAGTTCATCAGACCCCCCCTCCCAGCAAGGTTTGTAGCGACAGATTCTCCATCCAGTACCTCTGCTTCCTCCATATGGTCAGATATAAAAGACTTTTTTAAAAGCTGGAGTGGTACTCCCAGTTCTACAGTAAGAAATAGGTCTGGGACGTTATTTGACACTGTTCATAGTAAAAAAGCCCTCAGAAGAAAGTCACACCATTATAAACTTGAAACCTCTAAATCGGTAGATCGGGTACAAGAGGTTCAGAATGGAGTTTTTAAAGACCACCATTCCCCTCATAGACAAAAACGCGGTAATGTGCACAATAGATCTAAAAAGTGCATACTACCATGTCCCGATTCACTCGCGGTCGCAGAAATACCTACGGTTCGCCCTAGAGTTAGGAAGCAGATGCTACCATTTCCAATTTTGCGCTCTTCCATTTGACCTCGCTTCTGCTCCTTGAGTGTTTACGAAACTAGTCTCCGAGATCGTGGCCTACCTGTGACAGAAAGATGTGGTCATTGTCCCATATTTGTACGACTTTCTACTGATAACCGCTTCAGAAGCAGAATTAAAGGAACAGCTCAATCTGGTGATCCCTACTTTAGAAGGTCTTGGTTGGATCTTGAACAGAGAAAAATCAGACCTGTTACCCAGAACCAGGAAAAACATTTCTCGGAGTTATACTAGACTCCAGACAAAGGCTCTCGCAACTTCAAGGAGAGAAGCAAGAGACGGTGAAGAGCAAGATTCATCTTCTGCTTCGGAACCGAATTTCCATAAGGACATCAATGACAATTCTAGGAACATTGACGGCCTGCATATCCTGCGTTCGGTGGGGTCAGTCCCATACAAGGGGACTGCAGAGCGAGATCCTGTCAGCCTGGGACAGAAAACAAACGTCCTTGGACAAACAGATCCGTCTGTCCCGATCATTAAAATCATCCCTGATATGGTGGACCAATCCCAATAACCTCTCACAGGGCGTGCCGTGGATTTTGCCACCTTGCATAACAGTAGTGACGGATGCAAGCAAGGAAGGATGGGGGGCCCATTTAGAAGGAAGATACTATCAAGGAAGCTGGTCCCCACATGTCAGGGGCTAATCCTCAAATTTCAGGGAATTACAGGCGGTCTGGGATACCCTGAAGGGAAATCAGTCCCGCCTACAAGGTCGGCATTTAAAAGTCATGTCAGACAATATGACAACGGTGTCATTCCTCTGCCACCAGGGAGGCCCAAGACACCGGGCGCTTCAGGATCTTTCCGCAAAAATATTTACGTGGGCAGAAAGAGTAGTCTTGTCAGTATCCGCAGTTCATCTCCAGGGGTCCAGAAATACAGTGGCCGATTACCTCAGCAGACAAAGAATTCAGTCCACCGAGTGGGAACTATGCTGAGAGGCATTCAATTATGCCTGTCATCAATGGGGAACTCCCAGCTTAGACCTCTTTGCGACCAGAAGAAGCGCCAAAGTCCAGAGGTTCTGCTTCCTCAATCTGACAGACAACCCGGTAGCAATCGATGCCTTAAACCAAACATGGGGGGAGGAACTCCTCCTGTATGCCTTTCCCCACATCGCCTTGATCCCAAGAGTCCTCAGAAAAATTCAAGAAAAAGGCATTAGTGATGTTGGTGGTTCCATTGTGGCCAAAACGAAGCTGGTTTCCTCTGCTGAAGGAGATGTCCCAGAGAGGTCCCCTCCGGTTGCCGGAGAAGGAAGACTTGCTGATCCAGGGCCCAGTTCTTCATCCAGATGCAAAGAGGCTTCAATTATTTGCATGGATCCTGAAAGGAAGATCTTAAGATCCGACCAGGTGATCTCCACGATCCAGGCTAGCTGTAAACCTGTGACCTGTGCAATTTACAACAAAATCTGGAAGTGATTTTGTTTGGAATGTGGTAGCTTTCATAGATTCATCCCGGCCTGATATCCCAAAGGATATCCCAAAGGATTAAAGCCGAGCACACTAAAAGTACAGATTGCGGCCCTAAGTATTTTCTTCAATTTACCCCTGGCAACTCAATCTTTGTGTGGCTTTATAAAAACATGCTACCCAAGGGTAAGGCCCTCAATAAGATAATCAGTCCCTCCATGGGATTTAAATCTTGTACTCAATGCCTTATGTAAGTCTCCTTATGAGCCGGTAGAACTCATTGACATTGCGTAGCTTTCGTTCAAAACGGTCTTTTTAGTGGCCATTACTTCGGCCAAGAGACTAGGAGAAATCCAGGCACTCTCAATCCTGAACCCATATATCCAAATCTATGACGATCGCATAATTCTAAGGCTAAACCCAGGGTTTTTGCCCAAAGTGGTCTCCTCTCGAAACTTAAACCAGGAAATAGTACTTCCCTCTTTCTGCCAAGCCCCCAAAAACCCAAAAGAGAAGTTTTTCCACTCTTTGGATGTTAGGCAGGCAGTCATCCACTATCTCGAAGCAACTCGAGAGTGGAGGCAAGATACAAATGTATTTATCCAGTACAGGGGAAGAAATAAGGAAAGAAAGGCGTCAGAATCCTCCTTAGCTACCTTACAACCACCATTTCCCTAGCATACGAAACAGAGGGGCTACCCATTCTGATAGGATTAAGAGCCCACTCTACCAGAGCAGTTGCAACCTCCTGGGCTGAAAGGGCAGGTGCCTAGGTGGATCAAATTTGTAGTGCAGCTACTTGGTCTAGCCTAAATACATTTGGTAATCATAAGCTGGATACTTTGGCAGAAAATCAGTTGTCCTTTGGCCGTAAGGCTCTGCAGGCTATAGTCCCACCCTAAATTTAGAGTACTTTGGTATTCTCCATGGTGCTGTCAGGAGGGACATCCTGGGAAATCGGAACTAGACCTACCGGTAATGTTGTTTCCAGGAGTCCATCCTAACAGCACTGGTAATTCCATCCCTTAAATTTTGTAATTTGTGATATAAAACTTGTACAGAATTTGAATAAATAACAATTGCATCCATCCAGATGATACATGGAAAATTTCTGGGGATATGGGTGAGGAGGGGACTTTTAACCTCTCGTGCATTTCCTGTCCCTATAAGGAAGGAAGGACGTCTTCCATGGCGCTGTCAGGATGGACTCCTGGAAACAACATTACCGGTAGGTCTAATTCCGATTTTACAGGACGTCCATCCTGACAACACACCAGGAGGTAGTCCATGGCTGAAGATTGTTCCCTCCAAATTCAGGTGACAGTGTCCCTTTAAACCTAGTACTAAATGCCCTGTGTAAGTCTCCTTATCAACTACTGTAGGACATTAGTATCAAAATGCCTTCCTTGAAGACAAATTTCTAACTAGCCATCACTTTGGCAAAGAGAATAGGGGAAATTCAGGCCCTGTTGCTTAGAGATCCTTATCTACGTGTATGGGAAGATCGAATCGTACTTAAACTAGACCAATCGTTTCTTCCAACAGTGGTGTCCAGTGCCAACTTAAATTTGGAGATTATCCTATCCTCCTATTTCCGACATCCCAACAACCAGAAGGAACAAATATTTAATTCAGTGGCTGTAAGACAGACGGTTCTGTATGTGGAGGCTGGATTCAGACCTCTTTGCAATGGCAAGAAGACTTCAAAGGCAACATTGGCCAGATGGATTACATTCGAAATTTCTCTGGCATACACCTTGGAAGGGAAATCACAGCCAGAAGGTGTTAGAGCTCTTTTAACTAGGGCAATCCCCGCTTTGTGGGCTGAACAGGCAGGAGTCTTGGTGGACCAGATTTGTAGGGCTGAGATCTAGTCCAACCTGAATACCTTTTGTAGACAATACATTACAAGTTGGGCCTGTTATCCGGGCAACAGATGGCCTATGGAAGGAAAGTCATTCAAGGAGTAGTCCCTCCCTAATTCTATTAATTTGGTATTTCTTCTGGTGTGCTATCAGGAGGGATGTCCTGGAAAGTAGGAATTAGTCCTACCAGAAACTGTATTTCCAGAAGTCAATCATGACTGCTCCCTTACATTCCATCCCTTGAATTCCATGTACTTATGTGAAGTTAACATTTGTGTAAGAGATTTAAATATAACTGAGTTGCATCCATCCTGGTGTGGTGATTGGTAAAGACACTGAAGGTTAGGTGGGGGGTTGAGGGGGCATTTAACCTCTTGTGTTTTTTCTGTCCCTAGAGGATGAGGAAATACAGTTATCTGTAGGACTAATTCCTACTTACTTTTCACTCTGTTAGTACACTTGAAGCGCAATTGTATGATCCCTTCTGCTATATATATCAATGCTACAATATCGCTAAATATAGCAAAAATCAGTCTAATATGAACGCCAGGTACAGGTGTACCATCATGATATGCACACGGATCTTCAATAGATCCCTGGCCATCATGGCAACCGATTAGCGCCCCCGATCATGTCATGGCAGCGCCAATGGGCGCATAGAATGATACGCCCCCTTGCCGGCATGCTGTTAATGCTGCTGTCTCTGATTGGCAATGGCTTTTTACAAGATAACAGCTGCATGCAGAGCTCTGTTCCACTCGTGCCTGTTAGAGGCAGATGAGGGCTGATTATCACAGCCATAATCTGCCGGCAAAAATATGCAGACTTGGCTTGCGAGCCCACATCAAAGTCTGGGAGCCGGCATATGATGTACCTAGTACGCCATATGTTATTAAATGGTTAATGGCTTCTCTAAGTCGGCCACCCCTGTCCTGTCAGTGCCTGCTTTTTCCAGCCATTGTGATGCTATATGATTGGATAGTGCTTCAAGATTGATATCAACTGTTTGCACAGTATAAAGGCCCCCATACACATTAAGGTTGTCTGAACCCATCGATATCGACGGTCCATGTAGATGTCGATTGTATACTTCCAATTTCGGACTGCCAGTCTAATTGTTCTTCTGAGATAAGCAGCCGGCAGACGTATAAGCTGGCGGTTTTCTCATAGAGAGACTCGAACAGCAGCGCTGACCTCATTGGAGCTGCACCACTGTGGTAGAAGAGTATACATTGGTTTTATTTTAATTGGGGTTCTGAATTGTTTTTAAGCTGACCTCTTTTGCTATGAAAACCCTAAAAATTTCTGGTGCAAGCAATTACTTCCATAAGTCACATTCTTAGTAAAAGGAAGTCCCCCTGTGTGCAATCTAAGGCTGCCGTCACACTAGCAGTATTTGGTCAGTATTTTACATCAGTATTTGTAAGCCAAAACCAGGAGTGGGTGATAAATGCAGAAGTGGTGCATATGTTTCTGTTATACTTTTCCTCTAATTGTTCCACTCCTGGTTTTGGCTTACAAATACTGATGTAAAATACTGACCAAATACTGCTAGTGTGATGGCAGCCTAAGTGTTACATGGTCTGTCAGTGTATGCCCACCTTTTCTGAAAGGCCACAGAGGCTGCAACACAATTAAACAAGAGGCAACACCAACCAAACAACACCATGAATACCAAGGAGATCTCAAAACAAGTCAGGGACAAAGTTGTTGAGAAGTACAAGTCATGGTTTGTGTTATAAAAAAATAAAAATAAAAAAAATATTCCAATATTTGATGATCCCCCCCCGAAGCACCATCAAATCCATTATCATCAAATGGAAAGAACATAGTACCACAACAAACCAGCCAAGAGAGATCTGCCTACCAAAACTCTCAGCCCGGGCAAGGAGGGCATTAATCAAAGAGGCAGCACAGAGACCAAAGGTAACCTTGAAGGAGCTGCAGAGTTCCAAAGCAGAGACTAAAGTATTTATCCATAGAGCCACAACAGGCTGAAAACTCCGTAGAGGTGGCCTTTATGGAAGACTGGGCAGAAAAAAAGTCTTTACTTACACTCACAAATTGTAAGGCTCGCTTTGAGTTTTCCAAAAGACGTGGGTGGCTGTTATGATCCGGTGACCTTGGAGCCGCATGAATAACTTTCACTGGAGTAGGTGGTAACTGTACTGACCGCAATCCTGATCTGACACCGCAACTAGAAGTAGCCGTGGGGTGTGCCTAACAAACCCTAGACACCTCGTCACAGCCGGAGAACTAAATACCCCTATAGATGGAAATAGGAATACTATCTTGCCTCAGAGCAGAACCCCAAAGGATAGGCAGCCCCCCACGAATATTGACTGTGAGTAGGAGAGGAAAGACACACGTAGGCAGAAAACAGGATTTAGCAAAAGAGGCCACTCTAGCTAAAATAGGAAAGGATAGCACAGCGTACTATGCGGTCAGTATTAAAACCCTTCCAAAAATATCCACAGCAGATTATACAAAAATTCCTCCATCTAACTAAAGACGTGGAACGTATATCTGCAACTCCAGAGAATCCTACACTCAAAGCAGGAATACAATTAAAAACCAAGCACACAGCTTGTGTGCCAAAGAAAAAGAAACAGACACTTATCTTTGCTGAATTGGCAGCTAAGCAGGAGAAGCCAGACAGAGATCCAACACTTCCCAAGAAACATTGACAACTGGCAAGGACTAATGAATCCTGCAAACCTAAATACCCCAGTCAGAATTGCAATCAGCAGAAACACCTGACCATGACTGCAGCCCTGGGACAACTGCACTACCACCTACAACCACCGGAGGGAGCCCAAAAGCAGAATTCACAACAGGTGGCTCACCAAATGTATGGAGGAAGGTGCTGTGGTCAGATGAGACCAAAATTGGCCACCAAGGTAAAACGCTATTTCTGACGCCAAACCAACACCGCTCATCACCCCAAGAGCATCATCCAAACAGTGAAACGTGGTGGCAGCATCATGTTGTGGGGATGTTTTTTGGCAGCAGGTACAGGGAAAATGGTTCAAGTTGAGGAGGATGGATGGTGCGAAATACAGGGATATTCTTGAGCAAAACCTGTTTGTCTGTCAGTGATTTGAAACTGGGATGAAGGTTCACCTTCCCAGAAGACCATGACCCAAACCATTCTGCTAAAGCAACACTCCAGTGGTTTAATAGGAAACATGTAAATGTTTTAGAGTGTCCCAATTAAAGTCTAAACCTTAAACCAATTGAGAATCTGTGGTCAGACTTGAAGAATGCTGTTCAGCAGAGGAAACCATATAATTTGAAGGAGCTGCAGCAGCTTTGCCTTGAGGAGTGGGCAAAATTCCCAGTTACAAAATGTGGAAAGCTCATAGACTTATACAAAGCGACTTGCAGCTGTAATTGCTGCAAAAGGAGACTCTACAAAGTACTGACTTTAGGGGGTGAAAAGTTACGCACACGGAAGTGTTCAGTTATTTTGTCCTATTGATTGCTTCACAATAAAAAAAAAAACAAATGTTGACAGTTGTAGGCGTGTTCCTTACATGAACTGATGCAAACTTTTTACAAAACTGTGAAATTCCAGGTTGTGAGGTAGCAAAACACAAAAAAATGCAAAGGGAGGTGAATATTTTTGCAGTCCACTGCATTAAGTGAAATGCTGATCTATGGCGGTTTATATGAAAGGGTCATGTAAAGTAGTGACCATCACCTTTTAATGTACAGTAAAGTCCCTCAATTGACAACCATTTCAGTGCCCTCTTACTGTTCTGTAACCAGATGTTCTACTTCTCGGCAGGTTAGAATGCAGTTGGCAGTTAAAGAAAGTGCTGCAGGGATATCTACACATTGTGAAGCAGGTACATGACATCCGTATGGATATTGATTTTCTGTGCTTGTCTAAAGTCCCCAATGCGCATTAGATAAAAGTTGGACAAACTGGGAACATCGTGACTCTCCACGGACAGATAATGTTGGGGTGATGAGGATCTGGTGGTGTGAATTTAATTGCTAGATTATTTTGCTCTGTATGCTGATAAATTGCTGTTGTAGTCAGGCAGGTACTAACTCCGCTCTCCCCATAGAAAACACATGAGCGCTCGGCCGAATGCTGATATGTAGGGTGGGTTGGAAGAAACGGCTGTCTGCTGAAAAATCGTTTGTCCAATAGTTATGTAAGGGAGGATCGGGGCCGTCAGGTATGTATACAGGCTTGGACTGGCCCACAGGAGAACTGGAAAATCCTCCGGTGGGCCCCTGTGCAGGAGTGGGCCTCTACCCTCATATGAGCAGTACTTGGTACAATATACTTGAATCCCTACTTACAAAGTCAGCATCGTAATCATTTAACAATCTACCCAGTTCATTGTTACATAAATTGGTGATTGAGGATAATGTCACATTTACATGGTGCTGAAAAGTGGGGCCCTGCAGTTGGTTGCTGGTGAGCCCCAATGTGACACTGGGTGTATTTCATAATAGTAGAAAGATTTAGTAAATTCCTTCATGATATCTGAATTTATTGAAGTTGATGAACCTTTCTGTGAAAACCTTTATATCTAGTTTTGTTAAACTGTGGCTGAAAGGAGAACGCAAACTTGTCACGTAGAAGACTGACTTCAGAACGACTTGAGATGGACGCGTGTTGTGAATTCTGCTCTTGGGTTCCCTCCAGTGGTTGTAGGTGGGAATGCAGTTGTCTCTGAGTCACAGTCCTGGCCAGGTGTATCTGCTGATTGCAGCTCTGACTGGGATATTTAGGTGTGCAGGATTCATTAGTCCTTGCCAGTTGTCAATGTTTCTTCTGAAGTGTTGGATCACTTTCTGGCTTCTCCTGCTCAGCTGTCAATTCAGCAAAGATAAGTGTCTGTTTTTTGTTTCTGTGGCACACATGCAGTGTGCTTATATTCTGTGCTATTCATTTGTTTTTCTCTTGTCCAGCTTAGACTGTGCCAGTGTTTTCTCAGTCTTGTTGGATTCTCTGGAGATGCAGATATACGCTCCACATCTTTAGTTAGATGATGGAGGTTTTTGTATTTTTTGCTGTGGATATTTTTGGAAGGATTTTTAATACTGACCGCTTAGTATCCTGTCCTATCCTTTCCTATTTAGCTAGTGTGTGCCTCATTTGCTAAATCCTGTTTCCTGCCTGCGTGTGTCTTTTCCTCTACTACTCACAGTCAATATTTGTGGGGGGCTGCCTATCCTTTGGGGTTCTGCTCTGAGGCTAGGTAGAAATTCCTATTTCCATCTATAGGGGTATTTAGTCCTCTGGCTGTGTCGAGGTGTCTAGGTTTTGTTAGGCACATCCCACGGCTACTTCTAGTTGCGGTGATAAGATCAGGGTTTGCAGTCAGTATAGTTACCACCTACTCCAGTGAAAGTTTTCATGCTGCTCCAAGGTCACCTGATCATAACAGACGCGGAAGCTGGAAATTTCATCTATAGATTTCCTTATATTTCATTTTAGTTCTTGCATCTCTTTTAAGTTGATCTTTGTTACTGTGTGTCAGCGGCCTCTTCACATGCTCCGTTTCTTTTAATGGCTCCATCTGGGGCATAGACGTTTATATATCACTATTTACTGACCTTCCTTCAAGCGCCCCAAAAAAGGTATCTTCTAATTTTACTTACCCACACATTGAAGGCTTTCCAAGCTAAACCTAAAAGTAATTTTCATTTCAGAAAACTTTCACATGTTCTGATGATTTGTTAAAAGTGTTGATAGGTGGGGATCTGTGTGCGCAGTGTCCCAGGCAAATGCTAAGCTGAGCATTGTGCCCTTTTAATTGTCAAGGCACCCTAAGGGTGCAGCCAAAAATAACATGCAGATTGGTCGTAAATCTTCACTTTATTGCATTGCTCATCTATATCTATCTGTTTTTTTTTTACAGGCAATACAGCATTAGGCCCATTTTGAAAAAAAGGTTTTAGGTTATAGGGTTACTAAACACCGCTAGTACCCTAAAACCAATTGGCTATTCAATAAATCATTGTGGCATCAACACAGGCCATGTTCTGAACCTTCTTTCCCATAACAGAGGCATGATATCATATTTTGAGCTCTTTCGTCCCTAATGTGGATCTATAGAGACTCTGTTGTTGTACTAATGCAAAGCCCTATGTATTAAAGAGTTAAAGGCGTATTCCCGTCTCTAAAATCCCATCCCAATATGTAGTAGGTGTAATAATAATAGCAAATTTTCCAATTAAAATTGTAGTATAGTTTTTCTGATTCGCCATGTCTCTTTCCTCATGTGCAGGCATTGCAGGACCTTAGGTATCCATGGTTACGACCACTGATATAGTGACAGGCAGTTAGCTAGTTGCTAATGAAACTTTCTAGCTTCCATGTCTTTCCTTTTTTGGGTCCTTACGTGGAACTATAGAGACTCTCGTTGTACTAATGCAAAGCCCTATATATTAGAGTTAAAGTGGTATTCCTGTCTCTAAGATCATATCCCAGTATGTAGTAGGTATAATATAATATTAGCAAATACCTCCAATTAGAAATGTAGCATATTTTTTTTCGATTCGCTCTGTCTCTTTCCTCATGTGCAGACATTGATTGATCAAAAAGGCATTGCAGGACCTTCAGTATCCATGATTACGACCACTAGCAACTAGCTACCTACCTACCTGTCACTATATTAATGGTCGTAACCATGGATACCTAAGGTCCTGCAATGCCTTTATGATTAATCAATTAACCTTTATTACCCATTTATTAACCTAAAAATAGACATTCAAAGTAATCCTCACCTGTCTGCCGTCATCCGTTATGGGGATGTCTGATAGACACCTCTCCATTACTAACCCATGGGCTTGATGTAAGCAGACATAAAGCGGCTGAGATCAACCCCAAAACTATCAATATCAGCCTGCAGCTGTCTACTTAGCCTTTTCTGGTTAGTGAAAAATAGGGGGGACCCCATGTCATTGTTTTTTGTGTGTGTCTCCTTTTTACTAACGATAAGGGATAAGCAGACGACAGCTGTGAGCTGTTAATTATAAGCTGGGAACCTTTAGGGCTATTGGCCACATCTCAGAATAATAACAGCCCCCAGCTGTCTGCCTTCCCTCAGCTGGTTAAGAAAAATAAAGGGGATCCCACACCATTTTAAAAATACACAGACGGTGGGTGAGGACTACAACTGTTATCCACTTCGCCTGGTCTTGTTGATTGCAGAGAAACCGGGCAGTGATGATGAAAGTTGGATTTAGTTCACTGCACCTGGGAACAGTGCTAACTGTAAGGCAAAATAGTTCCTCACCCCCAAAAGAAATTCAGCAAATTCTGCACTCCCAAATCCAAAT
This sequence comes from Ranitomeya imitator, assembly GCF_032444005.1. Lineage (NCBI taxonomy): Eukaryota > Metazoa > Chordata > Amphibia > Anura > Dendrobatidae > Ranitomeya > Ranitomeya imitator. The sequence continues at coordinate 87,817,656 of NC_091286.1, forward strand.
TCCCCCCTCCCTTCTGAGCCCCACAGTGTGCCTAAACCACATTTAGCGTCCACATGTTTGCCATTTCTCTAGCAATAACAGCCCGCTTAATTTACAGGATCCATGCCTCCAGAAGCACAAGCTGGGCATAACGTATTGGGCACTACAACGTACTTGGTTCTACAATCTACTGGGCACTACAATAGCAGATTTGCAATTTTCAATCAGCAACATCCACTGTTGCTTGTTTCTGGAAAACTCCTTAAGTCAAAATCATCACTACACCTGTAGATAAATTCCAAGAGGGGTGTGATTTTCAAAATAGGGTCACTTGAGGGTGGATTTTGCTTTTCTGACACATAGGGGCTTTATGTATGGAGTCTGCAAACTGTTGTACGATAATTTGTTCTCCAAGAGTCAAATAGTGCTCTGTCCCTCCCGAGTCTCGCCGTGTGGCTAAGCAGTACTGTGCAGCCACACATGGGATATTGCAAGTTCAGCAGAAATTGTGACACATTTTGGTGCCATTTTCCTGTGTGAAAATGTGTAATCTGGGGCTAAAACTATATTTTGTTGCATAAATGTAATTATTTTTTCTTCACTGCCAATGGTATAAAATTACCGTATATACTCGAGTATAAGCTGAGATTTTCAGCCCAAATTTTTGGGCTGAAAGTGCCCCTCTCGGCTTATACTCGAGTCACGGTGGGTGGCAGGGTTGGCGGGTGAGGGGGAGAGGGCGCTGAGGCATACTTACCTAGTCCTGGCGATCCTGGCGCTCCCCCTGCCGTCCCACGGTCTTCGGTGCTGCAGATCTTCCCCTCTTCAGCGGTCACGTGGGACCGCTCATTAGAAAAATGAATATGGACTCCACTCCCAAAGGGGTAGAGCCGCATATTCATTTCTCTAATCAGCGGTAACGGTGACCGCTGATAGAGGAAGAGGCTGCGGCACCGAAGACCAGCTGTTCGGGAGAAGGAGCGGGACGCCGGGAGCAGGTAAGTATTACATATTCACCTGTCCACGTTCCACACACCGGGCGTCGCTCCATCTTCCCGGCGTCACTCCGCTCTGACTGTGCGGATCAGAGGGCGCGATGACGCATATAGTGTGCACGGCGCCCTCTGCCTGATCAGTCAGTGCGGAGAGATGCCGGGACGAGACTCCGGGAGCTGCAAGCAAGAAAGGTGAGTATGTTTTTTTTTTTTTTTTTTTATTGCAGCAGCAGCAGCAATGGCACAGCTTTATATGGTACATCAATGGGGCAATAATGAACGGTGCAGAGCACTATATGGCACAGCTATGGGGCAATAATGAACGGTGCAGAGCACTATATGGCACAGCTATGGGACAAAAATGAACGGTGCAGTGCACTATATGGCACAGCTATGGGACAAAAATGAACGGTGCAGTGCACTATATGGCACAGCTATGGGACAAAAATGAACGGTGCAGAGCACTATATGGCACAGCTATGGAGCAATAATGAACGGTGCAGAGCGCTATATGGCACAGCTATGGGGCAATAATGAACGGTGCAGAGCACTATATGGCACAGCTATGGGGCAATAATGAACGGTGCAGAGCATTGTATATGGGGCACAGCTTTATATGGAGCATCTATGGGGCAATAATGAACTTTATGGAGCATTATATGGGGCTCCTGATTCAATATGGATATTCAAAAACACTTAACCTACTGATGTCTCAATTAATTTTACTTTTATTGGTATCTATTTTTGTTTTTGACATTAACCGGTAGCTGCTGCATTTCCCACCCTAGGCTTATACTCGAGTCAATAAGTTTTCCCAGTTTTTTGTGGCAAAATTAGGGGGGTCGGCTTATACTCGGGTCGGCTTATACTCGGGTATATACGGTATGTGACACACTTGTGCTGTCAATATGATCACTGCACCATTAGATGAATTAATTGAAAGGTTTTTTATTTGTAAAATGGGGTCACTTATGGGGGGGTTCTGCTGTCTTAACACCTCTGGGCCTTTTCCAATGGGTCATGGGACCCGCAAACCATAACAGTAAAATCTGCACTATAATATGGCGTTCCTTCCCTTCTGAGCTTTCCACTGTGCTTGAAAAGTATTTCCCGATCACATGTTGGGTATTAACCCATTCATGAAAAATTATACAATAAACTATGCAGTCTATTTGTTTTCATTGGCCCTTTTAAAAATAAAAAATCCTTGGCCAAAACCACATTTTAGTGGTAAAAATGTAATTATTCTTTCTTCAACGCCCAATGGTATAAAATTCTGTGAGGCACATGTGCCCATATGTTCACTGCACCCCTGGTTGAATTCATTGGGGGTGTAGTTTGTAAAATGGGATTACTTATGATGGGATTTCTGCTGTTCTGGCACCAGAGGGTCTCTGCCGAATTGACATGGCACCCGCAAACCATTCCAGCAAAATCTGCACTACAATATGGCGCTCCTACCATTCTGAGCTTTGCACTGTGCCTGAAAAGTAATTTTCTACCACATATGGGGGTATTAGTGTACTTTAGAAAGTAAAAAATTGTACCATTCATTTTCTCCAATTATCCCATTTGGGACCAAAGCAACATTTTAGTGGAAAAGTGGTAATTTTCCATTGATTCAGCCCAATGTTCTACAATTCTGTGAATTGCCTAAGGGGTTAAAAATGCTCACTACACCCCTAGATGAATTCATCAAGAGGTGTAGTTTCCAAAATCGCAAGCGCGACATGGTATCCGCTAACTATGCCAGCTAATTTTGCGCTCCAAAAGTCAAATGGTGCTGCTTCCCTTCTGAGCCTTGCTGTGCGCCCAAACAGTAGTTTCCAACTACATATGGGGTATTGGTATATTCAGGAGAAACTGCACAACAGTTGTGAGCACTTTGAGGGGTGTAGTCTTTAAAATTATGTCACTTTTAGCTATTTTCTGTCGCACAGGCTGGTTACTGATTTAGGCCACATTCACACGTTCAGTATTTGGTCAGTATTTTTACCTCAGGATTTGTAAGCCAAAGCCAGGAGTGGAACAATCAGAGGAAAAGTATAATAGAAACACGTCACCGCTTCTGTATTTCTCACCCACTCTTGGATTATTCTTACAAATACCGATGTAAAATACTGACCAAATACTGAACATGTGATTGTGGCCTTAATAAAATCCTGACAATGCCAATTTTTTTTTTTTTTTGTTTTGTTTTGCTACTTTAGAAAAAAATCACTTAAAAAAAAAAAAAAAGGTTTTTTTGGTCACCATATTCTAATTCTCGTAACCAGTCTTTTTCTTTTTGTAGATATTGATGTGCGAGGGCTTGTTTTTTTGAAGGTCGAGCTGTAGTTTTTACTGGTATCATTTTGTTTGCGACATGACTTTTTTAAAATTCCTTTTCATTAATTTTTTTGTATGTTCTTTGAACAAAAAAAAACAATAAATATGAATTCATTAACTTGATTCTGCGAGTGATGCCATTATGGTGAAACACAATTTATAGTTTATTTTCTACGTATATTTTACTGCTTAAATCTTTTTTTTTTTTTGTTTGTTTTCACATTGCGAGAACCTTTAATTTTTTCGATTTTCTGAGTACGGAACTTTTTAAGAGCTTGTTTTTTGCATAACGATCTGAAATTTTTATTGCTATCATTTTTTATTTTGTTTTATCACTTGTTCACTTATTTTATTTCATTTTGTGTTAGGCAAGTTGAACAGAAAACAACAATCCTGGCTACGATTTTAATGGCATCCACCTAGGAGGGAGGGGGATAAATAATATAATTTTATTATATATATATATATATATATATATATATATATATATATATATATATATATATATATATATATATATATATATATATATATATATATATATATATATATATATAGTTAGGGCCATAAATATTTGGACAGTGACACAATTTTCGCGAGTTGGGCTCTGCATGCCACCACATTGGATTTGAAATGAAACCTCTACAACAGAATTCAAGTGCAGATTGTAACGTTTAATTTGAAGGGTTGAACAAAAATATCTGATAGAAAATGTAGGAATTGTACACGTTTCTTTTCCAACACTCCACATTTTAGGAGGTCAAAAGTAATTGGACAAATAAACATAACCCAAACAAAATATTTTTATTTTCAAGATTTTGTTGCAAATCCTTTGGAGGCAATCACTGCCTTAAGTCTGGAACCCATGGACATTACCAAACGCTGGGTTTCCTCCTTCTTAATGCTTTGCCAGGCCTTTACAGCCGCAGCCTTCAGGTCTTGCTTGTTTGTGGGTCTTTCCGTCTTAAGTCTGGATTTGAGCAAGTGAAATGCATGCTCAATTGGGTTTAGATCTGGAGATTGACTTGGCCATTGCAGAATGTTCCACTTTTTGGCACTCATGAACTCCTGGGTAGCTTTGGCTGTATGCTTGGGGTCATTGTCCATCTGTACTATGAAGCGCCGTCCAATCAACTTTGCAGCATTTGGCTGAATCTGGGCTGAAAGTATATCCCGGTACACTTCAGAATTCATCCGGCTACTCTTGTCTGCTCTTATGTCATCAATAAACACAAGTGACCCAGTGCCATTGAAAGCCATGCATGCCCATGCCATCACGTTGCCTCCACCATGTTTTACAGAGGATGTGGTGTGCCTTGGATCATGTGCCGTTCCCTTTCTTCTCCAAACTTTTTTCTTCCCATCATTCTGGTACAGGTTGATCTTTGTCTCATCTGTCCATAGAATACTTTTCCAGAACTGAGCTGGCTTCTTGAGGTGTTTTTCTGCAAATTTAACTCTGGCCTGTCTATTTTTGGTATTGATGAATGGTTTGCATCTAGATGTGAACCCTTTGTATTTACTGTCATGGAGTCTTCTCTTTACTGTTGACTTAGAGACAGATACACCTACTTCACTGAGAGTGTTCTGGACTTCAGTTGATGTTGTGAACGGGTTCTTCTTCACCAAATTAAGTATGCGGCGATCATCCACCACTGTTGTCATCCGTGGACGCCCAGGCCTTTTTGAGTTCCCAAGCTCACCAGTCAATTCCTTTTTTCTCAGAATGTACCCAACTGTTGATTTTGCTACTCCAAGCATGTCTGCTATCTCTCTGATGGATTTTTTTCTTTTTTTTCAGCCTCAGGATGTTCTGCTTCACCTCAATTGAGAGTTCCTTTGACTGCATGTTGTCTGCTCACAGCAACAGCTTCCAAATGCAAAACCACACACCTGGAATCCACCCCTGACCTTTTAACTACTTCATTGATTACAGGTTAACGAGGGAGACGCCTTCAGAGTTAATTGCAGCCCTTAGAGTCCATTGTCCAATTACTTTTGGTCCCTTGAAAAAGAGGACGCTATGCATTACAGAGCTATGATTCCTAAACCCTTTCTCCGATTTGGATGTGGAAACTATCATATTGCAGCTGGGAGTGTGCACTTTCAGCCCATATTATATATATATATAATTGTATTTCTGAACATGTTTTTGTAAACAGCTAAAATAACAAAACTTGTGTCACTGTCCAAATATTTCTGGCCCTAACTGTATATGTATGTATATGTATATGTATGTATATGTATATATTTATGCAAGGAGGAACAGGAGGAGCACTGCCAGAGCCCTGTAAAATGATCTCCAGCAGGCCACAAATGTGCATGTGTCTGCACAAACGGATAGAAACTGACTCCATGAGGATGGTCTGAGTGCCTGATGTCCACTGATGGGGGTTGTGCTCACAGCCCAACACCGTGCAGGATGCTTTGCATTTGCCACAGAACACCAGGATTGGCAAACTCGCCACTGGCACCCTGTGCTCTTCACAGATGGAAGCAGGTACACATTGAGCACATGTGACAGACGTGACAGTCTGGAGATGCCGTGGAGAGTTATCTGCTGCCTGCCATATACTTCAGCATGACCGGTTTGACAGTGGGTCAGTAATGGTGTGGGGTGGCATTTCTTTGGAGGGCCGCACAGCCCTCCATGTGCTCACCAGAGGTAGCCTGACTGCAATTAGGTAACGAGATGAGATCCCCAGGCCCCTTGTGAGACCATATGCTGGTGCGGTTGGCCCTGGGTTCTTTCTAATGCAGGACAATGCCAGACCTCATGTGGCTGGAGTGTGTCAGCAGTTCCTACAAAATGAAGGCATTGAAGCTATGTATTGGCCCGCCCATTCCCCAGACCGGAATCCGATTGAGCACATATGGAACATCCTGTCTCGCTCCATCCACCAATGTCACATTGCACCACAGACTGTCCAGGAGTTGGTGAATGCTTTAGTCTAGGTCTGTGAGTAGATCCCTCAGGAGAACATCCGCCGCCTCATCAGGAGCATGCCCAGGCGTTGTACAATAGGGAGGTCATACAGGAACGTGGAGGCCACAAACAATATTGAACATCTTTTCCTTTTTATGAAGCATTTCCGCTGAAGTTGGATCAGCCTGTAATTTGATTTTCCACTTTGATTTTGAGTATCATTCCAAATCCAGGCCTCCATGGGCTAGTCATTTTGATTTACGTTGATAATTATGTCTTATTGTTCTGAACACATTCTACTATGCAATGAATACAAATTTGCAACTGGAATATTTCATTCAGAGATATCTAGGACGTGGCATTTTAGTGTTCCCTTTATTTTTTTGAGCAGTGTATGTATAGTGTATATGTATGTGTTCATACATATATACCATATATACTCGAGTATAAGCCGAGATTTTCAGCCCATATTTTTGGGCTGAAAGTGCCCCTCTCGGCTTATACTCGAGTCACGGTGGGTGGCAGAGTCGGCGGGTGAGGGGGAGAGGGGGCTGAGGCATACTTACCTAGTCCCGGCGATCCTGGCGCTCCCCCTGCCGTCCCACGGTCTTCGGTGCTGCAGATCTTCCCCTCTTCAGCGGTCACGTGGGACTGCTCATTAGAAAAATGAATATGGACTCCCCTCCCAAAGGGGTAGAGCCGCATATTCATTTCTCTAATCAGCGGTAACGGTGACCGCTGATAGAGGAAGAGGCTGCGGCACCGAAGACCAGCTGTCCGGGGGAAGGAGCGGGACGCCGGGAGCAGGCAAGTATCGCATATTCACCTATCCCCGTTCTACACACCAGGGGTTGCTCCATCTTCCCGGCGTCTCTCCGCACTGACTGTGCAGGTCAGAGGGCGCGATGACGCATATAGTGTTCGCGACACCCTCTGCTTGATCAGTCAGTGCGGAGAGACGCCGAGAAGATGGAGCGGCGCCGGGAGCTGCAAGCAAGAGAGGTGAGTATGGCTTTTTTTTTTTTATTGCAGCAGCAGCAATGGCAGAGCTTTCTATGGTACATCAATGGGGCAATAATGAACGGTGCAGAGCACTATATGGCACAGCTATGGGACAATAATGAACGGTGCAGAGCACTATATGGCAGCACAGCTATGGGGCAATAATGAACGGTGCAGAGCACTATGTGGCACAGCTATGGGGCAATAATGAACGGTGCAGAGCACTATATGGCACAGCTATGGGACAATAATGAATGGTGCAGAGCACTATATGGCACAGCTATGGGACAATAATGAACGGTGCAGAACACTATATGGCACAGCTATGGGACAATAATGAACGGTGCAGAGCACTATATGGCACAGCTATGGGACAATAATGAACGGTGCAGAGCACTATATGGCAGCACAGCTATGGGGCAAGAATGAACGGTGCAGAGCACTATGTGGCACAGCTATGGGTGTTGTGAATTCTGTGGTCGAGCTCCCTCCTGTGGTCACAAGTGGTACTTCGGCTGATTCTGTCTATGGGCTTCCGTTGGTGGATGTGAGTGGTACTGCGGCTTCTGAGTTTCCTTCCTCAGGTGATGAGGTTAAGTCGTTAGGTGCTGCTCTATTTAACTCCACCTAGTGCTTTGATCCTGGCCTCCAGTCAATGTTCTAGTATTGGTCTTGCTTCCTCCTGGATCGTTCCTGTGGCCTGTTTGCCCAGCATAAGCTAAGTTCTGCTGGTGTTACTTTTGTTTGCTATATTTTCTGTCCAGCTTGCTATATTGGTTTTTCTTGCTTGCTGGAAGCTCTGAGACGCAGAGGGAGCACCTCCGTACCGTTAGTCGGTGCGGAGGGTCTTTTTGCCCCTCTGCGTGGTTGTTTGTAGGTTTTTGTGTTGACCGCAAAGCTATCTTTCCTATCCTCGGTCTATTCAGTAAGTCGGGCCTCACTTTGCTAAATCTATTTCATCTCTGTGTTTGTATTTTCATCTTATCTCACAGTCATTATATGTGGGGGGCTGCCTTTTCCTTTGGGGAATTTCTCTGAGGCAAGGTAGGCTTATTTTTCTGTCTTCAGGGCTAGCTAGTTTATCAGGCTGTGCCGAGTTGCATAGGGAGCGTTAGGCGCAATCCACGGCTACCTCTAGTGTGGTGTGATAGGATTAGGGATTGCGGTCAGCAGAGTTCCCACGTCTCAGAGCTCGTCCTATATTTTTGGTTATTGACAGGTCACTTTGTGTGCTCTGAACTTCAAGGTCCATTGTGGTTCTGAATTACCTATTCATAACATATGGGGCAATAATGAACGGTGCAGAGCACTATATGGCACAGCTATGGGACAATAATGAACGGTGCAGAGCACTATATGGCACAGCTATGGGACAATAATGAACGGTGCAGAGCACTATATGGCACAGCTATGGGACAATAATGAACGATGCAGAGCACTATATGGCACAGCTATGGGACAATAATGAACGGTGCAGAGCACTATATGGCAGCACAGCTATGGGGCAAGAATGAACGGTGTAGAGCACTATATGGCACAGTTATGGGGCAAGAATGAACGGTGCAGAGCACTATATGGCACAGCTATGGGACAATAATGAACAGTGCAGTGCACTATATGGCACAGCTATGGGGCAACAATGAACGGTGCAGAGCACTATATGGCACAGCTATGGGGCAATAATGAACGGTGCAGAGCACTATATGGCACAGCTATGGGACAATAATGAACGGTGCAGAGCACTATATGGCACAGCTATGGGACAAAAATGAACGGTGCAGAGCACTATATGGCACAGCTATCGGACAATAATGAATGGTGCAGAGCACTATATGGCAGCACAGCTATGGGGCAATAATGAACGGTGCAGAGCACTATATGGCACAGCTATGGGGCAAGAATGAACGGTGCAGAGTACTATATGGCACAGCTATGGGACAAAAATGAACGGTGCAGAGCACTATATGGCACAGCTATCGGACAATAATGAATGGTGCAGAGCACTATATGGCAGCACAGCTATGGGGCAATAATGAACGGTGCAGAGCACTATATGGCACAGCTATGGGGCAAGAATGAACGGTGCAGAGCACTATATGGCACAGCTATGGGACAATAATGAACAGTGCAGAGCACTATATGGCACAGCTATGGGGCAAGAATGAACGGTGCAGAGCACTATATGGCACAGCTATGGGACAATAATGAACAGTGCAGAGCACTATATGGCACAGCTATGGGGCAACAATGAACGGTGCAGAGCACTGTATGGCACAGCTATGGGGCAAGAATGAACGGTGCAGAGCACTATATGGCACAGCTATGGGGCAATAATGAACGGTGCAGAGCATTGTATATGGGGCACAGCTTTATATGGAGCATCTATGGGGCAATAATGAACTGTATGGAGCATTATATGGGGCTCCTGATTCAATATGGATATTCAAAAACACTTAATCTACTGATGTCTCAATTTTACTTTTATTGGTATCTATTTTTATTTTTGACATTAACCGGTAGCTGCTCCATTTTCCACCCTAGGCTTATACTCGAGTCAATAAGTTTTCCCAGTTTTTTGTGGCAAAATTAGGGGGGTCGGCTTATACTCGAGTATATACGGTACCTTTTTCTGACACCTGAGCACTCTCTAAAGATTTGCTGTTCCCACCAGGGGACTTGAGTGTGTGATTCTTTAATCGCATTGATAATACACTGAACTACTTAGGTAGACTGGTGCATTATCTATCCTGTTAGTGTTTGACAGACTCTAGGACCTCACCACTGTATGAATCTGATAGACGGACTTGCATCCATTGTTATGGCTCATTGTTGCCATAGCAGCCAATGACACGCCATGATTGTGCTTTGCTTTGGGGAAAGCTGAAAGGCTGACAGAGGAAGTGATCTCCCTCTGTCAGACTTCTCACCTGCCTCTGTCATTATTGACATCAGCATGCAAAGGAGTTAAAGTACTTAGATTGGAGCAAGCTGGATGGGGTTAAATGAAAAACAAAAGGTTTAGTTACTTTTTAAACACATGTATAGTTTGGTGACTTTGTGAATTGTCTTTTTTGTTATATCATAGTAGTTTAACATCTTTATGTAGAACACGTTATGATATTTTGGACAAACACTTTCTATGGAACTTTTATCAAAATCTTTCTTTCCACTTTTTCTTCCTGAAGAGGTTACAGCACAGTCCAACTCTGAGCAGCTTTATGATGGAGCTAAAGACTATATTGGTAAGTAGCAGTGATCTGTATGATTTAGCTTGGCAGGCATGTAACATACATTTTTCTATAATGTTATCACATATATTAATAATAGCAGTTATATTGTTTAATGCTTTACTTTGACTCAATAAGGACGAGCGGGTGTTGAGAATATTGTCCATTTGTCGTCTTATAGCGTCAGACCTGATTCTCCCAATGATCATTTCGGCTTAGGGTCACACGATGACGTGGGGCGCGACCATGAAATCGCAGTGACAGATTACAGCATTGGATGTTGCCACTTCCTACGTTGTCGCCTTTCGACGTGCAACACAGAGTTGCAAATGTGTTGGCTTTTCTTTTGCTTTTCGCAAGTTGCACGTGTCACTTCCCAGTTTATTTGACTTTTATTTGCAGCAAAATATAGTAGTAAAATATTTGTGCTATTTCACCACGGGTACAAGTCACATTCTGTATTGCAGAGCTATTAGGGCTTAGAGGCTATTTTCCCTATCGGAGCAAAGCAAATGTAGCCTAGATGGGACCTAGTTCCCCATTACATAAGAGAAGCTTCGCCGTCATGTTTTAAAGCTGATCTGTCACCAAATTTCACGATCTAAACTGCACATATTATTTAATAAATCTCTTAGACCTGATAAGATTGGCCTTCTTACTTTGAAAACCCATGTCAGAATGACTGTGCAATCCTGATATTAAAATGTGCATTTTATGAGTCTCCCGATCCTGAGAGAGCGGATGAGTCCGATGTATTCAGTCCCCGCCCACCTGACTAACAGCTGTATCTACCTGTGTAGTTTGTTTCTTAGCCCCTGAGTACACATCGTACATGCGAAACCAGCATAAAGCTTTTTGTCATTTTGCTACGTTAGGAAGCGGTGTAAGCAGTTTCTTCAGTAATCTAGTATTTATAACGTTGCGCTGCATCATCGTGACTGTATATTGCACTCCACCACTTAGTACAGTACATCGTTATACTTTTTTTTTCTATCCATTGAATTAGTCTCCTAATCTATTCAGAGACTTCCATTAAAAATGATCCTTATACTTTACAGTATACTTTTTTATCTTCTTTAACTTGGGAAGTTTTGGGCTTTTTATGCCTCTACAGGGGTGTACTTTTGAAACGACCAGTCTGAGATATGTGTAGAAATCCTCCATAACTGCCTAAACCTGAAACACAATCTGAACAATGTTCTATTTCAGGATGCGGCTCTGAAGAACACAAATTCCATAGACGCGTCACCTGCTCCGCAGTATTATTCCTCCCTTGTTAAGGACATCGAGAACTTAGGCTGGGATAAGTATGTCTGGAGAATCTTCTTCCTCTGTTAGATAGTTTGACCTGTCATGATTCTGTCACCTATATCACAACAGTATGGACGATCGGCTCCTCGCAATTATTATGACACACAAGTGTAGAAATAATTCCATCCCAACATAGGAGCGGGCAGTAGACATGCTTTACCTACAGGAATCTGGGAAGACATTTGTAGCAGCAGAATGCACACGTGTAAGAGAACTTGTGGTTGTCACCCAGCACATTAATGTTAATGGATAATTGCTCCCTCACATCTGCTTGATGTTTGAATGCTCAGAAACATCATTGACATCGTGATTGCAAGGGCAAATTATCATGAGAATTGTTGATCAATATCAGATATGTGGGGGTCTGACACTCGTCACCCGCACTGACCAGCTGTTAGAAGGTTCTGTGGCCAGAGGTAAACGGTGTACAGAGCTGGAACAGCACAGATATGTAGTATCTATCTTCTCTACTGCACTCTTTTAAAAAGGAATCTGTTAACTGTTTTTTACTGGGTAATTTGAGTGCAAAATAATCTAGAGACAGAGACCCTAATTCCAGTGATCTGACACTTACGGAGCTGGTTGTTGTATTTTTGATAATCTCCTGCTGATACAGCAGTGGTTCTATCCTTAGAAGACTAGTAAACCTGCTGCCATGTAGTCCCCCATATTCATGAACTCTGTATAACCCCGCTCCCACCACTGATTGATAGCTTTCTGCCTATGCAGAATGTACACAAATAGTAGCCAATCAATGGTGAGGGGCAGGGCTATACAGAGCTCATGAATATGGAAAACAACATGGCAGAAGGTTTACTGGTCCTCTAGTGGCAATCTCCTGATGATAATACTGTGATTTTATCAAAACTATGGTAAGCTGCCCAGTAAGTGATGGATTACTGGAATCAGGGTCTCTGTCTCTATGAAAAAGTTTGGGCACCCCTATTAATCTTAAGCTTAATGTTTTCTAAAAATTGTTTTTTGGCAACAGCTATTTCAGTTTCATATATCTAATAACTGTTGGACACAGTAATGTTTCTGCCTTGAAATGAGGTTTATTGTACTAACAGAAAATGTGCAATCTGCATTCAAACAAAATTTGACAGGTGCATAAGTATGGGCACCCTTATCGTTTTCTTGTTTTAAATACTCCTACCTACTTTTTACTGACTAAAGCACTTTTTTTGGTTTTCTAACCTCATTGAGCTTTGAACTTCATAGTCAGGTGTATGCAATCATGAGAAAAGCTACTTAAAGTGGCCACTTGCAAGTTGTTCTCCTGTTTGAATCTCCTCTGAAGAGTGGCATCATAGGCTCCTCAAAACAACTGTCTAATGATCTGAAAACAAAGATTATTCAGCATAGTTGTTCAGGGGAAGGATACAAAAAGCTGTCTCAGAGATTTAACCTGCCTATTTCCACTGTGAGGAACATAGTAAGGAAATGGAAGAACACAGGTACAGTTCTTGTTAAGGCCAGAAGTGGCAGGCCAAGAAAAACATCAGAAAGGCAGAGAAGAAGAATGGTGAGATCAGTCAAGGACAATCCTCAGACCACCTCCAGAGAGCTGCAGCATCAACTTGCTGCAGATGGTGTCACTGTGCATCGGTCAACTTTGCACAAGGAGAAGCTGTATGGGAGAGTGATGCAAAAGAAGCCGTTTCTGCAAGCACGCCACAGACAGAGTCGGCTGAGGTATGCAAAAGCACATTTGGAGAAGCCAATTTCTTTTTGGAAGAAGGTCCTGTGGACTGATGAAACCAAGATTGAGTTGTTTGGTCATACAAAAAGGCGTTATGCATGGCGGCCAAAAAACACAGCATTCCAAGAAAAACACTTGCTACCCACAGTAAAATTTGGTGGAGGTTCCATCATGCTTTGGGGCTGTGTGGCCAATGCCGGCGCCGGGAATCTTGTTAAAGTTGAGGGACGCATGGATTCCTCTCAGTATCAGCAGATTCTTGACAATAATGTTCATGAATCAGTGACAAAGTTGAAGTTACGCAGGGGATGGATCTTTCAGCAAGACAATGATCCAAAACACCGCTCCAAATCTACTCAGGCATTCATGCAGAGGAACAATTACACTGTTCTGGAATGGCCATCCCAGTCCTCAGACCTGAATATCATTGAACATCTGTGGGATCATTTGAAGAGGGCTGTCCATGATCGGCGACCATCAAACTTAACTGGACTGGAATTGTTTTGTAAAGAGGAATGGTCAAAAATACCTTCATCCAGGATCCAGGAACTCATTAAAAGCTACAGGAAGCGACTAGAGGCTGTTATTTTTGCAAAAGGAGGATCTACTAAATATTAATGCCACTTTTCTGGTGGGGTGCCCATACTTATGCACCTGTCAAATTTTGTTTGAAAGCAGATTGCACATTTTCTGTTAGTACAATAAACCTCATTTCAAGGCAGAAACATTACTGTGTCCAACAGTTATTAGATATATGAAACTGAAATAGCTGTTGCCAAAAAACAATTTTTAGAAAATATTAAGCTTAAGATTAATAGGGGTGCCCAAACTTTTTCATATAACTGTAATTTGTAAAAGCTTGGTGGCAGTTTCCCTTTAATAAAATTAGTCTGATGCTGTTCGAGCACCAGAAATAAAAACTTACACCAGCCGATTTCTGACATACACCAAATAAATTTGTTGAATGGTGCATAGCATTCTGCCCTGCTTGCGCTATGCTCTGTCCACTTTTTCTGAAAGTGGCAAGATCAGCAGAGAAAATTCATAAAAGTTACAAACTATGGCTCAGAAATGGCGTTTGCCATAATCTATGAATTTTTTTTTTTTAACACCAAATTCTGACATTACTGCAATAATATATGTTCCTCTCAATCTTTTCTGTAAATCTTCATCACTCTGTCTGCCTTTTTTCCTACATAATATCTGATAACCTTTTCCTGACTACGAGATTTTCGTTAGCCTTTCCTCTACCAAAAATCTGACAAAATGTAGAAGTAAGAAGAAACCCGGCCAGAGAACATGATCTAAAACTTCATGATAGTAAAAAAAAATTTTCAGTGTTGTGCTCCCCACAGCGCTGGTATAGGGCACGCCAGAGCCTAATGCACAATGTATTTTGCCCTCTGTAATAATTCAAATAATTTATACTTTAAAATGTTTATTAGAAACTGCAAACACGCTTTCACATTTACAATGCAAATATGTCTGTCAAAGTTTAATCTCATTTAAATTAGCTCATCTGAAACTTAATTACATTGTTCAGACTTGGGCAAACAACAGTGAAATCTCTTGATACAGGGCATTTAGAGCAGCTGCATCCAGGCAAAATATGTAGATACCAGTAGACTTAACTGCAGTTGTATGTTTACATCTGCAATATTGCCATGCAAATTGCTGTGTGTAAACTGGTCTTGGATGTTCTGGACGCTGCCGGCGGTCATGTATGTTCTGGATGCCGCCGGCGGTCATGTGTGTTCTGGACGCCGCCGGCGGTCATGTGGGTTCTGGACGCCGCCGGTGGTCATGTGGGTTCTGGACGCCGCAGGCGGTCATGTGTATTTTTGATCCTGCCGCCGGTCTTGTGTGTTCTGGACGCCGCCGGCGGTCATGTGGGTTCTGGACGCCGCCGGTGGTCATGTGGGTTCTGGACGCCGCAGGCGGTCATGTGTATTTTTGATCCTGCCACCGGTCTTGTGTGTTCTGGACGCCGCCGGCGGTCATGTGTGTTCTGGATGCTGCTGGCGGTCATGCGTGTTCTGGACGCTGCTGGCAGTCATGCGTGTTCTGGACGCTGCTGGCGGTCATGCGTGTTCTGGACGCTGCCGACAGTCATGTGTGTTCTGGACACCGGTCATGTGTGTTCCATGAAAAATGCCAGTCTTGATGAGGAAGTGTGTTGGAATCAGATGTATCAGACTTATACTTCTTCATAAATCAGGAGTGTCAGACGAGTGGCGTGCACCTCTGTGTGCACCTTGCCACAAATCCTTCTCCAATCACTGCTGGAATATGTTTTGTGGAGTAGCAAATACCACTGCTCATCCCACCCAAGTCCTTCCCTGCTCGACCAACTCTATCAGAGCTGGGCAAAAATGTCGTGAGAACACCAATTATCTCAAAATGTTACCACAGCCTTCAGTTGCACCAAAATTTAGCAACTGTTCAAAGCTATTAACGTCAGAATACCATTGTAAGGCTATGTGCACATGTTGCGGATTGTATGCGTTTTTGCCGCGTTTTTTCGCCTTGAAAACACTGCAAAAACGCATGCACAACACAGCCCATTGAATTCAATGGGATTCCGCAATGCTATTCTATTGCTGCGGCGGAATCGCATCGCGGAAAAATACGCAGCATGCTCATTCTTTGTGCGGAATCGCGGCGATTCCACACACATAGGAATGCATTGAAACGCTCACTTTACACATGTGGCTATGCCCACCATGCGTAAAATGAGCGCTTCATATGCGCGGGTAGCGGGGTCTGGAGGAGAGGAGACTCTCTTCCAGGACCTTGGGAACCATATTTCCTTTAAAAAAAAGAAAAGAATTAAAATAAAAAATATTGATATACTTACCTTCCGATGGCCCCCGGAGTCCTCCCGCCTCTCAGTGGTGCACACGGCGGCTTCCGTTCCCAGGGATGCGCGAAGGACCTGGGATGACGTCGTGGTCACGTGACAGTGACATCACAAAGGTCCTTCCCGCAATGCATCCCTGGGAGCGGAAGCCGCCGGGAGCGCCGCTGAGGAGATCGGGGGCCGTCGGAAGGTGAGAATAACCATCAGAAAATACAGTGACATGGTAAAACACTCTGGAAAGTCTTTTATATATGTTCTTATGAAGGACTGTTTAAATTGTTTATGTAGTTATTGTCAAGAAATGGTTTGTCCGTTTTTCTTAATAATTATGGTATATTTTTTGCTAGTGTTAAAAGGCAATAAAGCTGGGGTGTTCTCAGATATTTTACTTTTTCCATTTTTTTAGATTATTATTTGTAGATACTGAATTCAGTTCAATCAAATTAAAAATTGAAGATTCTTCAGGTCGTGAACACGTTGTCATTGTGAAGCTAGGTGCCAGGGTAAGTGTCTATATTTTGCTATTTAGCTTTCTATTAAAGTACTTTGAAAAGGGTTGTCCCACCAACAAAGTATATTTTAATCAATAGATCTTTGAATAATAATAAGTGCTACGATTAAAAAATGTTCCGGTGTTGAGATAATCTTATAAATGTGTCCCTGCTATGTGCTGTATAATCGCCATGTTGGACTATATTCGCAATTTCCATAATTCCTGGCCAGAAGAGGAAACAAGTATACAGACATTACAGAATGGGTTCTCAGCTGATTCTTTTTGGGAGATAAAACATTACCCTGCCTGTTTTATCACAGGAATGAGTGATTCTGCCACGTCTTCAGTCCCCTTAGCTCATCATAAATCTAGGGGCAGTGTCCACTCTGCCTCTGTAACCTGCACATCATGTTTTAGTCCTAATCCCAAGGAATGGAATAAAGGTCTTTTTCCCATTAATTCGAACTGCTGAGTGCCGCATCTTCTTTCTTCAATATTGCAGATTTAAGCACCAAACACTGTTCCATTAGCCGCTGTAGCTCTAGATATGGAATGTCTATTCATCCTATCAGGAAATTTTTATTTTTTTCTTTGAACAGTGCAAAAACATGGTCATGTCTAGCAATCCGTCACTATGCATCTCATAGTTGTATCAATGTATGGAAAAATATGCATCCTATAAAATTTGGCAAACGTATGAAGCATAAAAAAAAAAGCCATGACTTTGTGGTCCCTTTGCACAGCTGTAAAGAAAGGGATTTGTGATACAGTGGATTGCGAAAGTGTCCCTCACCTTGGCTTTTTGCCTATTTTGTTACATTACAACCTGTGTTTAATTATTTTTGTAATCTGATTTGTGTGTGCTGCATCAGCACTAAATAGTCTAAAGGTACCGTCACACTTAGCGACGCTGCAGCGATACCGACAACGATTCGGATCGCTGCAGCGTCGCTGTTTGGTCGCTGGAGAGCTGTCACACAGACAGCTCTCCAGCGACCAACGATGCCGGTAACCAGGGTAAACATCGGGTAACGAAGCGCAGGGCCGCGCTTAGTAACCCGATGTTTACCCTGGTTACCATCCTAAAAGTAAAAAAAACAAACAGTACATACTTACCTAACGCTGTCTGTCCTCCAGCGCTGTGCTCTGCACTCCTCCTGTACTGTCTGTGTGAGCACAGCGGCCGGAAAGCAGAGCGGTGACGTCACCGCTCTGCTTTCCGGCTGACCGACGCTCACAGCCAGTACAGGAGGAGTGCAGAGCACAGCGCTGGAGGACAGACAGCGTTAGGTAAGTATGTACTGTTTGTTTTTTTTACTTTTAGGATGGTAACCAGGGTAAACATCGGGTTACTAAGCGCGGCCCTGCGCTTAGTTACCCGATGTTTACCCTGGTTACCAGTGAAGACATCGCTGAATCGGTGTCACACACGCCGATTCAGCGATGTCTGCGGGGAGTCCAGCGACCAAATAAAGTTCTGGCCTTTCTTCCCCGACCAGCGACAGCACAGCAGGGGCCTGATCGCTGCTGCCTGTCACACTGGACGATATCGCTAGCCAGGACGCTGCAACGTCACGGATCGCTAGCGATATCGTCTAGTGTGACGGTACCTTAAGTTGGTGAAGTGAAGTGAGAAAAATATAGGCAGAAATTAAATGTATGGGATCAAATAGCTAAAAATTAGCATGTGCATATGTATTCACCCCTTTTGAGATGAAGCCTCTAAAAATTTCTGATGCAATCAGTCACCTTCATAAGTCACATACTTAGTGAAAGCAAGTCCCCCTGTGTGCAATCTAAGGCCTCTTTCAGACGTCCTGATAATTCCGGTACCGGAGAAATCGGTACCGGAATTATCTGTGTCCGTGTGCTCACGTAGCACATCAGTGTGACACACGTGCGGCATCCGTGTGCCGCCTGAGGACCTCACGGACCGTGCAGGAGACAGCGCTACACTAAGCGCTGTCCCCCCTGTGTGGTGCTGAAGCCGCATTCATCTCTTCTCCCCCGCAGGAGAGAAGAGATGAAAGATCCTTTTTTTTGTTAAAAATAAAGTTCTGCTGAGCTCCGCCCTCCCATCCCCCATGCGCCGCCTGGCCCCTTGCATAGAAATACTCACCTAGCTCCCGCGATGTCTCCTCTCTCCTCTCAGCGGCTGCAGCTTCTCCTGTGTGAGCGGTCACGTGGGACCGCTAATTACAGTGAGGAATATGCACATATTCCCCCACTGTAATGAGCGGGACCACGTGACCGCTCACACAGCACAGGCTGCAGCCGCTGAGAGGAGACATCGCTGGAGCTTGGAGTTGGGTGAGTATTTCCTGGCCAGCCGGGGGGGGTGCACAGGGGATGGGAGGCGGGTGGAGACAAATAAACTTTATTTTTATGGTGAAAAAAAGAAAAAAAAAAAGATTCATCACTTCTTTCCAGCAAATGCTGCTGGGAAGTAGGGATGAATTCTGGATTCAGCACCGCACGCAGGGGACAGCGCTCAACTGTAGCGCTGTCTCTCCTGTGGGCGGTACGTGCACACGGAGGAGAGTGCACACTGTTCTCCGTGTGCACGTGTGCGGCACGTATTGCGGTACGTGCTGCCGGCGATAAACTGACATGTCGCCGTGTTTTCAACACGGACACACGGTCCGTGAAAACACGGAGACATGTGCATAGACCCATTCATTTGAATGGGTCTACGTGTGTCAGTGTCTCCGGTACGTGAGAAAACTGTCACTACACGTACCGGAGGCACTGATGTCTGAAAGAGGCCTAAGTGTCACATGGCTGTCAGTATATACACTTCACCTTTTCTGAAAGTCCACTGAGGCTGCAGCACCATTAAGCAAGAGGCACCACTAACCAAACACCATGAAGACCAAGGAGATCTCCAAACAAGTCAGGGACAAAGTTGTTGAGAAGTACAAATCATGGGTTGGGTTATAAAAAAAAAATATCCCAATCTCTGATGATGCCATTATCGTCAAATGGAAAGAATATGGTACCACAACAAACCTGCTAAGAGAGGGCTGCCCACCAAAACTCTCAGCCCGGGCAAGGAGAGCATTAATCAGAGAGGCAGCACAGAGACCATAGGTAACCTTGAAGGAGCTGCAGAGTTCCCAGGCAGAGTACTGTATCTGTCCATATGATCACAATAAGCCATACACTCCATAGAGATGGCATTTATGGAAGAGTGGACAGAAAAAGCCTTTACTTACACACACAAATTGTAAGGCTCGTTTTGAGTTTGCCAAAAGACGTGGGAGACTCCCCAAATATATGGAGGAAGGTGCTGGGGTTTGATGAGACCAAAATTGAACTTTTTGGCCACCAAGGAAAGTGCTATGTCTGGCACCAAACTAACGCAGCTTATCACCCCAAGAACACCATCCCCACAGTGAAACGGGGTGGCAGCATCATGATATGGGGATGTTTTTTGGCAGCAGGCACAGGGAAAATGGTCCGAGCCAAGGGAAAGATGGATGGTGCAAAATACACAGATATACTATAGCAATACCTGTTTCTATATGTCAATGATTTGAGACTGGGATGGAGGTTCACCTTCCATCAAGACAGTGACCCAAAGCATACTGCTAAAGCAACACTCTTGTGGTTTTAAGGGTAAATGTTTTGGATAGGCCTAGTCAAAGCCCAAACCTTAATCCAATAGATAATCTGTGGTCAGACTTGAAGATTGCTGTTCACCCAAGGAAATCATCTAATTTGAAGGAGCTGGAGCAGTTTTTCCTTGAGGAGTGGGCAAATATTCCAGTGGCAAGTTGTGGAAAGGTAATAGAGACTTATCCAAGGCGACTTGCAGCTGCAATTGCTGCAAAAAGAGGCTCTACAAAGTAATGACTTTGGGGGGTGAATAGTTATGGACTCTGAAGTTTTCAGTTATTTTGTCCTATTTGTTTGCTTCACATTAAAAAGAAAACCAAAGGTTCAGAGTTGTAGGCATATTGTTTAAATGAACTGATGCCAACTCTCAAAAAAAACTGAAATTCCAGGTTGTGAGATAGCAAAACACATGAGTAGTCAGTGGGGTGAATACTTTTGCAAGCAGCCTTATGTCCATGACCTTGCCGATTTATGTGTAAGGGGCCGTCACATTGGATATTGGCACTTTTTCTTTTCTGCGGTAAGCCTAGTATATGGCTATGTTGAGTGAGATGCTGCCAGACTCCGTCTAGGAGCCTTGGGAAGAATGAAGAGGGAAACCAAATGCCCTGGAGGAAGCAGATGGACTGAGGTAGATGTGCAGTACATAGACCATGCCCAGATTATGGTGGGACTTTTCTTAAAGTCTTTGTTAAGGTGAATAGCTGTTATTAATTCAGATGGTATTAAGTGAAGGGCTACCATAACCTGCTGGAAGCACATACAGTATCTGCCAATTGCAGCACTCAACTGCTGGAGGTGGTGTCCATCAATAATGAGAATTTCCAGGAAATCAGGTAAAAGGGAATACTGCGTATAGCATTGAAAGGAGTAAAGGCCCCTTCACATTAAGCGACGCTGCAGCGATACCGACAACGATCCGGATCGCTGCAGCGTCGCTGGAGAGCTGTCACACAGACCGCTCTCCAGCGACCAACGATGCCGGTAACCAGGGTAAACATCGGGTAACTAAGCACAGGGCCGCGCTTAGTAACCCGATGTTTACCCTGGTTACCATCCTAAAAGAAAAAAAAAACAAACACTACATACTTACCTACAGCTGTCTGTCCTCCAGCGCTGTGCTCTGCACTCCTCCTGTACAGTCTGTGTGAGCACAGCGGCCGGAAAGCAGAGCGGTGACGTCACCGCTCTGCTTTCCGGCTGACCGACGCTCACAGCCAGTACAGGAGGAGTGCAGAGCACAGCGCTGGAGGACAGACGGCTGTAGGTAAGTATGTAGTGTTTGGTTTTTTTTACTTTTAGGATGGTAACCAGGGTAAACATCGGGTTACTAAGCGCGGCCCTGCGCTTAGTTACCCGATGTTTACCCTGGTTACCAGTGAAGACATCGCTGGATCGGTGTCACACACGCCGATCCAGCGATGTCAGCAGGAGTCCAGCGACGAAATAAAGTTCTGGACTTTATTCAGTGACCAACGATTTCCCAGCAGGGGCCTGATCGTTGGTCGCTGTCACACATAACGATTTCATTAACGATATCGTTGCTACGTCACAAAAAGCAATGATATCGTTAACAATATCGTTATGTGTGAAGGTACCTTAAGGGTGCCAGTACCTAATGCAATGTAGGAACCTTTGACTTTCATGAGCTATCTGGGAGGAGAACCTGGAAGTAGGAACTGGTAGAGCTGGTGTAGATGACATTTGTTCAATGAGAGTGGCACAATCTTCATTCTATCTGACGTTGGCGACACCAGCACCAATTCTACCAGCCCCTATTTTATGTCTTTGAATTTAGAGACGTTGGCAGCTCGGCATCTCACCAGCAGATAATCTCTTTTCTAACCCTTAACATGTTATTTTAATATAAAAAAAAGACCAAAATCTCCTATATTCTTGTTTTTGTCTCTCATTAATACCCCTCATTCTATTGTTTCCAGCAGAATACATCCAACCTCGTTCTTTAACAGCAAATTCTGCTTCAAATATTAAGAAAACTTTTCTATCCAATTAATACTTTTTCCTTTTTTTTTTTTTTTTTTTTTAATAAACCAGAATCCGTTTTGCCCGTTTCGGCCCAGCAAAGCAGGTCTTCTATTTGTGTATGTATTCAAGACCAAATAATTAAAAATCGCCGTGCCGAAAGTATTAATCTCTTCTACACGGGTCTCGCAGAGGCATTAAGAGCCTCCATAAATGTTCTGCCTCTTTTCATACATATATAAGTGGATATTGTAATGAATTTGTACTGTCGTTAGTAAGGACTACTGTTACTTCTGAGAGCTTAAGTTATTAAGTAAATTGTCTGAAGAATTGTTTTCTTTTAAAGCCATTTCACAGTTGGCGAAATAACTGTTTCACTTACTAGTCTGTTAAGCAATGCGATAAAGGTGATTACTATGTGCCTTCTTCCTCGGAAGGGATCTCGCTAATTTTACCCTACATCATTAAGTTAGTGAAACAGAGCAGCCTTCCCCCGCAATAGACAATGGCGTCCTTTTTTAAAAAAAAATCCTTTCAGTAATCTAATATTGCTTGTTTTTACTGTCGAAGACAGCATTGCCATCAGCGAGAAGAGTCGGCATAAAGAGAGCGGTGTTTTTACTGCTTACTTTGTGTATAAAGAAGCAGCTGGTACATTAAATGAAGAAGCTAACGTGCCCGCATTAAATCCGAGGCCCTCATTATTTAAACCTGGGTTTTCTGAACTGTTTGTGACTTTTCAATAATGCCCTCTCTTGCCTCTAGCCACTCCGACTTCCCTAAGCTCACAAAGCTAAGTAGTTCAATTTTTCAGCTTTTATCTTTGCCCAGGAGATGACAAATGGAACGGGGGCAAAGAATATTTGTGACGGTGCCAGTGTAATCCGGCGTTCGGTGTGAAAGGGATAAGAACGCACGCATTTCATGTGCACAGAGGAGATCCGGCAACAGTCCTAAAGATGAAGCCTAAAAGCAGAAGATAGATAAGCCACCATCCAATATGCCATGACGATGGTTTCTATCTTTGCCTTCTTTTTTAAAACATGGGCCATGAACAAAACCCACAAATGAAATTTCAGTATTACGTATTTCAGGCTGAGGCGGCCCTTAAACAAAACTCCACGGATTTCACAATTAGAGTTGAGCGAATTTGCTTGAGTCCCTGCTTATTCGGCAAGCTTATAGCACATACCGAATAAGCTGCAGAGGGAACCCGGATACATGGAGCGCTCCGGCTGATCAGCGGTCCGGCGTCGCAGATATATGTGTCGCAGTTGTGTCACTGTCACAGCACATGCATGGAGAACCCAACACACAGACTCTCCATGCATGTGTCGTGAGTGCAGATGTGGCGCCGAATAGCTGATCAGCCGGATCAGCCGGCGCGCTCCATGTATCCGGGTTACCTCTGCAGCTTATTCGGTAAGTGCTATAGCTTGCTGAATAAGCAGGAACCCGATCAAATTCGCTCAACTCTCTTCACATTGTACGTGTTTTGGGCCGATACCTGTTCTCTGATACATGCTGCCCACTCCATGAGCACCACGTATCAAGCACTGGCGGCATTATCTCAGCCAGACATGGTTGAATCTGAAACACTCCGGCATTTCAGAGAATGATACACTTCAAAAGTCATCGAGGACTGAAATCGTGCTGTAGACCAGTCGGACAGGCAGGTTCATGGAGGTTAATCCTTTCCCACTAGGAGATGGTGGGTATAGGCACAGACCGGTCAATACAGGGGAGTGGGCGGGGAGAATCCGCTGGGAATCGCCTGTCTGACTAGTCTACATCGCAGTCTCAGTCCTCGATATCTTTTAAAGTATGTTTGAGTCACATAACATTAGATAATGTAGCCAGTGCCTGATACATGCCAGCCGTGGATTGGGCAGCATGTATCAGCTGACTGGTTCTCTTTAAAGGGAACCTGTCATCTGCAAAAAAAAAAAAAAAACGCCACTAACCTGCAGTTATGGGGTTAACCTGCAGGTTAATAGCAATGCTAACCTGCCTGGCGCCTGCACTTAGCTGAACACTGCAGGGAGAAAATGAACTTTATTCCCCCCGCAGCATTCGGTTTTAGTCACGGGGGTGGCACCGATACTGGTTCAGTCACTGCAGGGGGTGGGGGGAGTAGAGAAGTATACAGGCATTGGGGCAGGGGATCAATGATGATTCTTTCTGTGAGATAATAAAAAAGTGTTTAAAGAGCCATGGAAATGTTTTTTTCCTTACAGAAAGAATCAGAATAGATATTCCAAGATCTATTTAAAATGTGCGTTGTGGAAAACCCCTTTAAGTGAAGGGGATACCTGGGGCCAGATTAAAGTTGTTTTAATTTATCAAGGTATTAAAGTTGTAAATTTGATCAGTCCGTGCCTTTATTACAGTCTTATGATTCGTTAGGTTATTAATGAACTAATAGTTATTGTTTTATAGTAATTGTAAAATGAAGCATTGCCGCTTGTTTCCAGTCATTAGTGACTTCCATTAATCAATGTGGTTATTTTTTTTATTATATACACTTATAGGTAATATAGTTTTTCTGTTTTGTAATTAATTCCGTAGGTACTCTAGTATATTTTTAGTTACCAATTAAAGTAGTATAATTAATTGGCTATGGGAAGTTTATTGTTAATTTTCTCATCCTATTAAAGTTATTGATAAGTGTTAAGGACTTGTAATTAATATAACTTTATTAATTATACTCAATAGATTGGTTTTAATTAAATGCAAAGTAATGCAATTAAATGTTAATGATTTGTGTACTGTGGTAAAACAGTCACCTGCGACTTGTGGTTACATCCGAGAGCTATGGCGACTCATAAGTAACGCCAATATTTACCCTTTGGGGAAAGGACTAGAACTCCAGCAGGGATCCTATAAGTCAGGGCAAAGTATGAGATCTGATTTGGTGAAGTAAGTGGCTTTGGACTGGGATCTATGGGGTAATGCGTGACAAACCAAGGCTGGCATGTCAGAGTGAGGAGACTTATAATCCATGCATGCGCCTCTGGGAAATTAAATTTGCAAACTGAACTCTAGTGCCACATATTAGAAGCAGCAATCTTAAAAATCCATATCAATTCTTTAACGAGCCTTGCAATATGACTCGGCGTCAAAGCCAACCCAGAATCGCTATTTGCAGACATGGTGATTCGGGGTGTTGCCCCTCATCGAAGAGACAATTACCATTTTTAATTTCCCAGAAAAACATTCATGGCTTATAAGTCTCCTAATTCTGACATGCTAGGCTTGGCGTGTCCCTCTCCATAAGGAGAAACGACGTTACCCTTTATACTTCATTGGGAAGAAAACTTTCATTTAATTGTTAAAGGAAAAAAAAAGTGCAACTGTTTCTTAAAGTAAAACATGGAAGTTACCACAATGACACAACTTTACAGCAAACCTTGGGCGACTCCTTTTCTCCTTTAGGAGGCCTAACAATAGACACGGCAGAAATAACGAATTGGGTATGTTCTCTGATCAGAGTGATTAATAGCAGGGCTGCAGATTCGTTTTGGGGGGAGTTGGTAGAAATATGCCAACTTTGGCTCATGCCCACTCCTAACATTTGACGTACATGTATGTTATGGTTGTTATGGGGTTCCCACAACATGATGTATAGTTACGCCATGGTGATCATTCTGGCACAGGAGTAGTCCCCACCCGATCACCGCAGGGAGCTCTGCGCAACTGACAGCCAAGCTCCTGCAGCAACAGCCAGGGTCAGTGGAGCACCGATCCTGGCTGTATCTTCTCCCTATTGGGGTCAATAGCAACCACTTAATCAGAGAGGGCTATACCCCCTTCTCCACCATCGCCCCTTCCTCCTGTGATGTGATCACTGGATGCCAGTGTTGGCTATGGCAGCCCATGGCCGTCAGATCGTCCTGCTACAATGGCCTCTTAGTGCCCTGCTATAAGTAGTTTCTAACAGGCCATATGTCATGGTGAAACTGAGAGACCAATATTGACTGGCAGACCAGCAATCAAAGTGGAAAGTCAGACTTGGTATTTAGCAAAAAAAAAAAAATAGTTGAATAAAATTGGTCTAAAAAAGCCGGGACAAATCACAGAAAAATGTTTTGCCATTATATTTACAGCTTTCATTTAAAAACTCAAAAAAAAAATAAACCAATAAAAAGTACATACAATTGGGATCATCGCATCTAAAGTAACCTGAGCAAATAAAACTGTCACATTTTTGTATTATCTGTTTGATGAAGACAGTAAAAAAAAATTGCAAAAATTCAGTGTTTTCTTCATTCCGCCATGCAAAAAATCGAATATACAGCAATCAAAGTCTTCTGTTAAGAAACGTGGGGCCGGATTCATCTAGATCAGCGTTGTTCACACCAGTCTGGAGGGGAATTGCCAGAGTCAGGTACTCCCTATTCACGAGGCTTACGATTGTCGTACACCCTTGTGCGCCTTGCCCCTAAATCCTACTCCGTACCTGCTGAGTAAGAATTATGGCGTTGTGAATGCCGCCAGTCATAAGTGTGATGAGCCGCAGCTGCCTTGCTCTTGGCTTCTTTTTCGGAGTTGAGTGAAAATGGCACGAGTTCACCAAACGTCTCCAAATTTTAACACAGCCTCGAGAAGCTCCAAATTATGCCACTTTTCAAAGCTTTTAACACTAGAAAACTGATGAATCGGGCCACGGTATCTCCGAAAATGTCAACTTCATCTCAGAATATGTCAAAATCAAACGATTTTCACCTTGGATTCTCTGGGATCTTTGCCGACAATTTACATCTTTTTAGAGGTGGACAAAAACATGGTGGACTTCTCTACTGGAACAGAGGCCATATGGAGACCAATGTGCCTCATGATCGTGAATGGTTCCAGCAGGGGTTTTGTCTTGTTCACGGATTTCGACAGAAACCCTGTAAGTGCTCAGCGTGAACCCAACGTCAAAAGCAATAAAAAAAATGAAGTACCCCAAAATGCTACTAATGATAACTTACACTCACTCCACTAGAAAGATGTCTCCACTGAGACCTGTGGTCTGTCAGCAGAAGTATAGGTAGGAGTGTAACGTTACTGGTAATATAGACTTGGAAAAGTGTCATGGATCCCCCGCCAAAAAGAAATCCAGTGAAATCGTCTCTCCAACAGTCCAATGGCTGCCCTCCCTTTGTGTGCCTAACCCAATTAGCGTCTACATATTTGGCATTGCGTGTCTCCAGAAGCACAAGTTGGGTACAATGTAATGGCCACTAAAATGGCATGTTTGCAATTTTCTCTCTGCCATATACACTACCTGCTCATTTCTTGAAAATGGGCAAAATGGTCACCGACTAATTCCAAAAGAATCTCCTGCTTCCTTTCCGAGCCTTCTGTGTGTCCAATGACCGCACATGTGGTGAGGCCACGTGCACAAAAAGCTTTGTAACCAATCTATTACCCTAGTGAAAAAGAAAACTGTGGATGTACTCTCTGGTAATTATGCCATCAATAACGCTGTCAGGGAATGCTTTAGTTCTGTACTTAAAAATATTTACATTAAAATTATGCCAAAAAAGTTCTCCCCACAGTTAAAAATGGAACAAAAAAAGCTCTGTAAAAGGAATGTGACTCGAAGGCAGAATTTTGTAGGGTCAAACCCTGATTCCAGCAATGTATCACTTACAGAGCTGCTTGCTGTAATTTTTATAAAATTGTCATTTTATGCTGGAAATTATCGCGAGGGGATCACTTGGTCTGCTGCGAGGTAGTCTAGCCTCTCCCCCACCTCTGATTGGCAGCTTTTTTTCTCTTGACAGCCTTTTATATACACTGTCCACTCAGTGGTGAGGGCGGGGTTATACAGAGCTTCGCAATCAGAGATCTGGTAGATCTGCAGCAGAGAAAAACTGCAGCAAGCAACCCAGGAAATATATCACTGGAATCCGGGTCTCTGCCCCTACCTACTTTATGCTGCTTGCGGATAGGGTAGTAAAAACCTGGTGACGAATTCCATTTTTAAAGGTGTCTTCCATTTTTAATTTGGCCAGATGACATTGCTTTTCAATGTTCTACTGCTACATCGCAGCGATCGGTGAATGCGGTCCCATTGTGACTATGACCCGACCGTATTAAAAAATCCAAAGCTGCCGATTTTCAGGGGGACCACAGGCACTGCCATTAGTTGTGATTTTAGGGGAGCGATGTTGCTTGGTCAGAGGCGCCGTGTAGCCTTATCCGGTATGTGCTGTTAATTGTTAATTCTTGACATTGTATTATATTATTTTCATTTTTTTCCTTTTGCAGTACCCATACAAAGCTCCAGACTGCTGTGTAGATCTGCCAGTAGCATTTTCCATCTCCTGGACACCACAGGTAAGAATGTGTTTGTACATACCCAGTCCATGCTCTGCTCTTGTGTTGCATAAAAGAGCAATATTATCCTTTCAATATCAAATTCAGAAATATTTGAAGGGGTTCCCCTCTAAGTACAGTGATGGGATGGTTATAAATGCATGAACGCTGGGGTCTAATCACAGCCTATTACTGCCGTCTCTACCCCTATACTGCCTCCAGTCATGGTGGATATAGAAGCTATCATTTTTTTTAACTAAACGGCTAAAAAGCTGTTCACACATCTAATTACCCCCCATGTCCGTGGTCCATGTACCTTGGTGTATGTGGGAAGATATATGTTGGCTTATGTAGCATATATGAGATCTGCGCTACCAAAATCGACAGGTTGTGTCCACTGCCGGCTCCTGTTTGTAGTCCAAAGTCTAATCCAATATTTATGCATTTTTTTTTTTTTAATACAAATCATTATTGTATTGCATGAAGGTAACTATGCTGGTATAGTGCCAGTGGCATTTTCACAATTTCTTTTAGAAATTATCAATTTGTACTTCTATTATTTGTATATTTTAGGTTTTTATGTGTATATGACAGCAGAGTAAAGAAAAAATTGTAGTAGCAGTAGCAAAAGGGTTAAGTAAGATGCCGTTTAGTACATCCAGTTTAATCTTCTCTATTAGCATATTTTTTTTGCCGAAAACCTGCAGCGCGGACCGCTCGAAGTCCATGCTGTGGCTGCATAAAACTGACCAGTGTTGTTGCTTTTAACCACAGTCTGCAGTGTCAGAGCGCATCCGGTACGATCCGATGACGCTTGCGCCCCCGGTGGAGACGGCAGCCTAGGAGCGCGTGAGGACGCTGTTTAG
Source organism: Ranitomeya imitator (assembly GCF_032444005.1). Lineage (NCBI taxonomy): Eukaryota > Metazoa > Chordata > Amphibia > Anura > Dendrobatidae > Ranitomeya > Ranitomeya imitator. Next base: position 87,847,252 of record NC_091286.1, read on the forward strand.
TTTACTGTACTCCGCAGAGTGGTGCGTGCAAAAACGCTAATGGTGATCCAGAACGGGAGAGAAAACTATGGGAGACGGATAACTGCCAAGTCAAAAACTCCTCTATAGACAGACTGTTTGGGGGTGTTTGCCCCTCATTAGTGCAGAACAAATACTTTTACTTGTCCACTAGCTACCACTCCTAGGTGATTCAAGATCAGTTTTTTTTCATTCTGTGAGAGAGCTAATTTGCATAGTTTTCTCCCATGGAGCATTGCCTTTAAAGGGAACCGGCCACCGCCTTCCAGGGCTTATATACAGCATGCTGTAATACTGTAGATAAGCCCCGATCCAACTGTAAGAGAAGAAAAATAACTTATATTATACTCACCGGGGGGCGGTCCGGTCCGATGGATGTCGCAGGTCCTGGTTCGGTGCCTCCCATCATCTTGCGATGCCGCCCTCCTGCTTGCCTAATGTGAATGACGCTACTGCGCAGGCTTACTTATTTGCCCTGTTGAGGGCAGAGCAAAGTACTGCAGTGCGCAGGTGCCGGGAGAGGTCAGAGAGGCCCTGCGCCTGCACATTGTAGGAATGTGCTGTGCCCTCAACAGGGCAAATAAGTAAGCCTGCGCAGTAGCATGATCCCGGGGAGCCTGTGAAGCAAGCAGGAGGGCGGCATCTCTAAAAGATGGGAGGCGCCGGATCAGGACCTGTGACACCCATCGGACAGGACCGCCCCCAGGTGAGTATAATATAACTTATTTTTCTTCTTTTGAAGGTTGGATCGGGGCTTATATATAGCATTATAGAATGCTGTAGCTAAGCCCTGAAAGGCGGTGGCCATATCTTATATTGGCCAAAACTGCTGACAGGTTCCCTTTAAACCTTCACACTCACCTGATCTCTTTAAGGCCGGTTGTACACTTCCTTGAAACTCAGACCGTTCTCACATTGGCCCTGTGCTAACTGCTCTATAGGAATATAGTGTATGAAGATGTACTGTAGGTCATGTTGGGAGACCCGGTGGTTGGGACGTTTGTCCATTTGCAAGAACTATCTTGTGTTTCATGGAAGTGTTGAAGAAACCTGAGGAGAACCAGAACTTTCTCAATGTTCCCTCAAGGGCGTTGCACTCAGCCAGGCAAATTCTGTTGTACGCTGATGATGGGCAAACACTCAGAAACAGGCGGTCTGTAGAGGAGTTTGTGGCTCGGCATTTATCCTTGGTCTGGTTGGAAGTCTCATTAAAGGGTTGGCCTGATTTATGGAGAAGCTGCCTCTCGGAGGTGGTACTTGTGGGAGAGTCTTTGTTCTGTGAGAGAGCTAACTGTATACTCACATGCAGCATTTTCTTTTCTTAATGTACTCTAAAAGCTTTTGTGCACCAAGCATGGCGTCCGTTCAACAGAATATGAGGATAAAGATGTTTATCATTTGCAAAATATATCCTGGAAAATGTCCAGTTACTTTAGAACTTTTCTTTTCCCATTTCCATCTCTGACATGTTTGCAGATGGTGGTTTGGCATCGCGCTGTCCAAAATAATGAAGTCAGTTTGTAGCAAGGAGATTGCGCCTCCGAGACCACTGGTATTTGTGGGAAACTTGTCCACTGAATTCTTTCTTTTGATCTCTCTGGTTCATATAACCCGAATGCTACCATTCAATCAAATATTTATATGAAAACATGAGGGTTTCTTTAATTCTAGATCTATTTCTTCTCCATCAAAGCGATAGTCAGAAGTCTGCGTCCAACATATGGCAGTGATCAGAATATATGTTCATATAGGCCGGCTAATGAGAGCAGGCGGCGTACGGGGGTGTAAACACGGGGATCACATTGTATTAGACTCCGCAAACAATGGCAGGTTTTCATCACACACATCAGCTGCATGGAGGGGTCTTCATACAGCAGACTTGTCATCTATAGATATAGGGCAGTGGTTCTCCATCGATTCTACCAAAAGCAGAGACGTGACCGCCTATATCTATTCTCTTTGTGTTAATGTCTGTAGACTTTTTGGAAACCATTGTGTGTACCAGCAGGTAACGTGATTAAAAGGGGATTTATAAGATCACAATATTGCTGCTACTACCACTGCTTGTATTACATTTTCTACAAGGTAAACTTTATTACTTTCTACCTGTACTACATGTACTGTGTACTTCATGTGGTGTACTGCTCTGCCTGTCTACTGCATATACTGCCCTGCTCTGTCAGTGCTACATGTGCTATACTACTTTCTGTCAGTACTTCATGTGGTGTACTGCTCTGCCTGTCTACTACATATACTGCCCTGCTCTGTCAGTACTACATGTGGCGTACTGCTCTGCCTGTCTACTGCATATACTGCCTTGCTCTGTCAGTACTACATGTACTATACTACTTTCTGTCAGTACTTCTTGTGGTGTACTGCTCTGCATGTCTACTGCATATACTACACTGCTCTGTCAGGACTGCATGTACTATCCTACTTTCTGTCAGTACTTCATGTGGTGTACTGCTCTGCCTGTCTACTACATACACTGCCCTGCTGTCTGTCAGTACTACATGTGCTATACTACTTTCTATCAGTACTTCATGTGGTGTACTGCTCTGCCTGTCTACTACATACACTGCCCTGCTGTCTGTCAGTACTACATGTGCTATACTACTTTCTATCAGTACTTCATGTGGTGTACTGCTCTGCCTGTCTACTACATATACTGCCCTGCTGCCTGTCAGGACTGCATGTACTAAACTACTTTCTGTCAGTACTTCATGTGGTGTACTGCTCTGCCTGTCTACTACATACACTGCCCTGCTGTCTGTCAGTACTACATGTGCTATACTACTTTCTATCAGTACTTCATGTGGCGTACTGCTCTGCATGTCTACTGCATATACTGCCCTGCTCTGTCAGTACTACATGTGCTATACTACTTTCTGTCAGTACTTCATGTGGTGTACTGCTCTGCATGTCTACTGCATATACTGCCCTGCTGTCTGTCAGGACTGCATGTACTATACTACTTTCTGTCAGTACTTCATGTGGTGTACTGCTCTGCATGTCTACTGCATATACTGCCCTGCTGTCTGTCAGTGCTACATGTGCTATACTACTTTCTATCAGTACTTCATGTGGTGTACTGCTCTGCCTGTCTACTACATATACTGCCCTGCTGCCTGTCAGGACTGCATGTACTATACTACTTTCTGTCAGTACTTCATGTGGTGTACTGCTCTGCATGTCTACTACATATACTGCCCTGCTGCCTGTCAGGACTGCATGTACTATACTACTTTCTGTCAGTACTTCATGTGGTGTACTGCTCTGCCTGTCTACTACATATACTGCCCTGCTGTCTGTCAGTACTACATGTGCTATACTACTTTCTATCAGTACTTCATGTGGTGTACTGCTCTGCCTGTCTACTACATATACTGCCCTGCTGTCTGTCAGTACTACATGTGCTATACTACTTTCTATCAGTACTTCATGTGGTGTACTGCTCTGCCTGTCTACTGCATATACTGCCCTGCTGCCTGTCAGGACTGCATGTACTATACTACTTTCTGTCAGTACTTCATGTGGTGTACTGCTCTGCCTGTCTACTACATACAGTGGGGCAAAAAAGTATTTAGTCAGTCAGCAATAGTGCAAGTTCCACCACTTAAAAAGATGAGAGGCGTCTGTAATTTACATCATAGGTAGACCTCAACTATGGGAGACAAACTGAGAAAAAAAAATCCAGAAAATCACATTGTCTGTTTTTTTTAACATTTTATTTGCATATTATGGTGGAAAATAAGTATTTGGTCAGAAACAAACAATCAAGATTTCTGGCTCTCACAGACCTGTAACTTCTTCTTTAAGAGTCTCCTCTTTCCTCCACTCATTACCTGTAGTAATGGCACCTGATTAAACTTGTTATCAGTATAAAAAGACACCTGTGCACACCCTCAAACAGTCTGACTCCAAACTCCACTATGGTGAAGACCAAAGAGCTGTCAAAGGACACCAGAAACAAAATTGTAGCCCTGCACCAGGCTGGGAAGACTGAATCTGCAATAGCCAACCAGCTTGGAGTGAAGAAATCAACAGTGGGAGCAATAATTAGAAAATGGAAGACATACAAGACCACTGATAATCTCCCTCGATCTGGGGCTCCACGCAAAATCCCACCCCGTGGGGTCAGAATGATCACAAGAACGGTGAGCAAAAATCCCAGAACCACGCGGGGGGACCTAGTGAATGAACTGCAGAGAGCTGGGACCAATGTAACAAGGCCTACCATAAGTAACACACTACGCCACCATGGACTCAGATCCTGCAGTGCCAGACGTGTCCCACTGCTTAAGCCAGTACATGTCCGGGCCCGTCTGAAGTTTACTAGAGAGCATTTGGATGATCCAGAGGAGTTTTGGGAGAATGTCCTATGGTCTGATGAAACCAAACTGGAACTGTTTGGTAGAAACACAAGTTGTCATGTTCGGAGGAAAAAGAATACTGAGTTGCATCCATCAAACACCATACCTACTGTAAAGCATGGTGGTGGAAACATCATGCTTTGGGGCTGTTTCTCTGCAAAGGGGCCAGGACGACTGATCCGGGTACATGAAAGAATGAATGGGGCCATGTATCGTGAGATTTTGAGTGCAAACCTCCTTCCATCAGCAAGGGCATTGAAGATGAAACGTGGCTGGGTCTTTCAACATGACAATGATCCAAAGCACACCGCCAGGGCAATGAAGGAGTGGCTTCGTAAGAAGCATTTCAAGGTCCTGGAGTGGCCTAGCCAGTCTCCAGATCTCAACCCTATAGAAAACCTTTGGAGGGAGTTGAAAGTCCGTGTTGCCAAGCGAAAAGCCAAAAACATCACTGCTCTAGAGGAGATCTGCATGGAGGAATGGGCCAACATACCAACAACAGTGTGTGGCAACCTTGTGAAGACTTACAGAAAACGTTTGACCTCTGTCATTGCCAACAAAGGATATATTACAAAGTATTGAGATGAAATTTTGTTTCTGACCAAATACTTATTTTCCACCATAATATGCAAATAAAATGGTAAAAAAACAGACAATGTGATTTTCTGTATTTTTTTTCTCAGTTTGTCTTCCATAGTTGAGGTCTACCTATGATGTAAATTACAGACGCCTCTCATCTTTTTAAGTGGTGGAACTTGCACTATTGCTGACTGACTAAATACTTTTTTGCCCCACTGTATATTGCCCTGCTGTCTGTCAGTACTACATGTGATATACTACTTTCTGTCAGTACTTCATGTGGTGTACTGCTCTGCCTGTCTACTACATATACTGCCCTGCTGTCTGTCAGTACTACATGTACTATACTTCTTTCTGTCAGTACTTCATGTGGTGTACTGCTCTGCCTGTCTACTACATATATTGTCCTACAGGAGATATTATGAGTCAAATAGTTGCCAAAAATACTATTAGTAAAGCATATTTATTAGATTTCCACTGAAAATCATACATATCATATATCATAGAAATTTGATAAAAGATTGTGACTGCATCCGTAGGTGCAATAATCCAGGTATAGCCAACAGAAACACAATAAGTAATTAATTACAATGTACATAATGCTGAGGGGGCCCCCTGAGGAAGCGACAATACGTACACGCGAAACGCGCGTTGGGGTTCATCCAGGAGCCAGACGGGACACCGTGTAACCTATGGGTAATTAACCCTTTATTTATTTACTAGTCTTTCTTTCACATTGTGCGGTCCATTTACATTTGATGTGTGGCAGCTATATGGGCATTGTTAGGGCTATTATGTAGATGTAACGCTCATCGCTGTTGTCTGTCTGTTATGCATATGGGCTATTTGCACTTGTGTATACCTCAGCATTATGTACATTGTAATTAATTACTTATTGTGTTTCTGTTGGCTATACCTGGATTATTGCACCTACGGATGCAGTCACATTCTTTTATCAAATTTCTATGATATATGATATGTATGATTTTCAGTGGAAATCTAATAAATATGCTTTACTAATAGTATTTTTGGCAACTATTTGACTCATAATATCTCCTGTGTAGCATTAATGTTGAGTCGCCTCATGTATATTACCTGCTGACGCCTATGTGTATATATACATATATTGCCCTCCTGCCTGTCAGGACTGCATGTACTATACTACTTTCTGTCAGTACTTCATGTGGTGTAGTGCTCTGCATGTCTACTACATATACTGCCCTGCTGTCTGTCAGTACTACATGTGCTATACTACTTTCTGTCAGTACTTCATGTGGTGTACTGCTCTGCCTGTCTACTGCATATACTGCCCTGCTGCCTGTCAGGACTGCATGTACTATACTACTTTCTGTCAGTACTTCATGTGGTGTACTGCTCTGCCTGTCTACTACATATACTGCCCTGCTGTCTGTCAGTACTACATGTGCTATACTACTTTCTATCAGTACTTCATGTGGTGTACTGCTCTGCATGTCTACTACATATACTGCCCTGCTGTCTGTCAGTACTACATGTGCTATACTACTTTCTATCAGTACTTCATGTGGTGTACTGCTCTGCCTGTCTACTACATATACTGCCCTGCTGTCTGTCAGTACTACATGTACTATACTACTTTCTGTCAGTACTTCATGTGGTGTAGTGCTCTGCCTGTCTACTACATATACTGCCCTGCTGTCTGTCAGTACTACATGTGGTATACTACTTTCTGTCAGTACTTCATGTGGTGTAGTGCTCTGCATGTCTACTGCATATACTGCCCTGCTGTCTGTCAGTACTACATGTGCTATACTACTTTCTGTCAGTACTTCATGTGGTGTAGTGCTCTGCATGTCTACTACATATATTGCCCTGCTGCCTGTCAGTACTACATGTGGTATACTACTTTCTGTCAGTACTTCATGTGGTGTAGTGCTCTGCATGTCTACTACATATACTGCCCTGCTGTCTGTCAGTACTACATGTGGTATACTACTTTCTGTCAGTACTTCATGTGGTGTAGTGCTCTGCATGTCTACTGCATATACTGCCCTGCTGTCTGTCAGTACTACATGTGCTATACTACTTTCTGTCAGTACTTCATGTACATGTACTGCACTGTACTCTAACTCCTTGTCTGTACAGTGCTCTTCTGTACTACATAAACCGTGCTGCTCTCAATATATACTTCATGTTATTAATGTACTGTGCTCTATCGGTACTATATGTGCTGTCTTGCACTCTACCTGTACGCTGTGTACTGTACTGCACTATAAGTACTATATTGCTGCTTACCAGCATTTCCAGCAGTGAATTCTGACTTTTGTAAGTTAGAACTAGTTTTATCTGAATTAGTTGTCTGATGATTTGGGTCATTTCAAAACCAATTGCCAGTTTTCCATAAAGCCATCGTTCCACATTACAACATTCTCAAGTTATAGTGGTTGTAACATGAAGACCATTGGCATCAAATCCACTTTCTTACTTTGTAGCAGGGACAATGTTTCTGTGCACAGAGTAATATACAGAGATACTTAAGGCCACCATTCATATTCGACGGGTTCGTCTGACCATCTAATATGTATGGGAGTGCCAAATGACCGAGAGGCAGGGACGTTGTCCAGTGTTGGACTGCTGATGGCATTGTTCCTCCAGACATAATCTAATGGCTGACATGTCAGTTGGCGGATTTTTCATGGAGAACACAGGCATGCTCGGCCAAACAAGCGCACCTGTGTGTTCTAGAGACGGATGAGATGGCTGTCAGTCTGAATGATCGGCCACAGCATCATCCGGCTGTCAGTCATTGAATGCGTATTGCTAGCCCAAGTGTTAAATCTATGCAGCAATCTGCTATAATTAGTGGAGATACTGACTTTGGTGTTTTTCTTGAGTTTACCAGGTAAATGTCTGCCCAATCCTTGCTCACAGTCCTGTTATCGGAGCATTATATATGCAGCCCATTAGACATGGACTTTTGTTTCCTGTGCACTTTAGTTATTGCTCCTCCGGAGTAGCGTAACATGCCATCGGTGCTGCCAGTGAATGAACCCTATGCCTTTGTTCAGATGTATTTATGTCCCCACCCTTCATATACATGGAATGCAGAAAAGAACAGTCAGGTAGTTAGAGATCAAAGGCAACCGTCACGTTGTCACTTCAGAATGCCGCCAACTATGGTGTCTGAAATACCACCTTAATTAGTTTCAGTGTTTCCTTTTTACCTTGCAGCCCTGCTCTTTGGAGTCTTACTTATGTCTTAAAAATCTCGTGATGGTAAGATGATGGCTCTGTCTGAGTCACAGCTCCTCATTTTACTGTTTTATTACATTCTTAGCCATCTATGAACTTTCACAAGAAAAGTGCACCTAGACTGAGCAGAAGACTTTCCCCGGAAGTTTTTCATAGTCACCAAGGTATGAAATGGCCAGTAGCTGTGATTTGCTTTGTCGTAAAGTGAAATATTATTTCTCTATGTTAGCGGCCATATTTGGCTTTGGAGAATAATCTTCAATGGGATTTCTGATAGTTTTGAAAGATATCTGCCTCCGATGAAGGGATAACCTGTAGAAATATTTAGGAATGTTGCTGGAAGCCCTTTGAGTGGTTTATTCTATAGGCTTTGCACCTAGAGCGCCTGAAAAACATCACTTGATCCTTTATTCTCAAATAGGCTATAAAAACTATTCGGTACATAGAGTAGATGTGTACGCGTTTTGAACATTGGCCATGCTTAAACATGATAATAACCCCTGCACCTTGTTGCCCAAGGTGTTGAGCCTACCCAATCTTCTGCCACATCTTGCTGTGCTGGGGAATCCATGCTTCTGTCAGTACAATCTAGGAGGAGAGAGTTTGGGATCCCAAACATAAGAAGCAGATTATCATTCGGTTAGTACTATGTACTGGATAGCTGGGTGTCCGCTTTGTAAATGAGCTCTACCAGTGAATTGTGTTATGAAAGGAGGCTGTTTGGTTGCCTCAGTGGTATTGGAATAATATGTCATTTAAGAAACGTGAATGTTCAACCGAGATCTTTCCCGAACTCCTGGAAGACAAATAATGCAAAATAAATAAACTATATATATATATATATATATATATATATATAATATAAACACAAAAGAGAATGAAGCAAAAAGCAAAACATTGATCATTTCACACAAATCTCCAAAAATGGGCCAGACAAAAGTATTGGCACCCTCAGCCTAATACTTGGTTGCACAACCTTTAGCCAAAATAACTGTGACCAACCACTTCCGGTAACCATCAATGAGTTTCTTACAATGCTCTGCTGGAATTTTAGACCATTCTTCTTTGGCAAACTGCTCCAGGTCCCTGATATTTGAAGGGTGCCTTCTCCAAACTGCCATTTTTAGTTTCAACAAGTTTTTATTTTTCAAAGAAAAACCAAGAAAGTTTCACAACAAAATCCCACGTAGGGGAGTATATATGAATATTATCAAATTCTAGATTAACCTTGATGGTATTTAAACAATACAGTTAAACACGCAGACAAAGACAGGTGGTTGAAAAAGACAAGAGGGGGGGGAGGGGGGTAAGAGATCCATTATGGCATCAGAGTACTATCAATGATCGGGTATAAGGAGCGAGTCAAAGGAAGGCAATTTAACACCAGATTGGCCTCATAGAGATAGTGTTAAGGCTTGGTCAAGATTACTGCTAGAGTTCCTTTCAATCCACGGTCTCCATATTTGATAGTAAGGCTCCCATGAGTCCTCTCTTGTAGCTTGTATTCGTTCACACAACATGATAGTGTTCATCTTGTCAATTACTGAGGAAAGAGATAGGGTAGTTGTTTTCCATTTTGTTGCAATGTGTAGCTTAGTGGCGAGGAACAATTGATTGACTAGATTATGGAGTTTGTTGGAGAAGCCCGGGTATCTAGCTCCCAGCAGGAACACCGTTGCATCTAACTGAATCGTTCCACCATATAGCTCCTCCACAATAGATTTGATCTTTGACCAAAGGGCGGAAACAACCGGACAATCCCACCACGTATGCTTTAGATCGCCCAGAGCTCCACACCCCCTGAAACACCGATCTGATAAATTTGGGTAGATGGCATGTAATTTGCTCGGAAATAAATATGTCCTATGTAGGAGCTTGATGGATGTTTCAACTAAAGAGGTTTGAAGACTGCCCTTAGAGTGCAGCAACATTTTTGCCACTCCAATGGGGACATTATCTTATTAAAATTTAAAAAAAATTTCAAAAATTTATTTAATTATCTTATTAAAGTCTCTTTCCCATTGTATCATATATGTGAGTTTTACATCCTCTGATATTGCGTTCAGGTTTGAGTAAATCAAAGAGATAGCTCCCCTGCCCAGTGGGTCATTTAAACATATTTGCTCATAACCTGATGGGCGGTGGGTGACACCATGTCCCAAGATTTGTTCAGCAAAGTGAAAAATTTGAATGATACGCAATATTTCAGAGTTAGGTGGGGAGTACTTTTGGATGAACTCTTGCTTAGTGAGTAGGATGTTAAATGGCGAAGTAAGATGTTTAAGGGTAATTAGACCTCTAGACACCCACCAATGGAAAGGCCGGGGCTCCAACCCTGGTGGAAAAGCTGGATAATGAAAAATACGCGTCATTAAGGAAGTTTTGGATTGTAGGGAGTGTTTAAATCTTTCCTTCCTCCATAACATCAGGGAGTGTGCTGTGAATGGAGCCGATATATGGATCCCTTTTGGAAGTCTCTGCAACGACCACATGAGGCCTGGTAGAGTGAATGGGGTCAGGAAGTGAGATTCGAGATTCAACCATCTGGGTGCGCTATGGTTGTCCGCATTAGCACTTATTAGCTGGGCTAGTTGGGCCGCTCTATGCTATAAAGTGAAGTTGGGCAGAGACATACCTCCTTGTCTTCTACTAATAAACATGGTTTTAAGTCTTATCCTAGGTCTTTTTCCCTGCAATAAAAATTAAGAGATCGTGTTATGGATATCTAGTAACGTTTTGGCAGGGAGAGGAATGGGCAAAGATCGGAAAACATACAGAAATCGTGGTAAGGAAACCATCTTAATGGCGTGTAGTCTACCTAACCAGGATAAGGGCATAGATGACCATCTGGCAAGATCCGATTCCAAACTGCCATTTTTAGATCTTTCCACAGGTGTTCTATGGGATTCAGGTCTGGACTCATTGCTGGCCACCTTAGAAGTCTCCAGTGCTTTCTCTCAAACCATTTTCTAGTGCTTTTTGAAGTGTGTTTGGGGTCATTGTCCTGCTGGAAGACCCATGACCTCTGAGGGAGACCCAGCTTTCTCACACTGGGCCCTACATTATGCTGCAAAATTTGTTGGTAGTCTTCAGACTTCATAATGCCATGCACACGGTCAAGCAGTCCAGTGCCAGAGGCAGCAAAGCAACCCCAAAACATCAGGGAGCCTCCACCATGTTTGACTGTAGGGACCGTGTTCTTTTCTTTGAATGCCTTTTTTTTCTCCTGTAAACTCTATGTTCATGCCTTTGCCCAAAAAGCTCTACTTTTGTCTCATCTGACCAGAGAACATTCTTCCAAAACATTTTAGGCTTTTTTAGGTAAGTTTTGGCAAACTCCAGCCTGGCTTTTTTATGTCTCGGGGTAAGAAATGGGGTCTTCCTGGGTCTCCTACCATACAGTCCCTTTTCATTCAGACGCCGACGGATGGTACGGGTTGACACTGTTGTACCCTCGGACTGCAGGGCAGCTTGAACTTGTTTGGATGTTAGTCCAGGTTCTTTATCCAACATCCGCACAATCTTGCGCTGAAATCTCTTGTCAATTTTTCTTTTCCGTCCACATCTAGGGAGGTTAGCCACAGTGCCATGGGCTTTAAACTTCTTGGTGACACAGGGACATTCAGGTCTTTGGAGATGGACTTGTAGCCTTGAGATTGCTCATGCTTCCTCACAATTTGGTTTCTCAAGTCCTCAGACAGTTCTTTGGCCTTCTTTCTTTTCTCCATGCTCAATGTGGTACACACAAGGACACAGGACAGAGGTTGAGTCAACTTTAATCCATGTCAACTGGCTGCAAGTGTGATTTAGTTATTGCCAACACCTGTTAAGTGCCACAGGTAAGTTACAGGTGCTGTTAATTACACAAATTAGCATCACATGATTTTTCGAACAGTGCCAATACTTTTGTCCACCCCCTTTTTTATGTTTGGTGTGGAATTATATCCAATTTGGCTTTAGAACAATTCATTTTGTGTTTTTTCATTTAAGACAAATTAAATGAAGATAATAATACCAAGGAATTTGTGTTTGCAATCATTTTCAGGAAGAAACTGAGTACTATCTGATAGAATTGCAGGGGTGTCAATACTTTTGGCCACAACTGTATATATACATATACAGCTCTGCCAAAAATTAAGAGACCACTGCAAAATTTTCAGTTTGTCTGATTTTCCTCTTTACAGGTATATTTTTGAGTAAAATGTAAATTGTTCTTTTATTCTATAAACTACTGACATGTCTCCGAAGTTCCAAGCAATACATTTTGTATTTATTTTCTGAAAATGAGAAATGGTCAAAATAACAAAAAAATGCATTGCTTGCAGGCCTCAAATAATTCAAAGAAAACAAGTTCATAATTATTTAGAAACAACAATACTCATGTTTTAACTCAGGAAGAGTTCAGAAATCAATATTTTGGGGAATAACCATGATTTTAATCACAACTTTTAAGCGTCTTGGCATGCTTTCCACCAGTCTTTCACATTGCTTATGCCACTCCTGGTGCAAAAATTTAAGCAGTTCTTTTTTTTTTTTTTGTTGGCGTGTGACTATCCATCATCCTCTTGATTACATTCCTGAGGCTTTCAATGGGGTTCAGGTCTGGAGACTGGGCTGGCCATGACAGGGATTTGATGTGGTGGTCCTTCATCCACACCTTGATTGACCTAGCTGTGTGGCATGGCGCATTGTCCTTCTGGAAAAAAAGTTCTCAGAGTTGGGGAACATTGCCTGAGCAGAAGGAATCAACTGTTTTTCCAGGATAACCTTGTATGCGGCTTGATTCATTCGTCCGTCACAAAGATTAACCTGCCCAATTCCAGCCTTGCTGAAGCATCCCCAGATCATCGCCGATCCTCCACTAAATTTCACAGTGGGTACAAGACACTGTGGCTTGTACGCCTCTCCAGGTCTCTGTCTAACCATTAGATGACCAGGTGTTGGGCAAAGCTGAAAATTAGACTGAGAGAAGATTACCTTACACTCCTCTATGGTCCCATCCTTATGGTCTTTGGCAAACTTCAGCTTGGCTCTCCTTTGCTTCTCATTGATGAAAGGCTTTTTTTCTAGCTTTACATGTCTTGAGTCCTGCCTCTAGGAGCCTGTTACGAACTGTTCTTGCCATGCACTTCGCCCCAGCTGCATTTTGCCATTCCTTTTGTAGGTCACTTGATGTCATCCTGCGGTTGCTGAGTGACATTCAAATAAGATGACGGTCATTCCGGTCAGTGGAGAGTAGTTTTTGCCCTCTGCCAGTCTGTAGCTTTGTTGTCCCCAATGTCTGCTGCTTGACCTTGTTGTAATGGACTGCCGTCTTAGAAATTATAAGGATGGAGGCAACATGACACTCACTGTGTCCTTCTTCTAGTAAAGCCAGAATAGGGCCCATCTTTTCCTCACTCAAGACTTTTCTTTTCAAATCCTTTGGCATGGTTAAAAAAAATTTCATTCCTATTACTTTTGGGATATTACTAGCACTTGTTTTGCCATCCAGCTTGTCCTATTGCAAGAGGATTGTGAAAACCACAGGAGTGTTTTTTATACTTTCCTTCGGTAAATAAAATTGGTTCAGGTGATCACCTAATCAGTAGCACATGAAGTAGAATGGTGTACTCTGGTTGGAATTCAACTGACACTGGAATGGAATGGCTGTCAAACATGTAGAGAAGCAGATTTTTATAAAACTGTGCAGTGGTCTCATTTAAGGTACCGTCACATTAAGCGACGCTGCAGCGATATAGACAACGAGCCGATCACTGCAGCGTCGCTGTTTAGGTCGCTAGGAGACGTCAAACACCGGCAACAGCAGAACGATGCAGGAGCGATCCAGTGACGTACCTATCGTTCTCGCTGGTTGTTAGCTCCATGAAAAAACATTGCTGGCATCGTTGCTTTTGCTGTCAAACATGACGAATCACGCCGACCTGACGACCAAATAAAGTTCCGGACTTTCAGCGACGACCAGCGATGTCACAGCAGGATCCTGATCGCTGCTGCGTGTCAAACACAACGAGATCACTATCCAGGACGCTGCAACGTCACGGATCGTTGTCGTTCTCGTTGGAAAGTTGTTCAGTGTGAAGGTACCTTAAGTCCCTGCTGTTTCTCCATTTTTGAGTCTTCCTGAGGTAAATTTCACCGAGTGATTGAGAGGCTTCATGCTTGAGCTTGCATCCAGGGGAGGCCGTCAATCACTTTGCGGAACCCAACATTTGGATTAATGTCATGTCCTATATCTGTAGCACTTCATTGTCCAGGACATATCCTCTATACAGACCTCATCTCTGCTGGTTGGGATGAAAAGGAAAGATTATATAGAACAGTCCAGTGAATTTAATCAAAGCTTGTAATGAGGCTCCATGGCATCTACCAAGATCATAAATTTACCAAAAACTTTTATTAGAACCTGAAGACCCACCTCTTCCGGCAAGCCTACAACCTGCAGTTACCACCGATCGACCAAACCGCTGCATGACCAGCTCTACCCTCACCTACTGTATCCTCACCCATCCCTTGTAGATTGTGAGCCTTCGCGGGCAGGGTCCTCATTCCTCCTGTACCAGTTATGACTTGTATTGTTTAAGATTATTGTACTTGTTTTTATTATGTATACCCCTCCTCACATGTAAAGCGCCATGGAATAAATGGCGCTATAACAATAAATAATAGTAATAATAATAATAATTAGCAAATAACATTATAGCTGTGGTACTACTGGCACTTCCAGCTTAGTGTAATGATGCCTGTCAATCAATCCACTGTGCTGCTTATGGGTTACTCATTGGTACTAGTGATGTGGAGTCTGTGTTCATTTTGGTGGTCAGAGTCGGTATAAAATGGCCCAACTCCAACTTCTACATTTCAGTTTTTTTTCTGTCAAGACGGGGTGCAGAGTGTACATTAATGTGAAAAAAATGAACTTTTTTGAATTTACCAAATGGCTGCAATGAAACAGAGTGAAAAATTTCCGTGTATTTACTTACAGCAGGGTATATTTCACTTTGTTTGTTGGGTTTTGATACCCTTGGTGAGGTCCCTTCGTTGCATTTTGTAGAGACTGAAGGCTCACAAGCAGCCATTGTGTGCAGAAGAGATATAGAACGTACAGTTTTTTTCCGCTGCCATCTTTCTTCCCAGTGGACGGGGGATATCGAGGTGCGACAATCTGCTCCTTGGTTATTTGCTTAGACGATCCTTTATCCTTCCTTCTTAGATTCAGCATTAACCCTACGAGAAAATACACTGTAAGTAGAAAAGGAAGGAAGACGGAGTGATGGATTCTGCTCCTATTATTTCCGGCCCTTTGTCTACTGGGAGATTCTATCATTGCTATCGGACTCCAAAACTTGGAATATTTTTGTTTTTCTTTATTATTTTGTAAAAAAATCAAATAAAATAATGGATGTCGTTTCTTGCATCCATATTAAGAATGGGTAATTTTCCTTCTGGCCCCTGTCTTCCTGCTGGGTTGATAATGTTTTGATGTATTTTTCTGTTGCTCTGATGAGAGGTCTGCCGCTGGTGCAGTGACATATTCATTTGGATGAATAATTATAACTTGCACAATGTCAAGCTGAAGATGGTAGGGTTTTGTGCGTCATGACAAGTCTACTAGCCAGTGCAGGTGTCTCACAGCAGGATCAGAAACAGCTAGTGTATTCTGGCTCAGAGGAGACATTTAGAGTGGTAAGAAATCAGCACCAAGGGCGATGCTGCCGCTGCGCCTGTTCCTGTGCAAGTCAAATAAATGCAAAGTGCTTCTCAATGACAAGTTTTAAAGCCTTCATTTACCGGAGTTGTAGATTTTAGTTTAATTAACGGGATAATTTATTATTCATTAAATGTTTCGCAGCTTTGTCTCCGAAAGCCGACCGCAGACAATATTAGCGCCCCCATAAGAATAATTGCCCAAACACTCTGACCATGCATCACCGTGATCCATATGCGGACGGAGAATGACTAATGGGGCCGTGCAACCCAAGATGCCCTAAAGTATGAAGGCCTGAAAAGAGGATTGTTGTAAATGACACTATCCTTTTGCCATCATTAATGCGACATTGTACGAGCTATGATTATTCATTGAAATGAATGTGTCAAAGGATGGCTTTGCTTAAAGGAGTGTCATTTTCGGCTTTTTTGCTGTTAAAAAAAAAAAAAAAGAGAAAAAGGGAAAAGAAAATCACCTTTTGTGTGTTGGTACTCGAATTGAAAAAGAGAGCTCTTTAAAAATCTCAGAAATGAAGTCTTAGATCTGAAATGGCACATCAGACACGGTCATTTATTTTATGCTGGAATTTTATATAATCTACAGATTCTATAATGTACAATATAATGTCGGTAATGACCTCATTAGAAAAGTCTTTATTTGGCACGGTCCTGTGTCCCGTGATCAATACTATGTCACACCCTATGAGAAAGCATGAAATCCTAAAGTGAATAATCCACATTCGCTCTATTAAAAATGAATGTGACCAAAGCTATACAGACAAATTCAGAGCATAGCCGTAAAGTTAAGTGAAAGAGGTCTAATGATAATTATTTTATTCCTTACCTATAGCCTTACCTATGAAAGATTTGCGTTTCGCATCAAGCTTCGTCAGGGGACTCTGATTGTTAGGTTACAGGAATATGTGTATAGATAGTTCTATATATATATATATATATATATATATATATATATATATATATATATATATATATATATATATATATATATATATATATATATATATATATATATATACAGTACAGACCAAAAGTTTGGACACACCATCTCATTTAAAGATTTTTCTGTATTTTCATGACTATGAAAATTGTACATTCACACTGAAGGCATCAAAACTATGAATTAACACATGTGGAATTATATACTTAACAAAAAAGTGTGAAACAACTGAAAATGTCTTAAATTCTAGGTTCTTCAAAGTAGCCATCTTTTGCTTTGATGACTGCTTTGCACACTCATGGCATTCTCTTGATGAGCTTCAAGAGGTAGTCACCAGGAATGGTTTTCACTTCACAGGTGTGCCCTGTCAGGTTTAATAGGTTGGATTTCTTGCCTTATAAATGTGGTTGGGACCATCAGTTGTGTTGAGCAGAAGTCTGGTGGATACACAGCTGATAGTCCTACTGAATAGACTGTTAGCTGCTTTTTTTCTTGCCATAATACAAATTCTAAGTAAAGAAAAACGAGTGGCCATCGTTACTTTAAGAAATGAAGGTTAGTCAGTCCGAAAAATTGGGAAAACTTTGAAAGTGTCCCCAAGTGCAGTTTCAAAAACCATCAAGCGCTACAAAGAAACTGGCTCACATGAGGACTGCCCCAGGAAAGGAAGACCAAGAGTCACCTCTGCTTCCGAGTCACCAGCCTCAGAAATCGTAGGTTAACAGCAGCTCAGGTTAGAGACCAGATCAATGCCACACAGAGTTCTAGCAGCAGACACATCTCTACAACAACTGTTAAGAGGAGACTTTGTGCAGCAGGCCTTCATGGTAAAATAGCTGCTAGGAAACCACTGCTAAGGACAGGCAACAAGCAGAAGAGACTTGTTTGGGCTAAAGAACACAAGGAATGGACATTAGACCAGTGGAAATCTGTGCTTTGGTCTGATGAGTCCAAATTTGAGATCTTTGGTTCCAACCACCGTGTCTTTGTGCGACAAAGAAAAGGTGAAAGAATGGCCTCTACATGCCTGGTTCTCACCGTGAAGCATGGAGGAGGAGGTGTGATGGTGTGGGGGAGCTTTGCTGGTTACACTGTTGGGAATTTATTCAAAATTGAAGGCATACTGAACCAGCATGGCTACAACAGCATCTTGCAGCAGCATGCTATTCCATCCGGTTTGCGTTTAGTTGGACCATCATTTATTTTTCAACAGGACAATGACCCCAAATACACCTCCAGGCTGTGTAAGGGCTATTTGACCAAGAAGGAGAGTTATGGGGTGCTACGCCAGATGACCTGGCCTCCACAGCCACCAGACTTGAACCCAATCGAGATGGTTTGGAGTGAGCTGGACCGCAGAGGGAAGGCAAAAGGGCCAACAAGTGCTAAGCATCTCTGGGAACTCCTTCAAGATTGTTGGAAGACTATTCCCGGTGACTACCTCTTGAAACACACCAAGAGAATGCCAAGAGTGTGCAAAGCAGTCATCAAAGCAAAAGGTGGCTATTTTGAAGAACCTAGATAATAAGACATATTTTCATTTGTTTCACACTTTTTTGTTAATTATATAATTCCACATGTGTTAATTCATAGTTTTAATGCCTTCAGTGTGAATGTACAATTTTCATAGTCATGAAAATACAGAAAAATCTTTAAATGAGAAGGTCTGTACTGTATATATTGCGTGTGTGTGTGTGTATGTATATATATATATATATATATGTATATATATATATATATATATATATATATATATATATATATATATATATATATATATATATATATATATATATTAGTGAGATATATAGAGAGTGAGATATTTACTGTATATAGAGAGAGAGAGTTCTGTAACATAACAATCGGAGTCCCATGATGAAGCTTGAGGTGAAACACAAATCTTTCATGGGTGAGGCTTTACTTACGATTACCTCGGTGTAAACCCTCTATTATGTATGAATATATATATATATATATATATATATATATATATATATATATATATATATATATATATATATATATACATATATACATACACGACTCTAACGCACCGGGTATTCTAGAATATGCATGTCCACGTAATATATTGCACAGCCCGCGTAGTAGATTGCCCAGGCGCGTAGTATATTGCACAGCCACGTAGTATATTGCACAGCCACGTAGTATATTGCCCAGCCGCGTAGTATATTGCCCAGCCGCGTAATATATTGCACAGCCTCGTAGTATATTGCACAGCCTCGTAGTATATTGCACAGCCACGTAGTATATTGCACAGCCACGTAGTATATTGCCCAGTCACGTAGTATATTGCCCAGCGACGTAGTATATTGCCCAGCCACGTAGTATATTGCCCAGCCACGTAGTATATTGCCCAGTCACGTAGTATATTGCCCAGCCACGTAGTATATTGCCCAGCCACGTAGTATATTGCACAGCCACGTAGTATATTGCACAGCCCGCGTAGTATATTGCCCAGCGACGTAGTATATTGCCCAGCCACGTAGTATATTGCCCAGCCACGTAGTATATTGCCCAGCCACGTAGTATATTGCCCAGCCACGTAGTATATTGCCCAGCCACGTAGTATATTGCCCAGCCACGTAGTATATTGCCCAGCCACGTAGTATATTGCCCAGCCACGTAGTATATTGCCCAGCCACGTAGTATATTGCCCAGCCACGTAGTATATTGCCCAGTCACGTAGTATATTGCAAAGCGACTGAGTATACAGCACAGAGCCATGTAGTATACAGACTTAAAATAAAAAATATGGTATCCATCCACAGACAGCTGTTTCGGGGTTTTTGCCCCTCATCAGTGTGGAGTAGGAATCTGGCTATTAGGAGCAGTGCCTAGTAAAAAGACTATAAAGGCACAGATGATTGGCCTCGGGGAGACCAAAACATCCAACACTGCGGAGACACCATCACGTGTTTCTCAACGCAGTGATTCCAGAACACTGCCCCCATCCCTTATGGGAAATATGCAAATGCAAGTAAAGAAGCTGCGGAGACACCATCACGTGTTTCTCGACGCAAGCAGTGAATAGCCAGGCCTTTCCCGGGGAAGGAACAACCACGGGAAGGGCAGCATCCTATGAAGGAAAGCCACCTATGCCAAGCATGGTATCCATCCACAGACAGCTGTTTCGGGGTGTTTGCCCCTCATCAGTGTGGAGTAGGAATCTGGCTATTAGGAGCAGTGCCTAGTAAAAAGGCTATAAAGGCACAGATGATTGGCCTAGGGGAGACCAAAACATCCAACACTGCGGAGACACCATCACGTGTTTCTCAACGCAGTGGATACCATGCTTGGCATAGGTGGCTTTCCTTCATAGGATGCTGCCCTTCCCGTGGTTGTTCCTTCCCGGGGAAAGGCCTGGCTATTCACTGCTTGCGTCGAGAAACACGTGATGGTGTCTCCGCAGCTTCTTTACCTGCATCTGCATATTTCCCATAAGGGATGGGGGCAGTGTTCTGGAATCACTGCGTTGAGAAACACGTGATGGTGTCTCCGCAGTGTTGGATGTTTTGGTCTCCCCGAGGCCAATCATCTGTGCCTTTTATAGACTTTTTACTAGGCACTGCTCCTAATAGCCAGATTCCTACTCCACACTGATGAGGGGCAAACACCCCGAAACAGCTGTCTGTGGATGGATACCATGCTTGGCATAGGTGGCTTTCCTTCATAGGATGCTGCCCTTCCCGTGGTTGTTCCTTCCCGGGGAAAGGCCTGGCTATTCACTGCTTGCGTCGAGAAACACGTGATGGTGTCTCCGCAGCTTCTTTACTTGCATTTGCATATTTCCCATAAGGGATGGGGGCAGTGTTCTGGAATCACTGCGTTGAGAAACACGTGATGGTGTCTCCGCAGTGTTGGATGTTTTGGTCTCCCCGAGGCCAATCATCTGTGCCTTTATAGTCTTTTTACTAGGCACTGCTCCTAATAGCCAGATTCCTACTCCACACTGATGAGGGGCAAAAACCCCGAAACAGCTGTCTGTGGATGGATACCATGCTTGGCATAGGTGGCTTTCCTTCATAGGATGCTGCCCTTCCCGTGGTTGTTCCTTCCCGGGGAAAGGCCTGGCTATTCACTGCTTGCGTCGAGAAACACGTGATGGTGTCTCCGCAGCTTCTTTACTTGCATTTGCATATTTCCCATAAGGGATGGGGGCAGTGTTCTGGAATCACTGCGTTGAGAAACACGTGATGGTGTCTCCGCAGTGTTGGATGTTTTGGTCTCCCCGAGGCCAATCATCTGTGCCTTTAAAATAAAAAATAAACATATACTCACCCTCCGTTGAAGTCCTGGCCCTGTGTGCGGTGCATGCGGCAGTTTCCGGTCCCAGGGTTGGTATGGGCACAGGACCTGTGATGACGTCGCTGTCACATGACCGTGACATCATGGCAGGTCCTTGTCGCACACCATTCTTGCCACCAGAACCTGCCTCTTGCATGGAGCAGTCACCAGAGCGTCGCAGGCGCTGGAATGTGAGTATATGATGATTTTTTTTATTTATTTTTTTTATTATTTTTAACATTAGATCTTTTTACTATTGAGGCTGCTTAGGCAGCCTCAATAGTAAAAAAAAAAAAGTTGGTCACACAGGGTTAATAGCTGCGTTAATGGAGTGCGTTACACCACGGCATAACGCGGTCCGTTAGCGCTGCCATTAACCCTGTGTGAGGGCTGACTGGAGGGGAGTACGGAGCGGGCACTGACTGCGGGGAGGAAGGAGCGGCCATGTTGCCGCCGGACTGCGCCCGTCGCTGATTGGTCGTGACAATGGTCGTGGGCGTTTGGATTTGGACTTGGATTCCATGACAGACAGAGGCCGCGACCAATGAATATCCGTGACAGACAGAAGGACAGACAGAAAGACGGAAGTGACCCTTAGCCAATTATATAGTAGATATACCTATATATCTATAGATGGATAGAATGTATATGAAGATCTGCAGATGATGAGAATCCATTGCTTTTTGTGATGACACTTTCCTTTTGTGATACATTACCCTTTATCATAAGGCCACAGACCTCCAATGCCCTATTTGAAATGTTAGTGGCCATCTCTACAGAGGGAAATACTTTTCCAAGGCATTTTTTTTTGTAACTCTGTTCCATACCTTGCTTTTTTTAATCTGGGTTTTCAGAAAACCGTCTGCAAATGGATTTTTTTTTTTCCTTTTGTCGCTTTAATGTATTCAATAGAATGGGAATAAAAGTGATTATAAGCAAATTTATGTCAGCGGTAAAGAAAAGGTAAAGAAATGAAAAGCAACTTTTGCAGACATGTGAAAATTACACTATTAATTTTAAGTGTCCTCAAGCATGTAAGATCACATTCCAAGGATGTGTGAAAATTATTAAAAAATGGAAATCCTGGTACTTATGATGAGGGCTTTTATGGCGGTTAAGTGACTGAGATTATCATATTCTTTCAGGTATTAAGTTAAAAAAAGCCTCTTCAAAGTAATAACTGTTGCATGTTTTATACAGGTACTTGCGCAGATTTTGTTACAAGTGCTCCTTGTGTTAATGCAGCTTCATGACACCAGAACACATCTGAAGTTTCCTTTCCCTTCTTGTAGTATTTACTTTCATTGATGAGCCTTGGTGGAGGCAATAATGATTTCCCAACAGAGCGGAAAACAAGAAATCCGTGTACTAGGTGTAACGAGTTACACTGAAATGACATCAAGTTTATGAGACCCTGATTCCAGCGATTTGTCACTTATTGGGCTTGGTGCTGTCATTTTGAGAGAAAATCACTTTTGTCTTCTCGATAATGAGCTGTCTAACCCCCTCCCCCCACTACTGAATGACAGTTTTCGGTCTACTATATACATAGGCAGAAAGATGCCAAGCAGTCGTGGGGTCTTGCCAATCCAGAGCTCATGAATATGGAAGATTACAGAGCAGGAGCTCATCACTGAGAGGACTTGCAGAGCTGCAGCTGATAAAACAGCAAGAAGCCCAGTAATGAGACACCACTGGAATCAGGGTCTCTACTCCTACTTTATGCTGCTCTCAAGATAAGGCAGGATAAACCTGGTGACAGGTCGCCTTACAGAGTCAAGGTCAGGTGCTGGGATTCTGCATTGTACCGATAGTCCATGTGAATGTGATTCTAAAACCTAATTCACATGTAGTGCAAAGGCGAGCGTGCCGAGACTGCCTATTGATACTCAAAAACTTCTATGCCCTGAAGCACTTGATGATTTGTACTGTGCACGCTCACCTGTACAGGTGAGAAAAAGCGGAACCCTGTATGTTCTGTCACAATGCATAAATCAAGAAAGGGCACAGCTGTAGGAATATAGCGATGTTCTACTGCACATACACAAATTAGGAAAATACCTGGGCTGCCTCAAAGAACAAACAACATAAAAATAAACATCTCATGAGCAGTTTATGATCCCTGGAATATACTTTTAAAGGGGAATCTGTCATCACGTTTTTGCTACACAATTTGAGAGCAGCATAATGTAGGGGAAGAAACACTGATTCCAGGAATATGACACTGATGTGCTTGCTGGTATTTTGACAAAATCACCGTTTTATGATCTGTAGATCTAGCAGTTCTCTGAATGCAGAACTCTGTATAACCCCGCCCACAGCACTGATTGTACAGAAAGCTGCCAATCAGTAGTGGGGGCGGAGTTATCTGAATATGGACGACTACATGTCAGCATGAGGTATTAGTCCTCTAGTGATAATCTCCTGCTAATAAAGCAGTGATTTTTTGGCAAAACTAGAGCAAGCAGCCCAGCAAGTGACACATCGCAGGAGTCAGGGTCTCTTTCCCTACTTCATCCTACTCTAAGATTAGGTGGTAATGACCTGGTGACAGATTCCCATTAACCTAATATTGGAATGCGACTAGTTATAAGAGCTAGCAGGCATATTGACAGTTTAAGTGTATCTATATATCTCTCTCTCTCTATCTGTATGTGTGTGTATGTGTGTATATATATATATATATATATATATATATATATATATATATATATATATATCTTATACTACACTGTGAATAGTGGCCTAAACTTTTTTCTTTACATTTGCAAGATACAAAATCACTCCTCCCTCCCACCAATCATGAGAAGCGATCCTCGTGTGAAAAGCAGTAGTCACATTAGCGCTCGTCCATTTTCATCAGCCCCACAGCCTTTCCGTGAACCGATGCATGACTACCGCTGCTTTCATAAAGCCCCCAGGAAATCCCCCGTGTCATGATCAGTGGGACCCCTCGGGAATCATACAGTTCTCACCTATTCTCTGCATACCTGATGCTTTCCGTGGGTCTGTACCCTTGTTGTGTGACATGAGGGGGCACATACATAACGTTTACTGCTCTATAGAAGAACACATTTTTCATGTATAGAAAAGCATCTCGCTGTCACTTTTCAGTGTTTATTTTGTACATAATGATTTTGCAATCTTTATTACAGAGTAACATTCAGGACATCTACCGCCAAGTCTTGTCGACCTTAGAGTCACTAAAAGGTTTTTGGGATACGTTAGATGAAATTGACACAAAGACGTGGGTGCTTGAACCAGAAAGGCCGACGCGTGGTGCTACCATGAGAAGAATTGCAATTGGTGAGAAAATCTTTCATGCAGAATAATCCAGAATAATACACACTCATTTTTCTGTTTATTTTCTGTGTTTTTATGTACTGCAAAATCCATTGGTTTTGTAGGGTTTTATTAAATATAGGAAATGGTTTTATTCTGGATAGTAACATTGCCACTTGGTGTGTTCGCTGATATTACAGTTGCCTCCTAGTCACCTGACATTTTTTATTTTTGGTCATTTACAATATTGCAAAAATAAATTGATTTTACTGTGTAGTTTGTTACCAGAACTGCAAGAACTGAAAAAGCCTCCTCCCTCTGTCGCCTCTTCCCACCGTCGCCTCTTCCCACCGTCGCCTCTTCCCACCGTCGCCTCTTCCCACCGTCGCCTCTTCCCACCGTCGCCTCTTCCCACCGTCGCCTCTTCCCTCTGTCCCCTCCTCCCTCTGTCCCCTCCTCCCTCTGTCCCCTCCTCCCTCTGTCCCCTCCTCCCTTTGTCCCCTCCTCCCTCTGTCCCCTCCTCCCTCTGTCCCCTCCTACCTTTGTCCCCTCCTACCTTTGTCCCCTCCTCCCTCTGTCCCCACCTCCCTCTGTCGCCTCCTCCCTCTGTCCCCTCCTCCCCCTGTTGCCTCCTCCCCTCTGTCGCCTCCTCCCTCTGTCCCCTCCTCCCCCTGTCGCCTCCTCCCATCTGTCGCCTCCTCCCCTCTCTCCCCTCCTCCCTCTGATCCGTCCTCCCTCTGTCCCCTCCCTCTGTCCCCTCCCTCTCTCCCCTCCTCTGTCGCCTCCTCCCTCTGTCCCCTCCTCCCCCTGTCCCCTCCTCCCCTCTGTCGCCTCCTCCCCTCTGTCGCCTCCTCCCTCTGATTCGTCCTCCCTCTGTCCCCTCCTCCCCTGTCGCCTCCTCCCCTCTGTCGCCTCCTCCCCTCTGTCGCCTCCTCCCCTCTGTCGCCTCCTCCCCTCTGTCGCCTCCTCCCTCTCTCCCCTCCTCCCTCTGTCCCCTCCTCCCTCTGTCCCCTCCTCCCTCTCCCTGTCGCCTCCTCCCCTCTGTCGCCTCCTCCCCTCTGTCGCCTCCTCCCTCTGTCCCCTCCTCCCCCTGTCGCCTCCTCCCTCTCTCCCCTGCTCCCTCTGTCGCCTCCTCCCTCTGTCCCCTCCTCCCTCTCCCTGTCGCCTCCTCCCCCCTGTCGCCTCCTCCCCTCTGTCGCCTCCTCCCTCTCTCCCCTCCTCCCCGTCGCCTCCTCCCCCTGTCGCCTCCTCCCCCTGTCGCCTCCTCCCCTCTTTCGCCCCCTCCCCCCTGTCGCCCCCTCCCCTCTGTCGCCTCCTCCCCCTGTCGCCTCCTCCCCTCTTTCGCCCCCTCCCCCCTGTCGCCCCCTCCCCCCTGTCGCCCCCTCCCCTCTGTCGCCTCCTCCCCCTGTCGCCTCCTCCCCTCTGTCGCCTCCTCCCCCTGTCGCCTCCTCCCCTCTTTCGCCCCCTCCCCCCTGTCGCCCCCTCCCCTCTGTCGCCTCCTCCCCCTGTCGCCTCCTCCCCTCTGTCGCCTCCTCCCCCCTGTCGCCCCCTCCCCCCTGTCGCACCTTCCCCCCTGTCGCCTCCTCCCCTCTGTCGCCTCCTCCCCCCTGTCGCCCCCTCCCCTCTGTCGCCTCCTCCCCTCTGTCGCCTCCTCCCCTCTGTCGCCTCCTCCCTCTGATCCGTCCTCCCTCTGTCCCCTCCTCCCTCTGTCCCCTCCTCCCCTATGTCGCCTCCTCCCCTCTGTCGCCTCCTCCCTCTCTCCCCTCCTCCCCTCTGTCGCCTCCTCCCTCTGTCGCCTCCTCCCTCTGTCGCCTCCTCCCTCTCTCCCCTGCTCCCTCTGTCGCCTCCTCCCTCTGTCCCCTCCTCCCTCTCCGTCGCCTCCTCCCCTCTGTCGCCTCCTCCCCTCTGTCGCCTCCTCCCCCCCGTCGCCTCCTCCCCCTGTCCCCTCCTCCCCCTGTCCCCTCCTCCCCCTGTCCCCTCCTCCCCTCTGTCGCCTCCTCCCCTCTGTCGCCTCCTCCCTCTGATCCGTCCTCCCTCTGTCCCCTCCTCCCCTCTGTCGCCTCCTCCCCTCTGTCGCCTCCTCCCCCTGTCGCCTCCTCCCTCTGTCGCCTCCTCCCCCTGTCGCCTCCTCCCCTCTGTCGCCTCCTCCCCCCTGTCGCCTCCTCCCCTCTGTCGCCTCCTCCCTCTGTCGCCTCCTCCCCCTGTCGCCTCCTCCCCTCTGTCGCCTCCTCCCCTCTGTCGCCTCCTCCCCCTGTCGCCTCCTCCCCCTGTCACCTCCTCCCCTCTGTCGCCTCCTCCCCCTGTCCCCTCCTCCCCTCTGTCGCCTCCTCCCCTCTGTCGCCTCCTCCCTCTGATCCGTCCTCCCTCTGTCCCCTCCTCCCCTTGTCGCCTCCTCCCCTCTGTCGCCTCCTCCCCTCTGTCGCCTCCTCCCCTCTGTCGCCTCCTCCCCTCTGTCGCCTCCTCCCCTCTGTCGCCTCCTCCCTCTCTCCCCTCCTCCCTCTGTCCCCTCCTCCCTCTCCCTGTCGCCTCCTCCCCTCTGTCGCCTCCTCCCCCTGTCGCCTCCTCCCTCTGTCGCCTCCTCCCCTCTGTCGCCTCCTCCCCCTGTCCCCTCCTCCCTCTCCCTGTCGCCTCCTCCCCTCTGTCGCCTCCTCCCTCTGTCCCCTCCTCCCCCTGTCGCCTCCTCCCCCTGTCGCCTCCTCCCTCTCTCCCCTGCTCCCTCTGTCGCCTCCTCCCTCTGTCCCCTCCTCCCCCTCCCTGTCGCCTCCTCCCCTCTGTCGCCTCCTCCCCCCTGTCGCCTCCTCCCCTCTGTCGCCTCCTCCCTCTGTCGCCTCCTCCCTCTCTCCCCTCCTCCCCTCTGTCGCCTCCTCCCCCTGTCGCCTCCTCCCCTCTGTCGCCTCCTCCCTCTGTCGCCTCCTCCCTCTGTCGCCTCCTCCCTCTGTCCCCTCCTCCCTCTCCCTGTCGCCTCCTCCCCCCTGTCGCCTCCTCCCCCCTGTCGCCTCCTCCCCTCTGTCGCCTCCTCCCCTCTGTCGCCTCCTCCCCTCTGTCGCCTCCTCCCCCTGTCGCCTCCTCCCCTCTGTCGCCTCCTCCCCCTGTCGCCTCCTCCCCTCTGTCGCCTCCTCCGTCGCCTCCTCCCCCTGTCGCCTCCTCCCCTCTGTCGCCTCCTCCCCTCTGTCGCCTCCTCCCTCTGTCTCCTCCTCCCTCTGTCCCCTCCTCCCCCTGTCCCCTCCTCCCCCTGTCCCCTCCTCCCCCTGTCCCCTCCTCCCCCTGTCCCCTCCTCCCCTCTGTCCCCTCCTCCCTCTGTCCCCTCCTCCCTCTGTCCCCTCCTCCCCTCTGTCGCCTCCTCCCTCTGATCCGTCCTCCCTCTGTCGCCTCCTCCCCTCTGTCGCCTCCTCCCCTCTGTCGCCTCCTCCCCTCTGTCGCCTCCTCCCCTCTGTCGCCTCCTCCGTCGCCTCCTCCCCCTGTCGCCTCCTCCCCTCTGTCGCCTCCTCCCCTGTCGCCTCCTCCCCTCTGTCGCCTCCTCCCTCTGTCCCCTCCTCCCTCTGTCCCCTCCTCCCTCTGTCCCCTCCTCCCTCTGTCCCCTCCTCCCCCTGTCCCCTCCTCCCCCTGTCCCCTTCTCCCCTCTGTCGCCTCCTCCCTCTGATCCGTCCTCCCTCTGTCCCCTCCTCCCCCTGTCGCCTCCTCCCCTCTGTCGCCTCCTCCCTCTGTCGCCTCCTCCCCCTGTCGCCTCCTCCCCCTGTCGCCTCCTCCCCTCTGTCGCCTCCTCCCCCTGTCGCCTCCTCCCCCTGTCGCCTCCTCCCTCTGTCGCCTCCTCCCTCTGTCGCCTCCTCCCCTCTGTCGCCTCCTCCCCCCTGTCGCCCCCTCCCCCCTGTCGCCCCCTCCCCCCTGTCGCCCCCTCCCCTCTGTCGCCTCCTCCCCTCTGTCGCCTCCTCCCCTCTGTCGCCTCCTCCCCCCTGTCGCCCCCTCCCCTCTGTCGCCTCCTCCCCTCTGTCGCCTCCTCCCCCTGTCGCCTCCTCCCCCTGTCGCCTCCTCCCCTCTGTCGCCTCCTCCCCCTGTCGCCTCCTCCCCTCTGTCGCCTCCTCCCCCCTGTCGCCCCCTCCCCCCTGTCGCCCCCTCCCCCCTGTCGCCTCCTCCCCTCTGTCGCCTCCTCCCCTCTGTCGCCTCCTCCCCTCTGTCGCCTCCTCCCTCTGTCGCCTCCTCCCCCTGTCGCCTCCTCCCCTCTGTCGCCTCCTCCCCTGTCGCCTCCTCCCCCCTGTCGCCTCCTCCCCCCTGTCGCCTCCTCCCCTGTCGCCTCCTCCCCCCTGTCGCCTCCTCCCCTCTGTCGCCTCCTCCCTCTGTCGCCTCCTCCCTCTGTCGCCTCCTCCCTCTGTCCCCTCCTCCCCCTGTCCCCTCCTCCCCCTGTCCCCTCCTCCCCTCTGTCGCCTCCTCCCTCTGATCCGTCCTCCCTCTGTCGCCTCCTCCCCCCTGTCGCCTCCTCCCCTCTGTCGCCTCCTCCCCCCTGTCGCCTCCTCCCCTCTGTCGCCTCCTCCCCCTGTCGCCTCCTCCCCTCTGTCGCCTCCTCCCCTGTCGCCTCCTCCCCTCTGTCGCCTCCTCCCTCTGTCCCCTCCTCCCTCTGTCCCCTCCTCCCTCTGTCCCCTCCTCCCCCTGTCCCCTCCTCCCCCTGTCCCCTTCTCCCCTCTGTCGCCTCCTCCCTCTGATCCGTCCTCCCTCTGTCCCCTCCTCCCCCTGTCGCCTCCTCCCCTCTGTCGCCTCCTCCCTCTGTCGCCTCCTCCCTCTGTCCCCTCCTCCCTCTCCCTGTCACCTCCTCCCCTCTGTTGCCTCCTCCCCCTGTCGCCTCCTCCCCTCTGTCGCCTCCTCCCTCTGTCCCCTCCTCCCTCTCCCTGTCGCCTCCTCCCCCATGTCGCCTCCTCCCCCCTGTCGCCTCCTCCCCCCTGTCGCCTCCTCCCTCTCTCCCCTCCTCCCCTCTGTCGCCTCCTCCCCTCTGTCGCCTCCTCCCCTCTGTCGCCTCCTCCCTCTGTCGCCTCCTCCCTCTGTCCCCTCCTCCCTCTCTCCCCTCCTCCCCCTGTCGCCTCCTCCCCTCTGTCGCCTCCTCCCTCTGTCCCCTCCTCCCTCTGTCGCCTCCTCCCTCTGTCCCCTCCTCCCTCTCCGTCGCCTCCTCCCCTCTGTCGCCTCCTCCCCTCTGTCGCCTCCTCCCCTCTTTCGCCTCCTCCCCTCTGTCGCCTCCTCCCTCTGATCCGTCCTCCCCCTGTCGCCTCCTCCCCCCTGTCCCCTCCTCCCCCTGTCCCCTCCTCCCCTCTGTCGCCTCCTCCCCTCTGTCGCCTCCTCCCTCTGTCGCCTCCTCCCCCTGTCGCCCCCTCCCCTCTGTCGCCCCCTCCCCTCTGTCGCCCCCTCCCCTCTGTCGCCTCCTCCCCTCTGTCGCCTCCTCCGTCGCCTCCTCCCCCTGTCGCCTCCTCCCCTCTGTTGCCTCCTCCCCTCTGTCGCCTCCTCCCCTCTGTCGCCTCCTCCCCTGTCGCCTCCTCCCCTCTGTCGCCTCCTCCCCCTGTCCCCTCCTCCCCTCTGTCGCCTCCTCCCCTCTGTCGCCTCCTCCCCTCTGTCGCCTCCTCCCCTCTGTCGCCTCCTCCCTCTGATCCGTCCTCCCCTCTGTCGCCTCCTCCCTCTGTCCCCTCCTCCCCCTCCCTGTCGCCTCCTCCCCTCTGTCGCCTCCTCCCCCTGTCGCCTCCTCCCCTCTGTCGCCTCCTCCCTCTGTCCCCTCCTCCCCCTCCCTGTCGCCTCCTCCCCCTCCCTGTCGCCTCCTCCCCTCTGTCGCCTCCTCCCCCCTGTCGCCTCCTCCCCTCTGTCGCCTCCTCCCCTGTCGCCTCCTCCCTCTGTCGCCTCCTCCCTCTGTCGCCTCCTCCCTCTCTCCCCTCCTCCCTCTGTCCCCTCCTCCCTCTCCCTGTCGCCTCCTCCCCTCTGTCGCCTCCTCCTGTCGCCTCCTCCCCTCTGTCGCCTCCTCCCTCTGTCCCCTCCTCCCTCTCCCTGTCGCCTCCTCCCCTCTGTCGCCTCCTCCCTCTGTCCCCTCCTCCCCCTGTCGCCTCCTCCCTCTCTCCCCTCCTCCCTCTGTCCCCTCCTCCCTCTCCCTGTCGCCTCCTCCCCTCTGTCGCCTCCTCCCCTCTGTCGCCTCCTCCCCTCTGTCGCCTCCTCCCCTCTGTCGCCTCCTCCCCTCTGTCGCCTCCTCCCCTCTGTCCCCTCCTCCCCTCTGTCGCCTCCTCCCCTCTGTCGCCTCCTCCCCTCTGTCGCCTCCTCCCTCTGATCCGTCCTCCCCTCTGTCCCCTCCTCCCCTCTCTCCCCTCCTCCCCTCTGTCGCCTCCTCCCCTCTGTCGCCTCCTCCCTCTCTCCCCTCCTCCCTCTGTCCCCTCCTCCCTCTCCCTGTCGCCTCCTCCCCCCTGTCGCCTCCTCCCCTCTGTCGCCTCCTCCCCCCTGTCGCCTCCTCCCCCCTGTCGCCTCCTCCCCCCTGTCGCCTCCTCCCCTCTGTCGCCTCCTCCCTCTCTCCCCTCCTCCCTCTGTCCCCTCCTCCCTCTCCCTGTCGCCTCCTCCCCCGTCGCCTCCTCCCCCGTCGCCTCCTCCCTCTGTCCCCTCCTCCCCTCTGTCGCCCCCTCCCCTCTGTCGCCCCCTCCCCTCTGTCGCCTCCTCCCCTCTGTCGCCTCCTCCCCTCTGTCGCCTCCTCCCTCTGTCAAACTCCTTAGATGCTGTGATCACTGTTCACTGCTGTATCTAAGGGGTTGAAGGCTGGGCTCATGTGGTCTCGGTTTCTATCCCGGTGTGAGGTGTAGGAGCATATAAAAAACTTTCTTATACAGAAAACTTTTTTTTCTCATTTTGTCATTTGTGGGCAATTTGTATTTATACCGCAGCAATTATTAAAAATGTACAAACCTAAATACAGTTTTGGTAAAGCAGTTGTCCAGTCCAAATTGCTAAGTGTGCAGTCACTCTGTGTGACTACAGACTTATGAATCCCCCCAGCGCACGCACTGTGCACCACGGGGATTCGCTGGTTTCTGAGCAGAGATTGGAGGGAGTGTATGAGGTATACATACTCCCGGCAGTGGACGTGGCTTCGCTCCATACACTTGTGTGGAGCGAGGTCGCACCCTCTAGTCGACGCTACCCAGTGGGCTGCTACGTCACCGGTTGGGGCGCGACCCCTCTCATCACAAGTGTATGGAGCTAGGCCATGCCCACTGGGCAGACTCTAGCCAGGAGGATGCATAACGCAGACATATATCCTCCGCTCCTGGCTCAGAAACCGGCAAATCCCAGCAGTGCACAGTGCGAGCTCTGGGAGGATTCATAAGTCACATACAGTGACTGCAGACTTAACGATTTGGACAACCCCTTTAAAGAATCTCAATCTATCCACAATAATAAGATGCTAATTGTTGGCTCTGTATAGAATCTATCTTTTGGAGCAGCCGTAGACTTGAATGGACGAGTCTCATCTCATATATGGAAGAAACTAGTGCATGCTGCCATTTTTTGTTTATTTTTTCATGCTGAGATTTGGGGGTCCTCTGCACTGCCCCATTGAATGACATTGGCATGAGTACCATCATGGACAGCACTAGGATTAGAAATACAATAGTGTGAACTTGGTCTGATGAACAGGTACATCACAGTGCATCATCTACAAGTACACCATGGTATTCTTGTACGTCACGGAGCACCAAGGACCATGGTTATGATATCCGTTATTTGTATGATTTCATGATTCTGTTGCATCCAATATATCTTTAGGTTATTTTCCTCTTGCAGGTAACAACGTGTCCATTACAATTGACCTAAATCCAAGGCATCCAACCATGCTACCAGAATGTTATTTCCTTGGAGCAGATCATGGTTTGTTTTTCAGATATCCTAAAACATACTATTAAGTCCTCCTTTTTTTTTTGTTCTCTGTCAGTACAATGTAATTGTCTTATTGTTTTTTTTTTATTAAGAAAGTAAAGTGTAGTTAAATGGGATATCCAGGACTTTAAAAAAAACCCATAATCTAACAGGCAGGTAGTTTCTACCTACCTTCCTATTGTGCCCGGCCCCATTTTCCCGGCGGTCACAGACTTCCACTGATGTCACCTCAACAGCAGTGGTTTTTCTTGTTGATAGGGCGGGATTACTGTTGTCATGCTGATTGACAGCCGAATTTCCGCTGCCTAACTGGGGGAAGCCGGCTCTCAATCAGCATGACACCAGTATTCCCACCCTGTCAAGTCCCAGATATCCCCTAACATCAAATATTCATCGTAAAACACATCTCTTCCTTTCAGTGGTGCAGCCATTAAAAGAAAAGCTAAATAGCAACGTCCACTTATGGTAAGTATTATCTGCTGGTGACTTCTCTCATGGAGGCTACAGACTGTATTAATTCATCCGTTTACGACACATTTTCAGATGTTTTTCCTTCTCCCATTTTTCAGTAAACTTTTGGAAGTGTTCCGAGGAAAAGCTTTTATGAAAAGCCATAATTATGTTTTTTGACATGACATACACAAAAAAACACAGCATGCTCTTCAAATCTTCTGACTTTTCACCATGTGAAATCGAACACAATATAATGCACATCCATGCAGACTGTGACTTCATGTTTAGATCTCCATATTCTGACTGTATCACCTGGTCCTGGGAGTTTATTTCGGTAGACCCATGTGTGGTCCCAATGATATATCCAACATGCAGGTTGTGATACATGGGTTCAAAATGACACCCAGCACTGTGGTATTGTACAATTTGTGTACCGGTATTTCTGTTTTCCAAGAGGACAAATCACTTGTCCTACTTCTCAGAATATTCTACAGGCGCGTTACCAGTATGGACTGCGATTTGGTGGCCTTATGTGGCTTGTTGATCACTTATCATTTATAAAAGCTTGAAAATAAAGGTGCGATGGGAGACCCCACCAACAACACCCGTCTAAGTTGGATCTCCCAAAGCTTTGCCTTGTCAGATCATTGCTAGCATTTTGTCTTTACTAAAACATAATTGCAATATTATGGAGGTCGGATCGGGGGCTTATATACAGCATTATAGAATGCTGTATATGAGCCCTGAATGGCGATGGCCGCAACTCGTATTGGGCAAACCCGGTGACAGGTTTCCTTTAAGTACAACTCTTCTGAAGGGTCCCATATACCGTTGTGACCATACTATATCCTTCCACTTTATACCAAGCTGGAGGTGCGAGTTACACCGTGGTTTCATCTCTTACTTTCTGTCTGTCTGTAACGTACATTGAGTAATCATCATATTCTCAATTTTAGGGATCCTGAGAATGGTTTGCTGCAAAACTTGAAAGATATCTTAGAAACTGATTTCCCATCTAAATCTGAGTTTGCGAAATCTGTAAGTTGTTTGTCCATTGGTGATTTATTTGACATGTTATTAAACCATTTATAGCAAATCACACTACAGTAAGCGCAGCGCTATTGCTACACTATACTCGCCTCCGGACTAATTCCTAGCCTGCTCAGATAAGTCCATTCCTGTGCGCAACTGGCCAAAAAAGAATGCCATTGTACGTGACCAGGTTTGATGTCCATCCTCACTGCTACTGGGGCCTACGAAGCCACCCCTTATTCCCTCCTCAAAGTGTGGTCCTGCCATCACAGTCTATGGTCAGCCCAATTTTGCGAACTGCCTCACATCAAAATTTCTATACTGTTTTTAGGAAGGGAAAGGAGTAACCCTGGTCCTTGACTAACCTCGCCTCTGATCCTGCAATTTCCACCTCCCACCTTGCTACCACAATTATACTACCACAGCCTTTTGTTTCACACATGGCCGGCAAATCCAGGACACCCTTTCTGATTCTCCTGTGTACTTTGCAACATTTATAATAATTAGTTGAATTGTGTGTTCATCATTTTCTGCTGTTTGGTGTATCTAGACTGAATGGAATATCTACTATATACGGTAATTGTCTACGGGTCACTTCCGTCCGTCCGTCTGTCTGTCATGGATATTCATTGGTCGCGGCCTCTGTCACGGTAATCCAAGTCGCTGATTGGTCGTGGCAAAACGCCCACAACCATTGCCACGACTAATCAGCGACGGGCACAGTCCGGCAGCAACATGGCCGCTCCTTCCTCCCCGCACTCAGTGCCCGCTCCATACTCCCCTCTAGTCAGCGCTCACACAGGGTTAATGGCAGCGCTAATGGACCGCGGAGTAACGCACTCCATTAACGCTGCTATTAACCCTGTGTGACCAACTTTTTTATTATTCATGTTGCCTATGCAGCATCAATAGTAAAAAGATCTAATGTTAAAAATAATAAAAAAAATAAAAAAATCATCATATACTCACCTTCCGGCGCCTTTCCCGCTTCTCGCGACGCTCCGGTGACCGGTCCATGCATTGCGATCTCGTGAGATGATGACGTAACGGTCTCGTGAGACCGCAATGCACTCTTGTGACTGGAGCGCTCGAGGAGCGTTGGTAACCGCTTCCTGGATCCAGGGGCCAACGGAAGGTGAGTATATAACTATTTTTTATTTTAATTCTTTTTTTTAACAGGGATATGATGCCCACATTGCTATATACTACGCAGGCTGTGCAATATACTACGCGTGCTGTGCAATATATTACGCGGGCTGGGCAATATACTACGCGGGCTGGGCAATATACTACGCGGGCTGGGCAATATACTACGCGGGCTGGGCAATATACTACGCGGGCTGGGCAATATACTACGCGGGCTGGGCAATATACTACGCCGGCTGGGCAATATACTACGCGGGCTGGGCAATATACTACGCGGGCTGGGCAATATACTACGCGGGCTGGGCAATATACTACGCGGGCTGGGCAATATACTACGCGGGCTGGGCAATATACTACGCGGGCTGGGCAATATACTACGCGGGCTGGGCAATATACTACGCGGGCTGGGCAACATACTACGCGCGCTGGGCAATATACTACGCGGGCTGTGCAATATACTAAATGACTGGGCAATATACTACGTGACTGGGCAATATACTACGTGGACATGCATATTCTAGAATACCCAATGCGTTAGAATCAGGCCGCCATCTAGTAGCACATAATTGCATAGAAAACATACTATATCATGGGTGTCAAGCTGCATTCCTCGAGGGCTGCAAACAGGTCATGTTTTCAGGATTTCCTTGTACTGCACAGGTGATAATTTAATCAGCAACTCATTATTTGTGTAGGTGATTAAATTATCACCTGTGCATTACAAGGAAATCCTGAAAACATGACCTGTTTGCGGCCCTCGAGGATTGCAGTTTGACACCCCTGCACTATATAAACCAAAGTGTTGGGGAACCTTAAACATTACACCCATGTGAGCTTGTATGACATCTCATGCTAAATCCATACACATGATTATGAAGTTGGTTCCCCCATTGGAGATAAAACACTCCACTTTTTTTTAGGAGGGCTTTCTATCCCATTTTCATCCAGAAGAGTATTTGAGATTAAACACTGATGTCAGACAAGAAAGCCCCGCTCACAATCTGTTCTAATTTAGCTCAAAGGTGTTGGATGGAGTTGAGGTCAAGTTGTTCCACAAAAAGCTCACCCAACCGTGCTTTTATGGACGTTACTAGGTGCAGTAGAACACAGTCATGTTACAACAAGAAAGTTCCTGATCTGTACCCATAGAGTTAAAACATTAGTATTGCTGTTTGTAAATGATTAGGAGCTTGTTTTCTTTGCATTATTCGACTTCTGAAAGCACTGGGCTTTTTTTTTGTTGTTATTTTGACCATTTCTCCTTTTCAGAAAAAAATACAGAATTTATTGCTTGGAACTTCTGAGACACTTTGTCAGTAGTTCATACAATAAAATAACAATTTGATTTTTCTCTTTATTAGTATATTTTTGAGTAAAATGGAGACAAACTGAACATTTTGCAGTGGTCTCTTCATTTTTGCCAGAGCTGTATGCAAGTTCGCAACCGGCAACACTTGCGACTGCTAATACTAAAATTAACCGCAAAGCAACAAAAAGAGGAATAACAAATGGATTTTTTTATTCCTCTTTTTGTGGCTTTGCTTTTAATTTTAGATTTCTACATCACAACGCTCATACCTCCAGTGTTCCTCCTCCTGTATCTGGAAAACAATATCGTGTATTTATATAATGTACTTTGTTACAAGCAGCAGGTAGAGCAGGAGTAAAGTAGACTAATAATTACTTGCACAGAACAAACAAGTCCTTCTGATCAGCCATTACCGCTAAATGCCCAATATTTATTTAATCTATCAAACGTGAAAATCTCTTGTGAAATCTCGGCGTATTTATCAGGAGTTGGGAAACCTGCAATTTCCATGGAACTCTTCATTTTAAAGCACTTAGATCCTGGATCAGAAAGTGCTGGGAGGAGAAAATGCATTAAATATACGGCAGGTAGTGAAAACTATACACACACGAACAATGAAATGGCCTTAACCCACCACATGCTGGCTCTATTTCATAGAAGTGTTGTCCCTTCTCAGGTTGTAGGGACATGAGGGCCTTTGAGTTCTTGGCCATTTGTACACCTGTTCTATGAAGGACACATTCATATACGGTTATGAAATGTGAAAAAATGTGTTCTATATGGATATTGATATGGATGGTAAAATTGTATCCTTCCATTGTGTGACACAGTTGGAGAAGCCATTATTTGTGAGTTTCAAGTTTTATTTTAGTAGAGGAAATGTATAATTGCAAACTACGAAGTTCTGCAGCGGCTCGTTATGATCTTTTTATTTTATCAGTATGCTATATAATTTGACTGTTTGTTTACCTCCAGGATTTTACTATGGACTGTGGGATATGCTATGCGTACAGGCTGGACTCTGCCATTCCAGACCAAGTTTGTAACGATCCGCACTGTGCACAGCCCTTTCACCAAGCCTGTTTATATGAGGTAAGAAAGTGCTTCTAAAACACTGCTGGGGGTCAGGGCAAATTAAGTAACTAAGTCATTTACATTTCAGAAGAAAGCTTTTTGTGTGGTCTCCATTGAGGCATTTAAAGGGAATCTGCAAGTTTTTGCTATGGGATCTGAGAGCAGCATGATGTAGGGGCAGAGAGCCTGATTCCAGTGATGTGTCACTTACTGGGCTGCAGTTTTATTAAAATCCGTTTTCTCCGCTGTAGATGTAGGAGTGCTGGCTGATTAGGCTGAGCTGTGTATTACTCCACCCAAACCTCTGATTGGCAGCTTCCTGTGTACACTGTGCATAGTCAGTAAGCTGCCAATTGGAGATGGGTGGGGTTACACTGATTAGCCTGACAGTGTTGCATGTGACACGTAGTCCTGCAATGATAATATCCTGCTGATAAAACACCAATTGTATTGAAACTACAGCAAATTACTGTGCGACACATCCCAGGAAGCAGGTTCCCTGCCCCTTTATTATTATAGTGCCATTTTTTCCATGCTGCTTTACATGCGAAATGGGGTATACATAATAAAAACGAGTACAGCAATCTTAAACAATACAAATGACCAACTGGTACAGGAGGAGAGAGGACCCTGCCCGTGAGGTCATATAATCTACAAGATGCTGCTCTTAGATTATATAGCAAAAACTTGTTGACAGATTCCCTTTAAAGGGGGTATCCAACATTAGAAAAACAGGATTTTTGGTTGCTTACCGTAAAATCTGTTTCTCGGAGCCTTCATTGGGGGACACAGGAACCATGGGTGTATGCTGCTGCCACTAGGAGGGTCTCACTATGCAAATAAAAAAGTTAGCTCCTCCTCTGCAGTGTACACCCCACCGACAGGAAGTAGGATATTCAGTTAGTGAGAAAGCAGTAGGAGAAGCAACGTGTAAAAGAGAAAGAATAATAATAAACTTCATCTACATAGCGCCAACAAATTCCACGGCGCTCCATAGATTATCAATTTCAAACACTCAAAGAGTGTTCAAAGAATACAGTAAACAGAGCTGTTCACTTGGGCGGGTGCTGTGTCCCCCAATGAAGGCTCCGAGAAACAGATTTTACGGTAAGCAACCAAAAATCCTGTTTTCTCTATCGCCTTTCATTGGGGGACACAGGAACCATGGGACGTCCCAAAGCAGTCCCTGGGGTGGGAAAAACAGACTTACATCAGGTCCGAGGACTCACCACTGCTGCCTGCAGGATCCTTCTGCCCATGCTGGAGTCCGCCGTAGTTCGGCGAAACGTGTGGATGGAAGACCAGGTTGCCGCTTTGCAAAGCCGTCGGCGAAAGCCCCGTGACGCACTGGAAGCGCCGACTGCCCGGGTAGAGTGAGCCTTTATCTCAGGAGGGGGCACTCTTGTTCTTGACCCGGTAAGCTTCCAAAGATACCGTTCTGATAGAGCGAGCAATAGTCGCCTTGGAAGCCGGCAGGCCTCTACGCACGCCATCAGGGATGACGAAAAGAGAATCCATCTTTCGGAAAGCGGCCGTGCTAGCCAGGGAGATCCTTACTGCCCTGACGAGGCCGGCCTGTTCAATGATCGCTCCAGAGGATTAGTCAGAGCTGGACAAAAGGAAAGGTAGAACGATGTCCTCGTTGAGGTAGAAAGATGAAAACCACCTCGGGAAAGGAAGGAAGGCGGAGGCCTGGGACCACCTTGTCCTGGTGGAAAATCAAGAAAGGAGGTCGACAAGAAATGGCCGCCAACTCGAAAATGCGGCGGATCTAAGAGATGGACCTGAGAAAAGCCACCTTCCGAGATAGAACTGACAGGGAAAACTCCCTGAGAGGCTCGAAGGGGGAACCCCTAAGAACAACCAAGACAACCTTTAAATCCCATGAATCCACAGAGGCCCTGTACGGAGGGACAGCGTGGGCTACTCCTTGAAGGAAGGTCTTAACCTGTGGCTGAGAAGATAACGTCTTCTTAAAGGGAAGAAGAGCGCAGGAACCTGGCCCTTTAGGGAACTGAGAGCGAAGCCCGAATCCAGTCCTGCCTGAAGGAAAACCAAATGGAAGGCAGGGAAAAAGGACATAGGTGAATAGCGGTTGGGCTCGCATCAACGATAGTAAACCTTCCAGGTACGATAGTAGATCCTGGAAGAAGACGAAGGCTTCCCAGCCTGGATTATAGAGTGACTCATCTGGGCCGAAAGGCCGGACGCTTTTAGAACTGTGGAGTCCACAGCCACACCGTTAAACTGAGCGACCGATAATTCGGGTGGCAGATCGGACCCTGAGACAGCAGATTGGGTCCGTTTGGAAGGCACCAGGGGTGTCCGCGAGAAGATTGACGATGTCTGCAGACCAAGACCTCCTGGGCCAATCCGGGACGATCAGAATGACCGGCACCCATCCCGCCTTGATTGTTTGACAGCTTGGAAAGCAAGGGAAGGCGTGGGAACCGATAGGGGAGCACAAACTGCGACCAAGGAATGGCCAGCGTGTCAACACCACTGTGAGAGGATCACGGGACCCTGGGCCGACCCGAGGGACCTTCCTGTTCAATCGGGACGCCATGAGGTCAACCTCTGGAGTCCCCCATCGAAGGGCAATCCGATAGGAAACCTCCTGAAATACCATTCCCCTGCCGCGAGGCCCTCGCGGCCGAGGAAGTCGGCAGCCTAAAAGTCCACGCCGGGGACATGCACTGCGGAGTTCACCAGGACCGTACCTCTGTCCAAAGGAGGATCCTGGAATCTCGGCCGATGCCAGAGAACGCCGAGTCCACCCCTGGTGGTAGACATATGCCACTGCTGTGTCATTGTCTGTCTGGATTCGAATTGGCAGGCTGCTGAGAATCCTTACCCAGTGAAGGAAAGACAGAAAGATGATCCGGAACTCGAGGACATTGATCGGCAAAGAGGACTCCTGCGCCGACCAACAACCCTGAAAGAACAGGAGACAAAGCCCCGCGCCTCCGCCGAGCGGGCTGGCGTCCGTCGTCACCACCTGCCAGGGAACTGGAAGGAAGGATATGCTGTGAAGGAGCTACCCTGGGATAAGAGAAGTGACCTCGGCCATCAGTCGAGGAACCGTTTGACCCGGGAGAAAGCCGGATCGGACGATGCAGGGAGAAGACAGACCTGTCCCCTGTGATAGAATAGCC
This sequence comes from Ranitomeya imitator, assembly GCF_032444005.1. Lineage (NCBI taxonomy): Eukaryota > Metazoa > Chordata > Amphibia > Anura > Dendrobatidae > Ranitomeya > Ranitomeya imitator. The sequence continues at coordinate 87,887,755 of NC_091286.1, forward strand.
TGCTGAAGAAGTCTTGAATGAAACGGGCGAAGGGAAAATTGCTTCCGATGTTGCAACCAACCTCCTTAGTGCCTTTAAGGCCCATCGGAAAGGAGGGGAGCTGAAAACCCTAGAGCAAGCAAACTTCCTGACAAAGGAGGGATATCCTGTCTTCGGGAAGGAAGACTCTGGTCCGACAAGTGTCGAAGAACATGCCCGGAGATATGAGGCGCTGAACAAGACGGAACTTCTTCCCGTTGACGAGCCACCCGCAACGGCTAGAATGTCGGGAAAGATGGATAGACTTTCAGGAGCCTGAAACCGAAATTCCTGAGCCTCCATGGAAGCGATTACTGAACGAGGGAATATCATCCTGAAGTGTCTCCGACGAAACTTCCTGTTCAGCAAATTGAGATCCGGATTGGGACGAACCTTGTCGTCCTCTGTCAGTACAAAAAGATTCGAAGAGAAGCCTGTGAACCGTTGAACCGTTCCTGTTCTGGGACGGGAACGATTACCCCAGATTTAAGGAGGGAAACAATGGCTGTAAAGAAACCCGGGACTACAGCGGGGTCTCTTGGAGGTTTGGATTAGAAGAAAATGATCCCAGGACCGTGAAATGAAGATTTTGTATCTAGAGGATACAAGTGCCCTGGCCCATGCGTCCTGTACTGAGGAGACCCAGACGTCCCTGAGGAACAGGAGACAGTTGCCCAGCCTGAGAAACGGGCTGGGGTCTAGTCGTGGGTCATGCCTAGGTGGAACTTCCAGTCCTGGACCTGGATAATGCGCCTTAGGAGTAGCGGGCACGCCAGGAAAGAGTGAGACGAAGAATACCTTCTCTTAACGTGCCTGTGGCCTCTGCTTTTGCGAAGAGGAATCTGATGCCGCGAAACTACGAAAGAGGTCGAAAAGACCGAAGTAGCCGCCTAAGGGGGAAGTGGGCGAGGTCTGGAGAAGGGGACTGGTGCCGCCAGTGGCGTCCTTTATAATTTGGTCCAGCTTGGAACCGAAAGGACGTGAACCTTGAAAAGGCAGGCTCGTAAGGGACTTCTTTGACTCTTGAGCCAAACAGTGCGAAGGCTGGCAACAACACTACTGGGCGCCTGTGCGGCAGAAGACGCAACGTCCAGGGAACAAATTATTCCCCGGCGTGCGTAATCTGGGTGGAAAGTTCCGCCAGCCGGCCTGATGGAGCTCCAGCTTGAATGCCCCAACGGAGTTGTTTAGCCCCTCGGATACAGACTTCGAAACCCAAGTGGAAGCCAAAGCCGGGCATTGGGATGATGCGGCAGTTTCGAAAGCCGACTTCACGAAGGATTCCATGATCAAATCGATGGAATCTTTCAGAGCCGCCCCACCGGACAGCGTAAGGACTGTGTTGGTGGCAAGTCTAGCAGCCGATGGATCCACAGGGGGAGAGGTTGTTCTCTAACGCCTCTCATTGCGGTTGGCAATGAGATCCGGAGGAAAGAGATCTGAGACTCCAAGACGCGTGTCTCTTTGAGAACGTCTGGTCGAATTTGCTCTCTCTCTGGCCAGAAGCTCCTCGAATTCAGGATGAGGAGCAAATACCTTGGGAGGTAGATTAGACCGTCTAAACGAAACCGCCTGATCTGCGGGTTTTGTAGAGGAATCTTTGATGCCACAGATCTGATTGGTCGCTCCAATGAGGCTTTGAACCATATCCCTCATGTTAGCGATTTGGTTCGAATCCGGACCCAAATTATCCTCCGAAGGCGCAACAGAGAAAGCCTCGCCTGACTCTGGGGGGAAAGACCAGGGGGAAGTCGACCACAGAGAAGGACCGTGGGGCGAAGTGGACCTAGAAGAGAACTCAGACCGGCGTTCCTGTCTGGATCTTTCGCGGCCTGTATTAGAAGTCTCGGACGGAGCTTCTTGCGACCCGCTGGCTACTACGGAAGTCTGCAGGGGCAACCGATCTAGCACGGACACAAGGGTCTGGGACACCCGTGTGAGATCCGCTACTGACTGATAGAGACAAAGAGGATGGGGACTTTGCTCTGAGGCGGAGCAGCAGGGGGGGGGTCCTGGGCAGTGAGCATAATGTGGGTTGCTGCAGGCCTGCCTGAGAAAATGTAGGAGGCCGGAAGCGACCTCCCTTAAAATTAGACCGAACGGGTCCGAGGAAAAAAAAAAAATCAGAAGGGGAGAGTATCAGTCTGCGGTGCAGAGCTACTCATGGCAGATGCTGCGGTGGGCATAAGGCGAACACGCAAAGTGTTAGACTAAGGCAGAAGAGGGAGGACAAAAGCGACTTCCCTTAAGATTAGACATGGTGAAGGAACCCCTGAAGAAGCCAGAAGGTTAGGGGACAGGAAAGCAGAGGAGAGTGTCAGTCTGCAGCAGAGCTACTCACGACAGGTGATGGATGGAAAGCTGCACCTCATGATGTCGATGGTCCTTAACGCAGGGGTGCAGGCAGGCAGACAGAGCAGACTTCTGGGACACTCTTCTGTCCGGGACCGGCTGCAATGCTGAGCCGCAAGGGATGAGGACGCCAGGCTATGCGCTTTGAGGAGCCAGCGCAAGGCGGTCCTGGTGCCGAAAACCACTTCAGGGGTGCAGGAGAAAGTGGGCGGGGCTAACCGCCAGGATGGCGCTGGTGGGCGGAGCTCACCGACTTGAACCAGTCGGGCGGGAGAAAAGCCCGCCTGATGTAAGGAGGAAGTGGCGGTGTCCACCGGTGCAAGACCGTGGCGCCAGAGCTGTGCGCCGCGGGTAGGAAGCGGCGTGGCAGCCTGGGACAAAGGCATCGCGGCTGCAGGGGCCCGAAACGGCTGGCACAGATGGCAGGGGAACCGCCGGGCTGGCACAGATGGCAGGGGAGCCGCCGCGCTGGCACAGATGGCAGGGGAGCCGCTAAGGGCGGCCGGAATCGTGCGGTCGCAGGGGTCAGAAGCGGCGCGGTAGCCTGTAAAGGCCGCCGCGCCGGAACAGGAGGCAGAATGGCCGCAGCTATGGAAGCGGTCCGGCAGACAGAAAGAGCACGGCCGCCGCGCGGTAAAGGGATCTCGGCCCGTGCGCGCAGAAAAAAAGGTCCCTGCAACTGCGTGCAGCTGCCCGTGCAACGGGCGACGACCAGTGGGATCCCCCCTTTGAAGATCTGGATGGGATGGGATGGGGAAAATATGTATATTCATATTATTCTTTAATAAAGGCATTTTATTGGATTGTCATCGTTTGACTTCGTCTCTTCATTAATTTTAAGTATCACATTCATTTTAATTAATTTTAAATTTTTTTGGCCCTTTTTTCATTGGTACTTTATCTGTATTTATTGATATTTTGACTTCCATACGTAGGTTCTTCTGATGTATCTATAACCGAATGGTCTGCCATTCATTTATTTAGTGGGGATAGTTCTTCACGTGCATCCGGCACTTTGGGCACAATCGCACTACTATTATTCTACTATTATTTTTATTTAGCCTATAAATCTTGCCCGTTTGATTGTATACTGTCCACTACTATTGTTCTACTTGGTACTAATACAGCTTGGCCCCATTGAATTAAATTGACCTATGCTTTAATACCAGTAGGGAGCAATAGTTAATTGCAGCTTGGTTAGTTGCAATCATTTTTTTTCAATCCCATTGCAATTTAGAGTTATTAATAAACTGTACAAACGTTCTGCTGTTTTTACAATAAACCGATACAAAAACAATTTGAATAACTCAAAATGACTAATATAACTAGTGGTTTCTCCAAAGTCAACACAAAAAAGCACTTTTACTGATGTGCTGGATAGCCAGACACCAGCGTCTGGCAACGTTCCTGCGGAATCTTATCCCATTCCTCATGGGCAGTCGTCTCGTTCATTTATATTTTGGGGTTTGTGGCTGCAACTGCCTTCTTCAAATCACATTAATGATTTTTCTGTCTAGTTCAAGTCAGGCAAACTTAACGACCTCTCCAGAATCTTCCAAGACCTTTTCTGAAAACAAGCCTTGGTGGCCTTAACGTTATGCTTGGAATCATTGTCCTGCTGGAAGATCTAATGATGTCCAAGTTCCATTTACTTCACACAAGGCATGATGTTTTCTCCTCGACTTTCCTCATACTTGATTGAATCCTTCTTACCTTCTTCATGTTACAGGTTTGCAGAGGAAACAAAGCAGCGCCAGTGCATTACTGACCTCCTACCATTATTCACTATAGTAATCACCCAGCCACACCATATTTCACTATAGGCATCTACAAGCCCTATCCATGCTTCACTGTAGGCATCACCGAGCCACTGCCATGCTTCAGTATAGGAGTAACTGAGCTACCACCATGCTTCACTGTAGTCATGGTGTTCTTTTCAGCCTATGCTTCATTCCTCTCCTTCCAAACATGATGTCGATCCATAGGCCAAAAGATCTTTCTTCAATTTTTATATAAAACATCATTTTTATTTTGAAATTTTTTTTCTTAATTTATAAGAAATGTTTTCCTTATTTTTTTTTTTTTGTCCCTCTATGGGACCCATAAAGTAATATTATTTAACAATTAGCCTCACATAGTAATTCCGGCCCCAGTCCTGTAATAATATCCCATATCCTGGTCTAAGATATATCCAGATCTTTTTGTAATAATGTCCCCCAATATGCCATTTTTTACATACACATAAAAGAAGAATAGTCTTCTTCCTCCTCCCCAGCCGGGGCGGCGCATGGCAGCAACGTCATGTGCTGCTCCAATGGGCAAAACTACGTCAGCTGCTGGTTCCTGCACTGTGGTACAACTCAATACTCCGCACACATTCAGCTGAGCTCATGTGCAGGCATCGGCTCGCCCGGCCCATGGCTTCCTGCACGCAATAGTCTCAGGAGCCGCCTGTGGCCCCCAAGCCGTGTGTTGAGACCCCTGCTTTAAACTGCAGTCATTGAGAATAGCATGTTCTGTTGCATTTAGAGAAACTTCTTGAGATAATACTTGTGTTGGGGCTTTTTAAATTATTAGTTCATTGGTTTATTACAAATAGCATAAAGTTTGTACATTTTCCTAAGGACCCTCATGCGGTGGGGGTTGATTAATTTTGATTGGTATAAGAATTATTCAGCTGCAATTACACAATACCAAAACACAATACAAATGAACATTTAAAAAAAAAAAATCTAGAATAAAATGTATTCTTTAGCCTGGATTTGGATGACCGTTATTACAATTAGCGCATGGTGCAATTTGTTTTCCACACGGTCCATCGTCACTTGCCCACTGGTGATCAATGTCCTGTCCAATATGCTATGAGGCTGAAGGTTGGGGGTCAGGCAGCCCTTGTTACAGTCAGGTCGGTCACGCCGGCAAATTGTGGATGTGACTGGCTCTGTGCACTCGTCTGACGACATAGAATGATGAATACTGCTGTTTTTTCCATCATGTGGTAAATCGCATATCTTGCACGCTGATAGAAAATATGGTTTAGGGCCGAGTGAGCCCTAAACCTTGGGCTTTGGCCTTTTACATACAGTAATGCCTTCACTGCAGAACAAATACTTTCCTGCTCTACAGTCCTCATAGTCAGGTGTCAAAACCCTCAATAAAGCAACGTACAATCAAGACCTCAAAAGTAAAATGTAATTATTCATATAATTAATTTTATGTTTTCTTCTCATTTTTAGTGGCTAAATGGTCTCCCGTCAAGTAGGCAGAGCTTTAACATCATATACGGGGAATGCCCTTATTGCACTAAGGTAAGGTTAATAGATAATAAAGGGAATCTGACACTAGATGTGCGCTACTGCATCTGAGAGCAGCATAATGTAGAATGGGCAGCACGGTGGCTCAGTGGTTAGCACTGTTGCTTTGCAGCGCTGGCGTTCTGGGTTCAAATGCCACCAAGCACAACATCTGCAAGGAGTTTGTATCTTCTCCCCATGTTTGTGTGGGTTTCCTCCCATACTCCAAAACAATACTGGTAGGAAATTTAGATTGTGAGCCCCAATGGGGACAGCAATAATAATAATATATGTAAAGTGCTGCAGAATATAATAGTGCTATATTAGCAATGTATTAATAATAATATACTCTAAACAGCCCAGTACGTGATATACCGCTGGAATCGGGATCTGTGTCTCTACATTATGCCGCTCACAGATTAGGCTACTTTCACACTGGCGTTTTTTTTAATACGTCGCAATGCATCATTTAGGGGAAAAAACGCATCCTGCAAAGTTGTTTGCAGGATGCGTTTTTGCCCCAGAGTAACATTACCGACGCATTGCGACGTATTGTCACACATCGCAACAGTCGTGCGACGGTTGCGCTGTGTTGTGGCGGACCGCCGGGAGCCAAAAACGTTAAATGTAACATTTATTGCTGCCGACGGACCGCTTTATCCGACCGCGCATGCGCGGCCGGAACTCCGCCAACACCTCCCCGCACCTCACAATGGGGCAGCGGATGCGCCGGAGAAATGCATCCGCTGCACCCGTTGTGCGGCGCATCAAACACTAGCATCGGAATCCAACACTAGTGTGAAAGTAGCCTTAGGTGGCCAAACCTGGCAACAAATTCCCTTTAAGACCTCATATAGAACAGTTTAAACTTTCATGCTGCAATGAGGTTGATTAGATTTATTGCATATTGTTTTTATTTTTTTATTCATAGACCAGGTCAGCGATAACATTGTTACATCCCATAAGGGTATGTGCGCACGTTGAGTATTTGCTTGCAGAAATTTCTGCAAGGTTTCTGCATCTCTTGGCAGCAAAAAACATGCATTTCGCATGCATTTTTGTACAGCAACAAAGGCTTTTTTTTTAGCTAAATAAAGATAATTAAAATAAGAAAAAATGTTTAGGAATTTCTTGGTTCAACACCACCTTCTTCATTCTGATGCAGTAGATAATGGCATAAGGGCTTGGTGTCAGCAGCTGTCATTGACACCACACCCTAGGCTTAGTAATGAAAAGGTGTCAGCCATACACCCTCAGTACTAAGCCGATAAGTAAACAAACACACACATAGTCAGCAGCCTATGTAGGAGCATTAATAGAATGAATCTACATAGGCTGCAACCAAACAGTAACTCTTAATTGAAAGAAAAAAAAAAACAAAATTGCGTTGGCTCCTACATAATTTTCATAACCAGTAGAGGGAAAGCCGACAGCTGATAGCTGATGTTAATATTCTGGGAAGGAGCCACTAGTCATAAAGGTTCTCAAGGTATTAATATCAGCTCACAGCTGTCGGCTTAGCCTTTACTGGCTAGTTTACAGGGGGACCCCAGGAAAAAAAATAGACATAAGGTCCCCCTATAAAATCTATCCAGCAAAGGCTAGGCAGACAGCTGTGGGCTGATATAAATAGCCATGGATCTTGGCCCCCTCCCAGACTAAAAACATCAGCTCTCAGCAGCACCAGAAAAGGCGCTTCCCACTTGCCCTGTAGCAGTGGCAAGTGGGGTAATGGTTGGGGGAGGGTTTATGTCAAATTTGTATTGTCAGGTAAGACATCAAGCCCACAGGTTAGTAATGGAGAGGCATCTATAAGACCCCCCCCCCCCCCCCATTATTAACCCCATAGTAACAGCAAATCTGCACACATTTTTATACCTGCATATTTGCAGATTTGACTGACTCAGTTGAAGTCAATGTGTGGAAAACGCTAGAAATCCGCACAAAGAATTGACATCCTGCAGAAAAAAAAATGCACTGCAAATACTCAAAGAAAAGTTACTGATCATGTGCACAACACCTCAGGATTGTCATTGAATTAGCTTGCAAAATGATTCCATGGAGTTTTTGGCCCATTTCTATGTGGAAAAAACACATCAAAAATGCAAAAAAAAGGTGAAGAGAATGTCCAGCTTCACCGAATGCATAAAAAAAGAGTTTTCTTTATTCACAAACTTTAAGCATAGAGGATACAGGGATTAAGGGAGCTTAGTCTCCAGAAACGCGTTGAGATTCTTACCCATATGGTTCGTGCTGAAGTCTGTATCCTCTATGCTTAAAGTTTGTGAATAAAGAAAACTCTTTTTTACGGATTCGGTGAAGCTGGACATTCTCTTCTCTTTTTTTGGACTTTATACGCCTGGACACAGCGGGTCCGTGCTCCTGAAGTTTGGTTTATGCATCATGGGTGAGCTGGCTTATATTTCTTCTTTCTACATCAAAAATGCACTGTGTGCATAAAGCCCAATAGTCTACACTGATCAAGAGACTGATGTTAGATTTCAATTCACACAATGGCATTAGCTAAACAAATGCAGAGCAAAGGGCAATAAAGAAAAGCTTAAAGGGGTGATTGAGGTCACATAAAAATTGTATCCAAATCCCCATCTATTTTTGCCATAATCTAAAACAATTTCTAATATGTTTGCATTAAAAATTCCCAGAGTTCCCTAACTACAGTAACTGCTCATTACAAATGGAGGGTAGGAAATCCAGCTTCACAAACTCAAAAACAGGATTTTCTTTAATTACAATCCAGTGAACAAAGTTACATGTGTATATATAATAAAACACGCACCTTTGTTCACTGGATTTGTTAGGTAACGTTCACACTAGCGTTATGCTAGTTTGCGTCGGGCGACGCAGTGGCGACGCATGCGTCATGCGCCCCTATATTTAACATGGGGGACGCATGCGTTTTGTTTTTTTTGTTGCGTTGTGCGACGCATGCGTCTTTTTTGCCGCTAGCGTCGGACCAAGAAAACGCAACAAGTTGCATTTTTCTTGCGTCCAAATTTCGGCAAAAACCTACGCATGCGTCTCCAAACGCAGCGTTTTTGCGTGCGTTTTGCTGCGTTTTTGCGTGCGTTGTGCGTTGCGTCGCCGACGCAGCGGCGCACAACGCTAGTGTGAACGTAGCCTAACTTCGCAATTAAAGAAAATTCTGTTTTTGAGTTTGTGAAGCTGGATTTCCTGTCCTCCGTTTGGAACTGACTGCATCCAGGCAGTAACACTCTCCTTGTTCCAAACCATATGGGACTCTAAATCTGGTGAGCTTTCTTTTGTGTTTTACTGCTACTGTACCTTTTTTGTTCCTGTGTGATGATGCTTTGTTTGAAATTCCCAGTGCATGCTAGTATATTCAAATGTGCATCATCAAAGCCGGGGTCAGAGGCTGCCGTCACAGTCATCAGTGACACTATATTCAGGGGCGGGGCTAGTCCGTGTGCGCTGGCATTGTGCAATGTGCACAATCACAGTGCGCAATCTGTTGCAGGCTGAGAAGAATAATAAACGAGCCGGCAATATAATGGAGAGCGCACTTTCAACGCTGTGTCAGAGGGTACCTGGCATGCAGAGGCCGGTGCCGACCCCCCAGTCACTTACGGGAGTGGTGCAGGTCTCTGAATTCTAGAATTATTAATACTGTACCTGCCCTCACAACATGCTTCTGTGAGTTAAGGTTTTGGAGAACTAATTTTCAAACAGACAATGGTTATTCCTTGATATAAATGTAGTATATTTTATTTGCAAAGCTAAAAATTTTTTTTTTTAAAAAATGCAAGTTTTCATATAAATACATTTATTCCCCAACCTCTTTCCTTGGCGCACATTTATTGGGTTGTGTATCCCGTAGGCTAAGTGCAAATTCCCTTCAGGAAAATGTATCCTTAGTTGTATGGTCTAATGTTATTGCATATGCTAAATATTTCATTTTCAGCCAATCACCCTGAAGCTGCTTAAGTTCTGAAGCCGTGGATGTCAGGCGACTGAACAAGATGGAGTGGAGGTCATCACAGTGCACACAGTACAAAATAGATCATCAGTAGAAGGAAAGGGACTGCTAAGCCGTATCTGTATATATCCTGACGGTCTGATGCAGATGAAGACGCCTTGTCTCTCCCGAGTTCATGGTTGGCATCTTTATACCGTGGATCTTCTTCATACACTTGAGAGGCACTCGCATTCTGAGTTCTCTGAAATCAAACAATATAGACCCTGAAATACTTTTCTGAACAAAGTCTAATGCAATAACTGTATAACCTGCAGTAAAAAAGCTGTTATATTGAGTATCTCAAATAGAAAATAAAGCAACTTCACAAATAATCATAAATAGAAATCCTACAGGTTATTGTCTACTGTGTCTGTATACTAAAAGGCTAGAAACAAACCCTGATCCCACAGTCTCCATCCATATCTGAACCCTACTTTTTGGTAACCTACGAAGTCATACGTTTCCCATTTAACGCTAGTATTCCTCCCTCGGAGCTCAGAGGGGATCACTACTATGTTTCAATGTTATGTCATTTTTGAAGATTATATACATGTGATTAATATTTAGTAGCATTGCCTTTTAATCGTCTAACTTGGGTCACAAGTTTCAGGTAGCCTTGAAAAAGAATCTCTATAATTTTGTCCCAGTCCTCCTCAGAATTGGCTTAACCAAGTCAGGTTTGTAGGCCTGCATGCTTGCTCATGCTCTGTTATAACCCTTCTTGCACCGCTGAATGGCACCTATGTGCACTGTGCATAGGCAGAAATTTGCCAATCATTGGTCAAGGCAGGGTTATAAAGTGCTCAGAATTCAGAAAATTGGTAGATGTAAACATAACTGCATCCGTGCCCATAAGAGACACAGATCCCTGCCCATACATCATACTTGCAAAAAACCTGGTGACAGCTTCCTTTTCAGCCATTTTGCCACAACTTTGGAAGTATGCTTGGAGTCGCTGTCTATTTGGAAGAGCCATTTGTGCCCGAGCTGTAACTTCTTGGTTAATGACTTGACATTTTGTTTCCCAGAATAGATGGCATTACGAAGAGAGAAAAATTAGGTGGAGATATTGAAATGCGCTTGTACCTCCTGCAGAAAAGCACCCCCACTGCATGATGCAAACACTCATGTGCTTCACAATTGGGACAGTGGTCTTTGGCTTGTAAACCTCCCTCTTTTTCCTCCATACATCCCTATCGTAATGGTCATTTTTCACGATGTGCAGTTTCAAACGAACCAGACTTTTTATGGCGGTTTGGAGCATTGGCTTCATCCTTGCGGAGCGGACATTCAGGCCATGTTAATACAGGACTGTTGATTCAGATAATTTTGTACTCATTTCCTCCAGCATTTTCACAAGATTGTTTCATGCTGATCTTGGATTGACTTGTATGATGTTTCCGCACCTTAGTATGTCCGGCTCTATAAGACCGAACGCGTCTCCTTCCTGACCGGTGAGATGGTGTGCCACTATGCAGATTAGCATTTGAACAGATGAATGTGGGACATTGCTCCCAAGGATTTACCAGATGTGTGGTGGTCCACTTGGCTGACTTGTTTTGATTCTCCTATATGAAGCAAGGAGGCACTAAGGCGTTAAAATACTCCTCCAATTATCTCCTGATGACAATTCGCCTATCCGAAGCCTCTAACGTTGATATGTTTTTTTTTCCAAGCTAATTAATGGCTCTTGATTTTTAATATAGGAAATTGTTTAACATTTGTTAAAAAAAAAAAACTGCTCGTCATGTACAAAGTAGACATCAGGAACAACTTTCGAAAATGATATAGTTTTGTTGTCTTATAGTCTGTAGATAAGTGACTTTTACGGACTTCAACTGAAGTATAAAACCTATGACTTCAACAGTACATTTGGTGCTGCAGGAAAGCTTGTAATGGTCCCCACAGAAGAAGAAAGACTATTTGATTCATAAAAACTAGGGATTGGGACTAAAAACAGTTACTCAGGGGCACGATCAGAGACTAAGGTTTTCACTTATGTTTTAGAGTTGCAGGGAAATGGACAAAAAAAACAATGTAAGGGTGACCCATTTATCCGCACTCGCTGAAGATACATAGTGATGAGCGAGTATACTCATTACTCGGGTAGTCTCCGAGTATTTGGATGTGCTCTGAGATTTAGTTTGTCTCAGTGGCTGCATGATTTGCAGCTGCTAGACAGCCTGAACACATGCAGGGATTACCTAACAAACAGGCAATCCCTGTATGTGCAGCGGCTGTCTAACCACCGCAACACCTGCCGCTGTGGCTGCTCGAACATAGTATTCAAGCACGCTGTAGGTACTTAATTAGCCCATGAGTACGTTCGGATAACACCTTAACCAAGCACGCTCGCTCATCACTAGTAAGTGTGCAAGGTACAGACTTACCCTTGGTTTATATCTCCTTGGTGCCTCTGAGAACAAATCCGCAGAAGCTGATCTCACGGAACTGCTCGATACATCTGCAATATTACTGGTACCAGTGTATGGCTCACATCCACTTCGGTCATCATTTGTATACTGGCTTACGACTGCTGTTTTCCTTGAGTAATTCTGTTATTAGAAAATAATAGGCACATTTTATTCAAAGTACAATAACTCCCCCACAATTTTTTATTTTGTAAATTACCAATCCAGTTGTAACTAATAAATGTCCTTTTTTGCCAAAATTGACAAAATGGAGACTTGGCCAAGAGTAAACTGCAGCACTAAGGTCTGTTTCACATAGCATAGTCCTAGCATGGCCAGACTTTACCATTTGCGTTATGGCTGTGCCACCAGGACGTCCTGCAGTTATAAGGAGCCAAAACTCCCTTAAGAGTTTAAAGTAATTACGTTTAGTTCAGTGGAAGCAGCAGGGCCTGGGTCATGTACCTAGCTGAGAGACCATTAAGATGCTAAAACAGTCAAAAGGGTGCTGGTGCATGCAGAATTAGGAATGAAGATCTTTTACCTTTTGTGCTTTACGGGAAGCACCTGGGTTTAGTGGATTACTGTCCTTTAGCTGTACATCGTCTTCTTCCATCTCTTTTTTCACATGTTTCCGCATCTCTGGCTATGGACAGAATGCAAGAGGAACAGTGAAGGCATGTATTCACTCAAAGAAAGTTTTCATGTTCAATGTACACTAAGCTACCAGATGACGTTACATATGATGCCCCAGTTTCAAAATGTGACATTTGCATCGTCATGATGGTTTAAAATCTATAATATAACGCTGGGAGAGTCACTCTGTCCGAAGCCTTTATAGACTGCGCAAGCGCCGACGCAGTCTGGACCCCACAGAGTGACGCAGCCCAGGAGATGGCGGTATGCGTAAGCACTGAACGCACACCGCGATCTCCAACGGAGAAGCATGGACGTGCCAGGAGGGTAAATATAAGCTATATTCACCTGTCCCCGTTCCACCGCTGCGTGCCGCCGTCTTCCGGGTCCTCTGCTCTGATGTTCAGTTCAGATGACGCGCTCAATGCGCGCCGCCCTCTGACTGAACAGTCACAGCCAGAGGACCCGGAAGACGGCGGTGCGCAGCACTGGATCAGGGCCAGGTGAATATAGCGAGTGCTGGGGGGCCTGAGCTAGTGGCGACTCCGGCACCTGACCCCCACAGCACGCCGGTGTCCCTGCCTGCTCAGGCCCCCCCAGCACTCGGCGCCCAGAGACGAAAGGTGAGCATGTTGGTTTTTTTTTTATATATATCGCAGCAGCATACGGGGCATATAATACTATAGAGCATCTTATGGGGCCATCAACTTTTATGGAGCAGCGTATGGGGCATATGGATGGGAGCAGCAAATTACAGAACGGGGGCGCAGGATGGGAGCAGCGCATGACAGGATGGGGGAGCAGCAAATGACAGAATGGAGGCGCAGGATGGGTGCAGCACATGTCAGAATGGGGGCGCAGGATGGGAGCAGCGCATGACAGAATGGGGGCTCAAGATGGGAGCAGCACATGACAGCATGGGGGCACAGGATGGGGCTGCACATGACAAGATGGGGGCGCAAGATGGTAGCAGCACATGACAAGATTAGGGCGCAGGATGGAAGAACACATACCAGGATGGAGACCATATACCAATATAAATACTCACCACCCGGGCGTAGAACGGGTTCAATAGCTAGTAAATTTATAAAAATATTTGTTTGATAGACAAGTAGAGTGATAAAGTGACATTTTTAGGGTAGGGCTAATTGGCGGCATTTTTCACCGGATGGGAAATTCTCAGAAAAGTCGAGCGACAAAATATCTGTGTGAGTCTCATGATTATTAAGAGATCCTGTCCACACGACTTTGTAGAGTAAAGACATAGCTGTTAAAGCGCTGTAATACTGATTAAATTGAACCTTTGGTAAAGTAAGGAAATCAGCTTAAGTTTTTTTTGCTATCCAGATTTTGGTACACAGGGGTTGGACTGTGCGTTGTGTCTTCTCCTCCCCTCAGTGATTCCCCAGCCCCTCCATCTGCCGGTCTTTGAATGGCAGGTCAATGATTTTTCAGCGACCTGCCTGAACTGTTTGAAATCTCGCACTGGCGCCCTCATTGCCATGGGCAGCGCGTGCACAGATCGAGTTCTCAGATCAATTGTGTCTTTTTCAGAGATGACGGAGCATGTGGCGCCCACTGCAGTGATGGAAGGTCTGAGGATACTCAAGGAGGCGAAGACCCAGTGCGCAGTCCAAATGGTGATCAGAGAAGAACATGAAGGTGGATTTGTTCACCAATTTAATCTGCGCTTACAGTCATGCCTTTACATTACAAAATCGTGCTGACAAGTTCCATCTAACAGCCCTTATTTTTGCTGTCTAAGGCCATGTTCCCAAATTCCGTATATGGTCAGTATTTATAAGCCAAAACCAGAAGTGGGTGAAGAATGCAGAAGTGGTGACGTGTTTTTATTATACATTCCCTTGGCTTAAAAATGCTAAGGTAAGATACTGAACGTGGCCTAATAGATCACTGAAAACAATTTTCTCCCCCATCTTTGCTGGATCTGTATTTTTGGATCAAACTATCAAAAATATTAGAAATTTTGAATACCGCACTGCCCTTAAGAATAAACAAAAAGAGAGAAGCCAGCGCTGCTTGTGGTCAGAACGCAATTTGAAAAGCGCAAATGCGCATATTAAATTCTGACTGTATATCAAAATGAGATATTTAGCAAACAATTGATCAATTCTTTGAGCTACCCCGCCACGTCACGGCAATCTCTTGGGGCAGTCCTGCTCTACGATTTTTATATTCGCTGTGCCATTACGGCCTCCTTAATATGCTGGTATAAAGACCACATTAGTCCCTCTGTAAGTTTTTTTATGTTTTACTCACTGTGCCATTACGGCCTCCTAAATGTGTTAAAAGCGGGACCATATTGAATGCAAACGGTCCCGCTTTTAACACATTTAGGAGGCCGTAATGGCACCGTGAGTAAAACATAAAAAAAACTTACAGCGGGACTAATGTGGTCTTTCTACCAGCATATTAAGGAGGCCGTAATGGCACAGCGAATATAAAAATCGTAGAGCAGGACTGCCCCAAGAGATTGCCGTGGCGGGGCGGCTCAAAGAATTGATCAATTGTTTGCTAAATATCTCATTTTGATATAGTCAGAATTTAATATGCGCATTTGCGCTTTTCAAATTGCGTTCTGACCACAAGCAGCGCTGGCTTCTCTCTCTTTTTTTCTTAAGAATAAACGCATTGAAAAGTTTGTTAAATATAAAAAAAAAAAAATTCAACAACATTTGCAATTACTAAAAGAGCCCTGATTTTGACGTAAAAAAATCAAACCTCTGAGTTGCAGTAAGTCGCTTGATGTTTGCAACTTACACTGAAGACTATGCCAAGTGAGTCACTTGTGACATAAAAGCCAACTTGAGGAGAAAAATGTGACTGTTGCAGTCGTGATGAGATACTATAATCATTAGATGTGATGTCACAGTGTGACGCACCGATTTCAGGATCGCCATGTAGCTCTAGCCTTGTACTAGGGGTCGGCAGATACTAACCCATGCATAGTAAGTACACTGATCCAGTTGTCTGGCCATCACAATTCAGCCCTTGTCACAGCTGCTCACATCCTTCTCTTTGGCTATTTTTGCAGCTATGAATTCATGATCTTTAAGAAGTGACAGATCACTTGATACATAACCTATCCAAGCCCTTGCTAGGTGAATGAAGTGAATAATTATTATTTTAAGACTGTGCCATCTAACAGTGGTTGTAATGTTATGACAGATTAGGACTAGTGATGAGCGAATACACTCGTTACTCGACATTTCTCGAGCATGCTCGGGTGTCCTCAGGTTGTTTTTTAGTGCTCTGAGATTTAGTTTTCTTCACCGCAGCTGAATGATTTACAGCTGTTAGCCATCATAAGTACATGTGGGGGTTCCCTAGCAACCCCCACATGTACTCAGGCTGGCTAATAGCTGTAAATCATTCAGCTGAGGCAATGAAAACTAAATCTCCGAGCACTAAAAAATACTCGGAGGACACCCGAGCATGCTCGAGAAATGTCGAGTAACGAGTGTATTCGCTCATCACTAATTAGGATACATCATTAGTTGTCTTCGGTAGGTTTTTATGTTTGGCCAAATACTTTTTTTTTTTCTTTTTTTTTGTGCGTTGTTGAATAATTACTATTAACAGCTCACTATTCACTCTACTGGCCATGGTGTCCTGAAGAATAATGGCAAGAAAAGCAAGTCCCCATTTTACAGCCGCACTACTGTACAAATATTTCGTAATCTGATAGATTTTAGAGAATTGGTGATCTTCCGCTAAACATTTTTAAAAGAACACAAAATATCCCACAAATTACAATGCGAGGGTCTTCATTTTTTTGATTCCCTTCTCTCATGTTCCCTAGAAATCAGAAATGAAGCTTTCTTCACATATGAGTTTCTGGCTGAAGAAGCCTTCTCGGCAGCGCTCTCCGTTCAGCAGCACACCAAGAATGTTTAGAGGGATTGTCTACTTCTGGACAGTCTCACCTTAGTTAATTTGGGAATACAATTACAATTAAAAAAAAACCCAAAACAATAGATACTGCAGTGATGCCAATCTGGGGACGTTGCTGCTCCCAAAGAGTGGCTGCAGTCAATGAGCATGCGCTAGTTGGCTGCAGACTTTACTGTTTCATCACCGCGAATGTCCACCCTGATGAAATATCGATCAACTACAGCCAAACGGCCACTCATTATTGGCTGCAGCCCGCAGTCGCATCTCTCCAGGTGAGGGGTAGCCAGTTTTTTTATTTTTTTAAACATTGATTAGACTGGGGAACCCCTGTAATCCTTGCCCTTGGTCTGAATCCTGCCCCCTTATCTATATGCTAAAAATAGGATGAGGGCGACATTAATCCCTGTGTTCTCTGAAACTTGTCTACAAGAACACTTCAGGAATATGCGGAAAATCAAACTGGAGAGAAACTTCTTAGGCCTCGCTAGAAATAGACGGTGTGCCAATATATTAAAACGGAGGCTGTGCCGCCAAAAATACAGAATTTGTTATTTTAGTCTCTAATCTTTCTCTAGTACAAAGAGACATTTTTAGTGAAAATAAAACTCAGCGTTATTCCAAATGTCCACCTGAATTTATTATTAACCTTTGCTGGGAAAGAATCCAGAAGTCTTCAGCTTTTTAATTCATATTCATAAACCTGGACCCATTCATAGCAAGTTTTTTTTTCCATATCAATGAGCCTAATTAATATGAAAAAGAATTATGAAATGTGATTTTAATCACTACATTTGCTTTTCCATGCAGGTTATCTGACCTTTTCTGGGGAAGGCGGCAGTAACACTCCTCGTGACTGATTATATGTATTAAACTCTGGCATTCAGCTTAAAATAAGAATGTTCACAGTCTGTCTTGTCTTTACTGTATATGAATATATTAATGCAGGGACTGGACTGACTTGTATTAATGGAGGAAATCCTGAAGTGTCCTGTAAGCTCTTGGCTCTGCTTGTCAGTTGTAGTATGATCAGCGGGGCTGCTAACGTGCCACACTGATTGGGGACTCCAGCAATCCCAATTTATACAGATACTCATTTCTTCAGCGATATATATATATATATATATATATAAAAAATAGGGATTTTTGTGTGTACTCACCGTAAAATCCTTTTCTCCGAGCCACTCATTGGGGGACACAGGACCATGGGTTATGCTGCTGTCACTAGGAGGCTGACACTAAGCTGAGACAAAAAAGGGTTAGCTCCTCCCCTGCAGTATACACCCTCATGCTGGCATGCAGAGACCCAGTTAAGTGCAAAAGCAGTAGGATAATGAGAACAATATATCAAAAAACATTGGAACATAACATGTCAAACAACAGTCAAAGACTAAAAAAGATAACTAGCCGTAAGGCTACCAGGGTGGGTGCTGTGTCCCCCAATGAGTGGCTCGGAGAAAAGGATTTTACGGTGAGTACACACAAAAATCCCTATTTCTCCTTCGCCTCATTGGGGGACACAGGACCATGGGACGTCCCAAAGCAGTCCCTGGGAGGGAAACAATACAACCACGTAACTTCATGTACCATCTGACTACCAATGCGCAACGGCCGCCTGCAGGATACGCCTGCCAAGGGCCGCGTCCGCAGAGGATTGGATATGCACATTGTAATGCTTTGTGAAGGTATGCAGGCTGGACCACGTTGCGGCCTTGCAAACCTGCTCCGCTGATGCCTGGTGCCGGATGGCCCAGGAAGCACCCATCGACCGAGTGGAGTGAGCTCTAATCCCCGCCGGGATAGGACTGCCCCTGACCCGATAGGATTCCTGGATAGCAGATCGGATCCATCTAGCTATCGTGGATTTAGACGCCGCCAAACCCTTTCTGTGACCCTCCGGGAGCACGAAAAGGGCGTCCGATTTTCTGAAGTGTGCCGTTCTGGAAATGTACCTCCTGAGAGCCCGTACCACGTCCAGAGTATGGAGAGCCTTCTCGACCCTATGTTTAGGCTGCGGACAAAAGGAGGGAAGGATGATGTCCTCGTTAAGGTGGAAAGATGAGACCACCTTTGGAAGAAACGCGGGAGAAGGACGTAGGACTACCTTGTCCTGATGAAAGGCAAGGAAAGGTGCCCGACAGGATAGAGCGGCGAGCTCTGAAACCCTTCTGATGGACGTCACCGCTACCAGGAAGGCAACCTTCCAAGAGAGAACAGAGAGCGGAACGTCTTGAAGGGGTTCGAACGGCGGTTCCTGGAGAGCCCCCAGGACCAAATTGAGATCCCAGGTCTCCAAAGGCATCCTGTAAGGAGGAACAACGTGGGAGACTCCCTGAATGAAAGTCTTGACCTGAAGGTTGGTGGCGATCCTACGCTGGAACAGCACGGATAAGGCTGAGATCTGACCTTTAAGAGAGCTCAGGGCCAAACCGGAATCCAGACCGGACTGAAGGAAATTCAGGATACAAGGGATGGAGAAGCTGAGCGGAGGGAGCCCTCGGAGCCTGCACCAAGAAAAGAAGGTCTTCCAGACGCGGTGGTAGATAGAGGCAGAGGACGCCTTGCGAGCACTTAGCATGGTAGGAATGACCTGCTGAGAGAAACCAGCACGAGCTAGAATCCAGGTTTCAACAGCCACGCCGTCAAACGTAGGGCCCCTGAGCTCTGATGGTAGATCGGTCCTTGGCGAAGTAGGTCTGGGCGGTCTGGCAACCGCAAGGGGACGTCGGCTACGAGCTGAACGAGCTCCGCGTACCAAGCGCGACGAGGCCAGTCTGGGGCGACCAGAATGACCGGGCCTCCCTCCGTCCTGATCTTTCGGATGACCTTCGGCAGTAAGGGAAGAGGAGGAAACACGTATGGGAGTTGAAAATGATGCCACGGAGAAATTAGCGCGTCCACTCCTATGGCCTGGGGATCCCGAGATCGAGCGATGAAGTTGTGGACCTTGGCGTTCCATCTGGATGCCATCAGATCCACGTCCGGGGTCCCCCAGCGAAGACAGATCTGGTGAAAAACTTCTGGGTGAAGTTCCCATTCCCCCGAGGCAAGGCCCTGGCGGCTCAGGAAGTCCGCTGCCCAGTTCTCGACTCCCGGAATGTGCACCGCCGAGATGATGGAGTGGTTGGTCTCGGCCCAACGAAGGATGAGAGAGACTTCCCTCATCGCCGCCCTGCTGCGGGTACCCCCCTGGTGGTTGATGTAAGCCACCGCCGTGACGTTGTCCGATTGGACTCTTATTGGGTGACCCGCAAGCAGAGCGTGGAAGTGGATCAGAGCAAGTCTGATAGCACGAATCTCCAGAATGTTGATGGGGAGGCTGGATTCCCGAGCAGTCCAACGACCCTGGGCCGAGTGGTGAAGAAACACCGCCCCCCAGCCAAGAAGACTGGCGTCGGTGGTTACCACTAACCAGCGGAACGGGAGGAAGGACTTCCCCTGGAGAAGAGATGGTCCCAGGGTCCACCAAATGAGAGAATGTCTGACCCGAGGAGACAGGGGACAAGGGAGGTCGAGAGAAAAGAGACTCCTGTCCCAGTTGTCCAGCAGAGCCTGTTGTAAGGGGCGGAGATGGAGTTGAGCGAAGGGAACAGCTTCGATTGCCGCAACCATCTTTCCCAGGATCTTCATGGCGAACCGAATGGTTCGCGGGCGAGGATGGCAGAGTGTACGGACTCCCTGCTGGAGCGCTTGGACCTTGGACCGAGGAAGCAAAACCAGCCCCCTTGAAGTGTCCAGGATCATTCCCAGAAAGGAGATCCGACGGGAAGGAACGGGAGATGACTTGTCTAAGTTGATCAGCCAGCCCAGGCGAGAAAGCGAATCCAGGGTAATGTGGACGCTTGACTCGCAGGCCTGAAACGACGGGCCCTTTATGAGGAGATCGTCTAGGTAAGGTAATACGACGACTCCTCGAGAGTGAAGAATGGCCATGACAGCCGCCATGACCTTGGTGAACACCCTGGGCGCCGTGGCGAGACCGAAGGGCAAGGCTGTGAACTGAAAATGGTCCTCTCGAATGGCAAAGCGAAGGAACCTCTGATGAGGCGGGAAGATCGGGATGTGAAGATAGGCATCCTTGATGTCTATCGAGGCCAGAAATTCCCCTCTTTCCATGGAGGAGATGACCGATCTGAGCGATTCCATCCTGAAGTGCCGGACTCTCACGCACCTGTTCAGAAGCTTCAGATCCAAGATGGGACGAACGGTCCCGTCCTTCTTTGGCACGACGAAGAGGTTTGAGTAGAAGCCTCTGAACCTCTCGTGTTCCGGGACCGGCACGATGACCCCGCTCTGGCGGAGGGAGTGGATGGCGCAAAGAAGGGCGCGAGACTGAGCTCCCGAACTGGGAAGACGAGAGGGGAAGAACCGAGTGGGAGGGGGAGAGGAGAACTCTATCTTGTAGCCAGACGATACCAGATCTCTGACCCATTCGTCGTGAACGACGGAGAGCCAGGCTTGTTGAAAAAGGAGTAGACGACCGCCTACTCTTCTGGGATCGACTGGCGCTGTTCCCGAGTCATTGAGAAGGGAATCTGGGAGGTCTGGAACCTCTGGTTCGGGGCTGCCTCGGTTTCCCGCGCCAGGAGGGATTAGGTCTGAAGGATGGACGAACGTCTCTGTCTGCGCGGGCGGAGCGGTCCGATCTGGGAAGGCCAGAGGGATTGGACCAGGCAGAGTTGGTACGAAAAGGCCGAAAACGAAAGTAAGGCTGGCGCTGGAAAGCCACCTTGGGCCTCTGTTGGGGAAGAAACTTGCTCTTTCCCCCTGTGGCGTCGGAAATAAGCTGGTCAAGCTTTTCGCCGAAAAGACGCCCGCTTTGAAAAGGGAGAGAAATCAGGGATTTTTTAGAGGAAGAGTCTGCGCGCCAATCTCTGAGCCAAAGGGCCCTTCTAATAGCGATGGCGTTGGAAGCCGCCGAAGCAGCGCAATTTGCCGCGTCGAGGGATGCGAACATAACATAATCGCTGGCCATGGCTAGCTGCTTAGCCAGGTCCGCCATCTCCGAGGGGAGGTCCTGCTCATTAATGGATTTTGCTAGGGCATCCGCCCAGGAAACCATAGCCTTGGACACCCAGGCCGCGGCGAAGGAGGGAGACAGGGACGAGCCAGAGGCTTCGTACACCGAGCGAGCTAGAGAGTCTATCTGGCGTTCGGTGGGACTCTTAATTGAAGCGCCCTCCGGGACTGAGAGAAGAGTCTTAGAAGCCAGGCGCGAGACCGGCGGATCTACCGTGGGGGGATCCGTCCAGTCTTTCACGAGATCAGCTGAGAAGGGATACTTGGAAACCAAGACCTTCTTACCCGTGAAGCGCTTGTCTGGGTGTTCCCTGTGACGCCTGACTATGTCCAGGAAGGCTGGATGAGAGGCAAAAGCTTTGTGAGAACGCTTGGTTCTGGAAAAGGAGACCGCATGTTCCGGAGCGGAATTAGAATCGTCATCCACCTTTAGTGCGTGATTGACTGCTACGATGAGGGAGTCAACCGTGGCTCTGAACTCCGGAGCCTCCGGATCCAAAGAAATTTCAGACTCATGTTCAGAGTCCTGAACGCTTCGAGCCCCCAAAGAGGGTGAGCGAGAGGTGGAGCTGCCAGAGTCTGAGTGACGAGGAGAACGCTCCGGAGAGGTAGTACGGGTCCGTTTTCTGGACGACCGTGCCTCTTTAAGAGGCGAGCGGCCCCTGCTGGCCGACGATTCCCCTGCTATGGAGGGATCCCTTAGCACCTGTAGCGGATTGCCCCGTTCCCCGGGAGGATTTTGAATGGACTTGATGGCGTTAGCTAAAAAATCCACGGACTGAGAAAGCGAGGCGACCCACGGGGGGGGGGGCTAGGTACTCCAGGGTCGGCGGCGGTGGAGGGCTCCTGGGCACATGGGGCATCGCAGGCAGAGCAGAGGGGAGAGCTTTGAGGCCTGGGAAGAGGGGCCTGGCAGGTGGTACACGCAGAAAAGAAGGTTGTATGCACCTTAGAAGATTTTTTAGACCTTGACTGCGACATGATGCTAATGCAGACAAAATTACAGGGTCTATATAGAGGTGACCAGTGACTGAGAGGGCGCTGCAGAGGGGAGCTAACGATGTCTCCTTACCCCGGTCCTGTGTCCCGCTATCCAGGAGAGACGAACTGCTGGGGTGTTCACTCTGAGAGGAGGAAGCCGGCTGCACGTGGACCACTGACGCACCAGAGATGCGACAGGCAGGAGCTGCGGCGCTGAGGAGAGGGACCAAGATGGCCGCCGAGATCAGGAAGAGAAATCTCGGCGGCTGTGAGAAGCGCCAGGAGCGGGGGGCGGCGCCACAGACACTGGCTGGAGTGGGCGGAGCTTAGCGGCGGCGACCAGCGGCTAGGCCGAAGCCGGGGACTAAATTTGCGGCCTCGGCCCGGCGCGCGGTCGCGAGCGCCGGAAAGGGACAGGGACCGCCCAAAAAGCCTGCAGATGGAGCCCAGGGATGAGGAGCCCTCCTGACCGCCGGCGACACACCCCCCCAGCCCCCCCACCGGGCACTTACCCTGAAATGGAGGTGAGAGGGAACCATGGTGCCATATATAGGAACGGTGCAGGGGTTGGGAAGCCTTCTATCCACCTACCCCACATGGGGGGTGGAGAGGAACCGTCCACCACCTGAGTCACAAGTCACATTGGTGATGCAGTGTGGTCTGCACGGACGCCACTGGGATAAAGCCACTGTACAGCCGAGGGTAGAACCTGGTGGACAGGGCATATGTCCGGCAATAAAAAGGCCTGGCTGCAGAGGAGGATACTGGAGGTAGGAACACCAGTGCTCGTCTGTATAAGGGGAGATCGGGGCCCATTAGGGGAGAAACCGTCGCCCAAAAAAAGGACAGCTCAGGCAGTGGCTCCCACGTCGCAGGAGAGGATACGGTGAGGTGAAACTCCCGTGCTCGCCTGTTGTTGGTTCGGGGGAGATCGGACCTTAGAAGAATCCGTCGCCCCCTTCGTCCGGAATAGATGAAAAAAGAGAGAAAAAAATCAGTGTGCCTCCTACGGACACTAAGCTTAAACTGGGTCTCTGCATGCCAGCATGAGGGTGTATACTGCAGGGGAGGAGCTAACCCTTTTTTGTCTCAGCTTAGTGTCAGCCTCCTAGTGACAGCAGCATAACCCATGGTCCTGTGTCCCCCAATGAGGCGAAGGAGAAATCTGCAGTTATTTCTGTTACGTATGTAGTGCACATACATTCCACCATTCAGTTCTGTGATTGTCGCCACACTGACCATGTATGTCACAAACTGACTTACCATAAATACAAAGCCAATTATTCGTATATTTTGGAGGTATGAGAATGACATACAGGAACCCCGCAAACACAAGTATGTTGGTCAGATTCCAACATCACATGAAAACGTTGCCACCATGATGCCCGTATAAATTTCCGACACGTCATGTTTATTTTATTCACTTATATAGCGCCATCATATTCCACAGCCCCTCTCAGACATCATTGCTGTTTGATGGGCCCCGATGCAAGAGTTGACTGGACACCACCCCTCCCTACTTAATCCTGATATACGAGTCCCTCATCCAAGTGTGTATATAATCTCCATCCATCTCATCATGCAGCCGACTTCAGCGTGCAAGTATAGAAAAGGGTTATTTGGCGTGCACTCAGCCTGTAATAAGGCGAGGTGCTGGTGTAATGGACCTAAGGCCCCGATATAATAAAGTTATCAAATTCACCTGGCACCAGGACCTGGCACACACTGCAACAGAGCAAAGCGCGGGAGCGCCGCTCTATATCCAGACACCACAGGTCCACACCATCTGAAGGGAGCCTCAATAAGCGTACTTAGTGCATTGCTTAAGAGCTTATGTTTCACCTCTGGGACTTTCCCCTCTCTGCACACTATTTTCTTATTGGAACAAGCCAATACGTGACAAAGGCTCTGGTTGAGCCGAAACGTTGTTAATCGCATATGCTGTAATATTGTGTTACGCTCCCAGTTCACACTAATAAACTGACACAATTCTTTGCATAAACTTATCTATAGAGAGTGCGGTGAATTTGATAACTTCAGCGTGCAAGTGACAGGAGCGTACGATGACGCCGACGTCAGCTACTGACCTCAGATTGGCTGGCAGCGTGTTGTGCACCGCAATGCACTCGACGGACGCACATCCAGCTGAAGCTTTGCAGGCGTCCGCAAGCCCCTCAAACTCCAGGCCCAGTGGCAACCTCTGGGACAACGGTAGTTATGCCCCTGCTAGTGATTGTGTTTGCCCTCACACTCCAAAGACATGAGAGAACATACAAACTTTTGTCCTTGGTGGGATGTGAACCCAGGACCCCAGTGCCGCAAAGCCTCAGTGCTAACCACTGAGCCACCCTGCTGCCCATTCATGTGTGTTAAGTTTGACATTCATAGTCTAAGTAGCTGGACCATCTGTGGACATATGATACTGTTGGGCTTAGTCGCAGGTCTTCTGACCTAATCCGGACAGAGTGGTCCATAAACAGAACATGAACGTGCGAAACCGGTCAAACGCTAAGTCCTTCAATTACAAATTTGATTTGTCAAGGGCTCGTACCTGGTGAAAAGTGAATTGTATAGCAGTTATTGGTGATGTAGAGTCAGGGAGTCAAGGTTCTGACTTTAGCTCCTATAGTACATTTGTTACTAAGGGCCTTCAATGATCTATATAACCCCGCACACACCACTGACTGGCAGCTTTCTGACTATGCAAAGTGTACATACAGCTGCCTATCAGTGGAGGGGGGGTGCAGTTCTGCAGAGCTCATGAATGTGGTGGACTACATGGCAGCAGGTTTACTAGTCCCCTAGTGATAATCTCTTGCTCATAAAACACGGATTCTAGAAAAACTACAGTAAGTCGTCCACAGGAAGTGAAACATTGCTGTATTGAGGGTCTTTGCCCTTACAGTATGTTGCTCTCCAATTAGGTGGCAAAAAACCTAGTGAGATTTGCTTCTATTATCATCATAAATGGTAAAATTCTGAAGTGTTTCTAAAAACCTATGTAGTCTAATAGAGGCAGGAAATCATGAACATTCAAGTGACCCTATCTCAAAGTAAGGAAATTGAATACAGGTTATAGTGCAAGAAAGAGTAAATAAGAACATATAGGATAAAGTCATGCACAGAAAATCAAGTAGAATATAAAATGTGATATTTGAGATGCAATAAAAAATGCTAATAAATAATTAGATCCAAGACACATAAGTCCTCAGACGGACAGAACAACACTCCAAAATAGTATATAACATCCGGAAAAAGGAGTCACGAAACTGCCACTTCAAATATATAAAAGTAACACCATTTATTAATAACCATTTAAAAAAACTCAAACATCTACAAATATATCATAAATCGGGTAATTATTGTGAATCACGGATAAGGTAACAGGACCAACAGTCACAACAAAATCTACGGCTTGAGGTCACGCCTGACCACCTACACAACTCGGCTGACATGGGTGAGGTCCAGTCCTACACATTGATTTAGATTTGTATGTGTTTACGGGTCCAAAGCTGGACTAGTCATAGAATATCACTCACTACACATGTGCTTTTAGTGAACCTGTGACCTCAAGCCGTAGATTTTGTTGTGACTGTTGGTCCTGTTGCCTTATCCGTGATTCACAATAATTACCCGATTTATGATATATTTGTATATGTTTATTGAGTTTTTTTAAATGGTTATTAATAAATGGTGTTACTTTTATATATTTGAAGTGGCAGTTTCGTGACTCCTTTTTCCGGATGCTATATAATAAAAAATGCTAAATAGCAAGATGATGATAAAAATTTAAATGCATGGTGGAGACAGAAACCGGTAAGAAACAAAAGGGCACCACGGCTACACATGGTGTCACAAAATTGGTAAAAAGATAATGCACAGGTAAGTAAAGGATGTAAAAAAAGTAAATAATGGTGTGTCAGAAACAAAGCCCAATCAATAACTGGTGAGTTTACTCAAAGTACCAAGGGGAGCCAACACATACACATAGTAAGAGGAGAAGTAAACTAATTACAACCTGTGCG
Source organism: Ranitomeya imitator (assembly GCF_032444005.1). NCBI lineage: Eukaryota > Metazoa > Chordata > Amphibia > Anura > Dendrobatidae > Ranitomeya > Ranitomeya imitator. The sequence goes on from NC_091286.1 coordinate 87,914,396, forward strand.
GGGCATAATTACTTGGGAGCTGTGGTGCCACCACCCCAACGCATGTTTCCGCAACAGTGCCTTGTTCTGGGTAGTGGCATCACAGAGCAGGAAACGCTGTTAAATAGTTTGTGGAAACCAATGATTGAAATTGTATTAAATACAGAGTATCTAAAGCTGTACTTCATAGGCGCATGTACCGCCGCCACTACCAAAAGTCGACATGACTGAGGACGTCATCAGGAAAGGGGATCGCGCAAACCACAGGAAAACCCACATGAGATCATGTGAGCGGTCACATAGCCCAGTGAGTGATAACGCAAAAAAGGCTGAAAAGGACCTGCAGCTTGCAAGTAAGCATATAAAGGCAGCATAACAAGACCTAAGAAATAACTGGACGGAGATATGAAATGTAAAAAAGTTGTGTATAATAATACAATTGCAACACTATAAAAGTGACAAGTGTAAATAAAGTGTGCAATGTTAATGAGCCTAAAAATGTGATAAGGAAAGGTGTAAAACAAAGCAAGTATGGAAGGACCAAGACCAATCCCCTAATTAGGTGGTTATAAATCCTTTGTCCTCAAAAACATTGACTTTTAATTGTATTGGTTAATGCTCTATGTGTAAGGCACACGTTCTGGATTTTTCGCGTTTAGACGGTTTTCCGCTATAAAAACGCGATAAAACCGCTAAAAAAAAGGCTAACATTAAGCATCCTATTAGAATGCAATCTGCAATTTTTGTGCACATGTTTTGTTTTTTTTCCCGCGGCGGCATCGCATTCTGGAAAAAAACGCAGCATGTTCATTCTTTGTGCGGAATCACTGGGATCCCGCACACATAGGAATGCATTGATCCACTTACTTTCCGCATGTGGAATATGTTTGACAAGTGTGACCAACCTGCCAATCAGTTTTCCAAGCGATGCTACAGATCGCTTGGAAAACGCTAGCATTCTGCAAGCTAATTACGCTTGCGAAACGCTATTGTTTAGTGGGAATAGGCATGCCAATTCCACATGCGTTATATCCACGGCAATTCTGGATGTGTGCACATAGCCTAAGGGTATGTGCACACGATCAGGAATTGGCAGCTCTTTGGATGCAGCGCATATCCGCTGTGTCCAAAGCGCTGATGGCTATTGAATGCAGGTGTTCACTGAACCGTGCGGATTCACCACATCCAATACATTGTACGGGTGAAATTTATCTTGTGGAGACACGTGTCCGCACGAAAAATAGACATGCTGCGGTCTGGAAAGACATGATGCATGACAGTCTCTGCGCGGCGGGCGTTGGTGCACGCATAGTGGACATGGGATTGCTGTGACTTCTGGAATCAGCATCCAATCTGCCGCATTTACTGATCGTGTGCACATACCCTAAGCTACCGACCATCGCTGTAGTCTGTCACCAATGTCCGGACATGCTGCGTGCTTACAGGCTGGCCGGATTGCTGGAGCGCACAGTTAGCTTCATCTTCAGTGCCGCTGTGCGCATTCAATGCTGGAGATGCAAAACTGCATCTGCTTGCAGCAGCGGAAAGCACATCGTTTGGACTGGTGGTGCATGGTGACGCTTGTGCAAATTGTCAAATCAGGATGAAGCGAAACGCCTCTGGGCAAGAAGAAAGTGTTGCGCTCCTGCAGAAGTTCAGAGAGCCTCTTTAACAACCCTAATGCATAAAGGTTTGTGTTTTTGGGGGTGTTAGTGTGTGGAGTGGGCTAAGGAGCTGAGCTCTGTCCACACAGGGCTAATGCCGGCTATATGACACAGCCGGAATCTGTGTCTCACAGCTAAAGCCAGAGCAGAGTGCTGATTAACCATTTACTTGCCACTGTCCATATCAACACCAGCAATTACATAATATTGTTGCCTTTCTGCATGTTTCTTGGCTGCAAAGTTCAGTTTTAAGAAAGTTCAGTACAAACCTGAAACGCGTTAATAAAAGCTGCCATCTCCTACTTCTCTTCAATCTCCATGCAGAAAAAGATCCCCTTGTCTTCCGACATGACTGCAGCTGCCGAATAATCTACCGGCATTTATTGGAGTTGTGACACACAACCCAATCAGGTGAGCTACCTCTTCATCTCTCGATTCACTTTTCAAATAGGGTAATAATGTATGTGCGCTTCTTTCCTTTATTCTTTTAAACAAACTGTGGTTTCGACATTCAATATACAGTTCGACAATAGAGAATAACATACTGGCACCACCACTAAGTGAAGCTCTGCCGCTCAGATAAAAACAGGCACCTGTAGACTCTCACATTAAATTAATCCTAAAAAGTAGGATTCTTAACATTGAACTCTTGCCAGGACATTTATCCAATTCAACCCCATTAAGCGAGCTACTCTGGTTTTCAGTGCACCATTACCTCGCCATTGGGGAATTTTCCAATGCTAAATAGGGGTATGCAATTGGAGGAACCAATGTTTTCTTTAATTGTGTCCATTAAACTGTCCTTGACATGCACGTGAGCTGCTTTCCCACAAACTGCTGTATACATACATCGCCGTGATCGCGTGAGCTCACGCCAAGTGCCGCTGCAATAAAATGCAGGTGTCAGTTCTATATGAGAGCGGACAACCTGCAGCAACGCCCACAATTGGTGCTAGCATCGATCGCGGGCATTTAACCCCTGTGATGCTGCTGTCAATAGTGTCAGCAATATCACAAAGGGAGGGAGCTCCCTCTGCGCTCCCATCGGCACAACACAATTGTGGTCGTGTTGTGCCAATGGTGACAGGGCAAGAGGGACAGAGCAAGATAGTGAGAGGGGCAGTGGAAGAGGGGCAAGATAGGGAGAGGGACAGAGCAAGATAGGGAGAGGGACAGCAAGAGGGGCAGAGCAAGTTAGGGAGAGGGACAGAGCAAGAGGGGCAGAGCAAGATAGGGAGAGGGACAGAGCAAGAGGGACAGCAAGATGGGGAGAGGGACAGAGCAAGATGGCGAGAGGGACAGAGCAAGATAGTGAGAGGGACAGCGCAAGAGGGGCAGAGCAAGATAAGGAGAGAGCAAGAGAGAGGGAGAGCAAAAGGGTGAGGAGAAAGAGATGGATGCAGGAAATATTTTGAGCATTGAAACTTTTTTGAGGCTTTTTGAAGCTATGTGTGGAAAAAATCTTTAAAAAAAAAAAAAATGGGAAAGTTAGATCATGCTATTATTTTTTACACAGGAAATTACCAAATACAAAATTATTTGCACCACACTTAGTAGTGGCTTATACTTTTCAGGCACAGGGAAAAAAAAATAATAATTTAGGAGGACTGTTAGACTCAATGTAAAAACATAATACACAATAATGTGAAGAATGGAGATTAAAAAAAAAAAAAATAGTTCAAGTATAATTTGTCCACCAAAATGTTTAATGACATTGGCTGGGTTCAATCTTCCATCTTACAAGTATCGGACTTTAAGTCTCTCGCTACAATAAGATGTAATTGTATCATAAGAGAGAGGTGACAATCGGGAGATCATGCAAAAATTACATATTCTCAATGGTAGCTAATTAGCCATGCAAAACCTCCTCAAACAGATATTCATTTCTATTAGGAATGATTACTATGCAAGCCTACAGATGTCAATACCACAGTCATTCAAATTCTTCTTCCCCTACTAATTGAAGGTTGTAAAGCTCCAGTGCCAAGGTTTCCTTCCAAAGAGCTAATTTATGACTAGAAGGATATTTTATGTCTTCAGTCGGAGCAGCTTAAAACACAGCAAATCAGAACCATCTGTGTACTGATGCTTGAATCACCGTTTATCTATCAGACCATCATTCTTGTTGCTTTGCACCCTGCATTTTTGGCTGTCGCACACGTCCCCGTGGCCAAATTTCATAAGATATATTAAAAATTTAAAGCATCTTGACCCTTCCACATTGCAAGTGCACAGGATAGAAATCGTCTCCTTTCTGCGCAAGATATGTCTGAAAAAGGTCACTGCTTTAGCATAATTAAGAGCATCAGCCAGAGAGGACAAAAAAAAAAAAGAAAAAATGTCGTCTTCACTCGAAATGCTGCAAGTAATCATGTAGTAATGTACATTAAATAGCGAATGTTTACATTCACCCACCACTTATACAGTTCAGGATTTCACCCAAAGTGTTTTTATAAGGAGCACAGTAGGCAGATCAATAAATATTAACAATAAACGGACTGAAGACTGAAAGTAGCATTCAAAAATTGGCCCATTCTCTGTTTTTGTGGGGGGTTTTTAGGAGGGGGGTTATGCCAAATGCTTCAAACATGAAAAGATAAAGTCCCTTTTTACTTACCCCATGCCCCTTTAGCGCTGCCTTTCCACTGCTGCCCGCCTCTTTGTTGATCTGTCTGCAGAGGTCACATAACAATGACATCATTGCTGACCCCGGTGACTGGCTGCAACAAATCATGTGACGTCATCACTGCGGTTATATCAACAATGAATAGGGACAGCAGGAAGTAATGGCGACTCTGCCATCTTTACATCCAAGAAGCCTTTGGAATAACCCCCCCTGTATAACAGCACTGGGCCTGTATTTTTGATTCTAAGCTGTCTGGTGGAGAAGTAAGCTTTTTGGAGGCTCAGTGATTGGCTGCAGTGGCGATGGGCGCTGTTGGTGTGACGTCACCGCTGCTGCTACAGTATCCGCTAGTTTTTTATTTTTTTTATTTTACTTGTATTGAGGTCCATTTATTTTATTTTATTTTAGAGTGGAAACCTTTTAAAGTAAAGTTAAAAAAATTAAAAAAATGACGCTTTAAAAGGGTTATCTGCAGAGTCTGACAGCTTTTAACTAAAAGCGTACATACAACACTAGGCTATGTCATTGAACAACGCAGTCCCAAATGTTGCAAGGCCGACCCACCACTAGTATTAGGCTCTGCTGTGAGCGGACGCATAGAATTGGTGACGTTCACTGCCTAGTACCCATTTGGAACGGGGTGCTTTGTAGAATAAATGTCAAAAGTATTAGAAGGCTGCCCAAGGGGTAGATCTCCACCAATTGACAAGTGATGGTGTATGCTGTTCATATACCCTCCCTTACAGAATTACAAAGAAAGTTATACTAAAGGGGAGTGTTGAGATGTACACCTCTTGCATACATACACAGAACAAAATTCCCAAGGATGCTAAAACATGACTCTAGGAAATTCAAAGGATCTGAAGAAGTCATAATAGAGCCATGTGGATGAAACATTACAAGAGTATAGATAAAATATAAGTAGAGATGAGTGAACTTGAAATTTAAAGTTCGGAGTTCGTACAGGAAACTGTGCGGAGCTGAACTCCCAAACGCTACAATGGATTTCCGAGAGAGAAAGAGGGAACAACAGAAAGGAAAAAAGAAGAAAAAAAAAAAAAAAAAAGAGAGTTCATTTTCCCATTGATTTCTATGAGGTTCGGGTACAGTTCTGGTACCAGAACCAAATTTTTGACTACAGTTTGGTCGGGTACTAGAACCCAAGCTTCCATGGGTCCACTTTTTGGGAAAAAGTGCGTCTTTTAGTCCAAAAAATACGGTACTTACAGTTTTAAAATAAGCAGCCTCAGCTAACTAAAGTATAAAATCTATAATATAACGCTGGGAGCGTCACTCTGTCCGAAGCCTTTATAGACTGCACAGGCGCAAGCGCCGGCGCAGTCTGGGCCTCACAGAGTGACGCTCCCGGGAGATCGCGGTATGCGTTAACACTGAACGCACACCGCGATCTCCAACAGAGAAGCAGGGACCGCCAGGAGGGTAAGTATGAGCTATATTCACCTGACCCCGTTCCACCTCTGACTGACCAGTCACAGCCAGGAGACCGGGAAGATGGCGGCGCCCAGCGGTGGAATGGAGGACAGGTGAATATAGTAAGTGCTGGGGGGCCTGAGCTGGCGGCGATACCGGCACCTGACCCCCACAGCGCGCCGGTGTCCCCGCCTACTCAGGCCCCCATGTGCAGCACATGACAGGATGGGGACACAGGATGGGGACGCAGGATGGGTGCAGCACATACCAGGATGGGGACGCAGGATGGGTGCAGCACATGACAGGATGGGGACGCAGGATGGGTGCAGCACATACCAGGATGGGGACGCAGGATGGGTGCAGCACATGACAGGATGGGGACGCAGGATGGGTGCAGCACATGACAGGATGGGGACGCAGGATGGGTGCAGCACATGACAGGATGGGGACGCAGGATGGGTGCAGCACATGACATGATGGGGACGCAGGATGGGTGCAGCACATGACAGGATGGGGACGCAGGATGGGGACACAGGATGGGTGCAGCACATACCAGGATGGGGACACAGGATGGGTGCAGCACATGCCAGGATGGGGACGCAGGATGGGTGCAGCACATGACAGGATGGGGGCAGCACATGACAGGATGGGGACACAGGATGGGGACGCAGGATGGGTGCAGCACATGACAGGATGGGTGCAGCACATGACAGGATGGGGACGCAGGATGGGTGCAGCACATGACAGGATGGGGACGCAGGATGGGTGTAGCACATGACAGGATGGGGACGCAGGATGGGTGCAGCACATACCAGGATGGGGACGCAGGATGGGTGCAGCACATGACAGGATGGGGACGCAGGATGGGTGCAGCACATACCAGGATGGGGACGCAGGATGGGTGCAGCACATACCAGGATGGGGACGCAGGATGGGTGCAGCACATGACAGGATGGGGGCGCAGGATGGGTGCAGCACATACCAGGATGGGGACGCAGGATGGGTGCAGCACATACCAGGATGGGGACGCAGGATGGGTGCAGCACATGACAGGATGGGGGCGCAGGATGGGTGCAGCACATGACAGGATGGGGACGCAGGATGGGTGCAGCACATGACAGGATGGGGACGCCGGATGGGTGCAGCACATGACAGGATGGGGACGCAGGATGGGGACGCAGGATGGGTGTAGCACATACCAGGATGGGGACGCAGGATGGGTGCAGCACATGACAGGATGGGGACGCAGGATGGGTGCAGCACATACCAGGATGGGGACGCAGGATGGGTGCAGCACATGACAGGATGGGGACGCAGGATGGGTGCAGCACATGACAGGATGGGGACGCAGGATGGGTGCAGCACATGACAGGATGGGGACGCAGGATGGGTGCAGCACATGACATGATGGGGACGCAGGATGGGTGCAGCACATGACAGGATGGGGACGCAGGATGGGGACACAGGATGGGTGCAGCACATACCAGGATGGGGACACAGGATGGGTGCAGCACATGCCAGGATGGGGACGCAGGATGGGTGCAGCACATGACAGGATGGGGGCAGCACATGACAGGATGGGGACACAGGATGGGGACGCAGGATGGGTGCAGCACATGACAGGATGGGGACGCAGGATGGGTGCAGCACATGACAGGATGGGGACGCAGGATGGGTGCAGCACATGACAGGATGGGGGCACAGGATGGGTGCAGCACATGACAGGATGGGGACGCAGGATGGGGACGCAGGATGGGTGCAGCACATGACAGGATGGGGGCGCAGGATGGGTGCAGCACATGACAGGATGGGGACACAGGATGGGTGCAGCACATGACAGGATGGGGACGCAGGATGGGTGCAGCACATGACAGGATGGGGACGCAGGATGGGTGTAGCACATGACAGGATGGGGACGCAGGATGGGTGCAGCACATACCAGGATGGGGACGCAGGATGGGTGCAGCACATGACAGGATGGGGACGCAGGATGGGTGCAGCACATACCAGGATGGGGACAGCACATACCAGGATGGGGACGCAGGATGGGTGCAGCACATGACAGGATGGGGGCGCAGGATGGGTGCAGCACATACCAGGATGGGGACGCAGGATGGGTGCAGCACATACCAGGATGGGGACGCAGGATGGGTGCAGCACATGACAGGATGGGGGCGCAGGATGGGTGCAGCACATGACAGGATGGGGACGCAGGATGGGTGCAGCACATGACAGGATGGGGACGCCGGATGGGTGCAGCACATGACAGGATGGGGACGCAGGATGGGTGCAGCACATGACAGGATGGGGACGCAGGATGGGTGCAGCACATGACAGGATGGGGACGCAGGATGGGTGCAGCACATGACAGGATGGGGACGCAGGATGGAGCAGCACATACCAGGATGGAGACCATATACCAATATAAATGCTCGCCACCCGGGCGTAGAACGGGTTCAATAGCTAGTACAATATATCGAGAAGAGAGGGCATCCTACCTTCCATGTCAGCAGTACAGTATACGGATGGATATTTATGTACCTTTTTCCTAATACCTGGAGCCGATTTCTGCATGGATTGTACATCCGAAATAATCAGTGGAGAACTAAGACTTGTTCCCAAAGAATCCAGAGCTTTCAGGAGGATTCTCCTCAGCGCTGCATAATTTGGCTTCTCGGTGTACGCCAAAACGGAAACTTCAGCCATGAACTTGGCCAGTTCTTCTGCAGATGCATAAAACAGATTTGAGGTTTAGTAGGTGTACTGAAATATAGGCAATGAAAGAAACAGTTGTACACTATAAACTGGGTCACTGGCCTTTACCCTTTCTATAAAAAAAACAAACAAAAAACAGAAGAATAGTTGAATAAAAAAAATCAAGAAATTTCTTTTTTTTTTTTCTGGTCAGGAAGGATTTTTTTTCAAATACATATATTTTATGAACGTTACTACTTTGGGTAAGAAACCAAGAAAAACAGGTGCATATTTTTAGTAGAAATTCTGCCTGAAATACAGTTTTGATTTCAAGATTGGTGAGTGGTTGACTATTGAAAGAAATAATAATTAAAAAAAACTACGGTACATAAAATCAAAAGGAACATTACAATAGAGTGACTGCTGCTCCCACAGTTAGGCCAACTGTGTGTGTTCCGTTCCCCATGAGCCTATCCACAGCCTGGACACATGATAGTGTCGGCTCTCTCCACTTGGCCACCAACGCTCGCCCCAGGTGCAGAAAACGCAGTAATCTGGATCGATATCACCCCCTGTTCCCTTTGGGATATGTTAAACCATACAGGGATTATACAACCCGAACTATACCCCTGACCCTATAGGCAAGATAGCACTGTCTACCCTCACTCCCACTGGAGAATACCAAGCCACTTGGGGACTATACAGCCTTATCGGTACCCCAGACTCAGTATACAAAACAGGATTGATTCCAGCTGGGACTACGTTCACATTGCACGGGCAAGCACCTAGACCATACCAATTTGGTTACATAACTACATCCTTTACCAGACTCAGCAATCACCCAGTGTCCTTACTGTAATGAAGTCTATTTGGGCAATTTTGTGATCAAGGCCACGGGCTGGCCGAAACATTATTATCGCCTGTCGCTATTTGCACAAACTTTTATCCGAATAAACTTTTGGCATAAGCAACTTGAAATATACCAGTGCAGTGATCTCTTCTTTACATGATTTATGGGACTTCAAGCCCCTTTCACTGGCACCGTGAACTACATTGATTGAGTGCTAGCTTTTCATATACTCTGACCCCATGATATGGCAAGGCTGTTGGGTGTTGGCAGGATGAGATCTATGCCGCCAGTGACTTATGTAACAACAGGGGCCTGTTTTCTACTGTAACTGGGGCATCTGTGGGAGCCATAGCTGGCAATTAAAAGTTGAAAAAAGGGAGAAATGTCTTCTTGGGGAACACAAAGTGATACAAAATAATGATTTTAAAAAAATCTACAAGGAACTTGTTTTAACATTTTATTTTAGAATTAAATTTCCAAATAAAAATAATTTCATGTTTTGCTTCTTCATTAAAAAAAAAAAAGTTTGTAAAACATTCCTACAGGTCACAAAAACCAATAAATCACCACAAGTGTAAAATAGCAACCTGTGTCTAGTCATGTAGGACCAAAACAAGACAGATAGGCATTTAAATGGATCAAGAAAAAAAAACAGAAAATGTTATGCCAACTATGGTTACAAGCTTCCACCATTGCAATGGCTCCGTAGTTAGCCCCTCTTTCGGGATATAATTACTGCTGTTCTTTTGGTCCTCCTTAGGCACAGTTATAGATGCACTAATGGACCAGTGTCTGCCCGTTAATCTATCATGTACTCTTCTAAATACAGAATTCAGCCCTGTCCTCTGTTAGGCCCGGTTCACATGAGCATATGCAAGTTTGTCCGTTATACATAGGGTAAAAAAACAGCCGATTTTATAATTATCTGTATGCCACCCATGTGTCCTTTTTTACGTCTGTATGTCCATTTTGTACATCTGCGTGTCCTTTTCTTACATGAACAATTTAATAAATAAAAATTAAATGTCCATCTGCAAAACTAAAGCCACATAGCAGAAGTTCATGTCCTCAGAAAAAAAAAACTGCTAACAACCACTGGGACTTAGAAGTTAACTGATTAGGTGCCAAATACTTTGATAGCTAATATCTCCACAATGGCAGAGTGCATCATTTTCGAAGTTTGGGCTCGACTTTCTAGGTGGGGAAGAGGCGGTAGGGGATTTTCTGCTTAAAACATACAGAATGTTTTTTTTTCTTTCCATTTAATCCCTACAGACACGAGACCACACAAACGTATTCCCATCTTGGACATGTATGGCATGTCCACATAAATGTGAAAGGGTTAATCACAGTTTACTGTATTCTTGGAGATTTGTGATGCAATATATGGTCTCACCAGTAGAGGGCAGTGTCGAGAGGCCGGAGTTGGTGTGCATTGATTTTGACGATTGGGAGGAGTCGAAGGAGAATCCAGGTGGTAGTGAAGCTGCGTATCCTTGGAGAGAGTCTGGATAGGGCGGTGCGACTCTAGATCTGTTGTTGGTGACTCTGGGAAACGTTGTTTGGCTTCACATGAGATGCCTGTGAGTACAACCAAGTATACAGCATCTTGGGCTAGGCTACGTGAGGTCTTATCTCTAAGGACTTTGGAAAGCTATGCGTTGGAGAGATTGGCATTCCCTAAGAGCTTTAAGACGACATTTCTGATTATTCGTGACTCAGCCCAGCTCAGCAAAGACCCTTCTACATCAGTCTCAGGATGTACCGGTACCATCTTACATGTGAAATTATAATATATACCGTATATATATATATATATCTCTATATATCTCTCTCTCTCTCTCTCTATCTATATATATACACACACATACACACACACACACACACACACACACACGTATATGCCTTATAGAGTTCCAGTTAGTTAGGAGAAAAGGCTTCTTCTGTAAGAGACACTTCAAAAACTGCTCCAAGTAAGCGATTACTCAAGTAATTTCACAATACTGTCGGTTTCATCATTTATACATAGAAAGGGTTGATCATGTTATATTCTACACATACAACTGTTAATTCTGTTTAAGTGTACCTGCATATACTCAGTCAGCGTTATTGAGAGTAACTGCTGTCATTGTATATGTTACTTATACTCTATTTACCCACCATCCTTTTTAATGTTATGAAAATGGTAAGAAAATATTCATATTATATTACCCAATAGTCGTGCATCTGCTGATTGTTGCTGTACCCCTCATTCTATGGCTGTCCCTCATCCATTTATAATAATAATAATATAATAATAATATATAGGTTCTGTAGAAGGACGTAGATCTGGGGATTTATTATGATGGAATATAGGCTGAACTGGATGGACAAATGTCTTTTTTCGGCCTTACTAACTATGTTACTATGTTACTATGTAATAATAATCATCTCTATTTATATAGTGCCAACATATATCAAAGCGCTTTACAATTTTTGCACACAATCATCACTGTCCCTGATGGGGCTCACAATCTAAAATTCCCTATCAGTATGTCTTTGGAATGTGGGAGCCACCGTGCTGCTCGTTTCATTTAGCTCTGTGAGGAGGGTACAGCATCACAATGCAGAAAGCGGCCGGGGATTGTAGTGTGGTACATGGCACAGGGTCCAAGGGAGCACCTGTCCCAGTCGCTGTCCTGCCAACTCCAAGCGCTCTGATCTTGAACTTGTCAGCAAGGGCCATACTGAGACAACTTGCAAAATTTGAAGGAGAGAACATGCCAATTGAAGACAAAATCATCTCCTAGTATCTAATATATAATTGCCTAGAATACTACTTCCTGCAATTTGTGCCAACTTCCGTGGCTTTGTCCGGAGCTAATGTCCGGAGCTAATGTGCGGAGATAATGTCCGGAGCTAATGTCCGGAGCTAATGTCCGGAGATAAGTGACGTCAACAGTGTCCAGTGTCTGATTGGTCACTCGCAGCAGGCGGCAACCAATCAGAAACGTGCCGTACTGTGACACTCCGCCCGCTACTGCGTGGAGGCGGGCCCAGTGACGTTGCTCTTCAAGCTCCTGCCGAATTTCGTCAAAAAAATGATAATACCATTTACCAAAACTATATATATTTAGTTGTGAAGTGGTTCAGTGACATTTTCACACCAATTTTGAACTTTTGTTTGGTGTTTTCTCCATATACTGCCTATTATTTTTGTTCTTTCTTACTATTATTTATTAATTGTATTATTCTTACATTTGAATAAATAAAGTATATATGGATTCTAGACTCCCGATTCTTTAGAATCGGGCTGCCATCTAGTATACTATAAATGGTTTACAGGTCTGCCAAAAAAAAAAAATGCAAGGCTGGAGCCTCTATTTTCACCATCTTGAAAGAACAGTTTGTTCAGGGACTGATGGATTCAGCGCAGAGGCGGACATTGCGGGGTCAAATACGTGTGAATAAAACACTTCAGATTGCCCAGGTTGCTGCAGAAGCATTGGCTCATAAAGCGGAGGATGATATGGGCTCCAGTACTTTGCAAATGTATGGCACCAAATGACAGAGTCCAGGCTGAAAAGCAGCAGTCCAACTATTTGGCTGAGATGAGGGCTGCAATCCAGGAACTGAACAGGCAAGAGGACCAGCTAAGAAGGTCTCATTTGACATATGACCTGTCGTCATAACAGATGGGGTGGGAAGAACTGAGACATCCGACAAACGTTCCTTTGGTCCCAGGTCTCTTTTGGTGACCTATGCAGACAGCCCCAGAGCGGCCTGACCCACCCCCAAGGACAATCTCGTCCAAACCAGATCCAAACCCGAGAACACACTCTACCCTGTTGCCCAATATGATGGTGCCGAGAAAGATGGCACATCTCCCGAAAGAGCCCCTAGCTCAGACAGTGGATGGTAGAGTGCGAGCCAGGACATTTAAACGAGGATCACTTGCAGTTGTAGGGCACACTGGAGGAAATGCCCCAAGGCCTGAAATGCCCTAAGAACCTGGACAATGCCACTGGAGTACTTCGGGACCCATTTCTGTAACTTTATCAAAGCTAAGCGAGGAAAACAGATTAAGCTGACAGCCGTTAACAGGCGAAGATTCCAGTCCACAGGATAGTGTGGATAAACGTGAAAATTGAAGACCTGGATGTGTGTCAAAAAAGGGATCGTGCTAGTGGATGGGGATTCATGATCAGGAACCTGATTATATTAGGAATCAATATCATGCGTGATCTAAACCGGCTGATGTTCCACAAAGATGGCCCAGGATACTGGCAGATAGTCATCAAACCTCGGCCTACACAGAAGGCGTTCCAGAGACTGAGCCAGGTATGTGGGATTTGCTACTATGTTCCCAAAGATGAAGTGATGGGAGGATTGCGACCGTCAGAAGCAGATCGTACAGATGGAAGTGGGAAACCATCTAAGACTCAACGGAATAGACGTGACTATTGAGCCCCAGAAGTCAACAGGAACAGGACAACACCTGATGATTGCACATACTATGGCGACAGTGGTGGATGGACAAGTGGCCAATGTACCCAATTCTACTGTCGTGCTTTGTGCAGGCGAAAAAGTTGCGGATTTGTACGTGTATGGAGGAGAGACAGAACCCGAAGTACAACTGGCCCCGATTGCTGAGGAACAAGAATCGTGGAGTGTGTTTCTGATGTTCCAAGGACAGAGCCGACTGAAAGTGGAATGGCCAGAAGATCCTCAAAATAATACAACTGGTCACTAGTCAGTTCTCCTATGAACAAATTCAGCTGATAGAAGACCTGTTGTGGGAGTTTAAAGCGGCTTTCTCCCTAAATAAAGATGAATTTGGATGTACAACCCACATTGAACACAAGATTAGGGTGGGAGCAGAGGCGTAGCTAGGGGTTCAGCTCAGGGGGGGGGCGAGATATCTGAGTGGGCCCCTAACCCCTGACTACAACTACGGTGTGGCACTGTAATTGCGTGTATAAGAACCTCAGCCGATGATCCCCCTGTAACTAAAAAAACTCCACAAAGACTATCACTACCAGTCCTACGGAACATAGATCACTGCACAGTTACAGATGGTGACTTACCACTGACGTTCTTTCTGATTGAGTCGTCACTTTTCCCGTCTTTTCCAACTGACCCAGACCGACATGACAACTTCTTCCAGCAACGACTCGGCTACAGAGAATACAACAAAGACACATTTCACTTCTCATATTCCAGCCCCATCACCATCTACTGAGCCGCTGCTGCCGTATGTGTCCTCATTACTGCCCCTGATACCCCAATACTGAGCCACTGCTGCCGTATGTGTCCCTATTACTGCACCCGATACCCCAATACTGAGCCTCTGCTGCCGTATGATTCCCTATTACTGCACCCGATACCCCAATACTGAGCCGCTGCTGCCGTATGTTTCCCTATTACTGCACCTGATACCCCAATACTGAGCCGCTGCTGCCGTATGTGTCCCTATTACTGCACCTGATACCCCAATACTGAGCCGCTGCTGCCGTATGTGTCCCTATTACTGCACCTGATACCCCAATACTGAGCCGCTGCTGCCGTATGTGTCCCTATTACTGCACCTGATACCCCAATACTGAGCTGCTGCTGCCGTATGTGTCCCTATTACTGCACCTGATACCCCAATACTGAGCCGCTGCTGCCGTATGTGTCCCTATTACTGCACCTGATACCCCAATACTGAGCCGCTGCTGCCGTATGTGTCCCTATTACTGCACCTGATACCCCAATACTGAGCCGCTGCTGCCGTATGTGTCCCTATTACTGCACCTGATACCCCAATACTGAGCCGCTGCTGCCGTATGTGTCCCTATTACTGCACCTGATACCCCAATACTGAGCCGCTGCTGCCGTATGTGTCCCTATTACTGCACCTGATACCCCAATACTGAGCCGCTGCTGCCGTATGTGTCCCTATTACTGCACCTGATACCCCAATACTCAGCCACTGCTGCCGTATGTGTCCCTATTACTGCACCTGATACCCCAATACTGAGCCTCTGCCGTATGTGTCCCTATTACTGCACCTGATGCCCCAATACTGAGCCTCTGCTGCCGTATGTGTCCCTATTACTGCCCCTGATACCCCAATACTGAGCCTCTGCCGTATGTGTCCCTATTACTGCACCTGATACCCCAATACTGAGCGGCTGCTCCATATAGGTCCCTATTACTGCACCTGCTGTGTGGTACAAAAGCATTGTTCCTCATACTGCTTCACATAGTAATGCCACCATTGTGCTCTTACATACTAAAATGTCTATGTGCCTTCACAGTAGCCCCAAACCCTTTACAGCCCCCACAGTGGTCCCAACACTGTATATACGCCCCTACACTGTATGATGGCCCGACAGCAGCTTCCAAACTGTATAACAGCCCTTGCATTATCTCTCACACTGTATAATGACCCCCGCAGTAGCTCCCACACTGCATATACGCCCCTACACTGTATGATGGCCCGACAGCAGCTTCCAAACTGTATAACGGCCCTTGCATTATCTCTCACACTGTATAATGACCCCCGCAGTAGCTCCCATGCTGTATAATGGAACTTGCAATAGCTCCCACTCTTTAGAATCTGGTCACTGTCTGTCCCTGTCTGTGGGCTGCTACTTTTACAGGCCTGATATACTTAACAAAGAGCTAAATAGAAGAAAATAGAAACAGCCAGTGGGTGCGTATAGAGGCCAGTGTATTGGTATAGCTTCCAGAATTTATCCAGGTAAGGCTACTTTCACACTTGCATCGGTACGGGGCCATCGCCATGCGTCAGCCCGATGTACCGCTGGACAGTGTGTTAAATGTAGCACAACGTGGGCTGCGGATGCAGTTTTACAACGCATCCGCTGCCCATTGCGATTAGCGGGAAGGAGGGGGCAGAGTTTCGGCCATGCATGCGCGGTCGAAAATGGCGGTCACGACGCACAAAAAAAGTTACATTGAACTTTTTTTGTGCGTCGCGTCCGCCAAAAACACTACGCATCCGTTGCACGACGGATGCGATGTGTGGCCATACGTCGCAATGCGTTGCTAATGCAAGTCAATAGAGAAAAAAACGCATCCTGCGGGCAACTTTGCAGGATGTGTTTTTTCTCCAAAACGACGCATTGCGATGTACGCCTAATAACGCAAGTGTGAAAGTAGCCTAACCCTAAAAAAAATACTGTTGTCTGGACAAGATCCCAAAGAGGGAAAAGGAAAGGAGCCAACCAGAAGAAAGAGGGGGAGGTAGAATATTACTTCTAAAGAAGAAAGTACACCCCCTGGCTCGTCTACTCCCCTCTTTTTCCCTTCTCCCCCTTTGGGGTCTTGTTGTCTAGACTGAGTATATGTTCAGGGGCCCGCACCCATATGTGATTTTCTATACACACTTACTTATGATGCTTTTTTCTTCTGTCTGGCTATTTATCACACTGTATAAACTCACTGAAACTTTTATTTTAATAAAAGGTTTTATAATGTGGTTTTGTGTTTACAACCTTGGATTTACTGATATGAGATCATACAGACACTGGACTGATAGATCCTGACCCCGGCTATAGGACTGCATTATACATATATATCTATCTCCTATAGCCGGGGTCAGGATCTATCAGTCCAGTGTCTGTATGATCTCATATCAGTAAATCCAAGGTATATATACTGACAAGACTGGTCAGTGATGTGCACTGATAGACGTGACCTGCAGGACCCCACAGATGAGGATACACGTCTCCTTTTTATATATAGGAAAGAAACATATCCTCATCTGTGGGGTCCTGCAGCCGGGGTCACGTCTCAGTGCACATTACTGACCAGTCTTGTCTGAGGAACCATTAGATTCAGCTGCTCTCCAGTGTCTCAGAGAGTGCAGATACAGCATGTGGCTGGGTCTTCTGGAGAGAAGCAGCGTCCTGTCACCTCCTCCCTGCACAGTGCAGACACCTCAGGCCACTACGGACAGAAGTGTGAGCTGTTACTTCCAGCACTGTGTCCCCTGGCCTGCTCCTCTCTGGAGGGAAGCCCCAGCGCCATGGTCCTCACTTCTCTGCCACAGACACGTTCACTGAGCGTGCAATGTGGGGGTTTCTGCTGGACACAGGTACAGTGTCAGCACTGGGGGAGGGGGCAGAGCTTCACTGCCTGTCTCCTCTCCAGCCCCTGCCCCAGGTAGAGCAGGGAGATCGTATCTCCTGCTCTATCACCAAGCTAATTAAGTGTAGCTCCAGGTGGGCCCCTGTGAGCTGTGGGCCCGGGGGCGGCCGCACCCCCTGCCCCCCTGGTAGCTACGCTACTGGGTGGGAGACATCTTCGATCCTTTAACGATCTGAACAAATTCCTCCTGAACTGTACCAAGAAGTAAAAGCCATGCTATCACAGATCCTAGTGAGTAATAGAGTAGTGAGGGAGAGTCAAAGTCCATGGGCCGCACTGATAGTGCTCGTCCGAAAGAAGGACAGAAGCTTGAGATTCTGTGTTGACTATCGCAAGTTGAATAGTGTCACCATACGAGACACTCTTTGCCTAGAATGGAAGACTGAATGATGGAGCTTCGACATGCCAAGTATTTCTCCCCGTTAGATCTGACAAGTGGCTACTGGCAGGTTCCGGTGGCTGAAAGAGACAAGCCCAAGACACCTGTCATTTTACCAATGGGCCTGTATGAGTCCAATAGAATGCCTTTCTGACTCACCTATGAACGTTTTAGCGGTTAATGGGAACGGTTTTGGAGAGCTGAATTTTGAATCTACCTTGACCTACCTACATCTACGAAGACTACGACAAGAGCTGACCCATCTACAGGCCCACAGTCTGAAGTTGAAGCCCCGAAAGTGTCATTTGTTTCAGACAAGTTGAATAGGGTACGTGGTGTCTTCGGGAGGAGTGACACCACCAGGAAGCAAAGTGAAAGCAGTAAGAAACTGGCCTCCGCCAAAAAACAGACAAATCTACTGCTACGGTAACTTTATTTTGACTGGTACAACGCTCCTTGATGGTAAAATAAGAAAGGATTATTGCACCAGGAGCAAATATAAACCAATTCTTGTAAGTTTTTATTACAGTTTTCGTGGTGAAGCTACAGAGCAGTCATATATAGTGTCAGTGCGCACAATATATACCGTATGATAGAACGGAATCTTCGCTTCCTGACCTTAATTGTAACGATGGTGGGCTTTTTTTTTTTTTTTACTCTTGGTTATATGAGAGATTTTTAAAGGTATCCCTATGTGACAAACGCGCAGCCCCGTTGGCAACAAAGATGTAAAATGACTTTGGCCCCAGAGGGCACTGTAATGTTTATTACATTACCATATGGCAGTACAAATTTCTATTTGCATATGAGTTTTTGGCATTCTGTGTGATTGGAAAACACAAATTAATTTAATACCGTGTGCTTATTGTGGGTATGGAGATTAACAATGGGATGTGGTTAGTTTTTAGCATTTCTGTTTTGTCTTGATGTTTGCTTTCTTATTGAACAAACCTGCATGCATCACCTCTGACCACGGCCATAAGATTGCTGCGGTATTAATAGGCCATTGTTACAGTTCATTACGTAGACTTCTTAGAGCAGTCACACTCTTTGCATTAATGCCGCTTTCTGTTGAAGCTAAACATTGGGGCTGAACAATCTGCATCACATCTGAAAGCTAATGAGCGTCTGCTCTATACTTACCGCATCCAGTTTCTCCACCACACCACTCAGTGACAGAATGCGGAAGATCGTCCCATAGTCTACAAAGCGACAACATTGACAATCAGATTCATTTTATGGAACACTCATGCTCATTACATTTAACCCTTTAGAAAGGTCCAGGTCATTTTTCCCCATTCCCGCCTTTCAAAAGCCACAACTTTCTCTTCATTGCTCCTTCAACACATCTGTATGGGGGTTTGTTTTTTTTTTACATAAAGGATTTGGGCCAAAAACCACAATAATATATGTATATATATATATTATATACACATGCTTACTATAGAATATATTATACATACCGTACATATAGGTTTGTTTTCACAGTGTTTAAAAATCAGTAAAAATTACATCTAGGATTGGGTGCATTTTTAATTAATGATTATATACTGACGGCTTTTCTTTTGTATAACTGAATTTATTGATTAAATTAAAAAAAAAGTAAATATATTTTGCAACTAAATTTTTTTTAATCAAATAGGTACAAATAATGATTTAATATGGGAACTTTTTACATGTGGGGAAACACTTTATTTTGAAATTAGGCTAGGGTTACATATATATATATATATATATATATATATATATATATATATATATATATATATATATATATATATATATATATATATATATATATATATATATAAGCCGGATTACGTACCGGTAATGCTCTTTTAATGAGTCCACGACAGCACCCCACATGAGAGAGGGATCCGCCCATAGGAACAGGAAACCTACAGAATAAAAGGAGGCGGTCCCCTCTCCTCCTCAGTTTAGTTACAGAGTATAAAAAGGGGAACCGCAAAAGTGTTAGTATTCATTCTTATTCAGTCACATAAATTTCTTAACTCTATACAACCATTATTTGTGACCTTAAAGGAAAGAGCTGTGCATAATTTAGGGAGGGTAATACATGGGTGCTGTCGTGGACTCATTAAAAGAGCATTACCGGTACGTAATCCGGCTTTTTACCCTTCGCCACGACAGCACCCCACATGAGAGATTTTCAGAGAGTCATTATTTGGGTGGGATTACTGTATTAAGAACAGCTCTACCAAAGGTCAGATCAGAAGACGTGGACAGATCAAGTCTATAATGGTTGTAGAAGGTAGAAGGTGTAGACCAAGTTGCAGCCTTACATATTAAATGGATCGGTACATCTGCTTGTTCCGCCCAGGAGGAAGCCATGGCTCGTGTTGAGTGCGCTTTTATACCCACTGGAGGAATCTCGCCTTTTGACGTATAGGCCAAGCAGATAGCCTCTCTGATCCACCGAGATATGGTAGCTCTCGTGACCCCATGTCCTTTCTTGTGGCCCTGAAAGGAGATAAACAGAGCCCTACTCTCCCTCCATGTCTGACACCTTTCTATATAAGTCAGGATGGCTCTTCTGACATCTAAGGTGTGGAACTTATGATGTTCTGGAGTTACAGGTGAATCAAAAAAGGAAGGGAGAAATATTTCTTGTGACCTGTGGTAGGTGGACGCTACCTTAGGGAGGTATGAGGGGTCTGGTTTCAGGACTATCCGATCATGAAATATCAGTAAGAAAGGTGGGTCTACTGATAGGGCCTGGATGTCACTAACCCGTCTAGCTGAGGTTAGGGCTACTAGTAAGGCTACTTTATATGTTAGGATTTTTAAAGGTATTGAATCTAATGGTTCAAATGGAGAGCTTGTTAAGGCCTCTAATACTAGATTTAAATCCCACGGAGGTAGACGGGGAATATGGACCGGTTTACTACGTTCACAAGATTTTATGAATCTGGAGATCCACCTATTAGCTGCTATATTGCATCCATATAGGGCTCCTAATGCCGAGACCTGAACTCTTAAGGTATTTACAGATAGTCCTAACTCTCGGCCTTTTTGCAAGAACTCTAGGATAGGTGTGAGTGGAACTTGCTTAGTGAACGGTACCGTGTAAAAGTCTAAAAATTTATTCCATACCCTACTATATATTAGGGTGGTAGATCTTTTCCTGCTCAATAAGAGGGTGTTTACTAGTTCTGTTGAGAACCCTCTGGAACTTAATAGTTGCCTCTCAAATTCCACGCCGTCAAGTGAAGACCTTTCACTTGCGGGTGGAAAAAGGGGCCTTGGTACAGCAGCTCCTTGTCTGATGGGAGGATCCAAGGATCGCATAGGCACATGGTCTGGAGACAAGAGAACCATGGTCTTTTCGGCCAGAATGGTGCAATGAGGATTACTCTTGCCTGTTCCCTCCTGATCTTTCTGATCACTAGAGGAATCAGAGACATTGGAGGAAAGGCATATGCCAGTCTGAACCGCCAAGGATGGTGGAGAGAGTCCAACATATCTGGGTGATCCCTGGTGTTCAGGGAAGCGAACCTTTGTACTTGCCGGTTGTCTCTTGTGGCAAATAGGTCGATTTGTGGTATCCCCCATGCTTCTGTTATCCTTCTGAATATGGATTTGTTTAAGGTCCATTCTCCTTGACGCAACTCGTTTCTGCTGAGGTAGTCTGCCCTGATGTTCTCTACACCTTTGATGTGCAGGGCTGTTAAGGATGTTAGATGAGCCTCTGCCAGCTGAAAGATGTTTGCAGCTATGGTCATCAGACTTCCTGACTTTGTACCACCCTGACGGTTCAAGTATGCCACTGCGGTGGAATTGTCTGAGTAAATTCTTACATTTGTTCCATGAATCTGCGGAAGAAAATGATATAAGGCACATTCTATTGCTTTTAACTCCTTCCAGTTGGAGGAACATATTAATTCTGTCTGATCCCAAGTATTTTGGGCCAGATTGTCTTCCATATGTGCTCCCCACCCAATAGGGCTGGCGTCGGTGGTAATTATTTTAGACGGGTCTATTATCCATGGCACACCCCGTGATAGGTGGTCCATGTCTAGCCACCAGGATAGCGATTCTAAGACATTACTGGAAAGAGTTATTCTACTTTCTAAATAACCGTCTTTCCCCTGAGCCGACAATACTTCGTACTGCAATTGACGGGTATGGAATTGTGCCCAAGGTACAGCAGGGATACATGATGATAATGACCCCAGTAAGGACATGGCCTTTCTTAGTGTCATGTAGGGTTTGCGTATTGCGTCTGATACCTTTGATTGTATAGTCAACCTCTTTGACTGAGGAAGAAAGCATTTCTGACTTACGGAGTCTAGCTGGATTCCTAGAAATGTCTGAACGGTTTCTGGATTCAGCCGAGATTTTTCGAAGTTGACGATCCAACCTAACTCCTGTAGGGACGAGATCGTATTAGATAAACGAGTTTTACATTGAAGTGCAGAGCTTCCTACCACTAGAAAGTCATCTAGGTAGGGTATTATCAAGGTATCTCGTTGGCGTAGATGAGCCATCACTTCTAGTATCACCTTAGTGAAGACGCGGGGAGCCATAGAAAGCCCAAATGGCATTGCAACATATTGAAAGTGACGAACCTTTCCCTCCAGGGTGACTGCTACCCTTAGGTACTGCTGATGTTCGGCATGTATGGGAAGATGGTAATAGGCGTCCTTTAAGTCTATTCCGGCCATGACACACCTAGGGAATAAGAGTTTTATGGTAGAACTAATGGATTCCATTTTGAAGGTATGATTACGCAGGAAAGAATTTAATTTTTTAAGATTTATGATGGTTCTAAATGAACCATCTGGTTTATTAATCAGGAATAAAGGGGAGTAGAACCCTTTCCCTTTTTGATCCTGGGGAACTTCAATCAGGACTTTCTTAGATAGAAGAGATAGGATCTCTATTTCTAGAGCCCTCTGTTGGTCCTGACCTTTTGGAGATGTTATTATGAAGGAATCCCAAGGGATTCGATCAAATTCTAATTTAAGGCCGTATTGCACAATGTCCAGAATCCACTGGCTGGATGTTATCTGTCCCCATTGGGGAAGAAAAAATTTTAATCTGCCGCCTACTTCCTGGTTAGCGGTATTTACGTCTCGGATTATGGGACCCGCTAAAAAAGGCACCTTTTTGCTTTGGGTCCTTCGACTCCCATCGCTCTCTTTGTTCAAGCGGCTTGTTCCTAGTAAAGGGGCGTCTCCTGAAGGCTCTCCTGTAGGATGGAAGATACTGGTTAGGGAAGCCTTTCTTCCTTTCACCTGCTTTATTCAGGAGTTCATCCAGCGTCTTCCCAAAAAGGAACTCACCCTGACAGGGAATCGCACAAAGTTTCGCTTTAGCTTGTGCGTCCCCCTTCCAATTCTTTAGCCAGAGTGCACGCCGGGCTGTGTTGACTAGGCCGGCTGACCTGGCTGCAAGACGTAGCGAGTCCACTGAGGCATCAGCTAGGAATGCTACTGCTTCTTTAATTTGAGGCAATTTCAGCAGGATAGATTCCCTCGAAGTTTTGCCTCTAATCTGTTCCTCCAATTGCTCCGTCCATACTAGTAGAGATCTTGCAGTACAGGTACTAGATATGGCGGGCCTGAACGCCCCCGTATTGACTTCCCATGACCTCTTTAGTAAAGCTTCTGCTTTACGGTCCAGCGGGTCTGTTAGGACCCCTGAATCCTCCACTGGTAGGACCGACTGTTTGGTTGTGGAGGCTACCGCAGCATCAACTTTTGGCACCTTTGACCAGGTGTTTAGGTCTTCATCGCTGAAGGGATAGCGCCTTTTAGAGGATGATGGTAAAAACCCTCTATTCTGCTTGTCCCACTCCTTTTTGACAATATCTTTGATGGTTTGTATGACGGGGAAGGACCTACGTTTCTTCTGTCCTAACCCCGCAAACATTATGTCCTGTGCTGATTTCTTTTCTTTCCCATCTGGGCACCCCATCGTGCTCCTGACAGATTTTATTAAATTGTCCACATTACTGTTGGGAAGACAAAGTCCCCCTTCAGTCTCGGATGAGCTCGGCTGAGATCCCTCTTCGTCTGAAGAAATACATACACCCTCTGACTCCGAACTAACCGGAGACCGGGACCTGCTAGGCTGACGGGTACTGGCGCTACTTGTCTGCGCCAAACCCTGCATCTCTTCTCGGATAATAGCTCTGACATCTGAGGGAGTCATGATATTTTCCTGCCGTAGAGTTTGCATGATACACTCTGCACACAGTTTTTTGGCATAATCATCCGGGAGGGGCTGCGTACATAAAGCACACTCTTTATGCTTAGATTTGTGTGTCCTTTTCTTAGTCTAGAGGAAGGATACAGGAGGAACATATATCAGCATATAGGAAGAGACTCTTTCAAAAACTCACCCAGTGAAGCTGACAGGTACCGGTTCTGGAGGCGGAATTCGTTTGGTGGTAGAACTCTTCTCTGGAGGTCGGCCACCACTCTTTGTGCTGCTCCTCGTGCTTCTCTCCCTGCTGGGAGAGCGCTGTTGCACTGCGGGCAGGTGCGCTTCGTCGGCCGGTGAAGCCATTTCACACACACCGGCCCGACGCTAGCGCTGCATTTTTAAACTTGCCGCCCATTCTCCTGCCTCCCCGGACCAACCCGGAAGTGCTCCCGCGACTTCCGGGTTAGACGCGCCGCTCTCACCACCATGCGGCCGCCAGAGGCTATTAAGCCGGCCGCTGCAGCGCGCGCGTCCTCACAGTGCCGGCCGGACCTACGGTGACCGGA